>NC_140588.1:81174774-84171923 GCF_964204655.1 Triturus cristatus
TCTGCACCCGACGCGTTTCGAGAGGATCTCTTTTTCAAGGGTGATGTGGACAAAGAGCGCATGTGCGCCTGCAGCTTCCTTTTCAGCGATATCGCACACCATTGATTGGTGCCTCTGTATGAGAAGTGCGTTGCTTTCTGGGAGCTGTAGTGCGTGATTTCTTCCCTTAATGGATGCGCTCCAAATTTCAGGCGAATTCTAGGCTCTCACACGAGCCATTGGGGGGAGCAATAGTCCTTGATCCTAATTCTGTGTCCCGCTTCGTGAGCTTGGTGTATCCAGTGCTCCGCGGCCCCCTGTTATCGGGGTGGTGCGCGTTCAGCGGCAGGACGGCCGCTATAGATATGAGGCTCCATGGGGATGTCCAGAAACGAACAGCACTCGGACACAGAACAGCTTTTTCCCCAATCAAGCTTTATTCAAGGTATGGGCAGTCACTCTCACCAGTCATTAAAGCCTTTGTCTGCACCCGACGCGTTTCGAGAGGATCTCTTTTTCAAGGGTGATGTGGACAAAGAGCGCATGTGCGCCTGCAGCTTCCTTTTCAGCGATATCGCACACCATTGATTGGTGCCTCTGTATGAGAAGTGCGTTGCTTTCTGGGAGCTGTAGTGCGTGATTTCTTCCCTTAATGGATGCGCTCCAAATTTCAGGCGAATTCTAGGCTCTCACACGAGCCATTGGGGGGAGCAATAGTCCTTGATCCTAATTCTGTGTCCCGCTTCGTGAGCTTGGTGTATCCAGTGCTCCGCGGCCCCCTGTTATCGGGGTGGTGCGCGTTCAGCGGCAGGACGGCCGCTATAGATATGAGGCTCCATGGGGATGTCCAGAAACGAACAGCACTCGGACACAGAACAGCTTTTTCCCCAATCAAGCTTTATTCAAGGTATGGGCAGTCACTCTCACCAGTCATTAAAGCCTTTGTCTGCACCCGACGCGTTTCGAGAGGATCTCTTTTTCAAGGGTGATGTGGACAAAGAGCGCATGTGCGCCTGCAGCTTCCTTTTCAGCGATATCGCACACCATTGATTGGTGCCTCTGTATGAGAAGTGCGTTGCTTTCTGGGAGCTGTAGTGCGTGATTTCTTCCCTTAATGGATGCGCTCCAAATTTCAGGCGAATTCTAGGCTCCCACACGAGCCATTGGGGGGAGCAATAGTCCTTGATCCTAATTCTGTGTCCCGCTTCGTGAGCTTGGTGTATCCAGTGCTCCGCGGCCCCCTGTTATCGGGGTGGTGCGCGTTCAGCGGCAGGACGGCCGCTATAGATATGAGGCTCCATGGGGATGTCCAGAAACGAACAGCACTCGGACACAGAACAGCTTTTTCCCCAATCAAGCTTTATTCAAGGTATGGGCAGTCACTCTCACCAGTCATTAAAGCCTTTGTCTGAACCCGACGCGTTTCGAGAGGATCTCTTTTTCAAGGGTGATGTGGACAAAGAGCGCATGTGCGCCTGCAGCTTCCTTTTCAGCGATATCGCACACCATTGATTGGTGCCTCTGTATGAGAAGTGCGTTGCTTTCTGGGAGCTGTAGTGCGTGATTTCTTCCCTTAATGGATGCGCTCCAAATTTCAGGCGAATTCTAGGCTCTCACACGAGCCATTGGGGGGAGCAATAGTCCTTGATCCTAATTCTGTGTCCCGCTTCGTGAGCTTGGTGTATCCAGTGCTCCGCGGCCCCCTGTTATCGGGGTGGTGCGCGTTCAGCGGCAGGACGGCCGCTATAGATATGAGGCTCCATGGGGATGTCCAGAAACGAACAGCACTCGGACACAGAACAGCTTTTTCCCCAATCAAGCTTTATTCAAGGTATGGGCAGTCACTCTCACCAGTCATTAAAGCCTTTGTCTGCACCCGACGCGTTTCGAGAGGATCTCTTTTTCAAGGGTGATGTGGACAAAGAGCGCATGTGCGCCTGCAGCTTCCTTTTCAGCGATATCGCACACCATTGATTGGTGCCTCTGTATGAGAAGTGCGTTGCTTTCTGGGAGCTGTAGTGCGTGATTTCTTCCCTTAATGGATGCGCTCCAAATTTCAGGCGAATTCTAGGCTCTCACACGAGCCATTGGGGGGAGCAATAGTCCTTGATCCTAATTCTGTGTCCCGCTTCGTGAGCTTGGTGTATCCAGTGCTCCGCGGCCCCCTGTTATCGGGGTGGTGCGCGTTCAGCGGCAGGACGGCCGCTATAGATATGAGGCTCCATGGGGATGTCCAGAAACGAACAGCACTCGGACACAGAACAGCTTTTTCCCCAATCAAGCTTTATTCAAGGTATGGGCAGTCACTCTCACCAGTCATTAAAGCCTTTGTCTGCACCCGACGCGTTTCGAGAGGATCTCTTTTTCAAGGGTGATGTGGACAAAGAGCGCATGTGCGCCTGCAGCTTCCTTTTCAGCGATATCGCACACCATTGATTGGTGCCTCTGTATGAGAAGTGCGTTGCTTTCTGGGAGCTGTAGTGCGTGATTTCTTCCCTTAATGGATGCGCTCCAAATTTCAGGCGAATTCTAGGCTCTCACACGAGCCATTGGGGGGAGCAATAGTCCTTGATCCTAATTCTGTGTCCCGCTTCGTGAGCTTGGTGTATCCAGTGCTCCGCGGCCCCCTGTTATCGGGGTGGTGCGCGTTCAGCGGCAGGACGGCCGCTATAGATATGAGGCTCCATGGGGATGTCCAGAAACGAACAGCACTCGGACACAGAACAGCTTTTTCCCCAATCAAGCTTTATTCAAGGTATGGGCAGTCACTCTCACCAGTCATTAAAGCCTTTGTCTGCACCCGACGCGTTTCGAGAGGATCTCTTTTTCAAGGGTGATGTGGACAAAGAGCGCATGTGCGCCTGCAGCTTCCTTTTCAGCGATATCGCACACCATTGATTGGTGCCTCTGTATGAGAAGTGCGTTGCTTTCTGGGAGCTGTAGTGCGTGATTTCTTCCCTTAATGGATGCGCTCCAAATTTCAGGCGAATTCTAGGCTCTCACACGAGCCATTGGGGGGAGCAATAGTCCTTGATCCTAATTCTGTGTCCCGCTTCGTGAGCTTGGTGTATCCAGTGCTCCGCGGCCCCCTGTTATCGGGGTGGTGCGCGTTCAGCGGCAGGACGGCCGCTATAGATATGAGGCTCCATGGGGATGTCCAGAAACGAACAGCACTCGGACACAGAACAGCTTTTTCCCCAATCAAGCTTTATTCAAGGTATGGGCAGTCACTCTCACCAGTCATTAAAGCCTTTGTCTGCACCCGACGCGTTTCGAGAGGATCTCTTTTTCAAGGGTGATGTGGACAAAGAGCGCATGTGCGCCTGCAGCTTCCTTTTCAGCGATATCGCACACCATTGATTGGTGCCTCTGTATGAGAAGTGCGTTGCTTTCTGGGAGCTGTAGTGCGTGATTTCTTCCCTTAATGGATGCGCTCCAAATTTCAGGCGAATTCTAGGCTCTCACATGAGCCATTGGGGGGAGCAATAGTCCTTGATCCTAATTCTGTGTCCCGCTTCGTGAGCTTGGTGTATCCAGTGCTCCGCGGCCCCCTGTTATCGGGGTGGTGCGCGTTCAGCGGCAGGACGGCCGCTATAGATATGAGGCTCCATGGGGATGTCCAGAAACGAACAGCACTCGGACACAGAACAGCTTTTTCCCCAATCAAGCTTTATTCAAGGTATGGGCAGTCACTCTCACCAGTCATTAAAGCCTTTGTCTGCACCCGACGCATTTCGAGAGGATCTCTTTTTCAAGGGTGATGTGGACAAAGAGCGCATGTGCGCCTGCAGCTTCCTTTTCAGCGATATCGCACACCATTGATTGGTGCCTCTGTATGAGAAGTGCGTTGCTTTCTGGGAGCTGTAGTGCGTGATTTCTTCCCTTAATGGATGCGCTCCAAATTTCAGGCGAATTCTAGGCTCTCACACGAGCCATTGGGGGGAGCAATAGTCCTTGATCCTAATTCTGTGTCCCGCTTCGTGAGCTTGGTGTATCCAGTGCTCCGCGGCCCCCTGTTATCGGGGTGGTGCGCGTTCAGCGGCAGGACGGCCGCTATAGATATGAGGCTCCATGGGGATGTCCAGAAACGAACAGCACTCGGACACAGAACAGCTTTTTCCCCAATCAAGCTTTATTCAAGGTATGGGCAGTCACTCTCACCAGTCATTAAAGCCTTTGTCTGCACCCGACGCGTTTCGAGAGGATCTCTTTTTCAAGGGTGATGTGGACAAAGAGCGCATGTGCGCCTGCAGCTTCCTTTTCAGCGATATCGCACACCATTGATTGGTGCCTCTGTATGAGAAGTGCGTTGCTTTCTGGGAGCTGTAGTGCGTGATTTCTTCCCTTAATGGATGCGCTCCAAATTTCAGGCGAATTCTAGGCTCTCACACGAGCCATTGGGGGGAGCAATAGTCCTTGATCCTAATTCTGTGTCCCGCTTCGTGAGCTTGGTGTATCCAGTGCTCCGCGGCCCCCTGTTATCGGGGTGGTGCGCGTTCAGCGGCAGGACGGCCGCTATAGATATGAGGCTCCATGGGGATGTCCAGAAACGAACAGCACTCGGACACAGAACAGCTTTTTCCCCAATCAAGCTTTATTCAAGGTATGGGCAGTCACTCTCACCAGTCATTAAAGCCTTTGTCTGAACCCGACGCGTTTCGAGAGGATCTCTTTTTCAAGGGTGATGTGGACAAAGAGCGCATGTGCGCCTGCAGCTTCCTTTTCAGCGATATCGCACACCATTGATTGGTGCCTCTGTATGAGAAGTGCGTTGCTTTCTGGGAGCTATAGTGCGTGATTTCTTCCCTTAATGGATGCGCTCCAAATTTCAGGCGAATTCTAGGCTCTCACACGAGCCATTGGGGGGAGCAATAGTCCTTGATCCTAATTCTGTGTCCCGCTTCGTGAGCTTGGTGTATCCAGTGCTCCGCGGCCCCCTGTTATCGGGGTGGTGCGCGTTCAGCGGCAGGACGGCCGCTATAGATATGAGGCTCCATGGGGATGTCCAGAAACGAACAGCACTCGGACACAGAACAGCTTTTTCCCCAATCAAGCTTTATTCAAGGTATGGGCAGTCACTCTCACCAGTCATTAAAGCCTTTGTCTGCACCCGACGCGTTTCGAGAGGATCTCTTTTTCAAGGGTGATGTGGACAAAGAGCGCATGTGCGCCTGCAGCTTCCTTTTCAGCGATATCGCACACCATTGATTGGTGCCTCTGTATGAGAAGTGCGTTGCTTTCTGGGAGCTGTAGTGCGTGATTTCTTCCCTTAATGGATGCGCTCCAAATTTCAGGCGAATTCTAGGCTCTCACACGAGCCATTGGGGGGAGCAATAGTCCTTGATCCTAATTCTGTGTCCCGCTTCGTGAGCTTGGTGTATCCAGTGCTCCACGGCCCCCTGTTATCGGGGTGGTGCGCGTTCAGCGGCAGGACGGCCGCTATAGATATGAGGCTCCATGGGGATGTCCAGAAACGAACAGCACTCGGACACAGAACAGCTTTTTCCCCAATCAAGCTTTATTCAAGGTATGGGCAGTCACTCTCACCAGTCATTAAAGCCTTTGTCTGCACCCGACGCGTTTCGAGAGGATCTCTTTTTCAAGGGTGATGTGGACAAAGAGCGCATGTGCGCCTGCAGCTTCCTTTTCAGCGATATCGCACACCATTGATTGGTGCCTCTGTATGAGAAGTGCGTTGCTTTCTGGGAGCTGTAGTGCGTGATTTCTTCCCTTAATGGATGCGCTCCAAATTTCAGGCGAATTCTAGGCTCTCACACGAGCCATTGGGGGGAGCAATAGTCCTTGATCCTAATTCTGTGTCCCGCTTCGTGAGCTTGGTGTATCCAGTGCTCCGCGGCCCCCTGTTATCGGGGTGGTGCGCATTCAGCGGCAGGACGGCCGCTATAGATATGAGGCTCCATGGGGATGTCCAGAAACGAACAGCACTCGGACACAGAACAGCTTTTTCCCCAATCAAGCTTTATTCAAGGTATGGGCAGTCACTCTCACCAGTCATTAAAGCCTTTGTCTGCACCCGACGCGTTTCGAGAGGATCTCTTTTTCAAGGGTGATGTGGACAAAGAGCGCATGTGCGCCTGCAGCTTCCTTTTCAGCGATATCGCACACCATTGATTGGTGCCTCTGTATGAGAAGTGCGTGCTTTCTGGGAGCTGTAGTGCGTGATTTCTTCCCTTAATGGATGCGCTCCAAATTTCAGGTGAATTCTAGGCTCTCACACGAGCCATTGGGGGGAGCAATAGTCCTTGATCCTAATTCTGTGTCCCGCTTCGTGAGCTTGGTGTATCCAGTGCTCCGCGGCCCCCTGTTATCGAGGTGGTGCGCGTTCAGCGGCAGGACGGCCGCTATAGATATGAGGCTCCATGGGGATGTCCAGAAACGAACAGCACTCGGACACAGAACAGCTTTTTCCCCAATCAAGCTTTATTCAAGGTATGGGCAGTCACTCTCACCAGTCATTAAAGCCTTTGTCTGCACCCGACGCGTTTCGAGAGGATCTCTTTTTCAAGGGTGATGTGGACAAAGAGCGCATGTGCGCCTGCAGCTTCCTTTTCAGCGATATCGCACACCATTGATTGGTGCCTCTGTATGAGAAGTGCGTTGCTTTCTGGGAGCTGTAGTGCGTGATTTCTTCCCTTAATGGATGCGCTCCAAATTTCAGGCGAATTCTAGGCTCTCACACGAGCCATTGGGGGGAGCAATAGTCCTTGATCCTAATTCTGTGTCCCGCTTCGTGAGCTTGGTGTATCCAGTGCTCCGCGGCCCCCTGTTATCGGGGTGGTGCGCGTTCAGCGGCAGGACGGCCGCTATAGATATGAGGCTCCATGGGGATGTCCAGAAACGAACAGCACTCGGACACAGAACAGCTTTTTCCCCAATCAAGCTTTATTCAAGGTATGGGCAGTCACTCTCACCAGTCATTAAAGCCTTTGTCAGCACCCGACACATTTCGAGAGGATCTCTTTTTCAAGGGTGATGTGGACAAAGAGCGCATGTGCGCCTGCAGCTTCCTTTTCAGCGATATCGCACACCATTGATTGGTGCCTCTGTATGAGAAGTGCGTTGCTTTCTGGGAGCTGTAGTGCGTGATTTCTTCCCTTAATGGATGCGCTCCAAATTTCAGGCGAATTCTAGGCTCTCACACGAGCCATTGGGGGGAGCAATAGTCCTTGATCCTAATTCTGTGTCCCGCTTCGTGAGCTTGGTGTATCCAGTGCTTCGCGGCCCCCTGTTATCGGGGTGGTGCGCGTTCAGCGGCAGGACGGCCGCTATAGATATGAGGCTCCATGGGGATGTCCAGAAACGAACAGCACTCGGACACAGAACAGCTTTTTCCCCAATCAAGCTTTATTCAAGGTATGGGCAGTCACTCTCACCAGTCATTAAAGCCTTTGTCTGCACCCGACGCGTTTCGAGAGGATCTCTTTTTCAAAGGTGATGTGGACAAAGAGCGCATGTGCGCCTGCAGCTTTCTTTTCAGCGATATCGCACACCATTGATTGGTGCCTCTGTATGAGAAGTGCGTTGCTTTCTGGGAGCTGTAGTGCGTGATTTCTTCCCTTAATGGATGCGCTCCAAATTTCAGGGGAATTCTAGGCTCTCACACGAGCCATTGGGGGGAGCAATAGTCCTTGATCCTAATTCTGTGTCCCGCTTCGTGAGCTTGGTGTATCCAGTGCTCCGCGGCCCCCTGTTATCGGGGTGGTGCGCGTTCAGCGGCAGGACGGCCGCTATAGATATGAGGCTCCATGGGGATGTCCAGAAACGAACAGCACTCGGACACAGAACAGCTTTTTCCCCAATCAAGCTTTATTCAAGGTATGGGCAGTCACTCTCACCAGTCATTAAAGCCTTTGTCTGAACCCGACGCGTTTCGAGAGGATCTCTTTTTCAAGGGTGATGTGGACAAAGAGCGCATGTGCGCCTGCAGCTTCCTTTTCAGCGATATCGCACACCATTGATTGGTGCCTCTGTATGAGAAGTGCGTTGCTTTCTGGGAGCTGTAGTGCGTGATTTCTTCCCTTAATGGATGCGCTCCAAATTTCAGGCGAATTCTAGGCTCTCACACGAGCCATTGGGGGGAGCAATAGTCCTTGATCCTAATTCTGTGTCCCGCTTCGTGAGCTTGGTGTATCCAGTGCTCCGCGGCCCCCTGTTATCGGGGTGGTGCGCGTTCAGCGGCAGGACGGCCGCTATAGATATGAGGCTCCATGGGGATGTCCAGAAACGAACAGCACTCGGACACAGAACAGCTTTTTCCCCAATCAAGCTTTATTCAAGGTATGGGCAGTCACTCTCACCAGTCATTAAAGCCTTTGTCTGCACCCGACGCGTTTCGAGAGGATTTCTTTTTCAAGGGTGATGTGGACAAAGAGCGCATGTGCGCCTGCAGCTTCCTTTTCAGCGATATCGCACACCATTGATTGGTGCCTCTGTATGAGAAGTGCGTTGCTTTCTGGGAGCTGTAGTGCGTGATTTCTTCCCTTAATGGATGCGCTCCAAATTTCAGGCGAATTCTAGGCTCTCACACGAGCCATTGAGGGGAGCAATAGTCCTTGATCCTAATTCTGTGTCCCGTTTCGTGAGCTTGGTGTATCCAGTGCTCCGCGGCCCCCTGTTATCGGGGTGGTGCGCGTTCAGCGGCAGGACGGCCGCTATAGATATGAGGCTCCATGGGGATGTCCAGAAACGAACAGCACTCGGACACAGAACAGCTTTTTCCCCAATCAAGCTTTATTCAAGGTATGGGCAGTCACTCTCACCAGTCATTAAAGCCTTTGTCTGCACCCGACGCGTTTCGAGAGGATCTCTTTTTCAAGGGTGATGTGGACAAAGAGCGCATGTGCGCCTGCAGCTTCCTTTTCAGCGATATCGCACACCATTGATTGGTGCCTCTGTATGAGAAGTGCGTTGCTTTCTGGAAGCTGTAGTGCGTGATTTCTTCCCTTAATGGATGCGCTCCAAATTTCAGGCGAATTCTAGGCTCTCACACGAGCCATTGGGGGGAGCAATAGTCCTTGATCCTAATTCTGTGTCCCGCTTCGTGAGCTTGGTGTATCCAGTGCTCCGCGGCCCCCTGTTATCGGGGTGGTGCGCGTTCAGCGGCAGGACGGCCGCTATAGATATGAGGCTCCATGGGGATGTCCAGAAACGAACAGCACTCGGACACAGAACAGCTTTTTCCCCAATCAAGCTTTATTCAAGGTATGGGCAGTCACTCTCACCAGTCATTAAAGCCTTTGTCTGCACCCAACGCGTTTCGAGAGGATCTCTTTTTCAAGGGTGATGTGGACAAAGAGCGCATGTGCGCCTGCAGCTTCCTTTTCAGCGATATCGCACACCATTGATTGGTGCCTCTGTATGAGAAGTGCGTTGCTTTCTGGGAGCTGTAGTGCGTGATTTCTTCCCTTAATGGATGCGCTCCAAATTTCAGGCGAATTCTAGGCTCTCACACGAGCCATTGGGGGGAGCAATAGTCCTTGATCCTAATTCTGTGTCCCGCTTTGTGAGCTTGGTGTATCCAGTGCTCCGCGGCCCCCTGTTATCGGGGTGGTGCGCGTTCAGCGGCAGGACGGCCGCTATAGATATGAGGCTCCATGGGGATGTCCAGAAACGAACAGCACTCGGACACAGAACAGCTTTTTCCCCAATCAAGCTTTATTCAAGGTATGGGCAGTCACTCTCACCAGTCATTAAAGCCTTTGTCTGCACCCGACGCGTTTCGAGAGGATCTCTTTTTCAAGGGTGATGTGGACAAAGAGCGCATGTGCGCCTGCAGCTTCCTTTTCAGCGATATCGCACACCATTGATTGGTGCCTCTGTATGAGAAGTGCGTTGCTTTCTGGGAGCTGCAGTGCGTGATTTCTTCCCTTAATGGATGCGCTCCAAATTTCATTGGAGCCATTGGGGGGAGCAATAGTCCTTGATCCTAATTCACTACAGCTTTAATGACTGGTGAGAGTGACTGCCCATACCTTGAATAAAGCTTGATTGGGGAAAAAGCTGTTCTGTGTCCGAGTGCTGTTCGTTTCTGGACATCCCCATGGAGCCTCATATCTATAGCGGCCGTCCTGCCGCTGAACGCGCACCACCCCGATAACAGGGGGCCGCGGAGCACTGGATACACCAAGCTCACGAAGCGGGACACAGAATTAGGATCAAGGACTATTGCTCCCCCCAATGGCTTGTGTGAGAGCCTAGAATTCGCCTGAAATTTGGAGCGCATCCATTAAGGGAAGAAATCACGCACTACAGCTCCCAGAAAGCAACGCACTTATCATACAGAGGCACCAATCAATGGTGTGCGATATCGCTGAAAAGGAAGCTGCAGGCGCACATGCGCTCTTTGTCCACATCACCCTTGAAAAAGAGATCCTCTCGAAACGCGTCGGGTTCAGACAAAGGCTTTAATGACTGGTGAGAGTGACTGCCCATACCTTGAATAAAGCTTGATTGGGGAAAAAGCTGTTCTGTGTCCGAGTGCTGTTCGTTTCTGGACATCCCCATGGAGCCTCATATCTATAGCGGCCGTCCTGCCGCTGAACGCGCACCACCCCGATAACAGGGGGCCGCGGAGCACTGGATACACCAAGCTCACGAAGCGGGACACAGAATTAGGATCAAGGACTATTGCTCCCCCCAATGGCTCGTGTGAGAGCCTAGAATTCGCCTGAAATTTGGAGCGCATCCATTAAGGGAAGAAATCACGCACTACAGCTCCCAGAAAGCAACGCACTTCTCATACAGAGGCACCAATCAATGGTGTGCGATATCGCTGAAAAGGAAGCTGCAGGCGCACATGCGCTCTTTGTCCACATCACCCTTGAAAAAGAGATCCTCTCGAAACGCGTCGGGTGCAGACAAAGGCTTTAATGACTGGTGAGAGTGACTGCCCATACCTTGAATAAAGCTTGATTGGGGAAAAAGCTGTTCTGTGTCCGAGTGCTGTTCGTTTCTGGACATCCCCATGGAGCCTCATATCTATAGCGGCCGTCCTGCCGCTGAACGCGCACCACCCCGATAACAGGGGGCCGCGGAGCACTGGATACACCAAGCTCACGAAGCGGGACACAGAATTAGGATCAAGGACTATTGCTCCCCCCAATGGCTCGTGTGAGAGCCTAGAATTCGCCTGAAATTTGGAGCGCATCCATTAAGGGAAGAAATCACGCACTACAGCTCCCAGAAAGCAACGCACTTCTCATACAGAGGCACCAATCAATGGTGTGCGATATCGCTGAAAAGGAAGCTGCAGGCGCACATGCGCTCTTTGTCCACATCACCCTTGAAAAAGAGATCCTCTCGAAACGCGTCGGGTGCAGACAAAGGCTTTAATGACTGGTGAGAGTGACTGCCCATACCTTGAATAAAGCTTGATTGGGGAAAAAGCTGTTCTGTGTCCGAGTGCTGTTCGTTTCTGGACATCCCCATGGAGCCTCATATCTATAGCGGCCGTCCTGCCGCTGAACGCGCACCACCCCGATAACAGGGGGCCGCGGAGCACTGGATACACCAAGCTCACGAAGCGGGACACAGAATTAGGATCAAGGACTATTGCTCCCCCCAATGGCTCGTGTGAGAGCCTAGAATTCGCCTGAAATTTGGAGCGCATCCATTAAGGGAAGAAATCACGCACTACAGCTCCCAGAAAGCAACGCACTTCTCATACAGAGGCACCAATCAATGGTGTGCGATATCGCTGAAAAGGAAGCTGCAGGCGCACATGCGCTCTTTGTCCACATCACCCTTGAAAAAGAGATCCTCTCGAAACGCGTCGGGTGCAGACAAAGGCTTTAATGACTGGTGAGAGTGACTGCCCATACCTTGAATAAAGCTTGATTGGGGAAAAAGCTGTTCTGTGTCCGAGTGCTGTTCGTTTCTGGACATCCCCATGGAGCCTCATATCTATAGCGGCCGTCCTGCCGCTGAACGCGCACCACCCCGATAACAGGGGGCCGCGGAGCACTGGATACACCAAGCTCACGAAGCGGGACACAGAATTAGGATCAAGGACTATTGCTCCCCCCAATGGCTCGTGTGAGAGCCTAGAATTCGCCTGAAATTTGGAGCGCATCCATTAAGGGAAGAAATCACGCACTACAGCTCCCAGAAAGCAACGCACTTCTCATACAGAGGCACCAATCAATGGTGTGCGATATCGCTGAAAAGGAAGCTGCAGGCGCACATGCGCTCTTTGTCCACATCACCCTTGAAAAAGAGATCCTCTCGAAACGCGTCGGGTGCAGACAAAGGCTTTAATGACTGGTGAGAGTGACTGCCCATACCTTGAATAAAGCTTGATTGGGGAAAAAGCTGTTCTGTGTCCGAGTGCTGTTCGTTTCTGGACATCCCCATGGAGCCTCATATCTATAGCGGCCGTCCTGCCGCTGAACGCGCACCACCCCGATAACAGGGGGCCGCGGAGCACTGGATACACCAAGCTCACGAAGCGGGACACAGAATTAGGATCAAGGACTATTGCTCCCCCCAATGGCTCGTGTGAGAGCCTAGAATTCGCCTGAAATTTGGAGCGCATCCATTAAGGGAAGAAATCACGCACTACAGCTCCCAGAAAGCAACGCACTTCTCATACAGAGGCACCAATCAATGGTGTGCGATATCGCTGAAAAGGAAGCTGCAGGCGCACATGCGCTCTTTGTCCACATCACCCTTGAAAAAGAGATCCTCTCGAAACGCGTCGGGTGCAGACAAAGGCTTTAATGACTGGTGAGAGTGACTGCCCATACCTTGAATAAAGCTTGATTGGGGAAAAAGCTGTTCTGTGTCCGAGTGCTGTTCGTTTCTGGACATCCCCATGGAGCCTCATACATATATATATATATATATATATATATATATATATATATATATTCACTGAAAAAACCATAGGTTTCACACACGTTATAGTTAGGAATTAGCATTTAAAAAACCTTGCAAATTCAGTGAAAAAACCATAGGTTTCACACATGTTATAGTTAGGTGGATATTTCACTCGTAAAAAACCAATGAAATTCCCCATTATAGTTAGTTCAGATAACTATAACTCGCGCGCCCGCAATCCACTGCACATGACGTCACATATTACATCACTCATGACATGGTCAGTGGCATCACTCATGACATCACTGATGACATCATCCTTGTGATAGAGTGGCGGTCGCGCGAGTTATAGTTATCTGAACTAACTATAACGGGGGAATTTCATTGTTTTTTTATGAGTGAAATATCCACCTAACTATAACATGTGTAAACCTATGTTTTTTTAAGTGAATTTGCAAGGTTTTTTAAATGCTACTTCCTAACTATAACGTGTGTGAAACCTATGGTTTTTTCAGTGAATTTGTACGGTTTTTTAAATGCTAATTTATTTATGTATTATTATTTTTTTTATATATTTATTTTACAATAAACTACGTATTAAAAATTATTATTATTTTTTTTGGTTTTCACCCTGCGATTTAAAAAAAAAATAAAAAATAAAAATTGGGGGGGGGTTTTCAGGGTGCGCGCACTGTGCGCGCACCCCCGCGATTTAAAAAAAAAAAAAATAATGTTTTGCCTTCGGGGTCCTTCAGGGACCCCCTGACAAAGGCTAGGGGGTCAGGAACTCTCTACCCTGCCCCCTTTTCACGTTCGCCACCTTCCTTTTTCACTCTCGCACTGAAAACAAACAAAATGGCGGCCGACACTTCCTGATTTCGACCGATTCGAACGTTGACTAACATGTAACCACCAATCAGAATTACGCTCGCGCACGTTAGGGTGCTCGCACGGTGCGCGCAACCTGCGCGCGTATAGATATATATATGCTTTTAAATGCTATTTTCTCCGGAAATACTGAACAGATTTACACCAGACCTGCAAAAGTCACTTCCTTGACCTTATGGCTACCTCTCTGCCAAATTTCAAGTAATTCTGTTCAGCCGTTCGGGCTGTAGCTGCGACTAAAGGTCCTATGGAAAAATGCATGGGGAAAACGCGTTTTGGGACCCCCCTTTTTTCTTGGCCCCCGCTTGACGAATCACCCCGAGACTTTCAGGGTAGGAGCTGAAAGGAGCGCCCCATTAGTTTTGAAAATTTCGCGAGGATTCGTCAACCGGCGCCAAAGTTATTCAAAATAGAATTTTGAGATTTCCTATTGAAACACGGTCCTAACTATAACTATCTACTGGCGACCGCCAGTAGATAATATATATATATATATATATTCACAGAAAAAACCATAGGTTTCAGGCACGTTATAGTTAGGAATTAGCATTTAAAAAACCTCAGAAATTCACTGAAAATCATAGGTTTCAGGGGTGTTATAGTTAGCTGGACTTTTCACTTGTACAAAACCATTGAAATTCCCCCGTTATAGTTAGTTCAGCTAACTATAACTCGGGCGCCCGCAATGCACTGCTGATGACGTCACATATTACATCACTCATGACATGGTCAGTGACATCACTCATGACATCACTGATGACATCTCAAATGACATCACTGATGACATCACTGATGACATCATCCAGTGAATGTGTGTTTTTCTGAAAATTAAATATGTTTTATATATGTATATCTCAAGGTCGATGGAAGAATAAATGGGTATATAAGTGTCTAAATGGATGATTTGTTTTTGAAAAATTGATTGTGTAACTGACTGATTAAGTGTATCATAGTGAATACATGGCTTAGTGAGTAATGTTTAAATATGTAAATATCTGTATCAGTCTCTCACTTTGTGTATAAGTGGCTGCATGGGTTGGTGAGTAGCTACATGGGTGTCTATATAGGTTATTAGTTGGTTTTTTGAGTATCAGTCTGAGTGTCTGCATGGTTCGGTGGGGGGTATTACGTAGTGCATAGGTGCATGAATAAATGACTCACTGTTTGTATGTGTTGAACACAGCATGTGTGCAGGACTGTATGGGTGGATGAGTGTGTGTATGGGTGTGTTAGTGAGTGAATGACTGTCTCAGTAGTGTCTTTATGAGTAACTACATATGTTTTAAACTAGTATATGTGACTATTGGTGTATATATGTGAGTATATGTGAGAGTGAGAGATTGAAAGAGTTCCTGTATGAATAAGTATGTGTTTCTATAAGTGATTGTTTAAAAGACTAAGTATGTGTAAGTTTCCGTAGAAGTAAGTATGGTGGTGTGTGTATAACTGTATATGCAAGTAAATGTATGTTTGATTCTTTATTAGCATGAGTGACTATGTGTGTGAGTAACTCTATGGATGAGTGGCATTGTGTAACAGGATGTATAGGTGTATGAGTACATATGATGAGTGAGTACATGTATGAGTGACTGTATAGGACTGTTGGTGAATGAGTGGATGTGTATGTGGATCTTAGAATTACTGAAGAGGTTATTGTAACTGGTATTGGTATGTCCATTGTTTTGAAAATTTTAGTCTCTATTTTTGAATGTGTGTATCAAAGGTTATATTAGGGTGAGAGGAGGTCTGCCACTCTATCACAAGGATGATGTCATCAGTGATGTCATCAGTGATGTCATTTGAGATGTCATCAGTGATGTCACTGACCATGTCATGAGTGATGTAATATGTGACGTCATCAGCAGTGCATTGCGGGCGCCCGAGTTATAGTTAGCTGAACTAACTATAACGGGGGAATTTCAATGGTTTTGTACAAGTGAAAAGTCCAGCTAACTATAACACCCCTGAAACCTATGATTTTCAGTGAATTTCTGAGGTTTTTTAAATGCTAATTCCTAACTATAACGTGCCTGAAACCTATGGTTTTTTCTGTGAATTTCAAAGGTTTTTTAAATGCTAATTTCTAACTATGCCTACAGAGATAGGACATGTGAAGAAAGAAGAAAAAATGCACAGAAAGAAACAAAAGAAGTGCAGAAAGAAGCAACAGAAGTCCTCAAATACGAAGATAAGTGCAGGAAGAAGGATAACGTGCAGAAAGAACAAAAAGAAGAGCAGAAAGAAGCCTTGTTGCAAAATCATCCTGTACCCTCAACTTTTTCAGACGGATACTGGTGGTAACTGAGCCTGACTAACCAGTCCTAGAGCCAGTGCTATGTTAAAAGACACTTAGAATACAGTGAAAACACCTACATACACTAGGGAACATTATGCGTTGGGGTCCCCCTGTGATTAGCATGACCTCCTCTGTAAGCCCCTAGTATATAAGAGGGCATGGGGATTAAAACTACCTCTTAAAACAGGCCACAGGGCGTTTTTGCACACGTTAACTCAGGCCCCGTCCCCTCCCTTCACCACTGTGTAAACACGCCCTGTGTCCATTTTTAGTTGGGAGATTAAGTTCATTTGAATCCTGAGGGTCCCTGGGGTCCAACTAGCCCACTAGGTACCTCCAGTAAGTGCCACAGAGCTGCGTTGCAGAGAAGTGTAAAAAGTGGCACGGCCTGGACCACCTCTCTGCAATGCAGCCCAGTGGCGCTTACTGGAAGCACTTGGTGGGCTAGTTAGCCCCCAGGGGCCCTCAGTATTGAAGGGAAATTATATCCCCAATTTAAAACGTGCCATAGTGCGTGTTTGCACACGTCACCTCAGGCCCGTCCCCTCCCTTCACCACTGTGTAAACGCGCCCTGTGGCTGTTCTAAGTTGAGAGATTAAGTCCCCTTGAATCCTAAGGGTCCCTAGGGTCAAACTAGACCACTAGGTACCTCCAGTAAGCGCCACAGAGCTGCGTTGCAGAGAGGTGTAAAAAGGGGCTTGGCCTCAGAACACCTGGCTGCAGCACAGCTCCCTGGCGCATACTGGAGATACCTGTTGGGGGCGCGTTTGCAGAGTGCTGCACGGAGGGGGCATGGCCTCCTGCACGATGCCAGTCTTTTATTTATTTTAGTTTTTTAAGAAGGGGGGCTGTTTGGTTCCCCTTCTTATTCTAATTTATTGGCCCTGATGACCCCATCACCCAGGGCCAGTCTCCTAATTATATTTTTTTGACCCCAATCCCCAGGGCCGGCCACTGTTTTTTATTATTTTTAAAAAATATATATTTATAGACACACCTAGGACATGCTGGACAAACCGTACGTACCTATCACCATGACGATTTGCGTGATATTCATTAAAAGGCGACTATGCATGCAATGAATCCACGTGGAATGTATTTACACCACTAGTGAAGCTCTGACATGTCTGATGCCCTACCGTGCCTAATCCCGGTAGACACCCTTGTCGTTTATTTATACAAACTTGGGTAGCTATTGACGGGCACATTTAATACACATGCACACCAAGCCATTCAAAGGGGATTCGACAAAAATTCGACCAAAACTATGCAAGAAACCCCCCTCACGGTTAATAAAACACACATCCACTGCCGGATGTGTAATACTTTTTATTTTACTCTCTGGAAAGGGGACGAACATCACTTGAGAGTCACAGCGCGCTCCTGACAGAGCCCAATGCTGTGTTACACCCACCATTGCCTGCCGTGTGCCACACACCTCTGTGTTGTATTCCACTAGCTAGTGCATATGCTATGACACTCTCTAGCCCATGTGCACTGTAACACCACCCCGTGAATATGTCATGCCACACTTGTCTTCGCACGGGTTATATTGCCCCATCTAACGTGCCTTTCTCGATGCCTATGTTATAACGCACAGTGCTATGCCATACATATTACAATCTGGGATCCATATCTTTGTCACAGTGCATATGCAACCTTACACTCCCCAGCACATATTTTATATTACAACTTTAGAGACTAGTTAGGTTACACAACACTGCCCTGTGCATATTACACTCCAAGGCGCATATCGCATAGCACGCGCTAGTGCCTGTGCTATCTCGCGCTCTCCAATGAATCTGTCATTGCGCACAATGTATTGCATATTATATTTCACGCCCGGTTCATCTTATATCACACTTTTTGGTGCATAGTTTATACCATACACTATATCTAGTTTTCATTTTCAATCGTGCTCTCAGGACTATGTTCTATATAACACTGTGTTCACCTACCCTTTTCACGGGCATTACATTTGCGATAGGGGGTGGAGGGTCAGGGGGTGTTTCTGCCAAGTGAGCCCGGAGTCACAGTCACAAACGTCCTCTTCTTCCTGAATAAAAGTGAGATTATGCTGCATACTTGTTCATATTTTAAGTAGTTCGCACAGACACAATGTTTTAAAAACAATAAAGTTCCTAATACCCGCCTTCTCTGAACAGTTAGCTTGCTGCCCCATCCCCTTCCTCCCTATCCTCTGTCCCGTGTGGTGTATTGTGCTGCTGCAAACCCTGATGCCTGCCCTGCAGGGTCAGTTTGGTGCACCTCTCCATGTCCCTCCTGTCCTCTGTTATCCAAGTCCATGTCCCTATCCCATTTCCTTCCATGATCCAATGTACCATACTTGCGAACATTTTGAACTTGGTAAGAGGGAGATTTTGAAAAAAAACTGGGGTATTGATTTTCCCCTTTGAGTTACATTGAAAAAGAGGATATTGTAGACAGGACACAGATCAAATAAAGCCCATTTAAGCTTAAAAACATTGGACGTTTCCTGGCTGAATCGGGTCTGTTGGCATGTATGGTTGTACTACCATTGCCTCTTCCTTCTGCCCACAATGGTCTATTACATTGCCACAGGCTTGAAGGAGGGTAGATTTTGTATCACAGGGGGCCCCTGGCCCGTTCTGTCCACACCTGAAGTATGAGACCCTTGTCCTTGCCCTGCCAGCTGCATTTGTAGGCCGTATTAAATTGACCAGCGGGTCCTGTGTTGCTATATAATTATCCTGAGACATCCTTACCACTCAGCCAGTATAAAACCCCTGTGTAGGCCCTTCTGTTCAATATGTAGGCCTCTTTGTTAAATTGACCATAGCTCTGCAATTTTAGTGTATAGCAGTCTGAAGGCAGGTCTGCGAGGCCTTCTGCTCCAAACCAGTAGCCCCCACCCTACCCGAGTGCTCCGTGCTCGGTATCAAAGTTCAACATCCCCCTGAAGCTGTCGACATACAGTAGGCTGCATCCTGGACTGGTACTTGCTTCCTGGGCAGGTTTCCCGCTTTTAAGGAAGTGGCAACCGCAGAGCGTCAAGTTAGGAGAACTGAGGAGATTTTATACATGAATATATTGAATTCCCGTACAATACCCATTATTTTCTGCTTGCTCTATGGAACTTACGATAAGCGATTGGCCTGAGAGACTGACCTTTTCACCCAGTTCATTGTCAGCATTAAGTGGGTAAATGACGAAATGTCTGGTAAAATCTGCAGACGAAGCTTTTGGGTAGCATACGTAGGTAGATGTAGCGTGCAAAGGAGCCCACAAAATGATATAAAAAGGGAGCACCCACAGATATCGACGGACTACCTCGCCGTCTGTATGTAGGTTAACAGGCAGTGCAGGTTTTCCCCAAGAGCTGGGAGCTCTTGTCTTCCTTTGCTTAAAATGTCTTGCTCTGCTTTGCTTGAAGTATCTTATTCTATTTTACCTATATGAAATGTCATGTTATGTTTAACCATTGTTCTCTTTACTTTTGCATTTAAAAGATTTTGTATTGTAATTGCAGGAATGCTTGCTCTAAGAGTAAACGTGAGTGTTCCTAGGTAACATTTTCCTTGGTGTAACTTGTTTCTCATGATGCATTTATAGATGTGTTTTCTCTCTCTCTCTGTCAGTACATTAATTGAGATACAGAGAATATCATGGCAGCTGTATGATTATCTGGATTCTGTATTTTGTACTTTATGTCTCTATTCTGCGGTTTCTTTGAAGTTGCATCTTCTCATTAAACTGCCATTGTATTCTGCCTCCAATTCCATGTCTCATATGTCTGTTTTCTTCATTTTTGGAGCAAGCGTTCCTAGGCACCCCGGCTCAAATTAAGGTGCCCCTTTTGTCCCTGACTCACTCTCCTGCTCAGTTCTGTGGTGGCTCCCGGGGATCTGGGGACCGCCCCTAGCTTCCTTGACCCGTAATAGATCTTGCCTCCAACAGCCTCTCTTGCAAGTCCTGTATTGTTGGTTTGTTGCCCCTGCCCCCCTTTCCACTGCCCTCCATAGTCTGTTGTGCTTCCACGGCCCTTCCTGCCTGCTCAGTGTGGTTAAATTGTTGCCTTTGCACCCTCCTACCTGCCTTCAATTTTCAGAGTCCGTGCCCCTGGCCTCTGCCTCTCAACAGTATCCTAATGAACAACTAGATTGCTAACATTCTATATTTATCACAAAGTGTGGAACGCCTGACATCATCTTGATGTAATCAAAACTGTAATACCTAGAGCATTTCCTTTAGAAATTACATATATGAGAGGGTCTTATTGGCATCAAAATTATGGTTAGTGCTCTAAAAGGCTAAAATAAGGACATATTTTCTGAGTTTTCAAATAGCGACAAAGCACTTTTAAATTATTTGTTATCTTTATGTTTTTTTATCCAGTTGACCACTTGATTAAATGTTGCACTTAGGGGAGATGATGTGGTGTTACTTCCAGAACTGCAGACTTTGCAACTGGGGAACCAGGTTGAAGTTTCTGCTTCAGCTCGACATTCTGTGATTCTGGTCAAATCACTTAGTTTCCCCATGTCTACAACCAAAATGAATGTGTTCTTGTGTGATGTAACCAATGCTCATGTAAAGCACTCCAATACCTGACAAGTCTGCACTATATAACACTGCAAAAACACAAAATAATAAGTGTTTTGCACACTTCTGTCATTGGGCTATATTTGGGCTACATCTGGGTGATTTTGGGCTACATTTGGGCTCTTTTGTCTCCGGTGGCCATCTTGGGAGATTTATTTGTTATGAAGTTTCCTAATTTCCTCATGTACTGCAGTCTCCTCAGTAGGAAATGCTTTCAGTTTTTTACTTTGATTCCATCATGAAGGTATTCAGATATGTCACACATTTGCCATAAATTCTGAATGTTAGCACTCTAGATGCTCATTAGATCATTGTAGTAAAACTACTGCACCATGGAAGTCTGCTCCTGGTATTAAAAGTGCATGTTTCAGTCTGCATGTCAGAATTTTTTTAATGAAATAGAAGAGGATTTGAGAAGTCACTCAAAATGTGCCCTCATTTTCTTTCTTCAGCATTAATCATAATTTCTATGGCAAAATGAACCTCCTCATTGTCTTCCTTTTTAAATTAAATGTTTTAAGTGTTACCAGTTTATTCCAATCAAGATGGCTTCAGGTGTGCCATACTTTTGTCATAATGAAGACAGTAAGCGCTCTAGTTGTTTTTAAGAACATTCTGGGACATTCTGTCATTGGGCTATACTTGGGCTACATCTGGGTGATATTTGGGCTACATTTGGGCTCTTTTGTCTCTGGTGGCCATCTTGGGAGACTTATTTGTTATGAAGTTTCCTAATTTCCTCATTTACTGCAGTCTCCTCAGTAGGAAATACTTTCAGTTTTTTACTTTGATTCCATCAAGAAGGCATTCAGATGTGTCACACATTTGCCATAAATTCAGAATGTTAGCACTCTTTTTGCTCATTAGATCACTGTAGTAAAGCTACTGCTCACCAGGGAAAACTGCTGCTGGTATTGAAAGTGCATGTTTCAGTCTGCATGTCAGAATTTTTTAATGAAATAGAAGAGGATTTGAGAAGTCACTCAAAATGTGCCCTAATTTTTCTTTCTGCAGCACTAATCATACTTGTTATTGAAAAATGAACCCCCTCATTTTGTTCCTTTTTAAATTAAATGTTTTAAGAGTTACCACTTTAATCCAAGCAAGATGGCTTCAGGTGTGCCATACGTTTATCATAAGTAGGACTGTTAGCGCTCTAGTAGTTCTTTGGAACACTCTGGGAAGCTGCAGTAGAACACAAAGGAATCAACTGACAGTCTCTGCCCTTGTTGGATGTACATGTTTTACTGAGAATGTCAGACTTCATTCTCACATGACTGAGAAAGATAATGTGAATTTACAGAAAATAAGCTCTCAGTTTAGCCTATAGATCACCTTCCAAACCTCTGTGGTAAAAGCATGAGAAAATATTTTTCTCTCAATCATGATATCCCAGCAGAAGGCTTTTTCACATGGTGAAATCACCTTAGAACATACCACAATTCCTAAAATGAGTATGGTACCATCAACAAATGATTTATAATGTAACTAAAGTCTTAAAACCTTCTATTAACTGCAATGCTTTTTAATGAGGTGCTATCATGTATATTGGTCCCAAGATGGCTGCCAACACTTCTTGGATGAAGTGCTGACAGCCAATCAGATCTCAGGATGAGATGTGTGGTTAGGCTCCGCCCACATATATATATGCTTTTAAATGCTATTTTCTCAGGATCTACTGAACAGATTTACACCAAACCTACAAAAGGCACTTCCTTGACCTAGGGACTACCTCTCTGCCAAATTTCTAGTAATTCTGTTCAGCCGTTCGGGCTGTAGCTCTGTCTAAAGGTCCTATGGAAAAATGCATGGGAAAAACGCGTTTTGGGACCCCCCTTTTATCTCAGCCCCCGCTTGACGAATCCCCCCGAGACTTTCAGGGTAGGAGCGGAGCGTAGCGCCCCACCTATTTTGAGAAATTCGCGAGGATTCATCGACCGGCGCCAAAGTTATTCAAAATAGAATGTTGCGGATTTCCTATGGAAACGTGGTCCTAACTATAACTATCTACTGGCGACCGCCAGTAGATAATAAATATATATATATATATATATATATATATATATATATATATATATATATATATATATATATATATATTACCTACTGGCGGTCGCCAGTAGGTAGTTATAGTTAGGACCCTGTTTCCATAGGAAAACTGCAACATTCTATTTGGAATAACTTTGGCGCCGGTCGACGAATCCTCGTGAAATTTTCAAAATAGGTGGGGCGCTACGCTCCGCTCCTACCCTGAAAGTCTCGGGGAGATTCGTCAAGCAGGGGCTGAGAAAAAAGGGGGGTCCCAAAACGCGTTTTTCCCATGCATTTTTCCATAGGACCTTTAGACACAGCTACAGCCCGAACGGCTGAACAGAGTTACTTGAAATTTGGCAGAGAGGTAGTCCTCAGGTCAAGGAAGTGCCTTTTGTAGGTCTGGTGTAAATCTGTTCAGTAGTTCCTGAGAAAATAGCATTTAAATCAATATATATATCTGTGGCAGCTTACGGTGCGCTTACGGTGCGCTTACGGTAAGCTTACCGTACGCGTACGGTGCCGTGCGCGAGCGCGAGCGCGAATCTGATTGGCTGTTAGATCTTAGTAAACGTTCGAATCGGTCGAAACCAGGAAGTGGCGGCCGCCATTTTCTCTCTCGCACTCTGAGAGGGGGTTAAAAAACAAAGGCCAAAAACATGTAAAGGGGCTGTTTAGACAGCTCCTAAGCACCTAGCCATGTTGAGGGAGTCCTCAAAGATCCCCCAAGGCCAAAAACGGAATTTTAATTTTTTCGATAATTTCGCCGATTACGCTTACCGTACGCGTACGGTAAAAATTAATTAAAAAAAATAAATATCCATACTCTCCCCACCCCATGTGCAAATTGTGCCTGTAGGGCACCATTTGTGCATGGCATGTTACATATGTGAAAAATTAAAATATTACCTTTCACAACGAAGCGCATCATATGTCCTCCATGTGCGCACGGTGCGCGAAGCGCATCGTGCGTACATGGCCCATCTAGCGTAACGTAACGGAATTACAGCAAATTTGGCAAAAAGGTAGCCCTTGGTTCAGAGTCGTGCCTTTTCGTTAAATGGTGTAAATCCATTCAGTAGTTCCTGAGAAGATCAAAAGTAAAATCACATATATATCTGGGCAGAGCCTAACCACACATCTCATCATAAGATCTGATTGGCTGTCAACAGTTCATCCAAGAAGTGTTGGCATCCACCTTGGGGCCTATATACATGATAGCACCTCATTAAAAAGCATTGCAGTTAATAGAAGGTTTTAAGACTTTAGTTACATTATAAATCATTTGTTGATGGTACCATACTCATTTTAGGAATTGTGGTTTGTTCTAAGGTGATTTTACCATGTGAAAAAGCCTTCTGCTGGGATATTATGAATCACGTTTGAGAGAAAACTATTTTCTCATGCTTTTCCCACAGAGGTTTGGAACGTGATCTATAAACTAAAATGAGAGCATATTTTCTGTAAATTCACATTATCTTTCTCAGTCATGTGAGAATGAAGGCTGACATTCTCAGTAAAACATGTACATCCAACAAGGGCAGAGACTGTCAGTTGTGTTCTACTGCAGCTTCCCAGAGTGTTCTAAAGAACACCTAGAGCGCTAACAGTCCTACTTATGACAAACGTATTGCACACCTGAAGCCATCTTGATTGGAATAAAGTGGTAACTCTTAAAACATTTAATTTAAAAAGGAACAAAATGAGGGGGTTCATTTTGCCATAGAAAGTATGATTAGTGCTGCAGGAAGAAAAATTAGGGCACATTTTGAGTGACTTCTCAAATCCTCTTCTATTTCATTAAAAAATTCTGACATGCAGACTGAAACATGCACTTTCAAGACCAGCAGCAGACTTCCCTGGTGAGCAGTAGCTTTACTACAGTGATCGAATGAGCAAATAGAGTGCTAACATTCTGAATTTATGTCAAATGTGTGACACATCTGAATGCTTTCTTGATGGAATCGAAGTAAAAAACTGAAAGTATTTCCTACTGAGGAGACTGTAGTAAATGAGGAAATTAGGAAATTTCATAACAAATAAGTCTCCCAAGATGTCCACCAGAGACAAAAGAGCCCAAATTTAGCACAGATATCACCCAGATGTGGCCCAAGTATAGCCCAATGACAGAATGTCCCAGAGTGTTCTAAAGAACAACCAGAGCGCTAACGGTCTTACTTATGACAAAAGTATGGCACACCTGAAGCCATCTTGATTGGAATAAAGTGATAACACTTAAAACATTTAATTTGCACAGGAACAAAATGAGGGGGTTCATTTTGCCATGGAAATTATAATTAGTGCTGCAGAAAGAAAAATTAGGGCACATTTTGACTTCTCAAATCCTCTTCTATTTCATTATAAAATTCTGACATGCAGACTGAAACATGCACTTTGAATACCAGCAGCAGACTTCCCTGGTGAGCAGTAGCTTTACTACAGTGATCTAATGAGCAAAAAGAGTGCTAACATTCAGAATTTATAGCAAATGTGTGACACATCTGAATGCCTTCTTGATGGAACCAAAGTAAAAAACTGAAAGCATTTCCTACTGAGGAGACTGCAGTAAATGAGGAAATTAGGAAACTTCATGACAAATAAATCTCCCAAGATGGTCGCCAGAGACAAAAGAGCCCAAATGCAGCACAAATATCACCCAGATGTAGCCCACATGTAGCCCAATGACAGAAGTGTGCAAAACACTTTTTATTTTTTGTGTTTTTGCAGTTTTATATAGTGCAGACTTGTCAGGTATTGGAGTGCTTTACATGAGCATTGGTTACATCACACAAGAACAAATTCATTTTGGTTGTAGACATGAGGAGATTAAGTGATTTGACCAGAATCACAGAATGTCGAGCTGGAGCAGGAACTCCAACCTGGTTCCCCAGTTGCAAAGTCTGCAGCTCTGGAAGTAACACCACATCCTCTCCCCTAAGTGCAACATTTAATCAAGTGGTCAACTGGATAAAAAAACATAATGATAACAAATAATTTAAAAGTTCTTTGTCGCTATTTGAAAACTCAGAAAATATGTCCTCATTTTAGTTTTTTAGAGCACCAACCATACTTTTGATGCAAATAAGACCCTCTCATATATGTAATTTCTAAAGGAAATGCTCTGGGTATTACAGTTTTGATTACATCAAGATGACGTCAGGCTTTTCCACACTTTTGTAATAAACATAGAATGTTAGCAATCTAGTTGTTCATTAGGATACTGTTGAGAGGCAGAGGCCGGGTGCACGGATTCTGAAAATTGAAGGCAGGTAGGATGGTGCAGAGGCAACAATTTGACCACACTGGTCAGGCAGGAAGGGCACTGGCAGCACAGTAGACTATGGAGGGCAGTGGAAAGGGGGGCAGAGGCAACAAACCAACAATACAGGACTGGCAAGAGAGACTGTGGCAATATAATAGACCATTGTGGGCAGAAGGAAGAGGCAGTGGTAGTACAACCATACATGCCAACAGACCCGATTCAGCCAGGAAATGTCCAATGTCTTTAAGCTCAAATGGGCTTTATTTGATCTGTCTCCTGTCTACAATCTCCTCTTTTCCAATGTAACTCAAAGGGGAAAATCAATACCCCAGTTCTTTTTCAAAATCTCCCTCTTACCAAGTTCAAAATGTTCGCAAGTATGATACATTGGATCATGGAAGGCAGGAGGAATTGGGATAGGGACATGGACTCGGATAACAGAGGACAGGAGGGACATGGAGAGGTGCACCAAACTGACCCTACAGGGCAGGCATCAGGGTTTGCAGCAGCACAATACACCACACAGGGCAAGCGGGACGGGAGTGCAGCACAACAATCCATAGAAAGCAATAGGGAGGGGACAGGACCATGCACATGGACAACAGAGAACAGAGGGGAAAGAGGCAATGGTAGCTAGCTGACCATAATGGACACACAGGAGAGAAAGCTGCAGCATAACAGACCATAAAGGGCAGGAGGGACGGATCAGGGGCATTACAATGGAACAGACAAGCCAGGAGGGAGGGAATAGTGGTCTGCACATGGAAACAGAGGGCTGGGGGCAAGGGGGCATGGGGGCAGGGCAGGAGCAGCAAGATGACCATGGAGGTCAGTTAGGATGGGCACTAGAAGCAAGACACACCATGGAGAGCAACAGTGAGACTATGATGGCATACACACAGACCATGGAGGGAAGGTGGGAGGGGGCCAGGGACAGCTAGCTGACCACACAGGGAAGGTGGGAGGGACTGTGGCAGCACAGAAGACCATACATGGCAAGTGGGAGGGTTAGTGGCAGCACAATGGCTATGATGGGCAAGAAGGAGGGTGCAGGGACATGCACAAAGGACCATGGAGGATAGAAGGGAGGGTCAGGACCTGGGCACAGACAAGAGAGTTCAGGGGATGGGGCCTCACAACAGACCACGCGGGGCAGGCAGGAGGAGCAGTTGCAGCACAACAGACCAGGGAGGGCAGAAGGGTGTGGTAGTAAAATGGACCATGGAGGACTGGAGGAAGGGGATAGGGGCATGGAATGTGGACAGGCAGGGTGGAGGTGGCAGGGACAGGTCACAGTCATCTGACAATGCTAGGCAGGTGGGAGGGGAGTGGCAGCTCAACAGAACACTCAGAGTAGATAGGAGTGGCAGGTCCATGGAACATGGTGGGCAAAAAGGATGGAGCAGGGGCATGCACAAAGATATCGGAGGGCTGGGGGAAGGAGAATAGGGGCAGCAAGCTAAGCACAGAGTCTAAGCAGGAGGTCAATGATGGGACATAGAATTGGGCAATGGAGTGCAGGAGGAGTGGACTGGTACATCATGCTAAATGGGGGGCAGTGGCAACACATCAGAGGCAGGAGGGAGGAGGCTAGTCCATGGATTCAGACAACAGAGGATAGAGAGGAGGTGGATGGGGCAGCAAGCTAACTGTTCAGAGAAGGCAGGTATTAGGAACTTTATTGTTTTTAAAATGTGTGTCTGTGCGGACTACTTAAAATATGAACAAGTATTCAGCATAATCTCACTTTTATTCAGGAAGAAGAGGACATTTGTGACTGTGACTCCGGGCTCACTTGGCAGAAACACCCCCTGACCCTCCACCCCATCGCAAAATATAATGCCTGTGAAAAGGGTAGGTGAACGCAGTGTTATATATAATATAGTCCTGAGAGCACAATTGAAAATGAAAACTAGATAAAGTGTATGGTATAAACTATGCACCAAAAAGTGTGATATAAGATGAATCAGGGCGTGAAATAAAATATGCAATACATTGTGCGCAATGGCAGATTCATTGGAGAGCGCGAGATAGCACAGGCACTAGCGCATGCTATGCGATATGCACCTTGGAGTGTAATATGCACAGGGCAGTGTTGTGTAACCTAACTAGTCTCTAAAGTTGTAATATAAAATATGTGCTGGGGAGTGTAATGTTGCATATGCACTGTGACAAAGATATGGATCCCAGATTGTAATATGTATGGCATAGCGCTGTGCGTTATAACATAGGCATCGTGGAAGACACATTAGATGGGGCAATATAACCCATGCGAAGGCAAGTATGGCATGACATATTCACGGGGTGGTGTTACAGTGCACATGGGCTAGAGAGTGTCAAAGCATACTGAAGTAATGACCAATGCAGGTAAGTGAAAACCTTCTTTATTCATAAGAAGAGTAACTGCATCCTCAGCTTGCTAGTGCAGCATGCGCATCCACTATGAAGTCAGCCTCATCAACATTCTAAGGCAGACTTCATGTCAAGGTTCTATGGCTATACCACTGTGCGGGCATCGGGGAGGGGGAACAGGGAACATTCCAAGTGGTGAGATTATAACACATCTTCCTCCCCTAAAAACACAAAAAGGAGGGAGTGATTACAACAACCAGTGCGGGGTGGGGTGGAATCAGTGAAAGACCCCCGCAAGGTTCCTAAAACAGCTGAACCCCAAAACGTGTAACATTTTATTTAACCTGTCCCCCCATACTGAAATCCTTGTGCCAAATCGGAGCTTTTCGTGGTCGGCACCCTCTTCTCATTCGTGCTTCCCCAGACCAGGCACCTTGCCCCAGAGTCTTGTTGTCCTCCCTGTGGCCCCCATCCCTCACATCCAAAGCCACCCGATCCATACTCCATTTTTTCCCATCTTCCAGAATTACCACATTTCTTTTTACCTCCTTTATTTTTTCTGGAGCATAGTATTTTCCGCCTTTGCTACTTAAGCTCTCAGGTTTCCAGATATACACACTTTGCCCCTGACCAAGAGACCTCTCCTTTGCACCCCATTTCCTGTCATACCACTCCTTCTACTTTTCCTCTCTGGCATCAGTCTTTTCCCTGAATTCTTCCGTGTTGACCACTGCCTACTCCTTAGGACACAACCAATTTGGAGACAACTTTGATCCTGCCTTCCTTCCTCTCAACAATTCAATGGGGGTATGTCCCGGCGAGAGGCTGGGTGTGGTGTGGTATAACCATAACATGTCTCTAATGGCAGGCTCAATTGCCATTCCTGATTTGACAGCCAGTTGTATACACTCTTTCAACATCCTATTGGCCCTCTCCACCTTCCCATTGGCCTTAGGACAATACAACGGGGTGCGCACATGGGTTATAGACATGTCTTTTAGGAACTCTTTCATCTCCTCTGAAACAAACTGAACCCCATTATCTGTGACAATGGTAGAGGGAATACCCTCTTTAGAAAATACCTCACTCATGAAATTTATAAGTGATTTGGTATTGATGGTGTTCACAAATTTACAAGAGATCCAATTTGAGAAGTAGTCGATAAGCACCAAAAGGTACCATTCTTGGGGTCCCTTGGCACGTATGGGGCCTGTGATCTCAAAACCTAGTTTGTCCCAAGGGACCCTTGGGATTTCCACCGGTATGAGTGGGGAACGCCTAATACTTCTAGACTTGTCACTGATGCTGCAGGAATAGCAGTCCTTCACCTTATTTTCCATTAGCTGATCCATTCTTGAGAACCAGTAATCAGCTCTCAATCGTGCCTTACACATACTTCTACCCATGTGTCCCTCATGAGTAAGATCAATCATTTGAGTTCTTAAGCCCTCCGGAGGAACAATTTTCCCTGACTTGAGTAGTAATCTCCCCTCAATTGACAAATCATTGCGCACATTCCAAAATGGTTGAATGTCCCCTGGAAGATCTTTACACTTGTTGGGCCACCCTTTGGTCACATAAGCCTTGATATTGCCAAGGATGTTATCGTGGTCCGAGTGATAGTCCCATAGCTCTCTTGTAACTGCTGGGATCTTAACTTCCATCACCCAATCCTTCCCAGAACCTACCTCATCATGTTTTCCTAGAGGTTTCCTAGATAGAAAATCAGCAACTTTGTTTTGTTGATCAGGAACAAAACCCACTCTAAAGTTAAATCCCTGTAAACCAAGGACCCATTTAGCTATCTGTGGCATCATATTCTCCATGTCTTTATTTCCAAACAAACAGACCAAAGGTTTGTGGTCAGTGTACACTTCAAAAGGCATACCCACACATAAAAACTGAAGTGTTTGATTGCCCAAAACACCGCCAATGCCTCTTTTTCTATTGTGGAATAGTTGGATTCTGCTGCTGATAATGTTCTTGAGGCAAAAGCCACCACCTTCATACAATTATTTTCCCTTTGTGAAAGCATGGCCCCTATTCCTTTGCTACTGGCATCCGTGGAAATTATGGTGTCCTTGTTCACATCAAAATTTCCAATGTATGGGGCTGCAGCGATGGCTTCTTTTATGTTTCCAAACGCCTCTTCTTGTTCTTTACCCCATGTGAACTCACGTTTTTTTTTAACAGTTCTCTTAAGGGTTGTGCAATCATAGCAACATTTCTGATGAACTTCGCCATATTTTCAGCTAGACCTAGAAATTAAAGCACCTCCTCTTTACTCGTTGGCATAGGAGCTCTCCTTAATGCCTCCACCAGATCGTTCTTAGGCTTGATCCCTTCTTCCGAAATTATGTGTCCCAAGTAATCTACAGAAGTAACGCCCACCTTACACTTGCTTTCCTTTGTGGTAAACCCCACTTCTTTCAACTTTTCCAACACCCTCTCAGCGTTCACTTTATGTTCCCCTTCACTTGACCCATAAATAAGGATGTCATCTTGGAAACACATTGACTTGGGGCAATCCTTGAGAACATGCTGCATTGCTCTCTGAAAAGCAGAAGCTGCTGAAGCCTATCCAAATGGCATTCTTAAAAATTTGTAATTGCCAAATGGAGTGGTAAACGCTGTCAACGGTTGGGATTCAGGATGCAGCTTAATCTGGTAATAGGCAGATGATAGATCCAGGACACTAAACACTTTCGCTCCCTGCAAAGTGCTCAGCATCTCATGGATCCTGGGTAATGGATGTCTGTCCACTACTATATTTCCATTCAAGGCTCTCAAATCCACATAGAGCCTAATGCTCTTCCCACCATCCTTAGTTGTGATGACAATGGGTGCCAAACACGCTGAACACTCAATCTCTTGAATAACCCCTTGTTTAACCAATTTTTCCAACTCCATCTTTAAAGGTTCTCTCATTAATAAGGGGATTGATCGTGTTCTATGAACAACTGGTATGGCTCCTTCCTTTAGCACTATTTTGTGCATGTAATTCTTTAGCAAACCCAACTCTTCATTAAATACTTCTGGATAACTCTTAATGAGATTGGCTCCAACCTCTAGGGGATCAATGAGTAGGACTTGCTCACTATTGTTGGGGTCGAGTTTAATGCCTAGTTCCTTCTGATGTTTCCAACCTAAGAGACTCGAACCCTCACTGGTTATGTAAACCTTCCCAACTGTGTGCCTATCCTTGAATGAAATTCTCATCATTACCATTCCTTCTAAGGGTATGGGAACTCTATTGTACCCTGAAGGAGCAATGTCTGCTGTTTCTATCTTAATGTTATGTTTGGAAAACTTCTCCTCGAACACTTTTTTTCCCACCAGTGTAAAAGGAGAACAACAATCTGCGTAAACCTTAAAAGATTCACCATCCAGCCTTATCTCACATGTGGGATACAAGGTATTAGATTCAGTGCTCTCCCCCCCAATCTGAAAAATACAATTCTTTTCCTCTTCTTCTTCAGCTTCATTAATTTCAACCACATGTACCTTAGGAGTGAAAACATTACATACTTTGGAAAAATGTCCCTTTTTGTTGCATTTCCTACACAAAATATTCCTGGCTGGACACTTCCAATTGTTTGCTAAATGGTTATGGCTACCGCATCTGAAACATTGCAAACTATCCATCTTTTTACTAGCAACATCCCTGTTCTTGTTGTCCACCCAACAGCCGCTGTACTAGCCCCATCTTTTGACTCTGACTTTTCCTTAACTGCCTCCCCAATTTTCATTTATCTCATGCATTGTGCCGTGTGTTCCAACCCTTTGGCTATACTAATAGCTTCCTCAAGATCAGGGTTTCTTGTGAGAAGTTCTTCTTGAACCTTCACGTCATTCGTGCATCTCACTAATTGGTCCCTAATAAGCGAATCCGTGAGGGCACCAAACTCACACGTGGCTGCCATGCCCCGCAAGACCGCTACATAGGAAGAAACCTTCTCATCCTTCCTTTGATTTCTTTTGAAAAATTTGTGTCTTTCAAGAACTACGTTTATTTTGACTTCGAAATGTGCCTCCAAATTCCTCAACGTATATTCATATACATCCACCCCTTCCTCCTCCTCCAGGGGTTCGTCTTCCACCAGTCTCCCTATAATATCCTCATATACCTTTCTGCCATGAATCCCCAGGTTATGTAGAAAAATGTGTTGCTTTCTTATATTTGAAAAATTACCACCCCCAATAGCAATTAAGTAGGATTTGAATATTCCTACCCACCTTCTCCAAGGGATATCTGGCTCACCTAACTCATTTAAAAATGGGGGGGGTTGACTCATTCCAGCGCCTGCCATGCTCCGCTAAGAGCAAACAATGTGCACCCACTTCAAGCTTCCTTAACAGTAAAGTGCTCAAAAGTGCCAGAAGAGAAAGAATAACCCCAGGGGGAAGAAAAACGGGAAAAAAAAATGAAGTAGAAGGATACAAACTGTGGATAAGAGATCATACAATTAGTGAAAGCAGCAAGCAACAACCAATACATTTTGAACTTGCAATAAATATGATTAGGCTCCCAACACTCCTCAACATATGTTTCACACGAAATGTACTGCACACCAACAAGTGGTCCTGTTTCTATGACTAACAGTATGTCAGGAAGGCCCCCTCAGAGACCAGGGCGGGTACTTCCCGTCTGAGTGCCGGTGAAGAGCAGGACACGCTGATAGCAAAGTCTCCACCAGAGTCTCACTTCGCCGAACTGTACAAGAAAATGATGAAAGAAAAATCAGCCTCCAAGAAAATTGTGAGCTTTCCTTTGTATACGACACACACAGGAAGTCGCCACAGTACTACAAGGGCTGTTGTCGTTTCACCGCTAGGAACTTTTCACTGAAACTGACGATAAGCCTCCAAAAGACTGTGTATTGTCTGGTGCAAGACAGATGAGCAAAGAGACTTCCAAAACTGCATGAAGACTGCTGGGATGTATGTAACAGTGCATGTGTGCTAAGGGTTATTTTCAGTTTTGAACATATGGCAACTACCTGTGCCTTTGCTATTTTGAAAGGGAAATCATTGGTTTCAAATGTTTTAGCTTTTGACTCTCATTTGCAATTTAGTGTTTTCTGCTGAGTGCTAACCACCACATTTGAAGAAAACAAGCTGTCCCTTTCCTGCAAGTGCATGTTTTACAGAACAACTGCAACACAAATTACATCTCTGGCCACAATTCCTGTGCGCACACAGCCTTATAGTGTGATTCTAAGCAGAAAACAGAATTTTATTGGCAATTTCAAAGCACATTTACTACTGTGGTAGAGCAAGTGATAATTACTGTTACAGCCTGACACATTTTCCTTGTAGATTACAGAGGCAGAAAAGAGCACATGTCCTTACTACTTTTTCATACCATGAGCATATGCAACCTGGGTGAGTGACTACACTAGAGCAAAGGAAATGAGCCTTGGTGACGTTGAATGTATTTGCGTTACACAGTGCTATTTGAAACAGCACACAGAGCTGAGTACTACGCATGGGAGTGTTGGAGAAGCTGCTGCGTGTGTGCCAAGAGTGTGTTTCGGGAGACTGTGTATTGTCTGGTGCAAGACAGATGAGCAAAGAGACTTCCAAAACTGCATGAAGACTGCTGGTATGTATGTAACAGTGCATGTGTGCTAAGGGTTATTTTCAGTTTTGAACATATGGCAACTACCTGTGCTTTTGCTATTTTGAAAGGGAAATCTACCCTGTTGGTTTCAAATGTTTTAGCTTTTGACTCTCATTTGCGATTTAGTGTTTTCTGCTGAGTGCTAACCACCACATTTGAAGAAAACTAGCTGTCCCTTTCCTGCAAGTGCATGTTTTACAGAACAACTGCAACACAAATTACATCTCTGGCCACAATTCCTGTGCGCACACAGCCTTCTAGTGTGATTCTAAGCAGAAAACAGAATTTGATTGGCAATTTCAAAGCACATTTACTACTGTGGTAGGGCAAGTGATAATTACTGTTACAGCCTGACACATTTTCCTTGTAGATTACAGAGGCAGAAAAGAGCACATGTACTTACTGCTTTTTCATACCATGAGCATGTGCATCCTGGGTGAGTGACTACACTAGAGCAAAGGAAATGAGCCTTGGTGACGTTGAATGTGTTTGCGTTACACAGTGCTATCTGAAACAGCACACCGAGCTGAGTACTACGCATGGGAGTGTTGGAGAAGCTGCTGCGTGTGTGCCAAGAGTGTGTTTCAGGAGACTGTGTATTGTCTGGTGCAAGACAGATGAGCAAAGAGACTTCCAAAACTGCATGAAGACTGCTGGGATGTATGTAACAGTGCATGTGTGCTAAGGGTTATTTTCAGTTTTGAACATATGGAAACTACCTCTGCCTTTGCTATTTTGAAAGGGAAATCTACCCTGTTGGTTTCAAATGTTTTAGCTTTTGCCTCTCATTTGCGTTTTAGTGTTTTCTGCTGAGTGCTAACCACCACATTTGAAGAAAACAAGCTGTCCCTTTCCTGCAAGTGCATGTTTTACAGAACAACTGCAACACAAATTACATCTCTGGCCACAATTCCTGTGCGCACACAGCCTCATGGTGTGATTCTAAGCAGAAAACAGAATTTCATTGGCAATTTCAAAGCACATTTACTACTGTGGTAGAGCAAGTGATAATTACTGTTACAGCCTGACACATTTTCCTTGTAGATTACAGAGGCAGAAAAGAGCACATGTACTTACGGCTTTTTCATACCATGAGCATGTGCAACCTGGGTGAGTGACTACACTAGAGCAAAGGAAATGAGCCTTGGTGACGTTGAATGTGTTTGCGTTACACAGTGCTATCTGAAACAGCACACAGAGCTGAGTACTACACATGGGAGTGTTGGAGAATCTGCTGCGTGTGTGCCAAGAGTGTGTTTCTGGAGACTGTGTATTGTCTGGTGCAAGACAGATAAGCAAAGAGACTTCCAAAACTGCATGAAGACTGCTGGTATGTATGTAACAGTGCATGTGTGCTAAGGGTTATTTTCAGTTTTGAACATATGGCAACTACCTGTTCTTTTGCTATTTTGAAAGGGAAATCTACCCTGTTGGTTTCAAATGTTTTAGCTTTTGACTCTCATTTGCGATTTACTGTTTTCTGCTGAGTGCTAACCACCACATTTGAAGAAAACAAGCTGTCCCTTTCCTGCAAGTGCATATTTTACAGAACAACTGCAACACAAATTACATCTCTGGCCACAATTCCTGTGCGCACACAGCCTTATGGTATGATTCTAAGCAGAAAACAGAATTTGATTGGCAATTTCAAAGCACATTTACTACTGTGGTAGAGCAAGTGATAATTACTGTTACAGCCTGACACATTTTCCTTGTAGATTACAGAGGCAGAAAAGAGCACATGTCCTTACTGCTTTTTCATACCATGAGCATGTGCAACCTGGGTGAGTGACTACACTAGAGCAAAGAAAATGAGCCTTGGTGACGTTGAATATGTTTGCGTTACACAGTGCTATCTGAAACAGCACACAGAGCTGAGTACTACGCATGGGACTGTTGGAGAAGCTGCTGCGTGTGTGCCAAGAGTGTGTTTCTGGAGACTGTGTATTGTCGGATGCAAGACAGATGAGCAAAGATACTTCCAAAACTGCATGAAGACTGCTGGGATGTATGTAACAGTGCATGTGTGCTACGGGTTATTTTCAGTTTTGAACATATGGCAACTACCTGTGCTTTTGCTATTTTGAAAGGGAAATCTACCCTGTTGGTTTCAAATGTTTTAGCTTTTGACTCTCATTTGCGTTTTAGTGTTTTCTGCTGAGTGCTAACCACCACATTTGAAGAAAACAAGCTGTCCCTTTCCTGCAAGTGCATGTTTTACAGAACAACTGCAACACAAATTACATCTCTGGCCACAATTCCTGTGCGCACACAGCCTTATAGTGTGATTCTAAGCAGAAAACAGAATTTGATTGGCAATTTCAAAGCACATTTACTACTGTGGTAGAGCAAGTGATAATTACTGTTACAGCCTGACACATTTTCCTTGTAGATTACAGAGGCAGAAAAGAGCACATGTCCTTACTGCTTTTTCATAGCATGAGCATGTGCAACCTGGGTGAGTGACTACACTAGAGCAAAGGAAATGAGTCTTGGTGACGTTGAATGTGTTTGCGTTACACAGTGCTATCTGAAACAGCACACAGAGCTGAGTACTATGCATGGGATTGTTGGAGAAGCTGCTGCGTATGTGCCAAGAGTGTGTTTCTGGAGACTATGTATTGTCTGGTGCAAGACAGATGAGCAAAGAGACTTCCAAAACTGCATGAAGACTGCTGGGATGTATGTAACAGTGCATGTGTGGTAAGAGTTAATTTGTGTTTTGAAAACAGACTGCCCCTTTCCTGGGTCTGCAATTCTTACAGAACAACAACTTCACAAATTAAATCTCAGACAACAATTCCTATATGCACACAGACTCATGCTGTGTTGGTAGGCACAAAACACAGGCTGCCCCTTTCCTGGGACTACAATTCTTACAGAACTAATGCTAATTTCAAATGTGTTGCCATTTTCCTCTCTTTTCTTTCAAAGTGATTTCTGCTAAATCTTAACCATCACAATTAAAAAGAAGCTGTCCTTTTCTTTCAACTGCAAGTCTTACTTTTCAACAGCAACACAAATTAAATCTCTGTCAACATTTCTTCTCTGCACACAGACGCATGGTTTGATGGTAGGCACAAAACAGTATTCCTCATTGTTACCAGTACACATTAACTTATGGTGAAAACATACTCCATAATATCTTACAAGTTCAAGACAGTTAAATATCTCCCAAACCTCAAAATGTAAAACATAACTTTTGAAGAAGATTCACAATTCTAATATTTATCTCAAAAATCACCACATACTTTCCCTCTCAAACTCATAACTCACCTTTAAAATTAGTTAGTTGTTTAAGAAATGTGCCACTCAAACAGCAGACTATCAGAGTCAGAATATCAGAGCTCTACACCTCTCTCCAGAACCAGTAAATGGCAATGTTTCCCTCTCTTTTTTCACACATATACATGTTAATTTCAAATCTCAGTGCTTCCCACTTTTTTTCAAATGAAATCACACATTTCTATTGGTTGAAAACTTCAACCCCTTTCCAAATGTACCCTTCCCCCAACTTGACTTCTGCCTGCTACCATAGCAACAGCTCAAGGAACACTGCTGTGAGGAGAGAGGTCAGAAGTTCAGCACACAATGTTTCAAATCCAAAGAGCAAGAGTAGTTCACCTGTCCAACCTAACAGCAAATCCAATCTAATCTTCTGTGTGAACACAATTTTCTGAACCAATACCAAACATGCTTCTAAAAATGTACACATACAGCCTACTTTTTTCTGTTAAAAGATTTGAATCAGCCAATGTGTTCTTTTTATGTTAAAAAAATATGTATGCCTCCATTTTACAACTGTCTTTCATTTCATATTGCCTTTCTACTGAAAGACACCTCCTGAGTGCATCCAGATCTCCTTGGAAGATGTTCACAGTGTGGATTGTAGGTCACAGCTATGTCTTCTGGAGTGAAAAGCTTGCAGAAAAAAGAGGTATGGTGAGAGACCTTGCTTTGCCAAATGTAGACATTAAATGGATTGGTCAGAGAGGGTTAAAGTGGCACCAATTAATGCCTTTGGTGAAAACCTTTCTACATCTCCCACAGCCTAACCTTTTTATTGTGCACTGTGGTGGTAATGACCTAGGCACTCTAACTGGGGTAGGTCTGGAAATGCTTATTAAGGACACCTTTGTGCAATTGATGGCGCTTTGTCCACAAACTGCCTTTGTATATTCTAATATATGCCAAAGGGAAAAGTGGAACTGGTCCAACCAATTTTGTCCACAGATTGACAAAGCAAGGAAGCACGTCAACAAATCTATTTCTGCTTTCCTCAGAGACTATGGTATGGGTTCTATATACCACAACAACTTGCTTTACAACATGCAAGACATTTATAGAGGAGATGGTGTACACTTCACTGATGAAGGCAACAGAGTCTTCCTCTTGAACTTTAGACTCTGCATCGGTACTTACTTGTAGGTACCAAAAACACACAAGAAACACAAGGGCTCTTTTTAGAGCCACCTTATATCTAAACACTTAAATGCGATTTTTTATTTTTATTTTTTTAAAGTTTTTTTTCGGGTGCGCGCTGGGTGCGCGCACTCAGCGATATTTTTTTTCAAAATATAAATCTTTTTTTTGCCCTACAAGGTCCTACTGTGACCCCCTTACAATGCCTAGTGGGTCAATATCTCCCCACTCTTCCCCCTTTTCACATTCTCCCCCTTTGTTTCTCACCCCCTCTTTATGCGAGAGACAAAATGGCGGCCGCCGCTTCCTGATTTCCACTGATTAGAATGTTTACTTACTTCTTACAATCAATCAGAAGTGCGCTTGCGCAGTGCCGAGTGCGCGCACCCAGCGCGTACGCTGCGCGCTTATTGATATATATATTGTTTTAAATGCTTTTTTCTCAGGAAATACTGAACAGATTTACACCAGACCTGCAAAAGGCACTTCATGGACCTTTTAGCTACCTCTCTGCCAAATTTCACATAATTATGTTAAGCCGTTCAGGCTGTAGCTGCGACTAAAGTCCCTATGGAAAAATGCATGGGGAAAACGTGTTTTGGGACCCCCCCTTTTTCTCAGCCCCCGCTTTACGAATCACCCCGAGACTTTCAGGGTAGAAGCTGAGCGGAGCGCCCCATTAGTTTTGAAAATTTTGCGAGGATTCGCCAACCGGCCCCAAAGTTATTCAAAATAAAATTTTGAGATTTCCTATGGAAACTCGGTCCTAACTATAACTATCTACTGGCGACCGCCAGTAGATAATATATACATATATATATATATATATATATATATATATATATATATATATATATATATATATATATATATATATATATATACATATATATATATATATATATATATATATATATATATATATATATATATATATATATATATATATATATATATATATATATATATTCACTTAAAAAAACATAGGTTTCACACAGGTTATAGTTAGGTGGATATTTCTCTTGTAAAAAAACAATGAAATTCCCCCGTTATAGTTAGTTCACATACAAGTGCCACACTTGCAAAACAAGATGACAGATTCTAAACACACTGATGATGCTAAGACAATTAGAACTTGGTGAATTTATAATGTGTCACATGTGAGTTTGCTCGCAGTGCAGGCTTTTGTCTCAACACAACCAGGGATGTCATCATAATGACTTCACTCTACTGGTGCACCAAGACCTTGGCCATTCAAAGTCAAATAGGTCAAAAAAGCACTGAACTATGCAGCCCATAGAAAGCTTCTCAAACATGAACATCTGCAGGGACTATAGTCTTGGTAGTAAAGGGGGTAAGACAGAGATTCCTGCTCACCTCACACACACCATGGGCTCAGGATATGTCACAGATTAACACACTGCCATCAGGTGATTTCCTACAGTGGAAGGTCAGCTGTGGCGAGCTTGTTCTTGTCAGGGGTCTACCATGTCATAATGAGATTCAGACATGGCTTCAACACTTACAAGTCACAGAATATTTTGTTTCCATCAGCTTGTGTACATGGGTGTGTCCAAAGTCATCTGCAGGTAGTCAAACTAGGGGGCATATCAGTAACACCCAGCGATAATTATTGCTCAGCGCTCTTAGGGTGAGGATAATTATCGCCGGGTAACGTGGATTTTTATCGCTAAGATAGCGTGCTGTTAGCAACGCTTATCTCCTCAAAAATAAAAATCCTCACGCTAACTGCCTAACGTGAGATTATCGCTGGAAACCCAGCGATAATCTCAGGCAATGTGGCGTTAGCTTACTGATAGGGACTCACAAACTTAGCCATGATATCCACCTTCCATAGGATATCATGGCAAAGTCAGTCCTGAAGCAGGCGTAAGGAACGAGCGATAACAGGAGTTATCGCTACTTTTCCTGCCACTATGCTTCATAGCGTGGGGCTTAGCGACATTTCTCCTGTCATGTTAGGTCAAGAACGCCCTCTTTGCATCTCATTAGAGATGCAAAGCTGGGCGTTAGGAATCCTGATGCTAAAGCAAGGTTTCACGCGTTAGCGTGGCCTTGCTAATTAGGCGATAAAATTATCGCCGCTTTTCGGCCGAAAACGGCTGCAAAAGCGGCGATAATTTTTTATCGCCAGCTTGTAAATATGCCCCTAAATGTGGAACCAGTTGTAATAATGAGACAGTTAACTTGTTGCTCATCACAGCGCTATTCTGCATGTCCAGCCTAGACGGTTGCACTTTGAAAGACTTGAGCAATGTGTACAAATGTCAGCACGACCTAAGTGCAAAAGGGTAAGTAAAAGATGGTAGGTTGTCAACTCAAAAGCATGTCACCCTCATGGACCAAATGTTGTGGATCATGACAACCTGCAAATGTAGACAATGAGGACTCAGATACATACTGTAATAGGACACATGTGCCGTGGACCACATGCAGTTCATCACATTACTATATCACTGTATGCCTACAAGAAGATTTGCACATCAATGACAGTTGACTCATTAACAATATTTGTTACACAAAAAGTAAAAATGCAAATAACAAAAACTGCTTTATTCAGCATTTGTCAAGAAATGGAAAAAATAAATAAGAACAATAAGGCCAGTGGCCAGTCCATTTTAGAGAGTCTTTGAGGATGTCATGCATATTAATCCTCCCTCTCTTTCCTACACTGCAAACACAAGGGGACATCTCCCCTGAGAGGGGCATGTTTAGGAGCATGTCAGGCACCGCAAGGACATGACTAGGGGGTACCGATTTGGGTTCTGGGAGGGATGGGATCTAGTGTTGTGTCGGGATCAAATGAAGTGGACTGGTCAGATAGAGGGTGTGGGGGTTCCACTGCAGGGTCAGGAACAGACTTAAGGGGGGTGCTGTTGGAGGGGAAGTGCTTGTGGTAGGGGGAGGGCCTGACGTTCTTGGGGATGGTGTAACGGTATGTGTGTGAAACTGGGATGGGGTCTTAAGTGTGATCTTTGGGAGGGGGAGCCTGGGACTGTGAGGAAGTGGATTTGGTGGTGAAGTATGGGATGGTGGTGGGGTTTTGGGCTTCTTTGATCTGGGGGATTTATATATGGGGGGCTTCGCGTTCTTACTCTTAGGGGAGGGTGTACGTGCAGGGTTGGATCTCCTCTCTGTTTCCTTTTCCCCTTGCTAGTGTAGTCTGATGGATCAGTGGGGAAGAGGCCAAGATCACAGAGGAAGCCTCGCTGGGAAGAGGGGTTGCAGAAGAGTCAAGGGCAGGGGTTATGGAGGGAGAGGTAGCTGAGGAATGCGGAGTGGTTGTGGATATTTGTGTGTTTTTTTTGGCCCTCTTCCCTGTGTGTGTGATGTCAGTCCCCTAAGTGTGCGTGTGTGTGTGTTTTGATTTTGTTTAGGGTGATTGTGTGCGGCATGTGTCTGTTTGTGTGTGTATGTGCCTGTGGGAGTGTGTCGGGTTTCGCGGCGCTTGCCGCTCCCCGCTCTCCCGCAAAAACACACACAAGGAAGCCGGAATACTCACTTCCGGGTGAAGGCAGAGCCCCGGTCTAGTCTTTCGCAGCGGACGACAGGTCTCAGAAGCACTTCCGAGGAAACGCTTAAACATCGTGTTTCCCGCCGGCTCTGTGCTTCGAATCCTTCCTGATTCCCCTGAAGACGCGGAGGCAGTTTCCGGTGCCAGACTCTTCTGAATTCCGACATTGTTTGTTTTCGCTCCGCGCAGGAGCGCTATTATATTGTTTGACTAGGTGACCGCGCAGGAGCGCCTTTACTTTACCTTTTCTTTGGTGTCCGCGCAGGGGCGCTTGTGGTTCTACGTAGGGCTCACCACGCTGGAGCGCCATCCACAGCAGTTCAAAATCTGCCGACTTCAACCCTTACCTTGCCAGCGTACTGGAAGGGGTGAAGGGTTTTCATGCACAAGGGTGCCTTCTTTTGGTTTTGGTGTGCAGTCGCTTGTTTCCCCATCGCGCAGGAGCGCTAGAGTTAGCTCCACAGAGCTGGAGCCATAGCTTTCATTTACTTTCAGGAACGTCCCTACTATTAGGGGCCTAAGAGATAGGTTTGTGACACGTTGCGCAGGAGCGCTTTTTCTTTGGTTCTTCTTGGGGTGCACCGCGCAGGAGCGCCTCCCATGGATTATCCTTCTTGGCAGCTGCACTGATGTCTAAGCGATGTGGTCTACCGCAGCACTGGTGAGTTCCCGGCAGGAGAGCTTCTGTGTGTGTTTTTAAGGGTCATGTATAAACGATAGTGGGGTTATATACCAATCCGGTCCTTTTTCTGTTTTCCAGTTGCCCCTGTGGTATCCTGCAAGGTCCATCCACTCCACAAGTCTCTACGTTCCTCTGGTCCCTATCCCTGCGTCCATCTCATCCCTGTTGGGTCCATATTCCACGAGGGTCAGGTGGGTACAGGGGCGGGTGCTCTTGTCGTCTCTGCGGAATTGCTTCACAAGCAAAGGTAAGTCTTGTGGGGCCCCCGACAGAGCGTACTTGGGTCAGGTAGTGTAGTGTTGACTGTGGATGGGGCAGAGGAAGGAGGGATTGATGGACTGGTGCAGGAGGCACACTGCTGCTGTCAGTGAGGAGGCCAAGGCCTGATTTGATCGCTGTAGGGCAGACATGTCTGATAAGATGCCCTCCATATATGACACCAATTGTGTCAAAAGACTGGTATGTGCATGGAGGACACTCAGCATGGATGTCTGCCCCAAATGGATCTGTTTTATCAAATCCACGGCCTCCACACTCAGGGCACCAGGTGTGACAGATGCAGGGGGTGTGGTGCCTGGCCCAAAGGAGATATGCTACCTAACACAGGATGGTCTACGGACACCTGGAATGGGAGCAGCTGTTAGGGTGGAGATGGTAGTGGTAGGGACAGACTCTGATGTTGTGAGCTATAAAATGGGACCACCCACCACCATAAGGGAGTCATCACTGGAGCTTGATTGGTCCTCAACAGATGTAGATTTTTCCGACCTGCCCTCAGTGTGAATCCCCTCACCCTCTGTGCCACTGGGTGCCTCCTCCTCTTCCACAGTGGACTCAGTCTGGCTAGCTGCTTCCCCTTGGTCTGTGGAACTGTCTCCTTCAGTAGCCGTAGATGATGCTGTGAACAAGGATGAGAAAAGAGATTCACATCAGTCATCTGCATAGTCTTGACATATGAGTATCATCACAACACATCACAGAGCAAGCCAATGCATCATTTTCACGGCAGGTTTTACATCATTACACATATGTGAACATGGCACTTGTCATTCTGCCAGTAAACTATGGTTCCCAGGCACATGATGGCATGTGAAACATTGGATACATGTATGTCAAATACCACAAAAACCAAGGCAACTATGACACTATTTGGCAGCTGGTCTGATCTGTAATTCTCCTGAGGGTCATGTGTCATTACATACATGTCTCATCTCCTGCAAGGGATTCTGGAACTGACGCAGCAAATGGTATGCATACATTTGAAATTTTTAACTGTTAAACATACTTCCATCCCCAGTAGTCATGATGGGCACCTATGTCTTGGACATCAATGCTCTAATGGTCTGCATGTAGTACAACTGCAAAGTCTAAATACTGCATCCTCTCAAAAATTCATGTTGCACACTATGCCACTGGCCTGTCTGGCTGATCACTCTGTATGGACTCTTGGTACAGGACCAGTACATCTCAAGTTTACAATCAGCACCGTGTCACAATCCTGTATTTAATGCTTCTGGTAACATCTATATGTGTCAAGTAAACATGTCCACTGCATGCTCAACACAATTTTAACCCTTTTACAAGCTCACGTTGTTCTACTTAGACATCAGAGTATGTGAATGAAAATGTCTAGCTACATGAACTTTTTACAGCACTCAAGAAGAAAGCAATGCAGCATACACATAGATGTTCAGGCCACCAGTATACACAGTCAAGGGATGATACACACAGGTCTTATCATGTGTATCTGAGCCAAAAGCCATAGATTCGATGTATGTCCCTGTTTTCTATATTGACCACCTGTGTCTTTCAAAGATTGGCACATGTACTCACTGTCGCCAAGTCTGACCCGTGGATTTTCACATTACAATGGTGGAAGTGTTGCCTGACACAAAAATCTGCTGTGTCAGTGTCTCTGATGGCCTGAGCTGGCATATCTGTCCTTGGTCCATGTGATACATGTGATTACACAGAGCACCATGTATGCGACAATACATTTCGACCACTTATCAACATAAATTGTCTGAGACATCCACATTGGTCTCACCTGAATAGCAACATTTGAACATATACGTATGTACCACACTGAGTACAGGTCATACATCAGTAAATGTGCAGACACATGTCAGACAATGACATCACTCATGATGGTCAACTCCATGCATATGTTGTAAATAGTGCTGAGCACATGAACATTGGACTACTGCCAATACACAGGACCTAAGTGACACACAGATCACAGGCGGAAAGGGACACACCTGGCCATCAGATGTTAATGGGACATAATTAAATTGTTTGCCACAGAAGTGTTGTCTTAGCAGACAGACGACCTTTGTGAAGTGTATCAGGCTGAGGGAGTGCAGAATGCATGTTAAACATAGTTCTGCAACATGGCACATACTCACCCCCTCCTTGCTGCTGTCTGGCCTTCAACTGCCCATCCAGGTCAGAGAAGACCATTGTCAGTATCCGGAGCATGTGGGGGGTCAGGGTCTGTTGTCCACCCCTTTTGCGAGGAGGTGACAGCTTCAGCTGGACCCTTTCAATCCTCCGTGTCCAGCCATGGAGGTCCTTCCATCTCTTCTGGCAGTGGCGGACACGGTGTCTGAATACCCCCATAGATCTTACTGCCCGGACTATGTCTGCCAGATTTCAGCCTTCTGATGGGCATCGACCTGTGAGGATGACATGGTGATACACCATTACTCCATATGCTACATGTTTATGTATCACACACATGGACATATAGGTCATGGTCAGAATAGCAGATAATGTGTAAGGGGTAGCCAAGTATCATCTCCTTTAAAAACATGAGAACAGTGCAGAAACGTCAAACCCACTACACACACTTCTACATCACTGTACCTGTTCAGAACCTAACTCTAAACACTGTAAGACTTACATTAACTATGTTTGCATGCTTGCCCTTGGGGATCCCAATGCTAGTAGTGCATGTTTTTACTAATGGCCAAATGAAAAAGGCAGTGTAATCAACACTCACCTGCTCCCCTGGTTTGCCATACAGCTTGTTGCACTGTGGAAGGAGGCTGTCCAGCAGGGCCTGGTTCTCCTCCTTTGTGAAAGCAGGTGCCCTCTCCACAGTACGTGCCATTATAGCTCCCAGTGGATGCAGAGACAGCAGCAGAAAGATGTTAAAATGCAGTAAAGTTGCATGTAGTGCAGGCAAGTAAAGTTTCTTGGGAACCGATATTCTTATATTTGTGCAGCGGGCTCTATTGCATGTGTCCAAAGCGATAGGTCCGAGGCGTTCGCATTATCCGAATTTGTCCAATCCATGACATTGCATGCATTGGACACGCCTACCGGGATGTTCAAAATATACTCATCCTAACACTATTGAGTTTGATACATTGGTGTAAGCTAACCAATTTGGATAGCGAGCATTTCATACACGAAGCAAAACGCTGGTTTGTCACCATGACGTCGAACAGCCAATCTGTGCGTCCGGCTCTGATCGGATGTGGAAAATGTGTCTTTTGAATACCCACCCACGTCTGTCACCATGACAGCCAACAGCAAATGTGTGAGTCCGGCTCTGTTCAGATACTACAGCTAGCGCATCCTTTGAATACCCACCTGCGTCTGGCACCATGACAACCAACAGCCAATGTGTGCATCTGGCTCCATTTGGGTGTGGCTAACCCTTGAACCCTTTGAATACTCACCTGCGTCGTTCACATTTACAGTAAACAGGCAAAGGATGCGAACCACGTGTTTCGGGTGATGCTCAGGCACCCAACACTGATCAGTCAGCAGGGCAGACAGTATAGCAAATCTTGATGTTATGATGCATTATGTGTGTGTACAGTGATTAACATGTCATATTGGACATAGTACTTGATAGCTCACACTCCCATGATGATCCAAGCTTGATGGGCACACAAAACATTGTTGGTGAGGAATATCACAACTGTGAGTGACCACTTCACAGATCACCCTCCTAGGCTTGGACACAGTCCCAGGGGATCATTTTGTTAACCCAGGTATGTCCACACATAATCACTGCTTTCTTGGACTGTGTGTTAGAAAGTGCATTGTGTTAAGTTATTGTAAGTAAATCCACAATATATGACTTTTGTACAACGCAGATACTTCATTGTTGATTTTTAAATGATGTTTATCTGACACATCACCTTGTATTTGCCATGTGAGTTGCTGTTGTGTCTTTGTGTCACGGGCATACATGGACGCTTGTCAAATATAACTGTGTCACACATTCTAAAATGTTGGGGTATGTGATAGTATATGTATGTCAGACATGACATGATGACAGTGTCCACACTGTGACAGTGGTGTGCATGGTGACACGCTGTCTGTATCTAGTGTCCCACCTAGGTGGCATTACATGATGCAAGTCTGTGTACCTTTCAACCATGTGATAGTTGTGACAAATCCCTGTCTCTGATACTTTATTAGGTGTGTGTTTAATATGTGATGTTTGATCACATGGACAGTGACAGACACCAGTGAGTAGTCACAGTACAAAACTGTAATTGGTGCACAACCATGTTAATGTGACATGTCTGGGAAGGGTCACATAGCTGTGCTCTGTGTCTAGGCTCAACCTTACACATCTGACTTCATTGCGTCTTTATTTAGTGGTGTATGTGTGTAATTGCATGATTCTCACTACATTGGAAAGTGTCCTAAAATATGTTTTCACCTGTAACGTAGATAGCGCAGGGCACCAGCTTTCCGCAGACCCTTCCCCTACCTCCAGACCATGGGAGAACGTGCTAGCATCAGACAATACCGCTTCACCAGACCACTCATTGTGGAGTTGGCAGACCAGTGGGACCCACATTTGCAACCTGGACACCCAAATATCCCTTTGTGCTGACCCCGAAGGTGAAGGTGATGGCGGCCCTATATTACTTTGCCACAGGATCCTTCCAGGATACTGTGGCTACTGCTGGTGGGATGTCACAGATGATGTTTAGCCATGTGCTTTATGATGTGTTGGAGGCAATGCTACATTTTCTGAACCTATGCACCGTTCTTTCTCACTAGTGTAGGAACTCCACCAATACAGTGGAAAAAGTGGAAGGTGGTGTTCGAAAGATATGCTAGGGTATGTGGGCCTTCACTTACCTCTGAAAGGAAATCTTCATTGCTTCTACACTGTTTAGGGTCGGAGGGTCAGGACTTATTTGACCACTTACCAGATCTATCTACAAAAGAAGCTAATGGGCTCAATGACTATGAAATATGCATTAAAAAAATTAGATAAGTATTACTTACCAAAGGTGAGCACCATCCTAGAAAGATACAAATTCGATAAAAGAATGCAAGGAGATGATGAAACTGTGGAAAGTTATGTAACTTATTTGAGGAAGCTTGCATCTTCAAGCAAATATGATAATCTGACAGATGAACGGATACGAGATCAGTTCCTGTTCGGATGCAATATGGAAAAGGTCCGAGAGGAATTGTGGCTAAGTGATGATCCTACATTGGATGAAGTTCTCAGTGTAGCTAAAAGGATTGAACATTCATTAAAATGTGTTGCGGTCTTAAAGAAAGACTCAGAGAAAGAATGCAAGGTTCAAGAAATTAAAAATAAGAATAAAGCAAAGGTAGTAACTAAAGATAAAAATTATAAGGGTGCCACATCAAACAAAGAAAGATTGAATGAAAAATGGGTAGACAGTATATGTTACAGGTGTGGCAGGACGGGACACTTGGCTAACAATAAGTTATGTCCTGCTTTTGGTCAAACGTGCCCTAAATGCAAAAAGAAGGGTCACTTAGCCTCAATGTGTAACAGTAGGCCTATATCCAAAATTAAAGAGGTTGAGATTTATGATGGTGAAAATGGTGAATCGAGCACGGTTGATTATGTAGTACAAGTGGTAAGTTGGGTAAAGAGGAAACATTGTCCTTGTGATAATATTTTAGTTGAGGGAGCTAGCACTAAAGTGTTATTTGATTCAGGTGCAAAAATTACTATTGTATCTTGTGGATTTTAGATGGAAAATTTGAAAGGTAAAGTCAAGCTCTTGAAACCAGACATAAGGCCATTAGCTTATGGCGGAGAACCCATTAAACTTCATGGGTATTTTATAGGTCTTATTGAACATAAAAGTAGATTTGTCTCAGGAAAAATGTATGTTTCAAAGAAAGGAGACAGCATTATTAGTTGAATCCATCAAGGTGATCTTGGAATTTTCCTTGATCCCAATGCTGATCCTCCTATTCAACTTAAAAATGATGTAAATTCTGTTCTTGAGAACGATAATGGTGATTTGGTTTCTGATCTTAAAAAAAAAAACATCCCAATGTCTTTAGAAAGGATTTGGGTTGCCTTAAAGGTTACAAACATAAGATTGTACTTAAAAAGGATGCAATTCTAATATGTTGCAAAGTGAGAAATGTTCCGTGAGAGATGACATGCAAAAAGAAATTGATAAACTAAAAGATTGGGGTATCATAGAAAAGGTTGAAGGCACTGAATGGTTGCTCCCAGTGGTAGCAGCATGCAAACCGAATGGGGCTCTGCATTGATTTGAGGCAGTTAAACAAATGTGTAGTGGTGGATAAATATCCTTTGCCGAATATAAATGAATTATTGGTTTTGTTGGGTGGGGTCAAAGTTTTCAGTCCAATTGACCTCCCTTCGGCAAATCACCAAATAGAGTTAGAAGAGTCATGTAGGGACTTTACTTCGTTCATTACACCGTTTGGCACTTACAGATTTATACATATGCCTTTTGGCTTAGTGTCAGCCTCATCGGTTTTCCAGAGAGTTATGGAAAATATTCTTCTTGGTCTCACAGGTGTTTATGTGTACCAAGATGATATACTGATTTTTGGAAATGTTGTATGTCAGCATGATGCTCGCTTAAAATTAGCTTTAGAAAAGTTGTGTGATCACAACCTTACTATCAAAGCTGAAAAATGCCAATTCAGGACAAACTCTATAGATTACTTAGGTCACAATATCACTAGTGAGGGAGTAAAACAGAAATCTGATTTAATCAAGACTATTCAAGAAAGGAGTTCTCCTTCAAACAAGAGTGAACTTATGAAATTTTTAGGAGTAGTGGAGTATTATGCAAAATTTTTGAAACATTTTGCAGATTGTGCTGTCAACATGAGGTGTTTATTAAAAAAAGGTGTTGATTTTGAATGGACTGATTGCTGTGAGAAAGAGTTTATTGGTATTAAGGAGAAACTCAAAACTGCACCTTCTCTAAGACGTTTTAAGCCAAAGGTCAAAGCCATACTCATCACTGATGCCAGTGAAAAAGGCTTGCGAGCTGTCTTGCAACAGCAAGGTTCGGAGGGTATGAGAGGGTATGCGAACTTTAATGTTTTTGTCACGCAGTCTTAAAGACCCTGAAACTAGGTATTCAGTAGTAGCGAGAGAATCTCTTGCAGTATTTTGGGCAATTAAAAAGTCAAATCAGTTTCTTTGGGGCATTGATTTCGAGGTAAGAACTGATCACAAGCCCTTAGTTGAGATATTCAGCAAAAAGGTTCTTGATTCTATCTCTAGTAGGATAACTAACAGGGTGATAGGGTTACAAGAATACAATTTTGCGATAAAGTACATTCCAGGTGTAGAAAATAATGTAGCTGATGTGTTGTCACGCCTTACACCCAAAGCTTTATCTGAAGAAGAAGATCTGGAGGATGCTGATGAATGGGTTTGTGTGGTTGACCAAGAAATTATTTCTGAAAAGAGGTGGTGTGATGAAATGGCTCAAGATATTACTTTAAACGAAGTCTTGAACCTTATAAAAAAGGGTTGGGTCAGTAATAAAGAGGGTTCTGATGCCACTAAAGTTTTTTGGCCATTGCGCAATGAGCTGTCCGTGGACAATGGTCTATTGTTTCGCGGGACGAGATTAGTTCCTCCTAGCAGCCTTAGGCAGGAGCTCATTGATTTAGTTCATTCCTCACATGCTGGACTTACTAAATGTAAAGAGAGATTGCACATATCGTATTGGTGGCCAGGCATGGACAGGGGGGTTGAACGTATAATATGAGATTATATGCCATGCACATTGAGGGACAAATCCAAGTGTACACGTGTTCAACCGATGGTTTAAAGAAGGCGTCCTTCTAATCCCTGGCAAGATATCGCTTTAGACATTCTTGGTCCGATACATAATAATGGCTCACAGACTTTTGTGTGAGTTGTGATTGATATGTTTTCACGGTGGCCTGAAATTTTCTTTTTGCCAATTATTGATTCTAGTCATGTAATTCGATGTTTAAAGAGCTTGTTTTCAAAAGAAGGTATTCCTGAATCCATTTTTTAACAGATAATGGGGTTCAGCTAGTCTCTGAAGAGAAGAGAAATTTTCTTGCATCTAAGGGAATTGTATATAAAACCTGTTCTCTCTATCATCCCAAGGCCAATGGGATGGTAGAGAGATTTAACAGAGTGATTAAAGAAACTATTGCTTTAGCAAAGCCACAGTCCTTAGATTGGAAATGTGAAGTATTGAAGAAAATTGAGAAATATGGATGGTCTCCACATTCTACCACTGAGAAGACACCTTTCTTACTATTCCGAGGTAGGGTTCCTAATACAAATGTAGAACCTGCATGGGTTAACAAGTATGAATTAAATAAAGGTAAGGAACAAAATGTGACAATGTTATAATTTAGAAGAAAGATGAAGAGAAGGCAAACAAAGGAAAAGTTATTTTGATTCAAAGAAAGCTGTATGAACAACCAAAGTGGTGGTGGGTGATACAGTAATAATTAAACGGCCAGGTTTAATGGGTAATTCTATTTCCAAATTCATGAAACCCATTAAGGTCATCAAAGTGTTTAAAAATGCAATAAAAACACAAGATCATCGCATATGGAATCTGATTAGAGTTGTTGTAGTAAAGGGAAAGGTATGCAATGATTCCAGTGAAAGCTCGGATGGTGTTCCTCTGCAATTTGGCAAAAAATGTAAAAGTCGTGGTTCATCCAGAATGTGCAAACGACCATCGTATCTTTCTGATTATGTATAATTTGTTTTACTTTATTGGTTTTGTTTAGATAAAGAGGGGAGGTGTGTGGTGTACTGCCTTCCCTCTCAATGGTATCTGATTAATAGTAGAATTGTAATATGTCATGTACAGAATCTTACATGTGTCATGCATCTATGTGACTGGATTCTATGAGGAGATTTGGAAGTAAACCAGAGCAGTTATTGTTAATGCCTGCCTGTTGATGGATGGGATTCTCTAAGGAATAAACTTAAGAAGAAATAGCCTTCCTGTGTCCAGTCTTTATATCACAGGAATGCTTCAATGTCCTTATCTTAAACCATGTCCTTTTCTCCATTTTAATTGTCTTTCATTCTACCAACTTTCACATGCAGCTGCACCCTTCTCCTCTCTGCTAATGCTCCTTCCTTTAAAATGGTTAGAGTGTGGATTGCAGCACACAGCTATGTCTTCTGGGCCAGAGAGTGTGTGGGAAAGAGTTTATTGACAGGGGCTTGGGTTTGCCTAGTGTGTACATTAAATGGATTGGCCAGAGAGGTTTAAAGTGCCGCCAATTGCTGCCTTTGGTAGAGAGTTTTGCAAATTGCCAACATCTAGACCTCTTAACAGTGCACCGGGGCGTCAATGACCTAGGCACAGTTACTAGGGTTGGGTTGGAAATTTCAATGAAGGAGACCTTTGGCCAATAAATGGCACTTTTGCTTCACACTGTCTTGGTGTACTCCAACATATGCCAAAGGCAGAAATGAAAGTGATCAAATCTGTTCTATCAACAGATTGACAAAGCCAGAAAACATGTTAATAAAGCTGTTTCTGCATTCCTCAGAGACCATAACATGGGCTCTATCTGCAACAACAATCTGTGTATTGACATGCATGGAATTTATAGAAGAGATGAAGTTCACTTTACAGATGAAGGCAACAGGGTGTTTTCCAACATCCTCAAACTCTTCATCCAGTCTTATGTGTAGCTGTAACATACTCACAATGAACACAAAGGCTCTCCCCAGAGCCACCCTATTGTCCAACACAAAATAATATTCATTTTAAATCCTTTAAAAAAAAAGGTTGTGGCTCCCCTAACCAAAAACACGATTTAAAGCACAAATCACATTTACGACTTATAACTATTATTTTCATTCTATACATGTTACAAACAGTTTGTGAGTTAGTTTGTCAGTGTCTAAGTGTGTGAAAAAGTGGATGCATAAGTCTGAGTAGGTCTGTAAGTACATATTGCATTCCTGAGTGAATGTGTGAGTAGGAGCAAGTGTGTCTATGTGGGTCTCGGAGTGACTGCATCAGTGTCTTAGTGACTCTGTGAGTGGATACATGAGTATTATGATGGGGGTCTCTAACTGGCAAAGGTATGCACCTTTGTCTAGGTAGAGACCCTTGCTTCTAGTCAGGGTAAGGGAGATACACACTTTAGATGACCCCTGCTCACCCCCTTGGTAACTTGGCATGAGCAGACAGGTTTATTCCAAAGGCAAAGGTGTAAAGTATTTGTACTCGAAACACATAGTAACACAGTGAAAACACCAAAAATGGACACCACACCAGTTTAGTAAAATAAAGTATCTTTATCTCAACCAAACAAGCCCCAAAAAAATATTCCACATACATGTATCAAAATATGACTTTTAGAAAAGTAACTTAAAAAATAGCACTTATAGAAACAAATAGCTTCAACTGGGCCTATTACGACGTCATGACAGGCATATATCCAAAGTTTGGTGCCGACTTTGAGGTGCACAGAGTCGGGTACGAAATCACATGGACCCCCAAACAACAGTATATTGGAAACAAAGTTAACAGACGATGCACGGCATCGTGGAGGGGATGCGTCAGTGCCGAGCGAAGATGGTTCCCTGGTTGCCACCGGGTAGCAAAAGTGTCGAGTCCATGAGGAGGTGAGGAGTTGAATCCAAGAAAGTAGAAGATGAGCAGCGTCAGTGGTGAAGCATTGGTTCTGGTGAAGCAATGCAGAGTTGAAGAGTTCATGAAGGCACCATCGTCGATTATCGTGTCTGATACCAAACCCAGACATTTTTTAAAACTAGATGCCTGGGGTGTCCAGGATAGTGTGCTTTGCATGGGTACGATGTTTTTTTTTAACTAGAATGCCCTGCAATCCTTAAATGTTGCCTAAAACCATACAAAACTATATATCCTTTATTGGAAACTTTCAAAAGGTGTCAACATCCACAAAATGTCTATTCACCAAGCACCCTACCACTTCTGATAAAAACTCAGCCCGACTTGTGTGGTTGGGTCTAGAGCTCATGACAGAAATGGATCAAACCAGGAACTATAGGAGTTCTCATGAATAAGCAAAACAGACATGTCTCTCTGTGCTCATACTATATCTTTTGATCCTGTTACGATTTATGTTATGGGTAAACCCCTCTGTTTGATTTTAGTCATATATGCAATCAGATGCCCATTTTTTTGCCTTTGGTGTGCTTTCTCTCCATATGTTCCTAGTGGTCAAGACGTTGTAACTTATGGTTGCATATTTTGTTCTGGCATGAAAGAGCATCACGTCAGAAGAGGGCAACTGTGCACCCTGCACACTCTGCTGATTATTGACACGACGGTACCTCCACACCCCTCCATACTATAAAGTAGCTGTCAAGGGTCTCCTTCACTCTGCCTGTGCATGTTTGTCAGAGTCCCAGCGAATAACAGGGATCAGAATTATTGGGTTGGAGGCTGCCGGAAGGGAGCTACCACAGCATCTCCCTCCACGAGTTTCCGGCCACGCCCCTAGATCACGTACCTCTCCTTATCAGTGATGATGTTAACTGGTCTTACGCCGCGATGTCCAAAACTCAAATAAATATTGTAAAATGAAAACTGGGCTGACCCAGTGGTGGGTACAGAATATTATAATCGTTTAATATTTACACATCACTAATTTTAATAACTGGTACAGTAACAGAGTGGAAAAACGTTCGTCTAGAATTTGAATCCTCTGCTGAGAATTAATTTTATTTTTTGCACCACAGACATTCTCTAGACACAATAAATAAATGTAGCATAATTTAACACTCATCTAAAAATATGAAATAGTGGGAATAAAAAAAGAAAGCAATAGGCAATTTGAAACAGATAGAATAAAAACAAATGCAATATAGAGGTTTAAACTGAATGTTAAACTTCCTATGATTTAGGCTGCATGCCTGTGTAACTACCTTGCTTTTTTTGTGGCGCAACATCAGCTATGCTTGTATAGAGGAGACTGGTTTAGTTATTGACCTGGAATGTGTGTGTGTGAGCGCGTGCACACCTTGACAGAAAACCTTTATTTAAACCAACCAGCACTTTGACACCACATTTAAATTGGAATTCTCACATGCACAGAACTGCTTTTCCCAGGACTAAGATTGACACAGATAGAGAACGTGTTAATTTTACCTCCTCATTTTCCGTTGCTATTCCCAGACAATCGAGGCCCTAAGACTGCTATGTACCGCTGCGCCCTCTTTATGGGTCGGCCGTTTCTTTTCTATCCCCATCTCAATCCCACTCCCAAGCGCAAATCAGCAAGTGAAAGATAACACATGCATGTGATAATAGCAAAGCAATCTGTTGTCTGTGAATAACCACCCCTTCCCCTTCTGGGATACAAAAAGAAGTTTCGTTTGTGATAGATGCAATTTTCCAGTCCAAGAATAGTTTTATACTGATAAATAGCAACAGCAAATTGTGATTTATGTCTGCTTTTTGCTTTTGGCATCTTTGTGAATCGTTTTTTTTTTTTACTTCTGCACAAGAGATAGGGGAGTTGACAGAATTGGCTTCCAAAGAAACTGTGCATTAAAAGATTGCAATCATCTGTGTAGCCGCGCCATCTCACCCCTCATAAACACCACAGACCTGAGATCGCAAAGACCACAGGCGAGCTGACAATTTAAAGGGATCAAGGATGGCGAAGGCAAGTTGCTCTCTGCTGGGATTTGGATGACAAAAGGCAAACTACACAATAAAGATCTGGGGAATGAGAGATGAGTGACCTTTCAGATTTCTATATAAAAACCATGGCTCAGTGAGAGCCTGTCTGTGCAGGTCATTGGAAATTGAACTGAAAACATTAACTAACAACTACACGGACTTCTTTTTGTGTCACAAATGTGTCACTATGCCAGGTGTGAGCATTACTCTCGCAATAAAATAGCGCCTTGTATTTTACTAACGTAAAATTCCGGAAATTATGACTCTTACATAACACATATAGGGGCACATGCATCAACAATGCCATTTGCGATTCCTTATTAGCGAAAAATAAGCAATCGCTAATAAGGAATAGCAAAAGGCTATCAGGCACATGCATCAAGCACAAAACCGGTCGCAAACGGGCAGATTCTCAGAATCTGCCCCTTTGCGACCGGTATTTTTGCATTTGGGATGCATCATCCCAAAAGCAATAATCGCTATTTAAGGAATCTCAATATAGCGATTCCTTAAATAGCGATTGCATTTAAGGAATCCCTAATTGAGATTCCTTAAATGCAATGCATTACAGTTTAAAAAATAGCGATTTCGCTATTAGCGTGAGCAAATTACCATGAGGCTGGACCTCATGGTAATTTGCGATAACTTAGAAAAATGCACTTATTTGCATTTTTCTAAGTTTCATGTTCCCACACACATGCCCTAAGGCTTAGAGAATGTGTGTATGCAACATTTGTGCAGAGTGAACATACATGGGTGCAATAGGGTGTCATTTTGACACCCTTGCACCATCGAAATTGCGGGAGCAATTTGCGAGTACCTACTGGTACTCGCAAATTGCTCCTGCAATCTCCAATTCATTCCTATGGGCCCGGAGGCCCATAGGAATGAATGGGAAGACATTCCTTAATTGCGACTCGCAATTTGCTAGTCGCAATTAAGGAATTTGTGGGAATCGCTATTTCTTTAGCGATTCCTACATGCATAGGGTTTTGCTATTCCTTAATTGCGATTCCTTAATAATCGCTATTAAGGAATCGCAAAACCCTATGATGATGCATGTGCCTGCAGGCATGTAGGAATCGCTATTCAAATAGCGATTCCTTAACTTTCCTTAATTGCTACTAGCAAATTGCGAGTAGCAATTAAGGAATGCCATCCCAATCATTCCTATGGGCCTCCAGGCCCATAGGAATGAATTGGAGATTGCATGAGCAAATAGCGAGTACCAGTAGGTTCTCGCAAATTGCTCATGCAATTTCAAGGGTGCAAGGGTGTCAAAATGACACCCTATTGCACCCCTGAAATTGATATGTGCACATATGTTGCACACACACATGCTCTAAGGGCATGTGTGTGCGCAACATGAAACTTTGAAAAATGCACAAAAGTACATTTTTCAAACTTTTAGCAAATTACCATGCAGTTCATCTTCATGGTAATTTGCTCCCCCTATTAGCAAAATTCGCTAATTTTTTAACTTTCATGCATTGCATTTAAGGAATCCCAAATTGAGATTCCTTAAATTAAGGAATCTCAATTTGGGATTCCTTAACTGCTATCGCTATTTAAGGAATCACTATTTAAGGATTCCTTAAATAGCGATTTTTGCTTTTGGGTTGATGCATTGGGATTGGGTATTTTTAACTCAATACCGGGAGCTATTAGCGAATCGGTATTTTACCGACTGGATTTTGGCTTGATGCATGAGGCTGTTAATCTATGAATACTAAGGGCTGGATTGACAAAGGTAAACTTACACTTTGGTGAAAGTTTAAGTTTGTGCTTTTTTTGGTATTCACAAACTTCCAGTTAGTTGTAAGTTTACGACTGTGGAGACTCCGAAGTCGAGGTGGGGAAGTCTGAACATAAAAAGATAGGCTTGTCCTAACTCTGTTGTCATAAACCTATTCCTTCATAGTTTGTGAATACCAATAAAATGTAAACTTGCACAAAAAGTGGAAGTTTAACTTTGTGAATCAGGTCATGAGTTATTGACCTTTTAAATCAATTATTTTATGGTGCTGTATTCATTGGTTTTGGGACACCTTTATTGTTTTTGTGGGCAAGTGATTGTTATACTGCTGCGTAAAAGACAAAGTACCAGTGAGCATATCCAAGATACTCTATAACAGTTTCCAAGATGAGAATGTACCGTCCAGAAGTTAATATTGCCCAGAAACTGACACATTTGTGGTTTTCACTTGTTTAGGTGCCTTACCTATTCAGCCACCATGGAATTAATACCTACTTAGGCATCCCAATTATTTAGCCACCCACGAATGCTCACAAGAGACCACCCATTGGGAACAAAGGTGCTTACACATATTAATAATCCACAAATTCATGCTTATACTTATGACGTAAACTCACATTTTATGAAAACCCGAAATGAGCTGAGAAGGGTATTTGCAAACCCAAGTGTGAGTAATACCTCTATGAATTGAGCCTCTGTGACAACCAGCATAAACCCTTGCATCACAGCGAGATGAAATGAAAAATGTCTCTTCATCTCAGCTTTCTCAGAATTAAACATATCAGCAACCTTCTAGTGACTGATGTCAAGTGTTCATCAGTTCGTTTTTGTGAGTGATATTACCTGAATACCATCTGATGGATCTTGAAGCTCAGAACTGAGTGTAGTCCGCTCTTTGACTTTGGATAGGCAAGAGAATAATACCGATTTTCTAAAGTAACTCTGTGGGTAAAGTGTGCAATTAAACAGAGCCTTGAGACTGAGTCCTTCAGTGAGCATTGTGCTTGGATGCTATTCGACACTAATTTTGTCCGGTCACCTGGGGGCATATGTATCAACATCACCATTTGCGATTCTCAAATAGCGATTTTTAAAGAATCGCTATTTGAGAATTGCAAAACGGGATGTATTTAAAAAATTGCAAACTTTTTGCCATTTCTTAAAATTCCTTAATTGCGATTAGCAAATTGCGAAATCGCAATTAAGGAATACCTGCCCATTCATTTCTATGGGCCAGGAGACCCATAGGAATGAATGGGAAGTAATTCTCAAATAGCGAATCGCAATTTGCTAATCGCAATTTGAGAATAATTTCAAAGGTGCAAGGGTGTCAAGATGACACCCTGATACACCCCTGAAATGAGCATGTGTGTGCATATGGCGCACATACATGCCCTAAGGGCATGTATGAGCGCCACGTGGCACTTTGTAAAATTCAAAAAAGTGCATTTTGAAAGGAAATAGCAAATTACCACCAACTGGAAGTTGGTGGTAATTTGCGATTTCTTAAGGATAATTCGCACAACTTGGGTGCTTTTTACATATCATTTAAGAAATCGCAATTTGCGATTTCTTAAATGCTTACGCAAAATTAAGAAATGGCTAAATTAGCAATTCCTTAATTTTGCGATGGGATTTGGCTCATACATCCCGATTACCGATTTTTTAATCGCAAACGCTGTTATTTTGCGAATCGCAGCGTTTGCGATTAAAAAATCGTTTGATACATATGCCCCCTGGTGCATTATTGATAGCAATTACCTAAAATAAATATTGTTATGCATTGCATTAATACAGCATTGTGAAATGTCTTTCAACTGATGTGATTTTCATTGTGTTCCTTTATGTCTCTGAAGATCCTTCTCCCCATGTTGGTTTCACAAATTCCGGTCTGCCCACCTACTTACTCTGAATTGAGTTTAGTAAGATCACAGACCAGGACACACTCTCAAACTTTCCAAACTGGCCTCTAGACTAGTTATTAGCTATTTTCATTCCCTAAAAACGATTCTAGTCAGTGGCCAGGTAGCTATTTCGAAATCTACTCCGATTAGAGGATGCTTTTCAGAAATTCGTCATTTTTATCTTCAGCCATCTGCGCAATGGGTATTATAGACACAAACGTCTACGGCTGAGAATGAAACCCCCATTGATCTCCAAGGGCACCTTTGTTACAGAGCCTGTTGAGCTATTGAAGGAAGTTCCTGTAAATGTATAAGTTACTGATAAATAAGGCTTCTCAAGCCGCACTTCTAAAAACAATGGTCTCCCCTAAAGATCAACAAATGTTAGGTAATCTCACCCTAACGGGGAAGTGCTCTGGCAAGACAAATTTCCCAGTAAACTATATCAGTAAGCTATATCAACATTTACTCCACATTAGGGCTGCTATATTTTTGGCCCCTTTTCATAAAGGGGTGGAAGTTGGACCTCCACGTCCCTTCTGAGAGGTTGCCCGTTTTTAAGTATTCTTTGAGAAAACCTTTAGCTCATACCAACCTATCTGTCTCATAAATATTCTTTGTGAAGCTAGAGATAAGGACAGAATCGAAGATGCCAAAATGGCAGCAATATTTTATTCTGGATTAAAAAAATATTGCCGTCCCTTATGTGGATGAACCTAATTATTCAGTGAGACTCTTTCCAATCCACTCTGTCAATTTACTAATAGATGCAGAGATAAAGTTCAAACAGGTTTCTTGGCAAAAAATATGGACTGCTATTGCATATATTGGTTAAAAATGAACCTCCAGACTTCTTGGGTTACCCTTGTGCATTCTGTGCACAAGTTACTCTGTGCACTTGGATTTTGTAGAGGTTCAATGGTTGTGCTTGACAAAAGTCATGAATCAACATGACTGACAGCCTAGAAACAAATGCTCCCTAACCAAAGATCAGTCATTTGCTTAGAAGTTATTTCTGAATCACACCCCAATGCAATTAATGCTACATGGACTTCAGGGTGTTTGTCCTCTTGCTTAATTATGTTGATGCTTTTTGTGCGGTTTTAACAATCAGCGTGTATATTAGGGGAAGAGAATCAACTACATATTATAAACAGACGCTGTTGATGTATATACTTCAGACATGCACACATTCAAGCTGTGAACAGTGTAAATTACCAGTCTGTCCAGATTGCTGTACAGATACAAATTAAAATCAGATAAAAAATGTTTTAAAAAACTTAACCCATCTATTTCACACTCTGCTGTGGTCAGAGGCAAATGCAGATGCAATTTTCGAACATGTTATAGGAATTCAAACCTTTTACTCAGTGTACCCCCAGAGTTTTGTTTTTGCTGGCAGTAGAACTCTGTGCACTTTACCCCTGATAACCAGAGGTAAAGTGCCTATGCACATCCTTTTAACATGCTGAAATTGGTATACTCCTAATTGCTGTAATTAACATACATATACGTCCCTAAAATGTGGTACAATATGTATCCAAGGCCAGTAAGTTCAATGTCACTAAGGGTCTGCAGCACCTATTGTGCCATCCACTACAGTGGCAGTGTAAAACAAAGCTCAAGCCTACCATTGTAGCCTGACTGTGGGAGATAAAACACTACAATTTGACCTGTCAAAATGAACAGTTTTGACAAGTCAAAACTTCTCTTGAAAATATTTATAAGCTTCCCCTGTGTAGGCCTTGTAGTCCACAAGGCAGGGTGCATGGTTTTTGAAAGTAGGACTTGAGGAAATATAATGTTGAGATGTTCTTACAGTGATTAGCACCCAAAAGCTATTTTTCCACTGTGGTAGGCCTAGCTGTCTAATGTAGAAAATCAGATTACAGATTCATATCGTAATACTGTATCTCTGGAATGGTACAAGCTAGCAAAATAATGAAATAACAATTTTTAATAGTTATAAACAATTCAATTCAAAGGTGAAGTTGGATTTTAATATATTTTAATGAAAAGTAAATTTGAGAAAGTTACCTTTTCCTTGCTTAAAATTCCTGGAGGACAATTTGCAAGTTCTCTCCCATTTCTGCTAGCTAGTTGATGTACAGTAGGACACTACAGGGTATATTCACAAGAACGTGTGCTAAACTTTTCCAAAAGATGTTAACACAACTTTACACATCGCAGCCTATCGCGGGAAAATAACCCTGTGTCAACGTGGAATTCACAACACGGCGGTGCCATGCGATAGTCTGCCCAAAAATTCGGCCAATGTCCACGATACAACCACCTCGACGGAGATAAAAACACAAACCTCAACGTGAAAAAACATGCGATGTGCCCAAACGCGATAAGAAAACAGTGACAACCAGCAAGAGGCCAGCAATACCCACATGTAATGCGGGGAAAAGCACAAGAACAGCATACGGAAAATGCCACTAAAAAACTACATCAACTGCGGAGTACCACAGATGCACCCTGACTGACTGCAGTGGGCAACATGAACCCCACAATCCCCACGGAGGAACACCCAGGAATACAGGGCCTGGTGACGGCCAATGAGAAGAGGAAGAGAAAGAGGGTGTACAGCCGCCAGGAAAACCCGATTATCGCCACGGATGAGCCAGAACACCACCACCAATTGCACGTCACCTCCAGCGTGTTATTGGCAAGAAAGAGGCAAAGATGGCACACCACCTCGGACCATGTGATTGCCGTCACATGGCAGAGGAGGACAATGGAAGAGCACAAGAGGCCCTGGACTGATGTGAATGGCAAAACCAAGCAAAAACTCGCTGCCAACACAAAAGCAGCAACGCACCCCGGAGGAGGGGGGTCAGCAGAATACCAGGAGCTGAATCACATGGAGAATATGGTGGCCACAGTCACCAGTCGGGAGACAGTAACAGGAGTCGAGGATCCGGATACTGTCCTACATGACCCGACACCACATCAACAGGGTGCACACCACCCAGGGAGTGGGTGGACGGGGGGAGATAGGCCCAATGGCACACATGCACAATTAAGCAGAGCACACTGCACACCCACAATGACTCAAGATCATGTCCCTGATCCCACGGGAACACTTCAGCACACACACAAACTCCAAGTAGTCCCACGTACACCATGTGCCCAAAGGGGCACCCACACAACACATCAACAAGCACACAACCAACACATGCACACGTGCAAAACATATACGTCAGCCACACTGACAATGCAAGAGACACCACATGACGAGTAGCATGGCTGCAGTCCAATCACCATGAGAATGTACACGGCATGACACTGAGGTGGCTGAGTGCGGACCACAACCGGAAAGGAGCAGGTCACACTCGGACACAACCACCTGCACAAACAACCCCTGATGTCAACGACGCATCTGTGGACAAACCATGCCCAAGGGTCACAACTCGACAAAGAGCACAAGTTAGCCACGTCTGCAACACCTCAGCACCGTGGAAGACAGGAACTGACAGGCACACCGCATGAAAGGGAGCAGTGGCAGACAAATCAGAGCCGCAGGAGCAAATCACCCACCGTGCAGAATACGCGCATAAGTATAAGTGCACCTCGACATTGACAACATCCCGGTACAAACAGCAACACCTCCACAATGGAACACAGGACACAACTGGTGCCGCAAATGTGCACAACATGGCAAATCACATCTGGCACAACAGGAATCTGTGACATGACAATGTACAAGTACAACCTGTAACCTGCAAATATGTTTTATTCACACATGCTGTGCTTCTGGACATTTAGTACTGTCCCATGATTGCCAGGGACAGCCACATTGTCACGTGCTCATGAGAAGTAATTGTCAATGATGGTGTTTCTACGGGCCTTTCCTGCCGCAGCTGCAGTGGGATTTGGGCCACCTGCCCCATCGTCCCCATCATTGTCCGGTACTTCTGGAACTGGGATCCATTGGGCATTGGTGCATACACAAATGTTGTGCAACACACAACATGCAACGATCATCTTGCACACGATGTCCGGGCTGTACAGGAGCTTTCCACCTGTGCAGTCCAGGCACCTTAAACGTGACTTGAACATGCCAAATGTGGGTTCAACGATGCCCCTGGTGCATATGTGGGCCGTATTGTACTGCCTCTGGGCGGGTGTGTTCGGGTCTCGGAGGGGTGTCATCATCCAAGGGCAGAGTGCATATCCTTGATAACCTGTGACAGTGCAGGGAGGAAAGAGTCAATACTTGGTTTGGCAGAATGTGATGGCAGACCCACTAAACCAGTGATGCCTGTGCTGGCTGTGTGTGGGGTGAGTGTAAGCCAGCCCTCAGGGAGTAGCTGGTGCTGCCAACAACTCCAACAGTCATCAGGCACACAGCAATGCAATGTCAGAACAGCAAGGGGGATGACTTGAGGGTTAGTGGCCCTGGATGCACAGCGGCCGACACAGGCCCACTGCCATGGGAATCTGACCTGCGGGAGACTGGGGTAGGGTCATGAGGGCAGAGCAGGGTCTCGTATGTGTCATAGGTGCCTTCCGCAGAGTGTCACAGGGAGAATGGGAGGTCTACCCCCAGGGCATGATGCAGAGGGCACATGCCAGCTGTGTCTGGCAACATGGCGGATATGAATGGCACAGACTCATGCCAGACACCAAGTCCGTACCCATTGCTCATGACAACCCCCAGGCTACTGGCTCAGATACCAACGATGTTCCGCCAGAGGCTGACGGTCACTCACGGCGCACAGGGTTTGTGGCACGACATGTTGCAGGCTTGCATTAAACAGGGTTAGTGGCACCACGTGTCGCATGCTTGCATTGTACAGGGTTAGTGGCACCACGTGTCGCAGGCTTTCATTGAACAGGGTTAGTCGCACCACGTGTCGTTAGTGGCACAACTTGTCGGAGGCTTTAATTGAGCAGGGTTAGTGGCACCACGCGTCGCAGGCTTGCTTTGTACAGGGTTAGTGGCACCACATGTCACAGCCTTTCATTGAACAGGGTTAGTGGCACCAAATGTCGCAGGCCTGCGATACGAAATTATGCCTCACTGATCAAAGGGAGTCTGGTGCTGTGGCCGCTGCCACTGACTTTGGGTCACTACCATTCAGGACTCAGGACACAGTTCCACATGTGGGACCTACTGGTACAAAGAGGACGCCGGTGGAGGATGTCAATGAGAAAGGAGTGATGTGGGCCAGCGTCGTGGGTGCCAGCGAAGGTCTGCGGAGGGTGCAGAGTTCATGGGACTGGGCCTTGGAGCTTGCCCCGGCGCTTGGTGGACCCTCTTTGACACACAACATTGCCAGCAGGTGAGCAGTGCAGCCTTGGAGCGCTGGGGTGGGCAGGCCTGGTCAGGGTATCAGTGTCGTAGGGTGCAGCAGGCGAACAGGGTCGCAGGCAACCACACTCTGCGCCACGGGGTTTTTGTCCACACCCCTGCGCAGCCCTGGCGTACTCAGGGCCAACCCACTATGCTCACGCACACGGGGGGCGCAGAGAGCGACATTTCCGCTATCTGACCCACGGCCTGGGGTGACATGGTTGCATCCACTGTTCACTACTCTCCAGTAACCAGCAGTTGTGGTCTGCATGGACATATCTGTGGTTTTGTACCCCTGTCTGTACTGCACATCCATGCCTCACTTGTCATTGTGTACTTTCCCATTCACTGTTCACTTGCATCCTTCGCGCATGGCTGCATTCCGCATCTTAACATGTTCAGTTGTTGTATGGCTGTGGTACCATGATATAGCTGTATTGTGTGCAGGGGTAGCCCAGGATCACCATGGAGTAGTGTTGTCGTGTCTGGTAGGTGGGCATGTTGATTGACATGTTGTATGTGGTTTGGTCACATGTGCATTCCCCCAGTTGTGCATTGTGTGATGGTGGCTTTGAGGTGTAAGGTGTGTTGATTTGGAACTTACCAACAAGCAGTCCAGTTCCATATGTACCATCCTGGAAGCACTGGTTGATGATGGACTGTCGGAAGATGTAGGAATCGTGCACACTGCCGGGGTCATTTACGACGACATTGGTGAACATTCCCCGGTGGTTCACTATTGCCTGGACATTGATTAAATGCGTGTGCTTTCTGTTGCTGAAGTGGTGTGCAGTTTCCGCAGGGGGCACAAGTGGGACATGTGTGCATTCTATTGCCCCCAACACGGCCTTGAATCCAGCTATGGCGTAGAAGCCTTGCTTGGTCTCCTGCTGTTCCTGCGGAGTATGGGGGAAGTGAATGTACTGGGATATGAAGTTGAGGATGGCATTCAGGACAGGTGTGATGAACTTTGAAGAGGCTGCTTGTGAGACCCCTCCGACTCTGGCAATTGTTGGTTGGAAGGTACCAGAGGCCAACAGGTGCAGCACAGCCAGCAGCTTTGTCTGCGGAGGGATGTTGGTTCTCCGCTGTGTTGGGACCGTCAACCTGTGGCCGATGTGGGCCACGATGCGCATGATGGTTGTCCTTTTGAGCCTGTAGTGGGCAATGACTTCCTTGGGCGTTAGGTCTGTGAGACTGGTGCATTTTTGGTAGGTCTGCTGTCTTACTCTGCGCTGCCTCTGTGGTGGTCTGGGTGGGGGGTGGGTCCAGGTCCTGGGGGTAATGGCAGTGGGTGTTGTGGCCTTGTTGGGGCTCCGAGCTGCATGATGAGTAGCTCCATGGCATTGTTTGCTCTTCGGGTGTGGCTGTGTGCGAGGCTCCATTGCCTACTGCAGTTAGTCATACCGCTTTACACCTGCAGGAGGCAAGTGTTAAATACCTGCTCCAATCGCGGCTTATCGCATGGTTTTGACTCGCATCGCAGATCTGCCAGTTCGTTGTGAAAGTGGTGTTGTGGTTTTTTCGTGTGTTTTTGCACAGGAAAGCCTACTCTGCATCTCATTAGTTGGTGGTGTTCACCATGGAGATAAATTATGGGGCAGTTATCAAGAGAATACTGGTGTTGTCTGCAGTTTGCACCAGATTGTGAATGGGGTGTTAAATCTATCTCCACTTTTGATGCGTTAAGGTGGTGATAAATCGGAGATAAGTCCTTGTGAATAACCCCCTAGGACTACTATAGCACACTCCCCACACACACTCAGAGCCCACGTTTAGTGTGGCCAATGACTTCGGCCATCTTGATAATGGCAAAAATCATTTGGGCTTGTCCTGGGAACTTTTACTCTATAGGTTATGGTAGGCCCAGGTGGCAATCCCAACAGTTAGCTCGCACCAGGCATAAATATGGCGTCTCCAGGCACACACTTCAGAACACTCTTGGACCTGTGAAAGACCAGAAGAGGACTGAACCTGCTGTCTGCAACCTGAGAAGAACCTTGAAGAATTGGACGTGCTTTCTCTTGTACCTAGGACAAACGAGTAGAGTACAAGGGTCCCAAAGCTGATCAGCTGTTAAAGCTACAGGGACACAACAAGCTACAAGAGGTATTTTCCTGCAACTGACCAGTAGAACTGGACCTAAGCTGGACCCTGCTCTTTGGCCTCTGTGAGTCTCTAAGTGCCTCCCACAAGGTACTGAGGAGCTTTAGAAATGTTCTACGGTGGTGGATTGGTAGTTAAGTCAAATTTCTTTATTCGATCTTTTAATCAAAATCATGAAAAGCACGATACGTTTCATCTATGAAATACCAGAAAACACAACATAAAACTGAAAACGTTAATTTAATACAGGATTGATTAAAAACATAGCTACAGTACAAGGGAAACTGCTACAATAAAGTGCATTAATTTAGGGATAATCTCCCTCCACTGTCAGTTATCCCTTCATCGATTTCCTACTTCATACAGACATCTTGAGGAAACAACAAACACTGAAACAAATGTTAGGAGTAGCTAATATCAGGAGATATGTTAAGGCATCCCTGAATTTCTGTTAGGCAAGTGGTTTAAAAAATGCTTAAGACAATATTGTAAAAATACAATGATAGAATTGACAAAAATACATAAAATGAAACAAAGATTGCACAGCTGACTCCATCACTAGGGCATGGCGGTATATTACTATTCCAAGCCTTCGCCCCAACAATAAAGCTCATTAGACACCACACAGTACCTACCCTAAATTTGAAGAGAGAAGAACTCTCTCACCGAGAGAGCTCCAGAGAAAGGTAAAGTGCTATTTCTCCAGTTGCTAGTAAAATAAAATAAGTATGAGTAAGAGTGCTTTCTAAAAACTGCTTCTGTTCTATGGGAGAGACTGCACTCTTACTTATTGAGGCCGGGCAATAAATATTCCGGGGAGACCACTAGCCGTGAATGGCCTACTAACGTGTTTCAACCAGTGTATTCAGAGACCCTTGTCTAAACTAAGGCAGTCTAAGGTAACTTTTCAATGTAAACTAGCTTCAGTATTAGACAACATGCTCACCCAAGTCAGGAGCAGGGCCACTTTAACTCTATCTGAGACATATTCCAGGTTACGTTCCGAGTGTAGGATAAAGTGGGGGCTGGTTGGCGGAAGGATCAAAAGCCGCCTGTAGATCCTGTTTTCTTCCACCAGAATGGGAGAAGAATTATGATACAACAGACCCCGCTCCATATGTAGCTGTGGGAATGCACTGCAGATTATAAACCTTGAAGTAAGGGGAGATAAGGCCCCCACCTTTCCTCCAAACACCATTGAATAGAGACCCAGCAGCCCTACCTAGTATAATCTGTGCTGCATTAACCCGGGGTTGCCAAGAATTAGAGAAATCAAAGGTAACATCCCAGTAAATGAAATTCTGTACAGAGCTCAGTGAGTTACTGTGCACCTCCAGGGACGACAGATTTCTCTTGCCTGGCACACAGGCCATTATGTGAGATTTCCCATTGTTAGTAAACAACTCTAAATTACACTTAACATAAATGAAACAAAGGACTCTACCAGAGTATACAAAGCCCGAGGTGTCCTAGCCTTTAAAACAAAAGGAAAAAATGATGGATGAAATGGTAAACAATGCAAGCATTCACCCACAGTCACAAAGATTTTGGTTTAATCCATCATTCTTTTGCTCACCACTCCACCTCAGTTTGAACCCAGCCATATACAAATCAGTCTTGACCTGGTTCCTCATGGGAACAGTCCAGCCCCAACTGTGAAGCCAAGCACTCCCTGGACCAGAAACAAGTATCCTGGGACCAGTTTCAGGACATCACCCCTCATCAGCCAGACTAGCATGAATCCAGTGGCGCAGTGAGCACAGGACTCATGTCTGGGAATACCCTTCCCACTTAGGGCAACAAAAGCAAAAGGAACAAATTATGGACGGAGTTCTGAACAATGCAAACATTTTCCCCCAGTAACAAAGATCTGGCTTTAAGCCATCGTTCTTTTGCTCACCATGCCACCTCAGTTTGAACCCAGCCATATGCAAATCAGCCTTGACCCTGTTCTTCATGGGAACAGTCCAGCCTGAACTGCCAAACCAGGTCCTCCCTGGACTGGAAGCAAGCATCCTAGGACCAGTTTTGAGGCATCACCTCTCATCAGCCAGGCTTACTTGAATCCAGTGGTGCAGTTTGCACAGGACCCACGTCTGGGCATACCCTACCCACTTAGGGTGACAAGAGTACAATGAACAAATAATGAATGGAATGCCATCAAAACCGGGACAGATAACTCAGCAACTTTTGGGACATTTTTGGTGGAAATGGACAAATGTGTAGTTAGTTCATTAATATGGATGATGAAAAAGGAGGTGCCAAAATGCACGCCTGATGTACCCCACTAGCTAAAGGGAAACATTAGAGTATCCTCCCGTTCAGCCTTTTCACACCCTGGCTCCTAGATTCTAATATAAGGAGTGCAAAAACATTACATGGGGAACTTCCACCCCAAATCTATCAGGATCATCAATTGCTTGGCCCTATTCACACAATCCAATATAGAATATAAATCCATAAAGGCCAGGTACAGAGGGGCCAGGGCTTCATGGCTCACAATCAGGTTCAATTTCAGGCACTACTTCACTGTACCTCTTCCTGGGGGAAAGAAGTACTGACATGAGGAAAAGATGTTATTGTCACTGGCCCAAATCTGCAGACAATAAAAAATTACCCAGCCTAAGATCTACACTGAGCTGTCGGTAAGAGATATTATTGAAGGGACCCATTAATTCAGGACCCTGCTACACTGCGATTCCTTGAAAAAATTAGTAAGGATGGGACTCCACCCATCTAAATTACACTTAAGTAATTCCATGGGCCCTGTGACTTTACCTCTTGAGCTCTCTCTGATAGCTTCAAACACTTCCTGAAGTGAAATCTGTAATGGGGGGATTTATCCAAATGTGCAAGTAACCCCTTCTTACACAGCTTGTCCACGGGCAGCTGGTAAATAGAGGTAAAGTGCTTAACCCACTCCAAACCAGAAATGTTGCAGAATAGGAGTTAATCCGGAGGAGCATCCTGATGCTGAAACCTGTTGACAGTATTCCCTAATGCTTTACTGTTATTCTGGGTGGCTACTAATTCCAGTTTTTTCCAATCTTTTTTCTTCAGGTAGTTCATCTTGTCCTTAACAGATCATTTATCATCACTCTCAGCCTCTCGGACCTCCCCGACATCTCTTCGGCATCCTATCAGAGCCTTCCTCAGATGATGGTTAACCACTGAACAGTTCGCATCAAACCAACATGGGTGGTCTGGGGCAGGACGATAGGGTTTCAGCAAGTGATTATTAATGCAGTAGCATAGGAGTTTTTAACAGCAGGATAAAACTTCCATAGAATCCTCTGTTAAGCACACCAAAAACACAGACAAATGGGTTTTATACAAAAGACCAAGTGTAGAGCTAAGATATTTTCTCTGCCAAACCAATCTGAGAAGATGTTTTGGGTCCTGGGTAATTTCGGTACATACTGCTGGCGGCTTGACCCCTCTCATTGCCAATGCATTCTGACCCCCCCTCTTGGGTGTCTATGATGAAAGTATTAGAGCACCACTGCCAGATGTGTCTGGCACCAAATATGTAATGAATTACTGATGCCCGCCCCCCCATAGGCAGATTTACTTGACCCTTCGCCCTTAAAGAAATTGATGCATCTACTAGTTCCTATGAGAATACACATTCCGTAGCTCTCACATTCCATTGTCCAGTGGTACTGCTTCTTCTACTGAACCTGTGGAACCTACCTCTTTGGGGAAATCCCTGAGTTTTACATTATTATCACTTTAAAACAAAAATAGAGATTGGAGTGTGGTGTCAGACCGAACTGGTTTCAAGCTCATAATGAAATGAAACAGTTCCTCAAATAAAGAGCTAAAAGAATTAGTAAAATGGTTGTCATACAAATTTACCAGGTAAAAATAAAAAGAGCCCTGACTATCTTTGATAAGATGAGCCTTGTACGCAGGGCTATCTGTGTCAATAACTGATACTTCTATTCTGATTCCCATTTTGAGATACCACCCCTAGCTCTCCTGTAAAGGAGGATCTAGCAGGGCAAGAGGAAAAAGAAAATCCCCTGCTTAAAATCGATGTGATAACCCAAGTTTCCTGCATAGCAAGGAATTCAAATCTGGGTTTACAATCTTATGTTTAAACCCTGCCATGTTCCAATTCACAAGTGAAATATAATAGCCAAACTTTGCAGCCTATACATCCGACCCCTTCTCTGTGATTACAGCCCTCCTAGGTCCATCAGTAATCTGACTTCTGGTGGGAGGTTGTGACAGTCAAACAACTTCTGATAAAATAGTAAACTGATTCCCTACAGGAACAGTAAAACAAATATTAGCGGGAACAGAGGAGGTAACCGAGGAATTAGATGGTGTAGAGACTGATCTCATCCCAGAGGGATAATACAGCCTTCCCCCACACATTACCAGAAGCTGAGATTTCTCAAAGTGAGCTCAAATGAGCTTCTTTCTCAGTTTACAAGTAAAGTATCGCTATTATTTATATACAGTAAAAACTATGCCTTTTTGATCTCCAATAAGGCTATTTGTCTGTTGATAGTCCACCTTTGTCTCTTAATATTGTTTAGAGCAACGGATTCTAATAGGTACATCTAAAAGACACTCCAAAATAAAACCTTTTGCCTCCTGTTTTTCTGAATGTTATTTTAGTTGGCATTAGGACTCTGTGACTTTACCACTGCTAACCATTGCTAAAATGCACGTGCTCTTTCTTTGAAACATAGTAAAATATATTTACACACAATTGGCACATTTAATCTACTTTTACGTTCCTAGTCAAGTGGTAGTGCCATGTACCCAGGACCTGTCAATTGAATGCTACCAGTGGGCCTGTAGCACATTTTGCGGCACCCACTTAAGTAGCGCTTTAAAGCATGTTTCATGACTGCAATTGCAGCCTGTAGTGCACTTTTAAACTGCCAATGAGACCTGGCAAAATAAATCTTTTGCCAGGCCTAATCTGTCCTTTTCAATACATATAAACAACCCTTAAAGTAGGCCCTAAACATCCTATAGGGCAGGGTGCATGTATTTAAAACGTAGGACATTGGTTTTTACATTTTACATGTCATGGTAGGTAAAAACTCCTATTTTTTTTTTGCACTACTTGAAGGCCTACCTCACCTATAGGATAGCAATGGGTTACTTTATCACATTTAATAAGTGCTGACCTTTGATTGTGAGCAGGCAGGAATGTCATTATTGGACGCAAATTAATTATAATTTAAAATCCTCTTTAATGGTAAAGTCGGATTTTAGATTGCAATTTTGAAAATGCCCCTTCTAGAAAGTTGGCATTTTCCTGCCCTAAACTCTCTGTGGCCTAGGAGTTTCTAGTGACCCAAACCTGTCAATTTCTTCACTATCAAGAATGTATATTGAGGCACGATTGTGAACAATAGGACCTGGGTGTAGCTGGGCGAAGGCCATACTACCAGGATGGAAAGGGCAGAGCTGTTCCCTGCCCCACTTGTATTTCAAAGGACTGCCTCCAGCACACTCACAAATGAACTTGACACCATCCTTTTGTCACCCTAGATCTCTTGGAGACTGAGCCAGGGAAGATAGGAACTTTCCAAAACCAGATATGAGGGTGGATTAGTAGTTTCCCTCACTTCAAATGATATAATTGACCTTTTGAACCACTGTTCAGTACACTCCTAACGCTGTGGACATTACAGAAGAAGGACTGCCTTTTTTCCTAAAGGACTGCCATGATGTTTGAGGCCTGACAAGTTCTTCAGAGGACTGCTCTGCTACTACCAGAGGAGTGCCCAGCTGTTTGAGGCCTGCTTTGTTCCCCAGAGGACTGCCCTCCTGTTGAGATCTGCCCTGCTCTCTTAGAAGGAAGACTGGTCCTTGTCCATTAACCCCAGGCTAACCTGACAGACTCCAAGGATTAGTTGTCTGACCTCTTGTTTTGTTCTAAGCTACTGGGATGCAACAAGCTCCAGAGGCATCCATCCAACTGTCCTGCTGACCTGCTACAACTGGCCCAGTCTTGACCTGCAACTGGACTTGCCTGAGATCTGCTGGCCTGTACTGAAGTGAGTTCCCGATCCCCAAGAGGTGTCTCTCCAGGTCCATCACCTAAGGGTGGCATCAGTTGAGACTCTCTTGCGAAACCCTGAACTTTTTAACTCTGTGCCCTGCTCTTTCCGAAAATAGTGTTTTCAGTGGGAGCAACCTGATCCCTGTATCTGGCACAAACTCCATTGCAATCGACCTGAACTTCTGACTTAGTCCAGCTCTAGCATAACCAGATATCCACAGTTAGTGCTTTCTGTGTCTTGGCACTATCTTACCTTAAACCTGTAAAATAATTCTGATTCTACTAATTGGAGTTATGTCATTTTGTATTAAACTTTGTAATATTTTTCTAAATTGGTTTGGGATTTCTATTGGGTTGTGATTTCACTTTATTACTGTTAGAGTGCTGCATAAATATTTAACACAGTGCCTCTAAGTTAAGCCTGGCAAATTTTGTGTGAAGCCACTAGAGGGTTAAGTACAGGTTAATTTAGTGACTTTGTTGTTCACACTGACAAGGATTGTGGCTGTTGCTTAAGAAGGGTTTTCACCATATTCAATCAAAAGCCTCATTTCTTACAGCATCCGTACCTAATGTGGCATCAGAGTGCGTGCACTAAGTGATATAATTCCCAATCAAAATTTCTCATAAGGCACATGGAAGTCAAATTTTTGAGAAATATTCAAATAATTATCAAGGCCTTCTCAAAGGCTACTGTATTTATGGAGGATGAAGAATGTTTCTGTACGTTACGTGCCTTTAGATGGAACGGATGTATGACGTAACAACGCGTGTCTTTACAACGCATGCAGTTACATCGCGGTTTTTACAACGAACGCGATGTAACCACGCGATCCCATTACAACGCAAGTCTTTACATCGACTTGCGCTAGATGGCGTGCTAACATTAGAAAAGCGTAATTTACTATTCCAACTCCAGTCCACTTAACAGTAGGGAAGGTGTTGGCATAGTTAACTACACTATTTGTGATGTTAGCACGCCATCTAGCGCAAGTCGATGTAAAGACTTGCGTTGTAATGGCATCGCGTGGTTACATCGCGTTCGTTGTAAAAGTTTTGTTGTAATGGTAGTGCGTTGTAAAAGTTTCGTTGTAAAGGTTGTTTACCGATGGAACACTATTTCCCAAAATGGTAATTTCAATGTGTGGATTCTACTTCTCTTAGTTATATTAGGCATATGTCATTGTGTTTCTAAGTCCATACCAATTAGTATTGATCATGTGTGTATACACCAAATAAGGGTCAGAGTCCTCTGAGATTCCATATTCTTTGACAAGGGCATTACATATAGTATCACTTCTGATGCTCTGCCACTGATAAACTGCAGGATAGCAGGTCTAAGGAGATTCACATTATAATCCACAATGACACCAACTGGAGATGAAGGGTCATTGTTGGACTGCTAATCATTAAAAACAGCAATCCTTTGAACAAAATATTATTCTTAACATTGGCAGATTCCACCACCCAAATAAATTATATACTGTTTTCAAATTGCCTAGGGTATTATAAATAAACACTATGGAATACGCTGCCTTTCATACATCACTCCTGTGCAAATGTCTCAAGCACCAATTCTTATTTTGCTTCCTCCAAAAGGTTTTCATTTCAGTTGAAATATGCACCACAAGAATCTCAAAATCATACAGCATATTTTGCCTTTTAAAACCTACCACACAATTTGACCTGAACCAGTCTTTGAGTTCATGACAATATACGGTAATTTTACAAAGTGTTTAATTTACCACTTTTTTTTATTTAAAAGCTTGAATTCTATAATAAACATTTTCGTCAATGTAAGTGCATGGGATGCTATAGTCGCAAAATTGTGTGTTGTTGGTAACCCATTTTTGTATTAACCAGCCACCAAATTTCATTGGGTTGATATTTCCAATCCTTAAATGAAGGGTATAAAAAGTATTGGGCCAAGGCTAACTCCGGAAGGACCCTTTCCTGTAGCTTGCATGAAACCTATTTGTGATTTAACTGCGTTTCCCCTACTGTACAATTGATAGTTTTCTCCACATGAGTCCTTCATCTTGGCTACCGTACTGTCTGCTAAGATCTTTTAGGAAATTCCATTGTACACAGAAATGTGATTTTCAAATCTGTGAACGTAATATGCTTTGTACAGCTTTACATAATTTCATCACCTAGAGTTAATTCAAGCCTGAAACTGATTTAGGCCCTCTTACAAAATGCAGTTTTTCATAATCATTGCATTTAAAGTGTCTTTACTGCTGCTAGTGTGGCACCAATGTCCTCATAATTTGCTCCTTAAAAGCATGCACTAAGATCCACATGTACATAAGAAGGTGCTGGTTGGTGAAGTATACATGTAAGAAGTTATATTTCAATGTACTATTTGTATGTGGGGATGTGAAGGTCTAGCGAGGTAACTGCTTGGTCACTCCAGTAGGCCTCTTAAGGGCAATGAGATCCTACATGGGTTCCTGTCTCAGTTTTGCCACATGTGTATTGTTTTCCCAGTATCTATGGCGGATGGATCACTTTACTGAATCCCCCATCCTAAAAGATTCTTCAATGGCAAGCTGCTTCTCCTTCAGTCCATGTCTGAACTTGGATGTGAAGACTGACTCCGCATGGCAATTTGTATTCTGCTCACACAAAATGTTCTGAATTAGAATTTGAAGTAATTCCTAAAACTAAAGTAGATAATTCAATGTATACACTGTTGTCTTTAGGACTGCTTCAATGATTGTGCAGGTATCAGCCAGGCATCTGTGTTCTCTCTGTCATACTTAGCACTGGAATGGTCCACTGCTCTTCACCATTTCATCCCTCCAGCAGGCACACACATCCTTATTGGGTGACCTCATCCTCCCCGAATACACAAGCTAAAAAACAAAACTAAGAGATACCCTCTTTACCATCATTGACAAAGTCAACATGGTACAGAATGTCACACAACCAACACATTCCAAAGGCTATATCCTTGACCTTGCCTTCTCAACATTACCAACAATCCAATGTAAACCACTCATACCTATACACTTGATAAACCATTTTCCCATCTCTATCTTCCTGCTCAGTGTCCTATCAGTAACTCAAGGTAGACGCAAAAGAGAAGGCCAAACATTCAGATACTTCAAAGACTTCTCCATAGACAATTTAATGCTTGAACTCATTTGTAACCCTCTCATCTCCAGGTCTGATTCCAACATCTAAATAACTTTAAAACAAATTGAAAAACTAAAGAAACATCTGCACTCCAATTAAAACAAGCATTTGCAAGTTAGAGCACTCTAGTACTATGAATACCTTCCTGAAAATGAATTATCTATCTGCACACAGATAAGAAAATAGGGAAAAACAGAACTCCCAATGATCTCATGATAGTGAAGTCTCTCCATGCAACACACTGACAGCTCATGTCATGACACTCACCAAAACAAAGTACAATACCAACACCATCACTTGAAGTCAAGAACACAAGAAAAATGCTTTTAAAGTCATTGAAGCACTGCATCAACCCCCTGCCAGACCCACCTATTTCCCAGATGCAGAAAAATGCAATGCTATCAACCTCTTCTTCAGTGAAATAATACAGTAGGTTTGACAGCACATTGACAACATCAGCCTGCATCATCTGTTATGCCCTCCCCATCCCATAGAACCACACAATGTTCACCCTCAAAACCCTATCCCTCACAGACCTCACAGACATGCTTAACTCTCTTACTTTTGTCCTCAATCAAAATCTCTCTTGGGATGCTGTCTCACCCCTATTCACCATTGTCAATGCCTCCCTCACTTAAGTCATCTTCCCAGAAGCTCTTCCACTCCTAAAGAAACCTGCACTCGCCCCTGACAACCTCACCAATTACCAGCCTATCACTCACCTACCATTCATCAAGAATACTATTGAAAAAGCAGTCTTTATTCAACTCCTAGATCACTTAAATGCTAACCATCTCTTGCTTGACTACCAGCCTGGCTTTAGATCACCCTGAAGCACAGAGATCACTATCCTACACATCATAGATGATGCTCTCTTGATCACAGACAAAGTTGACTCTTTCCTCCTGTTATTTCTGACACACAATGGTAATGTGAGGAATGCTTATAATAAATCTAACCATTGACAATCACTTGGGTAGCATTCAAACCCATGGATCTTTGACACCATGCCACCTCAGCTTGGACCTAGCCAAATGCAAATCAGTCTTGACTCTGTTCCAATCGGAAGAGTCCAGCCCGAACTTCTAGAACAAGTCCTCACTGAGCAGGAACATAAGCAACCCAAAACTAGTTTCGGACAGTTTGGGGCTCATCAGTGGGGAGTAGTCTGATTCCAGCGGCACCGTGTACACAGGACTCATTTCCAGGCATACCCTTGCCACTTAGGGCATTACATAAAACACAAAAAAGTGATTTCTGGACCTTTCAGCTGCCTTCAACAAAGTCAGCAATTCCACCCTCATTCATTCCCTCGAGTATCCAGTAGGATTCACTTACAATTTCGGTCAATGGGTCTCTTCCTACCGTTCCAATCAACTCTATGTTTTTTTCATGGCATCTCTAGGTCCCATCAGATTCCTATCACCTGCAGAGGACCCCCAGGGTTTCATGCTGTCTCCTGTCATGTTGAACCTGTACATGGAACTGCTTGGTACTCTACTTATAGACAAAAATAACTTATACAAAAAAGTGATAGATGGAGACCCTGAAATTAATCTAAAGCACTCGCTTTTTTTGCACACCGAGCCATCTCAGTTTGAACCAAGTCTTTGCTTGTGTTCCAGTTCATGAAGGGCCTGACCTAGCAGTTCAGGCTGGACTGTTCCCACTGTGCAGGGTCAAGAGTGATTTGCAAATGGCTAGGTCCAAACTGAGGTGGCATGTTTGCAAAATAACAATGGACTGGGATGCGGTCACAAGTAACTCCTAGTGGATCGGATTAAACCAAGCATTCCATTCATAACTTTTTTCTGTACTTTAGTTTGTCACCCTAAATGAGAAGGGTATGTCCAAAAATGAATCCTGTGTGCACTGTGACACTGGAGCCAAGCTATACCTGACTGATGAGCCGTAACTAGGGTGAAACAGGTCCTGGCTTGCTTGTGTTCCAGTTCAGGGAGGACCTTGCCTGGCATTGCAGTAAGAACCATTTAAAAAACAAGGTAACTCTCTCTTTATAGTCTAATGCACCTCTGGTCAGCCACATTAAATTACCATTCAACAAAGGTCAGCACTTTGTTGGTAGCCTCAACATAGTTGAAGCAGAGATCCCACATGCTATGATGATAAGGGTCACCAGGAGGCTCGAGTGAAACTCCTCACACTGCAATTTACACAATCCTCAGGCGATTCATCACAAAGATTTCTTAAAGCTGTGTGTGTCAATTTCCTTTTCACTGCCATATGCAAGAAGACAAAATGTCCAGCTGATATAGTAAGGGAAAATCATTCTGTAAATCTAATATTCAATAAGAAATGCTATAATGGTTCTCCAGACAAAATATAATTTTACCTCTCCACTGACAAAAAAGTACTTCTATCTCTTCCATTGAACTTTAATTCCTGCCAGCTATACTACTCATCTCATATGCAGGTATCAGACCTGATATTAAGACTTGATTCACAGACTCAGGATTGTTTGAATGTTTACATTCAGCTAAATAGAAATTTAAAAAGTAAAAACTCTGTTCTAATGTTAATATTTCTGCATACACAAATTTGGGCTAGGGATGGGATGTTGATTTGTCCTGTGTGGGGCACATTACACAAGTAGGTGGGTGCTCACAATCTTGCATACTTATGAGAAGTTCACATCCCCATTGCAAATAGTTTCCCATCCTTGAAAAGCACATAGACTGGCTACTTTCAAACACAGTTGTAAGTGCATTACCTGAATAGATTAGGAAGGAAACAGCTCCATATTTGACTATGGCCCAATGGAATATTTGTTTCTCAATTCATCACAAAAAATGTAAATACAATAAATCTATAACTACCATGGATTTACTGGAGTGCTTGATGGATCCTCAGTCATACCTTGAAAGTCCAACGTTTGCTCCAACCATTGGAATAACTTACCGTATCAAAATTCAGTATTTTCAACATTGTGAATTGTGAACCAGGCACACTGACAGCAGCTTCTAAATCTGCCAGTTTCTGGATCCTAATTGCAGTACCCTATACTCTATAGGCACCCAGATATATCCTGGTGTGGAAGATTTGTGTACATTTCTCCTTGTTCTCTCTGATCTGTGCATTACAATAGTGAATTAGGTCTTTTTAAAAGTGAAGAAAAGAAGGCTTAATATCATAATTAGCAAGAACCACTCAGAAAATGCTACATGTTTTGACAGCATATCAGTCCTTCCCGCAGAGCGTGATTCCTTAAACTCAAGTAAAATATGTTTGCATACATCTCAGCAGATGTCTGTAATTCATTTTATTGTGTTTCGAGGAAGCCTGATCAGAAAATAAGCTTCATTGTTATGACAGTTGTCTGGCAGTAGTGTTGTTTTTATTTCCCTTCCTTAAATTCTGCATACAATAGAATTATTCAAGGAGAAAATGTGATCTATTATTGCCTGAGCTCTGGCGAGACGGCCATCCCTTAAACAGACAGCACTTATTGGAAATTAAACCTCTACTAATGTATTATTATTACTTCAGGGTAATTTGCTGCTCCAGCAGGGATTTGCAGGCAATCTGATGGAAAGAGAGTTCTTCCAGGGAGCTGTTAATATTTCTTTTACACTGAAATTCTACATAATGGATGTAGCCTTAGGCTGATTAATGATCTCAGGGCCGGAACAGAGATTTGTAACTAAATCAGCCCTCACAGGAGGAGATTTAAGGTTATTTCAGTCGATACCGTTAACTAAGTGTAAACAACGACTGCTGTTGGTGCAAATATTATCCTGTAAAGCATGGGAAAAAGGACAATGAGCTATACTTGAACACAATTAAAAATAAATCTTCTAACCCAACGTATTCACAGAACAAAACATGTTACACACAAATCAAGCCATTATTTGACTTCAGTTTGACCCACGTCATATCACAGACCTCTTGTTTTTCTTTTACATATTGTGAAAGTCAAAGGAAATTCCCAGATGGTTCTCTCAGTTAAATGATCCCTGCTAACATCTGTGGTATTCAGCTGGTCTTGAATATGAAAAAAAGTGTCAAGACCAATATTGAGCTCTGTTCTTTCGAGGTGGTTACAATGAGTAACACTGATTATGCGAATGCTATCATCTGGTATTTCCAGTTTTTGCAAGTGGACAATAATGTATTATATACAAAACACTCGCTCTACTTGTTTACAACTCACTTTTGATATGGGTAAAACCGTAATTGTATAGGATAGATGATTAGTCGAGCTAGAGCTAGAAGTGTTTGCAATCCAACTGAACTGCTGTAACTTATTTTGTAATAATGTGATCTTGTCATCCTAACCAATCTGAAGGAAGTCATGAATTGATCCATTCACACTCTCTTTTGATTAGTTAGAGCTTTGAAGCATGTGTCTGGTGCCACACCCTTTTTCTATAGCCATGTGACACTTCCTCTTAGCAGGAATATAATGGGAGTTTTAAATCAGATTTATCAGATTTACAGAACAGTTACTAAAACTTAAGTTGTTAATTGGTTGGCTTTTTTCTTATTCCATAGCATATGTTGTCAGACTCAAGGTATCCAATTTACGCGTTAAGGCCATCCAGGTGTTTATCCGGAGACAGCTCTCTACTTGCCCAAATACCCAAATCAGTGCTAAAAAATTAGATAGTTGTTCCCATAGAAATACTTTGTATGGAGAAGACTTTTATATGATTGACAAAATAAATATGGAGTATGCCCGGAAATTTCAAAAATTCTAGTTTTCCAAATGTACTGTAAGTGCTGTTTACTCATGCACACTTTTCACTATTTTGACATTATAATGAATATCAAACGCAGCATACTGCATTTGGACAAGTAACTTACATTATTTTCTTCCGAAGGAAAATGTCTTCCATGTGAAAAAACCCTTCCTGTAATCACTATTACAGAGCATTGGCAAAGCCAGTAGACCTGGCTTATTTAAGATGTGCATTAGTTTTACGTACTCCAATGGGAAAATGAACAAATGCTGCAATTAGCTAACCTGAAGCGAGTATGTACATCCATGGGCCTATTAACAGGGCAAGGCCAACTCTTTACTTGTTCTGAGGGTATCTTTGTTTACCCTTTTTTAGCCAACAGTACTCTTCATGCTATGCGATCATTGCTTATTTCCAGTTTTTGAGTTTTTTTAAATATGAAGAATAACCTCATGGTGACATCTCCTACCTGTATTGCCTACATTTAAAACAAGCATTGATAACATGCTTACTAGATGATATATGACATATGTTCCAAATAATAAAAAGAGGTTTAAAAAAAACAGTACTCTGTAAACTGGGATGGCTGGTACATACACAATATGGAGAAAACAAAACTACCAGCTCTACCTCCTAAAGTGTTACTGTCTAAAAAGGTGAGGACTAGCTGCACAAAGTCACTGTGATATAGGGCCAGTTAGCAGTTACAGGATGTTATGGTAGGCTGAAATCATGCAGTCATTGACTATTAATTGTTTTTAAGACGGAAAATGAATTATTAGTTCTTGGTACTTTGTATTACATCGATGAGTTAATGTGATATGCAACAGGATTGATACGGTTTTACTTTTTATGCAATTTGTTTGTCTATTTGTAATGTGCTTTCATGGTCTAATATTTTTTGACCGAATAAAGATGTCTATTGATTGATTGTTTGACTATGGCTTTCATGTATGGACATGGATCTAATAGAGGAAATGAGGGTGTATCATGGGTTAAATGAATGGGCCAAGAGATAGGTTTGAAGTGCGGTGTTGAAGGGGAGCATAGAAAAGAGAATACTGAGGTGATGATGAAAGACCAATTGGTCACCAAGTGGCCTGATGCCATGTATGAGACCGTCAGATAGTCCTGGCCTTTTCAGAGGCAGCAGTTTGAATAAATGGATCCTCAAGCCCATAAATGTAATGGGAAAAACAAAACTACAAGTCTCAAAAAGCTCTCAACTAAAAAGCAAGGAGTGGCTGAAGGTTTCACACATGACAGCAGTCCTGGGCCTGTTCAAGAGACACACTCCGATGGTTCTTTTTCGCAGCATGAAAGTGTGAAGGGGAGAAAATCGTTAATGTATGGACAGTCAATTAAACAATAATTCTTCTTACCGCTTAATGATCCATGGACAACTAGATACGGTTAGTTCATTTATTACAAACTCAAAAATAGCTGTACATAAAGGCACCTCAACACAAGGGCATAGAAATACAAAGGAATTAGCATGAAGCCAAATCTGCACATCCAATTCAGACGGTGCAGCATGAACAAGACTATTTGTACCAAGAAATAGGATACAATTAATCAAGAAGCATGAGTTCAAATGTCCCTGCATTGAGGGTTGGAGAGTGAAAAGCATCAATATATCCCTACTCCAGCGCTAAGATGAGATCGCTACTTAAGCATTTTCATTTAAAAGGGAAAAGGTGTCAGTGTGTGGAGTCTTTCTATGAAGTCTGTTCACCATCAGTGGGTCAAGTAGCATAAAGCCACTATCATTAGAAAGAGCTCGTTCTGAGATGCTGAGAAGTGGGCACTTTCCAGAATACCAACAATCAATTATACACAGGTATGCTTTTCCATATTGCACCTTGTTTGGACATTTCACAATGGGCACAATCATGCCAGTACTTTTGCACGATTTTCTCCATGTACATCTCTCGTAACAATTTGTCCTTGGTTCCCATGCCTTCTCTCGTGTTGCAAATATTAATAAATAATATGATGTTAAACACACAAAAACATCATTATAATACAAGTTTAAACAATAGAAACAAGACTATAAAATTACACGAATAATGCATATACTATTCTTAGTTCAATTTAAGCAACAGTCAGGAAATCATTGGATTCAGGAGGGGTAAAAATTTTCTATTCCTGCTCCAGTCTGTGCAATAGTAGGGAAAGCATTGGACTCGGGAGGGGAAAAAATTAATCCTCATAATCCAATAACTGCAACATTAAGGAAAGTGATGGATCATGGAGGGGTAAAATGTACTATTCCCACTCCAGTCAGTGCAACAGTAGGGAAAGCTGTGGACTCAGGAGGGATAAAATGTACTATTCCCACTCCAGTTATGCAACAGTACGGAAAGTGTTGCAATGCGGAGGGGTAAAGTTTACTATTCAAACTCCAGCCGGTGCAACCGTCGTGAAAGAGTTGGACTCTGGAGGGGTACAAATTACTATTCCCAGGTAATTTAACTTAGTAGGAAAGAAAAGGGAGGAATTGCTATGCCGGATTTTAGAATATATTGCTGGGCATTGAGTTAAAGAATTATAGAATGTTAATAGAGAAACCTGTACAATCTTCTTATGAAGACATTGTTGCGGGATTTAAAGCATTGAACACTAAACTTCCTATATAAGATTTGGGGCATCACAATATTTTTAAAAAGTAAGATTGAGAGAACTAAGGGCAGCTGATAAGCTGTGGTGGGATATCAGAACAATGTGCAAGAGTCCATATGTTAATGATTTGGCTCCTGTTTGGAACTCTCCTTGCACGCCAGTGTGCGTGGAAGATATTCTGATAGAACCATTGAAGCGAGTAAGAATTAGGACTTGGGGACAGATCATTCCTGGGTGGAAACTTAGATCATGGGAAGAATTTATGGCAGAAACAGAGGGCCAATTGTCAAATTATACATTTGATCAGATAAAGGGGTGGTGGCAATCATTGAAACTGACTGCTAGGAAGATTGATGGCCCAAGCTGACTGGAACAGGAGCTACACGATGTTAAACCAAGAAGAAAGAATGTAGCTTTATGGTACTGGAGAATCTTCGAGGAAGGGGACAACAATTTCAGGCTTGCGACAGAAACATGGAGGAAAAATGTCCCACTGATGTACGTGGAGTTGGAAGATAAAAGGGGGTATTGAACCACATTTTGTATTCTATAGTTAAATCCGCCGCCCTAGGGTAGACCCATCTGTCCTGGAATGGACTGGGAGGCAGAAAGATGATTTATGTCCTAAATTTGGAGGCGAGAACGAAGACAATTTACACATGTTCAAAAACTGCCCAGCTTGGACGCTTTTTTGGCAAGGAGTGGGTAAACCTTGATCTGAAATTATGCAACAAAGAGTTAAGGTAAGCCAATCTATGATTATTTCTGGTGCACCAGGGAAGGAGTAAATGAACTCTTCTCTATTAGCAAGCCGTAGTAAGTTACTATTCTATCTGATCCTGCTGGCAAGAAGGGAGATATGCAGAAATTGGGCTTTGCACACACCGCCGAAGAACATGAATTGGTGGAATGATGTGATGTGTATCCAGTACCTTGAATTGAAATGTTCTACAAATAGAACAACTAAAATCTGGAGAGCTGTCAAACTTTGGGAACTGAAGGGTACTTAATAGTGCGATGATTACAAGCATAAGCTTGGGTGTGATTTGGAGGTAACTCAAGACAAGAAACCTGTTAAGAGTAGGTTCAGATGGGTGATATCATTTAGGGCCAAAAACGATGGTCTATCACCATAATGATGTGTTAATACAAGGCTTGAGTGTTATGAGGACATAAAATATAAATCACCTGTTGTTTCCATGAGTCATTTGCGTAAATTCTATATAATTGATCTTTGTGCCATGGCGCAATGCTACATTGGTCTTAGTGCTGCATAGATGAGACAAATGACATCATCAGCATGCAATGCATACTATATATGGCTCTGCACTGCTGATTTCCTTGCAGCATTGCACACATTTCGTTCAACCTAGGCCTATGTACTTATTGTCGCAAGCGATCAGGAATGGTCACAGGAGTAAAGGCGGCACAAGACAAAGGCTCTTGCAGCTACATATTCAACTTTGGCCATCAGTTTGACGAATGCATTCATAATGTGTAACTCTGAATACCTATTTTAGTAGCATCTGTGCAAACTGTCACACACCAATAGTTTGAGTGTTAATGCTATGTCCTTCCTATGCTTTCGGGCTTGATAAAAGGAAGCAAAGAAATTAATGTCTCTGCGGATCTCAGCTTTACCCAATAGTGATGGCTCTGAAGTGCTTGTCTCTTTCCAGGAAGAGAATGACTGCTAATTTTAGACTTGCCATTCTGTTCAATGCACTCTGCTTCATTGTCTTCCTTAGCCCTTCTTTTAATTTCATCTTTCTCTTTGCATGTGGTTTTGTTTGTTGGTATAGCGGTCTATCTCACTGAGTTTGCATCTCTCAGTTTGTCTTTTGGTCTCGAAACCTGTCTCTGATTGTTTTTTTCAGCATGTATCCGCCTCTTGCTTCTCAAATCATTTCTCTACCTATTTGTTGACCAATCAGTCTGTCTGGAAATCATTTGCTCCTTATTCTAGCCCTGTGAAAACTGTCTCACACCTATTGTTTAAAGCGACCATCAACAGTAAAGAAAAAGAGCAGTCTCTGTACCCAGTCCTGCATCTTTAACCATCACCAGCCAGAGGAATTCTAGAATCCTTCTGGGCTTGAATTTTGAAACGTTCTGTGACATAATTCTCTGGACTGATCCTTTAAACTAAACGCCCATTGGGATGGAACATAAATATCAACTTGTGTGCAAATTATTTTGGGTGTTGCACGCAAAATTAAAAACATATAGAATTCGACCTCAGAATGACCGTGCCCCTCTCCTGAAGATGAACTTTTCATTTCTTTATCCTATTAGGACGAACAATTGTCCAAATGGATAGCATTTTAAATAATATGAGGCCTGCTTGTTGGAGTTGGAGCTGAAGGCTGAAGCTCAGGGATTAGTTGCCCCTCACTGCAGGTATCCATGGATTAGGCTCCCACATCCTTTAAGTGTCTGGGGATTAATGCAGTCTCTCCCTGTTGAACTATTCTGCTGCACTATAGCACGTGAGGCGAGCACATAAAAAACATAAAAGGCATTGCATAAAAAATAGTTGTTAAAGTGATTGGCATGTTGAATTTTAATGAACATGCTTAGTATGCATATTTAACTATTAAGATTGACAAATGGAACCCAGCATTTGCAACCAGAATGCATTCCATGTCTAAAACATTTTTCACACATGCATATAACGGGACACATTTTGGGCGAGCGTCAAAAGGAAACTATTTCAAGCTGAGGTTATTTTGGCTCAAGGAAGAGTTCACATTGGCTCTCTCTTAAAAGCAACATATGGCTTACTTGCTTTTTCTTTTTCTGTCAGTTTCTGATGATCATGTTGACTAGGCCACTTGGGTCTCCTAACCTTGTGTCCAATCCACTTGCCTCTCCACTGTCAGCACTCCTCTGCTGAGATAGACTGCGCACCACAATTGATCCCATCATGGATCATTGCTAATTTTTAATCCACGTGCAGTCGAAAACAGTGTTCAAGCATATGTGCACATAGAAAAGTAGAGGGCACATCAGCCTCTGATATTCAGCGGTTAACTGAAAGGAGTTATTTATGGCAACGCATTTCTTTTTTGCACTCCTTAGGTAATATTTCTGCACGTTTCAACACAACCAGGAATACTCTGCCTTTTTTGAAAAAAGGGACTTTTATTAAACTGATTCTAATAACCTTTTGCAACAAATATCTAACAGCTTTTTTGAGGTGCATAATTGTGCACTAGAGGTTCTACTTTTAGTCTTCACCTTTCATATGGAAGAGCTACGCGCCATGGATTGAAGTACTTTGTGGGAGAGGTGATGGTGTTACTATGTAATAAATGGGATAAGATACTCTCTGTTGTACATGATAAGGTTATTGCAAGTCACCTCAGATTTCCATAACCTTATAAAGGAACTCTGCCTTCAGCCTTGTTCCTCTATATGGTCAAGGAACTCCCTGTTGATTTGCAATATCCTTATAATGTACGCAGGTCATCCTTTATCCCATATATAAATAATATAGCTCTTTCATGGGATTTGATGAAATATGACATCTGGCAAATATACTCAACACTAAGGCCCTCACTCTGAGTATGTCATACTTACTGGGAGATAAAGTGACCCTGGGAAAAAATATGATAATGTTGATTTTATCTCCAGGTTCTAACTTCTGCAGAACGTAATTGGGGTGATAAAAACCTTCATGTTTCCTTTGTCAGGGGCCGCAAACCTCGGAATCTCAACATGTTTGCATCATTTTCTTCCCATGTTACAGTAAAATATTATGGGGAAAATTGTGCTTGGTTCAGCATGTATCTCCATACAAAATCCTACCTCAACACAAGACACAAACCAGAATGCATTTGCTAAAATATTGGTGCCACCAGTAAAAAATCTTTGAAACAACCCATCAAACTATTCTGCAGCACCATTGCTGGTTATTTTCAGATCACTATGATGCTGAGCATTACTAACTAAGGCACACTATTAAGTGAGCAAATTATTATTCTTCACAATTTGTACATTTTTCCATTGGCTGCTTTCATGCTATTAGGTAACTAAGCAAATACAAGAAATTCCACCATAAAGATCTGCGCTCTCTTTCTTTTGGAGAAAGAAGTATTAAAGCAGAAATGCCTGAGGAATAAATTAAGTAGCAAGAACACACAAAAAACAAACGTTTTATAAAGAGATTGCTATCGGAGAATAGAAAAAGAAATGTTTCTGTTTCATTGGCGATGATGTGCTCTTCTCTTTCCAGAATTACAGTATCTCGCAATAGTTCTTTTTAATGTCCCTTTATTTAATGGCAGTGTTTCTTCATCATTTGTGTTGATACAGCTAGAGTAGCTGACATCATCAATTGTTCGGGTCCATTAACTCCCACATAAAATGGTTTTAGCTTGTTGAACAAAGTTGATTATATCGCAGCACTATTAAAAAAGATCTCACCTTAGCGAGCAAGCAGAAATTCCCCTTATGCGTTTCATAGATTTCATCTGAAAGCAGCAGTAATAGCAAATACATTGCTCTAGAGATTCACCCCTTGTATTTCAAAATAAAAGTGAGATATCATTTTTCGAGAAGCTGATGAAACTTATTTGAGGGAGAGAGGTTTTTAAGGCATTAGAAAACTCCACTTCAATATATTTGTTATTTATTCCAAAAATAACTTAGAAAAATGTAATGGCCGCAGGTTAAAATTTATGTAAGCACTTACTGTAAAGTAATATCTAACGTTGCAACGAAACACGTTTATTATTTAATTGACTTTTAATTAGGCCTTTTATCAATTTACCAATACACTGCCGCTCTCATTGCTGGTGAAGGGCTAAATTATTATCTCTATGCAAATACTTGTTTGCTCAGGGATCAGAATTACTAGTTCTGTGATACTTATCACACTCAGGGGTTTAATGAACACCCCTGCAGCCCCCACGGTGTGGGGCGGGGAGGTCTTCTCTACAGGAAGGAGGCCCCCTCAGCTTGTCTGTGCAGTGTGTGTCTCTCTAAAGCAGCTGTGGTGTGATGCCTGCTTTGAGCTGGCCCCAGACTAAAAAACAAAATCAAGTATTTGTTTCTTTTACAGGAGTGGGTAGGGGGGGCCTCCAGAGAGAGAGCTCCTTCCAAGGAGCACTGCACGTTTTAGAGGGAAGAGGCAGAACAAAACCTACTGGAGTAGAAGTAGAGTTGCCACCTTTCCCAAAGAAAAATGTCAGCCCCCTCTCCACATTTTAGGATTCTGGCAAGGCCTACACACAATTGTTAAGTAATACTTTAGATGAAAACATCTGTCTTCATTTTAACATTGCCTTTATGTCTTTGTGTACTTACGTTATCAGTCAGGGGACATTAGGACTGCTGTAGAACACATTATAAAGTGTTTTTTTCTTATGTTGGCTGTTTAAAGAATTCTCTGATACTGAGACAAACATAAGGCCAGGATAGTAAATGCTAGCCATTGCAATGTTTCCATTAAAGTATTTGATGGAGACCCAGAGTTCTTATTTCCCTCATACATGCTTTGAATACCTTTAAATAATGTATCAGGCCAAAGTTCAAAGCACTATTCAATACATACAGTTTCAAAATAATTAACAATTATTTACCAATAAAAGCACAGCATTCAAAAACAAAAGTGACCAACTTTACTGAAATATGTACAGGTGTTTCATGTATTTTGTTTTACAAACCAAAGTAAAGCCTCTGCGTTGCATACAAAAGTTCTGTGAATTCAATATTTAAATAACCACATTAAGTTGCAGGATTCTAAAGCAGAGATCTCAGGCCTTTGTCTTGTCGGATGTATCCTGTTTTTTAAACCTGGCTTTTGTTATTATGCTTTTCCTAGTATAAACAGGACTACAAGTGCCAGGATGCAATGCATTACCTACTCATAGCTGAAATGGAAAAACGTGAGGTCACTGTGCAAGATCTAATTGATAATTTCTTGTACACATATGGAGCATGGAAGACTTTTCCTTCATTGTTTCCACAAAGTATGTTTGTGTTTTCATACCCTGAACAGGAATGTACATTGGTTAGTGTAGTTTTCAAAGCAGAATTCCTTCCTCATGTATAAAAATATATATAGAAAGTCAGTGATACCAAGGAAGTGTCTAAGGGGCTGCTAGTAAGGTGACCAAGTGCATGATTTTATTAGCCTTGTGATAATAGTGTCAGGCGGCTGTAAACGAACTATTGATGAAAGGGGAGTCATGATATTGTGAGAGGTCCAAATGTAGTAAATTTGTACTGCTATGTAAAATTCCTGACACAATTAGGGCAAGTTACCCGCAAAGGGTCCATGAATGTGCTTCAGGGGAAATTCCTGCTATGTGTGCATAAAAAGTATCTGCTTGGGTCGAAGACAAAGTTTTCCCTAAGGTGTCAGTCATACTGTCACAGAAGTGGTCTGAAAATGTTACACGTTAGCTGCTGTAAACAATAAAATGTTACACTTAAGCTGACTTAAACATGGTAGCCCTGTTTGGCAAAGTTAAATGTAGGCATTGTGTCCCCTGCATATGCAATACACTAAGAGGAGGAGTTCTGTAGGGGCATGTGATTTATTTTAGTCAAAGGAGATGCATTGAAAAGGGGACCACACCTCTTTCACTGAATGTGAAACCCCCAACAAGTCATTCAATCTTTTTACCAAGACCATTGGAATTATGCAGCATGGAAGGACCAAATTATGTGGCACTGCCTGGTCAAAAGGTTGACCTAATATATACCAGTTTAACATACAAATATAGCAAAGAGCAACAGAAAGGTGGCCGGTCAACTTTTGAATAGGGCGTTCAAATGCAGGGCAACTCATCATTTAGATTTTAGTAGCTTTTGATAGGTTTGAGTTGCAATCAAATGTTGTTTTGTTAAAATCTTTACCTTATGCAGCAGATGATGGGTTATGTAGCAAATGCATAATAATTGGGAAAACAATGCAGCTACAGAATCACATTATTCCAGTGGCCCTGTCTATTACCCAAAACAAGAATTACCCATAATACCCATGCCTGTATTGGCCATTACATACATTTGTATTATGTTTCAATGTGTATGACCGTATGAGATGTTTAAAATACCACTAGCTAGACTACCATTGGTGTCCCTAGAAGTGAACTTCAGGTGGATACACATTATGTCAGAGATAAACTGGTGCTACATCTGGGTACTCAGAATAAAGCATTAATGGAAAGTGGACTGTCATTTTCATAGAATGGGAGCTCCACAAATTTAGAAATAAATTGCCTAATCCACACCTTTTGGTGACTAGGTTTCATTTGCATCTGCACATCCCTTACAAACCCACTCCCTATTTAGGTGTCAGTTAGAGGAACATTCACTCAGACTCTAAAGTTGAATTTTGTTAATAAAAATAATAATAATATGATAAAAAGTATGAACACAGCTCGGTTTATAGTGTGCATGTATGTAGAGCATGCTCATACCACAAAAACAACTTTTGTTTCTTTGAATCTAAACATTTCATGGAAACTTCTGCTGAGGTCATGTGGATGCAGGTGGCAAAGGTGAAGCACTTCAATAGAGTGGTTAGTGACTGCAAGGGATTCAACCAATCAATCAATCAATCAAAGTGACATGCAAAGCGCGACTACTCACCTGTAAGGGTCTCAAGGTACAGGGGTGTTATGGAGGGCTCTGGTCTATGGAAGGAACTGTGGTTCAGTCAAAGATACAGTTCTTGAAGACCTTCCTGAATTGAGGCAGTGATGGTGATTGCCTGAGGTGGAGATCTAAGGTGTTCCAGATCTTTGCTGTGAGGTAGGAGAAGGATCTTCCACCAGCCTTGGTCTTGTGGATATATGGGACGCTGGCCAGGGCCAGTTGGGCAGAGCGGAGGTCTCTGGTGGGTGCGTGCAATGTGAGGCATTGGTTGAGGTACGCAGGTCCCACAACATGTAGGGCTTTCTAGGCAAGTGTGTGGAGCTTGAAGGTGATTCTTTTGTTGACTGGGAGGCAGTGGAGGTCTCTCAGGTGGGTGGTGATTTGGCTGCAGCGGGGGATATTTAGGATGAGTCTGGCGGAGGTGTTCTGAATGTTCTACAGTTTCTGGGTGATGCCGGCGTAGAGTGATTTGCCGTAGTCGAGTCTGATGATGATGAGAGCGTGGATGACCTCCCTTCTGGACTCAGGGATGATCCACTTGAATATTTTTTGCATAGCATGTGGAAGCAGGATGATGAGACAGTGTTGATCTGGTGTTTCATGGTGAGCGAGGAGTCCACGATGATGCCAAGGTTTTGTGCATGGTCTGTGGGTGTAGGTGGGGTCCAAGATCTCCGGACCACCAGGAGTCGCCCCAGGCAGAGGGGTGGAGCCCAGAATGAGGACTTCAGTCTTCTCTAAGTTGAGCTTAAGGCAGCTCTCCTTTATCCAGCTAGTGACAACCTTCATCCCATTGTGGAAGTTATTCTTGGCAACTGTGGGATCATTATTGAGGGAGAGGATCAGCTGGGTGTTGTCGGTGTAAGAAACAATGTTGAGTCCGTGGTTTCTGAAGATTGCTGCAAGAGGAGCCATGTAGATGTTGAAGAGAGTGGGGCTGTGGGAGGAGCCCTGAGGCACTCTGCAGCTGATCTCTATGGGTTCAGAGTGGAACGGAGGTATTCTGACTCTCTTTGTTCAGCCGGTGAGGAAGAAGCAGATCCATTCCAGGGCATTGTTGTTTCATTCCGGCATCGTGGAGTCTTGTGCATAGGGTAAAGCGGGATATGGTGTCAAAGGCAGCAGATAGGTCCAGGAAGATGAGGGCTACAGTTTTGCCTCAGTCAAGGAGGATGGGGATGTCATCTGTGGCGGAGAGGAGGGTTGTCTCCGCGCTGTGGTTGCTTCAGAAGCCAGATTGAGGGAGGTCCAGGAAGTGGTTTGCTTCGATGAACTCAGAAAGTTGTGCACTGATGGCCTTCTCAATGACCTCAGCTGGGAAGAGGAGCATAGAGATGGGTCTGAAGTTTTTGAGGTCTGTTGGGTCAGCAGAGGGTTTCTTCAGCAAGCATTGTCATTTCTTGGGCCGCCATTCACCATTCCTTGCTGCATGCTGCTGTATGTGGCCAGCAGGTTTTCAGCTCAACTCTGATCTAGCTCAGAGTTGAGCTGAAAACCTGCTGGCCACATACAGCAGCACACAGCAAACATAGGCCTGAAGCAAGATGGACTGCTAACACAAGTGCTTGGGCATGGGACCTTGAATATAGTCAGACATGCAGATTACTGTTGGCCCTTCATAGGATGTAGTAAGAGCATCTATCATGGGGGGCGTGGTCTGGCCATGGAAGAAGATGGCCGCTTCGCTCCGGAGAGCCGCTCTGTGAGGAGCCCCGGATGGCAAAGACAGCTTATTAAATGAAAAATTATCAACCTGACTTCTGGTTTCGGCTAGCGGAAGGTCCTGAGATGCAGATTTGGCAATACTGGTACCACAAAACATACCCTGTTACACCCTGTGTGATCGTGGGTGGCTGATTGTCACTCGGAGGGTGCGGCCATTTTGGTGTGACAGAGCATCTGAACTAAACTTGCGAGCGGTGCTTCAGGCGAGTTTGGATATCTGCTGGTTCCAGTTACTCAATTTGGGACAGAGTCTTGTCCCTGGGTGATATACCTCAGATTGACCCCCTTTTATTACTAAATCCGTGAAAAATCTGTGGTAATTTCACTGAGCTACGCAGTTATTTATGGATTGGAAACCAGCTGGTCGACGCAATAGAACATTATATCATGTTCACGCATTCAATGTGTAGTCCTGTGCCAATGTTTCCACATTTACATTGTCGCTCATTGGCCTCTTGAGATATAACATTGGAGGCAGAGGAGTAGTAAGTGTGGTTTTGTGGTTTTCGTGTTGATTTTCCTGAGAGCCCATCTTCATCTTCCGGAATTATGGGATACTGCTTGTTGCTACATGCTCCACCCTTTACTATATGACTACAGAGTTTCTTGGCAATAACTACTGAACTACGAATATGGTGGATTCTTCGTGCATACTACTTTTGCTGATCTGACTTTGGGTACAATCTGACTTTATTAAAAGAGCCTATTGAGGAAGATGTGCCCCAACTGTGAGACTTGATCTCCCTTACCTGAAAATAGCCCTGATTGGCCTGTGTAATGTGAATACTACCCTAAGATAGTCCCAACTCCTCTTCTCTGAAGCCATAACTCAGAAACACATTGCATCAAGCATACAAGGTGATGATACTGGATCTTCTATGATCACAGTATATTTCAAGTCACTTACAAAGAATACCGATTACTGTCTGCTGGGCTTTCATTTTGTTCGCTCCTCTTGAATTATTGAGTAGCCCAAGTCCTATTGCTGGTAAACTATAACTGCAGTCCAAATAAGTGCCTTTGATTTCTATATCCTGTGTGATTCTCCACTGGTTGGGTTGCTCTGTTTGTTGCTCTCAACTGCCTTGGTGGGACTATAGGTCCCAAGGCTCCTTCTTACATTGCTGCAAATACCAGAAGACTGACACGGATAATCTGGGATGACATCTGGGAAACCTGCTAAACAGCTCCTCTTTTCAGAAGCTCTGAATCAAGGCCTCTCCAACACGGATACAAGTGGTATCTCTTCCTTGGCTCATAAAGAATCTAAACCTATGATAATATCCTCACCTGACCCCACTATGAAGCACATCCTTCAAAAAATATCTGCAGTGGTCTGCCGTTTAGAGGGTATGGAGACTTCTATATCTGCACTTGCAGCCAAGACCAAACCCATACGCAGAGATATAGCTGGATTCCAAACCCGGGTGGACAACCTTACTGTTCGATGAGTGAAGTGGAAAGTCACCTTGACTCCATACCAGACTGAGATCAAAAACGTATCTTCCTTACGAGTAAGGTGGTAGATTTGAAAGACAGAAGCCACTGAGACAATGTTTGTCTTTTTGGCTTCCCAGAAAAGATAAAAGGTCCAGATGCTAATTCCTTTCTCAGAGAAACACTTCCAAAGATCACAGGCCTTACCTTTGAACCACTATTAGAAATGCAAAGAGCTCATCGCATTAGTCCACCTAATACAGGGGAAAATGTACGACCGCGTACGCTCATTGTCTGCTTCCTACGACACAAGCAGGCTCGACAATTAATAACAGCGGCTCGTACTCATGGCCCATACATGTTTGAAGGACATGAGATCAGAGTTGCAGGGAACTTTTCGAAAGAAACTAATGATTGTCGCAAAGCTTTTCTTTCTTTTAGACCACTTCTTCGTCACCTTGATATCAAATATGGCCTCTTTGAGCCTGCACATTTACGAATTGCCAAAGATGGGATTTCCACAGAGTTCTTTAATCCCGAAGACCTTCGTTACTTCTTGGACAATCCCTCTCCTCAGAACATGGAATGTATGATGTCCTCACAAGCATCTGGATCTCATCTGGATCTCAACTCTCATTGTTAAACCCTACGGCTTCTAAAAGTGGGCCCTGCCATAATTCAGGCCGGACTCAGAGTCGGGGTCGAGACGTTGCTCGAACTGCCCGTCTTTTGGGAGATCTTGCACAGGCCATACATGCAGTTGCTACTCTCACACAGGAAAGAGACAGAGAAAAGTCACGCTCTCCTCTTAAACCCTCTTCATCAGAGAAGAATGTTTCCTGAATACATAAAAAAAAGACATTGCTTTATTAAATCTTATTTCTGCGTCTTTTGCCCTCTTCATTTAAGAAGAACATGCCTTATCTTTTCTTAAATATATTATATTTCTATATTGTTGGATTGATTAACATTTGCCTCTTGAAGACGGTGACTAGATGAGTATCTGAAATTTTGCCTTTTCTCTTATACACTATCTCTTTTATAATCTCTTTTTTCATACTACTCCCTTCCAGAATTTTCTAATATATACACATATTAATATTTCCCTATCCTCAGAGTTTCTTTTATAGTTTGTTTGCTTCAAACGAAGAAATAGGATAACTGACTGTATATATGAACTTCCACTTAATTGTTATACAATTGTTATACATTTGTATGAATTATAAATACCACCATGTTCTTTCTTCCTCAATTCATTCTCACACTTTTTCCTCCTCCTCGCTAACCTAACCAATAAGTATATTGTTAATTAATTATTTCAATATTTAATATTTAATTGTGATATATCTATTTATGCTATGTTAGTATTTAAGTATAGTAATGCCTAATTGTTATAAGAGCAATTTAGAAAAATATTTAATATAAAATACTATTATTGCTATCCTATGAAATGTTTGAATGACTACATTTTCATATGATATGTTAGTATTTCTCTACCTTTAAAGATTCTTACATTTTCTCCATAGCCTGTTTGCTTATATTTTTCCTTTTTCATTAGGTGTTGTTAATACTTTTCTTTATAGGTATCAAGATAGGTGTCAGGATTATACTTAAATGTGATAACAATTGTCTTTGCTAATACTTAATTACTATTATTATACTATACAAAGTTTATCTCATTGTACCATACATTTGACAATTTCATTCTAAGTTGACTTCTCTTTTCGCTTCATTTATTTTATTTCCCTCCCTTCCTTTTTGTTCTCTCATCTCCTCTAACATCTTACTCTCCTTTAAAACTCCTGAAAATTGGGATGATCTTTTAAAAGATCTCAATAATAAACTCTACAAATACGCCAAGGAAATTCATGATCGTAAAATCAAATAATTCCGAAGAGACCCTATAGACTATAAACTGGACGAGGTTTATACATCGGCTGACATTTACAACCAACGAAAATGGCAAAAACTCGCCCCGCATCTGGCCATCACAGGAGAGCGTGGTATCTGAATCTGATATGGCCCAGCATCGACCTCCAGTTAACAAAAATGGTCACATTGCTTCTCAAACAGAATCAACCTCATACATCAAAGGCTAATTTTGTATCCATCAGCCCAGCATCCAACCAACCAGCGTTGAATGTCATGGACACCGAGTTTTACGAGCACAGCGTAATGACACACATTCAAGATACAGATACCTATACCAAACTTGCTTATGATCCAACATTGGCTTATCAGAAGGTTCTGCATCAGATCTTATCTCATGCACTGGAAATGGGATGGATTAACATCAATACTAAGATTGTCTATACACTGTTTATCCAAGACGTCCCAAAATGTATACGCTTCCTAAAATTCATAAGAACTTGGAGAAACCATCTTTCCGTCCCATTGTGTCAGCTTGCGGTTCATTATCCGAACCAATTGGAAGATATTTGGATTATTTTTTGCAGCCCATAGCACAACAGTGGCAAACTTACATTAAAGACACCACATCACTACTGAATTTACTGAGAGATCTTGACACCGATGATATGGAAAACTGGTATCCTTGCACGATGGAAGTGACTGCTTTATATACTTCGATACCACACTGTGAAGGTTTGGAAGCTACAGAATGGGCTCTATTAAAACAAGATGAAATTGGAGCCGAGAAGGTGTTTCTGTTGGAACATTTACAATTTGCTTTGTACCATAGCTATTTTGAATCGCAAGGCGAGTATTATGCCCAAAACCATGGAACTTTAATGGGCTTTGATGGTGCCCCCTCATATGCTAATATTTTCATGGCTAAACTGGAACACGAACACATCTTGACGAATCAAAATTGGACACAACATCTCGTTTTATACAAATGATACATAGATGATATTTTGATCATATGGAAAGGGGAGGTCAGGTACTTGGAAGATAACATCAATGTTCTCAATAAAATTCACAATCACATTAAGTTTACGCACCAAATTGATGCACACTACATTGCATTTTTGGATGTACTACTCAAGATTGAGTCAGGAAGAATCACAACAAGTGTTTTCACTAAAGCTACAGATAGAAACAATTCTTTGCATTATAAGACTTTTCACCATAGCACGTTAAAACAACACCTTCCGTACTCTCAATTTATCAGATTAAAAAGAATCACATCAGATCCTGAAGAAACTGAAGCCACAATTGAAAGATTTGCTAAGAGATACCAACAACGGGGTTACCCAAAAAAAGTAATTTGTAATACCATGGAAAGAGTTTCCAAACTCACCAGAGAATCTTTATTGCATCGTACTGAACCCAAACAATCCAACCCAATTATCTGTGTCTTGAAGCAGTCGATTCAATCGAACCTGATAAAATCTATCATCATGAAACATTGGATGATCATTCAAACTGAGCCCGATCTTCAACATCTGTTTCCACCACGTCCCATTTTTGCAATGCAATGATCACATAATTTAAAGGAATTGCTTTTCCAAAAAACAAGAACAGATATTTGCGAAGAGAGATCATAAAGGCATACAGAAATGAAGGAACTGCGTACCCTGCAATAATGTGATGGTTGGAATCTTGCTTGTGCATCTCACTAAAGACACAAAAATCAAATTGCGAAGTGTGACACGTCTAATGTCATATATGCCTTGAAATGCCCATTTGGAAAAATGTACGTGGGCAAAATTGAAAGGAAAGTCAAAGTCCGGGTGGGTGAGCATAAGAGTAAAATCAGAACTCAATCTACAATATCTAAGGTAGCCACCCACTGGATGGATGCAAGACACAACAACACACAACTTCAATTTACCATCTTTGAAGCGTTGCAACCTCGACAAGGAATTGACCCTCAAAAATGCTTGCAAGAGCAGAGTTTTTTGGGACAAAAAAGCTACAAACCATGCAACCACAAGGGTTGAATGATAGACTTGAATATAATTGCTTTTTGTGACTGCAATTGATGTTTACTGAAACAGGGTGATACATGTTTTTCATGTATTTAATCCTGTACATATTTTTTTGAATTTCTTTAATTTGCCTAGCAATTTGTTTTGGATCTGGCCATTGAGTTTGACACCGGAAAAGGTCCTTCGTATTTTTTGATGTATGGGCAACAAATTTGTGGGTTTATGATATAGGGTGTATTTATCTGAGCTCATTAAGACTGTTTTCATAGATGGTGGTGCTCGAAATAATTGTTTTGCATTAACAATGACTGAGTGCAGATTCAGTTGCCCACAACTACATTAATTTATGGTTGCTATTGAATAGGATGCGTGTGTAAGTATTGTTGCACAACATGTGTTTCAAGTGCAACTTTATTGACAACTATGTGTTCTGGTTTACACCGTATGGTATTGGATATAGGTTATATTTGTGTTTAACCTTTTGATTTTGCTCAGCGCGGTTCACTTGAAGCACATAATAGATTTCACCAAAAAGTGGTTTTATTTTGGCTTATTTTATTTCGGTTCATTTGGATAGTAAGGCATGTAGTGCTCTGTAGCTTTAAGACACGCAGGGCTGTATTGGATTTAAATTGGCACATCATTTCCGCTTGGTATTCGGTTTCTGCGGTTTGTGTTTTCGCGGTCAGCGGCACCACAGTAAGAATTGCTCTGATAGTTTGCTTGCAGGAAGCATGTTATCACGAGGACTTCACATTATGTGTTGCACATTCACAGTCACGATGGGAGATACAGACGGGTGTATTTTCGAGTTGCTTAGAAGCTGCATATGTGAGGGCGTTACTACCATTGGAAAACACAGGACAGTATAGTCTCGTAATCTGCTTTGACATTGCAGCATTCTCCCATATTTGCTTAAGGGACTAATTTGTCATGTTATTTGATCGTGAGCACTAAACGCACTCTTAGGCGGAATGGTTTCAACAGAAGTTGACACACTTTCTCTGCTGCACATGAGTTTTCACGTGATAGCGTCACTGTGTAGGTTTTTGTTGATTTGGATTTGTGTTTTAAGTTAGAAGGCAATTACTGTGGACTGTATGTAGTTTAGACCCCTGCTCTTTTGATTTTTAGAATCTCAAAGGATGCCCCTGATGAAGGGTGGTGTTATTGACCCGAAATGCATTGCGTTGTTAATCATGTGATGGAAGAATAATCTTTGAAGAAATACATCACTGTGGAAGTTAATAATGTCGTTTATGAAGGAATGCTCAAGAATAAAAATTCCTTTTGGAACATGAAAATTGTTTCACACGAAATTTATCAACTTGATCACAACTTGTTTTGAGTAAGTGATAACAATTCATTTTGTTATTGGATTTGTGATCCCGCCAGTGGGAAGGTGTGTCCTCCCACAGACTTGCATACAATTAGTTATCAGTTGCCTCTGGACTAGGCATCAGGCGTGGATGCACATCGCATCATGATTATCTTGTTGAACTCAGGTTTATTATACTTTAAGAAGAGTGCACATCGGCAACATTGTTTAATAGTGTATGCAGGTCAGGTTGCGATGTCGGTATAGACATTCATTGGCTGTCCTTAACTGTTGTTAACTGCATAGATTGCAGCTCTGAGCATAGGATTAATTGTAGTGGCTTACACAGAGCTTCTCTCTGGAAATATATCCACAAAAGTCAAGGTGTAACTGCAGGATTGATTGTCTACATAATAAATTAAGCTTGATTTATCAGCTGTTAAGATCATAGAAATCTGTGCCATCACAATAAATCTATTTCTCTACACTAACAATATGCAACATAGCACTATTTGTGAACACAACTTTGTAAACTGAAATACAGCTGAAAACTTTTAGTCAGTCGGCTTGTCACATTTGGTTCATACAAATTAATTGCATGGCATATCTGTCTAATTGTTACGCCTGTTTCCAATTATTCTCTCACATTCTAATTAGAAAATTATGCACGCACGTCATCCTGCTTCTCTTACCTTTGCTGTATTTTTTCAGCCATAGCCTCATGTGGGGTTATCCTGTTGTTTAACTTTAACTGCTGATTGCTGCCAGATTTCTCACCCAAATTTTGGCTCAAAATGTTGAGAGAATGCGAGAAGGAGAGCGCAGCTCCACATGTGTGCATTAAATAATTATTATTAGACCAGTCCTTTGTCTGGGATCGGGGCCCCACTTCAGTGGTGAATATGTGCTCCATATTCTATATAACACAGTACATAGATTTATTTCTATTTTCAAATATAAATTCTTTTGGTGGGTTGAGGCTATAAATGTGCTTTTACTAGAGAGTCAATTGGAACCTGCATTGTTGGCCACAAGCACTTCTGTTGGCCATCAGTCATTTTATTCCAAAAGAACTCCTGCCGATATGGTGGCAGGACTTTGTACAAAAATGAAAAGCAGGTGGGACCATGTTGTCATACGAGTCCAGCTCGAATGTTTTAGAGACATATCGGCAAGTCAGGTTTGTTTCTGTGGAACAGAAAATCCCAATGCAGCGGCTGGTTTCTCCACTTATTTGATGATAAAGGCTATGTTTTACTGTTCATGACCATCACACTTTTCATGGTGACTGCAAATAGCAACAAGCATTGATAAATACAACAGCTTTCGCGTATGTGATTATTAATAATTTTTGTTTGCTTTAGCTTTGTGAGCAGGTGTAAAAAGGAAATGGTATACTAATATTTGAATTGGGGTACCTGAATGCCAGGCACTATGTTACGAGGTGAGAAAAAGTGATAAATAAAGAGAAAATCAATAAAAGAAAGCACAAGAGGAGGAGGGACTGAGGATGGAAGCAAGAAGATAAGTAAGGATTTAAGAAAAAAGAAAGAGAGGGTCAGCGAGCAAGTAAAAAATCAAAGAGAAACGAAATGAGTGGAATCTAGGTAGTGCAAAAGAATGAGGAAAATGCAGGGTTTTCAATTAATCAAATAAAGGTTTAAGATGTTCTGGTCACAGCACCTACTCTCTGAGCAGGATAGATGCAAGTAAGAAGAGTCTCTTGTTAGTGCAGCTATAAACACATTGCAGCGAAACTTGGCCATGAGAGGAGGTTAAAAATAAAAAGAGAAAATATGGGGTAGGGAAGAAGGGAGAAAAAAGGAGCATGTGAGGTAAGGCCAGACATCAAATGGGAAAGCAGCACATGAGGGAGAGAGGAAGTGGATTGAGGGAAAGTAACACAAAGGAGGCTAGGTTTCCATTCTGCTGAACATCACACTAGACGTTTTTCAGTATTTGTAACTAGCCAACTTATTAGTTTCCAACCGACCAAGACCCTAAACTGAGTAGCCCTAAAATAGTGAAAAACATTTGTAATTTTTAAAATAAATTGAGCACGGTTCCTCTTTGGATGACAACGTCATGTTTAACGTTGCCTGACCTACTGACAAATGCATTATTTTGAGTATTTTTTTACATGTATATAGTTACTGGAGCAACAGCTCTCAGAAAACACTGTACGAGCTGCGTAACATGAAGGGAACAAACACTTCGTTATACTTTGTCAAAGTTTCACCCACCGCTGAGTTTCTTAGTCTCTTAGTAGTAGTAATCGAAGGTGATTGATCATTTTTAATGTTCTTTGATAAATATGTGGAGTAGTATGAATGCAAAAATGAAACACAGAAATGGTGATGCCATTTTCCTAGCTGCATTTTACACATTTTACATGCAGTAAAAGTTAAGGTTACTATCTGCTAAACAGAAAAAATGTACACCCTGTCTTAACAACTGATGATCACCGATGCATTAAATTGCTTTGCAACAACTGAACTGCATTGTATTGTATTGTATTTCATATTTGTAAAGCGCACTGTAACACTAAGGGCATCCTGGCGCTGTAGTAAAGACACTCTACCACCTTGCTTCCTACCTAGCTAATTGATATGCTAAGCCTGCAGTCTAGGGAAAAGCCAGGTTTTACTTTTTCCCCTGAACTTCATCAGTTCTTGTATCTGTCTTAGCTCAACTGGCAGACTATTCCAAAGACATGCTGCCGCATAGCTAAAGGCTCTTCCTCCCGATTTGGCTTTCTTAATCCTGGGTATATTAACCAGCCTAGTCGAGGAGGATCGAAGGCTGCGGGTAGGTTTATACCAGTTGAACTTAGATTGCATCGGTATCGGTCCCATCCCATGCAGGGCCTTGAAGATGATGCACAGTGATTTGAACTGTATGCTCTGGAGTACCGGAAGCCAGTGAAGCTCCGTCAATGCCAGGGATGTGGATGGCTGTCTCGGTCTTGCTAGGGCCAGTTTGGCTGCTACCGTCTGGACTTTCTGGAGTCTCCCAATCAGGTATATAGGGGATTCCAGCAGTAGAGCATTGCCATAGTCCAGGCGACTCAGAATGGCACTCCTTATTACAAGTGCTCGTGCCTGATATGGGAGTAGTGGGAGGATCTTCCGAAGGACCCTAATAAGCGAATAACTACTTCCCACAATTCTGTTGACTTGGCTTTTAAGGTCTTCCAGCTTGTTGTTATCCTCCAAATACTGTTAGAGTGCTCTACTCACCACCCGTTCTAAGATCTTTACTGGGTAGAGGAGGAGGGATATGGGTCGGTAATTTTTAGGGCATGCTGGATCCAGTGTGGATTTTTTTCAGCAGGGGTGTAATTACTGCTTGTTTCCAGCTCGCCGGGACCTGTCCACTGCTCAGTGATTGGTTACACATCTGTCGGAGTATTGGAAATAGTTCACCTCCCAGCACCTTCCAGGTTTTTGGGGGGAGGGGGTCCAAAGGAGATCCCGAAGAGACTCCTAGAGCTAAGTTGTTGAACTCCTCCTCAGAGGGGAGCTCAAAATGGTCCAAATGGGCCACATGATCTTCCGACTCTGTCTCCCCTTTCCTACTCTTATGCTTACTTGTCAATGGTTGCCCATCTGTCTTGCCAGATACAACCATATCGTCAATTTCCAGCCCTTCTATGATTTTCCGTATTTTTTCATCGAAAAAGGTAGCTAGTTTGTTACATAGCTCTTGACTGGGTGGGATGCTGTTATTGGTGCACTCGGGACTAGCGATGTCCTTCATGATCTTAAAGATACCCCTGGTACTAATGGGCGCCTTCAGGATGGTTTCATCATAGTAGTCTTACTTGGCATTTACAATTTCCTTTTTGTAGTTGGTTAGTTTCTCCTTCCAGAGGGCTTTGTCTATCTCTGTGTCTGCCTTTCTCCACTGTCGCTCAGCCAATTTACAACCCCTTTTTTTAGTCCTCAGTGTTTCATTGTACCATGGGGCAGAGGGTCTCCCCATCTTTCTAAAAATTTTTAACCGGGGCAATCTGATCAAGGGTTTCGGTGATATGTCCGCAGAGTGACGTATAGTTATGTTCCACCGATTTCAGGGGGTCCAGAAGCCCATTGTCCTTAAATATTGGTGATGAGTCAGCCCTCTTTATGAGGTTCTTCCAGTCCCTATCTAGGTAGCTTCTTTCCCTGGCTGCCTCCGCTCGCCTTGATTTGGGGACCGTTACCTGGAATAGTACCAGATTGTGATCCGACCAGCCCACCGGGACAATGTTTTCCACCTTAACAGCTTTTTTCTCTGCAAAGATCAAATCCAAAACATGTCCCCCCAGATGAGTAGGTTCCAAGACCAACTGTGTTAGATTTAGGTTCTCGCATGACTGTAGCAGATTATTGTACCAGGAGTCCAGACTCCCATTGGCCCATAGGTTAAAATCACCCAGGGCCATTACTCTGGCATGGGTAAGTGCCAAATCACTGAGTACATCAACCATATCCTGTTGCAGTTGAAGACTGAATGACCCCGGGGGTCTATAGCATAGTATGACCGTCCAGACAAGCCCATTGCAGCCTTTAAGGCGGAGATCCATCCATTCAATGCCTGCAGCCTCATCGATATCCATTGATGAGATATCCCATGTCTCCTTGAATATCATCCCAACCCCCCTCCTCTGCCATTTGTTCTAGGTTTGTGTAGGGCCTTATAGCCAGGTGGGCATGTCAGGCCCAACTCCAGGTCAGACCCAGGTTGCATCCATGTTTCTGTCATGAATAGGATATCTAAGTGATTAATTTCTATTAGTAGTTGGGCTTCTATGTGGTGCTTTGATAGTGACCTCACATTGAGCAGCCCGCATCTCAGGCAGTCCATGCTAACATAGTCTGATTCTGGGCCAGCATTCTCTTCCCACTTGAGTTCCCCTTTCCCATTTCCCATGCGCCCTATCTCTCTTAATTGGTTACCTGAGTATCTATACTTTGTCATTCTGTTCACCCCGTTATCAGCATTCCTGGCAGCAGCATTCCTGGTGCTGAGCGCTTCCGGATCGCGGACGGGCTTGCCTTTGGCCCGCCTTTGGTGCGTCGCCGGCTGAACTGACTTATGAAACAAGGGCTTTTGTGGAATACTCAAAATGTGCTAAGCTAGCCACATCCCAAAATAACGCATTCGGCGCAGAGAATACATAGGCAGTCATCATGGGTGAGCCAGGTTAATGCCCCTGCTCCAGACTGCGCGTTATGGCTGCATAAAATGTGACAAAACCATCTCACCCAATTGTTGCCTGGCATCAAATCTTAGAGCCTACAATTATTGGAAACTACGCACTACAGCTCTGAATGTTATCAATTCCCTCAAAACAGTTATACCCTTACTTTATCTATTTAGGAGATGTTTTCTATTTTTAGGTGTGTTATGTTGGGGTAATTTGCTGGACCAAACGATGCTGCGCAAGCAGTAAGAGACGGTTCAGTCCTGAACCGAGCACCTGTGGGTTGAGCTTTCCTGTCATGGAATTGGAGATAGATAATGTGGCCAGCAGGTGTCAATGCTGCTCCTTATTCCATCACCGGAGACTGCAGGTGCAGTAAATCACTAAGGCAAGGTGCGCACTGTCATCATGGATAGACTGTTAGCACCACCCTCTTCATGTCCTTTCATAATGAACCCCACGCACATGGTTAATCACATGCTAACAATTCATACTAAATGCTTATATCTTAAAAATTGATATGGTGGAGTGCTAGGAAGGAGAGAGTCTTGCACTTGAATCCATGTTCCCATAAGCCATCCACTCAAACTTCTTTTGTGGGTGTGAGGGGGGTAGGTGAAAAGCAATGGAGTGTTATTTTCCACCCTCTTTGGATGTGCATCGTAAATCTCCTAGAAGGAGCAGCCCGATTGTGTAGTTTCTCAAAGATGCTATTTCATGCATGGTAATCACAGAGGCTTCAGGTGGCATGCCATTATCTGATTCTGCTTCTGCAGGCAGTGTTGGGGGGGTTGACTTTGATTTGTGAGGGCATCTGCTGACTGAAAGAGATGAGGCGGATATGATGCATCCAGCGCCTCTATGGCTGCACCAGGAGCTCTCCAAGACATAAAGAGTCACAACGGGCGGCATTCACTTAGTTATTTGCCTTTATAAAATAAAAAGCTCACCACTTCATCTGATTTTATAGGAAGTGTTAATTAAGCATGCGTAGGTGCGTCTTGACCAGCATCAGTGTACTATTTCAACACCCTTCAAAAAAATACATTAGCAAAGTACGAGAACAAATGCATGCAGCCAAGGAAAGTTTAATAAAAGGCCCAATAAAATAATAAAAGTGTCAGAGAAACAAAGAAATTTAGCCATTTGTGCTGCCAAGAAAAGGGTTCTTCAAATGCATCAACGAAAGTAAACAACATTAGTTAGAAGGATTTGGACACCAGCCTTAACCTAATCAAAAAAGTTCCATCCATAAAAGCAGATAAAAGTCGATGAGAATGAGTGATTGAGACACAGGAGACTGATAAGAGAAGCATACCCCAAAAAAATGGAAATACAACGCTACAATAAATAAAAACAAAGGAAAAGTAAAGGGACAAGCACATGGACAAATAAGAAGTTAAGGCGGGATGTAAGCCCCTGTTAAGATGTCAAAGGCGGGTGGTGACGGTTTCTTTTGAATGGTTTTCGGTGCAAAAATAAGGGACCTATCATAGTACCTCAGATGTCGTATTGACTATCAGCCACATTATTAGGAATATTACTTATTGACAAAGCTAGTGACTAGGAACCCTTTGGGTATAGGCTTATCTTATCATCAGCGGTAACAGAGACTGAAAATGAATGAGACACTGCTACTATTGAACTTTGATTGCTGATCTCAGAAAATCACTTGGATTATGTTCTTCGACCCGTCTAGCTTCTCCGTATACATTTGGACAGTTTTAAGCCTTGAGAAAGTCACAGTGGTGATGAAACGTGCGTTGGCTGTTTTTCGGGTTCTATGTAACAAGGACTGGATCGCTATTTACATCATGGAAAAGATTTTATGATTATATTATCATTATAAGATTGATATGTTCCAGCCCTTGCATTTCTTCTACTAAGCATAACACGTTGTTACTATTTAAAAATAAACCAATGATGGAATAGTTGATTGTACTTTCCTTGTCTCTTGTGTTATGAGAATCTCTCCTCATCCTTTATTCTTTGGGTCAGATTGACAGATTACTATCTTTAATGAAATCTTCAATATTTTGAGTGCCAGGGTGTTTGTGTAAACATATTACAAGTTACTGTTGTTTCTTGTGTTCTATACACCTTAGGTAGTGGGGTGTTTTACCCGAGTGGCACCAACTCTACTTTTCTATACAAAGGTTATGTTTTAATATTAACTCTATAAGCCAACACTCATAGCAACCTTAAGGTGCGACCCCTGTTTCCACCCCTATCCTCCTGTTTTTCATATCTCTGTTAAGATATATTGAATACAATAGATTTCACTAGCACAGCACAAGCAGTGTGCAGGAGAAACCTAACAAGGCTGATCTATCTATGCATGGCTTTCTGTGATGGTCTTAGGCTGGTGGTCCTGTCGCAGATTCACCCCCAACAAAAGGCTGCAGAGCTAGCTGAGGCTCTGCCAAAATAAAGCATGTAGCCCACTCACCTCCAAATAACATAGGGGACATTCAAGGTGGATGAGTGGAGTATCCACTGTTTTTTTAATGAATATAGCACTTTCACCCACTTCTAAATGAGACACTTAGACTACTCTTCTGAGCACAAATCTAAAACGCATTGTGGAAGTGAGTGGGCCTTGCTTTATAACAGAGCATGTACATGTTCATAGAGTACACTGTGGCCCACAAGCACAGACAAAAAAATACAAGGGTGACAAATATAAAGAAATGGGCTAGTGGTATTGCCACATGCCAGGCACTGTAACAGTAAATAAGCTAAAAATGGGTGCCTCAGAACACAACGGTAAATGTTAGATGGAACAAGATTGACTAAGAATTCGAAATAAGAAACACTTTCTTAATACCAATAAAAATATTTTAGTATTATTCATATTATTACAGCCCTGAAGAGAGTGAGACTTTGTTCATGGCTGGAAAGGAACAATGACTATGCCTGAATGTCTGGATGAGGTCGAGGCAGGGGGGTGTGAGCTCCCGGTGGATTTCTGTGAGATGGCAGCGTATTGCAGGAGGAAAGAGCCACCAGATTAGCCTTCTTGGATGAAGGAGGAACTGTGCAAATGATCTCCAGGTCTGGAAGATCAAAGGCTGTTTAAGCATTGCACTTGCTCACTATGATCAGCATAGGTAGAAAACTGAAATGAGTCGATGTCACGTAGGACACCTTAAGACAGTAGAGATGATTTAGCCATTAACACATTCCATTCCGGAACTCGTAGAGCAACTTTAACAACTGAAGTATGAGGAATGGTCTAAGTCAAAGTGCAGTATGGGAGCACAACATGATGTTCATTGTTGGAGGCCTAGCGATCCACCTTAGGGGAGCTTTGGGTGACGCTTTTCTAGGGAGCGCTGGTAGAATTTGTGCCTCATGGAAGCACTACTGTTTGTGAATCAGATGAACACTCTAAAGTCTTCAGTCGTGAAGCATAGGTGCTGTGTTTTAGATGGAACAGTGTGGTTTCCCTCAAAGGGCAAAAGGTGATGTACAATAGGGCAACAAGTGGCATTTACATGGATGGAAATAATGTTTCCACCTTCATGTGACACTTTGAAGTCAGTCTTTGGCCAGCAGCATTTGGTGTGTACCTTTTGGCCAGTACTGATCATGGTAAAATCAATGGTAAAATTCACTGGGTGTGCTTTTCTATTTCTTTAAAAACTTACTGGCAGATTTACAAGCCCCTTTCACCACTTTTGCATCACTTTTCCTATGTTAATAATGGCGCAAGGGCCTTGTAAATAAGCCCCTTAACGTTCTCATCATGTCACACATGACATAAGCCACTTGGAAGCTAGGCACATGGAAGAATGGATGAAATAAAAAACACACACTGATTCTTTATAAAAATGTGCCATGTTGTGTTTTATTACTTGCACGTTTTTCTGCTTTTTTTCATTTATCACTGAGCGTTATTTTCCCCATTGTTTTTGGCCTCTTTTTCATCAACCACGCCCTTCACCTTTTGTCCTGCCCTTGTCCTGCTGCTGATTTAAAACACATGTTGTTCGAATGTCCCCCAATCCATCAATTTTGAAAACTTGTTTGGTCCCAAATCAATAAAATATTTAAAGTTTCACTCCCTTTTTCCTATACACACATCTTTTTAGGCACTCTGTCCCCCCAATGGCCTCACAAAAATGGGGTTGCGATTCTCTTTTCCAATTACAATCATTATGCCAATGGTAGATTTGTATATGCCCAAGTTCAAGTTGATAAACATTTACTTCATTTTATAAATGTATATGTTCCTACTAAGGATGATCCCCCTTTTTGGATAAATCTTACTGCCACAGTTGTTCAATTGGGTAACAATCCCATTATCATAGGAGGTGGCTTAAATCCTATTTATGACCCCAACTTCATAGACATTCTACATTTAATTTTGTACCCACTAAATCTTATCATCTACTGAAATCCTTTTTTGCCAAATTGATTGACTTTTGGACGCTTGCTAATCCAACAACAAAATATTTTACTTTTTTTCTCTCATACTCAATCTACTTTTTCTAGAATTGATTATCTACATACTTCCAGACTTTCATGTCACATGATTCCTAATCCTAAAATTGAACTAATCTCTGTTTCAGAAAACTCCCTGACATCCTCCTCACTCACAGTAGATGGTACACATTAACTCAAATCTCACTGGAGAATGAATATGGGTATTGTGCCCAATAAATGTAACTACATTAAACTTTCAAACGCCTTCTCAAACCTTTTTATACAGATCACCCTGACCAGCCCTCTAACCTAACCAATAGGATGCCTTTAAGGCTTATATATGCGGGGTTACCATATTTATTACGGCACATGAAAACAAAACCTTTCATGCACAGCTCAATTCCCTTGAAACGCAAATTCCTAAATTAGAGCATTTTTTTATTTCTTCCAGAGATCTCAAATACAAATCTTTTCTTCAAACAGTATGATATAATTACAATATTTTATTAAGTAAAAGTGCTGGCTTTCTAATAGCTAACAAAAAATCTAAATTTTATTTTAATTCCAGTAAGTTTGAGTAGTTGTTGGATAACTACCTATGTATTAAAGAAGAGAAATTTCAAATCTCGGCTAATCGAAAATCTCATGGCTGTTATTACTTAGAACTGAAGATACAGCACAGAAACCTCTATATTTTTATTCTACTCAATATAATAAACCTGCTCATAAAAATACCATGTCTTTCCTTATTGCACAATGCTCTCCATGGTTCCAACCTATGATTTCTACGAGTATGCTTTTTTGACACAGTTTTCTTTTCCTCCTTTTTTAACCCTGGTTCACAGAAAATTTATTAAAGTCTCTCCTAATCTTAATGTTAATAAAACAACTCTTTCGTCTGTCACTGATAAATTCAATTTTAATATTAAGTCTTCCAAAATGGTCTCCATGTGGTATAATCCCCATTTAAAATAGATTAAGTATGTATATTGGATAGAGGCTGATATGTTTTACATTAGCAATGTTTGTAAAGGTGATATGTTCTTTTCTTTTGCTGACTTATCATTTCTGCTTTTCTTGTGTCAAGTACTTATGAACAAAAAGGTCTCTATCAAGTAAACCTTTGCCTGACTGATTTGTGTGGTGTTAGCGGCTCTGGAGGTTTTATGAATTTTAGACCATCGTTTATCCCACGTAAGAGTTGACCAATCTTGTGAGAAATCCTTTTCCCAAGCTAGCTCAACCTTTTTTTTGTGTCTGTCTAAATGAGATTGCAATGATTTATATACATTGGACGCTGAGGGAGAGTTATCTAAAACTTGAAATAAGTTATACAAACTAGGAACATCTTGAGATTGGGGAAGATTTTAAGAAGGTTATATTGTGTTCTAGATGAGGAAGGTAGAGAAAATTGGGTTTGGAGCTCAGAGAAAGTGAGGTGTTGAGTATTAGATAATAGCTGGGATATCCAGTTTAAACCTTTAGAGTGCCAAGATTTCCAGTATATAGAACGATTACGAATATGTAATATTTTATTGTGCCAAATAGGTTGCTGATGTAGAGAGTTATAAGAGGGATAAGACGATGAGAGTGTAGGGATCAAGAGTTTGCGGGATGAGAAATGATAGGGGAATGTAGAGAAGCAGTAGTAGAAGTGAAAGTTAAAATTTCTTGAAAATCGAAAGGAGCGATTGAAACGCTCTCTATTTTTAACCAAAGCGGAGAATATAAAGGAAGATCTTCAGATAACCATCTAGCCGTCTGTTTTAATGAAAAGGCAGAGTGATAAGTTTCAAAGTCGGGAAACCTAAGACCCCTGGTGGAGCTGTCCTTTTTCAAAGAGCACAAAGCTATACGAGAGCATTTATCTTTCCACAAGAATTTTACTAATATTGAATCCATTTTTTTAAAATAATATTCAGGGATGTGAATAGGGATCATGGAGAGGTAATATAAAATAAGAGGAGATAGCATCATTTTAATTGAGTCTAAACGACCCGACCAGGAAAGAAAGAGGGGATGCCAACGCGTGATGGAATCATTCAATTTTTTTGTAATATAATCAAAATTTTATTTCAACGTCTCAGATAATAAAGGAGCAAACCATAAACCAAGATATATGATTTTTTAGGCTTCCAGGAAAACCCGGAATGATCAAAGAGATGTTTTTGACACAGAGCGTTTAAGGGTAGAATTTCACATTTGTCTACATTAGGACGGTACCCCGAAACATTAGAGAAAGATGACACTTGTTGAAAAAAAGGAGGAAGCAATATAAAGAATGTCATTATGCGTAAACTGACATTTTAACTTGATGAGGACCAAAGTGAAAACCAGTAATATGTTCATCTTATCTAATTTTAGTAAGGGTTCCATAGCATAACAAAAACCAGAAGGGAAAGAGGGCATCCTTGACGTACTCCTCTATGCAGAGAAAAAGAATCAGAGGTCATACCGTTGACAAAAATTGAGGCTTGAGGGCCCGAGTACAATAAAGAAATGAAAGTAATCAGTTTGGAAGAGAAACCAGCCCATTTTAAGGTGTGAAACATAAAATACCAACCAATTCTATCAAATGCCTTCTTGGCGTCTAACGAGATCGTGGCAAAAGGGTCATCCAAAGAAGAGGCTTTACTTAAAACATTGAAGAGGACTCTTGAATTCTCCGGGGCAAGTCGTCCTTTCACAAAACCTGATTGCACAGGGCCAATAAGATCTGGAAAAATAGGATCCATCCGGAGGGCCAAAATCTTTGCGTCGATTTTTTAGTCTGTGTTTACTAGAGAAATTGGGTGGTATTTCTTACAAAGGGAATAATCTTTGTCCTCTTTAGGAATCAAGCATATCAGCGCTTCTTGTAATGTGCCTCGAGAAGAACCATTGTCAAGAAAAGACTTAAATCAAAGTAAAAGATTAGGCAAAAGTATGTTCGCAAAAGAGTTATAAAGTTCAATGGTAAAACCGTCTGGACCTGGAGCTTTCCCCAGCCGTAATACTGATACAGCATGGGGAATATCTGCTAGAGAAATATCAGCATCCAATGACTCAAAATCAATATAGTTGGATGGAGGAAGAGGAGGACTGGATTGGAAGTAAGAAAGGAGGTCAGTTTGGTCTGGTGGGTTTTCAGGAGTGTTTAAATTCTTATAAAAAGAGACAAATTCATTCAGAATATCCTTAACTTGAAGATGGGAATACCGGCAGGACCTTGTAAGGATTCAATTTTTGTTCTTTCTTTTCTTATTTTAAATCATTTGCTAATAGTTTCCCCATTTTGTTCTGACTTTTAAATACAGTAGTTACAGTTGTTGCAATGGGCAACACAATTTCAAACACAATGCAACATTGAGCTGAATGTGAATTTCTAGTCAAATGCAATTAGTTACTTTATGGATTACTTTTCTAACCACAGGACTGGATCCTAGATTCAGTCCTTGGACATCTCCTGTAAACAGTTGAGTAAAAGCGTTTTGGTTACAGTAGTGATTTTTAAGGAATATTATTGTATTTTAAAAGTTGACACAGAATTTTTTTTCACATAGAACAACCAATGTTATCCTATGGCAGAAAATTCACATAGCAGGTAAGTAGTGTTATTGTTACTTTTTCTTACACAGTGATCGATCCTGGATCCAGCACTGGTGAATCTCCTGTAAACAGTTGAAAGAATGCTTTTAAGTCATAAAGACGATGTTTTTAGGAATATTTTTAGTTTGTGAAAATAGATACTTAGAAACTTTTCTGCTGAAAAGCACACAATGGATTCCTATGGAAGGAAATACAAGTTGCTGTTAAGTACGCTTAGAATTACTTTCCAGGGTCAGTGCTGGGCTAAAAGATGCAGCACTGGGTTCACTCCTGATAACAGGTGAGTAAATCGGAATTCGTAGTTCGTCTAATGTTAGAGGAATATTTGTACGTTTCAAAATTGGACACTTAGAAACCTTTCTGGTGAAAACCACACAATAGATTCCTATGGAAGGAAATACAAGTTACTGGTAAGTACCCTTAGAATTACTTTCCAGGGTCAGTGCTGGGCTAACAGATGAAGCACTGGGTTCTCTCCTGATAACAGGTGAGTAAATCGGAATTCGTAGTTTGACTGATTTTAGAGGAGTATTTGCACGTTTCAAAAATGGACACTTAGAAACTTTTCTGGTGAAAACCACACAATTGATTCCTATGGAAGGAAATACAAGTTACTGGTAAGTACGCTTAGAATTACTTTTCAGGGTCAGTGCTGGGCTAAAAGATGCAGCCCTGGATTCTCTCCTGAAAAGTGGTGAGTAAATCGGAATTCGTAGTTCGGCTGATTTTAGAGGAATATTTATACAATGGTGAAGGAAGGGGGCGCGGCCTGAGGTGACGTGTGCAAACACGCCCTGTGGCACGTTTTACGTTGGGGAATTAATTCCTCTTCAATCCTGCGGGACCCTGGGGGCCAACTAGCCCACCAGGTACCTCCAGTATGCGCTAGGGAGCTGCATTGCAGAGAGGTGTTCAGAGGCCATGCCCCTTTTTACAACACTCTGCAACGCAGCACCGTGGCGCTTAGTGGAGGTACCTGGTGGGATAGGTGGCCCCTAAGGGACCTCTGGATTGAAGAGGAATGAATTCCCCAACTTAAAATACGCCACAGGGCGTGTTTGCACACATGTAACCTCAGGCCCCGCCCCCTACCTTCACCACTGTGCAAACAGACCATGTGGCGTGTTTTAAGTTGGGGGATTAAGTCCCCTTGAATCCTGAGGTCCCCTGGCGGCCAACTAGCCCACCAGGTACCTCCAGTAAGCGCCAGGGAGCTGCTTTGCAGAGAGGTGACAAAAGGGGCGTGGCCTCATCACACCTCTCTGCAACACAGCCCCCTGGCACATACTGGAGGTTCCTGGTGGGCTAGTTTGCCCCCAGACCCCAGTATTCAACAGGAATTAGATCCCCCTCTGCAAACACGCCAGGGGGCGCGTTTGCAGAGCGGTGCAAGGAGGGGGCGTGGCCTCCGGCCCGATCCTGTCTTTTTTTTTCTTTTCTTTTTTTAGAAGGGGGGCTGTGTAGCCCCCCTTCTTTTTCTAATTTATTGGCACTGGGGACCCCTTCCCCCATTTTTTTTTTATAAAAAAACAAAAATCGGGAAGGGGACCCCATCCACCGGTGTATGGCCCTTTTTTTTTTATTTTTGTATTTTGGAGGGGGGATGCCTTGCCCCCCTCCTGTGGCCCATTTTGGCCCCGGGGACCCCATCCCCCGGAGCCATTTTTTGTTTGTTTGTTTGTTTTTAAAAAAAAAGTTTATGAGGGGGGCCACGTGGCCCCCCTCCCGGGCTACTACTAGCCCCGGGGACACCATTCCCCGTGGCTGGCCCTCTTCATTGGGGGCCGTGTGGGGGGTCCCAGCCAGCTCCCCGCATCCCGTGGGAGCCGGCTTTGCTTTTCCACATGGGGAGCAGCTAACATGCTGCTCCCCATGTGGAAAAGCAATCTGCTTTGCTTAATTGAAGCGAGAGCAGGTTTCCCTGCTCTTGCTTCAATGAAGCAAATCAGTTTGCAATGGCAGGGTGGGAGCTGCGAGGCTCCCGCCCTGCCATTGCAAACAGCAGTGTCCCGGGGGTGGGCACCCCCGGGACGCTGCAGGAGCCAGCCCTGGGGAGTGGCGGTCCCCAGGGCCTGTACAAGGCTCGAGAAGGGGGGTCGCGCGGCCTCCCTCCCACAGTTTAAAGTTGGCGTTTCCCGGGGCTGCGGATATTATGTTAGAACCCCAGGGGGTGGCGGTCCCCGGATCAGTGTGGGGGTATTGGGACCCCCCCAGACTTTTTCAATATGTCCCCGGGATTTGGCCCCCCGGGGGCAAATTATCATATATTCAGTGCGGGAGCCCGCGCAGAATTCTTTTTTTTTGGCCAAAATTCACGCTGGGTGCGCGAATCTCGCCGATTTCTTTTTACCCTGCCCCCTTTTTGCGTTTTTCGCGTTTGTTTTTTAGGTTTGTTGTGCCTCGGTTCTACCGAGGCACAAGATGGCTGCCAACACTTCCTGATTTGGAGTGTTGACAGCCAATTAGAATACAGCTCGTGCACGGCAGGGTGCGCGCTGGGTGCGCATAGGGTGCGTGGATCCTCCAAGGCCATAGATATATATGTACATTTAAATGTCATTTTCTCAGGAACTAGTGAACGGATTTACACCATTTAAGCAAAAGGCACGAGTCTGAACTAAGGACTACCTCTTGGCAAATTTGGTGAAAATCCGTTCAGCAGTTTGGGCTGTAGCTGCGGCTAAAGGGCCTATGGGAAATTGCATGGGGAAAACGTGTTTTGGGACCCCCCTTTTTTCTCAGCCCCCGCTTGACGAATCACCGTGAAACTATTAGGATAGGAGCGGACCGGAGCTGGCCAAAAGTTTGGAAAATTTTGCGAAGATTCGTCAATCGGCGCCAACGTTATTCCAAATAGAATGGTGCGGATTTCCTATGGAAAATAGGTACTAACTATACCTACCCACTGGCGACCGCCAGTACTTAATATATATATATATATATATATATATATATATATATATATATATATATATATATATATATATCAAAGAAACTCCTACTCCATCGAGAACAGGTAGAGGCCACACCAGGGGTAACGTTGGAAGATCTTTAATTGTTCATAGCTTGTGCATAATGCATTTCGGCCATACGGCCTTCCTCAGATGCTGCTGCTTTGCAAGCGGTAACTCCACCCCCACCTTTTATTGTCCAAAGTCACTGCCATTGGCAGAAATCCGCTGACCCACGGTCACCTGTGTGCAACTCCACTGTAGTTCTGCCACAACTACAGCTCCCAGAATGCTGTAGGCTCTGGTGAGTGTTGCTAGGCAGTGACTGAATAAATTAACCCCATGAATGTAGGTTTAATCTTGAATCGGTGCGGAATGTTCAAATCATGAGTCTTGCAAATAAAACAGAATTGCGGATCCTCCTCTGGCCCCCTTTAGCGCTCCAGCCTCGTTGCACGTTTGCCGTCCGGACCATGAATCGGAATTACAATGAACCCGTCTCCGTGTCAATGACAAGCTGCATCTCGCAGAAGTCCAGGGTTCAGGCATGTACTTCGGGGCGGGCCGGAGTCAATTCAATCCCTTGAAAACAAAACACAAGCTGCAAGCAGCGGATGCCAGTAATGTCTCCAGCCTCTTGTCGGAACGGGGCCTCTCACGCGTCTCTGGCTGACGCGAAAACATCAAAGAAACTCCTACTCCATCGAGAACAGGTAGAGGCCACACCAGGGGTAACGTTGGAAGATCTTTAATTGTTCACAGCTTGTGCATAATGCATTTCGGCCATACGGCCTTCCTCAGATGCTGCTGCTTTGCAAGCGGTAACTCCACCCCCACCTTTTATTGTCCAAAGTCACTGCCATTGGCGGAAATCCGCTGACCCACGGTCACCTGTGTGCAACTCCACTGTAGTTCTGCCACAACTACAGCTCCCAGAATGCTGTAGGCTCTGGTGAGTGTTGCTAGGCAGTGACTGAATAAATGAACCCCATGAATGTAGGTTTAATCTTGAATCGGTGCGGAATGTTCAAATCATGAGTCTTGCAAATAAAACAGAATTGCGGATCCTCCTCTGGTCCCCTTTAGCGCTCCAGCCTCGTTGCACGTTTGCCGTCCGGACCATGAATCGGAATTACAATGAACCCGTCTCCGTGTCAATGACAAGCTGCATCTCGCAGAAGTCCAGGGTTCAGGCATGTACTTCGGGGCGGGCCGGAGTCAATTCAATCCCTTGAAAACAAAACACAAGCTGCAAGCAGCGGATGCCAGTAATGTCTCCAGCCTCTTGTCGGAACGGGGCCTCTCACGCGTCTCTGGCTGACGCGAAAACATCAAAGAAACTCCTACTCCATTGAGAACAGGTAGAGGCCACACCAGGGGTAACGTTGGAAGATCTTTAATTGTTCACAGCTTGTGCATAATGAATTTCGGCCATACGGCCTTCCTCAGATGCTGCTGCTTTGCAAGCGGTAACTCCACCCCCACCTTTTATTGTCCAAAGTCACTGCCATTGGCGGAAATCCGCTGACCCACGGTCACCTGTGTGCAACTCCACTGTAGTTCTGCCACAACTACAGCTCCCAGAATGCTGTAGGCTCTGGTGAGTGTTGCTAGGCAGTGACTGAATAAATTAACCCCATGAATGTAGGTTTAATCTTGAATCGGTGCAGAATGTTCAAATCATGAGTCTTGCAAATAAAACAGAATTGTGGATCCTCCTCTGGTCCCCTTTAGCGCTCCAGCCTCGTTGCACGTTTGCCGTCCGGACCATGAATCGGAATTACAATGAACCCGTCTCCGTGTCAATGACAAGCTGCATCTCGCAGAAGTCCAGGGTTCAGGCATGTACTTCGGGGCGGGCCGGAGTCAATTCAATCCCTTGAAAACAAAACACAAGCTGCAAGCAGCGGATGCCAGTAATGTCTCCAGCCTCTTGTCGGAACGGGGCCTCTCACGCGTCTCTGGCTGACGCGAAAACATCAAAGAAACTCCTACTCCATCGAGAACAGGTAGAGGCCACACCAGGGGTAACGTTGGAAGATCTTTAATTGTTCACAGCTTGTGCATAATGCATTTCGGCCATACGGCCTTCCTCAGATGCTGCTGCTTTGCAAGCGGTAACTCCACCCCCACCTTTTATTGTCCAAAGTCACTGCCATTGGCGGAAATCCGCTGACCCACGGTCACCTGTGTGCAACTCCACTGTAGTTCTGCCACAACTACAGCTCCCAGAATGCTGTAGGCTCTGGTGAGTGTTGCTAGGCAGTGACTGAATCAATTAACCCCATGAATGTAGGTTTAATCTTGAATCGGTGCGGAATATATATATATATATATATATATATATTCACTGAAAAAACCATGGGTTTCACACACGTTATAGTTAGGAATTAGCATTTAAAAAACCTTAGAAATTCAATGAAAAAACCAAAGGTTTCACACATGTTATAGTTAGCTGGACATTTCACTCATAAAAAACCATTGAAATTCCCCCGTTATAGTTAGTTCAGCTAACTATAACTCGCGCGCCCGCAATGCACTACTGATGACGTCACATATTACATCACTCATGACATGGTCAGTGACATCACTCATGACATCACTCATGACATCTCAAATGACATCACTGATGACATCATCCAGTGAATGTGTGTTTTTCTGAAAATTAAAAAAGTTTAATATATGTATATCTCAAGGTCGATGGAAGAATAAATGAGTATATAAGTGTCTAAATTGATGATTTGTTTTTTAAAAATTGATTGTGTAACTGACTGATTAAGTGTATCTTTATGAATACATGGCTAAGTGAGTAATGTTTAAATTTGTAAATAACTGTATCAGTCTCTCACTTTGTATATAAGTGGCTGCATGGGTTGGTGAGTAGCTACATGAGTGTCTATATAGGTTATTAGTTGGTTTTTTGAGTATCAGTATGAGTGTGTGAGTGTCTTCATGGTTCGGTGGGGGTTATTATGTAGTGCATAGGTGCATGAATGAGTGACTCACTGTTTGTATGTGTTGAAGACAGCATGTGTGTAGGACCGTATGGGTGGATGAGTGTGTGTATGGGTGTGTTAGTGAGTGAATGACTGTCTCAATAGTGTCTTTATGAGTAACTACATATTTTTTAAACTAGTATATATGACTATTGGTGTATATAAGTAAGTATATGTGCGAGTGAGAGATTGGAAGAGTGCCTGTATGAATAAGTATGTGTTTCTATAAGTGATTATTTAAAAGACTAAGTATGTGTAAGTTTCTGTAAAAGTAAGTGTGGTGGTGTGTGTATAACTGTATATGCAGGTAAATGGATGTTTGATTCTTTATTAGCATGAGTGACTATGTGTGAGTAACTCTATGAATGAGTGGCATTGTGTTACAGGATGTTTAGGTATATGAGTACATATGATGTGTGAGTACATGTATGAGTGACTGTATAGGATTGTTGGTGGATGAGTGGATGTGTATGTAGATCTTAGAATTACTGAATAGGTTGTTGTAACTGTTATTTGTATGTCCATTTTTTTGAAAATTTCAGTCTCTATTTTTAAATGTGTGTATCAAAGGTTATATTAGGGTGAGAGGAGGTCTACCACTCTATCACAAGGATGATGTCATCAGTGATGTCATTTGAGATGTCATCAGTGATGTCATGAGTGATGTCACTGACCATGTCATGAGTGATGTAATATGTGACGTCATCAGTAGTGCATTGCGGGCGCGCGAGTTATAGTTAGCTGAACTAACTATAACGGGGGAATTTCAATGGTTTTTTATGAGTGAAATGTCCAGCTAACTTTAACATGTGTGAAACCTTTGGTTTTTTCATTGAATTTCTAAGGTTTTTTAAATGCTAATTCCTAACTATAACGTGTGTGAAACCCATGGTTTTTTCAGTGAATTTGCAAGGTTTTTTAAATGCTAATTCCTAACTATAATGTGTGTGAAACCCATGGTTTTTTCAGTGAATTTGCAAGGTTTTTTAAATGCTAATTATTTTTTTTTTTCTTCTTTTTTTTTACATATTTTTATATTAATTTTCTATCCTTTTTTAAAGAGTATGGTTAAATTTTTAAAAATCTACAATATGTTTTTATTTTACATTTTTTATAAAATAAACAGGTAAAATTTATTAGCATTACATTTTTTCCTTTTTTTTTTATTTTTTTTTAGTGCGCGTACGGTAAGCTTACGGTAAGCGTACGGTTTACGCAATGTCCGTAATTTATCTACGCTGTTTGCGTATAGTTACGCAATTTGCGTAGCCGCGCGTACTCCGCGTGGGGCGCGTACGCGTGTACGCTACACGCGCACGTTACGCGGAAGTGTTGGGGAGTGACTGTTATGCGCATGCGCGCGAGCGCGTGTCTTTTTTACGCACATGCGTACTTTTGCCGTAAGCGCACCGTAAGCGTACGGTAGGTCATGTGATCATGAAACACAACTTTTGATTGGTTGAAACTACTTTCAGTTCTAGAACTCTCCTACACCACACCCATTCCCCTCATTTCTGCTTGTGATCCCTTAGGAGAAGGAGCTGGGTTGTCTTTGTGATACGATGGCAGAACAGCAGAGCTCTTCTGAGAGTGAGGCTAGCAGCACTACCTTGAGGCAGAGAGCGAGGAAACAAAAGACCTCTTACGTATGGGAGTATTTTACTTTTCCAGAAGGCCAGCAAAAGGTAAATGCACCCTTAGTGACTTGTAAGCTGTGTAAGCGTGTACTTTCAAGAGGGAATCCTGACAGGAAGTATTCCTTTGGGAATCACACCATGATGAGACACCTTAAGGATGTACACAGAAGGACACATGCTCGACTTACTGAAGGTAACCCTTCAGTAAATCAACCAAGCACATCCACAGCAGCTCAGCCTGGACCATTATCTGCAGGGCCGAGTCCTTCTTCTGCAGGTCAGGTGAGCCCTTCATCTGTGAGGGGAGCATCTCCTTTTTCTGGTCCTCTGGAAATTAACCCTCGTTTTTCGAGGGTTGAAGTACGGTGCGCCACTTGTCATGATCTAATTACTTATAGGGAGACCAGTATTTCCCTAGTGAACTGTAAAATAGATCAGCACACTTGTCGTACCGTCTAATATTCCCAATCTTTCTTTCCTCTGTCCCTGCATGAACACAACGGCTCTTTTAAGAGCCAACCTTACCTTTCATCTATTTTTTATATATGTTTTTAAAAACTTTTTTTTTTTTTACCGTACGAGTACGGTACGCGTAATTATTATTATTTTTTTTTAAAAACACTAAAAATCAATTATCAAATTACAAGGTCCTTGAGAGACTACAATTAAAAACTGAAAATGTGATTGTAGAGAAGTGGAAAAAAGGGACCATGACATTATTGACTTACCATACCCACTCAAAAAAAGATTTATTCATTTAAATTTTTTTTTAATTGCTTTAAAAATGGTTCTAGTTTTCGAAAATGTTCTATCTCAATCTGAAAAAAAAGAAAAAAGTATTAATATTTAATAAAACATTTTATAATACAGTACACATATTTACATATTTTTCAAAAAATATTTTTGCCTTTTTTTTGCTGTTTTCAGAAAATATTGCATTTCACTATAAATTGTGAAAGCAATTGCATTCATCATTTAACAGCAGGCAAAAAAAAAATTAAGAATCTCAAAGATTGTTTTAAAAAAGCCCACAATCTCTTTTTGCATAAACATAACTTTATAGAAATGCATAATATTCTTAAAAAATATCATCTAATATCATTACTTATTTCTTTAAAATACCGTCTGATATTTTTGTTCCAGAAGTATAATCACAATAATATATCTCAAATAACTCCACAAAACATCTGGTTCCATTTCCTTTAGGCCAAATAGTAATTTTAAAATTCTTTTTTTGTTAAATTTCCAATGGTAATCCAATAAAAATCTAAAGTTTAAATTGTACAGATCTCACCGATTCTCTGTAACATTTTGGTTCCGAAAGATTTATTAATAATTAAATAAGTCCACAATAGAATTGCTTACCTTTCCGCATGGCCAAATAGTAATTTTAAAAATCTTTTTTGAATAAATTTCCAATGGCAATCCAATAACATTCCAAAATTTAAATTGTGCAGATGTTACCGATTTTTTCTAAATTTTTGGTTTTCCAAAGTTTCATTAAAAATTGAAAAAGTCCACATTTCAATTGGTTACCTTTCCATTAGGCCAAATGATAATTTGTAAAATCATTTTTTTTTAAAATTCCAATGGTAATCCAATAAAATGGTAAAATTGTTTTGTACAGATCTTGCCAAATCTCTCTAAAATGTAGGTTTCAGGAAGATTAGATAGGAATTTGCTAAATCAAAAGGCAAACGTTGCTTAAAAATCAATTGGGAATCATTACACAGTGTCCAGCCTTTTTCACATTTAAGATAAACTGTGTAATGTCCAGAAGTTACAGAAGGTCCATCATGGAAAATTATTGCAACTGTTACAAAAGTTTTCCCTGAAATTGATAATTGCTGTCCTGTAAACTTCTTTATTAAAGTATCTAATTTTGAACCATCAGCTTTACAGCGTTGCATCATTAAAATTACATACTGTCCGTATTCCTTTAAAATTAACGTTGAAAACATGTCAGATTGACACTCACTGCATTCCATGCTATGATTAGCATCTTTAACTAATTTAGCAAAAGTGACTGTTTTACTTTCTGGCAATGTTAAATAAATAAACCTTTCAGAATCAACATTAGAGCCACATATATTATAACAGTTTTCACAACTATGTTCCCATTTATAAGAGAGACCAAAAAATTTTCAATGGGAACCCCTTCTTCTTCCAGTACCTGAAGAAAAAACATCAAGAATTCCTGTGCGTCTTGCTGTACATTTTGAGAAAACTGTGTTCGTCCTGAACATACATCTAAAAGTTTTCTAATTTCAGTAGCACTTTCTATTTGAGTTTTATCATTACTCAGCTTTTGAAAAAGGAGACTCAACTCAGAACAGAATCTTTTTCCCTGATTTACTATTATCTGCTCTTGCACACTTTCCAGATAAAATGCAACATTCAGCACTACATTTGCGTAGCAGTTGACATCAGAGCTATTTTCAAAATGACATCCTACAACCTGTTCTTCATTTTCCTTTTTCTTTTTGCTTGCAATTACATCACTCCTCTTTTTTTTCCTCCTCTCTACATCTTCTTTACAGATATTCTCATTTCTCCTTTTACGAGAAACTACACGTTTCTCCAACACAGGATACTGACCTAAATGAGGAGCATAGCTTCTTCTTAATCTATTATACTCCTTTACACAATTTGCATCAGCACTAACTTTTGAGTCATCAAAGTCTATCATGAATAAACCTGATAATGTTTTCACTCGTGACAAAGCAACATATGCCATACCTTCTTTGAACACAGTTGAACCAATGTTCACAAATGCACAATCTACAGTCAATCCTTGAGACTTGTGAATAGTTACAGCATATGCTAGAGAAAACGGAAACTGCTTCCTACGTACATATAAATCTTTCACAAGCATGAAACGAACTGAACAACGACAAATGTCTTTAACTTCTTCTATCTGATCAAATTTTATTTTTAAACATTCAATTCCATCTTTTTTCTGATAATTAATAAAACCCACAACTCTTCCCATAGCTCCATTAACTAAACCTTTTTCAACATCCAAATTTCTCCTTAAAAATACTCTACAGTTCATGCAAACATATAGATTTTTTTCTAATCCAGCTGTTTTGGAAATGTTCTTCTCTAGTGAATCCAATTTATTTTTCAGTGTGCCTGTTAATGTGACAGTAATTCTTCCATCCTCAATTTTGTCCACTGCTTCCAATTTCCTGATATCTTCCTTTTCCAATTTCAAAAGCTCCTCATTGAATATTGAGCATTCACGTAGAGTTGGCATTAAGCAGATGACACTTTTGTTTTCTGCAATGTTCTTGTATATCTTCTCTGCAACTATTTCTTCCTTTGGAAATAAATTATGTAGCAGCCGACTCTGTAATGCTTTTTTGCCAGCTTCTGTGAGTAGTCCAATCCTGATATCTTTCAGAAAACTTCCATATTCTTCATCGTTTGCTTACCTCATATTAGTTGTAAGTTCCTTGTACTCAAAGAAGGACCAAATATTTGTATTACCGATGCTTCCCAATGACTTCTTCGTGTCTTCATGTGTCACAGAATTAAACACTGGTTGTCCTTTAACTGGAGTAAGTTGCAAAAGATCTCCAAAAACTATGACGTGTTTTCCTCCAAATAACACGTCATAGTCTGTCTTCAGAATTTGCTGCATTCTTAAATGCACAAAGGCAAGCATTAAGTTTGATACCATGCTCACCTCATCAATAATGAGAACTTGCATCTTCTTCAATACTCTTGAAACTTCCAAGCATGCTTCTCCAGTTAGCTTGTTGTATTGTATTTTGTTCTCATGCTCCACTGGTAACATTAGCAAACGATGTAAAGTGATTCCTTTTATGTTATATGCTGCTAACCCAGTTGGAGCAGTAACCACACAAGACAAAGTAGAATCCGTTTTTTGCTGTAGGTAGCTTCTGATGACTTTTATTAGGAAACTTTTTCCAGTTCCAGCTTGTCCGCTTACATACATCCTGATTGGATGAAATGATGTGCATGAGCACTCTTTTTTGTCATGTAGAAATCCGTGATTAATTTTTTTTCTGATCTCTTCATAAATTTGTTGCTGCTCTTCGTTCAGTTGTCTTTCCAAATTTTGTAAGTCTATAAATTCTCCTTGAGCTTGATTCATAGCCGTTTCCACTTCATTCATGGCTATTGATGCTTCATTTTCAACGATTGGTTGTCCTAGGGGATCTTGACTGAGTGTTCCTGAACTTTGGCTGTCCTGAGAACTGTCTCTAGCTATTTCTGCTGCAATTGTAGTTTCCTGTTCAATTTCTTCATTTAACATTTGCAGATAAGTTCTGAATGTATTGCTTTGAAATTCTCCCAGTAGTTCATCCTCTGTACGCCATGGTTTAAACAGCTGTAAAAGAGCCAAGTAGTAAAATTCCTTTTTGTCAGTAGTGTCGCAACTCAGCTTCCGGTGATTTATCAAACTTCCTTTTGTTTGCTTCACCAAACATCCTTCCTCACCAATGACTTTATATTTTCCATTGTTGATGTCTTCTGCGGCTTTCCGTGAATAAATGTAGTTCTGCAGCACTTCATAGAGACACATGTTCTCCAGATGATGACTTCTCTTGGGATAATATATGTCCAACATGTTTGATTTCAAAATATCTGTACTTTCTGGGTCATTCTCGGCCAAATATTCAATTTCTCCAACAGATTTCAGTACCCGATTTCTCATTGCTGCAAGGCCTAAACTTGCCCAAATTATTCTTCTTGATTTCGAGTAGAGACTTGCAGAATATAACCTATCTGAACATTCATAGGATCCAATTTCTCGATGCGATAACATCTTCAAACTGAAACTGTACAGCTTCTTACTGACAGTTTTCTCGTGAGAAATCTCTTCCCACATTTCCTTCAATTCTGTTTTTTCTGATTTCGTAATGTAAGACGTTACATATCGAGCAACAGCAATGGAATTGTCAGCTACATACTGTATATCCATGTTAGCGTTCCACATGGATAAAATCACTGGGTTGTAGTCATTTATATTTTTTGATTCTTCTTTTCTTTTAAGGTTGTAGGTATTCTTAGGTGATTTTCTTGTGATAGTATGTCTCACAGATGACATAAAACTGTTAACTCTTCCATTTGAAGGAACAGGTCTAGGAAATCCAAATCGACATTTAGTGTAGTATTTATCTTTGCTCTTGTATTTCCGTCGACAGTATTTTCCACACCGATGACTTTGGAAACGTAAAACTTGCTCCTTTAACTTTTTCTCTTCTGTGCTTTTTGGTATAGCACATGTTGCATATTCTTCAATGTAAGATAACACTGCTTCATCAGTATCTGTTCCAAACTTTGGGGCATCCTTGATCCACAACAGCATATGAATATGAGGAGCACCTCTTGCCTGGTACTCTTTTCTCCAAAAGAAATCCACTACTTCTCCTAGAGGTGGATTTTTTTTATTGCAGATGAAGGACATCATAGCCTCAAATCTATGATTGAAATATCTGCAAACATTAACTGGATCCAATGAGCACAGTTCTCCTGCTGTCTTGTATTCAATGTTTTTAATGTTTGAATTTGCCTCTCGTAGAAAATCCAGTAAATCATCCCAAGCGTACTCCGCACAGCTTAGGGTAACGAACCATGTTGGTGTTCCTAAATTCCGTAACATGCATTTTAATTCACCATGGCGTCGGTACCAATATTCATTTGTCCCACGCTGACAAGCCATCAGATTGATCAGTTGTGTTTCCAAATGATCATCTCGGTGCTGCACTTTCTCCATAAAATCCTTAGCAGACACATTTTGCAAATGTACTCCACTTTTTAAAATGTGATTTACTGCATAAGACAATGCAGACAAGTCGCTTTCAAATAAAAGATGGAACAAATAAGGAATACTTTGTCGAAATCTGGGATCTTCAGCAAATAGTCTTGTAGTCCGATACTCAGAAGCTGGAATCTGTTCCGGACGTTCATTGTCTCGTCCTCCTTTTCCTTTAGGAAACAGCTGGGGAAAACATCGAGCTTCCAAGCTCTCCTCCCATACACTCACGGGAGTTCCTTTTGCTTTCTTCATCTGAAATAGATCAATATTGTCTCCCATAACTTCTTTTGAATGAAGAGGATTTATGCTAAAATGTTCATAAATTTCTTCTTCCTTTGACTTGTCCACTTTTTCAATTTGTCCAGTTGGTGTTTCTGTGTCTTCTTGTAAATCTTCTTCTTCTTCTTCTTCTTCTATATAAATTGATTCATACCATTTGTTATTCCTTTTCAAATACAAATTTGCTCTTTGTACTTTCCGTACATCTACCAGCTCCTGCCAAATCTTCTTATTCTTTGTAGGTACACCATTAACCAGAATAATTAATGGTTCAGTTTCCAAAGTATCCGCATCAATAGTTTCCATATTTTTTTTCAAATCCAAGGGCAAATACACCACTCTACCTTTTAAACCTCTCAGTAAATCTGAAGGAGGTAATTTACCAGTTTTGGGCTCCATACGTACTATGGTCTGGAACGGATGAACACATTGAATGAGTATAGACTCATATGTATTTAATTCAGAAAGTTCAGCAGGAATAGCATCCAATTCTAAATTATTATGTACAGCTCTGGTCGGCATTCTATTTTCCTCTAACTTGTTGTAACAGTATTTACAAATACGCTGAACTTCACCCAATTCAAAACAATTTTCAAGAAATATATATGTGGCAAAATCCTTCCACTTATAATTATCTTCATTTTCACTCTTTCTGTAGAGATCAACATACCTGGTTTGTTTTCTATAATGAGTTCTGCGGCAACAAATACAAGTAATATTTGGTCTTTCATTAGAGATTATTGCAAATTTTGTTATGTGATCATTAAATGTCTTACTTACAGAGGGTTCTACATTCTCTTCCACTTCTTCCTCATTTACTGTGTCCTTCTCTGCACTGTTTTGTTCAGGACCAAAGTAACAAAACTGAATTTCATCAACAACCTTCTCTACATCTGATACCGTTCCACGGAACAGAGCCCTATTCAATTCATCTAACTTTATTGCTGGACTTTTAGCAAAATACAACCGTCTCACAAACTTTCTCATTTCAGTATGATGAACAGCCAGCACCCTAAAATGATGGAAAACACTATTACACACTTTTCTAGATAGACAAGCCAGAGAATGACCCTGCAAACCAGTATTCTCTCTCACTCTGCATGGATCCAAACTTTGAAGCACCTTAATCTTCTGTTTTACACTTTTTTTACTATATTCTCTTAGAAACTCACAAAATTTATCAATAGATTCCTGACGCACAGTGCAAATACTACTACAATTCCAAGTGTACACTGGGGCTTTAGGACGTCTCCCCATAGCCTCATCCGCCATCACTTGTACCTCATCTCTTGGAACCATTATCTCCTTCTCCATTATGCAACCATTTTTCACTTCATAAGCACGACCTCTGGTGTCAACTGCATGCAGCAAACTATTACTTTGAAAATAACTCTCTTCATTAAAAAAAGGTTCACTACTTGAACTATGCATCCATTTTCCTAAAAACACTTTAGAAAAGTTTGTTCTGTTCACTACTCTTTTCCTTTTGCTAATGATTTCAGTACATTAACCATTTTGTCTAATGTACGCATCCTATTCAAAATTAAAATGAATAGTTTCCTTTTTAATTCTAATGCCTTTGCTGCAATGGCTTCAATTTCTTTTTTTCTCTTATAAAACTTAGCCTTTTGCTTATATTTCTTCACATCCTTTATCAAATTGGACATAACTCTTCTCTGAAACATTTTTCTACGTATCTCTTTAAACGCTGTTTTTCTGTTTAAGTTAATCTTTTTAGTTGCAGAAGGTATATTTGCATTAACTAAATTCTCAATTTTTTCCTGTGCTTTTCGAGTGAAATCATTCTTTCCAGTACAGACATTTTGTACATTTTTCCTTTTTTTGAATATGTTCTTTAGAAAATTTTTTGTCTGCTTACCAGAAGATTTTTTCTTCTTCCCAACATGAGCATCTTCAACTAACTTAGGTCCTCCAGTTGTCTTCAAATATAGGTTTTTTTTGTGGTCTTTTTTTACTCTGGATTTTGTAGGCATCTTAAATTTTGTTCACTGCTCTTCAGCAATACCTGAAAAAAACTAAAAAAAAATTCCTTTATTTTAATTAAATATATTACTACATTTGTTTTCACATTAGTCACAAAACGAAATTTCTTTGCCAATTTGAAAGCACACTTACTGCTCTTTTTTTTGGCAAGTGATAATCACTTTTACAGACTGACACATTATGAATCCACTTTTCAGATTTTTAAAAAAGCACATGTCCAAACTGCTTTTTCAGACCAGCACCATTTGTAACCTGGGTGACTGCCTACACTCCAGCAAGGGCAACCAGCCTTAGTGATGCTGAATGTATTTGCATTACTGACTGAAACCTCAAACCCCACTCGCTTGTGAATACTGTGCATGATTCCACATGGTAAGCAGCTGGCTGTGTGCTAAGAGTCTGCTTCTGCACCAAAAAATGGCTCCCCCTTTCCATCTAATGTAACTGTGAAATCACCAGAGCAATACGCAATAAATCTCTGTCCGTATTTCCTATTTGCACACAGAGTCATGTTTTCACATTAGGCCCTTAAACGAAATTTCTTTGCCAATTTGAAAGCACACTTACTGCTCTTTTTTTTGGCAAGTGATAAACACTTTTACGGACTGACACATTATGAATCCACTTTTCAGATTTTTTAAAAAGCACATGTCCAAACTGTTTTTTCAGACCAGCACCATTTGTAACCTGGGTGACTGCCTACACTCCAGCAAGGGCAAACAGCCTTAGTGATGCTGAATGTATTTGCATTACTGACTGAAACCTCAAACCCCACTCGCTTGTGAATACTGTCCATGATTCCACATGGTAAGCAACTGGGTGTGTGCTAAGAGTCTGCTTCTGCACCAAAAAATGGCTCCCCCTTTCAATCTAATGCAACTGTGAAATCACCAGAGCAATACGCAATACATCTCTGTCTGTAATTCCTATTTGCACACAGAGTCATGTTTTCACATTAGGCCCTTAAACGAAATTTCTTTGCCAATTTGAAAGCACACTTACTGCTCTTTTTTTTGGCAAGTGATAAACACTTTTACAGACTGACACATTATGAATCCACTTTTCAGATTTTTTAAAAGCACATGTCCAAACTGCTTTTTCAGACCAGCACCATTTGTAACCTGGGTGACTGCCTACACTCCAGCAAGGGCAAACAGCCTTAGTGATGCTGAATGTATTTGCATTACTGACTGAAACCTCAAACCCCACTCGCTTGTGAATACTGTCCATGATTCCACATGGTAAGCAACTGGGTGTGTGCTAAGAGTCTGCTTCTGCACAAAAAATGGCTCCCCCTTTCCATCTAATGCAACTGTGAAATCACCAGAGCAATACGCAATAAATCTCTGCCTGTAATTCCTATTTGCACACAGAGTCATGTTTTCACATTAGTCACAAAACGAAATTTCTTTGCCAATTTGAAAGCACACTTACTGCTCTTTTTTTGGCAAGTGATAAACACTTTTACAGACTGACACATTATGAATACACTTTTCAGATTTTTTAAAAAGCACATGTCCAAACTGCTTTTTCAGGTCATCACCATTTGTAACCTGGGTGACTGCCTACACTCCAGCAAGGGCAACCAGCCTTAGTGATGCTGAATGTATTTGCATTACTGACTGAAACCTCAAACCCCACTCGCTTGTGAATACTGTCCATGATTCCACATGGTAAGCAACTGTGTGTGTGCTAAGAGTCTGCTTCTGCACCAAAAAATGGCTCCCCCTTTCCATCTAATGCAACTGTGAAATCACCAGAGCAATACGCAATAAATCTCTGCCTGTAATTCCTATTTGCACACAGAGTCATGTTTTCACATTAGTCACAAAACGAAATTTCTTTGCCAATTTGAAAGCACACTTACTGCTCTTTTTTTTGCAAGTGATAAACATTTTTACAGACTGACACATTATGAATCCACTTTTCAGATTTTTTAAAAAGCACATGTCCAAACTGCTTTTTCAGACCAGCACCATTTGTAACCTGGGTGACTGCCTACACTCCAGCAAGGGCAACCAGCCTTAGTGATGCTGAATGTATTTGCATTACTGACTGAAACCTCAAACCCCACTCGCTTGTGAATACTGTGCATGATTCCACATGATAAGCAGCTGGGTGTGTGCTAAGAGTCTGCTTCTGCACCAAAAAATGGCTCCCCCTTTCCATCTAATGCAACTGTGAAATCACCAGAGCAATACGCAATAAATCTCTGCCTATAATTCCTCTTTGCACACAGAGTCATGTTTTCACATTAGTCACAAAACGACATTTCTTTGCCAATTTGAAAGCACACTTACTGCTCTTTTTTTTGGCAAGTGATAAACACTTTTACAGACTGACACATTATGAATCCACTTTTCAGATTTTTTAAAAAGCACATGTCCAAACTGCTTTTTCAGACCAGCACCATTTGTAACCTTGGTGACTGCCTACACTCCAGCAAGGGCAACCAGCCTTAGTGATGCTGAATGTATTTGCATTACTGACTGAAACCTCAAACCCCACTCGCTTGTGAATACTGTGCATGATTCCACATAGTATGCAGCTGGGTGTGTGCTAAGAGTCTGCTTCTGCACCAAAAAATGGCTCCCCCTTTCCATCTAATGCAACTGTGAAATCACCAGAGCAATACGCAATAAATCTCTGCCTATAATTCCTCTTTGCACACAGAGTCATGTTTTCACATTAGTCACAAAACGAAATTTCTTTGCCAATTTGAAAGCACACTTACTGCTCTTTTTTTTGGCAAGTGATAAACACTTTTACAGACTGACACATTATGAATCCACTTTTCAGATTTTTTAAAAAGCACATGTCCAAACTGCTTTTTCAGACCAGCACCATTTGTAACCTGGGTGACTGCCTACACTCCAGCAAGGGCAACCAGCCTTAGTGATGCTGAATGTATTTGCATTACTGAGTCCAACCTCAAACCCTTAAACTATTCTTTTTTTATACCAGTACACCTTAATTTATTGTGAAAACATAGTCCATATTATTTTACTTGTTCCTCACATTTAAATTTCTCCCAAAACAGAAAATAATAAACACAACTTCAACAAAAAGAATTACATTTCTATTATTCATTTCTTAATTTACCATATACATCCCCTCTCAAACTCTAAACTCACCTTTAAAATTAGTTAGTTGTGAAAGAAATGTGGCACTCAAACAGCAGATTATCAGAGCCAGGATCTCTGTTCTTTACACCTCTCTCCTCTCAGCAGAACCAGATAATGGCAAACTTTCCCTCTCTTTTTCCACATATATACATGTTAATTTCAAATCTCAGTGCTTCCCCCTTTTTTTCAAATGTAATCACACATTTCTATTGGTTGAAAACCAACCCTTTTCCAAAAGTACCCTTCCCCCAACTTGACTTCTGCCTAGTACCCTTCCCCCAACTTGACTTCTGCCTGCTACCATAGCAACAGCTCATGGAACACTGCTGTGTGGAGTTAGGTCAGAAGTTCGCCAAACAATGTTTCAATTCCACAGAGCAAGAGTGCTTGACTTTTCAAACCTAACAGCAAATCCATAGTACTGTTCTTTGGTAACACATTTTTCTGTACCAATACAAAACATGCTTCTATTAATTTACACATACAGCCTAGTTTTTATTCTAGAATGGTATGAAACAGCCAATCAGTTCTTTTTTTTATGAAAAAAATATGTATGCCTCCATTTCCAAACTGTCTTTCATTTCTTTTTACCATTCTACTGAATTACACCTCCTGAGTGCATCCAGTTCTCCTTTGAAGATGTTCACAGTGTGGATTGTAGGGCACAGCTATGTCTTCTGGAGTGAAAAGTTTGCAGAGAAAACAGGTATGGTGAGAGACCTTGCTTTGCCAAATGTAGACATTAAATGGATTGGTCAGAGAGGGTTAAAGTGGCACCAATTGATGCCATTGGTGAAATCCTTCATGCAAAACCAACACCCTGACCTCATAATAGTGCACTGTGGTGGCAATGACCTAGGCAGTTTGACTGGGGTAGGTCTGGAAATGCTTATGAAGGACACCTTTGCACAACTGTTTTCACTTTTCCCTAAAACTGCCTTTGTGTTTTCTAACATATGCCAAAGGCAAAAATGGAACTGGTCCAATCATTTCTGTCCGCAGATTGACAAAGCAAGAAAGCACGTCAACAAATCTGTTTCTGCTTTCCTCCGTGACTATGGTATGGGTTCCATTTACCACAACAACTTGCGTTACAACATGCAAGACATTTATAGAGGAGATGGTGTGCACTTCAATGATGAAGGGAACAGAGTCTTCCTCTTGAACCTTAGACTCTGCATCGGTACTTACTTGTAGGTACCACTTAAAAATCACTTCATAAACACAACGGCTCTTTTTAGAGCCCCCTAATATCTAAACACTTAAATCTGCATTTCATTTCTTTTTTTATTTTTTATTTTTACCGTACGCTTACCGTACGCGTACCCCGTGATTTTTTTTAAAATCAATAAATGTTTTCTTTGTACTTTTCTGTCCTTCTTTGACCCCCTTACAAATGTTAGGGGGTCTGTAACTCTCCTCCTTGCCCCCTTTTCTTGTTATCACTCTTTTTTTTCTGAGTGAAACACACGAAATGGCGGCCGCCGCTTCCTGGTTTCGACCGATTCGAATGTTTACTAAGATCTAAGAGCCAATCAGAATCGCGCTCGCGCACGCCACCGTACGCGTAAGGTAAGCGTACCGTAAGCGCACCGTAAGCTGGCTCAGATATATATATTGATTTAAAGGCTATTTTCTCAGAATCTACTGAACAGATTTACACCAAACCTACAAAAGGCACTTCCTTGACCTGAGGACTACCTCTCTGCCAAATTTCTAGTAATTCTGTTCAGACGTTCGGGCTGTAGCCCTGTCTAAAGGTCCTATGGAAAAATGCATGGGAAAAACGCGTTTTGGGACCCCCCTTTTATCTCAGCCCCCGCTTGACGAATCCCCCCGAGACTTTCAGGGAAGGAGCGGAGCGTAGCGCCCCACCTATTGTGAAAAATTCACGAGGATTCGTCGACCGGCGCCAAAGTTATTCAAAATAGAATGTTGCGGATTTCCTATGGAAACGTGGTCCTAACTATAACTACCTACTGGCGACCGCCAGTAGGTAATATATATATATATATATATATATATATATATATATATATATATATATATATATATATATATATATATATATATATATATATATATATATATATATATCTCTTCCAAAATCGCTCCAGCAATTGAGGCCGCACTCCATTGGAGGTAAGAAACATCTTTATTGGCTAAAACAGGCAGCTTCCCCCCCGTATTGGTGTCCTTTGGCCTGACGCGTTTCAATGGATTCTCCCATCTTCTTCAGAGGCCGTCGTGAGCAGGTAGATTATCGTGCGGAACCCGCCGCCCCTGCATGCGCATTTAAATATCTTTGATTGGCCTCTGGTGTGCCGATTGTAACCATTTCTGTTGCATGCTGGGCAGTGTAGTTTTAATTTATGCATCAATTGCGCCCTCCAGTGGGTTACCTGCTCACGTTTAATCAAGGACCGTTTCTGCAGCCCATATTGAGCCTCTGGAGGAGACTCTGTCTGTTTAATTTCATGACACCTCCAATGCCCAAATTCACTGAGGAAATCCTCCTTGAGCAGTCCCGATCTGTTTCCTTCGGGTGGTGCGTCAACCCCACAGCCTGAGGCACACCGTGAATAAATCTTCCAAAATCGCTCCAGCAATTGAGGCCGCACTCCATTGGAGGTAAGAAACATCTTTATTTGCTAAAACAGGCAGCTTCCCCTCCCGTATTGGTGTCCTTTGGCCTGACGCATTTCAATGGATTCTCCCATCTTCTTCAGAGGCCGTCGTGAGCAGGTAGATTATCGTGCGTAACCCGCCGCCCCTGCATGCGCATTTAAATATCTTTGATTGGCCTCTGGTGTGCCGATTGTAACCATTTCGGTTGCATGCTGGGCAGTGTAGTTTTAATTTATGCATCAATTGCGCCCTCCAGTGGGTTACCTGCTCATGTTTAATCAAGGACCGTTTCTGCAGCCCATATTGAGTCTCTGGAGGAGACTCTGTCTGTTTAATTTCATGACACCTCCAATGCCCAAAATTACGGAGGAAATCCTCCTTGAGCGGTCCCGATCTGTTTCCTTCGGGTGGTGCGTCGCCCCCACAGCCTGAGGCACGCCGTGAATAAATCTTCCAAAATCGCTCCAGCAATTGAGGCCGCACTCCATTGGAGGTAAGAAACATCTTTATTTGCTAAAACAGGCAGCTTCCCCTCCCGTATTGGTGTCCTTTGGCCTGACGCGTTTCAATGGAGTGCGGCCTCAATTGCTGGAGCAATTTTGGAAGATATATATATATATATATATATATATATATATATATATATTCACTGAAAAAACCATAGGTTTCACACATGTTATAGTTAGGATTTAGCATTTAAAAAACCTTGCAAATTCAGTGAAAAAACCATAGGTTTCACACACGTTATAGTTAGTGGACATTTTAATCATAAAAAACCATTGAAATTCCCCCGTTATAGTTAGTTAAGCTAACTATAACTCGCGCACCCGCAATCCACTGCTGATGACGTAACATATTACATCACTCATGACATGGTCAGTGACATCACTCATAACATCACTGATGACATCTCAAAAGTGCCTTTTATGCGCATGCGCGTGAGCGCATGTCTTTTTTACGCGCATGCGTACTTTTACCGTAAGCGCACCGTAAGCGCTCCGTAAGCGTAACGTAAGCGTAACGTACGCGCACGGTGGGTCATGTGATCAAGAAACAAAGCATTTGATTGGTTCAAAGTAGTTTCAGTTATAGAACTCTCCTACACCACACCCATTCCCCTCATTTCTGCTTGTGATCCCTTAGGAGAAGGAGCTGACTTGTCTTTGTGATACGATGGCAGACCAGCACTCTTCTGCTGAGAGTGAGGCGAGCAGCACCACCATCAGGCAGAGAAAGAGGAAACAGAAGAGCTCTTTTATATGGGAGTATTTTAGTTTTCCAGAGGGTGAGAAAAAAGTCAATGCTGCTTTGGTGACTTGTAAGCTGTGCCAGCGTGTACTTTCGAGAGGAAATCCCAACAAGAAGTATTCCTTCGGGAATCACACTATGTTGAGACACCTTGAGGATGTGCACCCTAGGACACATGCACGACATACTAGAGGCAACCCTTCAGTAAGTCGAGCAAGCACATCCACAGCAGCTCAGCCGAGTCCTTCTTCGGAAGCTCAGCAGAGCCCTTCATCTGTGGGGGCAGATTCACCTTTTTCTGATCCTGTGGAAACGAACCATCGGTTTGCGAGGGTTACTATACGGTGTTCATTTTGCCATGGTCTAATTGCTCATAGGGAGACCAGTCTTCCCCTTATTAACAACAAAATAGACCAGCACATTTGTCCTACCAGCTAATGTTCCCATTCTTCCTTTCCTCTGTCCCTGCATGAACACAACGGCTCTTTTAAGAGCCAACCTTACCTCTCAACTTTTTTTTTATTTTATTATTTTTTTTTTTTTTTTACCGTACGCGTATTTTTTTTCTTTTTTTAAAAATTAATCAAAAATCAATTACCACATCTCAAGATCCTTGAGGAATTATTAACTAAATACTAAAAATCTGTTTGAGGAGAAGTGGAAGAAAGGGACCATCTAATTTCTGACTTACCTGACCCACCCAACAATTTAATTTTTAATTAAAATTTAATTGAAATTACTTGAAAAAATGGTTGGTTTTCTTCGAAAATTTTCTTTCACAATCTGAAAAAAAAGAAAAAAATATTAATATTTTAAAAATCATTATATTACACAGTACACGTATTTACATATTTTCCTTAAAAACATTTTTGCCTTTTTTTTGCTGTTTACAGAATATATTGCATTTCACTATAAATCGTGAAAGCAATTGCATTCATCACTTAACAGCGGGCAAAAAAAAAATAACAATCTCAAAGATTGTTTTAAAAAAGCCCAGAATCTCTTTTTACTTAAACTTAACATTATAGAAATGCATAATATTATAAAAAAATATCATCTAATAACAATAACTATTTCTTTAAAATACCGTCTGACAATTTTGTTACAAAAGCATAATCTCAAAAATAATATATCTCAAATAACTCCACAATACATCTGGTTAAATTTCCTTTAGGCCAAATATTAATTTTAAAATTCTTTTTTGATTAAATTTCCAATGGTAATCCAATTAAATTCCAAAATTTAAATTGTACAGATGTTACCGATTCTCTCTAACATTTTGGTTTCCGAAAGATTAATTAATAATTAAATACGTCCACAATACAATTGGTTACCCTTCCTTATGGCCAAATAGTAATTTTAAAAATCTTTTTTGAATAAATTTCCAATGGTAATCCAATAAAATTCAAAAATTTAAATTGTACAGATGTTACCGATTTTCTCGAAATATTTGGTTTCCGAAAGATTCATTAGGAATTAAATAAGTCCACATTGCAATTGGTTACCTTTCCATTAGGCCAAATGGTAATTTTAAAAATCTTTTTTTGATGAAAATTCCAATGGTAATCCAATAAAATGGTAAAATTGTTTTGTACAGATCTTGCAAAGTCTCTCTAAAATTTAGCTTTCAGGAAGATTAGATAGGAATTTGCTAAATCAAAAGGCACACGTTGCTTGAAAATCAATTTGGAATCATTACACAGTGTCCAGCCTTTTTCACATTTAAGATAAACTGTGTAATGTCCAGAAGTAACAGTAGGTCCTTCATGGAAAATTATTGCAACTGTTACAAAAGTTTTTCCTGAAATTGATAATTGCTGTCCTGTAAACTTCTTTATTAAAGTATCCAATTTTGAACCATCAGCTCCACATCGTTGCATCATTAAAATTACATACTGTCCGTATTCCTTTAAAATTAACGTTGAAAACATGTCAGATTTACACTCACCGCATTCCATGCTATGATTAGCATCTTTAACTAATTTAGCAAAAGTGACTGTTTTACTGTCTGGCAATGTTACATAAATAAACCTTTCAGAATCAACATTAGAGCCACATGTATTGTAACAGTTTTCACAACTATGTTCCCATTTATAAGAGACACCAAACATATTTTCAATTGGCACCCCTTCTTCTTCCAGTACCTGAAGAAAATACATCAAGAATTCCTGTGCGTCTTGCTGTACATTTTGAGAAAACTGTGTTCGTCCTGAACATACATCTAAAAGTTTTCTAATTTCAGTTGCACTTTCTATTTGAGTTTTATCATTACTCAGCTTTTGAAAAAGGAGACTCAACTCAGAACAGAATCTTTTTCTCTGATTTACTATTATCTGCTCTTGCAAACTTTCCAGATAAAATACAACATTCAGCACTACATTAGCGTAGCAGTTGACACCAGAGCTATTTTCAAAATGACAACCTACAACCTCTTCAACATTTTCCTTTTTCTTTTTGCTTGCAATTTCATCACTCCTCTTTTTTTTCCTCCTCTCTACATCCTCATTACAGATATTCTCAATTCTCCTTTTTCGAGAAACTACACATTTCTCCAACACAGGATACTGACCTAAATGAGGAGCATAGGTTCTTCTTAATCTATTATACTCCTTTACACAGTTTGTATCAGCACTAACTTTTGAATCATCAAAGTCTATCATGAATAAACCAGATAATGTTTTCACTCGTGACAAAGCTACATAAGCCACACCTTCTTTGAACACAGTTGAACCAATGTTTACAAATGCACAATCTACAGTTAATCCTTGAGACTTGTGAATAGTTACAGCATATGCTAGAGAAAATGGAAACTGTTTCCTTTGTACATATAAGTCTTTCACAAGCATGAAACGAACTGTACAACGACAAATGTCTATAACTTCTTCTATCTGATCAAATTTTATTTTTAAACATTCAATTCCATCTTTTTTCTGATAATTAATAAAACCCACAACTCTTCCCATAGCTCCATTAACTAAACCCTTTTCAACATCCAAATTTCTCCTTAAAAATACTCTACAATTCATGCAAACATATAGATTTTTATCTAATCCAGCAGTTTTGGAAATGTTCTTCTCTAGTGAATCCAATTTCTTTTTCAGTTTGCCTGTTAATGTGATAGTAATTCTACCATCCTGAATTTTGTCCACTGCTTCCAATTTTCTGATATCTTCCTTTTCCAATTTCAAAAGCTCCTCATTGAATATTGAGCATTCACGTAGAGTTGGCATTAAGCAGATGACACTTTTCTTTTCTGCAATGTTCTTGTATATCTTCTCTGCAACTATTTCTTCCTTTGGAAATAAATTATGTAGCAACCGACTCTGTAATGCTTTCGTGCCAGCTTCAGTGAGTAGTCCAATTCTGATATCTTTCAGAATACTTCCATATTCTTCATCGTTTGCTTGCCTCATATTAGTAGTAAGTTCCTTGTACTCAAAGAAGGACCAAATATTTGCATTACCAATGCTTCCCAATGACTTCTTTGTGTCTTCATGTGTCACAGTATTAAGCACTGGTTGTCCTTTAACTGGAGTAAGCTGAAGAAGATCCCCAAAAACTATGACATGTTTTCCACCAAATAACACGTCATAGTCTGTCCTTAGAATTTGCTGCATTCGTAAATGCACAAAGGCAAGCATTAAGTTTGATACCATGCTCACCTCATCAATAATGAGAACTTGCATCTTCTTCAACACTCTTGAAACTTCCAAGCATGCTTCTCCAGTTAGCTTGTGATATTGTATTTTGTTCTCATGCTCCACTGGTAACATTAGCAAACGATGTAAGGTGATTCCTTTTATGTTATATGCTGCTAACCCAGTTGGAGCAGTAACCACACAAGACAAAGTTGAGTCCGTTTTTTGCTGTAGGTAGCTTCTGATGACTTTTATTACGAAACTTTTTCCCGTTCCAGCTTGTCCGCTTACATACATCCTGATTGGATGAAATGATGTGCATGAGCACTCTTTTTTTTCATGTAGTAATCCGTGATCAATTTTGTTTCTGATCTCTTCATAAATTTGTTGCTGCTCTTCATTCAGTTGTCTTTCCAAATTTGGTAAGTCTATAAATTCTTCTTGAGCTTGATTCATAGCCGTTTCCACTTCATTCATGGCTATTGAAGCTTCATTTTCAACGATTGGTTGTCCTAGGGGATCTTGACTGAGTGTTCCTGAAGTTTGGCTGTCTTGAGAACTGTCTCTAGCTACTTCAGCTGCAATTGTAGTTTCCTGTTCAATTTCTTCATTTAACATTTGCACATAATTTGTGAATGTACTGCATTGTATGGTGTCTTTGCAAGCATTAAATGAATCTTCATAGCTTTGAAATTCTCCCAGTAGTTCATCCTCTGTACGCCATGGTTTAAACAGCTGTAAAAGAGCCAAGTAGTAAAATTACTTTTTGTCAGTAGTGTCGCAACTCAGCTTCCTGTGATTTATCAAACTTCCTTTTGTTTGCTTCACCAAACATCCTTCCTCACCAATGACTTTATATTTTCCATTGTTGATGTCTTCTGTGGCTTTCCGTGAATAAATGTAGTTCTGCAGCACTTCATAGAGACACATGTTCTCTAGATGATGACTTCTCTTGGGATAATATGTGTCCAACATGTTTGATTTCAAAATATCTGTACTTTCTGGGTCATTCTCGGCCAAATATTCAATTTCTCCAACAGATTTCAGTACCCGATTTCTCATTGCTGCAAGGCCTAAACTTGCCCAAATTATTCTTCTTGATTTCGAGTAGAGACTTGCAGAAGATAACCTATCTGAACATTCGTAGGATCCAATTTCTCGATGCGATAACATCTTTAAACTGAAACTGTACAGCTTCTTACTGACAGTCTTCTCGTGAGAAATCTCTTCCCACATTTCTTTCAATTCAGTTTTTTCTGATTTAGTAATGTAAGACGTTACATATTGAGCAACAGCAATGGAATTGTCAGCTACATACTGTATATCCATGTTAGCATTCCACATGGATAAAATGACTGGGTTGTAGTCATTTATATTTTTTGATTCTTCTTTTCTTTTAAGGTTGTAGGTATTCTTTGGTGATTTTCTTGTAATAGTATGTCTCACAGATGACATAAAACGGTTTACTCTTCCATTTGAAAGAACAGGTCTAGGAAATCATAATCGACATTTAGTGTAGTATTTATCTTTGCTCTTGTATTTCCGTCGACAGTATTTTCCACACCGATGACTTTGAAAATGTAAAACTTGCTCCTTTAACTTTTTCTCTTCTGTGCTTTTTGGTATAGCACATGTTGCATATTCTTCAATGAAAGATAACACTGCTTCATCAGTATCTGTTCCAAACTTTGGGGCATCCTTGATCCACAACAGCATATGAATATGAGGAGCACCTCTTGCCTGGTACTCTTTTCTCCAAAAGAAATCCACTACTTCTCCAAGAGGTGGATTTTTTTTATTACAGATGAAGGACATCATAGCCTCAAATCTATGATTGAAATATCTGCAAACATTAACCGGATCCAAAGAGCACAGTTCTCCTGCTGTCTTGTATTCGATGTTTTTAATGTTTGAATTTGCCTCTCGTAGAAAATCCAGTAAATCATCCCAAGCGTACTCAGCATAGCTTAGGGTAAGGAACCATGTTGGTGTTCCTAAATTCCGTAACATGCATTTTAATTCACCATGGCGTCGGTACCAATATTCATTTGTCCCACGCTGACAAGCCATCAGATTGATCAGTTGTGTTTCCAAATGATCATCTCGGTGCTGCACTTTCTCCATAAAATCCTTAGCAGACACATTTTGTAAATGTACTCCACTTTTTAAAATGTGATTTACTGCATATGATAATGCAGACAAGTCGCTTTCAAATAAAAGATGGAACAAATAAGGAATACTTTGTCGAAATCTGGGATCTTCTGCATATAGTCTTGTAGTTCGATACTCAGAAGCTGGAATCTGTTCTGGATGTTCATCGTATCGTCCTCCTTTTCCTGTAGGAAACAGCTGGGGAAAACATCGAGCTTCCAAGCTCTCCTCCCATACACTCACGGGAGTTCCTTTTGCTTTCTTCATCTGAAACAGATCAATATTGTCTCCCATAAATTCTTTTGAATGAAGAGGATGTATGCTAAAATGTTCATAAATTTCTTCTTCCTTTGACTTGTCCACTTTTTCAAATTGTCCAGTTGGTGTTTCTGTGTCTTCTTGTAAATCTTCTTCTTCTTCTTCTATATAAATTGATTCATACCATTTGTTATTTCTTTTCAAATACAAATTTGCTCTTTGTACTTTCCGTACATCTACCAGCTCCTGCCAAATCTTCTTATTCTTTGTCGGTACACCATTAACCAGAATAACTAATGGTTCAGTTTCCAAAGTATCTGCATCAATAGTTTCCATATTTTTTTTCAAATCCAAGGGCAAATACACCACTCTACCTTTTAAACCTCTCAGTAAATCTGAAGGAGGTAATTTACCAGTTTTGGGCTCCATACGTACTATGGTCTGGAACGGATGAACAAATTGAATAAGTATAGACTCATATGTATTTAATTCAGAAAGTTCAGCAGGAATAACATCCAATTCTAAATTATTATGTACAGCTCTGGTCGGCATTCTATTTTCCTCTAACTTGTTGTAACAGTATTTACAAATACGCTGATCTTCACCCAATTCAAAACAATTTTCAAGAAATATATATGTGGCAGAATCCTTCCACTTATAATTATCCTCATTTTCACTTTTTCTGTAGAGATCAACATTCCTGGTTTGTTTTCTATAATGAGTTCTGCAGCAACAAATACAAGTAATATTTGGTCTTTCATTAGAGATTATTGCAAATTTTGTTATGTGATCATTAAATGTCTTACTTACAGAGGGTTCTACATTCTCTTCCACTTCTTCCTCATTTACTGTCTCCTTTTCTGCACTGTCTTGTTCAGGACCAAAGTAACAAAACTGAATTTCATCAGTAACCTTCTCTACATCTGATACCGATCCACGGAACAGAGCCCTATTCAATTCATCTAACTTTATTGCTGGACTTTTAGCAAAATACAACCGTCTCACAAACTTTCTCATTTCAGTATGATGAACAGCCAGCATCCTAAAATGATGAAATACACTTTTACACACTTTTCTAGATAGACAAGCCAGAGAATGACCCTGCAAACCAGTATTCTCTCTCACTCTGCACGGATCTAGTCCTTGAAGCACCTTAATCTTCTGTTTTACACTCTTTTTACTATATTCTCTTAGAAACTCACGAAATTTATCAATAGATTCCAGACGCACACTGCAAATACTACTACAATTCCAAGTGTACACTGGGGCTTTAGGACGTCCCCCCATAGCCTCATCCGCCATCACTTGTACCTCATCTCTTGGAACCATTTTCTCCTTCTCCATCATACAACCATTTTTCACTTCATAAGCACGACCTCTGGTGTCAACTGCATGCAGCAAACTATTACTTTGAAAATAACTCTCTTCATTAAAAAAAGGTTCACTACTTGAACTATGCATCCATTCTCCTAAAAACACTTTACAAAAGTTTGTTCTTTTCACTACTCTTTTCCTTTGTGATTTCAGTACATTAACCATTTTATCTAATGTACGCATCCTGTTCAAAATTAAAATGAATAGTTTCCTTTTTAATTCTAATGCCTTTGCTGCAATGGCTTCAATTTCTTTTTTTCTCTTATAAAATTTTGCCTTTTGCTTATATTTCTTCACATCCTTTATCAAATTGGACATAACTCTTCTCTGAAACATTTTTCTACGTATCTCTTTAAACGCTGTTTTTCTTTTTAAGTTAATCTTTTTTGTTTCCGAAGGTATATTTGCATTAACTAAATGCTCATTTTTTTCCTGTTGTTTACTATTTAATACATTCTTTCTAGTACAGACATTTTGTACATTTTTCCTTTTTTTGAAGATGTTCTTTAAAAAATCTTTTTTCTGCTTACCAGAAGACTTTCTCTTTTTCCCAACATGAGCATCTACAACTATCTTAGGTCTTCCAGTTGTCTTCAAATATAGTTTTTTTTGTGGTTTTTCCTTAGTCTGGATTTTGTAGGCATCTTAAATTTTGTTCACTGCTCTTCAGCAATACCTGAAAAAAACTGAAAAAAAAATTCCTTTATTTTATTTAAATATATTACTACATTTTTTATGATTTTTTCAAATCTTAAAATACTATGTACCCCTTTCCTACAAGTGAAAATCACAATAACCCCTTCACAAATTAAATATCTCAAAACAATTCCTCTTTGCACACAGATTCATGGTTTGAAATTAGGCAGAAAACGAAATTTCTTTTCCAATTTGAGAGCACACTTTCTACTCTTTTTTTTTGGCAAGTGATAAGTACTTTTACAGTCTGTCACATTTTGAATCCACTTTTCAGATTCTTAAAAAAGCACATGTCCAAACAGCTTTTTCAGACCACAAACATGTGTAACCTGGGTGACTGACTACACTCCAGCAAGGGCAACCAGCCTTAGTGATGCTGAATGTATTTGCATTACTGACTGCAACCTCAAACCCCACTCAGTTGTGAATACTGTGCATGATTCCACAGGATAAGCAGCTGGGTGTGTGCTAAGAGTCTGCTTCTGCAGAAAAAAATAGCTCCCCCTTTCCATCTAATGCAACTGTAAAATTACCAGAGCAATACGCAATAAATCTCTGTCTGTAATTCCTCTTTGCACACAGAGTCATGGTTTCATATTAGTCAGAAAACGAAATTTCTTTGCCAATTTGAAAGCACACTTACTACTCTTTTTTTTTGCAAGTGATAAGTACTTTTACAATCTGACACATTTTTAATCCACTTTTCAGATTCTTAAAAAAGCACATGTCCAAACAGCTTTTTCAGACCAGAAACATGTGTAACCTGGGTGACTGACTACACTCCAGCAAGGGCAACCAGCCTTAGTGATGCTGAATGTATTCGCATTACTGACTGCAACCTCAAACCCCACTCGCTTGTGAATACTGTGCATGATTCCACAGGATAAGCAGCTGGGTGTGTGCTAAGAGTCTGCTTCTGCAGAAAAAAATAACTTCCCCTTTCCATCTAATGCAAATGTAAAATTACCAGAGTAATACGCAATAAATCTCTGTCTATAATTCCTCTTTGCACACAGAGTCATGGTTTCATATTACTCAGAAAACGAAATTTCTTTGCCAATTTGAAAGCACACTTACTACTCTTTTTTTTGCAAGTGATAAGTACTTTTACAATCTGACACATTTTTAATCCACTTTTCAGATTCTTAAAAAAGCACATGTCCAAACAGCTTTTTCAGACCAGAAACATGTGTAACCTGGGTGACTGACTACACTCCAGCAAGGGCAACCAGCCTTAGTGATGCTGAATGTATTCGCATTACTGACTGCAACCTCAAACCCCACTCGCTTGTGAATACTGTGCATAATTCCACAGGATAAGCAGCTGGGTGTGTGCTAAGAGTCTGCTTCTGCAGAAAAAAATAGCTCCCCCTTTCCATCTAATGCAACTGTAAAATGACCAGATCAATACGCAACCTCAAACCCCACTCGCTTGTGAATACTGTGCATGATTCCACAGGATAAGCAGCTGGGTGTGTGCTAAGAGTCTGCTTCTGCAGAAAAAAATAACTCCCCCTTTCCATCTAATGCAAATGTAAAATTACCAGAGTAATACGCAGTAAATCTCTGTCTATAATTCCTCTTTGCACACAGAGTCATGGTTTCATATTACTCAGAAAACGAAATTTCTTTGCCAATTTGAAAGCACACTTACTACTCTTTTTTTTTGCAAGTGATAAGTACTTTTACAATATGACACATTTTTAATCCACTTTTCAGATTCTTAAAAAAGCACATGTCCAAACAGCTTTTTCAGACCAGAAACATGTGTAACCTGGGTGACTGACTACACTCCAGCAAAGGCAACCAGCCTTAGTGATGCTGAATGTATTTGCATTACTGACTGCAACCTCAAACCCTAAAAGTATTCCTCATTTATAACAATGCACCTTATTTTATGGTGAAAACATAGTCCATATTATTTTACATGTTCCTCACATTTAAATTTCTCCCAAAACACAAAACGATAAACACAACTTCAACAAAAGGAATTCCAATTCCATTATTCATTTCTTATTTTACCATATACATCCCCTCTCAAACTCATAACTCACCTTTAAAATTAGTTAGTTGTGAAAGAAATGTGGCACTCAAACAGCAGATTATCAGAGCCAGGATCTCTGTTCTGTACACCTCTCTCCTCTTAGCAGAACCAGATAATGGCAATGTTTCCCTCTCTTTTTCCACACATATACATGTTAATTTCAAATCTCAGTGCTTCCCCCTTTTTTTCAAATGTAATCACACATTTCTATTGGTTGAAAACCAACCCTTTTCCAAAAGTACCCTTCCCCCAACTTGACTTCAGCCTAGTACCCTTCCCCCAACTTGACTTCTGCCTGCTACCATAGCAACAGCTCTTGAAACACTGCTGTGTAGAGTTAGGTCAGAAGTTCACCACACAATGTTTCATTTCCAAAGAGCAGGAGTGCTTGACTTTTCAAACCTAACAGCAAATCCATAGTACTGTTCTTTGGTAACACATTTTTCTGTACCAATACAAAACATGCTTCTATATATTGACACATACAGCCTAGTTTTTAGTGTAGAATGGTATGAAACAGCCAATGAGTTCTTTTTGTTTTAAAAAAATATGTATGCCTCCATTTCCAAACTGTCTTTCATTTCTTTTTCCCATTCTACTGAAATACACCTCCTGAGTGCATCCAGATCTCCTTGGAAGATGTTCACAGTGTGGATTGTAGGGCACAGCTATGTCTTCTGGAGTGAAAAGTATGCAGAGAAAACAGGTATGGTAAGAGACCTTGCTTTGCCAAATGTAGACATTAAATGGATTGGTTAGAGAGGGTTAAAGTGGCACCAATTGATGCCATTGGTGAAATCCTTCATGCAAATCCAACAACCTGACCTCATAATAGTGCACTGTGGTGGCAATGACCTAGGCACTTTGACTGGGGTAGGTCTGGAAATGCATATGAAGGAGACCTTTGCACAACTGTTTTTACTTTTCCCTAAAACTGCCTTTGTGTATTCTAACATATGCCAAAGGCAAAAATGGAACTGGTCCAACCAATTTTGTCCGCAGATTGACAAAGCAAGAAAGCACGTCAACAAATCTGTTTCTGCTTTCCTCCGAGACTATGGTATGGGTTCCATTTACCACAACAACTTGCGTTACGACATGCAAGACATTTATAGAGGAGATGGTGTACACTTCACTGATGAAGGGAACAGAGTCTTCCTCTTGAACCTTACACTCTGCATCGGTACTTACTTGTAGGTACCACTAAAAAATCAAATCACTTCATAAACACAACGGCTCTTTTTAGAGCCCCCTAATATCTAAACACTTAAATCTGATTTTTTTTTTTTTTCTACCGTACGCGTACGGTAAGCTCACCGTAAGCTTACCGTACGCGTACCCCGCGATTTTTAAAAAAAATTAATAAATGTTTTTTTTGTACTTTTCTGTCCTTCTTTGACCCCCTTTCAAATGTTAGGGGGTCTGTAACTCTCTTCCTTGCCCCCTTTTCAAGTTTTCACCCTTTTTTTTTCTGACTGAAACACACGAAATGGCGGCCGCCGCTTCCTGGTTTCGACCGATTCGAATGTTTACTAAGATCTAACAGCCAATCAGAATCGCGCTCGCGCACGTCACCGTACGCGTACGGTAAGCTTACGGTAAGCGCACGGTAAGCGCACCGTAAGCTGCCACAGATATATATATTGATTTAAATGCTATTTTCTCAGGAAATACTGAACAGATTTACACGAGACCTTCAAAAGGCACATCCCTGACCTGAGGGCTACCAATCTGGGTAAATAAGTGTCTAAATACAGTGATGTGATATCTGACGTCATCAGCAGAGGATTGCGGTCGCGTGAGTTATAGTTGCCTGCACTAACTAAAACGGGGGAATTTCATTGGTTTTTCACGAGTGAAATGTCCTGCTAACTATAACATGTGTGAAACCTATGTTTTTTTCAGTGAATATATATATATATATATACATACATACATATACCCATAGTAGAGGCTATGCACTCAGAGTGACATCAACGCCCCAAATATAATGAACTATAAGTATATGCACTTATAGCCGAGAGCATGGCAACGGTTGAACAAAATAAGCACTGGGCTGGGTAAACTAAAAGGCTAGACTGACAGCTGATACCAGACCAATTGCCTTTTCCAGTGGTTGCTTCTTTCATGTACTTTGATTTAGGAACCCCTGTACCAGAAGTCTTTGCTTCAGGCTGCAGCCCTTGTGTGCTTCTGTTAGAATGGCAAGCCCTTCTCTCACGGGCACATCACAACAGTAAAAGGAGGGAGGATTAACATGGTTGAGGCCACATAATGTTGATGTTGTAGAACTGAAATAATGCTCCATTCCCCTGACAAGGCCAGATCATCTGGTTCACATCATGTTCCAGAGCACCCTTTCATGGTCCATAGCTGATAGGATGTTCATCATTGTTAGGCCTATGTAAGAGGTTTAGTGAGGTGTGTGATGTTCAGAGATGTGCTCTAAACGTGGTGAAGCAGACATGGTAGAGCCAATAACAAAAGAACGAGAAACACTGTCTACCATGTTAGCAAACAATTAGCCTAGATGCATTGTGTTAAATGCAGTGCATGATAACACTCAGTTGAAAGTCTTTAGTATTCTCCATTTTTGGAGTAGCCAGTGCTCGGTTCGCCCCAGTGCACAATGGTAAATGCAGTGCATGATAAAACTTACTGCAGTGACAGCCTTTAGTTTTTTTGGTGCAGGCAGTACTGTATATCTCTATACACATGTTTCAGGATTGTTGACAATTGCCAATATAAATGCCAATATAAATGATGATGCCTTATACTTCTGTGCTTACAAAAAGCAAGGCTGGCAGTAACTGCACCTATTTTACTGCCAACCCTGCTTCTAGTAAGCAAGGACTATAAGTACAAAGTGTGTGTTTATTGCACCGCTTGCAATATTTCAAAACACATAAAAGGCATTGTCATTTACAATGTCAATAGCTCAAACTCTCACAAATGCGAGACCTATTGCATTGCAAATGCTTGTTTACTGCTGCGGGGGCCATTGTTATGCTGGAGGTTAGGTCGACCATGCTTTCTACCGGCAGAGCTTCAAAACCAAACAATGAAAAACAATTGGTGTTAAAGCATTCCCATTCAGACCACTCTTGCTTCAAAACTCATTCTTTTTGCAGTTGTTTAATTCCTGTCTGCTGCAGGGTCACCAGGAGCAAGGAGAGTGAAGGATCTGTTGTTGCTCAGCACAGAGAGATCCAATACATTGATATGGTAAAGACTCTTCACTATTGAAAAGAGTGTATTTCTTTACAATGCAACCATTATAACACATTTCTGTTTAGTATAGTATATTATATAATTTTGAGTTACAATTGTTAGAAATGATAGATTTTAAACAGGAGATTAGAATCATTCAGGACCCACCCCCACTGCCCTAACGACAATACTGTAGGTGAACCAAGAGAAAAGTCTGCTGTCTTTTTCCCTCTATACGTTGGTGAGTGCTTTTCTATAGATGAGGTGACAGTATAGTGTTTTGCTTTTGAACAACACAAAACCTTATCTTATGTATTACTTGGTGAACTCCCGAGGACCTATTGATACTGAAGGCTCTCCGTGCAATCCACAGACAGCTCAACACATCAGCCAAAGCAAAGTACTACACTACCACCATCAGCGAAGTCACCAACAGAAACAGAATGCTGTTCAAGACAATCAAGCTCCTCTTGAACTCTATCCCACACCCATCCCTTACAGTAGAATCCCGCAATGGTCAGCCTTTAAAGCCCTATATTTCCCAAATCTGGCTGACATGCTTAATAAGTTCCTCAAAGCCACTTCTTATGAAGAAGATATCTTATCATCGTCCTTCACCAAAGCTCTCCCTGGAGATAATCTCTCAATGACTTATCACAGTCAATGCCTCTCTCACTAAAGGCATCTTCCCAGAAGCTCTCAGTGTTGTCCAGATTCTCCAACGCCTAAAGAAACCCACTGTGACCCTGAAGTCCTCGTTGACTGCTGGCCCAACACTCACCTACCATTTACCAGCAAGATCATTGGGAAAGCAGTCTATGTTCAACTCCAATATCACATCAGTGCTGACCATCTCCTGCAAGACTACCAATGTGGCTTCAGATCGCGCTGCAGCATGGAGATCACCACGTTACACTTCATATATGATGGCCCCTTGACCACAAAAGATGATAAACCCTTACTACTGATATTGCTGGACCTTTCAGTGCCTTTGACACAGTTGATCATCCCACTGTCATATGCTCCCTTGAGTCACTAATAAGATTCTCAACAATGTCCTTTACTGGTTATCCTTCTAGCTTTCCAAATCACACCTGCTTGTTTACATGAGAACCTCCAGGTCAAAAAATATTCCCTGCAGAACCTCTTTCAAAGGGCCTCTAGGCAAGCAGGAGCTACTGGGTCCAACAATGGGGCTTGATTCCTTTTTCTAGCAGTGTCCCAGGGCCAGAGTTATCATGGGCCTGAACTACTGGGCCAACTACTCTTTCAGAACTTCACTCTGGTATCACGGATCGAGCAGGCAAAGGCTTCTGGGGTGGGGGTGGTAGGCAGAGGCTTGGAGTGACCACAGTCTCACAACCCAAAATACATTCAATAGCAGCAAAACTGATTGTCCAGTCTAATATGTAATTTAATTTAAAAAAGGAGTATTTATATATGAACACAAAGTATAATACGACATACACAAATAATATACACAGTCTCCTGAAGGGAGCTCCCTGAGTCCTGCTTCCTTCTCTCAAATGGTAGGTATTATTTCTCATTCATGATAGGTAGCATTCAGGTTAGGCCTCACTAGCAATCTAAGTCTCAGGAGTCCCACTCCAACCCTTCCAAAATCAAAGTGGTTCAAGCACCTGAAGATGTCGCCTCACCCAGCTGGGAGACTGCAGACTTTAGTCCTAGTCCTTGTCACAGGCTGAAGTCTTGCAAAAGATCTCTTCCTCAAGATGCAACCCGACTGGTTGATTGGCAGTTGACAATGTTAAGGGCCTCAAACTCCTTCTATTAGTCCATTTCCCGATACAAAATGTGATTTCGTGTCTGAGTCTTTGAAGCTTGTGTTGGGCATCTGCTTCCTCTAGAGGTTCCCACTCCGTTGTCCTGCCCTTCTTCCAGGAAACAGTCTGTCACAGCAGGAGCAATTCCAAATCGCATAGCCCCACAGGGCAGGCCTTGGGAATGACAAGAGGTTCACACTTGAATGTCAGTCTTAGTGATATGTACATCAAAGCATTAGCAGTGGCCATTTCTCACTGCACAAGATTATTACATAGTAAACATATTACTGTCATAATGGGGTGCAGTTCAGGTTAATACCCTATGCAAAGACTGATTAGTGAATGGGTGCAATATTCCAAAAAGCATGCAGAAATATACCGTTTCCAAATTACTCAGTTTCTATGGAGTGAATCATTGATCATTTTTAATTTAGTTTTAGTTTTATCTCCCATTTCTGATCAAAGATTAAGGTTGTGTGTTTAATTCTTTGAAGCACAAAATCAGTGCACTGTGTTAAATACATCTGAGATATGCATGTCTCACAAGAATTGGTGTGATGTCTTGGTATGGTTGGGGAATGTGATATTTTAATTAAAAAGCTAAATGAAAACCAAGCGCTCATCCTTGGCCAATGTCTTTGTAGAGTTCTTCCAGCCTGGGTACTCGCCAAAGACTACACCACACACAGCTTAGTATTACACGTCTTTATTCATCTGCATGTAACTGCAAACTCAACATTATAAACCAGCCTTCTTTGCATTCTGATTTAACACTTATGTCACAGTCTTACAGAGTCCATCAGGAACCAACAGGGTTCTGTCATTTCTAACTCGCAAGACAATACATCTCCCACTTTGTTAAATGAAAAATTCTATTATTTTTACAAATAATATATGGATTGACATATACAATTAAATCTGTTCAATCAATCTTTTTGGTGGTTTAGTTGTTTGGCCTGCTCTTGATCTTGAAAACTGAGAATTATCATCACCAATGCCCAGGATCTGTGTCAATGGTGTAGAGGCAACCACACTCACTTATCTTTCAGACCTAGTCTCTCAGCCTGGGTACCAGTTATGACTACACCACACACAGAGCTAAGTATTACACGTCTTTACTCGTCTGCGTGGGTTGTATGACGTTACAAAGCATGCCATTGCAAGGCATGCCGTTACAACGCATACCTTTGCCCAGATTTGCTGTCGGGTGTGCACTGGAAGTTGGAATAGTATAATTTACTATTCCAACTCCATTGTGTGCAACAGTAGGGAAGGTGCTGGAGTTAAGTCCAACACCTTCTACCCCCTGCAACAAGCCTTTCATGTTGTAACAACATGTGTTGTAATAGCATGTGTTGTAACGCTTCCGTTGTAAATGCTGTTTCCTGTCTGCACATACCTGCAAACTTAACATTCTAAACCAGCCTTTACTGCACTCAGCTCTATCACTTGAGTCACAGTTCTGCGTAGTCCATCTGGAACCAAAAGGATTCCATCATTTCTATCTCAAAAGACACTACAGCCTTGAGACCATTTGCTCCATGTAGCTAAAAGTCTATATTTATTGTCATCCATTCTTTGGTTGATTTATCTACCCACTCCTCTCTCATTCAACTGTTAAGTCATTGAACCGAGCTGTGGTGTTTTCCAATCTCCATCCATCCATTCAATGATTAGACAAAGTTCTAAAACGAAAACTTTGCTGTCAAGAGCACCATATTTGACATTTTTTTTTTAAAATTTCTTTAGGGAGCACACCCCATATTTTTATTCCAGTGATCAATTATGCTTGCTCACTTCACTTGCTCAGCGCATGGAGTGTGAAGGCCGTTCTCAGCGTATTTGCCAAGGCTGCATTAAATTCAGCTCAAGACAAAGACCAGGGTTTTTTCGAAAGGGGATTAAGCAACTTCAATCGCATTTTATTTGTAAATGCTCATGTATCAAATAATTGATTACTTCTTAAGGCGTGTAAACTGCTGATATCCACAGCAATGCTTGCCTGAACAAGCCTTTAAATATGCTCACTGTTCTTTCCAGAGCAATAATACATAAAACCACCACAGGTGCATTTCAGTAATAGAATATCTTATTATTTAATCCTTTTTTTAGAATATGAGTTCATGTACTTCGGGACACCACCCTCCCCTAATCCATATTCTCCATTGTTAGAAACCGTTACTGAACCTAGGGCCATATGTATCAACACATTTCCCCATAGACACAGAATAGGCAAAACCCTTTGATACATCTGGCCCCTATTGTGAATCCGATGAAAAAACAGAGGCTGCCGCAGTGCCCAGAAAAACAAAGGATAAGGATCAATAATAAATGCTGGAGAGAAATTTTCCATAAATGTTCGCATTTAAATGTGTTTTTCTCTGCACGCAGATGGGTATCTTTCTTTCCTATGGGGATCAGTTTAAGAATTAATGGAACACCATCGTCGTTTAAAGCCTTTTAGATAGTTTACTTTTTATATTACAAATCTTCCAAAACGCATTTTTTCTTATCTATATGTATTTGCACTGTTCCATTTGTCACCAGAGTCGGAGAATGGATATCAAAAGAATACTTTTCTGCTGTGTTGTGAGATCGTATCGTTTATGGGAAGAGATGGCCGTATTTGTAAATCTTAGTCTCAAGCCATTCGCACTCAATGCAAAAAGAAGTTTCTGTCCAAAAGGACGCAATTTATATGCTGCAACCATATGAAACTGCAGATAAATTCATGCATTAAACTCACATTTTTTAACTTGGAATTTTTTATTTTAATCTTGCCATAATGCATCAGACTGATATTTTTTTGTGTGGAAAATGTGTTCATTATATGGGATAGAAAGTACAGGGGTATATTTATTAAGATTTAGTGTTGTGTTTGTACCACAAAAGTGATGCAAATCGATGCAAAATCTTTTTTTACTTATTTGCTTTTACGCTGGAAAATCACTTGAAAGTAGAGCAAAATAACACACACCTTTGCTTTGCATTACTTAGCTCCACAGGAGTGTTCCATGAGTGGTGCATGGACGTTTCTGACACATAATCCTATATACTAAAAAAGTAGACAGGGTTGAGGGAAAAAAAATAGCGCCCACTTCAGCTAGACAATATCACAGAAAAATGCTTGTATTTCTCCTTTCTTTTCTGACTTTGCATGTGTGCTGCACTGTACAGCACACTACAAGGTGGGAAAACCTTTTAAAGATAGTCTAAGCATATTATTATTTACTGGAAGGATTCCCTTCCAGTACAAAACCTATGCTATACTCACACAGACACCCTCATACTATGGTGCAAAGGTGTGGGTGTGGCGCACAGTAGTACATTTCTGTGCAGACGCTAGGGGGAGGAGAGCGCCATATTTTTATAAATATGGCGCTCCCCTGCTCTCTCCTTCTCATGCAGCGCAGCATTTGCGGCTGCTGCACTGTGCTGCATGGTAATTTAGTAAATCTGGGCCAAAATGCAGTAGAAATGCACATAGGTTTTCATTCAAGATTAAAAAATATTTACCTAAAGAAATACAAAACACAAAGGAAAGTACAACAGGAAATATGTTTTAGCAGAGTGCTCTCTATATTCATTTTGCAAAACTAGAGCTGATCTTTCCATCACCCACAATTTGAAAAAAATGGAGGGTACTTGTTGCTAATACTGCAAGATAATTTCTTAATTTCACGAAAATGCATATGGTAACCTCTTGCTCTGCTTGCAAGCTACCCCATAGGATATATACAGGTGAATCACTGCGTTACATATTGACTTGATAAGCACTGGTTTGAAAACATGTGGCCAGATTTACTAAGCCCTTGCGTTACCTTGTGTCACACAAGTGACGCAAGGTACCGCAAGGGCTTACGTGAGATTTACTAAGCCATGCACAGCCAACTTGCAAGACTCTGCATGATTTACTAAATCTAGAGTAACGCATGGTAGCGCAAATTACTTCCTTGTGTTACTCTGCATCAGAAAGGCGTTCCAGGGGTGGAGCATAGGCGTTCCCATTCACTCACCCATGGGTTTTGATGCAGTGCCTGATTTGTTATTGATTCTAAACCTGAGTTTGCATCAAAATGGTACTCTTTCCAAACAGAAGCATAAATAGGAGTAATATCTTAATTTCTCCTCATTTTTTCCTCTTTTTACTTTGTATTGCATTCTGCTGCTCACATTAAAAGAGAACATTGTTATAAGGATTGTTTTTGTGCAGGAAGGTGTCCCTTCCCGCACAAAAACAATCCTGCCTGTAATGCAGGCAACCTTACACTATAGCTAAGTGTGCCTGCATTGGTGCGAGGCAGCACTCAGTGTGCCAATGCGGGGAGAGAGCAGGATGGAATGCGTCATATTTTAGTAGATATGGAGGATTATTAGCTTCTCCCTGTTGCAAAGCACAGCCCAGCAAGTTGTATTGGTGCATTGCATTGTGTGATATTTTGATGTATCTGTTTGTGCTCTCTTTGTTAGTACATTGATTGCCTGAGGAAGTCGACAGAGCATAATGGTACCACAGTAAACTGATTGCAAATGTGAATAGGGCACTCTAAGAGTGTCCGGTATTCTTGAGTGAGCTCCGAAAGTTCAGCAAGCAAGACACCACTGAGCTCAATGGGCCTCAAAAAATGTAGTCTTACTCCAACAGATGCATGATCTATTTTACCATCAGGTCAAAGTGGCAGGTCTAACAGGGAACAGGGGAGAGGAGAGGATGTGGCCTAACAGCTAGGGCTGTTGATCCCAAATCTGGGGAACCGGGTTCAAGTCTTAGTAATGACGCTTAACATCCTGTGATTCTGGGCAAATCACTTAGGGGCACATGTGTCATTGTGTGCAATTGCGATTATTAAGGAATCGCAAATATGGAATCACAATTGCCAATGCATGTAGGTTTTGCAAAATTTTTAGCGATTTCTACATATTCCTTAATTGCGAATTGCAAATTGTGATTCGCAATGAAGGAATAGCTTCCCATTCATTCCTATGGGCCTGGAGGCCCAAAGGAATGAATGGGAATTGCAAGCACAATTTGCGAATACCAAATAGGTACTCACAAATAGCGCATACAATTTCAAGGGTGCCAAAAAGACACCCTGATCCACTCCTGAAATTAGCATGTGACCACATGTTGCGCACACACATGCCCTGTGTGTGCAACCTGGAACTTTGGAAAAGGCACTTTTGTGCATTTTTCAAAGTTTTCGCAAATTTGAATTGATGGTAATTTGCGATTCCTATTTGCAAAATCGCAATTCTTTTTTTTATCATGCATTGTATTTAGGGAATTGCAATTTGCGATTCCCTAAATGCATTTGCAATTTAAGTGATCGCATATTTTGCGATTACCTAAATTGCGATTTAGCATTTGGGTTGATGCATCCCAAATGCAAAAATACCGGTCACAAACGGGCAGTTTCGCAGAATCTGCCCCTTTGTGACTTGTATTTAGAATGATGCATGTGCCCCAAAATCTCCCTTTGCTTAACAAAAATAAATGTGTCCTTGTGTAACGCAACTGGTGCTCATGTAAAGAGCTCTGATACCTTCGGGTCAAGCTTGCGCTATATAAAATTCGAAGAAAAAAATAAATAAAAATTTAACAAAAAGTTAGTTGCTAAGGTTTGGCTCCATAGAGCAGCTATCTGAAAGTCTTATAGTTTCCAATATGCAGAGAATTGGCTTTGGGTGAGGCCCCTTAAGGCATTTGCTTTGTTTGTACAGCCCCAATTAGCGACTTCCTTGACACTTTGTCATTCCAATCACATCTTCGATAAGTTCACAGGAGTATACAACTCTCACTACATGCAGATGTCTGTTTAGTGTATCATTCCGCCTCCCAGGAAGTGTTTTCATTGAAATATACAAAGTGTATTGTTTCACCATTTTGTAAGTACTAGTTGTTGGTTTCAAACACGATCTTGAAAGAAACCCTTGCCCTTTAAAATAAAAATGTTTTTATTATAAGTAAATGTTTACCAAAATTATCATCTAAAAAAGTATGTATATTGTTTAGATTGTGCAACACGTTACTTATAAAGAAATGTATTTTCTTGTTGTGAAAAATTCTACATACTAATATATAAACAACTTGAAAAATATCCCGGATTTACACACATTTCTTGTCATTATTTTCTCGGGCATCAGCTTTTTGTTTTTTTTTTGGTCACATTAGCTGGTTTGATTTTATTTATTTATTTATTTACTCCTTGGTGTTTTGTGTCATTGTGGCTCTTTTATGTTGCTGCTTTTGTTGTGTGCCTTACTGTGAACTATTGATATATTGCTTGTTGCATTTAAGCTCTAAGTTATACTTGTAAGTGGCAGTGGACTTGGGTGGGTTTTCCATTATGTTTATTGAAAACCCCTTTTTGAGAAGTCTGCCATTTTCCATGTTAAACATTTGGGGCATATCTATCAAGCTAAATTGCGATCGCAAACACTGAAATTCGCAGAATTTAAGCATTTGCGATCACAATTGAGCTGTGTGCAATGTATGAAAAAAACACTCGCAAAATAAAGAATGGCAATATTTGTGATTCCCTATTTTGCAAATGCATTTAAGGAATGGCAAATTGCGATTCCTTAAATGGAATGTAGGAAGCAGAGAAAAATTGTGATTTGGCCTTAAGGAATCCCAAATTACCACCAACTTCAAGTTGGTGGTAATTTGCGATTTCTCTGAAAAATGCACTATTGTGCATTTTTCAAAGTGCCTTGTGGCGCACATACATGCCCTTAGGGCATGTTTGTGCGCCACATGTGCACACATACATATTTCAGGGGTGCAACAGGGTGTCCTTTTGGCACCCTTGCAGCCTTGAAATTGCATTCCCAATTTGCGATTCTCTAATTGGTAATCACTTTTTGAGAATGTCTTCCCATTCATTCCTATGGGCCGCCTAGCCCATAGGAATGAATGGGAAGGTATTCCCTATTTGCGATTCTCAATTTGCGATTCGCAAATAAGGAATATGAAGGATTCGCAAAGTTTGTAGCAAATTCTACATACATTACATTTTGCGATTCTCTAATTACGATTCTCTAAAAATCACAATTTGAGACTCGCAAAACTCTTTTTTGATACATATGCCCATTGATGTTTATGCTCCTTATACCATCTTGAGAAGTGACCAATCTGAAATGTTAGCATCTTTTTATGTAATGATTCACGTGTTATGAATAATGTACAAGAACAAGGAATTTAAGACTCCTTCCGTCTTAATGGGGTATGTATGCATCATGCTCTGCACTAAAAGGAATAAGGCAGCAAAAGCTGAAATCTTTTCTTTCCACTTAATAATATTGGAATTTCTTTCCACAAAGGCAGTGTTTTATATATATAAGCCTCCTACTCCTGTACTCACCCTCTGGAAATAAGTAATCTGAAGCACAAGCACTGTTTCCTTTCATATATGCTGTGGATACTAACTAGGAAAGTTTGGAATCCTTTAGCTTTAGAGGATTCTTTACACACTGCTCCTCCATAAAAACAATACAAAAGTAAAATCTAAACAAACATTACTGAATGTATTCATCTATGATAATGAAAAATGCATTTTCTTATTTTGCAAAAGATATTCTGTATACAAATATTGTACAGCAGATTGTGGGTCTGTAGAAGTTGTGGGAAGGCTTTCCCTGCACTTTATCTCCAATATAGAATATCACTCCCTAAGCTCAGTTGTTACAAATACATTACGTGTTCATAAAACATATTCTGTTTTCTTTTATAGTCTTTAAAGAAAATATTCAAAATCAATGTGGACATTTAGCAACAGTTCATACTACTGCATTTGAGCAGCTGACTAAACCTGGATATGTAGTAACTGCTTCTGCAACTGCAAATGTGTGCTGCTGCATCTAGTTATTAATGTTCTACTGCACGTTTTTCACACTTATGATGATAGCTCCACAGGGACATGTATTATTATCTTGTGCAACTGCACCCTTGTGACTTAACAAGGGACATCGAATAATAGTTGTTACCACTGTTTAGCACATCTATGTCAGACCTGGGGGCAGATTTATCAAACTTTCATGCTGTGCTGCACTGCCCTGCACGACAACTTACAGCACTGTGCTGAGGGGGGAGGGCAGGAATGGCTGTATTTAACATTATATGGTGCATTCCTGTCCTTTCCTTGCCCTGGTGCCCCTTTGACTGCCTAGGGTTCATGCAGGCACCATTGCGCTGTGATGCAAGGGTGCTGGTGTTGTAGGCAGTATCATTTTTTATGTAGGAAGAGGCTCCTTACTGCACAAAAACAATCCTCAGAGGCATTTCATCTTTCTAAGTGTGCTGGAGAATGCAGCACACTTAGAAAGAGGTAACAACAAGGAGAAATTAAGATATTTCTCCTTGTTGCGATTCCCCTGAGGAGGCGTAGCATTTAGACGCATTTCCAGGTTTACCTGTGTGCAAAATCCCTGGGTGGATGCAATGCAAAGGAACACCCACGTTCCAACTATGGAACTCCTCCCTGGGGAAGAGCAAAGCAATGCAGTAATTTGCTCTACATTTCATTACTCCAGATTGATCAAGTCCTGCAGGGCCATGCATGGAGGCCTTGAGTGTCTTGATAAATCCTACTTTAGTGTTGTGTCGCCCTTGTACCTCCCTTGCATGGCGCAAGAGCGATACAACAAATTGATTAATCTACCCACCAGTGTCTTTTCCAATTCCTATTTTTCTATCAGCCAAGTACTTAAGTGAAGAGGCCCTTCTTAGATGGAGTGTTCTACATTCATGCTTTAAGCATTCTATAGCACAAAGATGTTGGTTCTTAAATAAGGGTGAATAGTGGTAGATGCAGTCATGGGATGCATGGGAATAGATAAACATTTTCTCAAAAGAAAATCGTATCTGAATGTGTGGTTTAAGGTCCTATAGTAACTTTCTCAAAGGAAACAATGCAGAGAAGTATTGCATTTTTGGTGGACAATGTTTGAGAAAAAAATACTTTTTCTGGGGAACTAGAAAACAGAAATCTGAGTGACTTACTGTAGGGGTGAGGTTTTAGGAACTAGATACTAAAGGTTGAAAACAAAGAGCAAAGGATCAACAAACGAGGTTTAGCTAACAGGTATGCCATCGACCCTGATATGTTCTGCAAAAATGGTGAAACTGTAGCAATTAATGTTATGATAGGATTTGCCCTAAAATGCAAGGATGTTTAGGAACTTAAGAACGTCTACAACATCTGCCAAAACTTGACTTTGGATTTCTTTTCACATACCAGTAAAACATAGAATTTCTAGGTATTCAATTACCAAACAAAATGAATTTTTCAGGGCTGCTGGCTACTGTGAATTACACATTAAAGTGTTGAAGGATAGGAGAACTGAGATACACTACACAGTGCATTTTTTTGGCCACTCCAATATGAAGAATCCATTTAAGGACCAGCTATTGATAGTCTTTGTGTGTCATGGCACCTGCTCTACAGGCTGTGCCTGTCAAAGTGAATGAAAATTATATTGAACCAGGGCCCAAATTCAGCTATCTATTTCAGTCCTTGTCATTTGAGAAAAGAAACAAAACTGTACCTGTCTATCTTTTGCATGTCACAGTTACAACACACATCACATTAAGTCCCTTTTGTGGAAAGGAGATGAAGTTGCACTGCCAATACAGTTGTACACCATTTGGGTCCCATGGCCTAGAATAACATTTTCGTTATTGAATAACCAAGTTATTGCTGCTTACTTTTACTTGTACCTTGTCAGGTGATTCATTGTATATGATCCTTTCAGAAACCTGTTTTGTGGCAACAGGGATGCAGGATTATTAGTACACAATTGTGAGGTTTGGGGTCTTTTGTCACTGATGCTCTGGGTCCATTGTTGTATGATGGCATTGTAAACTGGACCAAGTACAACCCAACCAAATTTGATGCTCAAGATAGGGATGATGAGCAGTGAAAGGTATCTTGAGGGAGTAGTGTGGGGGTTGAGAATCACAACTCAACTATTACACAACAGATCTCAGATTTGAATATCTGATCCACTGCTTTTCTTTCGAAAAGAGAAGTACTTTAATCACACCAAAAAGCAACATGGTGCACACGTGAAGGGTTAGCACTACTGGGATGATCACTAACAATATACAGTGTCTACTAAACAGTGAAACAGCAAAGCTTTGATTTAGGTGAGTGTGGTAGCCTGATATGGCTCAAATGCATCAGGGTTCCCAGTCTGTATTCCAAAGGTCAGTCCATGTTCTTGGCTAGGCAATATGATTATGTGGTTTGAGGTGTTATTAAATAATGCTAACATTCAGTTCTGGTTAGAAAGTTCACAGTCAATGTTGTAAGGCTTTGCCATTACCTACCCATCAATGTGCGCTTGTGCTGTCCTAGCATATGAATACAGTTATGCTTCGACACTGGTGAGTAGATGAACCTGTAGTCATTTGGGCTCATATTGGTGGCCCCATCTCCTTTTCTCTCTTCCATTTGACAGCAGCTTAGAGAAGGGTACACAGCTCCTTCACTTGAAGTGAGAGGGCTGCTCTCTTCTTTATGAGTGCTGAGCTGCAGTCTCTGGCATAGTGAAGGCAGAGCTAGTGCATGTTTCCTCTGTGGCAATCACAGCAGAAGCCACTCAGGTCAATCTTCTTGATGATAAACCTGGTCTTTGGCTGAACATTGGGGCCTCGAACCCACAGTTCATCTCTGGAATACTCCTTTCAACAAACAAGAACTTCTGGGCTACTTCTATTTCAGACTTGATGGTTCAGCATCACCTCTGTTGGCAGGCACCTTCTGTAAGACAAGTGTCTCTTCTTTTCCCCTCTCAGCAAGCAGGATTGCAGGTCAATGGCAGACCCACATCTAGTCCAGTAAAATAGCCAGTTTCAGTCAATGTCCCATTTCCTCTGTGAACATGATGATCAATGCTTCCAGGATCACTGCAGCTGTACAGTGTAGACTACCCACCCTTGATCAGTGAAGCAGTTTGGAACTGGAGTCAAGTTGGAAGGTTTAGGTCCCATGTTTATATAAAGTTTGCAGACACGGGATATGGATCCCCTACCAATAGTATGTTAGTGTGGTTCCTTTCCAGAACATTGGCTTCCTTCTGCAGTCTAGACAATTCTTCCTGTAAGATAATGGAACTCACACACAGCAGGTAATAACTATGCTGGATCTACCAATGTGTTCTAATAACATGATCACAATAAGTATAAAGGTCTGCACCTGGCTGTAATAAGCTTTCCTGGATAGGTCACTCAAGAGAAGACAAAGATATTCCTCAGATTTCTACAAAGGGCGGAATTCTGGTCTGCCATACACGCTCGTGAGCCTCTGAGTTTGTAGGGTGACCCAGGGGACGTAGCATGTGGGCTGTGGAATAGTGGTAATACTGATGAGACATATTTTAATGGTGAAGAGGCAAGAATTGTGTCATACTCAATGCTACTTCCATTGCAGCATCAGTCGCATGTGACCGCTACCATATCAGTCAACTCCACACCTAGCATCCACCACACTCTGGCCACCTCCCTCCTCCTCACTTGGGCTCGACCCAAATCTCACCTGCCATTGGCCATTTCCTGCCAGTGCTGCTGGTGGTAGTAGCTGGCGGGGACCTGCTTCCCCTAGTGCTGATGGGTGAAGAGGCTCTTGCCCCCCCTCCCGGGATTGTCTGCCTAATGACTCCAATCCATAATATCCATAGCTGAGCCCGGTCTCGCCGCTGCCTGCTCCTGGTCTCAGAAGAGCAGGCATGAAGGACCGCACAGCGCCCAGATATGTGCACTAGCAGCATCCACCTCCTCAGGCTTTCCTTACACACTCTAACTATAGCCAGCACCAAGAGGACAGAACGCTTGTGCATTACCATCCTGCATCTGTGAATTCTGAGATGACAACCCAAACACTTTATCCAATCAGTGCTTATACAAAGCTTTTGTGTGCATTCCGAGCCTCAAAAACAAGTTGAAAGTAAGGTAACCTGGAAGCAGTAACTGACCTTAACGTGGTTGTCTCATACTTTAATTATGCAGCTGTCTGGACTATGGATAGCTGGGTTAAGTGAAGTCAAGTTCAGTCTGCAGACCAACCTATTGCCTGTTCTACTTCTCAGACTCTGTCACGATATATATAACGCTTTTGTTCTCATCGTTGGGGTAGTTAGACCATCTGTCTCTGCCCGGCTAGACCAGACATGTGACAACACATGTACACAATGCCAGTCCTGTGTAGATCAAGTATCCTGTTCAAATAGGGTGTGGGGCCTGTTAATCAGAGAAAGATCACAAACGAATAATGTTTTGATGGCAGATGTTTTGAAATGTTTATAGAGACATCAGAGATCTGATGACTAATACAAAGTTTACTTTTGCTTCTTTGGTATGGTACAGTTTTACACTTCTGTCAGTTTTTCATCTCCTTCAGACTTTGAATTTGTAGTTTTCCTTAAAACATAACATTATAATTTGGTAACCAATAAGAACAACACACTACACTGGGTAAATGCCACCAATTTTAGATGTATACCATACTTCGTCAGCCCAGGCCAAAGATCCTGGCATTCACCCGGCTGTTTTATTTTGTGAAAACTAAACATGTACAGTGAGCCAGGAGCCCAGAATTTCTGGCTCCCAGGGCATGTCTTCTGTGAATACAAATGAAGATAAGTAGTGAGGCACATGGGTAGAAGAAAGTCAATCATGACGTTGTCAAGTTTTAGTGTAGATTTGGGTGCAAGTGAGGTATATCCCACTGTCCAGAAGGGATTGAGTCAAAACTGAAGTATAGCACCAGGATACTCCTAAAAGATGTGGCTGCACATTAAATCTGGTCACACTTTGTTTCACAACATGAAGTCTCACTAACATATTATTTGCAACGCTTGGTCTTGTGTCTTGATAATGATTATAACTCATTCATTCTTTTTAGGATTATTTCCCCTGATGAAGAGTCGTTAGACTCGAAATGCATTGGGATTATTATGTGACTTTCAACAACAGACTCATATAAGTTCCCTACCCGATAAGGATGAAATTTACTTTATTGATACATTGAATGAATACTTCATAAATAAACAAAGCGTTTTTGGATACCAACCCTATAAGAATTGTGAAATTCATTTAAACTATCCTAAGGCCCTCCGCGGACCTATACGGAGTGCATCTGAGGGACGTCAGGCACTCTATCCTGGTGCTATACTTCAGTTCTGTGAAAACAGCACACACACAGCAGGAAACAGTTTGAATCAGACTGTGGAAGGGCAAGTGTTGCCCTGGGGACTGGGCAGGGAATATGAACGTCCATCACAGGCAGAGTTGCCCTGTGCATAGAAAGAGCTGGCTCTGTTTCCTTCTCTGCACCATGCCACCTGATCAAGGATCATTACAACAAACAATTGATGGACGGAATGCTGACAATGCAGACATTCTCCCCCAGTCAACAGATCTGGGTTAAATCCATCGTTCTTTTGCCCACTACACCACCCCAGTTTAGACATGGCCATATGCAAATCAGTCTTGACCCTGTGCCTCATGGGAACAGTCCAGCCCGAACTGCCAAGCCATGTCTTCCCTGGACCGGAATCAAGCATCCTAGGACCGGTTTCTGGCTATCAGCCGTCATCAGCCAGGATAGCTTGACTCCAGTGGCGTAGTGAGCACGGGTCCCACGTCTGGGAATACCCATCCCACTTAGGGCGAAAAGCGTTACAACAAACAATTGATGGACGGAATGCTGACAATGCAGACATTCTCCCCCAGTCAACAGATCTGGGTTAAATCCATCGTTCTTTTGCCCACTACACCACCCCAGTTTAGACATGGCCATATGCAAATCAGTCTTGACCCGGTGCCTCATGGGAACAGTCCAGCCCGAACTGCCAAGCCATGTCTTCCCAGGACCGGAATCAAGCATCCTAGGACCGGTTTCTGGCTATCAGCCGTCATCAGCCAGGATAGCTTGACTCCAGTGGCGTAGTGAGCACGGGTCCCACGTCTGGGAATACCCATCCCACTTAGGGCGAAAAGCGTTACAACAAACAATTGATGGACGGAATGTTGACAATGCAGACATTCTCCCCCAGTCAACAGATCTGGGTTAAATCCATCGTTCTTTTGCCCACTACACCACCCCAGTTTAGACATGGCCATATGCAAATCAGTCTTGACCCTGTGCCTCATGGGAACAGTCCAGCCCGAACTTCAAAGCCATGTCTTCCCTGGACCGGAATCAAGCATCCTAGGACCGGTTTCTGGCTATCAGCCGTCATCAGCCAGGATAGCTTGACTCCAGTGGCGTAGTGAGCACGGGTCCCACGTCTGGGAATACCCATCCCACTTAGGGCGAAAAGCGTTACAACAAACAATTGATGGACGGAATGCTGACAATGCAGACATTCTCCCCCAGTCAACAGATCTGGGTTAAATCCATCGTTCTTTTGCCCACTACACCACCCCAGTTTAGACATGGCCATATGCAAATCAGTCTTGACCCTGTGCCTCATGGGAACAGTCCAGCCCGAACTGCCAAGCCATGTCTTCCCTGGACCGGAATCAAGCATCCTAGGACCGGTTTCTGGCTATCAGCCATCATCAGCCAGGATAGCTTGACTCCAGTGGCGTAGTGAGCAAGGGTCCCACGTCTGGGAATACCCATCCCACTTAGGGCGAAAAGCGTTACAACAAACAATTGATGGACGGAATGCTGACAATGCAGACATTCTCCCCCAGTCAACAGATCTGGGTTAAATCCATCGTTCTTTTGCCCACTACACCACCCCAGTTTAGACATGGCCATATGCAAATCAGTCTTGACCCTGTGCCTCATGGGAACAGTCCAGCCCGAACTGCCAAGCCATGTCTTCCCTGGACCGGAATCAAGCATCCTAGGACCGGTTTCTGGCTATCAGCCGTCATCAGCCAGGATAGCTTGACTCCAGTGGCGTAGTGAGCACGGGTCCCACGTCTGGGAATACCCATCCCACTTAGGGCGAAAAGCGTTACAACAAACAATTGATGGACGGAATGCTGACAATGCAGACATTCTCCCCCAGTCAACAGATCTGGGTTAAATCCATTGTTCTTTTGCCCACTACACCACCCCAGTTTAGACATGGCCATATGCAAATCAGTCTTGACCCTGTGCCTCATGGGAACAGTCCAGCCCGAACTGCCAAGCCATGTCTTCCCTGGACCAGAATCAAGCATCCTAGGACCGGTTTCTGGCTATCAGCCATCATCAGCCAGGATAGCTTGACTCCAGTGGCGTAGTGAGCAAGGGTCCCACGTCTGGGAATACCCATCCCACTTAGGGCGAAAAGCGTTACAACAAACAATTGATGGACGGAATGCTGACAATGCAGACATTCTCCCCCAGTCAACAGATCTGGGTTAAATCCATCGTTCTTTTGCCCACTACACCACCCCAGTTTAGACATGGCCATATGCAAATCAGTCTTGACCCTGTGCCTCATGGGAACAGTCCAGCCCGAACTGCCAAGCCATGTCTTCCCTGGACCGGAATCAAGCATCCTAGGACCGGTTTCTGGCTATCAGCCGTCATCAGCCAGGATAGCTTGACTCCAGTGGCGTAGTGAGCACGGGTCCCACGTCTGGGAATACCCATCCCACTTAGGGCGAAAAGCGTTACAACAAACAATTGATGGACGGAATGCTGACAATGCAGACATTCTCCCCCAGTCAACAGATCTGGGTTAAATCCATCGTTCTTTTGCCCACTACACCACCCCAGTTTAGACATGGCCATATGCAAATCAGTCTTGACCCTGTGCCTCATGGGAACAGTCCAGCCCGAACTGCCAAGCCATGTCTTCCCTGGACCGGAATCAAGCATCCTAGGACCGGTTTCTGGCTATCAGCCGTCATCAGCCAGGATAGCTTGACTCCAGTGGCGTAGTGAGCACGGGTCCCACGTCTGGGAATACCCATCCCACTTAGGGCGAAAAGCGTTACAACAAACAATTGATGGATGGAATGCTGACAATGCAGACATTCTACCCCAGTCAACAGATCTGGGTTAAATCCATCGTTCTTTTGCCCACTACACCACCCCAGTTTAGACATGGCCATATGCAAATCAGTCTTGACCCTGTGCCTCATGGGAACAGTCCAGCCCGAACTTCCAAGCCATGTCTTCCCTGGACCGGAATCAAGCATCCTAGGACCGGTTTCTGGCTATCAGCCGTCATCAGCCAGGATAGCTTGACTCCAGTGGCGTAGTGAGCACGGGTCCCAAGTCTGGGAATACCCATCCCACTTAGGGCGAAAAGCGTTACAACAAACAATTGATGGACGGAATGCTGACAATGCAGACATTCTCCCCCAGTCAACAGATCTGGGTTAAATCCATCGTTCTTTTGCCCACTACACCACCCCAGTTTAGACATGGCCATATGCAAATCAGTCTTGACCCTGTGCCTCATGGGAACAGTCCAGCCCGAACTGCCAAGCCATGTCTTCCCTGGACCGGAATCAAGCATCCTAGGACCGGTTTCTGGCTATCAGCCGTCATCAGCCAGGATAGCTTGACTCCAGTGGCGTAGTGAGCACGGGTCCCTCGTCTGGGAATACCCATCCCACTTACGGCGAAAAGCGTTACAACAAACAATTGATGGACGGAATGCTGACAATGCAGACATTCTCCCCCAGTCAACAGATCTGGGTTAAATCCATCGTTCTTTTGCCCACTACACCACCCCAGTTTAGACATGGCCATATGCAAATCAGTCTTGACCCTGTGCCTCATGGGAACAGTCCAGCCCGAACTGCCAAGCAATGTCTTCCCTGGACCGGAATCAAGCATCCTAGGACCGGTTTCTGGCTATCAGCCGTCATCAGCCAGGATTGCTTGACTCCAGTGGCGTAGTGAGCACGGGTCCCACGTCTGGGAATACCCATCCCACTTAGGGCGAAAAGCGTTACAACAAACAATTGATGGACGGAATGCTGACAATGCAGACATTCTCCCCCAGTCAACAGATCTGGGTTAAATCCATCGTTCTTTTGCCCACTACACCACCCCAGTTTAGACATGGCAATATGCAAATCAGTCTTGACCCGGTGCCTCATGGGAACAGTCCAGCCCGAACTGCCAAGCCATGTCTTCCCTGGACCGGAATCAAGCATCCTAGGACCGGTTTCTGGCTATCAGCCGTCATCAGCCAGGATAGCTTGACTCCAGTGGCGTAGTGAGCACGGGTCCCACGTCTGGGAATACCCATCCCACTTAGGGCGAAAAGCGTTACAACAAACAATTGATGGACGGAATGCTGACAATGCAGACATTCTCCCCCAGTCAACAGATCTGGGTTAAATCCATCGTTCTTTTGCCCACTCCACCACCCCAGTTTAGACATGGCCATATGCAAATCAGTCTTGACCCTGTGCCTCATGGGAACAGTCCAGCCCGAACTGCCAAGCCATGTGTTCCCTGGACCGGAATCAAGCATCCTAGGACCGGTTTCTGGCTATCAGCCGTCATCAGCCAGGATAGCCTGACTCCAGTGGCGTAGTGAGCACGGGTCCCACGTCTGGGAATACCCATCCCACTTAGGGCGAAAAGCGTTACAACAAACAATTGATGGACGGAATGCTGACAATGCAGACATTCTCCCCCAGTCAACAGATCTGGGTTAAATCCATTGTTCTTTTGCCCACTACACCACCCCAGTTTAGACATGGCCATATGCAAATCAGTCTTGACCCTGTGCCTCATGGGAACAGTCCAGCCCGAACTGCCAAGCCATGTCTTCCCTGGACCGGAATCAAGCATCCTAGGACCGGTTTCTGGCTATCAGCCGTCATCAGCCAGGATAGCTTGACTCCAGTGGCGTAGTGAGCACGGGTCCCACGTCTGGGAATACCCATCCCACTTAGGGCGAAAAGCGTTACAACAAACAATTGATGGATGGAATGCTGACAATGCAGACATTCTACCCCAGTCAACAGATCTGGGTTAAATCCATCGTTCTTTTGCCCACTACACCACCCCAGTTTAGACATGGCCATATGCAAATCAGTCTTGACCCTGGGCCTCATGGGAACAGTCCAGCCCGAACTTCCAAGCCATGTCTTCCCTGGACCGGAATCAAGCATCCTAGGACCGGTTTCTGGCTATCAGCCGTCATCAGAACAAACGGAGGAGAACTCTACCCTATTTATCAAAGAGGTACACAGTATCAAAAAATATCTTAAGATGCCAGCTAGAGACACACAAGGAGAAAAGAACAAAAAACCAGTAATAATATGCAAACATTTATTTCATTACTTTAAATGAATGTTGTGGATAAATATGATACATTAATGGCTATTTAATAAGACAAATTCAGGGTAGACAAAACAAATACAAATACAAAATGACAAATAACAAAATACACACACAGGTTCCCACTGAAAGGAAGCACATTCTACTCATATACACCTTCATTCACACCCAATCACACACATTCATCAAGGTATATATAACTGTGCTATTAGTGCAAAAACTGAATAAGTGGTAAACACCAAGGACCCAGCCCTCAGGGAGGTCTTCACAAAGATACTCAAGGACACAAATAAGTATGGAAATTATAGATGGAATATAAATTTCAGGGGAAGACGATGTATCAAAATATTAAGTCCAAGCTCAACAATCAAGGGGGCGGGGCTCTTGGGAAAAACGCCGACGCGCGTTTCGGTGAAACAACTCCGAGGAGCGGAGAACCACCTTCTTCAGGGCGAGAAACAAAACCACACAAATCAAGAACGGGACCTGGGATAAAAACAGAAAGGACAATGTATGTACATGAAAAGAAATAGAAACATTCGAATGAAAAACAATTTCAATCTGTGATTATCATACAGAAAAGGTGTCTCTACTGCATCAATGAAATGATATATACAATATTGCTATTAAAATCAGGGGATTGAGCGTGTGCACTAGAGATAAAAGAAAAAAATGAAACAAATATAACAAAGAAAGACACCGGAACCTGAAAGAAAAACACAAGAATGTATGTACAGATAAACTAAAAACAAAACACGACAGAACTTCAAAAGGCCAATGTGCAAATAAACATGTAATTAAAGCAAACAGGTTACCTGAATTGATAGAAGTAACAAAAAATCCAGGAGGTGACTATTTACAAGATTTGGGATGATTTCACCGATTTGCAGGCTAAACCAACAAATAAATAAAGGCAAAAGAAAAGGTAAATGTAGGCAGCGAAAATGCATGATAACATATTAACGGACTGACAATGAATGAATGCTGAATGTATTTACCAAAAAGAAATACAGATCCAGGAAAGCCCAGGGATAATAACGTCAAATAGTCTGCATTCCAGAAATTATAAAAAATCGATGCAGACAGGAAGTGCTGCAGCGAAGAAAGCTGGTGTTTTTCAGATCGCCGCTAATATAGAAAGGATAAAGAAAAAAGAAAAAAGAAGAAGAAAAACAGATCATAAGGTCAATGGTAAAAACCAGGTCCAAAGGATCGGTAGGGTCTAAACTCACCTATATTCAAAACACACTAGAGAGTATCTTTATATTCCGTGCGGGTGAAGGCAGAAATACTGCACGGAGTGGACCAGATTCCACGATGGATGCGTGAAGCTGGTAACAAACAGCCGAAAGTCGATGAATAAACTAAAATTAAAGTAAACAAATACCGATCAAAAGTGTGACACAGAGAACCCTCGCGCTACGCAAAAGCGGCATAGAGGAGCTAACAGTGCAGAAATACCTCAGTCGTCAAAAAGCCCTCGGAATTTTAACTCTACGTAAAAGCGGCTTCGAGATGTTATCAGAGCAGGAATACCCCAGTCATAAAAGCAGGCCTTGGAATTCTAACGCCATGCGGGAGCGGCAGGGAGGAGCTGACAATCGTAAGAAAGGCCTCGGAATTCTAACTCTAAGTAAAAGCGGCTTCGAGGAGTTATCAGAGCAGGAATACCCCCATCATCAAAAGAGCCCCTGGAATTCTAACGCCACGCAAGAGCGGCAGGGAGGAAATTACAGAGCAGGGATACCTCAGTCATTCGGCGGGCGTTACACACGGATAGAGCAACGTCTCTGAAACGGCGTCCGGAACGATGCAGTCACTAACGAGTGAAAAAACCGGAAAAGGTCAAACAATTTAAACCCTCCAATCAGAATAGCATCAGTAGGGGGTGTGCACAAAAGGACTATGGCCTCAGATTTAAAGGGGAAGAATTCCTGTCAATTAAAAGATGCAAACACGAAAAAAAAGGGAAGAACCAAATAAAACAAAACTTACTAAGAAAATGATAACAGGAAACCAGAAGCTGATTTAAAACAATAAGTGACCAAACAACAATACATGGATAAACAACAAAGTAAGGACACCACGATTTACGAATAAAGTAACATTTTGCACAAGTAAACTCCAGAAAGAACAGTTAATGATCAGAGAAGGCCAGATATGGTTACAGAAGCGCATTCTCCCAAGGGAGGGACTCATTAAGTCCCCTTTCCTTAGTGTTAAGGATAAAAATCCAAAAAACTTCGCGTTTTTTGCGGATGCTATCTGGATTATATCCTTTATGGGGACGTATTCTTTCAAGGATAGACCAACGCAGCTCACTTTCTGTATGATTTTTCTCCATCCAATGGGTCACAATAGGTGCAGTGTGTTTGGAGCATCTTATATTGGATTTATGTTCCCCTATTCGGACCCGGACCTCTCTGGAGGTTTCACCCACATAGGAGAGGAGACAAGGACACTGAATCACATATATGCAGTTGGATGTTCTGCAATTGGTCATCTCCTTCAGGTCAGCGGTATAGCCATTAATGCATATGGAGGTGCCAATAATGGCATTGATGCAAGCATGGCAGGAGCCACATTTGTGGTTGCCATTAACAGGTGATGAACCATCAATGGATTTTTGTATCCAGGTGTTTCGATCTGAATCTTTAGCTCTGACTAACAGGTTTCTGAGGTTTTTGTTTTTGCGAAATGCAAAGATCGGTTTCGGGATAGGGGTAGTTTGTTCACCCAAATTTAAAAGATGCCATTCTGAGTTAATGGCTTGCCTTACTTTGTTGTTGAATGGAGAGTGTTTAGTGACACAGACGAGTTTATCGACTATGTTTTGCGGTTTAGGTTCAAACATAGCATCGCGGTTATAGAAACGCGCCCTTTTGAAGGCATTTCTCACCAATCTAGGAGGGTAGCCTCTGCTAATGAACTTAAGCTTCATTGTTTCCGCATGGATAAGATAATCTTTGACGGTAGTACAATTTCTGCGGAGGCGCAGAAATTGACTAAACGGAATCCCATCTTTTTGGCTCCTAGGATGAAAGCTTTCAAAATGAAGCAAGGTGTTTCTCGCTGTGGGCTTCGTATATAGCGATACAGTAAGCTTACAATCGTGATGTTCAATCCAGATGTCGAGGAACTCAAGCTTGGTAGTGCTGACATGGGCGGTGAACCTGATGTTATGGTCCGCTGCATTCAGCCATTCAATGTAGTTGTTTAGAGATGATTGGTCGCCTGTCCAAATGAAGAAAACATCATCGATGTAACGCGACCAATGCCTGACGTTCTCAAAAAAGGGGGCTACTTCGTTAAAGATGTTCTTCTTTTCGTAATCGCCCATGTACAGGCATGCAACACTCGGTGCACAGGCAGCGCCCATGCTAACTCCCTGCACCTGTTGGTAGAGTTGTCCGTCAAACTCGAAAAAGTTTTCTTCCAAGACAATCTCAAGGCAATGTGTCAGAAAAAGGCCGTTAACCAAAGAAGGATCGGTAGCAATGATGTTACTAACCACTTGGCAGGCCTCCCTTTGAGGAATATTAGAGTAAAGGGATTCGACATCCAGAGTGACAAGAATATCTCGCTCCGGGTCGTAGTCAAGGCCCTCGATCTTAGATATAAAATGACCGGTATCCTTCACATAAGACGGTAAACTTCCCACGATCGGTTGAAGGAATTTATCCAAATACTTGGACAGAGGTTCCGTCGCCGAGCTGATCGTAGAGACAATAGGCCTCAGGGGCGGGTCAAGTTGATTCTTATGTGTCTTAGGTAGACCATAGATAATAGGTGTACGGGTATGAGTTGGTGTGAGAAAAAGGGCCTCTGCCAAGCAGATGTCACCTCTCTCAACCGCTTGTTCCACTGCCCGCAGGATACGACGCTTGATCCTTGGTTCAGGATTTGTCAGGATCTTACAATAGTGTCTTGTTGAACCAAGGAGGTCAAGCATTTTTTCTTTATACCTGATGGTATCGAAAATGACAATGCCACCTCCCTTATCGCAGGGTTTAATCGTAAGTGCTTTGTCATTCTTCAATGTTTTAAGAGCAAGGTTTTCTTCACGGGTGGTGTTGTATGCAGGCTTAGGAACATATTTGACTGCCTTTTGGATTTTGTTAAGGACAGCCCTCTCAAACAGGTTCACTTCCGTGCCTACAGTCTCTAAGGACGGTGTAAAAGTAGACGGAGGCCTTAGCCCAGACAGGTTCTCTTGATTAGCGCTAGCTTCTTCATTCATAAAAAACTTTTTAAGACGCACTTTACGAAAAAATGCATGTAGGTCTTTAAAAAGTTCAAATTTGTTGATGGTAGTGGAGGGAATAAAGGACAGACCCTTTGTGAGAAGGGTCACAACGGGATAGTCCATGGTTCTTTTCGATAGATTAAAGATAGGGATGGTATTCATGTCCTCCAATATTGGTGCTGGCGAGTTTGAATATATCGTTGAGGCTGAGCTTGGCCCTGGTATTGACCTCTCTGATGGAAGCCCCGGGGGCGGGATTGGAAATGATTTTGGTATCGCGGGCGATAATTGCCCCGTCGGTTGCCTAAAAAACGGTTGCCTTGCAGAGGACGTTCAAAAGATTGTCCCTGTTCAGAATTATCAAGGGACGATCCTTGTTGCGGATTATCATACGGGGAACCCTCACTACCCGAATCTGTGGTGTCAGAGAAAGTAGTGACACGTCTGTTGCCCCAATTCGAAAAGTTGTTAGTAGATGTATTTTCGCCACTATTTGCATAGAAGTTTTCGATCAAAAAAGGATACACACGCTCCTGAGAGAAATTACGGATATCCTTTCTTAGTTTGTCGGTCTTTCTCTTGAGGAGGTACTCACTGAAAGAGTTAAGTTCAGTGGTAATATCTTCCAGTTTCTTCTTACAGATCTCTACACTGTGCAGCTGTTTCAGCTTTTCTTCAAGCTCTTGAATTTCTTTATTTAAGAGTTGGATGACCTCCCTAGCTGTCTCAATAATGAGGATCATCCAATCTCTGGAGCACCTGTTAGAGATAAGCGCCCACTTTTCAAGAAATTTTCTGATGTCAACAAAGAGTCCTGGTATATTTTTCACACGGAGACCGATGGGGATGGTTCCTGCTCTAAGGTACTCCAACATAAAGTTGGCATGGGATTCTGTACGCTTTGTTTTCTTTTTCAAATTGAAAAGTTTGGACCAATCCTCGTTTGGGCCCTGTAGTGAAGAAAAAGAAGAAAGCGGGCGATCACCCTCTAGGGTTTGACCTAAGAGGCGGGCAAGGTCATCATCGGAGAATCCAAAGGTCTTAATGCTATCCATGAAACAAAAAAATTAACAAACGGTTACAGAAAAAGAACAAAAATTGTGCAACAACCAAGGTAAAGTACAATAATAAGTGCTAGCACGCAGTCTCCAGGGGAAAGAACAACGAACACCCCACGGCACAGGGCCGGGAAATCAAGCCAATCAACAGAAAGGGGCCCCCAAAGAAGCAAAAATAGAGGTAGAGACGATGGGGAAACTAATTCAGAACAAACGGAGGAGAACTCTACCCTATTTATCAAAGAGGTACACAGTATCAAAAAATATCTTAAGATGCCAGCTAGAGACACACAAGGAGAAAAGAACAAAAAACCAGTAATAATATGCAAACATTTATTTCATTACTTTAAATGAATGTTGTGGATAAATATGATACATTAATGGCTATTTAATAAGACAAATTCAGGGTAGACAAAACAAATACAAATACAAAATGACAAATAACAAAATACACACACAGGTTCCCACTGAAAGGAAGCAAATTCTACTCATATACACCTTCATTCACACCCAATCACACACATTCATCAAGGTATATATAACTGTGCTATTAGTGCAAAAACTGAATAAGTGGTAAACACCAAGGACCCAGCCCTCAGGGAGGTCTTCACAAAGATACTCAAGGACACAAATAAGTATGGAAATTATAGATGGAATATAAATTTCAGGGGAAGACGATGTATCAAAATATTAAGTCCAAGCTCAACAATCAAGGGGGCGGGGCTCTTGGGAAAAACGCCGACGCGCGTTTCGGTGAAACAACTCCGAGGAGCGGAGAACCACCTTCTTCAGGGCGAGAAACAAAACCACACAAATCAAGAACGGGACCTGGGATAAAAACAGAAAGGACAATGTATGTACATGAAAAGAAATAGAAACATTCGAATGAAAAACAATTTCAATCTGTGATTATCATACAGAAAAGGTGTCTCTACTGCATCAATGAAATGATATATACAATATTGCTATTAAAATCAGGGGATTGAGCGTGTGCACTAGAGATAAAAGAAAAAAATGAAACAAATATAACAAAGAAAGACACCGGAACCTGAAAGAAAAACACAAGAATGTATGTACAGATAAACTAAAAACAAAACACGACAGAACTTCAAAAGGCCAATGTGCAAATAAACATGTAATTAAAGCAAACAGGTTACCTGAATTGATAGAAGTAACAAAAAATCCAGGAGGTGACTATTTACAAGATTTGGAAAGGATTTGGAGATTTGGATTATGCAAATAGTGGCGAAAATACATCTACTAACAACTTTTCGAATTGGGGCAACAGACGTGTCACTACTTTCTCTGACACCACAGATTCGGGTAGTGAGGGTTCCCCGTATGATAATCCGCAACAAGGATCGTCCCTTGATAATTCTGAACAGGGACAATCTTTTGAACGTCCTCTGCAAGGCAACCGTTTTTTAGGCAACCGACGGGGCAATTATCGCCCGCGATACCAAAATCATTTCCAATCCTGCCCCCAGGGCTTCCATCAGAGAGGTCAATACCAGGGCCAAGCTCAGCCTCAACGATATATTCAAACTCGCCAGCACCAATATTGGAGGACATGAATACCATCCCTATCTTTAATCTATCGAAAAGAACCATGGACTATCCCGTTGTGACCCTTCTCACAAAGGGTCTGTCCTTTATTCCCTCCACTACCATCAACAAATTTGAACTTTTTAAAGACCTACATGCATTTTTTCGTAAAGTGCGTCTTAAAAAGTTTTTTATGAATGAAGAAGCTAGCGCTAATCAAGAGAACCTGTCTGGGCTAAGGCCTCCGTCTACTTTTACACCGTCCTTAGAGACTGTAGGCACGGAAGTGAACCTGTTTGAGAGGGCTGTCCTTAACAAAATCCAAAAGGCAGTCAAATATGTTCCTAAGCCTGCATACAACACCACCCGTGAAGAAAACCTTGCTCTTAAAACATTGAAGAATGACAAAGCACTTACGATTAAACCCTGCGATAAGGGAGGTGGCATTGTCATTTTCGATACCATCAAGTATAAAGAAAAAATGCTTGACCTCCTTGGTTCAACAAGACACTATTGTAAGATCCTGACAAATCCTGAACCAAGGATCAAGCGTCGTATCCTGCGGGCAGTGGAACAAGCGGTTGAGAGAGGTGACATCTGCTTGGCAGAGGCCCTTTTTCTCACACCAACTCATACCCGTACACCTATTATCTATGGTCTACCTAAGACACATAAGAATCAACTTGACCCGCCCCTGAGGCCTATTGTCTCTACGATCAGCTCGGCGACGGAACCTCTGTCCAAGTATTTGGATAAATTCCTTCCACCGATCGTGGGAAGTTTACCGTCTTATGTGAAGGATACCGGTCATTTTATATCTAAGATCGAGGGCCTTGACTACGACCCGGAGCGAGATATTCTTGTCACTCTGGATGTCGAATCCCTTTACTCTAATATTCCTCAAAGGGAGGCCTGCCAAGTGGTTAGTAACATCATTGCTACCGATCCTTCTTTGGTTAACGGCCTTTTTCTGACACATTGCCTTGAGATTGTCTTGGAAGAAAACTTTTTCGAGTTTGACGGACAACTCTACCAACAGGTGCAGGGAGTTAGCATGGGCGCTGCCTGTGCACCGAGTGTTGCATGCCTGTACATGGGCGATTACGAAAAGAAGAACATCTTTAACGAAGTAGCCCCCTTTTTTGAGAACGTCAGGCATTGGTCGCGTTACATCGATGATGTTTTCTTCATTTGGACAGGCGACCAATCATCTCTAAACAACTACATTGAATGGCTGAATGCAGCGGACCATAACATCAGGTTCACCGCCCATGTCAGCACTACCAAGCTTGAGTTCCTCGACATCTGGATTGAACATCACGATTGTAAGCTTACTGTATCGCTATATACGAAGCCCACAGCGAGAAACACCTTGCTTCATTTTGAAAGCTTTCATCCTAGGAGTCAAAAAGATGGGATTCCGTTTAGTCAATTTCTGCGCCTCCGCAGAAATTGTACTACCGTCAAAGATTATCTTATCCATGCGGAAACAATGAAGCTTAAGTTCATTAGCAGAGGCTACCCTCCTAGATTGGTGAGAAATGCCTTCAAAAGGGCGCGTTTCTATAACCGCGATGCTATGTTTGAACCTAAACCGCAAAACATAGTCGATAAACTAGTCTGTGTCACTAAACACTCTCCATTCAACAACAAAGTAAGGCAAGCCATTAACTCAGAATGGCATCTTTTAAATTTGGGTGAACAAACTACCCCTATCCCGAAACCGATCTTTGCATTTCGCAAAAACAAAAACCTCAGAAACCTGTTAGTCAGAGCTAAAGATTCAGATCGAAACACCTGGATACAAAAATCCATTGATGGTTCATCACCTGTTAATGGCAACCACAAATGTGGCTCCTGCCATGCTTGCATCAATGCCATTATTGGCACCTCCATATGCATTAATGGCTATACCGCTGACCTGAAGGAGATGACCAATTGCAGAACATCCAACTGCATATATGTGATTCAGTGTCCTTGTCTCCTCTCCTATGTGGGTGAAACCTCCAGAGAGGTCCGGGTCCGAATAGGGGAACATAAATCCAATATAAGATGCTCCAAACACACTGCACCTATTGTGACCCATTGGATGGAGAAAAATCATACAGAAAGTGGGCTGCGTTGGTCTATCCTTGAAAGAATACGTCCCCATAAAGGATATAATCCAGATAGCATCCGCAAAAAACGCGAAGTTTTTTGGATTTTTATCCTTAACACTAAGGAAAGGGGACTTAATGAGTCCCTCCCTTGGGAGAATGCGCTTCTGTAACCATATCTGGCCTTCTCTGATCATTAACTGTTCTTTCTGGAGTTTACTTGTGCAAAATGTTACTTTATTCGTAAATCGTGGTGTCCTTACTTTGTTGTTTATCCATGTATTGTTGTTTGGTCACTTATTGTTTTAAATCAGCTTCTGGTTTCCTGTTATCATTTTCTTAGTAAGTTTTGTTTTATTTGGTTCTTCCCTTTTTTTTCGTGTTTGCATCTTTTAATTGACAGGAATTCTTCCCCTTTAAATCTGAGGCCATAGTCCTTTTGTGCACACCCCCTACTGATGCTATTCTGATTGGAGGGTTTAAATTGTTTGACCTTTTCCGGTTTTTTCACTCGTTAGTGACTGCATCGTTCCGGACGCCGTTTCAGAGACGTTGCTCTATCCGTGTGTAACGCCCGCCGAATGACTGAGGTATCCCTGCTCTGTAATTTCCTCCCTGCCGCTCTTGCGTGGCGTTAGAATTCCAGGGGCTCTTTTGATGATGGGGGTATTCCTGCTCTGATAACTCCTCGAAGCCGCTTTTACTTAGAGTTAGAATTCCGAGGCCTTTCTTACGATTGTCAGCTCCTCCCTGCCGCTCCCGCATGGCGTTAGAATTCCAAGGCCTGCTTTTATGACTGGGGTATTCCTGCTCTGATAACATCTCGAAGCCGCTTTTACGTAGAGTTAAAATTCCGAGGGCTTTTTGACGACTGAGGTATTTCTGCACTGTTAGCTCCTCTATGCCGCTTTTGCGTAGCGCGAGGGTTCTCTGTGTCACACTTTTGATCGGTATTTGTTTACTTTAATTTTAGTTTATTCATCGACTTTCGGCTGTTTGTTACCAGCTTCACGCATCCATCGTGGAATCTGGTCCACTCCGTGCAGTATTTCTGCCTTCACCCGCACGGAATATAAAGATACTCTCTAGTGTGTTTTGAATATAGGTGAGTTTAGACCCTACCGATCCTTTGGACCTGGTTTTTACCATTGACCTTATGATCTGTTTTTCTTCTTCTTTTTTCTTTTTTCTTTATCCTTTCTATATTAGCGGCGATCTGAAAAACACCAGCTTTCTTCGCTGCAGCACTTCCTGTCTGCATCGATTTTTTATAATTTCTGGAATGCAGACTATTTGACGTTATTATCCCTGGGCTTTCCTGGATCTGTATTTCTTTTTGGTAAATACATTCAGCATTCATTCATTGTCAGTCCGTTAATATGTTATCATGCATTTTCGCTGCCTACATTTACCTTTTCTTTTGCCTTTATTTATTTGTTGGTTTAGCCTGCAAATCGGTGAAATCATCCCAAATCTTGTAAATAGTCACCTCCTGGATTTTTTGTTACTTCTATCAATTCAGGTAACCTGTTTGCTTTAATTACATGTTTATTTGCACATTGGCCTTTTGAAGTTCTGTCGTGTTTTGTTTTTAGTTTATCTGTACATACATTCTTGTGTTTTTCTTTCAGGTTCCGGTGTCTTTCTTTGTTATATTTGTTTCATTTTTTTCTTTTATCTCTAGTGCACACGCTCAATCCCCTGATTTTAATAGCAATATTGTATATATCATTTCATTGATGCAGTAGAGACACCTTTTCTGTATGATAATCACAGATTGAAATTGTTTTTCATTCGAATGTTTCTATTTCTTTTCATGTACATACATTGTCCTTTCTGTTTTTATCCCAGGTCCCGTTCTTGATTTGTGTGGTTTTGTTTCTCGCCCTGAAGAAGGTGGTTCTCCGCTCCTCGGAGTTGTTTCACCGAAACGCGCGTCGGCGTTTTTCCCAAGAGCCCCGCCCCCTTGATTGTTGAGCTTGGACTTAATATTTTGATACATCGTCTTCCCCTGAAATTTATATTCCATCTATAATTTCCATACTTATTTGTGTCCTTGAGTATCTTTGTGAAGACCTCCCTGAGGGCTGGGTCCTTGGTGTTTACCACTTATTCAGTTTTTGCACTAATAGCACAGTTATATATACCTTGATGAATGTGTGTGATTGGGTGTGAATGAAGGTGTATATGAGTAGAATTTGCTTCCTTTCAGTGGGAACCTGTGTGTGTATTTTGTTATTTGTCATTTTGTATTTGTATTTGTTTTGTCTACCCTGAATTTGTCTTATTAAATAGCCATTAATGTATCATATTTATCCACAACATTCATTTAAAGTAATGAAATAAATGTTTGCATATTATTACTGGTTTTTTGTTCTTTTCTCCTTGTGTGTCTCTAGCTGGCATCTTAAGATATTTTTTGATACTGTGTACCTCTTTGATAAATAGGGTAGAGTTCTCCTCCGTTTGTTCTGAATTAGTTTCCCCATCGTCTCTACCTCTATTTTTGCTTCTTTGGGGGCCCCTTTCTGTTGATTGGCTATCAGCCGTCATCAGCCAGGATAGCTTGACTCCAGTGGCGTAGTGAGCACGGGTCCCACGTCTGGGAATACCCATCCCACTTAGGGCGAAAAGCGTTACAACAAACAATTGATGGACGGACTGCTGACAATGCAGACATTCTCCCCCAGTCAACAGATCTGGGTTAAATCCATCGTTCTTTTGCCCACTACACCACCCCAGTTTAGACATGGCCATATGCAAATCAGTCTTGACCCTGTGCCTCATGGGAACAGTCCAGCCCGAACTGCCAAGCCATGTCTTCCCTGGACCAGAATCAAGCATCCTAGGACCGGTTTCTGGCTATCAGCCGTCATCAGCCAGGATAGCTTGACTCCAGTGGCGTAGTGAGCACGGGTCCCACGTCTGGGAATACCCATCCCACTTAGGGCGAAAAGCGTTACAACAAACAATTGATGGACGGAATGCTGACAATGCAGACATTCTCCCCCAGTCAACAGATCTGGGTTAAATCCATCGTTCTTTTGCCCACTCCACCACCCCAGTTTAGACATGGCCATATGCAAATCAGTCTTGACCCTGTGCCTCATGGGAACAGTCCAGCCCGAACTGCCAAGCCATGTGTTCCCTGGACCGGAATCAAGCATCCTAGGACCGGTTTCTGGCTATCAGCCGTCATCAGCCAGGATAGCCTGACTCCAGTGGCGTAGTGAGCACGGGTCCCACGTCTGGGAATACCCATCCCACTTAGGGCGAAAAGCGTTACAACAAACAATTGATGGACGGAATGCTGACAATGCAGACATTCTCCCCCAGTCAACAGATCTGGGTTAAATCCATTGTTCTTTTGCCCACTACACCACCCCAGTTTAGACATGGCCATATGCAAATCAGTCTTGACCCTGTGCCTCATGGGAACAGTCCAGCCCGAACTGCCAAGCCATGTCTTCCCTGGACCGGAATCAAGCATCCTAGGACCGGTTTCTGACTATCAGCCGTCATCAGCCAGGATAGCTTGACTCCAGTGGCGTAGTGAGCACGGGTCCCACGTCTGGGAATACCCATCCCACTTAGGGCGAAAAGCGTTACAACAAACAATTGATGGATGGAATGCTGACAATGCAGACATTCTACCCCAGTCAACAGATCTGGGTTAAATCCATCGTTCTTTTGCCCACTACACCACCCCAGTTTAGACATGGCCATATGCAAATCAGTCTTGACCCTGGGCCTCATGGGAACAGTCCAGCCCGAACTTCCAAGCCATGTCTTCCCTGGACCGGAATCAAGCATCCTAGGACCGGTTTCTGGCTATCAGCCGTCATCAGCCAGGATAGCTTGACTCCAGTGGCGTAGTGAGCACGGGTCCCACGTCTGGGAATACCCATCCTACTTAGGGCGAAAAGCGTTACAACAAACAATTGATGGACGGAATGCTGACAATGCAGACATTCTCCCCCAGTCAACAGATCTGGGTTAAATCCATCGTTCTTTTGCCCACTACACCACCCCAGTTTAGACATGGCCATATGCAAATCAGTCTTGACCCTGTGCCTCATGGGAACAGTCCAGCCCGAACTGCCAAGCCATGTCTTCCCTGGACCAGAATCAAGCATCCTAGGACCGGTTTCTGGCTATCAGCCGTCATCAGCCAGGATAGCTTGACTCCAGTGGCGTAGTGAGCACGGGTCCCACGTCTGGGAATACCCATCCCACTTAGGGCGAAAAGCGTTACAACAAACAATTGATGGACGGAATGCTGACAATGCAGACATTCTCCCCCAGTCAACAGATCTGGGTTAAATCCATCGTTCTTTTGCCCACTACACCACCCCAGTTTAGACATGGCCATATGCAAATCAGTCTTGACCCTGTGCCTCATGGGAACAGTCCAGCCCGAACTGCCAAGCCATGTCTTCCCTGGACCGGAATCAAGCATCCTAGGACCGGTTTCTGGCTATCAGCCGTCATCAGCCAGGATAGCTTGACTCCAGTGGCGTAGTGAGCACGGGTCCCACGTCTGGGAATACCCATCCCACTTAGGGCGAAAAGCGTTACAACAAACAATTGATGGACGGAATGCTGTAACACCTGATCAAGGATCATCATGTTCCACATCAGTCTCTCTTGACTATGGCACTGACTACTCCATCACCACCATAGCTGAACTTCTCTAACAGCTAGACAGAGTAAGGGCCGTTGGAGAAATGGCTATATGTCCAACTACCCAATCAGAATTGGTAGACAAATAGGTATATTTTTTTAATGTCTATCCCCGCCAGGCAAACCATGGCAGTAAGGGACAGTAAAATGGTAACAATGCTTCCCTCACCATGGTAGATAACTTCCATGGCAATGGGAACAATACATATTTTAATAAAAAATGTAATCTAGTTTCAGGATTCCTTTTTTAAAATAAAAAAGATAATTTGGCGCTTGGCTGCATCAGCATGATGCAGTCCTGCACCAAACGTTTGGGAGGAATCTCTGTGATAGTAGTTGCTGCCAATGCAATGTAAATAACCTGCTGCTTGGTGGTCATTTATAAATGTGGCAGACTGTCCCTCCACCAGGAGGAAAGAGTAATTTACTCATTCCCTCTGGAGGAACAACAGTCCGTCCTTCCATTTATAAATCAAGCCCTAAGTCAGAAGGTAAAATCATTAACTAGGATAAACCTGTTTGGTGTATACGACTTACGCTCCATCGGAGTTGGCCTCAAATTGCACTTATGTGCCATCCTACTGCAACCATTAACTATCATTGTTGAGTTTGATATTTCTACTTAAAACTCTAAAAATGTGTATCTCCAGTTCTCCTTGATGGATTTTTCGAATTTTTCTGTTCATTTGCTTATTAAACTATACTCTATTTTTCCAATGTGTATTGGTGTTTTTATTGTTTTGATTTTACTCTTATACTGTTTGAGTACTGCATTAATACTTTACAAATTGCCTTGAATTAAGCCTGCCTACTCTGTGCCATTGCAACCAAGGGGTTGAGTGCAGATTAATTTAGGGACGTGAACGGTTCACTCTGACAATGGACACCCCAAATAATAATCCAATATCTTACATTCCATTTTATGCAAACTTATTTGCAGGTCTGAGAGGGAACATGCCTAGGTGTTGTTCTTGTAAGCTGATCAAATGGGGTTGTATATCAATGATGTTCTCTTGAGAATGAATGATCTAAAAATGTATAATCGATACTTCACTAACAATTCTTACAATGTAGAGCTGAGTTTAAAGTTCAGTGCTAATAGAAAATGCTTTTTGGAAGTAGAACTCAATGTTACTGACAAGGTATTATCTTTCAATTTGTTTGGAAAACGTACCTAAGCCAATTCAGTGTTACATGCAAAATGTGGTCAGCCAAAGATATAGATTGACAATATTCCTTACGAAGAACTGTTGGGATCGAAAAGGGAATTGCAGCACAGACATGGAATACAATAAAGAAGAAATGTTTGTTACAAAGAAATTCATGGATACAAGTTATGGGCCCAATTCACAAAGGTAAACTAAGAACTGAAGTCTAAGTTTAGACTCAAAGTTTAAGTTTAGACCTGAATTCTAAGGGCCCAATTCACAAAAGTAAATTTAGACTTAAGTTTACATATGTGTATGGGGCCCTTTGATTTCAGGTCTAAACTTAGACTTCAGATCTAAGTATACCTTTGTGAATCAGACCAAATAGTATAATATACTAGAAGCAACAAAAGGCAAAGGAGAGAAGGTTTCAAGGGATGGGTTGCTTAAATACAAAATCAACACACATTCGTAAGACACATTTCGGTTTATTAGGAGAAATATTAATGGTAATGAACTGGTGTACAACAATTTGAGAAGGCACTGGGATGTGTTAACTTTAGATCCAGAGCTGGAAAAGCATATCTGTGAATGATCATTGATTTTTTTCATTCAAATCTGTTTATTAACATTTTAACATTTCTCATATTTCTTACATACAGTTGCATATTGGTGGCCTGAGTACATCATAATATTGTAAATCTGACAGAAGACATGCATAGCTGCATAAGACATAAATTATGAATCCACAGCTGTATGGCTATGGATAAAAAAACACGGTGCGTGATGAGCCGATGCACAATAAAGGTGAAGACCTGGCTTTTCGACAGAGATATGGTATCCTCAGCGCCAGGATACCCCTAGTGGTGACAGTTCAGTGCTTTACAAAAGTTAATTGATTGATTGATTGTTTAGCGTCTTGCGAACTATGTCCTCAAATTAGATCATCAGCAGTTTGCGGTGTGACTTCTGGCAGTGCCATGGCATCATGTTTAGAAGGCCAGATGGTAGATGAGCTATCCTCGCTGTAGGACCTAATCGACTTTCTGTCGGTGTTTAATTGGGGTGCGTGTTCCCAGATGTTGGTGGCCATCTGCAGTGTATGTTGTTGCTCCTAAATCACCTGCTCCAGGCTGGGAGTGGACTTATCACTTGTGGGGCACTCTCCTCTTCAGTGATTCTGCTGGCGACTGTCTCTACATGGGAGTCCTGGTGCCTCACTTCCAGCCTGAGAAGGGTGTTGCGATGCAGTACCCTTGCTGTTAATGCAGTCTCAGGCTTCCTTGGGGTCTGTAAAGAAATACGATTTACAGATCCATCAGGACCCTACGTTTTGCTGGGAATAGGAGGGAGTATTTCATATCCAACTTGTGCAGGTGGTGTTTAACAGATAGGAACGAGTCCCTTAGGAATGGTACTCCCAGAGTGTAGTCTGGAAAGAGCATCAATCGGTTATAGTCTCAGTGAGGTCAGCCATCTTTTGAGTTTCTCTAAGGATGAGGCTGAGGTAGCAGTCTCAATTAATCAGTACTTTAAAAACCAGTGGCCTGTGGTTGGCTCCCTGTATTGATCTGTATGCAGGTACCCAATGTGCTTTCTCAATAGAAAATAATGGGAGTGATAAAACCGTGGATTCATTGTTTCATGTAGTCAACTGCATCCTATCCCTCTTTGATCTCTGGAAGACCCACAACTCAGATATTGTTACATCTGGAGCTTCCTTCTGCTTTATCTGCCCTCTCCTTGAGGAGGCAGATTCTTTCTGTGAGTTGATTGATGTGGGTTTCTGTGGCATGTACCTGGGGTTGCAAGGCAGCCAGTGACTGTTCCTTCTTGTGTACCCTTTCTCCCAATTTCCGGTGATCAGCATGAGGCAGAGCAAGGTCGGTTGCAACCATTCAATCTTGTTTTCATTTGAGAGTCTTGATTTCTTAATAGCTGTCAACACTATGTGTAACTTGTCCTCGAGTACCATGGTGCCACTCGAATGAACAGGTGTGTCCGTAGCATCAGACAGGGTTCCTTAGACAACAGATTACCATGGGGGCACGCCCATGGTGCCAGATTGCAGGTGACTCATGGGCTGGTCTGTCAGTTCAATATTGCTGGGGTGTCCAGGGTTGATGAGGGTGAGCCCGCTTGCTTGTGTCAGAGGCAGTGGTATTACACAGCAGCATGAGTAGCTCTCCTGCAGGACTCAGTCTTTTTTTCCGCACACTTGACTCAGCAATTGCAGTGTGGCGACAGGGTGTAGAGGCAAAAATGTTGATACTGTATGGAAATAAGTTGTTTCTAGGTAGTGGTGTAGCCAAGAGGAATATAGAAGTGCCCTTGTCCCGCTTGCTCACCAGAGGTTTGAGGAAATATGAATTTTGTGATCAGTTATGTCCCCTATCGTAGACCCCAACGGCTCCATGTACATGCTATAAGTACATGTATGTTCCCTCCTGCTCCAGTTCTGAAGACGCAAATATATGTGCGTCCACCGTCAACATGTCCTCTTTCAGATCCGCCATGAATGGGTCAGATATTCCATTCCTAAGTATGAAAGGCCACCGACTTTATATGGTTCACTTTCCACATTTTACAGATTCAGTCGAGTAGGCCCGAATTCTGTCTTCAAGCCTTTTCTGCCTTCTGCCTCTGAAAGCTCCAGTCCGAGCCTGCATCTGTGACCATGAACTTTGTCTTACTCCCTGCGCGGCTAACGGTGCCTGATCTAGCCCGTCGCCTGCCAAGAACTGTATTTCACCTTCAAGATTATCTCCTCCGCCCCTCATCCGATGCATTCCTGTCTAGCAGTTTAGGTAAACATTCCTCCAGCTACCGTGCAAAGGGGCCAGGCCTCGCTGTCCTCATGCAAGTAATTCCTAGCCCTGTTACCATGGAATATTCCTACCCCCTCGCATTTAGTGTAGACACTTAGACGCTTGTACACGCACTAGTCAGTATAGTCAGTATAGAATAAGATTCTATCCTAAGAGACCTCTCTTTTTGGATAACACAGTTCTTTAAACATAGGATATTAGATATGATTTGGGATTAGGTTGACATAACCCCAGACTTTTGTCTCCACATGTAGAGCTAAATGTCAAGTCCCTTTCTCCCTCTAGTTGCACGTCAATCACACGTCATGCGGCTGCGCACGCATCTCTGTCAAATATTTCTGCTGACATTGCAGGATTCTCTTATGGATACACCCACTTATGCATTATTTATGATAATGTTGTCTAGTTACGCCTATTCTAGTTACGCATGCATAGTTCATTTTTCTTATCAGTTGATACGCCTACTGCATCTGTTTTACTGTAATGCCTTTTCTATAAAAATGATTACCTGTCAATAATATATGCCCTTCCTTCCTGAACTTTCGTGGTGATGGAATAGAACGCCTACAATTTAAATTGTATTCCTTTGTATAGGAATAAAGCCTTTTTAAACCTCTAATACCACGGATTCTGCCTCTCATTTTACTGAGTTATTTCTAATAGATTTTACCGCATAAAAAATAGTACCGGTAACGAAATATTTACCACATAAATTGGCGCCCGAACAGGGACACTTTCTCATCTCACGCGCCGGCGGTGCGTTGCAGGCCCGGTCTCCTGCCACAGCTGAACGGACATCAAAAAAAACGCGTATCTGCAGGATTTCCTGTATCTCCTTCCGGCCAAGCGGGGACGACTGAGGCTGCGATCAACACCCAGACGAGGCGGTGAGAAGTGCGAAGTATCCCGACCAGAGCCTAGCTGAGAGAGCAAGATCCGAGGTATACAGAGACCCGCCAGGTTCCGAAGTTCCGAGTCCGGTCGAGTCGAGTCCAGTCCCGTCCAGTTTCAAGTTCCGTTCCGAGGCCTTCCGTTCCGAGCTACCCGGTGAGTACCATTACCGGGGAGGCACTTAACGTGCACATAGTCTGTGCCGGTCAAGACGGGTTTGGGTACACAAATCCGGTCTGCACTGTTTTAGCAGTGTATCTGTACTGTTTAGCAGTATATATAGTATGTTGTGCATATAAATAAATATAAATAAGTATTATCTAGTGTCAGTATAATGTCAGTAACTAGTTTTCTATTAGTTATCATTGTTCGTAAAACTGTTAAGTGTTAAATGTTTTAAATACGTTCTATATACTATGGTGTGAATGACTGTTCATTATTGTGTTTTTGTAAAGTGTGTTCTAGTAATAAGGTCTAAAAATGCCGCTCTTTTCGAAACTAAGACAGATCAAAACTAGAAAAGGTGTACTCGAAGAAGCCGTTCCCATCCCACCGAGGGACACTCCAGGGTACTTTATGTATCATAAGCATGGCCTAGATGCTGTATTATTTCTTGATTTATGGGTGGACTACACCAAAGAATTACCAGAGAGTCAGAGATGGCCCGCAGCGGGGACCTGGGATGCAGATTGCATCATGAGAGTAGAAGAAGAATTATGGAAAAAGAAAGCCAGACAGTCACAGAAAGATGCCATTGAATTATGGCGTAAAGAATCATATAGACGCACGGAAAAAGCACTCAGACAGGAAGAGAAAGGTAGAGAGAATTCAAATAAAACCCGAGAAAATCTATTACTTGAGGAAGGTACCCGAGTAAAATCAGAACAAGTAGACAGACAAAGAAACGCTCTTATGAATGGTATGTATCCACTTTTGGCCGAAGGGTTACCTAAGGCTACTCCGGAAATACCAAAAGACTTGCCACCTCCATTGTTTCCGATAAAAACACACCCCAAGGGGCATCCCAGAACTGCAGAAGATGTTTTCCTTTCCCGCTATTTAGATGACGCAGCTCCCGAGTATGCTAATACCGCACCACATAGACCGCTTGCCGATGATGCTCATAGCCAAGAGCATTCGTCTGTACCTCCACAACAACAAGCTTCGACACACATTCCGACAAGCACATCTGTTTCTACAGCTTTTCCCGCAACGACGGTTGCTGTCTCACCCTCAACAAATCCTTTCACGTCCAGCACCCCAGACGGTGCTATAGGAGGTACGACAGACATTTTCTCTACGCCACCCAGAGGAGATAAATTTTCCCTTAGAGAATTAGCACACCAACGTACGCCCAAACTAGCAACCCCCGACATGCTCAAGGAACTTCTAGTAGATTGTAGATATGATCCTGTACCCGGTAAACGGGACGAAATGCTGCTGTCGTCATTACGTATTAGACGAGCTGCAATATATTTAACGAAGCTACCAGGAATGGCTACACATTTAGAAAATATATATCACTTTGTCCAGTCAGGACGGGGTCCTGAAAGTATTAGCAGAGCCATGGAGTACCAGAAAGTGGAGGTACAGGGACAACTGTTACGTTTCCTCATAAACTGTGTAATCAGAAATCAAGACCGGCCTGGGGTAAATCCGGAAGAAATGCAAAACCTTGTCACTTGGGGTAAGAATATATCAGAAGGGAGACATGATAAACAGTTATGTATAGTAGCTATGTACCGAAAGATCCGCAAAGAGGTAGAACGAATACACGAAGAAAGATTAGAGGTAGACGCCGCTGATCTAAACAGAGAGGAGGAGGAGCAAGAATCAGACCAAGTAGATACAATAGCTTATGTAGGTAGAGGAAGATCCCATAATAATACCAGAGGTTTTAACAACCCAATACGTCCGATACGTCCAGAATGTAATAGACATCTTCCAAACCCTATGCTAAATGCAAAATCCCCTGAACACTTATTCCAAGCCGCTGATAAATTACTCCGAGATCGAAGGGGGTACCACGTGCTCGATTCCATGGACGAACAAGAATTAGCCAGGTCAGCAGTACAATGGGCTGACAGTCCCGGCGAATACAATGACGATGTACTTGCACACACGTTTCTGAATCTAGACCCATATGAACAGCGTTTAGCTAGTATATACATGATTCAACACCTCCTTATATTATATAAAAGCCAACACTCCGATCCAGGACCCTTACCTGACATATTGACAGAACTACTCACGAATATATGGAGAGGGTCAGGTACTGATTTGATTAAGGAAATTCTAGAATCCCGAAACCAATATTTAAATTTCGTATGCCCAGAACACGTTCCAGTTCCCATCATGGGGAGAAAAATGTATCACATAGATAGACAGAATCCGTTACGCGAAGTACACCCAATTAGAGGTGCCGATGATAATTTTACACGCGTGTTTGTATACACGCCTATAACTAAACTAGAATTATTAGAAATGAAGAAAGTAGTACCCAGTCATGACAAAGATCCAGCAGGTTTCCACCGTGAGATAAAAGACATGTTACTCATGGGAGAGTATACCTACCCCGATATTATGAAAATACTAAAAGTCCTGTTACCCGCAGGTGTTTATGAGAAACTCAAAGAAAAGGAATGGGAGGTGGGAGACCAAAAGATAGATTGGACAGCATTAGAAAACGAAGAAACAGCTCGAGGTCCAGGTTTAGGGCTTGGGGAAAAGACCAAAATACTACCAGGTTTATTAGTACAGGTACTGCCACGTTTATTAACTACGAAAAAGGAAGACTGGGGTGCAATCTCAGCCTGTAAACAAAAGCAAGATGAAGACACTAGTGATTTTTATGCCCGATTCGAAAAATGTTTCGGTATAAATAGTGGAATAAAAGCAAGTAGCGAATCGTATCCACATCTGTTTGTGACAAAATTAGTTGAAAATTCCTTGCCCCAAGTTAAGAATAGAGTATTAAAATTCGAGAGTACCTGGCAAGGTAACACTCCGTCACAAATGTTACAAATGCTACAGTACCATCATAATAGAATTAGAGAGGAACAAGAACATGAACAAAGACGCATGAAAGACACGAAAATGAAAATGCTAGTTTCCCAGACAGTTCCAGCTGACGGTCATAAAAAGGGTATGACACAGTCCAGTGATTCAGCAGGGTCTGTAAAAGGGACATGCAACTATTGTAAACAGCCAGGTCATTATATACACGATTGTCCAGTCTTAAAACATAATATCGCCATAGGTATTACAAAAGAAAGACCACGGCCACTTAGACAGGATCAGAACCAACAAGGAGCCCCGCAGCATGCACAGTCCATGCCAGCTCCGCAACAGTCTATGCCAGCTCCACCACCGCAGCCTATTGCTGCCACACCAACAACGACACGACAGATGTACCAGACCGCACAGTATGACTACCCTGATTATCAACGATACTCATGAAACAGCCTAGAGAGGGAAGTTGGCTTACCCCTTATCGAGGTCCCTGTAGATCAAGAAGGACCTTATGTACACAGTGAACTATTAGGCCAAGATAGAAAATTTTTACTTGATACAGGGGCAAGCCGAACAACAATAAAACGTAGTGAAGTTCCAGGGGCACCCCTCTCAGGCTCACAGAATATTTCCCTTGGTTTTTCAGGAAAACCTATCATTAACGAAGTATCACAGCCTCTTCCACTTACGATTGGTCCCTTGACACAAACTACAGATTTATTGCTTACTAAATCATGTCCAGAAAACCTGTTAGGTATAAAAACATTGAAAGCTCTAGGAGCTATAATATGTTGTTCTCCGGAAGGAGTAAGATTGTTTTTACGTGATTTCAAAGGGCACTATGTGTCCCGAGACATGGATCACCGACTGCAGACTTTACCCACACATTTATGGGCACAAGGCCCCACTGATGTTGGTTGCATGAACATTACACCATATCGAGTTACACTGAAAACAGGAATAGTACTACCACGAATGCGACAATACAAGTTACCACCAGATGCTGTAGTGGCTTTACTGCAAATCATTGACAAACTCATTACACAAGGAGTGGTTGTGGAAACTGACTCCAATGTATGTAATTCCCCGATAATTCCGATTCTTAAAAGAACGGATCCAAAAGCACCACCAGTATATCGATTGGTTATTGATCTGCGCGAATTAAATAAATGTATTGTACCACAATACCCTGTGGTCCCAGATATCTCTTCATTACTCACAGCTATTGACTCAGAAGCAACGTTTTTCACTGTAATTGATCTCAAGAATGCTTTCTTTAGTGTCCCAATAGATCCGGAAAGTCAATATTTATTCGGTTTTAGTTTAAATGGACGAAGTTTTAAATTCACACGCGCACCTCAAGGATTTACAGAAAGCCCCAGCATCTATAGCCAAGCACTGAAACGAGAACTTGACAGTATCCACATGCCAGTTAACACTGCCTTGCTTCAATATGTCGATGATCTGCTGATCACCGCTCGAAGCGAACCTGAATGTGAAACAGCATCACTGACGGTTTTGAAATTTCTGGCTGACAAGGGGCACAAGGTGTCCCCTTCTAAGCTGCAATTCTGTGTCCAGCGAGGTGTTTACCTTGGGCACTCGCTGTCCAAGGAGGGAAGGCAGCTTACACCCGACCGCATACAGTTAATTGCTAACATGCCACCACCCAAGACACAAAAGGAGGTACGGGCTTTTATAGGCCTCACTTCATACTGTAGGCAGTGGATCCCTCAATATGCATTTCTAGCAAAACCACTCATCCAGTTGACAACACAGGAGGCAGCCACATCGACTGTCCTCCCTTGGACTCAGGAACATACACAAGCTTTTGAAAGCCTAAAGAAAGCTTTATGTCAAGCACCTGTTTTAGCAACACCAAGTTACAATAAACATTTTACGCTCTTTGTTACAGAACGCGAAGGTACTGCCTTGTCAGTACTCACACAGGAACAAGCAGGATCACACAAACCATGTGCTTATTTCTCTAGTACATTAGATCCAGTAGCTCAGGCACTTCCAGCGTGCCTGAAATCAGTGGCAGCAACAGCTTTAGCAATCCGACAAAGCGATGCCATAGTGTTAGGACATCAACTGACAGTACAAGTACCACACGCAGTAGAGGTTCTCTTGAACCGCACACAAACACAACACTTGACTATAGCAAGACTCACCGGTTACGAATTAACACTGTTTCAGCCACATATAGAAATCAGACGTTGTAGTACATTGAATCCTGCCACACTTTTGCCAGTAAACGGAACAGACCCACTAGCACATGATTGTATTGAAGTTATTACTATCACGACGAAACCCAGACAAGACTTGACAGACGTCCCATTGTCAGATCCAGACCTGACGTTGTATGTAGATGGTTCATGTATGAGAACAAGTACAGGAGAGCTAGTGGCCGCGTATGCAGTCACAACAGACACTGAAGTCATTGAAACATATTGCATAAATACCTTGTCAGCTCAAGCAGCAGAGCTCATCGCTCTGACACAAGCCTGTATTCAAGCCACAAATAAGAAAGTCAACATATACACCGATTCACGTTATGCATTCGGAGTCGTCCATGACTTCGGCGTACTGTGGCGAGAGAGAGGTTATTTAACTTCTCACGGTGCCCACATTCAGCACGGACCCCTCATTCATGCCTTATTAGATGCAATACATCTACCCACTGCAATCTCAATTATGAAATGTAAAGCTCATACGAAAGTTACTGATATCATTTCCCAAGGCAATGATCTAGCTGACAGAACAGCTAAACAGACTGCTCAAACTCACACATCTGACATGACAAAGACAATAGTTCTGACACCAACACATTGCATGACGGTTAAGGATCCCGCTCTTGACGTAATTGACATACAGACACATGCTACACCAGATGAAATAAAGAAATGGACTGAATTAGGAGGGATCCAAACGAATCAAGGATGGATGACGAAGGAAAAATCTGTATGGTTCCTTCCTGACTCTATGGTTCAAGTTATCATTAATACAATACATAGTCCAGCGCACCTAGGAGAAAAAGCTATGCTAGACAGCATTCAACACATTTGGTTCAACAAACATTTACGAGCAGCAGCTAAACAAAAAGTTCGTACCTGTATGATATGTTGTCAGTTTAATCCAGGTAAAATCATCCCCGTAGAACAGGGTGGATTCCAAACTCCCGATCACCCTTTTGAAGTCCTCCAGATGGATTATATCCAGATGGAACGATGTCGAGGATTCAAATATGTTCTCGTAGTTGTCTGTGCTCTTTCCCGTTGGACAGAAGCATACCCGGTTTCAGATTACACTGCCCCGACTACTGCCAAACAGTTAGTTCGAGAATTCTTCCCACGGTACGGTTTACCACGTGTTGTCTACTCAGATAACGGCCAGCCGTTCTCATCCGAACTAATGAAACACGTTTCACTTTTGTTAGGCTATCAATGGAGATTTCACTGTGTCCGACACCCCGAGGCAGCAGGTCTCGTGGAACGACATAATCAAACTCTGAAAATTAGATTGTCCAAAATATGTAGAGAGAAAGGTGTCGATTGGGTAGTAGCCTTACCAGTTGCACTCTTTTACATGAGAATGGTAGCGCACTCTCGAACAGGGCTATCCCCTTATGAGGTGATCTTTGGCAGACCACCAAATATGTGGGGGACGCCTATACCACGCAAAATAACTGATGTTGACTGTAATATGCTGACAGATTACCTGGCTTCCTTGATGTCTGCACTACAATCTTGTCGTTCACAGGTAGCTGCAGCCTTTCCCGACAACACCGAGGTGAAACCCCATGACGTAGTTCCCGGGGACCTGGTGTTAGTGCGGAATTTTGACCGGAAGACTCAGCTGGATCCTAGGTGGAAATCGCCTCAACTTGTACTACTCACCACGAGGACAGCCGTGAAGATCGAAGGTCGCAAAGGATGGTTACATTCAAGTCATATCAAGAAATTTCATGGACTACCGTCTGATGTAAACGTTACACCTCGCGTGTCTTCACCGATTGACTCAAAGCTCCCTTTGGTTGAACAAAGCGATAAGGAACTATACAAACTAAAATTACGGTCTAATAAGTCAGACAATTTGATTGTTTAAGTCCTCTCCAAGGTGAATCGGTCGAATTTGTCTCTAACATGTATCCCCTAGACCTGAATAGAGAAAGAAACCGAAAGATGCAGTTGAAAAAGCATGCGTACTGTAAATCACTGTGTAGTCATTGCACAGTGACGTTATTAATCTTGTTTTTCTTAAGTCTTTTAATAATCGCTGCAAGTATATTGTTGCACATATATTATCCTATTTCTAAACATGTTTACAATGTTACTGCTGAACATTCTTTTAGTGAATTACCCCCGCATGAGTTGTCCTATAGATTTGCGCTGCGCAATAACACTTTCATTAGTATGCTACATCATTCCCATCAAACCAGCAATGCCACAAATTGTTGGATATGTGGCCGACTCCCTCCCTATCAGAACTATAAAGGAGTTTTGCCCCTCTTTCCCTATCCGTTCACACACAATGGCTCCTGTGGAGCATGGTTTAGTTTGATTAATTCCCTAGATTCAAATTCCGCAGTTTATCAAGACAACTGGGTATGGGGAAACCTGAACTTAGTTTTGCTTAAAGTCTGCTACCCTAACAAGGAGGGACTTCCCAAAAGAACAGGAACTGATCTAGAAAATGAAGTATACGGATTAGGTAATTTTACACTTAACCTCATGATCCTGAACGTTGAATCTGAAGCTACACCAATCTTGCCCGCCATGTCCGTATTCCCAGTAAAAGGGGAACTATGTATAAGAAAGAATGGCTCCATACACATGGGCCATAGTAAATGCACCACTGTGATAAAATTCAGTGATCAAGGCAAGTCTACATTTAGAGCTTCTCGTCATTCCTACTTTATATGTGGCCAAACCGCATATATACGCCTACCTTTAGATTGGGATGGTACCTGTTACATAGCATTCCTTCTGCCACCTGTTTTCCTAGCCCCTCCTGATTATCATAGAAATACCCATTTAGTACACAATAGACAGCAGAGAGATCTCCCAATTGTCGATTACACTGAAACGGCATGGGAAAAATACACAGATTTCAATAAAGGTTTCTTTCCTTATATAGGTACAGTCACTAATAGTAAGCTAATACGTAGATTAACCAGAACCCTTGAAGCAGTAGTGAACGAAACTATTTCCGCCTTAGGCAATTTAACAGAAGAGCAGTCTGCTATGTGGATTGTTGTGCTTCAAAATCGTCTTGTCCTTGACGTCATCCTGGCCGATAGGGGCGGAGCTTGTAGGGTCATCGGATCAAGTTGTTGCATTTTCATACCAGAAAATTCACCGTCAGTATATGAAGCCATAACCCGCCTTCATAAGATTGTAAGCCAGATACACCAGAGTCCAGGCACCTGGACTTGGTCCGGTTGGTTCTGGGGCGTGTTGTCAGCCTGGGGATGGAGAATACTCTCCTTCCTAGGTATTGGCTTTCTCATACTATTCAGTTGCTGCTTATGTCTACAATGTGGGCCAGCGATTTGTGGTCTGTGTGCCACCTCGTGTATCCCACATCCAAGTTTTCGTTCGAGATCCCGGAAGAAGAAAGAAGAACAAATGATGCTATATGAACAGATCGATGGATTGATGAAGATCGATATCTCCTAAGGGTCCGAAGGGGACAAGGAGGGAATGAGGAAATATGAATTTTGTGATCAGTTATGTCCCCTATCGTAGACCCCAACGGCTCCATGTACATGCTATAAGTACATGTATGTTCCCTCCTGCTCCAGTTCTGAAGACGCATATATATGTGCGTCCACCGTCAACATGTCCTCTTTCAGATCCGCCATGAATGGGTCAGATATTCCATTCCTAAGTATGAAAGGCCACCGACTTTATGTGGTTCACTTTCCACATTTTACAGATTCAGGCGAGTAGGCCCGAATTCTGTCTTCAAGCCTTTTCTGCCTTCTGCCTCTGAAAGCTCCAGTCCGAGCCTGCATCTGTGACCATGAACTTTGTCTTACTCCCTGCGCGGCTAACGGTGCCTGATCTAGCCCGTCGCCTGCCAAGAACTGTATTTCACCTTCAAGATTATCTCCTCCGCCCCTCATCCGATGCATTCCTGTCTAGCAGTTTAGGTAAACATTCCTCCAGCTACCGTGCAAAGGGGCCAGGCCTCGCTGTCCTCATGCAAGTAATTCTCAGCCCTGTTACCATGGAATATTCCTACCCCCTCGCATTTAGTGTAGACACTTAGACGCTTGTACACGCACTAGTCAGTATAGTCAGTATAGAATAAGATTCTATCCTAAGAGACCTCTCTTTTTGGATAACACAGTTCTTTAAACATAGGATATTAGATATGATTTGGGATTAGGTTGACATAACCCCAGACTTTTGTCTCCACATGTAGAGCTAAATGTCAAGTCCCTTTCTCCCTCTAGTTGCACGTCAATCACACGTCATGCGGCTGCGCACGCATCTCTGTCAAATATTTCTGCTGACATTGCAGGATTCTCTTATGGATACACCCACTTATGACATCATGTATGATAATGTTGTCTAGTTACGCCTATTCTAGTTACGCATGCATAGTTCATTTTTCTTATCAGTTGATACGCCTACTGCATCTGTTTTACTGTAATGCCTTTTCTATAAAAATGATTACCTGTCAATAATATATGCCCTTCCTTCCTGAACTTTCGTGGTGATGGAATAGAACGCCTACAATTTAAATTGTATTCCTTTGTATAGGAATAAAGCCTTTTTAAACCTCTAATACCACGGATTCTGCCTCTCATTTTACTGAGTTATTTCTAATAGATTTTACCGCATAAAAAATAGTACCGGTAACGAAATATTTACCACAGGTTGTGCAGCAACTTCAGCCCTGGTCATCCGGATGATGATGGATATGCTACCAAAAACTTAATGTGAAGGCAGAGACCATTATTGCAGGGGACCAGTGTATAATGATTGGGTGTTGCAGTCTTGGTATCACAAGCCTCTAGTGTCTGCTCAGGCGATCCAGTTGTGCTGTTTACAGATATCCCAAGTTTAACACTGGAAGATGCGGGATAAGGCTAGTGCAAAGGAATAGTGCATTTGTTTTATAAAGTTGCGTGAGGCAGTGGTATGAGCATGCATATCTAAGTCATCAGTAAAGGTGGGCCCGAATGGCACCAGTGAACACATGGGTAATGCACAGATGAGAGTGTTCAAAGCAGTTAGGGAAGGCAAAGTAAATGTCACCAGGTTAGTCAGTGGCACATCTTACTACTTTGGGGCATGAATACGAGGAAGATTGTAGAAGTACGACCATGCTCCCAATATCTGCCTCAGAAGCAGTCTGTCTCGGGTTCATGTAAAATATAGTGACAATGGTCTTCCCAGAGTTTAATATATGGGATGGTTGGTTTTGCTACTTCCCCAGTTCATATGACGCATGTGTCTGCTGCGGAGCAGTGAACATGGGCAGATTTAATGGAATTAGCACAGCACCACACTCACCTCCAACTATGTGGATCTGGTCAAGTATGAGGGCCCCGGCACTGCAGTGTCACTGCAAGCAGACAGCGGCACACTGGCAGTAAGTATCAAGGCTGCTTATTTGTCCAGTAGGTCCAAGTAGGGGCCTCAGAGGACTCGGACCTGATGCGGGAGTATTAGGGGAAGCAGTACTCAGTGACACAGTGTGGGGAGGAAGATGATAGCAGCTATGGGCCCTTCTCAGATGCTGGTTTTAACACCATGCCGTGTCTTCCCCCGGTGTCAGCATCAACCGCAGGGTGGCGACCCATGGCTGTCTTGTCAACCACGGAGCAGACGCTCAGTCTGGATCAGGGCCTCCAGTTGCTGAAGGGAGGGGGAATAACAATGAGTGTGGGGCCCTATGTCAAAGTTTTAATACATATGTACATAGCGCAGAATTTTCTCTTTGCTCTTATTTTCCCTTACTGTGTCCCCTTCCTCTCTTTCTCCTACCCTTTTTCCTACTGTGCACTGTATGGCTACTGGGCTCGTGCCCGCAATTGTGTCATGGGGTTCTTTGGGTTCACAGTTGAATATGACAGCTGGTGTTATTACTGTAGGAGACATGGAGATCAGAATTTAAATAAAGACTCTCCTGCTACGCATGAGACCGTGTGATATCTTCATTCAAATTTACCTGCATTACCACATAATTTTGTTGCAACGGGTGACAGGACCTGTGAGTGCCACTTCTAGGGAGAATACTGGCTGTATTTTCGGAGTGAAGTTGGCTATGCTGGATTTTGCGCATCATCTCTCAAGAGCCATCTGCGCTGCTCTACGATTGCCTGAAACAACCAGTGTGAGCAGGAAGTGTGCAGCATGCTGAGCGTTTCCATACTACGACTGGTTGATGGGACCACCTGAGAGGGAGGTCTTCACTGGGAGCGCACCTCTTTAAAGGAGCCAAAGGTAAATCCTCCTCAAGACAGGAGCAAGCACCCGGTGCTTCAAGTCTGGTTTTAGTTTTGGCTACCATTTTGTCATCCCACTGTATTACTATTAGTTTATGAGTTCCAGCTATATAGCAGCCAACCTATGCACCTCTCCTGCCCCTTTCTGCATCCCTGTTCTCTTTTTCTGCACCTCGTTTGCCTTTTTCTGCACCCCCTTTTCCTCTTTCTGCACCCCCTTCCCTCTTTCTGCATCTCTCTTGCCTATTTCTGCAACTCTACCCTCTTTCTGTAGTTCTCTTGCCTCCTTCTGCACCTCTGTTGCTTCTGTCTGTACTTCTCTTACCTCTTTCTGCAACCCTCTTGTCTGTTTCTGTACCTCTGTTGGTTCTTTCTGCACTGTTCTGCTTCTTTCTGCACCTCTCTTGTACATTTCTGCACCCCTCTTGCCTCTTTCTGTACCCCTCTTGCCTCCTTCTGCACCTCTGCTGGTTCTTTCAACACTGCTCGTGCTTCTTTATACACCTCTTTTGCCTCTTTCTAAAACTCTCTTGCCTCTTTCAGTACTTTTCTTGCCTCCTTCTGCACCTCTGTTACTTCTTTTTGCACTTCTTGTGCTTCTTTCTGCACCTCTCTTGCTTCTTTCTGCACCCCTCTTGCCTCTTTCTGCCCCCACTTCCCTCCTTCTGCACTTCTCTTGCTTCTTTCGGCACTTCTCTTGCCTCTTTCTGCACCCCTCTTGCCTCTTTCTGCACCTCTGTTGGTTCTTTTTGCACTGCTCTTGCTTCTTTCTGCACCTCTCTTGCCTCTGTTTGCACCCCTGTTTCCTCTTTCTGCACCTCTTCTGCCTGCTCCTGCAACTCTCTTGCTTCTTTCTGAATTTCTCTCACCTTTTTCTGTGCTCAAATGGGAAGTGCAAGCTGTCAAAGTTAAAGGTCTGTGTGCTCTTGTGACTGTTGTATAAGTTTACTTCTACATGTATTCTTACATGCGTTATGCATCTGAAGATGGGTAACTTCTCCTATAGGTCGTTAAATCTTCTCAGTTCTGCTCTGTCAGTCGGTTGCACAGGCAGACATGTTTTATGTACATAAGTGTTATAGAGCCCTTCAAATATACTATTGAATACCCATGTGCCCTGTATTGTGAGCAGAAAGAAATGCCTACACCTTTTTGTACACAAATTTACAGAGTATGCTGTTTGAAACACAGGTATTCAAATATTTGTATGTTTATTTTTATATAACATGTCACCATGTAAAAGCAGAGACACACGCATACATACCTTCACTAACTTGGTGAGACTTACAAGAGTGATATGCTAAGGATTGCTGTTTTACTTTTGATAGGCCTAACATTTTGAGCAGTCGATGAATAGTGAGCCTTCAAGAGAAAAGTGAGGTTTAAGACATCTTGGGAGAAGGATTAGTGTTTAGGCTACTTTGTATGAGTCTGTGGAAAGGTACAGTCGAAGTAGGCTTTTTCTGCACCTCTGTTGCTTCTTTCTGTACTTCTTTTGCTTCTTTACGCACCTTTCTTTCTCTTTCTGGACTTATGTTGCCTCTTTATGCATTTTTCTTGCTTCTTTCAAGCACCTTTCTTCCTCATTCTGCACCCCTCTTTCATCTTTCTGCACTTCTCTTGCTTCTTTCTACACCTTTCTTCCTCTTTCTGTAGATGTCCTAGCTATGTAGGCATAGTTAGAAATTAGCATTTTAAAAACCTTAGAAATGCACTAAAAAAAATATAGGTTTCAGCTATGTTAGAGTTAGGGATTAGCATTTAGAAAACCTTAGAAATTCACCGAAAAAAACCACAGGTTTCAGGGAAATTATAGCTAGGCTGACATTTCACTCGTAGAGAAATTCAGCCGTTATAGTTAACTGGGCTAACTATAACTCATGCCCCCACAATGCACTGCTGATGACGTCACATATTACATCACTCATGACATGGTCAGTGACATCACTCATGACATGGTCAGTGACATCACTGATGACATCTCAAATTACATCACTGATGACATCACTGATGACATCATCCTCTAGTGACATGGGTGCGTGACTGACTGTATAAGTGAGTGATTAAACGTATCTTAGTGAATGCATGGGTGACTGACTAATTTGTGTGAATGTCTGTATCAGTCTATCAGTTGGTGTGTAAGTGGCTGCATGGGTTGGTGTGTAGCTACATGAGTGTCTATATGGGTTAATGACACACTCAAAAATGATAATAATGGATCGTTCGCACAGCACATGTCACACTAAGTGTGTACGTTTTTCCATGCACTAAAACATGCTGAGAGTCGGATGGTAACACAATCAAATCCGGCGTACATTAACTACTTGAGATGCACAATACGGCTACATTGACCAACTGGGAATAAGTGTGAATTAATTTGTGGACAGCAAAAAGCTAAAATGCCCATCCAGCATGAGCTGAATGAGAACAATTCATCATACCAACTCGTTCCTAAAATTAAGATAACATTTATTGTATTTAATACTATACCAAAAAAGAAGAAAAAGAAAAGAAATGGATATTTCAAAGGGGAAATAGCAAAGAAGAGCTATCAAAATATTTCAGTGGTTAGAATGTACTAAAACAATCAGCATACCCCACAATCATGCTTTTTGCCTTTTGGACCGTTCTCATTTTAAAACTGATATGGTGATTATTTATCGATAAAGTGCTTATGCCGTGCATCTAGAGGACTACAGATTTTCATGTGTGAGTATGCTAGAAACCCTGGAACAACTAAGACAGAGGGACAGCCTACTGCTTACTATGATTCTCTCACTCGAGCCTTCCTCCTTATTCCCCACATGTGGCTTAAAAATGTGGCCACTGCACAGACAAAGAGGGGTCTAGTGTCCGATTTAAGGATCTGCAATGCCTCCTGATGACTCTGTGTGCCAAATTGCTGACTAATTGGCTTTGACCATCTAGATCTAGGCTGCACCTAAGCAGGGCATGCGAACAACACATGGGCAACAGACTGCAGTGGTACTTTGCATCCTGGGCAGGCACTTGGACTTAGATCATGAGTATGCCACTTAGCTGTTACCTGGCCAACCGGGAGGGTGCCAAACCTATATTGAATATATAGCATTTTATCCTGGGGAGCCTGAATTAGATCTAAATAGGGTTCCAATACTCTATCTGTTTATGCAAATAAAATTCTATGGTAAGTTTTCCCTGCTCAGGCTTAGTGGACTCTTGTTGCACCACCCAGTCCCAGTAATGTCGCTTTATTATATCTTTTTGGAGCGAGGGTGTATTTGGTTTTTCCCATGTTGGCTGGAGCTCTACATCAAATACCAGCTTTCTGACATTCCTGATCCATCCCACCTTTTGGCACGTGTCTAAGCGGATTACCTCTGATAGAGATTTTACAAAAGGCAGTAGCTCCGGTGACCTCTGGATACGAGCCCAGTATAGCAAGGGGCGAATCTTGCCTATATCTTTTATTGGTCGTCACCCATATTTAACATTAGGGGTGTAAGCGGGGTACTTTGGGGCAGCGTCACAAGGTTCCTTAAGAATTTAGGCTTAGCTCTACTGAGCTCCTGAATTTTGTCGAATCCTCATAACTCTGCCCCATACAGGGCTGTGCTGACTGCTTTCGAATCATAAACCTGCAAAGCAGCGGCAACAGGTCTGCTATGTGAGGACCGATGTTCTTTCCCAAGGGCCCCCGTGATGCGCGTGTGGCCCAGGAGCATCTTTGTCAGGTGTGGCGTCTAGGTCATTTTATCAGAAAGACAGATGCCTAGATAATCAAAAGTACTGACTCTTTCCAAGGGGATCCCTCCTAATGTTAGTTGACATTTGTCATCTGCAAATAAGAGGGTTGCTACCTTTTCCCCCCCAATGTTGGCGTGTCTGCAGGTTCCTGTAGCAAAAAACTAACCACTCCGTTCATGTACAAACAGAATAGAGTGGGTGCCAAGACGCAACCTTGGCGGACTCCACTGATAACTTGGATGCACTCCATAAGTTGCCCCTGTGATCCCCATCTAATCTGGGCGTAGTTGCCTTCATGCAATCGAACTACCAGGCTGGGGATGGATGTGGGATGCCCATACCTTCGAGCACATGCCATAATTTGTGCCTGGGGACTAGTTCGAAGGCAGTCTTTAAATTGAGGAAGGTTAAATATAGACTGCCATGGCCAATCACTACTATGTTCCAGTAGAGAAGCAGTCCCTGTATTTTCCATAAAGCCGGCTTGGTATTGGGATGAAATTGCACTGTCTTTAGCCCATGTCTGGATCTACAAAAAACCTTTTGGAGGGCATCAATCAGGCTGAAAGGCCTGTAGTTGGAAGGCTCGCCTTTGTCCCCTTTTTTGTAGATGGGGACCACCTCTGCCCCCTTTCATGACCCTGGGACTGGGGCTCCACTTGCTATAGCGTTTGACAAAAGTAAGATAAATCGGGCCCAGATTGAAATATCTGATAAAAATAGATAACCCGGGATGCCGTCTGGCACTGCGACTTTTGACTGCACTATCCGACCGAGGGAATCCTCAATCTCGCCCACAGTGAAAAATGTGTAATTCAATGGCTGGCGGGAAAAAACTTCCTTCCTTCAATGGAGGCATATCTACATGGTCTGAATAAAGCTTTCCAAAATGGTCATACCACACTTGGACTGTGATAAGATTGGGGGGAATTGAGCCCCTAATTTGTCACCCCATCTAAATAGGGACCAGAAAGATTTGGAGTCTTTCTCAGCACATTCTTCTCTGAGTTGCTGCCATTGTGACTCGTCTCACATCCTTTTTGCGTGGTGCAAGGCTGCTTTATAGCACTTCCTAGCTGCTTTGATTAGGCCGCTCTCTTTTCCTTTAATGGCTGAGGCTAAGGTTGGGTGCTTGGATCTGCAGTCCCTTGTGTACCATGAGGATGTTCCCCCTTTCAAATTCCTGGGCCCCCAGTCTGTCCTCTGGACTGAAAAATAAGAACTTAATCGGTCAAAGATACAAGAGTGGGCAATGACTACTTCAGCCACTCCACCGGTACTTGAAACCAGGGACTGAAGCTCAAGAGTGCCTACCATCAGATCATGCTGCATGCACTTGATCTTGTCTTCGTGCAAGACTATCTTCCACCATTTTAACGTTCGCCTATCGTTGGATGGAAATACCTCCTTAGAGCTCTTTAGAAGTAAGCTTCCCATAAAATTAGGATAAACATCCCACAGTGGATTCAAGATTTAACTGAGGGGATTTAGTCAAAGGATGAAGTGGTGGCTTCAGCCAAAGCCATAGAACAGTCCATGAACTGAGTAAAGAAGTAAAAGAAACTCTACTTGGTAAAAAAGAGAATGAAGTTTGTGCAGTTACAGCAAAATATTTGAAAAATAAGAGTCATAAAGGTGAGCACAAGGCCAGCAAGACGTACTGCTTTACATATGGTGATCCTAACTATTTTGCAATCCTTGAGAGATTGCCCAGCACTTACAAGGAGTGCAACAATTGCAATAGAAGTGGTCACTTTTCGAGATGTGCGGGAATATGAGAACTTGAAATTGATTAAAGTGATGTTGCAATAAAAACATGTTGCTAATGGTGCATGAAGAAGACAGGGAAGATGAGGATGAACCCATTAAACCCCCTATGTGCAATTTGCAAAGTGCTAGGGACAAGGTTGTCTCTTAGGGCAGACTCTGGTTCTCCGTACACTATAATTTCCCAGGCATACTTAGAAACCACATTTGAGAATGAAAAGCTACATTTGATAAAAACTGAAATTATAGCAGTCACTTTTGATGGATGATGAATTGATCTCATCGGTTAATTTGGGGTTGTGACAATGTACAAAGGAAGAAGGGCCCAGTGAAATATTAGCAAATGTACCTGCCCTTCAGCGTTTTGTGGAAAGAAAGAAATGTGTAATATCAGTAGATGCAAGTGCTTTCGGGCTAGGTGCTGTGCGGTCTCAAAGAGCAGGTGGATCTGAGTGGTGGTAGCATATGCTTTTAAGACATTAAACAAAATGGAATGTAAGTATTCCATTATTGAATGTGAGTTGTTGGCATGTGTGTGAGCTACACATCACTTTAGACATTTCATGTGGGGAAATTATTTTGCTATTGTGACAGATCACAAGACTCTTATACCAATTTCCCCTCCAGGAGGTGGAAGAAATTCTACTGCCCATATTGCCAGATTGCCCTTCAAGTTATAGGAGTATGCGTTTGATATTAGTTATGCACCTGGCCGATTGAAATAAGGAGCATATTTTCTCTCCAGGTTACCCTGATGTGATGAAAGAGAGAAAATGAATGAGAAGGAGTATGATCACCCTTGACAGGCAAGATGGCGTCCCCACTCCGGGTCTGAAGCGAAGGACTGAGCAGTAAAGCTACCGGATAAATCAAAGTCAGAATAGGCTAAGAAGATTAACTTACTGGTGTCATCAGAAAATACACTTACTGAATGGCGATACGGGACTGGAATTGGGGCTGAGCATGGTTGTATTCACTGATGGGCTTGACAGCACTGCAGCACCTGGGTCTTTAGCGGCAGCGAGCCCGGCGGTGGTGAGTCCGGCGGTGGTGAGCCCGGCAGTGGTGAGAGGCAGAGCCTTCCAAGCTCAGGAGAAGCAGTGAAGCACTATGCCGCCGAAGTCAGCAAGAGGTGGAAAGACTCACATAATTGTGGATGCTGCGACTGGCAGCAGAGTTGCTGTCACCGGGCGTGGTATACACTGTGTAACTGCCGAAGGTGTGCAGAGCAATACGGATAACCCACTTCAAGGAGGTGAGCAGGGAATGCAGAATAGAAAAGTCGCCCGATATTTCTGACTAAAAAGACAGTCACTTCTACGGCTGTCTCTAGGGTGGGTGCTGGGAAAACACCAGAAACAGTACTAGGAGGCGCAGGTAGTGACCTAGCTGACAATGCACCTCAGGGGCAGCTGTCATCGGAAGAATACCCCAAGTGTAGTACAGGTGGTACACAGGAGAAGGGGGACGATGTTGTGGAGTTGGGGGCAGCAGTAAACCATGATTTGACCTTGGAGATAATCAGTGACAATGTACCTCAGGGGCAGCTGTCTTCAGAGGAATACCCCAAGAGTAATTCAGGTGATACACAGGAGAGGGGGGACAATGTTGTGGAGCTGGTGGCAGCAGCAAACCACAAATTGACCTTGGAGGGAATCAGTGAGAGAATGGAGAAAGTAAAGGTCACATAAAATGGGGCCGGCATGGGATCTGTGGCTGAGCGAGCCCCGGATTTGGTATAGCATGGAGGAGCTTATGGGGGTGTTGCTAAAGAGATTGATTCTGGTGAAAACAATTTTCAATGTCTGATCCTTCAGATACGGCAGAGGAAGAAAGTGCGCTAGGCACCAATTTTCTGTCCAGGAGGTGGAAGAAATTCTAATTCCCATATTGCTAGATTGTCCTTCAAGTTACAGGAGTATGCGTTCAATATTAGTTATGCACCTGGCCGATTGAACCAAGCAGCATACCTTCCTTCCAGGTTACCCTGATGTGATGAAAGAGATAAAATGAATGAGGAGGAGGATTTTGAGGTGGTGGCCAGTGTAAGTGATGCACGTGGATGTAATGCAGACATTTGCGATGAAGATATGTGGACTCTTGAATATTCTAAGGATGTGAAACTCAATGTGATCAAACAATACATTTTAAAAAGGTCACACAGTATTAAAAGTCTTGTAGGTCCCTTACATTCCTCTGTCCAGGTTGCATCTGAATTATCCGCAAATGGGGAATTCCTGTTTTGCAATGACAAATGTATCTCACCAGTGAAACTGTGTAACTGTCTTCTTGAATGGAATTCCCAAGGGCAAATGGAAATGACTACATTAAAAAATTGAATGTGGGATATTACTGGTAACCGGGAATAGATGTTGATGCTAATCGTTTTGTAAGATAGTGTGATGTATGCAAAGTTGCTGCAAGACCCAAATTCCACCTATGCAAGTAACACCATGGCCAAAATGTGCATGGCAAAAGGTGAGGTTAGACATTGTGGTACCATTGGTGAACTTACCAAGTGGGATGAGGTCCGCAATAGTCCATCTAAAATGTAATTCCAAGTGGACTTAGGTAAAGTTTGTGAAAAATGTAAGCACCAGTGCCATGATTGAATTTCTCATGGAAGTATGTATTAGAAAATGCTACCCTGAGAAATTGGTCACGGGCAAATTTGTGTAATTTATTTCAAATGAGATTACACAGTGTCTTCATACTCACAACATAAAGCATGTATGTACAGCCTTATATGATCCACATTGCAACGGTTTGGTCGAACGATTTAATCATCGGAGTTTTACTCAGAACATGCTTCACTGAGTTGCTGCCATGGTGATTCGTCCCACGCCCTTTTCGCGTGGTGCAAAGCTGCCTTATAGCATTTCCTACCTGCTTTGATTAGACTGCTGCCTTTTCCTTTAATGGTTGAGGCTAAGGTTAGGCGCTTGGATCTGCAGTCCTTTGTGTACCATGGGAATGTTCCCCTTTTCAAATTCCTGGGCCTCCGTTCTGTCCTTGGGACTGAAAAATAAGAACTTAATCGGTCAAAGATACAAGAGTAGGCAGTGACTACTTCAGCTTCTCCACCGGTACTTGAAACCAGGGACTGAAGCTCAAGAGTGCCTGCCATCGGATCGTGCTGCATGCCCTTGATGTTGTTTTCGTGCAAGACTATTTTCAGCCATTTTAACGGTCCCCTATCTTTGGATGGCAAAACCTCCTTAGAGCAAGTCGGAACTAAGCTTCCCGTAAAATGAGGATAAACATCCCACAGAGGCTTCAAGATTAAACTGAGGGGATTTAGTCACTGTAGGTTGTGACACCCACATTCATATCAACTACTCATCTCCAGAGTTTCACGTTGATTAAGATGTACTCAATGCAGGATGGACCACTGATCCTATTGACGGTGTTCGCACCCATTCTGTCAGAGGTGGTTGTTCCATTCACAGCCTGTAACCCAAATTCAATGGTTAGAGCATTCACTTGGAGTGCCAGCTGTGTCCATTTTATGACTGAAATGAGATCTAAAGAAGGGACAGCCCACTTGAGGTCATCTTCATATATGCCCGTTAGATCTTCTTTGTCGAGGAGCTCAAAGGTAGTATTAAAGTCGCCTGCTATTATTAGCCTCAAGTGTATTGAACACCTAGCCAGAATCTCCTCCAATTGCATAAGTATTGGCGAGGGTCACCCTCTTTTGGTCCCCCGCACATATATATTAAGCAGATCGATAGAGTCTCCCCCTGTGGGGCCCTTAATACGGATCCCTAGAATACATGGGCTAGCACTAGGGAGAAGGGTAATCTGACATCCCGACCCAAATTGTCAGTCCCCCTGCTGGACGCTCTCTCCCCTTAGTAGTTGCTGGTAAGTAATAACATGCATACCCAGATTTGAATAAGGGAACTAAGCTCCAGGTCTCCTGAAAGATTACAAATGTCGTATCCGTCTATTAAGTTATTCCAATTGGAGAAAGACGTTTTGCTGTTTATCCCAGCCACGTTCCAAGATATTATTCTGAGCTGGTGGTTGGGTTCTCTGCTAGAGCGCAGTACAGTGCTTGGGCTGGTAAGGCAATGGGTAATGGGAGCTTGAGTCTGCTTGGGGATTGATGTTCATGCATGAATGTGACCCAATAGATTTGGTCGGTGGGCTGCCCCCAGGCACTTTTTGCGGCTTTCCATCCACCTTCATGTTAATCAAACTCTGGGATCATGCTAAGCTGGGGCTGGCAGTTATGTTCACATATTATGTGGGGGGAAACCTAATATGCTGATAATCCTCCCCCAAGAGTCAATCATTGGTCTCTAATTGGGAGCCTCTGCTTAGTCCACCTAGAGAGAAAAGGTAATTGAGACTTCTCCGTTTTTATGGAATGTAACATTTGAATTGAATTGAAGAAGTATCAGGGGAACAGGTTCGATATTCTAGGGCAAGGAGATTTTTGGCTAGTTCTATCCCTTTGAGCATTAATTCACTACAATTGAAAGGCTGTTTAGGAAGTATACATCTTCTTGACCCTACAATATCATTACGGATCACAGAACAACTTGCCCTGACATGGCGAATTTCATTGGATCGCCTTGTTAGTTAATGCAACTGTCTCCCCGTACCCCGTCCACTCTCTGAGTTTGGGAACATTAACCATATATATATTTTGGGTGGGTGACAAGCAAGGGCGAGCTAGTGGTTTTTTATCCTTTTACATTCTTTAGGGTCTGAAGGACAAGAAGCCTTCAGGTCCCTGTCTAAAGTTGAGAATGAGAATGAAGGTGAGGCATTGAATGTATTTGATGAAGCACTTTTGAGGCTAGATCCTCGCTTTAAGCTGACTATTAGTATCACATATGAGATTTATCCCTTCTATACGAGGATACAGAAAGAAGGAGCATCTATTGATGGATTTCTAACTGCACTTGGATGTTTATCTGCCACATGTAATTTTGGAAACAAAACCAATGAAATGATACATGATGAACTCATGGTTAACACTAACAATGAACACATCCAAGAACGTTTTTGGGTCATGGAAGATCCCACCATGAATGAAGTGGTGGTTTCAGCCAAAGCCATAGAACAGTCCATAAACTGGGTAAAGAAGTAAATGAAACTCTACTTGGTAAAAAATAGAATGAAGTTTGTGCAGTTACAGGAAAATATTTGAAAAATAAGAGTAATAAAGGTGAGCACAAGGAGAGCAAGACATACTGCTTTACATATGGTGATTGTTAGACCTAGCACTCTTGGGGTGGTTTTCCCTGACTTTTTGACTCTACCTCCTGCGTTTTTGATGCTGTGCTGGATTTCGTTGATGCTGGCTTAGATGCTTTGGGCACTTTGCCACTGCTGATCGGTGTCAAAGTGCAAGTGCTCCCTGTGTAAATTGATATTGTGATTGATCTCCCTGATTGGCATATTTGTTTTACCAGTAGGTCCCTGGTAAAGTGCACTGAATGTGCCAGGGCTGGTAAATCAAATGCTACTAGTGGGCTTGCAGCACTGATTGTGCCACCCACATGAGTGGCCCTGAAAAGAGGTCTCAGGCCTGCCACCACAGTGCCTGTGCGCAGTTTGTTAACTACCATCTCGACTTGGCAAGTGCACCCACTTTCCAGACCCTATCCTTCCCTTTTCTTACACATAAGACACCCCTATGGTAGGCCCAAGGTACTCCCCTGGGCTGGGTGCAGTGTATGTGAAAGGTAGGACATGTACTGGTGTGTGTAACATGTCCTCTTAGTGAAATACTGCCAATTTCGTTTATCACTATTGAAAGGCTATCTTGCCCCATAGGACAGAATGGGGAATGTTTTGTAACATTTTACAAACATATCTTCCCATAGGTATAAGATAGAAAAATTGAGTTTGGTATCCCTGAACTCATAATTTAATAACACATCTTTTAGTAAAGATGGTTTTTAAATTATGTGTTTGAAAATAGCACTTTTAGAATGTGCCTATTTTCTTGTTCAACCTTCCTGTGTGCCTCTGCCTGTTTGTGGATTGACTATCTGGCTTTGGAGTGACAAGGGCTGGGGAGGTGCAGTGGCTCCAGGAGTCTGGGTGAGTCAGCACTAGGCTGAATAGGCCTGAAATGGATTTTGAGTGTTGGGAGGAGTAGCACATGTACCTGAATAGGGAAGTGCCTACCTTCCACAATGCTGGCGCCGCCCCCCCTGTGGTGTGTCTGGAGCCAAGGCTCACACTGCCAAATTATGTTGTTGTGCACTTGCAGAGTCCCCCCAGAACTGGTTTGAACTGGGCTCATAGGCTATTTCGCAAAAAGAACAAAGACATTTTGGGGTATAAGTATCAGACCCAAAAACCCCAGACTTTAGATCATTCCTGGGATTCAAGAGGAACCTTTGCCAAGGAGAAGAGCTGGAGAGACTGAGGATAAGTACTGCCCTTTCTGTGTGTCTGGGGTTGGCTTGCAGTTGCCGTTTCTGCCAAGGAAAGGAGAAGGAATTTTCTATGTGCTGTCTCCCCTGCTTGAAGGAGATCTTCAAGGGCCTGAAGTGAGCTGGCCTCCTGTTTTGAAGTCTCAGGGACACAAAGATTTTAACCCCAGGTCCCCTGAACTCTGCTGCTGTGCGTTCTAGCCTACCAAGAGGTGCCTGTGCCAGTTTTGGGCCTCTGGAGGTTATTGCTGCTGTTTGGGAGCTGGAAGAGAGAAGAAACTCAAACAGCTACAGAAATCGATGCATCGCTCTTCTTGAGGCTGCTCTTCCAACGCATCTTTACGGCGCAAAAAGAATTTCTACGCATCGCCGCACCGCTGCGAGAACTGTCGCAGCGCCTGTTGTTGCTGCAAGAATCGATGCATCGAGGGATTGCGGCTGAAGAGGACTGACGCAGCGCCGCTCAACGCCGCCGCATCGATCGCCGGCACTTCCCAGATTTCCACACATCGTACCTGTGCGGCAAGTTCTTCTGACGCATCACCTGCTGGACGGAACCGGCACGAAGAATCGATGCATCACTCTCCATACAGACCGGAATCGACGCAACCCTTCCTCTGTGTGCAGCGAGACTGTCGCATCGCCTCCTCAGGGTCTCAGGAGTGTCACATCTCTTTGTTTTACAACGCTGCAGCTGTTTGGTTTGTTGAACTTTAACGCAACTACAGGTACTTTGGTGAAAAGTCACGCATTCATAGTTTCCTATGGTATAAGTTCTTGAAACCTTTTGAAAGTCATATTTTTAACTGTGTATGTTGGATTTTTGTAGTTTTGGGCTTGTTTAGTTTAGATAAAGATATTTTAGTTTTCTAAACTGTTAGGGTGTCCTTTTGTGGTGTTTTCACTGTGTTACTGTGAATATTGGTACAAATACTTTACACATTGTCTTTGTGATAAGCCTGTCTGCTCATGCCAAGCTACCGAGGGGGTGAGCAGGGGTTATCTAAGTGTGTATCCCCCTTACCCTGAATAGAAGCAAGGGCTCCTATTTGAACAAAGGTACCTACCTCTGCCAACTAGAGACTCCCAGATCTAACAGTGATCCTAACTATTTTGCGTCTTTGAGAAATTCCCCCGCACTTACAAGGAGTGCACAATTGCAATAGAAAGGTCACTTTTCAAGATGTGCAGGAATGTGAAAAGACAACCCACACATTGTGCTGCATAGGAATCACGAAGCACATCTTTGAGAGAACTTGAAATTGATGAAAATGATGTTGCAGAGAAAAACATGGTACTAATGGTGAATGAAGAAAACAAGGAAGATGAGGATGGACCCAATAAACACCCTATGTGCCATTTGCAAAGTGCTAGGGACAAAGTTGGCTCTTAGGGCAGACTTGGCTCTCCGTTCACTATAAAATCCCAGGCATACTTAGAAACCAGATATGAGAATAAAAAGCTACCTTTGTTAAAACCTGAAATTATAGCAGTCACTTTTGATGGATGATGCATTGATTTCATAGGTTAATTTGGGGCCGTGACAATGTTCAAATTAAGAAGGGCCCAGTTAAAGATTAGCAAATGTACCTGCGCTTCAGCCTTTTGTGGCAAGAAAGAAGTGTGTGATATCAGTAGATGCAAGTGCTTTCGGGCTAGGTGCTGTGCTGTCGCAAAGAGCAAGTGGATCTGAGTGGTGGTAGCAAATGTGTCTAAGTCATTAAACAAAATGGAACGTAAGTATTCCATTATTGAATGTGAGTTGTTGGCATGTGTCTGAGCTACACATCACTTTAGACATTTCATGTGGGGAAATTATTTTGCTATTGTGACAGATCACAAGACTCTTATATCAATTTCCCCTCCAGGAGGTGGAAGAAATTCTACTGCCCATATTGCCAGATTGTCCTTCAAGTTACAGGAGTATGCGTTTGATATTAGTTATGCACCTGGCCGATTGAACCAAGGAGCATATTTTCTCTCCATGTTACCCTGATGTGATGAAAGAGAGAAAATGAATGAGAAGGAGTATGATCACCCTTGACAGGCAAGATGGCGTCCGAGCGTTCGGACGAAGGAGAAGCGAGCTCCCGGTCTCTCCCTCACTCCGTGTCTGAAGCGAAGGACTGAGCGGTAAAGCTACCGAACAAATCAAAGTCAGAATAGGCTAAGAAGATTAACTTACACGTACTGAATGGCGATACAGGACTGGAATTGGGGCTGAGCATGGTGGTATTCACAGAAGGCCTTGACAGCGCTGCAGCACCTGGGTCTTTAGCAGCACCGGTGGTGGTGAGCGCGGCGGTGGTGAGCCCGGCAGTGGTGAGGGGCAGAGCCTTCCAAGCTCAGGGGAAGCAGTATGCCGCCGAAGTCAGCAAGAGGTGGGAGGACTTGTGTAATGGTGGATGCGGTGACTGGCAGCAGATTTGCTGTCACCGGGCATGGTATACACTCTGTAACTGCCGAAGGTGTATAGAGCAATACAGATAACCGGCTGCAAGGAGGTGAGCAGGGAATGGAGAATAGAAAAGTCGCCCCGATATTCCAGGCTAAAAAGAGAGTCACTTCTACGGCTGTCTCTAGGGTGGGTGCTGGGAAAACACCAGAAACAGTACTAGGAGGCAAAGGGAGTGACCTGGCTGACAATGCACCCCAGGGGCAGCTGTCATTGGAAGAATAGCCCAAGTGTAGTTCAGGTGATGCACAGGAGAAGGGGGACGATGTTGTGGAGTTGGGGGCAGCAGTAAACCATGATTTGACCTTGGAGGTAATCAGTGACAATGTACCTCAGGGGCAGCTGTCTTCAGAGGAATACCCCAAGAGTAATTCAGGTGATACACAGGAGAGGGGGGACAATATTGTGGAGCTGGTGGCAGCAGCAAACCACAAATGGACCTTGGAGGGAATCAGTGAGAGAATGGAGAAAGTAAAGGTCAAAGAAAATGGGGCGGGCATCGGATCTGTGAATGAGCGAGCCACGGACTTGATAGAGCATGGAGGAGCTTATGGGGGCGTTGCTAAAGAGATTGATTCTGGTGAAAAACATTTTTCATTGTCTGATCCTTCAGATACGTCAGAGGAAGAAAGTGCGCTAGTCACTAAATCAAGATCCTATGAGGGTTCACTATTGAACACTGGCAGTGAGCAGAATAGCGCCTACCTTGACGATGAAAAAAACAATGTTTTGACTGTGTGTAAGAAAGTAAGAGCAACTAAGGAAAAAGGGCAGCAAATAGGTGAGAGAGAGAGAGTAACTTATGGAACTTTTCTTCTTCAATAGAGTTGTCACCTGTCGGCTCAGTCATGGGAGAGGTACTAAGCAAACTGGATGAAGAAATCTAATTGGGATCAATATATTGAAGTATTATGGATCATAGAATCAAGACTAGTACAGAGAATTTAAAAACCCACACTGCCTGCCGGAAATTGCAGAATACTGCTCAGAGGATCGCCAAAGTCTGCAATGTATTCACAGAAAAAATTACTGAAGCAGAAGCGTGGATCTCGGTGCTCAAGGATGAGATGGTCGCTCAAAAGGCAACGACTACAGCTATGAGTTCACACAAGGAGGGTGTGCAATTAATGATTGTCGTCCTAGAAAATCGTCTACGGCGTAACAACCTGCGTATATTAGGGGTACCTCATGGCGTCGAGGGCCAGGATATTCACAAATTCGTGGTGGATTTATTCATAGAAGCCTTCCTGGAACTTTCAATGTGGAATTGGGCTAGTGAAATACAAAGAGCACACAGATTTCCATTTAAACAATATATTGTAAAAGACGGACAGTCTGCTTCTAGGCCAAGGGCAATTTTGATTTCTCTGAATAACTTCTTAGCATGCCAGGCTGTATATGATCTGGCAAGGCCAGATCGGAAGAGGGCGGGGAAGGGTACACAATTGTTTGTCAGGCCTGCAGGCAAAGGAATATTTGTTGTCTATCTAAGTTGAAATGTTAGTAGTTTGGCTGTAGGTGGCTTTAGCTTCATGCTTTGATCTGGACCTGATGTGGACCTTTTAAGGGGAATGTTGAACAAAGATTTAGTTAAATCATGGCTGAGCTGTTGGGTCTTTCATGATGTAGGTATTTTATTTAATGGGTTTCTTTTCTTAGTTTGTTTTTCTCGGTTTGACCTTCAGAATAGAGAAGGAAAGAATTTTGATTGAGAAGGGGGGCATACCGGGTAGGAAGCAGTATTCCCCATCGCAAGGGCCAGGGGCCCCAATGCCCGCTGTTTTGGGGGAGGGAAGAGGGGTGGTGGGGGGGCACATTTTGGGGGGTGTTTTGGGATCGGGAGGGGCTATCAAAAAACTCAATCCAAAGCAAGAGAAAATTGGCTTATATGATTACTATATATTATTTGGAAGTTATGACATGCATGTGGTCCGCTGGTTGTGATAGGTATGGCAAGCAAAATTACAAGCTGTGGGCTACGTATTTGTTCATTTAACGTCTGTGGCTTGAACAATATTGGGAAAAGGCCTACCTACGACTGATGAAACCTGACATCCTGTGTACACAGGAGACACACATACCCTGGAGTAAACATATGGTACTAAAGGAGCTTGGCTTTTCAATAATTGTGGCATCCCAACAGACTTCCACTAATAGAGGAGTTGTGATTTTGGCCCGCCAAGGAATTGTTGGGACCGGGAGAGAATTGATAGATCATTTTGGTAGGTGGGCTATCGCTGAATGTTTAGTATGGGACACTAAGCTGGTAATATGCACAGTATATGGCTCAAATATGGACGAAGAAGCAATACTAGAGGGTTTAATTGTAGGACTGGCCCTGTGGGACACCCTGTTGATTTGTGGAGACTTTAACATCCATGCAGAAGGTCAGATCTGGGATGCTGACTACGATAGATATGAGGGCCGAAAACCTAGTCTTTAAAGCGTTATGCAGCTTATAAGCGGTCATGGATTGGTAGATGTATGGTCATCTCTAAATCACCCGGACCCCGGATATACTTTTTATTCATATCCTCACCACAAATTAGATAGGCTTGATTATGTTTTCACGTCTAGGTCACTTATTGTGGGGGAAAAATGCAGGTGTGGCCCAGGATTACAGCGGATCATGGTCCACTGCTTTTGGATATGTATAGGATTAGTCAAGCGAAGCTGGGTAGGGCTTTTACCTTCAATAGGAAGCTCATACTGGATAGCTTGTGTATGGATCATATGAAAGAGTGGGCTACGCAATTTTTGGATGTAAATAGAGGATATACCTCTAGTGCCATGGTATGAGATGCTCTGAAGGCGGGGTTGAGTGGAGAGACATTTAGTTATGGATTGGCTAAGCAGCGGCAACAACAGACTAAGATCAACAGGGTATGGAGTAAGGAAATTGCTAGTCAATATAAGGTTTATAAGATGGAGAGATATGAATATGGTGAGGCTACAGGGCACTGTTTGGCACAGCGGATGAGAGTAAAACAGTCTTTACAGAAAATAACGGCATTGGTCAATACAGCTGGGAATATAGCAGAAACTATTTAGGACATTTTGGGAGCATATCACCTCTTTTATACAGAGCTGTATACACAGAATGAATGTCACGACCAGGCTATAAAGACATTTCTCCAGCAAATAGAGTTAGTCAGCTTAGGACAAGAGGAACAGGTAGCACTTGAGGCACTGATAACCATGGAGGAGTTGAAGGAGGCAATAGGATCGCTGGCTAGTGGAAAAGCAGCAGGACCCGATAAATTGCCACTGGAGATTTATCGAACGCTTTTTCATGTGCTTAAGGAGGATATGTTAGTCACTGTTCAAGAGGCTCAGTCTGGGAATACGCCACCATCATGAGACAAGGCTAATATAGTTGTCTTTAAAAAGAAAGTCAAACATTCAAATTTGCCAGGGTCCTGCAGGCCCATTTCGTTAAATGCGGATGGCAAAATATATTCAAAGATACTAGCAACAAGGCTGGTGCGTGTGATTACACCCTTGGTATCTACCCATCAGCATGGATTTATACCTGGCAGGAGCATGGTCAATCATATTAGTAGACTCATTACTTAGATAGACTATGCTAATGTGCAACATACTAGGCACGGTCTGATCTTGCGTAACCCAGAGAAAGTGTTTGACCTTGTCTCCTGGTCTTTTTTATGGGCACGCATGCGCAAGATGGGGTTCGGTTTAAACTTTATTAGGGCTATACAGATCATGTATAAATCACTGCGTGCTAGGATCTGTGTAATGGGCAAGGAATCAGAGCCTGTATGTATTAGTAGGGGAACAAGGGAGGGCTGTCCTTGCTCCCCGCTTTTATTCGCCCTGTATATAGAGCAGTTTCTGGCAATGCTGGAAAAGAGTAACAAGATCACCTCCACGACTTGTGAGCAATATCAGGTGCGGGTTTTAGCTTATGCAGATGACGTTGCAGTGGCAACGGCAGACCCAGAGCAGGCAGCTGTAGAGATAGAACGCTTGGCCAATTTATTTGGGGAGCTGTCAGGGTATAAATTAAACTGAACAAAAACTCTAATTATTTATAATTAAGCGGCCTGCCCTGGAGATGTTGGGGTAATTGAGGAAGCTCAGTATTTGGGTATTAAAATCAGGATGCTATTGCAGGAATTAAAAGACATTAACTGGGGAGGTATAGTTTCAGGGATTCAACAACAACTGGATTGGTTGGAGTGCTTGCATCTCTCACTGTTGGGAAGATACAATGTGCTCAAGATGAGTATTCTACCTAAAGTTATGTATACTTCAGGGCAGTCCCTCTAGAGTTGACTAGAACACAATTACAAAAATTGCAATCCATAACTGATAGGTTTTTGTGGGGGCAAAGGAAAGCGTTTTGGGCGTTCAAGTTTATGATGCTACCACGAGATAGGGGGTGGGCTGTGCCTAATTTCATGTTTTATTATTATCTGTGTCTTCTTCAAAATATGCGGATATTGTTAACAGGGGAGGAAGTGGCCTTATTGGGGGAAACACCATCAATTTGTCAGATGTTACTGGGTTCAGCTGCTAGAAATTCTTTATTTAAGTTCTTGGAGCCAAGGTTGTGTTGGCAGCATATAAGGTTTGGAAGATTGTTCGTAAGATGTTATCTATCCCGGGGGATTTGTTTTTTTATACACCTATTAACTCAACGCTTGTATTTCCAGCTATATTTTGGGAGTCGAGGATGGAGAGATGGAGGGTTAATGGGATAAGGTTATTAGGAGACTTATTTGAGGGTGTCATTTTTAGACTTGGCTGACAGATACAGGCTGCAAAAAAATGAATTCTTTAAATTCTTGCGGTTTATCTGCTGGGATGTAAATTAGTCCTTTTGTAGAGGCAATTAAATGAGGGGCAAAAATTAAGGTAATGTATGGTATTTTAATGGACACTCAGCAGGATGATTTGGAAGTCCAAGATCAGAAATGGAGTTTACGGCTAGGACAGGATGGTGTCTACATGCAGCAATCTTGTTGTCAGCCAACTTGAAAGCCCATCACTTCAAGTCACTTTTCAACTTGTATCACATGCCGGTGAAGATGACGAAATGGGGGGGTTCAAATGAGGGGAAATGTTTTAGATGTGCTGCAGAGATTGCAGATATTATGCATATTTTCTTTGGATTGTACACACTTAATGCAATGGCGGGGACACATTGAGGAGTTCCTGACGGAACTCACAGGGGTCGATGTCCATATACCAGCGGATTTATATTTAACAGGGGTTAGTGATGCCCTTAAACAGGCCCAACCAAGCTATCCATTTAGATATCTTATATTTATAGCTGTGGCGTTAGCATGGCTTTGCGTTGCGTCAGCTTGGTTGCAGCAGGATGCCCCATCATTTGAAATGTGTCAGGCTAAATTCTATAATATTTACAAATTGAAATATAGCCTTTATTGTTTGAAATCACAGAAAAGGCAAACATTGGGGATTCTGATATGGGGGCCTATGATAGAGCATTTGAGCTTTGAGGACCAAGTTGTAATTCTTTTGTATACTCTGTTATTTTGCTACATAATGTAAAACTGCAGTGTTTTTTATGAGTGTGTAACGGAGCACTAAAATCACTATTGCAATTGTTGATTGTTGCTTGCTTTGGATTGAATCAATAAAATGAAAAATAAAAAATAAAAAAAGAGGAGTATGATTACGCAAGATGGAAAATGTTGGAGCATGAAGAGGCTGTCTTCTAAGTGCACTCTTGATGAGAGTGGAAAAATACCTGTGGAATACAGAAGTGGTACAGAACATAATTTAATGGATGAAGCTAGTGAATTGAGCAGTGGGATGTTCTTTGGGGAGAATGTGCGTGTAAATGAAAAATGCTTGAAACCACAAGATGAGATAACTGGTAAGCCCAAGACAGAAAAAAGTTCTGTAGACTATGACAGCCAGGCATTAAGTGTTGAGGACATAATAGCCAAATGGGTGAGAATTGCTCCTAGGTCGAGAATTCCATCAAGGAAAATATTGTTTGATGATTAACCTTTACATTGTTTGAATATTGTCAAGGAGGGAGATTTGTCATGTTTTAATACGTATGTACATATCACAGTATATACTCTTTTCTCTTGCTTTCCCTTCCCATGTTCCCTTCCTCTTTTTCTCCTACACGTTACCCCTCCTATGCACTGATTGGTTACCGGGCTTGTGCGCAGAATGTTCATGTCATGGGGGTTCTATGGGTTGACAGTTGAATGTGACGGTTGGTATTATTATTGTATGAGGCATGGAGATCACAGATTGAATAAAGACTCCCCTGCTAGATATGGGACCATGTGATATTTTCATTCAATTTACCTGCATTACCACACCCTACCTCAGGCTGCAACGTCCGAGTCCTCGCAAAGGAAAGATGCCGGCCCTACGGCGGTATGCCCTCGTGGCATGGCCTGGCTCTGCAACTTCCACTAGGGCTGGTTTCGGGTAGTCTCAGAACTTGCGAGTAGGCAACAACACCTTCAGTGCTCGCCCTGGGGTTTAGTCACTTCTTTCCAGTCATCAATTATTATTGGTGTGTCGGATAAATGAAGGATTAATGGGGCCCGACGTGAGAGTGTTCGCCATCTTGGTCTCCGAAGTCATACACTGAAAATGGTCATTGATAACTCATAATGACGTTCCTACCCCTAGAAATATTTTGAGTCCTAGTGACACAATACAATATGATATCAAACTATGTGTTAGACCTGGCACCTTGGCGTGAGTTTCCCTTCCACTTTTTGATGGTGTGCCTCGACTGTTTTGCTGGTGTTGTCCGCTCAGGGCACTGCGCCACGGCTAATCCGTGCCGCAGTGCAAGTGCTCCCTAGGTAAAGTGTACCTGTAATTGATGTTCACGATTGGTTTATTGGATTCACTGTCAGTCCCCAGTAAAGTGCACCAGGGGTGCCAGGGCTCGTGAATGCCAATGCTGCTGGTGGGCTTGCAGCGCTGGTTGCGCCACCCACGGAAGCGGCCTTGTAAAATGTGTCTAGGGTCTGCCACCGCAGACCCTGTGCGCGGTCCGGGACCGTCGCGCTGACTGCGCAAGTGCCCCCACTTGCCAGTCCCTAAACCTTCCCTTACCTACATATTAGCCACCCCTCTGGTAGGCCCACGGGCAGGGTGCATTGTAGGCATAAGGTAGGACATGCCCTGATGTGTGTGGCATGTCTTAGTAGTGAATGACAGCCATTTTCGTTTTTCACTATTGAAGGCTACCTGCTCTCCATAGGCCAGAATGGGCTGCTGGGATCACGCCAACGCTGTGACCCCAGTGGACTCAGAGAACATGGTAGAAGTGTCAAGTTTAGTATGCCTGAACTCAGGATGATAAAATACTTCTTGTAGTCAAGTTTATTTTAATATCCTGGGTTTGTAAATACTCCTTTTAGAAAGTTAGTATTTACTGACCTGACCATCTCAGTCCGCCTCTGCTGTGTGTATGTGTTCTGCCTGGCAACCGTAAGGAGCAGGGTTGGGGAATCCCCAGAGACAGGTTGGCTGCCAGGTGGTGGGTAGAGAGATTACACCTGGATGGGTGGGAGGAGTACACCTTGACTCTTGAATAGACCTGTGCTCTGCCACCACAAAGCCGGCGCCACCCCCTGTGGGGCGGCTGATGTCTCTGCCCTGCTGCTGAAAGGAAAGAGCAGAGTCACCATAACAAAGTGCTCCAGAACTGGACTGAGCCAGGCCTAGGCCCCCTGGCGCTAAAGAACAAAAGAATCATGGTATAAAAGTAGGAGCCTGGCTCCTAAGAAATCAGAATCCTGTTTACCACAAAGAACCTCTGCCCGACTAGAAGGAGAAGGAGACGCTGGAGGAGCTGGCCTGCTGCCTGCCTTGCTGAGAAAGGAGAGGAAGAGACTTACTGAAAAGACTTTGCTACTTTGTGCTTGAACATTCTCCAAGGGCTTGATCTGAGCTTGCCCCCTGAACTGAACCCCAGGACCAGTGGGTTCTCTGTGCTTCTTGCTCGTCCTCCAATACGAGCCGTGTGTGCATCCCGCCGGAAAAGAGACTGCGCCCCTCATCGCCCCTCCTAGGGCCGTGACACTCAGGAGCTCGCCTGCCGCAATCCCGTGAGAGCCCCGCTCCGTCCGGAGCCGCTCTCTGTCCCCGGGCCAGGCCGCCTGCACCCCTGTCACCGCCTGCCATTGGAGTGCGCTGAACGCGCTATCACCCCTCCTGCCGGAAGCCGTCCGACGACTGTGATCTACGCCGGGTCATCCAGTTGCACTGACTGTGCCCTGTGACCCCGCTTCGCTATCCCCGGACATCTCAGGCCGCGCCGCCCCCGCTGTAGAGACCCTCCTGCACCGCCGTGCTAAAGGGTCGCTGGCCGCGCCTGCCTACGTGCCCACACCTGCTGATTGAGGACCCAAGAACACTTCCCAAGCTGAGAGTCGCACCGACCTGTGCCGACTCTCCTAATCACGAAAGAAGTCCAGTATCGGGCTCGGGGCCCGCAACGCCTTATTTCCTCGTTCGCAGGAACCGATCTCTGTGAGTACTGGAACTACAAGTAAAGAGACTACGAACTATCCATTTGAAACCACGAACCAAGAACATTTGCCTGCTTTACAACCTGGTGGCATAGCGAAAACGTTATTGGTCTTGTGATAAGTCTGCTGAGATATATATACCCTATTTTTACATAAAGAATCGTATTTTTATATATATCCAAGTCTGGTGTCCGTTTCTGGGGGGATTGATGTATTTACTGTGTGTACGATTGTAAGTGCTTAACCAACAACGCCTGAGGAATCGCCTTGGCTGCTCACGCCACGCACCTAGAGGGTGAGCAAGGGTCATTCGCGAGGGGTTATCCTGCGCCCTGACGTGGAGGAGAGGGTTCCTGCTTGACACAAGGGCAACCTTGCGCCAACCAGAGATTCCCGACTCTAACATTGTTGGCAGCGGGTGGGATTTCGGATTTGCACTTGTAATTTGCATACAGTGAATTATTAATCACCAGATAGTGAGAGCAGACCAAATAACGCAGCCACAGGTGTGTAATTGTTGAACTTTGTTGAGACATCTGCCATTACTGCAACCATGCCTGGCTCGCACTCCGCTGGAAGAGCACTCTCTGTGATTTCTGGAATAGATGAGGTGGATTGGGAGAGACTGGAAGGCTACACGATGGAGCAATTGAAAGGCTACAGTGTAAAATTCAGAGTCCCCCATGCTGGATGCAAGAGGAAGCCCCAGTACACCAAGGCGTTGAGAGCCTGGAAGGAGTCACGAGACCCACGGAATGCGGGGGACACCGTTCCACCCGACAACCTTGAGGAGCCCAGCAGAGTCCGGTCGCCAGAGGAGCTGGCAGACAGGGCAGCCGACAGGGCGCATGCAATGGAGATGGCAAAGTTGGCCGGACAAATGGAAATGGAAAAGCAGAAGTTGGCCCTGGAGGCACAACAACGCCAAATGGATCATGATATAAGATTGAAGGAGTTGGAGCTGAAGGCGAAAAGTTTGGACACCGCTCCTTCTGGTGGCAGCACTCCACCAGCGCAGGTAGAGTCCAAGGTGTACATCCCCAAAGATGTAGTAAAGGAGTATTTTAGAAAGGATGACATAGGGCAGTGGTTTAGAGCCTACGAGGTGGCCGTGTCCTCACACCGGGTCCCTGAGAAAGACTGGGGAGCGGGGTTGTGGGGAAGGTTCCTTGCGGAAGGGCGGGACACACTGTTAGATTTGCCCTTAGAAGTCCAGACCTCATACCCCCATATGAAGGAAGCTTTAATGACCAGGTATGGGTTAACTCCTGAGCTATATAGACAGAGGTTCAGGGAGACCAAGAAGATCCCTGAGAGTACGTATGTGGAATATGTGACCTTTTTCTGCAGAGCGCTGGATGGTTGGGTGAAGGGTAGCAAAGTGAATGATTATCAAGGGCTGCTTGATTTAATTGCATGGGAGCACTTGTCCAGTCAATGTTTTCCTGAGCTACGCCAGCACCTGATTGATAGCAAGCTGTCCAACCCGAGGAAGCTTGCTGAGGAGGCGGACCGCTGGCTCAGCACCAGGGTCCACAAGGGTCAAGTGGGAGACTCCGCCAAAGGTGGGCAGGGTCCCCAGCAGAAGAGTGGGGGGGACAAGGGTAAACAGAAGGGGTTCCAAAAAGGCCCCCAAAGTAATTCCCAAGGGAACCAGCAGAAGGGTTCTCAGCCTCCCCCAACCCCGCAGCAGAACGGGGCCCCGACAGGTAGACCTGTTCCAAAGGGGCCCTTCAATTGTTATAGGTGTGGTGACCCGGGTCACATTGCCTCTGATCCTAAGTGTCGCCTGTTTGGTAAGACCGCACCCACTGGTGCTCCCCCCCGGCAAGTAGCTAGTGTTAACTTTGGGGAGGAAGTAGCAGTCCAGGAGGGTGGGGGTCCCGGGCAGATGACCCTAGTCTCGCTAGGAGACAGTGAGATGGTCCCTGTAACCTACCTGCCCTCTAACACTAAGAAATATGGGCAGGTGGTGACCATCAATGGAAAGAAGGTTGAGGCTCTCAGAGATACAGGAGCCAGCGTGACCTCGGTGAGGCAACACCTGGTGTCTCAAGAGCAGATTGTACCCAATGCCTACTGTAGGGTTGTCAATGCTGACAACGTAGAGAGTCGTTGTCCAATGGCTCAAGTTCCCTTTGAGTGGGGGGAGGTCTCTGGTACTCTACAAGTCGCTGTGAGAACTGACATGCCTGTAGACTGTCTGCTAGGGAACGACCTGGAGAGTTCCCCTTGGGAAAAGGTGGAGAAGACCACGCATCTGAGGATGGTGGGTCTACCCGACTGGGCGTGCGTGACCACCCGGTCCATGGCAGCCAGTAGGGGTGTTGAGAGGGTCCTGGAGCCTGAGGGAGAGGTCCAGGAACCGGCCTTAGGGAGAAGGCGCAGGAGGCGCGGGAAACCGGCCCCCGAAGTTCCCACGGCCCAGGAGGAAGTAGACCCTGAGGGGGATACTCTGGAGCCTACCGGGGAACAGATTGCCGAACTGGGAGATCTGCCTGAGCTGACCCATTGGCAGCAAGAAGGAGGTCCCTCCAGGGAGGAATTCTGCAGGGAGCAGAAAGAATGCCCTTCTCTCGTGGGTATGCGGCAACAGGCTGCAGACCAGGCCAATGGTGTTCAGGCCAAAACACACTACGTGTACTGGGAGAGTGACCTCCTGTATTCCGAGCCTAAGGCTGCTGAACCTGGGTCAGCCCGTGTGCTGGTGGTACCCCAGAAGTTCAGAACCTTCCTACTGGGGCTGGCTCACGATGTGCCGTTAGCAGGACATTTGGGGATGGACAAGACCTATGACAGGCTTGTCACCCACTTTTACTGGCCCCAAATGCATAAGAATTCCGATTCCTACTGCAGAACCTGTCAGACTTGCCAGGCAAGTGGTAAGAGCGGAGGGAAGCACAAGGCTCCTCTGCAACCTTTCCCTGTGGTCGGTACGCCATTCCAACGAGTGGGTATTGATATTGTGGGGCCTCTGGATCCCAAGACAGCCCTGGGCAACAGGTTCATCCTGGTCTTGGTGGACCATGCCACCCGGTACCCTGAAGCCATCCCTCTGAGGACAGTGACGGCCCCCGTGGTGGGACGGGCACTGATGGGAATTTTCTCCCGAGTGGGATTCCCTCTAGAGGTGGTGAGCGACAGGGGGACCAATTTCATATCCACATATATGAAATCCCTGTGGAAGGAGTGTGGGGTAACTTACAAGTTCACCACTCCTTACCATCCCCAAGGAAATGGGTTGGTTGAGAGATTCAACCGAACCCTCAAAGGCATGATCATGGGCCTGGACGGTCCAATGAGGCGTAAGTGGGACGTCCTCTTGCCATGCCTGCTCTTCGCTTACCGAGAGGTGCCACAGAAGTCTCTAGGGTTCAGCCCCTTTGAGCTTCTGTATGGTCACCCGGTAAGAGGACCTCTGAGTTTGGTAAAGGAAGGCTGGGAGCAATCTCCCAGGAAACCTCCCCAGAATGTATATAGTTACATGCTGGCCTTCCGAAACCAGACTCGGTGTTTCAGGCAACTTGCTGAGGCAAATCTGGAAGCCAGCCAGGAGGAGATGAAGCGGTGGTACGACCGGAATGCCACTCTGGTAGAGCTTCAACCTGGACAAAAGGTGTGGGTCTTGGCCCCAGTGGAGCCGTGTGCACTTCAGGATAAGTGGACCGGTCCATTTGAGGTTGTGGAGCGCAAAAGTCCTATCACCTACTTGGTGGACATGCAGACTCCCAGGAACCCTTTGAGGGTCCTACATGTTAACCGCCTTAAGCCCCACTTAGAGAGGACCGAAGTGGGCATGCTGCTGGCCACTGATGATGGAATGGAAGAGGAGACCGAGCCTCTTCCTGACCTCTTAGTGGCCTCTGAGAAAGATGGGTCAGTGGATGGAGTTAACCTCTCACCCACCCTGACGCCCGGACAACAGGAAGATTGCCGCCACTTGCTGGGACAATTTTCCGACCGATTCTCCCTGGTTCCTGGTGTCACAGATTGGTGCGTCCATGATGTGGACACAGGAGACAGCTTACCTGTGAAGCACAAGGCTTACAGGGTAACTGACAGGGTCAGAGCTTGCATCAAGGAGGAGGTCTCCAAAATGCTTGCGCTAGGGGTGGTTGAGTCCTCCAGCAGTCCTTGGTCCAGCCCCGTGGTCTTGGTCCCAAAGGCTGCTGCGCCGGGAGCCACACCTGAACTCCGGTTCTGTGTGGACTACAGAGGACTCAATTCAGTAACGAAGACTGACGCGCACCCCATCCCCAGAGCTGATGAGCTCATTGATCGGCTAGGGGCTGCCCGGTTCCTCAGCACGTTTGATTTAACGTCTGGGTACTGGCAGATCGCCTTGACCGATGGGGCCAAAGAGAGGTCCGCATTCTCTACACCAGATGGGCACTTCCAGTTCCGAGTCATGCCATTTGGGATGAAGAACGCCCCTGCCACCTTTCAGAGGTTGGTCAACCAGGTACTGGTTGGGCTGGATGCGTTCAGTGCCGCCTACCTGGATGACATCGCAGTGTTCAGTGCCACCTGGCCTGAACACCTGCGCCACCTCTGGGAAGTGTTGATGGCGCTGCGCCGAGCAGGCCTCACGATCAAGGCAAGCAAGTGCCAGATCGGGCAGGGTTCCGTGGTGTACTTGGGACACCAAGTGGGGAGTGGCAAGGTGGCACCCTTGCAACCCAAAATTGAGACCATCCTGGCTTGGGAACCCCCCAAGACGCAGACCGCAGTGAGGGCCTTCCTGGGGCTCACTGGGTACTACAGGAGGTTTGTCAAGGGCTATGGAACGATCGTTGCCCCCTTGACAGAGCTGACTTCGAAGAAGCAGCCCAGGAACGTGATTTGGACTGACACCTGTCAGAAAGCTTTTGACACCCTGAAGACTGCCATGTGCACGGCGCCCGTGCTCTTGGCCCCTGACTTCTCCAAGGAATTCCTAGTGCAGACGGACGCTTCAGAGCATGGTGTAGGGGCTGTTCTCTCACAGATGACTGAGGAGAGCTGGGACCAACCCGTAGCCTTCATCAGTAGGAGGTTACTTCCACGGGAAAGTAGGTGGAGTGCAATTGAGCGAGAAGCATTTGCTGTGGTCTGGGCGCTGAAGAAGCTAAGACCCTACTTGTTTGGGTCTCACTTCCGGGTTCAGACGGACCACAGGCCCCTCAGATGGTTGATGCAAATGAGGGGTGAAAACCCGAAGCTGTTGAGGTGGTCCATCTCCCTACAGGGTATGGACTTTACGGTGGAACACCGTCCTGGTACAGATCACGCCAACGCTGACGGTCTGTCCAGGTATTTCCGCCTTAGTGACGAGGAACCCCCTGGGCAAGGGTAGTTCTCCCCACATTTCAGCTGGAGGGGACACGTGTTAGACCTGGCACCTTGGCGTGAGTTTCCCTTCCACTTTTTGATGGTGTGCCTCGACTGTTTTGCTGGTGTTGTCCGCTCAGGGCACTGCGCCACGGCTAATCCGTGCCGCAGTGCAAGTGCTCCCTAGGTAAAGTGTACCTGTAATTGATGTTCACGATTGGTTTATTGGATTCACTGTCAGTCCCCAGTAAAGTGCACCAGGGGTGCCAGGGCTCGTGAATGCCAATGCTGCTGGTGGGCTTGCAGCGCTGGTTGCGCCACCCACGGAAGCGGCCTTGTAAAATGTGTCTAGGGTCTGCCACCGCAGACCCTGTGCGCGGTCCGGGACCGTCGCGCTGACTGCGCAAGTGCCCCCACTTGCCAGTCCCTAAACCTTCCCTTACCTACATATTAGCCACCCCTCTGGTAGGCCCACGGGCAGGGTGCATTGTAGGCATAAGGTAGGACATGCCCTGATGTGTGTGGCATGTCTTAGTAGTGAATGACAGCCATTTTCGTTTTTCACTATTGAAGGCTACCTGCTCTCCATAGGCCAGAATGGGCTGCTGGGATCACGCCAACGCTGTGACCCCAGTGGACTCAGAGAACATGGTAGAAGTGTCAAGTTTAGTATGCCTGAACTCAGGATGATAAAATACTTCTTGTAGTCAAGTTTATTTTAATATCCTGGGTTTGTAAATACTCCTTTTAGAAAGTTAGTATTTACTGACCTGACCATCTCAGTCTGCCTCTGCTGTGTGTATGTGTTCTGCCTGGCAACCGTAAGGAGCAGGGTTGGGGAATCCCCAGAGACAGGTTGGCTGCCAGGTGGTGGGTAGAGAGATTACACCTGGATGGGTGGGAGGAGTACACCTTGACTCTTGAATAGACCTGTGCTCTGCCACCACAAAGCCGGCGCCACCCCCTGTGGGGCGGCTGATGTCTCTGCCCTGCTGCTGAAAGGAAAGAGCAGAGTCACCATAACAAAGTGCTCCAGAACTGGACTGAGCCAGGCCTAGGCCCCCTGGCGCTAAAGAACAAAAGAATCATGGTATAAAAGTAGGAGCCTGGCTCCTAAGAAATCAGAATCCTGTTTACCACAAAGAACCTCTGCCCGACTAGAAGGAGAAGGAGACGCTGGAGGAGCTGGCCTGCTGCCTGCCTTGCTGAGAAAGGAGAGGAAGAGACTTACTGAAAAGACTTTGCTACTTTGTGCTTGAACATTCTCCAAGGGCTTGATCTGAGCTTGCCCCCTGAACTGAACCCCAGGACCAGTGGGTTCTCTGTGCTTCTTGCTCGTCCTCCAATACGAGCCGTGTGTGCATCCCGCCGGAAAAGAGACTGCGCCCCTCATCGCCCCTCCTAGGGCCGTGACACTCAGGAGCTCGCCTGCCGCAATCCCGTGAGAGCCCCGCTCCGTCTGGAGCCGCTCTCTGTCCCCGGGCCAGGCCGCCTGCACCCCTGTCACCGCCTGCCATTGGAGTGCGCTGAACGCGCTATCACCCCTCCTGCCGGAAGCCGTCCGACGACTGTGATCTACGCCGGGTCATCCAGTTGCACTGACTGTGCCCTGTGACCCCGCTTCGCTATCCCCGGACATCTCAGGCCGCGCCGCCCCCGCTGTAGAGACCCTCCTGCACCGCCGTGCTAAAGGGTCGCTGGCCGCGCCTGCCTACGTGCCCACACCTGCTGATTGAGGACCCAAGAACACTTCCCAAGCTGAGAGTCGCACCGACCTGTGCCGACTCTCCTAATCACGAAAGAAGTCCAGTATCGGGCTCGGGGCCCGCAACGCCTTATTTCCCCGTTCGCAGGAACCGATCTCTGTGAGTACTGGAACTACAAGTAAAGAGACTACGAACTATCCATTTGAAACCACGAACCAAGAACATTTGCCTGCTTTACAACCTGGTGGCATAGCGAAAACGTTATTGGTCTTGTGATAAGTCTGCTGAGATATATATACCCTATTTTTACATAAAGAATCGTATTTTTATATATATCCAAGTCTGGTGTCCGTTTCTGGGGGGATTGATGTATTTACTGTGTGTACGATTGTAAGTGCTTAACCAACAACGCCTGAGGAATCGCCTTGGCTGCTCACGCCACGCACCTAGAGGGTGAGCAAGGGTCATTCGCGAGGGGTTATCCTGCGCCCTGACGTGGAGGAGAGGGTTCCTGCTTGACACAAGGGCAACCTTGCGCCAACCAGAGATCCCCGACTCTAACACTATGACTACAACACCTGGTTACCTGAGGCACTGAAGAGAAGTTTCAAATGTGGCAAATGTATCTGCTATACATATGATATGACAACACTAATGTGCTGTTTACGAGTCTGGTGGGCCTCGTGCGTCCACGGCAGTGGTGGTCCAGTCACCTCCGCACCATAGGTCCGACTGCCCTATTACTCCTATGGGGGTCGGACTGCAATTACACTACCGCAGCCACCAGTGAACTGTATTCCCTGGTGGTCTCGCAGCAGTCTGAGGGCCGCAATATGCTTGGTGGTGCCCTGAGGTACCACCAAGCATATTATGCCTTTCCTGACCACCAGAAGTTACATAAAGTTTCTTCCTCCATGTAACTGCTGGCGGTGAGGAAAGAAAGGGGGCCCCCCATGGGCTCCTCTTGCCCCTGAGCATGAGGGTTCATGCAGGGGGGCACATGTTGTGCCCCCTTGTAGTTTTGCACCCCCAGTTCCTGCCCAGAAAGGAATGCACAACATTGTGCATTCCTGTGCAGGAATGTGCACTGGCGGTCCCACGGCGGTGCTGTTTAAGGATCACAATTCCCTTTCGACTGCACTGCCAAGGGACCACCACGCCTCCCACCAGACCTCAAAATTAATTGTGATTTGACGGGCAGGTGGTGGCGACTATTGGCGGTGCGTGAATGTGGCTGTAACATGTCGCCCGCTCCCACACTGTGAAAAGTTGTAATCAGGCCCTAAGATATTTGAGAATGAAAATCATACAAAACGTTTTAAAATCAGTCATTTATCAATGGTAATACCACTAATTGTGTATATATGATTGTTTACGTATGCAGTTTATTCTACCACTACAAAAGTTGAAGAGAGACGGAAGGATCGTATATGAGATCTCTGAGAAATACTGACATCAACTACCCATGGCTATCAATATAAAAAAATAAAGATCTGGAAAAAAATGTAGACCAAAATGTACCATTCTGTGAGCATTGGCCCTTCCCGTCTTTGGTGCTGCAAGATAGTCAACAACTGCAGTTCAACTGTCGTCCATTTCTGTAAGTCCTGTAGCCATCTGTGGATTGCAGGCGACACAGGGCCCGCTCATTGCATTACAATGTCACGCTTGCCAATTAATAGTGCTAAATCCACGAAATTGGACACATACTTGGGGCCACAGGTACAAATGCTTTAAGAGGTCATACATGGAGAATTGACGGCTTAAGAGCCTTTCGCAATGTACTCACCCTATTTTGTGAGTCTGTAACCTATTGCCAACTCACAAAATAGGGTTTCTGAGTTGGTATTAGGAAGGGGTGTTTCAAGGGTGTCCCATCCTTATATCGAGTCGCAGAGGTATGTATAAATGTTTGGCGACTGGAATGTGGTCGCCAAACATTAATATTTTACCAACTCTTTGAAGGAGGTTGTAACCCAACCGCAAGCGGGAAGTAGTCCCCAGGGGACCCCTTCACCTTTGTGAATGCCGGCACCGAAATTTTTTAAGAGCAGGCAGTGGTCCCACGGACCATTGACTACTCTTAAAAAGAATGAAAAGAAAAATTTTAGGTTTTTAAATGCATCCCGTTTTTCTTTAAGGAAAACGGGATGCATTAGAAAAAAATGGTTTATTTACAAAGCAATCACAGACATGGTAGTCTGCTGAATTCAGCGGCCCCCACCATCCCTGTGATACCATGCCATTCCCAATGGGTCTCAAATTGCGACCTTCCTCATGAATATTGATGATGCAGGTCAATTGCTCCCCCATTGGGAATCACAAACAGTGTCTGAGACACTGTTGTTAATCGCAGTTTGCGACTTCCTAATTGCAAGTCGCAAAAAGTCACAATTAAAAAGTTGCAAAATCCAGCAATAGTACATGTGACTTTAGCTCCTTTCAGTCTAGAAAACCTTCCCAAAAGACAAGTTGCCATATTTTCCTATGGGGGCCCTTCTTAATAAATCTAATATGATAACAATCAATGTCAACCGATATTGTATCAATGGACAGTGCCGGACCGTGAGGAAAACATCGGAATTTGTCGGCCTACCTCTGGGGCCAGATGAGGCCCCCCTGATTATGTTTTGGCGTTACGTGGTGTGAAAGGTACGTGTTACAAAGAATATTGAGCTGCATATATTTAAAAGGTGGATTTCTGTTCACGAATCTCGTATATTCCAGCACCTGTATCCATTCAGTGTCTGTTATCTCTTCCCCTAACTCCTAATCACAGGTTGCCTTAAGCAAACTTGTGAAAGGACAGAAAACAGGGGCCAGCATGCTGTGGGTGCTCTGTACCCCTAATATTTTACAGTTCAATAACACACCCAAATGTTGGGTCGATCGGGGACTGTATTATCCACGACTTATGAGGCAATATGTCCCAGAGACAAGGTTCAAAACAGCATGTCATAATACAGTCAAAAAAAGAAGGGACTGACTCAGAAAGTGAGTTCTAAAGCGGAATTTAGATAAAAAACAATAAGGTTTATTACAGAATTCAAAGGTGTACAATGCAGAAATAGTAAAGTGCAAATATGTCAAATCTAATTTAAATACATAAATCATTGCCACGAAGGCTCTCAGTAAAAGAAACTATGCAGAATATTAGGCAAAATCAATAATAGGCTAAGTCTCAAAAGTCCAGCAAATTCAGTAATAAATCAGACAGTCAATTTTATTGTACAGGTATTTAAAATCTTAAGAAACAAGCATATAAACTACAAGTGTTCAGCACACAAGACTTAAAAGAACCCAATATTAGGACATACAGAACAATATTTAGCACTCAAACATTAAAAGCAATCCATTGTAAGACTGACAGACCAACAGAAAATACCAAGTGTAAAGCAGCATTTATAATCGGTCCCATATAAATTGGGGGAGACTTTATAACTAAGTCAGAAAAGCAATGACCAAGTACAATAACAGAATAAACCAGGAGTATATCATCTGCCTTCCAAGCCAGCACACACCAAATGCAGTACACTCGAAAGGGCTAAGTGCAAAACAACATTTATCAGCTCTTGAACCATTTATAAAAGCAGATAATGCAATATAAAAAATCAAGTCAAAAGGAGCAATTTTGAATGATGACACAATGTGAAACGAAACAAAACAATATAACATTATAAGGTGACACGTGCCAAGCAACATTTTTGATTGGTTCCACGTAGATCAGGGCAGTCCTTTTGGCTCACTCAAGAGAGCAGTGTGCAATGCGACATAATGAAGTAACCAGAACCAGCCAGTAGTAAAGCCCACCGGCCTCTTTTAAAGCACACGGTACAAGACAGAGAGCCATATTATTAACACATTTGCACTGTGTCATGTAGTTCAGGGCGTTTTTCAGCACAAGCCACCCCATCATTAAAAAAACAGTCAGTATCTGATTACAGGAAGTACTAAAAGTTTTGTTTGTAATGTGCTGAAGGAAAAAGTGCAATTTGCAATGTCAGGTAAGAAGTGCACTTAAGTTGCAGCACTTAGCATCGCTCAATTTAGCTGTTGCCATCAAGAGGAACTTAACAGCTTTGACATTTAAAATGTGTTGGTAGGATTCAGACTGACTATTACTGCCTGCCAGCAGATGCAAACTCCTAGGCGAACACAATCACTGCGGAGGAGAATTTTTCTTTGCTGCAATAGGGAAGGACAGATCCATAAAATGTGAATTAAAGTTTCCTTTTCAGAGCCGCAGAGTCAATATCTTGCGTGGTAGGGTTTGGGTGGCTTAAACAACACCGGAGTCCGTGGGTCTATAACAGTCTGCCTTAGACACAAGCAAAGCGTGCCAGCTACATACAAAAATGCGAAAGTCCTTTCAAAAGGGACCAAGTCCCATCACCCACCGAAGTGGCATGCTTCATCATCTGGGACCTCCCTTAACTGCACCTGGTGCGGTTAAAGAGCTACAACTCCTTTGGTTACTATAAAAAGGAGGAGCTTAAGGATGTTTTAACTGATTTAAATTGGAGGATATCAATCTCCAAATGGAGGGAATCTGCCAAAAGTGTAGTGAGACTAAGTGCAGTGTGTGAAAAGTGGTTTAAAATTGATTACCGCTAGAAAAATATTTTTATTTGATATCCAGTGGTATCAAGAGTAAAAAAGCAGAAATATTGGAGGAAAACGTGTGCGCAAATACTTTAGGAACACGTCCTCTAAATATAGGTCTACATGTTTCAGCCAACTAGCGTCTCAACATGGTGGTGACCACTCGGAACAATCAGGAAGAAGGTCCGGGGTAACGACGGACAGAGCGATGCCTCACGCCCTGATTTGTGACCAGGAGTGTAGGACGTTCCCCGATCATTGACGGGTGATAATTGTACTTCCCTACGGTGCCGCATATCCCCAGATAAGCAGGTACCTGTGTAGGTTGTATCGTTCCTTTTGTACTCACGTTTCACAGTTTCTCACATTGCAGTAGTGTCATGTTATGGTCCTGAAGAAAGCCACTGTCATTTTGTTGAGACGCTAGTTGGCTGAAACATGTAGACCTATATTTAGAGGACGTGTTCCTAAATTATTTGCGCACACGTTTTCCTCCAATATTTCTGCTTTTTTACTCTTGATACCACTGGATATCAAATAAAAATATGTTTCTAGCGGTAATCAATTTTAAACCACTTTTCACACACTGCACTTAGTCTCACTACACTTTTGGCAGCTTCTCTCCATTTTGAGATTGATATCCTACAATTTAAATCAGTTAAAACATCCTTGAGCTCCTCCTTTTTAAAGTAACCAAAGGAGTTGTAGCTCTTTAACCGCACCAGGTGCGGTTAAGGGAGGTCCCAGATGATGAAGCATGCCACTTTGGTGGGTGATGGGACTTGGTCCCTTTTGAAAGGACTTTCGCATTTTTGTATGTAGCTGGCGGGCTTTGCTTGTGTCTAAGGCAGACTGTTATAGACCCACGGACTCCGGTGTTGTTTAAGTCTCAGTTATTTGGGGATTTGTCCGCGCAGGTCTTTAAACTCCCTAAGACCCTCTAATCAATTGTGTTTTTCGAGGGTTTGGGTGGCGCCATGCCAGAAGGTGAGCTCACATATTCCACTCTCTCAGTGTTAGTGCCACTAACCGGGCCTTTATCCACAAAGGGTATCTGCAAGTAGTATAGTTCAGATGTTTGCTGGAGGTATAGGATTTGATTATTGACCATGCATGGGAGCGCTTGATCAGTGTAGCCAAATCCTCTAGTTTTTACAGCTTTTTTTGCGGTGGCTGCCGTCATTTTGTCAAAGACTTGATGAGAGAAATGCAAATTGAATTAATTTATCATCTAGGTACTGCCTGTAGGACGGGGTTGAGCCAGCACCCTCAAGTTTGTGCCAGATTAGGTTGTGCATAGTCTTGTGCAGGTCTAAGCTTGTGACAGACGTTTAAGCAGCAGATGTCTCTGGCCCAATACTGTTTAGTGATATTGAACTCAAGTCTCACTAGAGCCAGAGATGTTCTCTTTTGCAAATGAAGGGAAGGGCAGCTTTGTAGATTTGAGTTACAAGTTAATCCACCGTAGTGGCTTCCTTGCCCAAGGTGATTCTGCTCCCATAGGTAAGTGCAGGGATGATCTTTGCTTTTATCACCTGGAGAAGAGGGCCTAGACTTGTTCCTAGCAATTTCTAAGTGACAGATAAGAGAGCACAAATTATGATTCAGCCTTTGTTTCTCATAGAGCATAGATGAGTTTGAATGAACCTTGGCTGTCCAGAAAGGTGCCCAGGTATGACCAGGAGAACACTCAGGTATAGTATCCCTCGTAGCACAGGAAAAGTGGCAAAAGAGATCTGGCCTCCAAACTGAAGGATATATATAGCCATTCTCTCCATAACAATGTGTTAGAACTGCAAAATCACCATGGTGTGAGCAAATAATTTCAACAAATCAAATTACAGATTTTTAAATTATCATAAAAGCCTACCAGCTTAGCACTAACCCGCTACATGAATATTTATTCAGCCCCTCTGACCTAATATCATCCAGAGGTGTCAGAACATACTAGTTACATAAACAACAGTGAATCATTGTGAATAAATGTATTAACACATGTAAGGTGAAGGTTAGTGAAAAAGTGTTACTGGGCAGGCTTCTTCCAAGAATAGTGTAATTCAGAAATAAACAAAATCACATCTTGCTTGACTACCTATAGCAGAAATATAAACAGACTAAACATAATGCTGCGACATCCATTTTTCACAAAATGGTGTTGAGGTTTAACTGAGGCTTGGCTGGTGTTAGCCAGGAAAATACACTTTGAAAGATCGTCGCAAATTTGTTTCTCCTCCAGTAGTTCCATGTCAGTATGCACATGTAAATTCAGGTATAGATTAATCAATCTGCACACCATTAAAAATTCACTTTTTGAAAAAAAGGCGTAAAAGTATCATCAGATTTATGCATGCTATGTTAGGGACACTTATAGAGCGACAGGGCGTTCCAGCGCTAAAACTAGCAGAACGGTAGGGGGAGGAGACTAGTGGTTGGAGAATAGCCAAGTCTTGATCATTTTTCTGAAGGCCCAATGGTCTTGCATGAAGCGAGCCGCAAGAGGGATTGACTTCCAAAGGGTTGGGGCAAGTGCCCTAAACATGCGCCCCCCGCTCTTGACCTGCGTACTAGGGGTGGGCGGAATTTGCGTAATCGCGTTACGCAAATCTCCGCGAAACGGTAAAAAATCTTCGCGAACACGCAGAAATTCCGCGAACACGCGGAATTGCTTGTTCGCGATACTTTTTTCCTGTTCGCGATCGCTGTTTGCGTGCTCGGGGTGAAATATCTCGCGAACACGCATATTGAGAACGCGAACAAGCAAAAAATTTCGCGAAGTCGCGGAACGCAGATTTTTGGGCAATTACGCGTTCTCTACGGAACGCGAAATTACCCAAATTCCGCAAATTCCGCGAACGGAACGGAATTTACCGCCCAGGCCTACTGCGTACCCGTGGAACACGGGCCAAATACAGATCCACAGAGCGCAAAGCTCGTGTCAGGAAATACATGGAGCACCGCTCGCTCAGAATATGTGGGCCCAGGTCATACAAGTTCTTGTGTGTCGTACACAGGGTCTTAAAATGGACTCTCTGCTCGATGGGTAGCCAATGGAGTTGGCTTTAAAGGTCTGATGCATGGCAGTGCATAGGTAGTGCAAAAAGCGTGCGTGCAGCTGCTTTCTGTGCCTGCTTTAGTTTTTTACATAAACAATAGGGGATTGATTCTTTTAAGGAAAACAGAGGTTGGAATCACAATACTCTTAACAAAACATCTTACCTGTGTCACCATAAATACACTGATCAACTTTTTTGTATAGTGGATTTTTATTTTCCACTATGTACATGTCATATACAGATACTGCTTTACAAATTTGTCATCAAGACCTGTTGGTACTGTGCAACTGTGACTAAAACGAAGACCAAATTATTTGGTAAAACTAGACAAAAAATAGACAAATGAACAATCATATATATTGACAAAACCCACATCAAAGACAAAAACAATCCTGTATTGTGCTTATTTCAAACAGCAGTATGTAAAATACATATAATGAAAGTCCTACACTATTCACATAAAATTCCAGGGACTTGTGTTCTTCTAATCCTCTCAGAGTACTAATAGTTTAAGGTGCCAAAAAGAGGTAGCCTATAAAGCTTTTAGGAATCCAAGTTGGCGACACTGTTTTAAATATTTAACAGATAGTGTTGGAGACTTGACGTCGTTTTTATTCCTTGTGATTCTTTAAGGCTCGCCTCATCAAAAAACCAACGTGTTTCGACCTTCTGCGTGGCACTTATTGTCGAAGGTCTTCATCAGGGTAAACAGGTGTTGTACGGAGGACTGGGAATATCACAACGAGTTTTGGAGATGATAAACTTCTACGTTCTTGTAGCTCCGGGCAAAAACTCAATTGAACTGGCTTTGCCAGGTCCGGGCTCTCGTAAGCTGTGGCTGCTCCAAGGCAACGGAGCGTAACTGCCGTAAATCAATTGCGAAGCAGCTCCGTGGAGTTTTTGCCCGGAGCTACAAGAACTTAGAAGTTTATCATCTCCAAAACTCCAAAACTCGTTCGTGATATTCCCAGTCCTCCGTACAACACCTGTTTTCCCTGATGAAGACCTTCGACAATAAGTGCCACGCAGAAGGTCGAAACACGTTGGTTTTTTGATGAGGCGAGCCTTATAGAATCACAAGGAATAAAAACGACGTCAAGTCTCCAACACTATCTGTTAAATATTTAAAACAGTGTCGCCAACTTGGATTCCTAAAAGCTTTATAGGCTACCTCTTTTTGGCACCTTAAAATATTAGTACTCTGAGAGGATTAGAAGAACACAAGTCCCTGGAATTTTATGTGAATAGTGTAGGACTTTCATTATATGTATTTTACATACTGCTGTTTGAAATAAGCACAATTCAGGATTGTTTTTGTCTTTGATGTGGGTTTTGTCAATATATATGATTGTTCATTTGTCTATTTTTTGTCTAGTTTTACCAAATAATTTGGTCTTCGTTTTAGTCACAGTCGCACAGTACCAACAGGTCTTGATGACAAATTTGTAAAGCAGTATCTGTATATGACATGTACATAGTGGAAAATAAAAATCCACTATACAAAAAAGTTGATCAGTGTATTTATGGTGACAGAGGTAACATGTTTTGTTAAGTGCTTTAGTTTTTTAGTCACTGATTTGTTGACGCCAAGAAGCAAGCCTATGCAGTAGTCTAGTCGTGCCAACACGGTGGATTGGAGGATCATCTGCTGAATAGGTGCGTCAAAGAGTATCAAAATTGGCTTCAGGCCATGTAGAACATAAAAACAGGTGCTGGCTACAGTCTTAGCGTGCTCCTTGAAGGAGAGAGCGCCGTCCAGCATGAGTATCACTGCCTTGTGTTGTATCCCAGGTGTGAGTAATGCACCCAACATTTCGGACTTTGGAGGTTCAGATTCACCAACATCTCAACCTGCTTTATTCACCTTGTTCATGGAATTTTAATTTATTTTTTGGCAAAAGCAATGCTATAATTTCCTATTAAAATCTGAAATCAATCAGTCAATCAATCAATCAGTGACACTTATAAAGCGCGCTACATACCCGTAGGGTCTCAAGGCGCTGGGGGGGGGGTGCCGCTACTGCTCGAAAAGCCAGGTCTTCAGCTTCTTCCTGAAGGAGAGGTGGTCTTGGGTCAGGCGCAGGTCGGTCGGGAGGGAGTTCCAGGTCTTGGCGGCCAGGTAGGAGAAGGACCTTCCTCCTGTAGTCGCTCTTCGGATGCGGGGGACGGCGGCGAGGGCGTGGTTGGCTGATCGGAGGTGGCGCGTGGGAGCGTAGAAGTTGACTCGGCTGTTGAGGTAGCTCGGGCCTTGGTCGTGTAGGGCTTTGTGTGCGTGGGTGAGGAGGCGGAAGGTGATTCTCTTGTTGACGGGGAGCCAGTGAAGGTCTCTCAGATGTCCGGAGATATGGCTTGATCGTGGGATGTTGAGGATGAGTCTGGCTGAGGCGTTCTGGATCCGCTGGAGTCTCTTCTGGAGCTTGGCGGTGGTACCGGCGTAGAGGGCGTTACCGTAGTCCAGTCGGCTGGTGACGAGGGCCTGGGTGACGGTCTTCCTGGTCTCTGTGGGGATCCACCAGAAGATCTTCCGAAGTATGCGTAGGATGTTGAAGCACGCCGAGGAGACGTTGTTGACCTGCCTGGTCATGGAGAGGGAGGAGTCCAGGATGAAGCCCAGGTTGCGTGCATGGTCTGTCGGTTTGGGTGCGGTGCCCAGGGCGGGAGGCCACCAGGAGTCGTCCCAGGCGGAGGGTGAGGAGCCCAGGATGAGAACCTCCGTCTTGTCCGAGTTCAGTTTCAGGCGGCTGGTCGTCATCCACTCGGCTACCTCTTTCATCCCTTCGTGCAGGTTGGCTCTGGCGGCGGCGGGGTCGTTGGTCAGGGAGAGGATCAGCTGGGTGTCGTCGGCGTAGGAGATTATGCTGAGGTTGTGTTTGCGTACGATGGCCGCGAGGGGGCTCATGTAGACGTTGAAGAGGGTGGGGCTCAGAGATGATCCTTGGGGGACGCCGCAGATGACTTCGGAGGCCTCTGATTTGTACGGTGGTAGGCGGACTCTCTGTGTTCTTCCGTCGAGGAAGGAGATGATCCATTCCAGCGCCTTGTCCTTGATTCCGATGTTGCTGAGGCGCCGTACTAGGGTGCGGTGGCAGACCGTGTCGAATGCCGCGGAGAGGTCTAGGAGGTTGAGGGCCGCTGTTTCTCCATTGTCCATCAGGGCTCGGATGTCATCGGTGGCGGCGATGAGGGCGGTCTCGGTGCTGTGTTTGGCTCGGAAGCCGGACTGTGAGGGGTCGAGGGATCCGTTCGTCTCGAGGAAGGCGGCCATCTGCTTGTTGACGGTCTTCTCGATGACTTTGGCTGGAAACGGGAGAAGCGAGATGGGGCGGTAATTCTTGAGGTCGGTGGGGTCCGCTGTTGGTTTCTTGAGTAGAGCGCTGAGTTCGGCGTGTTTCCAGCTCTCGGGGAAGATGGTGGTGTCGAAGGATGTGTTGATGATGTCTCGCAGGTGGGGTGCGATGACAGCGTCGGCCTTGTTGAAGACGTGGTGAGGGCAGGGGTCGGTCGGTGATCCGGAGTGGATGGAGTTCATCGTGCGGGTGGAGTTCATCTTGCATGTGTACATGCAAGGCATGTACACATCTTTTAGTATAGTAATATATTTCCATGACCACTCTTGAGTGGAATGCCACTCGTCCACCAATAATGTTTTGGGTACTACCCACAATGAAAGGCCTGGGAAATATGGGAACACCAGACTATGAGTATACTTGCACCATCATGGCCTTACTGTGAGTAATAAATGCGGATATTTTAACCCAAGAGTTAGGGGAGAGGAGTTGGTCTAACGGCTAGGGCGGTGGACCTCGAATATGGGGAACCAGGTTCGAGTCTCGGCAATGATGCTGAATATCCTGTGATTCTGGGCAAATCACTTAATCTCCCCGTGCCTAACAAAAATGAATGTGTCCTCATGTAAAGCAACTGGTGCTATGTAAAGCGCTCTGATACCCGATACCTTCGGGTCAAGATTGAGCTATATAAAACTCTGTAAAAAATAATACCTTTTGTATTTTAAAGTGCCTCTGACTGTAACTCATAGTTGTTTCCTATGATATTGATAATATCCTATGTGCTCAAGGTCTGTCTCCACAGCCGGTCATTGTGCCATCTGTTAGACCTGACATACCTTGGCATGGTTTTTCTTCTAACTTTGTGCCTTCAAACCTCCTGTCTTGCTGACTTTATTTTCACTGGCCTTAGTACTCTGTGCACTTTACCACTGCTAACCAGTGCGAAAATATTTGTGCTCTCTCCTTAAAACATGGTGGGATTGACTTACACCCAATTGACATATTTAAAAGGCAAATCATATTCCACCTGGCAAAGCATCAACCCCCGCCACAGACTGACGAAGGCCGTGCTTGGCATTAGTTTGCCAGCTGTTGGGAGTTGACCACAGAGCCTCGCTGCAGGCCAGGCCCTGTGGTCAACCCTTGCTGCTCATGACCAATTGTTGTGTGCAGCCTGGGGTTGACTTCATGCGGGGCCTGGCCTTAGGACTTGGCCATAGGCCAGGCTCTGTGGCCAATGCCCCACCACGAAGAACCAAAGGTCCTCCACAGCAATGGGTTGGCTACCTTTTGGGGTGTTGGCCACAGGGCCTGGCTGCATTTGTGCTGACTTATTTTGACAGGGGACAAAGGGCCCAATTCACAAAGGTAAACTTAGACTTGAAGTCTAAGTTTACACCTAAAGTCTAAGTTTAGACCTGAATTCTAAGTTTAAACCTGAAGTCTAATCTTACACTTTAGGTCTAAACTTAGGGCCCTATTCACAAAGGTAAAATTAGATCAAAAGTCTTAGACCAAGAGTCTAATGTAACTACTTTTCTGTATTCACATAGGTGTGCATTTTAGCACTGCTAACCAGTGCTAAAGAGTTTGTGGTCTCTCCTAACACATGGTGGGATGGACTTACAACCCATTGACATATTTACTTTGAATGTAAGTCCCTAATAAAGTGCCACTGACGGTAGCCAGGGCCTGTAAATTAACTGCTTCTAGTGGGCCCGTAGCACTGGTTGTGCCACCCGCTTAAGTAGCACTTTAAACATATGTTAGGCCTGCCATTGCAGGTTGTGTGAGTAGTTTTAAACTATCATTTTGACCTGTCCAAATAAACCTTGTTGCCAAGCCCAAACATTCCTTTTTAATGCATGTAAGTCACCCCTAGGGTAGCCCATGGAGAGCGAAGAGGACCGGGTGGAGTGTATTTAAAAGGTTGTTCATGCACTTTTAAGTTTTACATTTCCTGGTAGTGAAAAACTCTTACATTTGTTTTTCACGTGATCACTTCATTTTTGATGTCACTGGATGTGTAATAAAAAATCATAGCTAATGGTGAAGGAGGATTTTAAGTTGTATTTTGTAATGCAATATTTAGAAAGCTGACTTTTTTTGCCTTAGCTTGTCTCTGGAGCACATGTCTGGGTGTAGTTGGCGGTTGGTCTTTGTGTATTCCTTATAGACAGTAACACACAAAGGGGAGTGCAGGTATGATTGGATGGGCCATCACTGACAGGATGAGCGGGAGGAGCTGGTTCCAGTCCAATTTACACTTGAGTAGGCTGTGTCCTGCCGCCACTCAAATGGCTGCATACCAGGTATAGTAGCCTAGAACCAGGGCCAGGATCGCAGGGCATCTGTGCACGTCAAATGCATGCCTCTAAAAGATTCTTCCCCCTCCAAAGGCAGACCTGGGTTTAATACTGGACCTCAGACACCCATTCCTCAGTACACTTCTGAAGCTGGGGATTCTTTGCCAGGAAGCAGACCTGCTGTGCTGCTGAAAGGACTACCACTCTGCTGGACTGCTGCTCTCAAGAATACCCTCCTGTGCTGAACTGCTGCCTGCTGCCCTCTTGCCTGTGTCAGAAGGACTGGACTTCCATGTTTAACCCAGAATGCAGAGTGACTCCAAGGGCTAGTTGGCTGGTCTCCTGATATGAAGCATCCAAGAGACAATAGGCTTTCAACAACCTTACACTTGCAGCTGGACTCTGCCATCTGTGAGTCTACCTTGTCAAGAGGTGCCACCCTAGTCCTAGAGCCTTGGAATTGGGCTTAATGTTCCCAGGCAGGCTCTATGGATGAAGCAGTAAAAACACATCTCTTCTGCTGTGTGGTGCAAACCTGAGCAAAAACAACGCATCACCACAGCTGTATAGTTTGGACCAGTTGCAAAAACCCACATCTTTACTTCAGCTAGTTGGAACTGCTAATGCATTGCGCATCCTTGGTGCTAACCCTTGCATCCCTCAGCGACGCCAGCTTAGACAATGAGCCTCACAGCTCCTCCGTACTGACCCATCACGCACATTGCCTGCCGCATCATCATTGTCGGACTTTGTATTCCAAGCCTTGCTGACAGAATCCTCGATAACAATGCAGGTCTTTGCATCACAGCCCCTCTGCATCGCAGAACTGAAGCATTGCTTCGGCTTAGTATTGAATCTTCGAGGTGCTTCATTGCAATGATTCGCAAACCAGGATTTAAGATATTCTGTCAGTGGGACTAACTGGGTCCCTGTGGCCGGCCCATGCTCCATCGTGGTCAGCCTGAACTTGTGACTTTGTCCCAGTCTGGCGCGACCAGATCTCCACAGTTGGTACTTTGGCCTTTTTGCAGCTATTTTCACTGAAATCTTTAAAACTGTATTCTTCCGGTTCTACTGATTGGAATTTTTTCGTCTTGGTCTTGTGCCATTTATTAAAAAAATTCAGTTTTTAAAACTTGGTGTGGGATTCTTTTTGTGTGGTGTTTTTATTATATTACTGTTTGAAGTGTTGCACAAATACATTACACATTGCCTCTAAGTTAAGCCTGACTGCTCTGCACTTTCCCCTGCCCTTTAATTAAAAAACAAATCACTCCGGTGGATGGGGTCCCCAGGGATAAATAGGCCCAGGGAGGAGGATCCACTGGCTCTCCTCCCCTTTCATAAAAAGTGCCCTGGGGCATGGGGTCCAAAGGACCTAATAAGACATGGGGAGGGATCCATGTAGCCCCCTTCTCCTTTAAAAAAAGGGCCATTCGGGATGGGGTTCTCCAGGGCGTAATAAGGCTCAGGGAGTGGGGCTGCGTGACCCGCATTACTTCAATAAAATAAAGACACAAGGGGATGGGCTCCACAGGGCCCTAAATGTTTTGGGGAAGGAGCCACATTCTCCCTCCCCTACAGAATAGACACAGCCCTGATGGATGGGGTTCTCAGGGCATAATGAATCTTGGGAAAGGGGGCCGCGTGGCCACCTCACCTTTAAAAAGTGTCCCTTAGGATGAGTTACTAGGGTCTAATATGGACTGGGGAGGGGGCCATGTGCCCCCCTCCCCTTCAAAATACATAGGTCCCCAGGGGTTGGGTTCACCTGAAACCAACAAGGCTTGAGGAGGAAGACTACATGCCTGCTCCCCTGTTTAATTGTATTTGGCCCTGGGGAGGGGGGGCCCTGGGGCCCAAAGGCCTATTCTGTCCCACCTGGCAAAGCATCACCCCCGCCACAGACTGACAAAGGCTGTGCTTGGCATGGGTTTGACTGCTGTTGGGAGTTGACCACAGAGCCTTGCTGCAGGTTAGACCCTGTGGTCAACCCTTGCTGCTCATGACTAAAACTGTGTGCAACTTGGGGTTGGCTTCCTTCACGAGGGCTGGCCTCAGGGCTTGGCCACATGCCAGGTCCTGTGGCCAAAGCTCCACCATGAAGGACCAAAAGCCATGCACCCCAGGAGGTTTGCTGCCCTGGGGGGTTTGGCCACATGGCCTGTCTACATTTTTGGAGCATATGAGGTCTATAGGGAGTCCCTCTGGGTGCCCTCCATGGGGCCTATGGGTTCAGTGTAGCCCTACCCTGCGCCCTTATATTATTTGTTTTCATATGTTCTGGACAGGGGACTAAGGGCACGATTCACAAAGGTAAACTTAGACCTGAAGTCTAAGTTTACTCCTAAAGTCTAAGTTTAGACCTAAAGTCTAGAGTTTAGGGCTAAACTTAGGACCCTATTAACAAAGGTAAAGTTGGACCAAAAGTTTAACTTAGAACAAGAGTCAACTATACTACTTTTCAGAAGTTCTTACTATTAACTTCACAACTATTAATTTTACTAGTAGTCATTTTACTACTAGTAAATTTATTTCCTTAATTTCCCAAGAATCTCAAAACATACGTAGTAAAATTATTTATCTACCATATATCCCATTAATGAGAAAATACTGATATGACTCTTAGGGGGTTAGTGAGGACTCCTATGCCATTCCTGTACAGGGCACTGATAAAATATGTCAGTATAAAGTTTGCTGGTGCAAACGTCCATGCTCTCTTGAAGTTTGTCATATTTTTAAAAAGCATGCTCCTGCAAACATATGGATTTTGCAACTAGTTAGTTTAGGAACCAAGTCATACCTCATTGACAAGGGCTAACATGGCTCAAACTTCTCTGGGGTTGTTTGTGTTCTCATTTGGAGGTGGAACTTGTCTTGCTGTTTAGGATGTACTGCTCCCATGAGAAGCAGGTGTGGTACTTATTTGCATAAGGCCAGTCTCTGACCAGTGTGGCACAGTGGTTGAAAAGCAGTAGGTTGGAATGCTACCCACAGTTATAGTCAGTGGTTTTGATTATTTGCAAGCATGCCTCCCATCACCTTTTGTGTGTTTGATGTAAATCAGGAACAACCAGAAATAACAAAAAATGAGTATTAGGTGTAACACTCCCATCCCCTGCTTTAAGCACACCTTTATAAATAACTAAGGAATGTACACGGGGAGTGGCCAAGCAGGCTACAAAGGCGGACGCAACCTGCTGAGGCTCCGTGGCAAGCAACTCGCCCATTCCAGCACGATCTGCTGTCTGCCAATGACATCCACCGGAACACAGGCAGAACTGGATGGGAAGCCTTAAACCCTGATCCTGCAAGTGAAACTAGGTGATTCGGTCCCCGGTACAGGAGGTGGCTCCGAGAGCAAAATGGCGCCCTTCTCCATCAGGCACCCGAGCCCCAGTGGGTGGGCTCCCACCACCATGCGGAGTTCCTGCAGTAAATAGCACACTGCCCATGGAGACACCCGGGGCTGATGGTGGTGATGGCGAGATACTGAAGCCACATCCCAGGCTTGCAATATTAGCCGCTGTGCAGCCGTGCATCGGTACGAGGTGGGACATCAGCGCAAAGACACTTGCCCCTGGATGGAGGCCCCGGCATTTCTCCCGTGACTACCTGGCCCCTTGCCCGCTCCAGGCACGGAGCCATCGGCTGCCTGGGGGGCTCTTGTGGCTGGACGGCGGTGCGGAGGTTCCCTGGTGACTGGGGCCCCAAACTCAATGGCTTGGCAGTGCCTTGATGCCCGGGTTCGGTTCCCTGCTCCCGAAACAGGGGATGCAGTATTCTGCGCACTGTGGTGGGTGGTGACGGATGGCGCCCACCAGGATGACGGCCACGGTGCTTACCTGGCTAGGTCAGTAGGCGGGGGAGGCCCTCAGACCCAGAGATTGTGGCCTCAGTGACACCGAAGCAGCCATTAGCCATAATGTCTGACTTCAAAATGGAGGACGCCAGGCATTTTCTTTGACCCGGCAGCAAGTCAGATGGCGGGCTCTGCTAAATGGGGCAGAGAGCAGTGCAGAGGATCTGAGGGATCTTCTCCCACGGCAGCATGTGGCAGAAGGTGGCCTCCCCCAGATAACAGCTGCAACTCTGAGACACGCCTGATCTTTGGCAGGCCGACTGGTGCAGTCCAGCAAGCCCACCGACACAGTTTGAGCGTGGAGCCTGGACACTTCACCCCCTGAGAACCTAATACGAGAGCTGCATCGTGACCTTCGCCCATGGTGACACTGCTACTTGCGCCCATCCACTTGATCTTGGATCAAGTAGACACAGCCAGAAGCAGCCTGGCCAACTGACCCCCCTTATACCGCATGCCCTTTGCCTTAGTCTGTGCCGAACTAACCTGCGGGCAGAAACAGCAATACTGGACCGACTGAAGTGGGCTCCGGTCGGATTCCTCAGCCGTCCCCATTGTGCATTACGCTTGGCGACATCTTCCCATCACAAGTTTCAACGCTTCTCCTGATGGGACGCCTAGCCTATACATAGCATACCACCTCGTCCAGTTGCACAGATACAGTGGGCGCGAGAGCACACAACGCTTCACGCAGTGTGCATCATTTCAACCGGCAAGATAGGAAGATTGAAAGCTGCCACGGGCTCGGCAGTGCAAGGGGCCACCTCAGATGCTTCCACATGTACCAAATCTGCACCCACTTGCGCACCTGATATGGCACCTGATCAGTCCCTTTCAGAAAAACTGGATAAGGTTCTGGCGGCTATTGAACACACCAGAGTCTCCATGGAGAAAAGATTGGGCACCCCGAAAACTGACATCAGTCTCCTCCGCAATGACCACCGCAAACTGGTGGATAAAGTCTCAGAAGGGGAGAAAATAGTCTCTACTATTCAACCCTCAGTCCTAATGCATCAGGAAACATTGCAGACTCTGTTAGGCCAGGTGTCCACTATGGAGGAGCGCATTGACGATTTGGAAGGCTGGTCGAGGCAATGTAACATCCGCGTCCTTGGGCTTCCGGATGGCATTGAGGGGGCTGACCCAGTGGGATATATGGAACGATGGTCTGGCACATTCACTCCCGAGGCAGGCCGAATGGCATTGTTTTCTATAGAAAGAGCTCACCGAGTTCCTGCACGTCGGCCCCCACCAGGTGGCCCTCTGCGACCACTGTTGGCCAAATTCCTCAACTTACGTGACCGGGCTGCAGTCCTCCAAACGGCCCGGCAGGCTGGCCCCCTACGCATAGAGAACAATCAGATCATGCTGTTCCCCGACTATGCCCAGGCCGTCCAGTGGCAAAGATCATCGTTCCTCGAGGTGAAGCCCCACCCGCGGGCAGAGAACATACACTATTCATTGCTATTCCCGGCTTCTACATGATGTTATTGCCCTATTCTTCATGACGGCTGAGGAGGCACATGACTGGGCGGATCAACATTGCACACAGTGCCGTACAGCAGCAGATACACAGACTGCCGATGATCTGATATGATAATGCCCACGGTAGCTATATCTTGTTGGACAGGCGAGGGGGAGGAGTGGGGGGTCCGATCCTGTAAACTGACCATGGGATTCCATGCATGATAGTTGGACCCATGCGCCACTGGCACCACATCTGCCTGCTCACGCTATAAACCAGCTAGCACGTAATTCCGGTATAAAGGCCCTCACTGTAAGACACCTTGCGGGCATGGACCGCCACCCCCACAGATTGTTCTGGCTCTCTTCTTGCATGAGAGTCAGTTTGGACATATCGCCAATGGTGATTGGTACTCAGCATTGTGAAGTTTCCCCACCCCAGTTAGTGTCCCCTATGACACCTTACCGCTTCACACCATGTCACCTTGTCCACACTATCAATGGGTCATGCTTACACTCAGACAGCGCAAGCGCTGGAGGGGAGGGCTAATGGATGTGCTTGGTCGTTGGGTCTGGCTCTTCTCTCCTTCTACAACAACCCCCGCATATCATATCACAATAGCACATAAAGGCAATATTACTATTCTCACACTTAATGTCCATGGCATGCATACAGAACGTAAAAGGTACTCGGTATATGCCTATATAAAGCGCCAGAGAGTGCAGATAGAGCAATTGCAATAGACCCACCTCAGCATGGGAGAGCTAGCCAAGTTACGTAAGTGCTGGCGGGGGATCCTTTGCGCCACTACTCCGCCTATGCACAAAGAACCCTTACATGGGTATGCCTGGGTGTCCTGTTCCAGGAACTATCTAGAACCATTGATCCAGACGGGCGGTATGCCCTACTGCAAGGCCTACTGGATGGTTAATCAGGCCTGTTGGGGAGCGTTTATGCACCTAATGTAGACCAGAGTAAATTTTGGGGCACACTCTCCTACATCCAAACCCCCTGGATCCTGGGAGGGGATTACAATTGTGTGCAGAACACGGATCTAGACAGATCCCATCCTCCCCACCCTGCTTCCCTATCACTACCCATGGCAAGCACTTTGCAGCATGGGCAGCGCACTGGTTGCTCACGGATGCCTGGTGTTCAAAATATCCAACCACCAGGCTCTACTCATTCCACTTTATTCCACATGATCTTAAGGTCCAGCTAAATACTTTCCTTTGTTCTCCCTCTATCTTGTCTGCTGGGTTGGATTCTGACTATCTGGGTAGAGTCATTTCAGGCCACGATGCACACACAGTCATACTCAATTGGCACCCGCCTAGACCCCCGGTCCCTACCTGGCACCTCCCGAAAGGCTGCCAGGATGACCTGACCTTCAGGCAAACACAATCAGAACATATACAGCACTATTTTCGGGAAAACACTGACACGGCCACTACCAGCGCAGCAGAATGGAACGCGTTAAAGTTGTTATACGGGGCACATGCATTCAACACATCACAGGGGTACGCCATGTTCTTGAGTGCCATGTCCATGACACAGCGCTGAAGCTCGCCACGCTCACACGAGCGGCTGACCAGCAGAAAGCTACACCAGTTCAGATAGCAGCCACCAAGACCACGTACGCGGAGGCGCTCGCTGACCTCCGCAGATATAATTTCAGGGTGCATGTGGTTCGAACACACAGGGAAGGAGACAGAGAGGGTGCATTATAAGCATGGTTGGTGAAACAAGAGGCTACCTCCTCGCCGATCACGATTATTCGGTTGGACCAGAACACTCTTCTCCGCTCGCAGGTTTCCATCTTGGATGCCTGTCAGAAACAATATGCGCATCTATATGCGGACCCCGCTCCACAAGACACTGAATGCCTAGCCAGATTCCTGCACCAGTATCCTTTGCCCCGTATGGACCATAATGTCCTTCGAGAATTAGATACACCCATAGATGCTACTGAGGTGCGGGAGACAATGCATTTGTTGGCCACGTGCTAGGCGCCGGGCCTAGACGGCCTACCGTTGGAGTTTTTCAAAACGTACACAACACAATTGGTCCCCCAGCTGGTGAAACTATTCCAGGCAGCCCTAGACGTTGATACCCTACCACAGTCCATGTGTGAGTCGGTCATTATCTCCCTCCCCAAACCGGACAGGGATCCGCAACATCTGGGCTCCTACGTGCCCGTAGCTCTATTGCCTGCTGACTATAAAATCTTCTGGAAAATCCTTGGATATGCCACTATCATCCCAAAATTGATCCACCCAGATCAAAATGGATTCGTACTCGGCAGGAATACCTCCTACAATATGAAATGAAATGAAATGAAATGAAAAAGGATATTTAATTAAGCGCACTGCGGCCAAGCGGCTTCCTGGCGCTGAGGACTCATCCAAGCTCACAAAAAAACCCAAGAGGACTAGCTGGGAAAAGCCTGAGAAAACAGGAAAGTTTTGAGTGCCTTACGAAAGTGAGTGTAGATGGGAATAGAGCAAATAGAAAGGGGGAGGCTGTTCCAGAACCGGGGGGCCAGAACCGAGAAACGGGTGCCCCCAGTGCGTGATTTGCGAAAGCGGGGGACGTGAAGCAGAGAAAGTGATGAAGAATGAAGAATTCGACTGGGGACATGGGGGGTGATGAGAGAGTTGATGAAGTGTGGGGCGGAGCGATGATGAGCCCGAAAGGCCAGGCAGGCGAGTTTAAAGAAAGATCTGAGATGCACAGGGAGCCAGTGAAGAGACTTAAGAGCAGATGTGATGTGAGAAGATTTGGGTAGGCGGAGGATAAGACGAGCCGCCTGATTTTGAATGGCCTGAAGACGGCGGGTTTCATAGGCAGGGATGCCAACATACAGGCCATTCCCATAGTCAAGGCGGGAGATGATAAGAGCGATGACTATGGTTTTAAGGGCATCAACAGAAAAAAACCGAGAGATCTTACGGATTAATCGAAGGGAAAGAAACCACGAAGAGACAACGGAGCTGATTTGTGAATGCATGGACAGGTCATGGCTGACCTTGATGCCCAAGGTCCGGACAGAAGAAACCGGTACCGGGGGGGACCAAAGGAAAGGGGCCAATGAGCAGGGGACCAAGGATTGGAGGAACCACCCGTGAGGAAAAGCTCCGTTTTGTCCGGATTGAGCTTCAAATGATTGAAGCTCATCCACTGAGAAATGAACACTAAAGTGGAACATAACTTGGGGAGGGAAACAAGAGGGGACAAAAGATCAAAGACGAGCTGGAGGTCATCAGCGTAGTTATACACAGAGACCCCCAGCTCGAGAAGAGAGGAGACAAGAGGGCGGATGTAGAGGTTAAAAAGAAGAGGGGAAAGGGAGGAGCCCTGTGGAACCCCACAGGTAACCAAACGAGGGGGAGCAGAAAAACCGGAAAGGTGAACCGCTTGCGTCCTGCCTTGGAGGAAGGACGCGATCCAAGAAAGGGCAGTGCCCTGAATGCCCGCTGCGCTGACACGATTGAGAAGAATGGCATGATCGACCGTGTCAAACGCAGCGGACAGATCGAGGAGGACCAGAGCTTGGGGGAGATTGATGTCGGCTTTCCCCTTGAGTTCATCCATGACCGCAAGCACCACTCCTTCAGTGGAGTGGCCTGGGCGGAAGCCCGCCTGATGGGAGGCCAGAAGATGATTCTCCTCGAGATAGGTGGACAAGCAAGATGTGACATGGCTTTCAAGGATCTTCCCAAGATAGGGGAGCAAAGAGATAGGCCTAAAATTGGATAAAAGAGAGGGATCAAGACTAGGTTTTTTGAGAATTGGAAGAACAATAGCAGATTTGAATGAAGAAGGGACAGAGCCCAAAGTAAGGGAAGCATTAAGAAGGGCAAGAGGGGGGATGGGGCAGCTAGTGTAGAGTGCTCTGAGGATCCGTGTGGGAGCACAATCCGCAGGAGAGCCAGACTTAACCTTAGCAAGCAGGTCCAGAAAAAACTGAGAAGAAATAGGTTGGAAATAGTTCAGAGAAGAGGAGGGTGAAGAAGGAGAAGCAGAGAGTTCGGGTTGGGATACAGAAGGGATGTTAGCCTTAATGTTGAAGATCTTGTCAATGAAAAAATCATTGAGTGAGGAGCATAACAATTGGGATGGAACAAGGGATGTGCAGGTGCGATCGGAAGTGGCAAGGTTATGAACTAATGAAAAAATTTCGCGAAATTTATTGGCAGAGAAGGCCACTCTCTCAGTGAAATATTTGGTCTTAGCCACTAGAATGGCTCTTTTGTAATCGTTCAGGAGGGTTTTATATTTAAGCCGGAGAGTGGGGCAGTAGTTCCGTCTCCACTGACGTTCCGAGCGCCTGAGATCAAGTTTAAGGGCTTTTAAGTCACTAGTAAACCATTTGTGGGCGTCATAGGGTCGGACAGATTTAACCTTCTTGAGCGGGGCAGCCTGATCGCAAGAAGAAGAGAGCCAGATGCTGATGGCATCAGCCTGATTTTCCAAAGACAGATCAGTCAAGTCAGGGGCAGATGAGGCCAAAGAAGATGAAAGAGCATTAAGATCAGTCTGGTTCCAACTACGAGCCAGGATGGTTTTAGGAAGAGGAGCTTTCTCGGCAGGGCCCAGGTGGATAGAGAAGGAGATCATGGAGTGATCCGACCAGACGCAGGGGAAGATAGAGGTAGATGATATATTGCAATGTGAAGACCAAATTTGATCCAGGATATGACCCTGGATATGAGTGGGGGCCGAAACATGAGAAGAAAAATTAAGACACTGAAGTGTGGCCGTAAAGTCTTTAGATGATGAGTCCTCCCTGGGGTCACCTGGCCAAAAATTAAAGTCACCAAGTAGTAGCAACGATGAGTTGTTAACCACCAAGGTGGCCAGGAGATCCTGCAGGATGGGCACAAAAAGCAGCATAGCTTGGGGGGGGGGGGGGGTGGTACAGAAGGACGACAGTGAGGGGTGAGGGAAGATTGAGGGAATGGGCCACCAAGTAGTCCACATTGGGTATGGGGGGTGAGCGAGAAGTTGGAATTTCAGAGAAGAGCGGATTATCATAGCCACACCCCCGCCAGCCTTGCCGTCCGGGCGGTCAGCTCGGAGGGCATAATAGGTGTCGAGTAGGATGGCCAAAAGATCAGGGAGAGAATCAGAGGAGAACCAGGTTTCTGTGAGAAATAAAAAATCAGGAGAATCAGTGTGGAGGAGAGTGGAGAGTGCCGTTTGATTTTTGGCCGCAGAGCGGGTGTTAAGCAAAATAGCAGAGGCTGGAGGGAGACCGGGAGAGGGGCAAGTGACAGGGGGGGTACAAAGCATGGGAAGGGTAGAGCTAGATGCAGCAGGAAGGGAACAGGGGGAAAGGTGGGCATTAATACCCAAGATGTCTAACTGGTGCAATAAGGAGGGGGAGAGAGGAGGGGTGGTGAAATGTGCAGACAGGTGGGCCGAAGTGTAAACCATAGGAAGAGCAGGGTCTGCGCCCGTCGCGGACGGGCGCAGACGGGCTTAACTTAGGCGCAACTTCGGAGCGCCTTCGTCGCGCCCGCTGCGCCCATCCGCTGTGCCGCTAGGGCTGACTAGCCAAGATATAGGAACACATGAGGGGGAGTGGCAGGGGGTGGAGGGGCCAAAAAGCTGCAGCGCTGACCCAGAGCCGCCCAAGATGGAGGACTCGCCCGTCCCTACTCCGAGCAGCGGCCCGGCAGGAGGAGGCAATCAGCGGCCGGCGCTCTGGGGAGCGTGCAGGAGAAAGAGGCAGCTAAAAGAGCAAAGCGCGATAGTCCAGAGCGCAGCTGAAAACACAAATATCCGTGGACCAGAGGTCAGTGTCAGAAATAAAATGAAACGTTGCTCCCGGCGAAGCCTCTGGAGATCTGTGGGAGGAATGAGGGTAGGCGCGATGTCCGCTGGGTGCCTGAAGTACTTGTCGGGGGGGAGGGGCCAAAAAGCTGCAACGCTGACCCAGAGCCGCCCAAGATGGAGGACTCGCCCGTCCCTACTCCAAGCAGCAGCCCGGCAGGAGGAGGCGATCAGCGGCCGGCGCTCTGGGGAGCGTGCAGGAGAAAGAGGCAGCTAAAAGAGCAAAGCGCAATAGTCCAGAGCGCAGCTGGAAACACAAAGATTCGTGGACCAGAGGTCAGTGTCAGAAGTAAAATGAAACGTTGCTCCCGGCGAAGCCTCGGGAGATCTGTGGGAGGAATGAGGGTAGGCGCGATGTCCGCTGGGCGCCTGAAGTACTTGTCGGGGGGGAGGGGCCAAAAAGCTGCAGCGCTGACCCAGAGCCGCCCAAGATGGAGGACTCGCCCGTCCCTACTCCGAGCAGCGGCCCAGCAGGAGGAGGCGATCAGCGGCCGGCGCTCTGGGGAGCGTGCAGGAGAAAGAGGCAGCTAAAAGAGCAAAGCGCGATAGTCCAGAGCGCAGCTGGAAACACAAAGATTCGTGGACCAGAGGTCAGTGTCAGAAGTAAAATGAAACGTTGCTCCCGGCGAAGCCTCGGGAGATCTGTGGGAGGAATGAGGGTAGGCGCGATGTCCGCTGGGCGCCTGAAGTACTTGTCGGGGGGGGAGGGGCCAAAAAGCTGCAGCGCTGACCCAGAGCCGCCCAAGATGGAGGACTCGCCCGTCCCTACTCCGAGGAGCGGCCCGGCAGGAGGAGGCAATCAGCGACCGGCGCTCTGGGGAGCGTGCAGGAGAAAGAAGCAGCTAAAAGAGCAAAGCGCGATAGTCCAGAGCGCAGCTGAAAACACAAAGATCCGTGGACCAGAGGTCAGTGTCAGAAATAAAATGAAACGTTGCTCCCGGCAAAGCCTTGGGAGATCTGTGGGAGGAATGAGGGTGCCTGTTTCATGTGCAGGATCAGATCCGCGACCGCCTCCCTTGAGTGGTGTGTCTGGTCCTGGACCTGGAAAAAGCCTTTGATACCCTATATGGCCATATCGGTTCCAGGTTCGGAAATACATGGGAGTGGGGTCTCACCTACTGGCGTACACCAAGCTGATCTACTCCAAGCCCACCTCCAGGGCGCGACTAGGGCCACTGATATCCCCCTCATATCTGGTGAGCAGGGGCACTCGCCAGGGGTGCCTGCTATCCCCCTTGCTCTTCGCAATGGCAATGGAGCCTCTGGTGGTCCACCTCTGCATAGAAGGTGAAGAGTGGGGCATCCCAATTGCGGACGCCATCCATGCCGTGTCCCTCTATGCGGACAATGTGCTCATCTATATTCGGGATGTTGAGGCAGACCTTGCCCCATATTATGCTTCCTAAGGGAGTTAGAGGCAGTAGCGGGCTTGAAAGTTAATTGGTCCAAATCTACGATTTACCCCCTTGTGAAGGATCTTCCTCCGCATCCGCTGTGTCTGGGTGACATCGACCTCTTCTGGAGTTCTCTGGCAGTACGGTACCTGGGCATCCGCTTATACCATACACCACAGGATCTATACGACGGGAATTACCGCAGGGCAATGGCGGGTGTCAGGTCCCCTGTGCATTTCTGGAAAGAACTCCCTTTGGCTGTCACCGGCAAAATCGCAGTGGCCAAGATGATCCTTGTCTCGAAGCTCCTATACTACTTTGCCAATCTCCCAGTAGTCCCCCGAGCTCCTTTTTCCGAATGCTAAACACACTCCTTGGGACCCTTATCTGGGGGTCGGGACGTCAACGGATTGCCATAGCCACACTGCAGCTGCCGCTGGATCGGGGGGGTTGGGAGCTCCCTCTTTTGAGGCGTATTTCCTTGCCACCCAGCTGCATTGGGTGTCCCGCTGGATGGCGGACCGGGCTGTCGGGAACTGACTATAGTCAAGGGATGGGTCCAGACACGACCATACAATGCATGTTGTTGCCAGGAGCGGCGCTACTCAGGGACAGGCCTCTCCAGCTGACAGTAGCACGCGCTTGCTTGACTCGCGTGCATCGACTGAACCACACGGCGCCCCTGTATTCTCCTACCCTGCCACTGGTGGGATTCCCTAGAGGCCGGGCACACTATACAGAATGGGTATTCAGACCATGGACAGACCATGCAGTAACGGAGGTATGATCACTTTACCTCAATGGGCAGCAGCAGACATTTGCGGACTTGGCGACAGAATGGGAACTCCCCAGGGGGCAATTCCTCCTGTATCGGCAGTTTCTTGAAGACTGCCGCAAGGCATGGCGCACGATAGACACTGAACCTCCCACACACCTGGTGCTTCATACACTGCTACAGACGGGACCGGGGTGACATCTGGTTACCTATATCCATAAAGCGTTACAAGCCCTTAACCCGATTACTCTAGTGCCCCTTTGGGAGAAATGGGAAGCTGAATTCCACAGAACGCTCCAGGACAAAAAGTGGACCCGCGCCCTGTTGTTCCCAAAAAAGTGTCCCTCAACTACTGCTTCAAAAACATACAACTGCACATACTGCATCTCGCATACCTTACTCCAGAGAAGCTCCAGCAATACTACCCAGATGGGTCTTTTGTATGCCCCAGTTGCCCTGAACCCGGCACCTTCTTTCACCAGATGTTTTGGAAATGTCCAACACTCCATACTTACTGGGTCATGATTCACACCACAATTCGCTCAGTCACGGGGCTATCAGATATCCACACTTGGGAGGCCTGTGCACTCGGCATAAGCAAACGACAAAAGAACTGCACGGTGGAAATGCGCTTTGCGTCCCTGGCGCTCCTTCCAGCTAAAAGATGCATAGCAATGCATTGGAATGCGCCGGGGGAACCTCCACTAGCGGCATGGGTGGGAGCAGTCAAAAAATGGGGTGCGGCGGAGGAGGAGGTACTTCGGTCAGAAGAAGTTAAGGGAACTCGCAAACACCCTATATCCATGTTGTGGGCAATGCTACTTCACTCCTTTGCACAAGTAATCTTGGACGAGTTCGGGTCCCAGGGAAATCGCTCCTCCGCCACACAACCACGCCCACCAGACTTTCAGGACGGCCAATCTAGCGAGCAAGTCCTGGATGGGCCCAGACCAGGGCTAGACGGCAAGCGCAACATTCTCCCTAGGATGTTTCAGATGTTTCCCCTTCCGCGCAGGCGCGACCCGAGACCTAGCCAGACAGTTGCAATTAGACAGCCCTTCTCAGATGCTTACACATTAGACACGGTGCACCCCCAGTTATAACACCCCAGTTCTCCAGTTTAAAGCATTGGCTGGCATATAGAAACATTTATAATACAGAGCTGAATTCGAGGGCGATCGCCTTACCGAAGGTACGGCCTATTGACAACCATGCATGGATTAAAATCTAGCCTCACATACCGTTCTAGAACAATTAGATCCTGCTCGACAATACCTGATGAGATATGTATTCAGAGGTTACTGTACTCCATGGCAAGGTGTATAAGTAATGGATGTTAAGCTACACTCGCAATAGATACTACTGTACTGTTATTTTTTTATTTTAAATACCAATAAAATTGATTTAGAAAAAAATAAACTAAGGAATGTACACATGGCCCCACAACCTTCAAAAAAGATGTCACTTTATTACTGGAAATAATATATAGAATTGTAGATGGCACTGGGAATTATGTGGATTTTTTCACTGAGGGATGTCTGAGTGACATCAAATAGACAATGTGAATGACACTCAAGTTGTCTAGGAAGTCACTTAAAACCCAGATTGAAAAATATACCCATAATTCACATATTAACCATCTATAATTTTAAGCTGTGTAAGACCCCCCCAAATTATCTTCCACTCGCTTCAAACATAGGCTCAGCGAAGCCACTTGGGAGCAGTATGGGTATTTGGGGAGGCATATGTAATATGTAAAAATAGATATTAAAAACTCTGGCATCCTGGTGCCTCACACATCCACCACCCTCAAAAATACCCTCCCCTTGCCCCAAGTTAAAACTTAAATACCCTGTCTTCTGCCACCCACCCTCACCACCCTCTGAATTAACCCTCCCCATCCATCTCCAAACAGAGAAAAACCTAGGGCTGTATTACATAAAGTGCCCCAGGGCGCAACAGGCATTTGCACCCTCTTTGCGAACCCCAGGGGAACTTTGGTATTACAGAAGGGGCCCCTTCTGCAATATCAATAGCACTGGCGCACATAAAGCACCAGTGATCTCTCCTAGGGGGTGTTCCCTCATTTTCAAGGTGGTGTGCCCCATGAAAATTAGGGAATCCCTTTGCCTCTGCACCTGTGCCGTATAACCGATGCGGGTGCAGAGGCAAAGAATCTCTCATGGGGCACACTGAAAGTGAGCCATCTAAACGGTGGTGCACTGTCAGTACACCTCCTGAGAGCAGCCCTCTTCAGGGTGTAAAGAGGGTTCTATGGACCCCCTCCGCTTGCAGGCAGGTGATGTCATAGAATCTCCCTTCACCTTTAAAAAGTGCAGGCTGCTTGATGCCTGCACAGTGAAACATGAGTGGCTTTCAAGCAGCCGCTCCGTATTTCATGTGAATGTGCTGCCCCCAGGGTAGCATGAGTACGCAGCTGCCATGGGGGCAGCTCATTCCCCTTAATGTGCCACCTTTTTATTCATTGCGCTGGTTGCACCTTTTCAAACGTGCACCTGGTGCAATTAAGGAAAATGAACAACATGTGTAATGCGGCCCCTGATCTCCTAACCAATGCTCAAACCCTCCACTGCAAAACCATCACACACCATCAAACTGAGAAAACACAACCTCACATCCTGCCATCCACCCTATTGCCATCTGTGCAGTCCTACGCAAACCCAGTTTAAAGCCACACTATTCGCTCCCAGACTGAGTTGCAGATAGCTGGCACCCCACAGATTGCCACTATGTGAGAGCCGCTTGTCAGTGCTGCATCATTTCTTAGGGCCCGATTCACAGAACTAACTTAAGACAAAATCCTAAACTTACTACCATTTTGGTATTCACAGAAGGTACTTACTCATTTTGGTATTCACAGAAGGCACTTACTCATTTCGGTATTCACAGAAGTTTGGAGTCCTAACTTTAGGACTCCTAAATGCCTTTTGTGAATACCGAAAGTCTTAAAATTAGGATTTTTCTCAGTTTAGTAGTAGTGTAGTTGGACTCCTAACTTTAGGACTCCTAAATGCCTTCTGTGAATACCGAAAGTCTTAAAATTAGGATTTTTCTCAATTTAGTAGTAGTAAAGTTAGGACACCTAACTTTAGGACTCCTAAATGCCTTCTGTGAATACCGAAAGCCTTAAAATTAGGATTTTTCTCAGTTTAGGAGTAGTAAAGTTAGGACTCCTAACTTTAGGACTCCTAAACTGAGAAAAATCCTAACTTTAAGACTTTCGGTATTCACAGAAGGCATTTAGGAGTCCTAAAGTTAGGACTCCTAACTTCTGTGAATACCAAAATGAGTAAGTGCCTTCTGTGAATGCCAAAATGGTAGTAAATTTAGGATTTTGTCTTAAGTTAGTTCTGTGAATCGGGCCCTTAATGCGGGTCTGCAGAGACCCACAATGTCAGGGGATAATACATTTGGCACAGTCACAGCCCCTTCTACTTTTTCTCTCTTCTTCTTCATACTTGTGGAAACATGGAAGAGGGTGCGTGGAACCACTATTATACTGCACGCTCGAGACTCTGGAGACCTGGGTGGGCAAGGCAGCGCAACTAAGGGAAAATGAGTGATTCTCCCTGGTGTTGTCACAACAGTGGTCAACAACTTAGGCCATTGTTATTACACCACAGATCATAACTTTAAAATGAAAAACTGAATTCTGAACCAGACATTAATACTAAAAGTTTCTGGTGGAAGTCTAATGTAGTAAAACACTTGTTATTTAATCCATGAGCAGAAAGAAAAATAGACGATAAAAAAGGTGGCGAAAGACGCAACCTAAGAAATGTACTTTCAAAAAGATAATCATGAAGGGGTTCATCCAGCACCTAAATTGTGAAAGGCATTCTACCCAAATGAGATTCTATATTTGGAAGAATCGAATTTAATAGCCTCACAATCAACCAGCTTTCTTCCTTCATCACCAATCTTCGAGATGGGGTTAATTTTTGCAGTATTATTCTAAAAATGCTTTTATCGACGTGCTTCAGTGCATCTTGTGTTTTAGTGGAGATCCTTTTGAGAATTCTTAGGGCCGTGGCATATGCTTTGCATTAGAAAGAGGATTATTGAAAACCACTTTTTAATTAAACTGTCACTTTGCAAATCCCATGTCAATGCCATAGAAATGGGTTTGATTAGGAAAACTATAAACCATATTTAAACTTGTTTACCTTTAGACACAATAATAAAAGTTACTTACTGATTCTCCAAAATATATTTTTAACCTAAACATGCAGTGAAGTTGTGTTTAGATGCATAATAATCATGTGAAATCTATCTTCAGTTTAATGCCTTCCTTCACTTTGTTGATATGTGTCACTGACAGCATGGTTCCTGAAAGCGAGATTAATGGAAGATTTGGTATTTTTCTGTTGCCAACCAATTTTATTGTCTTTATTGAGATGTTTAACTTCTAGAAAAATATTTTAGTGTAACATTTGTGCTGAATTATTATTTCTACTATGCAACCAGCACAGACTTGTTTCTAACACACATACTGGATGTTGTGGTAAAGCACAAGGCCAATATTATGCATCCCTCCTTTATGGCTCCCTACATAGAGCAGCAACAAGTATATACGTAAGAACAGTATAACTCTTCATACATTTTGAAACGTGCATAAATGTATAAAACATGCAGCCATCATCCTTCTTTTGTTGCTCTTCATGCACAGGTAAAATCTCTGCTTGAGATCTGACATTTATGTATAATTCAGAATGTCTAGAGTTGACTGGAAAGTGAGGTCTTGAGGTCTTGAATGACTCTAGCGTTGCATCATATATACATATATATATGTATATGAGAAGAAAAGGTTGGCTTGCTTGGAGACGCACTCGTTTTTCAACTCACTTTATTGTCAGCGGCAGGAACACAACCGGTGCACTCACTTAATGACTTTAACCCTTAAAGTCCTGATGCGTTTCGGGCTAATGATCGCCCTTGTTCACAGGTAGGTTAAAAGCACTTTTGTACAGAGTATGTTCAAACAACACACCTCCTTACCCATTAGTGCATTATGGGTGTCATAGTTCTGCATACAGATTGTATCGTCTCTGTAACAAATATGCCAAGTTCTTTTTCTCCCGATTGCGGGCTTCAGGATTCCATTGTTTGGTCACAATTCGCTCACTGACCAGGTTGAAAACCCCTGTGTGTGGCAATTCCATATCCTTGGCCCACACAGACTCCGCATGATAACGCTGGTTCCTCTCCGCGCCGGGGCTTGCCGCTATTAACAAGAAGAAAACATTGGCTTGCTTGGAGACGCACTCGTTTTTCAACTCACTTTATTGTCAGCGGCAGGAACACAACTGGTGCAATCACTTAATGACTTTAACCCTTAAAGTCCTGACGCGTTTCGGGCTATTGATCGCCCTTGTTCACAGGTGGGTTAAAAGCACTTTTGTACAGAGTATGTTCAAACAACACACCTCCCTACCCAGTGGTGCATTATGGGTGTCATAGTTCTGCATACAGATTGCATTGTCTCTGTAACAAATATGCCAAGTTTTTTTTTGCCTGATTGCGGGCTTCAGGATTCCATAGTTTGGTCACAATTCGCTCACTGACCAGGTTGAAAACCCCTGTGTGTGGCTGGCAATTCCATATCCTTGGCCCACACAGACTCAGCATGATAACGCTGGTGCCTCTCCGCGAAGGGGCTCACCGCTATTAATGAGAAGAAAAGGTTGCCTTGCTTGGAGACACACTCGTTTTTCAACTCACTTTATTGTCAGCAGCAGGAACACAACCGGTGCAATCACTTAATGACTTTAACCCTTAAAGTCCTGACGCGTTTCAGGCTATTGATAGCCCTTGTTCACAGGTAGGTTAAAACTAAAGCACTTTTCTACAGAGTGTGTTCAAATACCACACCTCCTTACCCAGTGGTGCATTGTGGGTGTCATAGTTCTGCATACAGATTGTATCATCTCTGTAACAAATATGGCAAGTTCTTTTTCGCCAGATTGCAGGCTTCAGTATTCCATCGTTTGGTCACAATTCGCTCACTGACCAGGTTAAAAACCCCTGTGTTTGGGAATTCCATATCCTTGGCCCACACAGACTCCGCTGGTTCCTCTCCGCAACGGGGCTCGCCGCTATTAATGAGAAGAAAAGGTTGGCTTGCTTGGAGACGCACTCATTTTTCAACTCACTTTATTATCAGCGGCAGGAACACAACCGGTGCAATCACTTTAACCCTTAAAGTCCTGACGCGTTTCAGGCTATTGATCGCCCTTGTTTACAGGTAGGTTAAAAGCTCTTTTGTACAGAGTATGTTCAAACAACACACCTCCTTACCTAGTGGTGCATTATGGGTGTCATAGTTCTGCATACAGATTTCATTGTCTCTGTAACAAGGCAACCTTTTCTTCTCATTAATAGCGGCGAGCCCCGTCGCGGAGAGGCACCAGCGTTATCATGCGGAGTCTGTGTGGGCCAAGGATATGTAATTGCCACACACAGGGGTTTTCAACCTGGTCAGTGAGCGAATTGTGACCAAACGATGGAATCCTGAAGCCCGCAATCGGGCGAAAATGAACTTGCCGATCCATATGAAATATATCTGCACTGAAATATATCTACAGCACACTGTGGTCTGTACCTGTGTTCCTGCATTACTTGAATTTATGGAAATGTGATTCTTCATAAATATATATATATGTGTGTGTGTGTGTGTGTGTATATATATATGTGTATTCACTGAAAAAACCATAGGTTTCACACATGTTATAGTTAGCGGAAATTTTACTGATAAAAAACCAATGAAATTCCCCCGTTATAGTTAGTGCAGGCAACTATAACTCACGCGACCGCAATCCTCTGCTGATGCTAATACTGTATTTAGACACTTATTTGCCCATGTCTTCTTCCATACATTTTTAGCTATACATATATAACAAATATTTTTTTTTCATAAAGACACATATGTCATCAGCAGAAGATTGCGGTCGCGTGAGTTATAGTTGCCTGCACTAACTATAACGGGGGAATTTCATTGGTTTTTTATCAGTAAAATTTCCGCTAACTATAACATGTGTGAAACCTATGGTTTTTTCAGTGAATTTGCAAGGTTTTTTAAATGCTAATTCCTAACTATAACGTGTGTGAAACCTATGGTTTTTTCAGTGAATTTGTACGGTTTTTTAAATGCTAAGTTACTTTACGCCATTCGTGGCGTGCGCGCCCACTTTACGCAGTTAGTGCCATGCACGCACGGTGGGCACGCGGTGCGCTACGCGCACCGCGTGCCCACGTTACGCTAGATGGGCCATGTACGCACGATGCGCTTCGCGCACCGTGCGCACATGGAGGACATATGATGCACTTCGTTTTGAAAGGTAATATTTTAATTTTTCGTATATTTTATAAGCCATGCACAAATGGTGCCCTTCGGGCACCATTTGCACACGGGGTGGAGAGAGTGTGGATAATTTTTTTTTTTATTATTATTTTTTTTAATATTTTAGTTTATCTCATAGATAATAAGCCATGCACAATTGGTGCCCTTCGGGCACCAATTGCACACGGGGAGGAGAAAGTGTGGATAATTTTTGTTTTTTTTTAATTTTTTACCGTACGCGTACGGTAAGCGTAATCGGCGAAATTACCGAAAAAATAAAAATTCTGTTTTTGGCCTTGGGGGATCTTTGGGGACTCCCTCAACATGGCTATGTGTGTGGGAGCTGTCTAAACAGCCCCTTTACATGTTTTTGGGCTTTATATTTTAAAAATCACTCTCAGTGCGAGAGAGAAAATGGCGGCCGCCGCTTCCTGGTTTCGGCCGATTCGAATGTTTACTAAGATCTAAGAGCCAATCAGAATCGCGCTCGCGCACGCCACCGTACGCGTACGGTAAGCGTACCGTAAGCGCACCGTAAGCTGGCTCAGATATATATATTGATTTAAAGGCTATTTTCTCAGAATCTACTGAACAGATTTACACCAAACCTACAAAAGGCACTTCCTTGACCTGAGGACTACCTCTCTGCCAAATTTCTAGTAATTCTGTTCAGCCGTTCGGGCTGTAGCCCTGTCTAAAGGTCCTATGGAAAAATGCATGGGAAAAACGCGTTTTGGGACCCCCCTTTTATCTCAGCCCCCGCTTGACGAATCCCCCCGAGACTTTCAGGGTAGGAGCGGAGCGTAGCGCCCCACCTATTTTGAAAAATTCGCGAGGATTCGTCGACTGGCGCCAAAGTTATTCAAAATAGAATGTTGCGGATTTCCTATGGAAACGTGGTCCTAACTATAACTACCTACTGGCGACCGCCAGTAGGTAATATATTATTCAGAAGCTGAGGTTTTTATATAGGAATATATAGATAGATAGATAGATAGATAGATAGATAGATAGATAGATAGATAGATAGATAGATAGATAGATAGATAGATAGATAGATAGATAGATAGATAGATAGATAGATAGATAGATAGATAGATAGATAGATAGATAGATAGATAGATAGATAGATAGATAGATAGATAGATAGATAGATAGAGAGATAAATTCACTGAGCAAAACAAAAGTTACAGGGATGTTATAGTTAGGAAATGGAAATAAAAAACCTTAGAAGTTCACTGAAAAAAAACAAAACGTTACAGAGACGTTATAGTTAGGCTGGAATTTCACTCGTACAAAACCGAATTCATCAGTTATAGTCAGCTGAGCGCCCCCTCAATGCACATGTACTTTTTCTGAAATTTATAAACTTTCCATGGTTCTTTGAACCGAAATAAAGTTATTCTTGACTTGACTTGATTGTGTGTATACGATAGCTACACAAAAGACCGGATTCAGAGTTTCAGGTTACTTAGAAACACCTGTTGCCTTTGTCTGTAAAGTGCCCTACATCATTTCTATAAAATTCACACGTCAAAAAGCAGATTGTTGGTATAGATACAACCCATGCGATGATCTGAGGAATGCAGAAACAATTTTATTAACATGTTTTCTGGCTTTGTCAATCTATGGACAGAATTGATTTGACCACTTCCATTTCTGTCTTTGACATATATTAGAGTACACCAAGACAGTGTGAGGGAAAAGCGACATCAGTTCTGCAAAGGTTTCGTTCATTAGGATTTCCAGCCCTACCCTCGTCAATGTGCCTAGGTCATTGCCACCACAGTTCATAATCATAAGGTGAGGAGCTTGGGAATCCAAATGGATTTAACCAAAGCCAGCAATTGATGAAACTTTAACCCTCTTTGGCCAAACCAAGTAGTCTGCACATTTGGCAAACCCAAGTCCTTGTCAATACCTCTCTTTTTTGCAGCCTCTTTAGCCCAATCGACAAAGCTGTGGCCCACAATCCATACTCTAACCATTTTGACGTGAAGGAGCAATAGCAGTCAAGAGAAGGCTGGAGCTGAACGAGTTAGTTTTCGAAATGAAATGCAGTGAAAGTTGAAGGTTTTCAAAAATATATCTATTTCATTGGATGTTGTCAGCATGAAAGTGAATAAAATGAGGTAGTTTATTGGATGTCTTAGCAAGAAGTCCTATTATTCGCTGTTCTTAAAAGAAAGAAATGTAATACAGACATGGATATGCTTTTGAATCTGTGGAGTAACCCACACCTGCGGTATCTCATTTGGAAGTAGCATGTTCTTTCTAGAATGTGGTGTGAACTTGTGACCTACTGGTTCCACTGGAATGTTAGGTACACTGAGTTAAGTGTGTATTAGGGGAAGGGTGTGAAAGAAACAGAATATTTTTCTAAAAGTTGAGGAGTTATGATACAATTTAAGTAATGGTAAAATTTAATTTCCAACTCAGGATTATGTAATAAACTCTTGTTCAGTATTTGAATTATAAAAAACTGAAGCTAAATATTGGTCTGGACTCCCATTTTTGTTGCGATTACTCTGCGATGATAGCGAAAACATGGTGAAAATGCGCCAAAAGGAACCTTGTTTTTAAAGAGAGGGAAAGAGTGATAAGAAAATAACCATTCACAAGTGGAGCTAGAGTAGTCTAAAATGAAAGACATGATTTCATCAGCTGCCTTTCTCATGATCATAGAGGGGAAAGTTCAAGAGGGTGCCATTTTATAGTTGCTTTCTATGAGAATGGTGTACCATTCTTGTGCTTAGTTTTTACAAATCTTAACAGTGTCAAAACTATTCAGAAAGAGCTAAAAGAAGAATATAATTTATGAGCTCAATTCACTGGTATGTATCTGACTTTTTATTTATATAAAAAATGTGCAATAGAAATGAAGATGCATATGGGAGTTTGATTAAAAAGAACATCAAAGTGATGTAAAAACAATATATAAGATAAACTGTATCAGGCAGAGGATATGTTCCTAAGATGCCTTTAACAATGCCAATGTTTTAAATGTCTAAGCATTATGACCAGGATAGAAACATCTATTTAATTTGCATTCTGGGTGTTGTGGTAGTTTTAATCACCTTATTGAACAGTAGTACTGTAGTCATGAATAAAATATAAGAACATATGCTGTGCCTATATATAAATTATAAAGTAGTAATACTTGTTAGGTATGTATTAGGAAGTGTTTGCCAATGTATTTTTTTAACTTATATGGCTAGTTTGCAGATGTTTAGATGGTGAGATATGCTTTTTCTGTTTCCAGATAGTTATATGTACGAGGAGACGGTTGAGTTTACTGAAAGATGCAAAGAACTGTATATTATTAGAAAGATGGCTTGAAGGTGTATATATTTTATGAAATCACATATATGTTTACATGGTGATGTATGTGCTTCAAGTCTGTTTAAAATTTCATGTATATAGTGAGGATTGTGCATTTCTTTCAACATGCTCTGTTTAAAATTGAGGAGGGTTAATAGTGTAGAATATCTCTTGAGCGTAGTAGCTTCATCTGCTTTTTAACTTTTCTTTGAGAAATGCTGAATATATGTTTGAACTGACGTGGCATGGTGAGCAAAAGAATGATGGATTTAACCGAGATCTCTTGACTAGGGGTGAATGTTTTGATTTGTTCTGCATTTTGTCCATCAACTGCGTGTCTTTTGCTTTCTTGCCCTGAGTGCGCCGGGTATTCCCAGACGTGGCTCCCGGGCTCACTGTGCCACTGGATTCAAGCTATCCTGGCTGATGAGGGGTGAAACCCCGAAACTGGTCCTAGAATGCTTGTTTCTGGTCCAGGGAGGACCCGGCTTGGCAGTTCGTGCTGGACTGTTCCCATGAGGCACAGGGTCAAGACTGATTTGCATATGGCCAGGTCTTAACTGGGGTGGCATGGTGGGCAAAAGAATGATGGATTTAACCCATATCTCTTGACTGGAGGTGAATGTGTCTTTTGCTTTCTCGCCCTATATGTTTTAAAGACACAAGAAATATTTGTGACTTGAGGTAGGTATGCAATTAGGAAAAGGTTTTGTGCTTTCGAAAGGTGAGGATTATTGTTTTCAGTTTTAGAAAATTACTGATGCTTGTGGAAGCTGAGTAACAGAGCAATGTACTCTCTTAGAGAGCCATGTATGCAAATGTATATCAAATGTGATATCTAGACTTTTTCAATCACCCAGGCTCTACACATGTGCTCTTCCAATCACATAGGCACTAATTGTGTACTCATTGAACTACGCAGACAACACCCATGAATTCATAGAATCATCCAGATGGTAGCAATATAGTTATGTGAATACACAGGCACAGACTATGCAGATATGGAACCACTGATGTAGTTCCCTTATACTCTGGGAATCATGCGGGCACTACCCATATTCTAAGGGAATCACGTAGGCACTATCTGTGCACTCATCCAATCATCCAGAGAGTGTTGTTGTACTCAACCAGAAACACATGTATTTACACATTTTAGTGAGGAATATGTGCTCTTTTAGAACCATCTGGTGAATTATATATGTAACCTGTCACACACCGTTTGCATGTACTCGGAAGAATTAGTAAGCTACATGCTGTGATGCACATTAATGGGCAAATTTGTATATTGAGTTTTTCTCAAAATCTGAGACTTCTAAGTAAAAAGTATTGAAACACTAAATGTACCAGTGACAAAGTTGTAAAGCGGCGCAGAAAAGGTCTTCTGTTATGTTTTTGGATTTACAGTATTGAGACACTGTATGTTCTTTTACACTTTGGTTGATGTTTATTTTAAAATTGAGTGAATAGGGTTAAAGTGGTCTTTTAGCATGTATAAGTAAGAACTGAGAATTGGTGCAGCTGTGTTGGAGGAGAGGGTGCTATAATATTAAAAGGAATGTAATACATTAAGTTTTGTGTTTTGGTTTGGGATTGGTACATTGAAGTAAGTGCTTGTAGTTACTTAGGTAGGTTGATTTGTAGATTTACAACTGCAATATATCATAAAAACTGTTTTTGTATTATGTGTAAGCCAGTAGTAAAGTAGCTGGTACATTGGCTAGAAAAAAAACCCAAAAAGTATTTTTTAGAACAATATCTGCATAGTTACAGAGAGATTGCCTACAAAAGCTTGGAGGGAAAAGGAACAGAAGCAATACAGTACTCAAAAGGGGCAAAATGAAGAAAAAGTGGTGAACTAAAAAAGAACTACTGGTAAGAGGACAAACTAATTTTTTAAAAATATATGTGGACATTTCCAAAGATTATGAAATAATGAAAATAAAATTCAAACTATGAAAAGGAATAACAATGGACATAATCTATATAACAAGAACTGGAAAGAATGTAACAAAGATGTATACACCTTAACCAGGAGACAGGAGCAGTTTAAGGAAATCAGAGCTAGGGTGTTTCTTAGTAGCATAGCTATAAATCTACTGAGAAATATGAAGAAGTATAGAAGAAGGAGACATGCAGTGAAATAGAAATAACGAGTTGAGAGATAATTTGATAAAGCCTTTGCATTGAAGGTGAAGGTTTTTACTTTGAATATAAATAGAATGACGACTCTTGACAAAATGGTGTTATGCTTGAGGAGGCAGACCAGATAAAAGGATTAGTGAATAGAAGACGCGCACATCAAGGAGAGTCACAAGTTTGCAAACCCTGCCAGAGTCCGTCGAGTACCGCCGTGAGGGGAACGGCCATTACTGGGGAGCACGCACTTACCCGTACTTCAGCCACATCAGCGCCGCCGTCAGGGGAACGGCCCACGGGGAAAACTACACCTCCCAGCAGCCCCTGACCCAGGCGCGTGCCCTCGTTGTCATCAGGCAGCGCCTGGGACCTATTTCTTCTCCACTCGTCCCCCGCAGCGCGGGACGCGCACATCAAGGAGAGACACAAGTTTGCAAACCCTGCCAGAGTCCGTCGAGTACCGCCGTGAGGGGAACGGCCATTACTGGGAAGCACGCACTTACCCGTACTTCAGCCACATCAGCGCCGCTGTGAGGGGAACGGCCCACGGGGAAATTTACACCTCCCAGCAGCCCCTGACCCAGGCGCATGCCCTCATTGTCATCAGGCAGCACCTGGGACCTATTTCTTCTCCACTCGTCCCCCGCAGCGCGGGACGCGCACATCAAGGAGAGACACAAGTTTGCAAACCCTGCCAGAGTCCGTCGAGTACCGCCGTGAGGGGAACGGCCATTACTGGGGAGCACGCACTTACCCGTACTTCAGCCACATCAGCGTCGCCATGAGGGGAACAGCCCACGGGGAAAACTACACCTCCCAGCAGCCCCTGACCCAGGCGTGTGCCCTCGTTGTCATCAGGCAGCGCCTGGGACCTATTTCTTCTCCGCTCGTCCCCCGCAGCACGGGACGCACGCGGGCGGCGCCCGGGCCAAGGGCGGGCCCGTCCTTGCCCGTCAAGGACCGTCAGAGGCCAGGCTGGGCCTCCCCATTGACATTCTCTTGTCTGGATCTATTCTGCAACAAGGTGCTGTCATTTAAATGTAAATAAGGTGGATACTTTTGTTTGTTGCAAGATCCAGGTATTGCCCATGTGATAACAACTTATTGACATTTGGACTTACATACTTAATAGTTTTTCCTCTCTAATGCCTAGTGTTGCTTAAGACCCAAGGGAAGAATCTTATCAAATTCTGTGATCTTCTCTCTTATTTGCAAACATGAAAGGAAATGGTAAAAACTGCAAAAACCCTAGTTCTTCCAATTCCCGTCCCGCAACCAGGCACCAGACAGCAACAACGCAATCTCTCCCAAGCTTGACAGCCATTGATAAGATGCTCCAGCAAACAATCGGGGTAGTGGCCTCAGCTATAGAAAATACGGAGAGGCGTTTGTCAATCACTCCTGCAATTTCTTCTCTTTCCCAAACCGTCGAGGATGTTTCAATTGCTACTATTAATCCCCCTGATTTTAATTCCTCCCTCATGTCCTCTTTTGCTGAGTTGGCCTGCGCACAGCCCATTTCTAGCGAAACAAATGTTTCAGAGGTTGTTAAATCCCAATCCTACTCCGCACTAAACAAGGTTTCTGTAATTCGCACCGTAATTAAGAAACCTAGGATTGGGAAGAGAAAAGCAATCAGTAAAACCAAGCAGTCAACTAAATTTGCTATACCAACTGATGGTCCCCTTCCTTGTCCTCCATAGGGGCACCTCTCTGGGCTACTCATATGATACTTGACTTTCAGGCACATATAGAACAGTTACTTGGCTCGCATTTTTAAATCTTTGCTATCTAGGCTGGATAGACTGGTCTCCACTATTAATATTGCAGGCCTTGGTAAAGCCCAACCGACTATTTCCTCTGTAAATCCCTCTTCCAGTTCCGTTTCCACCCACGATAATCCCCCTGCCAATATCAAGACCTTACCTATACCCCCCCAACCGATGGTTAAGACTGTTCCTGATACAACTTCTTCCTTGCTCAGGGATATAGGTACTGAAAGTTTTAAAATGCAGAGGGTGGTTACTGAAGTGGGGGTAAAATGTTCTGATAACCAAGTACAAGCGAACCGAAACATTGCCAGAGAGGGGTTCAACACTGCGTTGCCTTGCATAGATTTGCCACCTGAGTCCCTACCATACGTTGTTGTGCATGTATTGGCTTAATTCTAACAGCACCTCTTCCCTCTAACATTTCTGGAGAAATATTGGGTGCAAGGAGAATAGATTGGATTGGGTCTACACCTAAATCTATTACAGGAAATTGTGTCATCATCAACTTTAGGCACACGCTTGCTGTAGACTATATCTGCAGCAGGTCACCCTCTAGGCCCAATACCCAAATTATCCCATTGCACTTGTCATATTTCTATCCACTATCTCCGCACAGAACAGGGCAAAACAGAGGTATCAGGTGGGAGGGGGGTAATAACAAATTGCATGCCAGAGCATGCCAAGGTACGATAACTTGGGAGTATCGGTACCAGACCACCCCCCTATTGTCACTACTTCCCCCAAAAAATAGATTTAGTGTGCTGGAGGAGGTTGACTGACCAGTCGTGATTCGGAGCCTTGTACCTCAGCTAGATAACACCATGGGTACCCAAATAGCTGCAGTTAGGGGTAGTTGTGGAAGTAGTACTCCAGAACATGCATCAACGCCCCACTCCATGAGTATAGTTGGGGATGGACTGGAAGTGAGTGAAACTATCGATAACGGTGGGGCCTCTCCTCCCGAGGATCTGCCGTTGGGAGTTAACCCTGGGGACACTTTATTAGAAACCAACACCCAAATACGAGGAATCTGTCTAAATCTAAAAGATGGTGACCTATTGGACAGGAATAGAGTAGTAGACGGGGAAATAAAAATAAAAATTCTGTCATGGAATGTGGCTGGGATAAAGAGCAAGTTATCTATACCTGAGTGGAGTAATTTCACAGCCAGGCATGATATCTGTCTGATGCAAGAAACGTGGGCTATGGAGGAGAATTCGAGGACTGGTTATGCCACTTTCGATATTCTGGCAACTTTAAGGGGCAGAGGGAGGCCTTCGGGAGGTCTCACAATATGGGTGGGGGTGCATTTGGGCGTTCAGGCAGTTCAGATACCGACCAACTCCCTTGACGTCCAATGTGTACTCCTCACACTAAAAGATAAGTCAAGGGTTGCCTTAATAAATGTCTATTCCAGACCAGTTAAGAACGGCCAAGAATCTGGCACCATTGACATACTAAAGCACTTCATATTGTCTCTTGACCCACCAGCCGCTCTAATAGTAGGAGGCGATTTTAATTGCCAATTCGAGCCCCTTGAGAGCCCCAGCATGGGAGATTTGTATGACGAGGACCAGTTCTGGCATGTTTTGGACCCACAAATTTCTCCTGTCAGAGCTTGGACCCTTCTGGTCCTCCAAATTAAATCTTTACCTCTTGCATTGTCCTTAAGGGCCTGCAATGGGAGATTGAAACCCGATCGTCCGGGGTTGGCAACGTTCAATAGACCAGGGCAAAACTCTATTATCGATTATATGTTAATGGAAACCAGACACTGGGATAAGCTACACGAGTTTACGATCTATCCTAGACAAGACAGTGACCATAATGCCCTCGTTCTAACCCTCAAACCAGGAAGCTTTGGACTAACAAACTCTTCCCCCAATCTTAATAGCTCATCGCTTCCTGTGTTGCTTTCTAACAATAGGAGGAGGGTTAAATGGTCCTATTTCCAGAATTCCCCTGCTAAACTTGCGAAAATATATCAGATAGTATTCCTTTCTGATATGGGGGATGCAAGTGAAGATAACTCAAGCTATCCCACTGAGATTCATACACATCTAGTCGACAAGTTGGTGGATTTGTTCAATCCCGTGGGGAACAAACCGCAGCAGGTTAGGATACATCCTTGGTATAATGACTCTTGCAGAAAAGCAAAAAAGGATTTGCTTTCTGCAATAAAAGATGATGATAGAGTCAACCTTAAGAAACTCTGCCTAGAATACAAGAAGGCTATCTCTAGGGGAAAGAAGAACTGGGAGGAGCAAAGTTGGGAGGAACTCAGGCTAACCCTGTCTCGAAGAGTCCCCAAGGCGTTTTGGGCCATTGTGAACTCCGGTGAGAGTAGGGGAGCCTTGACCCCAATTGCAAACATAGCACCCCAGGTGTAGGAAACGCATTTTGGGGCATTGTACGGGGACTTGGATGATCCTCCCAATCCTGACCCACCCAGCGACCATAGACCAGTGAGAGGGAGCGACCCTGTCCTTGGTATTACTGAGATCTGTTTTCCGTTTGCCGCCTCTGAGCCCCAACATGAGTATCGATTGTTTGGGCCCCTGGGCGGCGGACGGAATAAGGATTCCCTGGTATGTGAGGGTATTCCTTTCCCACAATTGGCCAAGGCCATTACCCTCAAAGAAGTACAGTCTGCAATAGTAAGGCTTTTACATAATAAAGCACCCGGTTTGGATAAGATGTCCCCGGATTTATTTCGCTCCCAACCAAAAATTTGGGCCCCGTATTTGGTGGTATTATTTAACTCAATCCTTAAGGGGGCCGATCCACCAGATACCTGGTTGGGTGCGGAGATAGTCCCTATATTTAAGAAAGGCTGTCCGCTAAAACCAGTAAATTACAGACCAATCAGCCTTATAGATACCTCCCAGAAATTAATGGGCAGAATTATTTTAGATAGAATCTTGGGATGGATGGAAGAAAACAAAATATTGACTACATTGCAGGCCGGGTTTAGATCAGGGATCTCAACCATAGATCAAATTTTCCAGCTCCAGGTTTTATTCTGGAAAACGGTGAGAGTGGAGGGTGGCAGCCTCTACCTCATCTTCGTTGATCTGCGCGCTGCTTTCGACCTTGTCCCAAGAGGAAAGTTATGGAAAGTCTTGGCAGATATGGGTCTTTCTCCCTATCTATTGAATATTTTAACCAGACTCCACAACGGTAATTACGCCCAGGTTAGGTGTGGGAGGCATGGCGATTTGTCCGCACGCTTTCCTGTTATGAAGGGCATGTGCCAAGGGTGTGTCTTGGCTCCAACATTGTTCAGTCTTTGGGGTCACAAAAATATTTCCAAACTAACTATGGTTGAGCAAGGTTTTATGAGAAGTCTTGTGGGTTTGCCAATAAGCACACCGCTTATCCCTTTACGTTTTGACTTGGGGTTAGAACCAATTGAAGACTTAGCAACTCTGCGGCCCATGCTCTATTGGAAAAGACTCTGGTCGGTCCCAGAATTGGCACCATACAGAGAGGAATTCATAGAGGTCTGGGCTCTAATAAAAAATAAGAACATTGCATGGTTATCTCACATTAAGAATCTTAGCATAAAGATCGGCAGGACCGAGCTTTGGGAATCCCCGGAGATGTCCTGTATAAGGACATCTAAATCGGAACTCACAGGTCAGATAAGGCAACAGAAATTACTTGACCTTCATGGTTCAAGCTCTCTGGGGAAACTTACTAAAGAGTTCCTCCTAATAAAAGCCGAAATGCGAGCAGAGGTCTTCCTAGATGTATTCTATCCACCTCTCGCAAGGAAGCTCTACTTGCAGCTAAGGCATGGTAGCTTACCGCTTAGGGCATTTACCCATAAATGGGTAAACTTAGAAAATACCGCCTGTCCGGCTTGTAAATATAAACAAGAAGATGAATGCCACATTATGTTTTTCTGCCCTGCGTATCAACCAATAAGGAAAAAGTGTCTCACTCCCCTCTGTAGGAATCTTGGGTTCAGACACGGTATGCAGGCTTGCAGGGTTTTATTATACGATACCCACCCCCCTATTGTTTTTGCTGTGTCCCGTTTTTTATATGGCTTATGGCGAAGAAGGAAAAACTTTGTGTAAACATTCTCGCCTTTTATTTACTAATTCAGTCTTCTTTGATAACAATCAGTTTAATTCATTCTTAAATACTGTATTAATTTGTCATTATTTATTGTCTTAATGAAATGTGTACTCTTGTATGTATTTTTATCTGTGCTTTTATGGTCTCCGACCGAAATAAAGTTATCAACCATAAAACTATAACTATAGAATAGAAGTAACTTTTGTACAGTTTTTAGCGGGGAATGCATAAGTAGTTCTAGTACAGAATCTTTCTTTAATAAAGCAAGCTATCTCCATGAAAATAGATTAGTTCATGCTATTGATTACAGAGGAAATGAAGAATGGCACTCCTGTAGCAAAAAAGGTGATGGTACCTAGAAATGTAGAACAAGTTATTGGAGAACAGGTACAAGGAAGGTGGAATCAGGTGCCTTTTTAGAAATGGAATTATAGTAGTGTTTGTAGTATTCAACAGCAATTGATTGATATATTAAGGACATTTTTCCATATCTTTCCAAGGCGAAGTACTTTACAAGGATTGGATCCTTGCAAGATTAGAAAGCATACAGATTTGCAGGGACAACCACTAGCTTGTTTATGAAACAAAGTGTGCCAAAGCACCTTTCATAATTTCAGAATGTTAGTTGTACACCACTCCAAAATGCACACTTTAGTTAGGAGTCTGTACTATGTGAAAACTCCTGCGCAATGTTTAGAAGAAATTAACAGAGAACTTGTGTATGGTACTGTGGCAGATGGAGAAAAGGTTTGTAGGTGTGTAGCCCTATGAATCAATGGGTGTGTAACTACTGGTATGGGCATGTCAATGGTTTTGAGAATGCTAGTATAGAATCTAGAGTGGGTGTATAAAAGGTTATATTGGGGTGTAGATGGGTGTGTCAGAGATTCTGTGGATGATGTCATCAGACATGTCACTGACCACATCATGAGTGATGTAGTATGCAATGTCATCAGCAGTGCATTGCAGGAGCACGAGTTATCGTTTGCTCAGCTAACTATACCTGCTGAATTTCTCTGGTTTTGCACGAGTGACATGTCAGTCTAACTATAATGTCCTTGCAACCTTTGTTATTTCAGTGAATTTCTAAGGTTTTTTAAATGTCAATTCCTAACTATAATGTCCCTGTAAACTTTGTTTTTTTCCAATGAATATGAATATATACATATATATATATATATATATATATATAAATATATATATATATATATATATATATATATAGAGAGAGAGAGAGAGAGAGAGAGATAGATACATATATAGATATATAGCTCGATATAGCCATCTATATATAGCTATATATATATATATATATATATATATATATATATATATATATATATATATATATATATATATATATATATATAGTCAAAGTTAGTTTTATTGTATTATATAATCATAAAAGCACACATAATTAAATACAATTAACGACAATCACATTATATCATAAAAAAAACTGTTTAAGAACACATGAAAACAAGAGAATTTAAGTAAAATACACCATAATATCAGAGTATCAGACAAGGAGTATAAACACAATATAGGGCAGCATAACTAGTCCTATTCATACACCAATTGATCATACAGCGTAAGAGTATTCCTTACTTTTATAGCACCACTTATTAAAAGAGAAACAGCTTTACATATGTAATCAGTCTCAAGGCTACTTAAAAAGTTATAGGTTTCCTGGTGCATTATACAATTTTTAGACAATAGGACAGCGGGTAAATCATGTTTCCTGATTTCACAATACAAACCACAGAATAATGTAAAGTTCATTGAAGATTGTACTGACACGCCATCACAGGACATTTAGGAAGCTTATTAGACCATGTGTCTCTTTTTGGGATTGCTACAAGTTGAGGGGCAATACCTAAATGAAACCTAGTAATAAAAAATATTTTCTGAGTATCTGTGACCATCACAAAGTAGCCCTGCAATCCACATTGTAAAGCTCTTCCAAGTAGTTAATTACTGAAATATTCTGCCTTTCTTTGAGTTCCCTCTCGCATGATCGTTTGTTGGTAAAAATTGCTTTAAATTCTTTTTTGCCAAGCAGCAGAATGTTCGCTGTTCCTTAAATATGAAATCCTGCATCAATTTCCCTAATTAACCTATTGACGTGCCCCAGCCAAGACATTTTATTACAGTGCTTGAGGGCAAGGCAGTCGTTGATTACATCTCTAGTAAATATCATGCCTAGTTTACTCTAGATGTTATTCTAACCAGTGATCACAGTCAAGTCGATTTTATCTCCAACATTCATTCCACTGAATTGCCTGTGAGTAATAAGGGTAGGAGTTGTATATGATACAGCAAGGAGCCTGGCCAAAAATATATTCTCCTGTATTTGCAAAATACTTTGCTCCCTCACCCCCAGAGGATTGCTCCATAGATGGCTGAGGGTATACATTTGCTCCTATAAAGATACATCTCTCAAATGGGTTCTTGCCAACTTTCTCTACAAACCTAAACAAGGCCTCAGTCGATCTAACAAATCATAACTTTGCTATTTCTTAGTGGGTAGTCCAAGAACTGGACCTTAAAATAAGACAAAATCCTTTACTTTTGATCATTTGTGTTCTCTAACAAAGAGTGATTTCTTTTCAGGTCTACCCCTTCTGCACACCATGGCGTAGGTCTTAGGCAGGTTTAGTTTAAGATCTATGTCCTACATATAACCGACAAAACCACCAATTAATTTTTGTAAACCTTTTGCAGTTCAGGACATTAACAAGGCATCGTCAGTGTATAGGAGCACTGGGGTACAAAGAGGTCCAATTTTGGGTGTATCAGCGTCTAACTTCTGTAGCTCCTTATCGATCCCATTCCCATAGAGGGAGAAGAGAGTATGAGGTATAATGTACCTGTTTCTTATCCCTTTTCTAACACTAAATCTCGGTGTGCACTCTCCCTCCAGCCTGAATCTTACATGTGAGGTCATTGAAGATTACATCTGAGAAAAATGAAATACAATATCCATGGGACCACACACAACAATCAAAGTTTTCCAAAGGGTTGAGTGATTGAAAAGATCAAAGGCGCTGGAGAGATCAGCGAAAAAACAGAAATAAAACCCTTTTATACTAATGTGTATTTTCTGACTATGAGATGGAGATATATACATTGTTCCATGGTCAATATATCCTTCCTGAATCCATATTGAACATCTGTCAGCACATAATTATCCACCATTCAATCATCCAGTTGATCTAAAACAATTCTCCCCAGAATTTTGGTTGAGGAGTCTAGGTGGAATATCTAGGCTTCTTCGTCCCCTTTTGTTATTTATGGGAATGATAACGGAATCAGTTCAAGTTTAAGGGTGCCCATAAATCGTGTACACATATATATATATAAATATATATATATATATATATATATATATATATATATATATATATATATATATATATATATATATATATATATATATATATATATATATATATTCACTGAAAAAACCATAGGTTTCAGGCACGTTATAGTTAGGAATTGGCATTTAAAAAACCTTAGAAATTCACTTAAAAAACCATATGTTTCAGGGGTGTTATAATTAGCTGGACATTTCCCTCGTACAAAACCCTAGAAATTCCCCTGTTATAGTTAGCTCAGCTAACTATAACTCGCGCCCCCACAATGCACTGCTGATGATGTCACATATTACTTCACTCATGACATGGTCAGTGACATCACTCATGACATCACTGACGAATTATAGTTAGCTGAACTAACTATAACAGGGGAATTTCTAGGGTTTTGGACGAGGGAAATGTCCAGCTAACTATAACACCCATTAAACCTATGGTTTTTTAAGTGAATTTCTAAGGTTTTATAAATGCCAATTCCTAACTATAACGTGCCTGAAACCTATGGTTTTTCCAGTGAATTTCTAAGGTTTTTTAAATGCCAATTCCTAACTATAACGTGCATGAAACCTATGGTTTTTTTCAGTGAATTTCAAAGGTTTTTTAAATGCTAATTCCTATCTATAACTTATCTCTAAAGATATCATGTTTAATGATTTTGATTGGATTTCTATATTTTTCAAATTCAGTGTGTCAATTTCAATAATTACATTATTTTAAAATACTTTTTTATCACCATTTTTTAAACGTATTTTTTCAATTAATTCTTTTAAAAATTAAAAAATATTATTTGAGCTTAATGGGTTTTTCAAACATATTTTTTTATATTTTTCAAAATAATTTTTTAACTATATGTGCAAAACTTTATTTTATATATTTTTTTCCCATGTTTTTGGTTTCGCGCACCCTACGCGCACTGTTCTCGATCCCTACACAATAGCATCCGCGCATGGTATGCGTTGGGTACGTGATTAGCGCACGATTGCAATGCGACCGGTACGCGACTCCCAGCCCAACGTGACACGTTCGATGTACGTAACGCGGCGTTTACGCGCTTCCATGATGCGTCATCTGCGTCCATGACGCGGTAGGTACGTGGATCCCGCGAAATATTTAACATTTAAAAAACACATATATATATGTATTTCATGGGAATGTTAATTGAAGACAAACTCTAAACTAGTCTTAAAACTAATATATTTTTACATCTAATCCTATAATTTTTTTTAATTCAATTTCGGGGATTGCGCACTGGGTGCGTGCTGCGTAAGCGCAGGGTGCGCAGATCCCATGTGACCTGAAAAAAAAAGAGATTTGATTGGTTCATTACACTTCCTGTTCTAACTACTGAAAGACCCCACCCATTTCAATCATTCTTCTTTGAACTTCTTTGGAGAACCATCTCTTTGGGGAGAAGAAGATTTTTTAGACTAAGTTTACATTTAGCTCTAACTTTTTTAACCAAAAAGGGCTTCAGGGCAGCAGGCATCACCTGCATCACCTCATAGTTCTGAGGATGAATTTTTGCCGGAGGCACCACTCAAAAAACGTTTTTCTTCAGTGATGTGGACATTTTTTACTTTTCCCAAGGGGCAGAATAAGACCAATGCCACCTTGGTCACATGCAAGATTTGCAAAAGAGTCCTATTGAGAGGGGATCCTAACAAGAAAAACTCTTGCGGCACGGCAAGTATGATGAAGCACATGAGGACCCTTCATCCAAACAATCTTGCACGAGAAGAGTGCCAACGGATGAGAAACACGCCTGCTCCTGCGCCATCCACCTCATCGCAGCCGAGCACATCAAGAGTGCATCCATCAGCCCAAACCTTGGACATCCATCCTCAATTTCAATTTTTAAAAGTGCTCTGCACTAAGTGCAATGCGACTTTGTGCTATGGTGAGCAGTCAATCGATCTGTTCTGCCGCCGCCAAGAAAGTCACATTTGCTATTTTTTTTTTTTGTTTTATTTTTTTATTGTTCCCTGAAGTTCATTGTTTGGTTTCTCCTGTTTTTTTTTTTTGTTTTTTTTTTTGCAGAAAACCCCCAAAAATGTAAAAATTGTTCAGAAAACCCAAAAAATATTATAAAAGAAGAAAGAAGAAAAAAAAAGTTCTTGTAAGAACTAATTTTCCTGGTTTAAAAAAAGAGCTAAATTTCTTTGTTAGTGTGTGAAAGTTTAGATGAATGTGTGTGTAGTACGTAATTGACTGAATGAATGCATTAGTAGCGTATGGTGAATGTATAAGTGCAGAACTATGAGGAAGTGCTGCAGCATTCAACAGTAACCTCTTTAACTACAGTGTGCTGTAGTACTTACGAAGCACAGGGATGCAACATATGTACATAAATATGTTGCAAATCTATGCTTCTCTCTGCACGGCTGCTTAAACTGCAGCCATGTGGTGACACAGGCACCCTTGCACCATAGTGCAAGGATATCTGTGTCATGTGCTGTTTGTTTTTCTGCAGGAAGACACACCTTCCTGCACAAAAACAATGAGAAAATGCATTTTTCTCCTTCAATGTATGCTGAACATTTCAGCATGCATTGAAGATATAAAAATGTGGAGAAATTAAAACAATTTTCCTTCTTGTGCTTTCCTACACTAATTTTAGAATGGTGCAGCATTCACACACATATCAAGATTTATTATTTCTGATAAATCTAGACATGTGTCTTGTTCTATGAGTATTAAGTGCAATCATGCACAACAACACTTATAGAACACCCTTTCAACATAAAGGGGTCGATTCAGTGTAGAAAGTAGTCATGCAACCAATGATTTCTTGTCTTTTTTAAAAAAACATTGCCGTGGATCCGCGCACCCAACGCGTGAGAATCCGTGCACCCAACGCGATAGGATGCGCGCACCGTGCGCGCATTTCGCCGTTTAAAAAAAAAAAAAGGGGGGCCCCAGGGGGTCCTTCTAGGACCCCCTAAGCACCTCTAGAGGGTCAGAGTATTTCCACTCTGCCCCCTTTATATGTTTTACACACTTTTTCCCCTTGCTTCTTCAGCCTCGCTTCTACTGAGGCAGAAAATGGGCGCCAACAGTTCCTGGTTTCGAATGTAGAGAGACACTCGACAGCCAATTAGCATTCATTGCGCGATCGGGAGGGTGCGGGCTCGGTTCGGAGATGGTGCGCGTACAGTGCATGTACGGTCCACGGATCCTCCGCGGCCATAGATATTTATGTACTTTTAACTCTAATTTTCTCAGGAACCACTGAATGGATTCACACCATATATGCAAAAGGCACGAGTCCGAACTGAGGACTACCTCTTTGCCAAATTTGGTGTCATTCCGTTCAGCGGTTCGGGCTGTAGCTGCGACAACAGATCCTATGGGAAATTGCATGGGAAAAACGTGTTTTGGGACCCCCCTTTTTTCTCGGCCCCCGCTTGGGGAATCACCGCAAATCTTTCAGGGTAGGAGCGGAGCTGGGAAAAAATTTGAAAAATTTTACGTAGATTCATCAATCGGCGCCAAAGATATTCCCAATAGAAGGTTGCGGATTTCCTATGGAAAATAGGTCCTAACTATAACTATCTACTGGCGACCGCCAGTAGATAATATATATATATATATATATATATATATTGAAGTAGGCATTGCAGTCACGTGACCTATCTTTGAAAAAGCACGCCCCAGCACACCTGCGAGTTATCCAATTCCATCTGTGAGCAAGGCAGAGAGCCGAAACGTTAGAAAATGGAATGTGGTACTGCTGTTCTTGCAAAATAAACGTCATCTGCAGTATTGGGCCTCATTTTTGTGCTACAGTGGTGGAAGGATGGGCTGCTCTGTAGGGTCTTGGGCTCCTCAACGGGGCATTTTGTGTGTATATATATATATATATCTCTGCAACGCCGTGTACTGGCCAGAATTAGTTTATTCAGTCAGCTGGTAGGCAACGTTTTGCCTGTCCAGCAGGCTTGTTCACCAATAACTTTTACCGTTTCAAATCGGCCATTTTAAACAAAGTGCTACATAGCGTGTCACATGACATGACTACCCCAAAAGTGCATTAGACAACAGACTGGTAGTATTTGCATACTATTCTTTACAATACGTGTATCAATTCATAATTAATTTTTTTAATGCATTTGAACTGCCAACAATATTAACCTTGTCAGCAGATAAACTGAATAAAAATACATTAATTATTCCAATAAGTTGGTTATCATTTTAACAATCCCTTAGACACACATCACACATTACCCGCCACATATTCCTCTATTATTTAGTGTCATTACTTTAAAGTACGCTTTAAGCAATAAATACAGTGTCACCCGTTATCCGTTTCACATTCTGCTACTTATATCTTCGCTTTATCTAATAAACAGATGCATATATTGCATTGCACGTTATGAAGATTTCAGCTCTACGCCTTAATATAACCCAAGTGGGTATTTTACACGTTGTATTCAAATGCTTTCCACCAAATCATTACAACAAAGTTAGGGAGAAAAGCGTTACAACAAACAGTCCCTCATTCTCCCCCAGATCTCTTGACTGGGGGAGAATGTCTGCATTGTCAGCATTTCGTCCATCATTTGTTTGTTGTAACGCTTTTCGCCCTAAGTGGGATGGGTATTCCCAGACATGGGACCCGTGCTCACTACGCCACTGGAGTCAAGCTATCCTGGCTGATGACGGCTGATAGCCAGTAACCGGTCCTAGGATGCTTGATTCCGGTCCAGGGAAGACATGGCTTGACAGTTCGGGCTGGACTGTTCCCATGAGGCACAGGGTCAAGACTGATTTGCATATGGCCATGTCTAAACTGGGATGGCGTAGTGGGCAAAAGAACGATGGATTTAACCCAGATCTCTTGACTGGGGGGGAATGTCTGCATTGTCAGCATTCCATCCATCATTTGTTTGTTGTAACGCTTTTCGCCCTAAGTGGGATGGGTATTCCCAGACATGGGACCCGTGCTCACTACGCCACTGGAGTCAAGCTATCCTGGCTGATGACGGCTGATAGCCAGAAACCGGTCCTAGGATGCTTGATTCCGGTCCAGGGAAGACATGGTTTGGCAGTTCGGGCTGGACTGTTCCCATGAGGCACAGGGTCAAGACTGATTTGCATATGGCCATGTCTAAACTGGGGTGGCGTAGTGGGCAAAAGAACAATGGATTTAACCCAGATCTCTTGACTGGGGGAGAATGTCTGCATTGTCAGCATTCCGTCCATCATTTGTTTGTTGTAACGCTTTCCACCAAATCATGACATTTTACATATCAAAATAATAACGCCCCAGTGGGCAGTTAATCATTTGTATGCAGTCCCTGCCTGTTTGTTAAATTAATGTGTTAAAACCCAGTGACAACCTTGTGATGTTGGATTTTAGCGGTTGTTAGCCCAGCCGTGAGGAACAGCCCACCGCACGGAAGCGGACCCGTGATGGAACCATGCGGTTTTATCGGTATGACGGGAGCAGCTTTCGAGGTGGCAGCTTGGGATTCCAGTAAACAAGTGAGCATGCTGATACTGATGCAGCGCAGAACGTCAAATTCCCCCTTCGGCACAGACCAATACCGAGTCATTAAATTTAGTCACATACATTCATTGGTGTGGCCCATAACACCAATATACTTACACTCGGTTGACCTGTTTTCTGAGGGAAAATACGCTTCTCAACGCTGACATGAGAGGAATACCTTTACTTTACCCTAAACACTTTGACATCAAACCTAAGATATCCCTCCCATACGGAGATGGATCATTTAGTTGTTTTAATTGGTTTTAATGAGTAATGCTCGTCTAGCTATACATTACTTCTTTACCACATTCCTTTTTATTCAAATAACTGACACAACACATTTGTCAATTAATCAAATACTCTTTATCTAAATTATTTTGCAAGAAAATTAGAAATCATCACCATCAGCATTTCAGAGCATCATATTTACCTATTCTGGCTAAAGTCGTCCTCTAAGTCAGTCAGTCAAGGAGAATTTTATTCAGCAAAGTTATGCCGCAATTCAGTCTCTCATAGATTCAGGATAACAGCTGATCAGCAGTGTCATCGTCCTCTCCATCAGCATAACGTCAGGAAATCGAGTTCGTCAAAGAAGAGCGAGCAATCAAGCGTGCAATCCTACCCTAATTTCCCTACCTACTTTTATAATGAAAATACTAACAAAATTTTAACAAGATTGGATTTAGAGAGTTCTGATTGGTCAATTTCGACTGGCGATGAGTGGTTCTCAGGGTGTCGAAGCTGAAGTCATCAAACTTGCTTGTTCCGGCTTTTAAATTGGGCATTGTCTCTTAGTCTAGGATGGGTTCCCGGAATGACCTTGGAGGGTACATGTTCACCCAGGGTCAGGTCAAGGCCACTGTTGCTGGCGGTGACGCATGCACACTTCACCCAGAACTTCGTGTTGTCAAGGCAGTCACGTTTACTGTCCCGTTCAGCCATCTTGTATAGGCCGAAATGGTCAACTTAAGCAAAAGAAACAAAAACGTAATTAAAAGATGGAAATAACTAATACAATGTTATCCCCTTACTAATACCCATATGTGTGTGTATTTATCTAGCAGAAGCAACACTCAGAGCGGTTTATACTCACTAAATAAAGCACAAATCACAAATACATCACTTAAAGCAACATATAACATATAATATTCTAATTTTCTACTATTAATATGCGTACACATGTTAATTCACAATTAATATAGCCATGCAAAGTGCAATTCCCACGTATATTTCTCTTGTTAATATATTTGGTGAGTTAACACTTCAGACAGATTAATAATATTACAATTAATTCATTATTCGGATTAATATAAACATGCAGAATGGGGTATACAAAATGTTGTACTACCCGCTCCAGCAATACATCACCCCACATGGTTTTATAATTCACCAAAGAGTTTGCACCCTGAAACGGACTCACTAGAGTTTTTATTACCACTTGCACTACCAGGACCAGTAGGCAGGGTGAACAGCCCTGCCCACTGAGGCATCCAGGGAAATAAAAGTGCAAGAAAGACTGTTTGGTGTTCAACACAAACTTGTGCCATTGAAGAAGGGAACTGGTGTTCCCGAAACGCGTCTGGCTGAGTAGAGATTGATATACGGACTTTGCCATTGCCTAACCGTTAGCTGTCACCATTAACGAATCGAGAATATACGCAGCTGTTGGCTCTTCCTCATTGGGGTTTACCTTGTGATGCTCGATATCTGGCGGTCGGCAGTAGGTAGATATAGTTAGGACCTATTTTCCATAGGAAATCCGCAACATTCTATTTGGAATAACTTTGGCACCGATTGACGAATCTTCGCGAAATTTTCAAAACTTTTGGCCAGCTCCGGTCAGCTCCTATCCCCATGCAATGTCCCATAGGACGTTTAGCCGCAGCTACAGCCCAAACTGCTGAACGAAATTACACCAAATTTGGCATAGGGGTAGTCCTTAGTTCAGACTCGTGCCTTTTTCTTAAATGGTGTAAATCCGTTCAGTAGTTCCAGAGAAAATGACAGTTAAAAGTACATATATCTATGGCCTCGGAGGGTCCGCGTACCCTGCCGTGCAGGAGTTGTATTTTAATTGGCTGCCAACACTCTGAATCAGGATGTGTTGGCAGCCATCTTGTGCCTCGGTAGAGCCAAGGCACAAGAAACCCCCAAAAAACTTCGCAAAACTCGAAAAGGGGGCAGGGTACAAACTCCCTGACCCCCTAGGCCATGCGTGCATCCTGCCAATAAAAAAAAATAATAATAAGTGCAGGCTCCCACGCCGCTTTGTTATCTAGCCCCCGGGGGGGCCAAATCCCGGGGGCAATGAATTTAATGTGCCAGCCCCGGGGACCGCCACCCCCCAGGGCTTTTTGAAATTATGTATGGGTGGCTCTCAGGCCCCCCCAGCTCCGGTGACTGCCACCCCCGGGGCTTATTCAAATTGGGTGAGGGGGCTCTCAGGCCCCCCCAGCCCCAGGGACCGCCACCCCCAGGGCTATTTCAAATTAGGTGTGGGGGGCTCTGAGGCCCCCCAGCCCTGGGCTCCCACCCTGCCATTGCAAACTCCTTTGTCTCATTGAAGCGAGAGCAGGGAAACCTGCTCTCACTTCAATGCAGCAAAGCAGATTGCTTTTCCATATGGGGAGCAGCATGTTAGCTGCTCCTCATGTGGAAAAGCAATGCCGGCTCCCGCAGGAGGTGGGGAGCCGGCGGCACCATGGGGGGATTGGGGACCCCCCCACGGTCCCCAACGATGAGGGTCAGCCCCAGGGATGGGGTCCCCGGAGCTACCAGTGGCCCGGGAGGGGGGCCACGCGGCCCTCCTCCCCCATTAACATATATATATTTTTTAAATGGCCGGCCCCGGGGGATGGGGTCCCTGGGGCCTTGAAGTGGCCTGAGGAGGGGGGCTTTGCAGCCCCCTTCCCGTAAAAAGAAGGATTTCAGTAACATTTGGGGGTCAGGCCCTGGGGGATGGGGTACCCAGGGCTCAAAAAAAGTAAAAGGAAGGGGGGCCACACAGCCCCCTTTAAAAAAAATTAAAAAAACATAATGCACGCGATCGTCCCTAGGCCCCGCACCCTCACAAACACACTCTGCAAACGCGCCCTGTGGCAAGTTTTAAATTGGGGAATTAATTCCCCTTCAATACTGGGGGTCCCTGGGGGGCAACTAGCCCACCAGGTACCTCCAGTAAGCGCCACAGGGCTGCGTTGTAGAGAGGTGCTCCAGGCCACGGCCCTTTTTACACCTCTCTGCAATGCAGCCTTGTGGCGCGTACTGGAGGTACCTGGTGGGCTAGTTGGACCCCAGGGACCCTCAGGATTCAAAGGAACTTAATCCCCCAACTTAAAAAGCGCCACGGGGCGCGTTTGCACAGTGGTGAAGGTAGGGGGCGGGGCCTCAGGTGATATGTGTGCAAACACTCCCTGTGGCATGTTTTAAGTTGGGGAATTAATTCCTCTTCAATCCTGAGGTCCCCTGGGGGCCAACTTGCCCACCAGGTACCTCCAGTAAGCGCCACATAGCTGCGTTGCACAGTGTTGTAAAAAGGGGTGTAGACTCTGAACACCTCTCTGCAACGCAGCTCACTGGCGCATACTGGAGGTACCTGGTGGACTAGTTGGCCCCCAGGGGACCTCAGGATTGAAGAGGAATTAATTCCTCAACTTAAAACGCGCCACAGAGTGTGTTTGCACACATGTCACCTCAGGCCCGCCCCCTTCCTTCACCATTGTGCAAATAATCCTCTAAAATCAGCCGAACTACGAATTCCAATTTATTCACCTGTTATCAGTGCTGCATCTTTGAGCCCAGTACTGATCCTGAAAAGTAATTCTAACCGTACTTACCAGTAACTTGAATTTCCTTCCATAGGCTAACATTGACTGGTTTCACTTGGAAATTCTTCTAAGTGTGGAGTTTTGGAACTTTAAAATATTCCTCTAAAATCAGCCATACTACGAATTCTGATTTACTCACCAGTTATCAGGAGAGAACCCAGTACTGCATCTTTTAGCCCAGCACTGACCCTGAAAAGTAATTCTAAGCGTACTTACTAGTAACTTGTATTTCCTTCCATAGGAATCCATTGTGTGGTTTTCAGCAGAAAAGTTTCTAAGTGTCAATTTTTGAAACATACAAATTTTCCTCTAAAATCAGCCGAACTACGAATTCCAATTTACTCACCTGTTATCAGGAGAGAACCCAGTGCTGCATCTTTTAGCCCATCACTGACCCTGAAAAGTAATTCTAAGCGTACTTACCAGTAACTTGTATTTCCTTCCATAGGAATCCATTGTGTGGTTTTCAGCAGAAAAGTTTCTAAGTATCGATTTTTGAAATGTATAAATATTCTTCTAAAATCAGCCGAACTACGAATTCCGATTTACTCACCTTTTATCAGGAGAGAACCCAGTGCTGCATCTCTTAGCCCAGCACTGACCCTGAAAAGTAATTCTAAGCGTACTTACCAGTAACTTGTATTTCCTTCCATAGGAATCCATTGTGTGGTTTTCAGCAGAAAAGTTTCTAAGTGTCTATTTTCACAAACTAAAAATATTCCTAAAATTCGTCTGTATGACTTAAACACATTCTTTCAACTGATTACAGGAGATGCACCAGTGCTGGATCCAGGATCCACCACTAAGTAAGAAAAACTAATGATAACTACTTACCTGCTAAGTGAATTTTCTGCCATAGGATATCATTGGTGATTCTATGTGAAAAAAATTCTGTGTCAACTTTTAAAATACAATAATATTCCTTAAAAATCACTACTGTAACCAAAACGCTTTTACTCAACTGTTTACAGGAACTGCACAAGGACTGAATCTAGGATCCAGTCCTTTGGTTAGAAAAGTAATCCATAAAGTAAATAATTGCATTTGACTAGAAATTCACATTGAGCTCAATGTTGCATTGTGTTTGAAATTGTGTTGCCCATTGCAACAACTGTCACTACTCTACTTAAAATTCTATTGCCTATTTACAAAGTATTTAAACTAAAGTAATTCATTCTGAGAAAGTATATTTTATATTGTAATGTATAATGTAATTATAATGTAATTAAAAAAATAAAATATCTAAAAATACATAGTTTAAAAAATGTAGTAAATCAGTATAAAAAAATCAGTATAACAATTAATACATTAAAAATTATCATTTACAAAACCTTTGAAATTCACTGAAAAAAACATAGGTTTCAGGCCTGATATAGTTAGGAATTAGCATTTAAAAAACCTTTGAAATTCACTGAAAAAACGTAGGTTTCAGGCTTGATATAGTTAGGAATTAGCATTTAAAATTCCTTTGAAATTCACTGAAAAAAACATAGGTTTCAGATCTGATATATTTAGGAATTAGCATTTAAAAAACCTTAGAAATTCACTGAAAAAACCATAGGTTTTAGGGGTGTTATAGTTAGCTGGACATTTCACTCGTACAAAACCATTCTGAATGATGTAATCAGTTATGTCCTTTCAGATTTTATCAGTGATATCATTTGAGATGTCATCAGTGATATTACTGACAATGTCATGAGGGATGTAAAATGTGAGGTCATAAGCAGTGTATTGCATGGGGTGAGTTATAGTTAGCTCAGTTAACTATAACTCTTGAATTTCTTTTGTACAAGTGAAGAGTTAGCCTAACTACAACGTCCCTTTAAACTATGTTTTTTTCAGTGAATTTGGAATGTTTTTTTAAATTCTATTTCCTAACTTTAACATCCCTGTAAGCTTTGTGTTTTGGGTGATTTTCTAAGGTTTTTAAAATTATATTTCCTAACTATAACGTTACTGTAACCTTTGTTTTTTCGGTGAATTTCCCATTCATAACAATAATGTCCCTGTATTTTTTATAAAAATAGATATTGAACATTACATCTGCATGGTGCACCACAAGTACAACAATGATCTTATTTTAAGATATTTTTAATTTTTACGATGATTTCATGATTGCCAAGGACACACCGCAAATACTGCATGTTATTGAGAACGTTTTAAACACTGATAGAGACATATTTTAAATAAAGTTTCAGTGTAGCTGTTTAGTAAGACACTAATTTAACGTTCCCCTTTGTATTCATTTGTTGAAAAACTACATAAAAATGTATTTTTGCTCTTCACAAACACATCGGAGGTCTAGATGACATCAGTAGTCATGAATACAAAGGACAAAGGGGCCGATTCACAGAACTAACTTAAGACAAAATCCTAAACTTACTACCATTTTGGTATTCACAGAAGGCACTTACTCATTTTGGTATTCACAGAAGGCACTTACTCATTTCGATATTCACAGAAGTTAGGAGTCCTAACTTTAGGACTCCTAAATGCCTTCTGTGAATAGCGAAAGTCTTAAAGTTAGGATTTTTCTCAGTTAAGGAGTAGTAAAGTTAGGACTCCTAACTTTAGGACTCCTAAACTGAGAAAAATCCTAACTTTAAGACTTTCGGTATTCACAGAAGGCATTTAGGAGTCCTAAAATTAGGACTCCTAACTTTACTACTACTAAACTGAGAAAAATCCTAACTTTAAGACTTTCGGTATTCACAGAAGGCATTTAGGAGTCCTAAAGTTAGGAGTCCTAACTTTACTACTCCTAAACTGAGAAAAATCCTAACTTTAAGACTTTTGGTATTCACAGAAGGCATTTAGGAATCCTAAAGTTATGAGTCCTAACTTCTGTGAATACCGAAATGAGTAAGTGCCTTCTGTGAATACCAAAATGAGTAAGTGCCTTCTGTGAATACCAAAATGTTAGTAAGTTTAGGATTTTGTCTTAAGTTAGTTCTGTGAATCGGGCCCAAGTTTAAAACATATATCTATATATACATATTTAACAGAAAGTTTGAGTCTAGCTGTTTAGTATTATATTGGTTTAATTGTATTTTAACAACACATCTGTAAAAAACATCAGTTAAAAAAAATAGCTTTCAAAATTAGAACTCACAAATAGAACATAACTATCAAACAATCATCAAACTACCCATTGCAACCCAAACTGATTTTGAAAATTGTGCTGGTTTTTAACTCTTTTTGGCTATTTCTTCAACAATAAAATGGCATCAGGAGAACCAGAAGAAGACCTACAACTGGTTGAAGTTCTTGAACACCAGGAGGACTCAGCTTCACATGAGCAGTCTTCTGATGAAGAACCAGCAACAAAGAAACAAACCATTTCTTGTGATTTGTTGTCTATTATAGCTGTTAAATTGAAGACCACAACTAAATTGGTGAGGTGCAACATTCGTGAGAAGACTTTGGGCCCAATTCACAAAGGTAAAGTTAGACGGAAGTCTAACTTAACGACTTTTGGTATTCAGAAAGAGCATTTACTACTCGTAAATGCCCTTTGTGAATACTGAAAGTTGTACTTTAAAGCTTTTGGCAGTCACAAAGAGCATTTACGAGCAGTAAATGCCCTTTGTGAATACCGAAAGTCGTAAAGTTAGATTTCTGTCTCACTTTACCTTTGTGAATAGGGCCCAACGTCTTCTCACGTATGTTGCACCTCACCAACCTTTGTGAATTAGGCCTGTTATGTCAGATCACACTGAAAAAATATTCATGTGGTACAACAAGCATGTTGTACCACTTTAAAACATACCAGAAGAAGCAACTTAAAATTGCACTGAGAAAAAAAGGAGAGGGATCATAAGTCTCCAGACCTCCAGCCCTTGCTCCTGACAACAAAGTTCCAGCTTAAGTGGGAAGATGCAGAGAAATGTCACCAGAACTAAAATGTTTTGCTACCTTCTGCATGAACTATAACACCATCATAACAGCCCGAGAGCAGTCTGTTAATGTAATTTTGCAGAAAGGGAAAATCCATACCTGTTTTAATTGCTTTCCTTTTTTATTGCACCACTTCAAGCACTGTGAAAAAATATAAACAAACAGTAATGTATTAGTATTTAATTTTGAACATTAAGCAACCAAAACAAGATGCAATGGTGAAGAGGAGAAGCGACTTGTTTGATGCAACTTAAGGCTGCTGGTATTATAGTACCTCCATTTAGATATGTTCTGTAGTAACAGAATGTAGTCCTCTAATGTTTTAAAAATGCCTTACCTACAGTTAAAAAGAGTATTTTATTTCTAACAACTTGCTGCAGAGAATACCCCTAATATGCTGAATACTGTCTCAGAAACTCATACTTCTCATACATGCCAACACAATACCACATTTTGTTGTGCTAAATTGTCCTTAGAACTTCAGTTCTAGAAATAACAAATATAAGTTTGGTAACTTTTTATGTAGTCTTGATTTCAATAACATTTCTATGTCATTGCACTCTGTCTATCCTCTTTCAATATATGGTGTAGTGTGTAGAGGTTATATTGACTGCTTCATGAAATATGGTTGCTATAGTTGTAAAATGTCTTTTTGAAATGGAAATGTATCTAGCTCCAAAGTTTGTAGTTTCAGTAGCATCCACTCTGCATCGTTGTAAATGACTATGACATATTTCCCACACCTTTGTAGTAACAATGTACACCTAAGTTCAGATTTGCATTTTGGACAGGTCATATCTTGATGGGAGTTTTTGGTTACATTTTCAAAGTCTACAGCTTTACAATCTGGTAATGTCAATTAGAGGAATTGTTCTGAATTAATTTCAGTGCTAGAGGTGAATTCACAATGTTCTCCATTAGGTTCCATTTATACGTTAAACCAAAGAATTAATTGATATTCACATCCTTTTCCTCTAATAACCTGATTGTTACCATAAAAAATTCTTGAGAATCCTGCTGAAAATGTTGAGAAAAAACTAGTAATCCATTACACTACTCTACCTTTTAGAACTTTCTGCAGCTCTGTTGGTGGTAAATTGCTTGTCTTTGGCTCCATACGGGCTTTAGCCAGAAATCACAGTTTACTTTGGATAAGAATTGACTCAGAAACACTTAAAGCTTGAAGGGGTTCTGAAATAGGAACCAGTACTAACTTGTTATGCACTGCTCTCGCAGACCTTTTATTTTCCTCTAATTTATTGTAACAATATTTACACATAATATACTGCATGGACAAGACAAAGTGTTCCTCTACAGATAAGTACACAGCAAACTTTTCTTAGTTATCATTATTTTCTAATTCACTTTTTAAATACAAGTCAATAGTCCGTGTTTCAATCTTGTAGTGAGTGTGTTGACAACATTCAAAACATACTGTGTATTTTTAAGAGCACACTGTGTTAATTTTTGTAATCTCTTCTTCAAAGCTATCAACTATAATACCTGTCTCCTGTTCTACATTTACTCCTTTTATCAACTCTTCATTTTCCATAGAGTCATGTACTGGACAAAAGAAATGAAACTGCACATTATCACAAACTTCTTCTACCTCTTCCACAGTACCATGCAAAAGTGCTCTTTTAATTTCTTCTCAACATAAAACAGGAGTTTTCACATAGTACAGCCTCCTAACCAAAACTCTAGTTGTTGAGAGCCTTACAGCTTACAACCTGAAATGATGAATGGTGTTTTGAAACACTTTCTTTGATAAACAAGGCACTGAGCGTCCCTCTAAATGTGAATGCTTTCTATCCTTGGAAGGATCCAATCATTATAAAGTCTTATTATGTGTTTTAAACTCCGCCTAGGAGAGATATGCAGAAATTATCTTAGTATATCAAAGGATTGCTGCTGAATACCACAAGCACTACCACAGTTCCATTTCTATACAGGGCCTGACTATGCCTTCCCTGTACCTCTTCTGAAATAACTTGTTCTACATTTCTAGATACCATCACCTCTTTCGCTATAGGAGTGCCATTTGTCTTTTCATAACTTCGTCCTCTTTCATCAATAGCCTGAACTAATGTTTTATCCTGGAGATAGCTTTCTTCATTAAAGATAGGCTCTATATTTAAAGAATGTATCTATTCTCCACTGTAGACTGTACAAAAGTTACTTCGATTCTTCTGATTTTGTCTCCTGATGTGCAGCATTATTTTGTCAAGAGTCTTTATTCTATTTCTAATCAAAATGAAAAGCTTCCTTTTCAAAGGAAAGGCCTTATCTACTACTCCCTCCACTTGATCTTTCTGTTTCTATACTTCTTCATATTTCTCAGTGGATTTACAACCACTCTACTACAAAACATCCTTGCTTTGTTACATTCTTTCCTGGTATTGTAATATAGATATTGTCCACTCTTTTTCTTTCGCATAGTTTGCTTTTTATATTCATTAGTTTGTAATCTTTGCAGGTGTTCACATATATTTTTAAGAAATAACTTACTCCTCTTACCAGTACCTCTTTTTTTTCACCACTTTTTCTGCATTTTCTCCCTTTTGTGTCTCAGTTATGCAGATTAGCTGTAGTTATGTCTGTTGCTTTTCCTCCAACCTTTTGTAGGCATTCTTACTGCCTACAGTTATGTAGATAATAATCTATGAAAAAAGTATATTTTAATTTTTACTCCAGCCAACCTACCAACTACTTTACTACTGACTTGCACATAATACAACATTAGTTATTATGTTGTTACAATTTTAAATCTATAGATAAACCTAGCTATATAACTACATGCACTTACTTCAATATATCAAATCCAAAGCAAAACACAAAACTTGATTTATGAGTTACCTTTTAACATTATAGCACCCTCTCCTACATCAGAGCTGCACCATATCTCAGTTCTCAATTTTACATGGTAAAAGATCAGTTTATCCATTCAGTAGTACATTTTAAAATGAACATCAAGAAAAGTGTAGAAGTACATACAGTGTCTCAATACTGTAAATCCGAAAACACAACCTAAGAGCTATATGTGTGCCTTTCTACCACTGTGTCACTGGTGGATTTAGTGTCTCAGTACTTTTCTACTTAGATTTTAATTTTGGGAATTGGTGCATTTAGAAATCCGCAAATTAATCTCTATCAGAGCCTGTAGCTCACTAATTCTTCTGAGTTCATGTAAAGAATGTGTGACAGGTTGCATATATAATTCACCAGATGGTTGTAAAAGACTACATATCCCTCAGTAAAACTTGTAAATGCATTTGTTTGTGGTTCAGTACATCAATACTCCCTGGATGATTGAACAAGTTCATAGGTAGTGCCTCGGTGATTCCCTGAGGATACAATGGGTGCCTGGATGATTCCTTGAGTATGTTAGAACTCCATGGGTCATTCCATATATGCATAGTTATTGCCTGCGTGTTTCCAAGAGTATATCACTACTATCTGGGTGTTTGTATGAATGCATCAGTAGTGCCTGAATGATTAGCTAAATGCATCACTAATGCCTTAATAATTCAATACATGCGTAGATAGTGGTCTGATTATTAAATGAGTGCAACTCTAGTGCCTGGATGATTGCAGGAGTGCATAGATGGTATAGAGGTGATTTATAGAGTGCATGGATAGTGCATACATGATTTGTTTATGTGCATGCATAACACCTACGGATTGGATGAGTGCATTAGTAGTGTTTCAGTGATTGGATGAGTACATGGCTGCTGCCCTTGTGTTTTTGGTTGAGTAAACAGGTAGTGCTTGGGTATATAACAAAAAACCCAAAGGTGCACCACATACACAATATAAGAATAAGAAAGTCCTTTGTAAATAACAATTTTCTTCAGAGGTCACTTATTGTAAACATTTTTAATTTTCATTTAAATAGAAATTCCAAAACATATAATCAATCCATCAGTGTGATTTAGTGAACAGTCCAGCCGACGCGTTTCGTCCTGTAACAGGACTTCTTCAGGGCTGTCAAACAATGAACAGAGAGATATATACATATAAATACATACATATAAATAACATATATACACCAATACATAAATACATAAATATACAATTATAATAGGTCTAGGAAATGTCCCAAACAAAGTAATATCAGTATATATGATCAAAATGAGATCGGGTAAGCCATAGGAAAATTATAAAATCAACATTTTAAAAATGATGGTTAATATCTATGTGTGAACTCAACAAAGGGCAATCTATCACGTACTAATGTATAAGTCTTCAATAATTGAAATGGACAGTTGATATGTGTGCGGAAGCTCAAAGTAAGGTATATATTTGTCTCATAATTGTGCGATATATGTCTATAAAAAAACCGCAAACGAGAGCAAGGCAATTCACGTAAGTGGTTGTCTTAGAAACCAAAATATAACGGATTCTGCGCGTTCATTGGTTAGAACGGCCATTTGAACAAAAAATAAGACTAAGTATCTAAAAAATAAGTAAATTGTAATTATTGAGCAACCCGTATTAGAGGAGGCATAGAAAAATAGTTCTTGAATTACATCATCAATCTATGGTAGGTGAGGTTCTCTCTTCCGTTGCCCCCTCTTCTTGTTCTTCTTGTCTTACCCTCTTCCCTTTTGCAAATTTGTTTGGACAATCAATAGATCCAACACGTCGCTCGGGCTACCTCAAGCGAATGCTTTATGTTACAATAAATTACAATGTTCAATAGGATTGAATATACCCCATATCGGAACTATTTTCCATACACTTTAGTAAAAATGTCGTTCTGTCTTCTTGTTGTTGTTCTTAGGGTGTTTATATTTATGTATTTAGTGTTTTTATAATTGTATATTTATGTATTGGTGTATATATGTTATTTATATGTATATATCTCTCTGTTCATTGTTTGACAGCCCTGAAGAAGTCCTGTTACAGGACGAAACGCGTCGGCTGGACTGTTCACTAAATCACACTGATGGATTGATTATATGTTTTGGAATTTCTATTTAAATGAAAATTAAAAATGTTTACAATAAGTGACCTCTGAAGAAAATTGTTATTTACAAAGGACTTTCTTATTCTTATATTGTGTATGTGGTGCACCTTTGGGTTTTTTGTTATATACTCTGATTCCTACGGGAATAGGCATTGTTGCAGTGGGTGCCACAGAGTGTGCACACGTCTTTCCCAAATATATAGGGCTTTGATAGGGAGAGTGATACAGGGTTAGGTGCTGGCTTAGTGAAGGTTCCACTGTGAGTGTTTGTCTTCCAAGGTAGTGCTTGGGTGTTTAGATAAGTACATGGGTACTGCCTGGAAAATTGAATGAATGCATCAGTAGCGCCTGGCTGATTAGATGAGTGCATAACTAGTTTCTGAGTGATTGCATAAGTCCATTGTTAGAGCTTGAATGAGTGGAAGAAAGCAAGTGTACTGCTGGGGTGATTGCATTAATGCAAGAGTATTGACTCCTGACTATGCATGTTCGCAATATTTTTGTGATCATCACAGGGAAAACGTGGGAAAAAAGGGAATCAGAACCTGTTTTTAGTTTCATTTTTTAAAAATTTAAATACTGCACAGCATTTTATTACATAGTGCTGAGTTGCAAATTAAAGTTTATCAGTGTTTAAATTGTGCCATAACTCCTAACCTGTTTAAAAAGGTTCTGTCTCTTTAAAACGCATCTACCCAACACACTCTTAGCTCAGTGTATCTAGCATCCCAGGGGAACCAGTAGGTCACAAGTCCACAGCACATTCTAGAAGGAATACACTACTTCCAAATGAAATACAGCACATATGGTTTACTCCACAGATTCAAAAGCATATCCATGTCTGTATTACAATTCTTTTTTTAAACAACAGCCAATAATAGGACTTCTTGCTAATGCAGCCAACACACTACCTAATTTATTACACTTGCATGCTGACAACATCGAATGAAATATATCTTTAAAAAAAACAGCAAACGCCTCTTTTCATTTTGAAAACTACCTCATTCAGCTCCACCCTTCTCCTGACTTCTATTGCTCCTTCCCTTCAAAATGCTGAACTGAGGGTCCTGTGAGAGCTAATACCTTAATTGGCTGGTTGTATCATGAAACACATTTTTTTCAGCTGCCAATACAGGACCCAGGGACTTAATTCTCTGTCTGGAAAAGGTTAAAAAAAACAATATAAGGGGTCAATATAAACAAAAAATTGCATGATTCAGTAGTACATCTGCTGGATTGTGGCAAAAAATGGTATTTGCTATTGTTTTTTAATTTAACATGGCCTGGGGTGGGCCTTAAGCTGAGAGTCAAAATGTATAATTATTTTGGGAAGGGGCCTGCACGGCACCAACTACCAGGTCTGATTACGGCCCCCGGGACTTCATTCCACAGTATCCTCCATGAAATTCAAAGGGTAGAGGACTTCCAATCCCCCCTCTCAAGCTTTGTAAAAGCCCAAAGGACCCCATCCATGGGGTCAAATTAGTGTGAGTAGGTGCACAGCCCCCCTCCCAGAGCCATTCCGAGGTCCCAAGGAGCCCAGGGCCTACAATTATATTTAAAGGGGAGTGGGGTGCATGTCACTCCACCCCAAAGCCTGCAAAGACACCAGGGTTCCCTGGGGTCAACACATATTTAAAGGGAGGAGTGTGGGCAGTCCCTTCCTTAAGTGTCCAAAGACCCCAGAGACACAATCCCCCATGGCCATCTCTAAATATGTGTCCCAGGGAGCCCTGCAAGAGCAGAGGCAGGGAAAACAATGTGCACTTCCACACGTCATTGCAGCTACACAAATGCTCTTGCCAGGTGGGAGCACAATTATATTCTCTGCTGGTTCTCTTGGGGATAGGAAAACAAAGATTGTTCCTGCCTGGCAGATTCAGGTGAAAAAAGCCTGCTCCTGCTGTGTGGGAGTAAAGCCGGCTTCTGCTGCACCAGGGATGGGTACACGCAGAAAGTGGGTGGGGACACACAGGGACCCCCAACATTGTTTGTTTTGGGTCACCCTGGTGGACACTGGGGCACCCACAGTCGGGCCTGGGGATGGGTCCTGCAATCCCGGAAAGGCTTGGGTAGGGGTGCCATGTGTGCCCTTCCATAATGAAAAAAAGAATTTCCAGCCCTTCTTGGCACCCAGGATGGGTGCTGGCAGGGGAGCAGATAGGGCCACAGGGGCCCTTGGGTTCCACCCACAGCGGCCAATAAAAATAGCTTATGACCCAAAAAAAACAACCCAAAAAAAGGGAATAATAAATTAGCCATTCATTTATAATTCACTGGCACTAGGGCACTTCAACATAATATATTTTTATGCTTGTTTTGTCCTGAGAAGAGTTAGGGACACCACCAAACATTTATTTTTAATGCTGTGGGGGTGTATGGTGTGTACCAGCTTCCCAAGTAAAATAAATCAGTAAGTCTCCTGAGACATTAAATCCATGAACCCTGCAGAACCTACCACATTGTTTCAAAGCATTCCTATTTGGAACTCTATGCTCTTCAGCCGGAGAACAGTACGCCCTTGTGGTTGGTTCCATGGTTGCCTTTTGTAGCTTGAAAAATGTTAAAAATAGACTCAGAGACATGTTAATTTTTTAAGACACCTTTACTAAATGTTTTAATGACAACCATTTTTATTAAAGATTGAATTGTTTGAAATAATGAAATATGTATTTCAATATAACTATTGGTCATTTGCTGACAAAGGCAAATCATGTTTTTTTATGTGTTGATATTCTTTTTTATTTTGGCGTTCTGACCCTTTGACAATGTCAGTAACTCTGCATTACTTAAAACAACACCCCTTATAATCAGCCATGTGTGGCTCGGTGAGTTTTGGGCTAGAACCTGAACCCAACATCTTTCTGTACATGTTTTGTGTGCAGCAGGGGCGTTGGGCACCAGCACGGGTAGGGTCAGGGCCTTGCCTCCAGAACCTCATGCCACACTTGGCCAAAGGCCATATGCAACATGGGATTGGCTGTCTGTGGGGAGTTGGAATTAGGACCAAATGCCAGGCCCTGCTGTGCACCTCATGCCGTGCACGGGTTTGGCATTACATATGGTAAAAGAATCTTACTTCACATAAAAAATCCTAGAAATTCACTGAATAAAACAAAGGTTAAAGTGACATTATAGTTTGGTATGGTAATATTATCTTACTTTTCATTTAGAAAACCTTGGCAATACGTTGAAAAAAAACAAAGGTTAAAAGGATGTTATAGTTAGGGGTAAATGTCAGTTAAAAATACTATTATAAACTAACAAAACCACTAAAATTTACCAGTTCTACTTCTAAGTAACTATAACTTGTTCCCTGATGAAACTATAACTCGTGCCCTTGCCATTACATGATCCATGAAATTATTCATAATATGTCTGCAATATCTGAAATGGCACCATTGATGTTAAAACATGGTGCATTGTGGGGCTAAAAGCTCAATTTTTCTGGGGGCGGGGAATCCTTAGGGCCCCACAGCCCCAGTCGGCTCCTCTTGAGGGTGTCAGCCACCTACATTTCTAATGGGCATCCCAGTGCCTTACTGGGGCACCCACAGTCCTTGCTTTGTTGGAGACCATGGGGAAGCCCACCTGCCCCAGCTGGCTCCCCTGCCAGCACCATACTGGGTGCTGGTGGGAGCCGGTAACATTCCTTTGCTCCAGCTGGGTGTGAGCATAACTTTTTATTGCCCACCGGGCTAGACCAAAGATGTGTTTTGCACATAAAGAGAGTGTAGTCAAGGTATGGGGCCCCAAAGACACTGCTGAGATCTGGCCCTAGAAGATTTCCCCAGGACTAATCATCGACTCGGAAGGGGGTTCCAGGCCCGCACCCCTTCCATTCTTAGATTTTATGGGGGGATTGGGTTCCAGGGCCTATGGTAGGCTCAAGGGAGGGGGCATTGTAGTAATTACAATTCTTAACTATAACATCTATACATTCACTTTAACATTTAAGTTGTCTGTAAATTTTCTGGCTTTTTTCTTTACATAAAGTAATATTTTTGTGGGGCTCACCTGGTGTTTCCGCAGGGGCGAAGTGAAAAAACAGATTCTGGAGCCCATCTTCCCTCACCCACCTCCTTTGCCTAACACAGTCAAAACCAAAGAGGAGAAGATGGGGAACAGGGGGAACAAAACAAGGAAAGGGAGAAGTACTAGAATCCGATGGCCTGTCTGGTATTATGTTGCATTTGTTCCTATTGGGTAAAAGTAAAAGGAGGTAAATAAAGTCCCTTAGAACCACAAGAATAATATTATAGGAACAAGAGTCTAAATGTAGGTGAGACATCCCTCTTTAGTGCAATTGAAGATATAGATAAATAGAACTCGAGACTAACACTTGTATTTACAATGTAGAAGTATGCATATTAATCATTAGGACTGCAGAATTTAGGAATTCAATCATGATACGTGTGAACAATACCAACCTTAATGGGGACCACCATCTGGATTCACTAGACCCAAAAATACTATCCTGAATCAGTAGGGAAAAAAACAAAAAATCATTGTCCTAGACAGGACAAGAAAATATAAAAAATAATGCACAAAAAGGTTCTGGGTCAGGGTAATACAGAATATCTATGTGTTTTACCAAAGAAACTACTACCACTCTCTTATTTCACAGCTTAAGAGAAGGTGCGGCAGTCAATCATGGCAGAGGAACAATCTCTATGCGAAATGAAGAAATAACTAATCATATAAGTACATACCCAGAGTCCAGTTTTATGAGTGGAATTTCATTAAGTGGAGTACCATACAGTAGAGTGGAGGAGAGTGTTGCACAATGTCATGTTATAGAGTGTATTATTGTAGCGAGGAGTGTAGTAGAGTGGAATGGTGTGGCGTACAGTGTGAAGACGGTGCCATGGAGTGAACTGGCATGTTGTACAGTAGAGCATTGTGGAGTTCAGTAGATTGGAGAGGCATGGTATAGAGTCAAGTAAATTGTCATAAACTGGAGTTGCCTCTTGTACAATACAATCGAGTGGTGTGTCATCGAGTGTTGGAAAGTGTTTTACGGTAGAGTGCAGGGCCATACAATGGAGTCGAGGGCTGTATATCGTATTGGAGGAGCATAGAGTGGGGTACAGTGTAGTATAATGCCACAGAGTGTAGTAGAGTTTAGTAGAGTGGAGTTGCATAGAGTGGAGTAGTGTGTTACAGTGGAGTTGTGTAAAGTGAAGTGTCACACAGTGGCATAGAGTGGGGCAAAGTGTAATGCAGAGGAGTAGATTGGAGTGGATTCTAGTGGAGTGGCTTGCATAGAGTAGATAAGTGTATAGTAGATTAGTGTCTTCTAGATTAGAGTGGCATGGAGTACAGAAGAATGAACTAGTGCAGCATTCAGTAAAGTGCTGTAGAGTGGAGTGGTGTGTTGTACAGTGTTGCCTAGTAGCATAGAGTGGAGCAGAGTGGAGGTCTAGAGAGTGGAATATAGAGTTGTACAGTGGGGGGGTGTGGAGTAGAGTTGAGTGCAGTACAGTATGGTAGTGTGGAATGGCATAGACTCTCATACAGTTGAGTGGCATAGAGAAGTGTATGGCAGAGTGGGATAGAGTGCAGTAGTGGGGTACAGTGGAGCAGTGTCTTACAGAGAGGACTATAGTAAAGTGCGGTAGATCAGCATGGAGGGGATTGCGTAGAGTGTCGTAGAGTATAATATATTTGTCCAGTGGAATAGAGTAGAGTAATGTAGACTCCCATTGACAGGAGTACATGTCAGTACAGTGGAGTGGAGTATGTTAGAGGCAAAGGGCGATGACCATCATTGAAGGGAGTACCGTGTTATTAAGTGGAGCTGGGTAGAGTGGAAGAGTGTCCACTGGAATAACGCAGATTGGAGTGGCATACAGTGCAGTAGGGTAGAGTGGAGTGGCTTACAGTTGAATAGCATTGAGTAGTATAGAGTGTAATAGGATGCAGGTCAGTGGCATACAGTGGAGTGGCATAAAGTGGAATAGTGTACAGTAAAGTGAAATAGTGTAGAGTTGAATGGCGTACAGTGGAGTTACATAGACTAGAGTGGTCTACAGTGGAGTGGTGTAGGGTAGAATAGTGTACAGTGGAGTGGGGTAGCGTGGAGTTGCATGCAGTGAAGTGGAGTAAGGATGAGTACAGTGGCATAGAGTGGAATAATGTAGAGCTAATTGGCAAGAGTGGAATGGAGTGGTGTAGAGTGGAATAGTGTAAAGTGGAGTGGCATAGAATTCAGTTGCATAAAGTGGAATAGTGTGTAATGGATTGATGTAGAGTGCAGTGGGGTACAGTGGAGTGGTGTAGAGTGGAGATGCATACAGTGGAATTGCAGAGAGTAGAGTGAAATTGAGTGGTGTGACACACAGTGAGTGGTGTAGAGTGTCTTTGGGTGGAGGGTGGTACAGTGGAGTGACATACAGTGGAATAGCATACAGTGGAGTGGTGCAAATCGGAGTGGAGTTTAGTGGAATAGAGTACAGAATAGTGGCATAGAGTAGAGTGAAGCACAGTGTAGTAGTGCACAGTGAAATAGCGTAGAGCAGAGTGACATACAGTGGAGTGGCATACAGTGCAGGCACGGCCAGCACAGGTAATACCAGTGAGGCAGGGCAGAGGGAAGTCAACAAATGACAGGATAGGTAAAATAAAAAAATTAACAAATTAAATCACTTACCTTGCGCTCACCATCTCGCCGAGTCTGCAATGCAGTGAGGGCAAAGTAAGTATTTTTTTTTAAATTGTATTTTACCTATCCGGACGTTATTTGACTCCTCCTGCCCTGTACCACCCCACCCCATGGCCTCACCGCTCTTACCCGTGCCGGCCGCACCTGGTACAGTGGCATGGCATAAAGTGGAATACTATACAGTGGAGTGGCATACAGTGGAGTGGTGTAGAGTGGAATACCTTAGAGTGGAATGGAGTGGCATAGAGTAGAGTTGTGTACAGTGAAATAGTGTAGGGTTGAGTAGTGTAAAGTGTAGTGGTGTACAGTGGCAAGTGTAGACTGAAGTGGAATAGAGTGGAATATCGCAGAGTGGAGTGGAGTAGTGGGGAATTGTAAAGAGTGAAGTTGAGTGGCATAGATTGGAGTGAAGTGGCATACAGTGGTGCATACAGAAAAGTGGCATACTCTTGAGTGGCATAGAATGGAATAGCTTTGAGTGGATTGGTGCACAGTAGAGTGGCATAAAGGATAATGGCATAGACTGGAATACCATAGAGCGGAGTGGCATACAATAGAGTGGTAAAGAGTAGAGTTGTGTATAGTGCAATAAGTGGCTTTGAGTGGAGTTGCGTTCAGTGAAATAGCATAGAGTGAAGTAGCATAGAGTGGAGTGGTGTACAGTGGAGTGTCCTAGACTCAAGTGGTATAAAGTGGAATAGCTTAGAGAAGAGAGGAGTGGTGTAGAGTTGATGCCGTATAGTGTAGTGGCATAGAGTGGAAGGGCATACAGTGGTGTGGCATACATTTAAATAGAGTACAGTCAAGTGGTATACAGTGGAGTGGCATAGACTGGAGAGTCATAGAGTGGACTAGCATAGCATGAAGAAGGGTACAGTAGAGTTATGTACTGTGGAGTGATGTAAAGTGGAGTGGCATACAGTGGAGTGACCTACAGTGGTGTGACATACAGTGGAATAGCATACAGTGGAGTGGCATACATAGGAGTGGCATAGAATGGAGTGGTAAAGATTGGCATGGCATAGATTTCAGTGGTGTAGAGAGAAATAGCATAGAGAGGAGTGTCGTGTAGATAAGTGGGGTAGAGTGGAGTATGGAAGAGTGTAGTGGAGCAAGGAGTGAATTAGTGTAAAGCGGAGTGCCACAGAGTGGAGTGTGGTACAATGGAATGACGTACAGTAGAAGTGCATACAGGAGATTGGGTACGGAGGAGTGATACACAGTAGAGTGGTATAGAGTGGAGTGACATAGAGTGGAATATCCCAGGGTGGAGAGGCATAGAGTAGAGGTTTCTGCAGGGGAATAGCAAAGAGTGAAGTGGTGTAGAGCATAGTGGTGTACAAATATGGTGCAATACCAGTGTGGGCCATAAGATATTGCATTGGTGTAAAATTGTGTAACTGTATGGCTTTTAAATGCTCAACTTCCCATGACCCCACTGCCCTGCAGTCACAAAACAATCCAATACCAACAAAAACAAATGAAAAGGAGCATACGATTACATAATTGGCTCAATTCACAGCATTACAACAAATTTCATGCAATTCTGTATCCACATATGTTCCTTATTAATATCCAATCAAATTCCTCAGGAGTCTTGTATGCGAGTTTCAATCCACTTTATTGACGTTCATTGAGTGAAACAATTGTACATCAGCTCAGCCAATGCGTTTTGTCCATGCAGACTTCATCAGGGCTGTAAAATTAAAAAATACTTTCGACCTATACACCACATATATATGTACAATTTATTATTTACATTGAATCACAAAATACAATATGCTTTGAATACTGATAAATATACTATACAAGACTCATTACCTATATACAATCATTTAAAAAAAAATATTGTTACGTTCCAACTGTCAATGCCTTTAAGTTTTGGACAATGTAATAACTGTCATGACATGTTTCTTTTTATTGGGCCAAATTGCCCCATGTTGTAGAGGACCCAAATGCTCAGTATAAGCAAGACAAAAAAGAGAAGGGTTGAGTTATTAGTGACTTCCTGATGTTACGTGGATTGAAGAAATGTCAAAAAGAAGATGTCCAGTAAAAGTTCAAGGTAATAAGTTGAATGGTATAGTACCCCCTGTTCAATCTATAAAAAATATGTTTGCAACTAAATAATAATAATGACATGAAATAAAAAGTGCACTATAAATACAATACTTAATGTATAAACAATATTCCTTAGCAAAGAGCACGTGGAGTGGCACTAAATGTCATAAATGTATACCACTGTTCAAAAAATGCCAAAGCCCTAACAAGTCTAAATATAAATATGTTCCTCTTTTCGCTTTTATCCTTTCTCTCCTCTCTCCTCCATGAATCTAAATTATCCAAAATGTTCAATCCTATTTAAACAATTCATTACAGCTATTCTTCTGCCACTTTAGTCTCAATATAAGCCGTTCCAATTGAATAGGCTCAAAACCTGGTTCTAATCTAACTCACTACCTCACCAATTTAATCTAGCAACAACAATTCAATGTTTTAGAACAAGTATCAGGGGATCTGCAAGGTACTAACCTCCTTCGTCCGAGTCAGAATTCCAAGGTTTTGCCCAACCCCTCAAATAAAGTAAAAAACCTAGGCGTCACCTTCGACTCAAAGCTTACATTTGAAGCTCATGTGAACCAGGTTACCTCAGCTTCCTTCTATATGTTAAAATTACTAAGGAAGACTATTCCGTTCATTCCTGCTGAGTTACGCAAGCTGGTGATCACAGCTTTGGTCCTATCCAGGGCCGACTGTTGTAATGGCCAGTTCATGAATCTCAGGTCTAAATGCTTGACAAAACTTCAGATCGTCCAAAATGCTGCTGCCCGGCTTTTGCTAAATATCCCTAATCATAAGTCAGCTGCCGCTGCCTTAAAGGAATTGCGCTGGCTACCAGTGAAGCGACCCATTGAGTTTAAAGCCTTGTGCATAGGATTTAAGGCAACTCATGATATAGGGCCACTCTTTTTCAAGGGAGGTAGAAGCTTTCTGGTTGGGGCAACTAGACTCTGGAATTCTCTCCCCCAAAGATTGAAGGACGCGACTCACCTGTTGGCATTCAGGAAGGTGCAGAAGACATGGTTGTTTAACCTCTAACCACGTGTTAAGATCTTATGATGACCGTCTGTTCTGAGGAGCTAGTGCCTTGACACCTTTGGGTAACTGGTTTGTGCTTTATAAATCTCTTTTTCATTTCATTTCATTGTTAATAATAAATTGTACATATATATGTGGTATATAGGCTGATGTGTGTGTTTAATTCCACAGCCCTGATGAAGTCTGTATAGACAAAACATGTTGGCTGGGCTGATGTGCAATTTTTACAATAAATAAACTTCAATGCAGTGAATTGAAACTCACATACAAGACTCCTGAGAAATTTGACTGGACATTAACAGTGAACACGTATGATTATGGAATTGCATGGAATTTGTCGTAATGCTCTGAATTGAGCCAAACTGATTATATAATTGTATGCTCCTTTTCATGTGTAGTGGTGAACTGTTGAGTGTTGTGGATGGAGTGAGGTACTTTGGAGTTGCGTAGAGTGGAATAGCATGCAGTGGAGTGGTGCTGAGCAGAGTGGCATTGAGTGGAGTGCATCACATTGGAATGGCTTTCAGTTGAATAGTGTACAGTGGAGTGGCGTAGAGCAGAGTACCAAATAATGGAATAGTAAATAGATGTGTGTAGAGGGGAGTGGAGCAGAGTGAAGTGAAGTACTGTGTAGTGGCCTACACTGGAATAGAATAGAGTAGAGTGGCATAGAGTGGGGTGGTGCACATTGGAGTGGCAATGGATGGACTAGCATATATTGAAGTGGCATAGAATGGAATGGTGTAGAGTGGAGAGGCATAGAGTGAAATATCGTAGAGTTGAGTAGCATAGAGTGGAGTTGTATACAGTGGAAAATGCTTTGAGTGGAATAGTGTAGAGTGTGATGGGGTACAGTGGGGTGGTGTAGACTGGTGTGGCATTGTGTGGAATATCTGAATGTGCAGTGGAGTAGATAGGAGTGGTGTGTGGTGTAGAGTGGAATAGTGTAGAGTTGAGTGGCACTCAGTGATATGGCGTATAGTGGAATAGGGTAGAGTAGAGTGGCATACAGTGGTAGGGTATAGACTTGAGTGGAATAGCGTAGTGTGGACTGATGTAGAGTAGACTGGTGTACAGTGTAATGGCATCAAGTGGAATAGGATACAGTGGAATGGAATACAATTGAGTGGCATACAGTAAAGTGGTGCAGAGTGGAATATCGTAGAGTTGAGTGATGTAAAGTGTAGGCCTGGGCGTAGTTTGCAGAGTTTTGCTACGCGGAACTCTGTGAAGTTACAAAAGAAAACTGCGAAGTTCCGTGAGTGGCGAGTGCAGTGCGAACTGCAGTTTGTGCTGGTATTCCTGGTGCTCGGGTGGAAATTCTACCATTCACGATCGCTATCTAACCATTTGTAATTGCAAGCAGGGAAAAAAACTCCACCGCACATTGCGAAGCGGAGTTTTCTGCACTATGCGAGCTCCGCAGAGTGCGGAGTGCAGAAAACTCCGCGAACGGAGCGAAGTTCACCACCCAGGCGTAGTAAAGTGGAGATGCTTACAGTGGAAAAGCACAGAGTTTTGTGGCATATAGTGGAGTGGCATAGACTGGAGTGCAGTAGAGTAGAATAGCTTAGAGTGCAGTGCAGTAGAGGGGAGTGGTGTAGAGTAGATTAGTGCAGAGTGGAATGGCATAAAGTGCAGTGGCATACAGTGGAATAGAGTACAGTGAAGTGGCGTAGACTTGAATGCCATAGAGTGGAATAGCATTGAGTGGAGTGGCTTAGAGTAGAGCTGTGTGCAGTTGAGTAGTGTAAAATGGAGTGGTATACGGTGAAGTGACATAGACTAGAGTGAAGTAGAATGGAGTGGCATAGAGTGGAATAGTGTAGAGTGCAGTAGAGTGCAGTGGCATGGAGTGGAGTTATAAACAGTGATGTGATGTACAGTGGAATAGCATACAGTGGAGTGGTATATAGTGGGGGGGCATAGGATGGAGTGGTGAAAACTGGAGTGGAGCTGAGTGCAAAGGCGTAGAGTGGAATAGCATAGAGTGGAGAGTTGTAGAGAGGAATGGGGTACAGTTTTGTGGCGTAGAGTGAAACAGCATAGAGTGGAGTAACATAGAGTGGAGTGACATAGATTGGAGTAGAATACAGTAGATAGGGTCCACTGAAGTGATGTACATTGGAGTGTCGTAGAGTGGAGTGACATAAAGTGGAATATTCCAGATAGGAGAGGAATTGACTGGTGGTTTAAACAGTAGAATAACACAGAGTGAAGTGGCATAGAGTGTAGTGGCATACATTGGAGTGCATATACAGAGTGATGTACAGTGGAGTGGCTATAGTGGAATAGCATACAGTGAAGTAGTGTTGAGTGGAGTGGTGTAGAGCTGAGTGTATCACAGTGGAGTGGCATACAGTAGAATAGTGTACAGTGGAGTGGCATAGAGTGGAGTGGCATAGAGAGGAATGGATAATAGTAGTGTTACATAGAGGAGAGTGGTATAGAGTGGAGTGAGGCACTGTGTAGTGACCTACACTGGAATAGCATAAAGTGAAGTGCTGCAGAGTGGAGTAGCATGCAGTTGAGTGGCATTGAGTGGAATAGCATACAGTGGAATGATGTAGAGTGGAGTGGTGTAAACTGGAGTTGCGTAGAGTGTAGTGGCATACAGTGGAGTGGCATAGACTGGAGTGGAACAGCTTGGAAGGCAGTGGAGTAGTGAGGAGTGGTGTAGAGTAGAGTGGTGTAGAGTGGAGTGGCTTCTAGTGCAGTGACATACAGTTGTGTGGCATACAGTGGGAGAGCTTATAGTGAAGTGGTATACAGTGGAGTGACTTAGACTGGAATATCATAGACTGGAGTGACGTAAAGTGGAGTGACATAGAGTAGAATAGTGTAGGGTGTAGTGCAGTAGAGTGGAGTGGTGTGGAGTGGAGTGATTTTGATTGGAGTAGCATACAATGGTGTGACATGCAGTGGAATAGCACACAGTAGAGTGGCATACAGTGGAGTGGCATCAAAAAGAGGTCTGTACAGTAGAATAGCACAGAGTGAAGTGGTATAGAGTGTACTGGCATACAATGGAGTGGCACATATGGAGTGATGTACATTGGAGTGGCAGAGAGTGCAGTAGCATACATTGGAGAGGTGTTGAGTGGAGTGGTGCAGTCTGAAGTGTATCACTGTGGAGGGGCATAGAGTAGAACATTGTACAGTGGAGTAGAGTGGAGTGGCATAGAGTGGAATAGTGAACAGTAGTGTTATGTAGAAGGGAGTGGTTCAGAATAGAGGGAGGTACTGTGTAGTGACCTACACTGCAACTGCCTAGAGTAGAGTGGATTACAATGGAGTGGCAAACAGTGGACTAGCAGTGGAGTAGTGTGGAATGGAATGGCATAGAGTGAAATGTCATAGAGTAGAGTGGCATAGTGTGGAGTTTTATAAAGTGGAAAAGCATAGAGTTGAGTAGCATAGAGTGTAATGGGGTACAGTACAGTGGTATAACCTGGAGTAGCATAAAATGGAGTGGCATAGAGTGGAGTGGCGTGCAGTGGAATTGTGTAGAGTTGAGTGGCGTACAGCAGAGTTGCATACAGTGGAATAGCATAGAGTGTATTGACGTAAAGTGAAGTGGTGCACTTTGGAGTGTCTTAGAATGGAGTGGTGAAGATTTGAGTGGCATAGAGTGCAGTTGCATAGAATTGACTAGCATAGAGAAGAGTGTTGTAGAGTGGAGTGAGGTAGAGTGTAATGGGAAGAGTTTAGTGGCATACAGTTGAATAGCACAGAGTGGGGTAGTGTAGAGTGGAATGGCATACATGGAGTGGAGATGCATGCAATAGAATAGCATACAGAGCAGTGAGGTACAGTGGAGTGGTGTAGAGAGAAGTGACATAGAGTGGAATAATTTAGAGTGGAGAAGCATAGAGTGTAGTGGTGTACGGTGGAGTTGGATATAGCGGAATAACGTACAGTGGAGTGAAGTGGTGTAGAGGGGAGTGGGGTAGAGTGGAGTATGACAGTAGGATGGCGTACAATGAAATAGTGTAAAGTGGAGATGTGTGAAATTGAGTGGAGTAGATTGAAAAATTGTGGAATGGAGTAATGTAGAGTGTAATAGCATACAGTGGAGTGGTGTAGACTGGTGTGGCGTAGAATGCAGTGGAGTATACTACAATAGCATAGAGTCTAGTGGTGTCGAGTCTGATGGTAGAGTGTTGTAAAGTAGAGTCGCATACAGTGGAATAGAATACAGTGGAGTAGCATAGACTGGAGTGGCATTGAGTGGAATACCAAAGAGTAGAGTGGATTACCATAAAGTTGCGTACAGTGGAATAGCCTTGAGTTCAGTGTCCTACAATGGAGTGGCACACAGCTGATTGGGGTAGACTAGAGTGGTGAAGAATAGAGTGTAATAGAGTACAGTTGTTTAGAGTGGAATAGTATAAAGTGAAGTTTTGTAGAGTGGAGTTGGATAGAGTATAGTGGCATAGCATTGAATGTATTACAGTGGAATGGCGTACAGTGGAGTTGTGTTCAGTGGAGTGACATGCACTGAAATAGCATACAGTGAAATTGCATAGACTGGAGTAGCGTAACGTGGAATGCCATAGAGTGGATTTGAGTTTAGTGGTTTAAAGTGGAGATTCATACAGTGAAATAGCAGAGTGGAATGTAGTAGAGAGGAGGGGCCTACAATGGAGTGACCTAGGTTGGAGCATCTTAGAATAGAATATCGTAGAGTGTAATAGCACACAGAGGAGTTGCATTGAGTCGAATGCTGTAGAGTGGTGTGGCTTAGATTGGAGTTTGGTATTTTAAACAGATATAGCGTGAAAGTGACTGAACGGATGTGGCAGATATATAGATTATGGGGTGTAAATGTTAATTTTTGGTAATAGGTATAAATAGTTTAGGAAGTCTTAAAGTTATGAGACTCAAAATAGTTATATATTTTAAAGCTTTATACTGGATCAACTTTGTTTTATACCGCAGAACATGTGCATGACAAGGTGGTTTATAACTGGCTAATAGCTGTCTTTACAAAAGACAACTATGTAGTTTTCAGCACACTTTGACTGATTTCTGGGTTAAGACCTTAGCTTTGGATCACTAGTAGGTTTTATTGGTGTTCACTACCTATTACCACTGAATTAGGGTGGTAATAGGCAATTAGATTTACTTGTATTTTTCTATATATTTTTTTAAAGTCTACAGGGAACTGCTCTAGTACCTAGAAAGTACCACAGTAGTTGGAGGAAAAAAAAATACATACAAAAAAATAAAAATGCACTCTAGTACACTATATTAGTGAAATATTAGGTGTTACTGTATTCTTATAATTTTTTAATAAATGTAAAATAATGTTTTTAATATTTTTTTAAGTAGTGCTGTTATTTGTAGGTATGAGGATGGTACTGCATAGACTTTCCAGTAGACAAATTAACTATGTAAAAATTAAAAATACACTGTTGTACACTGTATTTGTGAAATATGTGGCTGTACAATGTATTTTTTATTTGTTTAACATATTTTTCACAAAATGTGTGGTATTTTGCAGAAGTACCTCAGTATATAGTGATGAAAATGCCTTATGTGATAAGGTAATGACTGCCTTCACAAAAATTAAAGGCAACCATATTGTTGTAACCCCTTCCATGATCATGACGGAATGGTTCTGTCATGAGCACAAGTACAGAAAGCCCACTAAGCATCAGGGATTGTTTTTTTCCCAATGTTCGGGGTGGGGCCTGCCCAGACTGGACATGCCAATGCCACCCCCCCACAAAATGCCACAGTCTTTCTGTCCCGCCAGGAGTCAGATAGGGGCAGTGGATTTTGGGTCCTAGCTCAGCTGGCACCCAAGGAAACTTAGCAAGCCAATACATGTTTTAAAACTAGACACCCAGGGGAATCCAGGATGTGGTGACTTGTCTGGCTATCACTAGGTTCTGTTACCCAGAATCCCTTGCAATCCTCAAAGTGTGTAAACAAAACACATTTTCTTCACATTTCTGTGGAGCAAAGTATCTGGAATCTGCACAGATCCACAAACTTCCACGCACCCGAATTCCCTAAAGTCTTCCAATAAAAATTATACCTCACTTGTGTGGGTAAGCCTAGTGCCCACAACAGGAAACGTCCCAAACCGCAATGTGTACACACTATGTTTTTACAGTGAAAACTGACCCTTTTTTTGCAAAGTGCCTAGCTGTAGGTTTTGAACCATAGCTTTGCCGGCGCCTAGGGAAACCTAGCAGTCCTATACATTTTTGAAAACTAGACACCCAGTGGAATCCAGGATGGGGTGGCTTGTCTGACTCTCATAAGGTTCTGTTACCCAGAATCCCTTGCAAACCTCAAACTTTGTAAAAGAAAATTCATTTTCCTCATAGTACTGTCATAAAAACTAGAGACCCGGGGAAGTCCAGGGAGGTATGGCTCGCCTGTATCCCCCAACGTTTCCTTACCCAGAATCCCCTGCAAACCTCAAACTTAGCTGAAAAAATCACAATGTCCTCAATTTTTGTGTAAGAAAGTTGTGGGATCACAGGGCTGACACAAATTTCCTACCACCTAGCATTCCCCCAGGTCTTCCGATAAAAATGGTACTTCACTTGTGTGGGTAGGAACAGTGGCTGCAACAGGAAATGGCCCAAATCGTACTGTGGTGACATCAAATTTACCTATCATAAAACTACCTGGTTTTGCAGGTGAGGCACCTTGTTTTTTGGCCCTGGGTTCGCAGCCATCTAGGGAAACCTACCAAACCCACACATTTCCAAAAACTAGACACCCTGGGGAGTCCAGTGAGGTATGGCTTGTGTGGATCTCCCAACGTTTTCCTACCCAGAATCCCCTGCAAACCTCAAATTTGCCTGGAAAAATCACTTTTTCCACACATTTGTCTGTGGGATCACTGTGCCGGCACAAATGTTCTACCACCGAGCGTTCCCCTTGGTTTCCTGAGTAAAATGATACTGCACTCTACGCCACTTCACTTTACTGTATTGCACTCTACGCTATTTCACTGTACACCACTACACAATACCTTACTCCTCTGTACACCACTCTCCTCTATGCCACTCCACTCTAAGCCATTCTACTGTATGCTCTTCCACTTTATGCCTCTCCACTCTATGCCACTGCACTCTATGCTATTTCATTGTACGCCACTCCACTGTACCACACTCCACTCAATATCTCTACACTCTAAACTACTCTACACCACCCCACTTTGTGATATTCTACTCTATGACACTCTACTGTGTACCACTCCAGTCTACACCAATCTACTGTACATCACTACATTCAACACCACTGCACTTAATGCTATTTCACTAAAAGCAACTCCACTCTGCACCTCACCACTCTACTCTATTTCACTCTATGCTACTCCACTGTACCCCACTAGACTGTATACTACTCTACAGTACGCCACTCCAATCTATGTCACAACACTGGACAGCACTTCACTCTACACCACTGCACTCTACATTAGTCCACTGTGCGCCCCTCCAGTCTTTGCCACTCCACTCTACACCACTCCACTGTGAGCTACTCCACTCTGTGCCACTCCAATCTATGCTCTCCAAATGTACACAACCATATTGCATTCAACTGCACTCTACACTATTCAACATTCAACTCTATGACACTACAGTCTATACCTTTCCACTGTACACCACTCCACCATAACTATTCTACTGCATGCCACTCCACTCTATGCCACTCCACTCTATGCCACTCCATTCTACACCACTCCACTTAAAATCGCTCCAATCTACTCTATTCCTCTCTATGCCACTCCATTCTCCAGCACTCCACTCTAGGCTATTCCATTCTACGTCACTCCATTATATTCCACTCCAGGCTACAACACTCCACTGCACACCACTACACTCCACTCCACGCTATTGCATTTTACACTACCACACACTACTCTATGTCTCTCCACTCTACGCCACTCTACACCACTGAACTTTGTGATATTCTACTCTATGACACTCCGCTGTGCACCACTCCAGTCTACACCAATCTACTCTACACCACTGCACTTAATGCTATTTCACTAAAAGCAACTCCACTCTATGCCTCACCACTCTACTCTATTTCACTCTATGCTACTCCACTCTACCCCAATAAACTGTCCACTACTCTATAGTACGCCACTCAACTCTACGTCACAATACTGTACGACACTTCACTCTACACCACTACACTCTTCATTAGTCCACTGTGCACCACTACACTCTACTCCACTATACTTTACCCCACTGCACTCTAGCACTGTATGCTATTAGACTCTACACCACTACATTCTACGCTACTTGAGTCTTCTCCACTCCATTTTATGCCACTCCACTGTGTGCCACACCACTCTACCCACACAACTGTACGCTGTTCCACTGTAGAGCACTCCACTGTTTGCCACTGTTAGGTCCTACACTCTGTACCACTCACCAGCCACCACTTTACTCCATGCTATCCACACTATGCTAATTAATTCTATTCCAATCCACTGTACACCACTTCACTCTTTGTTACTTCACTCTGGTCTAATCCACTGTACCCAAATCTACTCTACACCTCTCCACTCTACATTGTTCCACACTATGCCACTCCACTCCAAGCCACTCCACTATATGTTACTCCACTCTATGCTATTCTACTGTATGTCACTCCACTCTACCCCACTCCCATCTACAACACTCCAATCTACCACACTCCACCCTAGTCTATTCCACAGTATGCAACTTCACTCTCTGCCACTTCAGTCTTTGCCACTCCACTCTACACCACTCCACTGTGAGCCACTCAACTCTGTGCCACTCCAATCTATGCTCTTCAAATGTACACAACCATACTGCATTCAATTGCACTCTACTCTATTCAACATTCAACTCTATGACACTACAGTCTATACCTCTCCACTGTATGCCACTCCACCATAGCAATTCTACTGCATGCCACTCCACTCTATGCCACTTCACTCTGCTCCACTGCGCTTGACATTACTCCACTCTACTCTATTCCACTCTATGCCACTCCATTCTACACCACTCCATGCCACTCCATTCCACACCACTCTAATCAACACCACTCCACTGATGGGGGATCGGAAATAACATCATCAGGTGGACGGAGAACAGGGCGGCCAGCGAGTAGCAGGTAGCGGAGGCCCCTGTGAGTCAGGAGCTCGATTGGTTTAAACTACATCCTGGGAAGTAACTTAGAAATAACTGGAATGATGGTTAAAGTTTGTAATTTTTGATCTAGATGATCGTGTGAGTGGATTTTGGATTACCCTATTTTTGAAGATCTCCTCTTACCCGTTTGAGGTGCATGACTGCCGGCACTGTGGGGCTGTGGGGCAGCCTGGTCCACATCTACATGTTAGAGGCTGTTGGAGGCCTCAGTGCGGGGGTGTCAGGGCTGGAGTCAGCAGGGTGTGGTGTTGCTGGGGTGCCTGCAGCGAGACTGCGGGGATAGGCATCAGCGTTCCAATTAAAGCAGGAGCTGCTTTGGCCCAGTACAGCCCGTGAGCTGGGGCGCGGGCGGAAGGCTTTCGCAAGGTCCCATTTCCAGGGCGGGAGTGGCAGGGGCAGCACAGTTGCTGCTTCTGAGCTGGAACAGCTACAGGAGCACACAGCATAATTGGCGGAGGAGCCAGGAGTAGAGAGACCACACGCAGGATTACGGGTGAGATTTGGAGGCGAAGTAAGGCTACGTGAGGTAGAAGGGGAAAAACCAGTCTGCATGTCAGAGGATTCAGGGCAAATTAGACAAGCTAGGAAAACTAGGAAAGAGCACTTCAGGGATGAAGCCAAAGGTGCAATCTAGATACTCCCAAAGAAGAACAAAATTGAATTTGCCTATGGTGGACTCTCAGGGTGGTGAAGCCGCACAAAAACAAGAGGTGCAACAAACTAAAAGACAGAATAAAAAGTTACCTCTTCAAAACAAATTTACTGACAGAGACAGGGTGACGTGTAAAAATAGAAACTTCTGTAAGAAAAAGAGTGCACCCCTGAACCGACAAAACCCTAAATTAACTCCTTCATTAAGAAGTTATTTCAAGGTGGCCACCAACACGCTAACATTAAAACCAGCAGGCTTAGATCTTGTGTGTGACCCAAGTGAGACATTTCATTCCTTGGATAGTATTCTAACCTCAAACAGGTTTCATTTATTTATGGATGAGGTAGGCTTACAGAAAGAGAGCAAAAAACAGGGCCCCTTATTGGCTGACAAACTGGATAAAAACTCAGTTGTAGAAGTAGTGGAACAGAGAGACCGGGGTACTTTCAAAGAAGTAGGTGCATCTCAAATACCTATCGGCAAAAACCAGATGGGTCTTATTGGGGTATCTTGGCAGAGCCTGAGATAGCACAAGCACATAACGGTGACACTGTCCATCACTCCTCTCCCCAATCAGTGTGTGATTTATTACAAGCTCTAGCCAAAGAAGTGAGAGGCAGATTTTTGGTCTCGGAAGGTAACCAAGCAGAATTCAAGGACTCATGTGAAAAACTAGAAGCTAAACTGGACTCACTTTTGGTTCAGACTATGGCATTGGGACTCACGGTGGCCAAACTAGTATCTCAGATGGAGGACCATGCAAGAAACATAATAGCATTAAAAGAGAAAGAAATGGGAGTGCAAGATAAACTAGAGTCTCTCGGGAATTTTCAAAGGAGGAACAACATTCGCCTACTTAAAATTCCAGAAAGGGCGGAAGGAAGTAACTTAAAGGAGTATGTAGTAAAGTTAATTAAACAAGCTACTTGTGTCGAGTGCTCAGAGGAGGCACTCATGGCTGATATACAAAGAGTACACCCCTTTAAGCAGAATCCCCCAAAAATGAGACCTATCTCCAGAAGGTGTTATAGTTCAAATATGCTCAGATGTCTCAGCAATTAGAGCTTCTGGGCAGTGGGAGCTGGGAAAGCTACTTGAGCCCCTGAAAAAGTTGGGTGCAACAGCGCAACTAAAGTTCACTTCAATCCTTAAAGTAATGCATAATAATAGAATGCAATCATTTAGACGAGTGGAAGATGCTGAGAACTTTTTGCATTCCATATCTGGGGGCACAGAGAGAACATGAAAATAAGTTAACTCCCGGGGTAAGAAATTTTCTAATTTAGTATTTAGCTCCTGACTCAAGGGGGGGGAGCCCCATTAGCCAAGGCAGAGGCCATGGAAGAGGAAAGTGGGGGTTCTCCAGGGGAGGGATCACGAGGGGGGGAGAGGGAGAGGGGGGAGCACAGGTGGGGAGCAGTGGGAAAAAATAAAAAAATATGTGCAAATCGCCCGAGTAGAAGGTTTAAATCAGAAAAAACATCAGAGAGATGGCCCACCCACGAGAAGATCAGAATTTGTGTTTAAAGGTTCTCTCTTGGAACCTGAATAGCTTAAGAAAAAAGCACTGGATGGAGAACATTTTCCAATATTTGAGAGATACTTCAGAACAGATCCTTATATTGCAAGAGACCCACTTATCAGACAGTGAGTTAAAATCCTTATGTAAACTAGGGGTGGGCGGAATTTGCGAAAGCGACTTTCGCAAATTATCGCGAAAATGTTAAAAATCTCCGCAAACAAGCGGAAATATCGCGAAGATGCGGAAGTTTTTTTCCCGCCCGTTCGCGATATTTTTTGCATGGTTGCGGGTCGCTAACTTACCCCTGCGGTTGCTCGCAGGCGCGGCCATCTTGTTTTCAGTTGTCTCGCGGTGCATGATTGCGAGAAAAAAGACGTGATCGCGCGACGCATGACATCACTGCGGACGCGAACTGTCGCGAGACAGCGCAAATGGCTAAAACAATACAAGATCTCATGGAGAACGCGACCGGATCGGGAAAACTTGTCGGCGAACGGGGGGATTCAGGTAAGGCGATCGCGCGCGCGAGAGAATGTATTATTTTACAGCGTGAGCAAGAACCAAATTATCGCAAAGCTGCGGAATGCGGAAATTTTGACATTTCCGTGCTCTCCGCGGAACGCGGAAATGCCAAATTATCGCAAATTCCGCGAACGGAACGGAAATTTTGCCCAGGCCTAATGTAAACCTTGAAAGTGGATCCAAGAAGTGGTCTGTACCAAGCAACAATTTACAACAAAGGGAGTTGCAATTATTATCAATAAGAACCCAGCTATCTCTCTAGAGTCCAGTACTGTGGATAAGATGGGGAGATGGGCTATAGCTAAAATTAAATGCTATGCATACAAGTTCACAGTAGCAGGATACTATGGCCCAAATACAGATGACTCTACGCCCTTTAGGAATCTACTTTCTGAACTGTTAAATTACACAGACCCGCAAATATTGACTGGAGATTTTAATGTGGTCTTGGACCCGGTGTTGGATAGAACACAGAAAAGTAGAGCAATTCATAATTTTAAAATGGGTGTTCTGATTAAAAATGCAATGAAACAGTTAGCATGGTATGATTTGTGGAGAAGTAAAATGGGAAAAAGGAGAGGTTACACCTTCCATAATAAAAAATATGGACATAAATCCAGATTAGATTTTTTCCTGTTGAGTACAGATTTTAAGGAATAGAAGCAGCATATTAAGCATGTGGGGCAACATCTCTCTGATCATTCAGCAGTAACACTATCACTTAAAGTGCCAGTAAAATCGATCCTCAGGAGATGTATACTTGATCGTGCTATTCTTCTGGAGGAGGGCATAGTTGATAAATTCATCCTTGAATCGAAAGTAGGGGTGGGCAGAATTTGCGTAGTCGCGCAATGCAAAGCTCCGCAAAACGGTAAAAAATCTCCGCGAGCACGTACAAAGTCCGCGAACAAGCGGAATTGCTTGTTCGCAAAGCTTTTTTCCATGTTCGCGAATGCTGTTTGCATGCACAGGGGAAATATCTCGCGAACATGCATTTTGAGAACGCGAACAAGCACAAATTTCCACGAAGCCGCGGAACGCAGAATTTAGGGCAATTCCACGTTCTCCGCGGAACGCGAAATTGCCCAATTTCCGCGAGCGGAACAGAATTTACCGCCCAGGCCTAATGGAAAGCCTTTTTCCAAATAAATCTAGGTACTGCGCCAATACAAGTGATCTGGGACGCATACAAAGCTTTTTTAAGGGGTCTCATAACATCTTTACAAATTGCCAGATACAAAAAGTATAGGGCCGAAGTTGAAGGGACAGAGAAGGAAATACAAGAGACAGAGTATTACCTCACCACACACGAGAGTAACCCCTCGAATGTAGATATTTTATAAAACCTACAGTCTCTTAAATCAGACTTGGCTGGGCTGCTATATTCAAGGGTGAAAAAGAGATTGCTAGCCAGCAAATTAGCTCACTTTGAGTATGGGGAGAGCTGTGGAAAGCTCCTGGCTTGGAAGACCAAAGAAGATCTGGCCAGAGGTACCATCAATGAGCTAAACTCTGTTGTCGCGGGTAGTTTACTTAATACCCCAGCTGAAATCGAAAAGGCCTTACATATGCATTTTGAGGAAGTTCATCGTGAAGATTTAACTGCCCAGGAAGAGGAATTCAGAGGCCGGTTGGGTCAGGCTCCCCCAAACAGAATTGCTGAGGATAAATCTCGCAATATGAATATGCCGATATCAAATGCTGAGATCAGGAAAGACATAGTAACCAGTAAAGCTGGAAAAGCCGTAGCCCAAATGGGCTAACTGTGGAACTATATAAAGCTTTAATTGAGGTACTCATCCCGGTCATGACGACATTATTTTCTCATATCTTTGAGGAGGGGGAGGATATACCACCTTCTCGGAATGAAGCAACAGTTGCTTTGATCCTCAAACCCTCAAAATCACCACGCTCATGTGATTCGTACCGGCCTATCTCTAATCGTGATTATAAGATCTTTTCAAAAATATTGGCAGAGAGGTTGAATGGAGTGATAGAGGACCTGCTCCATAGGGATCAAAAGGGATTTGTTCAGCGGAGAGGAATCCAGGATCTCACTTATAATCTGATTGGGACAATTGATATAGAAACTTTCTATAAAACACCTCTGGCCATAATAACCATAGATGCCACGAAGGCCTTTGATAGAGTAAACTGGGCCTACTTAAGGTATATACTAAAAGAGAGTACTTTAGGAAAAATATATTTTAGGACAGTTTCCTTGATATATCAAACCTCAATTGCCAGAATCCTAGTAAATGGGAACCTTTCTGCACCATTTAAAATTGAGAGAAGTACAAGGCAGGGCTGCCCGTTATCTCCACTGCTTTTTAACTTATACATTGAGCCTTGAGCTGAAAAGATTAGACAACATTCAAGTATACCTCCTTTTAAATTTAACAACTGGTAAAGGAAGGTGGCGTTATACATTGATGACTTAATGGTATTTACATCGGACTTGAATGCTGCAATCCCGATTATTTCCAAGGAAGCACAGAGCTTTGGTCTCATTTCGGGATATGAAATAAATGCAGCAAAGACTGAATGTATGGCATGGAATCTAGACTCTAGTGCTCATCCAACAAGAATGTGTTGAGGTATACTGATCACCCATAATATCGACAATATTGCAGATACAAATCTTCAGAAAATCAAAAAAGAAATATATAACTCTGGGCTTATTCACCTTTGAATCTAATTGGTAGAGTCAAATGAATAAAAATGATGGTGCTTCCTAAAATAATATTTTTATTACAAAACATCCCTCTGGCATTTAACAAAGAAAGTCTGAAAAAACTCCAGACAAAAATAAATACTTTTATTTGGGCTTCAAAAGGTATCAGAATATCGTCGAAGAAACTAAGCAGAAAGAAAAAGGAGGGCTATGGCTCTCAGATCTAGTTCTGTACGCAAAAGTATTTCTATTGAGGGCAGGGAAAATGCTGATGGACTTACCAGATAGCTCAGATATTGATATAATGTTAAAAGAAATGCTGTCAGATCTTAAGGGAGGTAATCAGGGTTTCTTGTACAAATATGGAGACCCAAGATTCTTTAGAAAGTTCGCTTAATGATATTAAAAGGTTTAGTTAGTACATGGTTTAAAGTTAAGAATATTTCAAAGATCAGTTATTTTACTGCACTAGCACCAATTTGGAATGCTCCAGGCTCACCAGGATGGACTAAAGACTCTTTGGTAACTCCTTTGATAAAGGCCGGAATCTTGCGTTGGGAACAACTGATACCGGAAGGTTCTCTGCTGTCTTGGGATGCTATGAATACACGAACAGATAACAGGCTGTCCAAATTAAAGTACTGGACAATAAAAATATGACATCAAGCCGTCGGGACAGCTGTGGGCAAGTCCAATGAATTGGAAACGACACTGAGGAGAAAAATCTCAAAAAAGAATGAGGTGGCGATCCTTTATTGACTACTGCTGGACCAGGCGGAGGGTGAATTTAAACTACCGTCGGAGCTGTGGGGAGAGAACTTGCCGGCGTCCATATTGAAGATTTATGGCAAGTATTTCATGACATGTTGTATACTACAGTTCAACCTGCAAATTTAAGAAGAAACCCTATCTTTTGTAATCACAGGGTGTACTGGTCTCCCTTAAAGCTTTCAAAATTTTCGAAAGGTCCAGCGCCAAAATGTCAAAAGTCCAATCCAATCCAAACAAGCTTTATTCGACACATGGTCATAAAAGCGCATAAAAATATGATATTTACAATAAAAATGTCACACAATTGTATACAAAAAGCCTGTTTGGTCAATGGTCAATTTGCACATATTTTAAGTATCCTCAACGAATGAATCATGATTTCCTAAGGCATTCTCTAAAATCACAGTTAGGCAAACCTAACACAAACATTTCATAGCCTATGATAATTTATAATAAAAAATCATAAAAAGCACTATAAATAGGAATTCATACTATTGGGGAACACTATGATGTGGGAATTGATCTGTTGTCTAAAATCAATAACTTAAAAAGTACTTTGCCACAATTTTGCAAACACATTTTTAAATAGAAATGGATGTTGACCTAATTATCCACATCCACCCTAAACATCTGGCAACTGCTAAAAATATAGGGGAAGATGTGTGTGTACGCAGTATTCTTTCAGCTGCCAGACTACTTCTTGTCCACAAACATTTGCATACAGGCCTCAACCATGCCCTACGAGGTGTTTCATAGGTTGGGCAGGCAAATAACATGTGCGCAACTGATTCATTGCAGCCCAGGCAACTCGGACACTTACTCTCACATACTTTATTCCACCTTGAAGTAAGAGACCTTAGGCGAAGCATACCCGCTCTCAGCTGAAAGTAGAGCTTCCTATCTAGAGGTTTGGTAACAGTGTCCCAATATGGTTCATAATTTGGGATGAGTTTGAACTCTAAAAATATTCCTGTTAAAGAGGATGCATCACTGACACTAAGGGCATTAAGTGTAACCATCTCCCAGTATTTTTCTTTTAAAACATTCTTTGTTGGAAAACAAGGTATATTAGGTTCATCCCAAGTCAAGTCAAGTCAAGTCATAAAATTTGTATAGCGCACTACGTACCCAGAGGGTTTCAAGGCGCTTAGGAAGGGGAGGAGGATTATTTGTCAAATATCCACGTTTTAAGCTGCTTTCTGAACGCTAGGTGGTTCTGGGTGAGGCGAAGGTAGGCGGGGAGTGAGTTCCATGTTTTAGCAGCCAGGTATGCAAAGGATCTGCCTCCCATGGTGGTCTTGTTGATGCGAGGTATAGTGGCGAGGGCTTGGCTGGAAGATCGTAGTTGGCGGGAGGGGGTGTAGAAGGACAGTCGAGAGTTGAGGCAATCTGGTCCGATGTCGTAGAGTGATTTGTGTGCGTGGGTAAGCAGTCGGAAGGTGATCCTCTTATTGACGGGTAGCCAGTGGAGGTCTTTAAGGTGATCAGAGATGTGTTCGTTGCGAGGGATGTCTAATATGAGCCTGGCTGATGCGTTTTGGATTCGTTGGAGTTTCTTCTGGAGCTTTGCGGTAGTACCCGCGTAGAGGGTGTTTCCGTAGTCCAGTCGGCTCGTGACTAGAGCGTGAGTAACTGTTTTCCTTGTTTCGAGGGGGATCCAGCGAAATGTTTTTCTGAGCATGCGAAGAATGTTGAAGCAGGAAGAGGATACGGCGCTGACTTGTCTGTTCATTGAGAGTGAAGAATCCAGGATGACGCCTAGGTTCCGTGCGTGGTCTGTCGGGATGGGTGCTTTTCCGAGGGCTTCAGGCCACCAGGAATCGTCCCATGCAGAGGGGGATGTACCTAAGATGAGGACTTCAGTTTTGTCTGAGTTCAGTTTCAGACGGCTTTGTTTCATCCATTCGGCAACTTCTTTCATTCCTTCGTGTAGGTTGGTTTTGGCGGTGCTAGGGTCATTGGTGAGAGAAAGGATTAGTTGAGTGTCGTCCGCGTAGGAGATGATGTTGAGGTTGTGTCGGCGTGCGATGGCCGCGAGGGGGCTCATGTATACGTTGAAGAGGGTGGGACTGAGTGAGGATCCTTGAGGGACGCCGCAGATGACTTCAGAGGCCTCGGACTTGAATGGAGGAAGGCGGACTCTCTGGGTTCTTCCGGTGAGGAACGAGGTGATCCATTCAAGTGCTTTTCCTTGGATTCCGATGTTATTGAGCATTGACATTCCAATTTTAGCTAAAATATCTTTAACGCCACGCAACCAGCTTATTTTATGGAAAGTGTCAGCTTTTATGATGTCCATAAAACCCTCGGCATATGGTGCCAGTTCTGGTGTTGTCCTCAATCTGCGCCAATACAACACAGTGCGTAACTTGGCAGTATCGTGGAGGGGTTTCCTCCCAAGGTCATAGAACAGTGGACAAAGTGGTGTGCTTTGTGGGAGATTGGTATTGCCTCGTAGGAACTTGTTTTCAGATACACTAAGTTTAGACAGGTTCTCTAGCCCCCAAAGCTCTACACCAAACAGTGCAGAGCTTACCACTTTTGCGTCGTACACTTGGAGCACTGGTCTAATAGGTTTCGTCAGAGACCTGTTATGCTCAAGGCGTAGGCCCCCCGACAGCTGCCTATGTTTCAGTGTGGCCATGTCAATCTGGTGGTTCCACTTTAGGTTGTCTGAATATTCACCCTAAGTATATGAAATCCCTAACTTGCTCCAATACTCTCAGAGCTCGTTGGAGCCCACTCAGAGTCTTCGAAATTATCAATGTGTTGTCCGCGAACATTAAAATCAAGATTTTAGTCCCTGCTAAAAACGGGGCATCTGTGTTCACTTGTGTCATACAATCTACTATCCCATTAATGAACACAGTGAACAAGGTCGGGGCCATTACACACCCCTGGCGCACCCCTCGCTCAACAGGAAAAGAATCAGTCACCTGGCCCTGGGAGCCCCAATGTATTTTTGCATAGTTACCCTCATGCAATCTCTTTAGAAGTGTCAAAAGTTCATTGGGCAGCCCCAAATCCTGGAGGGTCATCCATAGCCTAGAGCGAGGGATGAGATCAAAAGCCAATTTTAAATCCACAAAGGCAGCATACATGCTGACTTTGCCCAAAACCACCACATTCCAATGTAGTAAAACAAATCAAAACACCTGATCGATGGTACTTGTGCATGCACGGAAGCCAGCTTGCAAAGGTGACAGTATGCTATGCTCCTCAGCCCAGTCTTGGATCTTATTAAGGATTAGTCTCCCCAGTATTTTTTGTGATGAGTCAATCAGGCTAATCGACGATAGTTCCCCAGCGATGATTTATCACCTTTTTTATGCACTGGGATTATTTCGGCTCCTTTCCAGGAGACCGGTATTGGAGATCCTCGCGCAATTGCATTAGCCAATAGTAAAATGTATTTTTCCCATATGGCTTTGTCGTGGAGGAACACATCAGCAGGGATGCCATCTGGGCCGGGAGCACTTCCTCCAACGGCAGCACCATGGCTGTCTCAACATCTTTGATGTTGAAAGCCTCATCTACAAAAAGTACACAGCTTTCCCCACCCACAGTCAACTCTAAGGGTCTATGAGCAGATTGTGGTCCAAAGTGTTTAACCCACTCTTCCTGCGAGGCATAATTATTTGGAGATTCAGGAGTACACTCTCTGTCACACTTAATAATGTTGCAGAAATGATTACTATCCTTCTTATTACTGGCCTCTTTAAGGTCCTGCCACCTTTTTTCTTCCCAGGAGCATTTTGCTTTGGCCATGGAATTTTTATATGCCTGCCTAGCAGCACGTACTGCGGCTAGTTCGCCACCTTTAATGGCCTTCCCAAGAAGAGCTCTTGTCCGCCGGCAATCACTATTGTACCAGCAACAAGGATTCTGATGTGTTGCTTTCTTTAACTTGTGAAGTTTGAAAAAATAAGTTCTCAAGTGTAACAAAAGGCTATCATGAGACTGGGTGACGTTCTCCAGACTAATATTGTTAAGACGTGTGCTGTTCAATGTTTTTAGGGCGTGGCCGACCTCCTTTACAATTTTATCCAAAGCCCCTGGATCTTCAACTATGCTCGACCACTTGAGTCATCTCATGTCATTCGTAGGGAAAACATCATGAGAGTGTAGTTCAAACTCTCTAGAGGACACTTGCTCAGGCAGCCACCGTTTCAAAGCTACACACAGAGGATTGTGATTCCTTTCAAGTCAATCCCTCACCTCCATGTCGTCGACGGTATGCCAAAGTTTCAGGCTAACGAATATGTTGTCGATCCTGCTTTTACTAAACCCATTTTTATTAAATGTGTAAAGCCCTAGCTTATCTTGGGGAGTCCTTCCATTTAGTGCCCTGAGCCCCTTCTCTAGGCAGACAAAATGTATCTGTATTACCGACTCTGTCCATTTCTTTATGGGAGCAAGCTCCAGCTTTGGGATTCCCCAGTGAGCATCTTCCTCTTCAATAAGGAGCCATTCCTCCCTGGCAAGTGGCTCAAATGTTGTATTTAAATCACCTACTATTACTATTTTGCTTGCTTGAGAGTGGGAATCAAGGAGATCATCTAAAGCCGCTAAAACCTGAGACCTACCCCCTCTTGTTCCCCTCACATAGATGTTAAAAATATCAACTATACCTAATGAACCCAGGTTTAATCTTAGTGCTTGGATGTCATTGCTATTGATAGGAAGTTCCTTAATACTAATGCCTAATGATTGCCGGACCCATATGGTCAAGACACTCGAGGGCGCCCTTTTGCCCCTTTTACTGCCGGCAAATAATAGTTTAAAAAGCCTTCCCGATGCTGTGCAGTTAATAGCATTGTTTCTTGAAAGCAGCAAATATCAAAAAGGTCAACAAAAGCTAGCCAATCTGGAGATAATAATTTGAGCCGATTCCTACAATCTTCCGTGATAACAGAGTGTCCCTTTTAGGAACTTGGATACTAGGTGTTAGATCCATGTAATTCTCTATAGGAGGATTGCTGGTCCATTGTAGAATCACATGTTCAGGTACATTTAAGGTTAAATTTTGGACAGGCTTTATCGGCCTATTTTGAGCTCTGCAAGACCAAGTCCTAAGTGAGTCACTTTCCCTGGTTGTTAGCAGGTTTTCACCATTATCAGTGCGTAATGCATGCACATCGGTCAGTCAGTCATTTGCATTCGAGAGTGGAACTACCTATTCTAGTTGCCAGTTGTACATGATGGTTATTAATGTTACTGGCAAGTGGAGACTACCTAAACTGGATAGACGAGTGGTCAGGGGAACAGGTTCTAAATTCAAGTGCTAATGGGTTTTCAGCTAAAGCTTCGCTCTGTAAGGTTAGTTCAATACAATCCAAAGCGTAAGTGGGAGAAGTGAGCCTGCTCGCTTTCACGATATCCTCCCTTATTATGGAGTGACAGCCCCTTACATACCGTATCCAATGTATGACCTTATTGGTCAATGAATCAGCACTTTCTATTTTATTTTGCCCCAGTTTCGGAACATTCACCATAAAAATTCTATGAGTTTTATAATACTTGATGGTTGCGCAAACCCCCCCTCTTTATAATTTACACTCTGGCCGATTGGCGATATACTGGTATTTGTGATCCTACCCGGCTGTGGCTGTCCCTGCTTTCTTATTGCATTAGTAAGCAGGGAGCCGGTTGTGGTTCTAGTGGTAGGCGGTGCAATACTTCCAGTAGAGATCGTTGTAGAGGAAATGCTTTGCTTGGCCACCTCGCTGCAAGGAGCGGTCACTTTACTCAATGTCTCCTTGGTTCGAGGGATAGATGACTTTGCCTGGGCTAGTGGCAAGATGCAGGTGATATTGGCTCTACAGGTTGGGCAGTGGGTACTGGAAGACCTTCCTTGCGTCAAGTGTTTAAGCATAGTTGTTAAGTTCACCATCATGGCTTTCAAAGACCCTAATTCAGTCTGAAGCGAGTGAACTACCCGAGTAACCTCTTGTGTGTCAGAGATATGATTCACAACCTGGTTAACAGCCTGCTCTGTGCTTTTAGCCAATGAAGCATCAATACTCCATGTGCATCCCTCCCCCTGGGAGTCAGACAGAATGCTGAATCTATGTGTACAAATAACTAGAGGATCAATTACTAAGGGCTGAATTTTATCAGTTTCCAGGGGGTTTGAGACAATAACTGTGGGGGTTAACTCCCTTGCAGGACTTGGCTCTTATCCTTGCTCTCCTTAGGACTCTTTTTGGGCTTGAGAAACATATTGGGGATCACAGGACAGTTTTCTGGGCTAATCCTGGTGGAATACATTAAGCTAATCAGGGGCTTATCCCTCACATGTAAGTTTGTCTCACTCACCAATAAATCCTCACATTCCTGTATGAGTGTATCGATACGATCTAAGACACAATTGCTTGCTGGATTTTTGGTGCCTTCCTAGCCTTTTTCCCTTTGCGTGTTTTGCCCCCCTCCCCCTTCCATGGTCTTTCTTTTCCCCATCACTAATTGATAGTATTAGTTTTCAGTACAATCTACACGATTGAACTCTGATAGACGTCAAATGTTACCACAATGTGGGAAACAGATATCAAATGTCCCCGAACAGTACCTTGTTAGACTTGCAGTCTCCCGAATAGGCCAGCACTGGACAATAAACAGAAAGGGGGGGCCCTGCCCTGCATCTTCTTGGCAATGACTGGCAAGGACGGGACCGCCCTTGGCCCGTGCGCGTCCCGAGAAGTGGGAGCCGCGAGCAGACTTATGCGCCTCCTGGCACGTGATGAGGTCAGCAGCAGGCAGGAAGCAGTCTGGGGGCTGTAGTCCTCCCCCCGTTGGTACGGCGAATTGCACTGGTGCCGGTGAGCGCCGGACCCGTGAAGCGGGAGCCACGAGCAGACTTATGCGCCTCCTGGCACGTGATGAGGTCAGCAGCAGGCAGGAAGCAGTCTGGTGGCTGTAGTCCTCCCCCCGTTGGTACGGGCGAATTGCACTGGTGCCGGTGAGCGCGGGTCAAAAGTGTCTCCAGATAAATGTGGATGATGTCCATATGTTTTTAACCTGTCCAAAGCTGCATCATTTTTGGTCGGCTGTAAGTGGCGGTATGGAAAGTATTTTTTGTGTAAGCACCCAGGTAAGCATAACCTTGGCGTTTGTTCTGTTGTTTCCATGTTATGAGTCTATGTCTCGGTTGGAAAATAAGTTATGTTTATACTTGATTTTACTTGCAAGAAGGAAAATATTCAAAATGTGGATTATGGACACACCTCCAATGCTTTTAGATTGGGTAATGTCCATTAAATATACTATGAAGCTTGACAGAGTTAAATTAGAAAGAGACAAAAATAACATGAAAGATTTATGGTCTCCATGTGAGGAATGGTTGGGCACACTTTAACACTAGTATATTTTTGTCCAATGATTATGCCTTTACACTGATTTACTTCTCCCCTCTGGTTTCTATGAGGCACCCAGTGGGATACAGAAGAAGTCAGCATAGAGGCTCTGTGTAAAGTATGTCCATTTAGATACAGAGTTTCTCCAGTTGGCGCCATCTGAGAGGGGGGCCACAGGAGTTAAGCGAACGGCTCTGAGTCTATCTGATGGCGAATGAGGACAAAAAAAACCACCACTCCACTCCACTACAGTTTACGCTACTCCGCTCTACTCTATTCCACTATGCACCACTCCACTGTCTGCCACTCCACTCGTCACCACCACACGCTACACTAGCATATACCACTGCACTGTACCTCACTCCATTCAACGCCACTCCACTTTATTGTACACCACTCCACCCTACTCCACACTCCACTCTGACACTCTTCCAATGCATGCTTTTCCACTGTACGCCACTCCACTGTATGCCAATACTCTTTATGCCACTCCACTCTACACTATTGCACTGTACGCAACTCAAATTTATGCTATTCCACTCTATGCCTCTTCACTCTACATCCCCCCACTGTTTGCCACACTACTGTATACTGTACTACTATACTCCCTGTTTGCCACACTACTGTATACTGTACTACTATACTCCACTCTACACCACTCAAGTCTATGCTACTCAACTCTATACTAGGGGTGGGCGAAATTGGCAGAGTTTCATTCCACGGAATTCCACAGAATTAGATTGAATTCTGCAAAGGGGCAGAGTGGGCACAGCATTGTGCAATGCATACCCCTCTTTTTCCTTACATACGTATCTCAGGGCAAAGAGGGGTATCCACTTCAGTGCATACCACTTAGCACCCTAACATACTTATTGGAGGGCAACAAGGGGTATGCGCTACACTGCAGTGCATACTCCTCAGTGCCCTCACATTAGTATGTAAGGTGCCCTTAAATTAGTATGTAAGGGCAACAAGGGTTATTCACTCCAGTGAATACTCCCAGGTGCCCTCACAGACTTTTCCTGTGTACACTATTCAACTCTACCCAACTCCACTCCAGGCCACTCCACTTTACACTACTCCACCCTATGCCACTCAACTGTACACAACTCCACTGTACATTATTCCACTCTACAGCACTCCAGTCCACTACATGCTATTCCACTGCATGCAACTACACTCTACGCCACTCCACTCTACTCTATTCCACTCTATGCCACTTCACTCTATCCCAATCCACTGAACACCAATCCACTATATTGTATTCTACAGTATGCAACTACACTCTATGTGCATCCACACTATACTATTCCATTCTATTCCACTCCACTCTACCCTACTACACTATACGCCATTGGCATTGTACACCACTCCACTTTATGCCACTGCACTGTATGATATTCCACTCTATGCCACTTGACTCTATGCCACTCCAGTCTACAGACCTCCAATGTATGCCACTCCGCTCTACGGTAGTCTACTCTACGCTATTTCACTGTGCGCCACTGTACTGTGAGCTATTCCAATGTGAGCATCTCCAGTCAATGCCTCTCCCCTATATGCCACTGTACGCTATTGTACTTTTTGACACTCAATGCAATTTTACTTTACCCCACTCCTCTCTGTGCAAATGCGCTCTATGCCCCTCTACTCTGTGCCACTCCACTCTTCGTTATTCCAGTGTACGACATTCTGCTCTGCTCAACTCCACTCCACGCCATTCCATTGTACTCTGCTCAATGACAATGTGCTCCACTTAACCACAGTCTACACCCCAGCACTCTACCAAGTTATACTCCACTATATAGCATTCCACTGTACCAAAAAGCACTCCTGTCAATGCAAGTCTACAACACTCTACTTAACTCGATGCCATTGTACAACACTCTACTCCACTCCACTGTAGGCTGTTCCACTTTACACCCCTTGAATGTATGCCACTCAAGTCCACGCGACACCACTGTACCCCACTCCACTCCTCCACACCCTTTTCTACTGTAAGCAACTACTCTGTACGCCACTCCACACTATGCTTTTGCACTCTACACCACTCCACTCTACCCTACTCTACTCTACGCCACTCCACTATACACTAATCCACTATACGTGAATGCACTCTACATCCTCCACTCTACTCAATTTCACTCTACGCCCCTCCATTGTACCCCACTTCACTCTGCACCACTGCACTGTATGCTATTCTACTCTACTCCCTCACTCTGTGCCACTCCAGTCTACATCACTCCACTGTATACCACTTTATGCTCTTTTACCATTCTCCCCTGTACTGTACAGTATTCTACTGTATCCTACTCCAAACTACACTACTCCCCTGTATGCCACTCCAAATTATGGTATTCCACTCAACTGTATTCAACTCCACTCTATGCCACTTCACTCCATGTTACTGCACTGCCACTCCACTCTATAGTGTGATAATACAGTGTATGCCACCCCACTCTACCCAACTCCACACGACTCCACCGTACTCCACTCAATGACAGTGTACTCCACTCAATGACTATCTAGACCCCAACACCATACCACACTATAGTATAATCTCTAGCACTCCACTGTACAAAAATACAGTCCTGTCAATGCAAATTTACAGCACTCTACTTTACTTTATACCACTGTACGACACTCTGCTCTACTATAACACACTTTATGCAACTCCCTTAATGATGATTTGCCCCACTTTACTGTATTCTACTCTATGAGCCACTATTCCATTTTACTCCACTGTACTCCACTACTCTACCATACACTACTCTATGCAACTCAACTGTACGTGACTCTATGCCATTCCAGTCTATCATCCTGTACCGTACTCTACTCTACTCCACGCCACTCCACTGTACAACACTGCAATCCATTTTCTGGCACTCCCCTCTCCTTTCACTTTGCAACATTTGCCCACACTGTACAACACACCAGTCCACTCCATTCCACTTGAAGTAGGTGGCCACATTACATTACCTATAACTAAGAACTTTACAATGCACTGTGTTGTCACAAATATTGTGATTTGTGATGTCATAGGTGTTGTAGTAAATGCTATGATTTCAGATTGTGTAAGTGATGCAATATAAAAAGATATATTTTGAAAAACAAGAGGTCCTTCAAGAACAATGCATCATGCGATAAATATAGACCAGAATCGGCTCTATATCACTTATACAATGCCCAGCCGGACATTGAAGTTTAATGATCAAATAGAATTAATTTCTGACATACAGTTAGAATGTAGAGTGGGACACAGTCCTGTGTCCTTACAAACTAAACAGAAAGTGCAGACAATTAAACACAAAGAACATACATCAGGCTGAAGAATGAAGCTTATAGCCAGTACGAAATACAAGGGCAAGCTTTCTTAACGGTACAGTAACATGCACAATTTTTAACAAATGCGTTTAAAATGCATGTTTGTACATGGGGTCGACGACGTTTCGATCTATTCAACCAATACATAGATCATCATCAGGACTAGAAAGAGTAAAAGCCTGAATTTACAATTCCTGTACGAATAGAAGGGGAAAAATAAGAGAGAAGGGAGAGGTACATTAAAACCTAACAATACTGTGAGAAAATTACTGTCAGTAACCATGCACGGCATGCTATACGTGAGAAACACACCTGACGGCTGGTTGTTGATGCGAAGGTAATGATATGACCTGTGAAGTGAACCGAATGAACGGTGCAAACACACACGCTCAAGGCTGAGTTGACAAGTGCAAGGGACTAGGATGGTACGTAGTGGAGTGTGCGGTGAAACGCCAGAAGGTGTTCGGTGAAGTAGTACATGAACACGCTAGCGAAGGTCAAGAGGACGTGAGGACTAACGGTGAGCCGGTAGCGTCGTGACTGGGAACGTAATTGAGGCGGGAAACTAACCCAAATCAGAACCGAATCGCTCCTAGAGTAGTTTGCACAAGGGTCCAAGTAAGGAGTTGCTTGCGTGGATCAGCCAGGATATTACCAGGGGTTCAGCTGAAAACTAAGGGCGGAAACCAATTAAAACCAGAAAAACAGGGAAGGGAAGGGCGGAATAGAGGAATATGCGCTCACCAATAGTTCGCTGTAACAAGTTGCGGGAATTTGAGGGAACGACCAACTTCCCAGCAAAGCGGCCTGAGAATCCAAGGTCCGCCTGTGGAGAACCATAGCACGGGAAGTTGGTCGTTCCCTCAAATTCCCGCAACTTGTTACAGCGAACTATTGGTGAGCGCATATTCCTCTATTCCGCCCTTCCCTTCCCTGTTTTTCTGGTTTTAATTGGTTTCCGCCCTTAGTTTTCAGCTGAACCCCTGGTAATATCCTGGCTGATCCACGCAAGCAACTCCTTACTTGGACCCTTGTGCAAACTACTCTAGGAGCGATTCGGTTCTGATTTGGGTTAGTTTCCCGCCTCAATTACGTTCCCAGTCACGACGCTACCGGCTCACCGTTAGTCCTCACGTCCTCTTGACCTTCGCTAGCGTGTTCATGTACTACTTCACCGAACACCTTCTGGCGTTTCACCGCACACTCCACTACGTACCATCCTAGTCCCTTGCACTTGTCAACTCAGCCTTGAGCGTGTGTGTTTGCACCGTTTATTCGGTTCACTTCACAGGTCATATCATTACCTTCGCATCAACAACCAGCCGTCAGGTGTGTTTCTCACGTATGGCATGCCGTGCATGGTTACTGACAGTAATTTTCTCACAGTATTGTTAGGTTTTAATGTACCTCTCCCTTCTCTCTTATTTTTCCCCTTCTATTCGTACAGGAATTGTAAATTCAGGCTTTTACTCTTTCTAGTCCTGATGATGATCTATGTATTGGTTGAATAGATCGAAACGTCGTCGACCCCATGTACAAACATGCATTTTAAACGCATTTGTTAAAAATTGTGCATGTTACTGTACCGTTAAGAAAGCTTGCCCTTGTATTTCGTACTGGCTATAAGCTTCATTCTTCAGCCTGATGTATGTTCTTTGTGTTTAATTGTCTGCACTTTCTGTTTAGTTTGTAAGGACACAGGACTGTGTCCCACTCTACATTCTAACTGTATGTCAGAAATTAATTCTATTTGATCATTAAACTTCAATGTCCGGCTGGGCATTGTATAAGTGATATAGAGCCGATTCTGGTCTATATTTATCGCATGATGCATTGTTCTTGAAGGACCTCTTGTTTTTCAAAATAGTAAGCACCCTGGGTCCTTCCTACCTTACGGGTTTCCCCTTGTCAAGCTTTAATATAGTTAGCACAATCGCTGGATTGTAAGGGATGCTCTCCCTAATTCCCTCAAATTGAGTGGCCTGTCCCTGTTCTCCTTTAATTCTTTTCTAACTTAACCTTGACTTTACACTTAATATGTCAGACCATGCACCTCTATATTCAGATGGATATATAAAGAAGATTTGCGAAGGTCCCTCCCTATTTACTGATACAACTGACAATACTGTTAGTACAAATATTTCCCTGTCAGAGCAACTAGAAAAATGTAAGAAGAAGCAGATCCGTCTCCAACTTATGGTCCGTATGCTAACTGAATACCTTAAAGCCGATATCATTCCTGTGGGGCTCCAAGTGAGAAATATTCCTGGTATATTCACGGATAACCCTAAATACATTAACAACTTCAGTTATATTGGCACAACGTGTTCTAGACATTGGTTAGTCTTGGGTATCGATATTGCAACTGAAACACTAACGACACTCAATGAGGAATTGACTGAAATTGAGAAACAGATAAAAGACTCTAGTTCAGTTACTGAGGCCAAGAAATTGATTGAATCCATCCAAAAATCTGTTGATGAATTCCATAGAATCGAACAAAACAAGAAGTCTCTCAAAGTCAAGAAGGATATCAAAGCATACTCAATTGAACGTACATACCCCTACCTTCAAAAAGACTTTTACACCAACAGGTCCTACTCAAATCCGCAGAACAACAGACCTTGGGGACGTTTTAACAAACGGAATACCCTTGTGGGCTTCTCAGATACCTCAGCTGAATCCTCCGATAACTCTGACCCAGGTGAGGGCCCCAGCACTTCCTCCCGGAACCAACATTTTTTAGGCAGAGGCCAGACAGAACCATCGAGACGAGGGCGAGTCAAACGGGCACAGAGATGGTACAACCAACCCGGCGAACGTCAAACCAGACAGAAGTTTTACCAATGGTAAACTCCGCTACAACCCCAACCCCAAAATTGGCAACTATTCCCATTTTTAATATTTCAACACACAACCTACTCGACACTGAAGTATCTCTGCTTAGTAAAGGGCTCTCTTTTGTCCCCACTACGCATCCCAACTATCTTGACCTCCATGCTGAGTTACTCAGATTTTTGAAACACCTTCGTCTGCATGCCTATTTTTTGAATAATGCCACACCTCAACCGACTGCATTTACACCATTCCGCCCCCCCTCAACCTTTTTTCCAACGTCCAACATGGAACCGGTGGAAATTGTCACCTTTGAAAAAATGGTACTCAAAGACCTCAACGCTTTGAGAGACACCAAAAAATTTATTCCATTTAACATAACCCTTCAAGAAAAGAAAGCTATTGAATCCTTAAAAAGTAACAACTCCCTTGTAATTAAATCCGCAGATAAGGGCGGTGGCATTGTTTTACAAGAACTGACTGATTACAAAGCAGAGGTATTCCGCCAACTACACAACACTGAGCACTATTGTAGACTGCCTAGAGACCCCACAAATGAATTACAGGCTCTAATACTTCAAATTACCACTGAAGGAAGAGATGAAGGTTTTCTTAGCTCTAAAGTATTCCAATTTCTCAATGCCAAATCACCCAGAACACCGGTAATTTACACTCTTCCAAAAATACATAAACACCTCACCTCTCCCCCTGGCCGCCCTATAGTCTCGGGTTGCGGCTCTATTTTAGAACCGCTAGGTCAGTATGTCAACTATTTTATAAAAGATTTCGTACCCCAGACTCAATGCTATATTCGAGACAGCATGGACATGATCAATTTGATAGAACACCTTCCATTTGATCCTTCTGAGCACCTCCTCTGTACCCTTGACGTGGAATCACTTTATACTAATATTCCACAGCCCTTTGCCCTCAGAGTTATTCAACAAACTCTTGACTCTAGACCGAGACCGCATGGAGTCCCCACGTTATTCATTCTGAAATTACTGGAAATTTGCCTCACTAGGAATTTCTTCTGCTTTGATGACATATTTTTCCAGCAGGTTAAAGGCACGTCGATGGGCGCTATTTTTGCCCCGAACTTGGCCATTTTGTGCGTGGATTTTATTGAAACTACCACTATTCTGTCACCCACTAACCCCTTTATATCAGGCGTCAAAGTATGGCGCCGATATATAGACGATGTCTTTCTCATCTGGCACAATAGCACTGACTCACTGTCCAATTTCCAACATTGGCTTAACAACAACTGTTTAGGCCTCCAGTTCACACTCTCCAGTGACTCCTCATCCATTCCCTTCCTTGATTTGACCATATATCACTCTGAAGGTGAGCTCCTAACCAAACTCTACAGAAAGCCTACCAAACGAAATACACTGCTCCGATATGAGAGTAATCACCCCAGGGCCTTGAGGGACTCTTTACCATACTCGCAATTCTTGCGCATTCGGCGTAATTGCTTTTCTAAAGAAAATTATTTCACCGAGGCCTCAGTCCTTTCTGAAAAACTTAAAGCTCGAGGTTACCCCAAACGTCTTGTTCGCAACGCCCAGAAATGGGCTTGGTATTGCCCTAGGGAAACACTGCTCACACCCAACCCCAAAAAAGAAACCAAAAGAATTGTATGTGTCACCACCTTCTCTGTCATCTCAAACCAGGTGCGCAAATCTGTCCTGAAACACTGGCCCATATTGAATGCAGGCAGCCTTAATCTGGAAAGACCACTATTTGCCTTCCGCAAAAACCGCAATTTAAAAGACCACCTAGTGCGTGCAGCAATCCCCAAAAAAACACCTCCCTCAACTCTTAATTCATATTGGGGTCTCACGCCACTGGTGGGGCATGCAAAATGTGGCAACTGCAATTTATGTGATCTGACGTTAGAAGGTAAATCCTTTTCGTTCGGTGACATTATCATCAATTCTAATGGTTTTTCAAATTGCAACACATGTAATGTGATTTATTTGATCCAGTGCCCATGCAAGAAAAACTATATTGGACAGACTACCCAGAAGATTAAAACAAGGATTGGTCAACACCGCAGCAGGATTCGCTGTAATGTCCCCAACGCACCACTGGTAGAACATTTTAAACAGGCTAATCACCAGGACAATGAGATCAAATGGACTGTCCTGCGAATCATCAAGCTACCACCAAGAGGTGGTGATCTGGCACAAATCCTGAACAAAGAAGAGCTGAAACTTATCATTCAACTTGACACAATTCGCAATGGTTTAAACAGAAATGAGGATTGGCTTTCTCTTATTTAGACTCTTCTGCTAATTTTGGTAATTCTGTAAATATTTTTTTCCCTGCCTGTGACAATTGTAGAAATCCTCTTATTGTTTTAACTGACCCACGTTCTGGTTCCCATTTCACCCTTTTCCTGACACTGACCCAACATGGCCGCCATCCATTCACTCACGTAATCACGTCCCAGCACAACCGGCACTTCCTGTCACATGACCCTGGTCCGTTATCACGTGACTCCGGAGTCCTTCTTCTACCTTCCAGCTTAGCCAGTCACTACCAACTGGCGATCGTGTAGTCCCCTTGATGCTGGTAAGTGCTATATCGGCGCGCTAGTGTGTTCGCTCTCGACGACCTTGCTCCCCTTACCCCTAATTCCCGTGCTATGGTTCTCCACAGGCGGACCTTGGATTCTCAGGCCGCTTTGCTGGGAAGTTGGTCGTTCCCTCAAATTCCCGCAACTTGTTACAGCGAACTATTGGTGAGCGCATATTCCTCTATTCCGCCCTTCCCTTCCCTGTTTTTCTGGTTTTAATTGGTTTCCGCCCTTAGTTTTCAGCTGAACCCCTGGTAATATCCTGGCTGATCCACGCAAGCAACTCCTTACTTGGACCCTTGTGCAAACTACTCTAGGAGCGATTCGGTTCTGATTTGGGTTAGTTTCCCGCCTCAATTACGTTCCCAGTCACGACGCTACCGGCTCACCGTTAGTCCTCACGTCCTCTTGACCTTCGCTAGCGTGTTCATGTACTACTTCACCGAACACCTTCTGGCGTTTCACCGCACACTCCACTACGTACCATCCTAGTCCCTTGCACTTGTCAACTCAGCCTTGAGCGTGTGTGTTTGCACCGTTCATTCGGTTCATTTCACAGGTCATATCATTACCTTCGCATCAACAACCAGCCGTCAGGTGTGTTTCTCACGTATGGCATGCCGTGCATGGTTACTGACAGTAATTTTCTCACAGTATTGTTAGGTTTTAATGTACCTCTCCCTTCTCTCTTATTTTTCCCCTTCTATTCGTACAGGAATTGTAAATTCAGGCTTTTACTCTTTCTAGTCCTGATGATGATCTATGTATTGGTTGAATAGATCGAAACGTCGTCGACCCCATGTACAAACATGCATTTTAAACGCATTTGTTAAAAATTGTGCATGTTACTGTACCGTTAAGAAAGCTTGCCCTTGTATTTCGTACTGGCTATAAGCTTCATTCTTCAGCCTGATGTATGTTCTTTGTGTTTAATTGTCTGCACTTTCTGTTTAGTTTGTAAGGACACAGGACTGTGTCCCACTCTACATTCTAACTGTATGTCAGAAATTAATTCTATTTGATCATTAAACTTCAATGTCCGGCTGGGCATTGTATAAGTGATATAGAGCCGATTCTGGTCTATATTTATCGCATGATGCATTGTTCTTGAAGGACCTCTTGTTTTTCAAAATAGTAAGCACCCTGGGTCCTTCCTACCTTACGGGTTTCCCCTTGTCAAGCTTTAATATATAAAAAGATATAAGCAGTGCATGGAGAAGGTTTTAGCTTTAGTTAATGTAGTGTAGCTAAGGCGTTCAATACACTATGTCTGAAGGTTCACAAGTTATAATCATGTGAAGCTCCTATTCACTCATTTGCAGATAATGAGATAGAGGACACTAGTTCCTGCAGACAACAGCATTATTAAAGCCACTTGTGAAGCTTTTTAATAATCTGCTTACTGGTACTGAAATGCCATCTTCCCTTTGCAAGTAGGGGTTCATATGAGTTTTTAAGCAGAGAAAGAATGTAACTCATCTGGCCTGTTAGTGACCAATTACATGTTGGAGTACTGTTAGAAATTGGGTCTCCAGTCGGCAGAGGTGTATGCCTTGACTACAGTAATATGGTCTACCTAGGAGCCCCTGAGGCCACCCTAACAAAACTTCAGCGGACACAGAACGTAGCGGCACGCCTTCTCACCAACCTCCCCTCCAGAGTGTCCGCCAAGCCGGCCCTCAAAGCTCTGCACTGGCTCCCTGTGCGCCAAAGGGTGCAATTCAAAGCGATGTGCACAACACATAAGCTGATCAACGGTACTGGCCCCGAGATTCTCAGAAAAATAATTACCCCCTACACAACAACCAGATCTCTACGATCTCAGAATGAGAACCTGGCCAGCATACCTAGATTTAAAAAGACTCGCACAGGAGGACGACAATTCTCCGTACAGGCGGCTGCTGGATGGAATGCCCTTCCACGGACCCTCAGACTTGAACCTAACTACCTGGCTTTCCGCAAGAAACTTAAAACACACCTATTCCCTAAATAGTGTTCCCTTATGAGTACCTCTCCCCCCCCCTTTCCCCTCAACAGGATTGCAAATTCACAGCGCGGGGATGCCCTTTGGTCACCAGGCGCTTTAGAAATCGCTATTAAATTAAATTAAATTGGCGAAGTAGGGACCACAATCCTAGTCAGGGTAAGTAAGAGACACACCCAAAATTAACCTATGCTCACCCTTTGGTAGCTTGGCAGAGAGCAGTTAGGCTTAACTTAAGACGCAATGTGTAAAGTTTTTGTGCAACACTTAAAATAGTAAAGCAGTAAAAATACCACACAAAAAATACCACACCAAGTAGAGCTATGGAGCTTAATTTAATGAACAAAACAAGAGCAAAATGACAAAAAATCACAAAGTAAAACCAGAGTTATGAATTTTTAAAGAACATCTGCAAATATAGTGCTTAAAAATATTAAGTGCCAACCAGGGACATCTGGCGGTGCTTGACTTGGGCAAATCTGAAAGTATAGGCTGAAAATGAAGTGTTGGTCAGATACAGGGATCAAACTTGTCCCGCTGCAAATGTACTTTGGATGGAGGAAATGTGTCAATGTCGAAGACCTGATACACGGGGCAGAGGATTCGATGCATCGACGTTGATCCCTATGGATTCAGGTGATGCACTGGTTTCAATCCACGCAGCTGGAGATGCATTGTTGTCGAACCCCTCTTATTGAAGGCCTGCAGCTGACGATGCAATGTCCTGGTCCTCGGTGGCAGCCGTCGAAGTGAGATTCGCCGACTCTGTCCGGCGCAATGGCAGTGATGCGTAGATTGTGAAGAGAACCAGCCAGAAAGCCCACTTCCAAGGACCCAGGACTGGATTGTCACCAATTGGCAGGGTAGTACTCACAATTGACAGAGTCCAGAGGCTGAAGAATCATTATAGGAAGTCTTTGATGTCCTTGGGACTTCAGAACAGGAGGCAGGCCAGCAAGCCCTTGGAATTACTCTAGTTCTGGGGATGAAGAGATGGTGGTCCAGTCCTTCTCATTTCCAGGCCAGACAACAGGGCAGGCACGTCAAGTCAGCAGAGTCCAGCAGAGTGACAGTCTTTTCTGCAGCACAGCAGTCCTTCTTCCTGGCAGAATGTTCTCAGATCCAGAAGTGTACTGAGTAGTTAACTGTACTGAAGGGTTAACGGTCTAGCTTCCTTCAAAAGGAAGTAGACCTAGAGGTCACCACCAAGAGCACTTCCGGGTGAGACCGCATTAGGACCAGCAGCGCTCAATCCAGGTTGCTTCCAATACTGAATCCTACCTCTGTGCGAGATGGAGTCACCTATCCTCTGCTTCCTCCAGGAGCCGCTTGACTAGAAGACAGGTGTTTCCTTGCTCTCACAAAGTGCAGGAGCACTTGTGCTTTATTCACTGACGTGGTTAGAGCTGAACCGCGTAGCCACGAGACTGGCACCACCTTTGCAGCTAAAGGGCTGTAGCGCTTTTTAACCTTCGTGTGGAGGTACGCTCAGGAGCTGTTGCCTCTCGTTGTCATTTCCAGCATTGCCAGACCCTGTTGTCAAGACACGTGGAGGAGCACGTTGCCTCTATTTGTCACTTAAGGCATTTTCCAAACCTTGTTGTGTGGAGGTGCGCGCAGGAGTGCGTTGCCTTTTTTTTTTGCTATTTTCAGATTTTCCAGACCTTGTTGAAGAGACATGCGCAGGAGCACTTTGCCTCTCTTTGTCATTTTTCAGCATTACCGGACCCTGTTGTAGAGACACACGCAGGAGCGCGTTGCCTTTCCTTTTCGTTTACCACTTACAGTACTGGTGATATATGGCATGTGCAGGAGCACGTTGCCCTTTATGCATTTTGCTTCTCGTGCAGGAGCGCTTATTTCTTTGCTAAAAGGACACACACAAGGATGTGTGGTCACTTGCTTATTCTTGGTTCCAGCACAGGAGCGATTATTGTTTCATTTGGGCTGCACTGGAATCCACACACTGGATACTTCCTTCCTAAGTTCAGGTGCACCTACATTACATATTATGTTCCTTTTTGGGTGTGAGGTCATACACCAAAACTACTCAAACTGCCATATTCCAGGTGACTATAGTGGTTTCCCCTGACTGTGTGTTCCAAATGGTGCAAACGTATGTGTGCTTGTGGTGCAAAGGGCAGTATTGATTACCTTATGTGTTATTCTTACAGGCGGTAGTTCCTAGAGGGGACCCTTCATCTCCATTGGGTGTACTTAACTCGGTCTACACCTTAAAAGAATACACATATTAGGATTCCTTACCCCGGCCTTCACCATCACCCCGGTTAGTATATTTGCTAGATAGGGGAGAGGTGGGAGACGGTGGATGTTATTCATGTCATCCTTGTGAGAACACTCTACAAGCAACAAGTAAGACTTGTGGGGTCCCTGACATCCACACTAGCTCTCCCCGAGGTCGAGAGCCACATCTATCCCCTTTATCAGATGGTTGTACTTGTTCTTTATGACTAGGCCAAGAATGCAAGATCTGTTTATTGCACCTCAAGAACGGTATAAATAGTCAGCCAAAACTTCTATACAATGAGAGACTTTCTTCAGAAGCTAAGCTGTTAATACACTCCTGGCAGCTGCATTTGATTGAACCAACTTCCTCCTATTTCACCAAACACCACTTGTCTTTTAATTTTTTAAGGTAAATTCATATCTGAGCAACAATGGCAAAAGAGTGAACTTGTCAGGTAGAAATAGCAGTTGAAAACCGCACATACAGGCTCTGCAATGACAGTCCTGAGACATTTTTAAAGGTCTACTTGAGTGGGTGGTGCGATCAGTGCTGAATGCCCACAAGAAGCATTTAATTTACAGGCCCTGGGCACATGTAATGCAAATAAATAGGGACATATAAGTAAATTAAAGATGTCAATTGTGGATATGCCAATGTCACCATGTTTAAAGTACAGTGCATATCCACGTTAGCACTAATTAGCAGTGGTAAAGTGCCCTGAGTCCTAAAGACAACAAAAACGAGGTCAGAAAAAAAGAAGGAAGAAGGCATAAAGTCTGTGTGTGATCCTGCAGAAAATTGATGACCATAAAATCTTGACTAAAGTCCTAGCAAATAGAATAGCGTGCTTGCGTGCCAATTAGCTCACGAAGACCATTGCGCTTTTATTCAGTTTTTACTTCTGGCCACTAATGTGCATTTTTTAACTGAAGCTTCCAGGCATTTTTTCAACCCAGCAAATACTCATGGTAAATCGTTTGCTAAATGCAGAAGTAGTGTCTGACCTCGTGAGCTGGGAGTTTTTATTGGTGTTTTGAAGGAAATGTTCTTTCCCTGACAACTCACTGGACTAATCTTATGGCTATATCATAACATTCTTCTGCTTCAGTTCGGCTCATTTCGCACTGAGCTTGGCAGCTTGAAATTACAAGTGTGATAAAGCCAAGTTTCCGAAATGTTTTATCTCTATTTTAGATACCTTTGCAATTCCCCTTCCTGTACGACCTCACATATTATCCCCTATTTGAGACTCATCAAAGTTAAAATTGTTTGCTTGGCTCTTTAGATGCTAGCAGAATTGACAAATATCTAAAATGTAAACAATCAGTTTCAGAAATGTGCTTCATTGAGTGGGTATCAAATAAATACTATAAAGGTGGATGTGATGCATTTGAACAGTACATTGGTTGTTTTGCAATCTATGTTTGAGGGAGCTTATATCACTATGTCCAAAAAGTCACTTAGTGCAGTGCAGCAAGTCACCTTGCTTTGCTGTACTGCGTGACAAGGAATGTTTGGAATGCACTGTATTTAATGGAATGCGGCACATTCCTGTCCTTTCCCATGCCCTGGCACACCATGGGCTGCCTAGTGCCAATGCAGTCACCCCTGCACCATGGTGCAAGGGTGCCTTCATTGTATGCAGGATTTATTGAGTGCAGGAAGAGGCACCTTCCTGCACAAAAACAATCCTGGGAAGCATATTCCTCTTTCTATGTGTCCTTCAGAATGCAGCACATATAGAAAGTGGAAGAAACAAGGAGAAATAGAGATATTTCTCCTTGTTATGCCTCCCCTAGGAAGGTGTAAGATTTTGACGTGTACCCAAGTTTACCAGTTCTTGTAAATTTGGGGATGCGCCAAATTACATGGGAGCTGCATGGGAACGTCCATGCAATGCCCATGGAATGCCTTCCCAGGGAGAGTAGGGCAATGCAGCAATTTGCACTGTGCTACATTGCCTTAATTCAGATTTTTGGAGCCACTAAGAGGCACACAAAGTGTCTTTGCATGGTTTCAGAAATCTGCCTTATGGTTTGCGTCGCTCTTGCACCATGTAGCGTGGTGCAAGAGCGATGTAAACGGCCACATAAATAGGACTCCCATGGTTTAGAGTTATATAAAACTCTTTGACCTTAATTATTTTCTGCTGAGTGTTAAAAAAAACATTATTTTAATAATGGAAGTCTCTTGCTCACTTTATTATCAACAGGATTTCTTCAATTAGGATGGTCATTCTACTTTCATACATCTTATTGTATATTTTCAACTTTTCTTTATTTTTTACACTCCACTTGTTTGGGATATAGAAGACCTTGGGGCACATGTATCAAAGTACAAGTTTGCGAGTCCTTAATAGCGATTTTTTGCGAATCGCTATTAAGGACTTGCAAATTGCTATGTAGGTAGGAACCAGCTAATATTTAGCGATTCCTACGCATTCCTTATTTGCGAGTCGCAATTGCGAGTCGCAAATAAGGAATGGCTTCCCACCCATTCCTATGGGCCAAGAGGCCCATAGGAATGAATGGGAATAGTGTGCGTAATTTGTGAGTACCCAATAGGTACTCGCAAATTGCACACACAATTTCAGGGCTGCAAGGGTTCCTAAAGGACATCCTGTTGCACCCCTGAAATGTGCAGGTGTGCACATGTGATGCACATACATGCCCAAAGGGCATGTATGTGCTCCACATGGCACTTTGAAAAATGCATTAACATTTTTAATGGAAATCGCAATTTACCACCAACCTGAAGTTGGTGGTAAATTGCGATTCCTTACAGCAAAATCGCAATTTGCGATGTCTCCCAGAATAGCATTTAGGGAATCGCAAATTGCGATTCTCTGAATGCTTGCGCAAAATAGGGAATCTCAAATTTTGCGATTCCTTATTTTGCGAGTGGGTTTCTACTTACCTGCATTGCACACAGATGAATTGCGATTGCAAACGCTGAAATTCTGCGATTTTCAGCATTTGCAAATGCAGTTTACCTTGATACATCTGGCCCCTTATGTCTAAATTTGTTTCGGTTTAGAGACTCCCTAGCATTAACCTTTAGCTAGGTTATCATCTATACCAGAGGGTGGTTTAACCTTGCCAAATTGAGATTATATTATTCAGCTTCACAAGCTCTCGAAATTAGTGCTCTTGTCACCCCAAGAGCATAATTTATTAATTCTTGAGTCAGAAAATCCTGCACACAATGCTAGGAATCCTGAAGTACATTCCGAGACTCAACACGCCAATCATAACTCTGTTTTCCCAGGTAAGGCACTAGAGTGCTGATCAAGAAGATGACCTCACTCAAGTGGGGATCTGCTACCTAGATCTCCATCTGCCCACATCTGTGCAGGTTCTCTATCTTCCATACCCACAAATGGGACGCTCTGACCGCCTGAAAGCTGTTGCAGACACGAGGGGGACTACCTGTCCCAGAAGCCATTGCCAACCGGAGGGAGGAGCCTTAGCTGCACTCGCGCCATAAAAGCGCCTAGAAACACCGCAGCGCGGGACGCTCTGACCGCCTGAAAGCTGTTGCAGACACGAGGAGGACTACCTGTCCCAGAAGCCATTGCCAACCGGAGGGAGGAGCCTTAGCTGCACTCGCGCCATAAAAACGCCTAGAAACACCGCAGCTCGGGACGCTCTGACCGCCTGAAAGCTGTTGCAGACACGAGGGGGACTACCTGTCCCAGAAGCCATTGCCAACCGGAGGGAGGAGCCTTATCTGCACTCGCGCCATAAAAGCGCCTAGAAACACCGCAGCGCGAGACGCTCTGACCGCCTGAAAGCTGTTGCAGACACGAGGGGGACTACCTGTCCCAGAAGCCATTGCCAACCGGAGGGAGGAGCCTTAGCTGCACTCGCGCCATAAAAGCGCCTAGAAACACAGACTGATTTGCATATGGCCATGTCTGAACTGGGGTGGCAGAGTGGGCTAAAGAACGGTGATGGATCAAACCCAGATCTGTTGACTGGGTGTGAGTGTTTGATTGGTTCTGATGCTCCGTCCATCACCACCCCCTTTTGTACCGCTTTGTTCGCCATAAGTTGGCAGGGTATGCTCAGACGTGAGTCCCTTGCTCACTTTGCCACTGGATTCAAGCAAGCCTGGCTGAAGACGGCTGAAATGCCAGAAACCGGTCCTAGGAAGCTTGTTTCCGGTCCAGGGAAGGCATGGCTTGGCAGTTCGGGCTGGACTGTTCCCATGAGGCACAGGGTCAGACTGATTTGCATATGGCCATGTCTGAACTGGGGTGGCAGAGTGGGCTAAAGAACGGTGATGGATCAAACCCAGATCTGTTGACTGGGTGTGAGTGTTTGATTGGTTCTGATGCTCCGTCCATCACCACCCCCTTTTGTACCGCTTTGTTCGCCATAAGTTGGCAGGGTATGCTCAGACGTGAGTCCCTTGCTCACTTTGCCACTGGATTCAAGCAAGCCTGGCTGAAGACGGCTGAAATGCCAGAAACCGGTCCTAGGAAGCTTGTTTCCGGTCCAGGGAAGGCATGGCTTGGCAGTTCGGGCTGGACTGTTCCCATGAGGCACAGGGTCAGACTGATTTGCATATGGCCATGTCTGAACTGGGGTGGCAGAGTGGGCTAAAGAACGGTGATGGATCAAACCCAGATCTGTTGACTGGGTGTGAGTGTTTGATTGGTTCTGATGCTCCGTCCATCACCACCCCCTTTTGTACCGCTTTGTTCGCCATAAGTTGGCAGGGTATGCTCAGACGTGAGTCCCTTGCTCACTTTGCCACTGGATTCAAGCAAGCCTGGCTGAAGACGGCTGAAATGCCAGAAACCGGTCCTAGGAAGCTTGTTTCCGGTCCAGGGAAGGCATGGCTTGGCAGTTCGGGCTGGACTGTTCCCATGAGGCACAGGGTCAGACTGATTTGCATATGGCCATGTCTGAACTGGGGTGGCAGAGTGGGCTAAAGAACGGTGATGGATCAAACCCAGATCTGTTGACTGGGTGTGAGTGTTTGATTGGTTCTGATGCTCCGTCCATCACCACCCCCTTTTGTACCGCTTTGTTCGCCATAAGTTGGCAGGGTATGCTCAGACGTGAGTCCCTTGCTCACTTTGCCACTGGATTCAAGCAAGCCTGGCTGAAGACGGCTGAAATGCCAGAAACCGGTCCTAGGAAGCTTGTTTCCGGTCCAGGGAAGGCATGGCTTGGCAGTTCGGGCTGGACTGTTCCCATGAGGCACAGGGTCAGACTGATTTGCATATGGCCATGTCTGAACTGGGGTGGCAGAGTGGGCTAAAGAACGGTGATGGATCAAACCCAGATCTGTTGACTGGGTGTGAGTGTTTGATTGGTTCTGATGCTCCGTCCATCACCACCCCCTTTTGTACCGCTTTGTTCGCCATAAGTTGGCAGGGTATGCTCAGACGTGAGTCCCTTGCTCACTTTGCCACTGGATTCAAGCAAGCCTGGCTGAAGACGGCTGAAATGCCAGAAACCGGTCCTAGGAAGCTTGTTTCCGGTCCAGGGAAGGCATGGCTTGGCAGTTCGGGCTGGACTGTTCCCATGAGGCACAGGGTCAGACTGATTTGCATATGGCCATGTCTGAACTGGGGTGGCAGAGTGGGCTAAAGAACGGTGATGGATCAAACCCAGATCTGTTGACTGGGTGTGAGTGTTTGATTGGTTCTGATGCTCCGTCCATCACCACCCCCTTTTGTACCGCTTTGTTCGCCATAAGTTGGCAGGGTATGCTCAGACGTGAGTCCCTTGCTCACTTTGCCACTGGATTCAAGCAAGCCTGGCTGAAGACGGCTGAAATGCCAGAAACCGGTCCTAGGAAGCTTGTTTCCGGTCCAGGGAAGGCATGGCTTGGCAGTTCGGGCTGGACTGTTCCCATGAGGCACAGGGTCAGACTGATTTGCATATGGCCATGTCTGAACTGGGGTGGCAGAGTGGGCTAAAGAACGGTGATGGATCAAACCCAGATCTGTTGACTGGGTGTGAGTGTTTGATTGGTTCTGATGCTCCGTCCATCACCACCCCCTTTTGTACCGCTTTGTTCGCCATAAGTTGGCAGGGTATGCTCAGACGTGAGTCCCTTGCTCACTTTGCCACTGGATTCAAGCAAGCCTGGCTGAAGACGGCTGAAATGCCAGAAACCGGTCCTAGGAAGCTTGTTTCCGGTCCAGGGAAGGCATGGCTTGGCAGTTCGGGCTGGACTGTTCCCATGAGGCACAGGGTCAGACTGATTTGCATATGGCCATGTCTGAACTGGGGTGGCAGAGTGGGCTAAAGAACGGTGATGGATCAAACCCAGATCTGTTGACTGGGTGTGAGTGTTTGATTGGTTCTGATGCTCCGTCCATCACCACCCCCTTTTGTACCGCTTTGTTCGCCATAAGTTGGCAGGGTATGCTCAGACGTGAGTCCCTTGCTCACTTTGCCACTGGATTCAAGCAAGCCTGGCTGAAGACGGCTGAAATGCCAGAAACCGGTCCTAGGAAGCTTGTTTCCGGTCCAGGGAAGGCATGGCTTGGCAGTTCGGGCTGGACTGTTCCCATGAGGCACAGGGTCAGACTGATTTGCATATGGCCATGTCTGAACTGGGGTGGCAGAGTGGGCTAAAGAACGGTGATGGATCAAACCCAGATCTGTTGACTGGGTGTGAGTGTTTGATTGGTTCTGATGCTCCGTCCATCACCACCCCCTTTTGTACCGCTTTGTTCGCCATAAGTTGGCAGGGTATGCTCAGACGTGAGTCCCTTGCTCACTTTGCCACTGGATTCAAGCAAGCCTGGCTGAAGACGGCTGAAATGCCAGAAACCGGTCCTAGGAAGCTTGTTTCCGGTCCAGGGAAGGCATGGCTTGGCAGTTCGGGCTGGACTGTTCCCATGAGGCACAGGGTCAGACTGATTTGCATATGGCCATGTCTGAACTGGGGTGGCAGAGTGGGCTAAAGAACGGTGATGGATCAAACCCAGATCTGTTGACTGGGTGTGAGTGTTTGATTGGTTCTGATGCTCCGTCCATCACCACCCCCTTTTGTACCGCTTTGTTCGCCATAAGTTGGCAGGGTATGCTCAGACGTGAGTCCCTTGCTCACTTTGCCACTGGATTCAAGCAAGCCTGGCTGAAGACGGCTGAAATGCCAGAAACCGGTCCTAGGAAGCTTGTTTCCGGTCCAGGGAAGGCATGGCTTGGCAGTTCGGGCTGGACTGTTCCCATGAGGCACAGGGTCAGACTGATTTGCATATGGCCATGTCTGAACTGGGGTGGCAGAGTGGGCTAAAGAACGGTGATGGATCAAACCCAGATCTGTTGACTGGGTGTGAGTGTTTGATTGGTTCTGATGCTCCGTCCATCACCACCCCCTTTTGTACCGCTAGAAACACCGCAGAGCGGGACGCTCTGACCGCCTGAAAGCTGTTGCAGACACGAGGGGGACTACCTGTCCCAGAAGCCATTGCCAACCGGAGGGAGGAGCCTTAGCTGCACTCGCGCCATAAAAGCGCCTAGAAACATCGCAGCGCGGGACGCGCGCGGGCGGGCCCGTCCTTGCCCGTCAGTGCCCGGAGGAGACTGGACTGGGCCACTACTCTAACGTTTTGAATATTCCTGAGGCTATTGTACAGGTGAGCTAAAGCAACTGCCCCTCATTCACTTTTGTTGTGTAGCTTTTTGTAGTATCATCATAGTAACTATGGGGAGGCGCACTACTCCACCAGTTACTAAATCGGCCACAACGAGAATTGAGAATATGTCGGAAAGAGCCGTCAGCATAGTAAGTAATGAGATCGAGCTCACTGAGAGGCGTCTATCCCTTGGCTTAGGGCAATCTATGCAATCGTTAGGAGCAATTGTTGAAACAAATGACTTAATTATAAAAGTCCCGGATGCTCCTGTTGTGGCTTGTGAAGATGTTTGTGATATAATCACCCCAGTCTCACCTGAACTACATTTTGAAAGATCTAATGAATTGCTTTTGGGGGCAAAACGAAAAAGAAAACCAGGAAAGTCAATTTGCGTGAAAAGAAAGCAACCAGCTCGCCCATGTTCCACCCGTACAACTTTAAAATCATGGATTCGCTCATCCTCTAACCAAACATCTGTCGAGGCTCTTGTGCATGCCCCACTGATCGAACCATGCCTTCACTCAATCGGAACTCAGACTGAGATTGACTCTCTGCCTCCTATTAAGGATAACGATAATCACATCAGGGCAATTGATATTAATGATTTGGTTAACATTATTTCTGATTGTGTTAAGCCTTTACTTAATAATTTTCTTTCTACTTTGAAAGGTTGTATTCATGATGTTCAGTTCGTACAAAATGAACAGTCTGTACTTCAGACTATGAATGCTGCCATCCGAGTTGACTCTAAGGCACCTGACCCTACCAGTGTTAGACAGTCGGCTCAAAATGTACCTACCATTAATACTGTTACCACCCATCAATATACTCTTGCCCCATCTAATCCAAATTTGAGAGTATCGACTGTGTGACATGCAATAAAATCCGTTCATGCCTCGATAAGAAGGGTACTATGGGGGCGAAAAGCCCATTGGAACATATCACTAGAATTAATAATGGTAATTCGACAAATAACATGACAACCAGAGCCAATGCATCTATTCCCCCACATTATGGTGATAGTATGGTTAATATACAAGAAGATGTCGCCACTGATCTAATCCCTAAAATTCTTACCGAGGGTAATAATGTGGTATTAAACCTACCCCCGGAGGCCTGCCCATATGTTGTGGTTTTAGTTGGCGTCCCCCCCTAAGGAAAGATCAGATCGAATCTTGGGAGCAACTACACTGTAAATGCGTCGATTGGCTCTCTAAACATAAGAGATTCAGGCCATCCCTAATTAAGAACATTATTATGGTACGGCGCGTGGGTTGGCTGGGAACATCCCCTAAATCTATCAAAGGGGACTGTATAATCATTAACTTCCGCAGGCAATCAGTGGCGAAAACCATATTATCACCACAGATAGAGCAGAGTAATCATAGCACTAGTATATGGGCATATGGGCATTACCCCTAGGCTATTTTTACAAACCCACATTTGAAGCAGCCCGTTCCAACTCACAAAATCTTACTTCATTTTCCAACAGATTTGCATCTTTATCAGGTTTGGATTGTCAAGATTGACTGCCCACTCTGTTAATGAGTGATGTATCAGTATTGGCCCTGACTGATAAATGCTCCCAACTTAGTAAATTGGGCACACCAACTATTATGAATGACGATCTGACACTTAAAATTTTGAGCTGGAATGTTGCCGGTCTGGCATCTAAGTTAAATTTACCAGATTGGAAGGAGATAATAAGTAGCCAGGACATTGTAATGTTCCAAGAGACCTGGGTGACCCAGGAGTTGTCTATGGAGGGTTTTGAATGTTTTAATACTTTGTCCCCCATTCCTATTTTAGGAAGGCCCGTTAGTGGTCTTTCCACTTGGATAAACATCAAGGCAGGTGGTCGCACTAGAATTGTACATACAAACAGCGATATATTTCAAGTATCCCTCTATACACCGGGGGCTTCATTGTACTTGATTAATTTTTATAACAATGATTTTAAAACTGTTCCCAATATGAACTTTTCTAAATTGTTCGTTTTTATTTTAAAATTAGAAAAAGATTGTGGTGCCCTAACCAAAGGTATATGTTTGGGTGGTGATTTCAATGTTAAAATTCCAAGAGGTATTCATTCGGCTATTTGGCCTACAACTGTCGGCTCACTTAGTAAGAGAGGAGAGCAGCTAGTGAATCTCCTGAGTCTGCATAATTTCCTAGCTGTTATGGAGATTGCAGCTGCCACCCCTACTGATGGATGTATAGTTCCAACTTATAGAAGTCGGGGCTCAACCTCTATTATTGACTATGTCTTTATAACTACTCCCCTTGAAAGCCACGTGCTAAAAGCTGAGGTAATTCCAACAACACTAGGTGACCACAACCCTATTAGCACTATTTTAAGTTTCACACGCCGCCCAACGTACGATTGCACGCACGGGGCACGTGATCTAACGATAACAACTGACAATCTCCGACTTGTGTGGCGTGGTATTGATAATAATGTATTATTTCAAACAATGATTAAGCTTCATCTGAATTTGATCAATACCTGTTTGACACACACTGAATATAATATAGAGGTAGTCAACGCCTTCTCAGACCTCTCTTCAGGCATCAAAAATATACTGTCCAAGCCAATTAGGAATACTAAATTGGATCCAGGTTGGTTTAACGCAGATTGTTCTGCGGCTAACAGAGCACTAAGAAAGGCACTTGTAAGTAAACCCAGAGATAGCTCCCTCATGTCGCTACTGAGGAGAAGCTACAAGAAGGCTATCGCACGTAGGAAGGAGGAGATTATTAATGATCACTGGACTAACCTTGTGCGTGCAAACGCACTAAACAACGGTAAGAACTTTTGGAGGGCTGTTAAAGAGGTGAAACTCGTAGGAAATACATCCACACCAATTAGCTGCAATATCTCTAGTGAGTCCTGGGAGGCTCATTTTAGTAAAATCTACGCCACCCCTGACAGTTGTGAACCCAATAAGGAGTTTATATATACCGCTGAGATTCAGATCGAATTATCTGAAGTTGAAGAAGCTATTACTCAAAGTCTGGGAGGTAAAGCTCCCGGTCCAGACGGTCTTCCGATTGACCTTATTAAGAGTCATCCTGAGTTTTGGGCACCATTATTAACAAATGTTTTTAATAATCTGATGAATTCATCTATCCCTGAAACTTGGTCTTGTAGCACCATAGTTCCAATTTTCAAGAAGGGTGATCGGTCAAATCCGAGTTGTTACAGACCAATATCGTTGATTGACAACACTCTGAAAATTTTGGGAAGGGTGCTGTTTAATAGAATTAAGTCATGGGCTGAGGAACGCCAGGTTTTACATCCATGTCAGCTGGGATTCAGGAGTAAGGTTGGCACTGTGGAGCAGTGCCTTAACCTTAATCTGATTATTAGTAAGTATAATGTAGCCAAGAAAGCTCCTGTGTACCTGGCTTTCATGGATCTTACATCGGCCTTTGACTTTGTAAATAGATCACGGCTGTGGCTAACCCTGTTGAATCTTGGGCTAGATGATTCGTTAGTTTCTTTTTTGGCAAACCTGCACAGAGACCTGAAAGCTAGGGTGCGCATTAGCACGAATGGTGAGATCTCCAAAGGCATTAAAGTAGGTAGGGGGGTCAGACAGGGTTGTGTACTGGCGCCCCTCCTATTTATTTTGTATATTAATGACTTAACTAAATCTTTGTTGATCTCGACTAAAGACGTCCCAATTATTGGTGGAAACAAAATTCCTGCATTGTTATATGCTGACGATGCAGTCTTAATGGGGCGTACTCCTAAAGCTTTACGTGCTTTGGTTCAGGACTTTGTAAAGTTTATGGCAACTTTGGATTTATGCACTAATTTTAGAAAATCATTTTTAATGTCGTGTGGGTCCAACAAATATCCAAATTTTACAATTGTCACAAACTCCAATCAACTATTAAGCACTCGCACTTTTCCGGCCTAATATTTGCATCGAATGGATCATGGAATGACCATGTAGCAAATTGTAATCGAAAGTTCAATAACTCTATTAATACTATACTTAGGCTACCCAAGCCAAGGAATACAGAGGTAGTGTCTTCTATTATCAAAATTTATAGATTGCAATGTACACCAACTGCAACATATGGGGTGGAGGTTTGGGGGAATACGGCCAGCACGCCTATCCAGCGTGAAGAGAACAGATTCTGCCGCAAAATCTTGGGCGCACCATTTTTTTCCTCTACGTATGCTGGCCATAGAGAGCTTCATCTACCCTACATAGAGGATTTTATCAAGGCCCGCCCAACTTTGTTTTGGCTAAGAATTTGGAAAAATCCGGCCGCACACTTGACAAGGGAGATAATTTTAAATTGCTTAAAATGTGATAAAGGGATGGACATACCATGGTTGGCAGGGGTCTACAAAAGTTTAAGTAGCCTGAATATGGAAAATCTTTTCCTAAACCCATTAGATCATAGCTCAATTAGTATTAAAACACTGGAACAGATTCTCTATGCTTCATTTAAAGAAGTAAGACTAGCAACTGAATGCAAAAAACCTCAGTTGCTAGATATATGCAGATAGAGAATGTGTTCCCTGCTATGCCAATATATATTGTAAAACCAATCAGTTGTTGGGAAAGGGGTTTATTCTTCAGGCTAAGGACCGACACAATGAAATATCTACTGTCATTTCCCACTGGTTTTACTTCTAACTCTGACCTCCCATTGTGCCCTTGTAACAACACCCAAAAGCAATCAATGTTACATTTCTTATTCTTCTGTAATTATTGCTCAACCCCCACTAAGAAATTCCTGATCCCATATTTCAAAACTCAACATATTATTGATTGTAAGGTGGCTTATGAGATGGTGCTAGCCATTACTGATGTTGACCTATGTTTGCGAGTTGGAACATTTTTAAAAACAGTGGTGCGTTTGTGTAACCCTGGTTAACTGGATAACTTTTATAATGTATAAAATTTCTGTATTTTTATTAATTTTTGAATGATATTTTATCTGTACTTTTATGGATGTTGTTTTTATCCGAATAAAGTTCATATTGATTGATTGATTGATTGATTGATTGATATCCACAAATGCCTGAATTGAGCATTTAAGACAACTTTCAACATCCTAATGTATTGGTTTGTAGCTTGGTAAAAACAGATTTCAGCAGTTTGACAATTGGTGCATTGGCATTTTGGTACTATAATGGCAGCCTGAAGGTATCAATAAGGATAGAATAGATTGAATTCAATGCTGTTGAAGTATTATTGTAGCTTTACTTATTTAAGGGAGAAATAATGAATGGTGATGAACATTGGCACTGGCGGTGGGTTTTGGCGGTGGATTTTGGTGGAGAAACCCCTTGGGCACTAGGAACCTGACTAAAGTGGCTGGTGCTGGCAGAATTGCCTCGGCTTATTGATATGGAGATTTCTTGTGTTGAAATGAATGACTGCTACAGATGCAGATAAGTGGAAAAATGGTGCGTTTATTTGAAGAGATAAGATTTCAAGTTAAGAGCCCACACCCGCTTCTCTGGCATCCTCGGTCCTACAAACACTTAAAGGTAAAACACATAGAATGGAAGGAAAATACATTAAAGGAATACACAACAAAAAAATATAGTATTACATCAAACAATGATCTTTGAATTTTAGAGGACATTATTCATTTCAAGCATCTCTAAAGACAGCCCTTTCAATTGAAGGCCTTGATTCTCTGTTAGATGTACTCAAACTTCCCAAACTGAACCACGTTCATCATAGAGAGATATATAAGAATAGGTATCATCAGACCCATGAGGTACCTCACTGGAAGACCTAGCACCAACAGCATCTGAGGAAGCACCTCTAGCAGAGTGATGAGCACCTTCCTTCTTAAGAAAATCCCACCTGGAACTTCCCACACCACTCTCAGTAAAAACAATACCTTTGTTTTTGATGCTGTAATTTTTTAAGCTTGGTCCGGAGTAACAAGACTTCTCCTGCTCCACCACTCTCTCTCTTCAAAAAGAAGGGCACATTTGGATACTTTGACCACCTTGACTGGTTGAGTGCATTTTGACTCTCCTTTCCTGACCTTATTCGTTTTTTTTTATGAGAACCCAGTCTCCAACCAAGTACTCAACCTCCTTGGTATGATTTTTATCATCAAAATATTTAGCAATCATTTCCTGTTTCTTAGACACTTTGTTCCTCGTTTTCCCATAATAAGGTTTTGCTATAGTGTCATGGGAAAGCTATTTGACCCATACGGGGCACAATTTGCACCTGGGTTGTCTGTTAGGTAACAATTTGAACTGTGACACACCAGTGGTACTGTGTGATGTAGTGTGATGACTCCTAACTTTCTGTTTAAGAAATGTATTAACCTGCAGGACAGAAGATACAGCAGTCTGTACCCCTTCCTCCAAATATTTATTGACACATTCTACCAACCAATTAGAGGTTGGAGAGTACAGAGCCACCTGCAAATATTTCATGCTCAAATTCTTAATACATTTTTTTATTTGATGAGACTTGAACTGAGTACCATTATCAGTCACACGTTCCTTAGGTGGTCCCTCAACCTCAAAAACTATGTGAAGAAAAGTAATAACAGATGTTGTGACAGGTGTTGAAACACAACAAAAATAATTCCATTTGGAAAACATTCCACAAGCACTATCAAATATTTGGTATTGCTTGGAAGCAGTTCAAAGGGACCAGCAAAATCAAGTTCAACTTTATCTGAAGGTGCATTAGGTAGAGGAACCATGTGCAAATTAGATTCAGTCGCCTTTCAATGTTGCATATACTATAACCTGACACCCATCTATTCACTTGTGCATCAAGTACAGGCCACCAATAATATTGCTTAAATTTTCAGATGGTAGCTGTGATTCCCAAGTGACCTTCATGAGCATCATGAAATAACAATTCCCTCAATTTTGCGGGTGGTACCAAAAACTCATGATGAATTAAATATCCCTCAACTATAGATAATTCATCTGAAATGTGTGCATACAGTTTGAGCCAAATGTCCCGATACCTTTCCTGAGGCCACCCGTACTTGACATGTTTAATAACCTATTTAAGAGTAAGATCATCATTGAGAGCATTTAACTACACCTCTCTAAAATAGAATCTTGTTTTTCTGCAAAATCTCCAATGAGGGTGAAAACACACTTCACCTCCTCTTCAGATCCATTCAACTTATCATCACAAATAGGTATCCTGAGCCGGCAGTCAGCCATGACATTTTCCCACCTGGTAAATAGTGTATAGCAAAGTTGTATTCTTGCATCTTAGATAATATACTAACTAACCTGGCAGGAGCCTTACCAGTACTGTTACCATTAAGTATGTATATAATGGGTTGTGGTCTGTGAAAACTTTAAATTGGGTGCCCCAAAAAACATCTTAAACTTTTCAATCCCACATACACACACTAGAGCTTCTTTTACATTTGTGCTGTAGTTAAGCTCAGTCAAACTTAACAACCGTGAGGCAAATGCAATTATGTGCTCCTTCTTTTCCACCCATTGTGACAAAATTGCAACTAATCCTAACTTACTGGCTTCAACCATTAAAAAAACATGGTTGCCCAGCTGAGAATACCAATAACATGGGTGCTAATGCAATGAGAAATGTGAGTAGTATTCACACAATCCTAAAAATGACAGAAGAGTCTCTTTGTTACATGGTGCTGTTGCGTCTTGAATGGCACAGAAGAGACATGTTCTGTTTAATGCCCTGATCTGAAATGCAGTGACCAAGACAATCCAACTGATTAACTATAATTTACCCTTTTCTTTTCTTAGTGTAATGCCTGTTCTCAAAAACTCTAAGTATCCTTTCCAAAATTAAATTGTGTTCTCTAGCACTCTCATCAAAAACGAGTACATCGTCTTGAAATGCCTGTACACCCTGGATGCCTTTCAACACAATATCCATAATCTTTTGAAATACACTTGCTGCTGAGGCCAGACCGAAAAGTATGCGCAAGAACCTAAATGCTTCAAAAGGTGTGATAAACATGGTACGGTCCTGACGCTCAACAGCAAGTGGTATTTGATGATTGGCTGATCTGAGGTCAATCAACAAAAAAATGTTGCCCCCCCAAATTAGCTAAAAGATCCCGTACCTTGGGTAACGGGTGGCAGTCTATGATAATGCTTTTTTTGAGAGTGCATAAGTCTACACAGAGACGAATCTTGCCTGTCTTTTTCTTCATGATAATAACCGGACTGACCCATTCCAATGAATCAGTTGGTTGGAAGACTCCTTCACTGCATAGCTTATCAAGGAGTCTCTTGAGATTCACCTTAATGCTTAAAATGTACCGACCTGACCTTGTGCCCCACAGGTATGGCACCTTCCTTGAGCTTGGTTAGATGCTCAAATTTAGAAATGTTTCCAATCTTATCAGAAAAAAATATTTTGAAATGTGTTAAGTACACTATCCACATTCAAATCATTCTCATATTTAATAAATAAGATAGAATGGTCAGCTAACAAAATTGGGTTTTCAGCACCAGGAATTAACATGATCCTGAGTCTGGCCAAAACCTGCCACACTATGGTATTCCTGCCTTTAATTGCATTATAAATCTTTGTGGTGCTTTGTCTTCCCAAACAACACAGGACATATATGAAGTAACCCAGCATGTCAATGTCTTGTTCACCAAAGGCTTCAGGGGGAATATCAGTTTTATCCAGGGATCTTGTACACCATTTCTCCTTGAAAAGAACATCCAAAATGATGGTAATTGGGAGCACCAGTGTGTGCTATCTTATCTATAGGCACTTGTGCCACTGTGACCTTTAACCAAGGTCCTTTTACTCCAGATTGAGAGGTGTTTTCAGAGGAAATAGTTAAGATGACTTTTGATTATTCTTGTGAACATGAAACAGTATCAACATCAACTGTACTTATTTTCATAGTATATCTGGAACTCCCGCATGTTGGAGGCTTTCCTACTTACATCGAAGGTTTCACGTTCAACCGTCGCATTACAATGCCTGCGGTCAAAAGTGAAACCGGACGGTTTTTCCAGCTCAAGGAGCCCATTGGGCAGTCAGAGGCCCCACAGTAATCCTGAAGGACGGTGTTTCGACCGCCAGGATTAAGTGTTGGTTTTCAATAGGCTTTCCATCTTGGGCTTTCCGAAATGGAAAGCCTGTCGGAAAGCAACTTTGGGGACTCCTAACAGGGGCCCCATCCTCCACAGCCTCCAGTTGCTGGCTGAGGGGGCATCATTGTTACCCCCCTGTTAATCCCTACTCTGAGTGGGTGCCTGCCACATGGTGCAGGGATTAACAGAATCTCCCATTTCTCTATGGGAGTGTGCGCTACAGCTGCAGCACAAACTCCCATAGAGAAATGGGAGTATGCAACCACACCTTGTGGGGTCACATTGTAATACTGCAGTGTGGACCACCTACCGGGGGTAGATCAGTCCAGAATTCAGAAAGATGTTGGTCGGAGGCAACTTCGACTGAAATCATAATCTGGGCATGCATCTACAAGAGCCAAATAAAATGAACCTGTCCGTCTGTTATCTGGTGCTCATGTGAAGACTTCCAATACCTCTGGGCCTATCTGTTGCTATGTAAAACTGCATGTATGTGTGAAATGGGACACTGTTTTTTTAATGTTTGCATTTACACACATACATTATTCTCTTTATTAGAACTAGCAGCAAGTAAAACAAAAAAAATGAATGCACCTTTCTCAAGTCTCTGAGCATTGGAAGGCCTTTCTAAGGTACTGTAAAAAATTAAGTAAATATCTAAAAAGCCCAAGGTGAGTGTGAAAGGCAGCCCAGGTCTGTGCCATTACCGCAAATAATTGCCCACACTTCGCTTCATGATCGTAACCAAGCAGTGCATTGAGAAAGATTGTGATCTGCGAGTGTGGGCCTCTCTGTTTTGACTGCCCGGGCATAATTGTGGCCCCAATCAACCCCTGACTTGAGGATATTAGGAGTCCCTGAAACAACAATTACAGGGAGATTGAACTCCTTTTTAGGGACATTTTGACTAATTCCTTAGTTGGCTCCTCCCCCTTGTTTGATGGCGGCTTTCCTGGTTTGGCGCAGTGCGGTGTGAGAGGACGCTGAGGAGCTGCGGACTGAGACCTGGCCTGGCCGCGCGCTGCCCCGGCTGTTTTCCGGCGCCCACGCAGTCCTTCACGGTCTTTCACGGAGCGGTGTTCTCTGGCTCTGGCACTGGCTCTGGCACTGGAGAGGGTGCAGGGCTTGAAAGTCGACTCTGGTTCTTCATATCCCCCACAGCTGACCGCTGAGGACTGCGCAGAGTGCAGAGGTTTCGCCTTTCTTCGTCTTTACAGCCTGACGGCAGTTGCAGAGTGCAGGTTTCGGTGCTTTGTGCTTCGCAGGCAGAGAGTCGGATAAGTGCAGCGAAGTACAGAGAAGTGCAGCGGTGTGGCTCTAACAGGCAGGCTAGGCTGCGAAAATACAGGAAAGTGCTGCATGAGAATTTTTCAAGTATTGAAACCCAAGAAAATCTACGGCAGGAGAGAGGTAGGAGGGCGGCGTTACCAGTGAGTCTAATACTGATTGAAAAGTAAGACTTTATCTCACTCACCTTGCAGTGTTCACCGGGATCCCCATGGGGCGCGTTATTTGACTTTGGCGGGCTGATCTTTTGCCAATCTGCTGCTGGGGTGCTGAACGCTGCCGGACCTTGGAGGCAGCACAACTCACCCGGTTCTCTCGTCGTACCTTTGCAGAGGGTGACGGCTGATACGGTCATCAGGGACTGCATTGACCAGCGCACACTGCTATCGTCACCCCAGAGCGCCTAAAACATCGAGGCGCCTCCCGTAGCCAGGAGGAGACAGGGCTGGGCCAGGGCTCTAACATCGCCACCTACATATCTGATTACTCCGTTTTGGTGACTACACACCGCTACAGAAGGCAGGTGAGGAAAACTGGATGCCCACAAAAAGAAGTAAAATTGGTGACTAGTAGGGCTATTTTGATTCACAACTTGCCCTCTTTTCAAAACAGTACATTGCGGCTGAACTTATACATCCAGAGGGTTGTTGACCTGGCTATCTATTATTGTGCAGTTTAAGGCCGACCCTGTTGGGATTTTGGTCCCCAAATTGTGATGACTAAAGAGAGAATCAAACCAGACAATGTGGGAGGGAGCCTAAAAGGGACACTGGATGCTTTCTTTATCAGGGCAGAATCAGCCTTGGACCAAGAAATTCGTTCTGCTTAAAGAAGACTTTCCTTGGACTCCAACACAGCCCAGAAAAGATTGTCCATGGGGGGTTTAGCCAAGACAGAGAATCCGAAGGCTGTTACCCCAAAAAATGTAGACATTGTTATTACTTCCCACAGAACGGCAGAGAAAGCCAGCACTGAGGCAGGAGTAATTATGTCACCTATCAAGGAAATGACATCTGTAATTGTAATAAATGGAGTGGAGGACGGAGAATCGGGCCAATCCATGTTGGCATCTACGTCATCATCAAGGGGGGAAGGAGCGGGGGAAGAGGGGGCGGAGAGGGCAGAAGCACCAGAGCCCTGTGGGCTGCCACCTATGGAACCCGCAGAGGTTTTAACACGATCCAAAAGGGCGCGCTTAGATCAACACATGTCTAGTAGAAATGTTATGCCCGTAAGTGTCCCCACAGCCTCAGCCAAGAGCGCACGAGGGGGAGGGCCAGGGGGAGGACGAAATAAGACTACCAGAAATGTGAATAAGAAAGAACCATCAAAGGAGGATAGGCCCAAAGGGACCCCAGAAGCCACAGGCTTGTCGCAGTGTTCTAAATGCAGAGGGATGGATTTGGGCAATGAGGAGGACTCACCATTATGGCTAAGACTGAAATTATTAATCACTAACCAACTAGCACCCCTCTACACGAAAATTAGCACGCTCGAAGAAAATATGGCCAGATTGGCAGCACAGGGGACGGGCCCATCCACATTAATCACTCCCCGACCCATAGCAGCTCAGGATATGTACACCCGAGGTAATGAGGGTACGGGAGGAGTACCACAGGGGGACCTACCGCAGAGAGAGAGGAATAGTACCCACTCAGGTAGTGCGCAAGCAGAACACCCGGGGACTGGTAGAAACGAAGACACCAGAAGGAAGGAGAGCGCTCTGCCCACTAGGAAGGAAGGGCATATAATGCCACAACAAAGTGGGACAACAGGAAAGAGGGCTCAGGGGGTCAGGGGGGATGGGACTGGTGCAATTGTAGTGAATGAGCCAGTAGGGAGCAAGTTTGTCAAGGGCACAATGAATCTGCCTGTTATGGATCTTCTTCCCGCCGTGAGCCCTTATACAATAGTTCTGACAGGGGTTCCTGCTTCTACTGAAATTTGTGAAGAAACACCCCAGATGTTAATCAACAAGGCAGCACATTGGTTAAGCAAAAACACACATTTTAAACTGGAGCACTATAGGCAAATCTTAATGGCAAGATGGGTGTCCTGGATAGGCCGGAGCAGAAAGTGTTTTGAAGGAGACACAGTGATCGTAAATTTTAGATCACCAGGGCTGGTACAGGACCTCCTTGCCTATCCCCCAGGTGGCCTCAGAGGGGAAAATGACTCATTCATCCAAATGTTACCGCTGGGTTTCTTTTATAGGGACCCATGGACAAGTTCCCGAAGATAGGTCGATAGGCAAATGTATAGTGGGGTGATTGGAAATGGGCCCTTGTCTCTCACAAAAAATCATTTTGCTCCTCTGGCAAATACCTGGGGATTAGAAGACATTGATTGACATGAACGGAGCTCTCGCCGCGGCGACGCCCCCGCCGAAGCGATTGCTCCACGCATATATTCTAGTGGAGGCCTCCCAGAATGCACACAAACACCCGTTCCCATGGAAAGTGATATGGTTAGCTGTCCTAAAGAGGACAAAGGCCAGACTATAGGAGCCCATTTGACTACCCACGGCGGTCAGACATTGCCGAGCACAAGTACCATAACCCAAGGCACTATAAAAGTTTTATGATGGAACGTAGCGAGGCTGTCAGCAAAACTAAAAAATTATGAATGGGTGGCTTATATAAAAAAGTTCCAGGTCATATGTTTACAAGAGACATGGGACTGGAACAGAGACCAGCTAGCTCTTGAAGGCTTTAAGATGTTCTTTGACCTGGCAAGGAAAGGGCGGTCAGGAAGAGCTAAGGGCGGGCTGATGATCTATGCGGATTTAAAACTGAAAGGGACATGGGCAGACCTGAGCTGTAACTCTGATGTTGTACAAGGGCTAAAACTACGTATGAGGGGCCAGAACATATTATTCGTGAACTTTTATAATGCTATAGTTCCAGTGTCACCACTCATAAATCTTAGAGAATTGGGTAAAAGGCTGGAGGGAGAGACTGATCAAGAGGGATGCAAGTACGAATGGGTGCTCGCAGGTGATTTTAAATGTCACCTTTGCCCAAATGTGAAAAATACACGGGGTGTCTGGTACTCCTGTCCTCTGGAAGAGGGCCCCCATTTAGAGCTCAATAAGGTGCTGGAAAGGCATGATCTCCAATACACCATAGATTTAATAAATGGAGATGATGAAGGGCGGATAAACTCAACTTTTAAAGGAAGAGGCTGTTATTCAGTCATTGATTTTATTTTTGTATCTCACATAATGAAGCAGGAGCTTTTGGGGTTCGAAATACAATCTAGTGCATTTAGTGACCACAATCCCTTAGTTATTGTCCTGAGGGACCCAAACACCACCAACACCCTCGACAAAAGAGGTCCGAAAGGGGAGCTAATGGCGACTGATCAGGGTAGAAGGCTGAGATGGTCCAAAATTGATGTCGACGCCTTTTACGAAGCACTAATGGCAGACAAAGACCATCATATAGGGAGGTGCTTGAATCTTGAAGTGACAGGGGTCGAGCTGGTTAAGGCCTACGAAGGGGCAACACTGCACATTGATAGACTCCTCAGGGTCAAGTCCGGAAAAAAGAACCAAGGGAACATGGGTGGTTCGACCAGGCTTTTCTAAGGCTCTGAGAGAGCTGAAAATGGCTTTGAAATCCTGCCCGAGGGATAAAACCAGGGTTAAGGCGTGTCGAGGGTTACACAAAGATGCGGTTAAGCGCCGTAAATCTTTGATGCAACAGCAGGCGTGGGAGAACCTGAGGGAAGCAGTAGATACTAAAAATATGATGGCATTTTGGAAAATCATAAATGACCCTTGCTTCCAAGACAGGGAGAAACCCAAGATTGTAAACCACATCCTGGAGACCTGGCATGAGCACTTTAAAGCTCTATATAATCTTAGCACCCAGGAAGATTGCCTTGTGACCATTGAAGGGCCAGGAAGGGGGGAACCCACAATTTTCTCTCTTAATGAGATTAAGGCGCCTTTTACGAAGCACTACTGGCAGACAAAGACCATCATATAGGGAGGTGCTTGAATCTTGAAGTGACAGGGGTCGAGCTGGTTAAGGCCTACGAAGGGGCAACACTGCACATTGATAGACTCCTCAGGGTCAAGTCCGGAAAAAAGAACCAAGGGAACATGGGTGGTTCGACCAGGCTTTTCTAAGGCTCTGAGAGAGCTGAAAATGGCTTTGAAATCCTGCCCGAGGGATAAAACCAGGGTTAAGGCGTGTCGAGGGTTACACAAAGCTGCGGTTAAGCGCCGTAAATCTTTGATGCAACAGCAGGCGTGGGAGAACCTGAGGGAAGCAGTAGATACTAAAAATATGATGGCATTTTGGAAAATCATAAATGACCCTTGCTTCCAAGACAGGGATAAACCCAAGATTGTAAACCACATCCTGGAGACCTGGCATGAGCACTTTAAAGCTCTCTATAATCTTAGCACCCAGGAAGATTGCCTTGTGACCATTGAAGGGCCAGGAAGGGGGGAACCCACAATTTTCTCTCTTAATGAGATTAAGGCCGGCATAGAAGGATTGACCAGAAATAAAGCGCCGGTCCAGATGGTGTCCCCCCGGACTTGTTCTTAGCGTATGCAGAGTTGTGGGCCCCGATTTTAACTAGGGTTATAAATGCTGCAGTGTGCACGGGCATGCCTGAATCTTGGTCAACAGACATAATTGTGCCAATCTTTAAAAAAGGCAACAGGGAGAGCCCGTCCTGTTACAGGCCAATTTTCCTGATAGATGTGTCCGTGAAAGTCCTGGCAGGGTTATACTTAACCGTCTATTAGATTGGTCAGAAGAACATAAGATCATAACGGACACACCATATGGTTTCAGGGCCGGCCGGTCCACAACGGACCAATTTCTCAACCTGTGCCTCCTGACCGCCAAGTACACAAAAGCGAGCCAAGGAACTGTGCACTTGGCGTTCATGGACCTCACAGCCGCATTCGATCGGGTAAACAGGAACAAACTGTGGGAACTTATGGAGGGACTGGGAGTGGATCAGGGCCTAGTAAATATTTTGAGATCCCTACACATGAATACCCATGCCCAGGTTAGGTACAACGAGGAGGGCAGTCTGACAGATCAGTTCCCCTGTACGAGGGGAGTTAGACAGGGCTGTATTTTAGCACATTTTTTATTTACCCTCTATATTAATGGCTTAGAGAAAGCACTGGCTGGGCTGGGAGTGGACTCGCCTAAGATAGGTCACAGGGAGGTTCAGGTTCTGCTCTACGCAGGTGATGCGGTACTTCTGGCCCGAACCCCGTGTGGCCTACAAACTTTGTTAGACGGTTTTATCCACTTCATGGAGAGCCTGGATTTGTCAGCAAACCTAGCCAAATCCTACATAATGGAGGTATGGAAGGCACCCCAAAAGAAATATAAATACACGATTGGGGCACATTGTATTGAAAAAGTACAGTCCTTCTCATACCTAGGGATATTGGTTGACTCCAGGCTTAATTTTAAACCATTGCTGGAGGATAAATGTCGTTCACTAACCAGAAGTATGGGGGCAATTATGAATCACGCACATAGGCTGGGCCGTTGTGCTCCTGACCAGATCCTGATTCTCTACAATTCAATATGTTCCGCCAAAGTTCTCTACGGTAGTGAGGTCTCGGGCTTTGTGGACACAAAGTCGCTCCATACCGAAGAGAATAAACTTTTAAGAAGACTGCTGAAAGTGCCTCAAAGTACCCCGGGCTTCATTGTACATGAAGAGCTGGGTGTTGCCCACATCGAGGACAGGATAACATTAAAACCGGTTAGCTGTTGGATTAAGATCTGGTCAAACCCAGAGGTGGCCCTGACAAGAGATATCATTCAGGACTGCCTGCCCCGGGACATAGGGATGAATATCCCATGGCTCAAATATGTTAGAGATTCTCTCAAGTCCACGGGTCACCTGGAACTTTTTACTCACCCTACTAAAATCTTGGCAAAGGATAAGAACATTGTTAAAGGGGAGTTTTTGAATTTACTGGGTTCTATCAGGGAAGACCAAGAGATAACAAAACCCGCAGTGAGAAGCCACATACTGACGAAATCTTGTCCGGGCATCGAACCTTACCTGTATCTCATCCACAGTGCCCAGGATAGGTTCCTTATGACACGCGTCAGGTTGAACTCCATACATCAAAGCCTAGCAGTGCCTGCAGGTTTTACTAAAATGGTGGAGCAGAAGGGTCCCTGCGGCTGCGATCTCCGATCTCCGCAGGACACCCTTCACTTCGTGCTGTTATGCCCGTATTACATGCTCCCAAGGAAACATTTTTTAAAAAGAGTTTTAAAAAAGGCTGGTTTTAGACAGGCCAAGGTAGCTTTACTGTACCTGAAACTTTCTGCAGATATTTTAACATTGCACTGTACTGTAAACTTTCTAAGAGTAGCGATGCGCCTTAGGAACACAAGAGGGGATATGTGAACTGTGTACTATGAATGGTTTTTTCCCTTTTTTATGATACTGGAGCACTTCAACAACCTTTGGCTGTTTACATAATGCACATGCACTTTATTGAATCTGACTCATTATCAACGTTAGGCCCCGCGTCCCCTATGTATTGCACATGCACTTTCAGTAAATTACATAATTTTAGACGTGTTTTCTGATCCACTGAGGAAGTTTGGGGGGAAAATGGAGCGCTGTATGTACTGTAATGCTGTTTTAACCAGAATAACTGCCCGATTTTCAAATTGTAATGTTCGTCTCTTTTTATCTAATGGCTTGTACTGTATTTTTTATCTGTGTTTTTATGGCCGTTTCGGCCGAAATAAAGATTCTTGATGACTAATTCCTTTGACAGAGTCCAATTTTCCCAAATGCTTACAGTTTACAGAGTGGACCCATTTTTGCCACTGAGGCGAGTGCTCGGAACGGCCTACAGCCCAATCTTTGCCAACCTGCTAAACCATAATGCTCAAGATTCAGGGCCAGATGGACAGACCTTTACTTTTGTGATCCTCTAATTGTGATTAGTTTGTTACTCGCAATTAGAGAATGACAAAATGAAATGTACTAATGTGTCTCAGACATATTAGTGATTCCCAGATGGGTCGCAAAGGACCTGCCTCATCAATATTCAATTTACGATGCATTGGAAATGGGCAATAATGCAGGGATGGTGGCCTGCATGGGTCAGCAGACCACCATGTTTGTGTTTGCTTTTTACATAAAGCAACTTTTTTTTCAAATGCAGCCCGCTTTCTTTAAAGGAAAATGGGATGTGTTTAAAAGAAAAAAAGAAAATATTTATTTTGATTATTTAACAACCTTTGGCTGTTTACATAATGCACATGCACTTTATTGAATCTGACTCATTATCAACGTTAGGCCCCGCGTCCCCTATGTATTGCACATGCACTTTCAGTAAATTACATAATTTTAGACGTGTTTTCTGATCCACTGAGGAAGTTTGGGGGGAAAATGGAGCGCTGTATGTACTGTAATGCTGTTTTAACCAGAATAACTGCCCGATTTTCACATTGTAATGTTCGTCTCTTTTTATCTAATGGCTTGTACTGTATTTTTTATCTGCGTTTTTATGGCCGTTTCGGCCGAAATAAAGATTCTTGATGACTAATTCCTTTGACAGAGTCCAATTTTCCCAAATGCTTACAGTTTACAGAGTGGACCCATTTGTGCCACTGAGGCGAGTGCTCGGAACGGCCTACAGCCCAATCTTTGCCAACCTGCTAAACCATAATGCTCAAGATTCAGGGCCAGATGGACAGACCTTTACTTTTGTGATCCTCTAATTGTGATTAGTTTGTTACTCGCAATTAGAGAATGACAAAATGAAATGTACTAATGTGTCTCAGACATATTAGTGATTCCCAGATGGGTCGCAAAGGACCTGCCTCATCAATATTCAATTTACGATGCATTGGAAATGGGCAATAATGCAGGGATGGTGGCCTGCATGGGTCAGCAGACCACCATGTTTGTGTTTGCTTTTTACATAAAGCAACTTTTTTTTCAAATGCAGCCCGCTTTCTTTAAAGGAAAATGGGATGTGTTTAAAAGAAAAAAAGAAAATATTTATTTTCATTATTTAAGGGCAGGCAGTGGTCCATGGGACCACTGCCTGCTCTGAAAAAATGTTGGTGCCCCATTTACAAAGGGGAAGGGGTTCCCTTGGGGATTTCTTCTAGTTTGCGAATGGGTTACCACCAAGTTGGTGGTGACTGCAAATGTTTTGCGACTGCATTCCTTGTTGCAAAACATTCCTAAATACCAGGGCGACTCGCTATTAGGAAGGAAAGCCCTCAACACGCCCCTTCCTAATAGCGACTTGTTAACCCTATTTTGCGACTCATTTATAGGCTACCAACTCATAAAAGAGGGTTGGTACATGTCAAAAAGCATTTTACTGGTCATAAATGGCCTGATGGGCTGTTTGCCACTGGTAAAATACTTCGTTTCATCTGGCCCTCAGTACTGAGATGATCTATAGAGAAACATGTCACTCTGTCCCTCTATTCTGATTTCATTGTAGTAGGCCAGAAAGCCAGGCAAGCATATACTCATTTAAGCAGAAGCCTTTAGAAGTTAAACTTAGCACCTACTATATCGTTTTGCACACATTTGAAAGTGTAGGCACAGAGTAAAACTCACATTTTTACTGATCTTCAGGCTCTAATGGCATTCGTCCAGAAGCTGCACAGGGCTAATAAGAAAAAAGTAAACAATCCTAGAGTTGTTGATGCAGCACCAAACCTGTTGAATACCAAACTATCTAAACTACATGTGTTGTCAGTTCCCAAATATTAGTGTTCTTTCTCTTCATGACATTTTATATTTGTATTGTTTTGAAGAAAAGTGATCTTATAGACATTACATGTGTGTAATTGATGGCCTACTAATATTGGATGATAGTTTCCTCTATACTACAAGCGCTGTTTGTAATTGATTGGTTGAAGCTCACAAACCTGCAATGTATAAAAAGGGAGACCCATGGCAATTAAGGTATAGCACACAAGCCCCAATGTATGAACTATAAACAATGAGGTATGCTGTTCCTGGTAGTGAGAAAGAAGAAGGGGGTACGCTCCTATAAGGAGCAAGGGCCTCACACACCCTAAAGGGTGTCATGCTTCATCATAGGGCAGGGCCTTGTTGAGCTGACGCGGCAATGGCCAACAGGCCCCCCATGGGGACTCTTTGCCGGAGATCTTTTATAAACAGTGGTCTCAGCTGTAGATGAAGCGGGTATGTGTCGGACGTGTGGTGTCAATAAAAAGTGGGTAGAGTCTAGGGAGTGTGTGGATTAAAAATAACTATGGGTGCCTGCTGAATTCACTTTAATTAGCTGGTTGCATGTCATGGTTAAAAAAAATGATGCTAGTTTTCTCATCAAGTATTTAGGTGAAAATGACAGTCAACATGTTTCATGCCCTATATTGTTAAAACGGTTGTGACATTTCTTTAAGACCTAAAACATCTACTAACTACTCGAACCATGTCTGTTAGCCATATCTTGACCAAATACACTATCTGCAGTTAAGTTCCTCTTCATTAGGGACCAGAAGTGGTGGATAGAGGGGTTCGGAAAACTCCAGAGTCATGGGACGCACAGTGGCGCCGTGCCTGTTCGGTGCGCGGAGTGTGACGACCTACCCTCCGTCAGTCCGGTTAACAAATCTGTCTCAGCAGCTCAATAGAAGATGGGATGTCGGAGTTAACTCAGTTGAGTTTAGAAATAGTTTTGATAAGGTGCATTGGAGATCATTCATTATTTTTTTCTTCCAAATGTAAAATATCAGGGCTGGGTGGGAAGCTTGGGGGAAGATCACACGTACAAAAACATTGGCGCCCCCACAAAATGGCAGATGGAAGTATTTGCTGTCACTGGATACCCTATTTGTGTATCGCCATTATTGGTTGCTGGTATAGTGGGCATCGGATTTAGCCCTGCGACTATGAAGGTAGGACTTTGCTCATAATTGGGCTGGTATTGGAAGGGGAGTGTGGTACGGGTAAAGATGTCTTACTTACAGTTGCTGATGGTTGGTTTATAGCGCCACTAACCTAATGGAGAAAGGTAAGGTCAAAGCCCTTGCTTCTTTTTCTCCTGGAATGAAGGTTTGGATGCTGGCTCGTTTTTACCCAGTTCATAATTTACCAGTAATTTTTTGTCCATGATGTTTTGGACGTTTTATGATTACTCATCAAGTTAATCCTGTAGCATTTTGGTTGAAGTTACTTTGTATATGGAAAATTCATCCTATATTTCTTTTATCTCTACTGACACCTTATATGTCTGTTACTATTCATCAACTTTTGTGTGAACCTCCACCAATATTAGTGCAAGGATAACCTAAAATGAGTTTCAAAAGATTTGGGATCCTAAATAATTTGGAGGAATAGTTAGTTTTCTGACCCAGTGGAAGGACTAAACTTTTAATGAGCGTAACTGGGAAGATACTTCATCAGTTTGTGCTCTACTGTTGGTCTTCTGTTTTTGATACAAACATCTAAACAAGTTTGAACTATTTGAAGGTGGGAATACTGACTCATCCATGCCCAAAACTAAGTGAAAGATCAGGGAACCTCATGTCATATTGGAAGGGAAAGAAATCTCCTACAACTTAATGTTCAGTGTGTCACTCTGGCACCCTTGCACACTGATGACTAGAATTGTCTCTTAGAGGTAGTGGATTGTGTGGCGTACGGGCCATGGATGCAAGACTCCAGAAGACAGCATGATGCGTGCAATGTCAAACTAGGACTTCTTCTTGGTGGAAACATGAATAGCACAATTTCACAAACAAAGTCTCATTTTGATCATGCAAAGAATATGATAAAAAGTGGAGGTCTCTTCACTGTGAGGTATTGGAACGTCCCAATCCCTGATGTTGCAAAGTTCCTTCGTATAAGGTCATTACTTGTTTAAGCATATAAAAGATGGTGTTGGAATCAGAAGACATATCGCAACACATTTACTGCCTGAATTTTAGTTGTGCTCCTCGTCCTTTTACCATACATTTATGTCCCTCATTCACAGCATTCAATTCTTCCTTTGAAATTATCCTCTTTTATTTGTTGTTTTGCTTGGCACTATTTGCTGAGCAAGCAGTTTGGATCAACTTCCTTATGAATTGTCTGATTTTCGACCTGTACTCTGCTATTCTCTTTTCTCATTCCTGTTGTCCAAGGTAGTTTGCTGCCTTCGCTGATGTCACTAACACGCTCTCCATCTTCAACCAAGAACTAAATAAATTGCCAAATGAGGATTTTCCACTTTGTGGGTTTTCTTCCTGGCAGAGCCCCTCTAAAGAAGATACATTTCAGCTTCAACACGTAATATCCTGTGCAAGGTGGCACTATGGGTACTGGGAGGAGTCTCCCTTTCATTGGACAATTTCAAAGTTATCCTGACAAGCCTACTTTGCGTCCAGTCCTTGACATGTATAGGCTATATGCATCCAGAGTTCAGCTGACAAAGCAGTAGTTATCTCAGTACCTGGAACACATTGTGATGGCTGACTAGAAGGGCAAAGCAAAGAATTCCTTCATATGCCATCTATAAAAGCTGAAGTGAAAACTGCTATCAAATCTTTGACGAGTGGAAAGGCTCTTGGTATGAAAAGGCTCTTGGCTGAATTCTTTCACAGTTTTAAAGTGTACTAGTTATGGGAAACATCCATTACAACGCAGTTATTACAACGCTCTACCTTTACAACGTGGCTGTTAAAAGGCAACTGCCTTTACATCGCATAACAATTCAATGCAGCAATTACAAGTCATGTCACTACAAGGCGTGCCATTACAACGCATGTCACTACAACGCATGCCATTACAACGCATGTCACTACAACGCATGCCATTACAACGCATCACAAGGTAAGTAATGGGGATTTTTTAGGTTTTAGGGTGGGTATGGGTTTTGGGGTACATGAGAATAGTTATTTTTACCTCTACACTATTCAACACTTTCTCTACTGTTGCACTCACTGGAGTGTGAAGAGTAATTTGTACCCCTACAGTATCCAACTCATACCCTACTGTTGCACTCACTGGAGCGGAAATAGTAATTTTTACCCCTACACTGTCCAACACTTACCCTACTGTTGCACACACTGGAGTGGGAATAGTAATTTTTAGCCCTACACTATCCAACATTTGTACTACTGTTGCCCTAAAAATATTATGCGTTGTAATGGTATGCGTTGTAATGGAATGTGTTGTAAATATAGTTTCTAAAAATGCGTTGTGATGGCATGCGTTGTAAAATAATGCGTTGTAATGGATGCTGCGATGTAAAAACCGTGTTGTAAAAGCATGCATTGTAAATGTTTGCATTGCAAAGTCATACATTCACTAGCTTTGCATCTACTTGCAGTATATGAAGAGGCTCTGAATAAGGTCGCATTGTAACCTTAATTCAGAAGCATTCATTGTAAAACCATCAATTCCAACAAAGAAGGAGGAAAATGCTCATCATACAGACTGCTGTCCTTTTTTAAGGTGGACAATAAAATCCTGACTAAAATATTAGCAAATAGACTAATACCCCTTAGGACAGGATTAATAATGCTGGAACAATCAAGGTTCATCCATGGCTGATCAATGCAATATAATTTAGGTATACAAATGGTGCTGCTGGATCCTGTTGACCCAGCACTGCAGAGAACTGCAATTTATAAGTTGCTGAGAAAGCACTTAATTTGTTGGAAAGGAACTTTATGTTTGAGATATCTAGGCTTAATATAGTGGGTGCCCTCCTATTAAAACAGGTCCATCTTCTATATCGGACCGCACAGGCTAAGGTTAGTGTGAATAGGCTAATATCTGAGATGCTAATTTTATCCCAGGGGATGAGACAGAGCCCCACATTTTTGCCCTTACTGCTTAACGTTGCAGTAGAGCCTCTTGCGTATGTGCTCTGTGAACAGGACATCCAAAAATGCATATATATATATATATTGTATTTCAAAGTGCCCGTGAGCATTGGAAGGCACTCAACATCATCCTCTCTTCGATGCACACCTCATTGACACCGCAAGCATCTCTAGCCGACGCGTTTCGAGGCACTCGCCTCTTCTTCCTGGGCTTTTGCTCACAGAATGGCATCACAGGCTCGCATTGATTACATCACTGGCGTCTTTTATTCAAAATCTTACCCTCAATGGGGCTCGACAAGTATAGTGCCTTCTGGGACATGTGGTTCCCACAAATGCGAGTTCATTAATTCCTTTAGTAAGGGCGATGCAATAATGTACTTTTATGCTTATAGGAAATCCTTGGTAGGATGCGATGTTAAAAAAGCTTCAAACGCAATCAGATGATGTGCCAGGCGGAGTTTGAACAGTTCAGTCCGCAGCCTCTTCTCATTCAAGATGGTGCTCTTCCCGCGGCAGGGGCCGCCGCGATTATTTTGTATTTCAAAGTGCCCGTGAGCATTGGAAGGCCCTCGACATCATCCTCTCTTCGATGCACACCTCATTGACACCGCAAGCATCTCTAGCCGACGCGTTTCGAGGCGCTCGCCTCTTCTTCCTGGGCTTTTGCTCACAGAATGGCATCACAGGCTCGCATTGATTACATCACTGGCGTCTTTTATTCAAAATCTTACCCTCAATGGGGCTCGACAAGTATAGTGCCTTCTGGGACATGTGGTTCCCACAAATGCGAGTTCATTAATTCCTTTAGTAAGGGCGATGCAATAATGTACTTTTATGCTTATAGGAAATCCTTGGTAGGATGCGATGTCAAAAAAGCTTCAAACGCAATCAGATGATGTGCCAGGCGGAGTTTGAACAGTTCAGTCCGCAGCCTCTTCTCATTCAAGATGGTGCTCTTCCCGCGGCAGGGGCCGCCGCGATTATTTTGTATTTCAAAGTGCCCGTGAGCATTGGAAGGCACTCGACATCATCCTCTCTTCGATGCACACCTCATTGACACCGCAAGCATCTCTAGCCGACGCGTTTCGAGGCACTCGCCTCTTCTTCCTGGGCTTTTGCTCACAGAATGGCATCACAGGCTCGCATTGATTACATCACTGGCGTCTTTTATTCAAAATCTTACCCTCAATGGGGCTCGACAAGTATAGTGCCTTCTGGGACATGTGGTTCCCACAAATGCGAGTTCATTAATTCCTTTAGTAAGGGCGATGCAATAATGTACTTTTATGCTTATAGGAAATCCTTGGTAGGATGCGATGTCAAAAAAGCTTCAAACGCAATCAGATAATGTGCCAGGCGGAGTTTGAACAGTTCAGTCCGCAGCCTCTTCTCATTCAAGATGGTGCTCTTCCCGCGGCAGGGGCCGCCGCGATTATTTTGTATTTCAAAGTGCCCGTGAGCATTGGAAGGCACTCGACATCATCCTCTCTTCGATGCACACCTCATTGACACCGCAAGCATCTCTAGCCGACGCGTTTCGAGGCACTCGCCTCTTCTTCCTGGGCTTTTGCTCACAGAATGGCATCACAGGCTCGCATTGATTACATCACTGGCGTCTTTTATTCAAAATCTTACCCTCAATAGGGCTCGACAAGTATAGTGCCTTCTGGGACATGTGGTTCCCACAAATGCGAGTTCATTAATTCCTTTAGTAAGGGCGATGCAATAATGTACTTTTATGCTTATAGGAAATCCTTGGTAGGATGCGATGTCAAAAAAGCTTCAAACGCAATCAGATGATGTGCCAGGCGGAGTTTGAACAGTTCAGTCCGCAGCCTCTTCTCATTCAAGATGGTGCTCTTCCCGCGGCAGGGGCCGCCGCGATTATTTTGTATTTCAAAGTGCCCGTGAGCATTGGAAGGCACTCGACATCATCCTCTCTTCGATGCACACCTCATTGACACCGCAAGCATCTCTAGCCGACGCGTTTCGAGGCACTCGCCTCTTCTTCCTGGGCTTTTGCTCACAGAATGGCATCACAGGCTCACATTGATTACATCACTGGCGTCTTTTATTCAAAATCTTACCCTCAATGGGGCTCGACAAGTATAGTGCCTTCTGGGACATGTGGTTCCCACAAATGCGAGTTCATTAATTCCTTTAGTAAGGGCGATGCAATAATGTACTTTTATGCTTATAGGAAATCCTTGGTAGGATGCGATGTCAAAAAAGCTTCAAACGCAATCAGATGATGTGCCAGGCGGAGTTTGAACAGTTCTGTCCGCAGCCTCTTCTCATTCAAGATGGTGCTCTTCCCGCGGCAGGGGCCGCCGCGATTATTTTGTATTTCAAAGTGCCCGTGAGCATTGGAAGGCACTCGACATCATCCTCTCTTCGATGCACACCTCATTGACACCGCAAGCATCTCTAGCCGACGCGTTTCGAGGCACTCGCCTCTTCTTCCTGGGCTTTTGCTCACAGAATGGCATCACAGGCTCGCATTAATTACATCACTGGCGTCTTTTATTCAAAATCTTACCCTCAATGGGGCTCGACAAGTATAGTGCCTTCTGGGACATGTGGTTCCCACAAATGCGAGTTCACCATCTTGAATGAGAAGAGGCTGCGGACTGAACTGTTCAAACTCCGCCTGGCACATCATCTGATTGCGTTTGAAGCTTTTTTGACATCGCATCCTACCAAGGATTTCCTATAAGCATAAAAGTACATTATTGCATCGCCCTTACTAAAGGAATTAATGAACTCGCATTTGTGGGAACCACATGTCCCAGAAGGCACTATACTTGTCGAGCCCCATTGAGGGTAAGATTTTGAATAAAAGACGCCAGTGATGTAATCAATGCGAGCCTGTGATGCCATTCTGTGAGCAAAAGCCCAGGAAGAAGAGGCGAGTGCCTCGAAACGCGTCGGCTAGAGATGCTTGCGGTGTCAATGAGGTGTGCATCGAAGAGAGGATGATGTCGAGTGCCTTCCAATGCTCATGGGCACTTTGAAATACAATATATATATATATATATATATATTCACTTAAAAAACCATAGGTTTCACACATGTTATAGTTAGGTGGACATTTCACTCGTAAAAAACCAATGAAATTCCCCTGTTATAGTTAGTTCAGATAACTATAACTCACGTGCCCGCAATCCACTGCTCATGACGTCACATATTACATCACTCATGACATGGTCAGTGGCATCACTCATGACATCACTGATGACATCATCCTTGTGATAGAGTGGCGGTCGCGCGAGTTATAGTTATCTGAACTAACTATAACGGGGGAATTTCATTGGTTTTTTACGAGTGAAATGTCCACCTAACTATAACATGTGTGAAACCTATGGTTTTTTAAGTGAATTTGCAAGGTTTTATAAATGCTAATTCCTAACTAAAACGTGTGTGAAACCTATGGTTTTTTAAGTGAATTTGTACGGTTTTTAAAATGCTAAGTTATGTATGTACTATTATATATTTTTTTTAAGGTTTTTCACCGTGCGCGCACCCCGCGATTGTTTTTTACAAAAAAATAAAATGTTTTTTTCACCCTTCGGGGTCCTTCAGGCTAGGGGGTCAGGAACACTCTACCCTGCCCCCTTTTCACGTTCGCCACCTCTCTTTTTCACTGTCGCACCCAAAGCAAACAAAATGGCGGCCGACACATCCTGATTTTGACCGATTCGAACGTTGACTGACCAATCAGAATTACGCTCGCGCACGTTAGGGTGCAATTTTCTCAGGAACTACTGAACAGATTGACTCCATATATGCAAAAGGCACACGCCTGACCTGAGGACTACCTCTCTGCCAAATTTCAAGTAATTCTGTTCAGCCGTTCGGGCTGTACCTTCGACTAAAGGTCCTATGGGAAAATGCATGGGGAAAATGCGTTTTGGGACCCCCCTTTTTTCTCGGCCCCCGCTTGACGAATCACCCCGAGACTTTCAGGGTAGGAGCTGAGCGGAGCGCCCCATTAGTTGTGAAAATTTCGCGAGGATTCATCAACCGGCGCCAAAGTTATTCAAAATAGAATTTTCAGATTTCCTATGGAAACACGGTCCTAACTATAACTATCTACTGGCGACCGCCAGTAGATAATATATATATATATATATCTTACCTGTGAGGTTTCTTTCGTTGGAGGCAACTCTTTGTGTTTGGGAATTTAACGGTCGTGCCTGGCCGTGAAGGAAACCCGCCGTGTCAGAACGGACCCTTGCATCGCCAGGCTGGTGATTGCGTGCAATGAGCGAGGTGATAGGACAAAGGCATTAAGGTGCAGCAGTGGAAAGACAGCCATGAAAGCAACCCACTGGGGAAATAATCAAGTTTTATCACAGAATCTCGCACCAGCTCACTGCAGCAAGAAGTGTTGTCACTACAGATCCCAGAAAGCCATAGTCATGGCCACACCCACTGAGGACTGGTTATCGTACATTAAATAGTGGCACCGGTGGTAGCGCGATTTCTGTAACATCGAGCCTCTGAAGAAGTGAATGTATCACGAAACGCGTCAGGCTCGCACGCTGATGCTTCTTTGCCTGAATTTTCCTGACTGCAGCCTTCGCCCAATAAAGCAGCAAATATACCTTACCTGTGAGGTTTCTTTCGTTGGAGGCAACTCTTTGTGTTTGGGAATTTAACGGTTGTGCCTGGCCGTGAAGGAAACCCGCCTTGTCAGAACGGACCCTTGCATCGCCAGGCTGGTGAGTGCGTACAATGGGCGAGGTGCTAGGACGAAGGCATTAAGGTGCAGCAGTGGAAAGACAGCCATGAAAGCAACCCACTGGGGAAATAATCAAGTTTTATCACAGAATCTCGCACCAGCTCACTGCAGCAAGAAGTGTTGTCACTACAGATCCCAGAAAGCCATAGTCATGGCCACGCCCACTGAGGACTGGTTATCGTACATTAAATAGTGGCACCTGTGGTAGCGCGATTTCTGTAACATCGAGCCTCTGAAGAAGTGAATGTATCACGAAACGCGTCAGGCTCGCACGCTGATGCTTCTTTGCCTGAATTTTCCTGACTGCAGCCTTCGCCCAATAAAGCAGCAAATATACCTTACCTGTGAGGTTTCTTTCGTTGGAGGCAACTCTTTGTGTTTGGGAATTTAACGGTCGTGCCTGGCCGTGAAGGAAACCCGCCGTGTCAGAACGGACCCTTGCATCGCCAGGCTGGTGAGTGCGTACAATGGGCGAGGTGCTAGGACGAAGGCATTAAGGTGCAGCAGTGGAAAGACAGCCATGAAAGCAACCCACTGGGGAAATAATCAAGTTTTATCACAGAATCTCGCACCAGCTCACTGCAGCAAGAAGAGTTGTCACTACAGATCCCAGAAAGCCATAGTCGTGGCCACACCCACTGAGGACTGGTTATCGTACATTAAATAGTGGCACCTGTGGTAGCGCGATTTCTGTAACATCGAGCCTCTGGAGAAGTGAATGTATCACGAAATGCGTCAGGCTCGCACGCTGATGCTTCTTTGCCTGAATTTTCCTGACTGCAGCCTTCGCCCAATAAAGCAGCAAATATACCTTACCTGTGAGGTTTCTTTCGTTGGAGGCAACTCTTTGTGTTTGGGAATTTAACGGTCGTGCCTGGCCGTGAAGGAAACCCGCCGTGTCAGAACTGACCCTTGCATCGCCAGGCTGGTGAGTGCGTACAATGGGCGAGGTGCTAGGACGAAGGCATTAAGGTGCAGCAGTGGAAAGACAGCCATGAAAGCAACCCACTGGGGAAATAATCAAGTTTTATCACAGAATCTCGCACCAGCTCACTGCAGCAAGAAGTGTTGTCACTACAGATCCCAGAAAGCCATAGTCATGGCCACACCCACTGAGGACTGGTTATCGTACATTAAATAGTGGCACCTGTGGTAGCGCGATTTCTGTAACATCGAGCCTCTGAAGAAGTGAATGTATCATGAAACGCGTCAGGCTCACACGCTGATGCTTCTTTGCCTGAATTTTCCTGACTGCAGCCTTCGCCCAATAAAGCAGCAAATATACCTTACCTGTGAGGTTTCTTTCGTTGGAGGCAACTCTTTGTGTTTGGGAGATATATATATATATATATATATATATATATATATATATATATATATATATATATATATATATATTTATATATATATATATATATATTTTGTAGCTCCTTGAACTTTCACGTTTTTTGTGCACTCGCAAATGGGTGCTTTCTCGCGGACTGTGTACCCGCAATTATGCCAGCTTCCAACCTCACATTCTCCTTTTGAACGTAAAGAAAAGCACTTACGGGGCGAGTCCAACATTTATATTTCACGGACTTACAGCAACCAGACGCGTTTCGGCAGTCACCTTTTTTTATGGTAATCAGGCGCGCTGGAAACGGCCATCTTTTATGTCAGTTACTTTCACTACACCACTATTAGTGAACACTGGGAAAGGACATATTTTTCACAAAATCGGAGCTATCTTGGAGTATGCATAAGATCTTTGCAATTGCCACATCTCATCGGGTGCGCAATGAATAATAATATATACATAAATACATATATACATTTTCAAGGGCTCATTCACCAAAGCTCATGTACATTTATATATATTAAACACATAGACCCATTGATGGGTATTCCAAATTCGATACATACAGCCCGCGAATGGGCTTATAGTGCACTCGATTGTTCATTTACACAACATTTTGATACAATTTTATGTATATATGCCATCAACTGAAGCCCTATATGGGCCTTGAAATTGTTGTGTAAAACATGCAACAGATCCTCACAACTTAAACCGTGACCCTTTCCCAGTAAAGACCCCCTACTAAACATATATAGGCACTTTACATAATTTCATCTCAATCATATCATACCTTAATGAGTTTCATAATCAGGCGGTAAACAATTTCTTTAATACATGCAATGCTCCCATAGCCATGGGAGTATCTCACTAATCACCTACATGTACTGAGAGTTCCTCATTACAGTTTAAACCTTTAGGTACCTTTGTTTGGAGATCAATGATATACCTGGATTCTAGTCTTCTTAGACTGATAACCCTATCTCCACCTCTTGGGTTTAGCGGGACATGATCTAAAGTAAAGAAGGTCAAGAGGTCTCTGTCACTGTTGTGCTTGGCCTTAAAGTGTCGAGCTACCGGGTACGACAGATCACCATTTTTAATTGCCTGTGTGTGCTCTAAAATTAGCATCTTAGTTTGATGTATGGTACTCTCAATGTACCTGAGTCCACATGGGTAATTCAAGCAGTATACTGTGTATGGTGTACTGCACGTAATACATTTCTTGATGGTTTAAGGTTTCTGTACCCCTGGTATTTGGTATGTTAGTACTCTTCTGCTACCTGCGCAAGCTTTGCACTTGCCACAGGGATAATATCCCTGTAGCTCCCTATCGAACAGCTTGGGTGCTTCTCTTCTCATATAGCTGCTCATGAGGGAATCCAGAAGGGCCCTTGCTTTATGAAAGGTTAACAATGGTCGCGCAGGAATATCCATACCAATAACTGGATCCATTTTAAGCAGGTTCCAATTCCTGCAGAAAATGGTTTGCAGTTTCTCTGCTTTATTCAAAAATGTTGTAATCATTCTAAAGCCGCACTTATCACGCTTTCCAATAGATTTCTCTTCCAACAGTTTATTTCTAGGGACAGAATTCACTTTCCGCAATGCCCTTATTAAAACCTGCTCACCATAACGAATGAGCCCTTGAAAATGTATATATGTATTTATATATATACTATTATTCAGTGCGCACATGATGAGATGTGGTAATTGCAACAGTCTTATACATACTCCAAGATGGCTCCGATTTTGTGAAAATTATGTCTTTTCTCAGTGTTCACTAATAGTGGTGTAATGAAAGTAACTGACATAAAAGATGTCTGTTTCCGGCGCGCCTGATTACCATCGGAAAAGGCGACTGCCGAAACGCTTGTGGTTGCTGTGAGTCTGTGAAATAAAAATGTTGGACTCACCCCCGTGAGTGCTTTTCTTTACGTTCGAAAGGAGAATGCGAGGTTGGAAGCTGGCATATATATATATATATATTATCTACTGGCGGTCGCCAGTAGATAGTTATAGTTACAACCTAGTTTCCATAGGAAATCTCAAAATTCTATTTTGAATAACTTTGGCGCTGGTTGACGAAATCTCGCGAAATTTTCAAAACTAATGGGGCGCTCCGTTCAGCTCCTACCCTGAAAGTCTCGGGGTGATTCGTCATGCGGGGGCCGAGAAAAAGGGTTGGTCCCAAAACGCATTTTCCCCATGCATTTTTCCATAGGACCTTTAGTCGCAGCTACAGCCCGAACGTCTGAACGGAATTACGTGAAATTTGGCAGAAAGGTAGCCATAAGGTCAAGGAAGTGTGTGTAAATCTGTTCAGTATATCCTGAGAAAATAGCATTTAAAAGCATATCAATATCTATACGTGCGCACCATGCGCGCACGGTGTGCGCACCCTGCAGTGCGCGAGCGCAATTCTGATTGGTTGTTAGATGTCGGTAAACATTCGAATCGGTCGAAACCAGGAAGTGTCGGCCGCCATTTTGTCTCTCGCAGTCTGAGGGGGTTAAAATAAAAGGTGGAGAACTTGAAAAGGGGGCAGAGTGGACAGTTCCTGACCCCCTAGCCTTGGTCAGGGGGTCACAGAAGGACCCCCAAGGGCGAAAAAAACAATTAAAAAAAAATAAAAAATTGCAAGGTGCGCGCACGTTGCGCGCTGGCAGAACCGTGGGTGCTCGGTGCGTGAAGCGCACCGAGCGCCCACAGCGCGCGCACCATGTGCGAAGCGCATTGTGCGCGCACGGTGCGCGCACAGTGAAAAACCTGAAAAAAAAAAAATACATAACTTAGCATTTAAAAAACCGTACAAATTCACTGAAAAAACCATAGGTTTCACACACGTTATAGTTACGAATTAGCATTTAAAAAACCTTGCAAATTCACTTAAAAAACCATAGGTTTCACACATGTTATAGTTAGATGGACATTTTACTCGTAAAAAAACAATGAAATTCCCCCGTTATAGTTAGTGCAGGCAACTATAACTCACGCGACCGCAATCCTCTGCTGATGACGTCAGATATTACATCACTGATGACATATGTGTCTTTATGAAAAATAAATATTTGTAATATATGTATAGCTAAAGATTAATGGAAGAAGACATGGGTAAATAAGTGTCTAAATACAGTGATGTAATATCTGACGTCATCAGCAGAGGATTGCGGTCGCGTGAGTTATAGTTGCCTGCACTAACTATAACGGGGGAATTTCATTGGTTTTTTACGAGTGAAATGTCCAGCTAACTATAACATGTGTGAAACCTATGGTTTTTTAAGTGAATATATATATATTACCTACTGGCGGTCGCCAGTAGGTAGTTATAGTTAGGACCACGTTTCCATAGGAAATCCGCAACATTCTATTTTGAATAACTTTGGCGTCGGTTGACGAATCCTCGCGAATTTTTCAAAATAGGTGGGGCGCTACGCTCCGCTCCTACCCTGAAAGTCTCGGGGGGATTTGTCAAGCGGGGGCTGAGATAAAAGGGGGGTCCCAAAACGCGTTTTTCCCATGCATTTTTCCATAGGACCTTTAGACACAGCTACAGCCCGAACGGCTGAACAGAATTAATTGAAATTTGGCAGAGAGGTAGTCCTCAGGTCAAGGAAGTGCCTTTTGTAGGTTTGGTGTAAATCTGTTCAGTAGATTCTGAGAAAATAGCCTTTAAATCAATATATATATCTGAGCCAGCGTACGGTGCGCTTACGGTGCGCTTACCGTACGCGTACGGTGGCGTGCGCGAGCGTGATTCTGATTGGCCCTTAGATCTTAGTAAACATTCGAATCGGTCGAAACCAGGAAGCGGCGGCCGCCATTTTCTCTCTCGCACTTTGACAGGGGCTTCAAAAACCAAGTGCAAAAACATGTAAAGGGGCTGTTTACACAGCTCCCAAGCACCTAATCATGTCGAGGGAGTCCCCAACGACCCCCCAAGTGAAAAAGGCAATGTTAATTTTTTCGTAAATTTCGCCGATTACGCTTACCGTACGCGTACGGTAAGAAATAATAAAAAAAAAAAAAAAATATCCACATTTTCCCTACCCCGTGTTCAAAAGGTGCCCGAAGGGCACCTTTTGTGCATGGCTTATTATCGCTATTCAAAACATATCTTTTACCTGTCACAACGATGCTCATCATATGTCCTCCATGTGCGCACGGTGCGCGAAGCGCATCGTGCGTTCATGGCCCATCTAGCGTAACGTGGGCACGCGGTGCGCGAAGCGCACCCCGTGCTCACTGTGCGCGCACGGTGCGCGAAGCGCACCGTGCGCACACGGAACGAACTGCGTTAAGTGGGCGCGCACGCCACAAATGGCGTAAAGTAACTTAGCATTTAAAAAACCGTACAAATTCACTGAAAAAACCATAGGTTTCACACACGTTATAGTTAGGAATTAGCATTTAAAAAACCTTGCAAATTCACTGAAAAAACCATAGGTTTCACACATGTTATAGTTAGCTGGACATTTTACTGATAAAAAACCAATGAAATTCCCCCGTTATAGTTACTGTAGGCAACTATAACTCACGCGACCGTAATCCTCTGCTGATGACATATGTGTCTTTATGAAAAAAAAAATATTTGTAATATATGTATAGCTAAAATTTAATGGAAGAAGACATGGGCAAATAAGTGTCTAAATACAGTATTAGCATCAGCAGAGGATTACGGTCGCGTGAGTTATAGTTGCCTACAGTAACTATAACGGGGGAATTTCATTGGTTTTTTATCAGTAAAATGTCCAGCTAACTATAACATGTGTGAAACCTATGGTTTTTTCAGTGATATATATATATATGTGTGTGTGTGTGTGTGTATGTATGTATGTACCTCAGCCCGCAATGTTCGAGTGCTGGAAAGGAACAGCAGAACAAAGCCTGTAATAGCCAGTGAACTGTGTTTCAAGGGCCCACTGGGGGCTGTGACAATTTGAACAATAGTTTCAGATGCGGGACCCACTAAAGGTAATTTAAATATGAAGAAGACACTACAAAGTCCAGCATGCCACACCACTAAAAACGAGTGTCCACGCCCACTAAAGGGGAAATACTATATAAATGAATGCTGAATTGCGCTAGTCCTTTTCATCACGACCGCACTGAAATTCAACTGCCTGTGATCAAGGTGCGAAGAGCACTGAAACGCGTAAGGCTTAGAAAATATACGAGAAATCAGGAAGCTGGCGTGCTCCTAATATGCTGCTGTTGTGTGCGCTACCAAACAGGAGACCTTTGAAATACAAAATTAATTAACGGCTGTCGAGCCGTGGGAGCTGCACCGTCCCTAGAAGAGAAGGGAACCTCAGCCCGCAATGTTCGAGTGCTGGAAAGGAACAGCAGAACAAAGCCTGTAATAGCCAGTGAACTGTGTTTCAAGGGCCCACTGGGGGCTGTGACAATTTGAACAATAGTTTCAGATGCGGGACCCACTAAAGGTAATTTAAATATGAAGAAGACACTACAAAGTCCAGCATGCCACACCACTAAAAATGAGTGTCCACGCCCACTAAAGGGGAAATACTATATAAATGAATGCTGAATTGCGCTAGTCCTTTTCATCACGACCTCACTGAAATTCAACTGCCTGTGATCAAGGTGCGAAGAGCACTGAAACACGTAAGGCTTAGAAAATATACGAGAAATCAGGAAGCTGGCGTGCTCCTAATATGCTGCTGTTGTGTGCGCTACCGAACCGGAGACCTTTGAAATATAAATATATATATATATATATAAATATATATATAAGGCGCCCTATCATTCACCCTTTGTATGTGGAATAATCTATTCTTGTCTATCAACAGAACAAATTTATATATGATCATATGGGAAGTGATTTAATTTGATGGCTTCTCTGATCTCAATATCAATTGAAAAAAAGTTGAATTCCTACCATTTACAGGGGTCACGAGAGAGGTAACAGACTCTACTGACTTCGAAGGAGCAGGGATTTACTTTGATTTTGATGCAATCCTACAAGTAAACTATGAGGAGGCACTGGATAAGAGAGAAGTGCAGATTGCCAGATGGATGATACTACTTTTATCAATGTAATATAGAATTTACATAATTAAAACTGAGGTCCTGCACAAACTCTATTATCTTTTCTTGAATGTACCAATGCTTAACATAAGAAGTTTTTCAATAAACTCAGGGTGATACTCTTTCACCTTACTTGGGCATACAACATGCATGAGATGTATAAAAAAGAACAGCCAGACCTTTCCAGCAGATAAGTCTGGGTGTCATGGAGCTCTGCCTGCTTAGTTTGGTAGCACAATTGCATGTTTTGATAATTTGCTTGACAGCAGATACTTATACGCAGAGGGCGATCATTGCTATATTGCTGGAGATAGGCATTTTAAAAGATGCCCTCTGTGTGTAAGCAACATGACTAACTACCACAATAGACACTATCATCTGCACTAGATGGCCTGGTGTCAGCGGGCTCAATCTGGTGGACTACACTACTTGTGCACCCCCATTACAAATGGCAAGCAATCTGTTTAAAACTGATACTAAGGAAGGGTCAACTCAAATCCTTGATCACTTATGACAAGAGGTGTGTAGGGGTGGTCTCCGGAGGGATGATTCATAAGGCTACAAAAATTCCAAACTAAGGGTCGAAGCATGCAGCTTGCATTTCTACTCTACTTTAGCCTGCGGCAAACCCTACAGACCTTAAATCCCTGTGTTTCCCCGCATGTGAATACTAGGTACTCTCTAACATGTTAGTTAGAGGAGAGATGAAGAAATTGGTATCTTTCTTGCATCAGGAAGAATTGAAAGGCGAAACAAGTTATAATCCTTTAGTAAGGTCCCATTGGGAGACAGATTTGAGGCACCTGATAGTGAATGGGTCCTGGACGTTTTGCAGCATTCAACTTATGTCTATTTACTTGACCGTTTTTTGTCAGGATGTTTGCACATCTCTGAGTCAGAGCTTTTTAAAAACAAATCCTCATAATGATGTTCAAGCATGTGTACCTCGTTGGTCTCTTTGTGCCTACATACAAAACATGTGCTTTTTTCACACATTCAGGATATGTTTCGGTGCAAACCTCACATCGATATATCTCTGCACCCTGAAGACATAATAAAACTCAGGAGCTATCTTTATTTTTTAATAAATGTGTTCACTACTTTGTTACATTTCCCACAAGGGAAATGGGCAATCATAAATCCCAGAACAGTCAGCAAGGAAACGTTGCCCTTAATGTCTGGAGTCTGACAATATGGTGGGGCATATTTGCTAATATTTCACACAACGCAGCACAGTAAGGCAACTAGCTTCACTGCATTGCATGAAGGGGAGACATTATAAATGCACCATATTTACAAAGATATAGCATATTTCTTTATCTTCTTGATATGTGGCACAGTGTGCTGCCTAGCTTCTACGCCAGCACCTGTGCACCATGGGGCAAAGGTGCCTGCTTTATGAGTAGGATTGTTTTTGTGCAGGAAAGGACACCTTCCTGCACAAAAGCAATCCTTTAAGGCATTTTCATTTTTCAATGCGTGATGCAGAATGAATTACACATAAAAAATGGAAGTAATGAGGAGAATGACTAGATCTGTGAGGCATACCATTTTGAATCATTCACAGGTTTACAACTCTTTGTAAATCTTGGAATGTGCCAAAATCCATAGGTAGAATCATGGGAAATCACACTCTTTACTTGTGGAGCACCTCCTTGCTGCAAGGCAAAGGAAGGCAGAACACTGCTAAACTAAGCAGACCTGTGCACAGTGGCTATGTGTGTCTTAGTCAACCCCAGTTAAGCGCCTACTTTGCCTTGTGTCTCCTTGCATGATGCAAAGGCAACACAAGTCCTTTGTAAATCTGGCCCTAAATATGTGTGGGTTTTTCTAAGGACTGTAATCTGCATAATCAATTATGTACCATCAGCGCAGATGACCACATGTGGCTGAATCACTGTTTATGTTTCACAGTTTGTTTGGTGATGGGTATCAATCTCATGTTTGGGGTACCCACAGATGATAAGCTGGGTGCAGTGAATTTTGCACATTCCAAAAGCTCCTGAAAGCAAAATTAGTGTTTAGACTACCTGTTCTTTTGCAGGTAACACTCCTGGGCTGTTTGTAAACATCCAAGAACAATACATTTTTAATATCTGCATGCCCCAAGGTTTCTATCTTGGCATGATCTTTGCCAGCTTTGTAGCATTTATTCCGAAATCTTGGAATTCCATCAAGACTCCCTCAGACAAGAACATACCACTGCCTATCACTGAGCACTCAGCTTTGCTCCTTTGGGTGTCCTGAGAGTGGGCATACCTGACTTGAATGGGTTTTATAAGGATTTGGGATGCCCACAGGCAGAACACCTGAAGCAGCACATTTGGGAAATTTGGAAAGCTACTGAAAATTCAATGGTAGTGTAGACCACTTGTCTTTTGTTCACAGGTTTCACCCATGGAATATATATAGAACCCTTCCAAAATCACATATTTGCTACACGTCCCTACGGTAAGGTTTCTATCTATACTTGCTAGAGCATCTCACCCTCACTCTCACTGTCTTGGCCGACCAAAGGTTTGTTAGAATTTCAGCATTTTCCTCAGAATATGGTAGTTAATTTCAGTCAGTCAAAACCACTTGAATCGATTAGTTAAAATCATAAAAGTACATCACAATAATTCATACTGATGATTATATACATTATAATAATACAATATAATAAAAACATCCTAAAAATTCATCCAGACAAATAAATATATCACTAAAGTCATAATCTAAGCTGTGCATCAAATTTTTTCCTTGACCGCGCCGCGGCAGCCAGAAAGTTAGCAATGTTAAAAATATTCCATGGACAGTCTAGTAATTGCAAGTACATCAGTGCAGGTTTAACTTGAGAAAATCCTCTCCCTTGTAACAATGGTATAATGTACTTCTTTCTGCTATCAGCATAATATTTACAAAAAAAGATAAAGTGCGCAGTGTCTTGAATTGAGCTACCATCACAGTTACAAAGAGCAGCATCTTCTGGTTTACTCCAGCCTTGAAAGCTCCCTAAAACAAAATAAATCAAGTTAAAACAAAATCTAGTCAACAACCAGCGATGATAATGTTTCGTGACCAACTTAAGGTAAGGCTCAATCTGGGGAGAGGTTATTAGTAAAAAGTGAGCCCTTACCGATGCTTTTTTGAGTTCCTCTCCCTCCTGCTCTTGAGACCTTAAATTCAAAAACTGGACTTTAACCCAGCCAATATCCCCCTTGGTAATTACTTCTGGGTTCTCATAAATCTCTGGGCACCCTAACTTATAAAACATTTTCCTGATGTACAAGAGCCAAGGGATATCGGCCACTCTGTCTAATCCAATACAGTCTTTTAGAATCAATCGATTTAGGGAGAGTTCAGGGTTTAACCATATTTTCAACCAGAATATTAAAGGTGCCATATTTATACGAACGGACACATAATCCATTCCCAATTCTTGATGTATTGAAAAGGTTGGGGATGATTGGGGGATGGAGAGAAGTGAACTAAAAAATTTATTTTCTACCATCTGGACTCCCTCCGCTTTTCTGTACGCCCAGATTGCAGCGCCATAGACCGCTAAAGCTAAACATTTCGCCCTATAGATGGCAAGAACTGCATCACATGGTTTACCACCCAAACGTCGGGCAAAGCTTAATATAGCGGAGGATGCTCTACCTACACTATTCTTTTTTGCTATAAGCTGTGAGGCCCACGAACATCTGTCAATTGCAGTCTTTTTCACACAAAAACATTTCCCTGCCAAGTATTGATCCACATCTCTGTTTCCCTATTTTTTTTTAGCTTGATACAATTTAATATGTTTAAACTTTCCAGAGGTTTGAACAGGTATCCCCACAGCAAATACCAGGTAATGTTATTGATGGGGTGTGAGTCCATGGGGCATGTCTGCAGTATTTGTGGTGGGGGGTCAGACGGCACACAAGAGAAAAAAGAGAAATTAATAACCTTAGATATTTCTGAAAACTTTTGATATCGGGGAATCCATAGTGATACGGCCGACATTAATCTAAACACGTTTTATTACTCAGAAGTCCTTGCAAATGCCAAAAGATATGTAAACAAATCATAGTGCCTTTTCTGTTTGTGACAGAACTCAACTGCACTTCAAGCAAATGGCAAAAGTCCTACTATTCAATGTCCGCACAGTTGTCTTGGTAAAATCGGTATCCAAACTGTTGGGTGGGACTATTGGCATGGGACAAGAATGGGCCAACATATTGACCACAATCACATGTTTGGCTCTTTCTCTGCCAGCTACATTAGACCTACACTTATATTATCAACAGAAGTGTGGAAACACCAAGTAGTAGAAATGTGCAGCTCCCCACAAATTCTGTAATTTTCGTTTATAGAATTGTGAGTAAATTCATTTTTTAAACCTATCTCACAGGGGCATAGAACTGAGTGTCTGTGCCCAACTAAAGAGCCAAAATGGGTGTGGATTTTTTTCTTAAAATAAGAAATATCTAAACAGAAGCTGGCTCCACATTGGGGCAAAAAACTATGTGTCTGTGCCTCAGAAAGAAGTCAGACTGGGGAATAAAGCTCCTGTATTTCAAAAATCTCCTCCCAGTCTAAAAAGCTATGAGAAAAGATGTTGTTGTTTGAATTTGATTAAATAATTGGGGATTGGAAGGAGAGAGACTAGGAATAATACTAGTCCATCCCTTCCAATCCCCACCTCCTGATTCATTTCTTCTTTTGGTGGGTGTTAGATTTGGGGGTCTCTAGTTGGCAGAGGTAGGTACCTTTGACCAAATAGGGACACTTGCGTCTAGTCGGGGTAAGGGGTTACACTCCTAAAATAAACCCTGCTCACCCCCTTGGTAGCTTGGCACGAGCAGTTAGGCTTATCTTAGAGGCAGTGTGTAAAGCATTTGTGAACACATACAGTAATACAGTGAAAACACTACATATGGACACCACACCTGTTTAGAAAAATAGGTATTCTTTACTAGACCTAACACAAGACCAAAAGATAAAAATTCACAATACATTACTCAAAAATAGACTTTAAAATGGTAGGAAATAGGTCAGTTCTATTAAGACTGTAAATGCGACACTTTACTCTCAAAGTACCTTGGATGCGTAACGCAAAGCAAACAAAAGGGTTGCGGTGAAGGTGATGTGTCTGTTCCTTACACTCATGGGAGTGGATCCGTTGATTCCTTACTGCTGCGCAGGGGAGTTGATGCTCAGTTCCTTACTGTGTGGGGAGGTGATGCGTCTGTTTCTTACTGCTCTCGGTTACGATGCGACAAGATGATGCCTCGATGCGATACTTCTCTCCTGTGCGATGCGACAAAAAGCCGTCTTGGTTGTGATGCGACAACGTTGATGCGATGCGTGCACGCCTGATGGCCACGCGGCGACTCGATGATCTTCTGAGCTGCAACAGGCCCTGCGACAAACTTCTCCGGTGATGCGACAGTGGCCTCTGCGGCGGCGGCATGCTTCTCCGGTGATGCGACGCGCTTCGGTGATGCGATGGCGGCAGCACGCTTCCTTGGTGATATGACGGCAACTGCTGCAGCGGCAACACGCTTCTCAACATTGAGTTACGCTCCCAGCGACACGCAGTCACTAAGAAGGCCCAGCACAACAGCAGGCACTTCATTTACCAGCAAGGGAATTCAGGGGAGCTGGTTTGTGAAGTCTTGTATCCCTGAGACTTCAGGCAGGGTGCAAGTTCAAAGTTCAAGCCCTTGAAGATTCTTCTTCAAGTTGATGAAAAGCACACTTAGTCCTCTTCTTTCTTTGGCAATGAAGCTACCACTGCAGGCGGACCCCCAAACACACAGCACAGGGGTAGTTTCCTCCTTCAGCTTCCTGGTTCTTCTCCTCAGCAAAGGTTTGTCTCGATTCCCAGAAGTGATCTAAAGTTCTGGGGTCTGGGTCCCCCTCTTTTTACACCAAAATCCTTTGTCTCTGAAGGCAGAGAATGTCTGTATCTAGTCCAAACCAGATCCAGGTGCATTCTGCCAGTGTACACCTTCTTCCTTTGTCAGTGTGGGCCAGGGTCCTCAGACACACCACAGGAGGTGGAGCCAGCATTGTGGAGGGCAGGCACATCCCTATTCAGGCCCAGGTGCTACTCCTCCCACCAGTGCTCATGCAGATAGGTCTATTCAGCCTTGTGCTGACTCACCCTGTCTCTTGGAGCCCCCCAGCTCCTGTCAGTCTGAAACCAGACATGTAATACACAACCTAGCAGCGGCAGGCTTGAATAGTTAGGCAAGAAAATACCTACTTTCTAAAAGTGATATTTTCAAACGCAGAATGTTAAAACCAACTTCACTAAAAGTTGTATTTTATCATTCTGAGTTCAGGCATCCTAAATTCATTTTTCTACCATGTTCCCTGGGTCAGTTATGATTATAAGGTATTATAATCACACTGCCCATTCTGGCCTATGGGAGCAGGTAGCCTTGCAATAGTGAAAAACGAAAATGGCTGTAATTCACTATTAGGACATGCCACACACATCAGGGCATGTCCTGCCTTTTACCTACAATGCACCCTGCCCTTGGGCCTACTTTAGGGGTGCCTGATATGTGAAAAAGGGAAGGTTTGGGGTCTGGCAAGTGGGTGCACTTGCCAAGTCAACATGGCAGTACCAGACTGCACACAGGCTCTGCAATGGCAGGCCTGGGAAACACTTTACGAGCTGCTCCGGTGGGTGGCACAATCAGTGCTGCAAGCTCACCAGCAGCATTTGATTTAGAAGCCCTGTGCACACGCAGTGCACTGTACTCGGGTCTGACAAGTAAACCAAATAAGCGAATCATGGAGTCACTAATCCATACATCAATTTAACATAGTGGCACAGTGCCCAAAGCATATAAAACCAGCAAAAACATAAGAGGCAACAGAAAAAAATGGAAGGGAGACCCACGCCAATGGTGCCAGGTCTAACAGTGGGGTGAAAGTGGATGTGGGAGAGAGAGTTGAAGGAGCTGGACTTCTCCACTCACCCTCTCGACCTGCTCCCTCCCTCCCACCAACTATGTAATGAAGATGGACCTTTGTTGTACTTGTTTTGAATGATGATTTGGAAAAAAACCGCACTTTTACAAATAGCAGAATTATCTCTGTATGACACGATTTAGGAATTAGTAGTACAGAGTATTCTCAAAATAAAGTTCCTCTCATAAAAGGGATAGCCTTTAAACTCAACCGGATAAGGTCCCTGTGGTATGAGGGCACAGTTCAATGTTGTAGCTTTAACCCCTTCGGTGCCCGCCCCTTTCCCCGCCCTGTGCCGGCCGTTACATTAGCGGGCGGGGTTTGTGACGAGCTGGACTCGTCATGGGCACAGCGCCACCGCGGCCCATGACGAGTCCAGCTCGTCACGGGCACCGAAGAGGTTAAGAGGTTTAGCATTTCTTCATGTCGTTAGAATTTTAGTATGTGATGATTCTGTTTTACCCAGTGTGAGGCAGTTGTACTGCTGACTTCTTGTGCGCAACTGCTTCTTGCCGTGGGTAACTGTTCGTGTATTTATGAAACATTAAAACAACTATTCTAACCAACTGTGACTCATCGATTATCATTTATCAACCATACCACATTTTGGTACCAGGAGTGGGGTTGGCCTCAATCTGCTGGCGTGTGCCTTTCAAAGAAAAAGAAAAAGAGCCCACCGGCTGTTCCTCTGCTCGACATTTGCAGAGGGAACTCAAGGACATTGTTGACTACTACAGTCATTTTTGGAGGTGTGTCAGCCATTTATTTGCGCTGCTGGCATTACATTGTACTGCATTGTATTGCGGCTGTTGGCTCCCGTGAGCCTTACATTAAAAAAAATATCAACCCTCAGCTCGCGCCACTCTTGTCTGTGCATGCATCCTGCACTCACCATTCCATTAGAATCCACAGCAAGAGCTCCACCGTTCTCTTTCAGCGCTCTGTCCGTTGGATTCCTGGAACGTCTCTACGCAGCTGAGTTCTTCCTATGCAGCGCTTGGCATTCTGTGAAGCTATCTTAGTTAAGTCGCATCTTAACATCAGTGACCATCGTCTTCTTCCGCTACAGCTGCTTGTCGTGCCACACCCAGATTGGTGATTCCCATACCTCGCATCCTCTCATCTTTGGCTCGCCTCTCTTTTCTCTTCCTAAGTTCGATGCTCACATTGGTGATTCAGACACCACTTTCCCTCATTGTGTTAGCAGTTGCTTTTACTGAGTGTGAAACCGGTTTTGGTGATTCGCACACCTTTAGCCTCTCTTCCTGCAAATTGTTCTTCACGGGAACCCATGGGGGTTGGTGCTGTTTTCGTGCAATGGGTGGATGGTCGGGAGAACACTATAGCATTTGATTCACGTACTTTAACTACTGCTGAATGCAACTATAGCACCATTGAAAGGGAAGCCCTTGCCATTGTTTGGGCAGTCTAAAAACTCAAAACATACATTTGGGACACTCGTTGTGAGATTTTTAGAGATCACAAACCATTTATCTTCCTGCTAGCTGGGAATGGGTTAGGAAAGTCTACTGCACGCCTGGTGAGATTGTTATCTAAGTTACAAGAATATAATCTTGTGGTCAAATACACCCAAGGTGGAAAGAATATCCGAGCAGATTGTCTTTCTCGTATTCCTCTCCCTGATTCTAGTGAAGGAGAGGATGACTTCCACAAAGATTATGTTGTGTGACTGGTAGATGTTGTTTCCATGTGCAACGGAAGTGTCACACAGGAGGAATGGTACTGCTATGAAACACGATGAGTCCTTAAAACAGGTGGAATGCTTTATCAAAAACAGATGGCCTACAGGGAAAACTCTTAGCGATGATTTGAGACGTTTTGCACAAATTAGTGAGGAGTTATCATTTGAGAATGAAGTTTGTGTAAGGAATGGTTTGTTTGTGCCTCCAGTATCGTTAAGGGAAAGGATTATTAACATGAGTCAGGAAGGTCACCTGGGGATTTCTGCCACCTGCAAAAAACATAAAGAGATTTATTGGGGGCCAGGCATGGACAAACAGGTTGCCCATTTAATTGATAATTGCCCTAAATGTGTGGTTTCCGACAAACACTGGAAGTTAAACAAGAAACCTTTGTTTCGGGTTCCATTTCCAGAATCGGCATGGGAAAAAGTTGTCTTGGACTTTGCTGGGCCATTCAGTGTGTTGCCTTCTGACAAAAGGATACTCTTTGGTTGCAATTGACTACTATTCTAAGCGGATCTATTATTTATTTGTACAAGCTGCCAATTCCACCACTGTAATTTCTTTTCTTGAAAGCATGTTTAAGATTGAAGGCACACCCGGCTGTATTGTCAAAGACAATGGTTTATTTTTTGTTGTCTAGGCAAGTTACAAGTTTTTGGGATACATTTGAAAGAATACGCTGTTAAGTTGCTTTGTACAGTGATTGCTGATGTTATTGTAAATATTTTAGCGCTTGTTGTGTGCTTTTAATTTTTATTGAAAACTCTACCTTTTAAAAACCTTCGCCTATTCAATTGCACTTACTTCCCGGTCCACCGCGGCAGCTACTGTTTGTGCAGAGGAAGTATTTTCTCGCTTTCTTCGTGCCTCACATCTCCGGCTCCCCCTCTCGTCATGTACGGCCGGCTATATCTTGCCGACGCTGCCGTGGCAAAGGCATGCCAAAGACCAGCCTGTATGCGCTTCTCCGAGCCAGGCAATTGCCAGGAGCCAGAACTCACGCTTCTTTTACCCCAGGATCTCCCTATTTGAAGATGGTCAGTTACTCCTCTGATCAATTGAAGTTTCTTAATCACTATGCTTGTGTCTCCACCTTCCCTCTCTTAGTGGGCCCGCTACCAGTTTGAAATGCAGATTTCAAAGTCTGTCTCCCCCTGGACTCACTACACTCACCAACCCCAATTCCTGCAAAGACTCTCATCTGTCTGCACTGTCTATACTGTGCCCCAGTGTCTTCTCTACTCCTGGAGAATATTTAAACAGCTTCCTTATCAATATGAGATCCCTGACAAAACACGCTGTGGAACTCTGGGACATTCTCTCCTCTTCCTCATATGATATAGGTTTTCTTACTGAAACCTAGCTTACTCCCGCTTCTACCCCTTCCATACCTATAGCTCTACCAGCCAATTCTTAGACTCAACAGGGTCATTTAGGTTGGAGGGGTATCGCTATTATTTTTGACAAATGTATTAAGGCGACAATAATTGATTCCATTTCTGAAGACTAGGTGGAATGTTGTGTCTTCAAATTGCACATCTCCCCCAATCCTTGATGGAAAGGAGCCCTGGTTTATCGTCCACCTGGCCCCCCAAAAAAATTGCCATCATCTTTTGGAATTTTTAGCCCCACAAGCTCTCTCCACCCAGCAGTTCCTTTTGGTGGGTGATTTTAACTTTTATGGCAATGACATAACAAATTTCGACACCAATCAACTTTTCTCGGACTTAGGAAAGTTGGGTCTACATCAACAAGTCTTAGGTCCCACACACTCAGCGGGCACACCCTTAATTTTTTCAATGACTCCTCTAGTTAGCAACGACCCCCCTAAACTCATACTCTGGTCCTATCATTCTTTTATCGTTTTTTCTTTATCTGTACACAAGAATAACAGCCAGCCCCCCATATGCCATAATAAATTATCTAGGCAGGGGCAAAAAAGTCACCCCCTTGGCTTGGGCCGAGGCACAGGTGCCTCCTTTGCTTTCTGACACCATGGATGTAGACTTAGCACTTTCAAATTTTAACATGTCACTGAACGCAGTTTTGACAAAACTGCCCCTTACAGTCATGGCATAAAAGGTTCCCATAGACCTCACGCCCCTTTGTATACTCCCGTTCTAAGGACTGAGAAAGCCTCTTTCAAAAAATTGGAAAGCAGATGGTGCTCGACTAACCTATCTGTGGACAAATTAACCTATAAATTGGCCATAACAGTCTTTCATCATAATTTCAAGGCAGCACGCAAAACTTATATTGCTAAAATTATTGATGCAGCTGGGAACTCATCAAAAACTCTTTTTAATATTGTAAATTCCTACATTAAACCTGCGGCCTGCATCTCAGATCCATGCCCATCCCAATCTCTCTGTGACGCTTTGGCTGACCATTGGGAGGGCAAAAATGAGGAGATTTACTTAAATCTCTCTCCTACCGTCCCAATGAAACCCATAGTCCCTTCTTGCAGCACAGATTCTCCCTTTAGTCTTTGTAATTTGACGGCAATCTCCATGGAAATTATTTTTTACCTTTTAAACTCTGTGAAGTCTGGCTCTCCATCAGACATTTGTCCACCCTCAGTCCTTGCGACTCTTACCTCCAACTAGCACCCCAAATTTCTTCCCTAGTTAATCTATCAATTACATCGGGGAAAGTGCCCTTAGACTGGAAGGCTGCCTTGATCTGACCAATTAGAAAAAAAAGCAACTCTGTTCCCACTGATTTGGCTATCTACTGCCCTATTTCCCTCCTCCCTTCCTTGGCCAAGCTACTGGAAAAACATATTAACTATCAATTAACCACCTACCTGGAGACTAACAGACTATTGGATGACTCTCAGTCTGGTTTCAGACGTCTCCACAGTACAGAGACAGCCTTGCTTGTGGTCACTGACACTCTTAAATGCTCTCTTGTTGCTAATGTTCCTACAATACTGGTTTTATGAGATCTGTCAGCCGCATTTGATATGGTATATCACCCCGACTTCTTAGTAGACTCCATGGCCCGATTCACAGAACTAACTAAAGACAAAATCCTAAACTTACTACTTTTGGTATTCACAGAATGCACTTACTACTTTTGGTATTCACAGAATGGATTTACGACTACTAACTTTACGTCCGCACTCGGGCCAGAGATTCTGGCCTGGAGGTGGGACTTCCGGCCCAGAGATGGGACTTCCGGCCCGGAGTTGGGGATTCAGGCCCAGAGGTGTAGATTTCAGCCATGGCTAAATCTACGCCACCGGCCAGAATCCCCGCCCTCCGCGCCGGAATCCCCACCTCCGGGACAGAATTCCCACCTTCAGGCCGGAAGTCCCACCTTTGGGCTGGAATTTCCACCTCCGGGCCGGAATCTTCGGCCCGAGTGCGGACGTAAATTTAGTAGTCATAAATCCATTCTGTGTATACCAAAAGTAGTAAGTGCATTCTGTGAATACTAAAAGTAGTAAGTTTAGGATTTTGTCTTAAGTTAATTCTGTGAATTGGGCCCCATGATCTAGGGATTCAGGGAATGGCCCTCAAATGGTTTGCGGATTTTCTATCACAAAGATCCCAAACAATCACCCTTGGCACCTATAGGTCTAGAACGATGCTATTGACCTATGGAGTCCCTCAGGACCCCTGTTTGAGCCCCACACTCTTAAATTGTTAACTTGGCACCCCTTGCTAAGATAGTCAGAGACTTTGGATTTGAGGTTATCTCACGTGCTGATGACACGCAGCTACTTTTCTCTTTAGCCTCTGATTTGTCCAAATTGAAAGCCCTGTTCTGCTCCAGGTTGAAGGCCATAGCCACGTATATGTTGGATAACCTGTCTCTGTCTATGAAGGCACACATCGCTACTATCACAGCGTTTTGTTTCTACATGCTGCACCTGTTGCGAAGAGTTTACCCCCTATTACTTCCCTCCTGAATGAAAACAGTGGTCCAAGGTTTGGTAATTAGCCGCCTCAACTATGGCAACTCCCTTCTGGCGTCCATTAACGAGAATCTATTGTCTAAACTCAAGGTGGTATAGAATACTGTGGCACTCCTTGTTTGCAACTCCCCTCGGCGCTCATTCTCAGCCCCTCTTCTGCGGTCTTTACACTGGCTTCCAGTGAAAAAAAGAAACATTTTCAAACTATGCTGCTTAACCCACTGTGCCTTTCACGGCCAAGGCCCCTCTTTTTTAGCAGCCAAGGTTTTGCCTTACACCCGAGTGAGACTCCTTAGATCTAGTGACAAACCTTTGCTTAAAATCCCCAGGTTTAAGAAGGCCAGCGCTGGCTACAGATCTTTTACATTTCTTGCTCCTCATCTTTGGAATAATCTGCCCATGAAGCTTTGTCTCTGTGAAGACCATTTTCTTTTTAGGAAGATGCTAAAAACCTTCTAGTTAAACCCAGCCTGTCCTCGGCCCATTGTCCCGCGCCGAGATAACCCTTAGGGGCTGATTCGAGCGCGATATTACGTTAACATAACATAACATAACATACAGTCCATCCTCTAATGGACTAGTCGAAAGGGCAAATCATTTTCTAAAGAAATGAGTTCAAACTGCCATTGCAGCAAATTCCAATGTAGCTGATTTTTTACAAGAGAAAGTTTGGGCATATCTTACTTCTCCTCCACGGGTGTGACACTTTTCAAAGCACTCAGGGGAAGAAAAGCCAGATCAAAACTGATGCCCAAATGGTTCACTAATTTAGCAGTGGGTTCTGCTCTATCTAAGAAAAGAAACACCTCTGAAGATCAACAATTTGTTAAAGATAGAGTAATTTCCAAGCAACTGTTACAAAAAAACACTATGAGGGAAATTCAAAGCTCAAGGTTGATCAAATTGTTGTGAATGATTGGGTTCTGATCAAGAAGCCTTATAAGGTGTGCAAAGGCCAGTCAAAATGTTCATTACCTGTACGTGTAGTCAGAGTGAGCAAACCTTCTGTTTTGTTGGAAGGGAGAGGATGGTTTAACAAGGACAGTGTAGTCAAACTTACTGAAAACCAGGTTGAGATTTAAAAAAATGTTTATGCCAATAGAAACAATGAGGATGTTTCTGCTCTTTCTTTTGGTGTAGGTTTTGATATTGTGGTCACCTCGGATGTTCCAGAAATTAGATCTTCTGGGACAACTGATGTAATTCCCTATTTCTCTTCTGATAACAGTGCTAGAGTTTATTTAATATCAAGTGCACACACACCTCACTTATCTTCTTCAAGAGAAAAGGGTGCAGTCGCCAGTAGGTAGTTATAGTTAGGACCGTGTTTCCATAGGAAATCCGCAACATTCTATTTTGAATAACTTTGGCGCAGATTGACGAATCCTGGCGAAATTTTCAAAATAGGTGGGGCGCTCCGCTCCGCTCCTACCCTGAAAGTCTCGGGGAGATTCGTCAAGCGGGGGCCGAGAAAAAGGGGGGTTCCCAAAACGCATTTTCCCCATGCATTTTTCCATAGGACCTTTAGTCCAAGCTACAGCCCGAACGGCTGAACAGAATTACTTGAAATTTGGCAGAGGTAGTCCTCAGGTCAGGGATGTGCCTTTTGTAGGTCTGGTGTAAATGTGTTCAGTATTTGCTGAGAAAATAGCATTTAAATCAATATATATATCTATAGGCGCGCTCCGAGCGCGTACCGTAAGCTTACCGTACGCGCACGCCGCCATGCGCGAGGTCAGTTCTGATTGGTGGTTACATGACTGTAAACATTCAAATCGGTCGAAATCAGGAGGTGTCGGCCTCCATTTTGTGTGTCTCACACTGATAAAAAAAGGAGGAGAACGTGGAAAGGGGGCAACGAAGAGAGTTGCAGACCCCCTAGCGTTTGTCAGGGGGTCCAAGAAGGCCATAAAAGTATGAAAAATACATTTTTTTTTTTTTTTTTTAATAATTCGCGGGGTGTGCGTACGGTAAGCTTACCGTACGCGTACGGTAGAAAATAACAAAAAAAAGAAGAAAAAAATAAATTTAAGTGTTAAGATATTAGGGGGCTCTAAAAAGAGCCGTTGTGTTCATTGAGTGTTTTTTGTTACCTACAAGTAAGTACCGATGCAGAGTCTAAAGTTCAAGAGGAAGACTCTGTTCCCTTCATCATTGAAATGTACACCGTCTCCTCTATAAATGTCTTGCATGTTGTAACGCAAGTTGTTGTGGTATATAGAACCCATACCATAGTCTCTGAGGAAAGCAGAAACAGAAATGTTGACGTGATTTCTTGCTTTGTCAATCTGCGGACAAAATTGGTTGGACCAGTTCCACTTTTGCCTTTGGCATATGTTAGAATATACAAAGGCAGATTGCGGAAAAAGCGACATCAATTGCACAAAGGTGTCCTTAATAAGCATTTCCAGACCTACACCAGTTAAAGTGCCTAGGTCATTTCCACCACAGTGCACAATAATAAGGTTAGGCTGTGGGAGATGTTGAAAGGTTTTCACCAAAGGCAATAATTGGTGCCACTTTAACCCTCTCTGACCAATCCATTTAATGTCTACATTTGGCAAAGCAAGGTCTCTCACCATACCTCTTTTTTCAGCATACTTTTCACTCCAGAAGACATAGCTGTGACCTACAATCCACACTGTGAACATCTTTCAAGGAGATCTGGATGCACTCTGAAGGTGTCTTTCAGTAGAATGGCACTATGAAATGAAAGACAGTTTGAAAATGGAGGCATACATATTTTTTTAAAATAAAAAGAACTCATTGGCTGTTTCACACCATTCTACACTAAAAACTAGGCTGTATGTGTACATTTTTAGAAGCATGTTTTGAATTGGTTCAGAAAATTGTGTTCCCACAGAAGAATAGTTTGGATTTGCTGTTAGGTTGGACAGGTGAAGCACTCTTGGTCTTTCCATTTGAAACATTGTGCGGTGAACTTCTGACCTCTCTCCTCACAGCAGTGTTCCATGAGCTGTTGCTATGGTAGCAGGCAGAAGTCAAGTTGGGGGAAGGGTACATTTGGAAAAGTGTTGAAGTTTTCAACCAATAGAAATGTATGATTTCATTTGAAAAAAGAAAAAAAGTTGGAAGCACAGAGATTTGTAATTAACATGTATATGTGTGAAAAAAGAGAGGGAAACATTGCCATTAATTGGTTCTGCTCAGAGGAGAGAGGTGTACAGCTCTGATATTCTGACGCTGATAGTCTGCTGTTTGAGTGCCACATTTCTTTCTCAACTAACTAATTTTAAAGGTGAGTTATGAGTTTGAGAGGGGATGTATGTGGTGATTTTTGCATGAGTCTGTGAGCACAGAGGAATTGCTGTCAGAGATGTATTTCGTGACTCTCTGGTTCTTTTGGGAAGTAACCATGCATATGTCTCTTGCAACTGAAAATACACAGTCTGCATAAGCAGACTGTTAGCACACACCCAGCAGTTTATCCTGTAGAATCATGCTGAGTATTCACAAGTGAGTGGTGTTTCAGGTAGCAGTGAGTAACGCTAATACATTCAACATCACTAAGGCTGATTTCTTTTGCTGGAGTGTAGTCAGTCACCAAGGTCATACATGTTCATGGTCTGAAAAAGCTGTTTGCACATGTGCTGTTTTCTGTATCTGAAAACTGTAATGAAAATGTATGCGACTGTTAGAGTTCTTAACACTTGCAGGAAAAAACAGTAGTAAGTGTGCTTTGAAATTGGCAAGCAAATTTCATTTTGTGCCTAAAAACACAGAAAACAGTAGTAAGTGTGCTTTGAAATTGGCAAGCAAATTTCATTTTCTGCGTAAAATCACAGCATGAGTCTGTGAGCACAGAGGAATTGCTGTCAGAGATGTATTTCGTGACTCTCTGGTTCTTTTTGGAAGTAACCATGCATATGTCTCTTGCAACTGAAAATAAACAGTCTGCATACGCAGACTGTTAGCACACACCCAGCAGTTTATCCTGTAGAATCATGCTGAGTATTCACAAGTGAGTGGTGTTTCAGGTAGCAGTGAGTAACGCTAATACATTCAACATCACTAAGGCTGATTTATTTTGCTGGAGTGTACTCAGTCACCAAGGTCACACATGTTCATGGTCTGAAAAAGCTGTTTGCACATGTGCTGTTTTCTGTATCTGAAAACTGTAATGAAAATGTATGCGACTGTTAGAGTAATTAACACTTGCAGGAAAAAACAGTAGTAAGTGTGCTTAGAAATTGGCAAGCAAATTTCATTTTCTGCCTAAAAACACAGAAAACAGTAGTAAGTGTTCTTTGAAATTGGCAAGCAAATTTCATTTTCTGCGTAAAATCACAGCATGAGTCTGTGAGCACAGAGGAATTGCTGTCAGAGATGTATTTCGTGTCTCTCTAGTTCTTTTGGGAAGTAACCATACATATGTCTCTTGCAACTGAAAATACACAGTCTGCATAAGCAGACTCTTAGCACACACCCAGCAGTTTATCCTGTAGAATCATGCTGAGTATTCACAAGTGACTGGTGTTTCAGGTAGCAGTGAGTAACGCTAATACATTCAACATCACTAAGGCTGATTTCTTTTGCTGGAGTGTAGTCAGTCACCAAGGTCACACATGTTCATGGTCTGAAAAAGCTGTTTGCACATGTGCTGTTTTCTGTATCTGAAAACTGTAATGAAAATGTATGCGACTGTTAGAGTAATTAACACTTGCAGGAAAAAACAGTAGTAAGTGTGCTTAGAAATTAGCAAGCAAATTTCATTTTCTGCCTAAAAACACAGAAAACAGTAGTAAGTGTGCTTTGAAATTGGCAAGCAAATTTCAATTTCTGCGTAAAATCACAGCATGAGTCTGTGAGCACAGAGGAATTGCTGTCAGAGATGTATTTCGTGTCGCTCTGGTTCTTTTGGGAAGTAACCATGCATATGTCTCTTGCAACTGAAAATACACAGTCTGCATAAGCAGACTGTTTGCACACACCCAGCAGTTTATCCTGTAGAATCATGCTGAGTATTCACAAGTGACTGGTGTTTCAGGTAGCAGTGAGTAACGCTAATACATTCAACATCACTAAGGCTGATTTCTTTTGCTGGAGTGTAGTCAGTCACCAAGGTCACACATGTTCATGGTCTGAAAAAGCTGTTTGCACATGTGCTGTTTTCTGTATCTGAAAACTGTAATGAAAATGGATGCGACTGTTAGAGTAATTAACACTTGCAGGAAAAAACAGTAGTAAGTGTGCTTAGAAATTGGCAAGCAAATTTCATTTTCTGCCTAAAAACACAGAAAAGTAGTAAGTGTGCTTTGAAATTGGCAAGCAAATTTCATTTTCTGCGTAAAATCACAGCATGAGTCTGTGAGCACAGAGGAATTGCTGTCAGAGATGTATTTCGTGTCTCTCTGGTTCTTTTGGGAAGTAACCATGCATATGTCTCTTGCAACTGAAAATACACAGTCTGCATAAGCAGACTGTTAGCACACACCCAGCAGTTTATCCTGTAGAATCATGCTGAGTATTCACAAGTGACTGGTGTTTCAGGTAGCAGTGAGTAACGCTAATACATTCAACTTCACTAAGGCTGATTTCTTTTGCTGGAGTGTAGTCAGTCACCAAGGTCACACATGTTCATGGTCTGAAAAAGCTGTTTGCACATGTGCTGTTTTCTGTATCTGAAAACTGTAATGAAAATGTGGGGAACAACCTTTACAACGCAGCTTTTACAACACACTACACTTACAACGCATTTTTTACAACGCAACATCCACTACAACGCATTCCATTACATCGCATGACTCTACAACGCATTTTTAAAAACTACCTTTACAACGCATTCCATTACATCGCATACTACCTTAACAACGCATACCATTACAACGCATAATATTACACTACACTATCGAACACTTACCCTACTGTTGCACCCCCTGGAGTTAGAATAGTAATTTTTACCCCTATACTATCCAACACTTACCCTACTGTTGCACCCCCTGGAGTTAGAATAGTAATTTTTACCCCTATACTATCCAACACTTACCCTACTGTTGCACCCCCTAGAGTTAGAATAGTAATTTTAACCCCTATACTATCCAACACCTACCCTACTGTTGCACCCCCTGGAGTTAGAATAGTAATTTTTACCCCTATACTATCCAACACTTACCCTACTGTTGCACCCCCTGGAGTTAGAATAGTAATTTTTACCCCTATACTATCCAACACTTACCCTACTGTTGCACCCCCTGGAGTTAGAATAGTAATTTTTACCCCTACACTATCCAACACTTACCCTACTGTTGCACCCTCTGGAGTTAGAATAGTAATTTTTACCCCTATACTATCCAACACTTACCCTACTGTTGCACCCCCTGGAGTTAGAATAGTAATTTTTACCCCTATACTATCCAACACTTACCCTACTGTTGCACCCCCTGGAGTTAGAATAGTTATTTTTACCCCTATACTATCCAACACTTACCCTACTGTTGCACCCCCTGGAGTTAGAATAGTAATTTTTACCCCTATACTATCCAATACTTACCTTAAATGCAATGTAATATTATGCGTTGTAATTGTATGCGTTGTAAAGGTAGTATGCGATGTAATGGAATGCGTTGTAAAGGTAGTTTTTAAAAATGTGTTGTAGTGTCATGCGATATAATGGAATGCGTTGTAGTGAATGTTGCGTTGTAAAAATTGCGTTGTAAGTGCATGCGTTGTAAAAGTATGCGTTGTAACGTTACATCCTGAAAATGTATGTGACTGTTAGAGTAATTAACACTTGCAGGAAAAAACAGTAGTAAGTGTGCTTAGAAATTGGCAAGCAAATTTCATTTTCTGCTTAAAAACACAGAAAACAGTAGTAAGTGTGCTTTGAAATTGGCAAGCACATTTCATTTTCTGCGTAAAATCACAGCATGAGTCTGTGAGCACAGAGGAATTGCTGTCAGAGATGTATTTCGTGTCTCTATGGTTCTTTTGGGAGGTAACCATGCATATGTCTCTTGCAACTGAAAATATACAGTCTGCATAAGCAGACTGTTAGCACACACCCAGCAGTTCATCCTGTAGAATCATGCTGAGTATTCACAAGTGAGTGGTGTTTCAGGTAGCAGTGAGTAACGCTAATACATTCAACATCACTAAGGCTGATTTCTTTTGCTGGAGTGTAGTCAGTCACCAAGGTCACACATGTTCATGGTCTCAAAAAGCTGTTTGCACATGTGCTGTTTTCTGTATCTGAAAACTGTAATGAAAATGTATGCGACTGTTAGAGTACTTAACACTTGCAGGAAAAAACAGTAGTAAGTGTGCTTTGAAATTGGCAAGCAAATTTCATTTTCTGCCTAAAAACACAGAAAACAGTAGTAAGTGTTCTTTGAAATTGGCAAGCAAATTTCATTTTCTGCGTAAAATCACAGCATGAGTCTGTGAGCACAGAGGAATTGCTGTCAGAGATGTATTTAGTGTCTCTCTGGTTCTTTTGGGAAGTAACCATGCATATGTCTCTTGCAACTGAAAATACACAGTCTGCATAAGCAGACTGTTAGCACACACCCAGCAGTTTATCCTGTAGAATCATGCTGAGTATTCACAAGTGACTGGTGTTTCAGGTAGCAGTGAGTAACGCTAATACATTCAACTTCACTAAGGCTGATTTCTTTTGCTGGAGTGTAGTCAGTCACCAAGGTCACACATGTTCATGGTCTGAAAAAGCTGTTTGCACATGTGCTGTTTTCTGTATCTGAAAACTGTAATGAAAATGTGGGGAACAACCTTTACAACGCAGCTTTTACAACGCACTACACTTACAACGCATTTTTTACAACGCAACATCCACTACAACGCATTCCATTACATCGCATGACACTACAACGCATTTTTAAAAACTACCTTTACAACGCATTCCATTACATCGCATACTACCTTAACGCATACCATTACAACGCATAATATTACACTACACTATCCAACACTTACCCTACTGTTGCAACCCCTGGAGTTAGAATAGTAATTTTTACCCCTATACTATCCAACACTTACCCTACTGTTGCACCCCCTGGAGTTAGAATAGTAATTTTTACCCCTATACTATCCAACACTTACCCTACTGTTGCACCCCCTGGAGTTAGAATAGTAATTTTTACCCCTATACTATCCAACACTTACCCTACTGTTGCACCCCCTGGAGTTAGAATAGTAATTTTTACCCCTATACTATCCAACACTTACCCTACTGTTGCACCCCCTGGAGTTAGAATAGTAATTTTTACCCCTATACTATCCAACACTTACCCTACTGTTGCACCCCCTGGAGTTAGAATAGTAATTTTTACCCCTACACTATCCAACACTTACCCTACTGTTGCACCCCCTGGAGTTAGAATAGTAATTTTTACCCCTATACTATCCAACACTTACCCTACTGTTGCACCCCCTGGAGTTAGAATAGTAATTTTTACCCCTATACTATCCAACACTTACCCTACTGTTGCACCCCCTGGAGTTAGAATAGTTATTTTTACCCCTATACTATCCAACACTTACCCTACTGTTGCACCCCCTGGAGTTAGAATAGTAATTTTTACCCCTATACTATCCAATACTTACCTTAAATGCAATGTAATATTATGCGTTGTAATTGTATGCGTTGTAAAGGTAGTATGCGATGTAATGGAATGCGTTGTAAAGGTAGTTTTTAAAAATGCGTTGTAGTGTCATGCGATGTAATGGAATGCGTTGTAGTGGATGTTGCGTTGTAAAAATTGCGTTGTAAGTGCATGCGTTGTAAAAGTATGCGTTGTAACGTCATACATCCTGAAAATGTATGTGACTGTTAGAGTAATTAACACTTGCAGGAAAAAACAGTAGTAAGTGTGCTTAGAAATTGGCAAGCAAATTTCATTTTCTGCTTAAAAACACAGAAAACAGTAGTAAGTGTGCTTTGAAATTGGCAAGCACATTTCATTTTCTGCGTAAAATCACAGCATGAGTCTGTGAGCACAGAGGAATTGCTGTCAGAGATGTATTTCGTGTCTCTATGGTTCTTTTGGGAAGTAACCATGCATATGTCTCTTGCAACTGAAAATACACAGTCTGCATAAGCAGACTGTTAGCACACACCCAGCAGTTCATCCTGTAGAATCATGCTGAGTATTCACAAGTGAGTGGTGTTTCAGGTAGCAGTGAGTAACGCTAATACATTCAACATCACTAAGGCTGATTTCTTTTGCTGGAGTGTAGTCAGTCACCAAGGTCACACATGTTCATGGTCTCAAAAAGCTGTTTGCACATGTGCTGTTTTCTGTATCTGAAAACTGTAATGAAAATGTATGCGACTGTTAGAGTACTTAACACTTGCAGGAAAAAACAGTAGTAAGTGTGCTTTGAAATTGGCAAGCAAATTTCATTTTCTGCGTAAAATCACAGCATGAGTCTGTGAGCACAGAGGAATTGCTGTCAGAGATGTATTTCGTGTATCTCTGGTTCTTTTGGGAAGTAACCATGCATATGTCTCTTGCAGCTGAAAATACACAGTCTGCATACGCAGACTGTTAGCACACACCCAGCAGTTTATCCTGTAGAATCATGCTGAGTATTCACAAGTGAGTGGTGTTTCAGGTAGCAGTGAGTAACGCTAATACATTCAACATCACTAAGGCTGATTTCTTTTGCTGGAGTGTACTCAGTCACCAAGGTCACACATGTTCATGGTCTGAAAAAGCTGTTTGCACATGTGCTGTTTTCTGTATCTGAAAACTGTAATGAAAATGTATGCGACTGTTAGAGTAATTAACACTTGCAGGAAAAAACAGTAGTAAGTGTGCTTAGAAATTGGCAAGCAAATTTCATTTTCTGCCTAAAAACACAGAAAACAGTAGTAAGTGTGCTTTGAAATTGGCAAGCAAAATTCATTTTCTGCGTAAAATCACAGCATGGGTCTGTGAGCACAGAGGAATTGCTGTCAGAGATGTATTTCGTGTCTCTCTGGTTCTTTTTGGAAGTAACCATGCATATGTCTCTTGCAACTGAAAATACACAGTCTGCATAAGCAGACTGTTAGCACACACCCAGCTGTTTATCCTGTAGAATCATGCTGAGTATTCACAAGTGAGTGGTGTTTCAGGTAGCAGTGAGTAACGCTAATACATTCAACATCACTAAGGCTGATTTCTTTTGCTGGAGTGTAGTCAGTCACCAAGGTCACACATGTTCATGGTCTGAAAAAGCTGTTTGCACATGTGCTGTTTTCTGTATCTGAAAACTGTAATGAAAATGTATGCGACTGTTAGAGTAATTAACACTTGCAGGAAAAAACAGTAGTAAGTGTGCTTAGAAATTAGCAAGCAAATTTCATTTTCTGCCTTAAAACACAGAAAACAGTAGTAAGTGTGCTTTGAAATTGGCAAGCAAATTTCATTTTCTGCGTAAAATCACAGCATGAGTCTGTGAGCACAGAGGAATTGCTGTCAGAGATGTATTTCGTGTCTCTCTGGTTCTTTTGGGAAGTAACCATGCATATGTCTCTTGCAACTGAAAATACACAGTCTGCATAAGCAGACTGTTAGCACACACCCAGCAGTTTATCCTGTAGAATCATGCTTAGTATTCACAAGTGAGTGGTGTTTCAGGTAGCAGTGAGTAACGCTAATACATTCAACATCACTAAGGCTGATTTCTTTTGCTGGAGTGTAGTCAGTCATCAAGGTCACACATGTTCATGGTCTGAAAAAGCTGTTTGCACATGTGCTGTTTTCTGTATCTGAAAACTGTAAGGAAAATGTATGCGACTGTTAGAGTTCTTAACACTTGCAGGAAAAAACAGTAGTAAGTGTGCTTTGAAATTGGCAAGCAAATTTCATTTTGTGCCTAAAAACACAGAAAACAGTAGTAAGTGTGCTTTGAAATTGGCAAGCAAATTTCATTTTCTGCGTAAAATCACAGCATGAGTCTGTGAGCACAGAGGAATTGCTGTCAGAGATGTATTTCGTGACTCTCTGGTTCTTTTTGGAAGTAACCATGCATATGTCTCTTGCAACTGAAAATACACAGTCTGCATACGCAGACTGTTAGCACACACCCAGCAGTTTATCCTGTAGAATCATGCTGAGTATTCACAAGTGACTGGTGTTTCAGGTAGCAGTGAGTAACGCTAATACATTCAACATCACTAAGGCTGATTTCTTTTGCTGGAGTGTACTCAGTCACCAAAGTCACACATGTTCATGGTCTGAAAAAGCTGTTTGCACATGTGCTGTTTTCTGTATCTGAAAACTGTAATGAAAATGTATGCGACTGTTAGAGTAATTAACACTTGCAGGAAAAAAACAGTAGTAAGTGTGCTTAGAAATTGGCAAGCAAATTTCATTTTCTGCCTAAAAACACAGAAAACAGTAGTAAGTGTGCTTTGAAATTGGCAAGCAAAATTCATTTTCTGCGTAAAATCACAGCATGGGTCTGTGAGCACAGAGGAATTGCTGTCAGAGATGTATTTCGTGTCTCTCTGGTTCTTTTTGGAAGTAACCATGCATATGTGTCTTGCAACTGGAAATACACAGTCTGCATAAGCAGACTGTTAGCACACACCCAGCTGTTTATCCTGTAGAATCATGCTGAGTATTCACAAGTGAGTGGTGTTTCAGGTAGCAGTGAGTAACGCTAATACATTCAACATCACTAAGGCTGATTTCTTTTGCTGGAGTGTAGTCAGTCACCAAGGTCACACATGTTCATGGTCTGAAAAAGCTGTTTGCACATGTGCTGTTTTCTGTATCTGAAAACTGTAATGAAAATGTATGCGACTGTTAGAGTAATTAACACTTGCAGGAAAAAACAGTAGTAAGTGTGCTTAGAAATTGGCAAGCAAATTTCATTTTCTGCCTAAAAACACAGAAAAGTAGTAAGTGTGCTTTGAAATTGGCAAGCAAATTTCATTTTCTGCGTAAAATCACAGCATGAGTCTGTGAGCACAGAGGAATTGCTGTCAGAGATGTATTTCGTGTCTCTCTGGTTCTTTTGGGAAGTAACCATGCATATGTCTCTTGCAACTGAAAATACACAGTCTGCATAAGCAGACTGTTAGCACACACCCAGCAGTTTATCCTGTAGAATCATGCTGAGTATTCACAAGTGACTGGTGTTTCAGGTAGCAGTGAGTAACGCTAATACATTCAACTTCACTAAGGCTGATTTCTTTTGCTGGAGTGTAGTCAGTCACCAAGGTCACACATGTTCATGGTCTGAAAAAGCTGTTTGCACATGTGCTGTTTTCTGTATCTGAAAACTGTAATGAAAATGTGGGGAACAACCTTTACAACGCAGCTTTTACAACGCACTACACTTACAACGCATTTTTTACAACGCAACATCCACTACAACGCATTCCATTACATCGCATGACTCTACAACGCATTTTTAAAAACTACCTTTACAACGCATTCCATTACATCGCATACTACCTTAACAACGCATACCATTACAACGCATAATATTACACTACACTATCGAACACTTACCCTACTGTTGCACCCCCTGGAGTTAGAATAGTAATTTTTACCCCTATACTATCCAACACTTACCCTACTGTTGCACCCCCTGGAGTTAGAATAGTAATTTTTACCCCTATACTATCCAACACTTACCCTACTGTTGCACCCCCTAGAGTTAGAATAGTAATTTTTACCCCTATACTATCCAACACCTACCCTACTGTTGCACCCCCTGGAGTTAGAATAGTAATTTTTACCCCTATACTATCCAACACTTACCCTACTGTTGCACCCCCTGGAGTTAGAATAGTAATTTTTACCCCTATACTATCCAACACTTACCCTACTGTTGCACCCCCTGGAGTTAGAATAGTAATTTTTACCCCTACACTATCCAACACTTACCCTACTGTTGCACCCTCTGGAGTTAGAATAGTAATTTTTACCCCTATACTATCCAACACTTACCCTACTGTTGCACCCCCTGGAGTTAGAATAGTAATTTTTACCCCTATACTATCCAACACTTACCCTACTGTTGCACCCCCTGGAGTTAGAATAGTTATTTTTACCCCTATACTATCCAACACTTACCCTACTGTTGCACCCCCTGGAGTTAGAATAGTAATTTTTACCCCTATACTATCCAATACTTACCTTAAATGCAATGTAATATTATGCGTTGTAATTGTATGCGTTGTAAAGGTAGTATGCGATGTAATGGAATGCGTTGTAAAGGTAGTTTTTAAAAATGCGTTGTAGTGTCATGCGATATAATGGAATGCGTTGTAGTGAATGTTGCGTTGTAAAAATTGCGTTGTAAGTGCATGCGTTGTAAAAGTATGCGTTGTAACGTTACATCCTGAAAATGTATGTGACTGTTAGAGTAATTAACACTTGCAGGAAAAAACAGTAGTAAGTGTGCTTAGAAATTGGCAAGCAAATTTCATTTTCTGCTTAAAAACACAGAAAACAGTAGTAAGTGTGCTTTGAAATTGGCAAGCACATTTCATTTTCTGCGTAAAATCACAGCATGAGTCTGTGAGCACAGAGGAATTGCTGTCAGAGATGTATTTCGTGTCTCTATGGTTCTTTTGGGAGGTAACCATGCATATGTCTCTTGCAACTGAAAATATACAGTCTGCATAAGCAGACTGTTAGCACACACCCAGCAGTTCATCCTGTAGAATCATGCTGAGTATTCACAAGTGAGTGGTGTTTCAGGTAGCAGTGAGTAACGCTAATACATTCAACATCACTAAGGCTGATTTCTTTTGCTGGAGTGTAGTCAGTCACCAAGGTCACACATGTTCATGGTCTCAAAAAGCTGTTTGCACATGTGCTGTTTTCTGTATCTGAAAACTGTAATGAAAATGTATGCGACTGTTAGAGTACTTAACACTTGCAGGAAAAAACAGTAGTAAGTGTGCTTTGAAATTGGCAAGCAAATTTCATTTTCTGCCTAAAAACACAGAAAACAGTAGTAAGTGTTCTTTGAAATTGGCAAGCAAATTTCATTTTCTGCGTAAAATCACAGCATGAGTCTGTGAGCACAGAGGAATTGCTGTCAGAGATGTATTTAGTGTCTCTATGGTTCTTTTGGGAAGTAACCATGCATATGTCTCTTGCAACTGAAAATACACAGTCTGCATAAGCAGACTGTTAGCACACACCCAGCAGTTTATCCTGTAGAATCATGCTGAGTATTCACAAGTGACTGGTGTTTCAGGTAGCAGTGAGTAACGCTAATACATTCAACTTCTCTAAGGCTGATTTCTTTTGCTGGAGTGTAGTCAGTCACCAAGGTCACACATGTTCATGGTCTGAAAAAGCTGTTTGCACATGTGCTGTTTTCTGTATCTGAAAACTGTAATGAAAATGTGGGGAACAACCTTTACAACGCAGCTTTTACAACGCACTACACTTACAACGCATTTTTTACAACGCAACATCCACTACAACGCATTCCATTACATCGCATGACACTACAACGCATTTTTAAAAACTACCTTTACAACGCATTCCATTACATCGCATACTACCTTAACGCATACCATTACAACGCATAATATTACACTACACTATCCAACACTTACCCTACTGTTGCAACCCCTGGAGTTAGAATAGTAATTTTTACCCCTATACTATCCAACACTTACCCTACTGTTGCACCCCCTGGAGTTAGAATAGTAATTTTTACCCCTATACTATCCAACACTTACCCTACTGTTGCACCCCCTGGAGTTAGAATAGTAATTTTTACCCCTATACTATCCAACACTTACCCTACTGTTGCACCCCCTGGAGTTAGAATAGTAATTTTTACCCCTATACTATCCAACACTTACCCTACTGTTGCACCCCCTGGAGTTAGAATAGTAATTTTTACCCCTATACTATCCAACACTTACCCTACTGTTGCACCCCCTGGAGTTAGAATAGTAATTTTTACCCCTACACTATCCAACACTTACCCTACTGTTGCACCCCCTGGAGTTAGAATAGTAATTTTTACCCCTATACTATCCAACACTTACCCTACTGTTGCACCCCCTGGAGTTAGAATAGTAATTTTTACCCCTATACTATCCAACACTTACCCTACTGTTGCACCCCCTGGAGTTAGAATAGTTATTTTTACCCCTATACTATCCAACACTTACCCTACTGTTGCACCCCCTGGAGTTAGAATAGTAATTTTTACCCCTATACTATCCAATACTTACCTTAAATGCAATGTAATATTATGCGTTGTAATTGTATGCGTTGTAAAGGTAGTATGCGATGTAATGGAATGCGTTGTAAAGGTAGTTTTTAAAAATGCGTTGTAGTGTCATGCGATGTAATGGAATGCGTTGTAGTGGATGTTGCGTTGTAAAAATTGCGTTGTAAGTGCATGCGTTGTAAAAGTATGCGTTGTAACGTCATACATCCTGAAAATGTATGTGACTGTTAGAGTAATTAACACTTGCAGGAAAAAACAGTAGTAAGTGTGCTTAGAAATTGGCAAGCAAATTTCATTTTCTGCTTAAAAACACAGAAAACAGTAGTAAGTGTGCTTTGAAATTGGCAAGCACATTTCATTTTCTGCGTAAAATCACAGCATGAGTCTGTGAGCACAGAGGAATTGCTGTCAGAGATGTATTTCGTGTCTCTATGGTTCTTTTGGGAAGTAACCATGCATATGTCTCTTGCAACTGAAAATACACAGTCTGCATAAGCAGACTGTTAGCACACACCCAGCAGTTCATCCTGTAGAATCATGCTGAGTATTCACAAGTGAGTGGTGTTTCAGGTAGCAGTGAGTAACGCTAATACATTCAACATCACTAAGGCTGATTTCTTTTGCTGGAGTGTAGTCAGTCACCAAGGTCACACATGTTCATGGTCTCAAAAAGCTGTTTGCACATGTGCTGTTTTCTGTATCTGAAAACTGTAATGAAAATGTATGCGACTGTTAGAGTACTTAACACTTGCAGGAAAAAACAGTAGTAAGTGTGCTTTGAAATTGGCAAGCAAATTTCATTTTCTGCGTAAAATCACAGCATGAGTCTGTGAGCACAGAGGAATTGCTGTCAGAGATGTATTTCGTGTATCTCTGGTTCTTTTGGGAAGTAACCATGCATATGTCTCTTGCAGCTGAAAATACACAGTCTGCATACGCAGACTGTTAGCACACACCCAGCAGTTTATCCTGTAGAATCATGCTGAGTATTCACAAGTGAGTGGTGTTTCAGGTAGCAGTGAGTAACGCTAATACATTCAACATCACTAAGGCTGATTTCTTTTGCTGGAGTGTACTCAGTCACCAAGGTCACACATGTTCATGGTCTGAAAAAGCTGTTTGCACATGTGCTGTTTTCTGTATCTGAAAACTGTAATGAAAATGTATGCGACTGTTAGAGTAATTAACACTTGCAGGAAAAAACAGTAGTAAGTGTGCTTAGAAATTGGCAAGCAAATTTCATTTTCTGCCTAAAAACACAGAAAACAGTAGTAAGTGTGCTTTGAAATTGGCAAGCAAAATTCATTTTCTGCGTAAAATCACAGCATGGGTCTGTGAGCACAGAGGAATTGCTGTCAGAGATGTATTTCGTGTCTCTCTGGTTCTTTTTGGAAGTAACCATGCATATGTCTCTTGCAACTGAAAATACACAGTCTGCATAAGCAGACTGTTAGCACACACCCAGCTGTTTATCCTGTAGAATCATGCTGAGTATTCACAAGTGAGTGGTGTTTCAGGTAGCAGTGAGTAACGCTAATACATTCAACATCACTAAGGCTGATTTCTTTTGCTGGAGTGTAGTCAGTCACCAAGGTCACACATGTTCATGGTCTGAAAAAGCTGTTTGCACATGTGCTGTTTTCTGTATCTGAAAACTGTAATGAAAATGTATGCGACTGTTAGAGTAATTAACACTTGCAGGAAAAAACAGTAGTAAGTGTGCTTAGAAATTAGCAAGCAAATTTCATTTTCTGCCTTAAAACACAGAAAACAGTAGTAAGTGTGCTTTGAAATTGGCAAGCAAATTTCATTTTCTGCGTAAAATCACAGCATGAGTCTGTGAGCACAGAGGAATTGCTGTCAGAGATGTATTTCGTGTCTCTCTGGTTCTTTTGGGAAGTAACCATGCATATGTCTCTTGCAACTGAAAATACACAGTCTGCATAAGCAGACTGTTAGCACACACCCAGCAGTTTATCCTGTAGAATCATGCTTAGTATTCACAAGTGAGTGGTGTTTCAGGTAGCAGTGAGTAACGCTAATACATTTAACATCACTAAGGCTGATTTCTTTTGCTGGAGTGTAGTCAGTCACCAAGGTCACACATGTTCATGGTCTGAAAAAGCTGTTTGCACATGTGCTGTTTTCTGTATCTGAAAACTGTAATGAAAATGTATGCGACTATTAGAGTACTTAACACTTGCAGGAAAAAACAGTAGTAAGTGTGCTTAGAAATTAGCAAGCAAATTTCATTTTCTGCCTAAAAACACAGAAAACAGTAGTAAGTGTGCTTTGAAATTGGCAAGCAAATTTCATTTTCTGCGTAAAATCACAGCATGAGTCTGTGAGCACAGAGGAATTGCTGTCAGAGATGTATTTCGTGTCTCTCTGGTTCTTTTGGGAAGTAACCATGCATATGTCTCTTGCAACTGAAAATACACAGTCTGCATAAGCAGACTGTTAGCACACACCCAGCAGTTTATCCTGTAGAATCATGCTTAGTATTCACAAGTGAGTGGTGTTTCAGGTAGCAGTGAGTAACGCTAATACATTCAACATCACTAAGGCTGATTTCTTTTGCTGGAGTGTAGTCAGTCACCAAGGTCACACATGTTCATGGTCTGAAAAAGCTGTTTGCACATGTGCTGTTTTCTGTATCTGAAAACTGTAATGAAAATGTATGCGACTGTTAGAGTAATTAACACTTGCAGGAAAAAACAGTAGTAAGTGTGCTTAGAAATTAGCAAGCAATTTTCATTTTCCGCCTAAAAACACAGAAAACAGTAGTAAGTGTGCTTTGAAATTGGCAAGCAAATTTCATTTTCTGCGTAAAATCACAGCATGAGTCTGTGAGCACAGAGGAATTGCTGTCAGAGATGTATTTCGTGACTCTCTGGTTCTTTTGGGAAGTAACCATGCATATGTCTCTTGCAACTGAAAATACACAGTCTGCATAAGCAGACTCTTAGCACACACCCAGCAGTTTATCCTGTAGAATCATGCTGAGTATTCACAAGTGACTGGTGTTTCAGGTAGCAGTGAGTAACGCTAATACATTCAACATCACTAAGGCTGATTTCTTTTGCTGGAGTGTAGTCAGTCACCAAGGTCACACATGTTCATGGTCTGAAAAAGCTGTTTGCACATGTGCTGTTTTCTGTATCTGAAAACTGTAATGAAAATGTATGCGACTGTTAGAGTAATTAACACTTGCAGGAAAAAACAGTAGTAAGTGTGCTTAGAAATTAGCAAGCAAATTTCATTTTCTGCCTAAAAACACAGAAAACAGTAGTAAGTGTTCTTTGAAATTGGCAAGCAAATTTCATTTTCTGCGTAAAATCACAGCATGAGTCTGTGAGCACAGAGGAATTGCTGTCAGAGATGTATTTCGTGTCTCTATGGTTCTTTTGGGAAGTAACCATGCATATGTCTCTTGCAACTGAAAATACACAGTCTGCATAAGCAGACTGTTAGCACACACCCAGCAGTTTATCCTGTAGAATCATGCTGAGTATTCACAAGTGAGTGGTGTTTCAGGTAGCAGTGAGTAACGCTAATACATTCAACATCACTAAGGCTGATTTCTTTTGCTGGAGTGTAGTCAGTCACCAAGGTCACACATGTTCATGGTCTCAAAAAGCTGTTTGCACATGTGCTGTTTTCTGTATCTGAAAACTGTAATGAAAATGTATGCGACTGTTAGAGTACTTAACACTTGCAGGAAAAAACAGTAGTAAGTGTGCTTTGAAATTGGCAAGCAAATTTCATTTTCTGCGTAAAATCACAGCATGAGTCTGTGAGCACAGAGGAATTGCTGTCAGAGATGTATTTCGTGTATCTCTGGTTCTTTTGGGAAGTAACCATGCATATGTCTCTTGCAGCTGAAAATACACAGTCTGCATACGCAGACTGTTAGCACACACCCAGCAGTTTATCCTGTAGAATCATGCTGAGTATTCACAAGTGAGTGGTGTTTCAGGTAGCAGTGAGTAACGCTAATACATTCAACATCACTAAGGCTGATTTCTTTTGCTGGAGTGTACTCAGTCACCAAGGTCACACATGTTCATGGTCTGAAAAAGCTGTTTGCACATGTGCTGTTTTCTGTATCTGAAAACTGTAATGAAAATGTATGCGACTGTTAGAGTAATTAACACTTGCAGGAAAAAACAGTAGTAAGTGTGCTTAGAAATTGGCAAGCAAATTTCATTTTCTGCCTAAAAACACAGAAAACAGTAGTAAGTGTGCTTTGAAATTGGCAAGCAAAATTCATTTTCTGCGTAAAATCACAGCATGGGTCTGTGAGCACAGAGGAATTGCTGTCAGAGATGTATTTCGTGTCTCTCTGGTTCTTTTTGGAAGTAACCATGCATATGTCTCTTGCAACTGAAAATACACAGTCTGTATAAGCAGACTGTTAGCACACACCCAGCTGTTTATCCTGTAGAATCATGCTGAGTATTCACAAGTGAGTGGTGTTTCAGGTAGCAGTGAGTAACGCTAATACATTCAACATCACTAAGGCTGATTTCTTTTGCTGGAGTGTAGTCAGTCACCAAGGTCACACATGTTCATGGTCTGAAAAAGCTGTTTGCACATGTGCTGTTTTCTGTATCTGAAAACTGTAATGAAAATGTATGCGACTGTTAGAGTAATTAACACTTGCAGGAAAAAACAGTAGTAAGTGTGCTTAGAAATTAGCAAGCAAATTTCATTTTCTGCCTTAAAACACAGAAAACAGTAGTAAGTGTGCTTTGAAATTGGCAAGCAAATTTCATTTTCTGCGTAAAATCACAGCATGAGTCTGTGAGCACAGAGGAATTGCTGTCAGAGATGTATTTCGTGTCTCTCTGGTTCTTTTGGGAAGTAACCATGCATATGTCTCTTGCAACTGAAAATACACAGTCTGCATAAGCAGACTGTTAGCACACACCCAGCAGTTTATCCTGTAGAATCATGCTTAGTATTCACAAGTGAGTGGTGTTTCAGGTAGCAGTGAGTAACGCTAATACATTCAACATCACTAAGGCTGATTTCTTTTGCTGGAGTGTAGTCAGTCATCAAGGTCACACATGTTCATGGTCTGAAAAAGCTGTTTGCACATGTGCTGTTTTCTGTATCTGAAAACTGTAAGGAAAATGTATGCGACTGTTAGAGTTCTTAACACTTGCAGGAAAAAACAGTAGTAAGTGTGCTTTGAAATTGGCAAGCAAATTTCATTTTGTGCCTAAAAACACAGAAAACAGTAGTAAGTGTGCTTTGAAATTGGCAAGCAAATTTCATTTTCTGCGTAAAATCACAGCATGAGTCTGTGAGCACAGAGGAATTGCTGTCAGAGATGTATTTCGTGACTCTCTGGTTCTTTTTGGAAGTAACCATGCATATGTCTCTTGCAACTGAAAATACACAGTCTGCATACGCAGACTGTTAGCACACACCCAGCAGTTTATCCTGTAGAATCATGCTGAGTATTCACAAGTGACTGGTGTTTCAGGTAGCAGTGAGTAACGCTAATACATTCAACATCACTAAGGCTGATTTCTTTTGCTGGAGTGTACTCAGTCACCAAAGTCACACATGTTCATGGTCTGAAAAAGCTGTTTGCACATGTGCTGTTTTCTGTATCTGAAAACTGTAATGAAAATGTATGCGACTGTTAGAGTAATTAACACTTGCAGGAAAAAAACAGTAGTAAGTGTGCTTAGAAATTGGCAAGCAAATTTCATTTTCTGCCTAAAAACACAGAAAACAGTAGTAAGTGTGCTTTGAAATTGGCAAGCAAAATTCATTTTCTGCGTAAAATCACAGCATGGGTCTGTGAGCACAGAGGAATTGCTGTCAGAGATGTATTTCGTGTCTCTCTGGTTCTTTTTGGAAGTAACCATGCATATGTGTCTTGCAACTGGAAATACACAGTCTGCATAAGCAGACTCTTAGCACACACCCAGCAGTTTATCCTGTAGAATCATGCTGAGTATTCACAAGTGACTGGTGTTTCAGGTAGCAGTGAGTAACGCTAATACATTCAACATCACTAAGGCTGATTTCTTTTGCTGGAGTGTAGTCAGTCACCAAGGTCACACATGTTCATGGTCTGAAAAAGCTGTTTGCACATGTGCTGTTTTCTGTATCTGAAAACTGTAATGAAAATGTATGCGACTGTTAGAGTAATTAACACTTGCAGGAAAAAACAGTAGTAAGTGTGCTTAGAAATTAGCAAGCAATTTTCATTTTCCGCCTAAAAACACAGAAAACAGTAGTAAGTGTGCTTTGAAATTGGCAAGCAAATTTCATTTTCTGCGTAAAATCACAGCATGAGTCTGTGAGCACAGAGGAATTGCTGTCAGAGATGTATTTCGTGTCTCTCTGGTTCTTTTGGGAAGTAACCATGCATATGTCTCCTGCAACTGAAAATACACAGTCTGCATAAGCAGACTCTTAGCACACACCCAGCAGTTTATCCTGTAGAATCATGCTGAGTATTCACAAGTGACTGGTGTTTCAGGTAGCAGTGAGTAACGCTAATACATTCAACATCACTAAGGCTGATTTCTTTTGCTGGAGTGTAGTCAGTCACCAAGGTCACACATGTTCATGGTCTGAAAAAGCTGTTTGCACATGTGCTGTTTTCTGTATCTGAAAACTGTAATGAAAATGTATGCGACTGTTAGAGTAATTAACACTTGCAGGAAAAAACAGTAGTAAGTGTGCTTAGAAATTGGCAAGCAAATTTCATTTTCTGCCTAAAAACACAGAAAACAGTAGTAAGTGTGCTTTGAAATTGGCAAGCAAATTTCATTTTCTGCGTAAAATCACAGCATGAGTCTGTGAGCACAGAGGAATTGCTGTCAGAGATGTATTTCGTGACTCTCTGGTTCTTTTTGGAAGTAACCATGCATATGTCTCTTGCAACTGAAAATACACAGTCTGCATACGCAGACTGTTAGCACACACCCAGCAGTTTATCCTGTAGAATCATGCTGAGTATTCACAAGTGACTGGTGTTTCAGGTAGCAGTGAGTAACGCTAATACATTCAACATCACTAAGGCTGATTTCTTTTGCTGGAGTGTACTCAGTCACCAAAGTCACACATGTTCATGGTCTGAAAAAGCTGTTTGCACATGTGCTGTTTTCTGTATCTGAAAACTGTAATGAAAATGTATGCGACTGTTAGAGTAATTAACACTTGCAGGAAAAAAACAGTAGTAAGTGTGCTTAGAAATTGGCAAGCAAATTTCATTTTCTGCCTAAAAACACAGAAAACAGTAGTAAGTGTGCTTTGAAATTGGCAAGCAAAATTCATTTTCTGCGTAAAATCACAGCATGGGTCTGTGAGCACAGAGGAATTGCTGTCAGAGATGTATTTCGTGTCTCTCTGGTTCTTTTTGGAAGTAACCATGCATATGTGTCTTGCAACTGAAAATACACAGTCTGCATAAGCAGACTGTTAGCACACACCCAGCTGTTTATCCTGTAGAATCATGCTGAGTATTCACAAGTGAGTGGTGTTTCAGGTAGCAGTGAGTAACGCTAATACATTCAACATCACTAAGGCTGATTTCTTTTGCTGGAGTGTAGTCAGTCACCAAGGTCACACATGTTCATGGTCTGAAAAAGCTGTTTGCACATGTGCTGTTTTCTGTATCTGAAAACTGTAATGAAAATGTATGCGACTGTTAGAGTAATTAACACTTGCAGGAAAAAACAGTAGTAAGTGTGCTTAGAAATTAGCAAGCAATTTTCATTTTCCGCCTAAAAACACAGAAAACAGTAGTAAGTGTGCTTTGAAATTGGCAAGCAAATTTCATTTTCTGCGTAAAATCACAGCATGAGTCTGTGAGCACAGAGGAATTGCTGTCAGAGATGTATTTCGTGACTCTCTGGTTCTTTTGGGAAGTAACCATGCATATGTCTCTTGCAACTGAAAATACACAGTCTGCATAAGCAGACTCTTAGCACACACCCAGCAGTTTATCCTGTAGAATCATGCTGAGTATTTACAAGTGACTGGTGTTTCAGGTAGCAGTGAGTAACGCTAATACATTCAACATCACTAAGGCTGATTTCTTTTGCTGGAGTGTAGTCAGTCACCAAGGTCACACATGTTCATGGTCTGAAAAAGCTGTTTGCACATGTGCTGTTTTCTGTATCTGAAAACTGTAATGAAAATGTATGCGACTGTTAGAGTAATTAACACTTGCAGGAAAAAACAGTAGTAAGTGTGCTTAGAAATTAGCAAGCACATTTCATTTTCTGCCTACAAACACAGAAAACAGTAGTAAGTGTGCTTTGAAATTGGCAAGCAAATTTCAATTTCTGCGTAAAATCACAGCATGAGTCTGTGAGCACAGAGGAATTGCTGTCAGAGATGTATTTCGTGTCTCTCTGGTTCTTTTGGGAAGTAACCATGCATATGTCTCTTGCAACTGAAAATACACAGTCTGCATAAGCAGACTGTTAGCACACACCCAGCAGTTTATCCTGTAGAATCATGCTGAGTATTCACAAGTGACTGGTGTTTCAGGTAGCAGTGAGTAACGCTAATACATTCAACATCACTAAGGCTGATTTCTTTTGCTGGAGTGTAGTCAGTCACCAAGGTCACACATGTTCATGGTCTGAAAAAGCTGTTTGCACATGTGCTGTTTTCTGTATCTGAAAACTATAATGAAAATGTATGCGACTGTTAGAGTAATTAACACTTGCAGGAAAAAACAGTAGTAAGTGTGCTTAGAAATTGGCAAGCAAATTTCATTTTCTGCCTAAAAACACAGAAAACAGTAGTAAGTGTGCTTTGAAATTGGCAAGCAAATTTCATTTTCTGCGTAAAATCACAGCATGAGTCTGTGAGCACAGAGGAATTGCTGTCAGAGATGTATTTCGTGTCTCTCTGGTTCTTTTGGGAAGTTACCATGCATATGTCTCTTGCAACTGAAAATACACAGTCTGCATAAGCAGACTGTTAGCACACACCCAGCAGTTTATCCTGTAGAATCATGCTGAGTATTCACAAGTGACTGGTGTTTCAGGTAGCAGTGAGTAACGCTAATACATTCAACTTCACTAAGGCTGATTTCTTTTGCTGGAGTGTAGTCAGTCACCAAGGTCACACATGTTCATGGTCTGAAAAAGCTGTTTGCACATGTGCTGTTTTCTGTATCTGAAAACTGTAATGAAAATGTGAGGAACAACCTTTACAATGCAACTTTTACAACGCACTACACTTACAACGCATTTTTTACAACGCAACATCCACTACAACGCATTCCATTACATCGCATGACACTACAACGCATTTTTAAAAACTACCTTTACAACGCAATCCATTACATCGCATACTACCTTTACAACGCATACCATTACAACGCATAATATTACACTACACTATCCAACACTTACCCTACTGTTGCACCCCCTGGAGTTAGAATTGTAATTTTTACCCCTATACTATCCAACACTTACCCTACTGTTGCACCCCCTGGAGTTAGAATAGTAATTTTTACCCCTATACTATCCAACACTTACCCTACTGTTGCACCCCCTGGAGTTAGAATAGTAATTTTTACCCCTATACTATCCAACACTTACCCTACTGTTGCACCCCCTGGAGTTAGAATAGTAATTTTTACCCCTATACTATCCAACACTTACCCTACTGTTGCACCCCCTGGAGTTAGAATAGTAATTTTTACCCCTATACTATCCAACACTTACCCTACTGTTGCACCCCCTGGAGTTAGAATAGTAATTTTTACCCCTATACTATCCAATACTTACCTTAAATGCAATGTAATATTATGCGTTGTAATTGTATGCGTTGTAAAGGTAGTATGCGATGTAATGGAATGCGTTGTAAAGGTAGTTTTTAAAAATGCGTTGTGGTGTCATGCGATGTAATGGAATGCGTTGTAGTGGATGTTGCGTTGAAAAATTGCGTTGTAAGTGCATGCGTTGTAAAAGTATGCGTTGTAACGTCATACATCCTGAAAATGTATGTGACTGTTAGAGTAATTAACACTTGCAGGAAAAAACAGTAGTAAGTGTGCTTAGAAATTGGCAAGCAAATTTCATTTTCTGCCTAAAAACACAGAAAACAGTAGTAAGTGTGCTTTGAAATTGGCAAGCACATTTCATTTTCTGTGTAAAATCACAGCATGAGTCTGTGAGCACAGAGGAATTGCTGTCAGAGATCTATTTCGTGTCTCTATGGTTCTTTTGGGAAGTAACCATGCATATGTCTCTTGCAACTGAAAATACACAGTCTGCATAAGCAGACTGTTAGCACACACCCAGCAGTTTATCCTGTAGAATCATGCTGAGTATTCACAAGTGAGTGGTGTTTCAGGTAGCAGTGAGTAACGCTAATACATTCAACATCACTAAGGCTGATTTCTTTTGCTGGAGTGTAGTCAGTCACCAAGGTCACACATGTTCATGGTCTCAAAAAGCTGTTTGCACATGTGCTGTTTTCTGTATCTGAAAACTGTAATGAAAATGTATGCGACTGTTAGAGTACTTAACACTTGCAGGAAAAAACAGTAGTAAGTGTGCTTTGAAATTGGCAAGCAAATTTCATTTTCTGCGTAAAATCACAGCATGAGTCTGTGAGCACAGAGGAATTGCTGTCAGAGATGTATTTCGTGTGTATCTCTGGTTCTTTTGGGAAGTAACCATGCATATGTCTCTTGCAACTGAAAATACACAGTCTGCATACGCAGACTGTTAGCACACACCCAGCAGTTTATCCTGTAGAATTATGCTGAGTATTCACAAGTGAGTGGTGTTTCAGGTAGCAGTGAGTAACGCTAATACATTCAACATCACTAAGGCTGATTTCTTTTGCTGGAGTGTACTCAGTCACCAAGGTCACACATGTTCATGGTCTGAAAAAGCTGTTTGCACATGTGCTGTTTTCTGTATCTGAAAACTGTAATGAAAATGTATGCGACTGTTAGAGTAATTAACACTTGCAGGAAAAAACAGTAGTAAGTGTGCTTAGAAATTGGCAAGCAAATTTCATTTTCTGCCTAAAAACACAGAAAACAGTAGTAAGTGTGCTTTGAAATTGGCAAGCAAATTTCATTTTCTGCGTAAATTCACAGCATGAGTCTGTGAGCACAGAGGAATTGCTGTCAGAGATGTATTTCGTGTCTCTCTGGTTCTTTTGGGAAGTAACCATGCATATGTCTCTTGCAACTGAAAATACACAGTCTGCATAAGCAGACTGTTAGCACACACCCAGCAGTTTATCCTGTAGAATCATGCTTAGTATTCACAAGTGAGTGGTGTTTCAGGTAGCAGTGAGTAACGCTAATACATTCAACATCACTAAGGCTGATTTCTTTTGCTGGAGTGTAGTCAGTCACCAAGGTCACACATGTTCATGGTCTGAAAAAGCTGTTTGCACATGTGCTGTTTTCTGTATCTGAAAACTGTAATGAAAATGTATGCGACTATTAGAGTACTTAACACTTGCAGGAAAAAACAGTAGTAAGTGTGCTTAGAAATTAGCAAGCAAATTTCATTTTCTGCCTAAAAACACAGAAAACAGTAGTAAGTGTGCTTTGAAATTGGCAAGCAAATTTCATTTTCTGCGTAAAATCACAGCATGAGTCTGTGAGCACAGAGGAATTGCTGTCAGAGATGTATTTCGTGTCTCTCTGGTTCTTTTGGGAAGTAACCATGCATATGTCTCTTGCAACTGAAAATACACAGTCTGCATAAGCAGACTGTTAGCACACACCCAGTAGTTTATCCTGTAGAATCATGCTTAGTATTCACAAGTGAGTGGTGTTTCAGGTAGCAGTGAGTAACGCTAATACATTCAACATCACTAAGGCTGATTTCTTTTGCTGGAGTGTAGTCAGTCATCAAGGTCACACATGTTCATGGTCTGAAAAAGCTGTTTGCACATGTGCTGTTTTCTGTATCTGAAAACTGTAAGGAAAATGTATGCGAATGTTAGAGTTCTTAACACTTGCAGGAAAAAACAGTAGTAAGTGTGCTTTGAAATTGGCAAGCAAATTTCATCTTGTGCCTAAAAACACAGAAAACAGTAGTAAGTGTGCTTTGAAATTGGCAAGCAAATTTCATTTTCTGCGTAAAATCACAGCATGAGTCTGTGAGCACAGAGGAATTGCTGTCAGAGATGTATTTCGTGACTCTCTGGTTCTTTTTGGAAGTAACCATGCATATGTCTCTTGCAACTGAAAATACACAGTCTGCATACGCAGACTGTTAGCACACACCCAGCAGTTTATCCTGTAGAATCATGCTGAGTATTCACAAGTGACTGGTGTTTCAGGTAGCAGTGAGTAACGCTAATACATTCAACATCACTAAGGCTGATTTCTTTTGCTGGAGTGTACTCAATCACCAAAGTCACACATGTTCATGGTCTGAAAAAGCTGTTTGCACATGTGCTGTTTTCTGTATCTGAAAACTGTAATGAAAATGTATGCGACTGTTAGAGTAATTAACACTTGCAGGAAAAAACAGTAGTAAGTGTGCTTAGAAATTGGCAAGCAAATTTCATTTTCTGCCTAAAAACACAGAAAACAGTAGTAAGTGTGCTTTGAAATTGGCAAGCAAAATTCATTTTCTGCGTAAAATCACAGCATGGGTCTGTGAGCACAGAGGAATTGCTGTCAGAGATGTATTTCGTGTCTCTCTGGTTCTTTTTGGAAGTAACCATGCATATGTGTCTTGCAACTGAAAATACACAGTCTGCATAAGCAGACTGTTAGCACACACCCAGCTGTTTATCCTGTAGAATCATGCTGAGTATTCACAAGTGAGTGGTGTTTCAGGTAGCAGTGAGTAACGCTAATACATTCAACATCACTAAGGCTGATTTCTTTTGCTGGAGTGTAGTCAGTCACCAAGGTCACACATGTTCATGGTCTGAAAAAGCTGTTTGCACATGTGCTGTTTTCTGTATCTGAAAACTGTAATGAAAATGTATGCGACTGTTAGAGTAATTAACACTTGCAGGAAAAAACAGTAGTAAGTGTGCTTAGAAATTAGCAAGCAAATTTCATTTTCTGCCTAAAAACACAGAAAACAGTAGTAAGTGTTCTTTGAAATTGGCAAGCAAATTTCATTTTCTGCGTAAAATCACAGCATGAGTCTGTGAGCACAGAGGAATTGCTGTCAGAGATGTATTTCGTGTCTCTCTGGTTCTTTTGGGAAGTAAGCATGCATATGTCTCTTGCAACTGAAAATACACAGTCTGCATAAGCAGACTGTTAGCACACACCCAGCAGTTTATCCTGTAGAATCATGCTGAGTATTCACAAGTGACTGGTGTTTCAGGTAGCAGTGAGTAACGCTAATACATTCAACATCACTAAGGCTGATTTCTTTTGCTGGAGTGTAGTCAGTCACCAAGGTCACACATGTTCATGGTCTGAAAAAGCTGTTTGCACATGTGCTGTTTTCTGTATCTGAAAACTGTAATGAAAATGTATGCGACTGTTAGAGTAATTAACACTTGCAGGAAAAAACAGTAGTAAGTGTGCTTAGAAATTAGCAAGCAAATTTCATTTTCTGCCTACAAACACAGAAAACAGTAGTAAGTGTGCTTTGAAATTGGCAAGCAAATTTCAATTTCTGCGTAAAATCACAGCATGAGTCTGTGAGCACAGAGGAATTGCTGTCAGAGATGTATTTCGTGTCTCTCTGGTTCTTTTGGGAAGTAAGCATGCATATGTCTCTTGCAACTGAAAATACACAGTCTGCATAAGCAGACTGTTAGCACACACCCAGCAGTTTATCCTGTAGAATCATGCTGAGTATTCACAAGTGACTGGTGTTTCAGGTAGCAGTGAGTAACGCTAATACATTCAACATCACTAAGGCTGATTTCTTTTGCTGGAGTGTAGTCAGTCACCAAGGTCACACATGTTCATGGTCTGAAAAAGCTGTTTGCACATGTGCTGTTTTCTGTATCTGAAAACTGTAATGAAAATGTATGCGACTGTTAGAGTAATTAACACTTGCAGGAAAAAACAGTAGTAAGTGTGCTTAGAAATTGGCAAGCAAATTTCATTTTCTGCCTAAAAACACAGAAAACAGTAGTAAGTGTGCTTTGAAATTGGCAAGCAAATTTCATTTTCTGCGTAAAATCACAGCATGAGTCTGTGAGCACAGAGGAATTGCTGTCAGAGATTTATTTCGTGTCTCTCTGGTTCTTTTGGGAAGTTACCATGCATATGTCTCTTGCAACTGAAAATACACAGTCTGCATAAGCAGACTGTTAGCACACACCCAGCAGTTTATCCTGTAGAATCATGCTGAGTATTCACAAGTGACTGGTGTTTCAGGTAGCAGTGAGTAACGCTAATACATTCAACATCACTAAGGCTGATTTCTTTTGCTGGAGTGTAGTCAGTCACCAAGGTCACACATGTTCATGGTCTGAAAAAGCTGTTTGCACATGTGCTGTTTTCTGTATCTGAAAACTGTAATGAAAATGTATGCGACTGTTAGAGTAATTAACACTTGCAGAAAAAAACAGTAGTAAGTGTGCTTAGAAATTAGCAAGCAAATTTCATTTTCTGCCTACAAACACAGAAAACAGTAGTAAGTGTGCTTTGAAATTGGCAAGCAAATTTCAATTTCTGCGTAAAATCACAGCATGAGTCTGTGAGCACAGAGGAATTGCTGTCAGAGATGTATTTCGTGTCTCTCTGGTTCTTTTGGGAAGTAAGCATGCATATGTCTCTTGCAACTGAAAATACACAGTCTGCATAAGCAGACTGTTAGCACACACCCAGCAGTTTATCCTGTAGAATCATGCTGAGTATTCACAAGTGACTGGTGTTTCAGGTAGCAGTGAGTAACGCTAATACATTCAACATCACTAAGGCTGATTTCTTTTGCTGGAGTGTAGTCAGTCACCAAGGTCACACATGTTCATGGTCTGAAAAAGCTGTTTGCACATGTGCTGTTTTCTGTATCTGAAAACTGTAATGAAAATGTATGCGACTGTTAGAGTAATTAACACTTGCAGGAAAAAACAGTAGTAAGTGTGCTTAGAAATTGGCAAGCAAATTTCATTTTCTGCCTAAAAACACAGAAAACAGTAGTAAGTGTGCTTTGAAATTGGCAAGCAAATTTCATTTTCTGCGTAAAATCACAGCATGAGTCTGTGAGCACAGAGGAATTGCTGTCAGAGATTTATTTCGTGTCTCTCTGGTTCTTTTGGGAAGTTACCATGCATATGTCTCTTGCAACTGAAAATACACAGTCTGCATAAGCAGACTGTTAGCACACACCCAGCAGTTTATCCTGTAGAATCATGCTGAGTATTCACAAGTGACTGGTGTTTCAGGTAGCAGTGAGTAACGCTAATACATTCAACATCACTAAGGCTGATTTCTTTTGCTGGAGTGTAGTCAGTCACCAAGGTCACACATGTTCATGGTCTGAAAAAGCTGTTTGCACATGTGCTGTTTTCTGTATCTGAAAACTGTAATGAAAATGTATGCGACTGTTAGAGTAATTAACACTTGCAGGAAAAAACAGTAGTAAGTGTGCTTAGAAATTGGCAAGCAAATTTCATTTTCTGCCTAAAAACACAGAAAACAGTAGTAAGTGTGCTTTGAAATTGGCAAGCAAATTTCATTTTCTGCGTAAAATCACAGCATGAGTCTGTGAGCACAGAGGAATTGCTGTCAGAGATTTATTTCGTGTCTCTCTGGTTCTTTTGGGAAGTTACCATGCATATGTCTCTTGCAACTGAAAATACACAGTCTGCATAAGCAGACTGTTAGCACACACCCAGCAGTTTATCCTGTAGAATCATGCTGAGTATTCACAAGTGACTGGTGTTTCAGGTAGCAGTGAGTAACGCTAATACATTCATTTTCACTAAGGCTGATTTCTTTTGCTGGAGTGTAGTCAGTCACCAAGGTCACACATGTTCATGGTCTGAAAAAGCTGTTTGCACATGTGCTGTTTTCTGTATCTGAAAACTGTAATGAAAATGTGAGAAACAACCTTTACAATGCAACTTTTACAACGCACTACACTTACAACGCATTTTTTACAACGCAACATCCACTACAACGCATTCCATTACATCGCATGACACTACAACGCATTTTTAAAAACTACCTTTACAACGCATTCCATTACATCGCATACTACCTTTACAACGCATACCATTACAACGCATAATATTACACTACACTATCCAACACTTACCCTACTGTTGCACCCCCTGGAGTTAGAATTGTAATTTTTACCCCTATACTATCCAACACTTACCCGACTGTTGCACCCCCTGGAGTTAGAATAGTAATTTTTACCCCTATACTATCCAACACTTACCCTACTGTTGCACCCCCTGGAGTTAGAATAGTAATTTTTACCCCTATACTATCCAACACTTACCCTACTGTTGCACCCCCTGGAGTTAGAATAGTAATTTTTACCCCTATACTATCCAACACTTACCCTACTGTTGCACCCCCTGGAGTTAGAATAGTAATTTTTACCCCTACACTATCCAACACTTACCCTACTGTTGCACCCCCTGGAGTTAGAATAGTAATTTTTACCCCTATACTATCCAACACTTACCCTACTGTTGCACCCCCTGGAGTTAGAATAGTAATTTTTACCCCTATACTATCCAACACTTACCCTACTGTTGCACCCCCTGGAGTTAGAATAGTAATTTTTACCCCTATACTATCCAACACTTACCCTACTGTTGCACCCCCTGGAGTTAGAATAGTAATTTTTACCCCTATACTATCCAATACTTACCTTAAATGCAATGTAATATTATGCGTTGTAATTGTATGCGTTGTAAAGGTAGTATGCGATGTAATGGAATGCGTTGTAAAGGTAGTTTTTAAAAATGCGTTGTAGTGTCATGCGATGCAATGGAATGCGTTGTAGTGGATGTTGCGTTGAAAAATTGCGTTGTAAGTGCATGCGTTGTAAAAGTATGCGTTGTAACGTCATACATCCTGAAAATGTATGTGACTGTTAGAGTAATTAACACTTGCAGGAAAAAACAGTAGTAAGTGTGCTTTGAAATTGGCAAGCAAATTTCATCTTGTGCCTAAAAACACAGAAAACAGTAGTAAGTGTGCTTTGAAATTGGCAAGCAAATTTCATTTTCTGCGTAAAATCACAGCATGAGTCTGTGAGCACAGAGGAATTGCTGTCAGAGATGTATTTCGTGACTCTCTGGTTCTTTTTGGAAGTAACCATGCATATGTCTCTTGCAACTGAAAATACACAGTCTGCATACGCAGACTGTTAGCACACACCCAGCAGTTTATCCTGTAGAATCATGCTGAGTATTCACAAGTGACTGGTGTTTCAGGTAGCAGTGAGTAACGCTAATACATTCAACATCACTAAGGCTGATTTCTTTTGCTGGAGTGTACTCAATCACCAAAGTCACACATGTTCATGGTCTGAAAAAGCTGTTTGCACATGTGCTGTTTTCTGTATCTGAAAACTGTAATGAAAATGTATGCGACTGTTAGAGTAATTAACACTTGCAGGAAAAAACAGTAGTAAGTGTGCTTAGAAATTGGCAAGCAAATTTCATTTTCTGCCTAAAAACACAGAAAACAGTAGTAAGTGTGCTTTGAAATTGGCAAGCAAAATTCATTTTCTGCGTAAAATCACAGCATGGGTCTGTGAGCACAGAGGAATTGCTGTCAGAGATGTATTTCGTGTCTCTCTGGTTCTTTTTGGAAGTAACCATGCATATGTGTCTTGCAACTGAAAATACACAGTCTGCATAAGCAGACTGTTAGCACACACCCAGCTGTTTATCCTGTAGAATCATGCAGAGTATTCACAAGTGAGTGGTGTTTCAGGTAGCAGTGAGTAACGCTAATACATTCAACATCACTAAGGCTGATTTCTTTTGCTGGAGTGTAGTCAGTCACCAAGGTCACACATGTTCATGGTCTGAAAAAGCTGTTTGCACATGTGCTGTTTTCTGTATCTGAAAACTGTAATGAAAATGTATGCGACTGTTAGAGTAATTAACACTTGCAGGAAAAAACAGTAGTAAGTGTGCTTAGAAATTAGCAAGCAATTTTCATTTTCCGCCTACAAACACAGAAAACAGTAGTAAGTGTGCTTTGAAATTGGCAAGCAAATTTCATTTTCTGCGTAAAATCACAGCATGAGTCTGTGAGCACAGAGGAATTGCTGTCAGAGATGTATTTCGTGTCTCTCTGGTTCTTTTGGGAAGTAACCATGCATATGTCTCTTGCAACTGAAAATACACAGTCTGCATAAGTAGACTGTTAGCACACACCCAGCAGTTTATCCTGTAGAATCATGCTTAGTATTCACAAGTGAGTGGTGTTTCAGGTAGCAGTGAATAACGCTAATACATTCAACATCACTAAGGCTGATTTATTTTGCTGGAGTGTAGTCAGTCACCAAGGTCACACATGTTCATGGTCTGAAAAAGCTGGTTGCACATGTGCTGTTTTCTGTATCTGAAAACTGTAATGAAAATGTATGCGACTGTTAGAGTAATTAACACTTGCAGGAAAAAACAGTAGTAAGTGTGCTTAGAAATTAGCAAGCAAATTTCATTTTCTGCCTAAAAACACAGAAAACAGTAGTAAGTGTTCTTTGAAATTGGCAAGCAAATTTCATTTTCTGCGTAAAATCACAGCATGAGTCTGTGAGCACAGAGGAATTGCTGTCAGAGATGTATTTCGTGTCTCTCTGGTTCTTTTGGGAAGTAACCATGCATATGTCTCTTGCAACTGAAAATACACAGTCTGCATAAGCAGACTCTTAGCACACACCCAGCAGTTTATCCTGTAGAATCATGCTGAGTATTCACAAGTGACTGGTGTTTCAGGTAGCAGTGAGTAACGCTAATACATTCAACATCACTAAGGCTGATTTCTTTTGCTGGAGTGTAGTCAGTCACCAAGGTCACACATGTTCATGGTCTGAAAAAGCTGTTTGCACATGTGCTGTTTTCTGTATCTGAAAACTGTAATGAAAATGTATGCGACTGTTAGAGTAATTAACACTTGCAGGAAAAAACAGTAGTAAGTGTGCTTAGAAATTAGCAAGCAAATTTCATTTTCTGCCTACAAACACAGAAAACAGTAGTAAGTGTGCTTTGAAATTGGCAAGCAAATTTCAATTTCTGCGTAAAATCACAGCATGAGTCTGTGAGCACAGAGGAATTGCTGTCAGAGATGTATTTCGTGTCTCTCTGGTTCTTTTGGGAAGTAAGCATGCATATGTCTCTTGCAACTGAAAATACACAGTCTGCATAAGCAGACTGTTAGCACACACCCAGCAGTTTATCCTGTAGAATCATGCTGAGTATTCACAAGTGACTGGTGTTTCAGGTAGCAGTGAGTAACGCTAATACATTCAACATCACTAAGGCTGATTTCTTTTGCTGGAGTGTAGTCAGTCACCAAGGTCACACATGTTCATGGTCTGAAAAAGCTGTTTGCACATGTGCTGTTTTCTGTATCTGAAAACTGTAATGAAAATGTATGCGACTGTTAGAGTAATTAACACTTGCAGGAAAAAACAGTAGTAAGTGTGCTTAGAAATTGGCAAGCAAATTTCATTTTCTGCCTAAAAACACAGAAAACAGTAGTAAGTGTGCTTTGAAATTGGCAAGCAAATTTCATTTTCTGCGTAAAATCACAGCATGAGTCTGTGAGCACAGAGGAATTGCTGTCAGAGATTTATTTCGTGTCTCTCTGGTTCTTTTGGGAAGTTACCATGCATATGTCTCTTGCAACTGAAAATACACAGTCTGCATAAGCAGACTGTTAGCACACACCCAGCAGTTTATCCTGTAGAATCATGCTGAGTATTCACAAGTGACTGGTGTTTCAGGTAGCAGTGAGTAACGCTAATACATTCAACATCACTAAGGCTGATTTCTTTTGCTGGAGTGTAGTCAGTCACCAAGGTCACACATGTTCATGGTCTGAAAAAGCTGTTTGCACATGTGCTGTTTTCTGTATCTGAAAACTGTAATGAAAATGTATGCGACTGTTAGAGTAATTAACACTTGCAGAAAAAAACAGTAGTAAGTGTGCTTAGAAATTAGCAAGCAAATTTCATTTTCTGCCTACAAACACAGAAAACAGTAGTAAGTGTGCTTTGAAATTGGCAAGCAAATTTCAATTTCTGCGTAAAATCACAGCATGAGTCTGTGAGCACAGAGGAATTGCTGTCAGAGATGTATTTCGTGTCTCTCTGGTTCTTTTGGGAAGTAAGCATGCATATGTCTCTTGCAACTGAAAATACACAGTCTGCATAAGCAGACTGTTAGCACACACCCAGCAGTTTATCCTGTAGAATCATGCTGAGTATTCACAAGTGACTGGTGTTTCAGGTAGCAGTGAGTAACGCTAATACATTCAACATCACTAAGGCTGATTTCTTTTGCTGGAGTGTAGTCAGTCACCAAGGTCACACATGTTCATGGTCTGAAAAAGCTGTTTGCACATGTGCTGTTTTCTGTATCTGAAAACTGTAATGAAAATGTATGCGACTGTTAGAGTAATTAACACTTGCAGGAAAAAACAGTAGTAAGTGTGCTTAGAAATTGGCAAGCAAATTTCTTTTTCTGCCTAAAAACACAGAAAACAGTAGTAAGTGTGCTTTGAAATTGGCAAGCAAATTTCATTTTCTGCGTAAAATCACAGCATGAGTCTGTGAGCACAGAGGAATTGCTGTCAGAGATTTATTTCGTGTCTCTCTGGTTCTTTTGGGAAGTTACCATGCATATGTCTCTTGCAACTGAAAATACACAGTCTGCATAAGCAGACTGTTAGCACACACCCAGCAGTTTATCCTGTAGAATCATGCTGAGTATTCACAAGTGACTGGTGTTTCAGGTAGCAGTGAGTAACGCTAATACATTCAACATCACTAAGGCTGATTTCTTTTGCTGGAGTGTAGTCAGTCACCAAGGTCACACATGTTCATGGTCTGAAAAAGCTGTTTGCACATGTGCTGTTTTCTGTATCTGAAAACTGTAATGAAAATGTATGCGACTGTTAGAGTAATTAACACTTGCAGGAAAAAACAGTAGTAAGTGTGCTTAGAAATTGGCAAGCAAATTTCATTTTCTGCCTAAAAACACAGAAAACAGTAGTAAGTGTGCTTTGAAATTGGCAAGCAAATTTCATTTTCTGCGTAAAATCACAGCATGAGTCTGTGAGCACAGAGGAATTGCTGTCAGAGATTTATTTCGTGTCTCTCTGGTTCTTTTGGGAAGTTACCATGCATATGTCTCTTGCAACTGAAAATACACAGTCTGCATAAGCAGACTGTTAGCACACACCCAGCAGTTTATCCTGTAGAATCATGCTGAGTATTCACAAGTGACTGGTGTTTCAGGTAGCAGTGAGTAACGCTAATACATTCAACTTCACTAAGGCTGATTTCTTTTGCTGGAGTGTAGTCAGTCACCAAGGTCACACATGTTCATGGTCTGAAAAAGCTGTTTGCACATGTGCTGTTTTCTGTATCTGAAAACTGTAATGAAAATGTGAGAAACAACCTTTACAATGCAACTTTTACAACGCACTACACTTACAACGCATTTTTTACAATGCAACATCCACTACAACGCATTCCATTACATCGCATGACACTACAACGCATTTTTAAAAACTACCTTTACAACGCATTCCATTACATCGCATACTACCTTTACAACGCATACCATTACAACGCATAATATTACACTACACTATCCAACACTTACCCTACTGTTGCACCCCCTGGAGTTAGAATTGTAATTTTTACCCCTATACTATCCAACACTTACCCGACTGTTGCACCCCCTGGAGTTAGAATAGTAATTTTTACCCCTATACTATCCAACACTTACCCTACTGTTGCACCCCCTGGAGTTAGAATAGTAATTTTTACCCCTATACTATCCAACATTTACCCTACTGTTGCACCCCCTGGAGTTAGAATAGTAATTTTTACCCCTATACTATCCAACACTTACCCTACTGTTGCACCCCCTGGAGTTAGAATAGTAATTTTTACCCCTACACTATCCAACACTTACCCTACTGTTGCACCCCCTGGAGTTAGAATAGTAATTTTTACCCCTATACTATCCAACACTTACCCTACTGTTGCACCCCCTGGAGTTAGAATAGTAATTTTTACCCCTATACTATCCAACACTTACCCTACTGTTGCACCCCCTGGAGTTAGAATAGTAATTTTTACCCCTATACTATCCAACACTTACCCTACTGTTGCACCCCCTGGAGTTAGAATAGTAATTTTTACCCCTATACTATCCAATACTTACCTTAAATGCAATGTAATATTATGCGTTGTAATTGTATGCGTTGTAAAGGTAGTATGCGATGTAATGGAATGCGTTGTAAAGGTAGTTTTTAAAAATGCGTTGTAGTGTCATGCGATGTAATGGAATGCGTTGTAGTGGATGTTGCGTTGAAAAATTGCGTTGTAAGTGCATGCGTTGTAAAAGTATGCGTTGTAACGTCATACATCCTGAAAATGTATGTGACTGTTAGAGTAATTAACACTTGCAGGAAAAAACAGTAGTAAGTGTGCTTAGAAATTGGCAAGCAAATTTCATTTTCTGCCTAAAAACACAGAAAACAGTAGTAAGTGTGCTTTGAAATTGGCAAGCACATTTCATTTTCTGTTTAAAATCACAGCATGAGTCTGTGAGCACAGAGGAATTGCTGTCAGAGATCTATTTTGTGTCTCTATGGTTCTTTTGGGAAGTAACCATGCATATGTCTCTTGCAACTGAAAATACACAGTCTGCATAAGCAGACTGTTAGCACACACCCAGCAGTTTATCCTGTAGAATCATGCTGAGTATTCACAAGTGAGTGGTGTTTCAGGTAGCAGTGAGTAACGCTAATACATTCAACATCACTAAGGCTGATTTCTTTTGCTGGAGTGTACTCAGTCACCAAGGTCACACATGTTCATGGTCTGAAAAAGCTGTTTGCACATGTGCTGTTTTCTGTATCTGAAAACTGTAATGAAAATGTATGTGACTGTTAGAGTAATTAACACTTGCAGGAAAAAACAGTAGTAAGTGTGCTTAGAAATTGGCAAGCAAATTTCATTTTCTGCCTAAAAACACAGAAAACAGTAGTAAGTGTGCTTTGAAATTGGCAAGCAAAATTCATTTTCTGCGTAAAATCACAGCATGGGTCTGTGAGCACAGAGGAATTGCTGTCAGAGATGTATTTCGTGTCTCTCTGGTTCTTTTTGGAAGTAACCATGCATATGTCTCTTGCAACTGAAAATACACAGTCTGCATAAGCAGACTGTTAGCACACACCCAGCTGTTTATCCTGTAGAATCATGCTGAGTATTCACAAGTGAGTGGTGTGTCAGGTAGCAGTGAGTAACGCTAATACATTCAACATCACTAAGGCTGATTTCTTTTGCTGGAGTGTAGTCAGTCACCAAGGTCACACATGTTCATGGTCTGAAAAAGCTGTTTGCACATGTGCTGTTTTCTGTATCTGAAAACTGTAATGAAAATGTATGCGACTGTTAGAGTAATTAACACTTGCAGGAAAAAACAGTAGTAAGTGTGCTTAGAAATTGGCAAGCAAATTTCATTTTCTACCTAAAAACACAGAAAACAGTAGTAAGTGTGCTTTGAAATTGGCAAGCAAATTTCATTTTCTGCGTAAAATCACAGCATGAGTCTGTGAGCACAGAGGAATTGCTGTCAGAGATGTATTTCGTGTCTCTCTGGTTCTTTTGGGAAGTAACCATGCATATGTCTCTTGCAACTGAAAATACACAGTCTGCATAAGCAGACTGTTAGCACACACCCAGCAGTTTATCCTGTAGAATCATGCTGAGTATTCACAAGTGACTGGTGTTTCAGGTAGCAGTGAGTAACGCTAATACATTCAACTTCACTAAGGCTGATTTCTTTTGCTGGAGTGTAGTCAGTCACCAAGGTCACACATGTTCATGGTCTGAAAAAGCTGTTTGCACATGTGCTGTTTTCTGTATCTGAAAACTGTAATGAAAATGTGAGAAACAACCTTTACAATGCAACTTTTACAACGCACTACACTTACAACGCATTTTTTACAACGCAACATCCACTACAACGCATTCCATTACATCGCATGACACTACAACGCATTTTTAAAAACTACCTTTACAACGCATTCCATTACATCGCATACTACCTTTACAACGCATACCATTACAACGCATAATATTACACTACACTATCCAACACTTACCCTACTGTTGCACCCCCTGGAGTTAGAATTGTAATTTTTACCCCTATACTATCCAACACTTACCCTACTGTTGCACCCCCTGGAGTTAGAATAGTAATTTTTACCCCTATACTATCCAACACTTACCCTACTGTTGCACCCCCTGGAGTTAGAATAGTAATTTTTACCCCTATACTATCCAACACTTACCCTACTGTTGCACCCCCTGGAGTTAGAATAGTAATTTTTACCCCTACACTATCCAACACTTACCCTACTGTTGCACCCCCTGGAGTTAGAATAGTAATTTTTACCCCTATACTATCCAACACTTACCCTACTGTTGCACCCCCTGGAGTTAGAATAGTAATTTTTACCCCTATACTATCCAACACTTACCCTACTGTTGCACCCCCTGGAGTTAGAATAGTAATTTTTACCCCTATACTATCCAACACTTACCCTACTGTTGCACCCCCTGGAGTTAGAATAGTAATTTTTACCCCTATACTATCCAATACTTACCTTAAATGCAATGTAATATTATGCGTTGTAATTGTATGCGTTGTAAAGGTAGTATGCGATGTAATGGAATGCGTTGTAAAGGTAGTTTTAAAAAATGCGTTGTAGTGTCATGCGATGTAATGGAATGCGTTGTAGTGGATGTTGCGTTGAAAAATTGCGTTGTAAGTGCATGCGTTGTAAAAGTATGCGTTGTAACGTCATACATCCTGAAAATGTATGTGACTGTTAGAGTAATTAACACTTGCAGGAAAAAACAGTAGTAAGTGTGCTTAGAAATTGGCAAGCAAATTTCATTTTCTGCCTAAAAACACAGAAAACAGTAGTAAGTGTGCTTTGAAATTGGCAAGCACATTTCATTTTCTGTTTAAAATCACAGCATGAGTCTGTGAGCACAGAGGAATTGCTGTCAGAGATCTATTTTGTGTCTCTATGGTTCTTTTGGGAAGTAACCATGCATATGTCTCTTGCAACTGAAAATACACAGTCTGCATAAGCAGACTGTTAGCACACACCCAGCAGTTTATCCTGTAGAATCATGCTGAGTATTCACAAGTGAGTGGTGTTTCAGGTAGCAGTGAGTAACGCTAATACATTCAACATCACTAAGGCTGATTTCTTTTGCTGGAGTGTAGTCAGTCACCAAGGTCACACATGTTCATGGTCTCAAAAAGCTGTTTGCACATGTGCTGTTTTCTGTATCTGAAAACTGTAATGAAAATGTATGCGACTGTTAGAGTACTTAACACTTGCAGGAAAAAACAGTAGTAAGTGTGCTTTGAAATTGGCAAGCAAATTTCATTTTCTGCGTAAAATCACAGCATGAGTCTGTGAGCACAGAGGAATTGCTGTCAGAGATGTATTTCGTGTATCTCTGGTTCTTTTGGGAAGTAACCATGCATATGTCTCTTGCAACTGAAAATACACAGTCTGCATACGCAGACTGTTAGCACACACCCAGCAGTTTATCCTGTAGAATCATGCTGAGTATTCACAAGTGAGTGGTGTTTCAGGTAGCAGTGAGTAACGCTAATACATTCAACATCACTAAGGCTGATTTCTTTTGCTGGAGTGTACTCAGTCACCAAGGTCACACATGTTCATGGTCTGAAAAAGCTGTTTGCACATGTGCTGTTTTCTGTATCTGAAAACTGTAATGAAAATGTATGTGACTGTTAGAGTAATTAACACTTGCAGGAAAAAACAGTAGTAAGTGTGCTTAGAAATTGGCAAGCAAATTTCATTTTCTGCCTAAAAACACAGAAAACAGTAGTAAGTGTGCTTTGAAATTGGCAAGCAAAATTCATTTTCTGCGTAAAATCACAGCATGGGTCTGTGAGCACAGAGGAATTGCTGTCAGAGATGTATTTCGTGTCTCTCTGGTTCTTTTTGGAAGTAACCATGCATATGTCTCTTGCAACTGAAAATACACAGTCTGCATAAGCAGACTGTTAGCACACACCCAGCTGTTTATCCTGTAGAATCATGCTGAGTATTCACAAGTGAGTGGTGTTTCAGGTAGCAGTGAGTAACGCTAATACATTCAACATCACTAAGGCTGATTTCTTTTGCTGGAGTGTAGTCAGTCACCAAGGTCACACATGTTCATGGTCTGAAAAAGCTGTTTGCACATGTGCTGTTTTCTGTATCTGAAAACTGTAATGAAAATGTATGCGACTGTTAGAGTAATTAACACTTGCAGGAAAAAACAGTAGTAAGTGTGCTTAGAAATTAGCAAGCAAATTTCATTTTCTGCCTAAAAACACAGAAAACAGTAGTAAGTGTGCTTTGAAATTGGCAAGCACATTTCATTTTCTGCGTAAAATCACAGCATGAGTCTGTGAGCACAGAGGAATTGCTGTCAGAGATGTATTTCGTGTCTCTCTGGTTCTTTTGGGAAGTAACCATGCATATGTCTCTTGCAACTGAAAATACACAGTCTGCATAAGCAGACTGTTAGCACACACCCAGCAGTTTATCCTGTAGAATCATGCTTAGTATTCACAAGTGAGTGGTGTTTCAGGTAGCAGTGAGTAACGCTAATACATTCAACATCACTAAGGCTGATTTCTTTTGCTGGAGTGTAGTCAGTCATCAAGGTCACACATGTTCATGGTCTGAAAAAGCTGTTTGCACATGTGCTGTTTTCTGTATCTGAAAACTGTAAGGAAAATGTATGCGACTGTTAGAGTTCTTAACACTTGCAGGAAAAAACAGTAGTAAGTGTGCTTTGAAATTGGCAAGCAAATTTCATTTTGTGCCTAAAAACACAGAAAACAGTAGTAAGTGTGCTTTGAAATTGGCAAGCAAATTTCATTTTCTGCGTAAAATCACAGCATGAGTCTGTGAGCACAGAGGAATTGCTGTCAGAGATGTATTTCGTGACTCTCTGGTTCTTTTTGGAAGTAACCATGCATATGTCTCTTGCAACTGAAAATACACAGTCTGCATACGCAGACTGTTAGCACACACCCAGCAGTTTATCCTGTAGAATCATGCTGAGTATTCACAAGTGACTGGTGTTTCAGGTAGCAGTGAGTAACGCTAATACATTCAAAATCACTAAGGCTGATTTCTTTTGCTGGAGTGTACTCAGTCACCAAAGTCACACATGTTCATGGTCTTAAAAAGCTGTTTGCACATGTGCTGTTTTCTGTATCTGAAAACTGTAATGAAAATGTATGCGACTGTTAGAGTAATTAACACTTGCAGGAAAAAACAGTAGTAAGTGTGCTTAGAAATTGGCAAGCAAATTTCATTTTCTGCCTAAAAACACAGAAAACAGTAGTAAGTGTGCTTTGAAATTGGCAAGCAAAATTCATTTTCTGCGTAAAATCACAGCATGGGTCTGTGAGCACAGAGGAATTGCTGTCAGAGATGTATTTCATGTCTCTCTGGTTCTTTTTGGAAGTAACCATGCATATGTGTCTTGCAACTGAAAATACACAGTCTGCATAAGCAGACTGTTAGCACACACCCAGCTGTTTATCCTGTAGAATCATGCTGAGTATTCACAAGTGAGTGGTGTATCAGGTAGCAGTGAGTAACGCGAATACATTCAACATCACTAAGGCTGATTTCTTTTGCTGGAGTGTAGTCAGTCACCAAGGTCACACATGTTCATGGTCTGAAAAAGCTGTTTGCACATGTGCTGTTTTCTGTATCTGAAAACTGTAATGAAAATGTATGCGACTGTTAGAGTAATTAACACTTGCAGGAAAAAACAGTAGTAAGTGTGCTTAGAAATTAGCAAGCAATTTTCATTTTCCACCTAAAAACACAGAAAACAGTAGTAAGTGTGCTTTGAAATTGGCAAGCAAATTTCATTTTCTGCATAAAATCACAGCATGAGTCTGTGAGCACAGAGGAATTGCTGTCAGAGATGTATTTCGTGTCTCTCTGGTTCTTTTGGGAAGTAACCATGCATATGTCTCTTGCAACTGAAAATACACAGTCTGCATAAGCAGACTGTTAGCACACACCCAGCAGTTTATCCTGTAGAATCATGCTTAGTATTCACAAGTGAGTGGTGTTTCAGGTAGCAGTGAATAACGCTAATACATTCAACATCACTAAGGCTGATTTCTTTTGCTGGAGTGTAGTCAGCCACCAAGGTCACACATGTTCATGGTCTGAAAAAGCTGTTTGCATATGTGCTGTTTTCTGTATCTGAAAACTGTAATGAAAATGTATGCGACTGTTAGAGTAATTAACACTTGCAGGAAAAAACAGTAGTAAGTGTGCTTAGAAATTGGCAAGCAAATTTCATTTTCTGCCTAAAAACACAGAAAACAGTAGTAAGTGTTCTTTGAAATTGGCAAGCAAATTTCATTTTCTGCGTAAAATCACAGCATGAGTCTGTGAGCACAGAGGAATTGCTGTCAGAGATGTATTTCGTGTCTCTCTGGTTCTTTTGGGAAGTAACCATGCATATGTCTCTTGCAACTGAAAATACACAGTCTGCATAAGCAGACTCTTAGCACACACCCAGCAGTGTATCCTGTAGAATCATGCTGAGTATTCACAAGTGACTGGTGTTTCAGGTAGCAGTGAGTAACGCTAATACATTCAACATCACTAAGGCTGATTTCTTTTGCTGGAGTGTAGTCAGTCACCAAGGTCACACATGTTCATGGTCTGAAAAAGCTGTTTGCACATGTGCTGTTTTCTGTATCTGAAAACTGTAATGAAAATGTATGCGACTGTTAGAGTAATTAACACTTGCAGGAAAAAACAGTAGTAAGTGTGCTTAGAAATTAGCAAGCAAATTTCATTTTCTGCCTAAAAACACAGAAAACAGTAGTAAGTGTGCTTTGAAATTGGCAAGCAAATTTCAATTTCTGCGTAAAATCACAGCATGAGTCTGTGAGCACAGAGGAATTGCTGTCAGAGATGTATTTCGTGTCTCTCTGGTTCTTTTGGGAAGTAACCATGCATATGTCTCTTGCAACTGAAAATACACAGTCTGCATAAGCAGACTGTTAGCACACACCCAGCAGTTTATCCTGTAGAATCATGCTGAGTATTCACAAGTGACTGGTGTTTCAGGTAGCAGTGAGTAACGCTAATACATTCAACATCACTAAGGCTGATTTCTTTTGCTGGAGTGTAGTCAGTCACCAAGGTCACACATGTTCATGGTCTGCAAAAGCTGTTTGCACATGTGCTGTTTTCTGTATCTGAAAACTGTAATGAAAATGTATGCGACTGTTAGAGTAATTAACACTTGCAGGAAAAAACAGTAGTAAGTGTGCTTAGAAATTGGCAACCAAATTTCATTTTCTACCTAAAAACACAGAAAACAGTAGTAAGTGTGCTTTGAAATTGGCAAGCAAATTTAATTTTCTGCGTAAAATCACAGCATGAGTCTGTGAGCACAGAGGAATTGCTGTCAGAGATGTATTTCGTGTCTCTCTGGTTCTTTTGGGAAGTTACCATGCATATGTCTCTTGCAACTGAAAATACACAGTCTGCATAAGCAGACTGTTAGCACACACCCAGCAGTTTATCCTGTAGAATCATGCTGAGTATTCACAAGTGACTGGTGTTTCAGGTAGCAGTGAGTAACGCTAATACATTCAACATCACTAAGGCTGATTTCTTTTGCTGGAGTGTAGTCAGTCACCAAGGTCACACATGTTCATGGTCTGAAAAAGCTGTTTGCACATGTGCTGTTTTCTGTATCTGAAAACTGTAATGAAAATGTATGCGACTGTTAGAGTAATTAACACTTGCAGGAAAAAACAGTAGTAAGTGTGCTTAGAAATTAGCAAGCAATTTTCATTTTCCGCCTAAAAACACAGAAAACAGTAGTAAGTGTGCTTTGAAATTGGCAAGCAAATTTCATTTTCTGCGTAAAATCACAGCATGAGTCTGTGAGCACAGAGGAATTGCTGTCAGAGATGTATTTCGTGTCTCTCTGGTTCTTTTGGGAAGTAACCATGCATATGTCTCTTGCAACTGAAAATACACAGTCTGCATAAGTAGACTGTTAGCACACACCCAGCAGTTTATCCTGTAGAATCATGCTTAGTATTCACAAGTGAGTGGTGTTTCAGGTAGCAGTGAATAACGCTAATACATTCAACATCACTAAGGCTGATTTCTTTTGCTGGAGTGTAGTCAGTCACCAAGGTCACACATGTTCATGGTCTGAAAAAGCTGGTTGCACATGTGCTGTTTTCTGTATCTGAAAACTGTAATGAAAATGTATGTGACTGTTAGAGTAATTAACACTTGCAGGAAAAAACAGTAGTAAGTGTGCTTAGAAATTAGCAAGCAAATTTCATTTTCTGCCTAAAAACACAGAAAACAGTAGTAAGTGTTCTTTGAAATTGGCAAGCAAATTTCATTTTCTGCGTAAAATCACAGCATGAGTCTGTGAGCACAGAGGAATTGCTGTCAGAGATGTATTTCGTGTCTCTCTGGTTCTTTTGGGAAGTAACCATGCATATGTCTCTTGCAACTGAAAATACACAGTCTGCATAAGCAGACTCTTAGCACACACCCAGCAGTTTATCCTGTAGAATCATGCTGAGTATTCACAAGTGACTGGTGTTTCAGGTAGCAGTGAGTAACGCTAATACATTCAACATCACTAAGGCTGATTTCTTTTGCTGGAGTGTAGTCAGTCACCAAGGTCACACATGTTCATGGTCTGAAAAAGCTGTTTGCACATGTGCTGTTTTCTGTATCTGAAAACTGTAATGAAAATGTATGCGACTGTTAGAGTAATTAACACTTGCAGGAAAAAACAGTAGTAAGTGTGCTTAGAAATTAGCAAGCAAATTTCATTTTCTGCCTACAAACACAGAAAACAGTAGTAAGTGTGCTTTGAAATTGGCAAGCAAATTTCAATTTCTGCGTAAAATCACAGCATGAGTCTGTGAGCACAGAGGAATTGCTGTCAGAGATGTATTTCGTGTCTCTCTGGTTCTTTTGGGAAGTAACCATGCATATGTCTCTTGCAACTGAAAATACACAGTCTGCATAAGCAGACTGTTAGCACACACCCAGCAGTTTATCCTGTAGAATCATGCTGAGTATTCACAAGTGACTGGTGTTTCAGGTAGCAGTGAGTAACGCTAATACATTCAACATCACTAAGGCTGATTTATTTTGCTGGAGTGTAGTCAGTCACCAAGGTCACACATGTTCATGGTCTGAAAAAGCTGTTTGCACATGTGCTGTTTTCTGTATCTGAAAACTGTAATGAAAATGTATGCGACTGTTAGAGTAATTAACACTTGCAGGAAAAAACAGTAGTAAGTGTGCTTAGAAATTGGCAAGCAAATTTCATTTTCTGCCTAAAAACACAGAAAACAGTAGTAAGTGTGCTTTGAAATTGGCAAGCAAATTTCATTTTCTGCGTAAAATCACAGCATGAGTCTGTGAGCACAGAGGAATTGCTGTCAGAGATTTATTTCGTGTCTCTCTGGTTCTTTTGGGAAGTTACCATGCATATGTCTCTTGCAACTGAAAATACACAGTCTGCATAAGCAGACTGTTAGCACACACCCAGCAGTTTATCCTGTAGAATCATGCTGAGTATTCACAAGTGACTGGTGTTTCAGGTAGCAGTGAGTAACGCTAATACATTCAACTTCACTAAGGCTGATTTCTTTTGCTGGAGTGTAGTCAGTCACCAAGGTCACACATGTTCATGGTCTGAAAAAGCTGTTTGCACATGTGCTGTTTTCTGTATCTGAAAACTGTAATGAAAATGTGAGAAACAACCTTTACAATGCAACTTTTACAACGCACTACACTTACAACGCATTTTTTACAACGCAACATCCACTACAACGCATTCCATTATATCGTATGACACTACAACGCATTTTTAAAAACTACCTTTACAACGCATTCCATTACATCGCATACTACCTTTACAACGCATACCATTACAACGCATAATATTACACTACACTATCCAACACTTACCCTACTGTTGCACCCCCTGGAGTTAGAATTGTAATTTTTACCCCTATACTATCCAACACTTACCCTACTGTTGCACCCCCTGGAGTTAGAATAGTAATTTTTACCCCTATACTATCCAACACTTACCCTACTGTTGCACCCCCTGGAGTTAGAATAGTAATTTTTACCCCTATACTATCCAACACTTACCCTACTGTTGCACCCCCTGGAGTTAGAATAGTAATTTTTACCCCTATACTATCCAACACTTACCCTACTGTTGCACCCCCTGGAGTTAGAATAGTAATTTTTACCCCTACACTATCCAACACTTACCCTACTGTTGCACCCCCTGGAGTTAGAATAGTAATTTTTACCCCTATACTATCCAACACTTACCCTACTGTTGCACCCCCTGGAGTTAGAATAGTAATTTTTACCCCTATACTATCCAACACTTACCCTACTGTTGCACCCCCTGGAGTTAGAATAGTAATTTTTACCCCTATACTATCCAACACTTACCCTACTGTTGCACCCCCTGGAGTTAGAATAGTAATTTTTACCCCTATACTATCCAATACTTAACTTAAATGCAATGTAATATTATGCGTTGTAATTGTATGCGTTGTAAAGGTAGTATGCGATGTAATGGAATGCGTTGTAAAGGTAGTTTTTAAAAATGCGTTGTAGTGTCATGCGATGTAATGGAATGCGTTCTAGTGGATGTTGCGTTGAAAAATTGCGTTGTAAGTGCATGCGTTGTAAAAGTATGCGTTGTAACGTCATACATCCTGAAAATGTATGTGACTGTTAGAGTAATTAACACTTGCAGGAAAAAACAGTAGTAAGTGTGCTTAGAAATTGGCAAGCAAATTTCATTTTCTGCCTAAAAACACAGAAAACAGTAGTAAGTGTGCTTTGAAATTGGCAAGCACATTTCATTTTCTGTTTAAAATCACAGCATGAGTCTGTGAGCACAGAGGAATTGCTGTCAGAGATCTATTTTGTGTCTCTATGGTTCTTTTGGGAAGTAACCATGCATATGTCTCTTGCAACTGAAAATACACAGTCTGCATAAGCAGACTGTTAGCACACACCCAGCAGTTTATCCTGTAGAATCATGCTGAGTATTCACAAGTGAGTGGTGTTTCAGGTAGCAGTGAGTAACGCTAATACATTCAACATCACTAAGGCTGATTTCTTTTGCTGGAGTGTAGTCAGTCACCAAGGTCACACATGTTCATGGTCTCAAAAAGCTGTTTGCACATGTGCTGTTTTCTGTATCTGAAAACTGTAATGAAAATGTATGCGACTGTTAGAGTACTTAACACTTGCAGGAAAAAACAGTAGTAAGTGTGCTTTGAAATTGGCAAGCAAATTTCATTTTCTGCGTAAAATCACAGCATGAGTCTGTGAGCACAGAGGAATTGCTGTCAGAGATGTATTTCGTGTATCTCTGGTTCTTTTGGGAAGTAACCATGCATATGTCTCTTGCAACTGAAAATACACAGTCTGCATACGCAGACTGTTAGCACACACCCAGCAGTTTATCCTGTAGAATCATGCTGAGTATTCACAAGTGAGTGGTGTTTCAGGTAGCAGTGAGTAACGCTAATACATTCAACATCACTAAGGCTGATTTCTTTTGCTGGAGTGTACTCAGTCACCAAGGTCACACATGTTCATGGTCTGAAAAAGCTGTTTGCACATGTGCTGTTTTCTGTATCTGAAAACTGTAATGAAAATGTATGCGACTGTTAGAGTAATTAACACTTGCAGGAAAAAACAGTAGTAAGTGTGCTTAGAAATTAGCAAGCAAATTTCATTTTCTGCCTACAAACACAGAAAACAGTAGTAAGTGTGCTTTGAAATTGGCAAGCAAATTTCAATTTCTGCGTAAAATCACAGCATGAGTCTGTGAGCACAGACGAATTGCTGTCAGAGATGTATTTCGTGTCTCTCTGGTTCTTTTGGGAAGTAACCATGCATATGTCTCTTGCAACTGAAAATACACAGTCTGCATAAGCAGACTGTTAGCACACACCCAGCAGTTTATCCTGTAGAATCATGCTGAGTATTCACAAGTGACTGGTGTTTCAGGTAGCAGTGAGTAACGCTAATACATTCAACATCACTAAGGCTGATTTCTTTTGCTGGAGTGTAGTCAGTCACCAAGGTCACACATGTTCATGGTCTGAAAAAGCTGTTTGCACATGTGCTGTTTTCTGTATCTGAAAACTGTAATGAAAATGTATGCGACTGTTAGAGTAATTAACACTTGCAGGAAAAAACAGTAGTAAGTGTGCTTAGAAATTGGCAAGCAAATTTCATTTTCTGCCTAAAAACACAGAAAACAGTAGTAAGTGTGCTTTGAAATTGGCAAGCAAATTTCATTTTCTGCGTAAAATCACAGCATGAGTCTGTGAGCACAGAGGAATTGCTGTCAGAGATTTATTTCGTGTCTCTCTGGTTCTTTTGGGAAGTTACCATGCATATGTCTCTTGCAACTGAAAATACACAGTCTGCATAAGCAGACTGTTAGCACACACCCAGCAGTTTATCCTGTAGAATCATGCTGAGTATTCACAAGTGACTGGTGTTTCAGGTAGCAGTGAGTAACGCTAATACATTCAACATCACTAAGGCTGATTTCTTTTGCTGGAGTGTAGTCAGTCACCAAGGTCACACATGTTCATGGTCTGAAAAAGCTGTTTGCACATGTGCTGTTTTCTGTATCTGAAAACTGTAATGAAAATGTATGCGACTGTTAGAGTAATTAACACTTGCAGGAAAAAACAGTAGTAAGTGTGCTTAGAAATTGGCAAGCAAATTTCATTTTCTGCCTAAAAACACAGAAAACAGTAGTAAGTGTGCTTTGAAATTGGCAAGCAAATTTCATTTTCTGCGTAAAATCACAGCATGAGTCTGTGAGCACAGAGGAATTGCTGTCAGAGATTGATTTCGTGTCTCTCTGGTTCTTTTGGGAAGTTACCATGCATATGTCTCTTGCAACTGAAAATACACAGTCTGCATAAGCAGACTGTTAGCACACACCCAGCAGTTTATCCTGTAGAATCATGCTGAGTATTCACAAGTGACTGGTGTTTCAGGTAGCAGTGAGTAACGCTAATACATTCAACTTCACTAAGGCTGATTTCTTTTGCTGGAGTGTAGTCAGTCACCAAGGTCACACATGTTCATGGTCTGAAAAAGCTGTTTGCACATGTGCTGTTTTCTGTATCTGAAAACTGTAATGAAAATGTGAGAAACAACCTTTACAATGCAACTTTTACAACGCACTACACTTACAATGCATTTTTTACAACGCAACATCCACTACAACGCATTCCATTACATCGCATGACACTACAACGCATTTTTAAAAACTACCTTTACAACGCATTCCATTACATCGCATACTACCTTTACAACGCATACCATTACAACGCATAATATTACACTACACTATCCAACACTTACCCTACTGTTGCACCCCCTGGAGTTAGAATTGTAATTTTTACCCCTATACTATCCAACACTTACCCTACTGTTGCACCCCCTGGAGTTAGAATAGTAATTTTTACCCCTATACTATCCAACACTTACCCTACTGTTGCACCCCCTGGAGTTAGAATAGTAATTTTTACCCCTATACTATCCAACACTTACCCTACTGTTGCACCCCCTGGAGTTAGAATAGTAATTTTTACCCCTATACTATCCAACACTTACCCTACTGTTGCACCCCCTGGAGTTAGAATAGTAATTTTTACCCCTACACTATCCAACACTTACCCTACTGTTGCACCCCCTGGAGTTAGAATAGTAATTTTTACCCCTATACTATCCAACACATACCCTACTGTTGCACCCCCTGGAGTTAGAATAGTAAATTTTACCCCTATACTATCCAACACTTACCCTACTGTTGCACCCCCTGGAGTTAGAATAGTAATTTTTACCCCTATACTATCCAACACTTACCCTACTGTTGCACCCCCTGGAGTTAGAATAGTAATTTTTACCCCTATACTATCCAATACTTACCTTAAATGCAATGTAATATTATGAGTTGTAATTGTATGCGTTGTAAAGGTAGTATGCGATGTAATGGAATGCGTTGTAAAGGTAGTTTTTAAAAATGCGTTGTAGTGTCATGCGATGTAATGGAATGCGTTGTAGTGGATGTTGCGTTGAAAAATTGCGTTGTAAGTGCATGCGTTGTAAAAGTATGCGTTGTAACGTCATACATCCTGAAAATGTATGTGACTGTTAGAGTAATTAACACTTGCAGGAAAAAACAGTAGTAAGTGTGCTTAGAAATTGGCAAGCAAATTTCATTTTCTGCCTAAAAACACAGAAAACAGAAGTAAGTGTGCTTTGAAATTGGCAAGCACATTTCATTTTCTGTTTAAAATCACAGCATGAGTCTGTGAGCACAGAGGAATTGCTGTCAGAGATCTATTTTGTGTCTCTATGGTTCTTTTGGGAAGTAACCATGCATATGTCTCTTGCAACTGAAAATACACAGTCTGCATAAGCAGACTGTTAGCACACACCCAGCAGTTTATCCTGTAGAATCATGCTGAGTATTCACAAGTGAGTGGTGTTTCAGGTAGCAGTGAGTAACGCTAATACATTCAACATCACTAAGGCTGATTTCTTTTGCTGGAGTGTAGTCAGTCACCAAGGTCACACATGTTCATGGTCTCAAAAAGCTGTTTGCACATGTGCTGTTTTCTGTATCTGAAAACTGTAATGAAAATGTATGCGACTGTTAGAGTACTTAACACTTGCAGGAAAAAACAGTAGTAAGTGTGCTTTGAAATTGGCAAGCAAATTTCATTTTCTGCGTAAAATCACAGCATGAGTCTGTGAGCACAGAGGAATTGCTGTCAGAGATGTATTTCGTGTATCTCTGGTTCTTTTGGGAAGTAACCATGCATATGTCTCTTGCAACTGAAAATACACAGTCTGCATACGCAGACTGTTAGCACACACCCAGCAGTTTATCCTGTAGAATCATGCTTAGTATTCACAAGTGAGTGGTGTTTCAGGTAGCAGTGAATAACGCTAATACATTCAACATCACTAAGGCTGATTTCTTTTGCTGGAGTGTAGTCAGCCACCAAGGTCACACATGTTCATGGTCTGAAAAAGCTGTTTGCATATGTGCTGTTTTCTGTATCTGAAAACTGTAATGAAAATGTATGCGACTGTTAGAGTAATTAACACTTGCAGGAAAAAACAGTAGTAAGTGTGCTTAGAAATTGGCAAGCAAATTTCATTTTCTGCCTAAAAACACAGAAAACAGTAGTAAGTGTTCTTTGAAATTGGCAAGCAAATTTCATTTTCTGCGTAAAATCACAGCATGAGTCTGTGAGCACAGAGGAATTGCTGTCAGAGATGTATTTCGTGTCTCTCTGGTTCTTTTGGGAAGTAACCATGCATATGTCTCTTGCAACTGAAAATACACAGTCTGCATAAGCAGACTCTTAGCACACACCCAGCAGTGTATCCTGTAGAATCATGCTGAGTATTCACAAGTGACTGGTGTTTCAGGTAGCAGTGAGTAACGCTAATACATTCAACATCACTAAGGCTGATTTCTTTTGCTGGAGTGTAGTCAGTCACCAAGGTCACACATGTTCATGGTCTGAAAAAGCTGTTTGCACATGTGCTGTTTTCTGTATCTGAAAACTGTAATGAAAATGTATGCGACTGTTAGAGTAATTAACACTTGCAGGAAAAAACAGTAGTAAGTGTGCTTAGAAATTAGCAAGCAAATTTCATTTTCTGCCTAAAAACACAGAAAACAGTAGTAAGTGTGCTTTGAAATTGGCAAGCAAATTTCAATTTCTGCGTAAAATCACAGCATGAGTCTGTGAGCACAGAGGAATTGCTGTCAGAGATGTATTTCGTGTCTCTCTGGTTCTTTTGGGAAGTAACCATGCATATGTCTCTTGCAACTGAAAATACACAGTCTGCATAAGCAGACTGTTAGCACACACCCAGCAGTTTATCCTGTAGAATCATGCTGAGTATTCACAAGTGACTGGTGTTTCAGGTAGCAGTGAGTAACGCTAATACATTCAACATCACTAAGGCTGATTTCTTTTGCTGGAGTGTAGTCAGTCACCAAGGTCACACATGTTCATGGTCTGAAAAAGCTGTTTGCACATGTGCTGTTTTCTGTATCTCAAAACTGTAATGAAAATGTATGCGACTGTTAGAGTAATTAACACTTGCAGGAAAAAACAGTAGTAAGTGTGCTTAGAAATTGGCAAGCAAATTTCATTTTCTACCTAAAAACACAGAAAACAGTAGTAAGTGTGCTTTGAAATTGGCAAGCAAATTTCATTTTCTGCGTAAAATCACAGCATGAGTCTGTGAGCACAGAGGAATTGCTGTCAGAGATGTATTTCGTGTCTCTCTGGTTCTTTTGGGAAGTTACCATGCATATGTCTCTTGCAACTGAAAATACACAGTCTGCATAAGCAGACTGTTAGCACACACCCAGCAGTTTATCCTGTAGAATCATGCTGAGTATTCACAAGTGACTGGTGTTTCAGGTAGCAGTGAGTAACGCTAATACATTCAACATCACTAAGGCTGATTTCTTTTGCTGGAGTGTAGTCAGTCACCAAGGTCACACATGTTCATGGTCTGAACAAGCTGTTTGCACATGTGCTGTTTTCTGTATCTGAAAACTGTAATGAAAATGTATGCGACTGTTAGAGTAATTAACACTTGCAGGAAAAAACAGTAGTAAGTGTGCTTAGAAATTAGCAAGCAATTTTCATTTTCCGCCTAAAAACACAGAAAACAGTAGTAAGTGTGCTTTGAAATTGGCAAGCAAATTTCATTTTCTGCGTAAAATCACGGCATGAGTCTGTGAGCACAGAGGAATTGCTGTCAGAGATGTATTTCGTGTCTCTCTGGTTCTTTTGGGAAGTAACCATGCATATGTCTCTTGCAACTGAAAATACACAGTCTGCATAAGCAGACTGTTAGCACACACCCAGCAGTTTATCCTGTAGAATCATGCTGAGTATTCACAAGTGAGTGGTGTTTCAGGTAGCAGTGAGTAACGCTAATACATTCAACATCACTAAGGCTGATTTCTTTTGCTGGAGTGTAGTCAGTCACCAAGGTCACACATGTTCATGGTCTCAAAAAGCTGTTTGCACATGTGCTGTTTTCTGTATCTGAAAACTGTAATGAAAATGTATGCGACTGTTAGAGTACTTAACACTTGCAGGAAAAAACAGTAGTAAGTGTGCTTTGAAATTGGCAAGCAAATTTCATTTTCTGCGTAAAATCACAGCATGAGTCTGTGAGCACAGAGGAATTGCTGTCAGAGATGTATTTCGTGTATCTCTGGTTCTTTTGGGAAGTAACCATGCATATGTCTCTTGCAACTGAAAATACACAGTCTGCATACGCAGACTGTTAGCACACACCCAGCAGTTTATCCTGTAGAATCATGCTGAGTATTCACAAGTGAGTGGTGTTTCAGGTAGCAGTGAGTAACGCTAATACATTCAACATCACTAAGGCTGATTTCTTTTGCTGGAGTGTACTCAGTCACCAAGGTCACACATGTTCATGGTCTGAAAAAGCTGTTTGCACATGTGCTGTTTTCTGTATCTGAAAACTGTAATGAAAATGTATGTGACTGTTAGAGTAATTAACACTTGCAGGAAAAAACAGTAGTAAGTGTGCTTAGAAATTGGCAAGCAAATTTCATTTTCTGCCTAAAAACACAGAAAACAGTAGTAAGTGTTCTTTGAAATTGGCAAGCAAATTTCATTTTCTGCGTAAAATCACAGCATGAGTCTGTGAGCACAGAGGAATTGCTGTCAGAGATGTATTTCGTGTCTCTCTGGTTCTTTTGGGAAGTAACCATGCATATGTCTCTTGCAACTGAAAATACACAGTCTGCATAAGCAGACTCTTAGCACACACCCAGCAGTTTATCCTGTAGAATCATGCTGAGTATTCACAAGTGACTGGTGTTTCAGGTAGCAGTGAGTAACGCTAATACATTCAACATCACTAAGGCTGATTTCTTTTGCTGGAGTGTAGTCAGTCACCAAGGTCACACATGTTCATGGTCTGAAAAAGCTGTTTGCACATGTGCTGTTTTCTGTATCTGAAAACTGTAATGAAAATGTATGTGACTGTTAGAGTAATTAACACTTGCAGGAAAAAACAGTAGTAAGTGTGCTTAGAAATTAGCAAGCAAATTTCATTTTCTGCCTAAAAACACAGAAAACAGTAGTAAGTGTGCTTTGAAATTGGCAAGCAAATTTCATTTTCTGCGTAAAATCACAGCATGAGTCTGTGAGCACAGAGGAATTGCTGTCAGAGATGTATTTCGTGTCTCTCTGGTTCTTTTGGGAAGTAACCATGCATATGTCTCTTGCAACTGAAAATACACAGTCTGCATAAGCAGACTGTTAGCACACACCCAGCAGTTTATCCTGTAGAATCATGCTTAGTATTCACAAGTGAGTGGTGTTTCAGGTAGCAGTGAGTAACGCTAATACATTCAACTTCACTAAGGCTGATTTCTTTTGCTGGAGTGTAGTCAGTCACCAAGGTCACACATGTTCATGGTCTGAAAAAGCTGTTTGCACATGTGCTGTTTTCTGTATCTGAAAACTGTAATGAAAATGTGAGGAACAACCTTTACAATGCAACTTTTACAACGCACTACACTTACAACGCATTTTTTACAACGCAACATCCACTACAACGCATTTTTAAAAACTACCTTTACAACGCATTCCATTACATCGCATACTACCTTTACAACGCATACCATTACAACGCATAATATTAAACTACACTATCCAACACTTACCCTACTGTTGCACCCCCTGGAGTTAGAATTGTAATTTTTACCCCTATACTATCCAACACTTACCCTACTGTTGCACCCCCTGGAGTTAGAATAGTAATTTTTACCCCTATACTATCCAACACTTACCCTACTGTTGCACCCCCTGGAGTTAGAATAGTAATTTTTACCCCTATACTATCCAACACTTACCCTACTGTTGCACCCCCTGGAGTTAGAATAGTAATTTTTACCCCTATACTATCCAACACTTACCCTACTGTTGCACCCCCTGGAGTTAGAATAGTAATTTTTAGCCCTATACTATCCAACACTTACCCTACTGTTGCACCCCCTGGAGTTAGAATAGTAATTTTTACCCCTACACTATCCAACACTTACCCTACTGTTGCACCCCCTGGAGTTAGAATAGTAATTTTTACCCCTATACTATCCAACACTTACCCTACTGTTGCACCCCCTGGAGTTAGAATAGTAATTTTTACCCCTATACTATCCAACACTTACCCTACTGTTGCACCCCCTGGAGTTAGAATAGTAATTTTTACCCCTATACTATCCAACACTTACCCTACTGTTGCACCCCCTGGAGTTAGAATAGTAATTTTTACCCCTATACTATCCAATACTTACCTTAAATGCAATGTAATATTATGCGTTGTAATTGTATGCGTTGTAAAGGTAGTATGCGATGTAATGAAATGCGTTGTAAAGGTAGTTTTTAAAAATGCGTTGTAGTGTCATGCGATGTAATGGAATGCGTTGTAGTGGATGTTGCGTTGAAAAATTGCGTTGTAAGTGCATGCGTTGTAAAAGTATGCGTTGTAACGTCATACATCCTGAAAATGTATGTGACTGTTAGAGTAATTAACACTTGCAGGAAAAAACAGTAGTAAGTGTGCTTAGAAATTGGCAAGCAAATTTCATTTTCTGCCTAAAAACACAGAAAACAGTAGTAAGTGTGCTTTGAAATTGGAAGCCACATTTAATTTTCTGTGTAAAATCACAGCATGAGTCTGTGAGCACAGAGGAATTGCTGTCAGAGATCTATTTCGTGTCTCTATGGTTCTTTTGGGAAGTAACCATGCATATGTCTCTTGCAACTGAAAATACACAGTCTGCATAAGCAGACTGTTAGCACACACCCAGCAGTTTATCCTGTAGAATCATGCTGAGTATTCACAAGTGAGTGGTGTTTCAGATAGCAGTGAGTAACGCTAATACATTCAACATCACTAAGGCTGATTTCTTTTGCTGGAGTGTAGTCAGTCACCAAGGTCACACATGTTCATGGTCTCAAAAAGCTGTTTGCACATGTGCTGTTTTCTGTATCTGAAAACTGTAATGAAAATGTATGCGACTGTTAGAGTACTTAACACTTGCAGGAAAAAACAGTAGTAAGTGTGCTTTGAAATTGGCAAGCAAATTTCATTTTCTGCCTAAAATCACAGAAAACAGTAGTAAGTGTGCTTTGAAATTGGCAAGCAAATTTCATTTTCTGCGTAAAATCACAGCCTGAGTCTTTTATGGCCTTCTTGGACCCCCTGACAAACGCTAATGCATTCAACATCACCAAGGATCATTATCTTTGCAGGAGTGCAGTCAGTCAGCCAGGTTACACATGTAAATGCTCTAAAAAAGCTGATTGGACATGTGCTCTTTTCTGCCTCTGTAAACTATAAAGAAAATGTGTCAGACTGTTAGAGTAATTAACAGTTGCAAAAAAAAAAAAGTAAGTGTGCTTTTGAATTGCAAATGAAATATCGTGTTCTGCCTAGAATTACACCAAGAGTCTGTGTGCACACAGGAATTGTTCTTAGAGATTAAATTCGTGTTGGTTTTCTTGTGTTTTTCACTTGTAGGAAAGGGGTAGATTGTGTTATAAGAAAAGAAAAGATCATAACAAATATAGTAATATATTTAAATTACAAAAAGGTATTTTTTTTTAGTTTCTTTCAGGTATTGCTCCAGAGCAGTGAAGGAAATATAAGATGCCTATAAAATCAAGACAGCGAAAACAACAGAAAAAAAATGTATATTTGAAGACAACTGCAGGACCCAAGTTAGTTGAAGATGCTCATGTTGGGAAAAAGAAAAAGTCTTCTGGTAAGCAGACAAAGGAATTCTTTAAAAATATATTCAAAAAAAGGAAAAATTTAAAAAATGCCCCCATTGGAAAAACTGTTTCAAGTAGAAAACAACAGGAGAATAGTGAGAATTTACTAAATGCTAATGTACAAGCAGAAGCTATAAAAATTAACTTGAAAAGAAAATCAGCATTTAAAGAGATCCGTAGGAAAATGTTTCAGAGAAGAGTGATGTCCAATTTGCTAAAGGATGTGAAAAAATATAAGAAAAGAGCTAAATTTTACAAGAGAAAAAAAGATATTGAAGCCATTGTAGCTAAGGCTTTAGATTTAAAAAGAAAACTATTCATTTTAATTTTGAACAGGATGCGTACATTAGAAAAAATAGTTAATGTAATGAAGTCACAAAGCAAAACGAAAAGAGTAGTAAAAAGAAATAACTTTTGTAAAGTGTTTTTAGGAGAATGGATGCATAGTTCAAGTACTGAACCATTTTTTAATGAAGAGAGTTATCTTCAAAGTAATAGTTTGCTGCATGCAGTTGGCACCAGTGGTCGAGCATATGAAGTTAAGGATGGTTGTGTAATGGAAAAGGAGAAAATGGTTCCAAGAAATGAGGAAGAAGTGATTGCAGATGAGGTTATGGGGAGACGTCCTAAAGCCCCAGTGTATACTTGGAATTGTAGTAGTATTTGTACTTTGCGACAGGAATCTATTGATAAATTACGTGAGTTTTTAAGAGAATATAGTAAAAAGAGTGTTAAACAGAAGATTAAGGTGCTTCAAGGACTAGATCCATGCAGAGTGAGAGAGAATACTGGTTTGCAAGGACACTCTCTGGCTTGTCTATCTAGGAAAGTTTGTCAAAGTGTTTTTCACCATTTTAGGATGCTGGCAGTTCATCATACTGAAATTTGGAAATTTGTGAGAAGATTGTATTTTGCTAAAAGTCCAGCACTAAAGTTAAATGAGTTGAATAAGGCTCTGTTTCGTGGATCTGTATCAGATGTTGAGAAGGTTACTGATGAGATTCAGTTTTGTTACTTTGGTCCAGAACAAGAAAGTGGAGGGAATGACACAGTTATTGAGGAAAATGTGGAAGAGAATGTAGAACCCTCCGTAAATAAAAAATTTGAAGATCAAATTACAAAATTTGCTATCATCTCTAATGAAAGACCAAGGTGCCGATTACGATCCGGTAAAAACCGTGTACGAACCGTCGGTCGGAGAGTTTTCTCCGTCCGACTCGTACCTGGTCGGAAAACTTTACAAACATGGAATTACGATTCGCACTGAAACACCATTTCCGTACGAATCGCAAAAAACACCGACCGACGAAAATATACGTACGAATGTGATCCGGGAATGCTGCGACGTGACGTCGGGACGCTTTCAGGCAGCGTTTCACGACCCTGGAAGTACGATTCGAACCGACAGCAGTCCGGACGGCGATATTTTCACGGCACCCAAAAAGTGGCGGAAAAGCGAAGTACGGTGCGAAACGACCAGCGTAGGTGGCCCGGTACGCGCCGTACCCCCCCAGCCCCCGTATGTACACGCCGACCCCCCCAGCCCCCGTATGTACTCGCCGACCCCCCCCTGCCCCCGTATGTACGCGCCGACCCCCCCCAGCCCCCGTACGTACGTGTCATACCCCCGTGTATGTACACCCGTGTACGTGTCATACCCCCGTGTATGTACACCCGTGTACGTGTCGTACCCCCGTGTATGTACACCCGTGTACGTGTCATACCCCCCGTGTATGTACACCCGTGTACATGTCGTACCCCCGTTTATGTACACCCGTGTACGTTCGAGTCGTACCCCCACCCGTGTATGTACACCCGTGTACGTGTCGTACCCCCCGTGTATGTACACCCGTGTACGTTCGAGTCGTACCCCCCCCGTGTATGTACACCCGTGTACGTGTCGTACCCCCCGTGTATGTACACCCGTGTACGTGTCGTACCGCCCGTGTATGTACATCCGTGTACGTGTCGTACCCCCCGTGTATGTACACCTGTGTACGTTCGAGTCGTACCCCCACCCGTGTATGTACACCCGTGTACGTGTCGTACCCCCGTGTATGTACACCCGTGTACATTTGAGTGGTACCGCCCATGTATGTACACCCGTGTACGTGTCGTACCCCCGTGTATGTACACCCGTGTACGTGTCGTACCCCCGTGTATGTACACCCGTGTATGTGTCGTACCCCCCGTGTATGTACACCCGTGTACGTGTCGTACCCCCCGTGTATGTACACCCGTGTACGTTCGAGTCGTACCCCCACCCGTGCAGGAGAAATATGACATCAGTGATGTCATTTGAGATGTCATCAGTGATGTCATGAGTGATGTCAGTGACCATGTCATGAGTGATGTTATATGTGACGTCATCAGCAGTGGATTGCGGGTGCGCAAGTTATAGTTAGCTTAACTAACTATAACGGGGGAATTTCATTGTTTTTTTACGAGTGAAATGTCCAGCTAACTATAACGTCTGTGAAACCTATGGTTTTTTCACTGAATTTGCAAGGTTTTTTAAATGCTAATTCCTAACTATAACGTGTGTGAAACCCATGGTTTTTTCAGTGAATGTAAATATATATGTATATATATATATATTCAGTGAAAAAACCATAGGTTTCACAGACGTTATAGTTAGCTGGACATTTTACTCGTAAAAAACCAATGAAATTCCCCCGTTATAGTTAGTTAAGCTAACTATAACTCGCGCACCCGCAATCCACTGCTGATGACGTCACATATAACATCACTCATGACATGGTCACTGACATCACTCATGACATCACTGATGACATCTCAAATGACATCACTGATGACATCACTGATGACATCATCCAGTGATTGTGTGTTTTTCTGAAAATTAAATATGTTTTATATATGTATATCTCAAGGTCGATGGAAGAATAAATGGGTATATAAGTGTCTAAATGGATGATTTTTTTTGAAAAATATATTTTGTAACTGACTGATAAAGTGTATCAAAGTGAATACATGGCTTAGTGAGTAATGTTTTAATATGTAAATATCTGTATCAGTCTCTCACTTTGTGTATAAGTGGCTGCATGGGTTGGTGAGTAGCTACATGGGTGTCTATATAGGTTATTAGTTGGTTTTTTGAGTATCAGTCTGAGTGTCTGCATGGTTTGGTGGGGGGTATTACGTAGTGCATAGGTGCATGAATGAGTGACTCACTGTTTGTATGTGTTGAAGACAGCATGTGTGCAGGACTGTATGGGTGGATGAGTGTGTGTATGGGTGTGTTAGTGAGTGAATGACTGTCTCAATAGTGTCTCCATGAGTAACTACTTATGTTTTAAAGTAGTATATGTGACTATTGGTGTATATAAGTGAGTATATGTGATAGTGAGAGATTGGAAGATTTCCTGTATCAATAAGTATGTGTCTCTATAAGTGATTGTTTAAAAGACCAAGTATGTGTAAGTTTCCGTAGAAGTAAGTGTGGTGGTGTGTGTATAACTGTATATGAAGGTAAATTGATGTTTGATTCTTTATTAGCATGAGTGACTATGTGTGTGAGTAACTCTATGGATGAGTGGCATTGTGTAACAGGATGTACAGGTGTATGAGTACATATGAGTGAGTACATGTATGAGTGACTGTATAGGACTGTTGGTAAATGAGTAGATGTGTATGTGGTTCTTAGAATTACAGAAGAGTTTGTTGAAACTGGTATTGGAATTTCCATTAATTTTTTATTTTTTAGTCTCTATTTTTTAATGTGTGTATCAAAGGTTATATTAGGGAGAGAGGAGGTCTGCCACTTTATCACAAGGATGATGTCATCAGTGATGTCATCAGTGATGTCATTTGAGATGTCATCAGTGATGTCATGAGTGATGTCAGTGACCATGTCATGAGTGATGTTATATGTGACGTCATCAGCAGTGGATTGCGGGTGCGCGAGTTATAGTTAGCTTAACTAACTATAACGGGGGAATTTCATTGGTTTTTTACAAGTAAAATGTCCAGCTAACTATAACGTCTGTGAAACCTATGTTTTTTTCACTGAATTTGCAAGGTTTTTTAAATGCTAATTCGTAACTATAACGTGTGTGAAACCCATGGTTTTTTCAGTGAATTTGTATGGTTTTTCAAATGCTAATTCTTATATTTAACGTGTGTGACTTTTTTTTTTTGCAAGGTTTTTTACATCTTTTTATTTTTACTTTATATTCTCTTTAAATACTATTGTAAAATTTAAAAACTTCTGCAATATATATTTTTTTCACCTTTTTTTTTAACCAAACAGGTAAGATATATTAGTATAACATAGTGATTCTTTTTGTCCAATTTTTTTTTTTTTTTTTTTTTTTTACGTGCGCGTACGGTAAGCTTACCGTAAGCGCACGGTTTGCTTTATGTACGTAATATTTCTACTCTGTTTGCGTATGGTTACGCAATTTACGTAGACGTGCGTACGCGGCGCGTAAGCGCATACGTTACACGCGTACGTTACGCGGAAGTGTTGGGGCGTGCCTGTTATGCGCATGCGCGCGTGCGCGTGTCTTTTATATGCGCATGCGTACTTTTAATGTAAGCGCTCCGTAAGCACTCCGTAAGCGTAACGTACGCGCACGGTGGGTCATGTGATCAAGAAACAACACTTTTGATTGGTTTAAACTACTTTCAGTTCTAGAACTCTCCTACACCACACCCATTCCCCTCATTTCTGCTTGTGATCCCTTAGGAGAAGGAGCTGAGTTGTCTTTGGGATACAATGGCAGACCAGCAGTCCTCTTCTTCGAGTGAGGCTAGCAGCACCACCATCAGGCAGAGAAGGAGGAAACATAAGAGCTCTTTTATATGGGAGTATTTTACATTTCCAGAGGGCCAAAAAAAGGTAAATGCTCCTTTAGTGACTTGCAAGCTTTGCCAGCGTGTACTTTCTAGAGGTAATCCTAACAAGAAGTATTCCTTCGGGAATCACACTATGTTAAGACACCTTCAGGATGTACACCCTAGGACAAATGCTCGACATACTGGAGCAAACCCTTCAGTAAGTCGACCGAGCACATCCACAGCAGCTCAGCCGAGTACATCTTCGGCAGCTCAGCTGAGCCCTTCATCTGTGGGTGGAGAATCACCTTTTTCTGGTCCTCTGGAAACTAACCCTCGATTTGCGAGAGTTACAATGCGGTGCTCAAATTGTCATGGTCTAATTGTTCGTGGGGAGACCAGTGTTCCCCTAATTAACAACAGAATAGACCAGCACATTTGTCCTACCAGCTAATATTCCCATTCTTTCTTTCCTCTGTCCCTGTATGAACACAACGGCTCTTTTAAGAGCCAACCTTACCTTTCAACTTTTTTTAAAAAACTTTTATATCTTTTTTTTTACTGTACGCGTACGGTAAGCGTATTTTTTTTAAAACACTAAAAAACAATTACCACATTACAAGGTCCTTGAGGGATTATAACGAAAAACTGAAAATGCGATTGAGGAGAAGTGGAAAAAAGGGACCATGAAATTTCTGACTTACCTGACCCACCCAAAAAATTAAATATCAATTAAAATTTTATTTAAATTGCTAGAAAAATGGTTTTATTTTTCGAAAATGTTCTTTCTCAATCTGAAAAAAAAAGAAAAAAGTATTAATATTTAATAAAACATTTTATAATACAGTACACGTATTTACATATTTTCCAAAAACAATTTTTTGCCATTTTTTTGCTGTTTTCAGAATATATTGCATTTCACTATAAATCGTGAAAGCAATTGCTTAACAGCGGGCAAAAAAAAAATAACAATCTCAAAGATTGTTTTAAAAAAGCCCAGAATCTCTTCTCACTTAAACATAACATTATAGAAATGCAAAATATTCAATAAAAATATCATCTAATAACAATAACTATTTCTAAAAAATACCGTCTGACAATTTTGTTACAGAAGCATAATCAGAAAAATAATATATCTCAAATAACTCCACAAAACATCTGGTTACCTTTCCTTTAGGCCAAATGGTAATTTTTAAATTCTTTTTTGATTAAATTTCCAATGGTAATCCAATAAAATTCCAAAATTTGATTTGTACAGATGTTACCAATTCTCTCTAAAATTTTGGTTTCCGAAAGATTAATTAGGAATTAAATAAGTCCACAATACAATTGGTTACCTTTCCTTTAGGCCAAATGGTAATTTTAAAAATCTTTTTATTTGAAAATTCCAATGGTAATCCAATAAAATGGTAAAATTGATTTGTACAGATGTTGCCAATTCTCTCTAAAATTTAGGTTTCAGATTAGATAGGAATTTGCTAAATCAAAAGGCAAACGTTGCTTAAAAACCAATTGACAATCATTACACATTGTCCAGCCTTTTTCACATTTTAGATAAACTGTGTAATGACCAGAAGTTACAGTAGGTCCATCATGGAAAATTATTGCAACTGTTACAAAAGTTTTTCCTGAAATTGATAATTGCTGTCCTGTAAACTTCTTTGTTAAAGTATCCAATTTTGAACCATCAGCTCTACATCGTTGCATCATTAAAATTACATACTGTCCGTATTCCTTTAAAATTAACGTTGAAAACATGTCAGATTTACATTCACCGCATTCCATGCTATGATTAGCATCTTTAACTAATTTAGTAAAAGTGACTGATTTACTCTCTGGCAATGTTAAATAAATAGACCTTTCAGAATCAACATTAGAGCCACATGTATTGAAACAGTTTTCACAACTATGTTCCCATTTATAAGAGAGACCAAACATATTTTCTATTTGTACCCCTTCTTCTTCCAGTACCTGAAGAAAATACATCAAGAATTCCTGTGCATCTTGCTGTACATTTTGAGAAAACTGTGTACATCCTGAACATACATCTAAAAGTTTTCTAATTTCAGTAGCACTTTCTATTTTAGTTTTATCAATACTCAGCTTTTCAAAAAGGAGACTCAGCACAGAACAGAATCTTTTTCCCTGATTTACTATTATCTACTCTTGCAAACTTTCAAGATAAAATACAACATTCAGCACTGCATTAGCATAGCAGTTGACACCAGAGCTATTTTCAAAATGACAACCAACAACCTCTTCAACATTGTCCTTTTTCTTTTTGCTTGCAATTACATCACTCTTCTTTTCTTTTCTCTTCGCTACATCCTCATTACAGATATTCTCAATTCTCCTTTTACGAGAAACAACACGTTTTTCCAACACAGGATACTGACCTAAATGAGGAGCATAGGTTCTTCTTAATCTATTATACTCCTTTACACAATTTGCATCAGCACTAACTTTTGAGTCATCAAAGTCTATCATGAATAAACCAGATAATGTTTTCACTCGTGACAAAGCAACATAAGCCATGCCTTCTTTGAACACAGTTGAACCAATGTTCACAAAAGCACAATCTACAGTTAATCCTTGAGACTTGTGAATAGTTACAGCATATGCTAGAGAAAATGGAAACTGCTTCCTACGTACATATAAGTCTTTCACAAGCAAAAAACGGACTGAACAACGACAAATGTCTTTAACCTCTTCAATCTGATCAAACTTTATTTTTAAAAATTCAATCCCATCTTTTTTCTGGTAGTTCACAAAACCCACAACTTTACCCATAGCTCCATTCACTAAACCTTTTTCAACAGCCAAATTTCTCCTTAAAAATACTCTACAGTTCATGCAAACATATAGATTTTTTTCTAATCCAGCTGTTTTCGAAATTTTCTTCTCTAGAGAATCCAATTTCTTTCTCAGTTTGCCTGTTAATGTAATTGTAATTCTTTCATGCTGAATTTTCTCCACTGCTTTCAATTTCTTAATCTCTTCCTTTTCCAATTTCAAAAGTTCCTCATTGAATATTGAGCATTCACGTAGAGTTGGCATTAAGCAGATTACACTTTTCTTTTCTGCAATGTTCTTGTATATTTTCTCTGCAACTATTTCTTCCTTTGGGAATAAATTATGTTGCAACCGACTCTCTAATGCTTTCCTGCCAACTTCAGTGAGTAGTCCAATTCTGATATCTTTCAGAATACTTGCATAATCTTCATTGTTTGCTTGCCTCATATTAGTAGTAAGTTCCTTGTATTCAAAGAAGGACCAAATATTTGCATTACCAATGCTTCCCAATGACTTCTTTGTGTCTTCATGTGTCACAGTATTAAACACTGGTTGTCCTTTAACTGGAGTAAGCTGTAGAAGATCCCCAAAAACTATGACATGTTTTCCACCAAATAACACGTCATAGTCTCTCCTTAGAATTTGCTGCATTCTTAAATGCACAAAGGCAAGCATTAAGTTTGATACCATGCTCACCTCATCAATAATGAGAACTTGCATCTTCTTCAACACTCTTGACACTTCGAAGCATGCTTCTCCTGTTAGCTTGTGGTATTCTATTTTGTTCTAATGCTCCACTGGTAACATTAGCAAACGATGTAAGGTAATTCCTTTTATGTTATATGCTGCTAACCCAGTTGGAGCAGTAACAACACAAGACAAAGTTGAATCCGTTTTCTGCTGTAGGTAGCTTCTGATAACTTTTATTAAGAAACTTTTTCCAGTTCCAGCTTGTCCGCTCACATACATCCTGATTGGTTCAAATGATGTGCATGAGCACTCTTTTTTTTCATGTAGTAATCCGTGATCAATTTTGTTTCTGATCTCTTCATAAATTTGTTGCTGTTCTTCATTCAGTTGTTCTTCCAAATTTGGTAAGTCTATTAATTCTTCTTGAGCTTGATTCATAGCCGTTTCCACTTCAGTCATGGCTATTGCAGCTTCATTTTCTACGATTGGTTGTCCAAGGGGATCTTGACTGAGCGTTCCTGAACTTTGGCTGTCTTGAGAACTGTCTCTAGCTACTTCAGCTGCAATTGTAGCTTCCTGTTCAATTTCTTCATTTAACATTTGGACATAATTTGTGAAAGTACTGCATTCAATCGTATCTTTACATGCATTAAATGAGTCCTCATAGCTCTGGAATTCTCCAAGTAGTTCATCCTCTGAACGCCATGGTTTGAACAGCTGTAAAAGTGCCAAGTAGTAAAATTCCTTTTTGTCAGTAGTGTCGCAACTCAGCTTCCGGTGATTTATCAAACTTCCTTCTGTTTGCTTCACCAAACATCCTTCCTCACCACTGACTTTATATTTTCCATTGTTGATGTCTTCTGTGGCATTCCGTTTAAAAATGAAGTTCTGCAGCACTTCATAGAGACACATGTTTTCAAGGTGATGACTTCTTTTTGGGTAATATGTGTCCAACATGTTTGTTTTTAAAATGTCTGTACTTTCAGGTTCGAACTGTGCTAAATATTCAATTTCTCCAACAGATTTCAGTACCCGATTTCTCATTGCTGCAAGGCCTAAACTTGCCCAAATTCTTCTTCTTGATTTCGAGTAGAGACTTGAAGAAGATAACCTATCTGAACATTCGTAGGATCCAATTTCTCGATGCGATAACATCTTTAAACTGAAACTGTATAGCTTCTTACTGACAGTCTTCTCGTGAGAAATCTCTTCCCACATTTCTTTCAATTCAGTCTTTTCTGATTTAGTAATGTAAGACGTTACATATCGAGCAACAGCAATGGAATTGTCAGCTACATACTGTATATCCATGTTAGCATTCCACATGGATAAAATGACTGGGTTGTAGTCATTTATATATTTTGACTCTTCTTTTCTTTTTAGGTTGTAGGTATTCTTAGGTGATTTTCTTCTAATAGTATGTCTCACAGCTGACATAAAACTGTTTACTCTTCCTTTTGAAAGAACAGGTCTAGGAAATCCAAATCGACATTTAGTGTAGAATGTATCTTTGCTCTTGTACTTCCGTCGACAGTATTTTCCACACCGATGACTTTGGAAACGTAAAACTTGCTCCTTTAACTTTTTCTCTTCTGTGCTTTTTGGTATAGCACATGTTGCATATTCTTCGATGAAATTTAAAACAGCATCATCAGATTCTGTTCCAAATTTTGGGGCATCCTTGATCCACAACAGCATATGAATATGAGGAGCACCTCTTGCTTGGTACTCTTTTCTCCAAAAGAAATCCACAACTTCTCCAAGAGGTGGATTTTTTTTATTGCAGATGAAGCACATCATAGCCTCAAATCTATGATTGAAATATCTGCAAACATTAACCGGATCCAATGAGCACAGTTCTCCTGCTGTCTTGTATTGGATGTTTTTAATGTTTGAATTTGCCTCTCGTAGAAAATCCAGTAAATCATCCCAAGCGTACTCAGCACAGCTTAGGGTAAGGAACCATGTTGGAGTTCCTAAATTCCGTAACATGCATTTTAATTCACCATGGCGTCGGTACCAATATTCATTTGTCCCACGCTGACAAGCCATCTGATTGATCAGTTGTGTTTCCAAATGATCATCTCGGTGCTGCACTTTCTCCATAAAATCCTTAGCAGACACATTTTGTAAATGTACTCCACTTTTTAAAATGTGATTTACTGCATAAGATAATGCAGACAAGTCGCTTTCAAATAAAAGATGGAACAAATAAGGAATACTTTGACGAAATCTTGGATCTTCTGCATATAGTCTTGTAGTCCGATACTCAGAAGCTGGAATCTGTTCTGGACGTTCATCGTATCGTCCTCCTTTTCCTGTAGGAAACAGCTGGGGAAAACATCGAGCTTCCAAGCTCTCCTCCCATACACTCACGGGAGTTCCTTTTGCTTTCTTCATCTGAAACAGATCAATAGTGTCTCCCACAACTTCTTTTGAATGAAGAGGATGTATGCTAAAATGTTCATAAATTTCTTCTTCCTTTGACTTGTCCACTTTTTCAATTTGACCAGTTGGTGTTTCTGTGTCTTCTTGTCAATCTTCTTCTTCTTCTTCTATATAAATTGATTCATACCATTTATTATTTTTTTTCAAATACAAATTTGCTCTTTGTACTTTTCGTACATCTACCAGCTCCTGCCAAATTGTCTTACTCTTTGTAGGTACACCATTAACCAGAATAACTAATGGTTCAGTTTCCAAAGTATCTGTATCAATAGTTTCCATATTTCTTTTCAAATCCAATGGCAAATACACCACTCTTCCTTTTAAACCTCTCAGTAAATCTGAAGGAGGTAATTTACCAGTTTTTGGCTCCATACGTACTATAGTCTGGAACGGATAGACACATTGAATGAGTATAGACTCATAAGTATTTAAATCAGAAAGTTCAGCAGGAATATCATGCAATTCTAAATTATTATATACAGCTCTTGCTGGCATTTTATTTTCTTCTAACTTGTTATAACAGTATTTACAAATACGCTGATCTTCACCCAAATCAAAACAATTTTCCAGAAATATATATGTTGCAAAATCCTTCCACTTATAATTATCTTCTTCTTCACTTTTTCTGTAGAGATCAACATTCCTGGTTTGATTTTTATAATGAGTTCTGCGGCAAAAAATACAAGTAATATTTGGTCTTTCATTAGAGATGATTGCAAATTTTGTCATTTGATTATCAAATTTCTTACTTACAGAGGGTTCTACATTCTCTTCCACATCTTCCTCGATAACTGTGTCATTACCTGCACTCTCTTGTTCTGGACCAAAGTAACTAAACTGAATTTCATCAGTAACCTTCTCTACATCTGATACCGATCCACGGAACAGAGCCCTATTCAATTCATCTAACTTTATTGCTGGACTTTTAGCAAAATACAATCGTCTCACAAACTTTCTCATTTCAGTATGATGAACTGCCAGCATCCTAAAATGGTGAAAAACACTTTGACACACTTTCCTAGATAGACAAGCCAGAGAGTGTCCTTGCAAACCAGTATTCTCTCTCACTCTGCATGGATCTAGACTTTGAAGCACCTTAATCTTCTGTTTAACACTTTTTTTACTATATTCTCTTAGAAACTCACGAAATTTATCAATAGATTCCTGACGCACAGTGCAAATACTACTACAATTCCAAGTATATACTGGGGCTTTAGGACGTCTCCCCATAACCTCATCCGCCATCACTTGTTCCTCATCTCTTGGAACCATTTTCTCCTTCTCCATTATACAACCATTTTTCACTTCATAAGCACGACCTCTGGTGTCAACTGCATGCAGCAAACTATTACTTTGAAGATAACTCTCTTCATTAAAAAAAGGTTCACTACTTGAACTATGCATCCATTCTCCTAAAAACACTTTACAAAAGTTTGTTCTTGTCACTAGTCTTTTCCTTTTGCTTTGTGATTTCAGTACATTGACCATTTTATCTAATGTACGCATCCTGTTCAAAATTAAAATGAATAGTTTCCTTTTTAATTCTAAAGCCTTTGCTACAATGGCTTCAATTTCTTTTTTTCTCTTATAAAATTTCGCTTTTTTCTTATATTTCTTCACATCCTTTATCAAATTGGACTTAACTCTTCTCTGAAACATTTTTCTACGAATCTCTTTAAACGCTGTTTTTCTTTTTAAGTTAATCTTTATTGTTTCTGAAGGTATATTTGCATTAACTAAATGCTCAATTTTTTCCTGTAGTTTTCTATTTATACAGTATTTCCAGTACAGACATTTTGTATATTTTTCCTTTTTTTGAAGATATTTTAAAAAAAATCTTTTGTCTGCTTACCAGAAGACTTTCTCTTTTTCCCAACATGAGCATCTCCAACTAACTTGGGTCCTCCAGTTGTCTTCAAATATAGATTTTTTTCTGGTTTTTCCTTACTCTGGATTTTGTAGGCATCTTTAATTTTGTTCACTGCTCTTCAGCAATACCTGAAAGAAACAAAAAAAAAATTCCTTATTTTTATTTAAATATATTACTATATTTTTTATGATCTTTTCAAATCTTAAAATACTATGTACCCCTTTCCTACAAGTGAAAATCACAATAAAACCATCACGAATTAAATATCTAAAAACAATTCCTGTGTGCACACAGACTCATGGTGTGATTTTATGCAGAAAAAGAAATTTCTTTGCCAATTTGAAAGCACACTTACTACTCTTTTTTTGGCAAGTGATAAGTACTTTTACAGTCTGACACATTTTCAATCCACTTTTCAGAATCAGAAGAGAGCACATGTCCAAACATCTTTTTGAGACCATGAACATGTGTAACCCGGGTGACTGACTACACTCCAGCAAAGGCAACCAGCCTTAGTGATGTTGAATGTATTTGCATTACTCACTGCAACCTCAAACACCACTCGGTTGTGAAAACTATGCATGATTCTACAGGATAAACAGCTGGGTGTGTGCTAAGAGTCTGCTTCTGCTGAAAAATAGCTGCCCCTTTCCTACTAATGCAAATCTAAAATTACCAGAGTAATACGCAATAAATCTCTGTCAACAATTCCTGTTTGCACACAGAGTCATGGTTTGATATTAGGCAGAAAACTAAATTTCTTTGCCAATTTGAAAGCACACTTACTACTCTTTTTTTGGCAAGTGATAAGTACTTTTACAGTCTGACACATTTTCAATCCACTTTTCAGAATCTGAAAACAGCACATGTCCAAACAGCTTTTTGAGACCAGGAACATGTGTAACCTGGGTGACTGACTACACTCCAGCAAAGGCAACCAGCCTTAGTGATGTTGAATGTATTTGCATTACTCACTGCAACCTCAAACACCACTCGGTTGTGAATACTATGCATGATTCTACAGGATAAACAGCTGGGTGTGTGCTAAGAGTCTGCTTCTGCTGAAAAATAGCTGCCCCTTTCCTACTAATGCAAATCTAAAATTATCAGAGTGATACGCAATAAATCTCTGTCAACAATTCCTCTTTGCACACAGAGTCATGGTTTGATATTAGGCAGAAAACGAAATTTCTTTGCCAATTTGAAAGCACACTTACTACTCTTTTTTTGGCAAGTGATAAGTACTTTTACAGTCTGACACTTTTTCAATCCACTTTTCATAATCTGAAAACAGCACATGTCCAAACAGCTTTTTGAGACCAGGAACATGTGTAACCTGGGTGACTGACTACACTCCAGCAAAGGCAACCAGCCTTAGTGATGTTGAATGTATTTGCATTACTCACTGCAACCTCAAACACCACTCGGTTGTGAATACTATGCATGATTCTACAGGATAAACAGCTGGGTGTGTGCTAAGAGTCTGCTTCTGCTGAAAAATAGCTGCCCCTTTCCTACTAATGCAAATCTAAAATTATCAGAGTAATACGCAATAAATCTCTGTCAACAATTCCTCTTTGCACACAGAGTCATGGTTTGATATTAGGCAGAAAACGAAATTTCTTTGCCAATTTGAAAGCACACTTACTACTCTTTTTTTGGCAAGTGATAAGTACTTTTACAGTCTGACACATTTTCAATCCACTTTTCAGAATCAGAAGAGAGCACATGTCCAAACATCTTTTTGAGACCATGAACATGTGTAACCTGGGTGACTGACTACACTCCAGCAAAGGCAACCAGCCTTAGTGATGTTGAATGTATTTGCATTACTCACTGCAACCTTAAACACCACTCGGTTGTGAATACTATGCATGATTCTACAGGATAAACAGCTGGGTGTGTGCTAAGAGTCTGCTTCTGCTGAAAAATAGCTGTCCCTTTCCTACTAATGCAAATCTAAAATTACCAGAGTAATACGCAATAAATCTCTGTCAACAATTCCTCTTTGCACACAGAGTCATGGTTTGATATTAGGCAGAAAACGAAATTTCTTTGCCAATTTGAAAGCACACTTACTACTCTTTTTTTGGCAAGTGATAAGTACTTTTACAGTCTGACACATTTTCAATCCACTTTTCAGAATCTGAAAACAGCACATGTCCAAACAGCTTTTTGAGACCATGAACATGTGTAACCTGGGTGAATGACTACACTCCAGCAAAGGCAACCAGCCTTAGTGATGTAGAATGTATTTGCATTACTCACTGCAACCTCAAACACCACTCGGTTGTGAATACTATGCATGATTCTACAGGATAAACAGCTGGGTGTGTGCTAAGAGTCTGCTTCTGCTGAAAAATAGCTGCCCCTTTCCTACTAATGCAAATCTAAAATTACCAGAGTAATACGCAATAAATCTCTGTCAACAATTCCTCTTTGCACACAGAGTCATGGTTTGATATTAGGCAGAAAACGAAATTTCTTTGCCAATTTGAAAGCACACTTACTACTCTTTTTTTGGCAAGTGATAAGTACTTTTACAGTCTAACACATTTTCAATCCACTTTTCAGAATCTGAAAACAGCACATGTCCAAACAGCTTTTTGAGACCAGGAACATGTGTAACCTGGGTGACTGACTACACTCCAGCAAAGGCAACCAGCCTTAGTGATGTTGAATGTATTTGCATTACTCACTGCAACCTCAAACACCACTCGGTTGTGAATACTATGCATGATTCTACAGGATAAACAGCTGGGTGTGTGCTAAGAGTCTGCTTCTGCTGAAAAATAGCTGCCCCTTTCCTACTAATGCAAATCTAAAATTACCACAGTAATACGCAATAAATCTCTGTCAACAATTCCTCTTTGCACACAGAGTCATGGTTTGATATTAGGCAGAAAACGAAATTTCTTTGCCAATTTGAAAGCACACTTACTTCTCTTTTTTTGGCAAGTGATAAGTACTTTTACAGTCTGACACATTTTCAATCCACTTTTCAGAATCTGAAAACAGCACATGTCCAAACAGCTTTTTGAGACCATGAACATGTGTAACCTGGGTGACTGACTACACTCCAGCAAAGGCAACCAGCCTTAGTGATGTTGAATGTATTTGCATTACTCACTGCAACCTCAAACACCACTCGGTTGTGAATACTATGCATGATTCTACACGATAAACAGCTGGGTGTGTGCTAAGAGTCTGCTTCTGCTGAAAAATAGCTGCCCCTTTCCTCCTAATGCAAATCTAAAATTACCACAGTAATACGCAATAAATCATCTGTCAACAATTCCTCTTTGCACACAGAGTCATGGTTTGATATTAGGCAGAAAACGAAATTTCTTTGCCAATTTGAAAGCACACTTACTACTCTTTTTTTGGCAAGTGATAAGTACTTTTACAGTCTGACACTTTTTCAATCCACTTTTCATAATCTGAAAACAGCACATGTCCAAACAGCTTTTTGAGACCAGGAACATGTGTAACCTGGGTGAATGACTACACTCCAGCAAAGGCAACCAGCCTTAGTGATGTAGAATGTATTTGCATTACTCACTGCAACCTCAAACACCACTCGGTTGTGAATACTATGCATGATTCTACAGGATAAACAGCTGGGTGTGTGCTAAGAGTCTGCTTCTGCTGAAAAATAGCTGCCCCTTTCCTACTAATGCAAATCTAAAATTACCACAGTAATACGCAATAAATCTCTGTCAACAATTCCTCTTTGCACACAGAGTCATGGTTTGATATTAGGCAGAAAACGAAATTTCTTTGCCAATTTGAAAGCACACTTACTACTCTCTTTTTGGCAAGTGATAAGTACTTTTACAGTCTGACACTTTTTCAATCCACTTTTCATAATCTGAAAACAGCACATGTCCAAACAGCTTTTTGAGACCAGGAACATGTGTAACCTGGGTGAATGACTACACTCCAGCAAAGGCAACCAGCCTTAGTGATGTAGAATGTATTTGCATTACTCACTGCAACCTCAAACAGAACTCAGTTGTAAATACTAAGCTTGATTCTACAGGATATGCAGCTGGGTGTGTGATAAGAGTCTACTTCTACAGTAAAAAAGATGCCCCTTTCCTAGTAATGCAAATCTACAATTACCAGAGTAACAACAAATAAATCTCTGTCAACAATTCCTCTTTGCACACAGAGTCATCTTCTGATTCTATGCAGAAAACAGTATTCCTCATTCATACCAGTACACCTTAATTTATAGTGAAAACATAGTCCATAATTTTTTACATGTTCCTTACATTTAAATTTCTCCCAAAACACAAAATGAAAAACACAACTTCAACAAAAGGAATCCCAATTCTATTATTCATTTCTAAATTTACCACATACATCCCCTCTCAAACTCATAACTCACCTTTATAATTAGTTAGTTGTGAAAGAAATGTGGCACTCAAACAGCAGATTATCAGAGCCAGGATCTCTGTTCTGTACACCTCTCTCCTCTCAGCAGAACCAGATAATGGCAATGTGTCCCTCTCTTTTTCCACACATATACATGTTAATTACAAATCTCAGTGCTTCCCCCTTTTTTTCAAATGAAATCACACATTTCTATTGGTTGAAAACCAACCCTTTTCCAAAAGTACCCTTCCCCCAACTTGACTTCTGCCTGCTACCATAGCAACAGCTCATGGAACACTGCTGTGGTGAGTCAGGTCAGAAGTTCACCACACAATGTTTCATTTCCAAAGAGCAAGAGTGCTTGACTTTTCAAACCTAACAGCAAATCCATAGTAATGTTCTTTGGTAACACATTTTTCTGTACCAATACAAAACATGCTTCTATAAATTTACACATACAGCCTAGTTTTTAGTGTAGAATGGTGTGAAACAGCCAATGAGTTCTTTTTATTTAAAAACAAATATGTATGCCTCCATTTCCAAACTGTCTTTCATTTCATTTTCCCATTCTACTGAAATACACCTCCTGAGTGCATCCAGATCTCCTTTGAAGATGTTCACAGTGTGGATTGTAGGGCACAGCTATGTCTTCTGGAGTGAAAAGTATGCAGAGAAAACAGGTATGGTGAGAGACCTTGCTTTGCCAAATGTAGACATTAAATGGATTGGACAGAGAGGGTTAAAGTGGCACCAATTGATGCCATTGGTGAAATCCTTCATGCAAATCCAACACCCTGACCTCATAATAGTGCACTGTGGTGGCAATGACCTAGGCACTTTCACTGGGGTAGGTCTGGAAATGCTTATGAAGCAGACCTTTGCGCAACTGTTTTCACTTTTCCCTAAAACTGCCTTTGCGTATTCTAACATATGCCAAAGGCAAAAATGGAACTGGTCCAATCAATTTTGTCCACAGATTGACAAAGCAAGAAAGCACGTCAACAAATCTGTTTCTGCTTTCCTCCGAGACTATGGTATGGGTTCCATTTACCACAACAACTTGCGTTACAACATGCAAGACATTTATAGAGGAGATGGTGTACACTTCACTGATGAAGGGAACAGAGTCTTCCTCTTGAACCTTAGACTCTGCATCGGTACTTACTTGTAGGTACCACTAAAAAATCACTTCATAAACACAACGGCTCTTTCACTAAAAAATCACTTCTTAAACACAACGGCTCTTTTTAGAGCCCCCTAATATCTAAACACTTAAATCTGAATTTTATTTCTTTTTTTATTTTTTTTTTCTGCCGTACGCGTGCGGTAAGCTTACCGTACGCGCACTCCGCGATTTTATTTTTTAAAATTAATAAATGTATTTTTCGTACTTTTGTGTCCTTCTTTGACGCCCTTTCAAATGTTAGACGGTCTGTAACTCTCTTCCTTGCCCCCTTTTCACGTTATCTCCCTTTTTTTTTCTGTGTGAAACACACAAAATGGCGGCCGACACTTCCTGATTTCGTCCGATTCGAATGTTTACAGTCATGTGACAACCAATCAGATTTGAGCTCGCGCACGGCACCGTACGCGTACGGTAAGCTTACCGTAAGCGCACGGAGCGCGCTAACAGATATATATATTGCTTTAAATGCTATTTTCTCAGGAACTACTGAACAGATTTACACCAGACCTACAAAAGGCACATCCTTGACCTGCGGACTACCTCTCTGCCAAATTACAAGTAATTCTGTTCAGCCGTTCGGGCTGTAGCTCAGACTAAAGGTCCTATGGAAAAATGCATGGGGAAAACACGTTTTGGGCCCCCCCCTTTTTCTCAGCCCCCGCTTGACGAATCCCCCTGAGACTTTCAGGGAGAGAGCGGAGCGGAGAGCCCCACCTATTTTGAGAATTTCGCGAGGATTCGTTAACCGGCGCCAAAGTTATTCCAAATAGAATGTTGCGGATTTCCTATGGAAACACGGTCCTAACTATAACTACCTACTGGCGACCGCCAGTAGGTAATATATATATATATATATATATATATATATATATATATATATATATATATATATATATATATAAAATAATAAATATATTAAATAATAAAAATAATAATAAAAAAAGGTAGATTTAACATAGATTTTAATAAATATAACACATAAACATAATTTAAAAAGTTAAACACACGTACATAATAATTAATATATATGTATACTTACTTTATAAAACAATTATCAAACTAATAATTTAAATGTATTTTATAATTTAAAAAATTATACAACAATTTACAAACATATACATATATATATATATTCACTGAAAAAACCATAGGTTTCAGGGGTGTTATAGTTAGCTGGACTTTTCACTTGTACAAAACCATTGAAATTCCCCTGTTATAGTTAGTTCAGCTAACTATAACTCGCGCGCCCGCAATGCACTGCTGATGACGTCACATATTACATCACTCATGACATGGTCAGTGACATCACTCATGACATCACTGATGACATCTCAAATGACATCACTGATGACATCATCCAGTGAATGTGTGTTTTTCTGAAAATTAAATATGTTTTATATATGTATATCTCAAGGTCGATGGAAGAATACATGGGTATATAAGTGTCTAAATGGATGATTTGTTTTTGAAAAATTGATTGTGTAACTGACTGATTAAGTGTATCATAGTGAATACATGGCTTAGTGAGTAATGTTTAAATATGTAAATATCTGTATCAGTCTCTCACTTTGTGTATAAGTGGCTGCATGGGTTGGTGAGTAGCTAAATGGGTGTCTATATAGGTTATTAGTTGGTTTTTTGAGTATCCGTCTGAGTGTCTGCGTGGTTCGGTGGGGGGTATTACGTAGTGCATAGGTGCATGAATGAGTGACTCACTGTTTGCATGTGTTGAAGACAGCATGTGTGCAGGACTGTATGGGTGGATGAGTGTGTGTAAGGGTGTGTTAGTGAGTGAATGACTGTCTCAATAGTGTCTTTATGAGTAACTACATATGTTTTAAACTAGTATATGTGACTATTGGTGTATATAAGTGAGTATATGTGAGAGTGAGAGATTGAAAGAGTTCCTGTATGAATAAGTATGTGTTTCTATAAGTGATTGTTTAAAAGACTAAGTATGTGTAAGTTTCCGTAGAAGTAAGTGTGGTGGTGTGTGTATAACTGTATATGCAAGTAAATGTATGTTTGATTCTTTATTAGCATGAGTGACTATGTGTGTGATTAACTCTATGGATGAGTGGCATTGTGTAACAGGATGTATAGGTGTTTGAGTACATATGATGAGTGAGTACATGTATGAGTGACTGTATAGGACTGTTGGTGAATGAGTGGATGTGTATGTGGATCTTAGAATTACTGAAGAGGTTGTTGTAACTGGTATTGGTATTTCCATTGTTTTGAACATTTTAGTCTCTATTTTTGAATGTGTGTATCAAAGGTTATATTAGGGTGAGAGGAGGTCTGCCACTCTATCACAAGGATGATGTCATCAGTGATGTCATCAGTGATGTCATTTGAGATGTCATCAGTGATGTCATGAGTGATGTCACTGACCATGTCATGAGTGATGTAATATGTGACGTCATCAGCAGTGCATTGCGGGCGCGCGAGTTATAGTTAGCTGAACTAACTATAACGGGGGAATTTCAATGGTTTTGTACAAGTGAAAAGTCCAGCTAACTATAACACCCCTGAAACCTATGGTTTTTTCAGTGAATTTCTGAGGTTTTTTAAATGCTAATTCCTAACTATAACGTGCCTGAAACCTATGGTTTTTTCTGTGAATTTCAAAGGTTTTTTAAATGCTTATTTCTAACTATACCTACAGAGATAGGACATGTGAAGAAAGAAGAAAAAATGCACAGAAAGAAAAAAAAGAAGTGCAGAAAGAAGCAACAGAAGTCCTCAAAGACGAAGAAAAGTGCAGGAAGAAGGATAACGTGCGGAAAGAACAAAAAGAAGAGCAGAAAGAAGCCTTCTTGCAAAATCATCCTGTACCTCAACTTTTTCAGATGGTTACTGGTGGTAACTGAGTCTGACTAACCAGTCCTAGAGCCAGTGCTATGTTAAAAGACACTTAGAATACAGTGAAAATACCTACATACACTAGGGAACATTATGCGTTGGGGTCCCCCTGTGATTAGCATGACCTCCTCTGTAAGCCCCTAGTATATAATAGGGCAGGGGGATTAAAACTACCTCTTAAAACAGGCCACAGGGCGTTTTTGCACACATTAACTCAGGCCCCGTCCCCTCCCTTCACCACTGTGTAAACACGCCCTGTGTCCGTTTTTAGTTGGGAGATTAAATTCATTTGGATCCTGAGGGTCCCTAGGGTCCAACTAGCCCACTAGGTACCTCCAGTAAGTGCCACAGAGCTGCGTTGCAGAGAGGTGTAAAAAGTGGCACGGCCTGGACCACCTCTCTGCAATGCAGCTCAGTGGCGCTTACTGGAAGCACTTGGTGGGCTAGTTAGCCCCCAGGGGCCCTCAGTATTGAAGGGAAATTATATCCCAAATTTAAAACGTGCCATAGTGCATGTTTGCACACGTCACCTCAGGCCCCGTCCCCTCCCTTCACCACTGTGTAAACGCGCCCTGTGGCTGTTCTAAGTTGAGAGATTAAGTCCCTTTGAATCCTAAGGGTCCCTAGGGTCAAACTAGACCACTAGGTACCTCCAGTAAGCGCCACAGAGCTGCGTTGCAGAGAAGTGTAAAAAGGGGCTTGGCCTCAGAACACCTGCCTGCAGCGCAGCTCACTGGCGCATACTGGAGATGCCTGTTGGGCTAGTTGTCCCTCAGGGACCCTCAGTATTGAAGAGGAATTAATTCCCCAACTTACAACTCGCCAGGGGGCGCGTTTGCAGAGTACTGCAAGGAGGGGGATGTGGCCTCCGGCGCGATGCCAGTCTTTTATTTATTTTAATTTTTTAAGAAGGGGGGCTGTGTGGTTCCCCTTCTTATTCTAATTTATTGGCCCTGATGACCCCATCCCCCAGGGCCTGTCTCCTAATTATATTTTTTTGACCCCAATCCCCAGGGCCGGCCACTGTTTTATTTTATTTTTAAAAAAATATATATTTATAGACACACCTAGGACATGCTGTACAAACCGTACGTACCTATCACCATGATGATTTGCGTGATATTCATTAAAAGGCGACTATGCATACAATGATTCCACGTGGAATGTATTTACACCACTAGTGAAGCTCTGACATGTCTGATGCCCTACTGTGCCTAATCCCGGTAGACACCCTTGTCGTTTATTTATACAAACATGGGTAGCTATTGACGGGCATTTAATACACATGCACACCAAGCCATTCAAAGGGGATTCGACAAAAATTCGACCAAAACTATGCAAGAAACCCCCCTCACGGTTAATAAAACACACATCCACTGCCGGATGTGTAATACTTTTTATTTTACTCTCTGGAAAGAGAACGAACATCACTTGAGAGTCACAGCGCGCTCCTGGCAGAGCCCAATGCTGTGTTACACCCACCATTGCCTGCTGAGTGCCACACACGTCTGTGTTGTATTCCACTAGCTAGTGCATATGCTATGACACTCTCTAGCCCATGTGCACTGTAACACCACCCCGTGAATATGTCATGCCACACTTGTCTTCGCACGGGTTATATTGCCCCATTTAACGTGCCTTCCTCGATGCCTATGTTATAACGCACAGTGCTATGCCATACATATTACAATCTGGGATCCACATCTTTGTCACAGTGCATGTGCAACGTTGCACTCCCCAGCACATATTTTAGATTACAACTTTAGAGACTAGTAAAGTTACACAACACTGCCCTGTGCATATTACACTCCAAGGCGCATATCGCATAGCACGCTCTAGTGCCTGTGCTATCTCGCACTCTCCAATGAATCTGTCATTGTGCACAATGTATTGCATATTATATTTCACGCCCGGTTCATCTTATATCACACTTTTTGGTGCATAGTACCATACACTATATCTAGTTTTCATTTTCAATCGTGCTCTCAGGACTATGTTCTATATAACACTGTGTTCACCTACCCTTTTCACGGGCATTACATTTTGCGATAGGGGGTGGAGGGTCAGGGGGTGTTTCTGCCAAGTGAGCCCGGAGTCACAGTCACAAACGTCCTCTTCTTCCTGAATAAAAGTGAGATTATGCTGCATACTTGTTCATATTTTAAGTAGTTCGCACAGACACACGTTTTAAAAACAATAAAGTTCCTAATACCCGCCTTCTCTGAACAGTTAGCTTGCTGCCCCATCCCCCTCCTCCCTATCCTCTGTTGTGTGAATCCATGGACTAGCCTCCTCCCTCCTGCCATGCATGGTCTGATGTGCTGCCATTGCCCTCAATTTAGTATGATGTACCAGTCCACTCCTCCTGCCCTCCATTGCCCAATTCTATGCCCCATCATTGACCTCCTGCTTAAACTCTGTGCTTAGCTTGTTGCCCCTATTCTCCTTCCCCCTGCCCTCCGATGTCTTTGTGCATGTCCCTGCTCCATCCTTTTTGCCCACCATGTTCCATGGACCTGCCACTCCTATCTACTCTGAGTGTTCTGTTGAGCTGCCACTCCCCTCCCACCTGCCTAGCATTGTCAGATGACTGTAACCTGTCCCTGCCACCTCCACCCTGCCTGTCCACATGCCATACCCCTATCCTCTTCCTCCTGTCCTACATGGTCCATTGTACTGCCACACCCTTCTGCCCTCCCTGGTCTGTTGTGCTGCAATTGCTCCTCCTGCCTGCCCCGTGCAGTCTGTTGTGAGGCCCCTTCCCCTGAACTTTCTTGTCTGTGCACAGGTCCTGACCCTCCCTTCTATCCTCCATCGTCCTTTGTGCATGCCCCTGCACCCTCCTTCTTGCCCATCATAGTCATTGTGCTGCCACTAACCCCCCCACTTGCCATGCATGGTCTTCTGTGCTGCCATGGCCCCTCCCACCTTCCCTGTGTGGTCAGTTAGCTGCCCCTGACCCCCTCCCACCTTCCCTCCATGGTCTGTGTGTATGCCATCACAGTCTCACTGTTGCTCTTCATGGTGTGTCTTGCTTCTAGTACCCATCCTGCCTGACCTCCATGGCTATCTTGCTGCTCCTGCCCCCTTACCCCCAGCCCTCTGTTTACATGTGCAGACCCCTACTCCCTCCCTCCTGGCTTGTCTGTTCCATTGTAATGCCCCTGATCCGTCCCTCCTGCCCTTTATGGTCTGTTATGCTGCAGCTTTCTCTCCTGTCTGTCCATTATGGTCAGCTAGCTACCATTGCCTCTTGCCCCTCTGTTCTCTGTTGTCCATGTGCATTGTCCTGTCCCCTCCCTCTTGCTTTCTATGGATTGTTGTGCTGCACTCCCGTCCCGCATGCCCTGTGTGGTGTATTGTGCTGCTGCAAACCCTGATGCCTGCCCTGCAGGGTCAGTTTGGTGCACCTCTCCATGTCCCTCCTGTCCTCTGTTATCCAAGTCCATGTCCCTACCCCATTTCCTTCCATGATCCAATGTACCATACTTGCGAACATTTTGAACTTGGTAAGAGGGAGATTTTGAAAAAAAACTGGGGTATTGATTTCCCCCTTTGAGTTACATTGAACAAGAGGAGATTGTAGACAGGAGACAGATCAAATAAAGCCCATTTGAGCTTAAAAACATTGGACGTTTCCTGGCTGAATCGGGTCTGTTGGCATGTATGGTTGTACTACCATTGCCTCTTCCTTCTGCCCACAATGTTCTATTACATTGCCACAGCCTCTCTTGCAAGTCCTGTATTGTTGGTTTGTTGCCCCTGCCCCCCTTTCCACTGTCCTCCATAGTCTGTTGTGCTAACACGGCCCTTCCTGCCTGCTCAGTGTGGTTAAATTGTTGCCTTTGCACCCTCCTACCTGCCGTCAATTTTCAGAGTCCGTGCCCCTGGCCTCTGCCTCTCAACAGTATCCTAATGAACAACTAGATTGCTAACATTCTATGTTTATTACAAAAGTGTGGAACGCCTGACGTCATCTTGATGTAATCAAAACTGTAATACCTAGAGCATTTCCTTTAGAAATTACATATATGAGAGGGTCTTATTGGCATCAAAATTATGGTTAGTGCTCTAAAAGACTAAAATAAGGACATATTTTCTGAGTTTTCAAATAGCGACAAAGCACTTTTAAATTATTTGTTATCTTTATGTTTTTTATCCAGTCGACCACTTGATTAAATGTTGCACTTAGGGGAGAGGATGTGGTGTTACTTCCAGAACTGCAGACTTTGCAACTGGGGAACCAGTTTGGAGTTTCGGCTTCAGCTCGACATTCTGTGATTCTGGTCAAATCACTTAGTCTCCCCATGTCTACAACCAAAATGAATTTGTAACCAATGCTCATGTAAAGCACTCCAATACCTGCCAAGTCTGCACTATATAACACTGCAAAAACACAAAATAATAAGTGTTTTGCACACTTCTGTCATTGGGCTATATTTGGGCTACATCTGGGTGATTTTGGGCTACATTTGGGCTCTTTAGTCTCCGGTGGCCATCTTGGGAGATTTATTTGTTATGAAGTTTCCTAATTTCCTCATGTACTGCAGTCTCGTCAGTAGGAAATGCTTTCAGTTTTTTACTTTGATTCCATCATGAAGGTATTCAGATATGTCACACATTTGCCATAAATTCTGAATGTTAGCACTCTAGTTGCTCATTAGATCACTGTAGTAAAACTACTGTTCACCATGGAAGTCTGCTCCTGGTATTAAAAGTGCATGTTTCAGTCTGCATGTCAGAATTTTTTAATGAAATAGAAGAGGATTTGAGAAGTCACTCAAAATGTGCCCTCATTTTCTTTCTTCAGCATTAATCATAATTTCTATGGCAAAATGAACCCCCTCATTGTGTTCCTTTTTAAATTAAATGTTTTAAGTGTTACCAGTTTATTCCAATCAAGATGGCTTCAGGTGTGCCATACTTTTGTCATAATGAAGACAGTAAGCGCTCTAGTTGTTTTTAAGAACACTCTGGGACATTCTGTCATTGGGCTATACTTGGGCTACATCTGGGTGATATTTGGGCTACATTTGGGCTCTTTTGTCTCTGGTGGCCATCTTGGGAGACTTATTTGTTATGAAGTTTCCTAATTTCCTCATTTACTGCAGTCTCCTCAGTAGGAAATACTTTCAGTTTTTTACTTTGATTCCATCAAGAAGGCATTCAGATGTGTCACACATTTGCCATAAATTCAGAATGTTAGCACTCTTTTTGCTCATTAGAACACTGTAGTAAAGCTACTGCTCACCAGGGTAAACTGCTGCTGGTATTGAAAGTGCATGTTTCAGTCTACACGTCAGAATTTTTTAATGAAATAGAAGAGGATTTGAGAAGTCACTCAAAATGTGCCCTAATTTTTCTTTCTGCAGCACTAATCATACTTTTTATGGAAAAATGAACCCCCTCATTTTGTTCCTTTTTAAATTAAATATTTTAAGAGTTACCACTTTAATCCAAGCAAGATGGCTTCAGGTGTGCCATACGTTTATCATAAGTAGGACTGTTAGCGCTCTAGTTGTTCTTTGGAACACTCTGGGAAGCTGCAGTAGAACACAAAGGAATCAACTGACAGTCTCTGCCCTTGTTGGATGTTCATGTTTTACTGGGAATGTCAGACTTCATTCTCACATGACTGAGAAAGATAATGTGAATTTACAGAAAATAAGCTCTCAGTTTAGCTTATAGATCACCTTCCAAACCTCTGTGGGAAAAGCATGAGAAAATATTTTTCTCTCAATCATGATATCCCAGCAGAAGGCTTTTTCACATGGTGAAATCACCTTAGAACATACCACAATTCCTAAAATGAGTATGGTACCATCAACAAATGATTTATAATGTAACTAAAGTCTTAAAACCTTCTATTAACTGCAATGCTTTTTAATGAGGTGCTATCATGTATATTGGTCCCAAGATGGCTGCCAACACTTCTTGGATGAAGTGCTGACAGCCAATCAGATCTCAGGATGAGATGTGTGGTTAGGCTCCGCCCACATATATATATGATCTTACTTTTGATTTTCTCAGGAACTACTGAACAGATTGACTCCATATATGCAAAAGGCACATCCCTGAGCTGAGGACTACCTCTCTGCCAGATTTCAAGTAATTCTGTTCAGCCGTTCGGGCTCTACTTGGACTAAAGGTCCCTATGGAAAATTGCATGGGGAAAATGCGTTATGGGACCCCCCTTTTTTCTCAGCCCCCGATTGACAAATCCTCCCGAGACTTTCAGGGTAGGAGCGGAGCGGAGCGCCCCACCTATTTTGAAAATTTCGCGAGGATTCGTCAACCGGCGCCAAAGTTATTCCAAATAGAATGTTGCGGATTTCCTATGGAAACACGGTCCTAACTATAACTATCTACTGGCGACCGGGCTCGGCGCAATCTTTTTTGAACAAAGTATTGATTGATGGAATAATAAGGGTTGCGTCCTTGCCGGCAGCCCGCCACCCCTTTGAGGCAGAGGATATCGCGAAACAAGGTTTGAATTCATATATATATATATATATACATACATATATATATATTATTATAATTAGGACCAAGTTTCCATAGGAAAAGCATTTTTTGATGTGTGTATAACTTTGGCGTCATTTGACCAATCTTTACGAAATGTTCCCAAAAAATTATTTTTTCAGATCAGTTCCTATCTTGAAAGTTTGGGGGTGATTCATCAAGGGGGGGCTGAGAAAAAAGAGGGGTCCCAAAACGTGTTTTCTCCTTGCGATTTCCATAGGAAACTTTAGACAAGGCTACAGGTCAAATTGCTGAACAGAATTATGCCAAATTTGGCAGGGAGAAAGGTCTTGGTCCAGAAAGCACCCTTTTTTTAAATGAGGTAAATCCATTCAGTAGATTTTGAGAAATATCAAATTTTACAGATAATGATATTTGAGAATTTTGACATCTGATTGGCGGAGGCATTACGAGCACGAGCTTGCGGCTCATTGGCTGCGAACTGTTTAAACTAGGAAGTTTTGGCAGCCATTTTGTGATTCAGTCCGTCAGCTCGCATCTCTCTCTCTACAAGCCATCGGGTCCGTGTTTCTACCTCTGCAAGGCAACACTGAATATATACTGCAGCTCTGTCTGTGTGAGATACCCTTTTCACGCTCCCTCTCCCCTCATCACCAGCTCGCAGCTATGCCTTTAGAAGCCAGTCCGTCGGCTCGCAGCTCCGTGTCTGCGGGCCGTCGGGCCCACAGCTCTACCTCTTCGAGCCAGCCCGTTAGCTCGTAGCTGTGTCTCTGCTAGCAGGCCCGTCTGCACATTGCTCTCCCTCTGCGAGTCAGCCTGTCGACTCGCAGCTCGGGCCCGCAGCTCTACCTCTGCAAGGCAACACTGAAAATATACTGCAGCTCTGTCTGTGTGAGATACCCTTTTCATGCTCCCTCTCCCCTCATCACCAGCTCGCAGCTATAGCTTTAGAAGCCAGTCCGTCGGCTCGCAGCTCTGTGTCTGCAAGCCGTCGGGCCCACAGCTCTACCTCTTCGAGCCAGCCCGTTAGCTCGTAGCTGTGTCTCTGCTAGCAGGCCTTTCGGCCCGTTGCTCTCCCTCTGAGAGTCAGACCACAGCTCTCCCTCTGCGAGCCAGTATGCCTTTGCGAGCCGAGCCCATAGACCACAGCTCTCCCTCTGCGAGCCATGTCAGCTCGCATCTCTCCCTCTACAAGCCATCGGGTCCGCAGCTCTACCTCTGTGAGCCAGCCCGTTAGCTCGTAGCTGTGTCTCTGCTAGCAGGCCCGTCGCGCTGTTGCTCTCCCTCTGTGAGTCAGACCACAGCTCTCCCTCTGTGAGCCAGTATGCTGCTGTGCCTTTGCGAGCCGACGGCCTGTAGCTCTCCCTCTGCGAGCCGAGCCCACATGCTGCAGCTCTCCCTCTGCAAGCCTGCCCGACGGCCCGCAGGTCTCCCTCTGCTAACCGGACTGCAGCTGTCACTCTGCGAGCCGATATTGGGAATATAAGGCGGCTCTAAAAAGAGCCCTTGTGTTTATTAGTTGGAGCTACATGTAAGTGTGGATGCACAGCTTCAGGTTATTCAGAGAAACTCGGTTTCCCTGATCTGTCAAGTGTACTCCATCACTTCTGTAGATATGAGCCATATCAAAACATATGTTGTTGTAGATCGGCCCCATTCAATGGTCTCTGAGGTATGCAGACACAGCTTTGTTGACATTCTTCCCAGATTTTTCAATCTTATGACAAAATTGGTTTGACCATTTCCACTTCTGTCTTTGGCATATATTGGAATATAAAAAGACAGTTTGAGGTAAAAGCAACATCAATTGTCCAAAGGTGTCCTTCATAAGCATTTCCAAACCTACCCCAGTCAATGTGCCTAGGTCGTTACCACCACAGTGCACATTCATGAGGTCAGGGTGTTGGAGATGCAAACAGGTTTTAATCAAAGGCAGCAACTGGTGCCACTTCAATCCTCTCTCTGCAAACCATTTAATGTACACATTTTGTAAACCTAGGTCTAAGCCAATACGTCTCTGTTCTGCATACCTCCTGCACCAGAAAACGTAGCTGTGTCCTACGATCCACATTAGCATTTTGAAGTTATGTCTGGAAGATATGGATAGATGTCTCTATCTCATGAAGTCCGTTCGTAGAATAAGAGATGTGTTTAAAGATGGGGAACTACTTTTTTTTCCATACAAACCGTTAACTGATTGGGAGATGAAAAGAATTGTTTCATAAAAAGTAGGATGCATACTAGTTTTGAGGAAAAACATCTTTGTCATTGGTTAATAAAAAAGCAGTTTAAACGTGGATTACATATTATAGGATAACATTTGCTCAGCTCAACCACATCTGCTAATTGCATTTGGAAGGTACAGTTCGAACTTAAAAGAATGGTGAACTTTTAACATGCACGTGCCGTTAAATGTTCGAGAAAATGTTGCAAAAAAAATATTGTTCGGTTTAAAAAAATGATGAACTTTTAACCTGCATGTGTCGTAGAATTTTCTAGAAAGTGTGTTGATAGAATACGTTGAACTTTTCACCTGTATGTTTGCTTAAATATTTTAAAAAACTGTTTATATGGAAAGTTCAAAAATAACCAATAGAGAGAAGTTTTGCAATCTAAAAAAATCAAGGAACTATTCAGATTTGTTTTTTACATGTATTTATGTGTGGAGCACCAGGGAAATTGTACCATTACTGGTTCCATTCTTGATGAAAGCGGTGCATTACATGTACTGTGTCACAATGAAAGAATTGCATGCATTTGTGACATTTGAAATCTGCATACCAACTACGAACGTAAGTTAGAAATTAAGAAGGTGTGTTATGCGTTCTGTAGTAGTGGTTAATTATTTGAGGCGATATTTTTAACTTTGAAATTATTTTTTATTTCTAAATAACATAGTGTTAGTAAAGTCTGGTGTTTCACATTGGTTCTAAAATAGGCATAAAGTGTGACTAGTTGTTAAACAAGTACTTTATATATGTTTAGGAGTTTTTCCAAAGAAAAGGTGTAAGTTGTCATCTGTAAAAGACTGTATGGATTTGAAAATTAGATGTAGCATTAATTTGGATTTGTATATCTTTTCCGGCGAGATAAACAGACTGTCACACGTTTGCAAATTATGCTTAGTCTGGAAATAGTGGGGAAGGGGTAAAAGTAGAAAATTCATGTGTTATGAACTTAACAGAGATGGAACAAAAACCAGAATAGTTAGGTGCACAGTTTGTGGTCGCTTTTTTTAACACTGAGAGTTAGATTTCAATATCAGTCAAGGCTGGTGTGGTACTGCGAGGCTTTGGATTTGGGTGTTCTTAGGAAATCTAAGTTTTTGGGCAGCGTTTCTTTAGAAGACATTTTTTATAAATATGTGAGAGACAAAAAATAAATGAAAATGTTCTCTGTATATTTTCTGTATGATTTTGTTCACAGTGCTAAAGTAAATGTGATTATTAGTGATAGTAATTTTCAGGGTGTGTTCCTCTGCTGAATATAGGCAGGCCTTTAAGTGATCCGGGTCTTATCGGTACTGAGCTCCGCCACCCCTTTAAGACAGCTGCCAATTATTTCATCCCACTTAAAGCTGTTAATATCCGTATTGTAAAGGGACGATACATAAAAAGTTTGGGAATTACATCTTCATTTACTCTGTCCACCTCCCACTACCATTTTGTGCCCCCAACAGTACTGTTTATAAAATAATCTAATACAGCTTTATCTATTATAAAAAATAGCACTTATAGGTTTATTGGCATATTGGTAAGATCTGTACTATATAGAGAATGTTGCAATCAGTTTCAATGGTATACAACTGCACTGTATTATGTTGGAAATATTACATATGCACAGGTTGTGATGTCATTTTTTACACTCTGTGATACATTTGAATATAAGTGAAGACAGGTGTTATGCTGTGAACCCGTTCACAATGTGCACAGATTACATGGAGAGTAAATGGACAAAGTAAACGTGCACGTTGCTTTGTGTATGTATGCATGGTTTGAATCATTTGATGATACTTTAAGATATAATTTAAACACGGTTTCTGCTTTAGAGTTGAGTACAGTGCACAGTGATAGTAGTTAGTGACTAGATGCTGGTAAAGGGATTATTTATTGCTTGTTCTTTCAAAATAAAGGTGGAGAGGGGCGTTTCTTTACAAGAGATATTTTATAAATGTGTGAGAGATAAAAAATAATTAAAAATGTTCTTAGTACATTTTCTGTACGATTTTTTCACACTAGTAAACTACCTGTGATTATAAGTGATTATAAGTGATGAAAATTGTTAGGGTGTGTCTCTGTGCTGAATATACGCAGGCCTTTAAGTGGGCCGGGTCTTACCGGTGCTGAACACTGCTACCCCTTTCAGACACCCGCAATTTTTTTCATCCCACTTAAAGCCCTCAATATACGTATATTAAAGGAACGGTACAATAAAAGTTTAGGAATTACACCTCCGTTTACTCTCCTCATCTCCCAACCCCATTTTGTGCACACAACAGTAGTGTTTATAAAAATTAAGTAATAGAGCTTATCTAGTATGAAAATAGCACTTATACCTTTATTGGCATGTTCATGGGATCTGTAGTGTAAAGAGAAGGTTTTAATCAGTTTCAATGGTACAAAATTGACGTGACATATGATTACATTGTTTTAAGAGTAAGGTATAGAGGTAACAAATAAGTATAGTTTGCTATGGTTAAACGAGTATGTCGTTTTGTAAATCAGGTAGTGTTGATTTTTTTTTTTGAAAACCAATATCAAATAGCTTTAAGTACAAATATACATCCTTTACACTCCATCAGTGACATTCGAAGGGGGAAAAGTAACGCCAATAGATCATAAAACAGACATCTAGTTATATTAAATAAACATTCCATGTTAGAAAATGCCAAGTTCAATATTTCATACAACAAAAAACCCATTAAAAAGATACAACCAATTAAATACTGACTTAAGAATCACAGTCAAAATACAATTGCCAGATCTTCTCAAATTGCTTCAGTCCTCCTATCCGTGAAGCATAGGTTCGTTCACTTCTTTCAACCTGACCCATTTTCCGAACCCAATCAATCTTAGTCGGAAATAAATCAGTCCGCTATCTTTGAAGAAGGAGTGATCTGGCGACTGCCATACAGATATATAGAAATGTAATCACCTTCATGGAAAGCCCTAGATCTGAATCATAGCCCCAAACTATTAGACGATCATTAAAACCAATAGATATCGAACACTCTGTTGCCAGATATAGCGTTGATTTGTGTTGAGAAATACATTTGGCCGAGATAAAGAAAATGTCGCACGTTTGGAAATTATGCTTGGTCTGGAAATAGTGGTGAAGGGAGGGGGAGATATTTATCTGTTATTATTTAAGGCAGAAAAAACAACAAACAGATTTATTATGTGTACAGCTTGTGAGCTCATTTTTCACACAGAGAGGTATATTTGAATATAAGCCAAGGGAGGTGTTGTACTGCAAGCACGTTTACAATGTGCAGACATTGCATGGAGAGCAAATACACAAAGTAAATATGTACCTTCCTTTGTATATGTACGCATGGTTTGAATAATTTGATGATACTTATAGATATAATGTACAATGCCCGCTGATTCGGGGCAAGAGAGGGTGAAGGAGGCATTTTGGAGAGAGTCAGCTGTGGTATATTCTCAGTATTAGTTTGCAGAGGGATAGCTGTGGGCTGGTGATGTGTTGTGTTGCAGAGGTAGAGCTGTGGGCCCCATGATTTGCAGAGGGAGAGCTGCGAGACATTGCCTTGCATAGGGATAGCTGCGGGCTGTATATGCTGGGGAGGTAGGGTGAAGGGGGTATCTCGTAGATGGAGAACTGTGGTATATTCACAGTATTGGCTAGTAGAGGTAGAGCTACGGACCCAACGGCTTGTACAGATAAACCTGCTGGCCCTATGGCTCGCAGACAAAAAGCTGCGAGCCAACCGGTGGTTCGCAGAGGGAGAGTTGCGAGCTGGTGGGCTGGCTCGTAGAGGAAGAGCTGCGAGCCAACTGGCTGGCTCATAGAGGGAGAGCTGCCACCCGTCGGCTCGTAGAGGGAGAGCTGTGGGACGGTGATGTGGGGAGAGGGAGCAAGCCAACACTGGAAATATACCGCAGCTCTCCCTCTGCCAGATAACCCCTTCACCTCGGCCCACATCACCGGCAGTCAGCGGCCCGCAGCTGTTCCTCTGTGAGCCAGCCCGCAGCTCTCCTTCTGCGAATTGGCACGCAGCTGTTCCTCTGCAAGCCAACAGCTTGCAGTTCTCCCTCTAGAAGCTGTCAGGCCCGCAGTTCTACCTCTGCAAGCCAACACTGAAAATATACCGCAGGTCTGTCTCTGTGAGATACTCCCTTCACCCTCCCTCACCCCACATTGACGGTCGGAGTTATCCTTTTGCAAGGTGACAGTATGCAGCTCTCCATATGTGAGTTGGCCCGCAGCTGTCCTTATGTGAGCCGGCCCACAGCTCTCCCTCTGTGAGGCAGCCCGTCGGCTCGGAGCTCTCCCTCTGTGAGTCCTCAGGCCCGCAGCTCTACCTCTGCGAACCAACACTGGAAATATACCGTAGCTCTCCCTCTGCGAGCCAGCCAGTCAGCTCGCAGCTCTTCGTCTGTGAGCCGTTGGTCCCGCAGCTCTACCTCTGCCAACCAACACTGGAAATATACTGCAGCACTCCCTCTACGAGCTAGCCGGTCAGCTCATAGCTCTCCCTTTGTGAGCAAGCCCGTTGACTGACGGCTCGCAGCTCTCCATCTGCGAGCCGTCGGGCCCGCAGCTGTACCTCTCCGAGCCAACACTGAAAATATACAGCTGCTCTACCTCTGCCAGATACCCCCTTCACCCTCGTTCGCCCCACATCACCAGCCTGCAGCTGTTGCTGTGCGAGCCAGCCTGCAGCTCTCCCTCTGCAAATTGGCATGCAGCTGTTCCTCTGCAAGCTAACGGCTCGCAGTTCTCCCTTTAGGAGCCATCAGGCTCGCAGTTCTACCTCTGCAAGCCAACACGGGAAATATACTGCAGCTTTCCCTCTGCCGGAATCTCCCTTCACCCTCCCTCACCCCACATCACCGGTTGGAGGTATCCTTTTGCAAGCCGACGGCCCGCAGCTCTACCTATGCGAGTCGGCCCGTAGCTCTCCCTCTGCAAGCAGGCCCTCAGCTCTTCATCTGAAAGCCGGCACGCAGCTGTCCCTCTAGGAGCAGACGGCCCGCAGCTTTCCCTCTATGAGCCAGTCTGTGGGGGAGTCTCACTCCCACTGTGTGCTCTTTTTATACTAGATAAAGCTCTGTTTGTTTATTTTTATAAACAGTACTCTCAGGGGCACAAAGAGTTGGTTCCAGTACTAAAGGACACGTAAATGTAAATTAACATAATTACGAGGTTTTCTGCTGGTTTTAAAGCTCCGTACACGACTGGGCTGGCACATTACCAAAATGGGAATGACACCTTACTTAATCTCTCCCCCCTCTCCATCTCCATGTCGGTCGTTTTTGTTGCTCTCTAACAGTTGATCTCTTATGTACATCCACAATGAAATGTAAGCCTGTACCATATCTTTGTTAATATGGTGCAGTGTTAAGCTTGCTAAGTTGTCGATAGAAGTGTTAAGCTAATAAGGGTAACGTTTACATGTGCCATTTAGTTGAGAATATCACTATACAGATAACAATTTTTCAAAATAGTATCTACAAAGTTATCTTTAGTGGGTTGTAGAGGAAGTGCTTTGGGACAGTGGGGTGCGTGGGACGGTAGGGTGGGGCAGGGGAGGGGAAAAGTAGGAGGTAGTGGAGTCACATATAAAATGGGAAGGTGAATCTAAATAATTAAATAAATATGTGCTGTATGTCCGGTGACAATACCTGCAACCCTACTGTTCCCTTATTCCACTCCACTACCATGCAGCATTCCCTCTGCAAGTCACCAGTGGAACTTATCTAATTGTATGTGATTAACATATTGAACAGATATAACAAACAATTGAAACTTTTTTTTCTTTCTCAGAAAATTATTTTGCTTGGATTAAAAATTGAAAATGCCTAGAAGAACTGAAAAAAAAGTAAAGACAAAAAGGCAATCTACTTAAAGAAAAGTCAAAAATACGGATTACAAGTAAATGAGAGTACTACAAAAAGACATTCTTCTGGAAAAAACATGAGAGAATTTTTTTTAAAAGTATTACGAACATTTAATGAAAATAACATCACAAAGAAAAAAGAAGAATTTTTCAAGTAAGGAGAAGCAGACTTCGACTTCAAATTGCAAGAAAAAAACTCATGATAAGGAAAGAGTATTTGTTACCCGTAGACAAAAACAATTTCAAGAAATTCGTACAAGACTTTTTCGAAATTGATTAATTCAGAATTTAATTAAAGGATGCCACAAATATAAAAAGAAAGTGCTGCAATTGAAGCAGAAATAGCGTATTGAAAGCATAGTGGATACTGCTTTTAAGTTAAAACAAAAAATATTCATTTTGATTTTAAAGAGGATCAAACTGTTGGATAAAACAATGAAGATTCTGAAAGACAAAAGTAAAAAAAACACTTGTGAACAGAAGCAACTTTGGTAAAATCTTCAGGCTGTCAAATCAAAAGGAACACATGACCCTATCATCCCCCCGCCGCAGAAAAATAAGACCCTGGTGATTAATTACTTAAACACTTGCTCGCTGGTTAAACACCAATTGGAAATATTCCAACTACTCGACTCCAATAAACCTGACATACTCCTCCTTTCAGAAACTTGGCTTACCGCCGAATCCGTACCTGACATCTTGGCAGCAGTACCTACGGGGTATTATATACTTCAGGCCAACAGACCCTTGGGGAAACCTGGCGGCACAGTTGCCGCCATTATCCACCACAAACTCAGATTTACCACTATGACAGTCACTGGCATACCTTCAGTCGACAGCCTCATTTTAAAATTTGACTCTCCTCATTCCCCTTTTATCTGCGCTCTTTTTTACAGACCCCGCCCAATACATGCCCTCTTTTCCTCAACTGTTAGATGAACTGATTTCCCAACTAGTCATCAATAATGCCAAAGTCATAATCATAGGAGACTTTAATTATTGGCCCACTGACACAAAGGAGAGTACCAGCTCCTTAGAATTCACGGACCTCTTGTCTGGGCTAAATTGTATGCAGCATGTACACACCGCCACTCTCATCAAGGGACACATTTTGGACCAAGTATGGACCTCCAACTTGGAAATTACACTACCCCCTATCTCCCCTTGCCTATGGTCAGATCATCACATTATCTCCTTCTCCTTGGACTGCACTCCCCCAACAAAACCCCCTCTCCTGGGCAACCACTTGGCTAGAAAAAGGAACCGGGCCAACCTTGGCGAATTTTGCACCTTATTAAAAACCTCCCTTCCTGTTGAATAGGACTCCCTAAGCAATCTGGCTGCCGTCATCAAGCACTGGCTCGAGTCAGCCAGCAACATCGTTGCTCCCTTCAAAAAATCCAAACGTAAACATCCTCATGATGCCCAACGCTGGTTCTCCGACGAGCTGAAAATAAAGAAATTAGCACTCAGACAAGCCGAGCGCAGTTGGAGACGTGAGTATACCCCGGAAAAAAAAGCCACCTATATGAGTCTCTCAAAAGACTATAAAAATTCTATCATCCAGGCTAAGACTATGTACTTTTCCCTGAAAATCACCAATTCAGCTACCAAGACCAAAGACATCTTCGCCATAGTTGACGAATTATCACTGCCAGACAGAGTAATTGCTAAACCGCTCCCCTCCCAACTGCTATGTGATTCCCTTAACGTGTATTTTATGGGGAAAATTGCCACCATCAAAAACAGCATCCCCCCTCCCGTCCTTCCAACGAACTCTCCGATCGTGTTCAATAACCCACAGGTGCTGAATCAAATACCTCTGATATCTAAATAGGAATTCCTCGTCCTATTAAATAAAGTCAGGTCCGGTTCCCCTACAGATTGCTGTCCCCCACACATTCTACAAGAAGCCTTCTCCACCTGCCCTGACCCTCCACTCGCGCTTCTCAACAACTCTCTGAGACAAGGCATGGTCCCCGACTCCTTTAAAACTGCCGAAGTTGTCCCCATTATTAAGAAGCCCAATGCCGACCCCCTGATACTCTGTAACTTCCGCCCCATCTCTTTACTTCCCTACCGCAGTAAGATTCTAGAAGCTCATGTAGCTAAATGCCTCAGCTCCTCTATTGAACGCTTGCTGTTTCTTGACCCTCAGCAGGCAGGTTTTAGACCAGCTCACTCTACGGAGCTGGTCATCCTCGCAGTCATGAACGAGCTTAGGAAGGGGGCCGATCATAACATCTCCCAGGCCCTCATTCTTCTGGATTTGTTGGCAGCTTTTGACACGGTCGATCATGATCTCCTGATCGACCGTGTCAGCATCGCCGACATCCAGGGACTTGTATTGAAATGGATCTCTTCTTTCCTGGACAATCGCTCCCAGGCAGTCCGCCTAGTCACCTTCTCAGCCGAGAAGGTCAGGCTGACATGCGGGGTCCCTCAGGGGTCTTCTCTCTCCCCTCTCCTCTTCAATCTGTACATGTCCCCCTGATACGCTCCTTGCGCAACTGTGAGGTACCACTTTCAATTACGCCGACGACCTTCAGTTGGTGTTTAAAATCGACCTCAGTCTCAAACTTTCAGTCTGCCTTGCACCTCATCAGCAACTGGATGAACGCCAATCAACTGAAGCTCAACCCTGACAAGACTGAGCTCATCCTGACTGGCGGCATCTCCAATCCTTGGAACCCTAACTTCTGGCCTCCTCTCTTAGGCAACCCTCCTCACCCGGTGGAATCCGTAAAAAGCCTAGGGGTCATCATAAGCAAAGACCTGTCCATGAAACCTCAGATCGGCGCAGTAGTGTCATCTTGCTTCTTCCACCTATGCAGAATCCGGAAAATTTCCAGATACCTAACCACCGAGGCCCTCACCCTAGTCCTCCTGGCCTTGGTCATATCCCGTATTGACTACGCCAACTCACTCTATGTTGGAGTCGCGGCCTACCAGCTTCACTGCCTACAATTGGTTCAGAACCAAGCAGCTAGGCTTATCTTTCACCAACCCAGACACAACATGTCCGCCCCCTGATGAAGAGCCTCCATTGGCTCCCGGTGGCCAATCGCCGCACATTCAAATTGGGTTGCACATTCTTCAAAGCCCTGGCCGGTCAAGGCCCGGCTTTTATCTCATCTATGATACTCCGCTACACCCCCTCACGCGAACTTCGTTCCTCACATCTGAACCTGCTCGCTGTCCCCCCCTTTAAGCAGAAAAAACACGGTGGTCTCAGATTCTCTCTTTTTGCCCCTCAACTTTGGAATTCCCTTCCCACCGAGTTCAGATCTGTAACCTCGTATACCCGATTTAGATCTCTCCTTAAAACCCTTTTATTCTCTCAGGCATACGAGTAAGCTTCTGTCATCATACCTCTGCCGTATCCCCCCCCACTAGCGCCATGAAACCGTTTGGTGTAAGCGCGCTTTACAAATAATTTTAACATAACATAACATAACAGTGGAGAATAGAAACATACGTCTACTAGTGAACCTTTTTTTAATGAAGAGAGTTACTTGCAAGAAAATAGTTTACCATTTGCAGTTGATACTGGAGGTTGTTGCTACTAAGTTCAGAATGGTTGTCCTGTTCCAAAAGAGGAAATGGTTGGTATTAGTGCAGAATAGTTAATAGCTGAAGAAGTGCAAGGGAAACGCACACAAGCTCCTGGGTATAAGTGGGGTTGTAGCAGTATTTGTAGTATTCAACAGGAATCTATTGATTTAATGAGAAATTTGTTATGAGAATGTGCACAGAAAAGTGTTAAACAGAAGATAAGGTTGTTACAAGGACTAAATCCATGTAATGTAAGAAAATATACTGATAACATAGGCATTCTCTGGCTTGTCTTTCAATAAAAGTGTGTAAAAGTGTTTTTCATCACTTGAGGATGTTAGCAGTACACCATTCAGAAATGCGGAAGTTTGTAAGGAAAGTGTACTATGTAAAAATTCCTGCATTATGTTTAAGTGAACTGAATACAGCCCTTTTACACGGTTCTTTATCGGATGTACAAAAAAAGTATGATGATATTGAGTTGCAATATTTTGGTTCAGAAGAGCAGTGCATAGAAAGTGAAAGTTTGACAATTACAAATGTTGAAGAATTTGCGAAAGTGAGTAGGATTGATCAGTTTGAAGAAGAAATTGGAAAGTTTAACAGAGTGTGCTCTGAAATTCCAAACTATGTTTGTGTTTGTTGTCGACGTACTAAATATAAAACTCAAACTAGGAATGTTGATTTGTATTTGAAATCTGAAAAGAAGAAGAATGATAAATGGAAGGAATGTGCAACTTACTTGTTAGTGCAAGATCAATTTGAGTTAGGCAGTGATCAACGTGTTTCTAAATATTGTTATGACAAATTAGAAGAGAACAAAATGCCCGCCAGAGCAGTAAATAATAAGTTAGAATTAGTAGCTATTCCGGCAGAATTGAATACATATGAGTCAGTTCTAATTCAATCTGTTCATCCATTTCAAACTATACTTCGCATGGAGCCTAAAACAGGTAAACTGCCACCAACAGACTTACAAAGAGGGCTGAAAGGAAGAGTGGTGTACTTACCTTTGGATTTTAGGAAAAATATTGAAATTGTTGGTGGAGAGAAAGAGGAAAATGAATTAGTAGTCATTCTAGTAAATGGAGTACCAACAAAGAGTCGGAAAATATGGCAAGAATTTGTGGATGTTAATAAACTTCAAAAAGGCTACGTTATATCTTGTGGAGAACAATATTTATTATAAAAAGTGTAAATTTGGAAGAACAGGTAATAAGTAGGGAAGATGAATCTGAAATTTCAAGTGGTCAAATAGAGAAAGTGGACAAGTCTTAGTTTAGTTTATTAGATTAGCACAGTTAATTAAAACCATTGCAATAGAGTGTCATCATAGTGCAGTTACCACGTTAAAAGCAAAAACAAAGAAAACCATCAGGTTTAAGTTCATATACATATAACTAACAAGGCAGTCTTGTAGTTACTATTATAATCACGTGACAGGTTTCCAGAGCCATGGATAAAATAAATTAGTACAGGGATACCAGGGCAGGGGGCGAAAAAAGTCTGTGATAAGTTTTTGGGGGGGAGGAACTGGAAGGGCAGGGGCAAGAGGGGGTAAAAAGAGATTGTCCAAGAGTCTCACATATTTTCCAGACCTTGCAAGCACTTGAATGTCTAGGGAAGTAAAGCAAAGGGCCGATGCCTCCCAACATGTTCTGATGCCCCTTTTTAAATATAATGATTTTAAAAGAAGTCTTCTGGGAGCGTCAAGGGTGGGACAACAGCACAGATGATGCAACCATGATTCAGACCTGTAGTTGCACAGTCTGCAAGCCCCCTCCTCACTTGTTGGAGCCCATCCGTTGAAGGCAGTGGAGCGCAGACCTAAGAGACGCATGAACATTATATTCTTCCGGGCCACTGCATTCAGACTTTCCAGGAGGTAGGATTGAGGTACCCCAGGGAGGTATGAGTTATTCAAGGGAAGCAGGATAGTTGTTGTTTTTAGAACCTGGATGTCCATCTGGTAGGAAATTTGTCTGACCTGCTTGTTCATAACCCTTTTCCAGACTGTGTATGGAATAGTGTCTGCGGTTAGTAATGAGTTGTCGATGTTTAGCATTCTTATGGCCTTTATAATTTGACGGTTCCACGGATTCCCAGAGCTGGCAAGAGTTTCTTTTAACCGTGCTTTTAGGGTGTTGTCTGCGGCTTTTAGTGTCCTTATAAAGTATTTCAGGATATCAGCCTCACAGAAAATAGATTGTCTTTGAAGGCCCAGCTCCAGTCGTAGTCTTAGCCTGTGGATGAAATTCAGGAGATGGAAGATTTTTTTATAAATGGAAACTTGGTCGTGGTCGAGACTGGTCGAGCATGCGCCAGGAATGGCCTGATGCCCATAGTTTAAGGCGGGGAGAAGAGTTGCTTTAATCACCTTCAGAATGGGTTCGGCAGAAGGACTACACAGGGACTGGTTGAGTCGAGTCAGGGAGTATGTTATTGCTCCAGCTCTATTTTTCAAGGTGGCTAGGTAGACTGATGATCTAGAAGACTCGCTAAACCAGACCCCCAGGTAATTGTATTTTGATGTTGTTTTGATCTTTGCGGGCACAATGTTCCACGTTAAACTTTTCTTTTTCTTGCAACAGCCGAAAATCAAAACCTTGGTCTTATCCTGGTTGATTTTTAGAGCGTTAGCAGTATTATATTTATGGAGCGTGCTCAAGGCTCTTTGGAGGCCAGATTTTGCCTGGTCCATTATAACAATATCATTGGCATATTGCAGAATGTGCAGGTTCGTTTTTGCGAGGCCCAGTATTGGCGGAAGGAGATTGCTTTTCTCCAGGAATCTTCCCAGATCGGCGGTATAAAGGTTGAACAAGAGGGGGGCGAGAACGCATCCTTGCTTTAGGCAGTTTGAGGTTGGAACTTTTGCAGAGATTGTTGTTGGGAAAGTTCTGACTCGTACCCATGTGTTCTTAAGCAAGGAGATAAAGGCTCCTAGCAGACTCTGAGGGATCCCCCACTTGTCCAATTTCCTCCATAAGGTGTTGCGAGACACTTTGTCAAAGGCAGCGCTGTAGTCTATAAAGCAGCAATAATTTTTTTTGCGCTGCTTGTTGACTCAGGATGGCTAGAGTGGTGATGTTGTCTATTGTGGAGGCCGAGGATCGAAACCCAGTTTGAAAGTATGGTAGAATGTTGTTTTCCGCTGCCCATTTTTCTAGCGACCTGAGAAGACACCGGGCATATACCTTAGCCTCAAGATCTAATAGGGCAATGAGTCGGTAATTAACTGGAAGAGAGAAATCTCCTTTCTTAAAAATTGGGCATAAGATCGAGCCTTTCCATGAGTCTGGTAGCCTATAGGTAGTAAACGCGTAGCTGTATAAGGGGACTAATAGCTTAGCCCAATCTTCCAGCGCATATTTGAATACCGCAGATGGAAGGCCGCTGGGCCCGGGAGCACCATCATTTTTCATGGCCTTTTAACAGGGCAAATATTTTTAGCCAGTCATTCTGTTCTTTTTGTTTCTTGGCTTCCCATGTTGATTTTTTGTAGGCTTTACGCAGTGAGGCCATATTATTAGCAGAGTGCTCTGTGCCTTTCGATTTGTGCAGGCGCACAGCCCTCCTTAGGGCTCTTCTTTGGATGGCTAACACGGGGTAAAAAATCTGCATCGGGTGAGGCCTGGGGGGTCTGTGGTGAGCATCAGGGCCTGTTAAAAGGTCTTGTAATTTGACTATGGCGTTGTCCCACCAGTGATGGAAGTCTGTGGAAGCATTGTGCATAAAATTTGGAGTTGTACCCATGAGCCAAGTGCCCAACTTATCAGCACCCAAGTGGACAAGTCAAGGAGTGAAGAGATTTATGAACATTACACAATAGGTCCTCTACATTCAAAAGAAGTAATAGGAAACAGCATTGAGTTATTTCAAATGAAAAAAAAAGGGAACTCCAATGAGTGTATGGGAGAAAAGCTTGGAATCTCAATGTTTTCCACAGCTGTTTCCTACTGGTGAAGGTGGACAATATGATGACCGACCTGTACGGACTCCAGGTTCAGAATATTGCTCAACAAGATTATACTCTGAAGATCCTAGATTTCGACAGTGAATTCCATATATATTTCACCTTTTGTTTGAAAGTGATCTGTCTTCTCTGTCCTATGCAGTGAACCACACACTTAAAACTGGAGTTCATCAATCACTTCTTTCAGCGAAAGAATTTGTGGAGAAAGTTCAACAAACAGATGAAAATTTAGAAGCACAGTTAATTAATTTGATGGCATGTCAACGAGGAACAAATGAGTATTGGTATCATCGTCATGGAGAACTGAAGTGTATGTTACGGAACTTAGGTACACCAGCATGGTTTGTGACACATAGCTGTGCGGAGTATGCATGGAAAGATTTGCTTGAATTTCAATGAGAAGCAAATTCCAATATAAAATTTTTTGAAATGAAGACACCTGGAGAATTGTGTTCTTTGGATCCTGTAAATGTGTGCAGATATTTTAATCATAGGTTGCAAGCTATGATGTCTTTTATCTGTAATAAAAAAATTCCACCTCTTGAAGAAGTTACCGATTTCTTTTGGAGAAAGGAGTACCAAGCAAGAGGTGCTCCTCATATGCATATCCTATTATGGATCAAGGATGCACCTAAATTTGGAACTGATTCAGGTGAAATTGTATTGTCTTTTATTGAACAGTATGTGACATGTGAGATTCCAAGAGAAGGAGGAGATAGAAGCTTGAGACAGCAAGTTTTACGTTAAGTCACCGTTGTGGAAAGTACTGCAGACGAAAATACAAGTCTAAAGGAAAATTTTATAACAAGTGTTGGTTTGGATTTCCATTTCCAGTAATTTCTAAAGGAAGAGTAAATTATTTTTTTTCTTCTGTAAGGCACACAATAACTTGCACATCTCCAAAGAGTACCTACAACTTAAAAAGAACATAACTGTCAAAGTATATTAATGACTACCATCAAGTTATTTTTAAAATGTGGAATGAAAACATGGACATCTAGTATGTTGCAGATAACTCAATTGCTGTTGCACGCTATGTTACATCATATATAACAAAATCAGAAAAAAACGAGATGAAACAAATGTGGGAAGAAATTGCACAAGAGAAGAGCCTTAGCAAAAAATTGTACAGATTCACTTTGAAAATGCTTTCCCACCGAGAAATTGGATCCTATGAATGTTCAGACCGCTTGTGTTCTTTAAGTTTATATTCAAAATCACGAGGAATCATTTGGGTACGTTTAGGTCTTCCCTCCTCACGAAATGGAGTATTGAAATCATTAGAAGAAATTGACTACTTAGCAGCAAATGAACCAGACAGTACAGAAATTCTTAAAACTAATATGTTGGATATATACTATCCAAAAAGGAGTCGACATCTGTACCAGCTATATAACTTATATACACTGAGGTGGATATGCTTTAAACGATCTGCACATCAAAATGTCTCCTTAGTGTGATAATCACACAACAATACATTAGATCAAGTCTCAGGTGCAACCTTGGTGTCCAACACTCATCCGCCTAGAGCGTTAATTCCTGAATTCACAATGAGTCATACAGGTCCAATTTGACAGTAAAGACACCAGAGCACATCATAAACAGGTTACTTTCATCCCTCCTGCATTAGGCACTCTCAGCAACAATATCATCATATGAGAAAAGAGTTCCACATCGATAGATATCAACTTAGCTGTAGATCAGTCAGATTTTATTTCTTTATAAAGCACAACAGCCAACAGCCGGCACTCGTTTCGCCCCGCTGGGGCTTCCTCAAGGCTCACCAATAGTATAGCTCACACCCTGTTTATCCAGTGAACACTGCAAATGGTTTTAATTCCAACAAAGAATCTCCTATATCCAAGGTACTAGTTATCGGGTTCTCGTTCTGTTCTCCTTAATATTATACGCAAAATGACTGCACTTCGTGTGCCAAGTCTCAGTCCTTTGTCTTCATCAGTGTCGTGGAGCCATAATGAGTTCCATCGCGCAGTTCACTTTTAGTGTTCACAATGTCTGTGTATCTCCAAAGTCCTATAGGTGAGCCTTTAGTGGACCATTAGTGGAAAATGAAGCAGCTACTGGTTCACATTTATCTTGTGTGGTAACAGCTCCAACTGGATTAGCTGCGCACAATGTTAAAGGAATTACTTTGCATAGATTACTGATGTTACCAGTTGAGCATGATAATAAATTAGAATATCAGAAGTTGTCTAGAGAAGCTTCTTATGAAGTGTCAAGAGTGCTGAAGAAAATGAAACTTTTAATTATTGATGAGGTGAGCTTGGTCTCAAACTTAATGCTTGCTTTTGTACATTTAAGAATGCAACAGGTATTAAAAGCAGATTACGACGTTCTCTTTGGAGGAAAACATTTAATTGTATTTGGAGATCTGCTACAATTAACTCCTGTAAAAGGAGAACCAGTTTTTAAAACTCTTCTACATGAAGACACAAGGAAATCTTTGGGAAGTATTGGAAATGTGAATCTCTGGTTAAATTTTGAATATAAATAACTCACTCACAATATGCGACAAGCAAGTGATTAAGACTAAGGAAATATGCTGAAAGATGTAAGAATTGGTGTTCTAAGCAAACATGGTAAACAAGCTTTACAAAGTCATCTACTAAAGAACTTGTTTACAACTGAAAACACACCAGCAGCAGTAATGAACAAGAAAATTGCAGAAAAAACTCTATAGTTTGCTTAATGCCTACAGTGGAAGAGTGTTATACAATTAAACAAGAGCTTCTGAAATTGGAAAATCAAGTAATAGTTCACATTGGGGCCATTGATAAAATCGAGCATCAAGGAATAACAATTCTTCTTTCAAAGAAACTACAGACTAAATTGGATTCTTTGGAAAAGTCTGTATCAAAAACTGCTGGCTTAGAAAATTAATTAGATGTATGTATAAACTATCGGGTAATTTTGACTAAGCAATAACAATGTCCACAAAGAACTTATTTGAAATAACGTATTTGCAATAGGGAGTACAAATTTATATACTCATAACTGAGTCAATCAGAAAAAAATACATAATGATTTAAATTAAATTTGAAACAGTAACCTGGACAATATTTTACTTCAGCCGAAGTAAAAATTGGTTTATTTTACAATTAACAATTTATTCACAAAAAACAGTTAAGGTCACAGATTTTTTCTAATACTATAGGCACATTTATAGAAAGTGAGAAAGTGAACCCAGTGCAGTGATCATAGCCTTCAAGGTGAAAGTTAAGTGAATAGAAATCAAGGGAAGGTCTTAAAAACAGTGGGAGGCATTCAACAATAGCATGAATCTATCTTGCTCTCTCTCAGTTTGTGTCGACGGCGTTTCAACCCGCAATGAATAAGGGGTCTCTTCAGGACAGTTATCTGGGGACTGAAATTAAAATGGTGTAAGTGCCTGTAGTAACACATGTTCAAGATTCTATTTGTGACCAGTTGATTATTTCTAGGAATCAGAATACAGAGAATACAGATAATATGATTCCTATTTTTAATTTATCTGCTCATCAGTTGAATATTAATGAACTATCACTGCTGAATAAGGGTCTATCCTATGTTCTGACAGAATCCACTGATTTCTTTAAACTACAGACTGAACTACACAAATTCTTCAGAACATTAAGACTTAGGATATTCTTTAGTGATAGAGAAACTCTTGCCCCTGATTCAATGAGATCAAATCTGAGACCCAAATCGGTATTCTTTGCTTCAAATAACATGATGCCTCATGAAATCTTGGCATTTGAGAAAGGGGTCCTTGCAGATATCTTGAAGTTGAAGAATAAGAAAACATACACACCATTCAACATCACTAAACCTGAACGAGAGGCCCTTATCAAATTGAAAAAGGATGAGTCGATTATCCTAAAACCTGCGGATAAGGGAGGTGGTATCGTTATCCAGGAAAGAACGGACTATGAAGCAGAAATAGTCAGACAGCTAAATAACACCAATCACTATAAAAAACTACCACGAGACCCAATTACTCAAATTCAGGGACAAATACTTTCAGTAACAGAGAAGGGAGTAGATGAAGGATTCTTAAGTAAATTAGAATTCGATTATCTAAATAAGAAATCTCCTAGGACACCAGTCCTGTATAGTCTACCAAAAATTCATAAAGATTCCACCAATCCCCCTGGCAGGCCTATCCTTTCCGGCTGTGGATCAGTTTTGGAGCCATTAGGGAATTACATCAATACCTTTATTAGGGACTATGTACCTGGTCTACCGGCATATGTGAGAGACAGCACATATATGGTTAATCTGATAGAAGGGATGGAGTATAACCCTATAGATGAGAGGCTGGTCACTATGGACATAGAGTCGTTATACACGAATATACCCCAATCAGAAAGTATGGAAGTAATTAGGGATATTTTAAACACCCGCCCAAGACCTGTGGTGGTCCCCACTGAATGTATAATTGATCTCCTTGAAATAGCACTTTCGATGAACTATTTTAGATTCAATTCCACATACTACCAGCAGTACTCAGGTACATCTATGGGCGCAATTTTTGCGCCCAATTTAGCCAATTTGTATGTTGGCGCCTTGGAAGAAAGACACATCAATAACGCCTCCAATCCATTCTTTAACAACATAAGATGTTGGAGGCGTTATATTGATGACATCTTTTTTATTTGGAAAGGTGATGACTCTAATTTGGATTTGTTTATTAAATATCTTCACGAGTGTCAGTCTGCTTTGAAATTCACATACAACTGTGATAAGGAGACAATTCCTTTTTTGGACCTCAAGATTAGGCATAGCAACAACTACCTGAATGTTACCCTCTATCGCAAGCCAACAGATAGGAATACCCTCCTTCAATATAATAGCTTTCACCCGAGGGCCTTAAAAGATGGGCTACCATATGGCCAATTCTTAAGAGTAAGAAGAAATTGCACAGAGAAGGAAGATTTCTTCAAAGAGGCCAATATATTGAGTATTAAATTGAGGGAGCGGGGATACCCTAAGAAACTGGTTAAAACAGCGATGAAACGAGCATGGTATAGTCCCCGTGAAATACTCCTGGAGAAAACGATCAAAAAACCAACCACACAGATGGTATGTGTTACCACCTTTTGTCCTCTTAGTACACAAATTCAAAAAACCATTAAAAGACATTGGCTTACCTTAAACACTCTGGAAGTGTGTCAAGAACCACCTATGTTCTCCTTTAGGAAAGGTAAGAATATAAGAGATCACTTGGTTCACTCTGACACAAGCATTATCAAAACCAAAACCACTATTAATGACCTTTGGTCCCTACCACCAGTTATTGGTCATTTTAAATGTGGCAGCTGTGTTGCATGTAAATTCACGACTGAAACCAAATTCTTTTCCCATGAAAATACCACTCATACTCTACAGGATTTCTCTAACTGTTCAACATCTAATGTGATATACTGTATCTGGTGTCCATGTGGGCTGATCTACATTAGGCAAACTACCCAGCCAGTTAAAGTCCGAATCTGCCAACATCGCAGTAGGATACGCTGCCAGACAGACAATGCCCCTCTGGTGGAACATTATAAGGAAAAAGCTCATTCATCAGATGATATCAGGTGGCAGGTGATTGAAAAAGCTAAGTTACCTACCAGAGGAGGTGATATTTCTTTACTACTACAAACCCTAGAGTGTAAATGGATTGACAAATGTCAATCGACGATTAGAGGTTTGAATAGTTTAGAAGAATGGCGAAGATTCATTAGCCTCCACTGAAAGAGCTTATACATATAACTTCTGAGTATGGGTCTACTCTTTCCAAATTGTTGCCCTAATTGGCAGATACTGTAATCAGTAATGAATTCCTTGTTATACCATCTATACTGTAAATCTATGAGTATATCTGTTAATTGGTCAGATTTGAAAGCAAAAAAAGAAAAAAAGTAAACATTTCTTATGTTAATGTTTGTTTTGAATGTCACAAATGATGAACTAAATTGTATAAATATTTAAAAATTGAATATTATATTCCTTATCTGGTTTTAATGTGAGAGATTAGTTCTCGTCTGAGTATGTGTGGATAGTAGGCTCTACCGCACACCTAGTAATACTATTGCATGAATGGGCTTGCTTATCATCCTATTTTGTGTGGACATTAGGTTTTCTTTAGTACGCTCGAAATTAGTTTGAATTCCCCCTACTAATTGGTTCCTTATTATGTGGTTGGTCCTATATCTCTAAACACACATCTAGTATGTGTTGTTATTAAGCAAGAGTGGTCGTAACAATGATTAAATATTGCTCATCTGGTTGATTGTTCCAGTAATACCAGTGATTAAATACAGGACACTCTAAGATGGCCGCCAAATATCGTTCGAGTCTTGTCTGGTTTTTAACTGTAGGCACAGATGTGGAAGTTACATCGTGCACTATGGCTTTGAGACTGGTTGACTGTCACCTTCCCTATGGTGAATGCGCCTCCTTGTCCAGTCTGGAACTCTAATGCCACACGGCTACGCGCCTGTTTTTATTGAAAATTAATAGGACTCTAGGACCTCCAAGATGGCCGCAGAGAACGATCAGTTCTTGAGAAGGGCGCATGCGCCCAAATTCGGTCCTCGTCTATTTCTATCAGTGCTATGGTGCATTCGGCACTGCACCCTGTTGAATTGAGACGCTTAAATCGTCGCGGAAACGGATCGGATATTAAGTAAGTTTATACTAGTTCTAGTCCCTAACTAGCCGATCCTCACTGCTATGCAACAGTGTTTTGATAATAATCCCGGTGTTCTTTCAGCCCAATTCCTCTGCTGCCAACATATCCAGGACGAGTGATGATCACTTTTACAGATATACATATGAGTGTTGCCTTACTGTCTTCATGACCTTCGTATTTGGCACCATTGCACTGTAGTAAATAATATCTAAAACGAGATAGACCATATGATTATGGAACAAGATCTAACTGAGAGAGGTCTTGAATAAATTGTCTGCTGATAAAAATTATATTGTCTCGTGATGTTGAATAAATTATAGTTCGAGATTAGAATTAATGATACCAATATTTTAATTAGGCAGGACTGAACTGATAAAAGTCCCCTCAAACCCTGCTTCAATAAGTGGTATACCATACAACATTGTGGGAATACGAAACTACCATTAGGTGAGTGAAATGGCAACCTGCATTCGTTAATATCTTGTACGGATGGCTTTAATATACTACAGGCACTTACATCATTTTAATTTCAGTCCCCAGATAACTGTCCTGAAGAGACCCCTTATTCATTGCGGGTTGAAACGCCGTCGACACAAACTGAGAGAGAGCAAGATAGATTCATGCTATTGTTGAATGCCTCTCACTGTTTTTAAGACCTTCCCTTGATTTCTATTCACTTAACTTTCACCTTGAAGGCTATGATCACTGCACTGGGTTCACTTTCTCACTTTCTATAAATGTGCCTATAGTATTAGAAAAAATGGAGGAATGGGGAAAGTTGTTGAATTTGTAAAATATCAAAACAGAAATGCAACTGAATTTTTGAAAATGAAATTTGATCAGATTACAGAGGTAAGACTGATTGCGCGCTGTGCTGTACGTTTTTTGCTGGTAAAAAACTTGTATGTTCGTTTAAAACAGTTTCCTTTCTGTTTAGCATATGCAATAACCATTCATAAATCTCAAGGTTTAAGTGTAGATAATGCGTTAGTAAATGTTGGAAGAACTGTGTTTAAAGTAACCCCCGGGCGTAGTACTCCGCTTCGCCCACGTAGTGTACGTAGCGCTGCCTGCTTCGCAGTTTTCGAAGTAGGCGTAGCAGGCAGCGCTACGCACACGCCAGGGCGAAGCGGAGCTGCCTGCCGCCCGCCACCCGCCTCTCGCCCGCCCTCCTTTTAAAATAATGTCATGTATGATAAAAAAAATTAATATAAAGACTTACCTAAACTATACACCTTGGCATAGATATATATGAAAAATATTTAAACTTTATAGAAACATACATTCACTAGATGATGTCATCAGTGATGTCATCAGTGATGTCATTTGAGATGTCATCAGTGATGTCATCAGTGATGTCACTGACCATGTCATGAATGATGTAATATGTGACATCATCAGCAGTGCATTGCGGGGGCACGAGTTATAGTTAGCTGAAATAACTATAACGGTGGAATTTCTCTGGTTTTGTATGAGTGAAATGTCCAACTAACTATAACGCCCCTTCATACCTGTGTTTTTTTCTGTAAATTTCTAAGGTTTTTTAAATGCTAATTTCTAATTATAACGTCCCAGAAACCTATGTTTTTTTCAGTGAACATATATATATATAGAAATATATATTAGCAGCGATATTCCTTTCGGAAAGATTCCACACGCACTCATGGGTAGATGTTCATATTGCTCTTGTTTTATTTGGCAGCAATATTTCCAACAAATAACAACCCAATGCGTTTCAGTCTGTACTCAGACCTTTCTCATGGGTAACCAGTGCTAGTGTTGACGCCAGTATTTCAAATCATGTTAGCATTACATCACTTCCTGGTTTCCTAGCACTCGGCATTCAGGTTGTTGTAGTGCATTTTTTTTACAGTGCAATTTTTTATGTGACAAATATGTGAATAATATAAACAAATTAAACGTAACAGTGAATTAAAAAACCTGTTGTGTGAGGACTGACTTCATTATCTTTCGTAAGTGATTATTTTACCGTTCTAGGCAAGTACCTGTTACATTTACTATTGGTTATTTTATGAAATTACTTCCGCCCTCTAGTGGGCCACAAATTAACCTTTGCATTCTATGTACAGGTTACTGCCCATAACTGTGAAGGTCTGTGTGTGCTCGCACTCCTTCACACTACTCAATCATGCCCTCCAGTGGGCATTCGTATCGCCACTTTTTTGATGTTTTTAGGTGTATCGATTGTGAGTCTTTATCCGCTTAAATTAGTGATAGTGATTTAAAACAGATTCTCTGACTTTCAACAATCTATAAAATGACATTGTTATATCATGTATATATAGTCAATGTAAACAAACCAACATGGAAAAAAGTGGGGGAATTATGGGGGGGAGGGGGAAGGGGTGAGGGGGTGGGGAGGGAGGGAAGGGAGGCTGTTTGTGAAAAAGAGGAAGTTTACGTACTACTTGCTTGTTACTAATGAGATATCAAAGGGTAAGGATGGAGTTTCCAAGGGGGTCCCATTTTTTACAAATGTGAATACATTTCTTCGTCCTTGTTAAGTCCATAAGGGGCCAGAGTCCTAAAAGACAAAATATGTTGTGATTCCTTTTGTCTTAAGGTTTTTTCGTGGTTGCTACCTCTCACATGGCGTGGTACCAGTTCTACTGCATAGAATTTAATTTTTTTCCAATCATTTTCGTGATATTTCTCCATGTGTTCGGCTACTGCGTAGCTTTGATCCTTATTTGTTGTTGCTTGTACATGTTCTAAAATAAGTTTTTTGAGTTCACATACAGTACTACCCACGTATTTGAGTTTACAGGGGCACTCGATGATATAAATGACATATTGACTTTTGCAATTTATCAATTGATTAATTCTCCATTTTTTTTGGTTTGCCATTTTGATTTCTTTCATGTTCTGGGCTATCGAACACACTGCATGTCGTGCATTTGTAAAAACCTTTTGTAGTCAACCATGTTTTTGAGATATTATTTGTTGGTTCATAATGGCTGTGTACCAAATCATCCTTAAGGTTGGTAATTTGGGGGTGTTTTCCCACAATTTTTGCCACAGTCTGGTCTAAGCACAAGATCTTCCAATTCTTCCGGATTATATTCACAATTTCTTTTGATTCTGTTGAGAAGGTGGTGATTAATCTTATCGTGCATCTTCATTTTTTGGCTGTGTTTGTCTAGTTTTTATTAATTCCGATCTTGGCTGTTTTTCAGTTTTTTCCAGACATTTTGATAGTACCCTTTTATTGTATTTTCTTTTTCTAAATCTTGCCAAAGATAGTTTGCTATGTTTTTTCCTCAATGTGCACTCCATGCACAGACACGCCATAGAGATCTGGAACCTCCTGGACACCCTCTCCCCCAACGTTGCCTTTTATATAGAAACCTGGACCAATGCCTCCTCCGCCCCTGACATCGCCATCCCGGACGGATAAAAGATCCAGAGGAACGACCGCACCAACCACCCGGGAGGAGGACTCGCTATTGCGCACAAAAACTCCCTCCACATCTTCACCTCGAGCGACACCTTCCCCGCCGCCGAACATCTACCTTTCCAGGTCCATACCAGCCCCAACTTCACACTCCGCAGCACCCTTACCTACAGACCTCTCAGGCCCTGAACCTTCTTTGCCGACACCATCACTGACCTCAACGCACCCCACACCATCGCCTCCATGGGCTACATACTCATTGGAAACCTGGACTTCCACCTCGACAACCCCAGCGACCCCCACTCGACCACACTCCAGGACAACCTCGCCAACATCGGACTGAACCAACTCGTCACACGCCGACCCATAAGGCAGGACACAACCTCGACCCTATCTTCACAGGAGAAAACAGCATCCACTTCATGCACACCACGCAACCCACTTGGACCAACCACCACTGCGTACACTTCCTTGTAAACAAACCCAAACCCAAACCACCCAAACTTGTGCAGACAAGCTTGTCCCGCGTTGCAACTCTGACAGACATTGCCCTAGGAAAGCCGCCTGGTTCACTACCAACCTCCAAGAAGGCAGACGCACCTGCAGACGCCTCGATAAGAAATGGAGAAACAACAAAACACCTGAAAACCACACCACCAAAAAGAACGCCATGAGGGAATACCACCAACGCATCAGAACCACCAAAAAGACCTTCATCCACAACAAAATCCTCGCCTACACCAGAAACTCCAAGGAACTCTTCAGCATCATCTGGGAATTTGACAGCCCCCCCCCCCCGGCGAAGCCACGGACATCACCCCTTCCCAGGACCTCTGCGACAAGCTCGGTTCCTACTTCCACCTGAAACTCAAAAATCTGTACGACAACATCAACGACCAAACACCTGACTCTGCAACCATCCCACCCTCCGGCAACGCCAGCCAGCCCACCATGTCCTCCTGGATACCAGTAACGACCGAAGAGATCGCCTCGACCATGAAAGCCATCCACTCGGGGGCTCGCAGAGATCCCTGCCCACCTCATATCTACCATAGAGCCGCCATCGCGCCAGAATTACGATGCACCATCAACACCACCTTTGAGACCGGCACTTTCCCCGATGACTGGAAATGCGCAGAAGTCAGACCCCTGCTAAAGAAGCCCTCAGCAGATCCCACAGACTTAAAAAATTACCGGCCCATTTCGCTCCTCCTCTTTTATGGCAAAAGTCACTGAGAAGACCGTCAACAATGAACTAACAATGTTCATCGAAGACAACTCCATCCTCAACCCTTCTCAATCCGGATTCTGCTGCAACCAGAGCACAGAGACCGCCCTACTCGCCGCCACAGATGAGAGCCGCACCCTCCTCGACCAAGGCCACACCACAGCCCTGATCCTACTCAACCTGTCAGCAGCATTCAACACCGCCTCCCACCACACTCACACCACCAGGCTACATGCCGCCGGCATACAGGGAACTGCCCCCGACTGGATCCACTTGTTCCTTACCGGAAGAAGCCAAAGGATCAGACTGCCACCCTTCCTCTCCGAACCCAGGGAAATCAACTGCAGAGTTCCCCAGGGATCATTGCTCAGCCCAACCCTCTTCAACATCTACATGACCCACCTCGTCGCCACCATCAGACAGCACGGCCTCAGCATAGTATCCTACTCAGAAGATGCCCAGCTCATTCTCTCCCTCACCAAAGACCCCATCACCACCAGACTCAACTTCTAGGAAGGAATGCAGGAAGTGGCATCCTGGATGAGCAACATCTGCCTGAAGCTCAACTCGGAGAAGACAGAAGTCCTTGTCCTCTGAACCACCCCATCAGAATGGGACAACACCAGGTGGCCTACTGCCCTCGGCAGCCCCCCGGCCTCCACAGACCACGCCAGAAACCTCGGCATCGTACTCGACTCCTCCCGCTCCATGAACTGACAGGTCAATGCTATCATTTACAGCTGTTTCAACACCCTCTGCATCCTCCGTAAGATGCTCAAATGGGTCCCCCCAAGGAAGACAGTCACCCATGCACTCATAACCAGCAGACTAGACTACGGAAACGCCCTCTACACCAGCATAAACAAATCTACTCTGCAAGCTCCAAATGATACAGAACACTGCCACCAGACTAGCATTCGGTATCCCTCAACACAAGCACATCAGCCAACACCGACGAAATCTCCACTGGCTCCCTATTGAGAGGAGAGTCACTTTCAAGATACTCACCCATGCCTACAAATGCCTCCACAACCCAGGACCCCAATACCTCAATAATAGAATCACATTCCACGTACCCAAAAGAGACCTGCGATCCGCCAGCCTCATGCTCGCCATAACCCCACGCATCCGCAGAGCCTAAGCAGGGGGAAGAGCCTTCTCCTACATAGCGCCAAGACCTGGAACGAGCTCCAGATTGACATCAGACGTGCCCCCTCCCTAAACACCTTCAGGAAGGCTATCAAGACCTGGCTCTTCGATTGAAAGGAACTGCTCACCCCCCCCCCCAGTGCCTTGAGACCCTCACGGGTGAGTAGCACGCTTACAAATCCCCTGATTGATTGATTGATTGAAACTATTTGAAAATCTTTAAACTTATATTCACCTCTCCAGTCAGTGCAACAGTAGGGAAAATGTTGGATAGCGGAGTGGTAAAAATTACAATTCTCTCCCCAGTGAGCGCAACAATAGGAAAAGTGTCAACTCAGACCGACATCGTTACCATACGATTAGCTTTGAGGCCGACCCAGGCCTTGGGACATCCCGCAGGATTCCAGTGTTGCTGCCTGGAACACACACACCCAACGTTTGAATTATTTTTGCCTTATTCTAGACCATCGTGGACCAGGCCTATTTGGCTTTCATACAATCTACACTGCGCCCACTAGACCGGTGGGGAGCGCAACTTCGTATGGAGCAACTACATTCCAATACTAATTCTTACCGTATTAGACCTCTTTTGATTTAAGCCTGACCTGGCTTCCTCACACCCTACACTGCGCCCACTACACCTGTGGGGATTGCAACTTGGTGTAACGACCTAACCTTGAATACTCGCCTAATTAGCCCTGACGAAGTTATTTTCATGAGAACAAAACGAGTTGACTGACTTTAAAACTCTGATTCCGTGAGAGTTAATCGATTGAAAATAAAGACTTTTTTGAACATTCAATATTGACTTTCTGGACTTTGGGGCATATGTATCAAGCAAATTTTTAGTCGCAAACGCTGCGATTCGCAAAATACAGCGTTTGCGATTAAAAATTCGCAAAACGGGATGTATGAGCCACATCCCAACGCAAATTTAAGGAATCGCTAATTTAGCGATTTCTTAAGTTTGCGTAGGCATTTAAGAAATCGCAAATTGCGATTTCTTAAATGAAATGTAACACTCACCAAAGGATTGCGATTAATCCTTAAGAAATCGCAAATTACCACCAACTACTAGTTGGTGTTAATTTGCGATTTCTTTTAAAAATGCATGTTTTGTAATTTTACAAAGTGCCACGTGACGCACATACATGCCCTTAGGGCATGTGTGTGCGCCATATGACCACACATGCTAATTTCAGGGGTGTATCAGGGTGTCATCTTGACACCCTTGCACCTTTGAAATTATTCTCAAATAGCGATTAGCAAATTGCGATTCGCTATTTGAGAATTACTTCCCATTCATTCCTATGGGTCTCCTGGCCCATAGAAATGAATGGGCAGGTATTCCTTAATTGCGATTTCGCAATTTGCTAATCGCAATTAAGGAATTTTAAGAAATCGCAAAAAGTTTGCAATTTTTTAAATACATCCCGTTTTGCAATTCTCAAATAGCGATTCCTTAAAAATCGCTATTTGAGAATCGCAAATGGTGATGTTGATACATATGCCCCTTTGTTACCTGGCTCACACCCAACCCCTGCTTTATCATGACAGTTCAACAGTATCTTAAACAGGTCATTTGTGGTAGCATCCACATCACTCTATTATGTTTTCTTGTAGAGCTGTTTCTATAATCTGGTTTGAAAGCTAACTCAGGCATTATTACATGACCAAGAAAGGTTATCTAATTTCCGCATATCTCATACATTTACATTCCTTCAAACTAATCTAATTGTCACAGCAACATTTCACACTCCACAAGTATGTGACCCAACTTTCAAACACAAGAACTGATCATTGAGTTTATCTATCAGTCTTTCATGCTCAGCTTTGCATATCAGTAATTTGTTTCACTCATCTCTGTGCACTTGGGGGCATTTGCAGACATCGACTGCTTGGCCGAGTTCAAGCGAAGGTAGTCTTCTTTTCATTCTTTTCATCAACAACCCAAACTGCTCTCCCCCAACCTCCAAATTGGAGGATTCCACAACGAAAGCAGCGGAATTCGCTATATTCTTTGACGAAAAGGTGAAATCAATTGTAGATCAGGTCATTCATCTTACCCCTACAGAGGAGCGCAAATCCTTAACCATTTGGCAAAACTTTGACCCCATCTCTGAGGATGCCCTCCTTAAATGCATCCTCGATACAAAGCCTTCTAACCATTCCCTTGACCCCATCCCTAGTGCCATTGCCTTTGACTTCTATACCCATTCTCTTTCCTATTGGACCACTCTGGTCAACCTCTCCCTCAGTCAAGGCTCCCTTCCTGTTTCCTTCAAAACTGGGCAGGTCACCCCTCTGCTTAAAAAAACCACCGCTGATGCGAACGACCCCAACAACTACCGTCCCATCACTAACCTACCCTTTCTTGCGAAAATCACAGAAAAATGTGTAGCGAAACAACTCTCTCAACCTTCCTCTCTGATAGATCCCAAATGATCAAAATAGCGAACAGTCTTTCATCTCCTTTGGCGGTCGGTCAAGGTGTTCCTCAAGGCTCTATACTTGCACCCACACTGTTCAATCTCTATTTAGAACTGTTGGGAAATCTCCTGAGTAAATCCGGGATCCACTATCATCTATATGCGGACGACACTCAAATTTACCTTAAGGTGGCCTCCACTCACGATGTCTCCTTCCTAAGCTCTACTCTCGACTCCATTCAAAAGTGGATGTTAACTCATCAACTGATCCTGAATCCCTCCAAAACTGAATTCCTCCTCCTCGCCTCCTCACTTTCTCCTCCCCCAGTGCATTCATGGATGGATCAGATTAATCTACTGAACAATAAACCCATCATTGTCGAGAGCGCAAAATCCCTTGGTGTCATACTCAACAAAAAACTCAATCTACTCTCCCACATCGATTCCATTGCAAAGTCTGCTCGATTCCAACTGCGCCTTCTTTGGGGGATTCGTCGCTTCTTCCCGGAGCACGACCTTAAAACCCTGGTCCAATCGCTGGTTCTCCCCAGATTGGACTACTGCAATTCTCTTCTTACTGGCCTCCCCAAATCCCACCTGTCCCCCCTGAAGTCTGTTCTCCATTCAGCAGCTCGCTTCATATATGGGACCAAAAGAAGCGACCACATCACACCCATTTTATCCACCCTCCGGTAGCTTCCCATAGAGGCAAGATCTATCTACAAGACTGCCTGTATCACCCACAAAGCCTTGCACTCCTCCTCCCCTCGCTACCTAGCGGATAAACTGAAACTCTCTGGAGGCTCAAGACCATCACGTAATGCAGAAAATGTATTGCTTGAACCTCCCACTTTCAAGAAGGAAAGATCGATGGCCCAATCCTTTTCAGGCAACGCGGTGAGAATCTGGAACTCACTTCTGCCTCAGCTCCGAACCACCAGCTCTTCCCAGGCCTTCAAAACTGACCTCAAAGCTCTCCTCCTCCAAAGACACTTCCAAATTTAATTCACACCCTCTATTTTCTGAAGGAAGTCCTTCCATTATAGGAAATTCTGTTCTCCATGCCTATAGAAGTGCCTTCCCAGTGTGTTTTTGTGTTTTGAGTGTCTGCCATTTATTGCAGTATTATACTTGTACTTGTATTTTGAACGCTTTTGTAACATGCACACTTGTCACTTTTTCCTTTTGTAACGTATCATTTGCTACCTCTTGTATTTTGTGTGCTTTTGATACATGCACAACGGCCACCACTGCCTCATGTAATGTAACCTTTGTTTTAGTGTTTTGAGTGTCTGCCATTTATTGCAATTTTTCCTTTTTTACCTCTACGTGTACTTTGTATGCTGTTTTAACCTGCACACGTCACTTTTTCCTTTTGTAACGTATAGTTTGCTACCTCTTGTATTTTGTTTGCTCTTGATACTTGCACAATTGTCACTATTGCCTCCTGTAATGTACCGTTTGATTTTGTAACATGCTCACTTGTAATTTTTCTCCTTATGTATCATTACTACTCCTATTGTGAAGCGCTCTGACACCTTCGGGTAAAGTCTGCGCTATATAAAAACGCATTAAATAAATAAATAAATTCTTACTAATTGCTTCTATGTTGGCATTCTAGTCCTTGCTAAGGTCACACTATTTAATGACGGCCGGTGCGTGGACATGGTAACTGCCGGAGTGAGCACCTTAAACATTTCTGTGTCATTATAGCATTGTATCTGAAATTATAGGAGAGCATTTACTGAATGTTTTAATCAGTTTTATGTTTTAATTAGCTTTTACTGTTTTTTTACACTTTGTACTTTTTTGCTGAGATTTTTGGCAGATAGAAGCGCTTGGGGGCATGCTGCAGACATCGATTACCTGGTGGTGTTCAAGTGCCGGTAGTCTTCTTTAAATTTTTACTAGTTGCCTCTCTGTTGGCGTTCTAGTGTCTGCTAAAGTCACACTATTTAATGACAACTGGTGCGTGCAAGCGCACAGTGGATGCGCTAAATGCACGCCTAAGGCAGGCCCACCTGCGCCCCTCTGCATCCTGCCTGGGCCGGGGGCCAGGACTCCTGCCTGATTCAAGACACAAAGGACAATATATTCATCAGCTGCAATGTTGAGCCTTAACAGAAGGCCTGGGAAACTGTGTCTACATGTCCTGGAACCAACTGGACTACCAGCTTAGTGCCCCTGCTGTAAAAGTATATTAAATATGGTAAAGGCAGCACAGTAACCTGACACCTTGTTTATAGAAGGGAACCAGGTGGGGCAAAGTCAGACAACACGCCGATGGCACATGTATCATGTCAATTGTAGATCCCTCCCCAAGCATAAATTAGAAGTATTCATCTTTTTAGAAGAAACCCAACCAGAAACACACTTTTTCAAAGAAACCGGGCTCAATGAAAGCAGTTGGCCAGACATAGCTGCAACCTTAGCACCAGGATATACAATCACCAAGAATGATCGGGTGGACAAATTGAGAAGGGGGGTTTCCATCATTGTAAAGAGCAACTTAGATTGTAAATTTAGTTCAGTCTTAATTTAAGGCACTGAAAGCTTGCTATTTTCTCTCAAACTCACCCACACTTATACATTTTCAGGGCTGTTGTAATACCCTTCTCCAGGATCAGCCACAGAGTTTGTGAAGAAAATGCCTGATGTATTGGTGGCCTACAGCCTTAAGACAGAACATTTTACATTACAAGGCAATCTAAATATTCATGTTGAGAATTTAGCATGTACTCAGGCTGCCAACTTCTTGCAGCATCTGTCTGTGATCCATGTAGTGCAGCTGGTCAGCTCTCCCACGCATAATAAGGGACATATTTTGGACCCAATTCTTATGAATTTAGACAATATGATGGTAGAATCCTCTCTACCAGTTGTTTGGACAGACCACTATATTACTCCATTCTCTATTCCAACAGTTTGGGCATCTACACCTAAAATCACACACTCCAAGACCACTTGACAATGGTCCAAACTGGAAAAGACTAGCAAGGAGCTGCCATTATATAACTCAGCCGCCAATATAACAAAAGATAAAGAGGTGTCCGTATCCTCCCCAGAGTTCACAAAATGGACAAACAAAGTGTTTGATGATCTCATTCCATTACAAAGCTCAATAGAAAATGCACCAGCGCAATAAAATTCAGTGGTTCACTCAGGAACTAAGACAATTAAAGAACACATGTATAATAATTTGAAAGAAAATGGAGAGTTAATTACAATGAAACATGCAAACTGGCCTATAGAGCGTCTCTGAAAAAATAAAGCAATCCTCAAACCTTGCTAAGTAAATCTACAACATAGTAAATTCCTTTATAAAGCCTGAGGTAGCAAAGGTCGGTCCTCCCTCATAGGTAGAACGGTGTGAACTATTTGCAAACCACTTTTTGGGAAAAGTAAGGAACATTTATGAAGCTTTATTGGTTTCAAGAGACCGCAATGACAGGCCAGAAGAAAGGACGATAGTCAATAATAGTAGAACTGAACTTTACATGTTTCCACAAATGGTTAAAGAGGAAGACAAAAAAGTGGCAAGCTCAGGTTCTCTGCTTGACCCTGCACCAATAGATATTTTATTAAAAGGTGGAGAGGTTATATTTTCTGCTTTGATAGATATATATAATTTGTCTCTGGAAAATTGCAATGCTCAGGAGAATGGAAACATGCCATCATTCGTCCCTTACTTAAGGAACCCACGCTGGACTTTGAGGTGGTAGAAAACTACAGACCCATATCATTACTACATGGTGTCAACAAGATCTTGGAGAAGATAATAAATAGGCACCTCACCGAACACCTGGAAGTCAACAACATCCTTCATCCTACCCAAACAAGTTTTCGCTCTGGATGTAGCACAGAAACAGCGCTTTTAATGGCCATGGAAGATCTTAAAATGGTTTTGGATCAGGGTGGGTCAGTGGCTCTGATTCTCCTCTTTCTAAGTGCTGCATTTAACAGGTTTTCTACCTGATTTTACTACATAGACTGATTGAAGCAGGTATTCCAGGGAATGCCCTTGTATTGGCTTACTTCTTTCCTGGAGAAGCGTAGTTTTCAAGTGAGTGAGAGGCCTTTTCGCTCAACCAGTCAACAGTTAAACTGTGGAATACCACTGGGCTCATCTTTAAGCCATACACTTTTTAATCTATATGTCTGCCCTCTAGCTGATGTCATCTTCTCCCATGGTTTTACAATGGTATCTATGCAGATGATACTCAGATAATTTTGTCCTTGCACCAGACATATGCTCTACCTCAATGAGTGTGAACAGCTGTCTAGAGAAGGTCTCTAAATGGATGGTGACCAGCTGCCTAAAGCTTAATGGAAAGAAAACAGCGGTCATCGTTGTTGGCAGTAGCCCAGCACTCTGGGACCAGATAAGCTGGCATCATTCCTTAGGAGAATGTCCACCCCGCAAGCCAGAAGTCGAGAGTTTAAGGATTACTTTGGCTAATCACCTCTCCATGGTAACCCAAGTAAAGAGGGTGGCTGGCAGCTGCTTTGGTCTTTTGAGATCCTTAAGGAAAACTCTGAAATGGCTCGATGGAGTCTTGGAGAATTGTAATCCAAGGACTAATTCTCTTGCGCCTTAATTATGGCAACCCGCTATACTTAGGCAGTCCTCTGTCGGTTATCAACAAACTTCAAGTTATCCAAAACACTGTTAGGTATCTTAAAACAGAGTCAGTCTGTGCAGTGCTGAAAATTCAAAACAGGATGCCTATAAGAAGTAGAGTACAGTTCAAGGTACTATGCATCACACATAGGGCAAAACATAAAATGGGCCCCTGTGTTTTCCATCAGCTAGTTACCTCACATCGGATCAACAGGTCCAGCAATCTTGAGCTTCTTTCTGTTCCCAGAGTTCAGAGCACTAGAAGGGAAGATTACTGTTTTGATTTTCTGACATTTGAACTCTGGAGCTCTCTGCCGCTTAGCCTGAAAACAGATGACATTTTTATGAGTTTTAGAAAGAAACTAAGAACGTACCTGTTTCCCTCATCTCATTTATTTTTACCAACCCTCACATCAGCAGTTAGAGCAGGGAAACCCATTGTCGGGCAGTCAGGCACTGTACAAATCAGGTGAATAGAACAAAATAGAATGTATGAGGTTTTCTACGTTTTTTGAATAATCAGGATGTACAACATAAGGTAAAACATTTCAAGTAAATTCATATCAAGTCAAGTCAAGAACAACTTTATTTCAGCTCAAAAAACCATAAAAAGATTTACAGATAAAAAATATAAAAAAACAGTACATACATGATTCACAATAACAAGTTAAAATCTCTGAGCAATTTTTACTCATAGGTCTTTCTGATTGCTATAGTGCCTCTTATGTAGTTAGCTTCTGCTACAGATTTCAGCCATAGTCAAAGACTGTAAATAATTAAAACCATCAATATACGAGCAATGGCAAGCATTCCTTAATATTGGTAGCAAAAAAAATCTAGTTCTCTCCAATGTCTACAATGTGCAAACTAACTTAAAGTACATAGTGCTTTGAATGGAGTCACTATCACATGGGCAGTGCATAAGCTAGTTTGACCACCCTCCTAAGCAAGGAAATGGCAATAAAAAGAGCGCTGTGCATTAACGGAACCGAGTTAGATAAAATCTAATCTTTGTCTTAATAGAAAAAGTTTAATAAAATTGTGCAGGGGCAGGAGTTAAACAGGGGTTTCCCATAACATCATATTGGTAACTAATAAGTCTATTATCTATGGAGCAATATTCCTCCTTAATAATACCTTTAGCATTCAAGGGAATTCCTTCAGGGTTTTCAAAAAAGAATTTAAGACCAATCTCATGGTATGTCCTCCTTAAATATTGAAACCATGGAATCTTTACAACACTGTCTAACTTTCAACAGTCTTTAATAACATCAAATAAAAATGGTAAATCCTCAGAGGTTCATATCTTGGCCCAAAGGAGCAAAGGGGCAATGCCTATATGGGCTTCTATAAATTCTACGCCCAGTTATGTGTGGCAAAATAGGGTAGGAGTGGTTTTTGAGAGCATCAGTAGCCTTTTCATTAATTTGTTTTCAATTACTACCAGCTGTTATCTTTTAACGTAACCCCAAACCCCAGCTACATACGTGGCAATAGAAAGACATTTGTCTCTATAAAGGGTCATTAATTCCTTTACAGGCTTATGCTCCAACTTACAAGCAAAACAAAATAGTGCATCCATTGCCTTACTTGTCTGCTGTACTCATAAAGTTAAAAGTGGTTCCCAACTCAGCTGGCTATGAAAAAGATTACCTAAAAATAAAAAAAATACTGACCTTTTCTATCTTCCTTCCATGTACAATAAAAGTTTTGGTTTTAGTGGTTTTAGGTCCACATACCATTATATATGATTTGATAAAATTAACTTTTAAATCAAGCGAGATCATAATATCGGTAAAAGTATCAAGGGATTTCTGCAAGCTCATAGCTGTCCTTGCTAATCACACTGTGTCATCTGCATAAGATAAAAGTGAGACAGGTTCATTGCCAATTTTAGGACAATCCAGTACCTTACTTGATAAGAAAGCCTTCAACTCATTTGTATAAATTAAAAACAGGTAGGGGGTAGGATAACCCTTGCCTGGCTTCTTCCGTAGAAATAATTGAGTGTGTTGTTTCCCTTTACTGCCATATCTTATCTTAACTATAGTACCAGAGTGAAGCCTGCGGAGTAGGGTTACCAGTGATTTTTCCACGCCCACACCTTCCAACAAGGCCCATAATGTATCTCAATTGACAGTGTCAAAAGCACTGGATAGGTCCATGAAAGCCAGATGGATAGAGGTTTTCATGGAGCTTACCTGCTTATTCATAATTAGAGATAAATTGAGACATTGTTCAATTGTACCCTGCCCTCTCCTGAAGCCATATTGAGTATTAGACATGATCCCATTTTCTGATGCCCAGTCTTCCAAGCGTGCAAGGAGGATCCTGCCCAAAACCTTATCCGTGGCATCTATCAGCGAGATGGGCCTATAGTATGCTGGGTCACTTCATTTCATATCATGTATGCCTGCTTTTTCTGGATAAATTAAAATCCATTTTGATTCTTTGTCTTGCTGATTTGCACTTTGTGATTGAATCTGAATGTCATATTTTAGGACATTAAAGAATTCATTTGATTAGTATTTTGTTTTAAATCCTCCCCTAGTTGGCTGCTACCTTGAATCATTAAATACCCAGTCTCACAAAGGGTTATTGGGATGACTATTATTACCTTTTCACTTCCCACATCTCCTGTACTGATTATTTGGTATAAATGTTAATCTATTTAATTTTTCAGGAGTACTAATCAAGTTATGTAGCATCTTTTATGGTGCTTTGTATTTCCTTCTCCCATGATATGTCCACCAGCCACAATGTCTTCTGTGCTAATTTTTCTGTATTCTTATTTGTCTTTATGTGTTTGGTCAATCGCCCCAGTAAATATTTTTTTCCATGGTGTTATTTTTCCTGTCTATGGTCATTCTTCAGATTCTTAATGGTGGGAGTATCAGTCATAGGTCTCTTCATAATTTCACTGGTGCATGATCAATTATTCCTCTCTCCAATATCGCCCATGAATGCACTCCAGCCAGTATTTTATGAGACAGCATCAATGTATGTACTGGTCCCATAGACACAGGATGGAAATGTGTAGTTTCTGTTCAGAGGGTGTAACAATCTCTGCATATCCACCACAGAGTGGTCTGTCATAATTACTTTGAGAATGCTTCGATCAGAACCTGCAGTAAAGTCTGGTCTAGCTGATTTATCCAAGACTGTGCCTATTGATAAGTATCAGTTTGGAGCTACCTATTTCTACCAATACCTGAGAACGTTTATGGTGGAATGGGACTGTTGTACCAATCAGGAGATATGCATTCCAAATACCAGTATCTTTTAAAAAGACTGAGGGCCTTATTATGAGTTTGTGGTCCGGCCACTGAAGGACACATATGTAAAAGCATGGAGACTGCTGCTCCTGTGGCCTTCCGTCCGCCGTATTACGAGTTTCCAGAGGGGCCGACAGTGTGGCTGGAATGGTCTTGCAGCATTGGGAAACATATTTCCATATATATTGATGCCTGTGTGTACATTCTGACTGCATATGTGTCAAATGCACACATATACAAGATATATGTGGAAAAAACCCCCTTCCCATTGTGGGAGTCCAACCCACATGTGGCACTCCCGGTAATGGGTACATGGTACAAAAAGCACTTACCAGTATTAAAGACGGGGTCCTATTCCTCAGGGTGAAGATGGTGCTGTGTAGGGGGGACCTGCAGAAAAGGATCCACATTAAAATCTGCTAGGAGGAACTGGAAAGGCGTTAGTATGCACCCCAAATCCTTTGTTGCCACCTACCTTGAGGTGGCTGTCCGACCACCACAGTCAGTTCATCAGGAAGTCAACTCATCATACGGACGGCGGTGTTGAGCCTCTGCACCGACCACTACCCATGCACTTGGGGGTGTGTTGGTGGTGCCAGCAGTCCGGCCGCCGTCTTCGGAAAGCCAATCTGCCCAACTCGTAATACGGCGGCTGGCTCACCAAACTTGTAACAAGGCCCTGAATCTTGACAAACACATGTCTACCCCTGTGTCTCTCCACATTTTGAGGATACGATAGAGCAGGGATTTGTAGAAAAACACCACACTCCTCCTTTCCTGTAGGAAGTGCCACAGCCTGCATTCTCACCCTCTCCTATATTAACAGGCATGGATAACTTATCTGCCCAATCTATTTTAAACTTGTTCACCTCAGAATGGGTTAGATGAGTGCTATGCAGAAATGCCATTGCTGAGCACTTGGTGGACCTTTGTCCCGTATATGTAATGGGTCATACAGTTAATGCTCATAGACCAGACTACTAATTATTTCTCATTTATAACAAGGTTTACTGAGTCTGCATCTCTAATGCTCATCCATATATTTAATCAATGACCAATTAATCAGTACCTTGTAGGGTGTGGATATATATGTTTCCTGTATCTTTTAATCTCTTGATATAGTTGAAAGTATATCACCTATATCTTTTCCTTATAAAATGAAATTACATCAAACTTTATTTTATCTAGGTGTACCACCCTCCCAGTGCCAGATTTAACCTAATGCTGAGAATGTTTTATGCCTAAGAATCTTTGAGATGGTGACATTTTGAAATGAAGCACCATTATAATAGTACAAATACTTCTCAGCCTGTTGAAAAGTTACAAAAAAGAACACTGAATGAAGCAGTAGAGAAAAGCTGGAGAAGGGGATGGCAAGAGGCAATCAGATTGGTGTATCATGTCATAATATAATGTATATGTGGAGAAGTCATTAACCTCTTTGCTACAAGGCCATCCCCGTGCTGAGCCTCTTTTTGTCTATTTAGGCCCCCATAACCTTTTATCCACATAAGGTATCAACATAAACAGGCAGACTTGAATCAGAAAATCACATTTTTCAACACTGTTTTGGCATTCTACTGGGAAACAGACATTTGTTGCTTATTTTTGTGCTTTCAACCTCCATCCAGTTAGTGGTGAAAACAGATATTAAATCAATGGTGGATCCCATACAGCTAAAAATGTCTGACAAATAGGAAAATTGTGAATATATCAGGGGGTTATTTGTGTATATCCTTCAAGGTTTTACTACAAAAAGTTGAAGTAAATAAAAATTGAAATTGAGTTGAAAAAATCAGTCATTTATGCCTATGTTTCCATCTGTAACTTTTTTCAGGTATAACAGAGTTTCAAAAACAATATACTGTTACATCTGATGGACCCTTCTTGGCGCAGGAATATGAAGGACTTGTAGGTTCACCAAGAACCAGAGGTACCCAGAGCCAATAACTGACCTGCACCTTTCAATGGTTTTTCATTGTGTGCCTGGTATACAGCAATTCATTTGGTAACATATAAAGAGTCAAAAGTAGGTATCATGGAAACCTATGTATTTCCAAAATGATTAGAAGATATGGAGTTTAGAAGCAGTGGCTATTTGCACATCTCTGATTTTGAGGGTACCCATTCTAGCATGTGAATTAGAGGGCATTTCTCAAAATGACTTCTCTAGTACACACTGTTTTACATTTGGAAGGGGGACATTCAGAGAAAGACAATTGGTAATAACACGTGGCCTATTATTCTGTGTCTCCCTAAGACCCCTGATAAAAATGGTATTCGCCCCTTTGTGAGTAGGCGTAGTGCCCATGACAGGAAATGGCCTAAAAGGCACAGTGGACACATCAAATGTTTTCACTGAAAACTAACCCCTTTTCGCCATGTGCCTAGCTATGGATTTTGGGCCCTAGCTCAGCAAGCACCTAGGGAAACCTAGCAAACCTGTATCTATGTGGAAAATAGACACCAAGGCTAATCCAGGATATGGTGACATATGTGACTCCTTCTAGATTTTGTTGCCCAAAATCCCTTGCAAACCTCACAATTTATCTTACAAAACACATTTTCCTCACATTTCTGTGATGGAAAGTTCTTGAATCTGAGGGGAGCCCCAAACATTGTTCCACCCAGCATTCCCCCATGTTTTCTGAGAAAAATGGTACCTCACTTGTGTGAGTAAGTTTAGCGCTTGCGACAGGAGAGGGACCAAAATGCAACATGGACACATCACTGGTTTCCAATGAAAACTGACCCTTTTTTTGCAATGTGCCTAGCTGTGGATTTTGAACCCTAGCTCAGCCGGCACCTAGGGAAACCTACCAAACCTGCACATCTTTTAAAACAAGATACCAAGGAAAATCCTGTATGAGGTGACTTGTGTGGGTTGCACCAGGGTAAGTTACCCAGAAGCCCTTGCAAACTTCAAAATTTTCCTAAAAAACACAATTTCCTCATATTTGTGTGATGGAAAGATTTGGAATCTGAGGGGAGACACAAACGTCCTCACATCCAGCATTCCCCAAAGTCTTCTGATAAAAATGGCATCTCACCTGTGTGGGTAGGCCTAGTTCAGAGGTTCTGCTGTAGGTGTTCCAAATATTCATAGTGCTCCCCAGTTAGTCTCACCTTGCACATCCCAGATTTCCAGCCGAGTTCTTGTTGTAGCTCTTCTGTGTCCTCTATGCCCCTGTCTCCTCTCTGTGGGCTTTGGGGTAGTATTTAGGCTGATGAATGTAAGTAGTCGCCCACTTGTGTTTCAGATCACTGTTTTCAGGTCCAGATTCAGTATGATTTTGTATCAGGGTTGAGCTACATTTGTGGCTCAGTGCGACACAAAATCATCTATTGGCATTTACTAAGCCATGCATTACTACTTTGTGTGGCTGTACATCATTTAGTACATACAAAGTGATGCACACAATGCATCATACTGCCTTGAGTTACTTTGCGTCAGGTAGGTATTATATTTATTGGTGGAGCATAAGTGTTCCATGTATCCACCCATGTATTTTGATTTAAACCCAGATTTACAATGATTTGTAAACCAGTCGATGCCAAAATGGTGCACCTATCGACAGTTTTATCCTTTGGATGTAGCTTAAGGGTCACCAGGAGTCACAGCTGTGACTTGAGGCTTGCCACTTGCAACCCCAGGCACTGCTTGTGCAACCCCTGGCCTCAGGTGTGGCAAAATCAGTGCCAAGAACACATGGTGGTTCTACATTCCTTATTAGGATCACAGGCACAATATTTAAAACAATAATATTGTGATACAGAAATATTGTGTCAATGATATTGATTACAAAAATATCATGATGAGTACAAAAGTATCGAGAAAAAAATCGTGTGACAGTGAAATTCATTGGAAAACATAACAAATATCATATTTTAATACAAATATAAATTTATAAATAGTTTAAATAGTGAATCTTAAATATTTTAATTTATAACATTAATATAATATAATTAAATACATGTAAATAGTATGTAATAATATACATAAATATATACTTATATAAACACACCAATATATATGTTTATATATATAATTCACTTAAAAAACAAAGGTTAGAGGGACTTTATAATTGGAAAATAGAATTTAAAAAACTTAAAAATTCACTGAAAAAATCAAAGGTTACAGGGATGTTATAGTTAAGCTCAGATTTTAATCATACAAAACCAGTGAAATTCAGCAGTTATAGTTACCTGAGCTAACTATAACATACGCCTCTGTAATGCACTGCTTATGACCTCACATATTACATCATACATGTCATGGTCAGTGACATCACTGATGACATCATCCAGTGAGTGTGTGTTTAAGAGATTATGGGTGCTAAAAATATTTACTAACCTGCTACAAAAGTTAAATTAGTATACTAGATGCACTACTACTAATTAATACTACTTCTAACATAAATTATGTCAGTGGCTATGTGACTGTATGTATCCTTGTGTGTATGGGTGTGTGAGTGGCTGTATAGGTGTATAACTGGATGTGTGAATAGCTGTGTGGTGAATGAGTTGCTGTGCGAGTGGCTGTATTGGTAAATGTGTGGGTGTGTCAGTGGCTCTATGAGTGGGTGAGTGGTGGTGTGGGTGGGTCTATGGGTGGGTAAGTGGGTGTGTAACGACTAAGGCTGGGTGGTGAACTCCGCTCCATTCGCAGAGTTTGCTCAGTTTTGTGCACTCCGTGCTCCGCGGAGCTCATGGAGTGCAAAAAAGTCCGCTTTGCGTAGTGCAGCAGAGTTTTTTTCCCACCTGCTCTCACGAACGGTAAGTTCACTAGGTGCCTCTCAGGTAGAATTTCTACCCGAGCAGTAGGAAAACCAGCGTGAATGGCAGTTCACACTGCACTCTGTCACTTGCGGAACTCCACAGAGATTTTTTGACAATTTTCAGAGTTTCACGTAGCAAAACTCAGCGAACTATGCCCAGGCCTAGCAATGATTCGATGGGTAAGTGAGTGGTGTGTATTTGGCTGTACGAGTGAGTGAGTGGCTGTTTGAGTCGTTTGGTTAAGTGAGTTGGTGTGTGAGTGGCTGTATTGGAGAGTGAGTGCCTGTACAAATAGTTGTATTGTGAGTGAGTGGATGTGTGAGTGCTGGTATGGATGTGTGAATGGGTATGTAAGTGGTTGTGTGGATGTGTGAATGCTTGTATGGGTGAGTTAGGAGCTGTATTGATAGGCTGTATGGGTGAGTGAGTGGGTGTGTGAGTGACTGGGTAGATAAATAAGTGGGCATGTGAGTAGATGTATTGGTGAGTGTGTGGCTTGGTGACTGGCTGTATGGGTGAGTGACTGTTTGTATGAGTGGCTGTATGGGTGAGTGAAAATGTATGAGTAGTAGCACAAGGGAGTGTAGCCTACAAACACCTCTCAGCAATTCCCGTTTGTGGGACTTACTGGCGGTAACATAAGGGGTTCCTGGCCTTCAAGGACCCTTAGCATACAAGGGGACTTCATCTCCCAACAGGTTGTGTGCCACAGGCCCCTATGCAGAGTGGTCGAGAAAGGGAACAGGGACTGCGGCGACTTCCTCTGGGGCCGGTCTTATTTTCTATTTTTCTATTTAATTAGCGTTTCTTAACCTGATCCAGAGCCTATGGATATTCTGGGATGTATTTCTGCCCGGTAAAAACCTGTTCTGGTCTTGATGTATGAGTGGCAGAAGCAAAAGGCCCACCTGGTCTGCGAGGATCTTGCCTAAGAGTTTGTAGCCAGTGGATAGCAGTGTGATCACTTTGTATGAGGGCAAGTGTAATGGATCTCGGTCGGGCTTCGGGAACCAGACTATAAGGGATTCATGCAATGAGCCCGGCAGCTCCCCCCCTCCAGAGCGGCCGCATACATGGTAGTCAGTTGCGGTGCCAATTGGGTAATGAAAGTATAATAGTACCCTAAGGGCAAGCCGTCCAGCCCCGGAGTTTTATTTTGGACCAATGCACGGATTGCCTGCTTTTACGTCAAACTGTGTAATTTCTGCCTCCAGAAGGTCCCTATCTTCGCTCGGTATTTGGGGTGTTGTAAGGGGTTCTAGAAGTTGGGCCAGTGCCTCCTGACTGTCTTGCATAGTACATCGATAAAGCGTTGTGTAGTAGTCACGGAAGAGAAGTAAAATGTCAGATTGAGATGTTGTGATTCCGCCCGAGGCATCTCTAATTTCGATAATTGGGTGGGTTTCTTGGTGCTGGCGCGCTAACCAGGCTAAAAGTGTGCCAGAACAATCACCCTCCCTGTGCCTTTTAACTGCGTATAGTTTAAAGTTGTATTGCTAACCCATCCTCATATACAGTTTTAGCCTCCGCAACTTGCACATGAGTTGCCGTGCCTGCATTTTCTGCTTTGGTCAGTGATGCTAATTTAAGTTCTGCCATTTCAAGGCTCTTATCAAGTGTCTTGTGGACCCCAAATATCGCTCTGATGCAGGCTCCTCGCATCACCACCTTAAAAGCATCCTCTTCTAGCATTCTGTTGGATGCTGTATTGGCGTTGCCCTTGAAGTATTCTACAATACTATTCTCATGATTGTGATGGAACACCGGATCCTCTAAGAATTCTCGCTGCAGTTTGCAAGTTGGGACTGGCCGATGAGGCAGCCTCCTTCTAAGTGTAATCAGGTGTGCATCATGATCTGAGATTACTCTCCCCAGATAATCTGTGTGGTGGATTATGGGCAATAGTATCTGCGAACACAAGAAGCGATCGAGCCGCACTTGCAGGCTATGAGGTACTGAGTGGTAGGAGTATAATTTAGCGGTTGGGTGTTGGACCCACCATGCATCCGCTAGGGTCCAGTGTTGTGCCCAAAAGCTGAGTTGCTTTGCGTGCACTTGCGTGGGGGAACCCAGGACTGGGGGATGCGATCGGTCTATGGTCAGGTCTAGTATGCAGTTATAATCACCTCCTAGCACCCATGGCGCATGTGTAAATTGTGGAAGAACTGTCGACAGCGAGTCCCAGAACTGTCCTTATGTCCCCGTTCGGGGCGTAAATGCTACCTATTAACAAAGGTCGCCTGTCTAGTAGTCCTTCTATGAATACATATCTTCCCTCTTTGTCCACTACTCTGTGCATTTCTTTGAACGGGACCCCAGGTCCAATCCATATCATGGCCCCCCCTGGGCAAACGCGGAATAGGTAGTGGCGCAGAATGTACCCTGCCAGCGCCTCTGTATTCGATCTATGTCTTTTGAGGTGAGATGTGTTTCCTGCAGTAGTACGATCTGCACCCCTTGCCACTTCGCAAATGAGTGTACTGCATACCGCTTTCTCGCTGTGTGCATTCCCCTGACATTTAAGGTCAGGAAGCTAATTTCTGTTGTGTTTAACATGGTTTCTCACGAGTTCTAAGGAACCAAAGGAGTTGGCATGAAAATTGTTGCATCCTACCTACGTCCCCATCCCCCCGCATGCTGGTCTGACATCTTGAGGCAAATGTGATTGTGTTTCTAAGGGTTTAAGGAAATTGGGGAATGCAACAGCTAACTTTGAGGAACCTGGTTCCAACATTTCGGACCTATCACAACTGGTGATACGTCCAAACTATATGTGTCAGTAATGTTATAATGTATTGTGGGGGGAGTGTTCTTCTAGTTCCTTGGGTCCATAGCCTAATACGGATCATTATGCTTTGTATGGTGGTTGTGAGTCTGGTATGTTTCAAGGTACTTGCTGATGATAGCGTTCACTGCTAAGTTTCTAAACGACATTTCAGCCTATGTGACGCGTGCGCCTGGCTAAGGGGGATGAAAGAAAGTTACTCTGAAGGGGTTGGCTGTGGCAGCTCGATGCGTCCTCTGCCCGGGTTGGCACTGCAGTTTATATGGCCTGTGTGCACATCACAAATGGGGTAAGAGGATTAAGCCCAATTAATTTGTCTGATCAAATTATTGTGTCCGCCGTCTGGGGAGTCACCAGCGGAGGGGTTATCGAGTTTTCATGGGATATGCTTGTATCCCTGGAAGTGTCTTCAGACGAGAAGATATGTGGGCCATCCTCTCTGTCTGATGCCACTGCAATTATGTCCAGTTTAGCTGCCGCCTGAAAAGCACTCCTGCGTTCCGCTATTTTTTCCTCAAGGTTTGGAGTCCCAGCCGTCAGTATGCGCTCCCTCTGCTCCTGCTACTGATGGTCTCGTTGTCTCCGGGCTCCCCGGCCTCTTGGCCTCCTCGAACTGCAGACAGTCTCCCATTGTGAGCCGCCCTGAAGATTAATCTCTGCCCAGTCAAACACCGCTTTCGGGTCTGTGAAAAATGTTGTGCTCCCATCACTAATGACTCTGAGACAGGCTGGGAACAGAAGTAAGTACTGTATTCCTTTATGGCGGAGCATCTGTTTTGCTTCTATGAAAGTGGCCCTTTGTTTTTGCACTGCCTTTGAATAGTTCAGAAAGATCATCACTTTAAAGGCGCCGCTTTGTGTTGAACTTTTTTAATTTGACCGCTCGGGCAGCACACCGGGCCTAATCCTCTGAACTTCTGGCTGCTGCTTTGTTACCAGGGGCCGTTTCTGTTCTTATAGATGTTTTGTGCCCCGTCCTGACATAGGTTTTGCTGGTTGTGTGTCCAGGAGCTATCGCCTCGGTCTTTACTGGGCAGGTGAGAGGGGAGTGCCTTCCCCACGGAGTCCCTGCTTTTGGGCCCAAGGTACAATCCCACCAGTGTTCCGGTTTTGTGTATGGATGTGACATGTTGAGCTTCCATACAAAAGTTGCTGAAGCTTGAATCTATGCTCTCTAGGTGTCTTATTGAGGTAAGGCTGAGCCTGGCCTGGTATGTCAGCAGTTAGCTAGCAGGCAGGACTAATACATGGTTGTCTGGCAGAATATTGATGTCAAAAATATTGTGTGGATAGAATATTGATTCAAAGTCATTGAGGACCAAAATATTGAGAAGGTAAGTGCAAATAGATATTTACAGATTTACTATTCTTAACTCCACATAAATGTTTCTTGGTGATGTATATGTTGTTAAGGTGAATATATGTGGAGATACGTATAGTAAAACTTAATTTTAGAAACAGTCTTTCAAAATATTTTTGTCCTCCAAATTCTTGACACGTGATATTTTTTCTTCAATATTTTGTCCAAGCACCGAATGTACGATGCAGAGGGCCTTGAATTTGAATTTCTTAGCAACAGGAAACAAATGTAGGAAAACACAGTGCTGTGTTGGTTTTTTGTGCCCTTTAAAATATGTAGAGGAAGTACTCAGGATTATCAACATACAATTCATTGTAGAAGAGCAGGAAGGATAGAGTACTGGGACAACTGTAACCTGAACTACATGTGGAAATCCAGGAAGGTGAAAACTATACATATGCAGTCTCAGTCAAATGAAGCTGTACTTGGCTCTCTAGTTGACCTATAATTAGAGGTTACAGTTATCAATGAAGGCAATTTTTGCAGAGATGGTAAGAGAGTTGGCTAAGAGCCAAGCTCTGCCAGCATGAGAGAAGAAGGCAGCACCTTTTGGTCTTGCTGGCATTGAGAATTTATTTATTCGGGTTCATCCTGTAAGGGATGATGATAAGAAGGGTAACGGCATTGTGCTTTTGTGAGATGCTTGCAATTCCAGTTTCTGGACTATCCGAGTGCTATCAACAAGCCATGCCAAGCATTTTTTGGGGGAAGAGTTCACGACAAACAGTTATCAGTACAAGATCGATTGCACAGTCCTGTGGTGGTACACAGAAAGTAGAACATGCGTCAAAAAAGCTAACGTTTGGGTTTAGATGTGCTACACACAGCAATTAGGGTGATCCAGTGCAAGAATAGTCTTGAATGAAGGTCATGAAAGCAGTGCAGAAGAGAGGTCTGATGAAATTTGTGGAAGGTTGCTAAATACATTAACTAGTTTCACAGTATCTGCTCTATTTTTATCCTCCTAAATGTTGGGATCATCCATAAGTACTTACAGAGGATTCATTTTCTCAGCAGGAAAGAAAAACAACTTGAATATCTGAAATAAATTTACTGTATTCAATATATTGGATGAGTTGCTGAAATGTTGCTTATTTTATAAGAATGAACCCAAAATGAACAGTTTTCAATTGGATGGTCTTTTGCAGTTTATTAGCATTAAGAGGTGATTTCTTCACCGGAGATTTGATATTTGAGGTATTCAGCAGTCTGTTGGCTGTAATGCATCTTAGCAACATTGCTTTATGTAAATACACTAAATAGATAATATTGGACTCTCCCGTGATCCACCATAAAAAAGGTAAATTGCATTGCCAAGGGATACAGCCACAACAGTGAACTCTCTCTCTGTTACACATGAAAAATAACATGATGATCACAGAGAAACAAGGGTAGAAACCTTCTGAGATCAAAGTGGGGTAAATAGCTTGAACAAAAATGAATACTTACAGTATTTGGAGGGAATCGGCAGTTGCGCGCCAATTTGTATTGTGAGAGCCTGGCTTAGTAAAACCAGTGGCGGCTCCTCGAGAGAGTGCTGCGGGCGACGAGGAGGGGGAGGGGCATGTGAGGGGTAGTAAACTCCTGAATGCAGCCCAACAGAGTCGTGCATATAAATAAATAAATAAATAACTAAAACGAATTACATTGCGCGCTGCATCGCCAATTTGGCGTTGCTGCGCCGCAATGTAATTCGTTTTATTTATTAATTTATATACACAACTCTGTTGGGCCGCATTCCGGAGTTTACTACCCCCACCCTGCCCCTCCCCTCCCCCGCCCTACCTCACCAACCCGCAGCACTCCCCTCGAGGAGCCGCCACTGGTACAAACATTAACTGCTTTAAAATAAATTAGTAGGAGGAGCGTAATACAACATACATGACTTAATGTGAGGCACAATAAAGATCATTTATGAATCAATGGTCACATTTTTAGATTAGATATAACTCTTTGCTTCTTACTAATATGTTTAATTCTCTACAATCCCTAACAACAGCATATCATTTGCACATAGAACTAATAGGACTGTGGCAAAGAGAAACACATAAATTCAAACGTGAGTAGGAGAAAAGCAACTGCTTCAGCTCAGATAAAAGATAGTTACACGAGAGTCAACATAAAGTCTCAGCAAGAAAATCAAACGCCGCACCAACAGCACAACAAGAAGAAGAAAAGTAGATATAAGGAACATTCGTTTTTTTGCTCAGTGATCATGACCGGAATTTGAGTCGCTAAACCAATTACACTTACTTTAAAATCTCTTTCAAGTAAATGATATTATTCTGATACATAAACAGAGATATCTGACATCTTAGAGATGAAAATCTCCCTGTCGCAATCAGTGCAACACCAAGTAAGTTGCCTGATCAATTATCTGGAAACCTACAGTCGGTTTTGGTGATTCCATGAGATTATGCAGAATTATACAAGAAGAGTAATTTTGTATTTTGTATTTTGCAAAAAAAATGCCCACTCACATCCAAAATGGAATCAGTGATTAATTTTGCATTAAGAAATGGAGCTAAATTCAACAAAAAATGAAATTCAGCGAAAGTAGCCTCTCGCACTCACTAAATGTACACCTGGGGTAGAATTTTCCCCCACTTACTCGCAGCATTTAGCACTGGTTTCTTAGCGCAAAATGCACCCTTGTGTCCAAAATAGATACGGGGATTTATTTTGTGCTAGGAACTCACTCAGAATAGTACAAGCAGCCGCTCACCATTGCTAAATGTCCTCTTGTAGGAGGATTTTGTCCTCCAAATTACTCTTATTTATATGAGTGGTGCGTAATCACGGCATTATTGGCAATTCTGTGTCAAAGAGTAATGTGGAATTACCAAAATTAACTTGATTTCTACGGCGTAGTTAAAGTTTCGCACAGGCCTAAGTGATACCACACAATGTTTATGCACACCCAAAAAATTGTACCCCACAATCCAATACTTGGCTGTGGAGCATAAATCTATTAGTTCTAATTCTACAGAATTCAATATCATTTACAAAAATATTAATATACAACTTTTTGTTTACAAAGCAATGAACACTGTCGCTCGGCCTATTCTATCTCCAAATAACATATTTCAAGGTGATCTAAACTTACAAATGGGTAATAACAATGACACAACCGCGTTATGTTATAGTTTGGAAGAACACTGTACTGAGCCGACACATAAGAAGGGCTCCACATTGGATCACATAATCTCCAAGGAGGGCAACCTAAGGGTGGAGGATCCTACAGTAATAAACTAGCCATTTTACTCTCAAATGTACTTTTGCAATAGTAGCAATATCTCTGAAATTAAAGACACTCCTTTGTTTGAGATACTAAATGCATTAAACCATGTAATCTAGTAATTTCATGTTTTTTATATGCTACCCAGCATTAAACTTTACAAGATGTGAACTCCATCCCCACCAACTCTAATCAGACAATGCATGAAATCATTAATGACCTACCCCTATTAAATGGGAAAGGATAAAAAATGAGGATTTCTGCACAAAGGTTTATTTGCACTGCAAATGAAGAAAGAAAAACATTTACAGCAACTGAGAGAAACAATGAAGAGAAAGGACCTGATTAAGAGTTTGGCAGGTGGGTTACTCTGGTGACCGATATGCCATCTACCTTAGTATAGGTGCCATAGGATATAACGAGCTTATAATAAGGTGGTAGGATATCTGTCACAATTGTGGTGGAGGAACCGTCTAACAAACTCTACATCATGCCCAAATCGCTCAGAGATTCTTCTGCAGAACCTATGGTCAGCATAGGAATTCATGAAAAAACATATTCTACCAAATCTAATTTCATCTCAGTCAAAAAACACAGGGCCATATTTATGGCCAAGTCAAACAGTGCAGCACAGAAAGCCACCTTGATGCACTGCACTGTATGACAGGGAAAGGGCAATATGTCGCATTCCCAACTTTTACTCCATGGTGAAGGGTGTCTGTGTTGTAAGGGGGATTGTTTTTGTACAGGAAGGGTCCCCTTCCTGCACAAAAAAAATCCATTGAGACATTTTCCTCTTTCTTTGTCTGTTGCAGAATGCAGCAGACATAGAAAGCGGAAAAAATGAGGAGAAATAAATATATTTCTCCTCGTTATGCTTCACCTAGGGAGGCATAGGTTTTTGGTGCATTCTCTGGTCTACCACTTCTGGTAAATCTGTGAACACATCAAAATCCATGGATGTTGCATGGGAAACTCATGCACCACCCATGCTAACACCTCCCTGGTGCAGAGTATTGCAATGCAGCACAAACCGCTGAGTTGAAATACTCAAGATTTATGAAGCTACTCAGAGCCAAACAAGGTGGTCTTGCGTGGCTAGATAAATCTCACTCTTAATTTGCGTAGCTCTTCCACCACGTAGCATGGTGCAAGAGTGATGCAAAAGGGCTCGTAAATATGCCCCTCAATCTGAAAGTGCTCCATCAACTTTTCCACACTCTTTTCATCTGAGATTCCTGCATCAGATTAAATTCTACAGAGCAGGACTTAAAAACGTTTGGCCCATCGTAATCCTCTGTTTGGCTGACAATAGAAACTCTTTACTAACTGGTATTCCAAACGTTCACCTTGCACTTCTAAGAGAGCCTCACTTCCTGCAGCATTGGTGGTATCAGTAACTTAAATATCAGAGTGTATCACCCCTGTTCTCAACACACTTCAGCGGTCTACCTTTTCAAAGAAGGAGTATTTTCAAACTGGACTGTATTGTGCACTAAGTTTTCTGCACTGGGATCATGGAATACCTTGTAAAAAGAAAGAAACATCTCTGCAGATGTCCCCTTACTGTGGAATTCTAACATCCTCCTTTGGGAAAATTTGTTACCCCAAAAAACGAAGAATGTTCCCTCAGGTATTTGGAAATACTGAACTCTAGTAACGCTAAGATTTAGATAAACCACACATAAGGATTGATATAAATCAATCTAAACTGCCTTTTTTTCCACTGTCACCTTTAAAGAATAATCCTCTATGCCTCACGTTTGATCCCTAATTTGCTGATAGATCAATATCCCAATCATGTAACTTGTACAATGAACATAGTTGTCTATATTTTCATTATGGTAATCAACAAGGTTTCTTTTGTCACTGTAATTGATATTATATTTCTATCTACTATCATAGCCGTGTTTCACAATTCTGTTTATGCAATGTAAATGTGTAATCAATGTATGATCATTCACACACATCTTTTTCAAATGTATCACTTTTTGTGAATGTAGATGAGAACAATGTTTAAATTCTGCCTCTGTAAGTGATGGGATCAGGACAGTGTTTTACATAGTAGTTCTTCAAAATATCCTTTATAAAATGCTATAATTCCCCTGAATTAATATTCCTGCTGTACAAAACTTCAAATAAAACATATAACTCAAAGATCCAAACAGACCCAACCAAAAAAGTCTAAAGAGCCGCTGTAGCATTGTTAAACAGGGTATCAATCACCTTCATTCCTTCAATGTAACTGACTTGGATGTGAAATGTAAAGAATTTGCTCTGGTTTGTGATGGAAAATACAAAAACGTTAAAGCTTCACTCACAATGCACATTCACAATGATATTCCTTCACTACTTAAAAGAAACAACGCTACAAGTTGGTTCATTAAATATTTCATAAGATTTGATTGCCATCATTCCAAAATTAGAGTCGTCAAAATATTCATTGCACACTACCCTAGTTTGTACATACAAAGGTAATGGCCCTTCCTTGTAGTGGAACTTGCTGATGAAATGTTCTCCCACTGACTTAAAGATCCCAGACTGTTGTCGAACACGGCATGTGAAAGCTTAATTGCACAAGGTCTCTGCCGATCTAGAAGATCTCAATAATTGTTGTTACATTTCTTAACATGTTTTGATTGAAGACCTACATTGCCGCGTGGCCATTTAACTCAGATGGTAGATTTTTTTTATATTTACCTTTTGGATGATGTACAATTATACTTTAGAAATGAAACTGTCCTGCTATGAAAAGTAATGACGGTCTTCTTAGCTTTTTAGCAGCCTTTCATGGAGTCAACTAAAAAGGTCTGCTTGAGCGCCAAAAGAGTGCCTAGGTAGCCCAGTCCTACATTGGTTCTTTTCCACTTTGTTGAACAGTTGTCTGCTGATTTAAATTTGAAACTCAGGAGTATATTCACAAGAACATGTGCTAAAAATCACCAAAAAATGTTAACGCAACTTTACACATTGCAGCCTATTGCGGGAAAATAACCCCATGTCAAGGTGGAATTCACAACAAGGCGGCACCATGCGATAGTTTGCCGAAACCGCGGCCAATGCCTGCGAGACAACCACCTCGAGGGAGATAAAAACACAAACCCCAACGCAAAAAAACCTGCAATGGGCCAAAGCGCGATGAGGAAATCGGTGATAAGCAGCACCAGGCCTGCAACACACCTGGCAGGTGGGAAAAATCATCATAAAAGTAGAAAAAACACCCAAACACAAACTGACCAACACCCAAGCACCATGGAGGCAGCCGGAGCAAGCGCAGAGGACGAGTGCAACTCCACAAGCACCCCGGACGACCAGCTTGGGACCGCGGGGACAGGAAAGGGCAAGGACAAGAAGAGGAGGAAGACGAAGTTCAGTCCGCAGGCGAACAGGATCATAGTCACGGAGGTGATGGAGCACCATCACCTCCAACGTGTTATTGGGCACCAAAAATGGAATATGGCGGGACATCGTGGACAAGGTGAATGCCGTCGAAGAGAGCAATGGATGAGGTCTAGAGGCGATGGAATGACATTAAGCGAAAGACCAAGGAGAAACTCGCAGCCAACCAGAAGGCAGCAATGCAGACTGGAGGTGGAGGCCCATCTCCACAGCTGGTGCTGGATGACATGGAGGAGCTAGTGTCGACAATCATCAGTGTGGATACTGTGGCCGGAGACAGGGAACCGGACACTGCTCGACAGGACACAACAAAACCGCAACAGGGTGAGTGACCAACAGGTACTGGGGGGACGGGTAAAGATGGCCATGATGGCACTCTTGCACAATCAAGCAGAGCACAGTGCACACCCTCAATGACTCTGGGTCATCGCCCACATCTATAGACTGTCACAATGTACAATGCCATGCTGTCTGAATGTCAACATTTACCATGTGGCTACATACGTGTGGACACATTGCAATACACCATCTTCCCTTCATATTACAGGGCCACCGTCAACACCCCCTGCAGAGCAGTCACAGCCACTCTTCACTGATGACTAGGAAGACAACCCCAGCATCAACGTACAAGCCCTCCTAGACATCATTGACATCATCCGTGACTCACCTCCAGGATCAGGGCTGCCCAGCTGCATCGAGGAGACCCCATCCTCCACCCTAACCACCCTGCAGGAGGTACCCACGACCCCGGCAGTCTCCCAAGACCACTAGGAGCAACACACGACCTTCCAACGCCGTGTGCTGGAGGGCCACATGGAGACGGCTAAGCAGGTGCGGGTGGGGTTTGACCTCATTGCTATCAAGCTGGACACCATCCATGGGTGTCTAGGCCCGCTCCATGGTCTCCAACAAGCCCTGACTGACATCGCTGGAGTCATGACACGGAGAGAAGAACAAACTATAACAAATTACGAGAAGAACACCTGTCCGCTCAGAGGGGCTCCAGCGATACCAGCCGTGAGCTGGCACACATGCGGAAGCTCATGGAGGACATGGTGCAGATGGAGGCGGAAAGGATGGCAGGCACCACTGCACACCAGCGAAATGTAGCTGGGATCTACCATGCCCTGCAGATCCTCATCATGGCATTGCTGCCACAAGGCATGGCGATGATTAATGCTGCTACCCCCACACCATCCACATCTCCGCCCCCTGGTGTGCCATTGCCTCACAGTGCAGCAGATGTATCCACTCTTGCACCTGATGTGTCAGTGGCACACAGTGCCTCAACCGGTACTGCAGCACCCACAGGTGGGGCAGAGCACACATCCGTGGACAAGGATGTGGATGGGTTTGTGATCAGGAGGCATTAGCATTCATTTCCACCACCTGGCCTGTTTCTGCTTGCTGTCACACATGGCCCATGACCTTCCACTGACCCCCGATACCCTCCGATGCACTCACCTTGAACAGCGACATGGACTGCCATATCCTGTTTGATGACCAATGACATGGCGACCAGACTGCAGACTGTACCCTTCCTCTTCCGCAGTACTTGTCATCCCCGGATGGACTCTGGCTGGCCCTCCACGGGCCCATATTGTGTAGTGTGCTTGGCATTGCCCTGTACCGCTCCAGCTGCTAAACTGCACTGGATGTGCAATAAACATCCAGTATCGCACTGCTGTGTTATGTCGTTCATCATTCATGTATGAATGTGTGGATGAATGTAGAAACAGTGATTTCCCTTGCGTCAATGATGCTCATCCTGTGGGATGCCAGTCAGAGGGTGCTACATTGCATATTGTGTACCGGGTGCCATGGACACTACAACAGGGACACACGCTTTGGTGACTTCCATGTCCAGACATGGACTGAACCACGCCCAGAGCCCACAAGTCATTGTTGCAAGCCCTGCGCTGGTCCGGCGTACGGCAGGCCAGTCCACTCCGCTTATGCTCCGAGGGGGGGGCCTCATTGCTACCCGTCGCAGGCGTACTCGCTGGTGGTGTTCAGGTCACTGGTCTAGTTGTCAGCATGTAACAGCCACTCCCTGAGGGCAGGTTTGCACACACACCACACCCATCCGGCACAGGCGTCACAGGCCATGTGAATCTGCCAACATAAGGGGCAGACGACGTCACATTCCCCTCTGCCGGTGGTGACTGGATGGCGGACGCTCCACGGTTCTCAATCATAAAGGGCCCATGAGTTGTTGCGCACAGGGTTGGTGGCACCCGAGGCCTTACGGCCGTCATGGGCCTACCACCACGTGGCACTGCCTGGGGTTGCACAGGGTTAGTGGCTCCCGAAGCTTTGTGGCCGGCACAGGCACCCTGCCAAGCGACGGTGACTTTGGGTGCACTGAGTTAGGGGCACCTTAAGTGCTGAGCGGGTGTGCAGCCTGCGATGATGCCCCGTCCCGGCGGTCCAGACAGCTCAGGTTCTGTGTGCCCTGCTGGACCGCAGTGTAGGACAGTGGTGTCGCTTCCGGGATCACAGAGTTAGTGGCACCTATTTGGCTGAGCGGGTGTGCAGCTTGCGATGAGGCCGGGTGCACTGGTATATCCTCTGCTATGGAGTAATCAAGACTCAGCACCAAACGTGAGACCTGGTGGCCTGCGGAGCAGGGCTGCATGATGTGGAGGGTGCCATGTCTGTGGGCCCCGGGCTTGTGGCTTGCAGCGGCACGTGGTGGGACCTCTTGTCTGCATGCCAGTGGCGGAGGATGAGCAGTTGGGCGATGGGCGGCGGGAGGGGCTGAGGTGTCTCTGCCTGGGTGTGCATGGGTGGGCATGCTCCAAAGGGCGGCGGGAGGGACTGGTGTGCCCATGTCTGGGTGTGCATGGGCGGGTAGGTGATGTTGTCTTGTGCAATTGTGTGTACTGTGCCAATTATGTATCTGGACTCTGTTTCAGATGACGGGTCTGTCTCAGATGTGTGACCTGGTGAACTGCAATACATACCGGCAAGTGGTTGGAGACACACCGGTGGCAGCAGGTGAGCAGTGTGGCCTGGGTGCGCAGGGGCAGCACTCTCTCACTCCCCTTTCTTCTTCTCTATCTCTCTCTCTCTCCCCCTCTCTTCTTATCTCTCTCTCCCCTCTCTTCTTCTGTCTCTCATCCCCCCTCTCTTCTCTCTCTCCCTCCCCTCTCTTCTTCTCTCTCTCTCATCCATCTTCTTCTCTCTTCCCCTCTCTTCTCATCTCTCTCTCTCCCTCTCTTCCTCTATCTCTCTTTTGCTCTCTCTCTGTCCTTTGATGTGCGCAGGACACACCTTCTCATAATGATTCTTGTCTTGCAGGCTGTGACCTACGGATTGTCCCGAGGGGAGCCGCCATGTGTCTTCATTTCAGTTCAGTGTTCATTTTAATAAAGTTTCATTTGTTTCTTCGAAAGTGAATGTGTGATGCTCATTCTTGTGACGACACATGCATGTCACCAGTTGTGATTGTGCGACATCATGCGGATTATTTTGTACATGTTTAGGTGTAGCTGATGTGGCATGTCTTTGGTTGGGGGGTGCCTGGGAGGGAGGGTCCTGGGGGTGGTGGCGGTGGGTGTTGTTGCCCTTTCGGCCCCCCGGGCTGCATGTTCAGTTGCCTGGGTGCATCTGTTGTTCTTCAGGTGTGGCTCTGGGCTGGGCTCCCTTTTGTGGTGCAGGCTGTGGAATGACTTTGCACCAGGTCAGAGCAGGTGTTATTTTCCTGCTGCTAACACGCCTTACCGCCTGTTTTGTGTTCTTATCGCAGTTCTGGTTAGTCTTTGTGAATGTTGTGGTGTGGTGTTGTCGCGACTTTTTGCACGGGAACGCCTGCTCTGCATCTCATTAGCGATAGTTGCGGGGGTCATTTGTGGCGATGTTTTTTGCGGCTGCTATCCCGAGTAAACTGGTGCTGTGGGATGTTAACACCAGCTTGTGGTTGGGGCGATAAGTTTATCGCTCCTTTGGCTACGATAAAGTGTAGTTGACTCTGCAATAGATCCTTGTGAATATGCTCCTTAGTTTCACAACATTCCCCCCTCTTACTCATGATGCTTTATTTTCAGCCTGACTTTCTTTTTTTTATCTAGAATCACATGGAGACAAACTCTTGACCAAAAGATTTTCATATCGCCAGTGTGCTAGTGGCACACAAGTATATTTGGAAGATTCCTCTTCCAAAGAACAACTCTCCTTCACCCAACAGAAAAGCATTTGGGGATCTCCTTGTATAATCTCCATATGCAAGTTTTCCCCATTAGCAGGATTTTAATCACAATTTTGAAAAGCCCATATGACAATATTGCTTGTACTAAACTTCTATGATTCATCCTTCAGAAGACATGTCCAAAAAATCTAAGCTCAATTAAGGTGCCTGAGACTGATAATATCTTATATTCTGTGCAATAACCATACTACACCAGTTCTTACCACTCATCAGTCACTAACAGGTGACAGGGTAATCTACAAATAACCTGCCTTATACATAAATCATGCACATTGGAGATACAAATTAGTTGCCACTGAAGCTGAAAATCCCAGGTGGACCTTTGTTTTCTTCACTGCTCCTAGACGTTCCTTTTGGAATCTCTATTTTTCAAGAAACTTCACATCATGACAGTCTTTCACCCGCTGTGAAACTGTATACTTTCCCAACATGGAGCCTTTGAGAAGGATGTTGAAAGAGTCCTCTTTGATAGACACATGCTGTCTTTTTCTGCTTGAACACTCTTTTGAAATTCGATATTTTTTAGCCCAGATCCTATTTATTTTGGTTCACTACGAACAATTGTATCCGTGTTAGATCGGGTAAAACCTTTCAATGAAAAGTGAAATGCGTAATCGATCCATGGAGAAATTTTGTGAGCAAAACGGATTGACTATGTATTCCACAAATCTGGCCCACTATTAGAAATGATGCAGTATTTTCAAGTTTGAATGATTTTTAGCAAATTGCAGTGAAAACATAAAACTTGTACAACAGTAGTGCAAAATCAGAAACCAAGCAAATCTGCACACTTTCTCATCTTTCAAAACTTCCCTATTGTAGTGGAAAAATGTGTAGTACAAAAAAGGCTGATTTAAAAAAATTGAATTTTGTTTTGTTTCCAACGAAATGAAGAATATTTTAAAGTACGGCCTCTGCTGAAAACCCTGAAAGTGTCCCAGACCATAAGGATGGATGTTAATTCCACTTTCTGTTCGAAGAAAAACCTTAACTCCCCATCCATACAGGATCATCAGTATTAGTGCCATAAAGTACGCATAACGTGAGGCGAATTTGGACCCTCATAACCGTTGCAATGAACCATCGAGCACCAGAATCTAAACAATAGCCGGTGAGAACCCAGCATGTGACCAAGATTTGTAAAAGTGTTTTTCGTATGCCAAAGTCTGCCTCTGCCACACACATTCGATTAGAACAGGGCCTCCTAAATTATGAAATCTCAAGCTCTGGTGCTTATTTAAATCTGTGCCACAAGCTAAGGCAGGCTGAAGGTGGGTCCCTCGAGTCAATCTTGTGGTCGGATACCAGTTCTAATAATCCTAGCAGGACCTACAGCAAGCTCTTCCGTGATTGTGTACAGCAACTCTCAGCAGGGGACCTTTGGACCCTAAACCCCAGTGACACAGCTTTTAAAATCAGTATTAAGAAGCGAACTCGCATGCTGTCCAGTTCCACAGACAAAGCTGTCCTTGCTATACGTAAGCATGCATGGGCAGTAATTAATTCCTACCAGTTGTCTATACCATTATCATACCTGCCCTGCACATATCCTTTGTATTTAAAATTGCAATTTATGGCACTACGACTGGGGGAATGGCACCTGCTGAAACACATACCCACCTGGCATCATACGTCAGACAATCAACAGTGCAGGGGTTGCGGAGAGTCTGTGGAATCTATTGAGCATGTTGGATGCCTCTGCCCTGCACTGCTGACCAAGCGCAGATTAAAACTGAGGCCGGAGTGGAACAGATTAGGAGTTCGGTCTTGCAGACAGGCAAACATCGCGGCTCTGAACCCGGAGAACACAGCACTAAACATAAGTTTTATTAACTTTATTTATTTTGCATACCGTAAATTCAATCAGCAAATTGTGGGCCAAACTACAGGGGCTAAACCAAAACTGTAGATTTATAAAGTCCTACTAAGGCCTTTCTGTGTTCTCCATGCCTGTAACATCAGGGTATGCGAAATCGACGATCTCTTATAGACACTAACATTTGACTTTTGTTCCAATGAACTGGTTATATTCCCGGTGTCCACTTGTAATTCTTTGGCCTCTTTATTTTTTAATTTCTCAAGTATTGCTTACTCTTTTTCTCCTTTTCTATATTATTAACCTTTTTAAAAAACTGTTTGTTCCTGCCTAGTTTTAACATTTTGTATTTTTTTCGGTCATTTTAATTATCCTTTTTTATATGTATAGTTTGTATTCTCAACTTTTATGATTATATTTGTAATCAAATAAAGTATTATTCCAGGTAATAGCCTTTGAGTACCCAGCTCTTATCCAGAGTCAATAGGGCAATTAATCTCCGGGAAGACGTAAAACAGGCTGAAACCAAAACATGATACCCTAAGTCATCCAAGAGAGGAATCTGCATGTTAGAAAGATGCATTTCCTGTAAGCCAGCTAGATGCGGGTGGAGATAATATAGCTCTTTCTTTATTAATTTACACTTATGAGTTCAAACCATTAATTTCCCATGAAAGGATGTGAACTGGCTGGTCTTGACCACTTCCCAAACTAAGCTTCGACATAATCTATCTGGCATCCAGCACATCCTACGAAATATTGAAAACACAAAATCTGACTTGCTACCAATCTTTCCTGCAATCATTGATCCCGCTTACCCTCCTTTTTTATTTTTTGTTCTTTCTCTCCCACCAACTCACCCAAGTGCACTGTCCAAGTTATATAAATCAACCCTAACTCCCACCAACACAAAACTCCTACCCCCACCCACCTACCTCTCCCACAACCCACCCCCCCAATCAAGGCCCAAAAGAGGGGTATCCACACACCGCATGTAAGAGAAGGAATTCAGTCCTGCAATAGTCATGAGAACAGAGCCTCCCTGAGACACCCCCAACCAAGAAATAGATAATACAGCAAAGTAAGACATATTGGGACCGCTCAGAGGCCCCAAGACCACCCAATACAATTCATAGGATTGGGCAGTGATAGAGCCAAGATGGTCAAAGATGTAGGGAGAACTAACCGCTGGACCAGCAGCAGAAGAGGAAAACGATAAAAAAGGAAGAAAAAGGCATAATACTAAAAAGGGGAAGAAAAAACACAGTGGCAAAGAATAACATGGAATTTGCTCAGCAATCTCTTAGTCACGCCATTCAAAAAAAGAAAAAGGGAGAGCATAAGATAGTCAGCTCAGTCCACTTCTTCCATTGTTTCCAGTTTTCCCCTCGGCGAAGAGCTCTTCAACTTTAAGGTCATCAACACATGAGTGAACTTGCCCCTCAAGCATAATAAACAAAATTGTAGACTCCAATAATGAAACAGAGGTTCTAAGTTTTTGTAGTGCATGCATACACTCTCTCAACTATCATTGCCGAACCACAGAGTCAAGACAAAAGTAAAAGCGGGCGAGAAATTCCACTCTGGAAACCTCAATCAGAGCCCTCGGGCAAGCAACCCAGAATATCTCCTTACAGAGCAAGAAATTTCACACATATATTAGGATGGCCTGTGGGTAGTGAGGATGAGACCTCTCATGGGTTGAACGGAATGGATATCGATGGGCTCTCTGAATCATGCAGTCCATATCCCAGTCCCCCAGAGCAAGAAACGCCTACCTAAACAGATGCACTATATACCCTCAGTGGTCATCCCCCTCCGTTCCCTTGGGATCATCAAAACAGAGAGATTGCTCCAGCGAGACCGGTTCTCGAGATCCTCGACCCTTGATGATAGATTAGTCATCTAGGATTCGTATCGTATGATGTGCGCTTTGACCACTCCAACAGAGGTTTGAAGGCTTTCCAGAGTTTGTTTTTCTACTTTACCCGGTTGTGAGTTCAGAGTGTCAATATTTCTTGAAAGTTTCCTGAGAACCACTTGAGTCTTTAAATGATCAGTTCTAAGTGCCAACAAATCCTTACAGTACTGTTCTCTGTGTTGTTGTAGAAGGTTGTAGAGGGCAGCTGGGATAGGGGAGTCTGACGTGGCACTGGAGGTGAAAGAGATGGCAGGGGGAGCAGGCAGAGAAAGAGTGGAGCACCCTCCATCTCCTGGTATTGAAGCCCATGCTGGGCTGGGGCAACGCTGCATTCTAAGATAGGGGAATTAATTTGTTGGAGTGAGTTTGGTGTCAACAGGGTCCCAGAGCAACTCATCCTCTAGTTAGGTCACAGGATCCAGTGCGCCCTGAGAAAAGACTTTAGTTATCAGGTCCTCAATGTGGGAAGTCATGGTGATAGAATAAATTGCCTCCTGCCCACTTCTTTTCAGAATAGGATCATCTTCCAAGCAGTGAGCACTAGCTGCACAGGATTCCTGAGACATATGCCTAGAGACTGACCGCCTATCATCATGATCTTCCAGGTCAGAGCCTGACTCTGACAGACTCCCGGGGTCAGAGAAAAGAAGGCCTCAGGGGGTTTTAGAAAAGCAGAAGGTGATGCCAGCACCTCAGTTTGGCGCTGCTCCACAGTCAGGCTACAGGGACCAGGCATGCTGATCTCAATCTTTGCCACCCCCACCCAGGACCTGCGATATCCCGGTCTCCTGGGGACCAATGTGTTTGGAATCACTCAATACCTTAGACTCAGTACAGGCTGAGGTTGGTGCTTGCACTGATAGTACACTTAAATGTCCCAGGGCAGAGATGACTGTGCTAGTGGTAGCCACAGTGATAACTCTGCTGACTCTCCCTGAAAGCAGACATACCGCCTCACTCCTATGGGGGGGCACCTGGTTGCCGAGGGGCAATATACTGATCAAGGGTCCTCTTAGAGGAAGAGGTAAAGACGGTAGTGGAGATAGAGATGGGAGGGGGGGTCGGCTGACCAAGCATCCCTTGAGTTCAAAGAACCTTCAGGAGTGCACTCCGATCTTTGTAGCCTACTGCTTCTCCTAGGGGATCTGGAAAGAAATGCTGGCCCATCTTCGCCTGGAAAGCTCACATTGGTTTCCAAGATGGAGCTTCCCTGGTTAACTGTACTAATGCTGCACTGGAGTCTCTTTTTTACTGCAATCTGCAAGTTACCAGTGTTCAGAGAGGTCCCCCAGCAGGTTTTTTTAGGCATCTTTGGTTGAATGAAAGGATGAGATGGCCAAAAGAAGAATGCACTAGATAGGGAACCCCACCAGTTAGGGCCAGTCTGTCACCCGGTTTATGCTGAAGCTGCTCAGCAAAAGCCAGTAAGAGAGAACACGCCTGCTGCAGATTTGGGAGAAATTATTAGAGTCTTTGGAGCTGCTTCTTACCAATAGCTTCAAAGTAAAGCAGATAAGTAGATGCAGTTAGTACAGTTACTCATATTTTACAGCCCCTGCTAGTTGGTAAGCCCGAAAGACTGTTGAGTGCGAAGTCTTAATTCTGCAGAACACGGCCACCAGTACCTGAGGCTCTTGGTACTGTGTCCCTGCTGTAGTGGAAAAGGAAGATACCTCGCACTACACAAGCTACTACAGTTACTATTAGCTGAGAGGAAGCTTCGGGACCATACTTCATGCAGCCGCCGAGTAAGCCAGGCTTGGCCGAAGCAAGCATCCGGTCTACTCTTACGTATCTGGATTCTCTTTTGGCATGTACTGTAGTTTCCCAAGCCTGGGGGTCTTTCACTTCTTTGCTGGATCAATTTGTAATTTCTCGGGTTTTCCTCCGGGAACGGATGCTTGATAACACGATCAAGAAGGCGCGGGCTAAATAATTAACTTTCTTTGAAAATAGCAAATAAATGGGTCAAATACTTTCTTTTAGGGTCAGGGATAGGGCTGATGCCTCCGTTATCCAAGGGATCACGAATGCCAAAGGTCAGATAGTAACTAATCAAGTTATCATTCAGGAGAAGTTTTGTCATTTTTATCAGAAGCTTCATAACGAGGAAGTGGTCCCGTCCACTGAGTGAACTGATGAGTTTCTTCTGGCTCATCAACACTAGAAGTTGTCTATCTCACAGTGGCTTGGGTTGGAGGGCCCGATCCTATTCCCTGAAGTTGCGGATGCAATCAGTTGGCTGGTACAAGGCAAGGCTTGTGGCCTTTGTCAAATCCTATTGCAATTCACGTCAGGCTCTTGTTCTGGTACCTGTCTTATGTAAACTATTTAACTATGTTGAACTACTCGGACAGGTCCCTGGGTCATGGGAGGAGACCAACTTCGTTATTTTCTCAAAAAAGGTAAAGATTCCTTCCTTTGTGGTTCATATTGGCCTATATTAAGGGTCAAAGCCGAGTCCAAGTTTTATACTCAGGTGTGGACTAACAGGTTTTACACGGTGATCTCCAATGTAGTTGATAAGAACCAGCATAGGATTGTTCCAGAGCGGGTTATCTCTGCTCAGTTAACACGGTCATCACTGTCCTTAGGTGGCGCTGCGCTCAGGGAAGCATGGTTGGTATGAGGATGCTCGATGCCTGAAAGGCTTTTGACTGTTTTTTGTGGCCTTTTCTTTGGACCACTATGGAGGCATCAGGGTTTGAACTGTGGTATGTTGCTCTCGTACGGCAGCTCTATCAGAATCTCATGGCAAAAGTCCTCTTCTCGGTTAGCCCGACTGAATTAATTCAGATCAATTGCGGTACCCACCAAGGATGTCCACCTTTACACCTTCTCTTCATGCTATATATTGAACCCTATAGCTAAGCCCTCAAGAGCTTTAGTGACACTGCTCAGTTGCGGATCCAACAACTTGAGCTTAAAGTGCTTGATCATGCAGACAGTCTTACTATTCTGACTTCAGCACCTGAGGGCTCCTTAGCTGTTATCGAAACAATGGCAAGCAAATTTGGGGAAATTTATGGGTATAAACTGAGCCTTGACTCTGGTTTTAGCAAACACTGCTCTTTCTCAGTTTGATTGGGGCTAGGTCAATTCAGCCACTTATTTAAGGGTAGAAATCTCTTTGAACATGGAAGAGGTATTCAGTTAAATTTCGGCTCACTTTTTATAAGAACTGTAGAGATGTTCAGAAAGTGAAACCGCTGACATAGCAGCTTAAGAGGAAGGTGTAATCTTATTAAAATTATTATTTTGTCTCGCTATTTATATCTCTTTTGCTGCATACCCCAGTCTCTACCTAAAGTTTTTCTTTTCACAGATAGAGGCCGCATGGTAACAGAATTTAAGATGCTGCTGGTCTTCCGTTCAATCTGGGCCTACCTGAAAATGCGAACGTCGGGCAGTTTGCTTTTCAACACATGCTCTTATTTAGGCTACAATCCTAATTTTCCACAGCAAGTGCCTGGGTGCTTTATTGATTGCTGGCAGGCATCTCACCTTTTTACGTTGGGTTATTTTTTATAAGGGAGGCTGTCTTCTCTCTTTTGAGCTTTTATCTCAGAGATGTTCTTTTCCTTGTTCTGGATTCTTTTGCTATCTTCAAATCCAGAATTTCTCATGAATCTGTAGGTGGATGATCTTAACTGGTCCTCAAATGCATTCTTGGAATGTACTCCACTGAAGAAGGGTATTAGTGTGGCATATCAAATGATCCTGTCTGCCGAGGTTCAACGGCGGACAAACCCCTTTCAGCTAATGGCGGATAAGTGGAGTCAACATCTAGGGGTTCAAGTTACCTGATGAAATGAGATGCACAAACATTTTTTCCACATACAGTTCTGAATGTTTCCCAGGTCACAACACGCCAGTTCACATTTATTAATGATTTTTACCACAACCTTTTTCGCTTGTTCACCATGAATCTCAGGCAGGATTCTAAGTGCTTCCAATGTGCTGGAGACTGGGCAGATTTGGTTCCCATTTTTGCTACCTGCTCTGCTATCTCATATTACTGGCAGACTGTTTTTGGGAAGCCTAATCAGTTATGCCCAATTACTTTGAGGAGGAACCCACAGCTAATTGTGTTGGGTCATTCACCTCATGTTCCTGGTCGTCTGAGCGGCATTTACTTTTTCACTATGGTTTTAGCTCGATTGATTCCGGACCCTCATTAGTTATGGGTTTAGGCTCCCAATCCTATTCTTTGGTGGTATCAACTCATTTACACGGGCCTCCTTGAGTGCTTATCGATAACGATGAGCGACACACTAGGCTCAGGAAGATATGGGATCGATTGAGGGGATTTTGGGTGGACTCTCAGTCTGGTCATGACCACCTACCAACATCGTCATCTTTTTTCTTTAATAATTCTTTAATCTGTGCCTCTTTCTGTTGGTCCATCCAGCTACATTCCTCCTGTTTCGTTTCAATACTAATTTTCCATTGTAACCTATCATTTCCTATTCAGGTAATATTACATTAATGAAAAAATGAATGTAATTTCGTGCTTATGTCAAAACTCAAATTGTGATGGGATTAGATACCATTAGCCAGCTATAAATAACACTATTTTCAAGTACTTACAAATGAACAAAAGTTAGTTTGGCAGAGGTAAGTTCTATTCATTTATACATTTCCTCCTGCTTCCTCTTACTGGCAGAGCCATGCATCTCTCAGTTCACCTTACTTAGAAAGTATAACACAGTAACCAAAGTCTCTCAGACAGGGATGTACATATCAAAGATTGTTTAGAACAAATGTAAATTTAAGCGCTTTGATGTAGGTTCCTGCATTCTCGTATGAACAGCCTTAGGTTCCCTTAGGACATTTTGGTTATGTGCTATCTTCAGAATCCTGAACAATCGAACCAGCAAAGAGGCCATTGAATCCTGCTTGATAGGGGAATCAAGCCACTTGTCGACATGGTTCTCACAGTACCTAAACACGGCCTAAATTAACTGACTGGAGTGGAAATGTAGTGGTATAGACCCCAGGTTGAGTAAGGAACTTGTAAAACTTAGAACTCATAGATTATTTCTAGTGGTCTTTTAGGAATCCCGGTGTATTTTCACCATTCTCCACATCTTAAGCATTTTGCAATTTTAAAACGTTTGGATAATTTCTTATGGTTGGACTTATTACTAGCAAGCGGATCCATAGCTCGTGTGAAACCTAGACATTTTGGACAATCTCCTATGGTCCTTTTTGAACTCTAACTCATCTTAACATGTACTTTCCCTCAAGTCCCTTTTGCAGGCTGCAGCACTCCAACCATTTGTTTATTTGAAACGTGTGTAATAATCTGTTTTTAGATACATTTTCATGGTTACATTTATAACCATTACGTGATGTAGTTCTAAGCTCCTCTGTGTATTTTGCAGGCCCAATTTATTATTTGTAATGATTTTAAATAATCGCACGAATAAAACAAAAAAAACATTTGCTAGAAATATTTTGAGAGGCAGATTTCACTTTATCCAAAATTCTCACAGTCAAATTTCTTATTTTGACTTCAGTCATGGGAACATTTTTACAAATTAATGCACGCAATGTGGCAAAAAACATACACTGCGAAACACAGTTTGATGCAAAGTGTGCAGATGTTAAAAAGTCAAGAGAATCACAATGTACTCAAGAAGATCAGTCATGCTTTTAAAGAAGCAGTCCAGAACTAGAAATGGAGGGTAATAAAAGTGGGCCATAGCACAGAAAGTGAGTACAGGGAGTGCTAAGTTAAGATACAGCATCTGGGGCTTGGCGCAGAGGAAAATGGCTGCGTTTTTCTAGTGCTCCGTGGTTGCATGCCCTTCAGGAGCAACATGACAAATTATTTGAACAGAAGAGGTCATATCATAACATAACGGTAAGAGCAGAATGCACCACAAGAACCACAGTAACACATAACAAAACTATATTAGCAGAGAGCACAAAAGCACAGCTTCACTAAACCCATAACCGCCACAACAACAAAATGCCACACATCGAATGCGCATAAACACTCTTGTCAAATAATCCCCTCCAGAATCCTATTTTATATATATATAATTTGATGGTAAAAACGTTTTTGGAAAAGCACTACCTTAAATTAGCACCGAAATAGTGCCAGTCAAAAAGGTGTTGTGCTACGGGCCAGATACATTTTTTGAGGAGAATAGCAACATAGGTAATGATAATAACCACCCTCAAGTTCATTACTAGATTTCCGATTCAAAGTGTTCTGCTCCTTGGCACCCATGGCCAAGGCCAATTATGTTTTTACTTGTATTCAGACTTGAGTGTGTCCTACCATTGCATGATGGAAAGATGATCTTAATTGTTTCATAACTAGGAAGCCGCCCTTGATACTCAATTCCTTTTTTAGTTTACAGGAAAAAGAATTGTTGTTGTTGTGTTTTTTCTGCAAGAGGATGTCCTCTACAATGTATTTCAACTTGGTAAGAAATATGCTAATTTATTTAATGTGGCACATGTATGCTTTGTTTTTGCTGTCCTCTTCTGCTGATTATTTGGAACTGCTTTTTAAAATCTGTTATGAAAAATACATCAGAGATCTGCCCTTAATACTAAAATCAAAATGCAAAAAGATAAAAATAACATATTTGCTCTTCTGAAATGATTTTAAAGCGTTTGCTACATTTAGAAGTCTTATTTTTAAAGAATATGAAAGAATTAATCAATTTTAATTTACTTAGAATTAGAAATAGAAGCTTGGTGTTCAGAGGAGTGTGTTCTTTTTACAATAGTCTATTCCTATTTACTGTCACAGCGGTAATATAGTCTGCCATATTTATATTCACAGGATCAAATTAGTTGTTAAGTAGAAAGTTAACATAAACCGTAAATATATTACCCCTCTCCTAAAATCCCTTATCTGTACAAAATCAGACAAGAAACACATTTTTTTCGACTTTTAACTTTACCGAGAGCTTCATCGCCAAAGCAGATTTTACTCTCAAATAGGTTATTATGTCTAAGTACCAGGAAGCATATGTTTGTCATTCATACCATATAGGATGCTCAATTAAACGCGCACACAGGCACAATCGCAAAGACTTCCTGGGCGCTCTCCAGATGCTCAAAGTGCTGTGTAGGCACCAAGTGCAGCCCATTCAGCTATGCATCAAGGAAATGAAGTACTATAAATTACACTGCAAGAACATAAAGTCACCCGAGATTGATGCTGTTCTCTCATGATCATCAAATGATGAAAGATAATTTTCTCATTCAAGCTCCTTTGAAAAAAAAAAGTAATTTCCCACCATTGTCACTCCCTTTTAGCTGCTCTAGCCTTCAGATTGCAGTCCGCGTTGATGCACCAAGACACATATCCGTACATTATGGAGTTGCTTGCCACGTCCCTGCTCATATTATTAGGATTAGCATGAAACGTGCCTTCTGCATCCACTTTTCATGTCTTACTGAATAAAAAATAATATACTTCCCAGAAGGGTCTAAAATTGAAGCAGATTTGCCAAAAAGTTCAGGCATCTGGAATTCTGTGATCTATGAGTCATTTGTGGGCTGCATCGGTATCCTTTGTTTTATTAATTAGGAATCGAGATGTAGCTTTAGATGATCGACAACTCAAACGAATGAAAAGGAACACAGCGTCGATAACGCATAGTATAACATAGCATAAGACATTATATAAAAAAGAAGGCCCCTTGCTATCTGATTCCTTTCAGGAGTATCAATATGTGTCTTTAGTTTAGCACTTTTCAGTGAACCGATCATGCTCTTCACAAATTTGCATATCATGACCATAGATTTCATAAAATAGCATTTGGGGGCATATTTACAACAGGGCGATAAAAAATTATCGCCGCTTTAGCGGCCGTTTTCGGCCGAAAAGCGGCGATAACTTTATCGCTATATTAGCAAGTCCACGCTAACGCGTGAAACCTTGCTTTAGCGTGGGGATTTCTAACGCCCAGCTTTGCATCTCTAATGAGATGCAAAGTGGGCGTTCCTGACCTGACATGATAGGAGAAATGTCGCTAAGCGACATTTCTCCTATCATCAAGCCCCACGCTATGAAGCATAGCGTCAGGAAAAGTAGCGATAACACCTGTTATCGCTACTTTCCTAACACCTGCTTCAGGACTGACTTAGCCATGATATCCTATGGAAGGAGGATATCATGGCTAAGTTTGTGAGTCCCTATCAACAAGGTAACGTGAGATTATCGCTGGGTTTCCAGCGATAATCTCACGTTAGCCAGTTAGCGCTAGGATTGTTATCGCCGATGAGATAAGCGTTGCTAATAGCACGCTATCTCAGTGATAAAAATCGGCGCTAGCCGGCGATAATTATCCGAGCGCTAAGTGCGCTCAGCGATAATTATCGCCGGTTTTTGTTGATATGCCCCATAGTATGTTACCAGTCAGAGAGGGGCTTCAGAACAGATTTCGAAGGATGCTTTAGCGAAGGTTAATTGTACATTGTAGTAAATGTGAAAATGTATTCAAAGGCCATGGCGATTCCAGCAACAGCCACATTGAATGTTAATGGTGTTTATATATCAGCGCTGCGACTGGTCTGGCCTCTAGGAGCTGGTCGGTTGTCTGGCTGTTAACAGGTGCATATCTGTGCAAGGCCCAGGCCCGAGTAGGTGATGGCGTGTACTGGATGCAAACATTTCCAACTGAGTGGAGCATGTGGGTCTTTGTGGTGTAACTCTGTATGCAAGAGCTCATGAGGAGCAAGCTCTCTTTTTTGGTCCTGGAGATGAGAGAGCGAGAGATGCCGGTCAGGTGTGCAATACTTTAATTAAACCTATGGGAAGGGAGTCAACTGTAATAACAGTTGAGCAGTTATGTCATCTCAATACTACAGGTGACTATGAACATCACAACTCAACTGTAATAAGGATATTAGAAACAAGAAGAGAGAGGATTTTGTACCCACGTTTGATTTCTATCTGCAGTATTTATATGGCTAATGCCAGTTTGAGATCAGTTTCCCACCATCCTTTAGAATAATGTATTGATTGTCCAGACCACCACCAATTAGTCAATATGCAGTACGTCAATTCAACAGGTCCAAATTTGTACGGCGGAAATCTAAATAAAGCTAAGTTACTACGAGAGACGGGCGGATCCAGTTATTTTATTAAGGTCTACATATTTTTATACAGTGTGATATTGAGAAACAGCCGACACGTGTTTCATCATTCACGACGACTTCTTTCAAGGCTCTGATTGAGATACAAGTAGCACATCCAATCTATATATGTAGTTGGAATCGGACTTCTCTGAGCCCTGAGGACAAAGAGCATCAAGCGATCTGTAAAAAGTTCACTTATCGCATAGATTTGTACGTTAATATTCATAACCTTCCTTGTAGTAAAAAGCATATCTAAGGGTCAAACTGGGTTAGGACATATGTGATAAAGATGTCTGCCCAATACACCAAAATTCCCCATTTCTTGAATATTGTGGATGTGCTAGCATTTATTATAGGCCACAGTCACCTTCATATTTTTGTCGTTCTTTTGAATAAAGCAGCACCAACAGCACAAATATTATATTTTAGAACATTGGAATGTTGGAAGCTCCATTGAAACAATGGAGCGCTCCGGGCTTATAATGGCTGGTATAAGCCCGGAGCTCCAACATTCCAATGATTGTCTTTGTTCACAGCTCTGGCTGTGAACAAAGACTTCAGGGAGCCTGAGGGGATTTCAATCCCCTCGCGCTCCCTGAAGGCTTTGTTTTGTTGGAACATTCTGCCCTCTAGTGGCAGAATGTTCTAATTGCCTTATAGCCCTTCGTAGCAGGGCTATACCGGCTTTTAAAGTCCCTCTGCTTTGTTAAAGTCCCTCGCCTTCGTCTCGGGCCTTTAACGATGCAGCGGGCCTTTAACAGCCGGTATAGCCCGCTACGGCGGGCTATAAGGCTATAATATAAACATAGAACACATTATGCAATTCATAATGAAGAAAGTATGAAGATAAGCATGACATCTCAAAATCACTCATCTTCGCCGCAAAAGATGCCAGAAAGATATTCAATACTCAGTTGGACTTATACATATTTGGGTTGATGTTAGACATTCATTCAAAGCTTGTGCTGAAAAACACAAATACAATGCATCAAGGGTACAGTGGAATAGGCGGTGAATGAGAGGTTGCCCTCTGAAAGCACGAAACACCCCTTCATAAGTCCTTCAGTTCAGTAAGTGGGGACCCTCTACTTTAATGGTGGCCCAACAGGATAACCCATAGAATTTACATGTGTTTATACTTTTAAACTGTTACCAAGGTGTACGAAGTTAAGCTTAATTTATATCTAGAGCCTGAGATATTGTCTCTGTGTGCATGAGTGAGTTGTTTTCTGTTTAGATTAGAAGTTAGGAGAATTGGGTCTATGACCCCAAGCAGGGGTGACTTTGTCCACATCTAAGTAAACAGGGACAAATTGAGGTTTAGAGGATGTTTGTGGAGGTTGACGTGGTGGGTTTCATAGTGGTGCTGATGAATTGTTGCCTGAGTTTATGGGTAGTGCAGGTACATTTTTGTCAGGGTTTGTGGACAGTGCACGTAGAGTGCTGGTGGCATTTGTGGGTGGTGTAGGCTTGACTTCATATTAGAGAGACATAATGAATTCTGAACATGCTTTGCCCTGCAGATTGACATTGGCACTTTTTTGTTATTGTCTTTATCATTTGCGTGGACAATGCATGTTGCATTGCACACTTCTTCCTCCATAAACAAAGATATTCCTGCAGGAACATTAACATGTCTTGGAAACATTTATCAATGTTCTCCAATACACAAGGTATTCTCTCAAATACCAAGGGAGTTCTTTCTGGTGGGTCTTCTATCCATGTCACAAATTTCTCCACAGCACCAATAACTGGTGATGATAAACCATATCATATTAAAGGATATAATTTGGCCATATTAACACTCTCTCCCAAATGCAGGCCCCTCTAACATGGCCAGCACTTTCAATCAACCAATCAATCAGGGGCTTGTATGGTGCGGCTACTTACACATGAGGGTCTAAGGGCGCCGGGTGGGGGGTGCTAGTGCTTTTGGGTGTAAGATCATTCAAACAGCCAGGTCTTGAGGTCCTTCTTGAATTGGGTCATCAACACAGATTACCTGAGGTGGAGGGGAAGGGTGTTCCGAGTTTTGGCGGCGAGGTAGGAGAAGGATCTTCCTCCAGTTCTGGTCTTGTGGATCCTGGACACGGAGGCTAGGGTGAGTTGGTTGAAACGGAATTGTTAGGCAGGTATGTGGGATGCAAGGTGGTGGTTCAGGTATGCTGGTCCATTGTCATGGAGAGCTTTGTAGGCATGTGTGATCAGCATTGTCTGTCACAGAGTGGCACTGATATCTATGGGGTTGTGGTAGGAGGTTGTTTAATGGCGGAGAGTTCCTCCGTACCAGGGGTGTTTTCTCCCTTAGATGATTGAGAGATGACTGGAGTTGCCTCTGCATGGAAGGAGTGTGAAGGGGAGTCACCTGAGCTACCTGATAGATGAGAGCTGTGTTAAAAGGATTCCAACATTGCCGGGACATGCATCAGTGGTTACTTAGCTAGGATCTTTGCAATCCTATGAATGGATCATCATCCACCTCCTCCTCATGATCCTCCTACTCTTCCTCTTCAGCAGTGACAGTCTCCGAAATTGCTGCCTTTGGGGAGTACAGCATCCTCGTAAGGCTCTCTGTCTTCAGGACATGCAAGAGAAGAATGAACAAAGTTGCAAGTCAGACAATAAAGAATATGTAAAGGCCATCAGCAGACAATATAGTCACATGACAGAGTAGTGAACCATATGAAATTAATATCTGTTCAATACAAGACCCTACTAATAATACACGATGGCATCTCACCTGCTATTGCTACAGATGTACCTTTTGTTAAATGGACGTACCAACCTGACTGCTGAAACACTTTCCTTAAAGATGGTGATGATAATGGTTTCCTTGATCCAGCAGCTAACGTGAATAATGATAATGAAAAAGGGTTGATGTTAGCACATTCATTCAAAGCTTGTGCTGAAAAAACAAATACAATGTATCAAGGGTACAGTGGAATAGGCAGTGAATGAGAGGTTGGCCTCTGAAAGCATGAAACACCCCTTCATAAGTCCTTCAGTTCAGTAAGTGGGGACCCTCTATTTTAATGGTGGCCCAACAGGGTAGCCCATATAATTTATATGTGTTCATACTTTTAAACTGTTACCAAGGTATATAAGATGGAGAGGAACAATCAGATACATGCATCAATGTAGGCTGTTGCAATTCCTTAATTGCGATTAATAAGGAATCACAATTAAGGAATTGAAAAAGCCTATGCACGCAGGAATCGCTATAAAATTAGTGATTCCCAAACATTCCTTAATGCCTTGCCATTCATTCCTATGGGCCTAAAGGCCCATAGGAATGAATGGGAGATTGCATGCGCAATTTGGGAGTACCAATAGGTACTCGCAAATTGCGCATGTAATTTCAAGGGTGCAAGGCTGTCAAAAGCCACCCTGTTGCACCCCTGAAAATGATCTGTGCACACATGTTGCGCACACACATGCCCCAAGGGCATGTGTGTGTGTGTGTGTGTGTGTGTGTGTAACCTACAAATTTGAAGAATGCACTTTAGTGCATTTTTCTAAGTTTTTGCAAATTACCATCAAGTACAAACTTATGGTAATTTGCGCCCCCTATTAGCAAAATCGCAATTTGCGATTCCATCATGCATTGCATTTAAGGTATTGCAATTTGTGATTCCTTAAATGCAATCGCAATTTAAAAAATCTCAATAATTTGCAATTTCTTAAATTGTGAGAGGCTGACAGTTTGATGCATCGCAGAAGCCCTTTTTGCGGGCGTAAACGGACGATTTTTGTGAATCGCACCATTGGCGCTCGCAAAAATGTTTGATGCATGTGCTGAATGTTTGTTGACAACAAATATGTTAATGCAGCTAGATATATATAAAACATGCCATTTACCATTCAAAAGGGTTAAAGGGTCAAAGAGCATACATTGTTAAGAAATGCGAAATGATGGTGAGGAAGTATAAATATTGACGTACAGTAGCGGATGTAAGATGGTCGTTGGCTTGACAGAGCAAAAAATTCTGCTGCAGAGTCATCCACTGTTGTCCTCTGAGGTGTCGATCACAATCTAAATAGCAGAGGATGGTGCATCTATGTGGCTGACAAAAGAAACCTATACACACTAATGAGACATCCAAACCCAAACAGTATGAAGGCACAGTAATGGAGGGGATATGCAGCACACTAACAACATATGTTTGTTTCCTGGATGATGTACACTGGGTTAAAGTGTAATAACTCTACTGACTTTGCAATGACTTGTCAGAGTATTGAGTGCAGTCACAAAAGATATGTCACAAAGGGGAACATGGTTCGATTGACAGATGGGTGACATAAAACATTAACTTATCCCTCTACATGAATTTGCAGAGTGTATAGACACGCATGTTGCCCTGCTGGCACAGACATGATGCCAATCATTTTGACTTTCAACATGTTGTTAAAAGTAGGAAAACTTGTTGTCCAAATACTGCGATAACAAATAACATAAACATATTCTAACGTTTATGTATAGAGAAATATGGTTAAACATAAAAGAGCAGGTGGTAATCTTATCAGTCTCTCCTGAGCTTTGTGGGTCATAAACTTGCAAAACTAAAAATCCAGAATTCCAGTTCTGCTAAACTGCACTGGGCTAAATCTTTAGAATAATGAGACAAACAGCCTGATTTCATAAGCTCCCATTGGCACCTCATTCTTCTAAAAACTGTTTCAAACGTGTGCAATGTATCTTTACTCCAGGCCACACAATTGGTAGTGAGATTATTGATCTGTCTTCCTTCAGCCTATTACCACTATGCACTGAAGAATTCCAAACTCTGTAAAACCTACAATGGATGAAGTGAATGTGCGAACCTACCTAGATGTCATTATAATCTGTACAGACCACCAGAGGTTCTTTGTGTTCATTCTATAATTTTTCTGTTGATCAAAAAAAATTTTAGGTACCTAAACCTAAGAAAAATGTCTGGTATAGATTTAAGATGACAGTAGCTAGTCAATGGTAAACTCCAAGAAAGCATCTGCATGAAAGTACCTTCATTAACCTGGTCAAAACTCCAACTCAAAATTGTTTGCTCCAAATTGTTTACTCCTAAATCAGATGCATGTTTGACTCCATGCCCTTGGCAGAGATGTACAGTGATGTGTTTTTTTTGCATTTCCACAATTTACCCTAGACACTAAGGGGCATATTATCAAGCCAGGCGATAAAATTATCGCCACTTTAGCGGCAAAAAACTGCCGGTAAAACGGCGATAATGGGCTTGATAATATGCTCTATGGAATTCCAATTGAGGCCCATGTTAGATGGGAAGGACATCTAATATGGGTTTCAATTGGAATTCCATAGAGCATATTATCAAGCCCATTATCGCCGCTTTAGCGGCCTTTTTCTGCCGCTAAAGGGGCGATAATTTTATCGCCTGGCTTGATAATATGACCCTACAGGAGCAGGGTTTTGAGAAAATAAAACCTGCTCGGATCGAACCCTCAGGGACCTTCATTAACAGTGTGCTGTGAAAAATATTATTAAAGAACGCTAAAATAAGGGGAAATGCTTTGGCGCCTGCATGTACTAATGCATGAAAACTAGGCCGCAAGAGCTTTGATAAAAAACTAATGCTGCTTTTGTGCACGTTAATAATAACTCCAAGGAATAACACAAGTTTTGCATGGGTTAGTGCAATGCTGGGATGGTGTGCACTTGAAAATTACATTTCATGAAAATAATAAATATTTGTGTTTGTTTTCTGTAGAAAAGCAAGCATGAGCCTATATTTCTGCATGCCAGTTTGGGGTTAATATTGCTAAATAAATCAAATGAATAAAAATGGGCTTTGAATGAGAAGAGAGAACGCAAAGGCATGAAAAATTACCTTCATGTTGTACTGACTGCCAAGCTGCGGAAAATAAATTACAATATCAGTGGAAGCGAACCACTTCCTTCATGAGATGGCAGAAGCAGACAATGGAAGCACAAATATTTGCAACATGTAGAGAACTGCAGGAAATATTTACTATGATTGCGTTCAAAGTTGAATCTTACAAAATTGAAGAATCTGACATAATGCTGAATGTTTAAAACAAAGAGACATTGAATGAACTGGTCATGATGAGAGTGGTGTGACAGAACACCCCCAATTCTTAGCCAATGAGAGACAGAGTTATTCCTCATGTTGATGAGTTGGACATATAGGTCATAGGGTATAATTGAAAGTCCCTGGGGGGGGGGGGGGGGGGGTTGGGTTTGCTGGTGTTTAGATAGCGGGAGAATGTCACTGTCGTCAGTTTGCTGTTTCCAGATAGAGGCCTACCTGTTTTCTGATTCCTGACTCAATCTTTGCCACTCGACTCTTCTTGAGTTCATTCAGCATGAAGGGATTAGTTGGATAGTGTAAATGGGCCTATGTTTATGAAAAATTATTGATCCCTGATCGCTGGATCACACTATTTCCCAACACTGATTCTCATTGACTCCTGTAATGACAATAGTATTACAAAATTATTATGAAAATGGTACTACTTATTTATCCTTCTAAGGCACTTTTTAATCCCAATATTTGGTGATTTTTAGTAAACATACTTTTATATTTGTAATAACCTTGCTGTGGGCCTTCCCCTTTTTATTCATATTTTAAATGGTTGTTCCTTGAATCTCTCAACACATTCATATCAGGTGGATGGTCTTCCATCCTTTTCTTCCAAACACTGTTCTCCTAACCCATTTCAACTTCAGGTAACTACTGAGTTTCTGCCAGCAGAACTTTAGCTAGCTCTGCTGAGAGAAACACTCAACCTGGCTCTTTGTCTCCCTCTGGATGTCAGGTCACAGCTACATTCATCCTACCCAATTTAGCGTGGAGAGACCAAGACTGTTTTGTCGTGTCTGGGTATGCTATGGTGTACCCAGAGAATATTCAGTGGCCTCCCTGCATGTCAGAGATTTAGAAAGCTTGAATGCTATGAAGTTTTCTTTGTGAAAAATAATTGCAAATGCTTAATGGGACAAATAATAAATGTTGGACTTGTCATTAACAATGAACAAAGGTCACCTGCCATACCAGCAGATCCGATCCATCACAAAACCCCCCATAATAGGCAGGCATAGATACCTAACTTTGCTTGCATTCAGTGTAGTTGGCATTCAGGTGGATGAAGCCAGAAGAGTTATGGCACAGTGAGGAGTTTGTTCTGAACATGAGAGGTGTGGGGTGTATGGGGCAGATGTCTCTTTCAGCTCTGCTGGACAGGCACATGGGAAGAAACTCGTGGCGGGGGTGTAACTGGATGCCCTAATTGAATGGGAGCCTCAAGAGTAAGGAAGTGGTTGGTAGCAGGCACAGATGATATTGAGCCTCCTCAGGGGACACCATTTCAATATCCAGTTATTGTGGGCCAGGGTGAGACACATGTTTGTCTTACCCTGGCTGATGGTGTCCCACTCAACCTCCCCCCTTCAGTCTCCTCAGCCTCCACCTGGACTGCTGATGTAGCTGGTCTTGGGTTGGTCTAGGTGGACACACTTCTCCTGTCTGTTGTTTGTTCTCCCTCCTTCTCCTCTTCACTAGTTTTGTCCGGAGGATGTGCCAGCCAGTGTACTCTGCCCCTTGTCCTGTCCCAGTGGTCCTTGGCCAGCGTGGTCCACTGAAAATGAAGACAAACAATAATGTAGTTTGTGTTAAATTTGAGATAATGTTTTTGACAACATAAAGCAAGGGCTGACTTTGCAACTTCTTTTATCTCACTAACCAATAATATGTAGATTTGACCAAAAATAGGTGTTTTGTTGCTGTAATGTCCAGAAATTACTTACACATTAGCATCTTCCGCAAGTCTGGTCATTATACTTTGCATTATTTACTAATCCTCACCTTCAGCATTAGTGCAATGTGAGTTTCTTGGCATGTACACAGTTACCCACCAATGTCATTTTACATGTGGATACAGTACACAGTCAGGATTGATATCCCCACACCTAAAAGTAGATCCATGTTTATCCTGTAATGAGCAGTCTCAACAGTTGTGCACTTACTATCAAGAATCATCTTTTGTGCAGCATGGTGGTACACCCTGGTCATGAGAAATGTGGTGTGCATACGCAAGCAAGGCCTTGGATATGTCCTTTTCTAAGTTTTGAATCCAATGTTTGGCATATGCCATGACATCAGACCCTCTACATGGCAAGGGCCACATTTTTCATTACAAGACTGCTTTGTTTGTGCTGTACACTCACAATCACACGTGCTTATTATTACAGCTACCTCTATATTTGAAAAATATTTGCCACTGTTGAGAATTTGTGTTTATTTAGTACACCTTGGGGTGTGGTCTTTTATGCTTTATCATGCATGCTTTTTGAGTGTTTTCTTGGCATGATGACGATAATAGTTATGTAAAATGAATTGAAGGCTGAAATTGTGTTACTTGTCTCACTCAAAATTATACAATTTGTATAATTTTGAGTGAGACAAGTAACACAATTTCAGCCTTTACTTCATTTTACATAACTATAATCGTCATAATGCCAAGAAAACACTCAAAAAGCATGCATGATGAAGCATAAAAGACCCACACCCTTCATGTACCAACAATAGACATTGCCCAGCCATTCATGCACCTAAGCATGCAACAGTTATAAGGCCCTTATTTCACTAGTCATGATTATGTAAGTACGGTCCTTCACAGAAACGCAAATATAAGTAACATTTAGCCAGTTTTGTTTAGAACACTACAAGTCCCTGAATGTCCACAGAAAATAACATTCCAATAATTCATAGATCTTATAAGTACTGCAGCCATTACTTTATAAAAATGAAAGGTAATAATGAGACACACAAAAAAAATGCATGATTCAACATACAACATCCAAGCCCCTCATATACCAGCAAGAGACATTGTCCAAACCATTCATTCTCCATATCGTACAACAGTTATAAGGCCCTTAGTTCACTAGTTGTGATTCTGTAAATGCATTTTTTCACGCAAATGTAAGTGTAATTACCCAGTTGTGTTTAGAACACTAAAAGCCCCAGAAGGCCATGAAGAACTGCATCCATTACTCTGATATGGTGAAAGATGACAAAGGACACATAATGGTACATAACTCTCACCACTCACATAATACTTCAAGACACATAATGCAGGTCATGCGCTTACCAGGTCTCTGATGCTCAAACTACTCTAACTGAGGATGGAGGGTTGGTCTGGCTGCCTCCAGGAGCCTCCTGTACAGTGGGTTAATGTGGGGCAGGTGTGAGTGGGGCTGTTAGAACACACTTATGATGTCCTGGCCTGGGCCTCAATCTGGGCCCAGCATTGCAGGTCCTCCCAGCACTTCAGAAAACATTGCCCCGCTGCTGGTTCACACCCACTGCACTTTAGCACACAGCAATATCTCTCAAGATTTGGGTGCATGCTGCATTACACAGCTGGTCATCAAGGCCCCAATAAAGCTGAGGGTACTTATCAAACACTCCCTCAGTTAGGATGTTCAATTCGGTCTCACTGCAAAGGGGTGCCTTGTCCTCATGTCCAACAGCCATGTTGGGGGCAGGTTTGAGAAACAGAGCAGCAGGATGGCATTGGATCTTGCTTGAAGGTGAGGATGGCACAGCATGGTGCAGAATGACCATACAATGCCTGCCTGCAACTTCCTGTATTCAACTGGTTTTTATTTCCTGTTTGTCATTACCTGTGTATAATTATTGGGTTGCAGCCTGGTAGCAGAGACTCCACCCCGAGAGCGGAGTTTCCTTACACAGGCGTAGATTCCGCATTCAGGGCAGAAAACAATGAAAATACCCTGGAAATCATATACAGGAAATTCAAAACAGGACGTTGAATGCAGGAAGTTGCAGGCATACATTTCATGGTCATTCTGTGCCATATTTGTTTGTAATTGGTCATTGTCCAAAGTAGAGTGTGCCCCACAGCAAACAAACAAGGTGTGATAGTTTATAGTATGGTTAAACCAGATGTCTACAGTTGACACTTATTTGTAAGCTCATTGGGTTCACATTTGCCGTGTACACAATGCCATTCCTCACTGACTCTGTGCATAGACATGAATCATTGTGACACTTGGTGCTGACAAATTTGTCGGATGTCCACTGTCCAGGGAGGTCTCACACATGCAGTGCCAATTTTTCCCCTAAAGTAATGGAGTCCTTTGAGACTTTGTCCAAACACTAATCACTAACATCTGCAAGAAATGTGTTGCATGGCCTATCTTTTGACTCTTGACAACAGCTCTTGTTCACATACAATATGTATGTCTTATAGAGTAGTCTGAGGATAGAAATTGTGGACACAGTGTTAAATGTTCACTAATCATCATTGAAAACAGACTGAAAACACATAAGGCTGTAACACAACTAGTTCCTCAAGAGACACAAGTGGTAACCAGCTGGTCACGCACCTGCATACCCTGCCCTCTGTTTTTGACAACGGACCGTTTCCCTGGATTCAGACCTAGGTGAGGGTTCAGAAGTATGTGTAACCCATGACGTACTGCTATGTTGTGCTACAACAGGCTACTATTATCTTGCACACAACTTTAGGGGAAGAACAGCAACATACCCCTGTATGATCAAGACATCCAATTTGTGACTTAAGGAGTCCAAAAGTGTGCTCTGTGATGGCTTGTGTACGTATGAGTGCCCCTTTGTACCTCCACTGAGGTGCAGTGATTGTAGTCCTGAATGTTATGAGCAGAAGGGGGTAGAGTGTCTACGTAGCATCACCTGAGGAAAATGAGGACATCTTTGTACATGTTCCTCTTGCATCTGTAGAGTTCATAATGTATAAAATGATACATGCAGTGCCTGTTAAGGTCATGTATGTGCCACATCAATTTTACAGTTATAATGGTTGTGTATATTCAAACAACACTTCTACAGAAGCAACATGTTGCCAACATCTCCCGCTGCCATATGCTGGGCAAGAGGTGACCTGCAAAATATGTAGCTGTCATGTGTACTGCCTGCAAATACTGCATGCACATCATTAAAGCATCCACTGGCATCACACATAGCCAGCCCATCGATGGAGTGCCAGCCGTGTCTGCTGCGGAAGATGTGTGTAATGTGGTGAGGTGCCTGCAGTGCCACATGTGTGCAATAAATTGCACCAACTACATCTAGAAAGTGGTCGCACTCTCTAACACATGTGGGAATCCCTATCAAATCTTTGCCTGCCTGCTAATGTATGTGGCATACATATATAGAGATACACTCTCCTATGTAAGCAGCTCAGAATACTGACGCAAGCATGGGTAATGGCTTGCCTGAAAAATTCCCCTTGATGTCAATGGACACCCTCTGAGAAGCCCCAGTTATGAAGAAATGGAGAGATGCAAGGATCTTTGCATAGGCTGGGATTGCTTGGAGGCAGCATGTCTCAGAGTCAAGATCCTGCTCCCACTCAGAAACCATGTCCAATATGACATCGGGGGGGAGATAGAATCTGGAGATTACATTTTGGTGTGACATCCCAAAAAGGTTAATCCTTTGTCTATAGACCCTGTCAGCTCTCCTCCTCCTTCTCCTCATATTCTGTTGCATGACAAGGAACAAACTGACAAACACATTCCGCGACATGTTGTAACGTCTGAAAAGGTTTGTGTGTGGCAGTTCTAGTTGTTTGTATGCAGACAGGCTAGGATTGACTGTTGGTCTAACAATTTTCAGTGGGAGCTGGGTGGGAGGATGGTAAGCACTGACACAAGTGTGTGTGTGGTGTGCTTGGTAGAAACTTAGAAATCTGAGGTTTGCTCAGAGGGTTTGACTTGTATATTACATTCAAATTTGGCCTGTTTGTGGAAGACATTACATGACACACAACTTAATAGCAAAATGTGCAATTATAGTAGGGATGTTGTATGATCCAAGCTTGTGAGTTTCTGGTATCCAGTTGAAAAGTCACATGTATAGACTTCTGGTATTGTTTCTCACATAATATATATATACACTGTTGTGTTAGTGTCTATGTTTGCCATCACATTTTACCTGTACAATACACTCCCAACACTTACACATGTGTTACAGCCCAGGGCCTACATGTGGGTCTTTGCTATTTTAAGAGAGGTATTTTGTGTTATATTGGTTGTACGGCAAGATGTCATAGATCCAATGATGTCTCTATCTAGGCCTATGTGTTAGGGCATACAGCAATGAATGACCTCTTCTTTCACTGTGTTGATTTGTGATCCGAAAGAAAAGTCTCTGCCCTGAGTGTGGTGACTCTACCCCAAGTTGAAAGATTCCATCCTGAGTAAGGAGATTCGTTCCCGAGTGTGGAACTTCCACAGTCGTAAAGATACTACTCGTAAGTCCCTTTGTGAATACCGAAAATCATAAAGTTAGACTTAAGTCTACCTTTAGAGTTTTGGTCTAACTTTACCTTTGTGACTCTTGACCTGTGTCTGTTAGGCTTTGCTAACTTATATTGGAGATTTATTACCCATTTCTCTAATATAGTTTCCCCAACCGCTTCCTTGCTACTTAAAGGGGTTGCCTTCCAACAGTAAACTGAAGCAGAACAAGCTTTTTCTTTATTAAAGAGTCATTTCAACTCCTCACTATCCTTAGACACCCAGATCCAACTCAACAATATTTTGTGGAAGTCAATGCTTCCCAAGTCACTGTTGGTGCTTGCTTTCTCAAAAAAAGAGACCACCAGACATATGCACCCTATCTTTTTAAAAAAAGTTTTTTCCAGACGAATAAAACAACACCACAGCTGAGCATGATATCCTCTCCTTTTTAAAAGGCATTCCAGGAATGGTGGCAATACCTTCTAGGGGTGCAGCAGCATATGACCCCCATGTTTGCATTCACACCAGTTCCTTCATGGCTTGGACGCTGCTTTCTCTCCACCACGATTTTCATGGCGGTGGAACCGCCATGAAAACCGTGACACAGAGTAAACTCATAATATGCTTGGCGGGACCATGGTGGTCCCACCAAGCATATCGCGCCCTCAGGGCCACCTCACCACCTTCAGGGAATAGTGGATCCCTGGTGACGGCATTCCCATGGCGGTCCAACCACTCAAGTCATAATAGGGCAGTCGGACTGCCGGTGCGGCAGTTTGCCGGACCACCGTGCATCCACGAGTCTGGCGGTCCTCAGACCCCCAGACTCGTAATTGGACCCTACGTGTTTATAGCCATGGAAGGAACATTCTCATTTCATACTGTCACCAATAATTATGATGACTTATTTGCAAAAAAACAACAATTTGCAATAATTTCTCATAAATCCATTTTTTTTGTATCTTGACATGTATATTGTATCCTGTTTTCTCCTTTTGTTATACATATATAAAATACAACTTGAATAGATTGTACATTCTTTTGAGACAGTGTTCCAAAGGCTAAAGGGTTTCTTGCTTATTATTTTGTTAATTTCCTTATCCCACTCAAATACCAGTGTTTATCTGAGAGGAACACCTTCTTTAGACACTGTTGTTACCACAGCCTTTGCTACTGGGTCTGTTGTTTGGTATTACTGTTACATTTGCCTCACTGTGCTGTAAGTGTATGAAAGTCACTAGATATATGTTGGATGACACACACTGTCAGGTGATGCAAGGTGCTCTCTGGGCTTCATCTCTGTGGATAGGGTTCTAGGGAACTGGTAATGGGAATGTGTAACCAATATAAAGACTATCCAAACTTTTGGATTTACTGAGGATCAATTTTCCAGACTGATTGTACAAAGATTCATGAGTGATAAACCCATCTTAATTTCGATGGTACAAGAGGAAAAATGAATTAAACTTTTGAATTTGAAGAAAAGCTCAAAAAGAACAGAACTACATGCTAACTTCATGTTAGAATATCTCAAAGTGGAAGTTGTTGCCATGGGCCTGAGATTTAAAAATATTCCAGGTCTCTTTTTGAGTTACTCACATTTTTAGAAGGAATGGTCTTTGTTCTCCAACAGTTGTAAACCAGACTGGATGATCTTAGTTATAGAGACTGCAAGGGAAGTTGTAATTGTACTTAACAAGGAAACTGAATTGCTAGAAGAAAAACTTAAAAGATCAAACATCTTGGAGGATGCAAAAAAAACTCAAAGAAGTAAATACTGAAATGGAGTCTTATAATGAGAACCTGCTAAAATAGAAAACTGATAAATTGAGAAAGGGTCTAAGATGCTTCTCACAGGAGCAAACTTACCCGTATTTGCATGAAGACTTCTACACAGGGGACAACTGCAGGGAAAATTCAAATGCCCCACATTCAGAGAGATGAACAAGGCCCCGGTCTCTGATACTTCTGAATCAGATAGAGAGGGGGATCCACTAGCTATAACCAGTTTAACGAGAGACAAGCTACATTCCCCCCACATGAGAGCGCTTTTTAAGAAAATGGGGAGAGGGAGAAAACAAGAGGACACTATCAGTATCGGGGGAGAGGTGCGTTTTTACCAACAAGACAACTCCAATCAGTATATACAGAATCGGCATCACCAAAATTAAAGGCCATAGACTGCCTTCCAATATTCTATCTAACTAAAACTGATGTGGATCCATTGACCATGAAAGTTCTTACCAGAGAACTTTCAGTTGACCCCACTATTAAAATCGACAAAGTTGTATTAATGAAATATCTCCATGCATTCTAAGAAGAATATTGTTAAAAAAATTCTTCTTTGATAAAGAATAGGCTATCGATTTCAGTCTTTCGGGTGTAAAACTCCCCTCTGAATTCATTCCCAATCTGGAAAAACTAGGCCCTGAAGTGGAGAATTTAGGGAAATGGTCCTTACCAAATTGGCAAGAACTTTGAAACTCGCTCCTGATCCCCCAAAACAACCTGTCTAATGGTCATTTTTAAGCCTTGACCGTGCTTCAACAGAAGACTGATGTCATTATCAAACCTTGTGACAAAGGGGGATGTATTGTTTTGTTTGACACGTGTTAGACTTGGCTTTTTCAGCCGGTTTATCCTCAGAATATTTGCTTTTTGGACTCCTGTTTTTGACCAATTTTTCATTGGTTTTAGGACTCTGGGCACGTTACCACTGCTAATCAGTTCTAAAGAGCATTTGTGCTCCATGTAAATTGTGTTTATGGATTGGTGTTTCCATGATTGGCTTATCTGATTTACTACTAAGTCTCTAGTACAGTGTACTGTGTGTGCCCAGGGCCTGTAAATCAAATGCTACTAGTGGACCTGCAGCACTGGTTGTGCCACCCACACAAGTAGCTTTTCAAAGGTGTCTCAGACTTGCCACTGCAGTATCTGCATGCAGTTCTTAACTGCCATATCAACCTGGCTAGTCCACCCACTTGCCAGGCCCTTTTGCATGTCCTAGTAGTGAAATACTGTGCATTTCGTTTGCACTGTTGGAAGGCTATCTTTCCCCTAGGTTAACATGGGAGCTGCTTGGTAACACTTTACAAATGTAGCTTGCAAGTGGGAGCTGATAGACAAATGGAGTTTAGTATGCATGAACTCAGGATTTAAAAATACAAATTTTAGTAAAGATTACTTTTATATATTATGTGTTTGAAAATGCCACTTTTAGAAAGAGGGCAATTTCTTGCTTATAATATCACAGAAGCAACTGCTGGTGCCTATGTCCCGATTTTCGTTCAATAGGTGTTTTAGAGTCAATTGTAAATTGACCCAGATAGTCCTATATAACAGATGATGTCGTAAGACATAACCATAGGAAGTGATGGGATATCCACAGATATTGGAGAAGACGCCTCACTCACTAATAGTGACATGCTTCATCATTGGCGTCTTTCCACACCCAGGTAAGATGGTACTACCTGGGCGGACTCAACCAAAAGGTGTAATGGGAGTTCTTATATAAATTTTCTCTGGTTATGCAGGGAACCAGTTCGGTGGTAGATACTAAAAATACCTCCAGGTATACCCCTGGTGCGAAGCTTTATTCTTGGGGTACCTGGGGTACCAAATAAAAAGCGTATGCTGTGATGGGGTTGTTTTGAAAATATTGTTTCAAATGTACCCACTTCTTATGCCAACATGTTTCGGCCCGTGCACAGAGCCCACAAGGGTCTGGGGCCTTCTTCAGGGCTGTCTTGTATATTAGTTGGTTTCCCTGACTCAAGTTTGATCATGTGCTACATGCAAACCCCGGTAGAAAAATGAGGCCTATTGCACTCACCTAAAATTAGAATCCAGTAGATTTTCTAGAAGGAGAGAATAGTGTCAAAATCGTGTTTGAACTCTGTTTGGAACTCACACCCATCGTGACATCTATGACTCAACTCTGTGTGGCTATATCACTCCACCCGTGATTGGTGCGATATCGGCTATTCCATTGTGTTTGTTAGTGTCAATTTCGCATCTCTAACTTGAGAGTGACTAAAATAAAAAACTCTCTACTCTTAACCATACGGAATACAACTCTCATTTGTTCTCCAAGTCACCTTGGGGGTAATACCATTGTAATTTTGTGTGTGCCCCGTGTTTCATATCAAAAAGGTGGGGGCAAAAAATGGGGAAAATTTCATCGGTGCGCGGTGTATGAAACCGATATCCTCTCCCAAAACTGCACCTTCATGTAAATGCTGAAGCTGTGTTCATCAGATAACCATTCTCACCTACTGGTCGGTGCTAGAATGCAGCATGCGTGTCACGTGATTATTGGTGCCGTCTTGTAGTCACACACTAAGGGTATAAATCAAATCATGAAGGATACAAACGGTGGTCGTGTGATTACGATTTCAGAACATCACGTACTTTTACAAGTTTAATGTGGGAAGCTACACGTATTCTTGCTGCATCACTTGTACTATGAAAGTTAATCAAGAGCCCTTCCGTCTATGTGGTAGTATTTCTCACATTCTCAAGTGCAGACCTCTGTTTTTTTTCCCTCAAATCATAACACGGGGCAGGCCCCAGTTGTTTATACTCGGACCTGTTGACCGTAAGACCCTATTAGCTTAACCAGATCCCCGTCATAATACAGTTAAACAGGAAACTGATGGTAGCGTAAAGTTACAGACGGTAGTTAAAATGTTACGCGTTCTCATACCACACATACACTATATTGTAGCAGTACTTAGAAACACCGACACATACACGTTTCTTAGGGCAGACATATGATCTATTCAGCTGCATCTTACTTCGTCAAAGATCGGTCACCGTGGATACACCTATAGTGTTCACTGCCCGCCGCCGTGTGAATCTAGTGTGTGTGTTGTGGTTTTTAAATAATTAGTGAGCTTCCGTCCGTCTTCCGTATAGCGTGAACAGCGTATTGTGTGATTGGATACGGTCTGTCACGTGGATAGACGATAGGACGTGCATCCGTGAAGGTTGCTCAGGCGTCTGCTGTGTGACGCGTCCGTGGTGGATTACTGGGAGATGTAGGCTACAGGGCCGGCCTTGGCGTGTTTGCACCTTATTTTGGGCAGAGAGGGGATCTTTAACTGGAATCATATTCACAATCCCTTCCAGCCAGATGCACAGTACGGAAATACCGATGTAAGATAACATTGAGTAACCATATCCCATTTACCCTTGTGTCGCAGGATTGTTCTCGTCTGCGTATGTAAGGGGAGACTGACCATCCTTGCAATCATTATTGCAATTTCTTGCTTAACCATCTAATGTGCATCTGCCTGTTCTGTATTGACCGTCTGGATTGAGACTGACAGGAGCTAGGGATATGCTTTCACACTAGACAGACACGAGGGGGGTGTTGAGGTATGTCCTGCCTTTCCTGGGTGACTCATAGCCAGGCTAAGTACACCTGACTGCATTTAGAGTAGTGAGAGGAGATGTTACTTGCACCTGAATGGACTGTGGCTGCCTTTCACAAAGCTGTCTCCACCTCATGTGGTGAACCTGGCCTGAGCCAGGCTAAACTGGTTCATGTTCGCCAGCGGAACTTTGTTTGTACCAACTTCAAATGAAAATGTGGTATAAATATTGGAGCCCTGACCCCAGAACTTTAGATTACTGCTGGACTAAGGAACCTACCATGAAGAAGATCTGGAGGATCTGCCAGTATAAGTACTGACCCTTTACTGTTGTTGCTTTGTTGGGTTGGCCTGCAGTTGCTGCTTCTGTCTGGGGCAGGGAAAGGTCTTGACTGTTCTTTCTGCATACTAAGCATCTCCAAGGGCTTTATGTAGAGCATGCCTTCTGTTCAAGAAGGCTCAGGAACAGCAAACACTTCACCTTCCTTTGGGTACAGCCTCTGGGACCGTGTGTTTTAGTGGCCACAGAGGGAAACTGCCGTCCGATGCCAACACAAAGACGGCCAGCGATTCTGTGACCTGAAGGCACTGCAGAGGGCACTGCCACACTTGGCTCCGTTGCCTTGGTCTCACTGACGACACAGTCCACTGCTGCCACCGAGATGCTGCTTGCACCACGACCTTTGGGCACCTCACTCCACACTGCCTCACTTCACGCCACCGTTCTGGTCTCACCAACGACGCTGCTGCAAGCTGACATCACCACCACTGCCTGCACCATGGTTTCAGACACCACTCTGAAGTTGCATGACTCACCGCCCCTTCCCACAACGCAGTGTTGGCACCCCGATGCTAGCCCCAATGACTCCAGAATCTCATCTGGTACCGTGGCTTGCACCATGACCTGTCAGCACCGCAAAGAGCACCGCCCAACTTCACACCACAGCCCTGGTCTCACAGACTCCACTGGATGACCGCCACCAAGCCGCTGTCTTCACCGCGACCTGAAGGCACCACACGCCGCACCGCTCTGCTTTTCACAGCAGCCTCAATGCCTGCCACAGCCAGTCCGCACCACGGCAGTTGGCCAAAACGAAAAGGCACTGTTTTGAGGATCTTCTTAAACTGCCGCCAGCCTGCACCATTGTGATCAGCCTGAACCCTTAGATTTGGTGCACACGACACCGCGATAGCCCCGGGCAGCGCTATCGACTTCAAGGAACTGTTTCTAAGAGTCTATTTTTGCTTGTTGATATTTTAGATACCTATATGTTGAGTTCTTATCATTATAGTCTTGTTCTGCACAGATAAATATTTCTAAATATTTTTAAAACTGGTGTGGTGTCCTTTTGTAGTGTTTTCACAGTGTTACTGTTTGTTATGTGCAAATGCTTAACACATTGCCTCTGAGATAAGCCTAACTGCTCGTGCCAAGCTATCAAGGGGATGAGCAGGGGTTATTTTAGACATGTAATCTCCTTATCCTGACTAGAGTGGTGGATTCTGCCAGGCTTAGGCGCATACCCTAGCCAGCCAGAAAACCCATTTCTAACTACAAAGAGTACAAAAAGAAATTGATAATTATGCTGTCTAATTATGAACACTATACTCAAATCAGATATAATCCCATTACAAAAACCACAGCAAAAATGCAGAGGATTTGCAATAAGGTTCTTCAGGATAAGCTCCTCAGAAAGCGTAATTTGAGTACCTCCAACTTAAAAATCCCTAAACTGAGTCATCTCTGGAGTTTTTGAAATGCACATAAATAAAACAGATTCCCGCTCAGACCCATTGTTTCCATGATTGGATCAACCACCGACCAGTGCCAAAATACATCAACACTTATCTTAAATCTCTGGTGTCTGGCTTTAACTCCCCAATCAAAGATACAGGTCACATGATTTCTAAGGTAGGCGTCCTCCCATTCAATCCCGACAATTAATGGATATTGAGGCCCACAACACTAATATGCCACAGAAAAAGTCAAGGGAAGCAGTCAAAAACATATTGCAAACTGAGGTTCCAGCTGGACCTCATGAATTCAACCTTGAATGCCTCGATATTGTTTTTAATTTAAATGTCTTTGAGGGGACCTTATTCAAACAAATAAAAGGAGTGAGCATGGGAGCCGCATGTGACCAAGTTTGGAGAACATCTACATGGGTTTGTTAGAAAGATGATGCATTTATAATGAGATTGACCATTCTTTAAAAACATAAGGAGTTGGGCAAGATTTACAGAGGACATTTTTTTATCTGGGAAGATGATGAAGAGACCCTTTATGAGTTTGTCAGTTGAATAAACCTCTGTGATGAGAAAGCCCAACATTAGCAATACCAAAGTTGAGTTCCCTGAAATCTGGATTTCCAGTGAGGATGGTCATTTACAAGTATATTTGTACACTTAACATACAGTTCTTAACACTTTGCGACATTTTGAAAGATTCCATCCCAGGTGTCAAAGACAGAGTATTCCCTTTGGTAAATTTTTAAGACTACGCAGAAATTGTAGTGCCATTGGCAAATATGACCAGAATGCTCAACATCTTAAACAGAAGCTCCTGGTGAGAGGATACCCGAATGGGTTAGTGTGTGACTGACTGACTGACTGAAGTATTTGTAGAGCGCACGAATGCCGCGGCGTCTTGGCGCTAACAGATCCAGAAAAGAGAGAGGCAGAGGAGCAGGTTGATCTAGACAAAGAGCCAGGTTTTTAGATCTTTTCTGAAGCGCGTTTTAGATTTTTGGGCACGAAGAGCTGGGGGTAGCGAGTTCCAGATTTTTGTGATGTTTATAAGAGAGCCATATACTATAATCTGAACTCTAGGTTTGAAAACAGAAAGAAAAAAATAACAATCTAGTCTGAGACACTCCAATATAAATGATAAAGTCACAATGGCATATAGTCAACACAAATGAGGCAGGACCTACCGTACCAAAGCCTTTATTTGCGTTTCAGAGCAATAGAGACCTAAGAGACTAGTTAAAGCAAGACCAAAATAAACTCTCAGTTTGTTCAGAAATCTATTACTGAATCAAATCCTATCAAAGGCAATCACAGCTGTGGTCAATGTCATGCATGCTATACAGGCATTGTCTCAGATATTATCACATATGAAAAAAAGACAGTAAAACTTGAAAAAACGATCTACTGTAGAACTTGGAATATGATATATTCAGAATGTGGTGTTGTGAGCACAAGTCAGCAATTCATAATAACAAATTGCAAGCACCTATAGCAGATCACTGTATAGAATTCAAACACAAAGAAAACCAACTTAGGTGGACCATTTTGGGAAAAGAAAATGTAAATACCCAATAGAGACTGTACCACATACAGAAAAAAGAGGCATTTTCTGGATGATGTTACAGGAAACCTGGGCTATGAAAGAATCACATATTAACGGCTTTGTGAGCTTTGATAACTTAGGGGTATATGTATCAAAGGATTTTGTATTCGCTAACGCTGCGAATCGCAAAAAAACTGCGTTTGCGAATACAAAATCGCAAAAGGAGATGTATGAGGCATTTCAGCCTCGCAATCTTAAGGAATCGCTAAATTTACGATTTCTTAAGTTTGCGTAAGCATTGAAGAAATCGCAAATTGCGATTTCTTAAATGCAATGTAACACGCACCCAAGTTGTGCGATTTCTCCTTAAGAAATCGCAAATTACCACCAACTTCAAGTTGGTGGTAAGTTGCGATTTCTTTGGAATATGCACTTTTTTGCATATTTCAAAGTGCCATGTGGTGCACATACATGCCCTTAGGGCATGTATGTGCGCCATATGTGCACACATTCTGATTTCAGGGTGTCATCATGATACCCTTGCACCTTAGAAAATATTCTCAATTTGCGATTAGCAAATAGCGATTCGCAAATTGAGAAGGACTTCCCATTCATTGCTATGGGCCTACTGGCCCATAGGAATGAATGGGAAGGTATTCCTTAATTGCGATTTCGCAACTTGCTAATCGCAATTAAGGAATTTTAAGAAATCGCAAAATTTGTGCGATTTTTTAAATACATCCCGTTTTGCAATTCTCAAACAACGATTCTCAAAAAATCGCTATTTGAGAATCGCAAATGGAGATGATGATACATATGCCCCTTAGCGTCCCCGACAAACTCCGGGCGTGCTGTCGGGGGCCTGGCGACTTGGGTTAATATTAAAGCAGGAGAAAGTGCCAAGATTATTAAAACAAATATTATAAACCTTCTAACGATAAGATATAAAAGAGGTGGAACATTATATTTAATATTTGCTATAATAATGATTTCACTAATGTGCCAAACATTAACCTGTTTTCATTAACTGATCATATTTTTTTGATTCAGCATAACATCTTAGATAGAGGGCAGCTAGCGGGAATATGTGTAGGGGCGATTTTAATATAAAACTTCACTTGGTCCCTAGATATCATTTACACGTAAGAAACCCGCACTCTGATTTCACAAAAGATAGTGCCACTGACTGCAATCTCGATGGTAGGGGCTGTGAGTTGATTTATTTGCTGGCTAGTTAATATTATGGATTTCGCCTGTAATGATGTTGATTTTCCGCCTACTTTTACAGGACGAGGTGCCGGTTCAACCATTGACTATATTTTTTTATACCTTCCTTTCTCACAGACTACATAGTGCAGGGTAAGGTGATTTCCTCCAGCTTCAGTGACCATAGTCCTATTGAAGCCCATTTAATGATAGCCTCCAGGCCAAAGTATAACAAGGCTATTGGGGTGCAACAAGTCCATCCCTTAACAGAGGGCCAAAGACTAAGATGGAGATCTGTAGCACCAGAACGCCTTTTTCATAAGGTTATAGTGGGAAACTACCCTCTGGTGCAGGCATGCCTCACAGATACTGGTACTAGTAAAGCTGCTGTAATTCCCTTAATAAATCTCTGTATTGCAATAAAAAAAGAGCTCATGGCCCCTCTCTTAGAGCACACTAACAGCCCACAATGGTTTAATCAGGATTGCTCATGGGCTAAAAATCATTTGTGATGCACTCTTAAAGTTACACCTAAGAACCCCATAGCTATAGCCGAAGCACGTGAATTATACAAACAGGTACTACAAAAAAGGAAAACAGAATTGATGACACAACAATGGGATTCACTCATTCTAGCTACAACCAGGAAGAATAGCAATCTTTTCTGGGCTTCAGTTAAACAAATGAAGCAAACTGACTGTATAGATTCAAAGATTGGGTGTCATATCTCTAGTCAAGACTGGGAGAAACATTATTCCAAAATTTACGACCATGCCAATTTAAATACTGATATTCTGCCGGACCCTGATTTCAGTTTGATTCAACTGACCTTGGAGGAGGTCGAGGAGGCACTACAACAGAGTGCTGGTGGCAAAGCACCAGGCCCTGATGGAGTGCCTACAGACCTCTTTAAGTATAACCCAACATTTTGGGCCCCTCTACTACTAAATGTTTTTAATAGCCTCGCCATTGCTCCAATTCCAGAATCCTGGTCGCAATCGATCATAGTCCCAATTTTTTAAAAAGGGGACCGTTCTCTGCCCAGTTGTTACAGACTGATCTCTTTAATAGACACCACTCTAAAAATATTGGGCAGAGTTATATATAAACAAATAAATCACTGGACACAAGAAAAGGCAATATTGCATCCTAGCCAGTATGGTTTTAGACCAAAAGTGGGTACTACAGAGCAGTGCCTAAATCTTAAATTAATTATTGGAAAGTACACAGTGGCAAAAAAGCTCTCCTATGTACCTAGCTTTTATGGACCTATCAACAGCGTTCAATAGTATTAATCGATCTAAGCTATGGTCTATTTTAATTTCTCTTGGCCTAGACGAAGCACTAGTTAACTTTCTAGCGTATTTGCACAGAGGAATGAAAGCCAGAGTAAGGATTAACATCAATGGCAAGGCCTCAAAAGATATCAGCTTTATGAGCTGTGAGACAAGGTTGTGTTTTAGTCCCACTTTTATTCATTTTATATATAAACGATCTCCACCGGTTTTTAACTACAGTCTCCACTGATGTTCCTGTGATCAGAAGCCTGCCATTACCCGCTCTGTTGTATGCAGATGACGCTGGGTTGATGTCCCGTACACCAAAGGCTCTCTCTCTGTTAGTAAACGGCTTTGTTAAATTTATGGCATCATTAGACATGCAGACAAATTTTACTAAATCGTTTATTATGTATTGTGGCCCTAAGAAATACAAAACACCCTCATTGAATGCAGGCGAGCAAAGATTATTAAGCACAGGCACTTTTACTTATCTAGGCATGGCCTTTAATGACAGTGGCTCTTGGAAAACACACATAGTTAATAGCGGGAACAAATTGTCTAGAGCCGTAGGATCGCTACTTAGTCTGCCATGCCCTAAGAAAGGGAAAGTTGTAATTCCTTGTTGCAGATTTATTGATCACAGTGTCTGCCATCTGCAACCTATGGGGCAGAGGTCTGGGGGACCGAGAGTTGTTCCTCAGTACAATTAGAGAAAAATAGATTCTGCCGAAGGATGTTGAGAGCACCGATCTCTAGCTTTAGTTTCATTTGTCATAACGAGCTAGGTCTCCCCTTTGTTGAGGATTATATTAGTGCTCACCCCCTGCTTTTTTGGCATGCCATTTGGCAAAATACAGAGGGAGCACTAACAAAAGACATCATAGAAGACTGTCTTGCATGTGACAATGGTAGAAAAATCCCCTGGATAAAGTTCATCGAATCCTGTCTGCGCAAGATTGTTTTTATCCAACTATTTGAAAATCCGGAAGGACCCCTGTCCTATTACAAAGAAACAGCTGCAGGTGTGTTGGTACCAACATGTGCAGGAAGAGAAAATAAAGAGGGAGAGAGTAAAAACAAGAGTATCGGACTATCTCACTAGGAATCAGCAACCAACGGCTTATCCCAAAGTTATTTGAATGGCAACATGAGTGATTGGGAGCTTAGTCTACTCTTCCATTTTAGAGAAGGCACCATAAAATACTAATTTAATTTTCCATTAGGCTTCCAAGAAAATTTAGACACCCGGTCCTGTCCCTGTGATGGGGAATCTGGCCAATCGGTCACACTTTTTATTCTTTTGTAGTTTTTAGCTCTTATATACTAAAACTATTTTTCTACCCTTGATTAAGACCCGACATTTTAGCAATTTCAGAGAATCTAATGATGCATTACTGCAACTGGAAGATGAGGCTTTTATTAATTGTGTAATCCTGTTTTTGAAAGTTGCAGTACAGGCACGCAAGTCAATGTCTGCATTAGAATTTTAGCCTGTCTATGGGCCCGATTCGCAGAATTAACTTAAGACAAAATCCTAAACTTACTACTTTTGGTATTCACAGAAGTTAGGATTTTGTCTTAAGTTTGTCTTAAGACAAACTTAAGACAGACTTAAGACAAACTTAAGAAAGATTTAAGACAGACTTAAGTTAGGATTTTGTCTTAAGTCTGTCTTAAGTCTGTCTTAAGTCTGTCTTAAGTTTGTCTTAAGACAAATTCAAAACAACATCCTAACTTCTGTGAATACCAAAAGTAGTAATTTTAGGATTTTGTCTTAAGTTAGTTCTGTGAATCGGCCCCTATGAGTTTACATGTGCATCTTAACCCCTTCAGCGCGGCGCGGATTTCCGCGCCACGCTGAAGATTCCGTGCGCGGGCGGGGCCATGACGGAACGGTTCCGTCATAAGCACAGCCCAACCGACGTGCATGACGGAACCGTTCCGTCAAGCGCGTCGAAGGGGTTAAAATCTGTTTGATATGTACTGTGTTGTTTTTAATCACACATTTTATTATATTTTATCATGCACTTTTATGGTTTAAAAGGCTTGAACCGAATAAGGAATTTATTGATTGAGTGATTGAAATGACAAAGTCATTAAAGCACAATGGCATATAGTCAACACAAATGAGGCAGGACCTAGTTTACCAAAGCCATTATTTGCATTTCAGTGCAATAGAAACCTAAGAGACAGACTAGTGAAAGCAAGATGAAAATAAACTCTCAGTTTGTTCAGAAATCTATTACTGAATCAAATCCTATCAAAGGCAATCACTGCTGTGGCCAATGTCATGCATGCTATACGGGCATTGTCTCAGATATTATCACATATGAAAAAAAGACAGTAAAACTTGAAAAAATGGTCAACTGTAGGACTTAGAATATGATATATTCAGAACGTGGTATTGTGAGCACAAGTCAGCAATTCATAATAACAACTTGCAAGCACCCAGAGTAGATCACTGTATAGAATTCAAAGACACAGAAAACCAACTTAGGTGGATGATTTTGGAAAAAGAATTCTGAAATACCCAATAGAGACGGTACCACATACAGAAAAAAGAGAGACATTATCTGAACGATTCATTTAGATACTGTAAGGAAAGATCTCAATGACCACATTCCAGGACAAAATGCCCTGCATTAAACCAATACCATGGGGATATATTGATCTCTGTCACTCAATAACAAATTTTCAGACCTGTGGATTCTTTTATAACACTCTGGACCTTTCCCTAATCACTTCCTCGTCCTCTGTATGTGAATTTCAGAAAAGATGTGTCCGATGTTTTTGTGAAAATGTCCCCATATCCTGGGCCTTTTACTTAATTCTGACATTTTATATGTAGATCACCTGGATATGGCTGCCATGGACATTCTCAGACTATGTACTTTGTCGACCACTCTAAGATGGAAGCCAACTCCCCTTGTCATTCTACTAGGTCAGGAATTGTTTATCAATTCAGGATACACTTTCTTGATCAGCAAGCCAATATTTGTGATCTTTTCTGGCTCTAATATTTTACGTATATGTATTGGCTTATAAGTTATATCTTTTACTTTATGTTGCAGGGTTTCTTAATCTATCTTTCCAGTAAGGCAAAATAGGCTAGTTACCCAATATGGCCGTTCTTTCAATCTACTATAGAGATAGGTCAACAGACAAGCTATTCTAACTACTTGATTACTGGGGACAGGGTTATGTCGTCTAACTCCTTCATTACCACAGAGCGATGAGCAGACCAGCCCTTGCACGCCCACACGTAGCCGGAGTGAATGACCGACTGAGATCCATAGGACGTGAACATAGCAAAGATATAATTATACATAAAAAGTAAGTACACGTATGTTTGTTGGTCGCACGGGCTGGTTACAACTCCAAAAGGGAAGCTGTCTTTACTTAATTTCTCTCCTCTACTCCCATATATTAGGAATTGGGTTTGGTGCCATTCATTGTCATTTCTCTTCTGCGGCATATATAGGCCCGTACATTGATGTACATTACTCCACAAGGGACCACACAGCCCCCCTTTTTGGGTTTCGGAAATACTTTTCTCTTATCCTCACAATCCACTTGTAGGAGTGTTTTACTTAGGATCAAAGCCCACAGTTAACAGAGGTTTAATTAGTGAGCATCTTCAATAGCCACGCACTTTTTTAGGTATGCATATTTACCCTGCTCTCCACATGTATTTCAGCAGAACTCGTACATTCTGGTATACTGGAAGTGGTTTACCATTCCCTCATAGGATAGTCTCCAGTTGACCTGACCACTGGCTCAGTGGGTTCCGCACAGACAAAGTGTAATTATTTCCAACATTTTCTATTCACACTACGTGGGTGTCTAGCGGCATGGCCCCTCACTTTAAATGGGGATGTATTCTAACAGGATGCTGCACCATAAATGTATTGTGGAAAGAATAGAAGGTAGCAATTTAAAACAAAATGGATGTGTTTGAAGGCAATCACTAGGTTGATGAACACCATTCACGTTGCAGAAAGATGGGTACACTGCACCCATGAATGATAGAATGACACATTAGTTGTATTTCACTATGAATGGATTGATGAATGTAAGACTGAAAGGGGATCCAATAAAGTGATTTCTGAATTTTGGTTTGCACTGTGAGGCACTTCTTTATTTTTGAAAAAAACGTTATCTTCATTATAGATTGTTTCAATATTATGCCCACTTGGTTTTTCTCCATCTTTGCTTTGTTTTTTAATGGTTATTGATTCATAGACTATCTTTGTTTGCCCTGAAGAAGGTGGATGGTCAGTTGATCACCAACACCGAAACGCATGTTGGCACCCACGATATAGTCTTTAGAGCTCCATCTCAAAAGAATTTCAATCTATACAAAATGTATTTTGTATATGAGTAACAATAGGAGAGAACAGGATATATTATACATGTCAAGTTACAAAAATAGATGTGTCTATGAGAAATTATTGCAAATTGCCTTTTTTGTGCAAATAAGTCATCAAAATTATTGGTGAAAGTATGAACTAGGAATGCTCTTTCTATGACTATAAACACCTAGGGTGTCATTACGGTTGCGGTTCGAACCACATCTGCTCCTGCGGTCCGACTGATGCATCATGATGCGTGCGCTCAGAGGTAGCAGCCAGAGGGACCGACCAACACAATTGGAGGCCTCATAATCCCTTAAGGCCGGTGTTTCTGCCGTCAGGATTATGATGGCCATTTCCGACAGCCTTTCTATGTCAGCCTTTCCGACATGGAAAGGCTGTAGAAAGTGACATTGGGGGCCCCTACCAGGGCCCCCTTCCCTTCTGGCCCTTCGCATCATGATTGGTGTCCTCTATGGTGCCCCATGAACATCCTTGCACTGTGTAGCAGGTGCCTGCCACACGGTGCAGGGATGTATGCAAACACCCATTTTTCAATTGGAGCTTGTGCTGCGGGCGGTTCCTGCCCGCTGCACAAGCTCCCATTGGGAAATGGGAGTTTGCGACTGCACCATGTGCTGTTGCATTCAAATAATGATGTTGAAACCGCTGACCTGGGGTCGTCAGTTCTCAATACTCAGCGGTGTCAATCGGAGGCAACTCCAACCCACATCGTAATAAGGACCTTAATGATTTTAGAATATGCAGGAAAGACTGAAATGTTTGATTAGTAATGGTGTCTGTGATATGTGAGTGTGATAAAATATGTTTGTGTAATGGTTGGGAGGTTGTCTTACCATGTTCTGTTTCTCTAATGATGTATATTTAAAATTGGAATGAAAAAGTAAAAAAAAAAAAAGAATCTGAAATGTTAATAAAATACATTTGAGAACTTTTCTGATGCTTTAAATGTTTTTTGTGGCCTACATTTATTGATGACTCTATTGATTAACATAATTTGGAGGTAAGTTTTCTTACTTATTCTTTGTTCCTTTCCATGTCCCGCTCCAATATCAGTGTTTTTCTGTGGGGAGCCACATCTTTAGACATAGATGCCCTGGTCTTCATGCATGGTATGTTCTCCGTATACCGCGCTCTCTTTTCCTGTTTACTGCTATGCCTACCCCCAGGCCATATTGGGCATCATTGGTACTCCATGCCATTTTCATCCAGGCCCTATTAGGCTCCATTGTTCATCCTTGCCATGTTTCCTCTGGCCCTAATGGGCACATTGTTGATCCTCTTTGTCCCCTTCCAGGGCTCCCTCTATTAAGGCCTCCATTCAGTAGGATTGCTCTTTCTAGAAGGCTGCTCCCTTACAAAATTTTGCGAATGTTTAAGAAGAGCAGCCACCTTGGGCACAGTATTATAGATACTGTTCCTATGAGTCCCATTCCTGCGTGGCTTTAATGCTTTCTCCGGGAGAGGAGCCCGCTCTCAAGCACTTCTTATCTGTTTGAATCCTGCAACCTGTTTTTCCTTTGCTCCTAGCTTCCTGGAACCCATAACCTGTTTCCTACAAAAAGAAAAAAAAGGTTAAATTAAGTCAACACAGCAAGTCTCATTACCGCGAGCAACAAAGACAAAATACCACAAAAATAACGGTTTGTGCATAAAGCGGACAGATAGCAGAAGCAAGTGGATTGTGAACATAACAATTACTTGTAGTCTGCAAGAAAATTGCTTTGCTTCTTTCTCTGTGCAGCGTTAGAGGCATTATCGAATGGATCAGTCTAAGTACTTCTAAAAGAAAAAGAGGTGAACTTTCAAGTTCAGAATTAATTTCATATGAACTCTATGGACCCTTTCCAACTCAAAGTCCTTATTAAAGGGTTGGCCAGTCATTTGGGGAATCCAGGATTCCAGAAAAGTAATACAAGCACTGAGGTCCTGAAATTCGGAGCCTTCCGCTAGTCTGAAATTACGCAGATTACTCATCCTATGTTGATCCTCCAAGTCTTATATGACTTTTTTGTAGTGAGATTGACTTATCCTGGAGAGTGCTGATTTGTTTCAATATGTTGTCTTTCTGTCCTCCAGATTACTTAATTGATTCTTTTCCTCTGCTATTCTGCTGTTGATTAGTGGTGGGCAGAGATCACAGAGGTTCACTACGCAGAATTCTGCAGAGTTACATGAAAACTCTGCAAGTGTATGTGAGTGGGTAGAATATGCACTTTGCCCTGCTTGCACTGACTTTTAGCACCAGAAGCTTGTTCCGTGCTGCAAAATCAGTGCAAATGGCACAATGCGGGATGTGCATGCTTTAGTAGGTGGCATTTTGATGTACCATAAAAATAAACTAAAGGACTATACCTACAAATAGTCCCAATACCATTACCCAATAATCAGTCAGTTGGCAGTGAAGAAGATTCAATTGTTTATTAAACAAAATACTCTATAGAGGAGCCTCTCCGAACCTCACCCATCAGGTGCGCCGAGAAGACTGTTGACTCATATTCAAACATGAGGTTATATACCTTTCGGTTCAACACATACAATCACTGTAAAAGGAAAAACACCAGTTGGCCCTCGAGCTCCAGGAAAGGACCATATATGGCACACATCAGACCAGTACAAAGGCTTGACTATCTATTACTGATGAGGTCAGGAGGGGTGACTCTCTTTCGTCTTGGTGCCTGGGAGTGCAGACACGGTGCCTCCCGAAATGCGCTTATCGCCCCCAAAGCCAGATGCGACCTTGAGTCTTAGAACAGTAGAGTGAACAGCCTACCTTCAGCTGCTACCAGTAACTCAGATGAACTGGGGCCTGACAACTACACGTGATCAACACGTGATAACAGCCCGTGCTCGAGCATATGTTCAGAAGATGGCATCTGTATGGTTCTCGGCCTACTCTTTCAGCAATAGATAAACAGGGAGGAAATAAACAAGTTTCCTTCAAGCAAAAGTATATATATTAAACAGGGAGTGCACGTATAGATGCATCATGCTAACATAATATAGATCCGATACTCCTTATATACAGGAAATCTACTTTTTTATCCCTCAGAACAGCCCTTTTAGCATGATGTAGACAGTTCAATCTTCAAATATTCCCTCATCAATCTGCATTAGGTCTTTGAGCTCCTGCTGAACTAGCTGAGCTTTTACCGCTGTTGGGGATGGGCCAAACACTGAGGAAGTGAGTTTTGTCGCGCAATAGGAGCAACATGCAGGTCCACATTGTACACAAACACAACACGTGAATATGATACCCGCTATACATGCCAGCACCATCAGAATTTTCCATCCCCAAGTAGACAGCAAACCCCAGAACCAACCATAGAGAGACCACGTACCAGTTTATACATTTATCTCAGAAGCTCAACGATGTAGCTTATAAAAGCCAGATGAACAGAGGGGGCGGAGTCAGGAATATAAACACAGCAAGAGCTGCCGATCACACGGCATGCTCCTCCTCGATCTGCCAAGATAACGTCCAAAACCATACGGTTTTGAAGCGAAACTATTCTGGTCACCTGTAGCTCTACTGTTATATTGGTCAGTATTCCTGCAGTAGTGTTAATTACCCCTTCAACTACTCTAGACAAACGTCATACTTCTTGGCTAGTAATCATAGGCCCCCAAAAGGGTAACACTCCCTTCATAATGTTGGTAAAATACTGCAGTGGAGTATCGGTCTGATCTATATCGGTGGTCTCTATCACCTTTTTATTTCTCCTAATAAGTGCGCTACGTTTATCTAGTCTGTGATCCTTGTGATAATTAGAAGGGGCAATATAGACTGGATGGTACAGGAAAGACAGGTAGCAACGTCCAGTCCAACCTCGTAGAAGCCAAGTATAGGCACTTTCTCCACAGACAAAATATACATTAGGAGGGGTTAACAACGGAGGGCTGCTGAAGGTACGCAACTGATATGTGTAATTACACCGGCTTTCTTCTACTGATATGTACCCTACTCCTTGAACACAAAACGTAGAGGTACTGTTCAATACAGACACTGGAATAGCCCTATCTTCAGTAACATTACAGTCCTGAAAGTGCCGATAATATTGAGTGAAATTGAATTCAACAAAGTCCAAAATTTCATTTTTTAACCAAGTGGTATTTTCATGCGTGATATACATATTCATACAGGCATTCGGATCTAAGGTTCCCTCTCCATTATTCCCATCGGGGTTGAATCCTTGATGAACCTCAATATATGCAAAAATCATTTCATAATCTCTCTCTGAAAACCTTTGATCGTCCACCATATAATGCATATACATCATAGAAAGCAATTTGAACCAAGCCTCGCAACTTCCCATATAAGACAAAGGTAGGGATATAAATAAGTCGTGCTTGTGCATAACAGATGGTAAAAGACCACAAACCCAACAATTTGTAGTACTGGTGGCACTGTGTACTTGATGAAGCATTTCAATGAATGCGTTTTTCACATAGGTCTGATGATGCCTTTCCTTATGAGGGGCTAAAGTATGAAACACATGTTCCGGAGGTGGGGTAGTTGTTCCTAAAACAGTATGCATAGGGTGGCGAAATTCTAAATATATGAATACTCCCAGTGATATAATTAGCAATATTGCTATAGTAGCTATAAATGCAATTTTAACATGATTGGTCCAACTAGAAAAAACAGGCATATATGTAGGAAAATAGCGTGGTACAAAAGGACGTTCCACTTCAGGAACAAAACGACCAAAGGGATACATGCTAACTAAAAGTCCAACAATAAACTAGGGCAATGCAGTCCAACCTGCCAGAGGGTGCTTTTTTCCTGTGTCCGTTAGAGCCTCACAGGCAGGCTCCTATTGTTCATCACAGATAATACCAAAACAAACTTCTCACGTTGGAGTTATGTTCTCACACAACCCTTGAAGAAAACACAACCTGAGCCCCTTTGAACATGAAATTCAGTCTTTCTTTCTGAACAGAGCAAACAAATGTTCAAGGCTCTCAGCGCGTTCAGACCAGTGTCTCGCTCAGTACACCAGAAGCGTATCTAACAGACATTCATAGCACAGGTCTGTACCCTATCACTCAAGTCTCTCCCTATCTCCTACCATGGTCACCTGGTGTACCGTGCTGTTTTCTGGGCCGCAGGTTGTATCGAGTATGGCCAGGCACTTCTTGATCAGAGAACAAAACAGAGGATGACGAATCCAGTGAAACTGGGGTACTGCGAGCCTCTGGGTTAGCTGTAGGAACAACAGAATCTGGGGCGATCAATTGTGATGATGACAGAGCCCCTTCCGAGCCCGGTGCACCTTCTCCAATTACCTGGGCGTCAGAAAAAGGGATGAACCGAGGAACTCGCTCACTTTCCTGAGTCAGAACCCCGTCCTGGATTCGCTGATCATATGGAAGCGGGAGGGGTAGTTCTTTTAGATGTGACACATGAATCCAGTGTCGCTTGCCATTCACTTTTACCGCCGTCTGCGTAGCCAACAAGACTTGAAATGGTTCAGACCAATGAGGATCCAAGCTGGATTTTCACTGATAGTTATGGACCAGAACCCACTGTCTTGGTTCCTAATGATGTCCATGACCCTCCAGCAGGGGCTGCAAAACTGCTGAGACCTGTTGATGAATGGAACGAAGATCTTTAGTCAAAGCATACAAATAGTCTGTCAGCATAGGATACTCTATATCACGAAACATTCTGGGTCTCGGGACGCCCCAAACCTTAGCAGGGTGCCCAAAAATAACCTCATACAGAGACAGGCCAGAACGAGAATGTGGAGTAACTCGTATTGACATTAATGCCAGCAGCAGAGCATCCGGCCACCTCAATCCAGTACTTGAATTTTTGCTAATTTGAGCTTTAATATCCCATTATACTTCTCGACCAACCCAGCAGACTGGGTGTGTCAAGCCGCATGGAATTTCTGTTTAATCTGTAATCCATTACATATATGTGTGATAAGTTCTGCATTAAAATGTCTTCCGTTATCACTCCAGATCACACAAGGCAATCCGTAGCGAGGGAAATACTCCTTTACCAATGCTTTTGCCGTTGCCAAAGCAGTGTTTTCTTTTGTCGGGTAGGCTTCCATCCATTTACTGAAAGCGCATACCACGACCAGGACATTATTAGCGCACTCCAGCTGGATATAATCCATTTGAAGCACCTCAAAAGGCAAAGATGGTGGTGCAAAGTTTCCACTCAAAACAGGCTCCCTGCCCCCTGGATTATGCCGTAAGCAAACCATACAATATTGTACTAAATGAGCAGCGGTCCTAGAAATATTGGGATTGTACCAAACAGGATCTAATAATGCACAAATACCTTTCACCCCAATATGAGCTGAACCATGTGCCATTGTCACCACCGCAGTCACTAATGCATTAGGCAACAGCCACCGCTGTTTTTCTGTCAGATCAATCCAACAACCATCTGCATCTAATCTCCATATTCGTTCTTTCCAGTGAGCCAGTTCAATAGGGGTAGCTTATTTCTGTATTTCTCAGACACGCTCCATGGTATTATCAAACATCTCTGTTTCAGCCACCCACCTAGCAAAGCTAGTCACAAACATTGAGGTCAATTTGGATTTCGCAGTTTCCTTAGCTAATTGATCGGCAAAGGCATTACCCTCCCCCACTGCATCAACCACTGCCTTGTGTGCACTACATTTGACTACAGCCACTATTTCTGGTAACGTCAATGCTGTCAGTAATCGCAAAATCAAGGGGCCATGCTGTATTCGCTGACCATGAGAAGTAAGAAAACCTCTTTCTGCCCACAGTTGACCAAAACTATGAGCCACGCCAAAGGCGTACTGGGTATCGGTGTAAATATTTACTCTCAGTCCTTCACTTAACTCACAGGCCCGAAACAATGCCACTAATTCAGCCGCCTGTGCTGACAGATAGGGTACTCGAGAAGCCTCAACTATAGTGTGAAGAGTAGTTATCGCATATGCAGCAGTTGTTGTGCGATCTGGTAACTTGAAACAAAAGCCATCGACATACAACTCCCCTTGAGGGTCAGCCAGAGGAGTGTCAGTCAGGTCTACTCGTCCCTTCATTTCTTCCTCAGTCCGAAAAATACAATCATGAACATCATTGTTCTTTTCATTTGAAGGGAGGGGTAGTAACGTAGCAGGGTTCAGAGTGGCACATCGTTTAATCATAATGTGTGGAGCAAACAAAGTAAATTTGTATCCGGTAAGATGCGCACTCGTAAGGTGCTGGGTCTTTGTTTTATTCAATAATGTATCCACAGCGTGCAGTGCCATCACTGTGAGGTCAGTGTTCAGAACGAGCCCCTCCGACTGTCGAATAGCCACCGCAACTGCAGCAGTGGCCCTTAAACAGCTAGGGAGTGCTCTGGCGATGTTATCCAAAGCCGCCGAGAAATAGGCACAAGGTCTCTGCTTACCACCAAATCCTTGTGTTAACACAGAAAGCGAGCAACGGTCCACCTCGTGTACGTAAAGCACAAAAGGTTTTCGGTAGTCGGGAGTACCAAGAACAGGTGCAGAACAAAGCGCAGATTTCAAAGAGTCAAAAGCATCTTGACAAGCATCGGTCCAGGGTAAAGGTTCATGCACATCTTTAGTGGTTAAATACAGAAGAGGTTTAGTGAGAAGGGAAAAATTAGGGATCCAATGGCGACAGTAAGAAGTTATGCCGAGAAATGCACGAACATCACGCTGACTACGAGGTACAGACATATTAAAAATGGTAGTCACAAGCTCAGGGGTTAGTCTTCTCCCCTCCTTCGACAGTAGATGACCGAGATAGGTCACCTCCTGTTGACAATATTGAAATTTAGAAAGGGATACTTTATTGCCATTAGCAGCCAAATGAGACAATAATTATACAGTGGCCTTCTTACAGCCTTCCTCGGTATCAGGGGCCACTAAAAAATCATCGACGTATTGCAAAAGCACATTAGCAGGGGGCAAGACCAAATCATCCAACAATGTTTTCAAAGCTTGACTATAAATACTAGGACTCTCTGTGTACCCCTGGGGAGCGCGGCAGAACCGGAAGCTGCGACCAGATAATGAGAAGCCAAAAATATGGCGGCTATCAGGATGAATCGGAATGCTAAAGAAAGCATTTTTTAAATCAATCACAGAGAAATATTTAGCAGTAGGAGGAATCATAGTGAGAATAGCAGTGATGTCTGAAACCACAGGGTATTGGGGCACCATTATTTTATTAATTTCGCGTAAATCAATCACAAAACTATAGGTATCAGCATAGTCAGGATCGCTTCCAACAGGGGCCTTTTTTAAAATAGGCAAAATGGGGCTGTTGCACACATTAGCAGCTGTCTCTTCCACCACACCCCTTTTCACCAAATCTTGTATGATGGAGAGCAAAGCCTTCTCGCCTGCCGTAGAAATTTTGTACTGAGGTATACGAGGAAGCCGAGCATTTTGCTTCAAAGTAATAGAAACGGGTGGAATCTTTAATAATCCTACATCTGTGTCACCAGTGGCCCACAATGTTGGTGAAATAGCAGCAAACTCAGGAGGGAGGGGTTCATTTTTAGTGAAACACTGCAAAGTATGCTTCCCAGGGGAAACCATCAGGTGAACAATGAATCTTAGCATGTAATTTTTTCAACAAATCCAAGCCCAACAAATTCTCGCCACAATGGGAAGTCAAAAGAAACGGGGAGTCTATCCTAACAGGACCAATTGTAAAAGGAATAGGTTTGGAGATGGGGCTCACCACCGGAATTCCTGAGAATCCTACCGAAACATTATTGTGCCCGGACAGAGCAGCCCCTGGGACCAGGGAGCGAAAAATAGAACTATTCATTGCACCCGTATCAACTAAAAACTTTTCAGATGTGCCCATCAAATGCGACTCTACATAAGGTCCTTGCTAATCAACGGGTACTGACACCTGGCACTTACTCTGTCCATGGCTATCCAATGTATAAGCATACCCTTCAGTCACGTCCATTGCACATTCCTCATTATAATACTGCCTACCTCTTGGATTATAGAAATAATTCTTTTCTTGTCCAACTTGTGTCTCCTCTTCTCGCCGCATATCACTGCGATCCACACTTCCCCGACCTCTTCCTCTACTTCTCATAGCCCTGTTCTGGGCCTGCAACAACGGACACTGAGATCGCCAATGCCCTTCCTCCTTACAATACGCACACTGATTTATTCCCAAAACGACAACTGGCCCTCTGCCTCGTCCAGTTCCCGCCCCCCTCGGGACGAACCCTCTACCGCCTCTCTCTCTGCCTCGTCTTTGAGCAACTTGTTGCAACAACACCCGTGTTTTAAGATCCTTCATTCTCTTTTCCGTCTTGTCCTTACTCTCATTTTCTCTATGTTCGTAATATTGGACCATACTCAATATTACCGAGGGTGTGGAAGTGATCCAGGTACTTTCAGAGGCTTGGAGCCGTGCAGAGACTTCTGGTAACAAATTGGTCACAAAACGATTAACAAATAATCGTATACCACCTTCCAATGATAAATCCTGTCCACTAAAATCAATGAATACGCCCTCAAATCTAGTGAAAAAGTCAGAGACACTTTCATCTTTCTTCTGTTTACATGCGGTCAATTTGTCCCAATCCACCTTACGAGGCGGAATTAAGGAATGCATGTAAGTGATAATGCGGCCGGGTAATGCCAATAATTCAGGATTCGGCTTATTTCCAGGCTTACGATCCTTGTCCCAATCTTTTATCTGCTCCCATGTTCCGCCTAATTCTTGAGCATGGTCCTGATCATGCTCCTGATGCCATACGTCAACGGGAACTAACAATGCAAAAAATAGCTCTATGTCAGCTAAGGCCGAAGAGGCCGCTTCTGTGAGGTATTTATAATAAGCCGTGGGATTCTTACAGGGGTCGGGTAATTGCGATTTTAGCGAGAGGACTTCACTCCTCTTCCAGGGGGTATAAATCCATTGCTCTTGCACTCGGGCCTCTACATGAGGTCTAGTCACCACGCCATGGTCATCCTTTAGTTCCGGTATCTCAGGATGGAAAATAGGATGAACTTCTCGCATAGGATGTTGAGTGTCCCACAAGGGACACTTTGTATGCATCCGTTCTCGACAATTGAATAAAATCTCCACATTTCTATACACTTCATCTGGGCTAAATTCAGACTTATGGGCCCTGTTCCGGATGTCATACATAACTTGGGGGGCCATCCCTCCGGGAAAACACTGTTCCCAGAGAGTAATAATACGTGCAGCCATGTGTTTCAAGGCATGTTGCTGCATAACAGGCTCATAGTCTCGCAGCGTGTTCCATATATCAGTTATAGTGTAAATAGGCTGTCGCATCCACTGGGATGACTGATTCTCAATCATCTCTTTCGCATTCTGTCCTACAGCCAAACGGGTAAACAACTTCCGTGCGTCGAAATCCCCCGGAGCACGAAATGGAGTCCAAACAGCTGGAGATTGGGTCGTGCTCGCAGAAAGGGAAGCCCACACAGGGGTGGGGGGAGACAAAACAGCTGTGGACAAAACGGAGGGCGGCAGGGTAACAAGCCATAAAGTAGTCGTCTCAGACGCTGAGGGAGACTAAACAGAGGACGTTCCAGAAGAGGCAAGGGAAGAGGAAACGACAGGGGCAGAAGCTGAAGCAGCCTGTACTGGAGTCGGGGGAACAACAGGATATATACGCTGCGGAGCATAAGGTGGAGGTGGACGAGTATCCAATAAATCCTCTATCTCATCTTCCGCTTCAGTCCTAGCCACATAGGTCTTATCCACTTGCAATCTAAATTGTCTGTCTGCACAATTAATCCTTTGTTCAGTTTGTGCTTTATCATAAGCTATAGCTTTCTGTGTAATCCTCTGATTTCCTTTCATCCTACATACTTTCTCCTCCCGCATACGCCTACGTTTTGCTTCCTTCTGCCACATACTTAGGGAGTCAAACATTGACTGCTGACTACGTTTAGAAAATAATCGACCCTGCAGAAAATGTATCTTTTTCTCATCAAAAGACCCGATTAAGGGCCATTGTAATTCCACATTATCTTAAAAGAGGTGTAATACCATGTTTTACATACATATCATAACTTGGGCTGCCCTCAGGCGGGGCAGGTTGACTTTCAGCCAAACACGTATCATTAGGGCAGCAACAACATCCTAAACAACTCAATTTGCTAAAACACGGCATGGTTATTATTGTCTCATGTTCCTCATTCGATCATAAAAATAAACTTCCAAACATGGCCATGTTCAAACATTCACAAAACATACAACCTCACGCTCCTTCAAACATACACAATAATATACATATACATACAAAGATATTCAAAATGATGTCTTTTCAAACAAAGAACAGAGCCCGTCGACTCCTGTTCATGGAGAATCAATCAAATTCAGATTCCAAGACCAACAGATACCAAAGCAAGCAGTCTGAAGACTACCAAGAGACCGTCAGACAGGTATAATCACAGACCGACCTACAGACCATCCCGCAGCCTTCCTGGTTCACTCTTGGGACTATTCTGACTAAGCCCGCTTCATTAGCACCGCTTCAGATATGTTACCAAGGCTACCCAGGTACAGCCACAGGCTTTTCCGAGAGCAGTCCGGCCGGGCGCGCACCACACATGCCACACCGGACATGCGATCGGCATCTCTATTATTCACAGAAAGGTCCGTGGAGCATCTATACGTGCAGCCACCACAATGCTGTCCGGTCAGACCAAAAGATTCTCCGTGGTACACTGACCACCAAATGCTTACGCAGTTAACTGCTTCAAAAGCACTGCACTGCTCAACAGTGAATCCCAAAAACATCAAAACAATTCCACTCACCTGGTGCACACAGGTACAATTACGTGTTCTCCACTGCCAACTCCTGACGACCAACACGGTCAGCTCCTGGGTTACGCCCATAGGACTCCGGTGAAGGGTCACTAGCAGCTGGGGATACTCTGATCGTGAGAGCAGGGTAAGTTCATACCAAACATGGCTACATTTCAAAGGATCCTTTTTCCGCCCACCCGCTCGACCAGAATTACCCCTTGTCCTTACAACCCGTGTACGGGGAGGACGACCGAGTCACGGACTCCCAGCGGAGTCACCAACTGATGTACCATAAAAATAAACTAAAGGACTATACCTACCAATAGTCCCAATACCATTACCCAATAATCAGTCAGTTGGCAGTGAAGAAGATTCAATTGTTTATTAAACAAAATACTCTATAGAGGAGCCTCTCCGAACCTCACCCATCAGGTGCGCCGAGAAGACTGTTGGCTCGTATTCAAACATGAGGTTATATACCTTTCGGTTCAACACATACAATCACTGTAAAAGGAAAAACACCAGTTGGCCCTCGAGCTCCAGGAAAGGACCATATTTGGCACACATCAGACCAGTACAAAGGCTTGACTATCTATTACTGATGAGGTGAGGAGGGGTGACTCCCTTTCGTCTTGGTGCCTGGGAGTGCAGACACGGCGCCTCCAGGAATGCGCTTATCCCCAAAGCCAGATGCGACCTTGAGTCTTAGAACAGTAGAGTGAACAGCCTACCTTCAGCTGCTACCAGTAACTCAGATGAACTGGGGCCTGACAACTACACGTGATCAACACGTGATCACGGCCCGTGCTCGAGCATATGTTCAGAAGATGGCATCTGTATGGTTCTCGGCCTAATCTTTCAGCAATAGATATACAGGGAGGAAATAAACAAGTTTCCTCCAAGCAAAAGTATATATATTAAACAGGGAGTGCACGTATAGATGCATCATGCTAACATAATATAGATCCGATACTCCTTAAATACAGGAAATCTACTTTTTTATCCCTCAATTTCTCCTCAGAAAACACTAGGACCAAGAGAAGTAGATGTGGCATCCTCCCCAGCCAGGGAGCATGCAAGTGAAACACGTCAAACATGGAGCTCTGTAACAGATGTATTTATTCTTCAGCATACCATGACGCACTGCACGCTTTGCATCACGACTTTAATGAACACCTCTTAACACCTCCCAGCAGCTTCCCTAATTCTTGTTTAAAGTTCACCCAGAACTGCAAGGCCCCTAGCGCTCATAATCTTAAAGACACTAAAGTAGAGCTCACACCTTTTTGCAGTGTAAGCTGCAAATAATTAACTGCAACCCTCATTCACACACAAAAACTGAAGAAGTGCTTTATTGGTCTCGTAAATTCGCAAATGAATCATCTTGTTTTTCTAATTAACTTCTCACTGCTAATGGCGCTCCAATATTAGCGTACACAATTCCAATGCTGCCTTCATGTATTTAGCAAATCTCTTCATGGACTGAGGAATTTTGGGGCTGAGCATGAAGTTTATGTAGGACTTGAGTGCATTCACATGTTTTATATGTGCAAAGGCTTTCCCATCACTTTCTGACTGAACTAGTTCTAATAATAATAATCATCATTTTTTATTAGTTGAACCATATACTCTCCCAAGCTATCTATGATTGAATCCTGCGTTGTAACATTGTCATATCACAAATTCACGGCTACCTCTTATGTGCCGAGGGTCCTAAACATAACATGCAACCTTTCAAGCGTTGAAAAGGCAGATGTGTGTTAGCGACACAAGTGCTTTCTTTCCTCACGATTAGGTAAATATTGATTTAGATGGGAAAATTGTGATAGAGCTATAAACTCTGAACTTTGTCTGCCCTTCATAATTGCCCTCCTCGCATTGCTATTTTGTGCGGTACGTTTGGCCTTTTCAAGTACTAAATTTGAATTTTGATTATCATAGTTAATGCGTCCATGCAAATTTTAGAAGCTGAAGCTTTGCATTTTTTGTTTTTCAATTCATTTTCTGCCTCCCCTTTGCACCGACCATCGAAGACAATTAGAGATCGCTAAATTCTTTTCGCCCTATTAGAAGATGGCTTTTGGCATTGGCATAGCTGGCTCTGCCAAACCACAGTGTTTGGCAGAGCCAGGTATGTGCCTCTTTGTCTGCCTGCACCTGAGATGGATACAATGAGTCATTAGTCACTGGGATAGGAGATATCTCTTCCTTTACCTCTTAGTGAAACTTCAGGGGCCATACTACGCATTGCCATTGTTTGCGCCTGGAGCAAACAATTGCAAAGCACCCTATTATGATCTATGCATTGCCCCAGGGCAGCCGCGAACTCAAGCTACCTGATGGGCAGTGCATGCATGTGAAAACAGGGAGCAGCTACTCCGTGTTTTCACAGTGCAGGCGGCACCTGCCTGCACTTTCAAAAGGGGATTAGAGATCCCCTTGCAGGCGGGTGCAGTCAGTGACTGCACCTGCCTGCAAGGGGATGTACGGAGGGGTCCACGGGACCCCCTTTACCCCCTGCATAGGGCTGCTGTCAGGAGGCACACTGACTGTGCACCACCTTTTAAATGGTGCACTGTCAGTGCGCCTGCTGAGGGCTGCTTCGACTCTGCGCTCGCGTCTGTAATATGGCGCGGGCGCAGAGTCAAAAGAATTCCCTCATCTGCATAGGGGACACCCATATGCAAATGAGGGGATGCCCTCTGTTGATAGCGCTGGCGCATTAAGTGCACCAGCGCTATCGGTAATATAGAACGGGACGCACAAGCATCTGCGCCCCCTTCTATAATACCAAGGTGCCCCGGGGGCGCACAAAGTGGGCCGAAATGCCCGTTGCGCCCCCAGGGCACCTTCTATAATACAGCCCCTGGATGCCTTCCACCTTAACTTTCCCTCCAATCACACGGAGTAAAAAATCATTCTTATGCAGTAAGGGACTCATTGCAATATATTATGAATTAGAAATGGTATCCAATTGTGATAGTTTTCTGGAGCCAACCAAGCTACAAAATCTCAAAATATAAAATGGTGCAGCAGCTGATAATACTAATACCTCTATGGTCCATGATCAGGTAGCACAATTATGTTGTACTTTAAGTGCTATGCCTGAAAAATGCAACACTGTTTTTCCCACATTTTATCACTTCTGCTGCGAGTGAAACAGATAGTGGCTGCCGTCCAATCCCACCAGGCTTTGTGTGAGGCGCTTCTTCCCTTTTCCCAGAATTTACAGAATGTGGCCTAAATTGAGGAACTGGTATAGGGGAACATAGCTAGGAATGTGGGAGGCAAGTGTTAAAGTTCACAGAACAGAGTCAAACGTCTGTGAATAGTTTACATTATAGGAAAAAGAAATTGTGACCAACTCATCACTTCAAGAAGACCCTGTAATGCAAAGCTGGTGAGTCACAAAAATGTAGGCTTTGCCACTTTTAAAGTGCAATACTGCAATACACTAAGGACCGGTTTCTAACTTTTTTTTTCCCAAAACAAATGTTATTGATTGATTTTGAATTATCCAGAGGGCCAACATATAATAGAAAAGGAACATAAGAAAAAAAGGAATTAAGAAAAGCAAATTCTTGCACACGAAGCCCCACCGCGTCCCCCACCCACATCATAGCAATAAGATACAAAGCAATTCCAATAAGCAAGTCAGTTGTTCCGCACTCTCCCAGCCCTCCCTCATCCCATGAACATTCAATTTCATCATTTCCAAGTTGTTGCAAGGAATTGACAGGTTCCAGCTCAATGCCTCACTAATCCGGCTACACCTGCTGTGTCTTAGGGTGTTTCTGTGGACAACCCTGAGCCTTGTATACCACCATCTCCAAGTCCATACAATGGTCCATACCTCTTTCACATACCACCAGAGACTGGGGCTATGGCCTTCCACTCTCATGCTTTATCTCGTTTTGCCAGAGTAAGGCCCAGAAGCAATAGCGACAACCTGCATTTATTACACCAGGGGTAATTGTTTATTTGTACATGATTAATTAAAATCTTTACAAATATCGTATAACATTGAGAAAATGAAAATAAAAGAGAAAAATTGTTTAAAAGTCATTAATGCATTACTTTAAAAAAAAAGATTATTTAAGATCAGTTGGGAAAGGTTTTTTATTTGTCATCAAGTCTCTTTAGTCTTTTCCCTGTTAGATCAAAAACCTTTACAACCTGGCAGTTCAGTTTGGTATATTTCGGGTTAAAACACAGTTTTATAGCTTGCCATACTGCTTGAAGAATGGACATAGTAGGTGCCGCCTTAAATCATTCAGTTTGGTGCAAATGCAGATTACATGGACAATGTCCTCCTTGCCGCTTTTGCACAGTCGGCACTGCTCTAAGGAGTTCTTCCTCTCCCAAGGTGGCAGATGTGGGAGTATAGGAATTAATCCAAGACGTAGTTTCAGGAACCTTTCTTTCATTTTTATTTTCATGCCAGTGCTAAGGTATACTTGTGGTTGTACTGGCTCATAGTCACCCAGCGTTGTCCAGCCATGCGCTCTTTTCGCTAGATCATTCTTGTCTTCAATTGCTGAAATGATTTGCGCTGATTTTTTTGCCATTTGTTTGAAGGAAAGGTGGTCTGTTGGAGATTCCCATAAGTCAGTCAGGCGCAAGGCTTGAAAAGATTCGAGTAGATAGTCTCTGGCCAGAGATGTTTGATGTCGAAGTAGCTCCCCTCATACATTGGAGCTTAAGGTGCCAGTCTCAGCAGTGCGAATCTTGTGCTAAGTCCCTACGTACGCACACCGCCTTCCTATTGTCTGTTTGATTATACCAAATTCCATCCGAATCTGGGCAGGAGAAACATATATGGGGAGATTGAAAATGGCCCTGTATGCTTTGGCCATAACTGTGTCCAGTAGGATGGCGTGCTTCCCATTTACAGATTCGCTCCCGTAAGTGATGGTCGGCTGTAATTTTGCGCGTAGTATTTGAAGGAGAGGTTGAAATGTTAGGTCGGGAAGTTTGGCCTTTAGTGATTTGATGGCCAGGTGGATCGTAGTCGCCTTCCCTCGTAGGGATTCAAGTTGTGGCTTAGACGTGTTTTTTGCGTCCAAGGTTACTCCCAGATATTTTCTCTCCGTTCAGATACCAACAAACTTCCCTTTTTTTCCTGTGGTTCACGGCCATGACCTTGGTCTTTTTAAAGTTTATTTGAAGGGCGTTTCTTTCAGAAAAGGTATATGCAACGTTCAGGAGATGTTGAAGGCCCATTGGGGTTCAACTTATTAACCCTAAGTCGTCTGCATATAATAAGTTGGAAAGGGTAATTACACCAGGGTGTCAGTGATATGAAAGAGAACATATTTTGAGTCCATCAGAACCTACCAAGACAAGACCCCGCCCAAGCAATATGTCACCCCGCCTTAGAATCCGTCCAGTGCACGGCAACCCCATAATATGTGTATGAACATTCTGTCCTCTATGTTACATCAGAAACAAGTTGGATAGGTGATCACCCTAATCGCCCACAGTCGATGGCGCCTGAAATACACCCTATGGAGGTATTCAATCTGGATCAGCCTACGTCGGGTTGCAACAGGTGCCTCCCAAGGCACCCCCAGAGCCTCGGTTCAATCCTCATTCTCCAGCACCCCTACATTAGCCTCCCACATTCCACTGAGAGCAAAGAATGTGTTGGGGCACTTGAAGATAAGTCTTTGATATATTTTAGAAATTTTGTGGTCTCCTAGATTTCTCATAATAAGTTTACCTTTCATTGGATTAAATTCAGGAAGATCAGACAGATCTGTAATGTAAGGGGTCAGCACATGGTGAAGTTGTAGGTAATGATGGAACTGACTACGCTGGCGAGGCAGGCTTACAAAACAAAGAGAAAAACCTGTAAAATAGAAGCCAAACTTCCACACACTTGGAGAGCAGGACACATCTGTCACAGGCCAGACCGCTGTCAGGCCCCAACAGGGAACCTCGCCAGGCCCGTCCCCAATAGATCCCCATACCCAAAAAGATCAATCAACTAGGGAAGCTCAATATACCACCCTCAAAGTCTTGCTGTCGTGAATGTTCTGGAACACATCTAAGTACACTGCAAACATCACAGGGATCGACATACCTCCTCACTGTCATGGAGGAGGGGATGTGGCTGACATCTAAAACATCAGGGGTTACCCATCCCCAGCCATGGCCCGCTCATCATGCCGGGAGCTCCTCAATGAGGAGTGAGACCTGTTGGCCCTCTTCACCAGGGTTTTAGCAGGTAGGTTGCATCTATCCTCTTGGGACGGGTTAGAATCCATGAGAAGGGAGTATGTGGCTTTAGATGGAGTTCCTCATAGGTTCACTGAACCCCTCCTCGGGTATCTCAAAAAAGCGGGTTTGCAATTTGTAGATGACCTTTATTATGGCTGGATATGGAAGCATACATCGAATATTGAGGTCACAAATAGCTGTCGAATTGTCGTTGCTGTTCCACCATACTAGAAAAATCAGGAAAGAACATGTTGATGTGAGACTGGTATAAGGCTTTATTTTGGAGATGTTTGAGGATGGCATCCTTGTCAATATAATTTAAGAGTTTTGCAATTACAGGTCAGGACCGAGCCCCAGGAGGAGGGCACTGCACTAATGCTCTGTGGGCAAGTTCAACGATGAAGCAGGAGGACAGGGTCTCCGAAGGCATCAGAGAGTGTAGCCATTGGTCTAGAAAACACTCAATCGAGGGACCCTCACATCCCTCCAGGCTGCCCACAAACTTCCAGTTGATGCAGCGAGCCCTGCTCTCCATGTCCTGTACCTTGCCCACCAGTTCCTTGGTCACAGCAGCAAGTTTAGTTACCAACTGTTTTTAGGGTACCAATAAAGTCCTCCACAATGTGGGTCCTGGTCTCAGCCTCTGTAATTTACTCAACAGCCTTCAGTAAGTCCAGGCAGAGCAAAGTGACATTGGTATCTACTGCTCTGATTTCATCATCCAGCATGTCTCACAACTGAGGGATAACCACCAGGAGCTCAGCATTGTCTGGAATTGGACCACCCTGTTGGCATGCCCCAGTAAGAGAGGGGGGCCACCCAGGCTGGGCGTATTTGTATAAAGCACTCTGTTTGGTGCCTGGGGGACTTTATCCTTGTCCTTATTGGCAAGAGTAGCAGGGGACACAGCAGCCTCTTCACCACAGTACGTGGCACCACAGGTAACCTGCCTGACCTCCACTGCTACTTAGCGTGTGAGGCCGCACGAGCAGTAAGAATCCATGCCCCTTCTCACCTGTGGCAATATGGGAGCCCCCACAAAGCTCCAAGGGAATGGCTGAGAAGTCTACCAGCAGAGCTGGAGGGGGGCACAGTTGCAGATCAAAGCAGGACCTGCCCTTGTTGCCTCCACTACCGTCACACCCTCCCCCACAGGGGCACCCTAACGAGGTTACATGCTGAATCAATGGACAGGCCCTACCGAAACACCAGGGGGAGGGCACAGTATTTAAAGGAGATAAGAGGTCAAGATTACCACATCACTAGCTAATAGCTGTGACATTCTATGGTCGTTGGGCAAATCGATTGTGTCATAATTCAGCCTGGGGCCTGCCGCCTCCTCGCAAAAACAACAGTTGATGGACAGAATGCAGGACAAGTACATTCGCCCCAGTACAGAGATCTGGGCCTAATTCCATCGTTTTTTTGCTCACCATGCCATTCCAGTTTGAACCCAGCCATATGCAAATCAGTCTTGACCCTGTGCCTCATTGGGAACAGTCCAGCCCGAACTGTCAAGCCAGGTCCTCCCTGGACTGGAAACAAGCATGCTAGGACCGGTTTCAGGGTTTCACAACTCTTCAGCCAGGATACCTTGATTCCAGTGGCATGGAGAGCACGGGACCCATGACTGGGCATACCCGACCCAATCGGGGTGGCAAATGCAAAAACAACAGTTGATGGACAGAATGCAGAATAATGTCATACATTCACACCAGTACAGAGATCTGGGCCTAAATCCATCATTTTTTTGCTCACCATGCCGTTCCAGTTTGAACCCAGCCATATGCAAATCAGTCTTTTTTTAAAAAAAATATTTTGTCCTCATTTGCCTTTAAATAAGCTCCATTCCAATTACACCCGTACATAGTGTGTCATGCCCTTTTGTGCTGAAAACAGGGAGACAGGGATAGGAAGGAGAGGATACTGGCTTCAGTCCTTTTTGCGCCCTTGTTTATTTGAAACACCACCATCCATCCTGAGTTCCCTTGTTGTCTCTCTTCCCTGCTCTCCCCCATACGCCAAAACGTAGAATGGGAAGCAAAGGGGGGGGACCAGATACCCAGACGAGGCGAGGAAGGCATAATCATCGGACTTCGGTGTTCATTTATTGCTCACACCATTCTATTAAGGGAGACCAAAAGTCATGCTTTTTGAAAGCCTTCATGTCTAGGTTAGCAACATACTTAATAGAAATTAGCCAATCAATGAATTTTGGAGGAGATGCAGCTATCCACTGTTTACATATTTCCCTGTGTGCCAACCGAATAGAGTAAAAAAGCAACCTTGCTTTGTTATCGGTTATGCTTACAGGTGAGTCTACACATCCAAAACTAACCAGCAAGGCGCTTACCTTAATATCCATATCCAGCACAGTAGACAGAACCCTACTCACATCATTCCAGAAAGGCTGAATCCCCGGAAATTCCACAAACATATGTACAAAGTTCCTCTATTGTCTCTATAAAGTTTTTAGCTGGTTCTCTGATTTTCTAGAAGATGGGTGAGAGGAGAGGGAAAGTAGTAAAAATTTTAATCTTGTCCTGGAATGTCAATGGTTTTAGGGTACGAGGGCAGTGTGTCAAAATTATACAATATCTAAAAGACTGTCCAGCCCAGATCATTATTCTGCAGGAAACTCAGAGGAGGAGGCTTTGGACCTTTTTAGAGCTTACAATTGGATCTCCCAGGTGCTGTGCACATCCTATACGGGTGTAACAAAGGGAGTGGCGATTTGGGTAAAAAGGGGGGCACAGGTGTTTCTTGGGCCACAGATCTCTGATAAAGCTGGTAGGTGGTTAATCGTTAGAGCTACGATTTCGGGGCTAGCAGAATTAATAGAAGTTCATCATCCTATTATTTTGGCTGGGGACTTCAATGCAGTTTTGGATTACTCCTTAGATAGAACGTCACGTAGCAGAGCACGCGCCGATTTAAAAATGTCCACATTTATCAAGCAAATGGTAGCTCAGTTGGGTCTTTGTGACATCTGGTGACAGTTGGTAGGGAGAATAAAAGGCTTTACCTTTTATAAACAAAAATATAGGCACCAATCGAGGATTGACTTTTTTCTTATAGATATGGATCTGGCAGATTGTGTCCAAAAGGTTGAGCATGTGGGAGTTCATTTGTCGGACCACTCAGCCGTGGCCCTACATTTGAAGTCACAACAGAGAATCTCTCCTTCAAGATGGACCCTAGACCGTACAATTCTGCAGGAAGAAGAAGCTATGGCAGCATTATCCAGAGGGACAGAAGAGTTTTTTCATCTTAATCAGGGGTCAGCAGCATGTGGAATAATTTGGGATGCATATAAAGCCTTTCCGAGGGGCAAGTTAGGGGTGCTGGCAGCTGAAAAAAGACGTAGTTATTACAATGAAGTGTCAACTATCGAGGAACAGGTTCAGGCCCTTGAGAAAGATCTGACTGATCCCATGACAGACGAAGAAACCCAAGAAAGCCTGTTTGAAAAAATACAGGAAGTAAAAGCTAAGCTGGCAGTTATTATACAAGAGAGGGTAAGAAAGAAATGGGATGCCACAGGATTGGCTCATTTCGAATATACTCAAGGCTGCAGCAAGCTGCTGGCCTGGAAAGGGAAAAAGGAGCAGGTGAGAAGCAGGATAGAGCAGGTTAAATGTGAAAAAACTGGAGATCTTATCAGTGACCACAGGGAGATCGAGCGTGCTTTTCATAGCTATTACAGTAGGGTATATCAAGAAAATCTAAAACCCACCAAAGATGAGTTTAAAGTTTGGCTGGAACAGGGTTCAAGTAGTAAACTTTCAGTAGAGAAGAGCAGGCAGCTGAATCGGGAGATTGAGGCGGGGGAAGTGGATACTGCATTGAGACAGGGTGGGAAAGGAAAGCCCCTGGTCCCCACGGTCTATCTCTTGAGGTATATAAAGTACTGGCCAGTGCACTTTTCAATGGGGGCCAATTTGCCAGCCTCATGGGATGAAGCTAACATCTCCCTAATCTTGAAGCCAGGTAAAAGCCCCAAAAATTGCGATTCGTATCGGCCAATATCTTTGCTGAATTGTGACTATAAGTTCTTTGCAAAGATACTGGCCGATAGGTTAAATGGACCAATGGCGGAGCTGATCCATACGGATCAAAAAGGGTTTATCCAGGGCAGGTCTTTGAAAGAGCTGACCATCGCATTGATGGGATCGATTGATTGACCTGACATCCGCTTATGAGCTCCCACTTGCGGTGATAGCTTTAGATGCCACTAAAGCTTTCGACCGGGTAAACTGGGCCTTCTTGCGGACTTTGGTAGAGTCTGTAAATCTGGGCCAGAATTTTTGTAGAACTTTGGAGGCTATTTATAGGACCCCAAGGGCTAGAGTGCTTGTCAATGGCTGCCTGACAGACTCAGTTCTCATCAGTAGGGGAATGAGACAGGGGTTCCCCTTATCGCCACTCCTATTTAACTTATATATTGAGCCCCTTGCCAGGAAAATAAGAGAGGGTTTGGAGATTGCACCTTTTCAATATGAGGGCTGGTGCAAGAAATTCGGCCTTTATGCTGATGATATTCTTATCTTCTCGAATAACGTACAAAATACCCTAAGCCGTATTATAGCTCTAAAAACAGATTTTGGAAACATTTCGGGTTATGAAATAAATGGGAATAAGATGAGGTCATGACCTGGAATTTGGAAGCAGGGGAAGTACCCAATAGGGAGGCAATGAGGTATTTGGGAGTCATGATTCCACAAGACATCTCAAAATTAACTAAAGTTAATCTGGAGAAGGTAATGAAAGAGATCAGCGGGCTCTTAAAAATTTGGGCACATCTCCAGCTTACTTTACTAGGCCGGGTAAACCTAGTAAAAATGATGATCCTTCCAAAACTAACTTTCCTGTTTGACACCATTCCCCTCCCATTTGAAAAGGAAGTGCTTAAAAAGCTGCAGGGTCAAATAGGTAGCTTTATATGGTCAAGCAAGGGGCCCAGAATAGCCTGGAAGAAATTGAGGAGGAGGGTGGAGAAAGGGGGCGTAGCATTACCAGATCTGCTTTTTTATTCATGGGCCTTTTTGTTACAAAATTGGAAAATGTTGCAGAACACACCGACAAATTCAGATATTGGGAGATTGCTGGAAGTAATGGCAAGGCAGGAGTCAAGGGGTAGTGTTGGCTTTATGTTTAAATATGCAGACCCTAACTTTTTTAAGAAAGTCAAGCTAAAGATCTTGAGAGGCCTGGCTGAGACCTGGTATAGGGTCAGAAAAGTCTTAAAAATACCATACTTCAGTCAAATGGCCTCTTTTTGCTATTTGGGACTCACCTGACAAAAGATGCACTAGCTCGACCTATTAGAGAGGCTGGTTTAAAGAGATGGAACAATATGATGCAGGATGGTCTCTTAATAAGTTGGGATTCGTTCAATCACCTCTTGGGACAACAAATGTCCAGATTTAAATACATGCAAATACATAGTTGGTTTCAGGACCCAGGTACAGTGAAAGGAAGTCCAAACGAACTGGAGGACAGACTTCTGAATGAGACTGTACTTAAAAAGGAGCTTGCAACAATATACTGGCTGCTGGTAGAACTGGAAGATGGGGCCTTCACACTACCAACTGAACTGTGGGGAAGATGCTTGCTGGAATATTCAATGGAAAATAAGTGGCAAGTATCAATGGCTATGTTATTTAAATTAGTAAAACCAGCACACCTAAGAAGAAACCATCTTTTCTCCATTCATACAGCCTATTGGACGCCCCAGAGATTGTCAAGGTTCGGGAGCAGAGGAGATGTGGTCTGTCCTAGGTGCAGTAGTCCAAGAGAGGACGATATGCAAATCAGTCTTGACCCTGTGCCTCATGGGAACAGTCCAGCCCGAACTGCCAAGCCAGGTCTTCCCTGGACTGGAAACAAGCATCCTAGGACCGGTCTGCTTGAATGCGGGCAAGTAAACCGATGACACCTCCACTTTTAGCAAGAAAGAGTGTTTGCTCTGACTTGGCGGGAGCTGTCAAAGGTCCTGCTAAGTCACAGCAAACAGCTATGTCCCGGGGGTGGGAACCCTGGGACATAGCAGGAGCGGCCAGGTGGGTGGTTGTCCCCAGGGTCATGTACAATTCCAGGAAGGGGTTGTGTGGGCTTCTCCTCCTCTGCACGGCCCACCCCAGGGAGGAGGTGGTCACCAGGGCAGATAACAGCCTGGGAGTGGGGCTGCATGGTCCCCCTCCTTCTTTAAAATAAAAAAACCCGGTAGATAATGATCCCTGGGGTTTCAGGGGGTCTGTTCTGCCCCTGCTTCATAATTAAAATAGCCCCAAGGAGGTGGTGGTCCTCGGGCTCAGGGGGTCTGGCCAGATCCACCTAAGCATTTTTTTTTTAAAACCTGGGGGAGATAGTGGTCCCCGGGTGTGGTAGGGTCTGCGAGGCCCTCCAAGTATTTAAATAGAAGAACTAGGGAGGTGGTGGTCCCCTGGCATTTTGAAGCACTTGGAGGAGCCTTTTGCGCCCTTTCCATTTTTATAATATAACATTACCCCTACCCATGGGCTACAATTAAAACAAGCATGTGAGCCCGCACTTGCTTTTTTTATTTTGCTGCAAATTGGCAATTTACAAGACCAAGGCTTTGGGGTCAGGGTTTTCCTACCATGCCTCCTTTTCTTTTTTTTACAATTTTTTTGTGGGACTCAGCTGAAGCGAGTCCCAAGATGACTGCCAGCACTCCCTGGTAGAAAAGTTGGCAGTCAATCAGAGCTCTGCATTTTCCTGTATGAGCTCGTTATATTTTAAGAAGTTGTCGTGGCCACAGATATCACAAACTGTATTTTCTTAAATTTCTTGACAACTACTAAACAGTTTTACACCAAATAACAAAAAGCACAATCTGCATAATCAGATCTACCATTCTGCCAAATTTGGTGCAATTCTATCCAGCAGTTCAGGCTGCAGGTGTGTCTGAAGGTCCTATGGAAATTAACATGGGAAAACACACTTTTTTGACACCCCTTTTTCTCAACCCCCCCCCCAACTTGGCGGATCACCCTGAAACTTTCCATGCACAACAATACCCAACTGTACACTTTTGGGGGAAATTTTTGTGAAGATTCTTCAAACTGCGTGTTATATTCCCGAGTTAGGTCCATGTAGTGAAGCAGCTTATTTCTTACATAGCCCTCTCAAATAGCATTTCCAGCTGTGACCTTTTGCAGACATTTGCACGCACGAGAATGTTGGATTCGTTTCTCTGAAACTAAACTCGTTTTTACCTCTAGCTTCGCACAGCATTATCACAATGCCCTGAACATCATGTACAAGGTCCCTTTTCGCAGTACGTACAAATGTCATCACTATCTTCAGCCACGGAGCGACATGGCTATCAACATCACTAATCTATGCACACATTGCAAGTCTGCTTCCTAGTATAAAAAATGAGCATCCTGATAGATTAGCAGAGGAGGTACTTCCACTGACACAGAGGGTCCTTAAATGCTGAGAAATCACCATGCAGTGGGTCTTACATCTAGTGAGCGGTGTCCAGTTTGTGACCAGCACAGGGTCCTTCACTCTATTTCACAAGGTAATGGGGTTGGATCGTCCTTTGGGGGGAGTCTTAGCTCTACACCAACACACACTCTAGGTACTTAGAGTAGGATTTGCATACTAGGAGTATGCTAGAAGACTGCCTTGTTAATAAGCCTGCATATATACATTGTTTAGCAACATGGTAGAACTATATCTGCTATTTATGCTTTTGGATCTTGTAATACGTTTTTCTACTTCTGTCTACTAATCATTGCAGCACACATATTTTATGCAAGAATAACGTTGGTTTAAAAATATTATTGAAAAGTCCTCCTGTGTATTCTGTGTATATTTCCCAGAGAATTAGTGAGCACGAGTGACTGAGCAAAATGTTCTGTACTGTTTCCACTATCCCTGAGGGTCAGGGTGGTCATGTTCAGTGGTTGCCACAAACCCATTCGCTCCCTCATAGGTTTAGGGGGGCTTATGGTGACACTGTGAGCTAGCTGGTCTATATTCCAACATATCCTGCAGGGTGTCCAAGACCAGTCTTGACACCAAGCCCTTAGTTTATGCTGTCCAAACAGTGAGCTGTTATAATCAGAGGTGTCAACCAAGACTCTGCAGCCCCTGCAGTGCAGGGGGTCCCAACCCTTTAGGAGGCCCCCTACTCTTCCCTAGGCCAATGACTATCTGTGAGAAATGGGAGACTCGGGCCCCCCACCATATTCTGCAGGGGCAGAGGCATCATTTTTTGTTACACCACTGATTATAATTTATTTGTATACTTGATAATGGACCTCATTACAGTGAACAAGCCCTTGTTACTGCAACTTTCTAAAACATCTCAAAATGGATATGCATCTGCATCTCTTGTGCATAGTGTTAATATCCGTGAATACGATGTCATTACACACCATGAAATATGCAGGCCCGACCACGGTAATTCCAATAAATGCAATGTCAATGCACGTCAGTAGAAACATCTATGCAAGCATAACAATGTTGATACCAGTAGAAACAATGTCAATGTATGCCATAATCTATGCATGCTTAACAATGTTAATATTTGGTAAAGACACTATCGATGTGCGCTATGGCAACTGCACGCACAATACTGAGAATGTCAGTAAAAATGATATCACTAACCGACATGTTAATTGTACACAATTTAGTGAACTCATATCATTGCTGTTGGATCCTCGAAAGGTGACCTCCCAATCAACCTTGAGTCAGAGATATATGGTCAGAGAGGCCCTGCAACCCAACCCGAGCCTACCGATTGACAGGTCACAAGTGGGGGTACACTTAGCCCATAGACAAACTCGCACCGGGGAAAATCCTGGTCGATCCCACAGATACGCAGTCATGCCACAAACAGGGCTTGGGAAAGTGGCTCCAATAAAACCTGTTTGGTCAAAGGTGTGTGTTCCAAAACTACCACAAAGATGGATGCCACACACAGTTAGGAACACTCAGCCAATAAGGACACAGCATGCATACCACATGTATTGATCACACACTCCCCACGCCAGACATCTAGACACATACACACTAGCCCACACTAGCTCTCCCAAAAGTCCAGGGCCACCTGTGTCCCCCTTATCAGACTTGTTGTTTATGATTAGGCTAAGAATGCCAGATCGGTATATTGTACCTCAGGAACCGTATAAATGGTTGCCCAAACCTGATGAACAATGAGAAATGAGAAGCTTTCTTCAGACTCTACTATGTGGATACTCTCAAGGCCCCTGCGTTTAATTAGACCTACTTGTTCCTGTTTTGCCAAACAGGGCCAGACTGGGAACCAAAAACCGGCCCCCCACCCGTGCGGCCCACCGGGGGATTGCCCGGTGCCCGCTACGGCCAGTCCAGCCCTGTTGCCAAACACTAATTCTCTTTTCAGTTTTTTAAGGAACATTCATATCCGAGCAACAATAGCTAAAAATACAGAGAAATAGGATTACATAAAGCCCTTCTTCCATGTGACGAAAACATAATCACCTCCTGCACTGCATTGGTGCATCTTTAGTCAGGATATTCACTAAGCCAACCCAGGCCTCTGTAATAGATTGACTTTTCTTCACTGCAGCGCGTTGGCTTCGGCATTAACGCCAGACGCGCCTCCGTGGAGATGCGGACATGTGCTTCCATGCAGATAAGGACGTGCGGCCTCGCGCCCTTTGATTCTCGCTCCCAGAGTTCATCGGCCCCGTCAGCGCCTGATATACTGCGGGAACCTCGCCTTGTACTTGCAGAAAAGACACACGTTTCGACACTTTTTTTTTTCAATGCAAAGGCCAAACAGCTCATAAAGGATCACTCACACCGAATGTCATTTAATTGATCCTTGACTGCAGACATCATTTGTTTTGCATTAGGCTGGGAAAGGAACATTCAGCTGGGGCCTGCTCTCCTGTGATTTAGCATGCAGATCTTTTGCCATCTGCCCTTCAGAAGTCAAGGTTCAATGTGAACAAATTCCCATAAAAATTAATACGACAAATATAACCATCACCTCCTCCCGTACAACTTTTGCAGCAAATTATATGCGTGGAATATATGTATTTAAAGGGGCTAACTGGTGCATTGTGCCAGACTACATCTCAAAACCCAAGCTGTCATCATCATGCCAAGAAACTTTGTCAGAGACCTTAAAAGAACCTTTAGATTGCCAATTACATCATTCAATATTTGATCAATATCGTCAATGCGCTGCACAAGAGCACTATGCTTATGTGCTGCGAATGGAAGTTGTGAAAATATAAATAGGTATAGAAAGCAGCACGGATTTGTACTGCACATGGAAATAGCCCTTTTTCTTAACCCCATGCCCCACACTGCTGTTCGGAAATATCGTTAAGTGTTTGCTATGAACGTGTAAACATAATATTGTGTTTGCAATAATTCAAGTTGCAGAATTATATAGATGTACAATCTGTGTTAGTTTTACCCGATACGCTGGACATGTGTGCGCATAACATACCACTAGCACATTGGTGTTTTTTAAAATAATGTTTTAGTAGGATCTACGAGAAAAGAACGGCCATATGCAATGCATCATTGTGTTGTTTGAAAGTAACTTGTGATTCTGCACTGTCCATGGCCAAACACCAGAGGGCTGTGTATAGCATATATAAAAGCAGTTTCATGATATGCATAAATTTACATTGGTTGCTGCACAGTGTTTCCCTTTAACTACCATGAAAGTACATTCTGACTCCCGTCTCTTACTGAGAAAAGCATCCTACAACGATTAGGTCTGTGAGATATAGTCTTGGTTTAGGAATGTTCAACTGCATTGAGTGGCAACTGAATATGATCCACTTTGTCATTTTGACAACATTGACACAGGAGTCCAAAAATCTATCATTCCAATAAAGATCTCTTTACTACCTACGGGAACAGATTCCAAACTAGTGATCTTTGCAAGATCTTAACTGTACACAATCTATTTAAAACATTCTGCACATTTCTGGCACGAAAGCCTCTCGTTAAAATACACGGAAACAGAACATATAGGATTAAGTAATCATTAATGAACAATTTGCAAAAAAACATAAATTTCAGATAAGCTCAGGAATTAAGCACCGTCATAGTTTTGCACATTCAACCCTGAGGAGTGAAAGACCTAGGGCCATATTATCAAGGAACGGCGAAAACATTATCGCCGCTTTAGCGGCAGGAAACTGCAGCTAAAGCGGAGATAATGGGCTTGATAATATGCCCTTGTGAATTCCCATAGGAGCCCAGGTTCACACCAGAACCTGGGCTTCTATGGAAATTCACAAGGGCATATTATCAAGCCCATTATCGCCGCTTTAGCGGCAGTTTCCTGCCGCTAAAGCAGCAATAATGTTATCGCCGTACCTTGATAATATGGCCCCGTCTTCTCTCAATTTATAATCTCCAAGGGGCATATCAGCAACAAATTGCGATAATTATCGCACAGCGCTCTTAGCGCATTTTTTTTTATCGCAGGCGAAGTCCTGGTTTTATCGCAGTGGTAGCGACGTATCAAAAACGCACCGCTACCCGGCGATAGCTACCATTTCCGGCGCCAATGGATGGCGATAAATCCTGAGGGTCGGCGATAAAAAAACACGCTAACGTGAGAAAAGTCGCAATGGGCCAATTATCGCCAAAAGCGGCCCAATAATTGGTATCAGCTCTGCATTTTGCACGCTGCAAGCGGAAAAAAGCACCATAAAATGCCTCCAAGCAGGGAAAAAAAAAGAAAAAAATGGAGAACACAGCAGAAAGCAGGAGAGACATGGAGGAAGCTGGGACCAGCGCTGAGCCAACAACCAACCCCCCAGCTAGCCAGGAGGAGCAGACAGAGACCCAGGTGAAGGCCAAGAGGAAGAGGAACCCCAGGTTCAGCCACCAGGAAAATCAGGTCCGGTATGCCCTGGTGGCTGAACATCAGCAGGAGATTTTCATAAAACGCACAGTGCCATTGTCCAGAAAAAAAGATATATGGGAGGACATCACGGCTAAGGTCAATGCTGCTGGAGAGAGGAAGAGGAGGACAGTGGACGAGGTTAAGAAGCGCTGGAATGACAGCAAGAAAAATACAAAGGAGAAAATAGCAGCCAACCTGAAGGCAGCTATGGCGACTGGAAGTGAGAGTCCAGTGCCCCTGCTAGAGCTGGATGAGCAGGAGGAAATGGTGGCCCAAGTCATCACAGAGGAAACGGTGGTCGGAGTGCCGGGTCGGGATACTGCTGAATGTGAGCAGACACAACCACAGGGTGAGTACAAACTATGGAGTGGGTGGACAGGGGTGGATGGGCACAATGGCACACATGTACAATAAATAGCATTGCATACCCACAATTACTGTGGTTCAGGTGCCAGATAGCCCTGTGCATGGTAGCATGGACACACATCACCTGATCCAACAAAAACATTGCAAGACAAATATTGGCGGATACACTGACATTAAAATGTGCTCTGAAAAGTCAGCCAAACACAGTCCAGGTACAACATCAGACCACAAAATAAGTGCAACATCAAATAGCAAAGTGCCACATCACCTAGAGATGTTGCAGGCTGCCAAAATGCAACCCTTGCACCATCACAACATATATCCAAATCATCTTCACAAGGCCACATCTCCCAGATGCCCAAATGAGTATGCAGTGTGAATGTCACTGATCACGTGCACGAGTAAGCATGCCAACAACAAGCTCAGTACACCTGCAACATTGCACATGTGTCTGACTTGTGTGCAAGGTTGTGCGTGGCCATCAAGGGTGACTTGGATGGCCACACACAACCTTGCACACAAGCCAGAGACATGTGCAATGTTGCAGGTGTGCTGAGCTTGTCGCTGGCATGCTTACTCATGCACGTAATCAGTCACATTCACACTGTATACAAATTAGGGCATCTGGGAGATGCGGCCTTGTGAAGATGATTTGGATATGCGTGGTGATGAGGCAAGGGGGACATTGTGACAACCTCACGCATTGCCAAGCAAAATGCCCCCTTGCCTGCACATGCAGTGCAGTACTGCGTACAGCAAGATGAGAAAGCATCAAGTGAGTCTGCATACTGGCAACACATGCAATGTCCCAACAAAGTGACCATGTAGGCCGATGGCCAAAAGAGTCATATGACTAAATGCACACATGTAGCAGACTGTACTCATGGGCAATGGCATGCAATGAGCAGGGGGACAATATCTGCAACACCACGGTATGTGGACAATGCATGTAAGCAATGTGTCTCACAAACTTGTACTTCTTCACTTGTTGTGACAAACTCACACAACCACAATGTCCAAGTAAAGAAGTATGCTAAACAAAGTATGACAACAAGCAAGGATAGCAAATTTGCCACAAGAAATTAACAAGCCACAAATAGCACACTCAATCATAAGGTCCATTTACACTCATCCACCCCCAAGTGTACACATCGCGCATACTGAAAACAGCATTCCACCTCTGTCATCATTTGAGTTGGCCATCACACGATCATGTGCATGTCAATACATCCTTCATGGTAAGTCAACTGTGTCATTGAAGAAACAGCCCGTCATGTTAATAATCACCCACACTCAAAGCCAGGCATTGATTATCCGGAACCAGCACTGCATGTATCATCTATGTCTGCAGCTGCGTGACACGTACACAAATACACATCACCATGACATTCGCATCCGTTGAGAGGGTTGCACTGACAAGGCCTAAACAACATAAATACGCATCTGAAAATCAACATACTCAAAATCATGTACCACACACCAGTAAAGGCCATCATAGGGTGATCTGCTGGGCTGTGATGTGGGGTGGGGGAGGTGCAGTGTGGTGGCTAGCAAACACCGGAATACAGATGAATGTAGGTAAGGAGACATTGAAATCATAAAACTGATTTTGTTGCGCGCCCTCCATCGCAAAATGCGATGCAGGGCGCACCACGAAATCATTTCATTTATTTAAAGTCTACTTACCTGCATTCATCCGTATTCCTGTCCATACTACCCACCACCCTTCCCCTCCCCACGTCACCGCCTGGCATTTTTTTCTTTTTTTTTTTTCAACAAACTTTATTAGGTTTTTGAAAGCAAGACCTTGACATCTCCCAAATCACCAACCTAGTCCCCCTCCCCTCACTATGATGTACAAGCGTACAAGCATAGGATCCTTGGCTCATTCCTATGACATTTCTCCTCTACTTCCTTGAAGAATAAGAACCATGTAATAAGGGGAGTAACTTCCAATATCAATGGAGCACATATAAAGAAACATCATTATTCCTAAGAAATCTATCCTAAAACTAATTTCCCCCTCCCCCTCCCTCCAGGCATGTCACATCCCATGTTACTCTGTACTCTTCGATAACCATTAGCAGTGCGTAATCGGTGGTCTCCAGAAGGTAAACAATAAAAACCCCTTATACAGGCTGCCGCTTTAGATTCACTCATCATGCATATCTCCAATGGGGTCAAATGTTTATATCTACTCGCTATAAAGGGTCTACCCTGTTACCAGCTCTCCCAGCTCAGTGTCGTCTTCGCTCTCAGTGTCTGGTTCTTTCAATAGTCCCACCAAATGTTCCCATGCCCTAGCCGCCTCAAGTGATCTCTTGCTCCCCGTTCTCTTGGCTAGGTGTAGGCTAACTATCCCATCACATTCTGTCCATTTGGTGAACTCTCTCTTCCATTGAGCTAAACTCAAGGCCCGACTCGCATTCAAGTGCATCGTAATTTCCCTCTTGGCCACTACCAATCCCATATCTATAAAGTTGCTGGTGATCTTAGTTTTAGCTGTGTGGGGGAACCAATGCAGTATGCAAGTCCCCAATGCCAGATCTAGCTCGCTGTCCGTCACCACCTTCAATAGTGCCATTACTCCAGTCCAATAACTAGCCAGAAGCGGGCACCCCCAAATCATGTGAGGGAAGTTTTCTCCCTCTCCCCGACACCTTGGGCATTCGTCTGAGTCAGTGTTGAAATATGCTTTGATTTTCGCCGGCGTGAGGTAATCGCGATGTAAAACATAAAAATGAAGCAATTGAAAGCGGGCGTTCATGGTGCTCTTCCACGCTCGCTCTACAATCTCAGCCCAAGCCCTTTCCGGTATCTCTCTCCCTACATCTACCTCCCATTTTTGCTTTAGTATGTCCAAAGGGGGCAGCTTCTCAAGAGTCATGCGCTTGTACATGCATGTGACTGCCTTAAACTTCCCCACTGCTGTCACTATGTATTGGCTCCCTAAAGAAACCTTAGGTTCTGCTTGGCCCTCTTTCCAATGCGCACGAATAGCCGCAGTGATCGCTGCATGGAGTAGGAAGTCCCCCCTCTTAAATCAAATCTCTCCTGCAGAGTACAGAAGGTCACTGCCTGGCATGACACACAAAACGGTCCACCACTGCCACACACACTCCACATGTGGGCCCAAAGTAGCGGGTAATGGGTGTGAACACTGTCTGCTCAGACAGCAACAAAAATTGCAATACATGCTGCACCATACTCAGAAAGGGTAATCCAACTGAAGTGCAGTAAGCAATACATGCAAGATTAAACATGACAGACGCAATGCACACAAGACAAATCACAAGTAGCCAAAGCTACATAGAGGCACATGTGTCCTACATAGTGCAGTTCCGTTGAAAAAGCAAGTAGGCCCTCATTGCCAATGTGCCAAAAGTGGGCCCTCCTCACACATAACTAATCGCACACAAAACACATGCACATGTGCAAGACCCTGCAAATCTGCAGGTCTATCAGCCACACTGACAAGGCAAGTGACAGGGCATGATGAATACCACGCCTGCAGGACAAACATATTTACATGGTGCAGGACACCTCACTGATGTGGCGGAGTGTGGAACACATCCTTAAAGGAGCAGGTCACACACTGACACAACCTTCTGTACACACAACCCCTGATGTGAACAGGACACTTGATGACCTATTATGCACAAGTGTCACATTTCTGACCAAGACACATAATCACCACAGCTTTCCACATGTCAGCATTGTACATTCACAGAAGTCAAATGTTCATTTCATGAAAGGGACAAGGGCCAGCTAAACAAAAGCAGCAGGTGTCACTATCACACAATGCAGTGCACACACATACAAATCTGAGTACATCAACATTGCCTACTAGGTGTTACGGACTGCATTAGTCACACAACACAAAAGAGGACACAACAGGTAGCGTTAGTGTGTAGACACTGTTAAGACACATTTCTCACATAGGTAAATTGTGATATTACAATGTACAAGTATACCCTCACATCCGTGATGTCCTTGAAAAAATCACCATCCAGAAAATACTATGCATCTTGTACAAAAAAGTCAGAATGTACAGTCTCCCGCAGTCTGCTTGTAAAATCAAATAATGCATGCTCATACATGTAACACACTGCTAAACTGTATCTCCCATACAAATTGCAGAGGGAGAGACAACACCTCCTGGACAGCAGAACGACCCACTCCTCACCGATGACTTGTACGATTGCCCCACCATCAACCAGGATGAATTTCAATAGATCCTGGACTCCCTTGGCACCCCACCTCCAGGAGCATGGCCACCCAGCAGCATTGCGCCATGCCCACCCCCTGCACAAACCACCCAGCAGCAAGCACCTTCCACCACAGCTGCCTTACAGTACCTTGATGACCCATATCAGGCCTTTCACCGCTGTGTGCTTGAGGTCCAGCGGGAGACACATGACCAGGTGCGGGTGGGGTTGGAGAGCCTGGCAGCCAAAATGGACGACTTATGTGGGTGTCTGAGTCACATCCTGGACCACATGCAGAGGATGGCAGACATCCACATCACCCTCAATGCTATCCAACGCTCCCTGGATGACATTGCTGGAGTCATGATCCAGAGAGTTGACACACTGTCCCAGCAGGGAGGCTTCAGTAGTGTCTGTGCAGAATTGTCACGACTTGCACGGATAATGGAGATCAGGGAGCGGATGGAAGTACAACAGATGGCTGCCATGGCTGAACACCAGCGCAATGTTGCTGGGATATACCAGGCCCTGCATCTGCACGTCACATCAGTGCCGCCCCATGGTCTGGTGCCAATAGTTGCTGCTGCTGGTGCATCCACATCCTCAGCTCCGCACCCTAATGTGTCTGTGCCTTACAGTGCTGCACCCACCATAACACCACCCACATGTGAGACACATGACACATCAGAGGTCGAAGATGAGGATGAATGTGCCATACTGGTAAGGCAAAAGTACTGCAAACATTGACGTCTAAAGGCCTGTTTCACCTTTGTATTTTTCTTACCATCATTACACTGATCTTTCTCTTCCACTGTCTTCCAACGTCCCCCAACACTCACCTTGGACCCACACATGGACTTCCACAATTCTTCTATTTCTTGACAATGGCACTGCAAACTCTGCCTCTTCCCTTGGCTCTGTCACTCCCGATGAACTCTGTCTACCACTCTAACGTGCATCCATCCAATGTTGGGTTGTATGGGCTGGTACAAGTCCAGTCTACCCCTCGTACTGTAAATACATTTTTCGAATTCACACAGATGTGTGTTTACATGACCAATCAAGTATTTATCTAAGTCAAGAAGTAATGGGCTGTGAATCCACAAGAAGGTCCACCAAGGGAAATACAATCAACGTACATGTGTTACCTGACATGGATAGGCAGTGAGATGTTAAAAATCAATCAATCAATTAATCAATCAGCACATTAGTAAAGCACACTACTTACCCGTGAGTGTCTCAAGGAGCTGGGGGGGGGGATGCTGCTACTGCTTAAAAGCCAGGTCTTGAGGAGTCTTCTGAAGGTTAGCAGGTCCTGGGTCTGCCATAGGAGGATGGTGAGAGTGTTCCAGGTCTGGGCCGGTGAGGTGGGAGAATGATATGCCACCAGAGGTCACTCTTCAGATGCGGGGAACTGTGGCGAGGTTGGCAGAGCGGAGCTGGCAGGTTCGGGTGTAGAAGCTGAGTCGTCGGTTGAGGCATGCTGGGCCGGTGTTGTGGAGTGCCTTGTGAGCGTGGGTGAGGAGCTTGAAGGTGATCCTCTTGTTGACGAGGAGCCAGTGCAGGTCTCTCTGGTGGGGTGTGATGTGGCTGCGGCGAGGGATGTTGAGGATCAGGTGTGCAGAGGCGTTTTAAATGCATTGAAGTCGTTTCAGGAGTTTGGCCGAGGCTCCTGCATAGAGGGCGTTTTTGTAGTCCAACCTGCTGCTGACGAGGGCCTGGGTGACCGTTCTCCTTGTTTTGGTGGGGATCCACCTGTAGATCTTGCGGAGCATGTGGAGGGTGTTGAAGCCGGAGTACCAGATGGCGTTGAACTGCTTTGTCATGGAGAGAGTAGAGTCGAGGATGAACCGCAGGTTGTGTGCATGGTTGGTGGGTGTTGGAGCTGTTCCCAGTGCTGTTGTCCACCAGGAGATGTCCCAGGCCGAGGATGAGGACTTCCGTCTTGTCCGAGCTTAGCTTCAGTCGGCTGATCTTCATCCACTCTGCAATGGCTTTCATTCCTTCATGGAGGTTGGTTGTGGCGGTGAGGGGGTCCTTGGTGAGGGAGAGGATCAGCTGGGTGTCATCAGTGTAGGAGATGATGTTGAGGTCGTGCAGTCAGGCAATGTGGGCGAGCGGTGACATGTAGATGTTGAACAATGTCGGGCTGAGGGATGAGCCCTGGGGTATGCCGCACATGATTTCGGTGGATTCGGAGTGGAAAGGGGGGAGGTGGATGCTCTGGGTTCTGCCGGAGAGGAAGCAGGTGGTCCAGTCCAGAGCCTTGTCTCGGATCTCCGCGTCGTGGAGGCTTGTGCTTAGGGTGCAGTGGCATACAGTGTCGAAGGCGGCTGACATGTCCAGGAGGATCAGGGCCGCTGTTTCTCCATTGACCAGCAGGGCCCTGATGTCATCGGTGGTGGCGGTGATGGCAGTTTCGGTGCTGTAGTTGCTGCGGAACCCGGACTGGGACGGGTCCAGGATGCTGTTCTCCTCGAGGTAGCGGGTCAGTTGTCTGTTGACAGTCTTCTCGATGACTTACTCCTGAAACAGGAGCAGGGAGATGTGCCAGAAGTTCTTGAGGTCCTTGGGGTCATCCTTGGGTTTTTGGAGTAAGGCATTGATCTCGGCATGCTTCCAGCTCTCCGTGAAGGTTGCTGTCTCGAAGGAGATGTTGATGGGTTCCCCGAGATGGGGTGCGATGGTGGTGCTGGCTTTGTAGAAGATGTGGTGTGGGCATGGGTCTGACGGAGATCTGGAGTGGATGGTGTTCATGATTTTGATGGTGACGGCCTCGTTTATGTTGGTCCAGGAGAGCAGGGGGTCGGTGCGGATGGTGTCCGTGGGGACGGAGGTCTCAGTGGTTGTTGGTCCGGCCGTGACATTGAAGCTGTTGTGGATGTCTGCGATCTTGCGATGGAAGAAGGTGGCAAGGGAGCCACACAGGTCTTATAAAGGTGGGATGTCGTTGGTGCAGGAGAGTTCCTTCATGATTTTGAAGAGCTCTTTGGTATTTTGTGAGTTGTTGCCTAGGCAGTCTTTAAAGGTGGCCCTTTTGTGGATCTGATGAGGTGATGGTGTCTGCGGGTGGTGTTTTGTGGGCTGCGTAGCTGTCCGGTGTCTGTGCACATTGCCATTTCTTCTCTAGCTTTCGGCAGGTTTGCTTGGAGTCCTGAGGTCTTCAGTGAACCAGATGACTTTCTTGCTGGTGTGTCTGTTTGAGGGTTTCGTGATCAGGGAGAGTGTGTTGGCGCAGTTGTCAAGCCATTGTCTGAGGTTGCGGGCAGTGGTGTTGGGTTTGGTGTGGTCGGTGGGTGGGCTACGGGCGAGGGTGGTGGTTAGCTGGTCTTCGGTGACTTTGTTCCAGCAGTGGCGGGGGATCTGGGGGATCTGTTTGGTGTGAGGGTGCGTGGTGGGGTTTCGGAAGGTGAAGTGGATGCATAGATGGTCGGTCCAGTGGAGTTCGGTGGTGTGGTTGAAGGAGACGTGGGAGCTTGAGGAGAATATGTGGTCAAGCGTGTTGCCGGCAGAGTGGGTGGGTGTTGTGACGAGTTGTCTGAGTCCGAGGTTGGCGAGGCTGTCAAGCAGGGCGGTGGAGTTGGTCTCATTGTTGTTCCCGAGGTGGAAGTCCAGGTCCCCGAGAAGGATGTAGTCTGTGGAGGCAAGGGCGTGTGTACTGATGAAGTAGGCGATGGAGTCGCTGAACTGTGGTCGGAGTCAGGAGGGTCGGTAGACGATCGTTCCTCTGAGGGTGGTTTTGGGATCAGTGTGGATCATTAAGTGCAGGTGTTCGGCGTTGCTAAGGATGTCGTCGGTGTTGGTCGAGACTCTGAGAGTGTTCGTGTGGACGATAGCAATTCCTCCTCCTACTCTGTTGGTGCAGTCCCTGCGGGTGATCTTGTAGCCGTCCAGGATGGCTATGGCGATGTTGTGTGCCGAGGAGGGGTTCAGCCAGGTCTCCGTCAGGAAGGCAACGTCTAGTTGAGTTGAGTAGGTCCCAGAGTTCACCGGCGTGTTTGCAGGCGGAGCATGTGTTGAGAAGAATGCATCTGAGGTAGTTGGATTCTTTCCCGGTGGGTGGATTTGCAGATCGGATGCTGGTGGAGCTGCAGTTCTGGCATGAGAAGGGTCCTTGTGTGTGTTTTGGTGCGGCCAGGAAGCAGGTGTGTGATCGTCCGATGTTGAGTGTGTGGAGGGTGCTGGCATCGTAGCGGCGTTGGGTGTCATGGCATTTGCAGGGGCCAGGCGTTCTGGCGCTGTGCGCAGTCCAGGCGCGGACTGGCCCAGACGGGCTTATCTTACATGCGCCTTCGGTGTGCCAGCGGCGCGGACACGCGGTGGCCGCCATAAGAAGGGGAGGTGGGAGGGAGGTGCAGCTCGGAGGGGGAGCAGGACGAATGGCCGTGCGGGGAGGCATGGCTGCAGGGGATGCTGCTGTGGGAAGTGAGGGCAGAGACGGGCGGAAAAAAGCCGGACACAATACAGGCTAAAGATGAAAATGGAGCAATACTACCAAATCAAGCAGAAGGGGGCACAGTGGGCAAAACAAAATTACACTGGCAACGAAGGTACAGAAGAAAAAAGAGAAGGCAGACAGTGAAGAAGGGGCACAGAGGGTAAAACGAGATTTCACGGGCTAAAATGCTGTGCCCACATTGATCAGATAGCACAATCTAGCAATGTACTGACTTTGACCCACGTCCATTGAGGAAATTTGCATGTGTGATAACATGTACAAGTCTGTCGCAGGACACAAGTAGTGTCACCCAGAAGGATAGCAAACCATAATCTCCTGGCATATCTACTTACACTGGATGTGGTGGACAAAGATTGTTGTGACGTTGCGCATTGCATATGACATACCTAGATGTTGTCACATTTAGAAATGGATTGCACATGGTTTAAGCAAACGGTCACGTGGGCGGCACACCAGGTTTAAATTAAGGCAGTGGCTGAAGACAGTGAACAACTCGTTTTTAGATGGAGAGAAAAGGATGGGTGACTCTTAGCAGGTACGCACGGGGAATGAATTGTAACAGGAAGGTTAATGAAGCATAGACACGGTCTCGTGCAGAGGGGTTGTTTGGACTTTAGAGCCACGAACATGAAAGTATGCTTTTCACATAGGGGAGGAAAGAGTATAGAGAGCAGTGAAGTGAATACGAGGTACAAAGGTTGCAAAATGAAGGGAAAGAAAGAAGAGTTGAGGTGGGTGCTGCAATCACATTAATTTAACGCATGTGATTTTAAACGGGTGAAAGGAGAAAGAGTGTTTCCCGGAACAACAGGGGATTATGACACTGTGAAAGAGGTTTTCGTTACAATTGCATGTGGAAATCATGGAGAAATGAATGACATTTTAAAAGACTTAGATTGTTTTCAAATGAGATAACTTAAATACATTATGGAGGATAATTTAGTAATGTCTGTCTCATTGTTAATTTCAGTTTCCCCTGACGAAGGGCCCACCGAGGCCCGAAATGCATTGGGTTAATAAACTGCTTCTGATTAATACAGCGCTTGTACGTGTTCTAAATTAGAGGTTCGGATGGCCCATTTTGAACATTAGAAACTTAAGGAAATGGCTTTCCTTGCATGACGGTTTGATGAGTTCCAAGAGTCAAAGAATGAAGAGTTTTTTGGAGTAAACAGGAGTAAACATGGTTTGAACTGATACACAAGATAATGCTAAACGCAGTACTGGCAGTGCCACTGGATACGGGGTGGAAAGTCGCCCTGATATGGTGTGGATACCTAGATGTTGTACACCAGATTCATATTGATGAGGAGACCTAAGGGCACATGTCTAACATACATATATGGAACTACAAAGTCAGCCACACTGTAGTTAAGTCTACAATAGTGACTGTAGCCAAAGTGCAAAGTGTCAGTCAGCCCCTACCTGTGCACAAACAATGCCAAACAAATTCAGAGCCCTCTCATGCTGTGCCCACTGTGAGCATATTGGCCAATGTGTCCATGGATGTCTGTTGAACTGCACTTAGCATATAGTCTGATTCAGTGGCAACATTTCAAGTGTGTCATCACTATGACCCAATGACAAAAGTAACAGCTGGGATGAGTGGCTATGACACTGTCGGTACAGGGAGCAATGCAACATGTCACCACTTGTGTGCAGCAGAATAGTATGCCTGCAACAAAACGTAATCAGTGGCTAAAGCATAACTTAACTTATTAAGGGTGTCACAAAAGGAAGATAGTAGAACGTAAGTTAGTATACCCAACAGTGCAAATCCTAAATACATCTGTGAATGACCTCAATTCCAAAGTCATAACTCAGTCCCACATTACTCATGTGAATCACAAACACTGTTGTGTCATGTGACGTTACCAATGGACACACATTTGACGTACATCATGCATGTAAAGGAGATTGGTCGTCCATGCACAGGAACATGTAAGGCAAAGCAAGCTAATGCACTGGCACCATGCATCAAGTGTGCCAAGGTCTGTGCAATGGAGATGGACTCAGAGCCTGGAGCATCTGATCGACATTTTTTTGACGCTATATGTGTTATCCGGGGCATACATATATCTCCATGATGGATAACTGTAGCAACGTTGATAGACTCACAATGCTAGGTACCCACGTTGAATTGTAAATGTGCAACAAGGACAGTTAATCTCTGTGCATCACAATTAGGATGTTGGATGTCACAATAAACGGTCCCTAGACTACGCCGTAAACTATACTTGCAAATCTGTCAGCCATGCAAGTTCACTGTGCTCACATCTAAGGTATCTGGACACAATCCATCCTGCTAAGTAACAGGTCACGACCATAGTTACACATACAAGGATTAGTCCAGTGATTATGAGTTGCATACAATGGAGCAAGCCCCACACCCAGCATCGTCCCTGACATCAGAGCAAGCAGAAATCAAAATAACAAGATTTATTTGACAACTGAAATGTTAGAATTCCCTACACTAACACTAATCCCTAATACTACACTAAATCTAAACTAACTACAAATATTTTTAATTTCCTAAAATCGCTACCCTAACTAATCACAAACACACCAAAAGAATTCGTACACCAACCCCCCACCCAAAGCAAAATTAAAGTTACCCCCAAATACTATCAAATTCTATTAGAAAAAAAAGAGTCAAAATCTACAACTAACTATGCCTACGCTAAAACTACTCTACCTTAAACACACAAAACATCACTAACACCACATTACATGTAAACATTAACATTGTGGAAAGGGAGAAGAGGGGGATGGGGGACAACATGGGGAGGAATCCCTGCAGTTCAAGGTGGTCACGTATTTCCTAATTCTCCCTGTTTAGGTACAGGAGTTCACTGCGAATGTCCATTAGCAAAGAATTGTTGCGAGTGACCATACGCAGGAGCTGGGCAATCGAAGCCTCCCCGTGATCCACAGGTGCAGGTGATACTGGCACCTGGGCAGGTGTGGTCAGAGGGGGATTCACAGTCTGAGGGCCCACACTGGCACCAGAGGTTGAGGGGATGGGCTGCCTGCTGATCTGGTCGTACTCCGGAAGTGCCTTCCAGGTCCCTGCTTTCTTCTCGTCACAATGCCTCCTCGCCATCTGTCGATAGCCTTTGGCGACCTTCTTCACATGGAGAAAGCGGTCCTTGGCCACCTGGAATGTATGTTGCTCAGCAGGTGTCATGTTGTCTGTAAAATATGCTCAATGTCAATTTTCAGTCCCTCACACTATGTCAAGGTCCAACATGAAATCTATATTTAAAGTTCAAAACAACATGGGATGCAACACACCACCGTAACTCTGTTAAGTCACAAACTGACCTGTTCATACAAATGTCAAGGCATGAATCATTCACCACAGGCTGTGGAGACTGACATGACAGTGCATGGCATGGGACATGTACTGACACAAAAAAATGCTAATGACACGGTCAAAATATGGCACCATTGTACACCCTGACTGTGGGTGACATATACAATTGACTTGAGTAGGGAGGCATTAGCCCTCGGTGCACAGCACCACCCTCATCCGATCCTGTGACACACTGCTGCAACTTATGTACAATGCACATGTGCAGCCCTGTGTGTCCCCCAGCAACTGTGTGCAGTTCACCAAGTCAGTGCCAAGACTTGCACTCTTGCACAAAAGTGCAAGGGTGGCTGTGTGCAGGTGTGATTGTCAACCTATTGTAAGCTCACCCTACATGCACAGGAACAAGACTGGGACATCCCTACTCACACTTACAATCATGCTGCATCATGCAACACACATGGAAACATGTTTGTTGTGTGAACGCTGACTATTGCATGATGCGCTGTTACTCACCCCACCATTACTATACAATATCTGACATTTTGCCACTGCGAGGGGGAGACATCATTTAACCAAAACTGCCACTCTTGCATGTATTGTAACCGCTAATCTCACTCCGTAGTAGATAAGAACACGCATACATTAACAACGCAAACTGTTACAATGGATTCCACATTGTAATGGCACTCTGGGGTCATGAGGGTTGTGTAATTCTCATGGCTAATGCCTACTCACAGATAGTGTCGTAGAGCCCTGCATTGTTAAATCGATGTGGCATCAGATAATACAGAGGGAAAGCATGCGTTGAAAATGCGTGTTGAGTAATGTCACCAATTGTGACAGAGGACTTTGTACACATGATCCAGAGTCAAGCATGGAATGTCCCCACGGACACAGCCTGACAACACCATTGCAGTGCACAAAGATGCAATTGCAATTAATATACACATCTTTTGAATGTGTGTGTATAACATGCCATTGACAAGCTTGGCTATAAGCTACACACTGCCACTTCTGTGAAGCTGCTATGCAGCACACCTTAGAAATCACTGTGCCAACATGTCTGAGCTTGCACGGCCTGAAAAGCACTGCCTACTTGTGCACGACGCAACACCCACTGCACACCATTTGGACGATATACACAGCATGAAACTGTGCCTTATTGAGTAGGCAGCGCAACTCAACAGGGGCGAAAATCCAAGGAGCTCATTGCCAGCACAACTTCAATGAAAATGACTAGTTTGCGGGATTAGGTGCTTGAAATTATGCACATGAATTGAAAGGTGTATCACTGACTGTTGATGGGCAAAGTCACAACTGTGAATAAGATGCATTGCCCCACCTTCACCTACCAATTTTACACAAATCTGAAATACCAAATACATCTTCACATTGTAGGCAAGGGACATGCGATACACACCCATACTGCTAATCGACAACGTGTTGCATTTGGCACAGACATTCATGACACCGCAACATGCCAATATTTATTGTCCATACTCACCAGTGGCATGTGGGTCCCGGAATCTGTCCACGTACCCCTGTGTGATAGGTTGACGTCCATCTGTGAGTGAACAAATGTAAATATGTGTTGTTACCAGACGTAAACAAATGTGACATATTCATAATGAAATCCATTACAATCACTGAAAATGCAACATCACTGTGGTGTTGCCTTACATGTTGGCCACATGACTGTGTCTACTTTGACTGCCATTCACACACAACCTGTGAATGCAGTGGCGGCCCACACAAAATATCACTGCTTAAAGACATGCACATATGAGTTGTGTCACTCAATCTCAAGGTATCATTTCTACACAGCATGAGATAAAACTTGTTCTGTGTATGATGGCATCTCTGCAGTTTGAAAAAGGAAGTTACACAGAGCTTTGTGGTGTATGACACTCTGGAGCTGTCCTATTTCCTTTGTGTCTTTTGACCTCCCAAATTCATTACCACACATTAACTATGTACAGGGGCAGCATAGCTATGGTTCAACTTTTTATGTAGGACTGCTATTTTTACACTAGATTCTGTCCCGCACATAGCTCACACACACAATGGCTTGGATTGTACATGTACAGTCACCCTTACTGTACACAAGCATACGTCATCCTGCACACAGTCTTTGCACAATTTTTCCAGCTTTGGTACCACATTGCTAAGTGTTCGTCCAGCGTAGCGGGTCACTCATAATAGCCCCCTATGCTTGTCAACATGATGCAGTGTTGTGTGTCTGATGTGAGCACATCATGCGTAGACACATTGCACTTCACACCTCACTCTGCGACTCTTTAGCAATCGGACCACTACTTAATGACGTCCACTGCAGGGACAGACGAGCAAGACCACTGACTATTTGTCAGTGAAATTGCTCTCCCCCCTCGCAGGTCCACCATTGAATGTGGGCTCCCACAAGCCCCTGCACTCTCTACTGTGAGTGTTTGAAGGCCTCCTCAATCCGCAGGTTCACTTGCGCCTCATCCCTGGTGTTCCAGTGGACATCTGTCTCCCGCTCACCGCTCCATTTTTCAATCATTAAAAATTGTTACATCACTTCTTTTCACCCTCATCCATTAACTATTGGTCTTCAATTTCAGGCCTTCTGCTACTCACTCTTATTGTCCTTTCAGACTTTTTTTCCTCCCTTGACGCACTTTTCTCATCCACCGATGCTGCCCCCGCAGGACTCTTGCCAAATGCATCACCGATATCAACTCTCCACATGCTATTGCATCCACCAACTACAACCCGCTGGGGAACCGCAACTTCCACATTGATAAACAACTGTACCCCAGCACAACATTCCTCCTGGACAACCTACACAACATTGTACTCTGCCAGATCGTGACTGACCTCACGCACTCATCAGGAACCACCCTTGCACCACTCTTCACAACCGGAAACTCAATCAGCCCCAGCCATCCCTCCAAAATTCCGTTGACTGTCCATCGATGTGTCCACTTCACATTCAAGACAGTCACCATCCACAGGAACCAGCACCTACTCCCACAAACAAACTGCACCAGAATCACTGCTCAGCATCCAAACTCATCACTCAGCAACTCCACCCCAAACATTGTAGAAGACTAGAACCACAACAACGCATCATGAAACATGCACAGATGCATCTCCAACAACGACAACACCAGAAGAAACTGTACAACCCCCCTCCCCCCGGCAGCAAGATGGTTTTAAAACAAACTTTGCAAGTCCAGACGCACTTGCCGCCGCATAGAAAAGGCATGGAGGAACAACATGCAACAGAAGACCACTACAACTTCTGACCCGCCAACAACAATCAACATCAACTCATCATGACAAACATTAGAAAAACAATGTTGACAGGATCTCCACTCATGCGCACAACATCAAAGGAATATTCAACATCATCCATGGAGTTGGCCTGACACACCAGCGAGCTCATCGACATCCGTTCCTCAAAAGACATCTGCGACAAACTCAGCATTTTTTCAAACACTAAACCATGAGCATGTACGACAACTCTGATGAAGACAACCAACACACTTAACCCTCACCAACCACCATCACCAACCGGAAACCAGCGATCAACAACTGGACACCCATCACCAACGAAGACACACCAAATGCAATGAAGCCAATCCACTTTGGGTGCCGCACGGACCCCTGCCGCACCCACATTTTCAACTTGTCTGCGAAATATATTGCACCCATACTCTGCCACACCATCAAACGCTCTCTGCATTGTTGTCCAACGACTGGAAACACGCTGAGATCAAGCCACTCATGATGGAACCCTAGGCAGACCCCACAAACATCCCAAACTACAGAGCCATCTCCCTGCTACCTATCCCAGTAAAACTAATTGAGAAAGCCATCAACAGCCAACTTGCAACCTTCATCAGACAGCACAACATTCTCGACTCCTCACAATACAGCATCATGTAAAACCACAGTCTCACCATAAACAATGATAACCTCTGAACATATCTCTTCAACAGACACCCCCTTGATGTACTTCAACATGTAAAGCCCCCCCACACCTTGTGACCCCTACTGCTGTTTAGACACTCACAATAAGCATATGATTTTTTGGATGGGTCACATGGGAGACCTCCGTTTCAATGTGGTCTTAACAGCGCAAAACATTTTCTACGCGGTCATTACAACGCAACTCGTCAATACAACTTGCACTGGATGGCACTCTACAATAAGGGATATTAGGATTGACTATTCAAACACCTTCCCTACTGTTGCACACACTGTTGTGGGAAGACTGAGTCATACAAATCCAAAGTCCTGTGCATCATGTGCAAGTGTTTTTGGTGAATTGCATTGTCTTGACCACGTTGTTACAGTATCACGGTGTTGAGACAGCATTATGACGTAATACCTTCTTGTCACCCACGTCACTTATTTATGTATGTAACATTAGTCATGGACAAAAATAGGCTTTTTACTTACCACCCTGTAGGCCAGGCATTACTCCTGTGAAATCGAGGAGGTCGGCCTCACGTGCCAGCATGTCCTGCCAGCGGTGCTTCCACTGGCGCACGGTCCGGTCCACTCCAAAGCACCGGAGCATCTGCGCACACACACACACTCCCACAGCAGCTTCTGCACTGACACATTGTACCCTTGCAGGATACGTCCTCCCCTCTCCAACATTAATGGCAGGTAAAATAGGATCATCCAAAGGAAGCCCCCCAATGCCCCCTCAGTTATCCTTCCTGACCTGCCCACAGCCGGCATCTCCCTGCACCCCAGTAACCACTCAAGCCTAACACATAATAACCTTCTAAAAAAACTGAAATTAAATACCCCTACACAAACACAACAAGACTGAGGACAGTAGACAGTTAACAATTTAAAACAATAAAAACTGATTTAACAGACACTTTTGACAGGACACAGGAAACAGCAACACTCTCTAAATCTCAGGCCAACGCCACAAACCACCAGACACCTCCTTCACTCAGAACTGTCACCAGCAATGTGCTCAAAAGTGAAAGTGAAAGTGAAGACCACTCCCCTGTGAGACAGGAAGCATGTATACATCACTTCCTGCAAATGTCCTTTGTCTGATACTGTGATGTATATGCGGCCCGTTTTGTTGAATGCGATAAAAATCTGCACGCAAATAGGCCGCAATTGTCCCAATGCTGATACAGTATTGTACAGCGATGTTTTTTCCAGAGCGCGGATGAGAAAAACATCGCGTGGGCGTGAAGATTTCACGCAAAGACCAATTTCATACACAGATGGACAGTCAGAGCAAATTTCAAATCAAAGCACAACAATACAATGAAAGGAGTGTTTTGCACAATGAAGACAGCCTACATTTTATATTTCATGACATTTGGCAGCCTAAATTGCATGTGACATGAATCATCACCACCTCAATGGCAATTTTCCCAAACATTTATTCAAAAAAATGATGTGAATCGTAAGGGCACTACTAACCTGTGGTGGTCTGTAGGTGATGAGTATGTGCGCAGATCAATCAAACAATAAGTGTGGGCATGATGTGTGCTACTCACCCGTGAGGCTCACAAGTCGCTGTGGGGAGTGCCTTGTTGTTCCACCTGCAAGTGTGCATGGTGGTGGAGTGTTTGATGTTGACTGTCATCTCGTTCATGGCTTTGCCAGCGACGTAGGTGAAAGCTCTTCCTCCCACTCTGGATTTGTGGATCCAGGGAGTCTGCGAGGGCAAGGTTGGCGGAGTAGCAGTTCCTCTTGGGGATGTTGGGGTGACTCTCTCGTGGATGTCTTTGTGTCCGATGATGTGGAGTGATTTGTAGGCGTGTGTGAGTAGTTTGATGGTTACCTTATTCTTGACGGTGAGCCAGTGAAGGTTTTGTACGTGTTGGCTAATGTGTTTGTGACATGGGGTTCTGAGGACGGGTCTGTCAGCAGCCTTCTGTATGTTTTTGAGCTTGTGTAGTGAAGTTTTGATGATCCCTGCATTGAGGGCGTTTCCGTAGTCCAGTCTGCTGGTGAGGAGTGCGTTGTTGACATTTTTGATGCATTCTGGGGTTACCCATTTGAATGTATTGCGTTGGATCAGTAGGCAGTTGTAGCTGTTGCAGGCAATGGAGTTGATCTGGCAGGTCATGATGAAGGAGGAGTCGAGGATGATGCAGAGGTTGCGTGCGTGGTCTGTCACTGAGGGCAGGCTCACAAGGGCAGAGAGCCATCAGGGGTTGTCCCATGCGGATGTGGATGGCCCGAGGATGAGGAGGTCAATCTTCTCTGAGTTGAGCTTTAGGCAGATGTTTTTCATCCAATCAGCAAGTTCTGACATTCATTCCTGGGTGCAGGGTTTTGTGTCTTTGGCTTTCTTCGTGAGGGAGAGGATGAGCTGTGTGTCCTCTGTGTGGGATGATATGCTAAGCCTGTGATGGCTGACAATAGCAGTGAGGGTGCCCATGTAGATATTGAGAAGCGTGGTGCTTAGTGACGTTCCCTGGGGTACTCCACAGTTGGTCTCTGTGGGTTCGGAGATGGAGGGGGGTCTGATCCTTTGGGTTATTGCAGAGAGGAAGGAGTGGATCCAGGAGAGGGCTGTTCCTCGTATCCCCGGGTCATGGAGTCTGGCATATGGGGTGCAGTGTGAGACGGTGTTGAAGGCTGTGTAGAGGTGTAGTAGGATGTGGGCCGCAATGTGACCCAGCTCAAGTGGCATGCGTATGTCATTCTTGGCGGCAAGGTGTGCGTTCTTGGTGCTGTACTTGCTGCCAAACCCAGACTGGGAGTGGTCCATGATGGAGTTCTCTTCAATGAAGGCAGTCAGCTGGGTGTTTATGAATCTCTCGGTGACTTTGTCCGCCACAGGGTGGAGGGAGATGGTCAGATAGTTCGTCTTGTCTGTTGGGTCATACTGCCGATGAGCAGATTTGTTCGACGTAGAGACAGGTCTTGACGGTCTTCATGAAGGTGTTCAGGGATGGTGTGCATGTGAGCTCTTCGGGTGGCTCATTTAAAGACTTGGATGCATGCAGAGATACTTTTTCTGAATTGACCCCCATTTCATCCCCAGTTTTCAGATTTGACCCCCATTGATCACCCACTTTTCAGATTTGACCCCCATTCCACAGCCACTTTTCAGATTTGACCCCCATTTCACACCCAGTTTTCAGATTTGAACCCCATTTCTCACCCACTTTTCAGATTTGACCCCCATTTTACACCCACTTTTCAGATTTGACCCCCATTCCACACCCAATTTTCAGTTTTGACCCCCTCTTCACAACCTTAACAGTGAAATTTAACACCGACTAAACATTCAAGTTCATTATTTACCACTTACAAGCCCTAACATTTCAAGTTTTCACACCAAGTACACCCTGTAAATCATGATTTACATACAATTTGACACAATAATTGTTGAATTGAGTGCCACATTTTACTCCTTGTAAAGTCAAGTTGTGAACGATTGACACACTATGGCATCTCTGTAATGAGGAGACATACACACCATGATTTTACTTTTGGGATACTTATGCAGGAGAGTAACTTGCAGACAGGATATGTGTGTTGAGTTTGTTTATTGCAAAACCAAAGGAAATGATGGACAGAGTGTCGAACATTGCAAGCACTCACCCCCAGTCAACTGATCTGGGTTTAATCCACCACCGTTCTTTAGCCCACTCTGCCACCCCAGTTCAGACATGGCCATATGCAAATCAGTCTGACCCTGTGCCTCATGGGAACAGTCCAGCCCGAACTGCCAAGCCATGTCTTCCCTGGACCGGAAACAAGCTTCCTAGGACCGGTTTCTGGCATTTCAGCCGTCTTCAGCCAGGCTTGCTTGAATCCAGTGGCAAAGTGAGCAAGGGACTCACGTCTGAGCATACCCTGCCAACTTATGGCGAACAAAGCAAAACCAAAGGAAATGATGGACAGAGTGTTGAACATTACAAGCACTCACCCCCAGTCAACTGATCTGGGTTTAATCCACCACCGTTCTTTAGCCCACTCTGCCACCCCAGTTCAGACATGGCCATATGCAAATCAGTCTGACCCTGTGCCTCATGGGAACAGTCCAGCCCGAACTGCCAAGCCATGTCTTCCCTGGACCGGAAACAAGCTTCCTAGGACCGGTTTCTGGCATTTCAGCCGTCTTCAGCCAGGCTTGCTTGAATCCAGTGGCAAAGTGAGCAAGGGACTCACGTCTGAGCATACGCTGCCAACTTATGGCGAACAAAGCAAAACCAAAGGAAATGATGGACAGAGTGTTGAACATTGCAAGCACTCACCCCCAGTCAACTGATCTGGGTTTAATCCACCACCGTTCTTTAGCCCACTCTGCCACCCCAGTTCAGACATGGCCATATGCAAATCAGTCTGACCCTGTGCCTCATGGGAACAGTCCAGCCCGAACTGCCAAGCCATGTCTTCCCTGGACCGGAAACAAGCTTCCTAGGACCGGTTTCTGGCATTTCAGCCGTCTTCAGCCAGGCTTGCTTGAATCCAGTGGCAAAGTGAGCAAGGGACTCACGTCTGAGCATACCCTGCCAACTTATGGCGAACAAAGCAAAACCAAAGGAAATGATGGACAGAGTGTTGAACATTGCAAGCACTCACCCCCAGTCAACTGATCTGGGTTTAATCCACCACCGTTCTTTAGCCCACTCTGCCACCCCAGTTCAGACATCGCCATATGCAAATCAGTCTGACCCTGTGCCTCATGGGAACAGTCCAGCCCGAACTGCCAAGCCATGTCTTCCCTGGACCGGAAACAAGCTTCCTAGGACCGGTTTCTGGCATTTCAGCCGTCTTCAGCCAGGCTTGCTTGAATCCAGTGGCAAAGTGAGCAAGGGACTCACGTCTGAGCATACCCTGCCAACTTATGGCGAACAAAGCAAAACCAAAGGAAATGATGGACAGAGTGTTGAACATTGCAAGCACTCACCCCCAGTCAACTGATCTGGGTTTAATCCACCACCGTTTTTTAGCCCACTCTGCCACCCCAGTTCAGACATGGCCATATGCAAATCAGTCTGACCCTGTGCCTCATGGGAACAGTCCAGCCCGAACTGCCAAGCCATGTCTTCCCTGGACCGGAAACAAGCTTCCTAGGACCGGTTTCTGGCATTTCAGACGTCTTCAGCCAGGGTTGCTTGAATCCAGTGGCAAAGTGAGCAAGGGACTCACGTCTGAGCATACCCTGCCAACTTATGGCGAACAAAGCAAAACCAAAGGAAATGATGGACAGAGTGTTGAACATTACAAGCACTCACCCCCAGTCAACTGATCTGGGTTTAATCCACCACCGTTCTTTAGCCCACTCTGCCACCCCAGTTCAGACATGGCCATATGCAAATCAGTCTGACCCTGTGCCTCATGGGAACAGTCCAGCCCGAACTGCCAAGCCATGTCTTCCCTGGACCGGAAACAAGCTTCCTAGGACCGGTTTCTGGCATTTCAGCCGTCTTCAGCCAGGCTTGCTTGAATCCAGTGGCAAAGTGAGCAAGGGACTCACGTCTGAGCATACGCTGCCAACTTATGGCGAACAAAGCAAAACCAAAGGAAATGATGGACAGAGTGTTGAACATTGCAAGCACTCACCCCCAGTCAACTGATCTGGGTTTAATCCACCACCGTTCTTTAGCCCACTCTGCCACCCCAGTTCAGACATGGCCATATGCAAATCAGTCTGACCCTGTGCCTCATGGGAACAGTCCAGCCCGAACTGCCAAGCCATGTCTTCTCTGGACCGGAAACAAGCTTCCTAGGACCGGTTTCTGGCATTTCAGCCGTCTTCAGCCAGGCTTGCTTGAATCCAGTGGCAAAGTGAGCACGGGACTCACGTCTGAGCATACCCTGCCAACTTATGGCGAACAAAGCAAAACCAAAGGAAATGATGGACAGAGTGTTGAACATTGCAAGCACTCACCCCCAGTCAACTGATCTGGGTTTAATCCACCACCGTTCTTTAGCCCACTCTGCCACCCCAGTTCAGACATGGCCATATGCAAATCAGTCTGACCCTGTGCCTCATGGGAACAGTCCAGCCCGAACTGCCAAGCCATGTCTTCCCTGGACCGGAAACAAGCTTCCTAGGACCGGTTTCTGGCATTTCAGCCGTCTTCAGCCAGGCTTGCTTGAATCCAGTGGCAAAGTGAGCAAGGGACTCACGTCTGAGCATACCCTGCCAACTTATGGCGAACAAAGCAAAACCAAAGGAAATGATGGACAGAGTGTTGAACATTGCAAGCACTCACCCCCAGTCAACTGATCTGGGTTTAATCCACCACCGTTCTTTAGCCCACTCTGCCACCCCAGTTCAGACATGGCCATATGCAAATCAGTCTGACCCTGTGCCTCATGGGAACAGTCCAGCCCGAACTGCCAAGCCATGTCTTCCCTGGACCGGAAACAAGCTTCCTAGGACCGGTTTCTGGCATTTCAGCCGTCTTCAGCCAGGCTTGCTTGAATCCAGTGGCAAAGTGAGCAAGGGACTCACGTCTGAGCATACCCTGCCAACTTATGGCGAACAAAGCAAAACCAAAGGAAACGATGGACAGAGTGTTGAACATTGCAAGCACTCACCCCCAGTCAACTGATCTGGGTTTAATCCACCACCGTTCTTTAGCCCACTCTGCCACCCCAGTTCAGACATGGCCATATGCAAATCAGTCTGACCCTGTGCCTCATGGGAACAGTCCAGCCCGAACTGCCAAGCCATGTCTTCCCTGGACCGGAAACAAGCTTCCTAGGACCGGTTTCTGGCATTTCAGCCGTCTTCAGCCAGGCTTGCTTGAATCCAGTGGCAAAGTGAGCAAGGGACTCACGTCTGAGCATACCCTGCCAACTTATGGCGAACAAAGCAAAACCAAAGGAAATGATGGACAGAGTGTTGAACATTGCAAGCACTCACCCCCAGTCAACTGATCTGGGTTTAATCCACCACCGTTCTTTAGCCCACTCTGCCACCCCAGTTCAGACATGGCCATATGCAAATCAGTCTGACCCTGTGCCTCATGGGAACAGTCCAGCCCGAACTGCCAAGCCATGTCTTCCCTGGACCGGAAACAAGCTTCCTAGGACCTGTTTCTGGCATTTCAGCCGTCTTCAGCCAGGCTTGCTTGAATCCAGTGGCAAAGTGAGCAAGGGACTCATGTCTGAGCATACCCTGCCAACTTATGGCGAACAAAGCAAAACCAAAGGAAATGATGGACAGAGTGTTGAACATTGCAAGCACTCATCCCCAGTCAACTGATCTGGGTTTAATCCACCACCGTTCTTTAGCCCACTCTGCCACCCCAGTTCAGACATGGCCATATGTAAATCAGTCTGACCCTGTGCCTCATGGGAACAGTCCAGCCCGAACTGCCAAGTCATGTCTTCCCTGGACCGGAAACAAGCTTCCTAGGACCGGTTTCTGGCATTTCAGCCATCTTCAGCCAGGCTTGCTTGAATCCAGTGGCAAAGTGAGCAAGGGACTCACGTCTGAGCATACCCTGCCAACTTATGGCGAACAAAGCAAAACCAAAGGAAATGATGGACAGAGTGTTGAACATTGCAAGCACTCACCCCCAGTCAACTGATCTGGGTTTAATCCACCACAGTTCTTTAGCCCACTCTGCCACCCCAGTTCAGACATGGCCATATGCAAATCAGTCTGACCCTGTGCCTCATGGGAACAGTCCAGCCCGAACTGCCAAGCCATGTCTTCCCTGGACCGGAAACAAGCTTCCTAGGACCGGTTTCTGGCATTTCAGCCGTCTTCAGCCAGGCTTGCTTGAATCCAGTGGCAAAGTGAGCAAGGGACTCACGTCTGAGCATACCCTGCCAACTTATGGCGAACAAAGCAAAACCAAAGGAAATGATGGACAGAGTGTTGAACATTGCAAGCACTCACCCCCAGTCAACTGAGCTGGGTTTAATCCACCACCGTTCTTTAGCCCACTCTGCCACCCCAGTTCAGACATGGCCATATGCAAATCAGTCTGACCCTGTGCCTCATGGGAACAGTCCAGCCCGAACTGCCAAGCCATGTCTTCCCTGGACCGGAAACAAGCTTCCTAGGACCGGTTTCTGGCATTTCAGCCGTCTTCAGCCAGGCTTGCTTGAATCCAGTGGCAAAGTGAGCAAGGGACTCACGTCTGAGCATACCCTGCCAACTTATGGCGAACAAAGCAAAACCAAAGGAAATGATGGACAGAGTGTTGAACATTGCAAGCACTCACCCCCAGTCAACTGATCTGGGTTTAATCCACCACCGTTCTTTAGCCCACTCTGCCACCATGGGGTGAATGTATGACATTGTTCTACATTCTGTCCATCAATTGTTGTTTTTGCATTTGTCACCCCGAGTGGAAAGGGTATGCCCAGACGTGGGTCCCTTGCTCTCCATGCCACTGAAAATCAAGCAAGCCTGGCTGAAGATGGCTGAAATGCCAGAAACCGGTCCTAGGATGCTTGTTTCCAGTACAGGGAGGACCTGGCTTGGCAGTTCGGTCTGGACTGTTCCCATGAGGCACAGGGTCAAGACTGATTTGCATATGGCTGGGTTCAAACTGAAACGGCATGGTGAGCAAAAAAACGATGGATTTAGGCCCAGATCTCTGTACTGGGGTGAATGTATGACATTGTTCTACATTCTGTCCATCAATTGTTGTTTTTGCATTTGTCACCCCGAGTGGAAAGGGTATGCCCAGACGTGGGTCCCTTGCTCTCCATGCCACTGAAAATCAAGCAAGCCTGGCTGAAGACAGCTGAAATGCCAGAAACCGGTCCTAGGATGCTTGTTTCCAGTCCAGGGAGAACCTGGCTTGGCAGTTCGGTCTGGACTGTTCCCATGAGGCACAGGGTCAAGACTGATTTACATATGGCTGGGTTCAAACTGGAACGGCATGGTGAGCAAAAAAACGATGGATTTAGGCCCAGATCTCTGTACTGGGGTGAATGTATGACATGGTTCTACATTCTGTCCATCAATTGTTGTTTTTGCATTTGTCACCCCGACTGGAAAGGGTTTGCCCAGACGTGGGTCCCTTGCTCTCCATGCCACTGAAAATCAAGCAAGCCTGGCTGAAGACGGCTGAAATGCCAGAAACCGGTCCTAGGATGCTTGTTTCTAGTCCAGGGAGGACCTGGCTTGGCAGTTCGGTCTGGACTGTTCCCATGAGGCACAGGGTCAAGACTGATTTGCATATGGCTGGGTTCAAACTGGAACGGCATGGTGAGCAAAAAAACGATGGATTTAGGCCCAGATCTCTGTACTGGGGTGAATGTATGACATTGTTCTACATTCTGTCCATCAATTGTTGTTTTTGCTTGAGTTTGTTTATTGTCACAAACAGTTTTTGTGGTAATTTTCCACAGACCTATCTTTATTTTTGTCATTCACAATGTGATGTGCTCACGGAAAGTAATTGTTTATTATACTGTCCCTTCAGGCAATTCCTGCTGCAGTGGCTGTGGGGTGGGGTCCACCTCGCTGATCTTCCTCATCATCTTGCTCATCATCCAGTGCTGCAGGCACTTGGATCCAGGGGGCATTTATGCGTACACAAATGTTGTGCAATACATAACATGCTAGTATGATTTTATTTACCATTTCTGGGCTGTACAGCAAACGTGACTTCAGCACACCAAATGTGCGCTCCACGATACAACGTGTGCGTCTATGTGCAGCATTGGACTGCCTCTGTGCCTGGGTGGTGGGGTTTCGTATGGGTATTATCATCCACGGGCAGAGAGCATATCCTTGATCATCTGTGACATGTAAGAGGGAGATGTGTCCATGATTCATTAGGCATACTATGTTGGCAGTGTTGACAGTTTTGTGTATTTTGATTTTTGCTTTTTTTAGACTTAGGTTAGACATGTGTTGCTTCTGGCTATTTAGCGGCATCAATGCTGAGTACATTGCCCCAGTGTTGATCCTCCAAACAGCCATTTTGCTAGTGTGTGCTTCACAGTTGCATCAATGTCAATACAACTGTACAAAATGAGAATGAGATCTGCACAAAAAACACAGAAACCAACAGGCACCCTGGCTCTCCTACCATCTAGCGATGGCACTGATCCACACTCCTCGCAGTCAACGCCATGTGAATGTTCAAATGACATAGGCCACGCCTGACACAGCTCAAATTCAGAAATGCGTCTCATGCTGATGGCAGACCTGTGACAGCACACAAGCCATGCAATTGTATGTCCAGAGCTAAAACAAAGCAACAGACAGCAGCCACCTCACCTGCAGGGCCCACTGAGGACAGTGATGGTTTGCACACACCATCAACAACATCACATGATACAACGTAATCTTCCTGGACTGCATCATCTGTCACGAGCAGAGCATCAAACTCACATAACACAATTTCTCAAAATCAATTACACTATGTGGATTATTTGACAAGATCAGACTGTCCACACACTTCACCACACTGATACTCATGACAGGGCTCACCTTTGCACACTTCTTGGCATTTCTAATAGATTTGCATTTGACACATCAATTTCAACACACAAGTAGTGACCAAATACACATCCACTTACTCATCGGGCAACCACAAAACACACCATATCACAGATGGGACAATGAGAAATATGTGTAGCTGAGTCGAAGAGGAGATGCTACACACCACCATCAACAGCAGCACCCACAACACTACAGTCAACACCAAGAGGAAGGTTGAGAAGGCTGCCTGTGATACTCCACCAACTCTGGCTGTTGTCGGTTGAAATGTCCCAGAGGCCAAAAAGTGCAGCACAGCGAGCAGTTTTGTCTGCGGAGGGATGTTGATTCTCCGCTGTGTTGGTGGAGTCAGCCTGTGAGCAATCAGGGTCAGGAAATGCTGGATGGATGTCCTTTTGAGCCTGTAGTGGGCTATAACTTCCTCTGGCATTAAGTCTGCGAGGCAGACATGTCTGCTCAGTGCCCGCTGTCTTCTTTGTCGCTGCATTGGTGGTGGTGGTCCTGGGGGTGGTGGCATTGGCGGTGGTTGTTGTTGTTGCTTTGGTGGGACTCCAACCTGCATGATGACTACCTCCATGGCTTCTGTGGCTGTTCTGAGGGAGCTCTGGCCTAGTCTCCCTTATATACACCCACTTATCTCCAGGGTAAGTCAGGTTTTTATCAGGTGTTAATGACTGGAGATAACGGGAGTTAGTGTGACTTTTTTTGTAGCTAAGTGGGTCAGCGATATCATTGATAATAGTGCAAAGCTGTGTTAGCGACTTTTTTCGTGAAATTTCAGTCAGGAACGCCTACTTTGCATATCATTGTTATTGAATATCACTGACGTGCAAGGAGATAAATTTTCCAGTTGCTATTGCCGGAAAACTAGCGCTAAAGGGGGTTAGCGACGCATTGTTGATAGGGCGATAAAATTATCCCTGCTTTATCGCCAAAAAGTGACACTAATGCGGCAATAAATCCCTTGATGATATGCCCCCAAGAAGGTAAGAGAAACCTTGTTAGAGCAGTCCTCTTAAAACTCAGTTGAGCTAAGGCACTCGAATGTTTCAAAATAATAAATCTCGAATGAATAGGCAAAAAAGGATATTTTCAGCCCTGATTCAGAAGACTTATATTGCCTGTAAAATAATTTTCTAAATGCCTAACCAATATATCCGACTCTTCAACTCATCATCGTCATGTACGGAATTAATTTTCCACCTAGCAGGTGAAAGCATCAAGTTTACTGAACAATGCATTGACTGCATGCCCATCCTTTTCAAAAGCATGAACAAAAAGATCTAGTTGGGAGATTAAAATATTCATGTATCGACTTGGTCTGGGAATTCAACACCATTAAATATCCGAGGTTCAAGTATATCACAGGGAAAACAACTTAATAGAGGGAAACCTAGGCAAGGCGATAACCTCAATTCACCGCTCGCTCCCTTTTCGAACGGCATGCCACTGTCGCCGATGGGCAGGATCGCCATCTCTAAAATGTTCGTGCTGACCAGACTACTGTACTTCTTTGCGGCCCTCCCGATGTTCATACAGAAGTCTTTAGGGACCTGCAGGGCTTGTTGACAACCCTAATATGGGGAGAAAGTAGACGACTAGTGGCCCTTAGTAAGCTCTACACCCCTTTTGAAGAGGGCTGACCGGGTGCTCCCAATTATGAGCTATGTTACGCAGTGGCCCAGCTGCAATGGCCGATGTGATGGTTGGTTCGATTCTCACAATTGAAATACTCGGCGGTAGTGTGCAAACTGGGAGGATGACTTCCCTTGCACCGACTCCTGGATGTCACTGCACCAAGCAACTCTGACAGTGTATTGCTACGAGTGGCCCTGTACACGAAGAAGCAGTATATACATAGTGGTGCGAAGTCCACACCTTATGCTCCCAGCATCCCCATATGGGTGATGCTGGAGTGTGCGACCTTGTGTATGATGTACTGGACTAGGGACAGGGAAGTGGCAGGGATCCAGACATGGCCAGATGTGATGTCGGACAAGGGGTTGCACACTTTTGAAGCACTGATGATCGACTATGGGCTGGGATCAGAGCAGTTCCTGTTATACTCGCCCCTCAGAGGGGTTATGCATAGGACGAAGGGCACTAATCATGGGGTTCCGCCCCTAGGCGCTCCATTGGAGGCACTCTTGACCAGAGGGGACGGAACAAAACTATTACTCACTTATACACTGAATTGCGGCAGCACTCTACTGGAGGGTCCGCAGTGCTTCAGGACCAGTGGAAGACCGCATTGAACACTGATGTAGTTGACAAGTTGTTGGCATGTTACCTTCAGTCGGTTTGACAGGTGGCACGCAATTCTCAGTGCCAGGTAATTAAATTCAACTACCTTCACTTTTCCCTATCTGACCCTGAAAAGGACTGGGACCATGTACTCCAGAGGGAGCAGTGAGTGCCCTAGGTGTGGGACCACTGATGCCAATTTTGTGCACATGGTGTGGTTGTGTACAGTGATAGCCCCTACTGGCTGCAAGTGGCACAGAGTGTAATGGAGGTGATGGGTTGCCTGCTTCCACTCAACTCTGTCCAGTGCCTACTAGACACAGGTTATATTTCTAGGAAGATGAAGGGCCTCCTACAATTTCAGAACCTGGTTTTGATCCTTGCGAAGAGATGCATAACCATGGAATGAACGCTGGCCTTGGCCCCTCCTCTGCGCCGTTAGTGAGCTGAGATGCAAAAATGGGCTGGGCTGAGTTAGCTGTGCACAAGGCGATACACAGGAGGGAAAAGGGGAGGACCCACTGGGCCGCTTGGATACATACTTAGAGAAGTTAGATGTGAGTCCTGAAGAACGCCCCCATAATAGCGATTGTGGCCCCTCGGGGAGCTGCATGGGTTTGGGGAGCACCCGATCTTTTGATTCACACGTGTTCTGGAGACTGAGACACATGGGAGCAGAGTAAATGTCTACAAATTATAATGAAGGCCACTGGATCAGAGGTGGTCCTGGTGGGAGACTGATACAATGGACAGGGCTCTAGGGAGGTGGTGGCTGGGTTAGAGGATGGACTCACACATGGTGCAGCATCATTTATTTTTCTGCATTGTTTATGCTTGAACAAGAATATGTTTGTTTTTGTCATTTTTCCTCGTGGTTTCCCTTTTATGCTTACCGCCAATGTTTACTACTCTGTCAAATCAGTTTCCTTGTTTCCCCATGATGGACATTTGTGTTCTAGGGGTAGGGGGCCTAAGCATATTTTGCTGGTTATTTTCATGGCTGAACATGGGGAGCACATGATTGACTTCTCTCTGACCGGGGTTGTTGGAATCATGAGAGATATGGGGATTATATATTAGGGGTGGGTGGAATTTGCGACGTTCACTTTCGCAAATTATCGCGAAAATGTCACAAATCTCCGCAAACACGCGGAAATATCGCGAAGATGGGGAAGTTTTTTTCCCGCCCGTTCGCGATATTTTCTGCATGCTTGCGGGTCGCCAACTTACCCCGGCGGTTGCTCGCGGGTGCGGCCATCTTGTTTTCAGTTATCTCGCGGTGCATGACCGCGAGAAAAAAGACGTGATCGCTCGACGCATGACGTCACTGCGGACGCGAAATGTTGCGAGACAGCGCAAATGGCTAAAACAATACAACATCTCATGGAGAACGCGACCGGATCGGGAAAACTTGTCGGCGAACGCGGGGATTCAGGTAAGGCGATCGCGCGCGCGCGAGAATGTATTATTTTACAGCGCGAGCAAGAAACAAATTATCGCAAAGCTGCGGAATGCGGAAATTTTCACATTTCCGCGCTCTCGGCGGAACGCGAAAATGCCAAATTATCGCAATTTGCCCGAACGGAACGAAATTTTCACCCAGGCCTATTATATATATGCAAAAAATGAGTTTACAAAAACAAAGAAGACAGACACAAGCATCAAACCATCTTCCTACATAAATGACTCTATCCCTGTCTTCCTCACAACGGAAATTGGCTCATACTTGAAGCCAACCTGTCTGAAGAGCATAAATGCCTCCATACTAGGTAGCATTGCTCAACCTACCCGCAGTTTTTACCGTCATTGATCATTAGATATTTTTGACACTCTGAGGAAGAGATTAGGAATAGGAACCCTCGTTTTGAAATGTTTTTTTTATACCTGTTACATTTTAAAGTGGAAGTTCGTATGAAAAACGATCTCTTCCCTCATAAAACCATACTATATGACATCCTACTAGGATCTTTTGTCACTGCCATTCCTTTCAATCATTACAGGGAGCCCCTGTGAGATTTACTAAAAAACTGATGTAGACTACTACCAATATGGTGATTATACTCATCCTCTCTTCAGACTATAATCCTTTGATTATATGACTTTTGCCTGGAGCAAAGGAAAGGTAGGATAAGCAGACACAAGCAAACTCTCAACCATAACAAGACTGACATATTTCTCCTTTTACCTTCCATTGGCCACTCTTTAATTCAGAAATGTGTCTCCTCCCCTTTCACATTTAGGAATCTGGCAACTTTAGTGGGAAAAATAACTTACATTACTGAGCTCCATACTTAACCCCAGTCTACATCTAAACAAGCTTACCATTAACAATTTGAGAGGTGTGTGATATAAATTAATACGATAAGACAACGGTTAGTCTTTATTCCCCAAAAAAGACAAATATTTAGGCCTTGATTCTAAACAGGAGTCACTGTGGAACAATTTGCTCCGATTTGGCCTCCCAAAATCAAGAACGGCTACAGTCAAGGTGGTATTTGGTGGTGACTCATGTTCAGGAGCTGGAGCAGGTCATATTAACAATACCTCTGCTCTCAATACCTCTGCTCTCCTCCGAAATATAAATTTGCTTGTTAAAAATCACTGCAAACCTACGCAAGCTTGCATGTATTAAATAGGTACAATCACACCTCCAACACAAGATCAAGATTTCTGGTGGTACATGAATTTCTAAGAGCAATCGATCTTGACAACTGGACTCACATTAAGCTGTACAAAAGCACCTTCAAACAGGCCTTTTCTTGGGCTGATCTTAATGTATGAGACCTTCTAAAAGCTCCATTTAGGAAGGCTCATACTTTAAACATGTTCAAAAAGGAACTCAATTGCTTTCTAGAGATAGAAAATAATACATTCCAGGGAACTTAACCACATTAACATTTCCTCATATATGATAAAGCATTGCAGGCATTCCTCCTAGTTGGCTCTGCTAGCATAATAATAGGATTTTCCTGATTTTGTTTCTTCTCATTACAAATCTCTGCCCTTCGCTTTGATCATGTGTTAATTTTGACCTTAAATAGGTTCCATATTTATATTTGCTTGAACCATAACATGGCCTACACAGTTGCACTGTTCAAATATTTTTTTAACTCACATACTGGGTGAAGGCATAGCTACTATAAATATATAATATGTTTTTGAACCCTCTCACTAAGTTACCATTATTATCACTTTGTTAATTACCTGTTTAAATATCTCATGCCAATGACATGGCTGTTTCACCTTGTTTGATCCTTGTCTCTAAAAATGCGTCTCCATCATTATTCACCCTTGAATGAATCTATTTTGTTATAATGTAGTACATTACAACCCTCTCATCTCACATACTGAATGTGTTATCCAGAGCTAATAATTCCAAGGGTAAGACATGTGAAAAACAAAACAGTGGTGTTTATATTTATTCTTAATTGGTATGATGATGAATGTTTTTGCATTAAGAAAAGTAGTTTCCCATGCTCTATCATTGTAATCCCCAGTGTGAAGCATTATTTAAAAATTCTACGCAAGAGTATAATGATGTATTCCATATCAAGGAAGCTTGCCTCCAGAAAACCCTTTGGGAGGGACTGGGAAAGACCTCTCATAATAGAAAGACTTAGCACTTCTGGGAATTGGTCCCACGGGTAGAGAATGGGGAGGACAACTTAAAAGAGAATCACATTTGCCCAGGAGCATGAGTACAATATTTTAGTGCCTTATACAGTGCCAAGGCTAGTGGTCAACGTGAGCACTTGCAAGTGTGGAAGACCTTTTCTGAGGATTACTGAATACCTAACATCTTGATAAAGGGAGCGTAAAGAGCATTGAATAGCACCTGACCTGGTGCCTATTGATTTTTACCTGGAGGAGCCTCATTTATGGGCTAGAGATTTTTCTAAAATATTTAACTCAGGGATGGTGCTGAATAAGATTCCACTTTCATAGCTTTCAGCCATCCGTGTTCCAATATTCAAAAAGGGCAATTACTGTGGCCCTTCTTAATACTGCCCAATCTCCCTGTTGGATGGGCCATGGAAAATCTTAGGGAAGGTCCTACTTAATTGACGGCAGGGTTGAGTGGACAGTCACAGCATCATGAGGGAGGCAAAAGCTGGTTTCAGATCACAGGTGGGTAAAATTGATCAAGCAATATGACTTTATACGATTGCACATAAGATAAAAATCAAAATCAAATCTTCATTTTATCTCACATTTGTGGATCTGAAGGCAGCTTTCTATTTGGTTGACAGGGAGAAACTAGGGAGGTCTCTAGTGGACCAAGGGTTTGACATCACCTTGGTACGGGCAATGTTGTCTCTTCATTCTGACAATACCGGTACAGTCAAGTTTGGGCAGAGAGGTGAGTGCACTGAACCCTTCAAAGTAGAGAAAGGTGTCCGACAAGGTTGAGGGCAGGTGCCTTTATTATTTAGTCTTTTTTTAATGAGGCAGTGAATTATTTACTGGAGGAGCCCCTGGATGTGCCTATTATAGCGGGAAGAATAGCTCCGATATTCATTTTTGCTGAGAATGACGTTTTGATGGCGCAAACAGGAAACACAACCCATAATTTGCTAAAGTGTTTTGTAGATTATTGTGAAAAGAAATCCCTGACTTTTTTTGGAGCCAAAGCAAAGAGCATGGTATTGAGATCTTCCCTAAATTTTAAGTGGGAACTTATTATAGGAGGTGTCTCCATCAAGACTGTCAAGCAATATGACTGCTTGGGGATTCAGTTTGCTACAAAAGTGCAATGGAAAAGTCATATTCAGAAAGCAACTATGGTCTTAAGACACAAGGCTGGCTGATCCTTACATTCAGACATAAGGCAGGTGCTAGAATTATTAGTATTATACTGCAGATCTATAAACAAAAGGCAGCAGCAGCATCTCTTTAAGGGAGTCCTAACTTTACTACTCCTAATCTGAGAAAAATCCTAACTTTAAGACTTTTGGTATTCACAGAAGGCATTTAGGAGTCCTAAAGTTAGTAGTCCTAACCTTACTACTCCTAAACTGAGAAAAATCCTAACTTTAAGACTTTCGGTTTTCATAGAAGGCATTTAGGAGTCCTAAAGTTAGGATTCATAACTTCCGTGAATACCGAAATGAGTAAGTGCCTTCTGTAAATACCAAAATGGTAGTAAGTTTAGGATTTTGTCTTAAGTTAGTTCTGTGAATCGGGCCCACTATTTAGAACATGGGATTCTGGTTTCACACCACGCTTCTAATTCGACTATATGCATCAGTTTGAACTCTTGACCATACACTTCTAGCCAAACCTCTCCAACAACACCATGGAGTAAGGGTTGTCAGAAAAATGGCTATGTGTCCACTCACCAAATCTGTATGGGTGGATATGAAGGCATTTTTTATTTTTTTTACTGCCCATATCCACCAGGCAAACCCTGGAGGGAGGGACAGTAAAAGGCTAACAATGAGCCCCAATCCTGCAACCATTACATTGTTTGTTTTGAAAAAGAAAATACTGCTTCAGGAGTTTCTCTTTGAAAGTAAAAAATATTTAACTTTGGTGGAGGGCTGCGCCATTCCAATGCAGCCCTGCCCTAAACACAAAATGTAGTGACAAGAAAGGCTGTGATGGTGGTTCCTGTCAATGCATAATAAATCATCGCCTGCTTGGTGGTCATATAAGTTTGGTGAATGGCCCCTCTGCCATGAGGACAGAGGGGTTAATTACGATGGCGGTTGGACTTTCGTCCGACCGCCATTGTTGCGGGGATCGGGACTGCCCACCATGCATGCGGTGGTCCTGCACTCTAAATTAGGATTCGACCGCCACCATGGCAGACGCATTTTGCAATTTAACATTGCGGCGGGTGCTGCAGTCAGCAGCACCCGCGGCAATGATAAAAATGCATGTTGTGCATTTCACTGCACTATGTGGCAGGCACCACAGGGTGCCTGCCACTTAGGGCAGTAAAATATAGGGGGGTACTATGTGTACCCCCCGGTGCTCAAACACCTCCCTCCACCACAAGGGGGTCCGGTAACGGGCCCCCAAAGCCAATCTCCGCCAGCTTTTCCATGGCGGTTTCACCGCCATGGAAATGCTGGCTAATGCCAGCATCCTAATTTGGCGGACGGTGCCTGCTAGGTACCGCCACTCTTTTAGGGATGCAGACCACTTTGCCAGGCAATCGGTACGATTGCCGTGGTGGTTCCGTGGCAGATGGACTTCGCGTCCGCCGAGGGCGCAGTCTGGATCCGCCCGCCATCCTAATCTGGCGGGCAGTGAATCGTCGTTTGATGACGGAGGGATCGCCACCGCACGGCTGGGCGTGGCGGTCCTTCCGTCATCGTAATGACCCCTAGCGTACTATACTCTGCACTCCTAGTGAAACAAAGGTCCTTCCACCAAATAATAAATCAGGCACTAAATGTTTGCGCAAGGCTTGTTCACTAGCATGCAGTGAAATATGATGCTGAACTAGTAGCCACATTGAGAGAAAATGGAATTGCTGCTTTTAGGTCGGTCAAATAATTAGGTAGGGTTTAGTAAGGGTTGCTATTGTATTTATTTACATGTAATATTTGCCCTACCAATGACAAATGGTGTCCAATTAGGCTAATGCTACTCATGATGGCTCAATATAAATTACATTACACCTCTATATCAGATTTATTAACTTTTTAAAAAGGACTGCAGAACCAAATTTGCAAGGTAAACAATTGACATTCAGCTTGTTTATTCTGATGCTGCTGTAGTTTAAATAATTAAATGTTAAGTGATATGAAATATAACTCCAAGAGGAGATATTTAAAAAGGCCCTCCAATTTCTTCACTGACTTCAGGTGAGAGTCATAGTGAAATGTATAAATCTGACTATTTCAAAAGAGGCTCAGGGGCATATTATCAAGAACGGCGTTAAAAATGATCGCCGGTTTAGCGGCGATAATGGGCTTGATAATATGCCCTTGAGAATTACAATAGAAGTCCATGTTCTGGTGTGAATATGGGCTTCGATTGGAATTCTCCAGGGCATATTATCAAGCCCATTATCGCCGCTTTAGCAGCAGTTTTCTGCCGCTAAACCGGCGATAATTTTAACGCCGTCCTTGATAATATGCCCCTAAGTATTTCAAGGCTTCAGGGTCCCTCAAAAACAATGTGTAGGTATTCATTGAACAACATTGTAGAGCTGATGGCAAATCTTTGCCTCAAAACTCCAGATTGTGAAGGCGGCAAGCAGATGAAAGATCTTTTACGACTCGGGTAACGAAACTCTTGAATAAACTATATCAGTATGCAAGGGGTTAACAAGACTTGCTAATCTTTAATGCCTGACTTTCAAATGGTAATCGGATGTCCCTTGAGACTTTAGTGTTATTTGATATCAAGATGAGACACAGTGGTCCAACCACTGACAATCACAGTCTTTTTTTGTTACAATACACTACAACATAGTGTAATGACTGCTACAAACTAGCGCTGATTTTGCTTTTTTACACTGATTTGTTGAAAGTAGCCATCACATATCATAAAGTATTTTTCCAGATGTATTTTATGATCTTATCCTTCTATGTTGGTGGGCTTTGTTTAATGTGACTAAAGGATTATTTGGAATCGCACTGTCATTTACAAACAACACATTGTCAATTGAATTGGCCAAATTTGCAGAAACATGCAGTTTTACTGATTTAACTATGTTAAACACTATTGATAATGCGTGAAAATCGGGTTTCCGTGAGAATTTGTCATTTTTGCATCACCAAATGTCTTCACTTAATTCTGTTAAAATCTTTGTTTCCATCACTCATCAGAATTAGAAAACAAAATGTGCTTCATATTTGCTTTTCTAACTGCTGTGTGTGTACAGTTCGTTTACAGGAATTTACATGTTGTAGTGTGTTCCAAAAATAGACATCCTACAGCCGTACCCTGAACACTCTGTGTACCACTGCAAGATTGTTATATCATCCATTTTGCTTTCCTTTCTCTGACTGCAAAGTGAGATGAGTTTGTAAACGCCAAATCCTGTGCTAAAAAACATAAGTAGCAATTTTTCAAGCAGACATAGACTGACATTTGACCTCTGTTTTTGAAGTGCAGCAATTGAGACAAGATAAGTACAGAATTTAAAGCCATCTTTATTTATTGATTGGACTTTCACAGCTCACCACAAATCAGCTCTGGCTCATGACCCACAGGTTGGGAAACTCTTTTCTAACCCCCGAAAAGGAGTTGCGGAACCCCAGGTATCCGTTGACCACAGACTGAAAATCACTGATCTAGACATATTAATTCATATTGTAAGGATTTGCTCCCATTACAAATACTATGTTCGACAGAGCACACTGGCCTGTATGGGGATTCACATCACGTAAGGCAGAAGTTAAGACTTTAGAACACCAGCACAGGGGAAGAAAGAAGCAGCGGGCCAATCTAATATGTGTGTCTGTGCAGTGTGATACCCCTTGTGCAACACAGAGCTGCAAACGTGGTTACTATTCTTCATTGTGATAGCAATGGTAAATCAGCCACTCTGTGTATAGACTCACTCTCTTGCAGTTCTGGAAGAGAGAAACCAGTGCTAAGGAATAGCTGCACTTATACTACTGAAAGCATTACTCAGTGGTTTCTAAGTTTTCATGAATATTTGACAGTGCACTCTGGGTCTGCAGTCCATGACAACAATTGCACATTTTTAAGTTCATCAACATTTAAGTGGTATGCAGGCAAAGTTATATAGAGGATTTTGATGAGTTCTGATGATGGTTTCCAGGCATCAGCTGTTACTTGAATGTCAAAAAAATGAGGGACCCCCTGAAAACTCTAGGAGTTCCTAGGAAAGGGCAACAACTGAATTAGAAATAAATTTCCTAGGCAGCTCAGGACCCACTGAAAATTAGGACTTATACATAACCAACTGATAATCACATAAGATCAGTGTACCACACAAAATCAATAACATTCTGTCATTTTATTCTTGAAAAAGTTAAAATTGTGACATAGACACATCTAATGAGAAATATACATAACATAACATATACAAATTGTATTGGCTGACTGACAAATACATCTAAAAATGATAATTCACAAAACAAGGACAAATAATCAATTCAAGTGGAAATGACCACAGTGGCAGAGATGTAATAACATTTGTAAATTCTTGAATGTCTTTTGAGATGTCATCAGTGATGTCATGAGTGATGTCACTGACCATGTCATGAGTGATGTAATATGTGACGTCTTCAGCAGTGCATTGCGGGGGCGCGCAAGTTATAGTAAGCTGACCTAACTTTAACGGGGGAATTTCTAGGGTTTTGTACGAGGGAAATGTCCAGCTAACTATAACACCCCTGAAACCTATGTTTTTTTCAGTGAATTTCTAAGCTTTTTTAAATGCTAATTCCTAACTATAATGTGCATGAAACCTATGGTTTTTTCAGTGAATTTCAAAGGTTTTTTAAATGCTAATTCCTATCTATAATTTATCTCTAAAGCTATGATGTTTAATGATTTTCATTGAATTTCTAAATTTTTCAATTTCAGTGTGTCAATTCCTTTCATTATGTTTTTTTTAAATTCATTTTTATCACCTTTTTTTAACTTATTTTTTCAATTAATTCTATTAAAAATGAAAAAATATTATTTGTTTTTATTGGGTTTAAAAAAAAAAACATTGTTAATGTTTTAAAATATATTTGTAAAAAATATTTTTTAAACTACATTTTAAAAACTTTAATATTTATTTTTTCCTTTTTTGGTGATCCGCGCACCCTATGCACACCCTTCTCGACCCCTACGCGTAAGCATCTGCGTACGGTATGCGTTGGGTACGTGTTTGGTGAGCGATTACAATTAATTCCCCAACTTAAGACGCGGGCGTGTTTGCACACATATCACCTCAGGCCCCGCCCCCTACCTTCACCACTGTGCAAACATGCCCCGCGGCGCGTTTTGAGTTGGGGGATTAGGTCCCCTTGAATCCTTAGGTCCCCTAGCGGCCAACTAGCCCACCAGGTACCTCCAGTAAGCACAACGGAGCTGCATTGCAGAGAGGTGTAAAAAGGGGAATGGCCTCATTATACCTCTCCGCAACGCAGCCCCCTGGCGCATACTGGAGGTCCCTGGTGGGCTAGTTGTCCCCCAGGGACCCCCAGTATTCAAGGGGAATTAGTTCCCCCTCTGCAAACCTGCCAGGGGGCGCGTTTGCAGAGTGGTGTAAGGAGGGGGCGTGGCCTCCGGCCGAATCCAATTTTTTTTTTGTTCCTTCTTTTTTTGTAGAAGGGGTGCTGTGTAGCCCCCCTTCTTTTTCTATTTTTTTGGCCCTGGGGACCACATCCCACAGGGCCTGACCCCAATTTTTATATTTGAAAACAAAAAAATCGGGAAGGGGCCGCGTGGACCCCCTCCCGAGGCCATAATTTGCCCCCGGGGCATGGGCCTTTTTTAAAAGAATGTGTGGAGGGGGGCTGCAAAGCCCTCCTCCTTTGGCCACTTTAAGGCCCCGGGGACCCCATCCCCCGGGGCTGGCCATTGTTTTTTAAATTTTTTTTTTACTTATTTATTGGAGAGGGGGGCCGAGTGACCCCCTCCCGGCCCACTTCTGGCCCCAAGGACCCCGTCCCCCGGGCCTGGCCTCTCACTGGAGACCGTGGGGGGGTCCCCAATCCCCCCACGGTCCCAGCCGGCTCCCCGCCTCCTGCGGGATCCGGCATTGCTTTTCCACATGGGGAGCAGCTAACATGCTGCTCCCCATGTGGAAAAGCAATCTACTTTGCTTCATTGAATATATATATAACTTTTTAGAGCCACTCAAGAACAAAACACTTAAGCTTATTGTTAATCTCCCAAAAATTTATGTTTTTTTCCCTTGGATCCGTGCACCCAACGCGTTAGGATGCGCGACTCCTAATTTTACCGTAAAAAGAAAAATAGCCCCTATCACTAATTTTTATTATCCCCGTTGACCCCATCCCCGGGGCTTATAAAAAAACGTTGGAGACCTTGGGGGGAGCCCCAATGCTTCCACGGTCCCAGCCAGCTCCCCGCGTCCTTCGGGAGCCGGCATTGCTTTTCCACATGGGGAGCTGCTGACATGCAGCTCCCCTTGTGGAAAAGCAATATCGTTTGGATTTTGAAAGAGAGAGCAGGTTTCCCTGCTCTCTCTTTCAAAATCCTAACGAAGTTTGCTATTGGAGGGCGGAAGACACCCGCCCTCTCATAGCAAACAACAGTGTCCTGGGGGTGGACACCCCAGGACACTGTAGGAGCCGGCCCTGGGGGTTGGCGGTCCCCAGGGCCCTCGAGGGCTCCAGGAGGGGGGCAACGCAGCCCCCCTCCCCTATTAATTTACCAACATTTTGCCCCCAGGATTTGGCCCACCCGGGGGCTAATTATTAATGAAGCGCGGAAGTCCGCGCTTCGGGTTTTTTTTATCCGGCCGGATCCGCGCACCCTGCGTGCATTTCGCCAATTTTTTGGGGGGGAAAAAAGGGGGCCCCAGGGGGTCCTTCTGGGACCCCCTAAGCAAAACTAGAGGGTCAGAGTATTTCTACCCTTCCCCCTTTATATGTTTTAAACACTTATTCCCCTTACTTCTTCAGCCTCACTTCTACCGAGGCACAAAATGGCTGCCAACAGTTCCTGGTTTCGAATGTAGACAGACACTTCACAGCCAATTAGCATTCAGCGCGTGATCGGGAGGGTGCGCGCTCGGTTCGGGAAGGGTGCGCTTAGGTTACGCATAGGGTGCGCGGATCCTCCGAGGCCATAGATATATCTATCTTTTTTACTCTAATTTTCTCAGGAACTACTGAACAGATTTACACCATTTATGCAAAAGGCACGAGTCTGAACTGAGGACTACCTCTTTGCCAAATTTATTGTAATTTCGTTCAGCAGTTCGGGCTGTAGCTGCGTCAACAGGTCCTATGGGAAATTGCATGGGGAAAACACGTTTTGGGACCCCCCTTTTTGCCCCCACTTGATGAATCACCACGAAACTTTCAGGATAGGAGCGGACCGGAGCTGGACAAAATTTTGGAAAATTTCGCAAAGATTCGTCAACCGGCGCCAGACTTATTAGAATGTTGCGGATTTCCTATGGAAAATAGGTCCTAACTATAACTACCTACTGGCGACCGCCAGTAGGTAATATATATATATATATATATTACCTACTGGCGGTCGCCAGTAGGTAGATATAGTTAGGACCTATTTTCCATAGGAAATCCACAACATTCTATTTAGAATAACGTTGGCGCCGATTGACGAATCTTCGCAAAAGTTTCCAAACTTTTGGCCAGCTTCGGTCCGCTCCTATCCTGAAAATGTCACGGTGATTCGTCAAGCGGGGGCCAAGATAAAAGGGGGGTCCCAAAACGCGTTTTCCCCGTGCATTTTCCCATAGGACCTGGCGATGCAGCTACAGCCCAAACTGCTGAACGGAATTACACCAAATTTGGCAAAGATGTAGTCCTTAGTTCAGACTCGTGCCTTTTGCTTAAATGGTGTAAATCCGTTCAGTAGTTCCTGAGAAAATAAGAGTTAAAAAGATAGATATATGTAAATGTAAATGTATGTGTCTTGTAAAGCGCACTGCTGCCCTGAGGCGTCCTGGCGCTGTAGACCGCTGGGGAACCCGTCCTGGCTATCCCTGTGAGATGGTCCCTCCTGGGTATCTCCAAGGTGAAACCAGGCATCCCCGGCGAATGTGGGGGGCCGTTGTGGAGATGAGGCAAGCTAATGCCCAGAGTCGCCGAGTGTGATCCCTGGTTAGAGTAGGCACCGAAGCGAGAATTATCGAGTCCGCTGGCCCTGGTCCACGACCCTGCCGCGTCGGGGATTGAACCCTGGTCCCGGGCCGTCCTCTGCTTCTGGGTCTGCTTCCTCTAACCAGTGAGCCACACCTCTGCTCTATGGTTTCAGAGGATCCGCGCACCCTCCCCGCACCCAGCGCGCACCCTGCCGTGCACGGGCTGTGAACACTCCAGATCAGGAAGTGTTGGCCGCCATCTTGTGCCTCGGTAGAACCGAGGCACAAGAAACCTATAAAACAAACGTGAAAAACGCGACAAGGGGGCAGGGTAGAAACACCCTGACCCCCTAGGCTTGCTCAGGGGGTCCCGCAAGGACCCCTAGGGCCAAAAAAAGCATTTAAAAAAAAATAAAAAATCGTCGAGATTCACACACCCAATGCGAATTTCGTCCGAAAATAGAAAAAAAGAAGAGCGGGGCTCCCGCACTTCTTTGGTAATTGTCCCCCGGGGGGCCAAATCCCGGGGGCAGAATTAAAAAAGAGTGTGGGGGTCCCAATCCCCCCCACACTGCCCCGGGGACCGCCACCCCCGGAGCTCAAAGATACTATATGTGGGGGGCTCACGGCCCCCCGGCACACCCGGGGACCGCCACCCCCTGGGGCTCTTTGAAAATGGATGGGGGTCTCTCAGGCCCCACCAGCCCCAGGGACCGCCACCCCCCGGGGCAACCTATCAGTGTGGGAGGAGGGCCACTCGGCCCTCCTCCTGGAGCCTTAAATACGCCCTGGGGACCGCCATCCCCCCTCTTGCAGTGTTCCCGGGTGCCCACCCCGGGACACTGTAGTTTGCAATGACAGGGCGGGAGCCTCGTGGCTCCCGCCCTGTCATTACAAACTTCTTTGCTTCATTGGAGCGAGAGCCCCCTCCATTAAAAATAAAAAAATTATTGTAAAGGGCCATGCCTCGGGGGATGGGGTCCCTGGGGCAAATTATGGCCTCGGGAAGGGGGCCACGCGGCCCCCTTCCTGATTCTTTTTTATAAACAAAAATTGGGGGCAGGCCCTGGGGGATGGGATTCCCAGGGCCAAAAAAATGGAAAAAGAAGTGGGGCAACACAGCCCCCCTTCTAAAAAAAAAAGAAGAAAAAAGACCGGGATCGGGCCGGAGGCCATGCCCCCTCCTTACACCAATCTGCAAACGCGCCCCCTGGCGCGTTAGCAGAGTGGGAACTAATTCCCCTTGAATACTGGGGGTCCCTGGGGGCCAACTAGCCCACAAGGAACCTCCAGTATGCACCAGGTGGCTGCGTCGCAGAGAGGTGTAATGAGGCCACACCCCTTTTTACACCTCTCTGCAACGCAGCTCCGTGGCGCTTACTGGAGGTACCTGGTGGCCTAGTTGGCCGCTCGGGGACCTCAGGATTCAAGGGGACTTAATCCCCCAACTTAAAATGCGCCACGGGGCGCATTTGCACAGTGGTGAAGGTAGGGGGCGGGGCCTGAGGTGATACTGTGCAAACACGCCCTGTGGCACGTTTTAAGTTGGGGAATTCATTCCTCTTCAATCGAGAGGTCCCCTAGGGGCCAACTAGCACACCAGGTACCTCCAGTATGCGCCACGGAGCTGCGTTGCAGACTGTTGTAAAAAGGGGCGTGGCCTCTGAACACCTCTCTGCAACGCAGCTCCCTGGCGCATACTGGAGGTACCTGGTGGGCTAGTTGGCCCCCAGGGGACCGCAGGATTCAAGAGGAATTAATTCCCCAACTTAAAACGCGCCACAGGGTGTGTTTGCACACGTCACCTCAGGCCCCGCCCCCTTCCTTTACCATTGTACAAATATTCCTCTAAGATCAGCCGAACTACGAATTCCGATTTTCTCACCTGTTATCAGGAGAGATCCCAGGGCTGCATCTTTTAGACCATCACTGACCCTGAAAAGTAATTCTAAGCATACTTACCAGTAACTTGTATTTCCTTCCATACGAATCCATTGTGTGGTTTTCAGCAGAAAAGTTTCTTAGTGTCCATTTTTGAAACGTACAAATATTCCTCTAAAATCAGCCGAACTACGAATTCCAATTTACTCACCTGTTATCAGGAGAGAACCGAGGGCTGCATCTTTTAGACCAGCACTGACCCTGAAAAATAATTCTAAGCGTACTTACCAGTAACTTGTATTTCCTTCCATAGGAATCCATTGTGTGGTTTTCAGCAGAAAAGTTTCTAAGTGTCCATTTTTGAAACGTACAAATATTCCTCTAAAATCAGCCGAACTACGACTTCCAATTTACTCACCTGTTATCAGGAGAGAACCCAGGGCTGCATCTTTTAGCCCAGCACTGACCCTGAAAAGTAATTCTAAGCGTACTTACTAGTTACTTGTATTTCATTCCAAAGGAATCCATTGTGTGGTTTTTAGCAGAAAAGATTCTGTGTCCATTTTTGAAACGTAGAAATATTCCTCTAAAATCAGCCGAACTACGAATTCCAATTTACTCACCTGTTATCAGGAGGGGACCCAGTGCTGCATCTTTTAGACCAGCACTGACCCTGAAAAGTAATTCTAAGCGTACTTACCAGTAACTTGTATTTCTTTCCATAGGAATCCATTGTGTGGTTTTCAGCAGAAACGTTTCTAAGTGTCCATTTTTGAAACGTACAAATATTCCTCTAAAATCAGCCGAACTACGAATTCCAATTTACTCACCTGTTATCCGGAGAGAACCCAGGGCTGCATCTTTTAGACCAGCACTGACCCTGAAAAGTTATTCTAAGCATACTTAACAGTAACTTGTATTTCCTTCCATAGGAATCCATTGAGTGCTTTTAAGTAGATAAGTTTCTGTCTATTTTCACTTAAACACATTTTTTCAACTGTTTACAGGAGATTCACCTGTGCTGGATCCAGGATCCACCACTGAGTAAGAAAAAGTAACGATAACACTACTTAGCTGCTAAGTGAATTTTCAGCCTCAGGATAACATTGGTGATTCTAGCTGAAACATTTTCTGTGTCAACTTTTAAAATACAATAATAGCCCTTAAAAATCACTACTGTAACCAAAACGCTTTTATTCACCGGTTTACAGGAGATGTCCAAGGACTGAATCTAGCATCCAGTCCTGTGGTTAGAAAAGTAATCCACAAAGTAAATAATTGCATTTGACTAGAAATTCACATTGAGCTCAAGGTTGCTTTGTGTTTGAAATTGTTTTGCCCATTGCAACATCTGTAACTACTGTACTTAAAAGTCTATTGCCTATTTGCAAAGTATTTAAACTAAAGTAATTCATTCTGAGAAAGTGTATTTTGTATTGTAATGTATAATGTAAATAAAAAAGTTTTATATCTAAAAATAAACAGTTTAAACAATGTAGTAAATCAGTATCAAAAAAATCAGTATAACAATTAATACATTAAAAATTGTCATTTACAAAACCTTTGAAATTCACTGAAAAAACCATAGGTTTCAGGCCTGATATAGTTAGGAATTAGCATTTTAAAAACCTTTGAAATTCACTGAAAAAACCATAGGTTTCAGGCCTGATATAGTTAGGAATTAGCATTTAAAAAACCTTTGAAATTCACTGAAAAAACCATAGGTTTGAGGCCTGATATAGTTAGGAATTAGCATTTAAAAAACCTTAGAAATTCACTGAAATAACAATAGGTTTTAGGGATGTTATAGTTAGCTGGACATTTCACTCGAACAAAACCATTGAAATTCCTCCAATATAGTTAGTTGTACTAACTACATATCACGCACCCGCAAACCACTGCTGATGATGTCACATATTACATCATTCATGACATGGTCAGTGACACCAGTTATGAAATCTCAAATGACATCATTGATGACATCACTCATGACATCAACCACGTGACAATCAGATACACCTCATCATACACTAGTATAACCTTTCATCACTCACTGTAAAATAGAGAGTGCCAGATTTAAAACCATTGACACACCAATACAAGTTTCTAAACACCCACTCAGTGATTCCTAGATCTATACACACATCTAATCACTTACCTATAGATTCACTCATACATGCTGTCAATGATCAATAGAACACTATCAAATATACTTATACACCTATATCGACATTACACACCAGCACACATCTTAATCACTTATGAAGTCATCCTACTCACTTATGCAAACAATGGATCATACTTACTTTTACTTAGCTATACACTTATAAAAACACCACTTCATCTATTCATATAGATAATAACTCATACTTAGTGTGTTATAAAACACTATTACAACTATACAGTTATCCATACAGTCACTAATACAATCACTGAGTCTTATGTATACTTATTTATATACAACAACTGACACATACACTGGTTTTTATTTTTCTACTTTGTTGGACTTGTACCATTGAGACATATATTGGCTCATCACCACACCCATAAAGATATTCACTCACCCAAACAACTGTTATAACATGTAGGTTTAACTTCAGATACCTACTGAATCAACTATTCACCCATCTTTGGGCAGTCACACACCCCCCACCGAACCACACACCCATTCACTCTCCCATACAAATACTCAGTTAACTAATCAATAAATAATATAGACTTTCACGTAACTAGTAACCAACTGGTGCAGCAGTTTACACAACAACTGACAAAGTGATACAGATATTCACACAGTTTTGTCACTATCCAATATATTTAGTGAGACACTATAAATTAGTCAAGTAAACAGTCAATCACAGTGCTACTAAATCCTCCATCCAGATATTTATATTTATATATCCACCCATTCTTCAATGCAAATTGCTATATATATATATATATATATATATATATATATATATATATATATATATATATATTATCTACTGGCGGTCGCCAGTAGATAGTTACAGTTACAACCTAGTTTCCATAGGAAATCTCAAAATTCTATTTTGAATAACTTTGGCGCCGGTTGAAGAATCCTCGCGAAATTTTCAAAACTAATGGGGCGCTCCGTTCAGCTCCTACCCTGAAAGTCTCGGGGTGATTCGTCAAGCAGGGGCCGAGAAAAAAGGGGGGTCCCAAAACGCGTTTTCCCCATGCTTTTTTCCATAGGACCTTTAGACACAGCTACAGTCCGAACGGCTGAACAGAACTACTTGAAATTTGGCAGAGAGGTAGCCATAAGGGCAAGGAAGTGCCTTTTGCAGGTCTGGTGTAAATCTGTTCAGTATGTCCTGAGAAAATAGCATTTAAAAGCATATATATATATGTGGGCGGAGCCTAACCACACATCTCATCCTGAGATCTGATTGGCTGTCAGCACTTCATCCAAGAAGGGTTGGCAGCCATCTTGGGACCAATATACATGATAGCACCTCATTAAAAAGCATTGCAGTTAATAGAAGGTTTTAAGACTTTAGTTACATTATAAATCATTTGTTGATGGTACCATACTCATTTTAGGATTTGTGGTATGTTCTAAGGTGATTTCACCATGTGAAAAAGCCTTCTGCTGGGATATCATGATTGAGAGAAAAATATTTTCTCATGCTTTTACCACAGAGGTTTGGAAGGTGATCTATAAGCTAAACTGAGAGCTTATTTTCTGTAAATTCACATTATCTTTCTCAGTCATGTGAGAATGAAGTCTGACATTCTCAGTAAAACATGTACGTCCAACAAGGGCAGAGACTGTCAGTTGATTCCTTTGGGTTCTACTGCAGCTTCCCAGAGTGTTCCAAAGAACTACTAGAGCGCTAACAGTCCTACTTATGATAAACGTATGGCACACCTGAAGCTATCTTGCTTGGATTAAAGTGTTAACTCTTAAAACATTTAATTTAAAAAGGAACAAAATGAGGGGGTTCATTTTTCCATAAAAAGTATGATTAGTGCTGCAGAAAGAAAAATTAGGGCACATTTTGAGTGACTTCTCAAATCCTCTTCTATTTCATTAAAAAATTCTGACATGCAGACTGAAACGCACTTTCAATACCAGCAGCAGTTATCCCTGGTGAGCAGTAGCTTTACTACAGTGATCTAATGAGCAAAAATAGTGCTAACATTCTGAATTCATGGCAAATGTGTGACACATCTGAATGCCTTCTTGATGGAATCAAAGTAAAAAACTGAAAGTATTTCCTACTGAGGAGACTGCAGTAAATGAGGAAATTAGGAAACTTCATAACAAATAAGTCTCCCAAGATGGCCGCCAGAGACAAAAGAGCCCAAATGTAGCCCAAATATCACCCAGATGTAGCCCAAGTATAGCCCAATGACAGAATGTCCCAGAATGTTCTTAAAAACAACTAGAGCGCTTACTGTCTTCATTATGACAAAAGTATGGCACACCTGAAGCCATCTTGATTGGAATAAACTGGTAACACTTAAAACATTTAATTTAAAAAGGAACACAATGAGGGGGTTCATTTTGCCATAGAAATTATGATTAATGCTGAAGAAAGAAAATGAGGGCACATTTTGAGTGACTTCTCAAATCCTCTTCTATTTCATTAAAATATTCTGACATGCAGACTGAAACATGCACTTTTAATACCAGGAGCAGACTTCCATGGTGAACAGTAGTTTTACTACAGTGATCTAATGAGCAACTAGAGTGCTAACATTCAGAATTTATGGCAGATGTGTGACATATCTGAATACCTTCATGATGGAATCAAAGTAAAAAACTGAAAGCATTTCCTACTGAGGAGACTGCAGTACATGAGGAAATTAGGAAACTTCATAACAAATAAATCTCCCAAGATGGCCACCGGAGACAAAAGAGCCCAAATATAGCCCAAAATCACCCAGATGTAGCCCAAATATAGCCCAATGACAGAAGTGTGCAAAACACTTATTATTTTGTGTTTTTGCAGTGTTATATAGTGCTGACTTGTCAGGTATTGGAGTGCTTTACATGAGCATTGGTTACATCACACAAGAACAAATTCATTTTGGTTGTAGACATGGGGAGACTAAGTGATTTGACCAGAATCACAGAATGTCGAGCTGAAGCAGAAACTTCAACCTGGTTCCCCAGTTGCAAAGTCTGCAGTTCTGAAAGTAACACCACATCCTCTCCCCTAAGTGCAACATTTAATCAAGTGGTCAACTGGATAAAAAAACATAAAGATAACAAATAATTTAAAAGTGCTTTGTCGCTATTTGAAAACTCAGAAAATATGTCCTTATTTTAGTCTTTTAGAGCACTAACCATAATTTTGATGCCAATAATACCCTCTCATATATGTAATTTCTAAAGGAAATGCTCTAGGTATTACAGTTTTGATTACATCAAGATGATGTCAGGCGTTCCACACTTTTGTAAAAAATATAGAATGTTAGCAATCTAGTTGTTCATTAGGATACTGTTGAGAGGCAGAGGCCAGGGGCACGGACTCTGAAAATTGAAGAAAGGTAGGAGGGTGCAAAGGCAACAATTTAACCACACTGAGCAGGCAGGAAGGGCCGTGGAAGCACAACAGACTATGGAGGGCAGTGGAAAGGGGGGCAGGGGCAACAAACCAACAATACAGGACTTGCAAGAGAGGCTGTGGCAATGTAATAGACCATTGTGGGCAGAAGGAAGAGGCAATGGTAGTACAACCATACATGCCAACAGACCCGATTCAGCCAGGAAACGTTCAATGTTTTTAAGCTCAAATGGGCTTTATTTGATCTGTCTCCTGTCTACAATCTCCTCTTTTTCAATGTAACTCAAAGGGGAAAATCAATACCCCAGTTTTTTTTCAAAATCTCCCTCTTACCAAGTTCAAAATGTTCGCAAGTATGGTACATTGGATCATGGAAGGAAATGGGATAGGGACATGGACTTGGATAACAGAGGACAGGAGGGACATGGAGAGGTGCACCAAACTGACCCTGCAGGGCAAGCATCAGGGTTTGCAGCAGCACAATACACCACACAGGGCATGCAGGACGGGAGTGCAGCACAACCATCCATAGAAAGCAAGAGGGAGGGGACAGGACCATGCACATGGACAACAGAGAACAGAGGGGCAAGAGGCAATGGTAGCTAGCTGACCATAATGGACAGACAGGAGAGAAAGCTGCAGCATAACAGACCATAAAGGGCAGGAGGGACGGATCAGGGGCATTACAATGGAACAGACAAGACAGGAGGGAGGGAGTAGGGGTCTGCACATGTAAACAGAGGGCTGGGGGCAAGGGGGCAGGGCAGGAGCAGCAAGATAGCCATGGAGGTCAGGCAGGATGGGCACTAGAAGCAAGACACACCATGAAGAGCAACAGTGAGACTGTGATGGCATACACACAGACCATGGAGGGAAGGTGGGAGGGGGTCAGGGGCAGCTAACTGACCACACAGGGAAGGTGGGAGGGGCCATGGCAGCACAGAAGACCATGCATGGCAAGTGGGAGGGTTAGTGGCAGCACAATGGCTATGATGGGCAAGAAGGAGGGTGCAGGGGCATGCACAAAGGACGATGGAGGATAGAAGGGAGGGTCAGGACCTGTGCACAGACAAGAAAGTTCAGGGGAAGGGGCCTCACAACAGACCACACGGGGCAGGCAGGAGGAGCAGTTGCAGCACAACAGACCAGGGAGGGCAGAAGGGTGTGGCAGTACAATGGACCATGTAGGACAGGAGGAAGAGGATAGGGGCATGGCATGTGGACAGGCAGGGTGGAGGTGGAAGGGACCGGTTACAGTCATCTGACAATGCTAGGCAGGTGGGAGGGGAGTGGCAGCTCAACAGAACATTCAGAGTAGATAGGAGTGGCAGGTCCATGGGACATGGTGGGCAAAAAGGATGGAGCAGGGGCATGCACAAAGACATCGGAGGGCAGGGGGAAGGAGAATAGGGGCAGCAAGCTAAGCACAGAGTTTAAGCAGGAGGTCAATGATGGGGCATAGAATTGGGCAATGGAGGGCAGGAGGAGTGGACTGGTACATCATACTAAATTGAGGGCAGTGGCAGCACATCAGACCATGCATGGCAGGAGGGAGGAGGCTAGTCCATGGATTCACACAACAGAGGATAGGGAGGAGGGGGATGGGGCAGCAAGCTAACTGTTCAGAGAAGGCGGGTATTAGGAACCTTATTGTTTTTAAAACATTGTGTCTGTGCGAACTACTTAAAATATGAACAAGTATGCAGCATAATCTCACTTTTATTCAGGAAGAAGAGGACGTTTGTGACTGTGACTCTGGGCTCACTTGGCAGAAACACCCCCTGACCCTCCACCCCCTATCGCAAAATGTAATGCCTGTGAAAAGGGTAGGTGAACACAGTGTTATATAGAACATAGTCCTGAGAGCACGATTGAAAATGAAAACTAGATATAGTGTATCGTATAAACTATGCACCAAAAAGTGTGATATAAGATGAACCGGGCGTGAAATATAATATGCAATACATTGTGCGCAATGACAGATTCATTGGAGAGCGCGAGATAGCACAGGAACTAGCGCGTGCTATGCGATATGCGCCTTGGAGTGTAATATGCACAGGGCAGTGTTGTGTAACCTAACTAGTCTCTAAAGTTGTAATATAAAATATGTGCTGGGGAGTGTAACGTTGCATATGCACTTTGACAAAGATATGGATCCCAGATTGTAATATGTATGGCATAGCACTGTGCGTTATAACATAGGCATCGAGGAAGGCACGTTAGATGGGGCAATATAACCCGTGCGAAGACAAGTGTGGCATGACATATTGACGGGGTGGTGTTACAGTGCACATGGGCTAGAGAGTGTCATAGCATATGCACTAGCTAGTGGAATACAACACAGAGGTGTGTGGCACTCGGCAGGCAATGGTGGGTGTAACACAGCATTGGGCTCTGTCAGGAGCGCGCTGTGACTCTCAAGTGATGTCCGTCCCCTTTCCAGAGAGTAAAATAAAAAGTATTACACATCCGGTAGTGGATGTGTGTTTTATTAACCGTGAGGGGGGTTTCTTGCATAGTTTTGGTCGAATTTTGGTCGAATCCCCTTTGAATAGCTTGGTGTGCATGTGTATTAAATGTGCCCGTCAATAGCTACCCATGTTTGTATAAATAAACGACAAGGGTGTCTACCGGGATTAGGCACGGTAGGGCATCAGACATGTCAGAGCTTCACTAGTGGTGCATATACATTCCACGTGGATTCATTGCATGCATAGTCGCCTTTTAATGAATATCACGCAAATCGTCATGGTGATAGGTACATACGGTTTGTCCAGCATGTCCTAGGTGTGTCTATAAATATATATTTTTTAAAAATAATAAAAAACAGTGGCCGACCCTGGGGATTGGGGTCAAAAAAATATAATTAGGAGACAGGCCCTGGGGGATGGGGTCATCAGGGCCAATAAATTAGAATAAGAAGGGGAACCACACAGCCCCCCTTCTTAAAAAATTAAAATAAATAAAAGACTGGCCCCCTCCGTGCAGCACTCTGCAAACGCGCCCCCAACAGGCATCTCCAGTATGCGCCAGGGAGCTGCGCTGCAGACAGGTGTTCTGAGGCCAAGCCCCTTTTTACACCTCTCTGCAACACAGCTCTGTGGCGCTTACTGGAGGTACCTAGTGGTCTAGTTTGACCCTAGGGACCCTTAGGATTCAAGGGGACTTAATCTCTCAACTTAGAACAGCCACAGGGCGCGTTTACACAGTGGTGAAGGGAGGGGACGGGGCCTGAGGTGACGTGTGCAAACACGCACTATGGCACGTTTTAAATTGGGGATATAATTTCCCTTCAATACTGAGGGCCCCTGGGGGCTAACCAGCCCACCAAGTGCTTCCAGTAAGCGCCACTGAGCTGCTTTGCAGAGAGGTGGTCCAGGCCGTGCCACTTTTTACACCTCTCTGCAACGCAGCTCTGTGGCACTTACTGGAGGTACCTAGTGGGCTAGTTGGACCCTAGGGACCCTCAGGATTCAAATGAACTTAATCTCCCAACTAAAAACGGACACAGGGTGTGTTTACACAGTGGTGAAGGGAGGGGACGGGGCCTGAGTTAACGTGTGCAAAAACGCCCTGTGGCCTGTTTTAAGAGGTAGTTTTAATCCCCATGCCCTATTATATACTAGGGGCTTACAGAGGAGGTCATGCTAATCACAGGGGGACCCCAACGCATAATGTTCCCTAGTGTATGTAGGTTTTTTCACTGTATTCTAAGTGTCTTTTAACATAGCACTGGCTCTAGGACTGGTTAGTCAGACTCAGTTACCACCAGTATCCGTCTGAAAAAGTTAAGGGTACAGGATGATTTTGCAACAAAGCTTCTTTCTGCTCTTCTTTTTGTTCTTTCTGGACGTTATCCTTCTTCCTGCACTTATCTTCGTATTTGAGGACTTCTGTTGCTTCTTTCTGCACTTCTTTTGTTTCTTTCTGTGCATTTTTCTTCTTTCTTCACATGTCCTATCTCTGTAGGCATAGTTAGAAATTAGCATTTAAAAAACCTTTGAAATTCACAGAAAAAACCATAGGTTTCAGGCACGTTATAGTTAGGAATTAGCATTTAAAAAACCTCAGAAATTCACATAAAAAACCATAGGTTTCAGGGGTGTTATAGTTAGCTGGACTTTTCACTTGTACAAAACCATTGAAATTCCCCTGTTATAGTTAGTTCAGCTAACTATAACTCACGCGCCCGCAATGCACTGCTGATGACGTCACATATTACATCACTCATGACATGGTCAGTGACATCACTCATGACATCACTGATGACATCTCAAATGACATCACTGATGACATCACTGATGACATCATCCTTGTGATAGAGTGGCAGACCTCCTCTCACCCTAATATAACCTTTGATACACACATTCAAAAATAGAGACTAAAATTTTCAAAACAATGGACATACCAATACCAGTTACAACAACCTCTTCAGTAATTCTAAGATCCACATACACATCCACTCATTCACCAACAGTCCTATACAGTCACTCATACATGTACTCACTCATCATATGTACTCATACACCTATACATCCTGTTACACAATGCCACTCATCCATAGAGTTACTCACACACATAGTCACTCATGCTAATAAAGAATCACATATTACATCACATCACTAATGACATGGTCAGTGACATCACTCATGACATCACTGATGACATCTCAAATGACATCACTGATGACATCACTGATGACATCATCCAGTGAATGTGTGTTTTTCTGTAAATTACATATGTTTTATATATGTATAGCTCAAGGTCGATGGAAGAATAAATGCGTATATAAGTGTCTAAATGGATGATTTGTTTTAGAAAAATTGATTGCATAACTGACTGATTAAGTGTATCTTAGTGAATACATGGCTTAGTGAGTAATGTTTAAATATGTAAATATCTGTATCAGTCTCTCGCTTTGTGTATAAGTGGCTGCATGGGTTGGTGAGTAGCTACATGAGCGTCTATATAGGTTATTAGTTGGTTTTTGAGTATCAGTATAAGTGTCTGATGTCTGTATGGTTCGGTGGGGGGTATTACGTAGTGCATAGGTGCATGAATGAGTGACTCACTGTTTGTATGTGTTGAAGACAGCATGTGTGCAGGACTGTATGGGTGGATGAGTGTGTGCATGGGTGTGTTAGTGAGTGAATGACTGTCTCAATAGTGTCTTTATGAGTAACTACATATGTTTTAAACTAGTATATCTGACTATTGGTGTATATAAGTGAGTATATGTGAGAGTGAGAGATTGGAAGAGTTCCTGTATGAATAAGTATGTGTTTCTATAAGTGATTGTTTAAAAGACTAAGTATGTGTAAGTTTCTGTAGAAGTACACCAGTCTCTTACGTTTCTGTGCCCTAGATAGAATTCCTAAATTAGAGAGAGGAGGCAACAGAGTTAAGGAACTGAGACGTCTGAGGTCCAAAATGATTATAAAATATGGTACAGTACACCCTATGGGGCTGAATAAAGATGAAGAGATGTCTGTCCATTTGGGCTAACTGTTTTAATGGACCTTATTAGAATAGCCCTGTTCCGTTGTCTATTGATGTTTGTGATCTATATATCGTAAGCCCTGTTTGTCTCTTAAAATCACATTATTTTATATTAATTGCACCGTTTTTTTATTCTTGTTAGAGACGAAGATATCAGCATATGGTGTTGAAGGAATGCAAAAGAGCCTATGATATTGTGTTTAAGGTTAAATTCCAACTGAAATTATGTTTTTGAACCTTGTGTGATTTACTATTTTCCCACTGGGGCATGATATTGGGATTGGGAAAAAATAGAATAGGAGCCCAACCTTAATTGTCATGGCCCACTGGGGCGGAATTGTGAACAATTGTTTGTGTAAATTCATTATTTTCCGTTAATTGATTTGGAATTATTATTTAAATCACTAAATATTGGATGAAATAAGTTTCAGTTGTAGGAGAATATGCGGCTCTAACAATCCTGTATATGAGGTCACCACTTCAAAATGGATGCCGTTTTTCCTATCTTTCACCATGTAATGTGATATGTAGTCCTACATCTATTTTGTGCAAGTGCACTATATGTATATGATTTCAAAGCAGTCCTTGACCCGTGACCAAGGTGCGGCTGCACCGAAATGCGCCAGGCGTTTGTTTGCCGCATGTTTGAACAAATCACGCTTTATGGCGTTGGGCTCGAGTACATTTTGTTTATTGACAAAGGTATTATGGACATTTGAAGAGGTTTGTGACCTCACTGGTGTCCGTCGCCGTGAGAGGCAGAGAGATCCGCGATCTTATTTGGATATATATACCTCCACAACATGACACTGCATTAAGGACGCAACTCCAACTGCGGGTGATTGAAACAATCCTTTATTTCAAAGGAACCGGCATTTCATACCGATTATTTTCAGTCCGTGCCTGACGCGTTTCAGAGCCTTCACGCTCACTTCTCAAAGGCATGTTGAGTACACCATGATTCCTGGCTCCTATGGTTCCCTGCATGCTTCCCCTTTATAGGCCTCCGGTGTGCCCTCCTGATGGAATTCATTTCGATGCACACTGGGAACTGTGGTTCATTTAGCCTGCTACTGCGACGGATGCACTGGAGCGAGCCCACCAGGGGGCGGCAATTTAGGATTTAATATATTTGTTTGTAAACTCTCTCGTAAATCTGTCTGAAACTGACGTGCCAGCCCGTGAACAAGCAGCAGGGAGCTGCGAATCGCATAGGGCTTTTTTACTAAATTTGGAAAGACATGCCGGTTTTGTGCTTTAATAAAGGACTCTGTTAGAAACAACGGGGCCCTGCTTGCTCATTGAGTGCGTCTCTAAGCAGGGGACAACATGTTTGACGAGATATATATATATATATATATATATATATATATATATATATATATATATATATAATTCACTGAAAAAACCATAGGTTTCAGGCACGTTATAGTTAGGAATTAGCATTTTAAAAACCTTAGAAATTCACTGAAAAAACCATAGGTTTCAGGGGCATTATAGTTAGCTGGACTTTTTACTCGTACAAAACCATTGAAATTCCCCCGTTATAGTTAGTTCAGCTAACTATAACTCGGGCGCCCGCAATGCACTGCTGATGACGTCACATATTACATCACTCATGACCTGGTCAGTGACATCAGTGCATTGCGGGCGCGTGAGTTATAGTTAGCTGAACTAACTATAACGGGGAAATTTCAATGGTTTTGTACGAGTGAAAAGTCCAGCTAACTATAACGCCCCTGAAACCTATGGTTTTTTCAGTGAATTTCTAAGGTTTTTTAAATGCTAATTCCTAACTATAACGTGCCTGAAACCTATGTTTTTTTCAGTGAATATATATATATATATATATATATAAATATATATATAATACATATTTAAATAACGAACCAAGCCACATTCACTGGATGATGTCATCAGTGATGTCATTTGAGATGTCATCAGTGATGTCACTGACCATGTCATGAATGATGTAATATGTGACATCATCAGCAGTGGATTGCGGGCGCGCGAGATGTAGTTAGTACAACTAACTATATCGGAGGAATTTCAATGGTTTTGTTCGAGTGAAATGTCCAGCTAACTATAACACCCCTAAAACCTATTAAATGCTAATTCCTAACTATATCAGGCCTGAAACCTATGTTTTTTTCAGTGAATTTTTATATATATATTACCTACTGGCGGTCGCCAGTAGGTAGTTACAGTTAGGACCTATTATCCATAGGAAAATCGCAACATTCTTTTCCCAATAACTTTGGCGTCGGTTGACGACTCTTCTCTAAATTTTCAAAACTCATGGGGCGCTCCGGTCAGCTCCTACCTTAAAAGTTTCGGGGTGATTCGGCAAGCGGGGGCCAAAAAAAAAGGGGGGTTCCAAAAGGTGTTTTCTCCATGTTAATTCCCATAGGAAACTTTAGACACGGCTACAGCCCGAACTGCTGAACGGAATTACATCAAATTTGGCGATAAGATAGCCCTTGGTTCAGAAAGATCCCTTTTTGTTAAATGGTGTAAATCTGTTCAGTAGTTCATGAGAAATTAGAAAAAGAAAAAGTTTCAATATCTGGGAGGAGCCTGACGACACATCTTCTCGTGAGATCTGATTGGCTGTCAGCACTTCATCCTGGAATTGCTGGCAGCCATCTTGGGACCAATATACATGATAGTACCCCTTTGAAATGCATTGTAGTGAATCAAAGATTATGAGGGTTAGCAAAAGGAGAACTATAAAGGGTGATAACGGACTTTAGTTACATTAGAATTCATTTGTTGAAGTTACCATACGTATTTCTGGAATTGTGGTGTGTTCTAAGGTGATTTCACCCTGTGAAAAACCTTCTGCTGGGATATCATGAACCATGTTTGAAAGAAAACTGAATCTAAAATGAGAGCATATTTTCTGTAAATTCACAATATCTTTCTCAGTCATGTGAGAATGAAGTCTGTCATTCTCAATAAATCATGTACATCCAACAAGGGCAGAGACTGTCAGTTGATTCCTTTGTGTTCTACTGCAGCTTCCCAGAGTGTTCTAAAGAACAACTAGAGCGCTAACAGCCTTACTTATGACAAAAGTATGGCACACCTGAAGCCATCTTGATTGGAATAAATTGGTATCACTTAAAACATTTAATTTAAAAAGGAACAAAATGATGGGAATCATTTTGTCATAGAAATTATGGTTAGTGCTGTAGAAAGAAAAATTAGGACATGTTTCAAGTGTGATCTCAAATATCTTTCTGTTATATTTCAACAGGAGCAGCCTGTCAGTTGATACATTTGTGTTCTACTGCAGCTTCCCAGAGTGTTCTAAAGAACAACTAGAGCGCTAACAGCCTTACTTATGACAACAGTATGGCACACCTGAAGCCATCTAGATTAGAATACACTGGTAACACTTAAAACATTTAATTTAAAAAGGAACAAAATGATGGGGTTCATTTTGTCAAAGAAATTATGGTTCGTGCTGTAGAAAGAAAAATTAGGACATGTTTCAAGTGTGATCTCAAATATCTTTCTGTTATATTTCAACAGGAGCAGCCTGTCAGTTGATACATTTGTGTTCTACTGCAGCTTCCCAGAGTGTTCTAAAGAACAACTAGAGCGCTAACAGCCTTACTTATGACAACAGTATGGTACACCTGAAGCCATCTAGATTGGAATAAACAGGTAACACTTAAAACATTTAATTTAAAAAGGAACAAAATGATGGGGTTCATTTTGGCAAAGAAATTATGGTTCGTGCTGTAGAAAGAAAAATTAGGACATGTTTCAAGTGTGATCTCAAATACCTTCCTGTTATATTTCAACAGGAGCAGCCTATCAGTTGATGCCTTTGTGTTCTACTGCAGCTTCCCAGAGTGTTCTAAAGAGCAACTAGAGCGCTAACAGTCTTACTTATGACAAAATTATGACACACCTGAAGCCATCTTGATTGGAATAAACTGGTAACTCTTAAAAAATTTAATTTAAAAAGGAACAAAATGAGGGGGTTCATTTTGTCATAGAAATTATGGTTAGTGCTGTAGAAAGAAAAATTAGGACATATTTTAAGTGAGATCTCAAATATCTTCCTGTTATATTTCAACAGGAGCAACCTGTCATTTGATGCCTTTGTGTTCTATTGCAGCTTCCCAGAGTGTTCTAAAGAACAACAAGAGCACTAACAGACTTACTTATCACAAAAGTATGGCACGCCTGAAGCCATCTTGATTGGAATAAACTCGTAACACTTAAAACATTTAATATAAAAAGGAACAAAATGATGGGGTTCATTTTGTCATAGAAATTATGGTTAGTGCTGTAGAAAGAAAAATTAAGACATGTTTCAAGTGTGATCTCAAATGTTTCCCTGCTACATTTGAACAGGAGCAGCCTATCAGTTGATGCATTTGTGTTCTACTGCAGCTTCCCAGAGTGTTCTAAAGAACAACTAGAGCGCTAACAGTCTTACTTATGACAAAATTATGGCACACCTGAAGCCATCTTGATTAGAATAAACTGGTATCACTTAAAACATTTAATTTAAAAAGGAACAAAATGATGGGATTCATTTTGTCATAGAAATTAAGGTTAGTGCTGTAGAAAGAAAAATTAGGACATGTTTCAAGTGTGATCTCAAATATCTTTCTGTTACATTTCAACAGGAGCAGCCTGTCAGTTGATACATTTGTGTTCTACTGCAGGTTCCCAGAGTGTTCTAAAGAACAACTAGAGCGCTAACAGTCTTACTTATGACAAAACTATGGCACACCTGAAGCCATCTTGATTGGAATAAACTGGTAACACTTAAAACATTTAATATAAAAAGGAACACAATGATGGGGTTCATTTTGTCATAGAAATTATGGTTAGTGCTGTAGAAAGAAAAATTAGGACATGTTTCAAGTGTGATCTCAAATGTTTCCCTGCTATATTTGAACAGGAGCAGCCTATCAGTTGATGCATTTGTGTTCTACTGCAGCTTCCCAGAGTGTTCTAAAGAACAACTAGAGCGCTAACAGTCTTACTTATGACAAAATTGTGGCACACCTGAAGCCATCTTGATTAGAATAAACTGGTATCACTTAAAACATTTAATTTAAAAAGGAACAATTTGATGGGATTCATTTTGTCATAGAAATTAAGGTTAGTGCTGTAGAAAGAAAAATTAGGACACGTTTCAAGTGTGATCTCAAATATCTTTCTGTTATATTTCAACAGGAGCAGCCTGTCAGTTGATACATTTGTGTTCTACTGCAGCTTCCCAGAGTGTTCTAAAGAACAACTAGAGCGCTAACAGCCTTACTTATGACAACAGTATGGCACACCTGAAGCCATCTAGATTGGAATAAACTGGTAACACTTATAACAATTAATTTAAAAAGGAACAAAATGATGGGGTTCATTTTGTCAAAGAAATTATGGTTCGTGCTGTAGAAAGAAAAATTAGGACATGTTTCAAGTGTGATCTCAAATACCTTCCTGTTATATTTCAACAGGAGCAGCCTGTCAGTTGATGCCTTTGTGTTCTACTGCAGCTTCCCAGAGTGTTCTAAAGAGCAACTAGAGCAGTAACAGTCTTACTTATGACAAAATTATGGCACACCTGAAGCCATCTGGATTGGAATAAACTGGTAACTCTTAAAACATTTAATTTAAAAAGGAACAAAATGAGGGGGTTCATTCTGTCATAGAAATTATGGTTAGTGCTGTAGAAAGAAAAATTAGGACATATTTTAAGTGAGATCTCAAATATCTTCCTGTTATATTTCAACAGGAGCAACCTGTCAGTTGATGCCTTTGCGTTCTACTGCAGCTTCCCAGAGTTTTCTAAAGAACAACTAGAGCACTAACAGACTTACTTATGACAAAAGTATGGCACACCTGAAGCCATCTTGATTGGAATAAACTGGTAACACTTAAAACATTTAATATAAAAAAGGAACAAAATGATGGGGTTCATTTTGTCATAGAAAGTATGGTTAGTGCTGTAGAAAGAAAAATTAGGACATGTTTCAAGTGTGATCTCAAATACCTTCCTGTTATATTTCAACAGGAGCAGCCTGTCAGTTGATGCGTTTGTGTTCTACTACAGCTTCCCAGAGTGTTCTAAAGAGCCACTAGAGCGCTAACAGTCTTACTTATGACAAAATTATGGCACACCTGAAGCCATCTTGATTGGAATAAACTGATAACTTTTAAAACATTTAATTTAAAAAGGAACAAAATGAGGGGGTTCATGTTGTCAAAGAAATTATGGTTAGTGCTGTAGAAAGAAAATTTAGGACATGTTTTAAGTGAGATCTCAAATTTCTTCCTGATATATTTCAACAGGAGCAGCCTGTACGTTGATGCCATTGTGTTCTACTGCAGCTTACCAGAGTGTTCTAAAGAACAACTAGAGCGCTAACAGTCTTACTTCTGATAAAATTATGGCACACCTGAAGCCATCTTGATTGGAATAAACTGGTATCACTTAAAACATTTAATTTAAAAAGGAACAAAATGATGGGAATCATTTTGTCATAGAAATTATGGTTAGTGCTGTAGAAAGAAAAATTAAGACATGTTTCAAGTGTGATCTCAAATATCTTTCTGTTATATTTGAACAGGAGCAGCCTGTCAGTTGATACATTTGTGTTCTACTGCAGCTTCCCAGAGTGTTCTAAAGAACAACTAGAGCGCTAACAGCCTTACTTATGACAACAGTATGGCACACCTGAAGCCATCTAGATTGGAATAAACTGGTAACACTTAAAACATTTAATTTAAAAAGGAACAAAATGATGGGGTTTATTTTGTCAAAGAAATTATGGTTCGTGCTGTAGAAAGAAAAATTAGGACATGTTTCAAGTGTGATCTCAAATATATTTCTGTTATATTTCAACAGGAGCAGCCTGTCAGTTGATACATTTGTGTTCTACTGCAGCTTCCCAGAGTGTTCTAAAGAACAACTAGAGCGCTAACAGTCTTACTTATGTCAAAACTATGGCACACCTGAAGCCATCTTGGTTGGAATAAACAGGTAACAATTAAAACATTTAATTTAAAAAGGAACAACATGAGGGGGTTCAGTTTGCCATAGAAATTATGGTTAGTGCTGTAGAAAGAAAAATTGGGACATGTTTTAAGTGAGATCTCAAATATCTTCCTGTTATATTTCAACAGGAGCAGACTGTCAATTGATGCCTTTTTGTTCTACTGCAGCTTCCCAGAGTGTTCTAAAGAACAACTAGAGAGCTAACAGTCTTACTTATGAAAAAATTATGGCACACCTCAAGCCATCGTGATTGGAATACACTGGTAACACTTAAAACATTTAATTTAAAAAGGAACAAAATGAGTGGGTTCATTTTGCCATAGAAATTATGTTCAGTGCTGCGGAAAGAAAATTTAGGGCATGTTTTAAGTGAGATTTCAAATCGTCTTCTATTTCATTAGAAAATTCTGACATGCAGACTGAAACAATCATTTTCAATATCAGCAGTAGACTTCCAGTTAACTCCCTTGTGAACAGGAACTTTACTACAGTGATCTAATGAACAACTAGAGTGCTAACATTCTGAATTTATGGCAAATGTGTGATACATCTGAATGCCTACTTGATGGAATCAAAGTAAAAAACTGAAAGCATTTCCTACCGAGGAGACTGCAGTAAATGAGGAAATTAGGAAACTTCATAACAAATAAGTTTCCCAAGATGGCCACCAGAGAAAAAATAGGCCAAATGTAGCACAAAAATCACCCAGATGTAGCCCACATAAAGCCCAATGACAGAAGTGTGCAAAACACTTTTTATTTGTAGTTTTTCTGCAGTTTTATATAGTGCAGACTGGTCAGGTATTGGAGCGTTACATCTTACTTGAACCCCTTATTGCGTATTTTGCATGAAGTACATGAGATTAATCTTGCGAAACATTGAACTTTACGATTCAGTTAACCTGAAGTTGCTCTGAACCGGGCTTTGTAACACCCGTTTTTACCTACTGGTTTAAATTAATTCTCACTGTATTGTATTAGGAAAGAGGATTTACTGTTTTTATGTACACTTTTATGATCTATGTTTCTAAACCAGATCGAATAAAGTTTAATGAATTCTATGGCAGGACGGAGGCGAGGATTATGCATATCTTTCCTCACTTTATTTGCATATCAGTTCAAAGAAAACGTAACACAACAATCATTAAACAAAAGACTACACCACCCATGAACCATTAGGGGGGTAGTCTCCAAGGCAACTATATTCCAATCATATCACAGTCCATCGTATATAATATTGTGACGTCCCTTCTGCTTCCTCTTTCTTCACTGCTCGTCAGTTAAGTGCATTCCTTACATTCTTGGCTTAATCTGACGTTGTTGCTGTTTGTATAGCGGTTCCTTGTGCACGTTATTAGCATTATTGCCTTGGTATTGTTTCATATTCCCTGCGCAGCAGGCTCTTACCCGAGAGTGTTCTCCCCCTCGCAGTTTCTCCCGCTGTGCACTCTGCGCGCAGTGAGATCCTATCAGGCACATCTGGTTCAAGCGAGGCAGCTCAGTCGAGCGCTCCCGCTGGTCTTTACGCACGTTTGGGAATGCGGTCACTCATTTAGAGTCCGCTTGATTCCTGACCAACCCTCGCCTAATTTTGACACCGCTACGCGCTGATTTCCCCACACAGCCACGTTAGTGACCAGAGCAACCTGGTGGTGATAATTGGTATTGCGCCTCAGTCTATTCTTATAACAGCTTCAGGGAAAGCCCAGTTGTTGGAGCACCGTCGAGGGGGCTGCCTTAAGGATTTTAAGGGCATTTGTGCTGTGCTCACACCCTCTGATATCATGTCTTCTCCAGAAGACCATTTTTACTCCTCCTACCAGGAAGTGGAGGAGGAATTGCACCACAACTTCTCCCTCCAGCAGTGGACCAAGCCCTCTCTCTGGCTATTTCTAGGGTGCTGGCTCCTCTTAGAGATCAGGTTGATAAGCTGGCGAAAAGCATTCCTGGGGTTTTCAGTGACCCAGATCTGGTGGTGGCGGGTCCCAGTAGCTCCCAGATGGGGAATAAAAGGGCCGTTAAGCGTAACGTGGGGCACATGGAGGGATTTGATTAACTAACGGAGACCTTCCTCAAGAATGCGCGAATGCTAAAACATGCACCCTGCCGGGAGGAGGAGGCATTCGGAGAAAATTGCGACGCTGTCACCACTATTGTAGACCCTGACGGCGGGTTTCCCTCAGAGGGAGAGAGTGTATCGGAGGACGATTTCTCCTCCGATGAGGATAAGGAATCGGGGCGTCCCTGGCATCCAGAGTCCCACTCCTCTCAGTCCCGGGTTGGGGACGGGGTCCACTCGGACATGTTCTAGCCTACCCAAAATTACCATCCTAGGTCGGCGGAGTGAACCCCTGCCACCAAAGTGGTAGAGTATGTGGTGGGGAAAATCCATCAACCCCTTGAAAGGGAGGTCAGGAATAGGATGAGGGGAGAATGCCCCAGGCCCTCACTGAAGGGGAAGGTGACACACACGCCTGAAATTGATGAGAAACTATGTACCTTTTTCTCCAAGTATATGAGGGATCCCAAGAAAGGAATTGATAGGTCTTGGACGTGATAGGGCCCTTGACCCAAATTATTCAACTGGCGGAGCGTTCAAAAGAGTCAGGATCCCCTTTGTCCACGGATATTGTGGCTGGTTGGGTGCACTACCCTGAACCCTAAAACACTACCCCCAGCACGACACCCTACACTACCGAAACACCACTGCACTACCCTAAACCCTAGGAAAAAAAACACCCCATGCCCAATCCCCCTTACCTCTCACTCCTTGTGGTTCCTCTCTCCTCATGGTTCCTGCTTCACGTCATCTCTGAGGGGCGGTGCACGTCGTTGTGAGGAAACGAAACAGCCTCTGTTTCCTTACAACAACGTGGATCGTCTACATGTTTTTTAGAACACATGGTCATTTACCAAACATACCTTTACAACAAAATTTGTTGTAAAGGCATGCGTGGTAAATGACCATGCGTTCTAAAGAAATGTGTAGTAATGACTTCGCGATGTACAACGCATGCGGGGTAATGCATGCATTGTAATGGTATCGCGAAGTAAAAAAGTCGTTCTAACGGCTGTTTACCGATCGAAGCTGGCCCCTTTTCTTCAGTGAGACATTTATTTGATTAATTAGGAGGAAGGAATGTGGTTTCTTTACCAAAAAGTGCATTCCCAGCTGTTGTATTGTGAAAGTGTCCGCGTGGCCTGGTTTCACTTCCGGTGAGAAAGTGGAAGAGTCTGTTTGGATCTAAAGGAGTTCTGTTGTTGGACGGGCCCGGCGCGACAAGTCATCAGAAAACATAGCTAATGGAAAGCGTCCTCCCTGAAGTGTGGAGCAGTGCCATGAGAGGTCAACGAGTGTGCGTCCCACCACAGTATGACCGTACCATGTGACCGATGTGCCACCTCCAGGGAACGGGAGGCAGAAGCAGCATCGCAGGTCCTCTTGAAGACCGTTGTAGCACTAATTCTACATTTTGGTACTAGGGCATTTTAACTTTGTTGTTCCTGCCAGATACAAAGAGAAGATCCTGTATTATTCAGTGCCCTTGTTACCTTTTTTGTGGGTTGTGGTGCTTGTCACTTCACTGCCCTGCCGGTGCACAAGACTGGGCACCCCACCTTGTGTGCCATCTGCAGGGCCTCTGCTCTCGGATCACTGGTTTAGGTTTCTGGAGTGGCAACATAAACAGTTGCTCCCAAAGGACTAGCCTGAACACTTAGGTGAATATCCCCTGCACCAGCATTCCACGAAAATTCTTTCCTAGCTCTCCCACGTCGACGAGGATGGCATAATAGCACGGCTACGCTCGCGACACTGTATGACATCATCGGAGCCATAAGAGGACCTTGTCGGCGTGCTGACATCAGTTCCAACCATTTTTTCTGTGCCACCGAGGCAAACCGGCGGACCGAGACATTTTCACATGTATAGATAGTATAATAAATATATATATTTTCACTGAAAAAAACCATAGGTTTCAGGCATGTTATAGTTAGAAATTAGCATTTAAAAAACCTTAGAAATTCACTGAAAAAACCATAGGTTTCAGGGGCGTTATAGTTAGTTGGACATTTCACTTGTACAAAACCATAGAAATGTCCATGTTATAGTTAGTTCAGCTAACTATAACTTGCGCGCCCTCAATGCACTGCTGATGACGTCACATATTACATCACTCATGACATGGTCAGTGACATCACTCATGACATCACCGATGACATCTCAAATGACATCACTGATGACATCATCCAGAGAATGTGTGTTTTTCTGAAAATGAAATATGTTTTATATATGTATATCTCAAGGTCGATGGAAGAATAAATGGGTATATAAGTGTCTAAATGGATGATTTTTTTGTTGTAAAATTGATTGTATAACTGACTGATTAAGTGTATTTTAGTGAATACATGGGTTAGTGAGTAATGTTTAAATATGTAAATATGTGTATCAGTCTCTCATTTTGTGTATAAGTGGCTGCATGGGTTGGTGAGTAGCTACATGAGTGTCTATATGGGTTATTAGTTGGTTTTTTGAGTATCAGTATGAGTGTCTGAGTGTCTGTATGGTTCAGTGGGGGTATGACTTAGTGCATAGATGCATGAATGAGTGACTCACTGTTAGTATGTGTTGAAGACAGCATGTGTGCAGGACTGTATTGTTGGATGAGTGTGTGTATGGGTGTGTTAGTGAGTGAATGACTATCTCAATAGTGTCTTTATGAGTAACTACATATGTTTTAAACTAGTATTTGTGAGTATTGGTGTATATAAGTGAGTATATGCGAGAGGGAGTGATTGGAAGAGTTCCTGTACAAATAAGGAGGTATTTCTATAAGTGATTGTTTAAGAGATTAAGTATGTGTAGGTTTCTGTAGAAGTAAGTGTAGTAGTGTGTGTGTAACTGTATATGAAAGTAAATGGATGTTTGATACTTCGTTTGCATGTGTGACTATGTGTGTGAGTAACTCTATGGATGAGTGGGGTGTGTAACAGGATGTATAGGTGTATGAGTACATATGATGAGTGAGTCCATGTATGAGTGACTTTATAGGGACTGTTGGTGAATGAGTGGATGTGTGTGTAGATCTTGGAATTACTGAATAGGTGTGTTGTAACTGGTGTTGGTATGTCCATTGTTTTGAAAATGTTAGGCTGTATTTTTGAGTGTGTGTATGGAAGGTTATTTTAGGGTGAGAGGTCTGCCACTCCATCGCAAGTCTGTTATCCCCGTCCTGAAGAGGCCAAATATTTGGAGGCTGAAACGCGAACGCGTCGACATACTGACGTAGGAGGAATCCACTGATTGTGTTGATCCAAGAATTATTTTGTTTGGCAGACACATAAAACAATAGGAGAGGAGTAATACCTCGGATGCCAAAAAGGATTACCTCCAAATGTATTACTGTAAATAACAAGTATACATCGATTTGGAATCACGATTAGGGGAATTGACATTTGATAATTTGCTGTGTACATAAAGTGTTTGTGTATTTATATGATCTAATGAAATTGTAGATAGAGGTGTTTTGTTTTGTTTTCATGTCTGTTAAATTTGTATATATTATGTGTTGAAGTGTTCTGATGTCTACCAAGAGATATTCGTCCCTGATAAATAATGATGAATACACTTTCTTATAAGAAATAAGTAATTACCGAGAAAATTGATTGTTTCTTGAGTAAAAATAAACAAGAGATTGATCCCTCTTAGCCAAGTTTCTTTATATCTACAGTCTGCTTATCAAGTCGCTAATGCCTCTGGCGACACCCCTTACGCCACGATTAAAACAATAATTTTGGACCATTTGGGGTTGGACGCCGAAGCCTATAGAGTAAGGTTTCGCAAAGAAAGGGGGACTATCGGCGAAAATCCTAAAACCCTTTTCTTTCGGCTAAAAGCGGCTGCGGACAAATGGCTCACCCCTACAAGTAGTTCTAAAGAGGAAATCATGGACAAAATATACTTAGAGCAGTATTTGGATGCTCTTCCGTATGGGACGCAACGCTGGTTGCGACAACATTCTAATCTGACTACCACCCAAGCTGTCGCTATGGCGGTAACCTTCTCCCAGGCTCAGCCACGACTTTACGCCGGAGAAGCAGATAAATCAACAAAGCCCGTCAGTAGAGCAGTGCGGAAACCCCGAACCCCAACGGACATGATAGTGCCTCGACCTCCCCCCAAAATGGACGTTCCTTCCTTTCGGGGCCCGCAATGTTTCGAATGTGGGACCTGGGGGCATATTGCTCGATTGTGCCCCCAGAAAAAAGGATCCGAAGAGCCCATGGAAGTGGGATACCTACCGAAGACAGTCCTCTACTCGGCCGAACTAGGCGGAGCATATCATGTAAGGGTTACAGTGAATGGATGATCCGCCAAAGCCTTGTTAGACTCCGGGTGTAAACAATCAGTTATACAGGGTTTTTTGTTCGTTCTATTCAGGTGCTTCCCAACAGGTGGGTGTATATTAAATGTGTCCATGGGGACGTAAAAGCATATCCGCTAGCACAAGTACCCCTAGAAATAGAGGAGGGAAAGATGCAGGAGGTCCGGGTGGGGGTACTCGAAACTTTGCCAGAGGAGATTATCATAGGCACAGATAATCCCCATTTCCATAGCCTCTTTGCTGCGTCCATTAAGGGGCCCCCTCCCCCCCTACAAAAAGCGGTTCCAACCCTACTCTCCCCTGATCCATGGGTTACAGACAGGAGCTTTAGGTTCGCACAAACTAGCGACCCTTCGTTGTTCAATGCATGGGAACGAGCGCATGCAGAGCAAGACAGATCTTCCCTGAATTATCCCCGGTTTTTGATACAAGAGGGACTCCTTTACAGACAGGGAAAAGCGGATGACCCCTTACAGCTACTGGTCCCCACCTCCTTCAGGGAACAGATTATGTTTTATGCCCACACCCACTTATTGGCAGGCCACATGGGGAGCGACAAAACCACCCACAATATCCTGAGGTATTTTTACTGGCCCGGGGTATACCAAGAGATAAAAAAACACTGCCTCTCCTGTGAGGTGTGCCAAAGGAAGAACGTCCATCACCCTCCTGCGGTTCCCCTGCAACCACTGCCCATCATTGGTTCCCCGTTTGAGGGAGTAGGGATGGATCTCATCGGTCCCCTCCCAAAAAGTCGGAAAGGCAACCTATACGCCCTGGTGGTAGTGGATTATGCTACACGATTCCCCAAAGCCTTTCCCCTTAAAACCCCGACCTCTAGGGCCATAGCTGAAAAGGTCATCGAATTGTTTTCAAGAGTTGGTTTCCTGAAAGAGGTCTTAACTGACCAAGGCACTCCGTTTATGTCCCGATTAATGCATGAAGTATGCAAGATTCTGAACGTGCAACAAATAAAAACATCGGTGCATCACCCTCAAACCGATGGGCTCGTGGAGCGCTATAATGGGACCCTTAAAACCACCCTTAAAAAAATGCTGTCAGTAAGCGGACAGGATTGGGATCTCCTGCTCCCGCTGGCCTTGTACGTGATAAGGGGACAGAAGCAAAGCAGTCTCGGCTGTTCTGCGTTCGAGATGCTCTATGGACGCCAGCCCCGGTCCCTCTTAGAGATGACCAAGGAAGCATGGGAGGGAGAAAAAAATGAAGAGAGAAGTGTATTGGAGTACAGCCTATCTCTCAAAAACACCCTCGGAAAGTTGAGAGACCTCGCCCACACCAATCTCGAGAAAAGCCAAGTCAAACAAAAATCATATTACGACAAAGGAAAAAAATGGAGGAGATTGGAGGTTGGCGATTGGTCTCTGGTAATGTTACCCTCGCCCACTAAATGATTTCAGTCTGAATGGATGGGGCCATATAAAGTTCTCGAACCCATTGGGAAAACCAGCTACCTATTGCAGATGTCCTCCAGAAAAACCCAAACGTATCACATCAACCTTCTAAAAAAATGGCTGGGGCCCCCACCAAAGGAAGTGTGTTTGACCTTACCGAGCGGGTCCTCCACGGCCTCTACCCTGGACCAGCTGGTCATCAACGATGACCTAAAAAAACAAGAAAACGAGACGTTGCTGCACGTGTTGAAACCCTTTGCCCCTATCTTTTCCGATGTACCCGGACTGACCTCTCTTGCCGAACACCGAATAGAGACATGGCCTGGAACCACAGTGAAAGTACGCCCCTATAGAATACCCGCAGCCAAGAGACCCGTCGTGCAGAAAGAAGTGGACGAAATGCTGCGATTGGGCGTCATCCGACCATCTCGTAGTGACTGGTCTTCCCCAATAGTCATGGTGCCCAAACCTGACGGTAGCACCCATTTTTGTATGGACTTTCGCTCCCTTAATTCGGTATCCACCTTTGATGCGTATCCCATACCCAGAGTGGATGAACTCATTAAAAAACTAGGGGAGGCTAAATACATTAGTGCGCTGGACCTGACCAAGGGGTATTGGCAGGTCCCGCTAAGAGAGGAAGACAAAAGAAAGACAGCCTTTGCCACCCCGGACGGGCTCTATGAATTCAACGTATTACCATTCGGATTGCATGGAGCCCCCACGACATTCCAATGCCTCATGAACGAAGTCCTGAAACATCATCCGAACTACAGTTCCGCCTACTTGGACGACATCATTATATTCAGCCCCTCTTGGGAGACACATCTACAACACCTGGAAATCATCTGTGAAACCCACCAGGCGGCCGGATTACATGTTAATTCGAAGAACTCCCGCATCGGATTCCACAAAGTGAAGTACCTCGGATACGTCCTGGGACATGGGTTCATAGAGCCCCAAATCGAAAAAATCCAAGCCATCTCGGAGACGCCATTCCCAACCTCCAAGAAGGAGATGAGAGCCTTCCTGGGGCTCATCGGTTATTACCGCCGGTTTATCCCATCCTTTTTGGCCCTCGCAGCTCCCCTCACCAACACTTTGAAACAGGATTTTCGCTCTCACCTGCTCCATACCCCTACTACTGACATGTGGGAAGCCTTCACCGCCTTAAAACGGGTCATTACCACCGCCCCAGTATTGTCATCCCCTGACTTCACTAAGCCATTTACTGTACACACAGATGCCTCCGATTATGGGGTGGGGGCGGTGCTCTCGCAGGTAGGGCCTGATGGGATGGAACACCCCATCCTATATATCAGCCGCAAGTTCTTTCCCAGGGAGGTGCGATACCCCACCATAGAGAAAGAATGTCTCGCCGTGAAATGGGCGATCGACAAGCTCAGGTATTATCTGGAGGGACACCCTTTCACGTTATACACAGATCACGCTCCGCTGCAGTGGATGAGCAGGAACGCTTCCTTGAATCCAAGGGTGATTAGATGGTTCCTGTCACTACAACCCTTTTCCTTCACGGTCCGCCACCGAAAGGGGTCCGAAAACGGGAGTGCGGACTTCCTCTCCCGCTTTCCTCTCCCCGATCGGGAGATTCCTGGGGAGGACATGTGTGACGAGGTACAGTGGGACCACGGACTAAACACTAGGCGGTCACCACTTTCTTCTCTCTCCCCACAGCCTCACAGGGACCAGACAAACAGCCGGTATCGGAAAGATGAGGCAGAGACAGGCCAAGGGGACTGTTTCTTTAATTGGGCGGAGTTCAACCACCCAGGACCCAACCCTTTGGTGACGTCGGCTATCCGGAACCAGAAATATCCCGGAAGGAGTGTATGGTGTTGTGTTCGACACCCGGAGGCGAGGAGACTGGAGAGAAGCGAGACGAGAGGGAGAAGACTGAGAGAGAGCGAGAGAGTCGAGGAAGCGGAGGAAGAGACGAGGACGTCGTGGACGCCCCGACCGCCGAGCCAGGAGGCTAACGTACCGGCGAATCCCCGGGCCACACTTCAAGGGAAGTGTGGCTTCAACAGGTACGGGGTTGAGTCAGAGCGTGGGTGGGACGAAAGGGTTTCCAACCACCGTGAAACACACAGTCGACCTCCCCTATTGATCGACACCAGAAGCTTGTTCTTTCCCCCTCCCTTGAGCACTTTCGTTCACTGTCTGGGTCGCATAAGGAGAGCACCGTGTGATTCCTCACTCCCTTTTCCCTGCATCAAAAGTCCACCGTCACTGAACCTGATTCCCCCTTATCTTCTCTTTTTCCCTGGGCCCCCCCTGACACCGGAGACGCCCCTGAGACTGGACAACCTGGAGAAGACGCGGACCTCCAGGGAGAGACGAAGCCGCTCCAGCCCGGACCCACGCCTTCCTGAGCCTCCACTACCGTACTATAGGAGTATCCGAACACCCAAACTCTGTTAAAACAATAAAGACCTTCGTGAACCCCAACCGTGTCCCCGTGCATCACTTCGACCCGCTACAATTAGTTAACTGAGTATTTGTATGGGAGAGTGAATGTGTGTGTGGTTCGGTGGGGGGTGTGTGACTGCCCAAAGATGTGTAAATAGTTGATTCAGTAGGTATCTGAAGTTAAACCTACATGTTATAACAGTTGTTTGGGTGAGTGAATATCTTTATGGGTGTGGCGATGAGCCAATATATGTCTCAATGGTACATGTCCAACAAACTAGAAAAATAAAAGCCAGTGTATGTGTCAGTTGTTGTATATAAATAAGTATACATAAGACTCAGTGATTGTATGAGTGACTGTATGGATAACTGTATAGTTGTAATAGTGTTTTTATAACACACTAAGTATGAGTTATTATCTATATGAATAGATGAAGTGGTGTTTTTATAAGTGTATAGCTAAGTAAAAGTAAGTATGATCCATTGTTTGCATAAGTGAGTTGGATGACTTCATAAGTGATTAGGATGTGTACTGGTGTGCAATGTCGATATAGGTGTATAAGTATATTTAATAGTGTTCTATTGATCATTGACAGCATGTATGAGTGAATCTATAGGTAAGTGATTAGATGTGTGTATAGATCTAGGAGTCACTGAGTGGGTGTTTAGAAACTTGTATTGGTGTGTCAATGGTTTTAAATCTGGCACTCTATTTTACAGTGAGTGATGAAAGGTTATACTAGTGTATGATGAGGTGTATCTGATTGTCACATGGATGATGTCATCAGTGATGTCATCAGTGATGTAATTTGAGATGTCATCAGTGATGTCACTGACCATGTCATGAATGATGTAATATGTGACATCATCAGCAGTGGATTGCGGGCGCGCAAGATGAAGTTAGAACAACTAACTATATCGGAGGAATTTCAATGGTTTTGTTCGAGTGAAATGTCCAGCTAACTATAACACCCGTAAAACCTATTGTTTTTTCAGTGAATTACTAAGGTTTTTTATATGCTAATTCCTAATTATATCAGGCCTGAAACCTACGGTTTTTTCAGTGAATTTCAAAGGTTTTTTAAATGCTAATTCCTAACTATATCAGGCCTGACTCCTATGGTTTTTTTAGTGAATTTCAAAGGTTTTTTAAATGCTAATTCCTAACTATATCAGGCCTGAAACCTATGTTTTTTTCAGTGAATTTCAAAGATTTTGTAAATGACAATTTTTAATGTATTAATTGTTATACTGATTTTTTTTATACTGATTTACTACATTGTTTAAACTGTTTATTTTTAGATATTTTATTTTTTTTATTTACAGTATATATTACAATATAAAATATACTTTCTAACCACAGGACTGGATGCTAGATTCAGTCCTTGGACATCTCCTGTACACAGTTGAATAAAAGCATTTTGGTTACAGTAGTGATTTTTAAGGGCTATTATTGTATTTTAAAAGTTGACACTTCGAAAATGTTTCACATAGAATCACCAATGTTATCCTATGGCAGAAAATTCACTTAGCAGGTAAGTAGTGTTATCGTTACTTTTTCTTACTCAGTGGTGAATCCTGGATCCAGCACAGGTGAATCTCCTGTAAACAGTTGAAAGAATGTGTTCAATTCATACAGACGATTTTTTAGGAATATTTTTAGTTTGTGAAAATAGACACTTAGAAACTTTTCTGCTGAAAACCACACAATGAATTCCTATGGAAAGAAATACAAGTTACTGGTAAGTACGCTTAGAATTACTTTTCAGGGTCAGTGCTGGTCTAAAAGATGCAGCACTGGGTTCTCTCCTGATAACAGGTGAGTAAATCGGAATTCGTAGTTCAGCTGATTTTAGAGGAATATTTGTAAGTTTCAAAAATGAAAACTTAGAAACTTTTCTGCTGAAAACCACACAATGGATTCCTATGGAATGAAATACAAGTTACTGGTAAGTACGCTTAGAATTATTTTTCAGGGTCAGTGCTGGGCTACAAGATACAGCCCTGGGTTCTCTCCTGATAACAGGTGAGTAAATTGGAATTCGTAGTTTGGCTGATTTTAGAGGAATATTTGTATGTTTCAAACATGGTCACTTAGAAACTTTTCTGCTGAAAACCACACAATGGATTCTTGTGGAAAGAAATACAAGTTACCGGTAAGTACGCTTAGAATTACTTTTCAGGGTCAGTGCTGGTCTAAAAGATGCAGCACTGGGTTCTCTCCTGATAACAGGTGAGTAAATTGGAATTCGTAGTTCGGCTGATTTTAGAGGAATATTTCTACGTTTCAAAAATGGAAACTTAGAAACTTTTCTGCTGAAAACCACACAATGGATTCGTATGGAAGGAAATACAAGTTACTGGTAAGTATGCTTAGAATTACTTTTCAGGGTCAGTGCTGGTCTAAAAGATGCAGCCCTGGGTTCTCTCCTGATAACAGGTCAGTAAATTGGAATTCGTAGTTTGGCTGATCTTAGAGGAATATTTGTACAATGGTAAAGGAAGGGGGCGGGGCCTGAGGTGACGTGTGCAAACACGCCCTGTGGCGCGTTTTAAGTTGGGGAATTAATTCCTCTTCAATCCTGCGGTCCCCTGGGGGCCAACTAGCCCACCAGGTACCTCCAGTATGTGCCAGGGAGCTGCGTGGCGCTTACTGGAGGTAGGGGTGGGCGGAATTTGCGAAATTCACTTTCGCAAATTATCGCGAACATTTTAAAAATCTCCGCAAACACGCGGAAACATCGCGCAGATGCGGAAGTTTTTTTCCCGCCCGTTCGCGGTATTTTCTGCGTGGTCGCGGCTCCCCAACTTACCCATGCGGTTGCTCGCGGGCGCGGCCATCTTGTTTTCACTTGCCTCGCGGTGCATGATCACGAGAAGAAAGACGTGATCGCGTGAGGAATGACGTTACTGCGGGCGCAAACTGTCGCAAGACAGCGCAAATGGCTACCAACAATCCAACATCTCGTGAAGAACGCGACTGGATCGGGAAAACTTGTCGGCGAACGCGGGGATTCAGGTAAGGCGATCGCGCGCACGCGAGAATGTATTATTTTACAGCGCGAGCAAGCAAAAAAATTCTGATAAAATGCGGATTCTGGAAATTTTGACATTTTCGCGCGCTTCGCGGAACGCGACAATGTCAAATTATCGCAATTTCCGCGAGCGGAACGGAATTTTAGCCCAGGCCTAACTGGAGGTACCTGGTGGGCTAGTTAGCCCCTAGGGGACCTCTCAATTGTAGAGGAATGAATTCCCCAACTTAAAACGCGCCACAGGGCATGTTTGCACAGTATCACCTCAGGCCCCGCCCCCTACCTTCACCACTGTGCAAATGCACCCCGTGGCGAGTCTTAAGTTGGGGGATTAAGTCCCCTTGAATCCTGAGGCCCCTAGCGGCCAACTAGGCCACCAGGTACCTCCAGTAAGCACCACGGAGCTGCGTTGCAGAGAGGTGTAAAAAGGGGTGTGGCCTCATTACACCTCTCTGCAATGCAGCCCCCTGGCGCATACTAGAGGTTCCTGGTGGGCTAGTTGACCCCCAGGGATGCCCAGTATTCAAGGGGAATTAGTTCCCCCTCTGCAAACGCGCCAGGGGGTGCGTTTGCAGAGTGGTGTAAGGAGGGGTCGTGGCCTCCGGACCGATCCCGGTGGTTGTTTTTTCTGTTTTTTTTAGAAGGGCGGCTGTGTAGCCCCCCTTCTTTTTCCATTTTTTTGGCCCTGGGGACCCCATTCCCCAGGGCCTGCCCCCAATTTTTGTTTATACAAAAAAAAAATCGTGAAGGGGGCCGTGTGGCCCCCCTCCCGAGGCCATAATTTGCCCCGGGGACCCCATCCCCCGGGGCATGGCCCTTTTTAAAAAAATGTTTAATTTTTAATATAGCCCCCCTCCTCTGGCCACTTTAAGGCCCCGGGGAACCCATCCCCCGGGGCCGGCCATTGTTTTTTACAATGTATTTATTTTTTAATTGGGGAGGGGGGCCGCGTGGCCCCCTCCCAGGCCACTTATGGCCCCTGGGACCCCAACCCCGGGGGCTGGCCTCTGTTGGGGGCCGTGGGGATCCCACGGTCCCAGCGGCTCAGATCGTCCTGCGGGAGCCGGCATTGCTTTTCCACATGGGGGGCTAACATGCTGCTCCCCATGTGGAAAAGCAATCAGCTTTGCTTCATTGAAGCGAGAGCAGGTTTTCCCTGCTCTCGCTTCAATGAAGCAAAGCGGTTTGCAATGACAGGGCGGGATATAGTATCTTTGAGCCCCGGTGGGTGGCGGTCCCCGGGGCAGTGTCTGGGGGATTGGGACCCCCCCACACTCTTTTTTAATTCTGCCCCCCGGGGGCCAATTACCAAAGATACGCGGGAGGTCCGCGCTTCTTTTTTTTAATTTTCGGCTGAAATTCGCGCTGGGTGCGCGAATCTCGCTGATTTCTTTTTACAAAAAAATGCTTTTTTTGGCCCTGGGGGTCCTTGTGGGACCCCCTGAGCAGGCCTAGGGGGTCAGGATGTTTCTACCCTGCCCCCTTGTCACGTTTTTTGCGTTTGTTTTATAGGTTTCTTGTGCCTCGGTTCTACCGAAGCGCAAGATGGCTGCCAACACTTCCTGATCTGGAGTGTTGACAGCCAATTAGAATATAGCTCGTGTACGGCAGGGTGCGCGCTGGGTGCGGGGAGGGTGCGCGGATCCTCTGAGGTCATAGATATATCTATCTTTTTAACTCTAATTTTCTCAGGAACTACTGAACAGATTTACACCATTTAAGCAAAAGGCACGAGTCTGAACTGAGGACTACCTTTTTGCCAAATTTGGTGTAATTCCGTTCAGCAGTTCGGGCTGTAGCTGCGTCAACAGGTCCTATGGGAAAATGCATGGGGAAAACGCGTTTTGGGACCCCCTTTTATCTCGGCCCCCGCTTGACGAATCACCGTGAAATTTTCAGGATAGGAGTGGACCGGAGATGGCCAAAAGTTTGGAAAATTTCGCGAAGATTCATCAATCGGCGCCAACGTTATTCCAAATAGAATGTTGCGGATTTCCTATGGAAAATAGGTCCTAACTATATCTACCTACTGGCGACCACCAGTAGGTAATACACATATATATATATTCCAATCAAAGGCTCGTTTACGGCATTTTTGGCGCTCTATGATGGTGCGGTCCATGGAGACGGCGGAGCCCAGCCGTAATTAATCACCACAAATTTACTCTTTTGGAGAAAGAATCCACTCACACTCATGGGCCATTTGGTGGCACGCTCTTAGATTTTTTTAAAGCTGCAACATTCTCCAACCAGCCAACACCCCAACTCGATTCAGTCTGCCCTCAGACCTTGCTCACGAATAGCCAGCGCCTCAATTACAGCTCTATTTGAATCAATCACATGACATAATGTCACTTCCTGTTTTTCAAGCACTTTGTGTTCTGGTAGGTGTAGTCTTTTACCATTTAAGTGAAAAATGAGTCCAAAAGTGAGTGAATTGTGAACCAAACAAAATTCAGTGATTATGGCACCAGTTATCCTTTTCATGTTCACATATACATCATTTCCATGCTTTTACTTTAGCATGAAATCATCCATTGCGTTTTTCCCTCTAGTGGGCACACCTCTCCAATCCCATATATTCTGGTATTATGCCAATAGCTTTATCATTTTGCCCTCTATTGGGCTATTAAGGGGGTGAGTTATCAACCCAAATGAAGAAAAAATAACAAAACCCGCCTATTTTTATAACTGGTAACGTGCATGTGTGATTAAAAACAGATATCTAATTTTACTTTCCTATTTTGGTTTGCTTTTATAGGAGACCTTATTCTAACCAAAAACCTATGTATGGAGACAAGGCCTTTACACAGTACAGTTTTGAGAACAAAGTTTCCATAGTTACAGTTTTTATCTTTTTTCATTTTTTATCCAGATTTCGGGGAGACTCACACTCGTGCATATTGTTTGCAAAACTGTATGATTATCCTTCCAATTTTATTCACAGGTGTGAGTACATCTCCTCATCCTTGTTGAGGCCAAAAGGGGCCAATGTCCTGAAAGATAAAATATGACTTGATTCCCTTTGTCTCAAGGTCTTTTCCCGATTGCCACCTCTCACATGGCAATCGACCATTTCCACAGCATAATATTTTAGTTTCTTCCAGTCCCCATTATGGCATTTCCTCATGTGTTCAGCCACAGCATAACTGCGATCCTTATTAACTGTGGCCCTTACGTGCTCCAGTATTCGTTTTTTGAGTTCGCAAACCGTACTCCCTACATACTTCAGTTTGCAGGGACACTCAATGATATAAATCACAAATTGACTTTCGCAGTTAATTAATTGATTAATTCTCCATTTCTTTCAGTTTGCCATTGTAATTTCCTTCATATTTTGTGCAATTTAACACACTTTGCACCTTGAGAATTTAAAGAAACCCGCTACATTCATCCACGTATTCTGTTTTTTGTGCCAAAGTGACTATGGACTAATTCATCTTTAAGATTTCTTGCTCTCCTGTACGTAATCTTTAGATAACTTCCGACAATGCTTGCCATCGTTCTATCCAAACACCGAATATTCCAATTTTTACGAAGGATGTTTTCAATTTGTTTTGACTCAGTTGAAAATGTTGCAATTCATCTTATAGCATCTTTATCATTGTCTACTTGGTGCTGTTTCTGTCTTATTATTTCAGATCTTGGTTGTTTTTCAGTTCTTTCAAGACAATCTTTTAATACGTTCTTGTTGTATTTTCTGTTTCTGAATCGAGCATTGATTGGTTGCTATGTTTTTTCCATTCATGGTCTTCAGAGCATATCCGTCTTATCCGTAATAGCTCACCATATGGTATATTTCTGATCAATGAGGATTGGTGGAATCTTTCTGCATGCAATGTTGCATTGCTTGCTGTTGTTTACGATGTAAAGTAGTGTGTACTTTATTTTCCACAATGTAAATTTCAGTGTCCAGGAAAACCACTTGAGTTTCGCTAATGTTATACGTGAAGTGTAGGTTGGTGTTTGTATTATTGAGAATATCAAAATAAGTTTTGAATTCTTCCATAGAACCATTCCAGATGATTAAAAGATAGTCTATGTACCTCAACCAAGATATTTTTTTTTCAACATGTTGATCATTGTTGGAATTCCATGCCACCTTTTGCTCCCACCAACCCATTGTCTAACAGGCAAACTAGGACTAAACGAAAACCCCATCGCAGTCCCGTCCTTTTGCAAGAAGATATCATCTCCCAACATAAAAACATTTTGAGTCAAGCATAAACCAATTATCCCCATTACCATAGCATTGTGGTTGGCAAATTGGATGTTTCAATCCCTGAGAAAATATTCACAAGCTCCCATTCCGATTGTATTTTCAATGTTGGTATATAACAAAATCACATCCATTGTAATCAATTTATAAGTTCCCAGTTTAATCCTTGTACAATTCTGAGAAGGTCGCTTGTGTCTCTTAGGTATGATGTTAAACATTTCACATATGGTAATAGGTATCCATCCACAAAGTTAGGGATGGGCTCCAACATTGACCCCTTTGCTGCGATGATTGGTCTCCCTGGTGGCCTTATGGGGTCTTTGTGCAATTTTGGGAGAAAATAAATTGTTGCAGTAATAGGAAAATCAGTTGTGAGATATCTTTTTTCATCATGGTCTATTAGTTTCTTTTCCCACCATTGCTGTAATTTTTTATCCAGGCTTTCTTTGTATAGCCATGTTGGATTTTCTTTGAGTTTTTCGTAATGGCTTGTGTCATTTAACTGTGAGTAGGCTTCCTCGACATAAATCTCCTTGTCTTGAATAATAATATTTCCCCCTTTGTCCACCATTTTTATTACAATTTTATTGTCAGATTTTAACATCTTAAGGGCATTATGTTCTCCTAATGTCAAATTGAACTTCTTTTTCTTTTTGAGTTGGTATAAATCCTTTACTAATTTCAATGTTGTTTCCAGTTTGCATTTGTGGGTAGTACTTTGATTTGGGTCTCTTACCACTGGTTCCTTCCTCCAGTTGGTTACAGTACGTTTCTAGTTCCTTTAGTTGTTCATTGCCCACTAGGTTGAGTTCCATCAGTGTTACAAAAGGTTCTGCATCTGCCACTTTAAGGTCCATTGTAGGTGTATTTTTGTGTTTCCTAACAACCCCCATATTAAGATTTTCCTGGAATGTTTTTGCCAGCTTTAATTTTCGAACATACTTATATATGTCGATCCATGTTTGGGCCAGATCCATTTCATTAGTGGGGCAAAAAGATAGGCCTCGCTTTAAAACTTGAGTCTCCGTTTCGAATATAGTCCTTTTAGATAAGTTGATGACTTCCAATTCTTGAGTTCTTTCTAGGTCTTCACAGCCTTCTTCTGTCTCATACTTCTTGTTCAAGTTCCTGTTTTTTGGGGGTCTGTTATCCCGCTTACCTCTTCTGGTTGGCATCCTTTTGGGTGGCCTCTTCCCCTTCCTCTGTTCATTCCTGGTTGTGCCCTCGTGCTCTTCTCTCAATTCCGTTGTTGGAGGGCCAACCTCATTTTCTCTAACAAATCACATTTTGGACATGCCCCACCTTGTTAACCTTCATTTTCACTGGCTTCAGTGGATGTTAGAGATGACAAACTTCCAGATGCATTTGTGGCTGGATCTAGTTTGTCTGGTTGTTTCAATAGATCGAATGTTCTTGCATATGTAAATATGTGTCCTTCTTGATAATCTTCCTTGTCCCTCTGAAATTTAATTTGTTTTCGTAGTTGTACTGACTCCTCGTGTTTTTCGATCTGATGTTTTAGTTCCTGTTTGAATTTTAAATGGTCCGAAGTTAGTTACATTTTTTCCAGCTCTTTTTCTACTTCCCTTAATTGTGTTGTTGTTCTATCCAGCGCAATTGCAATATGTTTAATCAGAATCTCCATTAGGCCCATTGAAGATCTGAGGATGTGCTCCCCCCACTCATATAGCAAATCATTGCTTGTGACTTGATGGTTTGGCATAAGATTGATATGTAGTCCCCTGGGTCCTCTTTTGACCTCTAGGTATTTTTTTAGTGAGGTGACTTCCCACCATTTATTTATTTCTTTTTTTGATAATCTTTCCCACGTTCTTAATTTGCTTCTGATATCAATGTTGCGTGGTACTATTTGTACTCCATCTCCTGCACTTCATATACTCTGTTCCTCACAAAAGGTATTTATTATTTCATCTCTCTGCCTGATCACTCCAGGTTTAGCTGTTTATTGTCAAGTGCAGAATTCTCTCCCTTTCTTGTGCCTCTGTTGTGGGTATGTCAGCCTGGAGATGACCATGCTGTGCAGACCGTCACTCAAGACAAACTCTGAGGATATATATATATATATCTATATATATCTATATATATATATATATATATATATTTTTTTTTATTATTATTATTTTTTTTTCAAAAAGTATTGGAACTAGGACTCACCTTTTGCCCCACAGCGCAATTTGAATACGCGAATGTGCGCATAGATTTGTATAAATATGTAAGAAACTTAAAACGAATGAAAATTCACCTCTTGCACCCTATGAAACCAAATCCCTCAACCGAATTAACACAGTTGGAAGGGGAGGCTATAACTGACACAGACATTGAAACTGTACAACTGTTACGTGAACTAGAATTTGAGGGTACAATGGTAAGCCAAGCTGACATAATGATGACACTAGAAGAGGCAGGGGTAACACAAGTAGGAGCCACTAGTAACATCAAAATCAAATCACGTTTTATTCCCCAGACTGCACATGACACAATTGATGCGTTCCACGATGTGGTCGTAAGTGATCTGAAAAAATGACGAGCCAGAGGCCCAGATTTGAGAAAAGAAAATATCTCAAAAAACAAGTGAAAGGCAAATATGGACCTAGAAAATGATGACGACCTAATTATAAAACCCTCGGACAAGGGAGGTAATGTCGTATTGATGGACAGAAAACAATATCAAATTGAAGTGTGGAGACAACTATCCGATAAAGAGTGTTACAAGATAGTCACCCGATCTACATATGAGAATAGCATAAGTGAATTTTATGAAATTCTAGTGAAATGGCGTGATAAAGGAATACTGAGAGATGTGGACTTCAGATTTATTCATTGTGAAGCACCAGAAATCCCTACATTCTATCACCTACCAAAGTGCATAAATGCAACAAAAATCCACCAGGCAGACCGATTGTGTCCTCACTAAATAGTCTGTTGGAGAATGCTTCTATATACATAGATTGTTTTTTGAACCCACTAGTTAGAGACCTGAGCTCCTACATAAAAGATACGAAGGACGTTTTGCGCATTATCTCAGGCGTTCAATGGGAATCGGACATGCTGCTTGTAACTTTAGACGTGACAAGTCTTTATACAAGCATACATCATGACAAGGGTTTGCGAGCAATAGAGTTCTTTTTGAAAAAACGAAATGCAAAATTTTATGAGCACAATGTAATGATCATGGAATTGACATCTTTCTGTTTGAAGAATAACATTTTTCTCTTCACAGGGGAACTGTACCATTAGGAGCAGGGAACTGCTATGGGCATGTGCTTCACCCCCAGTTATTAGAATGTATTTGTGGGCTGGTGGGAGAAGCATGTGGCCTGGACAGGGAACAACGAGAAGTGGTTAGACAAAATTGTGTTGTGGGCTCGGTACATAGACGACCTCTTCATTATTTGGAAAGGGACACGAGAAGAGGCGGAAATCTATGTGGTGACCCTTAATAACAATGATTGCAATCTGACTTTCACCAAATGCATCAGCAAAACACAAGTACCCTATCTAGACCTACTTGTCTACATAGAAGTTAACAACATACAGACAATATTATATCGGAAGCCAACAGCTGGAAACAGTACGTTGCATGCTGGAAGTTTCCATCCCAATAGCGTAATCAAGGGGGTCCGTTGTGGGGTACTTGTGAGAATTAAAGAAATTGCACAACAGACAAGGAATTCCATAAATCCAAAGATGACTCATTTAACAGACTCAGGGAAAGGGGATACAAATAAAGAGTGTTAAAATGGGCAGAAGGAAAAGCAGTAAATCTGGTAAGACAGAACCTGATATTGGGAGATAGGGAAACCTCAGAGAAAGAACAGAAGAACAAGAATGAAGTAAGGATAATAACAGATTATTCAGTCCAATCCACCAAGATTGTTCAAATCTTCAGAAGAAATTGGAAGGTACTCAAATCAGACTTAGTCATAGGACCGCACATGCCAAAGAACCCCCTGATAACCTACAGGAGAGGTCCAGCCCTAAAAGAACAACTCGTAAGGAGTCACTTTTCCAAAAATCCGAAAAGGAAGGAAGTTGTAACAGGATTTTACCCATGCATAAACTGCAAGGCATGCAAAAATTGCAAAAAGGTAAAAGAGCTCACTATTCCGGGCAGAACGACAAAAATAAAAATGAACAAACTGATGAATTGCAATACAGATTTTGCTGTATACTGCTTGTCCTTCCCATGTGAACTCAACTATATAGGGAGTACCATCCATCCCACTAAAAAAAGAGTTCTTGAGCACATGCATGCTATTAAGAACCGAGATGTGACATACCATGTGGCCCGCCACTTCCAAGAGCATCATAAATCCAACCAGAACCTAATTAAGATTTTTTGCATGGATAAGATCCCCAAAGATGAGAGGGGTGGGGACAGAGTAAAAAAACTGAGGAAGTTAGAATCAAAATATATAATTGAGATGCAAACCAAAAGCCCTTCTGGCCTGAATAATGAGGAGGAACTTTGGGTACACATTCCATGAGAATACCAAATGGGGTTGCTAAAATATGTATGCGGAAGAATGAAATTTGTTAACTTGTAGAAAATGAAAGAAGGATGACGAAGCATAACATTAGTGGGCATGCTTGACATTTTAAACAATTATACCATCTACAATATACAGAGAAGAATGATTGGGCGAAGTAGAATATAATGTTGGTAGGAGATTCCCTTAACCAATATGTTAAAAACAGCCCATTCAGGGCAGAATAAAATTGCTTCAAACTAATGTCACCTTTTGTCTATACAGGGTGAGAGAGTGTGTATATTTGTATATTTATACAGAAGACAATCGTTTGTACATTATGTAAATAGTTGTACATATATAAAATGAGGAAGATGTCAAATGTGTACACACGCGGCTATAATGTGTAGGTGGCAATGAAATGTATGATTAAATATTACATCGTAAGATGGCCGCCGTCAAGAGTCAAAGCAGTGAACATTGTTAATCCTTCCTTGCTTTCCATAACACAACAAGAATGAACTGCCTTCCCCTTACAATGTTGATGAATTATTTGTTTGTTTAAAAGTTAGCGTAAACGTTGACCCTACCGACATTGACAAAGGCGTGTAGCCGAAACGCGTCTGTCGGGTGTTTGTTTTGTTCGTGGCTAATAAATTAAGAAGATTACAATCCTCCAGTGTGCGCCTCAATTGTGGTCCGAGAGAAGGACTATCGAATTGGAATATATATATATATATATATATATATATATATATATATATATATATATATATATATATACACACACACAAATATATACACACATGTATATATATATATATATATATATATATATTACCTACTGGCGGTCACCAGTAGGTAGTTATAGTTAGGACCACGTTTCCATAGGAAATCCGCAACATTCTATTTTGAATAACTTTGGCGCCGGTCGACGAATCCTCGCGAATTTTTCAAAATAGGTGGGGCGCTACGCTCCGCTCCTACCCTGGAAGTCTCGGGGGGATTCGTCAAGCGGGGGCTGAGATAAAAGGGGGGTCCCAAAACGCGTTTTTCCCATGCATTTTTCCATAGGACCTTTAGACACAGCTACAGCCCGAACGGCTGAACAGAATTACTTGAAATTTGGCAGAGAGGTAGCCATAAGGTCAAGGAAGTGCCTTTTGCAGGTCTGGTGTAAATCTGTTCAGTATTTCCGGAGAAAATAGCATTTAAAAGCATATATATATCTATATGCGCGCAGGGTGCGCGCACCGTGCGAGCACCGTGCGAGCACCCTAACGTGCGCGAGCGTAATTCTGATTGGTGGTTACATGTTAGTCAACGTTCGAATCGGTCGAAATCAGGAAGTGTCGGCCGCCATTTTGTTTGTTTTCAGTGCGAGAGTGAAAAAGGAAGGTGGCGAACGTGAAAAGGGGGCAGGGTAGAGAGTTCCTGACCCCCTAGCCTTTGTCAAGGGGTCCCTGAATGACCCCAAAGGCAAAAAAAAAATTTTTTTTTTTAAAATCGCAGGGGGTGCGCACCCTGAAAAACACACCAAAAAAAATTTTTTTTTACAAAAAAAAAATTATAATTCGCAGGGTGAAAACCAAAAAAAAAAATAATAATAATTTTTAATACGTAGTTTATTGTAAAATAAATATATAAAAAAAATAATACATAAATAAATTAGCATTTAAAAAACCGTACAAATTCACTGAAAAAACCATAGGTTTCACACACGTTATAGTTAGGAATTAGCATTTAAAAAACCTTGCAAATTCACTTAAAAAACCATAGGTTTCACACATGTTATAGTTAGCTGGACATTTCACTCATAAAAAACCAATGAAATTCCCCCGTTATAGTTACTGCAGGCAACTATAACTCACGCGACCGCAATCCTCTGCTGATGACGTCAGATATTACATCACTGATGACATATGTGTCTTTCTGAAAAATAAATATTTGTAATATATGTATAGCTAAAGATTAATGGAAGAAGACATGGGTAAATAAGTGTCTAAATACAGTATTAGCATCAGCAGAGGATTACGGTCGCGTGAGTTATAGTTGCCTGCAGTAACTATAACGGGGGAATTTCATTGGTTTTTTATGAGTGAAATGTCCAGCTAACTATAACATGTGTGAAACCTATGGTTTTTTAAGTGAATTTGCAAGGTTTTTTAAATGCTAATTCCTAACTATAACGTGTGTGAAACCTATGGTTTTTTCAGTGAATATATATATATATACATGCACATATATGTTGTGATCAAGGCAGGGAATCCTGCCGAAACGCGTCATAGCCCCAAGCAAAATGGAATAAAGGTTTTCATACATCAAGTTTGTGATTGCGGTGTCGTCATATATATATATATGAACAAACACAATCCTGCCATGTTTTGGCCGAAAAAGCATGGTCTTGATCACATGACAGGCTGCCACATTTTCATTGTTTAAATAGTGAGCACCACCCATTTGTGCCTAAAACAGTGATGCAATACTCATAGATATAGACAACATAAATGTTATCGATCGCAGATTAATATGGTTGCCAAGATACAAAAAGTGTTTCACATAAAGCTTAAACATCCCAATATGTAGAGCAATATTTACAATAAAATCCTATCCTAGATTTTATAATTCGATATGTGTTTTTTTATAACCAAGACAAAATTAAATTATATATTTGTTGATATGCTTGTTGATATATGTGTCAAACTTTATATAAAGTGCAAGTGCTTTGAGTATCATCAATTGTAGACCCCCATGTTGATAATATACACATAATGCGATAAAATACCATTTAGAATAAAATCACTAAATGGGGCTCATTATTAGATTGTTTTATTTTCTATTCGAACCCATCATAATAGCGTATATGCAATGCATTTAATATGTTACATATTTAGTATATAAGGTAATCCTTTTATAATGTACAAGTGCTCCAAATGTCGTTTATTAAGCAATCAATGTTTGATGGCATATATTTAGTACATTGCACAAATTATATTTTTGATAAAATTCATTTTTATTGTGAAATGCAGGTATATTGCCAATGAAGGAACCACTAATAATAGCATGTATTCTTTTCGCTGACCTGTCTATATATTCATTAAATGCTATTTATTTATCAATATTACTATAAAGTGCTAGTGCTCTGTGTATTGCCATTTTCGCTAAAGTGCTATATGTGTAAAGTGCTTTTATATTGTCTACCTATGTAGAACAACATATAAAACTGAGAAGCTACCCAGAAGGTATATTTTCGAAGTTGATCAGTGATCATAAAGTGCCCGTGCCTTTAAATTTACTTGAAAAGCCAAACTGAATTCATCTTGTTTCACAGTTCCATTTAAACACAGCATTATATTAGCAACATGATCTACATTAAATGGACTAGGATATTTCTTACTGTGATAGAGTCAAAGATAAAAATTGATTGGATTTGCTATACATTTTTTCTGTTGTTAAGATATATTCAGGGATCGTGTAGCTGATAATAAATCATGAATGTACATCTTAACAAACATAAAGTAGGTGTTAAAGAAAGTTATGTACGTCCTCACTAGTATTTAAACCGTAGGGCATGTTAGTGTTTAACTCAAGAATAAATTGTGATTCTAATTTCCGTAGACGTTTTTCTCTGTTACCACCTCGTCTAGATGATGGAATTGCCCTATGATGAAGTATTTCAGCTCATTTCGATTGATGTGGTGTACTAATTTAAAGTGACGGCCACAGGGTAATTAGGATCTGTATTTACCACTGCCCTTAGATGTTGTAAAAGTCTATTGAATACTTACAATTTAGTACTCCCCCATATTTCAGCCCGCATAAACATTCTGAGATGTATATTGTGAAATCTGTGCGGCACATATAATGGCCCTTTATTTGAATTGGTGTCGAGCTGAACGGTGTTCTATATTCAGTGTTGTTAATTTCAAATTTGCAAGCTTGACAGGAGCAACATTTAAAGAATCCTGTTTTGTTGGACAGCCATGTTTGTGTTGCAATAAATTCCGGACTACTCTTGACTAATGCATCCCTCATTGAGGGTGCTTGTCTGAATGTAATTGATGGTTTCTCTGGAAGCATTTGATTTAGTTTAATGTGGGTTAGGACAATTGGCCAGTGGGAATTGATAATGTGTCTTATTTGTTTTTCTTGCCTACTGAATGTTGTGATCATTCTAATTTCTTGTGTGTTTGTCTCAACTGGATTAGTGGTGGGTGTGGAGGTCTTAGTATCATTTGCCTTAGGTGTTAAACAGGGCTCTCTAAGGAGCAAGCTTGCTTTGGTAAGGGCTTTTTGTAATTCAGGATGTTTATAACCACGAGCCTCAAAGTCTTGAACTGCCTCCTGTTGGCATAGTTCGAGATTTATATTTGAGCTACATTTTCCCCTTATTCTTAAGAATTTCCCATAGGGAATCCTTCGTATTAAGTGCCTGGGGTGTGCACTACTGGCAGGGAGAACCGAATTTCCTGCCGTAATCTTTAAATGGAGTTTAGTGTGAATCTCACCTTTGTTTACATAAACTTGCACATCCAAGTATTCTACGCTTAGATCGCTATTTGAGCCATGAAATTTACATTCAAATCATTGTTGTTAATAGTAGAGATAAATATTCAGCTTGCTCTTTAGTGCCCTTCATTTTACAAATACATCATCAATGTATCTCCACCAATGTTTAACATAAGTGTCCCACATATTTTTGTGCTGTGTCTTGAGGACATGCTCCTACCACCAGCTCACATGTAAACATGAGTAGCTGGAGGAGAAGCATGCCCCTATAGCCACACCCCTCAGTCATTGGTACACATCCCTGTTGAAAAGGAAATAGTTATTGTACAAACACAGTTCAATCATGGTGACAATGATACGATTGTGTTCATACAAATGTATAGATCTTTGATCAAGGTAATATTTAGCAGCTGCTATCCCATCTTTATGAGAAATACTCGTATAGACAGATGTTATATCCATTGCTATAAAAAGATAATATTCACTCCATTCCCCTTCCTTTAATTTCCTTATGAAGTCACTGGTATCTTTGATGAATGATAGTAACATGGCGACAAAGTCATGTAGCAAAAAGTCTGAGTATTTAGACATGGATTCAAGTAGACTTTTTCTACCCAAAATGATCAGCCTTCCAGGGATTGCTATACTGTTTTTGTGGACTTTTGGTATAAAGTGAAGGATAGGCGTTAATGGGTAATAATAATGTTTCCAAAAATTAATTTTGCTCTTGGTTAATAACCCAATGCATGTGATAAATGTTCAAACACCGTCTCTTTCACTTTGCGTAGATCCTGTGTTAGAGCTTTTCTATAGCAATATGTGTCCTTTAAGTGACGATTAGCTTCCTCCAGATATTGTTGTCTAGGCCATAGGACGATGTTACCGCCCTTGTCCACTCTATTTATAATTATTTTGTTGTTGTCCCCTAATTTCTTCATTAAGTTCCAGTATTGTACATGGTGATGTGTTTTCTGATGCACATATATGTATACTTGCACATAACTTTGGCGTTGTTTGACCAATTTTTATGAGATCTTCCCCCCTAAAAGTGTCAAAGTAGGTTCAGTGTGTCATGGAAAGTTTGGGGGTGATCCGTGCAGTGAGGCCCGAGAAATAGGAGCGCAAAATAGGGGTACATTTAAAATGTGAGTTCCCGTAGGATCGCATTGTCGAACCTACAGCCTGCCCGCTGGACGGAATTGCATCAAATTTGGCAGAAAGGTGGGTTTTGTTACGCAGTTAGTACTTTTTGTTATTTGGTGCTAATCCATTCAGTAGCTTTAAATCCAAGCAATATAGTGATATCTCTGTCTGCGGATACTTTGCAGCAGTTTTGCAGTGATAGTGGTGAAATTGTGACGAGTTCGAGGTAAATCGCGAAAGGGCGCACCAGAAGGAATGCTCTGATTGGCTGGACACAACCTGAAAAGAAAGTTGGGGAGGTTACGCGGTTAAATCGCAACATGTTCCATGTAAATTGCTAATGAGGGTGCCAGACGGAATGCTCTGATTGGCTGTACGCAACCTTAACAGAAAGTTGCAGCTGCTATTTTATCAATTGGGACCAGTTCTCGGGGCTGAAGTTAAGATAATGGGTACTCTGACCCCATTGTTGAGAAATGGGGGTATTAGTGACACGCTACTGGGAAATCATGAATATCGCAATGTCTTCGCAAATATTGGTGAAAATATAAAACAAAAATATGTATTTGTACACACTGACTGGTCACTGTCACAGAATCATGTATGCACACACAAACTCACTCAGACACTTAGACACCCATTCACATACCCACTCACACATTACAAATCATTGCAATGTCATCTCAGATTTTAAAAATTAAAAAAAAAATATTAAAAAAGAAAATGAACAAATCTTTGTGCACTTGGGTGGCTCTGACAAGAGCCTTTGTGTTGAGACTGTGTATAAGAGAGTTTCAGATAAAACTGCATTCAAAGTTTCAGATTGCTTAGAAACACCCTGTACCCATCTTTTGTAAAGTGAACTCCATCACTTCTATAGATTCCATGCATGTTCGAACATAGATTGTTGTTGAAGATAGACCCCATGTTATGGTCTCTGAGGAGAGCAGAAACAGTTTTACGAACATGTTTCCTGGCATTGACAGACTCGATTTGACCACTTCCATTTCTGTTTTTGGCATATATTAGAGTAAACCAAGACAGTGTGACGGAAAAGCGACATCAGTTCTGCAAAGGTATCCTTCATTAGGATTTCCAGTCTTACCCCAGTCAATGTGCTGAAGTCATTGCCACCACTGTGCGCAATCATGAGGTGAGGAGCTTGGCAAGCCACAATGTCTGGCCTAAGCAAGCAATCTCCTCATTTGGCAAATCCAGGTCTCTGTCAATACCTTTCTTTTTTGCAGCCTCTTTAGCCCAATAGACATAGAGATGGCCAGGAATCCACACTCTAAACATTTTGAAGCGAAGGAGCAATAGTAGTCAGGAAAAGGCTGGAGCTGAATGAGCTAGTTTTCCAAATTAAAAGAAGTTGAAATGGAGGTGTTTTCTTTTTTCTTTTTAAAAGATATATTTCATTGGGTGCTGTCAGCATGTAAGTGAATAAAATAATGGTAGGTTGTTGGATGCAATATCTAGAAGTCCTATTATTGGTTTGCTGCTAAAAAAAATCAATATAAAAATGGATATATTTTTGAATTTGTGGAGTAAACCACACCTGCTGTATCTCATTTGGAAGTAGCATGGTCCTTCTAGAATGTGCTGTGAACTGGTGTCCCACTGGTTCCACTGAGGTTGCTAGGTACCCTGAGCCAAGAGTGTATTGGGGGGAGTCCGTTAAAGAGACAGATTTTTTCTTTTTTAAGTTGAGGAGTTATGACACAATTTAAGTAATGATAGACTTTAATTTCCAATTCAGGACTATATAATAAACTGTTCTGCAGCATTTAAATAAATAAAAAACTGAAGCTCAATATCAATTTGAACTCCCATTTTTTTCACAATCACTCACATTTGAGTTATTGCCGAGGGGATACAGGGAAGGCATAGTCAGGATTTGTAAATAAATGGAATTGTAGTAGTTTTTGTTAATAAGACTAGTTAAGGGTCCAATAGGGTTGTGACTGAGATGTTCATAACAGGTATCATCTTGCAATTGACACATTATCTCATTGTGATAATCCAAACGGTTCATGACAATCACATTCCCACCTTCGTCCGCCTCCCTTATGACGATGTCGTGCTCAGTGCTGAGTGTTTTAAGAGCTAATCGTTCACCTCTGGTCAAATTGTCTTTGGTTCTGTGAGTGTTATTTTGAGACCTATTTTCATATTTGTCTAGGTCCTCCAATACTAAGTTGTAAAAAACATCAATGGCATTCCCACCAGGGAGGGTAGGTGTCCATTTTGACTATGTCTTCAGGCCACTAAGGATGGTTTCAAAGGGATCAATATCTAAGTCTTGCAGCAGTAATTCTAGACTACGTGGAGGATCGTCTGTGTCAGTGATGGACAAGAGTAAGTGTGTGTCATTCACATCTTTAATGGTTTGGGAATCCATAGAGTTGGTACTGCTAAGATTCTTAGCTTTGTTAGTAAAGGTGGGCATAAGTTCAAAGTGTTTCTTCAGTTTCAAGCCTCTAATGAATTTGAATAGATCTATTTTTGATCTGCATAGGTCCCCTGATTCGTGAGGATTAAAGCTAAGGCCTTTGCTTAGAAGAGAGATCATGTTGTTAGTGAGTGGTAAAGAAGGAAGATTCACTACATGGACGTCTGTTTTGTCTGCTATTGGTTCTTCCCGTCCCCAGATGTCAGTTTCTTTTTGTATTGTTCTTTTTCCAGCTCTTTTCCCTCTACGGGTTTTTTTGTCTCCTGTACCCTGTCTTTGTTGTGTTCTGGTCTCGCGTCTGATTGTCTGTACTTCTCGTAAAAAATTGGATGTTGTTGTTTTTGGGTTGGACTGCCCTGGATTCTCTGATTCACTGTTGCTTGTGAGTACGGTGTTGAGAGATGAGGTGCTAGAGGAGACAGAGACTGTCTCTAATCTAACAGTGTGATCGGTCTTTGATGAATTCTGAACTAGTTGGTCGTATTTTCTAGCAAAAGTGAAAACTCAACCTTCTTTGTAATCTGCATCGTCCCTCTTGAGTTGTCTTGTTTTCCTCTCTTTTATGTCATTCTGGTGTTTGGCCAGGATCTCGTTTAAAATAGTGTAATTTGTTTCTGTTGCGTCTTCCAGGTTTAGTTCTTCTATCTCTTTTTCTAAGGTTGTGATTTCTAGTTGTAGTTTTGTCACTTTACGTTCAGCATTTTCTATTAGGATGTGGATTAGTGTTTTGGAGTTGCTAGACAATGTTTCTTCCCATTTTCCCAACAAGTCGTCATCAAGTCATCGAATGTGGGAAATATTTGTGAACGGAGTCCCCTGGGGACTCTATTAAGCCTTAGATATTGTTTCAAAGTGGCGCTGTCCCACCACCGTGAGTTTTCCGTCTTTTTTAATCTTTCCAATTTGATGAACTTTTCTTTGAGTCCTTCTCTGCGTTGAGTGTTGTTATTAGTAGCTGTATTGATCAGCGGGATGCCTTTAGCTAGGTTTTTGAAAAGATCTGATGCAACCTTGTCCCTATCCATATCAATTGAAAGCTGAGTTGATTCTGATCTAAGAGTTTCCTTTGAGCGATGCGGCTGCCCTTCCTGTAGAGCAAAATATTTGTATCGGTGAAGGGTTTAGCTTAGGTTCAGGAAGAAGTAGCGCTCAGGAATGTACGCTACAATTAAAAGTTGAGACTGAGTATGTACGGTGCTGCCAGGTCAGGGGGAACAAACCCAAATGAAACAACCACTGCAAGTGTGTAGGTCAAGACCTGCACAATCAATTTGAAACCAAGTCCTGTGCACACGTATCGGGATAATGGTTTGAGTGTACCAGGCAAATTCTAAACAAATTTCAAGCATTCTTTGTCTTTAAAATTATGGAGGTCGACATCGAGTGTATCATAAGCACGGATTTTTTATGTCAATCCAAATCAATACAGAGAGAAAACAAACCAGCCGACACGTGTTTCGTCACAATGTGGCACAATTGTGATTCTTCAGGGCTGGGAAGGACACAAAACAAAATAAAATAAAACAAAAGGATAATATGGGCCATGTATATGGCACTAGGTGGAAAGAAATTAATGTATAGGATTACTAAGCAGTGTTTATCGGAAAGTGAAAACCCCAAGAACATGTGGAGACCCTATGTATGTGAAAAGTACATGGATTAAGTGACTTCACACTGCACAGAGACCCCAAAGGTAGTGAGGTGGTAGTGTGGACAAATGAATGAAAACAAGGAAAACACGAAGAAAATTCTTTATCGGGCCATATTTAAATGTTAATCTAAGGGAAGAAAGATATTTTTATATAATAAACAACCAACATTGACGCTGCTCTCCCGAATGTTGTTCTAAGAGAATAACAAAAATTATTACAAACCGACACAGTTTAGGCCTAGAAAAACATAGGTCTAACATTTAGACAGACAATTTGTGATATTTGTGAGGCAAACCTGACATAATGTGTCATTGTGTATACTGCGGCGTTAAAATCTCAAAAACCTTCAAAGGAAACACCAAACAATAAACAATAAACAATATCACGTAAAAAACACCTAAGCTGTAGAGCTAATGGTCCCCAAAGTACTCGTCATACAATGCGCGTCTGAAGGAAAAACCAAATAAGTAGTTTACAAGGATTGGATTCTTGCAAGGTTAGAAAGCATACACATTTGGAGGGACACTAAGTGCCTTGTTTATCAAAGATAGTGTGGGAAAGTACCTTTCATCATTTCAAGATGTAAACTCTACACTGCTCAACAATTCAAACTTCAGTTAGGAGGTTGTACTATGTGAAAATTCCTGCTTTATGTTTAGGAGAAATGAATAGAGCACTTTTGTATAGTGCTGGGGAAGAGGGTTTGTGATGATGTGCAGTTTCGTTTCATTTTTTCCAGCACAGAACTCTAAGGAAAATCATAACTTGATAACAGGATTAGTTGCAGAAAAGGACACAGGAATTATATTTGATAGTGTTGAAGAAAAGATTACAAAATGTAACACAATATGTTCCGAAAAAAACAGAGTTTTTTGTATATGTTGTCGTCACACACACTACACGTTTCAAACACTGACTGTCGACTTGTATTTAAAAAGTGAAAAAGAAAATAATGATAACTAAGAAAAGTTTGCTTTGTACTTATTTGTAGAGGAACGCTTTGTCTTGAACACACAGCAAGTTATATGTAAGTACTGTTACAATAAATTAGAGGATAATAAAATATCAGCTAGAGCTGTGCATAAGCAATTCAGTACTGGTCACCATACCAGAACTACTTCAAAGTTCTAAACATTTACGAGTCAATTCTTATTCAAATTATACATCCGGGCTATAGTCTGTTTGGAGCCAAAGACAGGCAAGTTACATCCAACAGAGGTGCAGAAAGGTCTAAAAGGTAGAGAACTGTACTGGATTAGTAGGGTCTACTCAAAATGTTCAGCAGGATGCTCAAGAACTGTTAATGATAATGCTAGGACTATTAGAGGAAGAGGATTTGAATATCAATTAATTATTTGGTTTAAGTTATAAATGGAGCAATAATTGTGCATATTGTGAATTCACCTCTAGCAGTGAAATTAATTTGGAATGGTCCCTGTGCTTGACGTTTCCAGATTGTAAAGCTGTGGCGTTTTAACATTTAACCAAAAACGCCCATCAAGAAATTACCTGTTCAAATTGCAAATAGAACTTAGGTGTACGTTGTTAGGACAGACATATGGGAAATATGCAATAATAGTGCTACAGTGATGTAGAGTGAATGGTAGTAAAATAGAAACTGAAATTACAAACTTTGTAGCTGGACAAATTTCCATTTCAAAAAGAAGTTTCACAACTATACCAAAACTATTTCATAAAGGAGTTAATATAACCTCTTCACAAAATACACAATATATTAAAGATGTCAAGGAGGATGGACAGAGTGCAATGACAGATATATCATTCAAATCAAGACTATGTAAATAGCTAATACACTTATATCTGCATTTCTAGAATCGAAGTTCTAAAGATAATTAGGATAACAAATTATGGTATTGTAAAAATAGAGAAAAAAAGTTCAAAACCAGCACATGAGTTTGGGTGACAATGGGTAGTTTGATTGGTGAATGGAGTTCTTTGCTTGGTAGTTATGTTCTATTCATGAATTCCAATGTTAAAAGTTATTTTTTGAAACTGTTGTTTTTGTCAAATGCTTTGTTAAAATAAAGTTAAGCCATTATGTTACTGAACAGCTAGACTCAAACATTGGATAAAATATTTCTATATTTCTGTTTTACACTTTGTCATTTGTATTCATGACTACTGGCATCATTGCGACCTTCGGTGTTTCTGTGAAGAAGTCTGCATGTTTTGACAACATAAACTAAGGGATTGGTGCCCAGACTGATTCCAGAGACCCTCAAAGGAAAAATTAGCATTTAGAGCAGCTAGCTCACAGTGCCACCATAAGCCCCCTTACCTTACAAAGGAGTGAATAGTTTTGGCCAACTATCGAACATGACAGCCCTTGATCCTCCAGGGATCGTGGAAACAGTACAGTACTTCTCGCTCAGTCACTCATGCTCACTTAGTCTCAGAGACCTACACAAAATAGACGATGGGGACTTTTTCAATAAGCATTTATTGAAGCAGCATCATTTGTGTATAAAACATGTTTGCTGCGACAAATATTAGACAGAATCAGATATGTAAGATTACAAGCACCGACAGAGTAAATAAAAATTAGAATTCTACCATGGTGCTAAAACAGCAAATATATGCAGGCATATTGAAACATGGCAGTAATTTAGTGTATTTCTATGATGAAAGCTCTATCCTAGTGTACCTAAGTGTACCTAGCATGTGTATGGATGTAAAGCCAAGAATCCCCTAGGAAAGAGCCAACCACATTACCTGATGGAGGCGAACCAAGGACCCCGTCTTGGCCTCCAGTTGGACACCCCGCAAGGGATGTCAGATCGCTCTGTGTTGTAGCTTTCTGTAGGCTGGGACCTCAGCGTCTTGTGTCAGAGTGGAAGCTTCTCTTCTGCTTACCCAGTGAAGATGTGGTTATTTTATAACCTATGAGGTGCCCTTAGGGGTTCTTTCTAGATGTGTAATCGTACTGTAGGCTTTTTATCCAAGGATCATAATAGGGGTGATTTTTGTACAGAGTTATTACACAGAATGTATGAATCCTGCTGTGTATGTTCAGGGGAGGGGATTAAGATATGATACTAAGAATCCTCATGCATAATAAATGAGGCTACTTTTCGAAGAAAACCACACAACATTTATTGGGCACATAACTAGGTAAAAGGTCAGCACCAGAGACATTATACAGAGCAAGGTGGAACAATGTAGGTAAAAGGTCACGCAGCTACCTAGACCTAGATTGGGGTACATTGGTGCTCATAGCACCCACTTCTCATCCGAAAATCGATAAGAACAACTAAGCTAAAATATGCTTGATTAAAGCATAAAAACAATGTGATAAAAAACCAAAAGTCAAAAAACATCTAAAGGCATGGTGTGCATAAAAAAAAATACTGTTAGAATAACTGAGCACATCGAAAGCCATGGTGCCCAGTGAGAGCAAAAGAAAAAAAAAACTATGTTTTTGCATTCCAATTTGTCTTGTTTTGGAAAAAAGGCAGAATTGTTCCCATCACATGGATAGCCAAATGTTTATGTGTCCTGTGTGAGAGTCACAGCATCACTGTTGCTTGCATTGGCAGATGACAGTCCCTGTAACATCTCTTGTAGCAGGTCAATGGAGCAAAGGTGATCATCTACAGTTCCAGCAGCAGCCACTTTGGGAACACTCAAAACCTTTCTGCTGGTTGTAGAGCCGGTGTCCGTTCTGACAGGAGCTAAAGCAACCTGTGGAGGCTGTAAGAATGCCGACATCAACATGGGAATACTCTGAGAACACTGTAATACGTGGGCATTTAAGGGGACCAGTAGTATATCTCCGTCCGGTGGCGTAACTGATGGAAGTGTTAGACATATGTCCAACACGAATTTGTATCTGCAGAATAGGCAGCAGAGCACAGGCAAGATGCAGTCAACCCATACTGGTCTGAATGATAGAAACCAATGTTCGCTTAACTCTCAAAGCTGAGGTGGAGTACCATGCGTTCACTGTAACGTTGCACCAAGAGTGCTTTTTCCATCTCTTTGGAAACTGGGCCGTCCATTGTGTAGCAGGAAAATTAAAACCAGGAAACCCACTACAAGTAGCAGGACCAGCGGAAGTTCTTCAAAAACACTTCCCAATACAGAGTGTATAAATGCTGGAATAACTCCGAAGACTGTTTTAAAGGTTTTCAATGGTCCAGAACCTATGCTCCCAAATAAGTGCACGATCCCCCTCATATCAGACATGTTAAAGATACCATGTACCACTTCTCTGAAATGGAGTGTAAAGTTTGTTTGGATTAGCATCTGTATCTCAGCTGAAGACCTTGCAACCTGGAGATGAAAAGTTTCTCGGGCTCTGGTTAAGGCCACATCCTTCTGAAAAAAAAATGGTTTCTGTCTGCTCAGAGAATCAAACCTTTTAGAGAAAAGCATCTAATGAAGGCCATAGCGTTGCCTCCCTAACTGTGTGGATCAGTGGAAACAATACTTGCATACAACAAGTAACCCTGGAACTTACTGTGACCAGATATGCAATGCCTGGTACAATCCTACAAGATACTTGATTCAACATCAAGTATCTACCATTCAAAGCAGCTTGAATACCGGATGAGTTACGCCAGCTGGGAATCCTTTCAAGTGGCATGATAAGTTTGCAACTGAAGCATTACAAGTTCCGTGAATCAAAATATCATTGCAAACTAGAGACCCATTGAAAACCGTTTCACTGTCTGAACCGCTGAGGAATACTTTAGGTTCCCCATTCCTACGTCTAAATCTGTATGATAAATCCCAAGATTCATGCATGTATCCCTCACCCAACGCTTCATACCAGCCTACCTGGTCATACTGTAGACAGTATTGAAACTGGAATGTCATGACTGGCAGTGTAATATGGGCATGGATTAATCATTCTGTGGAAGGTGGTGCCTCACGCCATTCGAATGTACACAGGGGAGCACAACATGTGTCCTCCTTTGTGCATCCACACCAGTTCCTGCACGGCATGGACTTAACAGTCCATACTGTACAGGAACTGTTTGTGGCTTTCACCTTGCAGTGCCCATTTTAAGAGGCACCGCCATGGAAATGCCAAACAAAATCCCGCCAGACAGGAGAAAATTCCTAATCATGCAGGCAGCCTGACCACGGTTTTGGCACAGCAAAAGCGTGGCGATAGCGTACCGCCCACTCCCGCTGCACCAAAAGTCACAATCGGCCCCTTAGTAAGATCCTTTGATTATCTGGGCACGATGGTTAACAATAGTAATGAGCAAAGACTATGTTCTTAGGAAAAAATAAAGAATGGTCTTCATAACCAAATCAATCAACAAATGTGTTCCAGCATATGGTGGAGAAGCAATAGTTCCTTCAATCATACCTCATAATGCAAAATGAATCGCTGTTCTTTTATATGCATTACTAACTCTGAAATCTAACACAATAACTGACCTAAACAGAAGCTAGATTCATTGTCTAAGAACTCTAGTAAAACTTTGGTAAGCAACACCACATTGTAAAATAATATTGCCGCTCATTTTATCCTCACTTTACGAAGCAGATCTGTGCAGTCCTCAATTATTCCTGTGCTTAAATGAATGCTCCAATGGGGTAATTCTTGCTGAATTGAAACAACTAGCTGGTAATCTGTACCGAAATCTATATAAAATCACTAATTAAAAAAATATTATAACCTTCCATTTTTAGAGCTGCTGATCTCGATGAGCTTACTTGGTCGGAAAAAATTTATAAGGAATACTTGAAGGGATCATATTTGGTTCAGTGATTTGCGTGCTCTATTAAATTATAGACACAGAGAGGCATATTATCAAGACACATATCGCTGCTTTTCCGGCACATAGCACCGAAAAAGCAGCGATTTTAATATCGCGCAATCATCAAGGCGGCGCTAACATGCATTAGCACATGTTAGCTGCCATTTTCCGAACGCCTCGCTTCGCATCGGTAATTAGATGCAAAGTAGGCGTTCCTCACATAATATCCTTGTAAAACATCGCTAACACAGCATCGCGATATTTACAAGGCTGCCCCAGAGCTGTGAAGCGATGATAGAAGTTGCGCTAATGCCCCTTAACGCTGGATTTTTACTCCTGCTAAAATTTCCACTTAGCTATCTGTGACATGGGAGGTGGATTGCACCTGCCTATTATAAAGGATTTTGTGATCCCAGGATAATTATCGCTGCTTTTCACACGTTAATGCAGATTCACACCCTCTATCGCTGGATTTCACATCGCCTCTGTGAAAGGCGTTGATCATACGCCGCTAACCTGGGGCAGGAATCCAGCGATAAACGGTGATGATGTAAGTCGCGCTCAGCGCTATTTGCGATAATCATATTGGGCCCGATTCACTACTAAATTGAGAAAAATCCTAATTTTAAGACTTTCGGTATTCACAGAAGGCATTTAGGAGTCCTAAAGTTAGGAGTCCTAACTATACTACTACTAAACTGAGAAAAATCCTAATTTTAAGACTTTTGGTATTCACAGAAGGCATTTAGGAGTCCTAAAGTTAGGACTCCTAACTTCTGTGAATACCGAAATGAGTAAGTGCCTTCTGTGAATACCAAAATGAGTAAGTGCCTTCTGTGAATACCAAAATGGTAGTAAGTTTAGGATTTTGTCTTAAGTTAGTTCTGTGAATCGGGCCCCGTATGTCCTTGGTAATATGTCCCAGAGAGTTACTGCTTAATGCCCGCATGTCTGGGCAGAGAGAGTTTCTGGCATCTGCTTTAAAAACCACAAACAAAAAATAAATATTTAAGTTTCAGGTTTTCTTATATTCCCTTACTACATTTCGAAGGTTCATAGAAATCTAAAGGCGCCGAGCGTCTGGACTGTAGACCACGTGGTTATAATATTGAAACGCATGGAGCATATCTCATATGTCTCTGTCCGGAGTTATTACGTCTTCATAAGAATTACTTATGGTACTCCTTTAATGCTGCCAACGTCTGTATGACTAAGAAAGCAAGAAGAATCTGTTTTGTTCTACAAACTGAGATTTGTGCATCTAAGCTTTCTAATATATAATTTGATTTTAAAAACTACAGGATAATTTTTTTTTTAAAGTCTTAACTTGAGCCGAGTATAGCAGTTTTAATCATAGTTTTAATCAGTTTTTTTCATTTTCCCTTTGTCACATTTATGTAATTGATTTATTTATATACAATGAAGTCTCATTCATCAATTTACACACACATATATATATATATATTCACTGAAAAAACCAGAGGTTTCACACACGTTATAGTTAGCTGGACATTTTACTCGTAAAAAACCAATGAAATTCCCCCGTTATAGTTAGTTCAGCTAACTATAACTCGCGCGCCCGCAATGCACTGCTGATGACGTCACATATTACATCACTCATGACATGGTCAGTGACATCACTCATGACATCACTGATGACATCTCAAATGACATCACTGATGACATCATTGATGACATCATCCAGTGAGTATGTGTTTTTGAAAAATTTCAATATGTTTAATATATATAGGGAAAGGCCTGTTTAAGAATGAGTGGGTGTACAAGTGTGTAAATGGATGATTTTCTGTGGTGCATAACATGATTCTTAAAGTTAGTCATTAAATGTATCTTACTGCAGACTAGTGAGTAAACTGTGTAAATGTATGTATGTGTCTATATGTTGGTGTATAAGTGGCTGCATGGTTTTGAGAACAGCTATATGAGTGTCTATATGATTTATTGATTGCTTGTGTGAGTATCTGTATGGGTTCATGAGTGTTTGTGTGGGTAGGGTGTGTGTTTCTCTGTGCATAGATGTGTGAGTGGGTGATTCTATGGGTGCATGGTTTTAACCTCTTTAGTGCCCATGACGAGATAGTCTCGTCATGGAGCACGGTTGCGCTGTGCCCATGACGAGACTATCTCGTCATGAACCCCACCCACTAGTGCAACGCCCGGCACAGGAGGGGGAAAGGGCGTGGCACTGAAGGGTTTAAGAGTGCATCTGTGAGGGACTGTATGGTTGGATGAGTGTATGTATGGGTGTGTTAGGGATTGAATGTATATCTCAGTGGTACATGTTTGGCAATTTGAAAGCACATTTACTACTGGGGTAGAGCAAGTGATAATTACTGTAACAGCCTGACACATGTTCCTTCTAGTTAGACATGCAGAAAGGAGCACATGTCCTAACAGCTCCTTGAGACCATGACCATGTGTTAGAGGGTGACTGATTAGACTAGAGCAAAGGAAATGAGCCTTGGTGACGTTGAATCTGTTTGCGTTACACACTGCTATATGAAACACCACACAGAGCTGACTATTACGCATGGGAGTGTAGCAGAAGCTGCTGCGTGTGTGCAAAGAGTGTGTTTCTGGAGACTGTGTATTGTCAGCTGCAAGAGAGATCTGCATGGAGACTCCCACAACTGCATGAAGAGTACAGACATGTGTGTAAGAGTACATGTGTGGTAAGGGTTAATTGGAGTTTTCAACATGTAGGAACCACTTCAGCCATTGCAAGAATTGATGAAAAATCTACCATGCTATTTTCAAATGTGTTTGCATTTGCCTCACATTTTTGAGATACTGATTTCTGCTGAGTGCTAACCAACACATTGGAAGAAAACACGCTGGGCCTTTCCTGAATGTGCAAGTTTTACAGAACAACAGCAACACAAATTAAAACGCTGACAACAATTCCTGTATGCACACAGACTCATGGTCTGATTCTAGGCAGAAAGCGATATTTCCTTTGGCAATTTGAAAGCACATTTACTACTGGGGTAGAGCAAGTGGTAATTACTGTAACAGCCTGACACATGTTCCTTCTAGTTTAGACAGGCAGAAAGGAGCACATGTCCTAACAGCTCCTTGAGACCATGACCATGTGTTAGAGGGTGAGTGATTAGACTAGAGCAAAGGAAATGAGCCTTGGTGATGTTGAATCTGTTTGCATTACACACTGCTATCTGAAACACCACACAGAACTGACTATTACGCATGAGAGTGTAGCAGAAGCTGCTGCGTGTGTGCAAAGAGTGTGTTTCTGGAGACTGTGTATTGTCAGCTGCAAGAGAGATCTGCATGGAGACTCCCACAACTGCATGAAGAGTACAGACATGTGTGTAAGAGTGCATGTGTGGTAAGGGTTAATTGGAGTTTTCAACATGTAGGAACCACCTTAGCCATTGCAAGAATTGATGAAAAATCTACCATGCTATTTTCAAATGTGTTTGCTTTTGCCTCACATTTTTGAGATACTGATTTCTGCTGAGTGCTAACCAACACATTGGAAGAAAACAAGCTGGGCCTTTCCTGAATGTGCAAGTTTTACAGAACAACAGCAACACAAATTAAAACGCTAACAACAATTCCTGTATGCACACAGACTCATGGTCTGAATCTAGGCAGAAAGCGATATTTCCTTTGGCAATTTGAAAGCACATTTACTACTGGGGTAGAGCAAGTGATAATTACTGTAACAGCCTGACACATGTTCCTTCTAGTTTAGACAGGCAGAAAGGAGCACATGTCCTAACAGCTCCTTGACACCATGACCATGTGTTAGAGGGTGACTGATTAGACTAGAGCAAAGGAAATGAGCCTTGGTGACGTTGAATCTGTTTGCGTTACACACTGCTATCTGAAACACCACACAGAGCTGACTATTACGCATGGGAGTGTAGCAGAAGCTGCTGTGTGTGTGCAAAGAGTGTGTTTCTGGACACTGTGTATTGTCAGCTGCAAGAGAGATCTGCATGGAGACTCCCACAACTGCATGAAGAGTACAGACATGTGTGTAAGAGTACATGTGTGGTAAGGGTTAATTGGAGTTTTCAACATGTAGGAACCACCTCAGCCATTGCAAGAATTGATGAAAAATCTACCATGCTATTTTCAAATGTGTTTGCATTTGCTTCACATTTTTCAGATACTGATTTCTGATGAGTGCTAACCAACACATTGGAAGAAAACAAGCTGGGCCTTTCCTGAATGTGCAAGTTTTACAGAACAACAGCAACACAAATTAAAACGCTAACAACAATTCCTGTATGCACACAGACTCATGGTCTGAATCTAGGCAGAAAGCGATATTTCTTTGGCAATTTGAAAGCACATTTACTACTGGGGTAGAGCAAGTGATAATTACTGTAACAGCCTGACACATGTTCCTTCTAGTTTAGACAGGCAGAAAGGAGCACATGTCCTAACAGCTCCTTGACACCATGACCATGTGTTAGAGGGTGACTGATTAGACTAGAGCAAAGGAAATGAGCCTTGGTGACGTTGAATCTGTTTGCGTTACACACTGCTATCTGAAACACCACACAGAGCTGACTATTACGCATGGGAGTGTAGCAGAAGCTTTTGCGTGTGTGCAAAGAGTGTGTTTCTGGGCTCTGTGTATTGTCAGCTGCAAGAGAGATCTGCATGGAGACTCCCACAACTGCATGAAGAGTACAGACATGTGTGTAAGAGTACATGTGTGGTAAGGGTTAATTGGAGTTTTCAACATGTAGAAACCACCTCAGCCTTGGCAAAAATTGATGAAAAATCTACCATGCTCTTTTCAAATGTGTTTGCATTTGCCTCACATTTTTGAGATACTGATTTCTGCTGAGTGCTAACCAACACATTGGAAGAAAACAAGCTGGGCCTTTCCTGAATGTGCAAGTTTTACAGAACAACAGCAACACAAATTAAAACGCTGACAACAATTCCTGTATGCACACAGACTCATGGTCTGATTCTAGGCAGAAAGCGATATTTCCTTTGGCAATTTGAAAGCACATTTACTACTGGGTAGAGCAAGTGATAATTACTGTAACAGCCTGACACATGTTCCTTCTAGTTTAGACAGGCAGAAAGGAGCACATGTCCTAACAGCTCCTTGAGACCATGACCATGTGTTAGAGGGTGAGTGATTAGACTAGAGCAAAGGAAATGAGCCTTGCTGACATTGAATCTGTTTGCATTACACACTGCTATCTGAAACACCACACAGAGCTGACTATTACGCATGGGAGTGTAGCAGAAGCTGCTGCGTGTGTGCAAAGAGTGTGTTTCTGGACACTGTGTATTGTCAGCTGCAAGAGAGATCTGCATGGAGACTCCCACAACTGCATGAAGAGTACAGACATATGTCTAAGAGTACATGTGTGGTAAGGGTTAATTGGAGTTTTCAACATGTAGGAACCACCTCAGCCATTGCAAGAATTGTTGAAACATCTACCATGCTATTTTCAAATGTGTTTGCATTTGCCTCACATTTTTGAAATACTGATTTCTGCTGAGTGCTAACCAACACATTGGAAGAAAACAAGCTAGGCCTTTCCTGAATGTGCATGTTTTACAGAACAACAGCAACACAAATTAAAATGCTGACAACAATTCCTGTATGCACACAGACTCATGGTCTCATTCTAGGCAGAAAGCGGTATTTCCTTTGGCAATTTGAAAGCACATTTACTACTGGGGTAGAGCAAGTGATAATTACTGTAACAGACTGACACATGTTCCTTCTAGTTTAGACAAGCACAAAGGAGCACATGTCCTAACAGCTCCTTGAGTCCATGACCATGTGTTAGAGGGTGACTGATTAGACTAGAGTGTTACAAAAAACAAGCTGCCCCTTTCCTGCGAGTGCAAGGGTAATAGAGCAAGACCAACCGGAATGAAATCTCTGTTTACATTTCCTGTGTGCTCACTGTCTCATGGTATGATTATTGGTAGAAAACAGTATTCCTGGGTGATACCAGTACACATTAACTTATAATGAAGACATACTCCATAATATATAACATGTTCAAGCCACTTAAATATCTTCCTTAACATAAAATGTAAAACACAACTTTTAAAGTGGTAGGAAAATGTACCATACTATTTTCAAATGTGTTTGCATTTTCTCTCATTGGTCAGTAAATGATTTCTGCTGAATGCTAACCATCACACTTTAAGATAACAAACTACCCCTTTTCTGCGAGTGCAAGGCTAACAGAACAAAAGCAACACAAATTAAATCTCTGTCAACAAATCCTGTGTGCAGACAGACTCATGATGTAATTCTAGTCACAAAACAATATTCCTCACTGATACAACTACACATTAACTTACAGTGAAGACATACTCCATAATATCTTACAAGTTCAAGATAGTTAAATATCTTCTAAATCACAAAATGTAAAACACAACTTTAAAACAAGAATGACAATTCTATTATTTATATCAAAATACACCACATACTTCTCCTCTCAAACTCATAACTCACCTTTAAAATTAATTAGTTGAGAAAGAAATGTGGCACTCAAACAGCAGATTATCAGATCCAGAATCTCGGAGCTGTACACCTCTCTCCTCTCTCCACAACCAGTAAATGGCAATGTTTCCCTCTTTTTTTTCCCACATATACATGTTAATGTAAAATCACAGTCCTTCCCACATTTTTTCAAATGGAATCACACATTTCTATTGGTTGCTACTTTCAACCCCTTTGCAAATCATCCCTTCCCCCAACATGACTTCTGCCTGCTACCATAGCAACAGCTCATGGAACACAGGTGTGAGCAGAGAGGTCAGAAGTTCAGCAGACAATGTTTCAAATCCAAAGAGCAAGACTGCTTGACTTTTCAAACCTAACAGCAAATCCAAGGTAATGTTCAGTGGGAACACATTTTTCTGAACCAATCCAAAAGATGCTTTTAAAAATGTAAACATACAGCCTAGTTTTTAGTGTAGAATGGTTTGAAACAGCCAATGAGTTCTTTTTATTAAAAAACATGTATGTATGCCTCCATTTTTCAACTGTCTTTCTTTTCATATTGCCATTCTACTGAAAGACACCTCCTGAGTGCATCCTGTTCTCCTTGAAAGATGTTCACAGTGTGGATTGTAGGTCACAGCTATGTCTTCTGGAGTGAAAAATTTGCAGAAAAAAGAGGTATGGTGAGAGACCTTGCTTTGCCAAATGTAGACATTAAATGGATTGGTCAGAGAGGGTTAAAGTGGCACCAATTAATGCCTTTGGTGAAAACCTTTCTACATCTCCCACAGCCTAACCATATTATTGTGCACTGTGGTGGAAATGACCTAGGCACTTTAACTGGGGTAGGTCTGGAAAGGCTTATTAAGGACACCTTTCTGCAATTGATGTCACTTTTTCCACAAACTGCCTTTGTATATTCTAATATATGCCAAAGGCAAAAGTGGAACTGGTCCAACCAATTTTGTCCGCAGATTGACAAAGCAAGAAAGCACGTCAATAAGTCTGTTTCTGCTTTCCTCAGAGACTATGGTATGGGATCTATATACCACAACAACTTGCGTTACAACATGCAAGACATTTATAGAGGAGACGGTGTACATTTCAATGATGAAGGGAACAGAGTATTCCTCTTGAACTTTAGACTCTGCATCGGTACTTACTTGTAGGTACCAAAAAACACTCAATGAACACAAGGCCTCTTTTTAGAGCAACCTAATATCTAAACACTTAAAAGTGATTTAAAAAAAAAAAAAATTATTAATTTTTTCGGGTGCGCTCTGGGTGCGCGCACCTCGTGATGTTTTTAAGGTTTTTTTGGGTACGCGTAGAGTGCGCGCACCTCGCGGTGTTTTTAAAAAAAATTAAATCTCTTTTTTGCCCTTTGTGGTCCTACTGGGCCCCCCTGACAATGACTAGGGGGTCTAGAACTCCCTACCCTGCCCCCTGTTCACGGTCTCCACCTTTCCTTTTTAGTGCGACAGACAAAATGGCGGCCGACACTTCCTGATTTCGACCGATTCGAATGTTTACTGACATCTAACAACCAATCAGAATTACGCTCGCGCACGGCAAGGTGCGCGCACAGGGCTTGCTCAGTGCGCGCACGGTACGCGCGTATAGATATTGATATGCTTTTAAATGCTATTTTCTCAGGAAATACTGAACAGATTTACACCACACCTGCAAAAGGCACTTCCTTGACCTTATGGCTACCTCTCTGCCAAATTTCAAGTAATTCTGTTCAGCCGTTCGGGCTGTAGCTGTGTCTAAAGGTCCTATGGAAAAATGCATGGGGAAAACACGTTTTGGGACCCCCCTTTTTTCTCAGCCCCTGCTTGACAAATCACCCCGAGACTTTCAGGGTAGGAGCTAAACGGAGCGCCCCATTAGTTTTGAAAATTTCACGAGGATTCGTCAACCGGCGCCAAAGTTATTCAAAATAGAATTTTGAGATTTCCTATGGAAACACGGTCCTAACTATAACTATCTACTGGCGACCGCCAGTAGATTATATATATATATATATATATTACCTACTGGCGGTCGCCAGTAGGTAGTTATAGTTAGGACCCTGTTTCCATAGGAAATCCGCAACATTCTATTTGGAATAACTTTGGCGCCGGTTGATGAATCCTCGCGAAATTTTCAAAATAGGTGGGGCGCTACGCTCCGCTCCTACCCTGAAAGTCTCGGGGGGATTCGTCAAGCAGGGGCCGAGAAAAAAGGGGGGTCCCAAAACGCGTTTTCCCCATGCATTTTTCCATAGGACCTTTAGACACAGCTACAGCCCGAACGGCTGAACAGAATTACTTGAAATTTGGCAGAGAGGTAGCCATAAGGTCAAGGAAGTGCCTTTTGCAGGTCTGGTGTAAATCTGTTCAGTATTTCATGAGAAAATAGCATTTAAAAGCATATATATATGTGGGCGGAGCCTAACCACACATCTCATCCTGAGATCTGATTGGCTGTCAGCACTTCATCCAAGAAGTGTTGGCAGCCATCTTGGGACCAATATACATGATAGCACCTCATTAAAAAGCATTGCAGTTAATAGAAGGTTTTAAGACTTTAGTTACATTATAAATCATTTGTTGATGGTACCATACTCATTTTAGGAATTGTGGTATGTTCTAAGGTGATTTCACCATGTGAAAAAGCCTTCTGCTGGGATATCATGATTGAGAGAAAAATATTTTCTCATGCTTTTACCACAGAGGTTTGGAAGGTGATCTATAGGCTAAACTGAGAGCTTATTTTCTGTAAATTCACATTATCTTTCTCAGTCATGTGAGAATGAAGTCTGACATTCTCAGTAAAACATGTACATCCAACAAGGGCAGAGACTGTCAGTTGATTCCTTTGTGTTCTACTGCAGCTTCCCAGAGTGTTCCAAAGAACTACTAGAGCGCTAACAGTCCTACTTATGATAAACGTATGGCACACCTGAAGCCATCTTGCTTGGATTAAAGTGGTAACTCTTAAAACATTTAATTTAAAAATGAACAAAATGAGGGGGTTCATTTTTCCATAAAAAGTATGATTAGTGCTGCAGAAAGAAAAATTAGGGCACATTTTGAGTGACTTCTCAAATCCTCTTCTATTTCATTAAAAAATTCTGACATGCAGACTGAAACATGCACTTTCAATACCAGCAGCAGTTTTCCCTGGTGAGCAGTAGCTTTACTACAGTGATCTAATGAGCAAAAAGAGTGCTAACATTCTGAATTTATGGCAAATGTGTGACACATCTGAATGCCTTCTTGATGGAATCAAAGTAAAAAACTGAAAGTATTTCCTACTGAGGAGACTGCAGTAAATGAGGAAATTAGGAAACTTCATAACAAATAAGTCTCCCAAGATGGCCACCAGAGACAAAAGAGCCCAAATGTAGCCCAAATATCACCCAGATGTAGCCCAAGTATAGCCCAATGACAGAATGTCCCAGAATGTTCTTAAAAACAACTGGAGCGCTTACTGTCTTCATTATGACAAAAGTATGGCACACCTGAAGCCATCTTGATTGGAATAAACTGGTAAAACTTAAAACATTTAATTTAAAAAGGAACACAATGAGGAGGTTCATTTTGCCATAGAAATTATGATTAATGCTGAAGAAAGAAAATGAGGGCACATTTTGAGTGACTTCTCAAATCCTCTTCTATTCCATTAAAAAATTCTGACATGCAGACTGAAACATGCACTTTTAATACCAGGAGCAGACTTCCATGGTGCAGTAGTTTTACTACAGTGATCTAATGAGCAACTAGAGTGCTAACATTCAGAATTTATGGCAAATGTGTGACATATCTGAATACCTTCATGATGGAATCAAAGTAAAAAACTGAAAGCATTTCCTACTGAGGAGACTGCAGTACATGAGGAAATTAGGAAACTTCATAACAAATAAATCTCCCAAGATGGCCACCGGAGACAAAAGAGCCCAAATGTAGCCCAAAATCACCCAGATGTAGCCCAAATATAGCCCAATGACAGAAGTGTGCAAAACACTTATTATTTTGTGTTTTTGCAGTGTTATATAGTGCAGACTTGTCAGGTATTGGAGTGCTTTACATGAGCATTGGTTACATCACACAAGAACAAATTCATTTTGGTTGTAGACATGGGGAGACTAAGTGATTTGACCAGAATCACAGAATGTCGAGCTGAAGCAGAAACTTCAACCTGGTTCCCCAGTTGCAAAGTCTGCAGTTCTGGAAGTAACACCACATCCTCTCCCCTAAGTGCAACATTTAATCAAGTGGTCAACTGGATAAAAAAACATAAAGATAACAAATAATTTAAAAGTGCTTTGTCGCTATTTGAAAACTCAGAAAATATGTCCTTATTTTAGTCTTTTAGAGCACTAACCATAATTTTGATGCCAATAAGACCCTCTCATATATGTAATTTCTAAAGGAAATGCTCTAGGTATTACAGTTTTGATTACATCAAGATGATGTCAGGCGTTCCACACTTTTGTAATAAATATAGAATGTTAGCAATCTAGTTGTTCATTAGGATACTGTTGAGAGGCAGAGGCCAGGGGCACGGACTCTGAAAATTGAAGGCAGGTAGGAGGGTGCAAAGGCAACAATTTAACCACACTGAGCAGGCAGGAAGGGCCGTGGAAGCACAACAGACTATGGAGGGCAGTGGAAAGGGGGGCAGGGGCAACAAACCAACAATACAGGATTTGCAAGAGAGGCTGTTGGAGGGAAGATTTATTACGGGTCAAGGAAGCTAGGGGCGGTCCCCAGATCCCCGGGAGCCACCACAGAACTGAACAGGAGAGTGAGTCAGGGACAAAAGGGGCACCTTAATTTGAGCCGGGGTGCCTAGGAACGCTTGCTCCAAAAATGAAGAAAACAGACATATGAGACATGGAATTGGAGGCAGAATACAATGGCAGTTTAATGAGAAGATGCAACTTCAAAGAAATCGCAGAATAGAGACATAAAGTACAAAATACAGAATCCAGATAATCATACAGCTGTCATAATATTCTCTGTATCTCAATTAATGTACTGACAGAGAGAGAGAGAAAACACATCTATAAATGCATCATGAGAAACAAGTTACACCAAGGAAAATGTTACCTAGGAACACTCACGTTTACTCTTAGAGCAAGCATTCCTGCAATTACAATACAAAATCTTTTAAATGCAAAAGTAAAGAGAACAATGGTTAAACATAACATGACATTTCATATAGGTAAAATAGAATAGGATACTTCAAGCAAAGCAGAGCAAGACATTTTAAGCAAAGGAAGACAAGAGCTCCCAGCTCTTGGGGAAAACCTGCACTGCCTGTTAACCTACATACAGACGGCGAGGTAGTCCGTCGATATCTGTGGGTGCTCCCTTTTTATATAATTTTGTGGGCTCCTTTGCACGCTACATCTACCTACGTATGCTACCCAAAAGCTTCGTCTGCAGATTTTACCAGACATTTCGTCATTTACCCACTTAATGCTGACAATGGACTGGGTGAAAAGGTCAGTCTCTCAGGCCAATCGCTTATCGTAAGTTCCATAGAGCAAGCAGAAACTAATGGGTATTGTACGGGAATTCAATATATTCATGTATAAAATCTCCTCAGTTCTCCTAACTTGACGCTCTGCGGTTGCCACTTCCTTAAAAGCGGGAAACCTGCCCAGGAAGCAAGTACCAGTCCAGGATGCAGCCTACTGTATGTCGACAGCTTCAGGGGGATGTTGAACTTTGATACCGAGCACGGAGCACTCGGGTAGGGTGGGGGCTACTAGTTTGGATCAGAAGGCCTCGCAGACCTGCCTTCAGACTGCTATACACTAAAATTGCAGAGCTATGGTCAATTTAACAAAGAGGCCTACATATTGAACAGAAGGGCCTACACAGGGGTTTTATGCTGGCTGAGTGGTAAGGATGTCTCAGGATAATTATATAGCAACACAGGACCCGCTGGTCAATTTAATACGGCCTACAAATGCAGCTGGCAGGGCAAGGACAAGGGTCTCATACTTCAGGTGTGGACAGAACGGGCCAGGGGCCCCCTGTGATACAAAATCTACCCTCCTTCAAGGCTGTGGCAATGTAATAGACCATTGTGGGCAGAAGGAAGAGGCAATGGTAGTACAACCATACATGCCAACAGACCCGATTCAGCCAGGATACGTCCAATGTTTTTAAGCTCAAATGGGCTTTATTTGATCTGTCTCCTGTCTACAATATCCTCTTTTTCAATGTAACTCAAAGGGGAAAATCAATACCCCAGTTTTTTTTCAAAATCTCCCTCTTACCAAGTTCAAAATGTTCGCAAGTATGGTACATTGGATCATGGAAGGAAATGGGATAGGGACATGGACTTGGATAACAGAGGACAGGAGGGACATGGAGAGGTGCACCAAACTGACCCTGCAGGGCAGGCATCAGGGTTTGCAGCAGCACAATACACCACACAGGGTATGCAGGACGGGAGTGCAGCACAACAATCCATAGAAAGCAAGAGGGAGGGGACAGGACCATGCACATGGACAACAGAGAACAGAGGGGCAAGAGGCAATGGTAGCTAGCTGACCATAATGGACAGACAGGAGAGAAAGCTGCAGCATAACAGACCATAAAGGGCAGGAGGGACGGATCAGGGGCATTACAATGGAACAGACAAGCCAGGAGGGAGGGAGTAGGGCTGGAGGCAAGGGGGCAGGGCAGGAGCAGCAAGATAGCCATGGAGGTCAGGCAGGATGGGCACTAGAAGCAAGACACACCATGAAGAGCAACAGTGAGACTGTGATGGCATACACAGACCATGGAGGGAAGGTGGGAGGGGGTCAGGGGCAGCTAACTGACCACACAGGGAAGGTGGGAGGGGCCATGGCAGCACAGAAGACCATGCATGGCAAGTGGGAGGGTTAGTGGCAGCACAATGGCTATGATGGGCAAGAAGGAGGGTGGAGGGGCATGCACAAAGGACGATGGAGGATAGAAGGGAGGGTCAGGACCTGTGCACAGACAAGAAAGTTCAGGGGAAGGGACCTCACAACAGACCACACGGGGCAGGCAGGAGGAGCAGTTGCAGCACAACAGACCAGGGAGGGCAGAAGGGTGTGGCAGTACAATGGACCATGTAGGACAGGAGGAAGAGGATAGGGGCATGGCATGTGGACAGGCAGGGTGGAGGTGGCAGGGACAGGTTACAGTCATCTGACAATGCTAGGCAGGTGGGAGGGGAGTGGCAGCTCAACAGAACACTCAGAGTAGATAGGAGTGGCAGGTCCATGGGACATGGTGGGCAAAAAGGATGGAGCAGGGGCATGCACAAAGACATCGGAGGGCAGGGGGAAGGAGAATAGGGGCAGCAAGCTAAGCACAGAGTTTAAGCAGGAGGTCAATGATGGGGCATAGAATTGGGCAATGGAGGGCAGGAGGAGTGGACTGGTACATCATACTAAATTGAGGGCAGTGGCAGCACATCAGACCATGCATGGCAGGAGGGAGGAGGCTAGTCCATGGATTCACACAACAGAGGATAGGGAGGAAGGGGATGGGGCAGCAAGCTAACTGTTCAGAGAAGGCGGGTATTAGGAACTTTATTGTTTTTAAAACATTGTGTCTGTGCGAACTACTTAAAATATGAACAAGTATGCAGCATAATCTCACTTTTATTCAGGAAGAAGAGGACGTTTGTGACTGTGACTCCGGGCTCACTTGGCAGAAACACCCCCTGACCCTCCACCCCCTATCGCAAAATGTAATGCCCGTGAAAAGGGTAGGTGAACACAGTGTTATATAGAACATAGTCCTGAGAGCACGATTGAAAATGAAAACTAGATATAGTGTATGGTATAAACTATGCACCAAAAAGTGTGATATAAGATGAACCGGGCGTGAAATATAATATGCAATACATTGTGCGCAATTACAGATTCATTGGAGAGCGCGAGATAGCACAGGCACTAGCGCGTGCTATGCGATATGCGCCTTGGAGTGTAATATGCACAGGGCAGTGTTGTGTAACCTAACTAGTCTCTAAAGTTGTAATATAAAATATGTGCTGGGGAGTGTAACGTTGCATATGCACTGTGACAAAGATATGGATCCCAGATTGTAATATGTATGGCATAGCACTGTGCGTTATAACATAGGCATCGAGAAAGGCACGTTAGATGGGGCAATATAACCCGTGCGAAGACAAGTGTGGCATGACATATTCACGGGGTGGTGTTACAGTGCACATGGGCTAGAGAGTGTCATAGCATATGCACTAGCTAGTGGAATACAACACAGAGGCGTGTGGCACTCGGCAGGCAATGGTGGGTGTAACACAGCATTGGGCTCTGTCAGGAGCACGCTGTGACTCTCAAGTGATGTTCGTCCCCTTTCCAGAGAGTAAAATAAAAAGTATTACACATCCGGCAGTGGATGTGTGTTTTATTAACCGTGAGGGGGGTTTCTTGCATAGTTTGTCGAATTTTTGTCGAATCCCCTTTGAATGGCTTGGTGTGCATGTGTATTAAATGTGCCCGTCAATAGCTACCCATGTTTGTATAAATAAACGACAAGGGTGTCTACCAGGATTAGGCACGGTAGGGCATCAGACATGTCAGAGCTTCACTAGTGGTGTAAATACATTCCACGTGGATTCATTGCATGCATAGTCGCCTTTTAATTAATATCACGCAAATCGTCATGGTGATAGGTACGTACGGTTTGTCCAGCATGTCCTAGGTGTGTCTATAAATATATATTTTTTAAAAATAATAAAAAACAGTGGCCGGCCCTGGGGATTGGGGTCAAAAAAATATAATTAGGAGACTGGCCCTGGGGGATGGGGTCATCAGGGCCAATAAATTAGAATAAGAAGGGGAACCAAACAGCCCCCCTTCTTAAAAAACTAAAATAAATAAAAGACTGGCATCGTGCCGGAGGCCATGCCCCCTCCGTGCAGCACTCTGCAAACGCGCCCCCAACAGGCATCTCCAGTATGCGCCAGGGAGCTGCGCTGCAGCCAGGTGTTCTGAGGCCAAGCCCCTTTTTACACCTCTCTGCAACGCAGCTCTGTGGCGCTTACTGGAGGTACCTAGTGGTCTAGTTTGACCCTAGGGACCCTTAGGATTCAGGGGGACTTAATCTCTCAACTTAGAACAGCCACAGGGCGTGTTTACACAGTGGTGAAGGGAGGGGACGGGGCCTGAGGTGACGTGTGCAAACACGCACTATGGCACGTTTTAAATTGGGGATATAATTTCCCTTCAATACTGAGGGCCCCTGGGGGCTAACTAGCCCACCAAGTGCTTCCAGTAAGCGCCACTGAGCTGCATTGCAGAGAGGTGGTCCAGGCCGTGCCACTTTTTACACCTCTCTGCAACGCAGCTCTGTGGCACTTACTGGAGGTACCTAGTGGGCTAGTTGGACCCTAGGGACCCTCAGGATTCAAATGAACTTAATCTCCCAACTAAAAATGGACACAGGGCGTGTTTACACAGTGGTGAAGGGAGGGGAACGGGGCCTGAGTTAACGTGTGCAAAAACGCCCTGTGGCCTGTTTTAAGAGGTAGTTTTAATCCCCATGCCCTATTATACACTAGTGACTTACAGAGGAGGTCATGCTAATCACAGGGGGACCCCAACGCATAATGTTCCCTAGTGTATGTAGGTGTTTTCACTGTATTCTAAGTGTCTTTTAACATAGCACTGGCTCTAGGACTGGTTAGTCAGACTCAGTTACCACCAGTATCCGTCTGAAAAAGTTGAGGGTACAGGATGATTTTGCAACAAGGCTTCTTTCTGCTCTTCTTTTTGTTCTTTCTGCACGTTATCCTTCTTCCTGCACTTATCTTCGTATTTGAGGACTTCTGTTGCTTCTTTCTGCACTTCTTTTGTTTCTTTCTGTGCATTTTTTCTTCTTTCTTCACATGTCCTATCTCTGTAGGCATAGTTAGAAATTAGCATTTAAAAAACCTTTGAAATTCACAGAAAAAACCATAGGTTTCAGGCACGTTATAGTTAGGAATTAGCATTTAAAAAAACCTCAGAAATTCACTGAAAAAACCATAGGTTTCAGGGGTGTTATAGTTAGCTGGACTTTTCACTTGTACAAAACCATTGAAATTCCCCCGTTATAGTTAGTTCAGCTAACTATAACTCGCGCGCCCGCAATGCACTGCTGATGACGTCACATATTACATCACTCATGACATGGTCAGTGACATCACTCATGACATCACTGATGACATCTCAAATGACATCACTGATGACATCACTGATGACATCATCCTTGTGATAGAGTGGCAGACCTCCTCTCACCCTAATATAACCTTTGATACACACATTCAAAAATAGAGACTAAAATTTTCAAAACAATGGACATACCAATACCAGTTACAACAACCTCTTCAGTAATTCTAAGATCCACATACACATCCACTCATTCACCAACAGTCCTATACAGTCACTCATACATGTACTCACTCACCATATGTACTCATACACCTATACATCCTGTTACACAATGCCACTCATCCATAGAGTTACTCACACACAGTCACTCATGCTAATAAAGAATCAAACATACATTTACTTGCATATACAGTTATACACACACCACCATACTTACTTCTATGGAAACTTACACATACTTAGTCTTTTAAACAATCACTTATAGAAACACATACTTATTCATACAGAAACTCTTTCAATCTCTCACTCTCACATATACTCACATATATACACCAATAGTCACATATACTAGTTTAAAACATATGTAGTTACTCATAAAGACACTATTGAGACAGTCATTCACTCACTAACACACCCATACACACACTCATCCACCCATACAGTCCTGCACACATGCTGTGTTCAACACATACAAACAGTGAGTCACTCATTCATGCACCCATGCACTACGTAATACCCCCCACCGAACCATGCAGACACTCAGACTGATACTCAAAAAACCAACTAATAACCTATATAGACACCCATGTAGCTACTCACCAACCCATGCAGCCACTTATACACAAAGTGAGAGACTGATACAGATATTTACATATTTAAACATTACTCACTAAGCCATGTATTCACTATGATACACTTAATCAGTCAGTTACACAATCAATTTTTCAAAAACAAATCATCCATTTAGACACTTATATACCCATTTATTCTTCCATCGACCTTGAGATATACATATATAAAACATATTTAATTTTCAGAAAAACACACATTCACTGGATGATGTCATCAGTGATGTCATTTGAGATGTCATCAGTGATGTCATGAGTGATGTCACTGACCATGTCATGAGTGATGTAATATGTGACGTCATCAGCAGTGCATTGCGGGCGCGCGAGTTATAGTTAGCTGAACTAACTATAACGGGGGAATTTCAATGGTTTTGTACAAGTGAAAAGTCCAGCTAACTATAACACCCCTGAAACCTATGGTTTTTTCAGTGAATTTCTGAGGTTTTTTTAAATGCTAATTCCTAACTATAACGTGCCTGAAACCTATGGTTTTTTCTGTGAATATATATATATATATATATATATATATATATATATATATATTCTGCTCCAAAGGTTGTCCACCAGGTGAGCAGCACTCGATCAGCAGCTTTGTTTTTGATAGGCATGGACGAGGATCCGCTTGTAGAAGCCGCTCCGTAGTGGAATTGCCTGACGCGTTTCGAAGCTCCATATGCTTCTCTTCAGAGGCTTTAACGGAGACGGTGTGTGCAAGCGCTGAACCTACTTCGCCATTTTCATATTGCACTCCCACCAATGGGAAGCTCGAATGAGACTGTGCATTGTGGGAAATATGGTCCAGATAGCACACAAATCTTGTCCTGTATGTACCCTGTAAGTGGACTCGTCCTTAATCCTGTTTGCCTCTGCCGGCCCACATTACTGACATGATGGTTACCATGTCAGGTGGCCCCCGTAACATTACGGTGTGGTGCAAGCTCTGCGGCAGGACGGCCGCGTGTTACATTCTGCTCCAAAGGTTGTCCACCAGGTGAGCAGCACTCGATCAGCAGCTTTGTTTATGATAGGCATGGACAAGGATCCGCTTGTAGAAGCCGCTCCGTAGTGGAATTGCCTGACGCGTTTCGAAGCTCCATATGCTTCTCTTCGGAGGCTTTAACAGAGACGGTGTGTGCAAGCGCTGAACCTACTTCGCCATTTTCATATTGCACTCCCACCATTGGGAAGCTCGAATGAGACTGTGCATTGTGGGAAATATGGTCCGGATAGCACACAAATCTTGTCCTGTATGGACCCTGCAAGTGGACTCGTCCTGAATCCTGTTTGCCGCTGCTGGCCCACATTACTGACATGATGGTTACCATGTCAGGTGGCCCCCATAACATTACGGGGTGGTGCAAGCTCCGCGGCAGGACGGCCGCGTGTTACATTCTGCTCCAAAGGTTGTCCACCAGGTGAGCAGCACTCGATCAGCAGCTTTGTTTATGACAGGCATGGACGAGGATCTGCTTGTAGAAGCCGCTCCGTAGTGGAATTGCCTGACGCGTTTCGAAGCTCCATATGCTTCTCTTCAGAGGCTTTAACGGAGACGGTGTGTGCAAGCGCTGAACCTACTTCGCCATTTTCATATTGCACTCCCACCAATGGGAAGCTCGAATGAGACTGTGCATTGTGGGAAATATGGTCTGGATAGCACACAAATCTTGTCCTGTATGGACCCTGCAAGTGGACTCGTCCTCAATCCTGTTTGCCGCTGCTGGCCCACATTACTGACATGATGGTTACCATGACAGGTGGCCCCCGTAACATTACGGGGTGGTGCAAGCTCCGCGGCAGGACGGCCGCGTGTTACATTCTGCTCCAAAGGTTGTCCACCAGGTGAGCAGCACTCGATCAGCAGCTTTGTTTATGATAGGCATGGATGAGGATCCGCTTGTAGAAGCCGCTCCGTAGTGGAATTGCCTGACGCGTTTCGAAGCTCCATATGGTTCTCTTCAGAGGCTTTAACGGAGACGGTATGTGCAAGCGCTGAACCTACTTCGGCATTTTCATATTGCACTCCCACCAATGGGAAGCTCGAATGAGACTGTGCATTGTGGGAAATATGGTCCGGATAGCACACAAATCTTGTCCTGTATGGACCCTGCAAGTGGACTCGTCCTCAATCCTGTTTGCCGCTGCTGGCCCACATTACTGACATGATGGTTACCATGTCAGGTGGCCCCGTAACATTACGGGGTTGTGCAAGCTCCGCGGCAGGACGGCCGCGTGTTACATTCTGCTCCAAAGGTTGTCCACCAGGTGAGCAGCACTCGATCAGCAGCTTTGTTTATGATAGGCATGGACGAGGATCCGCTTGTAGAAGCCGCTCCGTAGTGGAATTGCCTGACGCGTTTCGAAGCTCCATATGCTTCTCTTCAGAGGCTTTAACGGAGACAGTGTGTGCAAGCGCTGAACCTACTTCGCCATTTTCATATTGCACTCCCACCAATGGGAAGCTCGAATGAGACTGTGCATTGTGGGAAATATGGTCCGGATAGCACACAAATCTTGTCCTGTATGGACCCTGCAAGTGGACTCGTCCTTAATCCTGTTTGCCGCTGCTGGCCCCTGTTATAGTTAGTTCAGATAACTATAACTCGCGCGCCCGCAATCCACTGCTCATGATGTCACATATTACATCACTCATGACATGGTCAGTGGCATCACTCATGACATCACTGATGACATCATCCTTGTGATAGAGTGACGGTCGCGCGAGTTATAGTTATCTGAACTAACTATAACGGGGGAATTTTATTGGTTTTTTTACGAGTGAAATGTCCACCTAACTATAACATATGTGACACCTATGGTTTTTTAAGTGAATTTGCAAGGTTTTCTAAATGCTAATTCCTAACTATAACGTGTGTGAAACCTATGGTTTTTTCAGTGAATTTGTACAGTTTTTAAATGCTAAGTTATGTATGTATTATTATATTTTTTTGTTTAAGGTTTTTCACCGTGCGCGCAACGTGCGCGCACCCCGCGATTTAAAAAACAAAAAAATGTTTTTTTCACCCTTCGGGGTCCTTCAGGGACCCCCTGACAAAGGCTAGGGGGTCAGGAAGTCTCTACCCTGCCCCCTTTTCACATTCGCCACCTCTCTTTTTCAGTGTCGAAGGTACAGCCCGAACGGCTGAACAGAATTACTTGAAATTTGTCAAAGAGGTAGTCCCCAGGTCAGGCATGTGCCTTTTGCATATATGGTGTCAATCTGTTCAGTAGTTCCTGAGAAAATTGCATTTAAAAGCACATAAATATCTATAAGCGCGCACCATAACGTGCGCGAGCGTAATTCTGATTAGTGGTTACATGTCAGTCAACATTCGAATCGGTCGAAATCAGGAAGTGTCGGACGCCATTTTGTGTGTTTTGTGTGTGACAGTGAAAAAGAAAGGTGGAGAACGTGAAAAGGGGGCAGGGTAGAGAGTTCCTGACCCCCTAGCCTTTGTCAGGGGGTCCCTGAAGGAACCCGAAGGGTAAAAAAAACATTTTATTTTTCTTTCAAAAAATCGCGGGGTGCGCGCACGGTGCGCGCACGGTGAAAAACCTTAAAAAAAAAACATTTTAAATGAGCCATTCCATATTACAGGATACAGTCAATCTATAACTATATACATAGGTAGCTTATTGTAAAATAAATATATAAAAAATGTAATAAAACATACATAACTTAGCATTTAAAAAACCTTACAAATTCACTTAAAAAACCATAGGTTTCACACACGTTATAGTTAGCTGGACATTTCACTCGTAAAAAACCATTGAAATTCCCCCGTTATAGTTAGTTCAGATAACTATAACTCACGCAACTGCCACTCTATCACAAGGATGATATCATCAGTGATGTCATGAGTGATGCCACTGACCATGTCATGAGTGATGTAATATGTGATGTCATCAGCAGTGGATTGCGGGCGCGCGAGTTATAGTTATCTGAACTAACTATAACGGGGGAATTTCAATGGTTTTTCACGAGTGAAATGTCCAGCTAACTATAACATGTGTGAAACCTATGGTTTTTTAAGTGAATTTGCAAGGTTTTTTAAATGCTAATTCCTAACTATAACGTGTGTGAAACCTATGGTTTTTTAAGTGAATATATATATATATATATATATATATTACCTACTGGCGGTCGCCAGTAGGTAGATATAGTTAGGACCTATTTTCCATAGGAAATCCGCAACATTCTATTTAGCATAACGTTGGCGCCAATTGACGAATCTTCGCAAAATTTTCCAAACTTTTTGCCAGCTCCGGTCACGACGCTATATATATATAAAAAATATAAGGGACATTTATCTGCACTGGTCTAGTTCAGTAAAATATATAAGGCGGATTAAAGTGCCCTTCTGAGACATTGGACTGCTTGATCGAGGATTTTATACTTAAAGGTAATGCATGTCATTACATACAGTTAGTAACTTTCCTTTAATAAAATATGTTCAGAAAAATAAAAATGCTAACAGGGGAATCAAGCTAATGAAATGGCAATATCAAATACCTAATGTTAGAGAACAGACACTGAAAGAATGCACACCGTTTTTATATTGCAACTGAGAATGTTTGGTAATGTGTTTTTGGATTTGATGATTTCACAGAGAGATTTGCTCAAGGCCGCCTTTGAGTCACAAGGCTCAGTTTGCAGTGAATTCTTCTAATGTATTTTCAAGCAAAAAAGGCTGAATTTCTTCCTGGTTTCTAAAGACCTTTTCAATATGAGCAGTATCAAGACAAATCGAATACACGTTGGCATTACAGTTGAGTTTATCTCTGTTTTGCTCCCACGGTGCAACCCAGAAGTGAGCAAGAATAAAAAATATATATTATTTTCATGGTTTCCGAAAGAACATGCTAATTTTTACCCTGGATAGCGCCTAGTGAAAATCAATAAATCCTCACTGTATTGTCTCAGGGGAAGCATGCCATTTCTAGTTAATATATTATGCTCAATCGAATTCGAAAATTAATAAAGTGAGAAAATGCGAGTCAGAGCCCCAATCAGTAATTGCAAAAAATCTGTTTTGGATCCCGATGCACAGAAAAAGTCCTAAAAATCCCAGGCATCGATTCTCAAAAATAAAATATTAGCTTAAAAGAATGTTCGAAGTTTTCTTTCTCTGTTTGAACGTAATTTTGTTTTAAATGTATCTTTCTTGGCAGTGTGATCAACAAGTATTACATAGCAATAAACTTATTGCCATAAAGCATGAGGTGAATACATACTATATGGGACGGCCACTTTTTATAGAGTATAGCCCCTCCCCCCTCCCTAGCCCAACATCTCAAACTCTACGAGACTGCCCGCCCCCCACCCCGTCCTATTCACCTTCTTCAGTGGTGTTGAGCCATATTCTGTCGTGATGTAAACATTTTAGTCTTGTGGTCTTTCCTAGTAAAATTTGATCTGCATTGAAGAACAAGGCGTGCAAGCAAATGAGACAGAATATGTCAGAACGACATTGTAGAATCCTTGATAAGAGTACTAAAGTGGGGTGGCGGAGGGAGAGTTTACAGAGGACGCGGGTCATTTTGAATGCAATGCATAAAAGTCTCTACTAGTGTATCCCAGTGTTATGCAATATGGTGATTCCTTAAACTGGCCCTCTCTTCCTTGTGTAAGTGCACGCTTTCGAAGATAACAAAGGAAGTACAACTTTAGCCCTGGTTTGGCCCTTCAGCGAGGTCGGGCTTTTGCAATGAATTGTGATGCGCCTTTGGCCAGTAGTAAGGTCATGTCTATATAGTTTGGCCGATGATCTGCTCAGTTCCGGGTGAGGAAAAAGAACTTGCACCAATACCTCCAGACAGTTATTCAATTTCTGCCCTGTAACTAGGTACAGCTGATCGACGATCCCGGTCCAATAACCAGAAAGCAACCCACATGACCAAAGTAGATGAGGAAGGTCCGCAAAAGGAGTATGATATCAGGGACAGAGGGAGGACAGTTCACAATATATCCAGAAAATTTGACGTGAAGTAAGGTACGCTCAAACAATAATATTGACCTGAATATATTTAAAGTACAATTTAAGTAGACCTTATGACTGTAGTAGAGTATCTGTTGCCACTCTGAGTCATGGAATGGACAAGGGGATGTCCTCTTCCCACTTTGTTTGAAGGGAGCCCTAGCCTGGTCCCAGTGCTGAAGATGGGCTTTGTAGAACAAACGGACAAGTCTATTAGAGTCTCCCATGTTATACAGTGCTTAGGTCACCCCATCAGTGGGAGGCGTTGAACCTTGGACCTGAAACAGAGTTCACATCACATTTTTTATATGTACATATGTAAGGAAATTAACAGGGGGAATATCAAACTCATTTCCTATCAAAAGAGAGAATCACCAGTCCAGCACATGTCCTCCCTCGGATAATAAACTCTAAACATGTGCGCTGTTCTGCGGGAGTGGCCCAATCAATCAATTTTGATAGACTGTCCTTATTAGAAGGTCATCAGGAACATCTTTTTTTTGGAGCACAAGCTCTCACCGACCTATTGGGGGCATGCTTCAACACTGGCCTGTGCTCCTTGGGATGGCACTGCAATGCTCAATGGGCCCCACTAGGGGCCTCTTTGCCAGAGTTCTTTTTAGGATAGCCTCAGACTCTGAAGTGTTAGACCCTTTGGATGTGCAGCAGGTTGGCCAATATTTGAAGGAGCAAAAATACTAACACTAACTAAATAACCTCCTAAAAAGGTTTTAATTTTCGAATGTCTTTGTTAAGATTAAAAACAGTGACCACTTGAAAATAATGTTTCAGGGATTCAAAAAGAATAGGTCAACAAGTTTCGTGCCTTACATTGTCCCCTACAGGATCAGTGGCAATTCATCAGGAATGATGCTGTTTTGCCTAATCTATGTGGGATTGCCTTACTCTGGTTTACTGGATGTTGGCTCTTCTTATAGGATGATTGTCATCTCTGAGGTATGTAAAATACACTTAAAAACTATCCAGAGTTCAGGCTATTTCTTTGATATGAGGAACTACAGGACATTTTCTCATGAGTCCACTTTATCTCAATTGGGACAGTAAACATGATTTGAGAATATCAAACTCAGTAATGATGGTTGTGAACAAATGCAATTCTCAAGCAATAAATAAATCAGACATTGTGGTGATACCACGTTCTGCTCACAACTCTAGGTCATTGGAGGGATACCACCAGTGTTGGTCAGCAACCCAGAGAAGGGGATCGCAGGTACATAGGGTGACACATGCTTGAGAGTTGCTCTTGAAAGCTGAAGACAATCCACTGCAGTTGATAATAATGAAAGGTTACCAGTCAATGGATATTTCCGGTCAGAATCATTGAGTACAAGCATCTGGAACTGCAATCCCTCAAAGAGAGGCCAGTTTCTTGAAGGGAATTACCTGCCAACCACTGAGAAGGCCATTGGACTTGTGCTACAAAGTAATAATGTTCAAAATCCAGGAGCCCTAGTCCATTGGCTTCAACCACCACTTGTTGACATCCTTTATTCCAAATAAAATCACCTAACGCCGTAAAAGATTCTTAAGAGGATTGGGGAAGAGCCAGAGGGACATTAACTAAGAAATAAAGTAGGTGCAGTGGGACTATCATCTTGACCAGGGTATCTGGCCCATGACTGACAAGAGCAGTGTTGAACAAAACTTAAATCATGCTGTCACTGACTGGAGTGCCCTCACTAGGTTGACTTCTTGAGGATCTAGAGGCAAGTGGTATATGTTGAACTCCAAGTAGATAAATATCACCATTCCTTGTTTCAACAGAGGGTCCAACTTGACCAGTGCAGGGATGGTTTATCCAGCCTGGAGGAGAATATACAGGATTTGGGCCACCTAGCCCGTAATCCAGAAATCCAAGTAAATTCAGTTGGGAGATACTCTGAAGGAGCGAGGACCAACTATGCATCCCTAATGTATAAGAGGATATCATCAGCATACTGGGATGCCGCATGGAGTTTGGCTCATGTATGATGGCCCATTGCACTCCCATTTGCATTAGCGTGATTGCAGTGGTTCCACACTGATCACAGATAACAACAGTCAGGGAGGTCATCCCTGGCAGGTACCACTGGCCACCATGAATGAGTGTGAGATGCTGTGGCATGTTCATTTAGCACTCATATCCATTTTCGTGAGTAGGGGCACACACACATCATCAGCAGCACTCTCTGTATGTAGTCCCATTGAAGTATATCAAAGGCTTTCTCCAGATTGAGAGCTATGTATATTGCATTAGAAAATGCTTCCAAATAGTTAGTCATGATGTTACAGAGCAGCCTATGTTTATGGGAGGTGTTACACCCAGGGATGAAGCCCAATTGACCTGTGTGGATCATAAGTGGCAGATTTGGGAGGAAATGATTTGCCAATATTCTTTAGGGAAGTTTGAAGTCTGCGTTGAGATTTGATGAGGGACAGTAAGAGGACATGTCAAAGGAGGGCTTGTAGGGTTTGAACAATGCCAAAATGATGGCCTCATTTAAGGATTGCAGGAGACGGCCAAGTTCTAACATGATGTGGTCACAATATGTGTGTCAGTGTCAGGAGTGCCCATTAATCTATCTATTCTGGAGTGAGTTATGTGCACTAGAGAGTGAAAGTAGGAATCCCTTCGACTGTGGATAATCCATGCGCCAAATGTCTCCTAAGTGCCATCCCTCCAACCAAGTTTCAAGTGCTCTTGAGGATGTATGGCCGGGGACTGCACTGGTGTGTTATGATGATCAGGAAACATACCCAGAACACAATTAAAGTAGCCCTAATATCCAAGGAACTTAAGGCCAGTCCATCAAGCAGTTGGACAGGATGGACCAGAAGCCAGATTGACCCATTCTAGAGGAATACATTCACCCCAAGCCCAATGGTTTCCCATCCAGGGGACCCCTAATAAAAACATAATGACCATCCACATCAATTTTAGTAGATTCTGCCTTGAAGGGGACCCCAAATCTTATCCAGAGCACCACCCACCTGGCAAATGCCAAAAACTAGTGCCAAACATTTTATCCCGCCATTTACATTGCAGCTTGGAAACCTCAGGGGCTAACAAGTGGGTTTCATGTAGAGTAGCCATGTGAACCTTCCATCGGAGCAAGGTGGAGTGCATTTTATAACATTTTCTTTGGAGAATTAAGTCTCCTGATATTCCATGTCACCAATTTATACTGACTAGTGAATCTTGTGGAATAGTGAACAAAACAATAGGACAGGACTTGCTAGCATGTATCACATAGATCAAGACTGACAGATGTATGCCCATTGCAGAGTGCCCCTATCTTCCCAGAGGCATTAGGTGTCAAAGGAAACCCCAACAAAGAAACCAACAGCAAAGTTACGAGCTGAGACCCATCATAAAACCCCACAAAAGAGAGTCCCTTGACTAATGCTAAGCGGAGGAGCATAGTTGAGAGGGCAAAGCCCGACAGCAAGGTAATCTCCTGGTCCTCTTATCGACATAATGGGCAGGAGCACTCAGTGGCTAGACAGAGACAATTATCATGGTGAAAGTTCTCAAAAGCCACAACAGAAGACCTCGGGCCATCCTAACACTGCTCTGGCAGCCGGCCATTTAGCATCCTAGTGTGTATCCATTTCCTCACATGCAAGTGAGTGGGCTCCTGCCAACCCCATACACAAAGAGCCCCAGTTATGATAGTACTCCTGTAAGGAGACTAATTTGGGGCAGTTGTGTTATGTGTTGGGCCTGATCGGTCAAAGCAGATCATCGACAGATTGTGCCATGATCACCTCTGAGTCCACAGTGTTTGAGTGAGCTGCCTTTGAAGACATTTCATCATAAGATGCACCAGAGCATGAAGAGAGCAACTGTGGGGAGGTGGATACATTTTGCTGTGATGCCACAGCCTCCACCTCTTGGTGCCACTCACGTCGAGCCTGAAAAGGCCCCTAGGCCTCCCTCGCCATGGGCATGACTTCCACACCATTTCTGAAACCCTATCTAGGAGGAGGTTCTGGGATGAAGGAATTGGGAAGACAACAGGTGCTGGACCATCTCTAGCCTCTATTCAGTCATAGACAGCTTCAGGATCTGTGAAAAAGTGCAAGAACTGATCAACATTGATTCTCAATTTTGCTGGAATCAATACGACATATGTGTAACCCAAAGAGTGCAGTCTCTTTTTGACCTGGAAAAAAGAGGTACATTTGTATTGTACGGCTAAGGTATAATCCGGAAAGATCTTAACTTTAAGGTTAGATACCCAGATCTGATCCTTCTTCTGTGCTTCTAACAGGATCATATCATGACTTTTTAAGCTAAGCAACTGGGCAATCAGAGGCCTGAGTCATGAGCCAGGATGTGGTTATCAAGCCAGGACTCTGTGGGTTAGTTATAGCACAAAAAAAGATGGCACGGTGGTTGGGGCTACCAGCATTTTCAACCAATCCTCCAAGAACCACTAGTCATCCTCCCTCAGTGTCTCCTCCAGTAGACCAAAAAGGCAGAAAATATTGTGTCAGAAATGGCCCTCTGCATCGTCGAGTCTCTCCTTCAAAGCACTGAGATGTTCCAGAATATGCTGAGTGCATTGGAGAGCTCTTTTTTTCAGGGGGTGAACCTTTAAATGGCTGTGGTGTTGGAGGCAAGTTTCTCTGACAATTTCTGTTGGTTTTCACGCAGTAGTGTAGAGTCATCAGTCAATGCATCAACCTTGGCTTCCAAGAGAGCACAAGAGTCCGCAATTTCCACCAAAATAGTGTCCAGCATAATTGGTTGTTACTTCAATGAAACCACGGGGGCTGTCCAAAAAGGTCATGTTGCTAGGTCTGTGGGCCCCAGCAGCTGAGGATTTGTTTGCCGAGCATGCCTGTATGTGTCGCAGCTGAGGATTTGTTTGTCAAGCATGCCTGCATGTGTCTCACGTCTTGCCCATTTCGTGTTCAACACACACTGCATTGATTGGTGGTATGGGTAGAGCAGAGCAGTAAGGTTCTAATGTAGCATGCTCTCAGCACTAGTCAAGATAGTTAAGAATATGTCACTGGCCCACCTTGCCCTGTAGCACCGTCTAGTGCTTTTCCAGGGGCCACAAGAAGCCAGAAAGATTTAGGACATCTCCATGGGTTAGGACCACTAGTTGTGGATCTAGTCAGCGGGCCTCACTGCATACCCGATGGATGGTACCACTCTGTATTTCCACTGGGGGGGGGGGGGATGCAGGGCCAGCCACAGGCGAGTAGCATGACCACACGTTTGGGCCAGTAAATCAGGAGCCCCGACCAGCACCGAGCTCATGCTGTTGATGTCTCTCTGCAGTGGCCACAACGAGTGCAGCCCCACCAGCCAATGGGCTCACCAGTAGCTTGCGAGGCAGGCTGAGTAAATGCAGCATGGCCACACGATTAGGCGAGGTCGGGCCAGAAGGCCATCACATGTTGGCATAGGGCAGCCACTCACCTGAAACCCAGGTCTTCTGCAGGTGGGAAGATAGTCTGCCCAGTTCCCTTGAGGCACCTCTCACAATGCAAAATACAATCACGAGCAATGAGAAGTGAGAAGGGGGTTTGGGAGTGACAGAGAGAGATAGCAATGGTCTGTGCTTCTTGCCCTCTTGTGACTCATGTTATCTGCTACTGGCAACAAGACAATCTGGAAACCCTCGCTGCCAAAAATAAGGTGCCCCAGCGCATGCAGTTAAAATAGGAATGTGCCGTATCTTTTAGAAACAGCACATTGTTGCTCTTTTAATTTGAGTTAGCATTAGCTCAACTATAAGGCTTGTGATGCTGCCCTATGCCAACATGTGATCAACATGCCTATGAGCCTTCTATTGATATAATATCTAATAGATGAGCCAGGTGCCTACCATTTGACCAGCAGACAGTGCAACAGAGCCTGGGACGTAGCTGCCTGGGCAGCATGACATTACGTGTTTCCCCCCATTGGCCCTTGTTTGTACTTATCCTGCTGCAGATGTACTTGGTCATAGCACTGTCCTGTGCCGTAACTCCAACCACAGACTCCTGTGAGATAACAGCTCACATCTACTCCTTCAAGGGATCCAGCTCCTCCTGGGGCGTTGGACTACCACTTATGGTCTGCAATGCTGCCTAGAGATTGGTTTCCAGTTTCTCCTTAGTTTTGCGCTTAGCATTATGCCAGTGCTTCTTACAGTCCGTCACAGTTCACCTTGTTCACTATGGACTGCCATATGGTATTTTTCTTCCCGAATGACACTTTGGAGCTGACAAAGAGCTGGTGTTGGTGCTCCGCCACCTTTGAGATCAAGATCTCGTTCTCCTCCTAACTTAATTTGCATTTGATCGTCCTCTTCCCCTGGAACTCTGGCTGGCCATCCTGGCTGGTACCAGGGTTGGGGCGTTCTTGTCCTGTGCTCATTCCTGGCTGCTCCAATCTACTTTTAGGTAAGTTTAACTTTTTTTCATCTTCTTAGAGACGTTTGTGTGTAGGCACTGAAAAGTGATAGGCTGTATTTTCTGGCTGCTCATTGTCATGGCCATACATCACTTTTTTGTAGTGTGATTTTTTTATCGACTTGGCGCTCATGTTAGCATCCTTTTTTTCACCCGCTCATCCGTCCTAATGCCATGTAGAGCCATATTGTAAATAGAACGCTAACATGGCGTTAGGAAGTGTACTGCATCTGTAAATTGTTTGATGCTCCACTGTGGAAAAACAGTGGAGCACAGTTTCCTGTATATATACCCCAGTGTATTTTCAGACAGGGTGCTGGATCATACGGTGTCCGGGAAGGGCAAATTAACAAACTAACAGCAAGCGCTGGGTTCAGCCTCAAATGGACCCTGTGGCTTCTGTAGTTTTTCTGGGCCTGCTGCCGATGACTGGTGCAGGTGGGTGTCGGGCATGCCCAGACTGTATTTCCTCCTTTGTTCTGTGCTGCTGCCACGCCCGCCAGACAAGTGGCACTGCATGTGTGAATGATCCAGTAGTACCTGGTCTCTGCTGATGGAAGGCAGGCAGGCAGGCAGGCAGGAAGGCGGTTGAGGGGGAAAATGGGCACCTGAGCAGAGCCACGGTACAAAGTGGCCCTCATGCTTCATGATCAAGCCGGAATACTGTGGTGCATGCCTAACACAATGGCAGGTGCCGATCAGCAACTTAACTCACAATCTGACTAGCAAATGCCTTGGGCAGTGCACAGCATTTCACTGAACAGAAAGGGGCCCACTGTGTGTCTGGTTCCTTCTGTGAGAGTAGTGAAAAGCACATCTCCTCAGCCGTCCGGGCACGCCAAGAGCTCCCAAGGTGATCAGAGCTCCCGTCTGACTGGATCAAATGTTTCAATGTTAGGAGTCAGGTGCCCATTGTGCTCATTGGGACAGTTTTCCAGTATTCCCTGCGGCTCCTCTACTGTGTCGCTGGCAAGAAGTTTGCTCAAGGAGCCAGCAGCCTCCACCTGTCTGCTTCCCCTGAATGGTGGTCGAAATGCTGGGTGACAAGGTAAGGAAAACAAAGGTGTTCAACGCGTATGCTTTTAAATGTAATATCCAGAGGAACATGCCACAAGGCAAGGCAGCATTGTAGTACATATGGACTTCTGTGTCGGTGAAAAGATGTCTAGACCACCCTGGAACGTAAACCCCGGACATGAGTTGTCAGAGATGTGGCTGCCACAGACATAGGACGTGTTCCCTTTGGCTGCCTTTGTTCCCTTTGGGTGACTCGCAGAAAGTATGAGGTGAGCCAACTGAAGAACCTTCATTTGCAATGATCTGTGGTGAAAAAATTCAAAGCTGACTATGTGCAAATGCTTCTACTTGATCCATCTGCACACTCTAGTTTTGTTTATCATGTATATGAACTGAAAAGAAAAACAAGATAAATTCTACTGGGTAAACAAAAATATCAGCCATCTGAACCCGGTCACCGACATAATTTCCACACAAATCAGTTGCAATTAGCTCCTAAGGAGTTCGGCACATGTCCCAAAAATTCATATTTCACACCCAGGATTCACGAGAACCCATTATATAACTGGTGAGCTAGATTTCCAACAGGATTGTCACCCCAGTGCCTTGAAGAATGTGATGCCAGAGGCCTTCTATCAATGTATGTGCTAATAATTTCTCTGCTTATAACACTGATTTTTATCTGCGACGAATTTTAAGCACATAGAGTGTGAGCTGATTTTTTGGGGATGTACTATGTTGGGTCTGGTGACTGGGATTTACTGCTTGATGATTCCCTGATGTTTCACCAAACTTGCTGGTCCTTCCCTGCATCAAGCCCAAATGCAGTGAGTGACTAGAAAACAACTATACAGTGTATGAAGTGGTGGTAGGCAGCTTTCTTTTTAATTCTTTCCTTGCCTGGCCCACTGCCAATAATGTCCCCGAAAGAAAAGTGTTACAGGTCAGAGTGTGGGCTGATTATTTGGCTGTTCGAGGTCTGTTGGGCTTGGTGAGCCAGGTGTTACTGTTCATTTTCATAATGTTGCCACAAATTTAGCATTGCTTGAAGTCTCGCATACCTTGTAAAACACCTACGTTTACAAGTTTGCAACTGCCCCAGTTTGCAAATATGTGGGCCACTATTTTTGCTGTCTCCTAATTTCATCTTTGGTCTAGCTGGCAGCCACAGGTGAGCTTTCTGACAGTTCAGGACTGGACCGTCCACAGCTTTTCTGCTTACATAAACCAGCACTATCTGGTGTTGTATCATGGAGGCCACTGCCCATCCCGGGGGAAGATCTTGGAAGACATTCAGGGCAAGCGCTCCTTCGGCACAGACACTCCCAAGGCACTTCTGGTGGCACAGTCTAGTTAGATGAGCCGTGCACTCTCTCTGCACTGAACTTCACTCATCTCTGCAGCATGTGCTTTAACCTACTAGGCTGGACTTCCAGTTACAGTTATAGTATAGGTACTAAAAACCCGAGGCAAGAAGTTCTTAATTTCACTATATTTTTGTTACATACTGGTCTCTCCATCTTATTCTGTGCCTATTGAAATGTGTCGATCCACATGTAATGCCTTCTAAGGCTAAGTATATGGCTCTACAAGACTCCTGCAAACTTTCTCATGGTGTGTCTTATTGCAGTGAAGGTGCCACAAATTTTTTACAGTACTGTCATCTTAGACAGAGGCTGCAGGTATGTGACCTTCCAATTCAGGAGTTCGCATTGGTTTCAAGAGATTTTTAGAGCTTCTCATTGCTCAAAATGTTGTAATATTTGATAATTAGCACGTTCAATGGACTTTGTTCCTTGGTTTTACTCAGGAGAAAGTGTTAGACTAAGCTCACACATATGGCAGTTCAATGTCACTCCCAACTCCACTGAAAGCGCAGAAATGTCACACTTGAGCAATTTGAAAGCTTAGCAGCTGCTGTGCTGGATTGGCTGTTCAGGCACGAGGCGGACCGAATAGCTTCCAATTACAAGGCCCTTGGGAAAACACAGCCGCTCACAACACGAGGCAGCAGGCATGTGCGCGAGGCCTCTAGGGCAAAAGACCTGCAGTCTGAATCCATGGCCTAGACACGGAAAAGGACGGATGCTTTTAAGTAAGGGGGCATACATGGGTCACAGAGGGCTCCAGGGGATGAGGGAATGGGGCAAACATGGTTCAAAAGATGGCCCAGGAGGATGAGGTAAATGGCGCAGATGACACTGTTAAGGACAGCATTGACAGCGGACGGTCAAGAGAGTCGGCATAAGTGCCCCTAAAACTGTGCACAGCCCAGATGGGCTCCACCAGCACTTAAATTAGACAGGATGCCGTGGGCGAGTCGGAGCTCTTCTGCGCTGCCTCCACCAAGTTTAGGGGCTTGGTCATGCCCCATCCATTTGCACACGCTTAAAAACGTTTTTAGAGTTTCTCAGCGCCCGATTTTTAAAAGAAAAAAAGTTCTGATATATACACAGTGCATTTAATCTTATGCACAGGTGTACATTTACGATTTTTTACATTTCCCAAACATCCCCAATGGGATGTCTGGAAAATTGTGCTTGTCACAGCAAGCTAGACACACTATTGGGAAAATCACGTGATTTTTTCAGAGCTGGTACCCCGCAATGCACAATTCCACATTTAGGAAAGCCAGCATCTATATTCAGTTGCACATTTTTCTCTACGTGGGTAAAGCATTTTTCCATGAGGTGAAACCATTTCTTCTACACCCTTGCAAAGAATGGGGGATTAACGTTCCCCTTAGGATCATTGAAAGGAATTTATTTCAGTTCATTACAGGAGCAGTTCTACATCCATTTTGTCCTCGGGACATGTTCGCAGAGGATTATGACTGCAAAGTTTTGAGTGATCACAAACTTACAAGGCTAACCGGGTCTTTAAATGCCTACTACCCCCTCTTGCGTGAAAATTACTTCTGCCTAATACCCGTGCATTTAATTATGAATGAGTACATGGAATAACACCTGCTAGGCATCCTCTTTTAAACATCTAACAGGCTTACATTCAGCGCTTTTCATACAAAAATATGTTTACAAACAATCATGAATTTATGCATGAGGTCAACAGTGCCCACACATGCAACTATGTAATGTGGACATTCACAATGTTTTCTTTATTTTCAAAATCCCAGTGACAATTGGAGAAATCTAGACCTGTTTGTCCTAAACCTTCGTGACAGGCTTTTTATTTCCCATTTTATCATCACCTGGAAACGATTTGCGATTTGAAAAAATTCATTCAGCACCACACAAGAAAACCCATTGTCCTCACCCCAGGCAAAATCGTCCCATTTTGAGAATCTGCAGAAACATTTATAGTAGTCGTAAATCTAATCTGAATTGTATGCATTAAATATTTCAGTAAAGCAAAATGCTAAAAATAGAACCATTCCTGGAGATATAATTCCTTCATGATACATGAACGTTCACCTATAAACACAGTCCTACACAGTGATCTAGACATATAAATACATATATACCTTTTGTCTATACATTTTCAGATTAACGCCATACCTTTATTAGAATAAAGGATAGATTTCCTCTTATGTTAAACAAAGAGGCTGACCTTATTTGAAGAGATGCCGCAGTACCGGCTGACCAACCGCTGCATCTTCTTGTTGTGTAGATTGTAAACAATAATGCTGGTCAAATGCATCCCTGCTTTAGGGGTTCTTCCATTTACACTTTTCTTGCAATTTTTCCGGCTATCTGATATGGATTTATGAAACTAATCACCTTCAGCGGCAAAAAATATCCTGCGCTGACCCTCAGCTGCCTTCCAACATGAAGGAGTTCCTGTCAGTTTCCTCTCCTGTTGGAACTATTCTGAATGGCTCCATTCCTGGAGAAGCATGCCTGGATGATCTGAGACTATCTACATCAAGCCACTGTTGAGGGACCCATGTTTGTTTGAAGCTACCCGGACATCGGTAGACCTCTCAACAATGGCCCATTCGTGCGTTAACGAATTGAAAAAGCTGCATTCACCTATGTCAACAACTTGAGAAAGGTTTGAGGAACTGGAACTTCTCACTCAAGTCAGCATAGGCTTTCACCCCTGATATTGAAAATATTCCTCCAGCATCACAACACTGGATGAAGTCAGATTGCTCGTGGACAAAAATAGAGGTGCTGTCGTTATCCAACGGGGCCATTCCTTGGCCTTCAGTATATTTTATTACCACATCCACCTCACATTTCTGCGTGACATCATGGTCAAGCACAAGGCATTAGAATAGTGTACTCCATCTATAATGGCAATTAATCTTCACATTTCTCCTAATTTCAATATTCAATTCACTGTGATGAACCATAGGGCTTCCTTCCGGCTCCAATGTTTTGATATTTGGTGTTTCTCATCATTGAAAGTTTATTAATTAATTAAGTGTGCAAGTGAAGTTGGTAAATAGCGCAGAGACAAATTTCTCAGGTAAAAAGAAAAAAAAGAGAAGCACCCCTGACAGTGGAACCCTCTATATAACAGCACCTGACCTGCTATCCCTCGCTTATTCTTACCCCTCTATACTTGCTGGGGTCTGTGTGCACACTGATTCACACCCACTGTCACAATGCAAGTCCCTATGGGGACCTAACAAGTTTTAAACGGAAGCACAGATGCACCACATATCAAACGCGTCGGCTGCGCTGTTGAGAACAGTGATGTTTATGATCTTGTCTTTTAAAAAAAATTATTGCTCTTTGAAATAAAAAAGAAATTTTTGGAAGAACATCGATGTCGGAAATAGATTTTATAATCGCTCTTCCTTATATTTGATGTGAGGTGCATCTGTGCTTCCGTTTACAAATTTCTCAGGGACTCTGGGCCTTTGCCCCAGCAGGCCTTGGAGACAGTACAGTGTTTTTCTTGTATCCACTGTACACCAGTTGGCAATATTTAGTGCTGGTTGGATTGGCTTGTGTTTGTACTGATTCTAGAATAGGCTGGCTGCTTGGATTTGTATCCTTTGAAAATTGGCAGTTAGTGTCTCTGGAAGAACTTGTGTAAATGGGGTTGTACTAGTCAATATTTGCTAAGAAAAGAGATAGTGAATGTTCTACCTCATGATAACTGTAAAGTGGTAGGATGATTTTCATTAGTAAATAGAGTGACATGTTGAAACCATTCACCAATCCACAGGTGCTTCCCTTTCACTGAGGTAGATGGTGATGTTTCATGGCTTCGGTGAGAAAGAGAAAATGCAGGGAATTGACTTGTACTCCTCCCATCACCAGCATCTTGGTATTGATTCCCTTAATGCAGAGTCTCAGCATTCTGTCCATCAATTGTTATTTTCGCATTTGTCCCCCCGAGTGGCACTAGTATGCCCAGACGTGGGTTCCGTGCTCTCCAAGCCACTGGAGTCAAGCTAGCCTGGCTGATGAGGGGTGATGTCCCGACACCGGTCCCAAGATCCATGTTCCCGGTCCAGGGAGGACCTGGCCTGGCAGTTCGAGCTGGACCATTCCAATGGGGAACAGGGTCAAGACTGATTTGCATATGGCTGCGTTTAAACTGGAATGGCATGAGGAGCAAAAACACTGTGGATTTAGGCCCTGATCTCTGTACTGGGGTGAATGACATTGATCAGCATTCTGTCCTTCAATTGTTCGTTTAGCAGTTGATGCAGAGGAAGATCTCCGGCAACCATTAAAACACCAGGGTTCAAGCATAAGGTTATCTTTGCCTGCATCACTTGTCTGCTTTTCATCTGGGGTTTTTGGTTGATAATGGGTTATTTATTGGTAAACTCATAAGGTGTTGCCTGGGAAGTATCATTAATATTTGCTGACATTGAAAATTAGGCAGCAAATGTTGATTCTTAGGGTACATTACATCACATTATTTATGAGACTAACTACTCTGATCCAATTTAAAGTTCTCAGTAAGGTTTGGAAAGGAAAGATTGCATCCATGCGAGGGTAGCTCCAGAGACACATGCCCAGTTTGTTTTCCAGCTTTTCAGTAAAATTACATAACTCAATCTATTGCCATTGGCCTATGGACTGCAGGATATTAGCACAATTTTCTGGTCTTGACCCTTACAAAGGAGAAGCTGCTCTCTAATGTTGGCCACGGCAGATTCAGTAGCCTTCCAGAGTCCAAATCTGGTCTGGCGGCCATGAAATAAGTGCGTCTGGTCATTGTAGGTCAATTCTAAGATTATTTGTGTCTTAAAGCACACATGAACAATGACGACCCTCGGCTTCTGAAACTATAAGAACTCTATGACGAACAACACAATATTGCCTTTTTGTCTAGCAAAGAAACAAGCCTGGATGGAGCAAAACATGCCCAAGTTTTCAAGACTGAAAGCTAGTTTTTGGGCCAAATCGTTTTACCTTTCTGTTCAATTGGCCAAGATTCGTGGTGAATAACTCAACAAAATTCTAAAACGTTCATTTTAGGCAAACCAATAACCTTGTAAAAAGTAACTTTCTTCATCTGTGCCTCCTAAGGGAACGCTTACCCCTTCTGACTCCATTCTCCCAGCCAAAAACATTTTCAAGCTTCTAAGCGCTAAAAATGAAGAAGCCTGGCTAATCCTGGAGATAGGTTTATCTGTGTTTATCACCTCTGTGCTAGCTTCCACTGTAACAGTATGAAAGAACATATATATTAAAATGATGTGCATCAATAGGTAAGAGTAAAACTAGTCTATTCTACCTAGAAAAAATCTTCCAAAAGTACAAACCATCCAGACACAATTGCTCAGTTTCCGGGAATTCTTTTCATCCATTCTACCAAACAAAAAGCTGTTTGGCAGGAATTCACAATAGTTTTGTCCTCTTTGTAAACACTCTCGTCATTCATTTCGTATTTGAACGTTATTTCATTAAATTTAAAAAAGTTCTATTCTAAAAAAAATTGTTTCCTCCATGCATTTGTTGCCAACATCTCTCGATGGATTTTGGATGCAGCAGTCTGCATTGTCATTTTTTTGAGTGCCTTGTTTTTATCAAATGTTTACCTGTTTGTTTCTGTCCATTACCGCCGACAATCACCCCTTCTTCTCAATGTTAGCACTTTTGAACATCTGTAAAGGGACAATGAAAACTAAAAACATACGTAAATCAAGCATTTTAATTCATGCCATATGAAAAACTTACCCTATCTCGAAATGACATCCTTGTGCCTTGTGTGTAAGTTTGAATGAAAAATGACAACATTTTGCAAGCAGCAATAAGACTTACTTCTTTTGAACTTTAAAACAGCTTTTTCTTTGGCTATGAACTTCAGCTAGTCCAATTCAGCTGTACCATTTGGATGAAAAATGTTGCTATTACACTTAATGATGATGCCAGCAAATTCCACTGCACATACTTAGTGTGAACACAGACACTGGAGTATGTTACTTATTATATATATATATATATATTTGATATCTATACACAATGCATATAGGCAACTATGTATTTTAAGGAGAGAAAAATACACATAAGAAAACAGGATATTACGAATCATCTCAAATTGTCTAACTTTATACATTAACTGAGCCTGCAGCTCCATGTCACTATATGGGAGATTTAATTAAAATATTTATTTTGTGCTTATTTTTAGGGGAACATTATATGAAGATCACTATAGAATTAAAAAAACATGGCCGCAAAAACTTTTGTTTTCCTATACAAAAAGGCCTACACAACTACCATTTTTAATGAGGCACCATTCAATATTGTATTCCCGCTTTGTGAACAAAGGATGCTGCTTTAGTGAAAATAGGTCATGGAAACATCTATGTGGAAGGACGTGCTGTGACTACTGCTAATGCTGCTGACATTTCCAAGAAACACAAAAGTACCATCACACAAAAACATCTAATTATGCTGCAAGGAATGTGCTACCATTACAGGCTTCGTGGGAGATAAAAATATTATGTCTGCAACGCCTTCATAGGCGAGGATTAAACAGTGGATAACAAAACCTAAAGGGCCCCACTTCAAGAAATGTTATCCATACTATCCATACCCTTGAATCGTTAACCCCTTTGCTGGGCCTTTTCCCCCAGTGCTGAGCCTTTTCCCCCAATGCGGAGCTTTTTTTTTGGCTATCTGGGATGGTTCACACTTACGGCTCATAACTTTTTTCCACATAAGGTATCCACTGTAAATTTGCATCCCTTTTTCCCAATCTCCTGGGGATTCTAATGTCGCCAGAGTTAGTGGATTCCCCTGAAAGGGACTGAGGAAATAGGCAAAGTATAGCAACATTTAGAGAGTTTTAGAAAAAGACGAATAAAGGGATCTGGATAAAAGTATCTGAGTTTTTCCTAAAAATGGCATCAACAGTTTGCTCTGTAAAGTAACCATCTTCTCAGCTTTCAGGAACATGCAGAGCTGAATAAAAAAAAACGAATTTTGTACCACAGTTTTGGCATTTTTCAAAAAGGTAGCCCATTTTTCCTATTTTTTGAGCTTTCAACCTATTTCCAGTTTGTGGTAAAAACCAGTATGAAACCTATCAGGGATCCAGGACGGCTATAGGTTTCTGAAAAGTAAACAAAATTCCAAATTCAGCGAGTGGTCATATCTGTAGATCCTTCACGATTTTACCACAGGAAATAACCAAATAGCTGTTCAAATAAAGTAATATTGGAAAGGAGTAGAAAAAAAGGCCATTTGTGCCAACAATTTCAACTATAACGTTTTGTCAGGACTGCTTATTTGCAAAAGCAATATACCATTACGTTTGCCAGACCCTTCTGTTTGCGGGGACATATAGGGTTTGCAGTTTCTCTAAGAACCCAAGGCACCAATAGCCAACAACTGAGCTGCACAGTAGAGTGGTTGTTCATTGTGTACCGAGTATAGGCCAATTTATATGGTGAAATATGTAGAGTGAAAAATGGTTATCAAGGAAACCTATGTATTTTTTAAATGGGAACAAGAAATGGAGTTTAGGAGCCATGGTTATATGTACATTTCTGAATTTATGGGTACCTGTACTAGCCTTTGTTTTAGAATGAATTTTTCAAAATGTCTTCTTTCTTACACACTGTCTTACATTTGAATGGAACAAATCAGTCCTTAATTTGAACTGGTGATTTCGGCTGCTCGCCACCAGCACTTAACTTTCAACACCAGCACAAATGACAGTCCACCACATGGTGGCGCTGTCTGGTTAATTTTCGATGAGCACCACAACAGTGTTAAATAATTCAATATACATGAAACATGATAATTCAGACTAATTCATAGATTTGGGTGGTCAAGAATAGTCTGAATTGTTACACTTGTGGCAGTGTAATGGTTAGTAGTTTTACTGGTACCAATATTGGCAGCGCTGGCAGGGGCAATGGGTGGTGTAGGCTGTAGTGACCGACTGAGAAGGGACCTGCCACTTACATTTTTACAACATAGGCACTGGCATAAAAGCAGTGAAATCCAATTGGCAATAACAAATGTTCTACTAATCTATGCTCTTACATGTCTTACAATAAAGATGGTAGATCACTTATGTGGGTAGGCCTAGTGCCACTGACACTGAACTGGGCCAAAACACAACATGGACACATGACATTTTTTTCACAGAAAACTGCTTTTTCTTTCCCAGTGTGGGTAGCTGTGGATTTTGTACACTAGCTCAGCTAGCAACCTAGGAAAACCTAGCAAACGTATACAGTTTTAAAAACAAGACACATAGGGCAATCAAGGGTGGGGTGACTTGCAAGGTTTTCGCCAGTTCGTTCTACCCACAATGCCTTACAAACTTCAAACTTTGATTAAAAATACACATTTTCCTCACATTTCTGTGATGGAAAGTTGTAGAATCTGTTTGGAGCCACAAACCTCTTTCCACTCTCGATAAAAATGATACCTCAATTGTGTGGGTAGGCTTAGTAACTGCAACAGGAAATGGCCTCCACTCACAACTGACCAATTTTTCGCAGTGGGTAAATGTGGATTTAGGGCCCTAGCTCTGCTTGCACCTAGGGCAAACTAGAAAACCTGAAAATATTTTGAAAACTAGATACCTGAAGGGTCTCCAGAGTTTGGTGACTTGTGGGGTGCCCACCAGTTGTTTTTACCTAGAATCCCTTGCAAGCCTCAAACTTTGACTATAAAAACACATTTTCCATGCATTTCTGTGATGGAAAGATCTGGAATCTGTGATGAGTCAAAAATGTCCTTCTACCCAGAATTTCCACACGTCTCCTGATACAAATGGAATCACACTTGTGTGGGTAAGCCTAGTTCCCGTGACAGTAAACATTCCAAAACACAACATGGATACATCACATTTTTCCACACCTTTTTTGTGAAGTGGTCAGTTGTGGATTTTGGCCACTAGCTCAACGGAAACCTAAGGAATCCTATCAGACAGGAACATTTTTGAAAATTAAACACCTAAGGAATTCCAGGGTGGGATGACGTGCATGACTCTCACCAAGTTTTTGCACCCAGAATCACTTGCAAACCTTAAACATTCAAGCTGAAAACACATTTTCCTCACATGCGGTGATGGAACTTTCTGGAATCTGCAGGCAGTCACAAACTTTCTTCCCTCAATCTCCCATTAAAAAAGATACCACATTTGTATGTGTAGCCCTAATGTCTACAACAGGAAATGGCTGAAAACCCAACATGGATGGATCATATTTTTCCACTTAAACTCATCTCTTTTTTGCAAAGTCGGTAGTTTTGGATTTTGGGACCTAGCCTAGCCGGCACATAGAACAACCTAGTAAACTTGCATGTTTTTTTAAAACTAGACAACAGAGTTTATTGAGGGTGGGGTGACCTGCGTGGCTCTCACCAGTTATTTTATCTCAGAATTCCTGTGACAAAAAAAACACATCTTCCTCACATTTTTGATATGAGAAGTTCTGGAACCTCTGTGGAACAACAAACTTTCTTCCATCCTGTATGTCTCCAAGTCTCCTGATAAAGCATATTTTCCTCTTATTTCTGTGATGGAAAGTTCTGCAATCAGCGGTGAGTCAAAAACTGCCTTTCACCCAGCATTCCTCCACATCTCCTTATGCAAATGGCACCTCACTTGTGTAGGTAGGCCTAGTGTCCGCAACAGGAAATGGCCCAAAACTCAACATGGATGCATTACATGTTCCCACTCAAAACTCACACTTTTTCTAAAAAGCGATTGGTTGTGAATTTTGGACCCCAGCTAAGCCAGCACCTAGGGAATCCTAGCTGACATGCACATTTTTTAAAACTAGACACCTGGAGGAATCCAGGGTGGGGGTTGACTTGAGTGACTCTCACAGGGTATTTTTTACCCAAAATCCCATGACAACCTCAAACTTTGATTAACAATACACATTTTCCTAACATTTCTGTGACGGAAAGTTCTGTAATCTGTGGAGAGACTTCCTTTCCCCTAGCATTCCCCCAAGTCTCCCGATAGAACTGCTACTTCACTTATATAGGTAGGCCTATCGCCCGAGACAGGAAATGGCCCACAACACAGCATGGATACATCACATTTTTACACTCAAAACTCATCCTTTTTTTGGGAAAGTGGGCAGTTGTGGGTTTTGGGCCAAATCTCAGCTGGCACCTAAGGAAAGCAAGCAAACGTGTACATTTTGTAAAACTAAATAACTAAGAGGATCTTGAGTGGGGTGACCTGTGTGGCTCTCACCAGTTTTTGTTTTACCCAGAAGTCCTTGCAAAATACAAACGTTGACAAAAAAAAACATTTTCCTCACATTTCTCTGATGGAAAGATCTGGACTCTGTGGGGCCCAACAAAATTCTGTCCATCTAGCATTTCTCCATGTCTCCTGATAGACGCTGTTGCTTCACTTATGTGAGTAGGCTTCGTGCCCATGACAAGAAACATAAAAAACACAACATGGTTATATCCCATTTTCTAACTCAACACTGTCCTGTTTTTTGTCAAGTTAGTAGGTGTGGAAATTTATCAAACTTCTTCATTTTAGGGGAATCCAAAGTTGCCAGGTATTCTTTACCCAGAATCCCTGCAGACTTGAAATAAATAAAACAAATTTTCCTTGAATTTCTGTGATGAAACGTTCTGGAAACTGTGTGGAACCACAAACTTCCTTTCATTCATTATTCCTCAATGTTTCCTATTATAAATGGTTCCTCACTTGTGTGAGTAGTTCTAGTGCCCATAACAGGAAACAGCTCAAAACAAATCACGGATAATCCCACTTTTTGTACACAAACTGATCCTTTTTTTTGTAAAGTGGATAAATGTTGATTTTGGGCCATAGATCAGCCGGCACCTATGGAAACCCAGCAAACATGCACATTTTTTAAAACTAATACCTGGGGAAGTACAGAGCCGGGTGCCTTGTCTGGCTCTCACCAGGTTTATTTACCCAGAATCACTTGCAGACCATAAACCTTTACTGAAAAAACACATTTTACTCACAATTCTGTGATGGAAAATTCTGGAATCTGAGGGGAGCCACAAACTTCCTTCCACCCAGAATTCGCTCCACGTCGCTCAATTAAAAATGGCACCTCACTTGCATCGGTAGGCCTAATGTCTGTGATGGCCTGCAAATGCAACATAGATACATCACATTATTCCACTCAAAATTCAAACATTTTGGACAAAGTTGGTAGTTATGTACTTTTTTACCCTAGCTCAGTCTGGCACCTAGGGAAACCCAGCAAACATGCACATTAAAAAAATCTAGACACCTGGGGGAATCTAGGGTGTTGTGACTTGCATGGCATTGACCAAGTTTTCTTTTCCCAGAATCCCTTGCAATCCTCAAACTTTGACAAAAAAAATACTTTTCCTCTCCCGATAAAAATGGTACTTCAGTTGTGTTGGTTGGCCTAGTGCCTGCAACAGGAAATGGGCCAAAACGCAACATGGATAAATCACATATTTCCACTCTAAACTCACCCTTTTTTGTGAAGAGATTAGTTGTGGACTTTGGCCCCTAGTTCAACTGAAACCTAGGAAAAACCTAGCAGACATGCACATTTTTTAAAACTAGACACCTAAGGTGATCCAGAATGGGATGACTTACATAGCTCTCACCAGGTTTGTGTACCCAAAACCCCTTGTAAACCTTAAACTTAGACTAAGAAAACATATTTTCCTAACTTTTCTGTGATGAAAAATCTGGAATCTGCAGGAAGTTACAAACTTCCTTCCACCCAGCATTCTCCCAAGTCTCCCAATAAAAATAATACCACATTTGTTGGGGTAGTTTTAGCATCAGCAAAAGGAAATGGCCCAAAATGCGACATGAATACATTACATTTTCTCACTTAACACAGACCCTTTTCTGGCAATGTGGGTAGCTGTGAATTTTGGGCACTGGCTCAGCTGGTACCTATTGTAGTTCTGCGAGCGAGCGGAGTTGCTCCACTCACCCACCCCTAAGCACAATACATCCTCCTCAAATGATCTGAGCACCCCCCAAACTCACAGGAGGTATCACACCCCTTCCCAAAAGGCAGGAGAGATGAGCAGCCTTCTTTCCCCGAAGCAACCCTGACTCACCGCCAGTATTGGGCCTTTAGGTACTGGTGGCCTCGGTGGGGGTCTCCAAGGGCCTCTTCCTGGAGTACGGGGGCTCAGAGTCCATGTGTTGGGGCTGCTGCTGCTGGTGGGGGCTGCCACTGGAGGAAGAGAAGATACCGTTCTGGATGATGCAAAGGATCCTTTGGTGGGCCGGTCTGCAGACCGCAGGGACTAATATCTAGCGGAGATTATGGGGGAATATGCAGGGCAGGGAGGGGGCAGGTTTAGGGAGCAATGAAAGGCTGAGCCCGGCAAGCAGTAAGAGGATGTAGCTGAAGTCTGCTGCTGCCTGGTCAGGTGCATCCCTCGCAAGCACCAGGGAGAGACCACATGCCTGCAGTCCTCCAGAGCAGGGCAGACCTCTAGGGTCAGAAGGACCACCTATACCTCTCAACTGCTGCGCCGACAGCACCAGCACCATCAAGGGCAGCCACCTCGAGGGTCACTGTGCCACTGTGTGACACTGCAGGGCAAACAGGGAGGCGTAGAGCAGTTGTCAGGCCATGCCCTCCGTTGCTCCATACCTCAGGCTCTAAGCCTGTCATCTGCACCTGCTCAATTAGACAGCGCCGTGGCAGCCAAACCAGCGGCCTCCCCGTCAACCTCCCAGCTCTGACCTAATGCTGCTCACGTCCATGTCAGCTCAGCCACCATTGCGCTTAGTGACACATCTAATGTGCATGCGCAGCAGTAGGACGCCGGACGCACTGTTTTTGCACTGTCTGGACATGCTCTTGTGACTAAATCTCCACTTCTGACATGGGCAGTGCTATAGAGTGTGGCCGCATTATCTTCTTAGCAGTCTCTAAGGCCACTTGGGTGCCGGTAACCTACGCTATGTGGCGTAGGTGGAGATTTTGCCAAACTGCACCCTTTAACTGGAGTGCAGAGCGGCAAAAACTCTGTGAACTCCATTGATGAAGCGAAGTTTACCACCCAGACTTAGTATTTTTTAGCTGAACATGGTTGGTTCCTATATCTGACCCATGCTCCATTGCAGTCGGTCTGAACCTCTATATTTATCGTGGTCAAGTATGAACAGATAGGCGCGGTAAGCGCTTTATGCTTTTAAGCACAATATTTGTAGATAGCCTTAAAAAATTCATAACTCCAGTTCTATTTTTGGAAATGTTTGTCGTTTTGATCTTGTATTGTTTATTAAAGTAAGCTCTATTTTTCTAACCTGGCGTGGATTATATTTGTTTGGTGTTGTCACTTTGTTCCTGTTTTAAGTGCTGCACAAATACTTTACACATTGCCTCCTGAGTTAAGCCGCCTGCTCTATGCCAAGCTACCAGAGGGTGAGCACAGGTTAATTTATGGTATGTAACTGAATTATCCTGACCTGGAGGGTGGTCCCAACTTGTACCTCTGCAACAAGAGACGCAATTTATAACAGAATCTTAGAAAATCTGCGCTTTTTGGGAAAACTATACACCTGGGGGTATACAGGGTGTGGTGACTTGTGGGACTCTCAACAGGTTTTCTTTTTACCCAGAATCCCTTGCAAACCTCAAACTTTGACAACAACAAAAAAATCCCTAAGTTTGTGTGATAGAAAGTTCTGAAATCTGCATGGAGGCAAAAACTTCCTTCCACCCAGCATTCCCCCACATCACCTGATTCAAATGGCTCCTCACTTGTGTGGGGAGGCCTTTTGAACTTGACAGGAAACAGTCCAAAATGCAGCATAGAAATATATATATCAGATGATTCCCCTAAAAACTCATTCCTTTTTTGCAAAGTGGTTAGTTGTGGATTTTGGGCCCTAGCTCAGCCAGGACCTAGGAAAACCTTGGAAACTGGCACATTTTTGAAAATTAGAGACCTGGGGGAATCCAGGGTACGTGACTTGAATGGCTCTCAAATACTCTGCCAATACTGCATGAAATATATTAAGTGGCTTCTCCTCCCATTTTTTAATAAGAGCAGGCCTATTAGTTTGGCTTCTGCTTACTCATGTATGATTGCCTTGGCTGATGAAGAGCTGGTTTTCCGCTTAAGCACATTTTTGAGAATTGCCACTAGGGCGCGTAAGACAATGCTTAATCACTGAGTTTTAATCATACAAGGACAGTTCTTAATCTTGAATGGATTGGTTTTACATATTTACGATTTACCTATTATTGGTGATTTTTGTCTCAACTTGCTATTACATTTTATGATATTGTGTTTATACAACTGTAATTCTTACTATTATGTATTGTTACTTTTGTCATTTTTAACCATTGTTGCACTTTTATGGATATAATGTTTATCCGAATAAAGTTTGTGAATGATGATGATGATGAGTGGCTCTCAACAGGTTTTTTTAACCAGAATCATTTGCAAATCTCAAACTTTTGCTAAAAAATAAATGTTCCTCCCATCTCTGTGATGAAAATTTCAGGAATCTATGGGAGAAATAAATGTCTTTCCACCCAGCATTTACCCAAGTCTCCCTATGAAAATGGTAGCTCACATGTGTGCATAGGTCCTGTGCCCACAATAGGAAACGGCTCAAAACACAACATTGATACATCCCATTTTCCCACTCAAAACTTACCCTTTTTTTGCAAAGTGGGTAGCTGCAGATTTTGTGCTCTAGCTCAGACAGCACCTCGGGAAATCTAGTGAACCTGAATATTTTTAAAAGCTAGACAACCAGGGGACTCAAGGAAAACATGACTTCTCAGCAGGTAATTTACCTAGACGCCTTTACAAACATCAAATTTTGGTGAGAAATAAAACTTTTCCTTACATTTCTGTTACAGAAAGTTCTGAAATTGGCGGAGAGCCACACATTTTCTACCACCATAAGTTCCCATACCTCCTGAAAAATACAGTGTCTCGCATGTGAAAGTGGGCCAAGAGATAATGACAGAGAAGGTCCTATATTGCTATATTGTGAGCTAAGCAATAGGGGTAATTGCTGTATTTGGGGCCATGCTGTGGCGCCACTCATGCAAACCTAAAAAAAACAGATATTTTTCAAAACTAGACAACCAGGGGAGGACTCACATTTACCTTGTTTTGAGCTGTTACTGTAGTGGTCACTAGACCCAGCCACACAAGTGGGGCAGCGTAGTTATCGGCACAAGTGGGATACTGCAGGGGGGAAGGTATTTTGTGGATTCCGGATGTTTCCATCACAAACAGGGAAGGAAAAGTTTTGATTTAAGGTAGACTTTGATGTTTCAAGAGCACTGTGGGTAAGAAAACATTGTGGGATCCATGGAAGGCACACCACCCTAGACTTCCTCTGGTTGTCCATTTTTTAAAAATGTTTGTAGTTTGTAGGTTTGCATGTGTGGCACAACAACATAGCCCCAAATACAGGAGCTACCCCTATTTCTTAACTCTCAACATAGCAATTTAGGGGCTTTTGTGTCATTATCTCTTGGACAACCCACATGAGTGGGATACCGTTCTTATCAATATATGTGTGGGAACTCAGGGTAGTGGGAAAACTGTGACTCCCCACAGATTCCAGATATTGTGAGGAAAATTATTTTTTCTTACCAAAGTTTGATGTTTGGAAGGGCTTCTGGGTAAAATTACCTGGTCACAGCCATGCAGGTTACACACACCTGGATGCCCCTGGTTGTCTAGTTGTAAAAACAAAATGTGCAAGTTTTCCTAGGTGCCTACTGAGGTAATGACCAACATCCATAGCTACCCATACTGCAAAGAAAATATGCATTTTCAATACATTAATGTTATGTATCTCGGTTGAGTTTTTAGCATTTTCCAATTGTGGTCGCTAGGGCAACCTACAAAAATTGGGTTCCATTGTTATTTGGAGAGATGTGGGAATGCTCGTTGGTTGTCAATTTGTGGATCTCAACAGATTACAGCAATTTACAAAATGTAAACAAATGAGTAATGTTAGTTATGTGTGTACTTTCAAGTTTTGTGCGGCATTATGGGAAAGTTAACACAACCTATAAAAATGTATACCACGCTGGACACCTTCGGGTGTTTAGAGTGCAAAATAAAATATGAAGTGCTTAGTAAGGGAGATTTTTATATTTAGGCTGACAAAGAAGGCTCTGTCTACCTGGCAGAGGACTTAACACCTTGCATGCTGAGACGACCCCATCTGCCAAATTTTTTAATTACCGCTAAGCTGGTGGTCAGTTCACAAACCTTGACAGGAGAAGCTGTCACAGTGGTTCCTAGCAGTGCCAGTTTACGTTTGACACACTGCTCTTTCAACATGATGGAGCAGTGCATCAATTTTTTTAATTTTTAAAAACAAAATCCTGAAGCTGGATTTTCTTTTTGAAAATAAAAATGCCTCTCTCACCATGGGAGTTATCGCCCATTGCAAGGGGGCATGAGACACTTTTCACTACCCCTCACCACCATGATTTTCAAGGTGGTGACGGGCAGTGAAAACTGACCTGTATGTCTGCACATCTAAATTAGTTTGGTATATATAGACATCCACTGCAGATGGCCTTACTCATTAAAGACATGGGAGGGTTCAGTGATACCACAGATGGAGTAGTCTTCCCCATGGCTACATCAATGGACCACCCACATATATATCAGTCTGGCAGACCATTATCATCATGGTATGGATACTCTATCACCATTGAGGTGAAATATCCTTACTGCCACAGATTTAAATCTGGTACTAATTTTTTTAAGTTAATCCACCACTTACACTGGCTTGTTTTAGCACCTCTAGAAATGCTAGATTCAGAGCACTAATTCTTATCAAGGTATCTGAATACTGAAACCAAGACTACTGAAGGTGATCCATGAAGCTATGCAAAGCACCAACCAATTTATGGTCAATTCACATTCCATTAACGCACCACACACAAGACTTTCATACTGCCAGCCAAGGGCCCAATCCAACAGGTCAGTGCACTCACATCAGCATACCATCGCCACTCAAGGGTCCATCACATTCATATGCAGCAGAACAGAATCCCTTTTCAAGACTACCTCTAAACCAGTCATGAACCAAAGTCAAACCACAAATACACCATAAACAAACATGTATCAAATCAACTCACCCAGCATTTGTAAAGTGCAATACTGCCACACTTAGGGTGCTGTGTGTCTGTCTAGGAGAAAGGTTTTTAGTTTCTTCCTGAAGTCTGTCAGTGAGGGGCCTGTATGTTGCTTGTGGTCATTCTAGGTCTTATCAGTGATGTAGGAGAAGGAACTGCAATGATGGGGGGTTAAGAATGAGTGAAGAGGAGTGCAGGTGTCTGGAGGGTTGGTGGAAGTTTAGTCAGTGGTTGATGTTGGCAAGTCCTAGGTCATAGGCTTTGTAGGCATATGTGAGGACATGAACTGGCATCCCCTCTGGATGGGGAGTCAGTGAAGGTCTCTCAGGTGGGGGGCAAGGTGTGGCCTAGAGTCTTCTGAGGACCCAGGTGGAGATGGTGGCAAGGAGGGCATTGTCGTACTCGAGGCGGCCGGTGGCGAGGTCCTGCATTACATTCTTTCTGGTGTTGGTTTCGATCCATCTGAAGATTCTGAGGAGCATGTGGAGTGAGTGGAAGCTGGAGGAGGCGACTGTGTTAACTTGCCATTTCATGATCAGTTGGTTGTCGAGGATGATGACAAGGTTGCATGCATGGTCGGTCAGTGTGGGTGTGTTTTTCCCAAAGATCAGAATTTCTGTTTTGTCGGAGATGAGTTGAAGGCAGTTTTCTCTCTTCCATTTGACTACATTGGTCAAGTGTTGTAGAAGTTGGTTTTGGTGTTGTAGGGGTCCTTGGTGAGCGAGAAGATCAGGTGAGTGTCATCTGCGTAGAAGATTATGTTGAGCCTGCGGGATCTGACAATATCTGCGAGGGGGGTCATGTAGATGTTGAAGAGGGTGTGTCAGAGGCATGATCCTTGTGGTATGCTGCATATGATGTCTTTGGGTGCAGAGGTGAAGGGAGGCAGTCGATGCTCTGTGTACATCCTGTAAGGAAGGAGGCAATCCCCTTAAGGGCATCCTCCTGTATGCCTACATTGTAGAGTCTGCTGATGAGGGTGTTGTGGGAGATGGTGTTGAATGCCGCATAGAGGTTGAGAAGGATCAGGGTCACAGTTTCTCCACAGTCGAGGAGTGTTCTGATGTCATCTGTGGCGGCAATCAGCACACAGTGCTGTGGTTGGCACGGAATCCTGATTGTGACTCATCTAGTAGGTGGTTTTGTTCGAGGAATTCGGTGAGTTGCTGGTTGCGTACTTTGACTGGTTAGGTGAGCAGGGAGATTGACTGTTAATGTTTTAGATCTCTGGGGTCGGCAAAAGCATTTTATTAGGAGGCGTCTGATGTCTGCATGTTTCCATCTGACTGGGAAGGTTGTTTTGAAGATGGAGGTGTTGCCTGCTGATTGGGTTTGTTGCAAGGTTGTAGAGGTGGTGGGGGCAGGGGTCGGTGGGCGCCCTGAGTGGATGCAAGAAATGATGGCTGAGGTGGTCAGGGTGGTGAGAGGAGACCAGGTGGTAATGGTTTGGCTGATGATAGCTGGTTGGTAAAGGTCATTGGGGTTGAGGGTGGTGGGTTGGAGGTTGAAGTTGTTGTAGATGTTGGTGATCTTGTTGTGGAAGTGGTCAGAGAGTGCGCAACAGAGTTGTTGGAAGGGGAGGATGGAGTTTTCTCAGGTTGGAAAAAAAAATGTGTATGATAGCCGCAGAGTCAATGCTGGTGGTGATGGCTTCTTTCTTGGCAAATTTGATGTGCCAGTGATAGCTGTTGCGGGCTGTATTGGGAGCCGCTCTCTTGGCTGGAGCCTTTTGTGGCATGCCATCCTTTCTCACATGTGTATAACCACATATGTCAAGACATGTTGAAATTTGGTGCATTCACAACCTTCACAAATAAATAAACAGTTTGACTTCCTTTTTGCCACCTGTCAAGTAACCGCCTCCATTGTGAACATACCTAGTTAACTTGTCCTAATAGTCCCCATAGCAGCCATATGAGGCTCAGGAAGACATGTCTTACATGTGTCTTTAGCACACTCACTGTGGTAATTTAGCACTTTTCAGTTTGTGGATGGAAGTTGGGCGTGTCTATGAATGCCTTCTGAGTCCTACGTTATCGAACTGAATGAGGACATCTATCTTTGAAACTAAGGCAAACATGTTGGGGAATACTAACTAAGTTACCTAAAGAGCACATTATAAGCTACGAAGAACATTAGTTTTAGACACACAGTGTAGTCAGTGAGAACATCACATATGTCACGTCCACTGTTATGTACAATGCAATGATGTGACTGTAATGCACTTGTCATATAGTAACCTGAAAATACACTAAGTTCTGACAGAGGGTGAACATGGCAAGCAGGACAAACATGTTATCCATAAGTGTAGCTTTGGGTGCAGAGTTCTCTGTATTGTTATGATTAGCTTGTACAGTGCATCATCATCCGAGAGTGTATCCTGTCACCAACACAATAGGAGTCAGGGCTAATCCATGGATTAACTAAATCAAAGAGCCATCTACTCAGCTTTGTGAAGAATTAACAAATTTTAGAGACTACACATATGTGTAGAGGCAGGGAACTCTGCCCTTTTAGAGCCAAATAGGAGAAGTCACTTCTCCTTGTACTGGTGCTGAGTATGCATTGAATGAGTGTGAGTGCAGGTCGGGCTGAGCAAAGGTATCTGGAAGGTTTCTGTAATCTGAGGCGGTATTGAGTTATGCTGGAGCAGTGCTGTGCAAAGCTTTGAATGTGTGTTTCAGAAGTTTGAAACGAGCTTTGGATTGTGAGTCACTGAAGCTGTTTGAGGTGCAGGGTGTATGAGTGTTGTGATTTTGACGGAGGAACCTGCCTGCTGTGTACTGTATGGTTTGAAGTCATTTGCTTAGTTGAGTGAGGAAGTAATTCTGTATTGGGGTGAGTGCAGCATCAATGGGTTTGTATCAGTAGCTGAAGATGAAGTGATGGCATGTGTATCTGTATTACCTTTACTATCTGCATCCTATCGGCGCAATATCCCTGTGAAAGCACACCTAGCCTAACCTTTTCTTTCCTGTTCATCTCTCTGGCCTAATCAAAGTCATGACTAATCCTGCATACTTGCTAAATTAACCTATACTAATTTCTTTCATCGGTACCTACTGTCTTGCTCAAGGAAAAGTGTCTTTTATGTGCCTTTCAGCATACTCACTGTGTTAATTTCACCTCCTTCTACTTTGAGGATGCACGTTTTGGGGTATCCATGTTTAACCCCTTCGCTGCCAGGCCTTTTCCCCTCCTGTGCCACGCCCTTTTTTGGCTATTTGGGGTAGTGCGCGCTTAGACCCCTGTAACTTTTTGACCACATAAGGTATCCACGCCAAATTTGCGTCCTTTTCTTCCAACATCATGGGGATTCTAAAGGTACTCAGGGTTTGTGGATTCTCCCAGAGGGGTCACAGAAATTAGCCAAAATACAGCAACATTTTGGGGTTTTTCGGAAAAATTGGAAAAACGGGCTGCAAATGAAAGCATCTGGGTTTTTCCCTGCAAATGTTATGAAAGAAGGGTTTGTGGGGTTGGAATCACCATTTTCCCAGCTTTTCGGGGATTCCAGACTTTTGTCAGAAACCCAACATTTTTTACACAGTTTTGGCATTTTTCTGGGACATAGCCTAATTTTGCTATTTTTTGTGCTTTTGACCTCCTTCCAGTTAATGGCAGAAATGGGTACAAAAGCAATAATGGATCCTGGAAAGCTATACATTTTCGAGAAGAAGACAAAATTCTGAATTCAGCAAGGGGTCATTTGTGTACATCCATCAAGGCGTTTTTATAGAAACTAACAGTTAAATATAGGATAAATTAAAAATTAGTTGAAAAAAAAAGCCTTTTGTGTCAACGTTTTCACCTGTAACTTCTTCTAATTATGACAGTTCTTTGAAAGCAATATTCCATTACATCCGCTGGACATTACTGGTTGTGGGGATATATAGGACTTGTAGGTTCACCAAGAACCCGACGAACCCAGAGCCAAAAACTGAGCAGCAACTTGCAATGGTTTTTTATTATGTACCGTGCATATAGTAATTATTCTGTAAAAATGTGTACATGGAAAAATCGGTATGAAAGACACCTATATATTTCTGAAATGGGAATAAAATATAGAGTTTAGAAACAGTAGATATTTGCACATTTCTGAAATTGGGGATACTCATACTAGCATGAGAATTATCAGTCATTTTTTAGAATGACTTCTTTTTTACACAATATCTTTCATTTGGAAGGCAGAAATGCATCGAAAGTAAATAGATAATAACAGTTCCTTTACAAAACTGAATTACCCTAAGTCTCCCGATAAAAATGGTATCTCACTTGTGTGGGTAGGCATAGTGCCCGCGACAGGAAACGGCGCAAAACACAACGTGGTCACAACTCAATATCGCAGTGAAAATTTACCCTTTTTTGGCAAAGTGCCTAGCTCTAGTTTTTGAACCCTAGCTCTGCGGGCACCTTGGGAAACCTAGCAAACCTATACATTTTTGAAAACTAGACACCCAGGGGAATCCAGGATGGGGTGACTTGACTGCCTCCCACCAGGGTCTGTTACCCAGAATCCCTTGCAAACCTAAAAAATTGTCAAAAAAAACACATTTTCCACACATTTCTGTGGTGGAAAGTTTCGGAATCTGCATGGATCCACAAATTTCCACCCACCTTGCATTCCCCAAAGTCTTACGAGAAAAACAGTACCTCACTTGTGTGGGTCGGCCTAGTGCCCGCGACAGAAAACGGCGCAAAACGCAACGTGGTCACACCTCAATTTCGCAGTGAAAAATGACCCTTTTTTGGCAAAATGTCTAGCTGTAGTTTTTGAACCCTAGCTCTGCGGGCACCTTGGGAAACCTAGCAAAACTATACATTTTTGAAAACTAGACAAGCAGGGGAATCCAGGATGGGGTGACTTGACTGCCTCCCACCAGGGTCTGTTACCCAGAATCCCTTGCAAACCTAAAAAATTGACAAAAAAACCACATTTTCCACACATTTCTGTGGTGGAAAGTTCCGGAATCTGCGTGGATCCACAAATTTCCACCCACCCCGCGTTCCCCAAAGTCTTGCAAGAAAAACGGTACCTCACTTGTGTGGGTCGGCCTAGTGCCCGCGACAGGAAACGGTGCAAAACGCAACTGTGTCACACCTCAATCTCGCAGTGAAAAATGACCCTTTTTTGGCAAAATGTCTAGCTGTAGTTTTTGAACTCTAGCTCTGCGGGCACCTTGGGAAACCTAGCAAACCTATACATTTTTGAAAACTAGACACCAGTGTGCTTCCAGGGAGGCATGGCTTGCGTGGATCCCCCAATGTTTCCTTACCCAGAATCCCCTGCAAACCTCAATTTTAGCTGAAAAAATCACATTTTTCACACATTTTTGTGTGGGAAAGTTGAGGCATCACCGGGCTGACACAAATATCCTACCACCCAGCGTTCCCCCGGGTCTCCCGCTAAAAACGGTGCATCACTCATGTGGGAGGCCCAAGTACCCGCGACTGGTAAGGCCCCAAAACGTATTGAGGCGACATGAAAATTGCCTACCTCAAAACGACCTGGTTTTGCAAGGGGGGTCACCTGGGTTTTTGGCCCGGGTCTCAGCGGCCACCTAGGGGAACCTACCAAACCCACACATTTCTGAAAACTAGACACCCGGGGGATTTCAGGGAGGTATGGCTTGCGTGGATCCCCCCACGTTTCCTTACCCAGAATGCCCTGCAAACCTCAAATTTAGCTGAAAAAATCACCTTTTTCACACATTTTTGTGTGGGAAAGTTGAGGCATCACCGGGCTGACACAAATTTCCTACCACCCAGCGTTCCCCCGGGTCTCCCGATAAAAACGGTGCCTCACTCGTGTGGGAGGCCCAAGTACCCGCGACAGGCAAGGGCCCAAAACGTATTGAGGCGACATGAAAATTGCCTACCTCAAAACGACCTGGTTTTGCAAGGGGGGTCACCTGGGTTTTTGGCCCGGTACTCAGCGGCCACCTAGGGGAACCTACCAAACCCACAAATTTCTGAAAACTAGACACCCGGGGGATTTCAGGGAGGTATGGCTTGCGTGGATCCCCCCACGTTTCCTTACCCAGAATGCCCTGCAAACCTCACATTTAGCTGAAAAAATCACCTTTTTCACACATTTTTGTGTTGGAAAGTTGAGGCATCACCGGGCTGACACAAATTTCCTACCACCCAGCGTTCCCCCAGGTCTCCCGATAAAAACGGTGCCTCACTCGTGTGGGAGGCCCAAGTACCCGCGACAGGCAAGGGCCCAAAACGTATTGAGGCGACATGAAAATTGCCTACCTCAAAACGACCTGGTTTTGCAAGGGGGGTCAAATGGGTTTTTGGCCCGGTGCTCAGCGGCCACCTAGGGGAACCTACCAAACCCACACATTTCTGAAAACTAGACACCTGGGGGATTCCAGGGAGGTATGGCTTGCATGGATCCCCCAATGTTTCCTTACCCAGAATACCCTGCAAACCTCAAATTTAGCTGAAAACATCACCTTTTTCACACATTTTTGTGTGGGAAAGTTGAGGCATCACCGGGCTGACACAAATTTCCTACCACCCAGCGTTCCCCGGGTCTCCCGATAAAAACGATGCCTCACTCGTGTGGGAGGCCCAAGTACTCGCGACAGGCAAGGCCCCAAAACGTATTGCGGCGACATGAAAATTGCCTACCTCAAAACGACCTGGTTTTGCAAGGGGGGTCACCTGGGTTTTTGGCCCGGTGCTCAGCGGCCACCTAGGGGAACCTTCCCTGCCTCCGGACCACCCTCGGCCGAGTATTGACGCCGAGGGCTGGCTTTCCGGTTTCTTGGCGGCCATATTGGGTGTGGGTCAGGCGGGTGACGCGCTCTAGCAGCGCTTTAAAAAGGTACGGCCATGACTCCGCGCAGCAGACGCGAACAGCGGACGCGCCGGATTAGTGCCGGAGTCGTGCCAGAGTCCTGCCCGTCTGCGCCCGTCCGCGACAGGACGGGACCAGGGACCCTGACCCGGATACCTTCGCCATTCGTATCTGTAAATATTCCCCATGTCAGGTACACGGCGCAAATGCTACTACAACTCAGACCCATTCCTCCCCCGAACTGTTCCTGAAACTCCTGGACTTGCCCCGAGGCCCCTTTTTCCTGCGTTAATTGCAAATTTCAAACTTCTTTTACAACACCCGGTTCTGAGAAGTCAAACAATAGGGAACATAGTCCATCCATCGGGACTGAGGGAACTAAATGCTTCCTCTTAAACGTTCGTTCCCTACCTAAGCATCAACTAGAGGTATGGGATTTAATACATTCTACCCAACCTGACCTCTGCTTCCTAACGGAAACTTGGCTGAAACCCCACACTGTTCCTGCTATTGCTGTGGGGATTCCCTCTGGCTATTAGCTTGTGCATTTCGATCGGCCAGTAAAAACAGGTGGCCTAGCCATTGTGCAGAAAGAACATTTGAAAATTACCACACTAGAGCAGAGGCATAGCCCCCTCTTTGAAATATTGATCTTTAAAATGCAATATGCCTCAAATAGATTCTGGAAAGGTGCCCTAGTATATCGTCCCCCGGGGCCCTCTACTGGCTTATCCCTGGCTTCATTAGAAATGCTGGCCCCACATTTCAAAGCAAAAGAAGATTTCCTTCTTCTTGGTGACTTTAATGTCCATGCTGACAATCCCATACTCCCTGAAACAATCTCCTTGGTCTCTGAACTATCCTCCCTTGGCTTGACTCTGCAAAATCATGAGCCCACCCATATAGGTGGCCACCTTCTTGATTTAGTGTTCACCAACTTTCCCAATACGCAATGCCTCTCCCCGGCTCAAATAACTTGGTCCGACGATTTTGTGGTGGAATTTTTAATACCTAAGGCGGATAAACCCTCCAATAAAAACCCTCTTCCACCCATTTGGCGCCGACAATGGTATAAAGTCACCGTAGAGGAACTACAAAAGGAATGGAGGCAGCCCATTCCCACAGAGACAGACAGTACAGAAACCATGTTAACTAAATTTAATAATTCTCTTAAAGAAGCTATTGATAAAATAGCACCTCTAAAATTGCATAAGCAATACCCTGTCACCAAACAGGAATCATGGTACACTGAGGAGCTCAGAACAGAAAAACAAAAATGTAGGAGGTTGGAAAAAAAATGGAGGAAAACACGAACTGAAGAAAATAAGAAAGCATATCAGGAGGCTCAGACTAAATATCACAAAGACATTAAACTTGCCCGGAAGAACAGTATCTCCCAACAACTGGAAGAAGCGGGAAACCGTTCCAAGGAGTTATTTAAAATTCTTCAGGACTTCGTAAAACCCACTGCATGTAAAAGCCCTGATGAATTCTCTCAACAACTATGTGATGAAATCTCCCTGTTCTTCGAAAGCAAAATTAATCTGATATATGATAAAATTTTATCAGCTGTCACTCAAAATATTATTAGCCCCTCTTCCCCCTCTACCCTGCCCACACGTAATCAAGCCACATTTATGACATTTCCAGCAGTGAGTGACTCGGATCTCACCTCCCTTATGAGCCATATTAAATCTGGCTCCCCAGATGACTTCCTATCCGCTACAATCACTGCGTCTCTGAAGCCTCTGCTCGGGCCCCACATTCAATCATTGATTAACCACTCCCTTAGGACAGGATTTGTACCCACGGAATGGAAAAAAGCAGTAGTGAATCCTATTCGAAAGAATGCTGCGATTCCATGGACCGATCTTTCAAATCTTCGACCCATCTCCCTCTTACCCTTTCTCGGCAAGATGACTGAGAGACACGTAAACATTCATTTGTCTAAATACATCGAGGAAACGGAGGGCCTAGACTTTTCTCAATCTGGATTCAGGCCCAATCACAGCACTGAATCTGCCCTCCTCTCAGTGACTAACAACATCAAAATGTCACTGGATGGAGGTAATTCAATGATTCTAGTGCTGTTAGATCTATCCGCGGCCTTCGACACTGTGTCTCACGAGATACTCCTTGATCGTCTAAGGGAAAGAGATATAGAGGGTGTGGCTCTCTCCTGGCTGGAAAGCTTTCTTTCAGAACGCCAACAAGAGGTGAGATTGGGCTCCCACCATTCTATCTCAAGGGAGCTCACCAAGGGAGTACCACAAGGCTCATGTCTAAGCCCCACACTGTTTAATGTGTATGTAGCCCCCCTGGCGGATATCGTAAGATCTTATGGATTCACTCCTGTTTCGTATGCTGACGATACTCAGCTTCTGTTCCCCTTTAAAAACCTGACGCCCGCAATCCAAAAATCTTTTGCGGACGGAATGAGGGCAATATCCCACTGGATGGCCGCCAATCGCCTCCAGTGTAATGTTGGGAAGACAGAGGTAATGCTGTTTGGGGATGCCACACTCCTGTGATCTCCGGACTGGTGGCCTCTTGATCTAGGACCTACTCCAACTCCTAAACAGACTGTTAAAAATCTTGGTGTGCGTCTAGACAAATCCCTTCTGTTTAAAGAGCACACAAATCAAGTAGCAGGTTTATGCTTTCAGACCATTGGGCTGCTCCGGCGAGTCTTCCCATTTCTATCAGACTCCTACAGGAAGACTCTTGTCCAAGCCTTGATTATCAATAGACTTGACTATTGTAACGGCTTGCTGGTCGCGGCTAATGAAGAACAGCTTCAAAGACTACAGGTAGTCCAAAACACGGCTGCGAGACTAGTTCTCAACGCCCAGCCAAGATCTCCGTCAATCCCCCTTCTGGCAAAACTTCACTGGCTACCAATTAAACAGCGGGTAAAATTTAAAATCTGCTGTATTATTCACAGTTGTTTATTCTGCCATGGACCAAAATACCTAAAAGAACTTTTCAAACCTTACACGCCTAGTCGTACCCTGCGTTCCAGCAGTCAGCAACAACTTATAGTTCCTAGGATAAAAAAAGCCAGGCAGGGAGGACGTGCCTTGTCCTACAAAGGAACAATCATTTGGAACTCATTGTCCCCTGCTCTTAAAAACGTTACTAATCTTCCAATCTTTAAAAAATCCTTGAAAACGTTCCTATTTGCCGGCTGTTAGGCTCTTGTTAGGTACTCTCCCTGCATAAGATAAGATCTGTGCTCTTTGGTAACCATAAGCGCGGAGATACCCCTTCGGGGGTCGAGTTCCTGCGCTATATAAGAGTATAAATAAATAAATAAATAAATACAAAACCCACACATTTCTGAAAACTAGACACCCGGGGGATTCCAGGGAGGTATGGCTTGCGTGGATCCCCCCACGTTTCCTTACCGAGAATGCCCTGCAAACCTCAAATTTAGCTGAAAAAATCACCTTTTTCACACATTTTTGTGTGGGAAAGTTGAGGCATCACCGGGCTGACACAAATTTCCTACCACCCAGTGTTCCCCCGGGTCTCCCGATAAAAACGGTGCCTCACTCGTGTGGGAGGCCCAAGTACCCGCGACAGGCAAGGGCCCAAATCGTATTGAGGCGACATGAAAATTGCCTACCTCAAAACGACCTGGTTTTGCAAGGGGGGTCACCTTGGTTTTTGGCCTGGTGCTCAGCGGGCACCTAGGGGAACCTACCAAACCCACACATTTCTGAAAACTAGTCACCCGGGGGATTCCAGGGAGGTATGGCTTGCGTGGATCCCCCAAACATTTCCTTACCCAGAATGCCCTGCAAACCTCAAATTTAGCTGAAAACATCACCTTTTTCACACATTTTTGTGTGGGAAAGTTGAGGTATCACCGGGCTGACACAAATTTCCTACGACCCAGCGTTCCCCCGGGTCTCCCGATAAAAACGGTGCCTCACTCGTGTGGGAGGCCCAAGTACCCGCGACAGGCAAGGCCCCAAAACGTATTGAGGCGACATGAAAATTGCCTATCTCAAAACGACCTGGTTTTGCAAGGGGGGTCACCTGGGTTTTTGGCCCGGTGCTCAGCGGCCACCTAGGGGAACCTACCAAACCCACACATTTCTGAAAACTAGACACCCAGGGGATTCCAGGGAGGTATGGCTTGCGTGGATCTTCCCACGTTTCCTTACCCAGAATGCCCTGCAAACCTCAAATTTAGCTGAAAAAATCACCTTTTTCACACATTTTTGTGTGGGAAAGTTGAGGCATCACCGGGCTGACACAAATTTCCTACCACCCAGCGCTCCCCCAGGTCTCCCGATAAAAACGGTGCCTCACTTGTGTGGGAGGCCCAAGTACCCGTGACAGGCAAGGCCCCAAAACGTATTGAGGCGACATGAAAATTGCCTACATCAAAACGACCTGGTTTTGCACGGGGGATCACCTGGGTTTTTGGCCCGGTGCTCAGTGGCCACCTAGGGGAACCTACCAAACCCACACATTTCTGAAAACTAGACACCTGGGGGATTCCAGGGAGGTATGGCTTGCATGGATCCCCCAACGTTTCCTTGCCCAGAATACCCTGCAAACCTCAGATTTAGCTGAAAACATCACCTTTTTCACACATTTTTGTGTGGGAAAGTTGAGGCATCACCGGGCTGACACAAATTTCCTACCACCCAGCGTTCCCCCGGGTCTCCCGATAAAAACGATGCCTCACTCGTGTGGGAGGCCCAAGTACTCGCGACAGGCAAGGCCCCAAAACGTATTGAGGCGACATGAAAATTGCCTACCTCAAAACGACTTGGTTTTGCAAGGGGGGTCACCTGGGTTTTTGGCCCGGTGCTCAGCGGCCACCTAGGGGAACCTACCAAACCCACACATTTCTGGAAACTAGACACCCGGGGATTCCAGGGAGGTATGGCTTGCGTGGATCCCCCCACGTTTCCTTCCCGAGAATGCCCTGCAAACCTCAAATTTAGCTGAAAAAATCACCTTAAACACATTTTTGTGTGGGAAAGTTGAGGCATTACCGGGCTGACACAAATTTACTACCACCGAGTGTTCCCCCGGGTCTTCCGATAAAAACGGTGCCTCACTCGTGTGGGAGGCCCAAGTACCCGCGACAGGCAAGGGCCAAAAACGTATTGAGGCGACATGAAAATTGCCAACCTCAAAACGACCTGGTTTTGCCAGGGGGGTCACCTGGGTTTTTGGCCCGGTGCTCAGCGGCCACCTAGGGGAACCTACCAAACCCACACATTTCTGAAAACTAGACACCCGGGGGATTCCAGAGAGGTATGGCTTGCGTGGATCCCCCAACATTTCCTTACCCAGAATGCCCTGCAAACCTCAAATTTAGCTGAAAACATCACCTTTTTCACACATTTTTGTGTGGGAAAGTTGAGGTATCACCGGGCTGACACAAATTTCCTACCACCCAGCGTTCCCCCGGGTCTCCCTATAAAAACGGTGCCTCACTCGTGTGGGATGCGTGTCGCATCCCCCAGCGGAAATGCGGCGCATTGCTGGAGTCCCGTCGCAAGCGCGACGCGGCTCCACCAAGGTTCGGGGGTGCTAACATGGCTAAAATGCTGAGTCAATCCTTACGCCTGCTTCAAGCAGGCGCAGGGTTTTGACGCAGCATGGCCGTAAAAGTGACTCAGTGAAATCTTGTAGATTTCACTGAGTCACTTTTACGAGGCGTACCTACGAGGGAATGCCCACCCTGCGTTGGAACGCCCACATTAAACCTGAAGCAGGTTTCATGTGGCGCAGGGGTTTACAACGTGACGCATCTCCCTAGATGCGTCACGTTGTAAATACGGCGCAACAGGGCGCATGATTTACGCTGCCGCTGCATCACAGAAGTGACGCAACGGCGGCCTAAATGTCTCGCAAGGGTCGTGTAAATCTGCCCCTAAGGGCCTAATTATGATGTCAGTCGGACTGCCACCGACAGGCTGTCGGGGGCAGTCTGACCAACCGACAGCTCTTTTGTCAAACCCCCGCATTGTGTTGCTGGTGGTCAGACACTATAAGGTCAGAGTCCACACCTCTACCTCCATCAGGATCTCAGATCCCCACAGGGTGGGAGTTGGAGTCGCGGCACTTAATGGGACTTGGATATCTCTTTCCGGCAGCCTGTTCATGTTGGGAACACCGCAATGTACAGGCTGTCGAAATGGGATATTGGGGGCCCCAAACAGGCCCCCATCCTTCATGGGCCACTGCAAAGTGGCCCTGGGGGCACATGTGGTGCCGCCATTCACCTCCATGCACCGAGTGCCATGCACCCCATGGTGATTGGCACACAGTCCATAGACGTGCAAGAAGAGCTCCTTTTCACAGCCGCTTGTGCTGTGGCCCTTTTCCTGGGCAGCAACACAAGCCACCGTAAAAGGAGCACTTTGTGACTGCCTGCACAGCAGTCGCATTGTGATACTGCTGTCAGACCGCCGCCTGCTTATCAGGCGGTTTCCTGATTTCCGAAGTAGTGGGCAGTGGTCCATCCATCCTGCATCATAACCGGCCTCTAAGTGCTTGTGCTGAGCACTTAACCGCCTGGTTCAATTAAGCACTGCCTAAGAGCCCTACTAGGCTTATATAATTGTGTTCTTCCACTAAGAAAGTGAGGTACTTTACACTGGTGAGCCCTATGGACATGGCACAGGAACTTAAAACAATACATTTTAGTACTGGCTAGCAATGTAGGGTTGTCCACATCAGAATTAAAACAGATCTGAGGGAGAGTCAACACAAAGGTTTAGCAGCTGTGTCTTGAATTGTTCGTATACGCATTAATAGCTGCTCACCCATGCCCACATACAGGGCATTTCCATAGGCTAAATGATTCTTTCTCAGTAACTGAGTGGAGGTTTTTCTGCAGTTCAAAGGCATCTAGGTGAAGAACTTATTGAGCATGTGCAGGATGCCGTAAAAAGCACCATACATAGCTCCAAAGTGTTCCTTCATACTAACTGCATATCAAATAAAATACTGATACTTCTGGCCAATTGTTCGTGAGCTGGAGCATATTGAATGCCACTAAGGCTACACTCATGTGCCCATTTGGTTGTGGCCTTACCAAATACAATAATCTCAGTTTTCTTGCAATTCAGTTTCAAGCAGGTCTGGTTCATTCAACTGTCTCCAGAGCTTAAACATTACAAAAAGGTTTATTGTGTGTTTTCCTTATAATCTGAGATAGAAATTATTAGCTGCGTATCATTTCCGTATCAGATTTCAAATCTGCAAGTTCTTACTATGCCTGTTTATGGGGCCATGACAATATTAAATAGCAAAGAGCTAAGTGATGATCACTGTGGCACACCACAGTGGCTAGTTACACACTGGGGCTTTGATTTTAGAGATGCCTTGTGGAAAGATTGTGTTTTGTCTGATACAAATTATTGCAACCAAGTCAGCACTTTGGAATGGATACCATTCTCATGCAGTTTTTTTAATAATTATAGCATGAGATACTGAACCAAAGGGTGGAGAAAGAATAGGATAAGGATTACATGCATGCTCATATCCAAACTCAGCCTGACCTCATCCATGACTGCAAGCAGGACGATCTCATTTCTATGTCCACCCCCGAATCCCGGCAGTGACAAGATTATAGATGATTGTTTTAAACTGTCTTTGGGTCACCAAATTTCCCGATTCAAATCTATAAAAACAGACCTGTTTGGAAATAGATTATGCCGAGTACTTTGAGAACCCTGACACCCTTCACCACATCATCAGAAAAGATTTAAAGATGCAATATTTATCCCTGCTTGAAGAAAGTAGATTATCTTTGGAACTAGAAAACCTAGTGTAGTCAAGAATCAAGTGATACTTACCAATGATGGCATGCAGCCTTATCTTAATCCTGTGCAGAAATGCCACCATAGGTTTGTTTTGATACGCTTTATACTGGATATTTTTTATCACCTAGTTACATTCCCTAATATTAATGATTGGTCGAAAGAACTGATTAAATGCCCCAGTAACGACACGTCTTGCGAATGCAGTTTGCTTGTAATGTTTTTCTCTACAGTTTGTAAAGTCCCCTGGAAGGGTTGTATATCGCGTATTTTACGTAAATACAATTTTAAACAGTCAACCCGCTTTATTGTTATTGCAACAACTAACCTCTTCACGATTTGTTGAAGTATATCTCCTTTTTTTAACTCTCTGATCTACCTTAGGAAAAAGTTGGTTCATCAGAATGAAGCACCAATTTAGTAACAGCGTCTGTATTATCTTTTCACATTTTCACTACAAAGTCTACTGTTCACATTGATATTATCTTTTTAATTGGTAATTGTGAGAAAGCGCCCTCCCTCTTTCTGCATGGTTGCCCCCACGTTTTGCAGAATTGCTGATGTGCTTTGACTGAGTGTGCCCTGGGCTCCTGCTAATCAGGTACCCAGGGCCTATGTTCTTTACCTAAAACTGTATTGAAGCCTAATCCCAATTGGCATCTCTGGCCACAGGTAAGCCCCTGGTAAATGGTACCACAGGTACCCAGGGTACGGTGACCAGAGAAGGCCTCTAAGGGCTGCAGCACTTATTGTGCCACCCTAAGAGGTCCTGTACCCTTACACACACACACTGCCTTTGCAGGCTGCTTGTTTTGGTGCAGAACAAAGTGAAGAGTTGACATGGCACACATTCTCTGTGTGCCAATGCTAAAACCCACTACCCTGGCATAGATCAGTCACCCCTCTAGCTGGGTGCACTATACCAGTGGTGAGGGTACAGGTGCATGAGCCCTGTATTCCTACAGACTCTAAGTCCATTCTTAGACATTGTAAGTGCAGTGCTGACATTAAGAGTGTATGGTGCTGGGAGTGTGTCATTACGAACTCCAAAGCACCATAATGGCTACACTGAAAACTGAGAAGTTTGGTATCACACTTCTCAGCACATTAAACCCACACTGATGCCAGTGTGGGATTTAATGAAAAATGCACACAGAGGGCATCTTAGAGAAGACCCCTGAAAACTAACCCACCACTAGTGTCCAAGCTGAGTGGCTGCTTTCAGCTGCCACCACCAGACATGTTTCTGGACCCCTGGGTTGAAAGCCTGCTGCTCTCTGGGGCCTGAAACAATGCACATCCTGGGAAGAGGTGCCAAGCCTCCTCCCCCAGGAAGGGCAGGGTTCACGAAGGGGAAGCTTCAAAGGATTGCCGCATTTGGGAGCTTCCCCAGGCCACTTGCTGCTCTCAGCAACTGGTCCCCACTGGTTCTGACCCCCGCTTTGGGTTGGAGAACCGGAGGGAAAAACAAGTGAGGAAGAGAGGTGTGCCCACCTCTGCCAACTCCACCCCTCAGGTGGGGGAAGCGAGGTAAAGCACAACTCTCAGTCCATGCCATCTTGAAGATTGGGGGACTGAGCCAACCAGGGACAGGCTCATGCCCCCTCCTACTGGAGGGTGGCATAATAGGAGGTGTACCCACCCCAGTGAAGGGACCCATTGGTCCCTGCCTTTTACCTACCTGTAACACCCCTAAATCTAGTATTTAGGGGCACCCCTGAACCTTGCTTCCTCAGACAAGAAGAAACTACAAGAAGAAGAAGAAGAAGAAGGACCGATCAGCCGTGCAGCAGCTAACAAGAGGAAGATGCCCACTGACTTGGCCACAGCCCTACCGGCCTGTCTCCCCCTCGACCCTGCTCCTGCGAAATCCCAGTGCGTCCTGCAACCAGCAACCTTGAAAACCCTGGAGGACCTTCCTGCCTTCAACTACAAAGACTCTGTCTCCTGTGAACACTGGATTTGTTCATCTGCAACCTCTGGCTCCGTCCAGACACGGCGAATCCGCACTCGTCATCCATGGCCCGAGCTCGAGTGGGCAAACACCACAAGAAGGTCCCCCTGGTGATCATGACCCATGATCCTGTCACCCCTGACCTGCCTCAAGCCTCCAGCTGACGCCTGCAGCCTAAATCCCGAAGGTCCCCCCAACCACAACCAGGAGCTGTTAAGAAGATCCCACCCCAAAAGGCATCCCTGCACCCCATGCCCCACGGCCTTGTGCGCCCAAACTGACATCGCCTAACCAACCCCTAACTACCCAACTTACCTCTTGAAGTGGTGGTCGAATCCAGAAGACCTTCGTCCCCAAGCCTGCAGTGCCTTTGCAAACCAGAGGTTCCTCACTGAAAACAACAGGGCTCCCGACGTCGAAACAGCACCCTGTACCTGGCCACCCTAGTGCCGCTGAGTGTGCAGCTTTGATGCTACTTTGTTTCCCCATTTGCCCTAAGCTAAAGTCCAGGAGCTTTGCTCCCACAACCAAGTGACCTGTTTGCCAGCAGCCACCAACCGGAAGCCCCCTATCCCCCATTGGACAACATTGGACCTCAGCACTCTGCACCCGGCCACCCTATTACTGCTGAGGGTATAACTAGAGTGCATCCTTGACCCTGGGGGACCCCTGAGTCTACCCCCAGAACCTCAACTCCCACTACCAAATTCTTACCACAAAACCGATAACACTATTTTCCTCCATAGGATAAGGGATAAGATTGACTGTTTTTCTGTGAAGTTTCCAAGTGTGGAGTTTGAGAAACTAAAGAAATTCTTTAAAATTGCATAATCTAACAAAAAGGATTTTACTTACCTGTTTTCAGGAAATGTACCAGAGTAGTATCTAGGTATACTACTCTGTGTAAGCCTAGTTGTTAGAATCCGGGTTCTCTGGTTGGCACAGATAGGTACTTGTGACAAGCAGGGAACCTTTCCTCTAGTCAGGATGAGGGGTTACACTACTAAAACAACCCCTTGCTCACCCTCTAGGTAGCTTGGCGCGAGCAGACAAGGCCTATCTCAGAGCGTTATAGGTTAAGCATTTGTGAACACATACAGTAACCAAGTGACAACACTACAAATGGACACCACACAGGTATTTATATTAAAAATAAGGAATCTTTATATAGGATTATCACAAGACCATTAAACGATTAAAAATACACAATACGGTTGCTTAGTTGGTAGAAGATTGCTTAGTTTCTCTTAAGTTCTTAAATGCGACACTTTAAGTCAATGACCTTAGATGCAACACGCAGGGCAACGAAAGTGTTGCAGCGATGCAGATGCGTTGAAGTTCTTGGTGCAATATAAATAAATACGAGATCTTCCAGATGCGTTACGCTTCTCCGATGTTGCGAGAAGGCTCGACTCGATGCATCAGCTACAGCGGCGTCACCTTTGGCAAGATGCGACGGCAGAGGCCTTGGCAGCGGCACTCTTCTCCAACGTTGCGAGACGCTTCCGCTCGATGCAATGCTACAGCGGCTCCGACAGCGGCACGCTTCTCCGTGGATGCGAGGCGCTTTTCTGGATGCGGTGCAATGCGACAACTACGATGGCTGCGATGGCGACATGCTTCCTCCTCCATGTGAGACTCTCCTCTCGATGCGGTGCAATGCGACAGCTACGATGGCTGCGATGGCGACACGCTTCTTCGGCGTTGCGAGACACTTCTGGATGATGCGAGACGCTTCCGCTCGATGCGATGCTGCAGCGGCGACACTCTCTGCGAGATGCGATGGCAACAGCTCCGACGGCGGCACGCTTCTCTCCCTTGCGTCGCGCTTCCAGCTCCTAGCGACACGCAGTCCCTCAGAAGGCCCAACAACAGCAGCAGGCACTTCCCAAAAGACTTTGGGGAGCTGGAGATGAAGTCCACTGGTCCTGGGACTTCGTTCAGGGGGCAAGCTCAGTTCAAGCCCTTGGAGATCTTTAAGCACAAGTTGAAATAAAAGTCTTTGCAGTCTTTTCTCCTCTCCTTCAGCAGCAAGGCAACCACTGCAGGCCAATCCCCCAGGTCAGGGACACTTACTTCTCCTACAGCTTTCCCAGTTCCTTCTCTTCTGGCAGAGGTCCTTCTTGTTTCAGCAGGATCTGATCTAATTTCTTGGGAGCAAGGCTCCTTCTTTTATACAGCAATTCCTTTGTTCTTTGTTGCCAGGGGGCCTGGACCTGGCTCAGTCCGGTTTTGGAGCACTTTGTTGTGGTGACTCTGCTCTTTCCTTTCAGCAGCAGGGCAGAGACATCAGCCGCTCCACAGGGGGCGGAGCCGGCATTGTGGTGGTAGAGCACAGGTCTATTCAGAGTCAAGGTGTACTCCTCCCACCCATCCTGGTGTAATCTCTCTACCCACCACCTGGCAGCCAGCCTGTCTCCTGGAATTCCCCAGCCCTGCTCCCCACTGAAACTAGGCAGCACACACACACACACACACACACAGCAGAGGCGGACTGAAATGGCCAGGTCAGTAAATACTAACTTTCTAAAAGTAGTATTTACAAACACAGGATATTAAAATAAACTTTACTAAAAGAAGTATTTTATTATTCTGTGTTCAGGCATACTAAACTTGACTTTCTACCATGCTCTCTGAGTCCACTGGGATTACAGCGTGAGGTAATTCCAACAGCCCATTCTGGCCTATGGAGAGCAGGTAGCCTTCAATAGGGAAAAACGAAAATGGCTGTAATTCACTATTAAGACATACCACACACATCAGGGCATGTCCAACCTTATGCCTACAATGCACCCTGCCCTTGGGCCTACCAGAGGGGTGACTAATATGTAGTTAAGGGAAGGTTTAGGGACTGGCAAGTAGGTGTACTCGCGCAATCAGCGCGACAGTACCAGACTGCACGCAGGTTCTGCAATGGCAGACCCTAGACACATTTTACTAGGCCTCTTCTGTGGGTGGCACAACCAGTGCTGCATTTGCATTTACAAGCCCTGGCACTCCTGGTGCACTTTACTAGGGGCTGATAGGAAACCAAATAAGCCAAACATGGACACCAATCAATGTATACATTTTACCATAGGGAGAGCATATGCACCTTAGCACTGATCAGCAGTGGTAAGGTGCCCAGAGTCATAAAACAGCCAACAACAGGTCAGATGAAATACAGGAGGAAGGCAAAAAGGGCCAAGTCCAACACAACCCCCTTCCAGCCAAAACGCAGGGTAGACCAATCACCACCGTGATGGTCTTCCCTGCTTGGGGCGATAGAACAAGGACCTGGCCCGCAACTGTAGGGGCAAACTCCAGTTCTACGCCAATCTGAACCAATTGGACTCCCTCTGTCCATACTCTCAGGACCCACCAAGCCAATCCATGGGGAACCCTTCTCCTCACCTGTGGACACCACCTGTGCAGCACCTAACCTTAACTGACCCACAGGTGTGTCCCAACAGACAGACAGCAAAATGCAACAGTGGCCACCGACAGTAGTCAGGGATCAGACCCAGGCCGTATGCCTCTCAGGACTCTCAAACCTCTGTGGCGCCAGGGAGCGGGGGGCAGTAGCCCTAGGTGCTTGGCAACCTTTGTCCATTCTCCCTCCTGTCAGGTCAGGTATGACATCCTGGCACTGACCCACCAGCCCCAGGTCTGTACCCGGCAGCTGGACCAAAGACTGGGGTGGGCTCTCCCACACCCTGTCCTCCTCCTTGGGGCTCTGTACCCTCCCACTTGGAGTGGTACCCCCTTCCAGAATTGCCAGGGCACCTGTGGCAGGTGTCCTGCGCAATTCGCCCACCAGTTCAGGGGTTCTATCCTGCAACTGGGCGTCCAGGTCACGGGGGACACCCTGAACCTGGCCCTCCAACCTAGGGTCTAAACCCTTCAGTTGAGCGGGGGTCAGAGGCGAGGACTCCCTCCCTCTGCACCCCCTTCCAGATGGCTGTACCCTCCCACCTGGAGTGGTACACCGAGAAGACAGGCTGGTAGGGACACTGGTTACAGATGTCCCTCCCTCCAGGTCAGACAACACCTGACCCTGGTTCTCCAGCCTAGGGTCTAAACCCTGAGGCTGCACCGGGGTCAGAGGCGAGGACTCCCTCCCTCTGCACCCCCTTCCAGAGTACTGCACACTCCCAACTGGCGTGGTACCCCTAGAAGCAACATGGGTCAGGACACTGATTACAGTTGTCCCACCCTCCAGGTCAGACAACACCTGAACCTGGTTTCTCAACCCTGGGACCAACCCATGCGGTTGAACGCTCGCCTGGCGCACCAGGACTTCCCGGGGAGCATGCCTGCCCCCCCTGAGGGTGACACATAACTCATGTGTCATGTGACAGTCTGCCTGGCGCTGATCTCCCGACCCCTGTCCATCTGACAGTGCATGACGATCCCCCAGGACAGAAGTCATGTCACCATGGTCATTCACTGGGGACGCAGCCCTTCTGGCTGGCCCCTGACCCACTGGTTTTTCCACTGGGGACTCTTTCCCCCTCTCACCCCTCAATCTGGACTTCTGCACCCTCCCAACTGGAGCGGTACTGCCAGCCACCAGAACTGCTGGAGGCCTGTTTACAGACACTCCCTGTTCACCAGACACTAGGGGATCCCGCACAACGGGCCGCCCCTCAGGACAGACCAGGCTCCCCACCTGGTGTTCCCTTAAAGAACCATCCAAGCTCGGAGACTGAGGTTGGGCACTACCGGGACATAACCCATTCTCACTTCTTCCCCTTAAAGACAGGACGTGAGGCCCTACACCCCTCTCCCTACTACAGGACCTAGCTGGGCTACGCTGAGCCACTTCTACCACACTGGGTTTGAAGATACCTGGACCACTCCTCTTGGGATCACTCCCCAATGCCATTCCAGACCCTCTGGACTCCACCAAAAGGTCTGCCTCCAATGTGAGCTCCCTGCGGTCAAAGAACTCACTCTCCAACAGGTGTTGGCATAGCTCTGGAAAACAGGGACTTACAATATGCTCTCCCACGATTGGATCACACAGCCCCCTAGCAGGGTTAACCAAACTATCCTTCACCTTACTATCCAGTGCCTCACACACGTACTCCACACCACTTTCCTGAGACTGGCAAGACAGTATCTGACTGTCTCTGTCACACAACCCACACTCTTCTGGGCGGTCTTTACACTCACCCACCAGGACTTCAATTTTGGGGGAACCCCTCTCCCTGCACCTCTCAGCTAGAGTCAGTAGAGTGTCCCTCCCACCACTAGGACCATGAACCCCTGCGCCAGTTACCCTATTCCCTTCAGGGATACTGCGCACTACTGGAGCTACTTCATGCCCTTGAACCTCCTGGTGTATGTTAAACCCCTCCTTCAAGTCAGGCGCCATATCTCTGGGTGTGCGTACTACTCTCTCAGCACTAGAAAATTCAATCTTGCTGGATTCCTCCTCCCACTCAGCAAAGCTCAATCTCTGAGCTACACATATTTATTGTTGCTGGGCTGAGACACTCCTGGCCTCAAGCCTCTCGAGCTCCATATCATATTTCTTCATTATGAAGTCATGCTCCATCTGAATCTTTCTCTCTTCAAGAGCTATTTTCTTTCTTCCAGAGCCAGCTTCTTGCTTTCTAGCTCCCATTGGCTTTTTAATTCCAGCTTTGCCAATGTTATCTCATGATTCCTGGTGGCCTGTGTGTCTGCCAGCTCCTCTGGAGATATACTTCTCCTAGAAACACTGCTACCAGCGGAGGAAGGGCTTCTCCTTCCTTCTGAGCCCACTGGCCCAACCAGTTGTTCATCTGCATTCTCATCCTCAGTGGCTTTCCTTGCTTCTACCCAGGCCCTCAGCGCCTTGTAGAGCTGTGCCTTGTGTTTACATCCTGTTGTAGACACATTAAACCTCTGGCAAAAGAACTTTAGCTGCTTGGCAGTGTAATTATCCATTTCCTCTTCTTCCCATTCGAGTTCGGTATCAACAGAGACTATGGATGCTGCTTTTTCCACCATGGTAAAGCTTGGCAGTGCTCAAAAATAGACAGTCCCAAAAGAAATCTACCAACAAGTATTGGTTGCGTTTAAGGTCTGCACTCACTAAGTAGTGTTCACCAATTACTGTACATGAGTCACAAATGCATGTCCAGAATCCCACCGCTGCCACCAATGTTAGAATCCGGGTTCTCTGGTTGGCACAGGTAGGTACTTGTGACAAGCAGGGAACCTTTCCTCTAGTCAGGATGAGGGGTTACACTACTAAAACAACCCCTTGCTCACCCTCTAGGTAGCTTGGCGCGAGCAGACAAGGCCTATCTCAGAGCGTTATAGGTTAAGAATTTGTGAACACATACAGTAACCAAGTGACAACACTACAAATGGACACCACACAGGTATTTATATTAAAAATAAGGAATCTTTATATAGGATTATCACAAGACCATTAAACGATTAAAAATACACAATACGGTTGCTTAGTTGGTAGAAGATTGCTTAGTTTCTCTTAAGTCCTTAAATGCGACACTTTAAGTCAATGGACCTTAGATGCGACACGCAGGGCAATGAAAGTGTTGCAGCGATGCAGATGCATTGAAGTTCTTGGTGCAAAAGAAATAAAGACGGGATCTTCCAGATGCGTTCTGCTTCTCGATGTTGTGAGAAGGCTCGACTCGATGCGTCAGCTACAGCGGCGTCACCTTTGGCAAGATGCGACGGCAGCGGCCTTGGCAGCGGCATTCTTCTCCGACGTTGCGAGACGCTTCCTCTCGATGCGATGCTACAGCGGCGACACCACTTCTGCGAGATGCGATGGCAGTGGCTCCGAACAGCAGAGGCGGACTGAAATGGCCAGGTCAGTAAATACTAACTTTCTAAAAGTAGTATTTACAAACACAGGATATTAAAATAAACTTTACTAAAAGAAGTATTTTATTATTCTGAGTTCAGGCATACTAAACTTGACTTTATACCATGCTCTCTGAGTCCACTGGGATTACAGCGTGTAGTAATTCCAGCAGCCCATTCTGGCCTATGGAGAGCAGGTAGCCTTCAATAGTGAAAAACGAAAATGGCTGTAATTCACTATTAAGACATGCCACGCACATCAGGGCATGTCCTACCTTATGCCTACAATGCACCCTGCCCTTGGGCCTACCAGAGGGGTGACTAATATGTAGTTAAGGGAAGGTTTAGGGACTGGCAAGTAGGTGTACTTGCGCAATCAGCGCGACAGTACCAGACTGCACGCAGGTTCTGCAATGGCAGACCCTAGACACATTTTACTAGGCCGCTTCTGTGGGTGGCACAACCAGTGCTGCAAGCCCACCAGCAGCATTTGCATTTACAAGCCCTGGCACTCCTGGTGCACTTTACTAGGGGCTGATAGTAAACCAAATAAGCCAAACATGGACACCAATCAATGTATAAATGTTACCATAGGGAGAGCATATGCACCACTGATCAGCAGTGGTAAGGTGCCCAGAGTCATAAAACAGCCAACAACAGGTCAGATGAAATACAGGAGGAAGGCAAAAAGTTTAGGGATGACCCTGCAAAAAGGGCCAAGTCCAACACTAGTATTCTCAAAAGTTACTTGCTTAATATTTTTCTAAAACGCCTATTCAAGTCTATGTACTGCATTTACGAAGTATTGCATTTCTCTGCATCCATACTGTAAATCAAACCAAAGTGCATATATAATTATCATTCAAACTGTATTTCAATTGCATTACTACTGCAAAGTATTTATTTCTTACCTGTACCGGGCTTGCTTGGTTCTAGAAAATAAAATAACTGAAAGAATATTTTTATACAAAAACAATTGGTCTGAAGTTCAGTCTTTGAGTGTGTGAATTCATTTGCTGACTGAGTGTGTACAACAAATGCTTAACACTGTCCTCTGATACTGCCTTACTGCTCGACCACACTACCACAAATAGAGAGTGAGGTGCTATCTAACTTTACCTCTCCCTATCTTTGGGGTTCCACTGGACTCTGTGCACACTATACCTCACTTTGGCATAGTATATACACAGAGCCAGCTTCCTACAGTCATTTTGTAACTTAACTGGTCATGATTGTATAAGTTATCCTGCACTGGCCTTGTAATTTATTGTCTTCTTTTATGAATTCGACTATGAAAATTGAATAAAGCTAATATTGATTTGAAATTAATTGAATTGAATTGGATGTACACCTTGAATGCAGATCTTTTACAACGTCTCCAAGTTACGTATGTATTTTCCCACCTCTAGCTTATAATTGAGAAAGCACATGACTTGCCCTTTCAATATTAATAGATTTGGATTTGGAAAAGTAGCAATTGTTTACTTAAAAAATAAGAAATAAAGCAAATGTTTACAACATTCTGGTTAACATATAAATATTTAAATTAACAATGACAGTTCTTCTTACAGTCCTCAGAACCGCTATAATCCAAAAGCTCCCTCACTCCCATTTACACACAGACACAGCTCCTTAACCTACAAAAACTGCACATTTCATACAGACCCCCTTCCGAAACGCAGGAATCACTTTTCATTACAGGTTCACCTACTTTCAAACTCTAAAAGAACATTCTGTGCAGCAATACATACTCACTCCATGCCTAAACCCAGACACTCGTTCCTATAACAGATGCTCACACGCTGTCTAAACTCATCAACAAGCCCGATCCACCCCACAACACACATCATTTACCCACAGCCTCAAAAACAGTTATTTTAAAAGAAAAACACTACATTTGTGTGCCAGCCTTGCTGATTGCCTCTTCAACAGCATCGCTGCAAATATTTTATTGCTTGTGCATTGATTTATGGTGTGTAAACATGCATTTCATTGTAGCATTGTGGGAGTGCTGGGGGCTGCTGCTGCAATATATGCTTCTGCTGCAGTGTTAGCAATGTGCTAGCTAGTAGGTGGTACTGGTAAATGCTGCTGGTACATCCCCCTCAAGCCTGGCCCCCATCAAGAAAAAGTTTTCTCATATTTGGTCTTCCACTGTTGCATCTGCATGTCATTGTGCCCTGGGCCCACTTGTGTCTTGCTGTTAGTACTTCTGCCTTTGCTCTATGTGGAAAAGGGCAGCAATAGTTTCAGGAGAGAAGACAAAGATAGAAAATAGTAGGTTCTGCAGCAGAAAGCACAAATAAAGTAAAAGAGGCTAATGTTTTAATAACCCTACCTGTTATATACCCTGTTTGATCACGTATTACCTATGAACATAGTTCTTCTTTGTATTTTGCTGTTGCCATTCAAAAGATATTCCTCCAAAACCACCCTCTCAAATGTTAGTATCAGATGAGGGATATCCTTATTATATTACATGACTTACACAATTTCAAAACATGGTCCTTCATGACAAAAGATTGTTGTCTTGATTTACAGGGTGCCATTTGTAGTATGTAAATTAGTACTACAGTAGTACTATGTACTTACTACAAAATAACAAAATACACTTCACAACCCTACAAGTGTAAATCTCCATCTCTCTCACCTTTTCTATTGGAAGATCCTTACACATGTAAGTTTAATACTTAATAGTAAATATGGGAGGGATAGGGGGAGTATCTGGAAAAAGGGTTATATTTACTCCTAATTGGGAATGGAGTTGGGGAGGCATAAGGAGGGTTTAGGGAGAGCTAGGAAGGAATTTAGGGAGGTACGTGACACACCCACAAAAGAGAAAGCTCATAGCTGTTCACAAACTGCACTTCTAAAGTTACTATGTTAAATGTCAAGTTATGTTAAAAATCATTTGTACCACGCCTGCTCACTCCCAATGGAGTATTGTGGCGTGACCAAAAAGGTCTTCACAAAAAAACTGCACAAGTAATGTAAGTAGTAAAACCCACTTTGTAAGTGGGAAATAGCCAAGTTTTTTTGCATTTTGTCTGAAATTCCCAAAGCCAGAGATAAGGCATAATTTGTCAGGGTTATTGATCCAATGCCACTCCTGTTCTTGCTCTGTAAATGCATTAGGTTCGGCAAAAGCCAAGTAAAGGGACCTAAGGGCAGTGTTTAATTTGTAGAAAAGTAAGTGCCAGGGCCCTTTTAAGGCAGCTGTAAGAATTGTGTGAGCTGCAGATATTATTTCCTTTTAATGTATATAGAATTATAAATCATTGTTATTGTGCTCATTTCAAAATTAGACAGGCGTCGCCGCCATGTGTTGGACTGTCACTGGTGTCAGTGTTAAGAACTAAGGGCCTAATTATGATGTCGGTCGGACTGCCACCGACAGGCCGTCGGTGGCAGTCTGACCAACCTACAGCTCTTTTGTCCAACCCCCGCATTGTGTTGCTGGTGGTCAGACACTATAAGGTCAGAGTCCACACCTCTACCTCCATCAGGATCTCAGATCCCCTCAGGGTGGGAGTTGGAAACGCGGCACTTAATGGGACTTGGATATCTCTTTCCGACAGCCTGTTCATGTTGGGAACACCGCAATGTACAGGCTGTCGAAATGGGATATTGGGGGCCCCAAACAGGCCCCCATCCTTCATGGGCCACTGCAAAGTGGCCCTGGGGGCACATGTGGTGCCACCATTCACCTCCATGCACCGAGTGCCATGCACCCCATGGTGATTGGCACACAGTCCATAGACGTGCAAGAAGAGCTCCTTTTCACAGCCGCTTGTGCTGTGGCCCTTTTCCTGGGCAGCAACACAAGCCACCGTAAAAGGAGCACTTTGTGACTGCCTGCACGGCAGTCGCATTGTGATACTGCTGTTAGACCGCCGCCTGCTTATCAGGCGGTTTCCTGATTGCTGCAGTAGTGGGCAGTGGTCCAACCATCCTACATCATAACCGGCCTCTAAGTGCTTGTGATGAGCACTTAACCTCCTGGTTCAATTAAGCACTGCCTAAGAGCCCTACTAGGCTTATATAATTGTGTTCTTCCACTATGAAAGTGAGGTACTTTACACTGGTGAGCCCTATGGACATGGCACAGGAACTTAAAAACAATACATTTCAGTACTGGCTAGCAATGGAGGGTTGTCAACATCAGAATTTAGGGAGGTACGTGACCCACCCACAAAAGAGGAAGCTCATAGCTGTTCACAAACTGCACTTCTAAAGTTACTATGTTAAATGTCAAGTTATGATAAAAATCATTTGTACCACGCCTGCTCACTCCCAATGGAGTATTGTGGCGTGACCAAAAAGGTCTTCACAAAAAAACTGCACAAGTAATGTAAGTAGTAAAACCCGTTTTGTAAGTGGGAAATAGCCAAGTTTTTTTGCATTTTTCTGAAATTCCCAAAGCCAGAGATTAGGCATAATTTTCAGGGTTATTGATCCAATGCCACTCCTGTTCTTGCTCTGTAAATGCATTAGGTTCAGCACAAGCCAAGTAAAGGGACCTAAGGGCAGTGTTTAATTTGTAGAAAAGTAAGTGCCAGGGCCCTGCATCCCATGGTGATTGGCACACAGTCCATAGATGTGCAAGAAGAGCTCCTTTTCACAGCCGCTTGTGCTGTAGCCCTTTTCCTGGGCAGCAACAGAAGCCACCGTAAAAGGAGCACTTTGTGACTGCCTGCACGGCAGTCGCATTGTGATACTGCTGTTAGACCGCCGCCTGCTTATCAGGCGGTTTCCTGATTGCCGCAGTAGTGGGCAGTGGTCCAACCACCAACCATCCTACATCATAACCGGCCTCTAAGTGCTTGTGATGAGCACTTAACCGCCTGGTTCAATTAAGCACTGCCTAAGAGCCCTACTAGGCTTATATAATTGTGTTCTTCCACTAAGAAAGTGAGGTACTGTACACTGGTGAGCCCTATGGACATGGCACAGGAATTTAAAAACAATACATTTCAGTACTGGCTAGCAATGGAGGGTTGTCAACATCAGAATTAAAACAGATCTGAGGGAGAGTCAAAACAAAGTTTTAGCAGGTGTGTTTTGAATTGTTCATATACGCATTAATAGCCGCTCACCCATGCCCACATACAGGGCATTTCCAGTCTAATGACTCTTTCTCAGTAAATTAGTAGAGGTTTTTCTGCAGTTCAAAGGCATCCAGTTGAAGAACTTATTGAGCATGTGCAGGATGCCGTATAAAGCACCATACATAGCTGCAAAGTGTTCCTTCATACTAACTGCATATCAAGTAAACTACTGAGACTTCTGGCCAATTGTTCGTGAGCTGGAGCATATTGAATTTCACTAAGGCTACACTCATGTGCCCAGATGGTTGTGGCCTTACCAAATACAATAATCTCAGTTTTCGTACAATTTAGTTTCAGGCAGTTATGGTTCATTCACCTGTCTCCAGAGATTAAGCATTCCAAAAATGCTTATTGTATGTTTTCCTGATAATCTGAGATAGAAATTATTAGCTGCGTATCATTTCCGTATCAGATTTCAAATCTGCAAGTTCTTACTATGCCTGCTTATGGGGCCATGACAATATTAAATAGCAAAGAGCTAAGTGATGATCACTGTGGCACACCACAGTGGCTAGTTACACACTGGGGCTTTGATTTTAGAGATGCCTTGTGGAAAGATAGTGTTTTGTCTGATACAAATTATTGCAACCAAGTCAGCACTTTGGAATGGATACCATTCTCATGCAGTTTTTTTAAATAATTATAGCATGAGATACTGAACCAAAGGGTGGAGAAAGAATAGGATAAGGATTACATGCATGCTCATATCCAAACTCAGCCTGACCTCAACCATGACTGCAAGCAGGACTATCTCAGTTCTATGTCCAACCCTGAATCCCGGCAGTGACAAGTCTGGAAGGTTGTTCTCCAAGTAAACAGTCAACTATTGATTAACCAGCTTCTCTGTTAACAGCAATCAGCAATAGAGGTCTTGCAGTCAAGGGAGTTTGATTATACTTGGACAATATTAAAAATGTCTTTAGCTGAGGTGCTATTTGTTTCAGTTCTTTTAGTAAGGAAGTTTCTGCAGGCGGTGCAAATGTTTTTATAACTTTAAAGAGTGGATTCAAATCTGGTCTTTTCTGATTCACTGAATTCTAATTTTGAGTGTTGTCACCAGTGTTCTAGTCTCTTGCAGGCTAGTTTTTGCTCTATGAATTCAATAGTCCAGATTAATGACCAGCAGCACTAGTTTCTCAGTCAGATTATCTTTATTCATTAGCTTCCAAGGGCAAAAATAAAACCCTTTCAAGATTAATTTACAGTGAAGGTTAAAATCAAACTTATTTGTAAAACATATTACTTTATGATCAGTCCAAAGTAAGGACACCAATGGTTCCAGTTGGACTTTGTTGATGTTCGTGAACATGAGGTCCAGCTCCAGCATATGACTAGCTATGTAAGTAGTGCCCACTAACTTTTGTGTTAGTTCCATTGATTCAAGAAGGGTCAGTACTGTCTTCAAATTGATAATTAAAATAACTGATCACCAAGAATTTTCCGAACTTGATGACATGTAAGACTAAGAGATCCACCACAGTGGCACTACAATCGTTTTTATCCCCTGCATGTCTATAAAGTATGGTTCCCCCAATGAATTGGAGGTATTCACTTCTAAACTGAATAGTAGGATTTGGATGATTCTGTTACATGGCATTTTTAGTCACATTTAAAAATAATAGCCGCACCTCCTCATGGCTTGGCTACGCTGCTCATTTGCTAATACTATCATTCTGAGGATACTGATGTTTAGGTCAGGATTAGTCATTTTGATTAGCCAGGTTTCTTTCTGTTATAAATAGATATTGGGTTTGAAGCTGGGAATGGTATTCCATATTTAAATAGTATGCTTATTCAATGATCTAAAATTGAAATATTACTGCCAAAAAGGACTAAAAAAAACTGAGAGAGGGATTTAGGCCAGCACCAGACATGGCCATTGGTTTGTACTGCATCACACCCACAGTGATTAACTGAGGTCGTGACTTAAAATAAATGTCCATAGGAAACAACATTACATTGAAATAAATAAAAGCATTTAAACTGGTTAAAATATAAATGTGTTTAATTTAATGTTAAACAAATCAAAAAATAAAACATGTATTATTTATTTTAGACATTGTAATGAACATGTTTAATTTAAAATGTAATTTAACATTAATGTTCATTACAATATAATTAAATTACTTTTTAATTAATTCTATACATCATTTTTTGAAAATTATGTTAATATATAATCCAAAAAAGTGTACAATTTTACTTTTAGGTGGGATATTATTTTTTTATGTATTCCTCAGAAAAGTATTTTTAATTTAATTTAAGATATTCATAATAATGAAACTTTATATTAAAATTCAATTAATAGTACTGTAGCATTTTTTGTCCTGTGTTTAAAGTAAATATATACAATTAATTTGAATTGGACAGAGATCTCCTTTTGGTAAAGTATAGGGAAAAGCAAACAAAAGTTACATAGAGTGGAGACATGTATGACAACACTTTGGACTAACTTTACACTTAGGAATGGTGAATAGCTGAAACTAGTAAAGTTACTCATACGTGTGAGAGGAAATTTACACATGTAATATTTCCACAAGTGTAAGTCACCTTTGCAAAAAGCCCCGAATGTCTCCTGACTACTGTGACAAAGGTAAAAACCTTAGTGCTTATAGTTAGGAACCATGTTCTTAAAGCTTGAAATACCACTCATTGGCAGTAAGGGCAACGGGACTTGTTTTCCGTAGACTCATTCAGGTCAGACATTACCTCCAGTAGCATTTCAGACAACAAGCAAAAATCTGAACTTGCTTGCAAGTACTCCCTACTACCAGAAGACTTCTTTTACCCTAAGCATTCCGTCAATCAAGAACTGGAATTATGCAGACTCTTATTCGAGGTAGGAGCTATCATATACAGTGGTGAAGATGCTGCTGCCATGTAGTGAGCAGTTCAACGGCACCCTATTGCTGCCCAGTTTTTTCACTTTTGAAACTTTGCCGGTATTTTACAGTGTTGTGAGTCTTTCTAAAATTTGCAAAGCTGTGAAGCATAAGTTTCTCAGTTTGTCACACTCCCAACAATTGTGGAAGCATGCTGTAAAAAAGACAGATGAAGTCAACAATGTTTATTACTAAATCGATTTATCAATATAAAATTAAAACAAATAAACATGACTTACCACTGTCATCATCTTTATAAAAAATAAACCTGACTTACCACCCTCACCAACTACAGGTGCAGTACATAGCAGTTAGTGGTGGTCCTAAGACGTTGACTAAAAACACCAAATATTAGCTCCTACAGCAGTAAGTGCATGTAAGACTCACAAAGCAGATGTTTACACACCCATCTCCCTCATTTACTGTGCTACCAATTTATTTCCTCTTTAAACCTAACAAATATCTTCCTTATCTCCCACCCTCACTAATGTTCACATTTACATTAGAAGTGTCTAAAATTTATTTTGCTGCCTCTTTATTAATTTTTATATTTCTTCTTCATAATCTGTGACTGTGACCCACAACTGTGCAACCATTGTGAGAAGTTGGTTTAAAAAAATGAAAATGTGTGAAATGCATAGCTCAGCACATTCATACACACCCTACAGTAGCAAAGGTGTGCAGTTAAACAAAATGGCAGTTGACTGTGTTAATAAAATGTAATTACAATAATAAAAAAGCAAAAACAGCTCTGAGTGATGGGGCAGGTTCTACTCCTGAAATATAAGGACTAGTCACTGGTGTACCACCCCACCCGCTCCCGTGCTGGAGGGGGGTGTAACTTAACTTATCTAGAGTATGCTTAGTTGCACACACCCCTACGGGAGTCAACTATCTCCAAAACATGGGCCAGATTTATCAAAGTTTTGGGTCGCCCTTGCTCCGCACAAGTCGGAGCAGGGTCAACACAAAACCTAAGTGAGGTTTATCAAGCCACGCAAGGCCACCTTGCATGGCCCAGCATGGCTTGATAAATTTACGGATACATTTATCAAGATTTCGCATCTCCCTTGCACCACACAAGAAGGCACATTGGAGATACAAAACCTATGTGAGATTTATCGAGCGTTACAAGGCCACCTTGCATGGCTTGATACATTTTGAGTTATGCAAGGTAGCACAAATCACAGTCTTGCATTACTCTGCGGCAGGGAGGCGTTCCATGGATGGAGCATGGGTAGACCTCTCCATGTGAGGTGTAACAAGGAGAAACATCTTTATTATTCCACTTTTTTCCTCTGTCTATGGGTGCTGCATTTTGCAGCACACTGAAAAAGAGGAAAATATCTCTCGGGATTGTTTTTGTGCAGGAAGGTGTCCCTTCCTGCAGAAAAATAATCTTGCCTACAACTTAGACACCCTTGCATCATTATGCATTAGTGCCTGCATTGGTGCTTGGCAGCTACAGTATCCAGCGCTAGGAAAAGACAGGAATGTCCTGTATAATGGTAAATATGGCACAATCCTACCTTTTCCCTTTCACACTCTTTAGCTAGGTGGCTTGCTACATTGCGTGAAAGTAAGATACATCTGGCCTTAAATCCCTTCTATATATTGCTACGGGTGTTTGTCTACTATGAAATATCAATATATCCACATTTCCCATAGAAATAAAGCTTTTGTGACATACTGATGTTGCTAGAGGTTAGCTCTTTGTCTGTGTCTTCTAAGCCGGAGCTGCTGTCAATTAACAAAACCCATTACAAATATAAAACAAGCATTTGCAATACAGTAAGTCTTGCATTTTTGTGAGTTTGAGCTATTGGCATTATAAATGACACGGCCTTTTATTTATGCGTTCGTTTTTTAAACAGATAAGTAAAAGTCAATATCATTTACAATGCCAATAGCTTAAACTGTTACGAATGCGAGACATATTGCATTGCAAATGCTTGTTTGTAAAAGCGCCCCAACCCCGCTTTCACTTTAATGACGGGCACGCCCCTTTTTTTAAACGATCCGCGTCTAAAGAAAGGTGCGCGGCCGCCATCAAAGTAAAAGCACGGTATAGGTGCTTTTACTAAACAAAAGCATTTGTTTTTTAAGTTGACACACAAATGCTTTTTTTTGTAAATACACCCCATGCTGCGATTTCACTTTAATGGTGGCCACGCCCCTTCCTTTGGATGCGGCTTGTCTAAAGAAAGGTGCACGCCTGCCATTAAATGAAAGCATGGTAGGGGGTGATTTTACAAAAAAAAAGCATTTGTTAAGCAGCATGGTGCGTCCAGAAGTGCTGCGCTGTGCAAAATTAAAGAAAGGGGTGTGGTTGAGAAAGCAAATAATGTAAAAGCCTTACAAAATAATAAAGCGCTGGGACTGGCCGTGAAGCGGGGAGAGAGCATTTTTCAAAGCTGAAGCGCAGTGCCATGATCGGGCTCTGCATTGTCAGGAAAACAGGTTGGGTTAGAGAGACCCTGTTGTGCCTGCAAGAGCAACCAGAATAAAGACATTAAGGAAAATAGTGCTCACAGACTGTAGATAAAACAGACTGTGTAACAACACAAGTAAAAAGTCCAGTCCTCATGGGAGGTTACAAATGCAGACAAGGCAGTACTAAGGAGGGACTACTAAGCCTATTCATGAATCAAAAGCAATCATTTAAAAAGGACATTAAGAGAAGCTAATTGAACAAATGAGCGGGTAATGGGATGAGCTTCAAGTCCATACCTGAATAGAGCATGCCTCGCAGAGCAGCTCATGCGCTACCCAGGCTCAACCTAATGAACTAACAAATCACAAAAATAAATAGATTAGAAAGAAAATCAAGAGGAAAATTAAGTTGGCATCATGCAGGTGAATATGCAGGAAAAAATACAACGTAGGACTGATCAGGCTTAATAAACAAGGCACTCTGTAGACACAAAATTAAGACCAGGGGTGTGAGACTCCACTCCTGGGTGGATTCAAAAAATTAAAAACCTGCTTTGCACTTAGGTGCATCGTGTCACGCTATATGAAGCACCTGTAACTCGTGAGCATTTTACATGTGAGTGCATATCTTTTGTGGTTTTTACTAAAAGGTGACATGACACTTATAAGAGAGAGCTAATTGAATGTATTTAAAAACACAAAGTAATTGGAAGTGGGACATCAAAAGCACTATTTTTACGTTAAAGCCCAAGTCGCTTAGGACTCTGCAACCTTCTAGCAGTTTTAGCAATTTTTGTGAGAAATTCTCACATTTTGTGAGAGATAAACTTTGCACTTCCCTTAGCTGGATACAGATCAATGTCCAATTAGTGTCAGGGAAATATCCAGTCGAGGAACAGCTCGAGGGTACTTATGAGACAGGAAACGCCGAAATGCCCATTTCCACCCTCGCGGGCGTGCTGCCAGTCACTGTGGGGAGAATAGGCCATGGCCTTTGACCACCTGGAGGAGGACCATGTCCCTGATTTAGAGGTCCTTTTACTCCTGATGGCGTGTAGCGGTATTTGCATTTACAGGATTATTCTACAATCGATTTGGGCACGTACACAGAAAGTGTCAGCTCTAGTAGACACAGAAAAAAATCTCTCTTAAGGGAGATGATGCACTATTAACATTCGCTGGACGAGATTTGTGTAACACAAAACACCACATTGTGCATATCCAACATGGAGCAGAACTGGTTCCACAAGCTGTATTCTGTTTTTTCCCCAAGCTACCTATGCCCCAAGATGGACGGTGAGCGACAAAAACTTCCAAACGATTGAGTCCTGAAAGTAAAAAAAAATCATTTGGAAATGTTTGTACTGTACTTTCAGATGTGGCAGAGTAACCTTTTGTCGCGCATTGAGGCTAAAGGGCGAGGCAATTGCTAATGGAGGATAGTCTTTGGCACAGATGTAAAAATCTTTATGGCCCAAGTGAAATTTTTCAGGATGATTGCATATAGTGTCTCCCAATTGTTTCAGACCTGAGATGCAGTAATATGAACAGCTCTGAATTCTTTGAAGTGTACCCATCTTCTTAGAATAATACTACTGAAGACACCATTAAAGCAGACACGGCAGAAGACAAATTGCAAGGTTCTGGGTGAAATGAGGTAAGAGCAGCTGCAGGCCATGGGGCATATCAACAAGGGCTTTATCTCTGCTTTTTTGGCTTTAAAAGCCAAAAAAGCAGAGATAAAACTAGCACCCTATCAACAACAGGGTGCTAACATGCAAATTTGCATGTTAGCACCCTTTTACTCTACGCTTCCCCTTGCATCTCTAATGAGATGCAGAGGGGGCGTTCCAGAGTACAATATTAGGAGAAATGTCGCTAAGCGACATTTCTCCTATTATCAAGAATGTCGCTAACCATGTTAGAGACAAAAAAAGCAGTGCTAACCGCGGTTAACGCTGCTTTTTTAAGTCTGGTATTTTTCTGACTTAGCCATGATATCCTATGGAAGGAGGATATCATGGCTAAGTTTGCCTGTCCCTATCAACAAGGTAACGTGAGATTATCGCCGGGTTTCCAGCGATAATCTCACGTTAGCCTGTTAGCGTGAGGATTTTTATCGCTATTGAGATAAGCGTTGCTAATAGCACGCTATCTCAGCGATAAAAATTCACGCTAGCCGGCGATAATTATCCTTGCGCTTAGAGATAATTATCGCCGGTTGATGTTGATATGCCCCCATGTTCCTACTGAAGGTGCAAAGAGGTCTTTGATTGGTAAGCGTGCTCCAGGGACAATGGCTCTCTTGGGAGACATGCGAGGAGATATCGAAGAACGCAGTTGATATATGTGGAAAACATGGTATATTTCAGTCTTGGTTCTGCACATACTGTAGAAGGTACTGCATCCAATGCAGAAGCTTTATCAAAACTGCAATCTACTAAACAACATTCCTCATATGGTGCTGAGAATTATAGCTGCCAAAACATGATGTCACCAATGATACTGATTTAGGAGCAAACAAATATTAATGTAAGTCAAGGTGGTGTACAATGTAAGTATTTTTCTGTGTTAATGACAACTGTAGGAATAAACAAAGCAAAATAGGACGTTTTCTATTTAATTGACTACTTACTAAGGGGCAGATTTATGTTAGACTTTTACGCCGCCGGAGTAAACCCTGCGCCACGTTGCGCCCTATTTACATCGTGACGCATCTATGGAGATGCGTCACGGTGTAAAGCCCTGTGCCACATTAAACCTGCGTCAGGTTTAATGTATGCAGGGTGGGCGTTCCATCGAAAAAAGCCTCGGAAAAGTGACACAGTGAAATCTACAAGATTTCACTCAGTCACTTTTCCGACGCTGCTGCATCAAAACCTTGCGCCTGCTTGAAGCAGGCGTAAGGCATGACGCAGCATGTTTGGTATGGGCAGACCCTAAACATTGCTGGAGTTGCATCGTGCTTCCAACACGACTCCAGCAATGCGCCGCCCTTACGCCATCAGATGCGTCACTCATCTGTTTATCCTTGCGCCACGATGCGCTGCATTGTAAATGCGGCGCATCTGTGGTGGCGCAAGGGTAAACTTGCGTGACACATCTTTCCTGGCTCATCCCTGCTGATTTGCAGGGATGCGCCAGGAAACATAAATCTGCCCCATAGTTAATAGCCTGTTCTGTTTTTTCTCTGAACCATGTCTCTTTTTGCCTTTCCCTTTCGGTGGTCCAGGAATAGCCACTCAGAATAAGGCTGAAGGCTCTATTGTTCTGACCTAGAACCACCCTTTAACTGGCACAATGCAATGTGTATCCACTGAGGAGCACCGCTAAAACATTTAACCCGCTGAAAAATATATTTTATAGTGGTTGGAAACCACAGAAGCACAGCGTGTAAGCGCCCTACAAAGGATGCTCTATCCTTGTTCAATTCTGACACTGGGTGGGCCTGATGCTCACGCACATTTTCACATACCTACGTCGACAACATCACTTTCAGAGCTTAGGCACCACAGTTGCATGACAGATCACACCTCCTGAGATAGTGGACTATGCTTATGTAGACCATATCCAAGCAGAATGAATTTGTAAGTTCCTAACAGTGAGGAATTTATAAGGACATATTGCAACGAGTCCTTGTGTGAAAAATTCAAGTCCACATATTTAAATGTACTATACGTGTTGTGTATCATACAAAGGCAACACATGGTTAAATACTAATCTCAACAAATGTTACAAACTCATGCTTTCATCATCCTTCTATTGCTATTTCATCACAAACATGAGTGATGACATAGACGCATTGGTGGGAACTTGCAAAGAATACATGCAACGCAGTGCAGCAACCAACGTTGCTTTGCTGTGTTGTGCCAAAAAGACAGAGCACTACAGCTCCATATGTAATAAGATATGGAGCTATTCTGTCTCCCTCTGCACAGGAGCTCTAACGCCTGCCTTGCACCACTCACACACACCCTTACACCAAACTGCAAGCAAGGGTGTGTGTTATAGAATAGCTTAGCACTGATAGCGTACCCTTCCAGTTCAAAACACTTTAGTTAAACATTATTTAATACTTTTCCAAGTGTGCTATGTACAACACAATACACTATAATGAAACATAGTCTAATACTTTCCCATGTTTGTATGTATGTTATACAGTAGAGCACACATACAAAGTTGGAAAAGTTTGTAGAAAAGAAACCCATTCTTCAAATATACTTCTGCCTCAAGGTGGTGTAATTGTTTTAAGCATATCCCTGTCTATCAATGTTACTATCTAGGGATTTGCGCTAAATCCAATGGGAGAGGTAGAGGATGGAAACCCAAGTCCTAATTAAATAAAGAAACCACAAAAAACTTGTTGCTAAATGGACTATGATGAAGTTTTTCCACAAAGTCGACAAGGTCCGTACCTAAGGGATCAAAAAAAGATATTTGAAAGGTCGCCTCACCGACAACACACGCCTCGCCGACAACATATCGTGGTATGCTTTATCCTCTGTGACCAGCCCCACCAGAGTAGGGTATTACCGTTTTGGCAGAGTCAACCAAAAGTGGGAGTCCTTAGATATTCAATTTTTTTCGGGACAATCACAGAGGTCCAGCTATTGTGTTAAAAATGCCTAAAGGTATACCCAAAATACCTCCTTTTATTTATAGATACCCTTGGTATATCTTAAAAACAAAAACAGCATGATGAAAGGGTGAGGAATAATGAATCACCCAACCACATATGACTGCCAACATGTTTCAACCGAATATTATGCCTGTACAGGTCAACAGTCTTCTTCAGGATTTAAGAACTCACTGTCTGAACAATCCATAACCCCATGCAAAAATGTGAGCATACAACTGTCATACCTATCTACAGTAACTCAGCAATTATATCCTATTCTGGGATACATCTGGGCATCTTGGTTTAGAGTAGGGGGCACCTTCCCTGTAGTCATACGTTCATCAAGGGGTCGATGCAGTCTGCCTTACATACCTAGTGACCCCCCAAACTGCTGCATAGTAGACCTTGTATGCTCTTTTGATGCAAAATAGCACAAAGTAGCGCATAGCAGGTAAAACGTTCCGATACTCTAGGGCAACTTGAACAAAATGGTACCAAAAAGACAAACATGGATCATTTTCTAAATTCGAATTCAAAAGCAGTCACTGTGACATTGGAAGTAAAGAAATTAAAGTAACCACACAACCAGGGCTTTAAGTGGGCCGGGTCTCACCGGGTCTGAGCACCAGCAGTTTTTTAAAGGGGGCCTCGAAACGGGTCTCTATCGGGCTCTGTTTTGTGACCTTGCACAGGCTGTCCGTTTTTTTCCGGACTGCAGTGATAGCAGTTTGCTGTCACTGCAGTCCGGAAAAAAAGTGCCAGGGCGCAAAACAGAGCCTGATAGAGACCCGTTTCGAGACAGCAGGCACATCGATGTGCGCCTGCTCACACAGCTCACTTCTCACCAGTGGAGAAGTTACGGCGTGACGTAATGCCAGGTGGGCCTTGTAGGAGAAGGGAAATCCTTTAAAGAGAGTCATTTTCTCTCTGGATTTCCCTTCTCTTTTTGAAACTTAGGAGTAGCAACATTGTGTGGTGTCAACAGGGCTTTAAGTTGGAGGAGTGTGGCTCAATGGTTAGAGTGGCAGACCCTGATGCAGAGTTCTGGCCAGGGACCAGGGTTCGATTCTCGCCTCGGCGGGGCTCGGGCTCAATTTCCTCGGACCTGTCTATTCTCGCCTCGGTGCCTATTCTAATCACGGGCCCCACGCTGCAACTCTGGGTAATAGCTTGCTTAGCCTCCACACCGGCCCCAACAGCGCTAAGGATGCCTGGCTTCACCCTGGAGGTGCCCAGGAGTGGACACTTCACAGGGAAAGCCAGGAGGGGTTCCACAGCGGTATGAGTATCAGCGCCAGGAAACCGTTAAGGCGACACCGCAAGGTGGCCGTCTGGTGACAGTGCGCTCTATAAGTACCTTGACATTTACATTTTACATTTACATTTAAGTGTAAGCTTTTTCAATATTATATACAAGCCATAGTTGCTGCTTATTTCTCTTATGCAACTAACAACCCTTGACAAAGCCAATAGTCCTGACTTATTGTAAGTATGATGTTACTTTTGTCATATATCTGGATGCAATGACAGAAAAGGCAAACTACAAGTCAGGCGGCACACTATCCTATACACAGATTTTTAGCGTACGTGTTTTTAAGCCACGCCCTTGATTACATTGGGCACGCCCCTTTGAGAGACCGCCCAGTTTTTTCATCCCACTTAAAGCCCTGCACACAACACTCCTATAATGTACTGATTTGACATAAACAACATAAATTGTTCAATCGAAATAGATCACAGAGGGAAAATGTGAATGTGGAGGCAGCAGCATAGCTACATATTTACGAAAATACAGTAGGCCGACACAGCATCAAAAGCGTCCCCTGGATGCGAGTCTTTTATGTCACCGTAGACCACTGTAACAGGGCCAGGGTGCTTTTTAAATCATTTTTTGATATTTGTTGTTTTTAAGTCTGTCTTCTATATTTCTGCTCCTATTGCTTATCTACACGCTGTGGTGAAATAATTGACAGTAAGTGCAATTCATCCGTTAAGACTCTTAGCATTTAACCAAAGGGAACTATCTTCAGCGACATGATATTCTGGAAACAATGGACCGGAACTGATTTGCCTCTTTTCCTCAGGCCTGAACCAATCTTTGAACTTTTTTCTCTCTGATTGTAACAGTACTAATTAGAAAAGCAATCATGCTTCCCTCGCAGTCTAGTATTGTGCAGATTGTAACAGTACATTGATTTAGAAAGGAATGAGTTTCCACTCCCTGCAGCTTCAAGCGTTTCTGTCTGAACTTGAATATAACATCATACTCGCTACTTGCCAAATGCATTCTAAAGAAGAGACTTCTAATTAAAAACGTTTTGCTCTTTTTAGATCATGCTTGTCCTACTGACATGGCAAACTCGATCTGTCGATGTCTGCATTGTTTTCAATCGAGTGACTGCTCCTTTATTTGTTTTTTCTCATATTCTTTTACATTTTCCAGATATAACCTGATTATCAGCCGCAACACATTACCATACGACATCGTTATGGACTGAAGTAACATGGATTCCAATAATATGTGCAAAGTCCAGTTACATTGGGCAATCCGGAGCTGATTGGAGGTATTTTTTTAATATACTTAGGGGCAGATTTATGAGCCCCTTGCGCCACTTTTGCGTCAAATATAATTTAAATATCATTTGATTAAATATATCCTCAGTGCATCCTCCAAGTGTGACTGTTATGCCCAAATACGGGTTCGGCATTCATTGTACCACTGAATCCAAGTTTGCTTTACTAACGAGGTGAAAATAGCGGGAAACTGGTCAGGGGTTGCCTGTTCCAGTTCAGAGGGGAACTGACCTAGGCAGTTCTGGCTGCAGTGACGTAGGAAGGGGATGCGGGTGGCGGTGCACCCCAGGCGACATGAGTTTTGGGGACGGCGGCCTCCCCCCTGCTCTTGCCTGCGGCTCTCGCGGACAAACACGGGAATCACCAGCACTTCCCTTTTACATTCGCCCGCCGCCGGCGGCAAACGCATGGACCCCCACGGGCTCTCGCAACCCAGGCTGATTTGCATGTAGCTGTTTCCTGTCTGAGCTGGCAGTGTGATAAAAAAAATGAGCAAAACCAAAGAGAGTGGAGCCCCAACCGACGACCATAAGGACGAGCTTCTTGTGTGTTCCTGGCACTGATTTTGCCACCTCTGAGAACAGGGGTCGCAAATGCAGGGCCAGGGGTCCAAAAGGGCTGCTGTGACCCCTGTCGACCCCTAAATGACGTCCATGGTGTCAACCAATGTAATTTAAAAAGACCAATGCAGGGAATATCAACATGGCACCTACGCAGTGCTTTAAATGGAAAAAAATAAGTGCAGGTACTCATTAAATTGAGTTGGGGACGTGTCTAGTGGGCAGGGTTAGAGGCGGGGGGAGACATGATGATAGAAACACTTTTATTGAGTATTCATTTTGCACTAACATTGCCCTTGACAGTTGTCTCAAACTTCCCATATGTGCATATTAACGGTTACATATCCTAAGGGTGGTGTTGAGTAATTCTGGGAACAATGCAAGGAGCTTCTAAACCCTGAATGCTGCCAAGCCATCAACAGTTCTATTAGCCCTTTCAGGTTAAGAATCAATACGCACCAGGACGAGAGCATCATTAATAACAAGTATCAGACGCATTTCTTTTCAAATACCTCCTGGGTGTCTTGATTCTCTTCCTCTCTGATTTAGTTTCTCTCTCACACACAAACATACACACAACCAGGCAAACGCACACAAACAAGCAGACAAATACTCTATCAATCTTCACATCTCTAATCTCTCGATCCCTCCCCCACTCACTTTTCTCCCATTTGTATCCATTTCACTTGCTGCCCCACTCTCTTTACCCCTAAGGTATCCTATAATCCTCTACTATCTCTCTTTCGATTTCTATTTCTAATCAGCCATCTCTGTGCCTCTGTTACTCTTTCCATAGCTGTCTCGATCTCTTCCCCATATCTGTCTGCACTTACCCCTTCTGTCTCTATTTTCCCCCTTTAAACTCTCCTCTGCTCCTTCTAACTCTGCCCCTTACTCTTTACCTTATTTCACCCCATTCTCCTTCCTCTTCTCTCGGCAGAAGGCCACAGGGCCGGGGAGCTTGCAGTGGCAGGCAGTAACCACTGCAGGGTCGTGAGCATGTGCAAAGTCCCGTAGGGCAGAGGGCAGGGAAAGAACAACACTGGCCTCTGACGGGCAGGTCAGTACACCTCATCCCACCTCACCTGGGCTCACCACCTCATCCCTGTCACTTTTCCAGCAGGGGAACAGGGGTGGGGGTGGAATTGCAGGAGCCAGTGAGTCAGGCCTCAGTGGGAGGCCAAGCGTTTAATGGCACGGTCACTTATGCAGGCTCTCTTCCCTCCCACCCATTCACTGTGCCCCTGGCAGCCGATGTCCAATACACTAACAAGATGACCCAGCTGGAGGCCCGGCAGGGTTGGCTGTCTGAGGACAATGAGAGCTTCGGGAGCAGAGGCCCACTTACCCCTGCGGCAGGCCTTCAGCAGGCGCCTAAACGGCAACCATGATGCCAAATAAACGGGGCACAGCTGGCCCTCAGGCCCGGCCCAGTGCCCATCTTATCAATCCGAGTACCAGTACTCTCCTTGGCACTGGAAAAGTGCCGGTACTCAGCTTGATAAAAACAAGAAGTGCCGGTACTCAGTACCTTTGAGTACCGGCCCATTTAAAGCACTGCACCTACGAATCTGGAGAAAGCTCTCTGCTTGCCAAGGCTATTGAAACATACCCCACTATTCTCCTTTTCATCAAACTTTAGCATTATCGATCTAGTTCGTCCAGCTGCTGGTGCGAGAGAACCAGGCTGCACACCAGCACTGACTAAAGGGAGGAAGGACGGTAACAGCATTATTTCCCAGGCCCTGCTCTTTTTCAGGGCTCAGCGCTCATGCGACAAAATGTATTTGCAGATTTTAAATTAAAACTGCTTTGTTTATTAAATATGACGTGGCTAAAAGGTCAATACCACCAGATGATTCAAGGTTCAGGAGCTGACATGCTTTCTTTTCCTTGGAAGACTTTATTTTACCTTAGAAACAGATGCTGCTGTTACATGGGGCCCTGTATGAAATATTTGACCAGGGCCAGCAAAAACTTCTATTAAGGCCAAACATAGAGGCAAGTGACATACCCGACCAGGTGGTACAACAAAAGCACACCTGCTGGCTCTTTAATCCAACTTCTGTTGCATGTGCCTGCCATGAGGGTCTTCCCATGCTGGTTGAAATCTTATGCCCACTATCCTGCTAGGTCCCACCCGGAGGCACTTTGAGGCAGGATACTGGCATTGGTTCCCTGACAGAATACCATGTGGCTGGTGGCAGGTGCATATAGAACATTTGATTTTAATCTACATTCCTTGAATTCCATGAAGAAAGTGCTGAGTGTGTTTTTTTTTCTTACAAACTTACCTAATATTTGGTTCATTCACTGGCCTACTGGGTTAAGACCAAAAATGCCAAGAAAAAGTTGTTTGTAAATATATTAACATCATAGCACAGTTATTAAACCATATATGAAATAAGACAGACTATTTAAAAATCAAATCAAATGACAAGCTTCTAGAAAACACATATTAAAATATCACATTAGAAAAATCCACACATAAATAAACATTCTATAAGGGTAAAATTAATTAATATACGAGAACAAGGGAACCCCACTTTTACAAATATACATAAAATATAGTGTTAGCAACTGTAATTGATTAATAAGATAAAACTGTCGGAATTATAAAGTGCATACATACTATGACAATGACAGTTCCAGCTGCATGAAAGGGGTCACTAGGTTCAACTGTTCTCATACTGCTACGAGTGGGTAAAAAGACCCAAACTCGATTTTATGTTAATACTCTGTATGCTGTGAAGACCTCCATCATTTTATTTTTTTAAATACCCATGAACTTTACAAACCACACAGTCAGTGGTAAATGTGCCACCTGAAAAGATACAATCACTGCCTGTCTGCATGAGCGAAGTCCCAATGGTATAAGCATATTTTTCAGGAGGGCTAGTCTATCTTGTAGTAGTGCTGGGCACAGACAAACTGTATGAATAACAGATTCCTTGTAGCTGTTTACAGAGTCGAAATGATTGTAACATGGTGGTCTGTAGTCTTTTTGGAGTGTACAACCCAGGACTGAGTGGGGGCCGAACTTCGTATATTCATTTAGGATCATCCCGGTGTGTCTACGTCTTGACAACAACTTCGTATCCTCTACCCAGTAGACCACAAATTCTCAAGATTCAAATTTGTAAGAGACCTATGAGGTAAGTCCATGCAGCAGATCTTTTACCTGGTTTTGAAATTTCCAACCATAATTTGTCATCCAAATTGTTCTCCTTGGCTGCTCTTTAAAACTGATTTTCACACATCTTCCTTCACTTTCCATGGACTGTTTTGTTAGGATAAACTCTAGCCATATCTACGCTGGGGAGCTGTACTTTGGAAGTCAGAAGACTTGTCTGTAGACATAGGTGACAAGTTGATCCAAGAGGGCAGTTTCTCTTCTCAACATTGCTTCTGATTCATATTCTATCCCATATGCGATGGTTGATAGTAATTTGGCACGCATAGCTTTTATTATTGGGTTTAGTGTTAGACTCAGGAGTATTTTATGGAGTATTAGGAATAGATCAGACAGGGCAGTGGGTTTTGCTTTTATCAGTTTTTTCTGTGGCAAAAGCGTTCCACGACTATCAAAGACCCCCCCCAAATAATTGTATTCTATTGCTCTTTCTACTAATGTGCCATTTATATACAAACCTCTAGGTTTTTCCGATTTTCCTTCCCATTATAATGATTTTAGTTTTATCCATGCTCATAGTTTGTCCATTATATTCAGTGCAGTCTTGGAGTTTGTTTAAAAGTCTTTGTAATCCGATCCTAAGACGTTAGATCAAATGAGAAACGTCTGCATAAAATAGACATGAAATCCATTTTCCTCCAAGCTTCAGCAAATGTGCATTTATATTCTCCAGATCAGTGCCCAAATCAGCAAGGTAGATGTTAAGCCACAAAAACAAAGTAGAGCATAGGAATATATATGTCCATAAGAATGGTTAATACCCTGAGGTTAGCTACAGTTCTGGTCCCTTTCCTAAAACCGATTTGGCTTGGGGGGGACAATCTGCTGTTCATTTAACCAGTTTTTCAGATCCTTCAAGAGCAACCCTGCAAAGTATTTAGGGGCATATTATCAAGGACGGCGTTAAAAATCATCGCCGGTTTAGTGGCAGAAAACTGCCGCTAAACCGGCGATAATGGGCTTGATAATATGCCATGGAGAATTCCCATAGAAGCCCACGTTCACACCAGAACATGGGCTTCTATGGGAATTCCATAGAGCATATTATCAAGCCCATTATCACCGGTTTAGCGGCAGTTTTCTGCCACTAAACCGGCGATAAGTTTTTAACGCCGTCCTTGATAATATGCCCCTTAGCCCTCATTATCTAAAAGTGAGATAAGTTAATTTGTTGGATTAACGGCCTTGCCCACTTTTTAGACAAGATGGATGATTACCCCCCCCCCCCCCCCACCACCACCACCACCACTACCACCAGGAGTCTGGAATTGTTGATTTACTTACAGTAGTTACAAAGCGGGCTTAATACATCGACCCAAAATTCTGAATATAATTTGTACAAGTGATGCAGCAACCCATTTGGTCCTGGGACTCCATCGTTACATGCCTTCCTAATGACCTCAAGTGTTCAATTTTTATTAAAAAAGTGATATTCTTCAGTAAATGCTGTTGGGGGGAATCCATTATTTTCTTGTGGTCCAGAATGATCACTTTCAGCAATATCATCTCCCCTGTGATTATTAATGCGGTACGTCACCCATTCATTTTCCGAGACGTTCTTATAGTCAATGCATGATTCCTGTTTTGCATAATTTTTCACTATGCCCCGGAGTGTTTTCGGGTTCCTAGCCTTACTGGCAGGGAACAGTATGACCCAGAGGATTTCATTTCCTTTGCACCTTGCTTTCTAAATCTGCTTTTTATTTTATTTTCTTAAGATTTTAATTGTGGCACACAGGGTGTTCAGAGTTTTATGGGCCTGTTAAATTCCTCTTTTGTTCATCTTACTTCTTTTATAAACAAGCTGGCTTGATGTTTCTTGACAATCAGGCTATGTGCCCACTTCCATTTAGATGTGAAATCATTTACAAATCTTTTAACTGTAGTCTCCCATATGTTTATTGGACAGCCCATACTTTCAGACAGGGTTTCCAGAAGTATTTTGCTGGTTTCCAGAATTACATCAGCTATATGAATGTTCCACTTCAGTCTTTTTTGATTGTGGGTAGTTGTTATTTCTCCTGATAGCTTCATCTTTCTGTGGGCGCTGCCTTTTCTGCCTAGCTCTAAGTACTTTGGAAAATGGTCACTTTCTGTCTTATACACCTCTATACATCTAAACAATTGAAGACTAAGGAATGTATAATCTATGGTTGATACCAAAATTGTTGAGGTATGTGTAGCACCTGGTGCCTGATCCTCTTTGATCCTCCTGTTTAAGACACATAGCCCAGCCTGGCTGCATAGGGTTAAGGTATTTTCACCTAATGGATCTATTTTTTGAGATACAGTTTCTTTTGTTCAGGGATATTCCACTGATCATCCTGTCACCTTCTCAGCTCATCTTCATAGAGGGTGTGAACAAAATTCCTATTAAAATCACTGGCTCTGGCATGTCTTTAGACTAAAGTAAGAAAGACATCCTCTAAACTTGGGATGATCCTGTGCTTTTTTACTGGATGGGAATTGATGTAGATGTGTACTGTAACCAACAGCTCCTGGCATACCTGTGACGCCTCCTCTTGGCTTACCTTTTGACTTAGATTTCTGAGCCAGATTGCAAAATGTATTGTAGCCAATAAGAGGGGTCGAGCTAAAGCTCCAGGTTTCTTACAAAATATTGATGTTGAAGTCAAACCAGTAGTTTATTAAATCCACCTCATTTATGAAGTTGCTTAGGACATTTACATTCTAAGAGCATATTTTTATTCCTGTTCTTATAGGTCACAACGTCTGCTCCTTTATGTGCCAATTTCCTAATCTGGAGTCTAGAGTTGATGGCAACCATGACCAATTGGGACTTTGAACTTTTATTTGTCTGATTTCCTGTTGGACCCCTTCAAGCACATCCTGGTTTATTTGTGTTCCTTGGGTATTACAATTGATCATTTGAGTTTTTATCATCTACATTTTCACCAACAGAATTATTTTTAATTGAATATGGGCTGTTTGTTGTTTGTTCACATATTTAGTTTACTAAAGTGGTCTTCAGTAGCTGCCCAGGATATGCATCTTGCCTAAACAATGGAATCTTTATACTCCACTTTCTAAAATTCTCTCTTTCATAAAAGATTTGAAATACCTGTTTGGCCCTACACTATAGAGTCAAAGGTGGCTCATGTATTTGCATACCCTCCGGGGGAAGGAAATCGATCATTACTAAATACCCATTAGTCAGGTGCTCCAAGGGGGCGGGGGGGTACTAGTCAACAACTTCAGCATGCAGGGCCGAACTGGGAACAGAAACCAGCCCTGGCAAACTGCTCAGCTGCCCACCCCCTGGGGTAAGGGTGAGTGCTGTCAAGCAGTTTGTGAGGGCTGGTTTCGGCCGATTTTGTTACAGGGGGCCGATAACGCCCGGTGCCCGCTATGGCCAGTCTGGCCCTGTCAGCGTGTTGCCCCTATTTAGATAGTCATGTGCACCTTTGGAGATATATTCAGAATGGAATAATAGCTTGTTATTCTGGGGATAAAACTAATGTGCTAGGTTGGTTTTATGAGTACTTATCCTAGGTCTAAATTCACCATGGTTTCCTGTTATATCATCCTTTTTATTAAGGGCTTCTGAGTATCACACATATAGTCACAAGTCCCCAGGCAGTTATGTAGGATTTGGGACCTTTTATACATGGTGACCCTGCTAGAATTTACATGTGTATTTGCAGATTCTTGGATAACTCTTGTATGGGCTATAGCCTAAGCTTGAATATTTTGAGCTGTATTTGTTGAACTCACATTTCCGGCATTGCCTTTATAACGTTTCTACTGATATCTGGTCACAGGTATTTTCTCCTGGTTCTGTCTTTACACCGTACTTTCTTTCTGTTGGACTCACTGGGGAAGAATAGGCATGTTTTTCAATCCCTGAGTTCTAACTATTTTGTTTTTTTAGATATTAATAAGTATATTTTCTGTTTGACTTTGCAATTTAGAGCGATCCCTACCAGTGAATCGTCCTCTACACTATGTGAGTGCTGGCTAATCACCCAGGCTGCTCCTTTCTGTTCTACAAAAAGAAGGTAGATGTTTACAGTTTTGTTTATCACTATATTTGGTACATTTCTTTCATGCCTTTCTCCTTCTTTTTTGTTGTCTTAATGATTTTTCGGGCTGTATAGGTACGTTTCTCTTCAACCGGCAGGCCATTATTTATTAGGACAGCTGGACTTGTTTGTTGTAATTCATGATTGATTATTGTAACTTCAGGAAACGTGTTAAATTGATTTTCCATTTTGAATATTTAACTGATTGTTAGACTTGGCATCTTTTGGGTTGTTTCCCCTGAGTTTTTACTTTCTGTCCTCCCGGTTTTGACCCTGTTTTTGCTGGTGTAATGATTCTGCGCACTTTTCTCACTGCTGATCAGTGGTAAAGTGCAAGTGCTCCTGTGATAAAATGTGTTATGGATTGTTTTTTCAATGATTGGCCTATTTGATTTATGTGTCAGTCCATAGTAAAGTGCACTGCGAGTGCCAGGGCCCATAAATCAAATGCTGTTGGTGGGCTGAAGCACTGGATTGTGCCACCCACGCAAACAGCCTGTAAAGTGTAACTCTGGCCTGCCATTGCAGAGCCTGTGTGCAGCCTGGAGATGCCATGTCGACTTGGCAAGTGCACACACTTGCCAGTCCCTAAACCTTTCCTTTTCTACATGTTAGTCACCACTAAGGTAGGCCCAAGGTACCCCTGTAGGCAGGGTGCATTGTATGTGAAAGGTAGGACATGCCCTGGTGTGTGTGGCATGTCCTGTTAGTGAATTACAGCCTACTTTGTTTTTCACTATTGCAAGGCTACCTGTTCCCCATAGACCAGAATTGGCAGTTTGATTATAACATCCTATAATCCTAAATGACCCAGGGAACATGGTAGAAATTTGAGTTTAGTATGCCTGAACTCAGAATGATAAAATACATGTTTCAGTGAAGATGGTTTTAACAAAGTGTTTGAAAATACCACTTTTAGCAAGTAGGTCTTTTCTTACCTAACCATCCAGACTGCCTCTGCAATCTTGTGTATTGTCTGTCTGGTTTGTGAGTGACAGGGGCTGGGGGAGACTCCAGGAGACAGGGTGAGTCAGCACAGGGCTGAATAGACCTATCTGCAAGTAGATGGGTGGGAGGAGTAGCACCTGGGTCTGAATAGGGCTGTGCCTGCCTTTCACAATGCTGGCTCCACCGCCTGTGGTGCGTCTGAGGACCCTGGCCCACACTGACAAAGGAAGAAGGTGCACACTGGCAGAATGCACCCAGAACTGGTTTGAACTAGGTACAGGACCCACTGCCTTCAGAGGACAAAGGATTTGCTAGTATAAATATTGGGACCCAGACCCCAAGATTTTAGAACTCGTTTGGGATCAAGAAGACTGCCAAGAAGAAGAGCTGGAGAAGCTGTGAGGAGAAATTACCACTTTGTGTGTGCTTTGCTGTGTTGGCCTGCGGTGGCTGCTTCTGTCTTGGGCAGTGAAAGGACTGGACTAAACTTTCTTCAACCTATTTTTGTGAGTTTCTCCAAGGGCTTGAGGTAGAGGTTGCCCCCTGTTCAAGAAGTCTCAGGAACAGCAAAGACTTCAAGCTCGATGCCGTCTACGACACCGCTGCCGACTCTGTTTCCTGAAGGCACCACAGAGGGCACTGCCGCAATGCCGCACTGCGACCCTGGTCTCACCGATGATGCCTGCTGACTCTTCCACCGAGCCGCTGCTCGCACAGCGACCTGTGAGCACCGCACTCCGCACTGCCTCGCTTCACGATGACGCATTGGTATCCCCGGCGACGCCGCTTCATGCCGGAATCGACGCAGCTGCTTGCATTGTGGTTCGAGGGCACCGCTCACAAAGTTACATGGTGCACCACCCTCATCCCGCACCGCAGCTTTGGCCTACCGACGCCGGTGCCATCGACTCCAGTTCGTCAGTCAATGACAGCGCTCCCGCCATGACAACGTCGCTGCTTGCACCATGACCTGCCAGTACCGCGACTGGCACCGCCTTCATCTCACACCGCGACCCTGGTCTCACCGACGACGCCATCTGACGCTGCCACCGAGCCGCTGCTCACACCGCAACCTGAGGGTACCACACGCTGCAACGCTGCACTTCGCACCGCAGCAGCCGACGCCTGCTGACGCCAGCGCTCCTGACTTCAACTAAGAGGAGTTCGATCTGCAATGCGTGTGACTTCGAGGGCCCGACGACTCCTGCAAAGACCTCCGGAACTTACACCTGCGGACGCCGTGTGTTCGGAAGCTCAACTAGAGTTCATCGACGCCCTTCATTTCTGAAAGGTACTGTTTGCGGGTCTTCCCGACACCGTAGATGGCCCGCGACGCTGCGGTCAGCCAGAACTGTTTAGATTTGTTTGCACATGACGCCGTGATAGCCCCGGACGAACATCAAGGAACTGTTTTTCAAAGTTATTTTGCTAACTGGAGATTTTTAAGTACTGTATTGTGGATTTTTATTATTTTGGGTCTTGTCTTACGTATATAGAAATATTGGATATTTTTCTAAACTGTTGTGGTGTCCATTTGTAGTGCTTACACTGTATTACTGTTGGTTATTTGCAAATGCTTTACACACTGCCTCTAAGATGCGCCTGACTGCTCGTGCCAAGCTACCAAGGGGTTGAGCAGGGGTTATTTTAGGAGTGTAACTCCCTTACCCTGACTAGGAAGAAGGGTCCCTATTTGGACAAAGGTACAACTAGAGACTCCCATTTCTAACACTGATTCAACATGTTCAGCCTTTTGCTGGGTAGAGGAGGGTGACTTTCCTTTGGTTCCTCCATCTTTGGGGTCCTCACCAGTTGTTTTTTATGAAGAGCTCTTTCAAAGGAGTGCATATAATTTGTTGCTTTAAATCCAAAACTATTGAGGATAGTACTTCAGGTAGTGTGCTTAGTGTATTTAGCACAGGAAACAAGCACATGTTGGTGTTCTGAAGTTACCTTGGTCCACGTTTTCTATGTAGTGCCTTGGGCTCAGTGATCAAATTGTTTAGGTACTCTAACTTAGCATATAACATAACATACCATGTGTATTTTTAACTTAGCATATTGATATTTAAAGGAGTTTGCCATTGCTTTGAGAATGGTCAGTAATGTCAACCAACATTTCTCTCTTTTACTTTAATTTTTAGTGCCATTTATACTACCAATCCACATTTTCTTTACCTTTGGGTTTTCTAGTACAACATCAAATGATTCATCCTTAGTATTGACAGTTTCCAGGGGGGACCAACAGCTGAATCAGTTCCATGAGCCCGGAGGGCCCGGGCTTCAATTTCTTTAAACTATATTCTTTCAGAAGACTCTCATTTTGGGGATACAACCGAGTAGTCATTTTGTGTTCACAAATACCTGTGTTGCTTCGTAATTGCTGTTTCAAAGTAAAGTCATTGGACACTCCAAAGTTTGCGAATTGCTCTTCCATTGACTCCTCCTCTTTTTTTCCTAATAGAAACAACCGGCCAGTAGTCCCCATAATTCCCAATGTGCTCGAGCTACCTTGGGTAGTTGAGATGAGATTTTTATTAGCACTCTCATCAGTTGTTAGATATTGGGGTATCTATTTGGCAGAGGTAGGTACCTTTGTCCAAATAGGAACCCTTGCTTCTAGTCAGGATAAGGGGAATAGACACTTTAGATAACCCCTGCTCACCCCCTTGGTAGCTTTGCATGAGCAGACATGCTTATCGCAAAGGCAGTGTGAAAAGTATGTGTACTCAAGAACACAGCTACACAGTGATAACACCAAAAATGGACACCGTGCCAGTTTATTGCAATAGCAATTTACACAGGGAGCACATGCACTTTGACACTGATTAGCAGTGGCAAAGTGCACAAAGCATCTAAGCTAGGAAAGCGATCCAGCACAGAATCAAAAATACAGGCGATAGAGGCAAAAAGTCAGGGGAAAACACACCAAAGATGCCAAGTCTAACATCTATCATTTCGGGTGCCTCAGACTGTCGTATTTCACTATTTTTTAAATAGTCAAAAAATGTTGATGTCTGCTTCTCCGATCATGTCCATTTGAATGGGTTTGTAGGCTTGTTTTGAGGTCTTTGGCTTTTCTCCAGACCTGCATTTGCTTTGTTTGCTTTATTTGCTTTGAAAGAACTTGGTATTTTTCCTCCAAAGCTTCAGCGGTACCAGCCAAGATAAGTGTCTGATCGGCACTTCCATGTTATTAGCCTGAATTTCAGTTTCATTCCCTACAGAGATCTCAGCACTTCAGAAAAAACAACAAACTCCCATTCTGAGTTGGGATTTAGAACATTTTCAACCAGAACTCTCAATGCGCACAACCGGCTTCAGTTATCCGGGATCTGGTACCATGGCAGTGGCTGCTGTTTCACAGACGCCCGCACAGAGTTTATTTTTGAAGTAAGACGTAGACATTTTTTTGAACTTTTTGACTTCTGAACTTTCACCAGGACCAATCCACTTGATATGTATGCCAGGCCCGATTCCGCACACCCATGCACAAACACAAGCAAATGCACACTCCTCATTCCTTTACATTCACAAACGTATTACCCCATATGCAGCAGCAGGGATGGTGAAGCTGCCAAAAATGTGTGAGATGGAGAGTCCAGGGTGTGGTGGAGAGAGAGAAGAGAGAGTCGAAGAGAGGGTGAGGAGAAGCAAAGAGTCAGAGGATAATAGGAAGGAGGTTGAGGCATTGAAAAGATAGTGAGAAGAAAGTAGGATGGTGGGGGTGAGAAGGAGGGCGATTCAAAAACACAAGAGGGTGAGCAAGAGTGAGAGGAGAATGAGCAACAGAGATATGGGTGTGAGAGGGGTGAGAAAGAGAGAAAAGTGTGAGGTGAAGAGAGAAGGGAGAGGTAGAAATAGAAGGATTAAGTGGAGTGAAAGAATGTTGAAACACAGTGTGAGGATGGAGAGGTCAGGAGTGAGTGAAAGTAGGATAAGGTAAAAAGAGAGGAGCATGAGGTGAGAGAAATATGAGAGTGATGTGGAGAAAGAAGGGCACAGCAGGGAAACATGTGGATAAGGTGGAGAGAATGTAGGATGAGGAGAGGAGAGTGAGGTGGGAAGAAGTAGAGGGTGAGGTTGAGTGGGACAACAGGGTGAACGGAGAGAAAGGAGGATGATGATAGAAAAGAGAAGAGTGAGACATAGAGAAAGGAGGGTGAGGTGGAAAAAGCAGATATGATCAAGCCCATGGGTTTATCCACCAGAAATACACAATTAAATCTAGTAGACAGAAACCGATAATAGGTATTCACAGAAGACCATCCATTCTGGAGAACGCCACTTAGCTTTATGGTCAGCCCATGCTCCTTCATGGCCCTCCCAGATCCTAACTCCTGGAACCTAGCCTGCCTAGAATATGATTTACATTTCCACATTATTAGAGGCACAATACGTGGTGCAGTCAACTACTGCTATTTAATTTAGAGGGCCTAGGAACACAAGGTGCCATATAACAGGGACTTATTGGTAATTTAAATATGACAATCAGGCATTAGCCAATTGCACACATGTTTTAGGGGTCAGAGTATATACACTGGAGTCAGGTTATCCAGGCCCCAGTGCAACAAAGTAAAAAAAACAGCAGCATCTGTTAGGAAATTGGGGGCTGATCATGCCAAAAGAGGCCTTTCATTACATGGCCCCCTCTAGATGAAAGGTGAGCATCAACTAACCTACTCCCTGGTGGTTCTCATTATCTAATAGGAAGCACCTGTAAAAAACACATGCCTTGGCATGGTCAGTCCCAGGTCTGTGCTCCGCTGTAAAGTCCATTCCCTGTAGGAATATGGACCAACTCAACAGTTTGAAGTTTTCCGCTCTCATCTGCATTAGCCATCTGCGAGGCCTGTGCTCAGTTTGAACCCTCAAGTGAGTCCCTAACAGGTAGGGTCTCAGCTTCTTCTGTGACCAATCCACAGCAAATGCGTCCCTTCAATCACACTCCAACACTGCTCCCTGGGGAGGAGTCACCTACGAATAAAGGCAAATGGTTTCTCCCATCCCTCATCATTTAACTGTGACAACACTTCTCCAATCCCATTACCAGAAGGATCAGACTGACCAATAAATTCTCTGCTGAAGTCAGGTGCTTAGACTACAGTATCTATGCTGACTACAGTGTCTTTTTAAGGTGTCAAAAGCCTTCTGAAACTTTTCAGTCCATACAACCTTCTTGGGTTACTTTTTTGAGGTGAGTTCTGTCATGGGGAAACAATGATGCATACCACTTCACAAATCTCAAGTATTACCTTGTTAAGTCTCAAAGGGCCACAACCTGGGTTTAGTATTTGGAAGGCTCCCCCAAGCGATGATGTTATGTGTCTTCAGTTGGAGAGGCTGTGCATGCCCCCAATAACATGGTGGCCCATGTACATGACAGATCCCTGACCTATCTGATATCTACTTGCCTTGAAAGTCAGACCTGCCTGCTGCTGGGTCTGAAACCTCTCTTGGCAGTGTTGTAGGTGGTCCTGCAAGGTGGAGCTAAAGACAGCTATATCATCTTGATAACCTGCACTGGAGGCCTGCAGTCCATACAGTATCCTGTTCTCTAGCCTCTGTAAGGTGGCAGGGTCATTCCTTAGGCCAATTAGAATTAAGCCTGGGCGAAGCACTACGCTACGCTCGTGTAGTTTGCGAAGTTCGCGCTACTTCGCACTACGCGAACTGCACGTAGCACACTGCGAACATGCTTAGCGTATTGTTGCGTAGTGCTGCGGTCATTTTTTGCTTGCTCGCGGTCCTCAACGTCAAGTTGGCGACCGCGAGCAAGCAAAATGACATCCTGACGAGACTTTTTCCTTGTTCGCGATCAGCAACATCAAGTTGGCGATCGCGAGCATGGAAAATAAACCTCCCGGCGAGATTCCCAACGCGAGGAGGTCAGGTTTCTCATTGCGAGGGGTCGCGTATGCTCGCGACCGCTCGCGATGAGAAACTACCAGTTCGCACTGTGCAAGATGCCATTTTCAATGATTGCACAGTGCCGGTTGCTTGTCCGCACTGTACAATCATTGAAAATAACATCTTGCACAGTGCGAACATGTTACTACGCAGTTCGCGAAGTGCTACGCGTAGCTCGCGTAGTGCGAACTTCACTTTGCGTAGCTTCGCGAAGTGCTACTTCGCGAACTACGCCCACCCCTAATTAGAATCAGTTTAAACTGGAAGTGGCCCTAAAGAGCAGAGAATGAAGCATTCTCATTGGTGCCTTCATTTAGGGCACTCTTTCAGTATGCAGAAGTTAGATCAAATGTGCTCAGATGCTTGGTAGCCCCACACCCATCAATGACCTTGTCAGCTCTTGGGATGGGGTGACCATCAGTCTTAGTGCTTGTATTGAGTCCCCTGTAGGTCACACAGAACCTAAGCTCTGGTTTCCCATCCCTTGGGTTGAACTAGGGCATTAGCACCACAGTGATATCTCAGGACCCGCTGGATGGCTTAATCACCCCCAGTCCAAAATTTTAAGCAGCCTCAACTTTGATGCTGACCTTCAACTGGTCTGACAACCAGTAGAGCTTGCTCTTGTCACATGCTAGGCCTGATGGCCTTAGGGTTGTCTTCCCTAAACTTTTTGTCTTCTTACCTCTACTTTTGCTGTAGCAAAAAAAAAAAGATGGATTTAGGTCCAGATCTCTGTACTGGGGTGAATTTTTTAAGTTGTTCAGCATTCCGTCCATCAATTGTACTTTTTGCATTTGTCGCCTTAAGTGGGACGGGTGTGCCCAGACGTGGGTCCTCTGCTCTCCATGTAAGTCCAGCCAAGCTAGTTTGGCTAATGAGGGGTGATACACTGAACCTGGTCACAGGATACTTATTTCTGTTCCCTGGAGGACATGGCTGGCATTTCGAGCTGAACTTTTCCCATGGGGAGCAGGGTCTAGACTGATTTGCATATGGTTGGATCCAAACTGGAATGGCATGGAGAACAAAATAAAACAGTGGCTTTAGGCCCAGATATTTGTATTGGGGGTGAATGTTTGACATTGTTCAGCATTCTGACCATCAATTGTTAATGTTATATTCTTTTTGATGGTCTTAGGACTCTGAGCACTTTACCAAAGCTAAGCAGTGCTAAGTGCATGTGCTTCTCCCCTAAACATGATTTTATTGACTTATCCACAATTGGTATATTTAATTTACCTGTAAGTCCCTAGTAGAATGCATTACCCATGTCCAGGGCCTGTAAATTATATGCTACAGTGGGACTGCATCACTGACTGGGCCACCAACACAAGTAGCCTTTTAAAACATGTTTCAGGCCTACCACTGCAGACCCTTTGTGTGCAGTTGACACTGCCATGGCGACTTGCTAAACCTCTTGCCAAGCCTTAAACGCCCCTTTTATTACATATAAGAATTACGATATAAGTCACCCCTAAGGTAGGCCCTAGGTAGTCCATTGGGCAGGGTGCTATGTAACTAAAAGGTAAGACATACTTTTAAGGTTTGCAAGTCCTGGTAGTAAAAAACACCCAAATTAATTTTTAACTACTGTGAGGCCTAATCCTCTCATAGGTTGACATTGGGAGCTCTGCATTACACTTATATGCTGTAAATCCTGATTGAGACGGAATAGCATTGCAATGTTTAATATCATTGGAATAGTAATGATAAATATTATTTGCTGGCAAAGTTGAATTTAACATTACAATGCTAGAAATGCCACTTTTAGAAAGATGTACAAAAGGGGGTGGTGATGGACGGAGCATCAGAATCAAACACTCACACCCAGTCAACAGAGCTGGGTTTGATCCATCACCGTTCTTTAGCCCACTCTGCCACCCCAGTTCAGACATGGCCATATGCAAATCAGTCTGACCCTGTGCCTCATGGGAACAGTCCAGCCCGAACTGCCAAGCCATGCCTTCCCTGGACCGGAAACAAGCTTCCTAGGACCGGTTTCTGGAATTTCAGCCGTCTTCAGCCAGGCTTGCTTGAATCCAGTGGCAAAGTGAGCAAGGGACTCACGTCTGAGCATACCCTGCCAACTTATGGCGAACAAAGCGGTACAAAAGGGGGTGGTGATGGACGGAGCATCAGAACCAATCAAACACTCACACCCAGTCAACAGATCTGGTTTTGATCCATCACTGTTTTTGCATTTGTCACCCCGAGTGGGACGGGTATGATCAGACGTGAGTCCCGTGCTCTCCATGCCACTGGAATCAAGCTATCCTGGCTGAAGAGGGGGGAAACCCCAAAACCGGTCCTAGGATGCTTGTTTCCAGTCCAGGGAGGACCTGGCTTGGCAGTTCGGGCTGGACTGTTCCTATGAGGCACAGGGTCAAGACTGATTTGCATATGGCTAGGTTCAAACTGGAATGGCATGGTGAGCAAATAAACGATGGATTTAGGCCCAGATCTCTGTACTGGGGTGAATGTATGACATTGTTCTGCATTCTGTCAATCAATTGTTGTTTTTGCATTTGTCACCCCGAGTGGGACGGGTATGCTCAGACGTGAGACCCGTGCTCTCCATGTGACTGGAATCAAGCTATCCTGGCTGAAGAGGGGTGAAACTCCGAAACCGGTCCTAGGATGCTTGTTTCCAGTCCAGGGAGGACCTGGCTTGGCAGTTCGGGCTGGACTGTTCCCATGAGGCACAGGGTCAAGACTGATTTGCATATGGCGAGGTTCAAACTGGAATGGCATGGTGAGCAAAAAAACGATGGATTTAGGCCCAGATCTCTGTACTGGGGTGAATGTATGACATTGTTCTGCATTCTGTCCATCAATTGTTGTTTTTGCATTTGTCACCCCGAGTGGGACGGGTATGCTCAGACGTGAGACCCGTGCTTTCCATGCCACTGGAATCAAGCTATCCTGGCTGAAGAGGGGTGAAACCCTGAAACCGGTCCTAGGATGCTTGTTTCCAGTCCAGGGAGGACCTGGCTTGGCAGTTCGGGCTGGACTGTTCCCATGAGGCACAGGGTCAAGACTGATTTGCATATGGCTAGGTTCAAACTGGAATGGCATGGTTAGCAAAAAAACGATGGATTTAGCCCCATATCTCTGTACTGGGGTGAATGTATGACATTGTTCTGCATTCTGTCTATCAATTGTTGTTTTTGCATTTGTCACCCCGAGTGGGACGGGTATGCTCAGACATGAGTCCCGTGCTCTCCATGCCACTGGAATCAAGCTATCCTGGCTGAAGAGGGGTGAAACCTCGAAACCGGTCCTAGGAGGCTTGTTTCCAGGCCAGGGAGGACCTGGCTTGGCAGTTCCGGCTGGACTGTTCCCATGAGGCACAGTGTCAAGACTGATTTGCATATGGCTAGGTTCAAACTGGAATGGCATGGTGAGCAAAAAAACGATGGATTTAGGCCCATATCTCTGTACTGGGGTGAATGTATGACATTGTTCTGCATTCTGTCCATCAATTGTTGTTTTTACTTTTAGAAAGATGTCATTTCTCTGCTCTTAAGCTCTGTGAGCCAGCAGCCTGTATCCAATACACATCTGCGGTGGGTGAGAAATGGACTTTGTGCATTCCCAAACAGTCACACACAAAGGAAGGTTAGGTGTGACTGAGTGGTCATCTGCATCCTGATGGGTCATCCTGGGTAGGATCACTGGGGGGATCTGACACTTATACCTGAATAGGCAGTGCCCCGCCCCCACTCAAAGGGCTGTATACACCCCTGTAGTGAGTCTGCAGCAAGGGCTAGGATGGTAGAACCTCTGTGAATTCAAAGCTCCTCCTTGAAGCTACTTCCACTTCAAAGGCACAACTGGGTAAAGTGCTGGGTCTTTGAACCCACAAAATTGGACACTTTTTGACCTGTAAAGAAACTCTGTAAGGAAGAAGGACTTCTGTGCTGCTACAAGGACTGCCACTCTGTTGGACTACTGCTCTCGAAGAACTGCTTTTCTGCTATGCTGCCTTGCTGCCTGCTACCCTCTGCCCCTGCTGAGGAAGAACTGGACTCTTGTTTGAACCCAGAGTGATCTCTAAGGGCATGCTGGCTTGCCTCCTGTTCAGAGACACAGGAATATCAAAGTCTCACCTCCTTCTTCTGTGCTTGGTCCATTGGAAAGAGATCCAGCTGCTTGCTCCAGCGGAATCAATGCATCCTCTGCTGCGTTAAGCAGATTCAAAGCATCCTTGCTGCTGCAGGAATAGAACTGGTGCATTGCACTTAGAACCAATTCATAGCCTCCAGAACCAACTCATCATAACTGCTGCAGTGAGAGCCGACTGATGGAGGGAGAAACCTGGTCCATCATCTTCGGAATCAATGCATCTCAGCGCTTCATCTTTGGAACCGATGCATCACCATCAATGTGTGGAGGAAATCGATGCAACCCCTCTCGACTGTTGCATTGACACTGATGCATCATTTGGCTGTACCCCGCATCTCACCATTGCAACCAGGATCAAGATACTTTTTTCAGCTGGCCTTGCGTGGTTCCTGTATCTGACCTGCACTCTTGACTTTCCATCGGCCCAGCGCGACCAGATAACCACCATAGGCACTTATCGCTTTTAAGTGCTGTTTTTACATGTATTCTTTAAAAAATCATATCTCTGCTTCTACTTTTTGGACTTTTGTTGTTTTGGTCTTGTTTTATTTATAAACTCATCACCTATATTCTAACCTGGTGAGGATTATTTTTGTAGTGTTTTCACTGTGTTACTGTTTGATGTGTTGCACAAATAGTTTACACATTGACTCTTAATTTAAGCCTACCTGTTCTGTGCCAAGCTACGAGAAGGTGAGCACAGGTAATTTATGGTATTTATCTCCTTACCCTGACTAGATTTGTGGTTCCTGCTTGGAGAGGGTGCATACCTCTGTGAACCAGAAACCCAATGTCTAACATTGATGATCAGCAGTGACGATAAGAAGTGTGTTTGTACAGTGCCATACAGTGGCTTAATGTACACTACTACTCCATGTCTAGACCAATTTTAATCAGTTTTCCATAATTAACATTTTTGATTTTTTCAAAGTCTTTTTTCCTGATTCCCATTTTTTCTGCTGTGTCTGTGACCTTACCTGAAAAGATGCAATTAGAGCTGGCCAAACTGGAGAGATACGCAGTGTCCCAGCTCAAGGGATTCTGCCAGGAGAAGAGGTTGTTCAATAAGAGAAGTGCCAAGAAGGCAGAGCTCCAAACAGCCTTAAGAGGATGGGCAGAAGCCCAACAGGCCAATCCAGATGATGAGGAGGAAGGATCAAAGTCTGAGGAGGAGTTGGAGCATGACATATTTGAGGGTCTTGACATTCAACCTGTTGTGGCGGTGGGGGTAACATCTTCCCAGTACTGGAAGTCAATCCAAGAGCAGACAGCAGTGTGTCTTCAAAAAACCTGTCCCCATAGGAGCTAGAGAACAGGAGGGAGGAAAAAACAGCTAAAGCAAGAGATTGCCATAATAAAGATGGAAAACGAGCATGTTCTAGAGGAGAAAAGGCTACCCACAGAGAAGAGGAGTGTGGCCCATGAGCTGAGCCTGAGGAAGCTGCCATCAGAGCCATTCAAGTGGAGTTCAGTAGTAGTTGTGGTAGAATACCTACAGTGTCTCCTGCAGAAAAGAGAGTGTGCATCCCAAATGATTTGATACACAGTTTTGTTGTGGACATGACATAAACAAGTGGTTCTCTGCCTATGAGGTGACTCTAAGGGTGCACAATGTTCCTGAGGAGTCCTGGGGGAGGGCGGGGAGTCAATGGAGATACATGCACACAGTGCAGAGGGGTACACTCCTTACACTGGAGGTAGGGGGATCAAACCCAGTACACTACCATGAAGGCCATTTTACTTAGTAAGTTTGGGCTGACCCCTGACAATTTAGGGACAGCCACAAAATTCCCTTTTAAACATGGGTGGATTTTCAAGTCTATGCAAGCAAGGAACTGAAGGGCTGGGTGACGGGCAGTAAGGTTGATGATTATTCTGGGCTGCACAACATAATTTTGGAGAGCACTTGCTAGATACTTGCATTCCAGAGCTGCGCCAACACCCAGTGGATAGCAAGCTGATTGACCCCAGGAAGCTTGCTGAGGAGGCGGATATCTGAGTCAAAGTGCTGGGGGTGGAGTTTCTCCCAGTGAGTGGGTGGTAGTTCAGTGAGATTACCCTAATGTCACTGGGTGACAGTGAGGGGGTTCCTAAAATCCATATGCCCTCAAATACTGCAAAGTATACGCAATGGGTTACCATCAATGGGCAAGGTGTTAAAGCTCTGAGGGACACAGGTGCCAGAATGACTATGATAAAGAGTCAGCTCATTTCCCTAGAGCAAGTATTACCTAATGCATTCCACCAGGGTGTGGTGGTTAACAACTGGGAGGGTCGCTATCCAGTGGCCCTTGCTCCACTGATCATTTCTGAATGCTACAGAGCCTTCTTACTGGAGTTGGCTAATGAGATAGCCCTGAAAAGACTTCTCAGACATAACAAGCCCTTTGCCATGCTTGTCCCCCTCTCTAATTTGTCCCGGTTGAAGATCTCCTCAGATGTGTTCTGTAGGAATTGCTTGACCTGCCCTCGCCTGTAGTAGTCACCCCATTTGAACGGATGGGCAACAGCCTTGTAGGCCATGCCACAACATAGACAGAATCCAATGGGCTTGTTGAATAGTTCAACAAGACGCTGAAGAGCATGATCAAAGGGCTGCCTGACAAACAAATGATGGACGGAATGCTGACAATGCATACATTCTCCCCCAGTCAAGAGATCTGGGTTAAATCCATCGTTCTTTTGCCCACTACACCACCCCAGTTTAGACATGGCCATATGCAAATCAGTCTTGACCCTGTGCCTCATGGGAACAGTCCAGCCCGAACTGCCAAGCCATGTCTTCCCTGGACCGGAATCAAGCATCCTAGGACCGGTTTCTGGCTATCAGCCGTCATCAGCCAGGATAGCTTGACTCCAGTGGCGTAGTGAGCACGGGTCCCACGTCTGGGAATACCCATCCCACTTAGGGCGAAAAGCGTTACAACAAACAAATGATGGACGGAATGCTGACAATGCATACATTCTCCCCCAGTCAAGAGATCTGGGTTAAATCCATCGTTCTTTTGCCCACTACACCACCCCAGTTTAGACATGGCCATATGCAAATCAGTCTTGACCCTGTGCCTCATGGGAACAGTCCAGCCCGAACTGCCAAGCCATGTCTTCCCTGGACCGGAATCAAGCATCCTAGGACCGGTTTCTGGCTATCAGCCGTCATCAGCCAGGATAGCTTGACTCCAGTGGCGTAGTGAGCACGGGTCCCACGTCTGGGAAAACCCATCCCACTTAGGGCGAAAAGCGTTACAACAAACAAATGATGGACGGAATGCTGACAATGCATACATTCTCCCCCAGTCAAGAGATCTGGGTTAAATCCATCGTTCTTTTGCCCACTACACCACCCCAGTTTAGACATGGCCATATGCAAATCAGTCTTGACCCTGTGCCTCATGGGAACAGTCCAGCCCGAACTGCCAAGCCATGTCTTCCCTGGACCGGAATCAAGCATCCTAGGACCGGTTTCTGGTTTCTGGCTATCAGCCGTCATCAGCCAGGATAGCTTGACTCCAGTGGCGTAGTGAGCACGGGTCCCACGTCTGGGAATACCCAGACCAAAGGGCTGCCTGAGGCATTGAGGTGTATGTATCTTGATTGCATAATTACTTAGAACCATTACAAAACCATTACAAATCAAGAGGCCATCACACTCCCCTTGATGTATTCTTGTTCAGATTAAATTCATTTGACTATATTACAGATTGGTATCAATAAGGTAAAAATGCCCAGCTTTCAAGCCAATGCCTGATTCCTTCAAATGTGATTAGTTGAATTACTGTAACTATAAAATATATATGTAACTAAAAGCTTGATATCACAAACTTCATGTTGAGCCTTGCAAACAACTGGTTTCAATGGATCATTGTCTCTGTTGTTTAGTTCATTCCCTCAATCTGGGATCTTTGGCTATGCCTCTCCTACTAAAATATTCACCTAGTTCATGAATTTCAAACCCCGACAAGCCAGAAGGATTGATGTGCCTGCTCAACTAGGCAAGGACCGCTTGTCTATCTGTCTGAATTTGTAGTTGTAAGAGCGGTGGTCTGAGTAAAAGTCTTTGTTCTAGTAAAGCTGAGCAGTTGCAGAATCTATGGCTGATTGATTCTTGCTTATATTCGCATAAGCAGCAATTTGGAGTGGTAGTGTGACTTTTCCAGGATGGTATCAAATACTTTGTAACGATTTTTCCAAAGCGATACATCATAAAGTGATGTTTTAGTTTCAATGGGAAGTGAACTGTCAGATATGCTTTGGACTCAAGCTTCTGGAAAGTGTTAATGACTGTCCAGGCACAGAGTTTCTTTGCAAATGAGAATTTGTCCAACAGTAAAGACTTGCATTTTGTCAAAGGGTTGCTTATCCTGGAGAAGGCAGTCTTTCCCATGGGGACAGTCCATGCTTCACTGACACCAAAGCCTTCTACTGCCAGCTGTAATGGGTATCCCTATGATTTTTTTCATTTTCTTCCTTTTTGTTTCTCTGTCTCAGACAAGTATAGTTTATTCAACGCCCCACTGACTGTCACACAAAATTCCCAGCAGAGGTTGACAAAAGCATTCAGATTTTGTATTTGCTGATTTTTTTGCCCAAATTCCAACCCCACTAGATGTGGAGAGCTTGACTTGGACAAGTGAAAGATAGTTTTATACACTTTTGTTGGTACTGCATTCTAAACGGTTGTTTCCTACTCATGCATGATTTCTGTTCGAAGCTTGACTTCCATTACTTTTAAAAGATGGTTAGGTAAAGAGCGCTTGAGATTTTTTTGTAACAACCTAAATGCATAGATTAGAGATTGTGCCTTGGCATGTAGGGAAGCTCTGTGTTTAAATGAGAACTGGTGTTCCACATACTTCCGAAGATATTTGTAAGCTGTTACAACTTCTATGCTTTTGCCTTTTGTGCTCAAACAGAACTACTTGAATTATCTGTCTACTAGGTGAACATGTTTTGTTTTCTTTTAATACATTTCTAAGCGTTTATTGTCCTTTGAAGCCCAATGGGTGTCTGACTTAGCATAACTATGTCACCTGCCTATTGTAGGTACCCGATTTTCTGTGTTTCTAATCTTGGTTAAAAGTCCTCGAATTTTGCCAGACGTTTGTCCAGATCAGCCAGGTATAAATTGAACAGTGTGTGGTCTAGTAAGAACCCCTGGTTCATTCTAGTTAGCTGTTGCTTGAAACCCATTTCCAATCTTAACATGTGCCCATGTTTCGCTGTACAGGGTGATAACTGTATTATGCAATCTGCCTGGGAGACCACATCCTGCCAGTTTTGTTCGAAGGTATCTGCAAGGCACTCTATCAAAGGCCGCTTTGAGATCTATGAAGCAGATAGATAGGCAACTTTTTTGTTGTATGGCTCTTTTTGTTCATATTAGGGGTGAGCGAAGAATTCCGCTATGCAGGCATAGCCGCGCAGTTTTGCCTACTCCGCTCGGAGCATGGAGAGCTGCAAAACTCTGCGAAGTGACTCAGAATGGGGTTTTTTCTCTTGAGCAGCTTGCAAATGTTAAGCTGGCGAGCCCTTGTGAGAAAAAAATTGCATGCTAGGCCTCCTGCCGGCGAGATATCTGAAGCCAGGCAGTCACGCCAGGTTAGGCCGCTTGTGTTGAGAAATCTGCTGCTCACATTGAGGAAGCTGCACTCACGTGGATAGTCTACTTGAGCAGCTGAAAGCAGTAGTGCCCTCTGTCACGATGCATAATGCTGTTTGTGCTGATATTACATCACAGGACAAACCCCAGCATTAAAAATCAGGGAAACAAGAGCGACTTGGACTGCACCACTGGCAGAACTTTGCGGAGCATGGCGACGTTTTTCCGGCACTTCATGGAGTTCTGTGGAGTAGAATTCCATGAACTACGCCCAGGCCTAGTTAAGATACTTAATACTGATCCATTTGTAATTGTCCCCATACCTGTTCTGAAATCTGTTTGATTTTGGGAAATGTATTTGTACTTGTCAGCACAGGGTTGGAGAGGTTCAAAATGACACGAGGCATACAATTTGGCTTCAACATTGATCTGTATGATTAGCAAAGGTGATGTTCAACTACCATTTTTGTATATGGGATGAAAAATTATCCCTTTCCATGATGGCGGGGGGTCTTGTTTGTACAATAAACGTGATTGAACAATTTAGTTAAGTTTTTCGCCCAGAATTTTATGTCATATATAAAAAGTCCATTTGGAAGGCCATTTGGGCCTGGCGCCCCATTTGCTTTCAGCTTGTTCTATATTTTTTCTAAACACTTGTCATCTGTTAGGGGCACATCTTTATTTTCAGATGGTGTCATCTGTGCATTTACATGGTCAGCAACCTTTCTGCAATTTACTATACCTTGGTAGTTCTCATGAGGACTGGTCTCCACTCCTGTCTTTGCTTCTGTGTGTTATTCCTCTCCCCCTGGGGCTGTGGCAGGTGTAGTGTACATTTTGTGGCTATGCAACTTTCAGTCTTCCTATGAGATCCCTGTTATGTAATGACACTCTGAGGCCTGGCTGAGCCTGTTTATCAGCCCCCAGAATTCTCTTCTGTTTTTGATTTTGCTAGACTGCAATAACGTATTGCATATATTTTGTGCGTCACCTTTTTGCTTTCCAACATTCTTTGTTGTATAAGGCCCTCTTCTGATGAAGTTCAGTGTTATCACACTCCTGTCCTCGCTTACCCTGCGCTGTGATTATTCTTACTTCCTTAGCTTTTTGCTTTTCCAAGTCTTGCCGCTCCTTCGTGTACCAGCTCCCCCCTGCACGTCGACCCCTTATAGGGCCTCCTGCTTTTTTTTAGCATAAACCGCTTATTTGGTCGGAAATTTTATAAGTAACTTCCTTGCTAAGTCTAACCAGTTGTATAGCTCTGCATCAGTGCCCTGCTCCTTTGTGTTTTCTACTTGAGTGTATACCATTGCCATTATTTTTTAATGCGCCATTTGAGCTGTTTTCTATTGTAACCTACGGGCAGTGCTCCTAATCCTTTAATTTCGGTCAGTTTTTGTGGCTTTAGATCAATTTTTATTGTTTGCACAAAGTGGTCGTTTTCAGGTCAGGGGCAGATTTGGAAGGATTTGGCCAACAGAAGTGAGGGGCATATCATCAATGACCGCCGATAATTATCGCTAAGCACACTTAGTGCTAGGATAATTATCGCCGGGTAATGTGGAATTTTATCGCTGAGATAGCGTGCTTATCTCAAAAGCAATAAAATTACAAGCGCTAACTGCCAAATGTGAGATTATCGCTGGAAATCCAGCGATAATCTAACAAAGTTTGGCAATAGCTTGTTGATAGGGCAGGGCAGACTTAGCCATGATATCCACCTTACATTGGATATCATGGCTAAGTCAAACCAAAAGCAGGCGTAAGGAAAGTAGCGATAACCGAGGTTATCGCTACTTTTCTTGTCGCTCTGCAGGTTAGCGTGAGGCTAGATAATAGGAGAAATGTCGCTTAGCGACATCTCTCCCATTATCTTGGGGTGGAACACCCACTTTGCATCTCATTAGAGATGCGAAGATGGGCGTTGGGGGAAAGGGTGAAAATGCAAGTATTCACACGATAGCGTGACCTTGCTGATAAGGCTATAAAATTATCGCCGCTTTTTGTCCAAAAACGGACGCAGAAGCGGCGATAATTTTATTTTGCCTCCTTAATGATATGCCCTGAGTCTCTTGTGATATATGTATACTCAATGGTTGAGCACGTCCTGCCTCTTGCGTAATTTATGGATGCATTCTTTTCCTCCTTCACCACTCCATTTAGAATTTTCCGATCTTGAGCTTCCAGCTTCCATCGCAAGTTTGAATCTGAAACTTGATTTATGGAATTTGTATCTTTTCTGGCTGTGAACGGAACACTACCGGTCTTTTGTATGAGTTTGGGATTAAAGTCCCCAGTGAATGTAAAGTATGATTTTGGCTTTCCTAGATTTACTCAGGTGGATGTAAACTTTTAATAGGAGTAGTGCTTTTTGACCTTTCATGATTATTTTTGTTGCCTGCAGCCACTCTTCTCCTAAATCGATATTTTCTTGTATCCAACTATATTTTGTTGAAGTGAACATGGAAAAACCTCCCTTGGAATACCAGTAACGTGACGTCCTTATTGCTGTACCATGGTGTTCTGTCTAATCTCTTACAGGGTGGCGATCCAGTTTCCATGTTTCTTGCAGGAAAATGATATTGAACTTCTGAAGGAAATCCACTGTGTTGGTGTCATAGGGTTTCTTACCAAAATCATCTAAGTTCCATAAGCATATGTTAATGAAGTTTTGCTTTGGAAAGACTTTCTGGTCGTCAGGGTGCAATGGGATCTAAGATTGTGGGAAGCCACAACTATACTTGTGTTTTCTAGACAGTAGTTAGTGTATGCTCCTTTCTTTGTTGATCCATATGTGTTGCTTTTACTGTAGTTAGATTTTGCATATAGTGGATGGGAATTCAGGACCCAAGGCTCCCCTTAAGGATATATGTCTGTTGTTTGAGGTTTTTTTGATGAAGATGGCTTGGTTTTAAATTAAAAATGGTGGTCTTGACTGGGAACATTGGCCCAGGGTATTGTACCCCCATTGTTGGAAATACTCAAGATGATTGAACACTTGACTTGCAATTTCCCTTATGGCCCATATTGCTAACGTTGCTTCACAATGTCTTTGATATGGGTGTAGTAGACACTGTATTGCTGTTAGGTGTTTTGAATTGATGTGTTCCAAATTTCTAATTACGGCATCAGTGGGACATCCTCTTGCCATGCCTTCTCTTTGCGTATAGTGAGGTACCACAAAAGGGGTTGGCTTTAGCCCCTTTGAGCTTCTGCATGAACACCCGGTAAGGGGACATTTCAATTTGGTGAAGGAAGGGTGGGGGCAAGTTCCCAGGAAAACTCCCCAGCATGTAGTTAGCTAAATGCTGACCTTCAGAAGCCCAACAGCCAAATTGTCGAAGCAAGCTTCTGACAACTTAGAGGCCAGCCAGAAAGAAATGAAGCAGTTGTATGACCAAATGGCTACTCCTGTGGAATTACAACCTGGGCAAAAAGTGTGAGTGATGGAATCTGTGGAGCCCAGGGTTCTCCAAGACCATTGAGCTGGGACATATAAGATAGTTAACATGAAGGTGGAGGCCACCTACCTGATGGACCTCTAGACCTCCATGCACTCCCGCAGGGTTCTCCATCTCAACTTCTCAAACCACACTTTGAGAAGTCTGAGCTTACCATGATTTTGGTGACAGATGAAGGAAGGAAAATGAAAGTGGTCTGTTCCGTGACCTCCTAGGCTCTAAGGAGAAGGATGGGTCAGTGGAAGGTGTGAACCTTTACCCTTCTGTGACTCATGAACAGCTGAGGGACTTCCGCCAGCTGTTGGAGCAGTACTCTTCTCTGTTTTCCCTCAACCCTGGGACTACCCGCCTGTGTACCCATGATGTGGACACAGGAGACGGCCTTCCTGTTAAGAACACTAATAGGCTGTGTGGAAAGGTGAAGGCCAGCATCAATGAAGAGTTTTCTTAGATGCTGGAGTTGGAGTGAATGAACTCTCCAGTGGCCCCTTGTCCAGCCTGTGGTGTTGGTACCATAATCTACCCTGCAGGGCACCACACCAGAGCTCAGGTTCTGTGTGGGTCACGGAGTGCTCAATTCAGTCACCAAGACTGATGCTCATCCTATCCCCCGGGCTGATGAGCTGATTGATAGGTTAGGGGCAGCCCAGTTCTCTAGAACCTTTGATTGTACTTAAGGGTACTGGCAGATTGCTCTGAAGGAGCCAAGGAAAGATCAGCCTTCTCCACTCCTGAGAGACACTATCAGTGTAAAGTAATGCCCCTTTGGACTCAAGAATGCTCCTGCCACCTTCAGTAGGCTGTTGTTGGTGTTCCAGGTTTTAGCTGGTATGGAGGCCTTCATTGCTGCTTACTTGTATGACATAGCTGTCTTCAGTAGCAGCTGGAAGGACCACCACTTTCACCTGCAGGAGGTGCCTCAAGCCCTACAACAGCAGGCCTATCAAGGCCAGAAATTGCCAGATAGGGTAGGGGTCTGTGATATACTTAGGACACCTGGTGGGCTGGGATAAGCTGCAGCGCCTCCAGCCCAAGATAGAGACTATCATGGCCTTGGAGTCCTCCAAAACCCAAACTGTGATGATAGCCTCCATAGGCCTCACAGGGTATTATAGGAGGTTTGCCAAGGAATATGGCAGCATTGTTGCTCCCTTGACAGAGCAGACTTTGAAGAAGCAACCCAGGAATGTGATTTGGACAGATGCCAAGAAACATTTGACCCCCTAAAGCAGACCATGTTTCATATGATGGGGACACGTGTTAGATCTAACACCCTTTGATGGTCTTCCCCAAACCTTTTGTTTGCTTACCTCCATGCTTTGCTGTATTGTTTTCTTTGGCCTTAGGACTCTGAGCATGTTATCCATGGTTTTATTGACTTAGCCACAATTGGTATATTTAATTTATCTGTAACTCCCTAGTAGATTGCACCACCTGTGCCCAGGCCTACATATTAAATGCTACTAGTGGGTCTGCATCACTGTTTGGGCCACCCATTCAATTAGCTCTTTAACACATGTCTCAGGCATGCCACTGCAGAGCCTGTGTGTGCAGTTTACACTAAAATGTCGACTTGAAATTTAAAACCCATACCCAACCTTAAACTGCCATTTTAATACATATAAGTCACTCCTGCGATAGGCCCTAGGTAGCCCATAAGGTAGGGTGCTGTGTAAGTGAAGAGTAGGACATTTACTTTTATATTTTACATGTCCTGGAAGGGAACAACACCTACATTTGTTTTTCACAACTGTGAGCCCTACCCCTCTCATAGGTTAACATTTGGATTTCCTTATTACATTTACATGCTGCAATTCCTGATTGAGAAGGAGTATCTCTGTCATGCTTACTATCATTGGAATAGTAATGATAAATCCTCTTTGCTGGCAAAATTAGATTTAACATTACTATCTTAGAAATGCCGCTCATAGAAAGATAAACACGAAACAACAATAGTTGGCTGTGTGATTTTAACATTTTTACATTTTTGTGAAAATCATTTTTACTCAATAAACATGACCTCGGATTATTTTTTTACAAATGCTCATATCACTTTTGAAACTTTATTATCTTTTGAAATAAGAGCAATATCAACTTTCTATTATGAAATGTCCAAATAAAAAAAACTTGGTTGTGGTGGGGTAACCTTGCACAACGTAGATGAATATGGAGGACTAAAAAATTAAGTTTCTGTGAAAAAGAAAAACAATTTCATCAAGTCCATATTAGTTAGCTTGGACCCCCATACTGTACACCAAGAGCGTCTGTTGTTAATTTATCGCTCTGGCTTCCCTAATGTAGGACTGGTCGAATATTGAATTTTACCTGCTTTTCCATGTATTTTGTTTATGCTTTAAGACCTGTTTGTCACAATGAACACATTTTTTAAATGTGAACATTTCATAATAGAAAGTTAATATCTCTCTCTTATTTGAAAAGATATTGAAGTTTAAAAAGTGAAATGAGCATTTGTGAAAAAATTAGAAGAGGTGATGTTTGTTGGGGCAAATGGTGGGACTATTATGGCTTATCTTCTACACTGGGCTCCTTGGGGAGCCATGTAGGTTAAATCTCTGGGGAGGATGGGTGGGGGAGGGATGGTGGCAGGACGCAATGACCTGCAGTACCTTTATCTGTGTATCAAAAGAATTCAGGAGGATGTGAAGTGTCTTATGTACGATTCATTTGTATGCCTACAGAGAGGCACCCCAGAAGGGAATAGACTTCAGCCCCTTTGAACTTCCGTATGGGCACCCTGTGATAGATTCCTTAAGCCTAGTGCTAGAGGAGTGGGAAAAGCCTCTCGGAGAGTCCAAGCAAAATATCGTGGACTAGGTACTTTGCCTGTGTTCCTGCAAGGCAGAGCACATGAAGTAGCAAAACAAGAATTTTGATGCCAGCCAAGAGCTTTTTAGGCACTTGCACAATTAAAAGTCTGCCTTAGTTGCATAACAGCCAGGTCAGACAATGTGCATTGTGGAGCCTGTGGTTCAGAGGGCCTTCCAGGACAAAAGGCCTGGGCCCTACATGGTCATGGAAAGGAAAGGGGAGGCCACCTACCTTGTGGACCTGGTTACTTTCAGAAAAACCTTCCCAGATTGATCCATATGAACCAGATAAAATCCCGCTTTGACTGGGTTGACATGACCATGTTCATGGTGTCTTATTGGGGAGAGGGAGAGGAAAGGGAACCTCTCCCAGACCACTTGTCTCACTATGCAAAAGATATTTCAGTAGAAACAATAGGGCTCTCACTTACACTGATGGAACAACAGCAGGCAGACTGTCACCATTTGTTGGAGCTGACTTGTTCTCAATGACATCTTGCCAGACCCATTGGTGTGTCCATGATGTGGACACTAGTGACAGTTAACCTGTTGTTAGAAGGTGGATTTCTGGTAGGTAGACGTGCACCCTGTCCAAGCAGGAACAACAATCCTAATCAAGGTAAGTCAGATACACATTATGAATTACATGTGCTTACTCGCTCTCATAGCTTGGCACAGAGCAGGCAGGGTTAATTCAAGAGGCAATGTGAAAAGTATTTGTGAACATTTCAAAGAGCAGCAGACATGAGTGAGTCTCTTTTGGTTACCTTGCAACTATTCTGATTTTACTTTTAAATGTTTTAACCGTTTTTAGCCTACAGTATTTGAGCTTGTGTTTTGCTACTTTGCACAGTTCTGTGGATTACTGCTGGGGAACGACTTGGGGGACTACTAATGCAGTGTGTTTGGACTTACATTTGCTTGCTTCTCTGCGCCTCTCTGCACACTTTGTATCTGCTCCCTGCTGACTTCTTCTGCCTCCATCCCGTTCCACCGCGGCTGCGTACCGTTTGTGCGGAGGGAGTCACTAAATCCAGTCAGGCTAGTGTTTTACGGCACTTCTGGTGGGGCACGACTCTGCGCCTACTGGCATCACAATATTTAAACTTATGCTGTGGCGGCTGTGCAGCTGGCATGCCGAAAGTGCGCCAAAGGCAAGCACGTCAGTGCCCATCCGCATCCGGACGGGCCAGGGGCCAAAACCCCTGCCCAGTTCTCTTCACAACCCCATCTCACCTACTCCCCTCAGGACCTTCTCAGACTTAAACCCACCCCTACTGCTTGCTGTCAAGTTCTTGCTCCAGATACATCGCAAACTAAAACAAAGCGTGCTTTTACAACGCGGTTTTAAGTTTGCATGTACAGTCACAACGCAAGTTTTTACAACAGATGGCATTAGTTCACATTTCCTTTGAAATGCATACTAAATGCCTTTACAATGGACCCCATTTCCCCTCATGAATTTACATCACAAAATAGCCCCCAAACACAAACACACTACCCTACATAACACACACTCCACAGCACTACCCTACAGTACAAAACAGTACACTACCCTAAAACAGTACTCCAAACAAGACCCTACCCCTACGCACAGTCTGTCCCCTTTACATGAAACACTACTGTATCAGACCCACTGACACAACCCTAAAGCCTAAACCCTAAAACACTACCCTACACTATAACCACCTGAGACTACACTAAACCCTAAGCCCTAAACCCTAATCCCGCTTACCTCTCTCTCCTCGTGGTCATCTCTGCTCCGGTTTCCTGTGTCCCGGTCCCGTTCCCAGCGTCGCTGTCTCAGCTCCCTGTTCCAGCGTCGCCGTCTCTGCTCCGGTGCCATTACATCACATGCGTTTTAAAAGCGCATGCAATGTAATGGCCCACAACCTAATGTGTACGTGTTGTTATGTTGCATGCGTTGTAACGCATGCGACGTAACCGCATGTGTAGTAACAGCCACATTGAAATGGCTGCGACCTCAGAAAACTGTTGGCAGGATTGCCGTTGTTATTAAAAAGCTCTACAATTGTAAAATTGAGGCACTCATGATTCCTAATTGCGAAGCTTTGCTTTTGTTCTATTCCTCTCTCCCCAAATTCACCCATTCTGGCACTCTTATCTATCACTCCCTGGGCCACCTAGCAACTGGGGTTCCATCCTTGCTGAATCACTAACACCCCATGTTCAACGGGTGCCACATTTCTCAGTGCTAGGTGATCTAAATTTTCATCTTGACGACCCTAATAGCAAAGCAGCTTTAACTCTAATGGATGATCTGAAGATACTGAACCTTTCACTCATCAATTCCCTACCCACTCATTCAGCGGGGCATCTCCTGAACCCTATTTTTTCTAATCTACCTCCCTTGTCCACCGCACCTCCTATTCAACTTGGTTGGTCAGATCACTTCACTGTTCCTTTCATCATTATTTTTTCGCAGGCCCCTTTGTCTTGACCTCCCATTTTGTCAAAAAAGAGGAACTGGTCTAAAAGCGATATGGAGGCACTTAATAAGCGGCTCCCTAACACAATTCCTACTAGTACTTCTCAACTGGACTCGGACCAACTTTTGGTACATCACTGGGTGTCAGAGCCTATTGATTCTACTCTTCCGCTCTCCACCAAATCTCAACCTAGAGTGCATTCCCCCTGTCCCGTGGTTTACCAACTCTGTCAGACTTGATAATAAACACTGTAAAGTCCTGAAGAGACAGTGGAGAAAGCACTACGCTCCAGAGGCTAAGTCTGCCTATCTGGAGGCACTGAAAAAATACCAGGTTCTCTGCAGATCAACATGGGCTTCCTTTTATACCGATAAGATTATGACTGGCCAAAACTGCCAGAAAACTCTATTTAAAGTTGTGACAGAACTCTCTGCATCAGGCACGTTCCTGCCTTCCCCTTCACTTTGGCTACATCAATGTAACAAACTTGTGCTGTTTTCCCACAATAAAGTTGTGTCTATTCATCGTCAGCTTGACTCTGATTCCTCCTTTCAAGAGAACCTCATCTTCCCTAACACTCATCTCTCTGATGAGGTCAAGACTGCCCCCGAGCCCTCTCATCTGTCGAGTCTTGTCAAGTCAAGGCCTAGCTCCCACTTTATTTAACCTCTCTTCAATGCTTACTGGGAACTATCAAGTCCGGCTCCCCACTTGACCCTTTCCCTCCATCTAAGCTCAGACTTTTGGATGAGTCTGCCCTTGGAGTGATTCTTACTCTCCTCAATTCCTACTTAAATTATGGGCAGGTGCCTCAAAATTGGAAACACGCACTTATGCTCCCTTTCCTGAAAATGACCGGCCTGGATCACCTCTGTTGGTCAAATTAACCGCCCATATCTCTTCTTTCAATCTTTCCCAAAGTAATGGAAAGACACATCAATTCTCAATTCTCCACACATGTGACATTGCACAAAATATTCCATCCGTCGCAGTTGGGTTTTCGTCCTGGTCATAGCACCGAATCGGCTCTGTCTGGGTTGCGGAGGATGTCAGGCAGCAGTTTGACAGGGGTGGTACGGCAGAGCTCATCCTGTTGGATCTGAGCGCAGCATTCGACACAGTGTTTATTTGATCCTGGTGGATCACCTTAAAATCCACAGGCATTGAAGGTGTGGACTTGCAGTGGCTGATCTCTTTTATAGAGGATTGCTCCTTTCAAGTCTTCTCACATACAACTAAATAAAACTCAGTAGCCTCAACATCAGGACTACCAAAGGGCTTGATTTTGAGTCCTCTGCCTTTTAATCTCTATGTTCGCCCACTGGCCGACATCGCAGAAAATTCTGGGTTGACGATCTTTTCTTATGCAGACGATACTCAGATCATTATCTCGCTTTCATCTGCTCAACATCAGGACCCCTCACTGCTCCAGCTTGGACTGCATAATATTTCCTTGTGGATGTCCAGCAATGCTTTAAAGTTAAACAGCTCTAAAACCAAAGTCCTCATCCTGGGGAACAATCCCGAACTCTGTGGAGCTAGTCATTGGCCCGCCTCTTTGGGACCTTTACCTGCTCCGGTCCCAAAGGTTAAGAAGTTGGGTTTTACCATTGATAGCAAACTTTCTTTTGGGGCCTAGTGCCTAGGGGTCACCTCAGCTTGCTTGGTGGTCCTTAAATGGCTAAAAAATCCTTTGGTTAATTCCACCTGCAGCCCAAAGAACCGTATAGAAGGCTTTGGTGATCTCCAGACTTGACAATAGCATTGTACTGTACTTCGGCGTGGGCAAGGCCTCCATTCGTCATCTTCAACTCATTCAAAATGCGGCCGCTCGCCTGAGTTTTTGGCTGCCTCGCCATGCCTCTGTCTCTCCTCTACTCCATCAATTCCACTGGCTCAAGGTAAACAAACATATTGAGTTCAAGGCCCTATGCTATATGTTTCGTGTTCAGCATGGCTTGGCACCTTGATACATTCAAAGCCTTGTCAAGCCTTACCTACCCACCCGCCAATTGAGATGGGCCAGCCTTTCTCTTTTTTCAGTTCCTGGAGTATGGCAGACCCGTATGATAGGGCGCTTGTTTTCTTACCTGAGACCTAAGCTGTGGAATTCTCTTCCTTCCTTTTCGTAAAAAGCTAAAGACCTTCCTTTATAGTCAGATTTAATTTCTCTCCTCCAATCTAGCTGCAACCTCGCTTGTCCTGCTCAGCGCCCGGAAAACCTGTTGGGTAGCTGTGCGCTTTATAAATCTTTTAAATAAATAAACACAGTGAAAACACCACAAAAAAACTCAACATCAGGTTAGAAAAAACAGATTATAATTTTATAAATAGAACAAGACCAAAGCAACAAAAATCCAATAGGTAGAAGTCAATCTATGAATATTTAAAGATTAAATGCAAAAATAGCGCTTAAAGCAATAAGTGCCGATGAAGTCAAGAGTCAGGCCGATGGTGATGGAGCGTGGATTGGATACAGGAGCCATACAAAGCCTGCTGAACAAAGTATCTTGATCCTGGTCACAACAGCACATTGCAGGGTGCAGCTGAGTGATGCATCGTTGTCGATTTTGCAGTCAAAGGGATGCGTCAATTTTCTCCACACAATGATGCGCCGGCTCTGAAGACAAAGCACTCAAGCCAAGATGTGCTGGTTTCTAAAGTGATACGCCGGGTTCCTCCATGCAGTTGAGGGGATATGTCAATCATCTCTCACTGCAGCGGCAGTGATGCAGTGGTTCAGATGCATTGGTTCTGGAGGCAATGCTCTGAATCTGAGTGTGATGCACCGGTTCTGTTCCCCTAACAGCAGCAATGAGTCAATTATGCTTCACACAGCAGAGGATGCATCAGTTCCACTTAAGCAGCCACCTGGATCCATTTCTAATGGACCAGTCACAGGAGCAGGAGATTAGGGTGTGATATCCCTGTGTCTCAAAACAAGAGGCAAGCCAGTATGCCCTTGGAGATCACTCTGGGTTAAAGCAGCAGTCCAGTTTTCCCTGAGCAGAGACAGAGAGTAGCAGGTAGCAGGGCAGCACAGCAGAAAACTGTTTTTCCAGAACAGCAGTCTAGCGGAATGACAGTCCTTGTAGCAGCACAGCAGTCCTTCTTCCTTTAACAGTTTCTTTACATGTCCAGAAGTGGCTGATTTGGTGGGGTCAGACACCCATTACTTATACTCAATTGCATCTTTGAAGTGTAGGCGACTTCAAATAGGGACTTTAAAGTGCACAGATGTCTCCGCGTCCCAGACCTTGCTCCCAACTCATTACAGGGGGTATGCAACCCTTTAAGTGGGGACAGGACACTGCCCATTCAGGTGTTAAAATGTCAGCTCCTCCGTGCAACCCTGCCCAGGAGGACCCAACAGGATGCAGATGGCCTTTCAGTCAAATCAAATCAAATAAAACTTTATTCGTTTTTTTCAGATAAAACGTTAAAAGTCATACAAACATCAATAAAACTCCACATATGTACAGAAGAACCAAACAATGTGGACAGTATGATCGAATTACAGTTTAAAAATAAATCCCACTATCAAAGTCAATCACAGCTTGACCTAAGTCGGATGGCGGCCCTTAAAAAGCTGAGCGTATACAGTACGGTATCGTTTGAAAGATGTTGTAAAAAGATAAAAGCAGGTCTCACCCAAACATACCTTTTTAAGAATTGGAATGATAAAAGACTTTCTAGGAACCTCAGAAAAACTACAAAACATTAAAAGTGCATCATTTCCAGAGGAGACTGATCTTTGCAGCCACAGGGCATGAGACACTGACCTCTATGAGCGCCATGGGGTTGGGCGAGGAGGTAATGAAAGAGCTCCCACCATTTGCCCCAAATTTTGGCAAATTTAGCAGGTCAACTTCAAGCAACATGGATGGGTTCTTTCAATCTAGTGTACCAGTCCATGCTGGCACACCATTGTCTCAGTGTCGGTGGAGATGGTTGTTTCCAAGTTCAAGCGATGTCTCTCATTGCCACCAGACTCACTAATCCAACCAGTGTGCTGTCACTGCGAGTGCGCCCCAGCTCACCGAACACCTCCAGCATATCCACTTTAGGCAACAGTTGTATGGGAATGCCAAGAACCACTGAAAGTGTAGCGCTCTTGCGGGACCAATATGAAACAAGCCATGGGCACAGCCATGTCATGGCAAAGAAATTAGCATCTGGGGAGTTGCAGCAAATACAATTAGTATCAGAGAGGAGTCGTGTACGGTTCAATCTCTGAGGGGTCATGTAGGTCTGATGGAGGTAGTGCAATTGAAAGAATCTTAATTGGGAGGAGATTGTCTGCTCCCTGGGTGCCATGCAAGCTTCCCTCCAGTCCACCTCATCTAGTTCCCCAACCCAACATTCCCACCAATGGTGTAACATCTCCAGCAACCCATGTGTGTTACCTGCCGGGGCTTGATACAATTGGGAAATCCCACTCCTGCCTAATCTCCCCAGTAGCAATCTGGCTTCAAGAGGGTTATATTCTGGGAGGTCGCATAGGTCCTCCTTGTAGGTGGCAAAGGCATGTCTGACCTGTAATTAATTAGTGGTGAAATTGAGTGGCAGAGAGAGAGAATTGTGTTTGAAGTTCAGTGAAAGAGTACATAATGGACCATGCCAGATGTCGGTTAACGTGGAGATACCAATTAGGTCCCGGCGGGCAGAGCCTTCTAGGTGCATCAAGTAAGTGTGCTACCCAATGACACCTCCACAAGGGGGTCATCCCAGTCAGATGTCTGTCCCACCCTGTAAAACAATGGGACTCTCTCCATACCAAGAAAACTACTCTCGTGAGCTCTGGGATTGAGGGGCGCAACACATTGGACCAGTCTTGCTAGTGGCTCGAAAGTGAGGGCAAAGAGCAGCAGGGAGAGACAACATACCTAATGTGTTCCCCTTTCAATCAGGAATTCCACAGATAGTGCTCCTTTGGCTCGGAACCGAGCTGTTAGACATATGTAAAGCACTGATATCATCGCGCAGAACTGGGGTCCGAGACCCATATGGAGCAACACCACTTCTAAGTAAGTCCAACAGATGGTGTCAAAGACTTTTTGAAAGTCGATGAAAAACAATGCAAGGTCACCAGTTACTTTCTCCGAATGAGCTAGGGCACAGTGTAAGAGAATAATGCAGTGCAGGGTGCTACAGTTTGGCATAAAGCCGCATTTATCAGGGGGAATCAGGGATGTCACACCGAGGAGGAGTCTTGATGCTAGGATTTTGGCATAGAGTTTAATGTCTGTGTTGATAAGGGATCTATCAAGGGCAAAGTACTTTTCAGAATTACGACAATAGTCACAAGATCTACCTCAATAGGAAACAAGCCCCGGCCAGTGGCTTTTTGGTAGAATTGTTGGAGGTGGGGGACCAAAGTATTATGAAACTTGGAGTAATACTCCAGCGGGGCACTATCCGGGCCAGAGACCTTCCCTGACTTCAGGTCGGTAATGGCGATTGTATTTCCTTGGTAGCAATTGGACCATCTAGAGCCTTGCTTTGAGCCGAAGTCTGAGAGGGGAGGGGGATGTCATTAAGGGATGGTTGTATGGTTTCCATAGGGAGCCGGCGATTACAAGCATAAAGTTGTCTGTAATAGGGTGCAAACACCTTTGCAATCTCAGGGGCTGTGTTCACAACCGGTCCTAATTCGGCCAGTACACCTGGAATAAATCGTGAGGCAATATTGGGGGTTGCCAGTCAATATAAGAGATCTCCATTCTTGCGTCTATGTTCATATATCCGCTGGGTGGTTGCTCTCCAGCAACCGCGGGACTCACATGAGAGGAGTTGCCATAACTCAGTTCGGTCTCAGTCAATCTATCAGGTAAGTGTCTCAGTAGAGTTGTGAGTAAATCTTGATTCATTATCAAGTATACAAGCTTTTAAGTCCACAATTTCTATCGCGCTCCTGATGCTTATGGTAGCTTTTCACCCGACCTTGAATTACAGGTATACTGGCCACCCAGAGAGTACCAGTACTCCGCACTGATCCCATAATATTGCCAAAGTAGCAGATGATCTTGCTGTACAAGTGTTCCACTAGGCCCTCATCCATCAAAATCCATGCGTTTAAACACCACATTGGCTGTATGGAGGTGGGGGAGTTGCCAATTTGAAGGAGTTGAAGAGAATGGTCTGAGATACCTTACGGGAGCGTTGACATTCCTGTCATAGCAAAAAGATACAGCACTGACAAGAAAACATAGTCAATGCGGGACAGCAATTTTGCAGACCCTGAAAAGTAGGAAGAAGCCCTCTTGTGGGGGTTCCATGACCACCAGCCATCACAGAGGCCTAACAAGGTCATCCAAACATTTAGAAAGGCGGAGTAAGTTTGTCGATCACGTGAGGCCAGACCAGATATGTCCAGGAAAGCAGGAAACCCTCAGGCAGATCTGACACAAGTTGAGTCAGGTCGTGGAAGGTTTGTGTGTGCAAGTGTGGTGGGATATATGTACATATATATATATATATATTACCTACTGGCGGTCGCCAGTAGGTAGTTATAGTTAGGACCACGTTTCCATAGGAAATCCGCAACATTCTATTTTGAATAACTTTGGCGCCGGTCGACGAATCCTCGCGAATTTTTCAAAATAGGTGGGGCGCTACGCTCCGCTCCTACCCTGAAAGTCTCGGGGGGATTCGTCAAGCGGGGGCTGAGATAAAAGGGGGGTCCCAAAACGCGTTTTTCCCATGCATTTTTCCATAGGACCTTTAGACAGGGCTACAGCCCGAACGGCTGAACAGAATTACTAGAAATTTGGCAGAGAGGTAGTCCTCAGGTCAAGGAAGTGCCTTTTGTAGGTTTGGTGTAAATCTGTTCAGTAGATTCTGAGAAAATAGCCTTTAAATCAATATATATATCTGAGCCAGCTTACGGTGCGCTTACGGTGCGCTTACCGTACGCGTACGGTGGCGTGCGCGAGCGCGATTCTGATTGGCTCTTAGATCTTAGTAAACATTCGAATCGGCCGAAACCAGGAAGCGGCGGCCGCCATTTTCTCTCTCGCACTGAGAGTGATTTCTAAAATATAAAGCCCAAAAACATGTAAAGGGGCTGTTTAGACAGCTCCCACACACATAGCCATGTTGAGGGAGTCCCCAAAGATCCCCCAAGGCCAAAAACTGAATTTTTATTTTTTCGGTAATTTCGCCGATTCCGCTTACCGTACGCGTACGGTAAAAAAATTAAAAAAAAAAAAACGATCCACACTCTCTCCACCCCGTGTGCAATTGTTGCCCGCAGGGCCCCAATTGTGCATGGCTTATTAGAGAAATCGATAAACTAAAATATTTTTTAAAAAAATAATAAAAAAAAAAATTATCCACACTCTCTCCACCCCGTGTGCAAATGGTGCCCGAAGGTCACCATTTGTGCATGGCTTATAAAATATACGAAAAATTAAAATATTACCTTTCAAAACGAAGTGCATCATATGTCCTCCATGTGCGCACGGTGCGCGAAGCGCATCGTGCGTACATGGCCCATCTAGCGTAACGTGGGCACGCGGTGCGCGTAGCGCACCGCGTGCCCACCGTGCGTGCACGGCACTAACTGCGTAAAGTGGGCGCGCGGTGCGCGAAGCGCACCGCGTGCTCACTGTGCGCGCACGGTGAGCGAAGCGCACCGTGCGCTCACGGAACGAACTGCGTTAAGTGGGCGCGCACGCCACGAATGGCGTAAAGTAACTTAGCATTTAAAAAAACGTACAAATTCACTGAAAAAACCATAGGTTTCACACACGTTATAGTTAGGAATTAGCATTTAAAAAACCTTGCAAATTCACTGAAAAAACCATAGGTTTCACACATGTTATAGTTAGCGGAAATTTTACTGATAAAAAACCAATGAAATTCCCCCGTTATAGTTAGTGCAGGCAACTATAACTCACGCGACCGCAATCTTCTGCTGATGACATATGTGTCTTTATGAAAAAAAATATTTGTAATATATGTATAGCTAAAAATGTATGGAAGAAGACATGGGCAAATAAGTGTCTAAATACAGTATTAGCATCAGCAGAGGATTGCGGTCGCGTGAGTTATAGTTGCGTGCACTAACTATAACGGGGGAATTTCATTGGTTTTTTATCAGTAAAATTTCCGCTAACTATAACATGTGTGAAACCTATGGTTTTTTCAGTGAATATATATATATATATATATATATATATATATATATATATGTGTATATATATATATATTATCTACTGGCGGTGGCCAGTAGATAGTTATAGTTAGGACCTATTTTCCATAGGAAATCCGCAACATTCTATTGGGAATTTCTTTGGTGCCGATTGACGAATCTTCGCGAAATTCTCCAAACTTTTGGCCAGCTCTGCTCCGCTCCTACCCTGAAAGTTTCGTGGTGATTCGTCAAGCGGGGGACGAGAAAATAGGGGGGTCCCAAAACACGTTTTCCCCAAGCAAATTCCCATAGGATCTGTTGTCGCAGCTACAGCCCGAACCGCTGAACGGAATGACACCAAATTTGGCAAAGAGGTAGTCCTCAGTTTGGACCCGTGCCTTTTGTATATTTGGTGGGAATCTGTTCAGTAGCTCCTGAGAAAATTAGGGTAAAAAAGTTAGTGATATCTATGGCCGCAGAGGATCCGCGGACGCTACCCGCACCGTACGCGAACCCTCCCCGAACGGAGTGCGCACCCTCCCGATCGCACGCTGAATGCTAATTGGCTGTCGAGCGTCTCTCTACATTCGAAACCAGGAACTGTTGGTGGCCATTTTCTGCCTCGGTAGAAGCGAGGCTGAAGAAGCAAGGCGAATAAGTGCGTAAAACATATAAAGGGGGCAGAGTGGAAATACTCTGACCCTCTAGAAGTGCTTAGGGTTCCCAGAAGGACCCCCTGGGGCCCCCCTTTTTAAAAAAAAAAGCGGCGAAATGCGAAATCGCTTTGGATGCACGGATTCTCTCGTGGTGGGTGCGCGGATCCACTGCATCGTTTTTTGAAAAACGACAAGAAATCATTGGTTGTATAACAACTTTCTACACTGAAAGGTAGGGTGTATATTTTTGTTTTTTAAAGGTATGATTGTTATTGGTTAACAAAAACAGATTGTAAAAAACATAATATATGATAAGCTGATATGTTGAAAAGTCAAGCACACTTCCTGTCTTGTGTAGGAACATTGTGTGCTGAACTTGTGACCTGTGAGCTCAGTGCAGTGTTCCATGACCTGTTTCTATGGTAACAGGCAGAAGGCAGATTGGGGGAAGGGTTGAAATGTATTTCAGTTGGAAAGGGTTGAAATGTTTAACCAATAGAAATGTGTGTTTGCTTTTGAGTTTATGTGCGAAGGATTGTGATTTGATGTTTATATGTATATGTGTGGAAAATGAAAGGGAAACTTTTTTATTCTTTGCTTTCGCTGAGAGGTGCACAGTGCAGAGATTCTGTACAAGAAAATATGGTGAGTGATTGATATACTCCTTAATCTACAAAATAACTTGAAAGATGAGTTATTTAATTGTGAGGGGGTGTATGTAGACTATTTTAATCAGACTAATGTATTTTTCCTGCTAAAGTGTAGGGAGTACTTTTTTCTCTACAATGTGTGTGCATGTAGAAACCATTCTGTGATTGGCATTTGTGTTTTTCATGTGTTTGTAGACAGATAACTGTGCAGTTTTTATATTTTGGTAGAATTAGAAACCAGTCATTGTTTATGAATTTGTGAAATGAGTTATGTTATATTTCTATACTAAAATGTAGTACTACTTCTAGATGAAGAAATGTGTTTTGATATAGTGCAAGGGATAGTGTTGTTTGTCTAGAATCACACAGTCAGTCTGTGTTCATTTGGGAACCACTGTGAGAGAAGCATTTGGTAACATTGTGTATTTGCTGACAGATAACTGTTTTAAAACATGTTATGTTGTCAAGTTTTAGTAGCATTAGAAGACAGTTATGGCTTATGCTTTCATTAAATGAGTCAGGCTTTGACATAAAAGTGCATTCCTGAAATATGTAGATTGTGTGCAGTTCCCTTACCACTTGCACTGTAGTGGATGAGTTTTGGTAAACTGATAGGGATAGTGGTGCTTGTCTAGAATCACACTGTGAGTTAGTGTGTATTTGGGATCAGTGTGGTTAAATCATGTATTTGCTGACAGATAACTGTTTTAAAATCTGTCATGTTGTGAAGTTTTAGTAGCATTAGAATCCACTCTTTGCTTATATGTTGATTAAATGAGTCATGCCTTGACACTGATGTGCTGTACTTAAATATGTAGCTTGTGTGCAGTCCCCTTACCCCTTCTACAGTAGTGAATGAGTTTTGGTAAAGTGCTAGGATAGTGTTGCTTGTCTAAAATAACACTGTGAGTCTGTGTGCATTTGGGTAAGGATTGTGAGAGAAGCATTTGGTAACATCGTGTATTTGCTGACATATAACTGTTTTAAAACCTGTATTGTTCTGAAGTTTTAGTAGCATTAGAAGCCAGTCTTTGCTTATGCGTTGATTAAATTAGTCAGACATTGACATTAAAGTGTAGTCGTGAAATATGTAGATTGTATGCAGTTCCTTTACCACTTCCACTGTAGTGAAGGAGTTTTGGTAAACTCCTAGGGATAGTGTTGTTTGTCTAGAATCACACTGTGAGTCTGTGTGCATTTGGGAACCACTGTGAGAGAAGTGTTTGGTAACATCGTTTATTTGCTGACAGATAAGTGTTGTAAAACATGTTATGTTGTCAAGTTTTAGTAGCATTGGAAGACAGTTATGGCTTATGCTTTCATTATATGAGTCAGGCATTGACAGTAAATTGCAATTATGAAATATGTAGATTGTGTGCAGTTCCCTTACCACTTGCACTGTAGTGAATGAGTTTTGGTAAACTCATAGGGATAGTGGTGCTTGTCTAGAATCACACTGTGAGTTAGTGTGTATTTGGGATCACTGTGAGTGAAGCATTTGGTAACATAATGTATTTGCTGACAGATAACTGTTTTAAAACCTGTCATGTTGTGAAGTTTTAGTAGGATTAGAATCCAGTCTTTGCTTATGCGTTGATTAAATGAGTCATGCTTTGACACTGATGTGGTGTACTTAAATATGTAGATTGTGTGCAGTACCATTAACTCTTCCAGAGTAGTGAATAAGTTTTGGTAAACTCCTAGGATAGTGTTGCTTATCTAAAATCACACTGTGAGTCTGTGTGCATTTGGGTAACCATTGTGAGAGAAGCCTTTGGTAACATTGTGTACTTGCTGACAGATAACTGTTTTAAAATCTGTCATGTTGTCAAGTTTTAGTAGCATTAGAAGCCAGTCATTGCTTATACATTGATAAAATGAGTCAGGCTTTGACACTAAAGTGCAGTACTGAAATAAGTAGATTGTGTGCAGTCCCCTTACCCCTTCCAGAGTAGTGAATGAGTTTTGGTAAAGTCCAAGGGATAGTGTTGCTTGTCTACAATCACACTGTGAGTCTGTGTGCATTTGGCCAACCATTGTGAGAGAAGCATTTGGTAATATCGTGTATTTGCTGACAGATAACTGTTTTAAAACTTGTCATGTTGTCAAGTTTTGGTAGCATTAGAAGTCAGTCATTGCTTATGCAGTGATAAAATGAGTCAAGCTTTGACACTAAAGTGCAGTACTGAAATATATAGATTGTGTGCAGTCCCCTTACTCCTTCTAGAGTAGTGAATGTGTTTTGGTAAAGTCCAAGAGATAGTGTTGCTTGTCTAGAATCACACTGTGAGTCTGTGTGCTTTTGGCCAACCATTGTGAGAGAAGCATTTGGTTATATCATGTATTTGCTGACAGATAACTGTTTTAAAACCTGTCATGTTGTCAAGTTTTAGTAGCATTAGAAGCCAGTCATTGCTTATGCATTGATAAAATGAGTCAGGCTTTGACACTAAAGTGCAGTACTGAAATATGTAGATTGTGTGCAGTCCCCTTACTCCTTCCAGAGTAGTGAATGTGTTTTGGTAATGTCCAAGGGATAGTGTTGCATGTCTAGAATCACACTGGGCTAACTATTAGTATCACGCGAGGAACATGGCAACCGCTGATTGAACGGCCGCGGGTGCTCCTCTCCGGGCTCCGTGTTTTCGGATAGTAATGGCTTACTTTGAGGCAAATTAATCAGCTTTTAAAAAAATCCCCCATTTTGGTTTGGTTTGTAAAATATGGTGTGCTTCTACGATTATAGGAATTTCTTTCTGCCGAAGTTTCTCTACCTGACGACGCCGACGCCGACAGCTGCGGCAGTCCCTACGCGGATAGTCTGTCTTTGACTTTCCGGTGCTTGCCACAGTGCGGGCGGTGGGCTCAGTCGCTGCGAAGCCGGGACTGCGTTTGAAGCCCCGGTGAAGGGGAGCGATTCTGGAGTTGCTAAACGCCCGAGCTGGAGATGGGGAAACGCCGCGGATGCTTTGAGAAGGAGTAGGCGATCTCCGGTGTTGTCATGTTCCGGCCCTGATGTTGTTTTCGGTTTAGATTTTCCCTGTTTTCTTCAGGAACAGGTAGAGATTGGGTTTCGGAGGGGCTGGCGAGGATCTCAGGGAGTAAGTGTGGTGGGCTCCCTGGGAGATCCCTGGCCATTGTACTTGTTGGTGGGAGGAATATCTTTGAGTACGGGGGTGACTATTCTAGACACAATTAAGAACATATTACCCCTGCACGTTCCCAGCAATAAAAATGGCAGTAGGAACAACTCATGGGGAAAAGCAGAGGGGGTAATCCTAGGCGAAATTCCCCCCGAATGTATGGAGAGTAGGATTTTTGTGCAGGAGAGTGCTTCTCCCCCTAAACTCACAAGATATTCACTAAGGACCAGGGCGGCGCATTTAGGTTCCAATTAACTGATTACCCACTCAACTTTTCCGCAGCGAATACCCCCCCAGTGGCAGAGATAAACATCTTGGATAGGAAGGAGAAACAGTTTAAGCAGGAAGGGTCCTTTGGGGTCTCAGAGATATCTGTTCCTTTTCAAAAATCTCAAAGTGGTAAGCAGAAACTAAAAGAGAAGACATGGGTGGGCATCAAAGTAAGAACTACGCCCTCATTAAAATCCTATTACCAGGTTACGTCTCAGAGGGGGAGAATGTCTGCATTGTCAGCATTCCGTCCATCAATTGTTTGTTGTAACGCTTTTCGCCCTAATTGGGATGGGTATTCCCAGACGTGGGACCCGTGCTCACTACGCCACTGGAGTCAAGCTATCCTGGCTGATGACGGCTGATAGCCAGAAACCGGTCCTAGGATGCTTGATTCCGGTCCAGGGAAGACATGGCTTGGCAGTTCGGGCTGGACTGTTCCCATGAGGCACAGGGTCAAGACTGATTTGCATATGGCCATGTCTAAACTGGGGTGGTGTAGTGGGCAAAAGAACGATGGATTCAACCCAGATCTCTTGACTGGGGGAGAATGTCTGCATTGTCAGCATTCCGTCCATCAATTGTTTGTTGTAACGCTTTTCGCCCTAATTGGGATGGGTATTCCCAGACGTGGGACCCGTGCTCACTACGCCACTGGAGTCAAGCTATCCTGGCTGATGACGGCTGATAGCCAGAAACCGGTCCTAGGATGCTTGATTCCGGTCCAGGGAAGACATGGCTTGGCAGTTCGGGCTGGACTGTTCCCATGAGGCACAGGGTCAAGACTGATTTGCATATGGCCATGTCTAAACTGGGGTGGTGTAGTGGGCAAAAGAACGATGGATTCAACCCAGATCTCTTGACTGGGGGAGAATGTCTGCATTGTCAGCATTCCGTCCATCAATTGTTTGTTGTAACGCTTTTCGCCCTAATTGGGATGGGTATTCCCAGACGTGGGACCCGTGCTCACTACGCCACTGGAGTCAAGCTATCCTGGCTGATGACGGCTGATAGCCAGAAACCGGTCCTAGGATGCTTGATTCCGGTCCAGGGAAGACATGGCTTGGCAGTTCGGGCTGGACTGTTCCCATGAGGCACAGGGTCAAGACTGATTTGCATATGGCCATGTCTAAACTGGGGTGGTGTAGTGGGCAAAAGAACGATGGATTCAACCCAGATCTCTTGACTGGGGGAGAATGTCTGCATTGTCAGCATTCCGTCCATCAATTGTTTGTTGTACGTCTCAGACCTCCACAAAAATGAATCCCCGTCCTCCAACACAAACATCTGTTGGCTCTAAAGGGGCATCTTTATCAAAGCCTACTATGCCTCATTCACCGGTGTGTACTCCTTCCCCCCTCCCCCTGAAAGAGAGGAAAGGGTCAACATTGGAGGTCATGGATTGTAAGCAGAACAACGTACACAGGGAAAATGTCCCACTCGAGACGAGAGGTTTACCCAATTTAGAAGTACATCCAACCATTACCCTTGTCAATAGATACTCCATTTTGGACCAGCAGAAAGAGGAAGAGCAGTTACAAGGAACGCAGCAAGTTCAAGGCCGGGAGGAAGAGCATGGAATGGACAAGCAAGAACCATCAGAGTTATTAACTGGGGAACAAAATAAAGGAAAGGTAAAAGGACAATCGGAGGATCTGAGTTCCTCCACCAGACAGCTCACCAAAGGCTCAGCCCCCCCCCATATGGAAATAGAAGCTGCCCCAATTATAAACTCCCACTCGTTGGCTGATATCCTCTTGGCGCTGAAAGATGAAATGGCAAATAGGTTCACAGTCTCCGAGGCAAACCAAGCGGATCTGGCGAGTAGATTTTTGGTCTCTGAGGCGAATCAGGCTGCCATTCAATCATCTTGTGAGTTGCTGGCTCAAAAACTGGAACTAGTAACCGCAAGGACAGATGCAATTGAGGAAGAAATTCCCAAGATTAAGAACGTAATGGAGGTCACCGCAGCAAAATTGGAAAAAATAACTGTTCAGAACAAAGATCTTAAAGACAATCTTGAGAGGTTAGAGAACCACTCAAGAAGAAATAATTTAAAAATTTTAAATATTCCCGAAGCAATGGAGGGAGATGACATTAAGAGCTTTCTGATCTCCTTATTGAAGCGCACCGTTTTGAAATATCATACTGGTATAGATTTAAGCTATGAAATTCAGAGAGCCCATAGAGACCCATTCAAAAGAAATCCGGGACCGTTGAAACCCCAAAAAATTTTGATCAATTTCCTATCGTATTCAGTGAAAGAATTGATCTTATCGGTTGCTTTAAAGGAAGGTGCAATCCTCTCGCCATTTTCAAAACAAGCTTCCTTTTCTTTTTTTATAAGATCAGACATTTCCCATATAACAGCGGAAAGGCAATGGGAATTGGGGAAAAGATTACCAGAATTGAATGGGTTGGGGGCGAAGGCTCAATTAAGGTTTCCAGCTACACTGTGGGTGATGTGGAATAATCACATGCACATGATTCGCTCATCACAAGAAGTTGACACCTTAATCGCAAAAATCCAGCATGACAAACAGGGAGATAAGTGAGGGGGAAGGACAAGATTTACTATGGTGCCTCAGTTAAGTTAAGCTGTCAGGTTAATGAAGTATGTAGCCCGGGGAGGGGAATAGCCCGAATAGGCATTTGCCTTTTTGGAAGGTAGGGCTCCTCAGGGCGTAAGGAGGTTAGGGGATTACGAAGGGTTAGGGAAGGGAGGGGGTGAGGGAGGGTGTGGGGGGTCTCAGTGTGGCAGGGAAAATGGTAAAAAAGAAAAATAATTCTCATCTCACCGGTTATTTAGATCAAATTGTGGGTGTTATATGTTAAGTAGAAAATCCACCTTGGAAGGATAAAAGGAAAGGAGGGTAGTAAGATTCAAGTTATTTCATGGAACATAAATGGTTTAAGATGTCCCAGAAGACAGAGATTGATTTTCAAGCATTTAGAGATGCTACCAGTTCAGGTTTGTTTATTGCAGGAAACTCACCTAAACCAAGAAGAGTCTAAGAGTATTTTTTCCAAACTCCCGTGGATACAATCTTTCTGTCACTCTCAACAATCAGTGAATTGTCGCGGGGTGGCTATCTTGGTTAAAAGGGGACTTTCCTGTGAAATAAAATCAGTCCTAACAGATCAAACAGGAAGATGGATTATTGCCCAGCTGGACTTTGGAGGGGAAAAGTTGACTTGTTGTTCCTTCTATGGTCCTAATGTGGACGATCCATCTTTCTTGGTTAAATTACAGGATCATCTTATTTCAGTACTCCCCCCCCCCCTCATTGTGGGAGGTGATTTTAATGTTCGACTTGATCCGGTCAAGGACAGGTCTAATCAGAGTCATACCATCGGCTCTCCAAGATCTCGAAGGGTCATGAAAAACCTTTTATTAAATATCAATCTGGTGGATGTTTGGAGATCTAAGATGGGCAAAACACAGGGCTTTACTTTTCATAGTAAAAAGTATCATCATTCTGCCAGGATAGACTATGTCCTGATTAATAAAGAGGCCCTGGACAGGATCCTTAATATCTCCATTCCTCCAAGTCACCTTTCAGACCATGCACCTTTGCTTCTGCAATATTCTATGAGCAATCCACGCCCGCAATCAAGGTGGACTCTGAATAGAGCATTTTTGTCAGATTCAGGGATTATTCAGGCAATAAAAGAGGCTACTATTGAATTTTTTGTCTTTAATATAGACTCTGCCTCAACAAATCAGGTCTGGGAGGCATATAAAGCCAATTTGAGAGGGGTGCTGAGTAGTCAAATAGGAATTAAAAACAAAAAAAAGACCTTGGAATTACAGTCGTTAGAGCTAAGAATATCTACCCTTGAAAAAGAAAGGAATTGTATTAATCATGAGAATATTAGGGATCTGGACAAACTAGAAAAAGAACTGGAGAATGCTCGACAGAATCTCAGGATATTTTTAGATGAGAAATGTAAGGCCAAGTGGCGAGTGCGGAATATGAAGAACTTCGAATATGGGGAAAGAACTGGAGCATTACTGGCTTGGAAAGCAAGGGTGGACAGAGCAAAAACTGATATAAACGAACTCATCATTGATAGTGGGGGCACTAAATCCAGTAAGCAAGTAGAAATGCAGGAATGTCTTCGGTCCCTTTTTTCCAAGCTGTTTAGTGAGGACATAACTCCTTCCACTGAAGCAATTAGTTCATGGTTAAGGGATAAGTCCCTACCTGTGTTAACCGAAGCTGCTAAGGATCTGTTAGAAGCACCCATCTCTATTGAGGAGATAAGGGCTCAAATTAAGTGGGCAAAAAATAAAAAAAGCGGCCTGGCCTGATTCTCTCCCCAATGAGGTCTATAAATTGTTAGTAGACGAACTCCTGCCAATACTTCATACACTTTTCAATTCAGTCTACAGTGCTTCTGGGGTGGTCCCTAGATCTTGGAAGGAGGCCATAATAGTCTTAATATTGAAACCAGGGAAAGACCCCCTGGCGGCAGACTCCTATCCGCCAATCTCCCTGCTGAATGCCGACTATAAGATTTTTATGGGCATTTTAGCAGGGAGACTGGCAAAATTAGCACCAAATCTAATAAACATCGATCAGAAAGGCTTTATGGTTGGGAGCTCTATTCAGGAACAAACCCAAATTTTGATAGGGAATATTGACTTGGCAGAGATTAGAGGTGATCCCTTAGCAGTAGTGGCCTTAGATGCTGCTAAGGCTTTTGATCGAGTTTGTTGGAGCTACCTATGGGGAGTGTTAGAGACAGCAGGTATAGGCCCGATATTTGTCCAGACACTAAAAAACTGCTATGCTGGGGCATCGGTTAAAATCTTGCTAAATGGTTCTTTGATTCCTAGTTTTGAAACAAGGAGAGGAACAAGGCAGGGATGTCCTCAATCCCTTCTTTTATTCAATATATACATTGAACCTCTGGCACAGATGATTAGGCTGGATAATGACATAAGGCTAAGCCTGGGCGTTGAACTTCGCTCCGTTCGCGGAGCTTGCGAAGTTTAGGTAACTTCGCGATTCGCGTAGAGCGCGAAGTTGCAGATTGCTACGCAATCTAGCGCATAGCGTAGTAGTTTGCTTCCTCGCGCGCTCAATATTCATTCTCGCGCGCGCGGTAACGTCTTACCTTGATTCTGCGATCGCCAACTTGCTTTTCTGTCTGTTCGCGAGCGCCACGAGATTTGTACTATGGCTGCCCAAGCCCGCGAGAGTGTGCGACCCCGAACACGTCATTGGTGCGCGCGAGCTGACTTCCGGCGGCTGTTTTGGTAAGATCGCGATCCCGAACATGGAAAAACTGCAATCTGGCAAAGAATATCTCGCGAGCTTCATAAAACCTTCTCTAAAATGATCATTTTGCTCAGAAAACTCCTCAGATTGTGATCTTGCTGTAGTCTTTTGTGTAAGAAAGAGTCCTTTAATTTTTTTTAACTCTTTTTTTTCAAGAGGAAGGAAGTGCCCCTGAGTCTACAACTTCCTGTTCCTGTCCAGCAGGCTCCTCCCACGTGCTTTGTGCATGTGTTGTTCACTTTCATTTGGATTTGGAGCTGGAAGGATCACTTTTTGTGTCTGTCTGCTGCATCATACCATTGGATTGGATTTATTTGAGGAATTTTTGATTTGAGATTTAATTTACTACAAGTAAGTTGGAGAATTGGTGTGTTTGTTTCATTGGGGCTTGTTTGTACCTACATTTTTCTGGGATTTTTATTGTTTTTAAAAATTATTGTTGTGGTGGGTGGCCTGTACTACTTTCAATAGGGGCCTAGTTGTTTTTCTCTGCAATTTCAGCCAGTAGGGTACCCATGGGTCCATGTTTTGTGGTGTCTGTAGAATTTCTACATCATGTAGGGCATGGATGGCATAGGATTGAAATGCTAAACGTGGCTGTGGTGTATTTCACTGTTGGTGTGTGTGTGTGATTTACCTTTGTTGGATGTGTGTGCTTGTGGCCTAGTAGTCTTCCAGTAGGCCCAGAGGTAGTCAGCCTCCAATCTGTGGTGCGTGATTTAAATGTACAGTTGGTGTTGTCTGGTGATTTTCCTTTACTCCATGGATGGCTTTGGATTTTATTGCAAAAGGTGTGTTTGGGGTGCAATAGCATTTTTTGGGTGTGTGCTAAATAAATTGGGCTTTTTTGGCCAGCATGTAAGGCAAGGGATTCAGCTTGCGAACTTTCGGTAACTCTGCACAGCGCGACAACGCGGACTTACAGTTTTCGTCATTTTTGCGCTCGCAATATGCGTGTTCGCGCACGCGAGAAAGCCTTTTTGTACAGTTCGCGATCCCGAACACGCAGCTTTTGCAATCTGGCAAACAATATCTCGCGAGCAACATAGACCCTTCTCGAAAACGCTTTTTTGTGCATTTCTGCACAAAAAACTCCTCAGGCTGTCATTGAGCTGTAGGTTTGGAGCAGGGAGAAGCTGTTATTTGTCTGGAAAACATTTTTATGAGAGGGATTAAGTTCCACAGACACTACAACTTCCTGTTCCTGTCCTTTGCAATCACTTTTTGTTTATTATTGTGGTGGGTGGGCTGAGCATGTGTGTTGCGGCAATTTTAGGAAGGCATGCATTGTGCCTTTGCCATAGGCGTCCATTGACTGTCTCCCATTTCTTGTGGTTGTTGTGGGTGTGTGGCGGCCATTTTGTGGAGCCATCCAAGCAGTGTGCTTGCTTTTGCCATCCGGTTCGAAGCTTGTGGCCTAGTAGTCTTCCACTAGGCCCAGAGGTAGTCAGCCTCCAATCTGTGGTGCGTGATTTAAATGTACAGTTGGTGTTGTCTGGTGATTTTCCTTTACTCCATGGATGTCTTTGGATTTTATTGCAAAAGGTGTGTTTGGGGTGCAATAGCATTTTTTGGGTGTGTGCTAAACAAATTGGGCTTTTTTGGCCAGCATGTAAGGCAAGGGATTCAGCTCGCGAACTTTCGGTAACTCTGCACAGCGCGACAACGCGGACTTACAGTTTTCGTCATTTTTGCGCTCGCAATATGCGTGTTCGCGCACGCGAGAAAGCCTTTTTGTACAGTTCGCGATCCCGAACACGCAGCTTTTGCAATCTGGCAAACAATATCTCGCGAGCAACATAGACCCTTCTCGAAAACGCTTTTTTGTGCATTTCTGCACAAAAAACTCCTCAGGCTGTCATTGAGCTGTAGGTTTGGAGCAGGGAGAAGCTGTTATTTGTCTGGAAAACATTTTTATGAGAGGGATTAAGTTCCACAGACACTACAACTTCCTGTTCCTGTCCTTTGCAATCACTTTTTGTTTATTATTGTGGTGGGTGGGCTGAGCATGTGTGTGGCGGCCATTTTAGGAAGGCATGCATTGTGCCTTTGCCATAGGCGTCCATTGACTGTCTCCCATTTCTTGTGGTTGTTGTGGGTGTGTGGCGGCCATTTTGTGGAGCCATCCAAGCAGTGTGCTTGCTTTTGCCATCCGGTTCCAAGCTTGTGGCCTAGTAATCTTCCACTAGGCCCAGAGGTAGTCAGCCTCCAATCTGTGGTGCGTGATTTAAATGTACAGTTGGTGTTGTCTGGGGATTTTCCTTTACTCCATGGATGGCTTTGGATTTTATTGCAAAAGGTGTGTTTGGGGTGCAATAGCATTTTTTGGGTGTATGCTAAACAAATTGGGCTTTTTTGGCCAGCATGTAAGGCAAGGGATTCAGCTCGCGAACTTTCGGTAACTCTGCACAGCGCGACAACGCGGACTTACAGTTTTCGTCATTTTTGCGCTCGCAATATGCGTGTTCGCGCACGCGAGAAAGCCTTTTTGTACAGTTCGCGATCCCGAACACGCAGCTTTTGAAATCTGGCAAACAATATCTCGCGAGCAACATAGACCCTTCTCGAAAACGCTTTTTTGTGCATTTCTGCACAAAAAACTCCTCAGGCTGTCATTGAGCTGTAGGTTTGGAGCAGGGAGAAGCTGTTATTTGTCTGGAAAACATTTTTATGAGAGGGATTAAGTTCCACAGACACTACAACTTCCTGTTCCTGTCCTTTGCCATCACTTTTTGTTTATTATTGTGGTGGGTGGGCTGAGCATGTGTGTGGCGGCCATTTTAGGAAGGCATGCATTGTGCCTTTGCCATAGGCGTCCATTGACTGTCTCCCATTTCTTGTGGTTGTTGTGGGTGTGTGGCAGCCATTTTGTGGAGCCATCCAAGCAGTGTGCTTGCTTTTGCCATCCGGTTCGAAGCTTGTGGCCTAGTAGTCTTCCACTAGGCCCAGAGGTAGTCAGCCTCCAATCTGTGGTGCGTGATTTAAATGTACAGTTGGTGTTGTCTGGTGATTTTCCTTTACTCCATGGATGGCTTTGGATTTTATTGCAAAAGGTGTGTTTGGGGTGCAATAGCATTTTTTGGGTGTGTGCTAAACAAATTGGGCTTTTTTGGCCAGCATGTAAGGCAAGGGATTCAGCTCGCGAACTTTCGGTAACTCTGCACAGCGCGACAACGCGGACTTACAGTTTTCATCATTTTTGCGCTCGCAATATGCGTGTTCGCGCACGCGAGAAAGCCTTTTTGTACAGTTCGCGATCCCGAACACGCAGCTTTTGCAATCTGGCAAACAATATCTCGCGAGCAACATAGACCCTTCTCGAAAACGCTTTTTTGTGCATTTCTGCACAAAAAACTCCTCAGGCTGTCATTGAGCTGTAGGTTTGGAGCAGGGAGAAGCTGTTATTTGTCTGGAAAACATTTTTATGAGAGGGATTAAGTTCCACAGACACTACAACTTCCTGTTCCTGTCCTTTGCAATCACTTTTTGTTTATTATTGTGGTGGGTGGGCTGAGCATGTGTGTGGTGGCCATTTTAGGAAGGCATGCATTGTGCCTTTGCCATAGGCGTCCAAACTTGTGGCCTAGTCGTATAGTAGGCCCAGGGGTACAACTCAGCAATCATCACGGCGGGTGCATGGAATGTAAACAACTGTTTTTGTGTTGTGCATTGAATTTCAACATCATGGCTTTGGATTGAATTGTAAAATGTGGCCTATACTTTTTTACGGGGTTAGATTTCACTTTTTGGGTGTTGTAAATAAATGCCTTTAGTTTTTATGTGTATATGTTCGTTGTGTTGTTGCTCCCTGATGCTGCATCCATCCCATAAGATTCACACTTTTATTTAGGTCAAACAGGCTAGACTACATTTATGTTTTTGTTCCTTGCTATTTTTCTTCCTCAGTGTACACAGTACAAATACAACAGGATCCCTGGCCTTGTCAGTCTCTTAAGAGTCTTAATGGCTGCCTATACTGGTCATGTTGTTCACTGACTTCATAAAATTTAATAATTGTGTTGACCACCCACCAGACAATAATAAGTTATATATTAAATTATGGGTTTTTTGACTGATGTTCTTCTGGCTTTTTTGCTTTTAGGTGCACAAAAGACAGAGGAGGTGTGTCATCATCATCCACTGTTGTGGTGCCAGACCGACGTCCTGCTGCTGTACACAACGTGACGTGTCAGTGACCTGACCAGGCATCTCTGCAACTTGTGCAACTGAGTGCTGTTTTGACATCTGTTGAAGATGCCCCCAAAGAAAGCAGGTAGCAGGTCCTCCGGTACCAAGAAAGTAGCCATGGAGAAGAAGGAACAGAAGAAGAAGGAAGTCTCACTTAAGTCTGGTGTGCCTCCCAAAACCTTTTTTGGTACACCAAAAATGACGCCTGCAGCAGCGGTGTCGGGGGGCCAAGCTGGGGGCAGCACCTCCACATCAGTGGGCCCAACCCGCCAACCCATGCCCAAGCAGATGAGTGTGGAAGAGGTAGCCAGCTTTATGGTGGAAAGCAGCGATGCTGAGCCCGAACTAAACTTATCGCTATCTCAAAGTAGTACACAATCAACGCAGGAGGGAACATCATCAACACAGCAGATAAGTGGTCAACAGCCGCAGCCACCGCCCGCAATAGTAGCTGTTGTTCCTCCCGAAGTAGGGGCAGTTCAGGAAATTGAGCCTCATGCAGAGGAAGAAGAGGAAGCCACTCCTTTAGAAGTTGCATTGCCTTTTAAATCGCCAGCAAGGAAAAGGAGGGTTAGTACATCAAGTTCTATAAACTACAACAAAAACTTCCTACACCTATTTATTTAAAAATTAGGCAATGTGTCCATGTAATAATATAGACCCCACAGTCAACAGTGTATTAAGAACATGTCACTTCATTTATTTAGAACATGTCAATTCATTCAATTGATTCTTTTTTTCTTTTTTTTAAATATAGAAAACCTATACAAATATGTTTATATATAAAACGATTACAACCTGTCTAAAAAACCCACACCATACTGATATAGAACACACTGCCAATATGGCACATTTGACTATACATTCACAATAAACAAAAAATAATAAAATGAGGAAAAAACACAATATACATAACAATGAGACAATGATGATAACATAAGACCAGCGCCAACGCGCGTTTCGGAGATCCTATATATCCAGTATAGGCTCCTTCTTCAGGGCGTGTTCGATAGGTCTTTTAAATAACAACATATGCCAAACATCATTTCATATCCGACATCATGTGGTGGGGGCGCTTTGCGTATATTCAAATATTGACAACTGTTGATACTGTGGGCACAAAAAACCGCAATGAGCATAATCCAAGTATCTTAAAGTTTAATTTAATTAAATAATGGCTGAAGTTGGGAACATGAAAATAGAAAAATGACACCCAAGAGGTCCACAGTCACCAGAATGTGAAGTTAATAAACCGAAAAATAAGTGTGAATCGATAGGTATTGGAAAGAGAAAAGTTCTAGATTCCCATCACCTAAATAGTGAAAAATACTACAAATGAATACATACTAGGAACCAGCATTTCAATCAACAGCCTTCGATATAGGATTGACTTTAAGAAGAGTGAAACTTTATTTATAATTCACTGGAATGACAAAGATAAGAATGATAAAGTGGCAGGATATATCGTTTTTGTTGTAGTTTATAGGTTTTCTCCCTGTACCTTCCTCACACATGTGAAACAGTCAGGGTCCCTCTATCGTTGTTTATTAGTACATCAAGTTCTTCACCAAGCCCCCCTTCTGATGATCTAGATGTCACTTGGAAGCCACAAACTGAGTCTGAGAGGGAAACACATCACAAGAGCAGGCATGGGAAAAGGAAGGTTCCAGAAAGCCTTACACTTATGGATGTTGATGTAGAAGAGCAAGATGATGAGGATGATGATGAGCCAGTCATCACAAACATCACTCCCGGGCCTGAGGAGATGGAGACCAACATTTTTACACTATCCAAAATGGATGCGAGGGATGTAGCACGCATACCTCCAACACAGGTAACACCAACACGACCTCCAGCTTCCATATTTACATTAGCAAAGGGCCGGCAGCGTCCTACATCCAGCACAACAAGCTCCACCTCAGCAGAAGTAGGTAGTGGTCCTGCACAGAGTCAAATTCAACACACAACCTCCAGTTCATCCGGCATTGGGAGTGGGAGTGGCCCCTCCAGCAGGAGACAAAAGTTAAGCTCCCCAGTGTGGGACTTCTTTACGGTTAGCGGAAAGGAGGAGAACATTGCTGTATGCTCCGTTTGTCAAACCTCTGTTAGTCGTGGAAAGCTTGGTACAAACTATGGTACCGGAGGCCAAATGACCCATCTGAAAAAACACCACGCAATCCAGTGGGAGGAGCACCTTAGGCTCATCAAAACTGGAACCATTGGTGTTGGGCTTAAACGAGTAGAAAGTCCACTCACGGTGGCACAGGAAGAAGAGGGAGACATTCTCTGTGGTAGTGGTACACAAAGTAGCCCTGTCCCCAGCACTGCAGTGGTAACGCCCACATCCTCAGCCACATCTCATTGGCACAAGGGTAAGAGTCAGCCTGAGACACCAAGGAGCACTGCTGGCCCAAAAAGTGCGACGTTGACCACAGGAAGGAATACCATGCAGCCTACCATTCTGAGCATGTTTGGTAGGCCGGAGGGGCAGTACAAACGCAACCACCCAATAGCACGTTTGTAGAATGCAAAGCTGGCAAAAATGTTAGCACTGGACCTTCTCCCTTTTTCTTTTGTTGAAGGGGTGGGTTTTCTTGAGTTTGTGACCACCATCTGCCCAAAATGGAAAGTTCCCAGCCGCTACTATTTCGCAAGAGTTGCTGTTCCAACACTACATCACGACGTGCTGGAAATGCTTGGAAAAGCATTAAAACAGAGTGCTGTTCAGAGTATACACCTGACAATAGACATGTGGACCAGTTGCCAAGTCACTGATTACATGTGCATCACTGCACACTGGGTCTCTTTTTCGGGTGTTAAAGATAAGATATCGGACGGTGTTGTTGACACCACTGAGATTTTTAAAGACACTCGCAAACATGCAACTGTAGCCATGTTTGCAATGGAGAAATCTCATACTGCTGTTAACATTTTGGATGAGTTTAACAGCAAGGTGTTTGAGTGGCTGCGACCAAGAGGTCTTACCATTGGTTTTGTTGCCACGGACAATGGCAGTAATGTAGTTAGGGCCATGAAAGATGGTGGCTATTTCAGGGTGCCATGTTTGGCACACTGCATTAACATTGTTGTTCAAGACTTTCTGAAAAATGAAAGCAAAGTCAGCAGCTTACTGACCACCTGCAGAAGAATATGCACACATTTCAACCATTCTTTTAAAGCCCGGAAGGAGCTGAGGGTCATTAAACGTGACCATAAAATGCCAGTCAAAGCACTCATCCAAGAGGTGCCAACACGTTGGAACTCAACGTATTACATGCTTGAGCGTCTGTTTGAGCAGTACATACCACTTAATGCTTATGTCATGAAAAGGTCAGGGGATCCTACAGTGAAAGGCATGAGAGTTGAGATGACCCAATGGGACCTTGTCAAAAGCCTGACAGAGATGCTACTTCCTTTTGAGGTCTTCACACGTGAAGTGAGCAGGGAGGACTGTACTATGGGCCAAGCTACCCCATTGTTGTAAATGCTAGAGCAACAGCTGAAGGAGGTGTCAGAAATGTACGCAGGTGTGGATGACAAAGTAGACGCACATTATTTGGCAGACACCTTATCCGCTCGCTTATCTCACAATACAAGGATTCAAAATAACATTCTGTCACATCCACATTACATTACTGCCTCAATTTTGGATCCACGTTACAAATTATTGCTGCGCAGTAATGAAGTCATTCCTTTTTCAGAAGTGAATGTTGCCCGGTACAAAACTTTGATGGCTGAGGAAGCCACTGAGTTTGAAAACGAAAGGATCTCCATTAAAGGCCCGCCCCCCCCAGGGCCGAAAAAGTACTGCAGGGCACCCAGAACAAAGTTCTACTTCAGAGGCCAAGAGCAGTGCGTCTGCCTCCCAGCAGTCAACAACACTGCCAGCAATAACATCAACAGCACCAACAGGATCATCAGGCACATTTACAAAAACGGCAGGTGATTGGTTTCTACGGAAAGGGTATTGCACATCCATGACTGATGCAAAGGCAAATGAGGCCCAGGAAATCGGAGCACCCCTGAACATTGAGCGGATGGTTCAGGCCTATCTAGATGACACAACAGAGGTCTACATGGAGCAAAGCCCATTGGTGTATTGGTATGGGAAAAGAAGCCAATGGCCAGTGCTCAGCAGGCTGGCAATTAAGTATGTGGCTTGCCCTGTTGCAAGTGTCTCTTCAGAGCGTGTTTTCAGTGCTGCTGGTGCCATTGTTACTGTCAAAAGGACCAGTCTCTCGCCCAAAAGTGTTGAGAGGTTAACCATGATCAAAATTAATCAACACTTTATACCACCAGACTACAAAATACGTGAATCACAGGAGGAAGAGGAGAGCGATTTTGATGACATAAGTAGTGGGTTGTTAGACGTACTGTTGTCCGCACCACCAGAGTTTGAGGACGAGCTCCTCTTCCCTGACAAGTAGGCTTTCAAATTGGTCTCCCTTCCTTTATTTGTGTGTGACTGTGTGTATCTGTTTTTCTGGTTCAAAATCTACATTCACAACAAATCCATCAACAGTCTCCTCTTTTTATTTCCCTATTGGAGTTGCACGTCTGTGCATAACTGTCCACTCCAATCCTCAGGGTCCTGCTCCATGTTCCTTACTCTCCCTAAGTACATTTCAAGCAAGTCAGACATTGGATGGAGATGGAGAATAGTACCATACAGGTTGCCTCTAACAGTCCCTCCATAAGAAGTGAAACGTGACTCCACCTATATTCCATTTTGTTTCCAATCCGAAAGAAACTCATCACTGACTGGCAGAAGGCTAGGCAGGCATCAGATCAGACAGCCAAAGAGAACACCAAGACAGGTAATGAGTGATTATTGTGAATGATGGTGGCATGCATTGCATTGGATGCTGGCTGACTACGAAGAATTGTGCATGCCATGAAGTAGAACTATACTAGTTTATCGACAAAGTAAAAGTGACTCAGGTGTGGTGACAGTTAATGTTTCCTTGTTGTTTAATAATGACCACATTGCAGTGGTAGACTGCAGGTGCCGGCCAATATCCGTTGCAATTTGGTAATATGGAATATATTATAAACTTAATCAGTCACTACAGACTGAGTTGGTGTTGGAGAATACGTACCACACGGTCTCCATCATGAGGATGCTGAGCATACTGTCTTTGCACACAGTCAGTTGGATTGGAGAAAATTGATGGAATAACTGCGTTTCTTGGGCTGACTTAAAAGGTAAAAAATTTGAACAAGAACCACAGCAGACCTAGGCTAGATATCCGTGTAGTGGTGTGGACTGGAGTAGAGTGTAGTGGTATGACGGACAGTGGCACATTGATTTAGTCACTTCATTGTGAAAATTCTAGGTTGCTGGAGTGCATATGACATTTCTCTGGCTCGGTCAAAATGTAAGTAAGGGGTAGGGTGCCTGGCCTGTGCCGCGGTTCTCCTGTTCTGTGGCTGTGCTGGCTCCTCAATCCTGTCCCGTTGTTGTTGTACCTTAATGCTGTAGAGTAGACACTATGTAGCCTATCCAAGCTGCCTCAGTCTGAAAGTGTTCTCTCCAGAGTGTTGTCTTGCACTCCACTGTAATTGAGTTTATTGTTGTAAATGCTGTAATTTTTCAAGACCCCGTTTGTTTTTTCATCTACACTTACAGGCCGGCCTTTACCCTGTGCTACAGTGGGAGAAACGACTCACAGTCACACGTACCTTACCAATCCGCATCAGGCGTTTCATGGGCTGACTTAAAAGGTAAAAAGTTTGAACAAGAACCACAGCAGACCTAGGCTAGATGTCCGTGTAGTGGTGTGGACTGGAGTAGAGTGTAGTGGTATGACGGACAGTGGCGCATTGATTTAGTCACTTCATTGAGAAAATTCTAGGTTGCTGCAGTGCATATGACATTTCTCTGGCCCGGTCAAAATGTAAGTAAGGGGTAGGGTGCCTGGCCTGTGCCGCGGTTCTCCTTTTCTGTGGCTGTGCTGGCTCCTGAATCCTGTCCCGTTGTTGTTGTACCTTAATGCTGTAGAGTAGACACTATGTAGCCTATCCAAGCTGCCTCAGTCTGAAAGTGTTCTCTCCAGAGTGTTGTCTTGCACTCCACTGTAATTGAGTTTATTGTTGTAAATGCTGTAATTTTTCAAGACCCCGTTTGTTTTTCCATCTACACTTACAGGCCGGCCTTTACCCTGTGCTACAGTGGGAGAAACGACTCACACGTACCTTACCAATCCGCATCAGGCAGGCAGTGGTACCCAAGATTGATGTGCGGAGTGTCCATGGAAGGGAGGACCAAGAGGAATGACGAGAATGATGCAACTCCACATTTGGACCAGGATAATACAGTAAGTTTAGTATCATCATTCGTCTTTACATTCATTTGCTTGCTTTTTTCTCTTCAATCATTACGACTGTGTGTTGTGGTTTGTTTGTTAATTGATCCAACTTTTTTTTAATTTCCTTAGCTAGCTTGAAAAATAAAAGTAAGCCCGGTACAGCATTTAATTGGGTTCAGTCTGAGCTCTGAGGGCGGCAGACAGGCAAGGCAAATTTCAATTTCGTCCCTGACTGTACAGTCTCATTGGGTCATAGTAGTTATAGTACAACTCATTATCATTAACCATCAAGTTATCCTCCTCAGCATGCATGCATTTGCTTTCTCTCACTTCATACTTTGATTTCTTTGATAATGGATCATGGTCGTCTTACAAGATTTTGTTTTACTTTTGTTGTGTCCATGCATATTGTCTGTTTTTCTTTCTCAAACCTTTGCCAAAACCCCACTTCCCATCCAATCATCAATCCCTAACCCTCTTCCCCCGGGCTGTGTGATTTATATTGAGGTGTGATGTGATGACTATGTACACCAGTTGATCACACGCTTGCTGGGGCAGATGTGGTGAAAGCAACACTAATTGAATTTCGACTAAGGCAGGGCAAGGATCTTCTTCTGCTTGACCACCCATGCTGTAGTTTACTTTGTGTTCTGTTCTACTACTCCTCCCAGAGTATGTCAAGTGACTTTCTCTTTCTATTTTCAAACGCTATTGCCAGTGTCTACTACTACCACCACAATAATGGCATCTACTCCGTCAATTTGGGAAACCAACCATGCAGCCATCAGTGTGCCAAACTTCATCATCAATCACAGGTAAGATAAGTTTGGTGGGAGGTATGGACTAGGAGGAGAGACTGACAGTACTATTATGACAATTAAAAATAACTCAGTGAGGGCCCGGGGTACTGCATCTATCGGTTTGTGTGTTACAAAATCGGCAGATCTTTTAAATCAAACACTGGCTGTGGGCATGCAGCAGCACGGAAACAAAGTAAACAACCATGTAACTTACATTGAATTCGGAAAACTGTAACCCACCACAAAACATTAACATCGTATAAATAAATAGTAAGTATATTTTTAATGTCCCCTAACAAAAATAAACTATCCCGCTCTGACCTAACCCACCCCCCTCCCTAACCCCAGCGAAACGAAACGAAACGAAAGTCCAAAGTCCCAATGTCCGGAGAAATCCCCAACGCCCACAAACCCACCCACCAACAAAAGGAATTTAAAAAGGGGCAAACGACGAGGTCCTCTATTGTCGGCGGGCCTTAAGGTGTTTGTCCACCAGGATCTTTACCCACTCCTCCATGTTCTCCTCCAAGCGGGCCATCCGGCGGAGCAGCTTGCGGCGAAATGCCCTACAGTTACATCCAGGGTGGGGGGCAGCAGTGCTGGAAATAGAGGCGCGGCGGCGGGCGGATGCCGGACCACGGTGCCGTGAAAGTGGAGGCCGGGCCTGACTGGGGCCCGGGGCATTGGAGGAGGCTGCAGCTGCAGCCGCCTCCTCCTCCTCCTCCTCCTGAGCCACCAGCCGGCGATAATGCTCGCAGATGGCCTCCAGTTTCCGGCGCCGGGCCCTAGCGGCCAACTCCTTCCTTGATGGTTTAGTGGAAGGAGTATCATCTATATCAAGAAAGAAAAAGAACATGTTGGAGCCAATACTCTTAGCAAAACAGGAACACTAAAATCATTTAACACATAGTGTCAAAGTATCACTAGCAAGCACAGTTCATAACATTTGTGATTTGGTGGTGGGGTAAGTATCTCTAATCCTACTTCCTTGGACTCTAACATTTGTGACAGTTTCAGACATTATTTATAAATATATTCGTACTATGTATGTACTCCGGTACACCAGTCGTGCTGTTCTTATCTGTAGTTTAGCCCAATTACATAACCTTGTTGTAGGCGGCATGCCAGGTCCATCAGCTAAGCTTGCACCCAAGAGAAACAGATATGAACCACATGATGCAGACTCACGTTAGTTTTATTTACTACTACTGTCTGCATGTGGGGAAGCTCATCTTTTTGTCTGACACCTTACGGCCGTTGGCACTGGTCATACTCTGTTACATGAGGGCAAATGGCATGCGCAATTTCACTTACACCCTGCCATGGGTACTACAAAAAGGCTGACTATTTATCGGATCCAACGATCATTGCTTATATTCATATTATAGATGCTGCTAGTGCTAATAGGATATACGACATCAGGTCGGTAGCGGTCGGTGGTGGGAGTGCTGCCGGTCGGTGACGTGGGAAGGTGCAGGGTGGGGATAGTAAACGATGGATTAAGTACATTCACAGGTAATTTAAGAATACATTAAAAAAAAAACATTGCTGCACACAGTAGCACACACTGCATCGCATTCGGCGGTGCAGTGCGCACCTTGAAAATAATTTTATTTATTTTTATGTTGATTACCTGTATTCGCCAGTGCCACCCACCCGTCCCCTCCCCATGTCACCGCCCGCCAACAATCCCACCACCAACCGCTACTGCAGAGGGTACTTTGCTTTCATTGATTGTGTAACCAATATCCATAAACAGATAGGCCACCCTTTGCAGGCTGGCTGCCCCAATCGAAAATACATTAATAATAATAGGTAGGGAGTGGTCCCCAGAGTGGGAGGAAGGGGTTTCCGCTTCATAATATATGATGTGCTTGCAAACTACTGCAAGTGTACTGTATGCTCATAATACTACCTTCATTCCCCTAGGCTTTGCTACTGTCGCGCAGTTTCTTTTACACTTTCTTCAAAGTAAGAATCTCCAGTGACACTTTCCACCTATACTGTCTCTTGGTGATAGTACATCCAGGCATACATCCATTAAAGTAAATGTCTATCCTTTTTTATATATCTCTTAACAAACCTTAGTTGGTTTCACCAACAAACACCCATGCTTCTGCTCCTTCCTTCCCTTGGCTTTGAGTTTGAACCAAAAACACCGCTGATTCTTGCTATCTAGTACTATCCACCCATACTGTGTCGCCCACCCAGGCAGGCATTCTTTCACCTTCCACCCATCCTTCAACAACCCATGCATCTGATCTTATTACTATCAGCCACCTATGCATGCTTCCAACAACATATCCTTCTCTGCCAGTCAGGCATATTGTTTATCTCGCCCGTCCTTCCACCCTTAGTGCTTTCCCTCTTTGTTCAACACATCCATGAAGGTCATCTGATCTGAGTTTGTCTTCTCCATAAAACATTCACAGCTGATTTTGGAGTCACATAGAAGAGGCCATTGGTTACTCTACTCACGCTGGTAATGCTACGTAAAGGGTGTCTTCTTCAACCGTTGTATAATAAGTCGCACAGTATAGTGAAATAGTGAACACAGTTCCATCTAGCTGTAATGTCAAGAAGTAATGAATATAACTTACCGCCGCCGGCCACTGCTGCTGGATCCCCCCTGGGCCCTGTGTCTCCTGCAGGTGCCGCCAGTTCGCCTGCCCCCTCCGGAATGGCCGCATCGCTGGCCCCGACGGCACTGGTGGATGGTAGTGTGCCTAGAAAAAAGCATCACAAATTTTTTAGATGCCTGTAAACCTCCCCCTATTTTAAGTGTTCACTTGGAACATTGAAAAAAAAGTTAATGCGATGCAACATACATCAGCACTAGACAGTAAGTACAGTCAGTAGACAGACACTAGTAGGATATGGTTCCACTTCCTAGGGTCATGTAGTCCTACTCTACTCTTTTGAAAGTTAGCCTGAGCCATGAGTAACCCTTTTGGATTCATCATGTCGACTACTACTCTTTTGGTGCATATTATACCTGCCAGCTTATTGACATGTGCAGTAGATGCCTTTGAGGCCACTTGACTGTTGCGTACAAGTGAAGAGGTCGAAAAAAAACCAACTTATTGACTTTGTTTAGTTTATATTGCTTAGCCAGCACACATACATGTTACACTTTTTGGCATGCCTGCAAAATGCTAGCATTCACCAGTATACTATCTAACGCCTAACTCGCAGCGTTTTTCTCATATATCATAGGCGGAAGATTCCCTTCTACAAACCAGAGATTTACAGAGCATATTGGATGCAAGATGATGTAACCAGTATTTCTACGTTCTACGGTGAGGGGTCTTCCAGAATTCAAAAGATCTTGGCTCTTGTTCTTGTTGTCAATCATGCACTTGTAAATGTTTACTGTTTTAATGTAAGGCTTTTTGCTGGCTTATTGACTATGGCTGTAGTAAATTAAATTTCATATTAACGATGTACAGAGTTTGATACTTGTTTCAAATAAACCTTTTGAACTTACACATAGACTCTGTGGTATTTGGTGTGGTGGAGTGGACTTACACAAGTGTGTGAGCAAAATGGTGTTTGTTATTATGTTCTCGGTTGTCTCTGTCTCAGTCATCATCAACATTGTGTATCGTCTTCATGGGGGGGGTCGGGAGTGGGACCCTAATGTGAGACACTATAGCTAGTCGGTCAGGGGATCCTGGGTTCTTCGGACTGAGGTGTGATCAGTAAGATCCAACCTCCCATCAGCATCAACATCCTATTTTGTTGTGCATAGTTCTGTATGTGGCTCTGCAGAATCCTAGACAATAGTAGTATCATGTACTATCCGATCAAAAATACTAGTCAAATATCTGGTTGGGCATTTTGTTTGTGGTAATTGTCAAAGCCTCAACATTGAGAAGACTTGAAGAGGACAACCCAAAGGACAGGACCCAGTGGCTAGAGCTATTGGTCAATCAGAGTTTTATTGTTGCAAAGAAAACCTTCTATTAAAGAGTGGGCAACTGTGCAAGCTTCGCTACACACAGAGTAATAATAGTAATAGTAGTAGTAGTATTAGTAGTACAGAGTCATAGCAGAGGGAGTTAGAAGCAACTTAGAGGCAGGGATAAACAGAATTAGTAAACAGATAGTCAAGGTCAAAGAAGTAAACTTTTGTAAAAAAGAGATTCAGAAAGTGGAACCATGATTTAGAGTTTGGGAAAAAAAGATGCAGTAACATAACATTTAGGGAAATATAAATGTCAATCTAACCAATGGAGGACTTACTGGGGCCAGCTGCAGGAGCCTCAGTAGAGGAGCGGTCCTGGGGTTCCCCCGCCGACTCCGACCCCGTCTTCTTGCCCCTGGGTGGTGCTGATGATCATGTAAAATATAATAAAGAAAGAGACCAACATTAAGGAGTGCTGTGAGAAAAATAATAAATCATTTGGAAAAATAAGTCAAAGAACATTTTAGGAAACAACAAGTGCAATAAAATTGACCTATCTAATCAGATGGATCGTCTACTTATTTATGAACACTCCAGTTTTCCATGATCATTCTGATTCCAAATACTAACAAAGCCTAGTAAGTACCACCTGACCTACACCACCTATTCCAGACGGGCCAATTGTTCACTAAGTCTGCACTTCAATTTTTTTCAGCCATCAAATGCATAGATGAGATGGAGGACACATGCATAGTTGCATACATTAGTGCATACATACAACAAATTGTGGGTTGGTTGCATAATTCTGATCTAGTTCTGCTACTGACTGACCATGCTAAGCCTACCACTCACTAAACAAAGTACAAAAGGTTCGACGGAGGACTGGGGTAAGCAGCACTCAGTGACAGAGGATGCGTCACGCAGACCACATAAAACAATTAGTAACTACTACTAACAAACTAAACATAGTATCCAATATCCATCCACCACTATTTCACAGTAGGACAATGGAAGGACTAGAGTATCTCTAGCAAATCGCATTACCTATCTTCAGTTCTGTAAAGTAAACTCTTACATAATCAGCATCAGCACAAGCTAGCGCAAACTAAGTTGCAAACAAGTAAGAGTACCACCGTGCACCTGGGTCCTTAAATCAAAGAACATTTTGCTTTTTGGAACGTAATTTACCAGCAACGCTTGGCACGCAGCAGTAATCTTGTTGTTCATCTAATTTAATATACACAATCAGTTACTCACCAAGCCCGACGACCTCGACACCTAGCAGGTCCAACAGGTCCTGTTCCCGGTCCAGGATGTCGGACCACCGGTGGGCTAGCTGGTTGTGGGTGCGGCGGATCCCAGTGCACCGGAACACGGCCCGGCGCACCTTCGCCCACCGACGGTGCCGCTCCTGGGTAGCGTACCCGGAGCCGGGCCTGCCGCCTGCTGCCAAGGTCAAGGGGAGGAGGCGCTGGATGAAGAAAACAAGAGCCGCCACCTCCTCCTCCCCAAACAGTTGCCGGGCCTGCACCCCTGCAGGACGCATTCTGCCGCAAGGCAGGCGGCGCTTCTCTGCGCCTGCAGGTCCTTTGCCCTTGGGACTTGGTGTGCCCTTGGCCATGGTTCTGGGGTGGGTGGGAGGCGGAAAAGAAAAGTCCGAAGGGGAAAAAAAGTTAGGGGGAAGAAGATAGAAAGAACTTTATAAAAGTAACAAAAACACAGTAAAAGTAGAAATAAAATGCAAAATATAAACTGAGGCAAACAGAGAGATAGATAATAACAAAAAAAAGTCAGGAAAAAGGCTTTAAAGACAAAGGATTGCTAAGATAAAGGGAGGATACAAAAGTAGGCCCAGAAACATGGCATAGAGTGAAAAACAAGATGGCCACGCCCATTCGCAACCGCGTGGGTAAGTTCGCGTGATATTTCTCGCGAACATGTACTATTCATCGCGAACAAGTAACATGCGCTCCCGAACACGTCAATGCACATCGCGAACACGCTATCCGCGACCCGGAACAGGAAATAAGGCATCGCGAGTGGGCGGGACTATAGAAAAACAAGATGGCCGCGCCCATTGGCGACCGCATGGGTAAGGTCGCGAGATATATCGCCCGAGCATGCAAACAGCTCCCCGAACATGCTTACCGCGCTCGCGAACAAGAAAAAGCCATCGCGAACAGGTTGCCACAAGCAACTACGCAAGCTCGCGAAGCTTCGCGAAGGTCGCGTAGTGCAATGACACCTTCGCGAAGCTTCGCGAAGCTTCGCGAAGCGCGACTACGCGAACTACGCCCAGGCCTACATAAGGCCATTCGAATCACAGGACTACCATTCTAAAATCGCACTCTACGCTGATGATATCATCATCTATACTAGTGACCCCAATACTGCTATCCCCTGGATTGCGATCTTGTTACAGGAGTTCGGCTTATTGTCAGGATATTTAGTTGACTCGGATAAAACAGAAATATTGTGTTGGAATACAGCATATAGGCGAGGCCCTGAGAGTGGGAAGTTTAAATATCTCGGGATAAAAATAGTGAAGGATCTGAAGAAAATACCTCTTTTAAATCTGGTCAAAATTGAAAAAGACATGGATTACCTCTTTGCTAGGTGGAAAAACCTTCCCATGACGATCTATGGAAGAGTTAACCTAGTAAAGATGTTGGTCCTTCCTAAACTGACATATCTTTTTAACGCGAGTCCTCTAACTTTCCCACAAAAAATCATCAGTAAAATTCAGGGCAACATTGGAAGTTTTATATGGGGGCAAAAGAGTGCTAGATTATCTTGGAAGAAACTAAGAAGGAAGATTCTGAAAGGTGGTTTAGCTTTACCAGATATTAATTGGTACCTAATGGCATTTCAGTTTAAGGGTACTAGGATGCTATTAACAACTCTGGTAGAGACTAAATGGGGCAGACTTTTGGGGGAAATGGTATCAGCTGAGGGAGGAAATGGGCACGGTGGGTTTTTGTATAAATTTGGAGCCCCCAGATTTTTTAAACGTGTACGCCTCAAAGTTTTAAAAACCGCTTTGTCTAATTGGTACAAAATGAGGCGAATTCTGGGTATAGGCTACTTCTCCAACTTTGCTCCAATATGGGACTCACCGGGGACTCCAGAATGTTTGAAGGATAGTCTAGCGGCCCCTATAAGGAAGGCTGGTCTGTGGAAATGGTCGGACTTGGTTGATTCAGAGGGGGTATTCCCATGGGAGCTGTTAGAGGTCAAGATTGGCCCCACCCTTTCAAGGTTCAAATACCTTCAGTTAAGATCATGGTACGAGGCAGAAGTGAGTGAAGTTAAAGGGAATTGGGACCTGGAGCAAATATTTCAAGATCCGCTTCCAAGGAAAAAAGAAATATCGCTTTGGTATGCAAACTTGCTGGAAGCGGAGGATAGAGAGATCCCCTCACAAGCATTGGTGTGGAGCTCTCTCTCCCAAGCCTACCCCATGGAAGATCATTTTGAATCCTCTCTTAAATTACTATACAGATTTATAAAGCCAGCTAGGATAAAAAAAAATCATTTATTTGTGCTGAACAGGCTTTATTATACCCCGGCCAGAATTGCTAGGTTCGCTCCGGCTCCGACCCCACAATGCCCTAGATGTAAAAATGACAAAGCTGGCGATATTCACATGTTTTTTGACTGTATAGAATTGTGTCTATTCTGGATGAATGTGGGGGATATCTTGACATCCATTTTTAACATTGAACTGGAAGTTCATGTAATTCTCGTGATTTTTGGCTCAAATGATCGCATTAAGGAAGCATTGTCACAACCAGAAATGGGATTATTACTATATCTTATTATTCTGGCTAGAAGGGAGATCTGCCTAAGGTGGAAAGACCCGATTCCCCCCAACAGAGAAAACTGGGTAAAAGCTGCGCTCAACATGGCATGTTTGGACCAGGGAGACAGGACAGAAGTAGATGGAAACATCTGGTCTCCCCTTTTAGAGTGGGGAGGCCGCTTGCAACTGATCAATCGGTAGAGCTATAGTGACCGAATCCTGGTCCTGGTCCAATGATTACACCTATCCTCAACAGCGTGAGGAAGCACAAGGGGGGCAGAGACCTATGCAGTGAGCCGAAGGGCGCCCAGATCCTTAACTCTCGGTTTGTAAAATCTGCCTTGGTTTAAAGGTGAGATGAGGACAAAAAAAAATAAATAAATAAAAAAAAAAAAAAAAAAACAAATAGAATCACACTGTGAGTCTGTGTGCATTTGGGAACCACTCTGAGAGAAGCATTTGGGTACTTCATATCTTTGCATACACGTAACTGCTTAAAAACCTTTCCTGTTCTCAAGCTTTGGTAGAATTAGAAGCCAGTCATTGCTTATGTATTCACCCAGGAACTCTCCTTGCAATACAGTAAACATTCAGTTAATATCCAAGTAGTAATGGAGTGAGGCAGGCCTTAGCACATGGATTGATTCAAACGCCTATCCACTATGCATGCAGTCCTCTAACCACCTACACACTTGTCTTTCACACCTTCAATTCCCCAGTCAATATCCATACACTTCCAGCAAACACCCTGTCACTCCCCTTGCACTCCTCTACTGATCCATTCATCACCATGTACTAATCCATTTACTGCGCCAAAACCCAACCACTTATAAATTCACCCAGGCACTCTCCTCGCAGTACTCTAATCATTCAGTCAGTACCCAGGTCCTCATGCAGTGACCATGCCTTAGCACATGGACTGCTTCAAACCCCTATCCACTATGCATGCAGTTCTCTAACCATCTACACACTTGTCTTTCATACCTGCAATTCCCCAGTCAGAATCCATACACTTCCAGCAAACACCCTGTCACTCCCCTTGCACTCCTCTAGTGACCCATTTAGCACCATGTACTAATCCATTCACTGTACGAAAATCCAACCACTTATAAATTCATCCAGGCACTCTCCTTGCAGTACTCAAATTATTCAGTCAGTACCCAAGTACTCATGCACTGAGCCAGGCCTTAGAACATGGACTGCTTCAAACCCCTATCCACTATGCAGGCAGTCCTCTAACCACCTACACACTTGTCTTTCACACCTTCAATTCCCCAGTCAGTATTCATACAGTTCCAGCAAATACCCTGTCACTCCCCTTATAGTTCTCCAGTGACTCATTCAGCATCATGTAGTAATCCATTTACTGCGCCAAAACCTAAACCTAAACACTTATAAAGTCACCCAGGAACTCTCCGTGCAATACTGTATACATAGTAGTTAATATGCAAGTAGTAATGGAGTTAGGCAGGCCTTAGCACATGGATTGATTCAAATGTGTTTCCACTATGCATGGAGACCTCTAATCACCTACACAACTGTCTTTCAGACCTTCAATTTCCCAGAAGTATCTATAAACTCCAGTAAACACTCTTTCAGTCCACTTGCACACCTCTAGTGACTCATCCGGCACTATGTACTAATCTATTCACTGCGCCAAAACCCAAAAACTTAAAAAGATTAAACCAGGCCCTCTCCTTGCAGTACTGTAATGATTCAGTCAGTAGTAAGTACCCAGGTAATCATGCAGTGTCCGAGGTCTTAGCTCATGGACTGTTTAAACGTCTATCCAAAATGCATGCAGGCCTCTAGTCACCTACATACTTGTCTTTCACTTCTTCAATTAACTAGTCAGTATCTATATACTTCAATAAACACCCTGTCACTCATCTTGCACTCCTCCAGTGACTGATACAGTACCATGTACTAATCTATTCACTGTGCCAAAACCCAAAAACTTAAAAAGATTAACCCAGGCACTCTCCTTGCAGTACTGTAATGATTCAGTCAGTACCCAGGTAATCATGCAGTGTCCGAGGTCTTAGCTCAAGGACTGTTTAAACGTCTATCCACTATGCATGCAGGCCTCTAGTCACCTACACAATTGTCTTTCACTTCTTCAATTAACTAGTCAGTATCTATATACTTCAATAAACACCCTGTCACTCATCTTGCACTCCTCCAGTGACTGATCCAGTACCATGTACTAATCTATTCACTGCGCAAAAATCGAAAAACTTAAAAGTTTCACCCAGGCAGTCTCCTAGCAGTAGTCTAATGATTCAGTCAGTACCCAGGTACTCATGCAGTGAACCATGCATTACCACATGGACTGCTTCAAATGTCTATCTAGTATGCATGCAGGCTTCTAACCTACATACACTTGTCTTTAACAGCTTGAGTTCCCCAGTCAGTATCCATGTACTTCTAGCAAACACCCTGTCACTCCCCTTGCACTCTTCCAGTGACTTATTCAGCACCATGTAGTAATGCATTCACTGCGCCAAAACTGAAACACTTATAAATTCACCCAGGCACTCTTCTTGCAATAGTCTAATCATTCAGTCAGTACCTAAGTACTAATGGAGTGAGGCAGGCCTTAGCACATGGATTGATTCAAACGCATTTCCAATATGCATGGAGGCCTCTAACCACCAACACAATTGTCTTTCAGACCTTCAATTTCCCAGTCAGTATCTATAAACTCCAATAAACACCCTGTCACTCCAATTGTACACCTCCACTGACTCATTTGGCACTATGTACTAATCTATTCACTGCGCCAAAACCCCAAAACTTAAAAAGATTCACCCAGGCACTCTCCGTGCAGTACTATAATGATTCAGTCAGTACCCAGGTAGTAATGCAGTGATCCAGGTGTTAGTCCATGGACTGTTTCCAACGTCTATCCACTATGCATGCAGGTCTCTAGCCACCTACACACTTGTCTTTCACACCGTCAATTCCCCAGTTAGTATTCATACAGTTCCAGCAAACACCTTGTCACTCCCCTTATAGTTCTCCAGTGACTCATTCAGCACCATGTAGTAATGTATTTACTGCGCCAAAAAACAAATACTTATAAATTCATGCAGGCACTCTCCTTGCAATACTCTAAACATTCAGTCAGTAGCCAAGTACTAATGGAGTGAGGCAGGCCTTAGCACATGGATTGATTCAAACGCCTATCCACTATGCATGTAGGCCTCTAACCACGTACACAATTGTCTTTCACACCTTCAATTCGCCAGTCAGTATCCATACACTTCCAGCTGACACCCTGTCAATCCCCTTACTCTCTTCTAGTGACTCATCCGGCACCGTGTAGTAATCTTTACTGCACAAAAACCCAAACCCTTAAAAGATTCATTCAGGTATTATCCTTGCATTACTCTAATGTTTCAGTCAGTATTCAGGTACTCATGCAGTGAAGCATGCCTTTTGACAAGGACTGTTTGAAGTAACTATCCACTAGGTATATAGTGGTCTAACCAGTTTTACACGTGTGCATCAGGCCTACTTTGCCACAGTTACTATGCATACACTCCAGCAAACACACTGTGACTGCTGTTAAAAACCCATAGTGAATCTTTTAGTAGCATGTAGTGATCTATTCAATGAAGTAAAATTCAAACAACTGTGATTTCACTCAGTTTCTCTCCTTATAGTAGTGTAATCATTCAGTCAGTTAGCATGTAGTCTTTCAGTGAGGCAGGCTTTAGGGCATGAACTGCTTCAAAGTAGTATGCACTATGCATGTAGTGTTTTAACCATTACTTCCAAGGTCCTCCACAAATGGGCCAAATGATGAATGCACAACCATCACCCTCTCCTTTTTTAGGACGGGACGCCAGAGGGCAAGAAGAAAAGGAGTTACTTGGAACGAGCAAGAGGGACAAATACATACCCGAAGCATGACCAAGGAACAACCAGGAACCAGTTCGACGAGTCGCTGGTAGTCAATCTTACGGAAACCATACTTACCAACGACCAAGAAATTGTTCTCAACAAGGGTTTGGGCTTCGTCCCAACTCCACCGCTCGACATCTTCAAGTTGAAATGTGAACTAGCAGAATTCTGCAGGAAAATTAAACTTAAGACATTCTTTAAGGACAAAGAAACACAACCCAAAGAAAGCGACACAAATCTGAGGCCCAAATCTACACTCAATCCACCCGCACATCTTGTACCAGTTGAAATCCAAGCGTTCGAACAAGCGATCATGCAAGAAGTAGACAATCTAAGTACCAACAGCAGAAAACCATACGTGAACCTATCAAGAAAGGAACAAAGAGCGCTGGATGAATTAAGCAAAAAGGACAACTTGATTATAAAACCAGCGGATAAAGGAGGAGCAATTGTCCTACTAACTAACCAAGGCTACAACCAACAATGCACTGATCTTCTTACTGACAGAAGATTTTACACCAAACTGACGACTGACCCTACCAAAAGATTACAAAGGACCGTCGAGCTGATGGTTGACGAAGCCGAAATCAACCAATGGATTTCGAAACTGGAGGCGGATTTTCTAAAAACCAAAACACCGAGAGTCCCTTATTTCTACTCTTTACCAAAGATTCATAAGAACAAAACTCCACCACCAGGACGCCCAATAGTGTCGGGAATTGGGTCAGTATTAGAACCACTCTCCCAGTTTGCTGACCAATTCCTAAAACCACTGGTACAAAAGACCCCGACATATCTGAAGGACACCCGTGATCTCCTGAACCTACTGGAAGGCCAGACCTACAACGAAAACACCATGCTCCTAGTAGGTTTAGATGTGGAGAGTCTCTACACCAGTTTACCTCAAGAGAAGACTCTTAATACTCTAGAAAACATCCTATTCTCTTGTGATTGGACCTATAGAACACCCAGACATTTCGTGTTGGAATGTTGCAGATTAGCCCTCACAGAGAATTACTTTGAATTCGAAGGGACCCTATTTGGACAATGCCACGGAACTTCAATGGGCAGTACATTTGCTCCGAGTGTAGCAGGACTGTATGTGAGCAACTTTGAGCATGAACACGTACAAACCCCCAACAACCCCTTCCACGAAAAAATCAGATTTTGGCGACGGTACATAGACGACGTGTTTATGATATGGGAAGACAGCCAAGAAGCTCTAAGAAACTTCCTGACTTGGATCAATATGAGGGATGACTGCCTCAAGTTTACACTAACAGCAGATAAACATCAACTGGACTTCCTTGATGTAACTATCTTTTCCATGAACGAGTCACTACACACCAGGACTTTCTATAAACCAACGGCCAGAAACAGCATTCTCTCCTATAAGAGTTTCCATCCTCGACCTTTAAGAGACAATCTCCCCTACAGTCAGTTCCTCCGCTTGAAACGAAACTGCAGTAATTTGGAGGATTATAGACAGCAAGCAAGAGATTTAGAACATCGACTCACCAAAAGAGATTACCCCATCAAAACGATAAGGAAATGTCAAAAAAGAGCTCGCAATCAACCCAGAGAGAATCTATTATCCACTGTACAACAAGAAGAACCCGAAGATTTAATGACATGTGTAACAACATACAACACTGAATCTAACACAGTCAAGAAAATCATTAATAAGAACTGGAGAATTCTAACCTCGAACACACTGAAATGGCCAAAACCAAGATTTGCCAACAAGAGAACCAAAAACATTAAAGACATTCTGGTCCACACGAGACCAAGGACTACGACCACAAGAGTAACTTTAGCAACAGCTTGGAACTTAAGTCCGGTAGTAGGTCACTACCCGTGTGGCTCCTGCTCAGTCTGCAAGTTAACTAAAATGACAAAAACTCTGCAACTTCTTCCCACCCTCAAATGGGAATTACGTAATCACACAAACTGCAACACCACACATGTGGTATACATGATTGTCTGTCCTTGTAACCTGAGATACATAGGTATGACTTGCCGAAAAGCCAAACAACGGATCATTGAACATCGCAGCAATATCTCATGCAAAAGGGCAACAACAAAAATGAGTAAGCACTTTATTGACACTAACCACACCCCTGAAGATTTGAATTGGGTAATCTTGGAGACCTTAGCTTTCAAAAACCACAATGTTGAACAAATACTTTTCGAAAAGGAACAACGCTGGGTCCATCGCCTGAAGACAGATAAAGAGGGACTGAACGATTCCATACCCTGGTCCACTCTCTGTAAATGATGACAACTATCTCCTCTGATTACATGAAGACCCGTAAGATTCATGAGAGGGAAACACGTAACATCAAGAAGGCCCTTCTTGCAATCATTATGAATCTAAAGGTGATAAATATCATCAACATAATATGGGCACACCCCCCATTTTGCTGTATGTAACATCGCCAACCAGAAATACCCACCGAAATGATCCTTTAATCTCCTGTCATCCCGATAAAAATCCTGATGTCCACAACGGCCCAACATATGTACCTTCAATGCAATACCACACACTTGAAACCAAATTTGACTTCTCCTTTCTTTAAAAATCATTCCTAGCGTTGTGCGTGTTATGTTGACAACCATATACTACATTGCCAACCAGTTTCAAACAACCTAATGCCAACCAAACCGAGAAGTCCCTCTTTGATTTTCGTAACGACGGCCTATTTAACGCGAGCCCACCCGAATGCACGTTATCCCAGGATAACGTCAGAGTCAGAACAAGTGGGTCTGCCGGAGGAACCGGTAAGCGACGCGGAAGCCGTCTCCTAAAAATAGCGCCAAACAGTGAGTAAGAAAACGAACTCTTTCCCCCTCTCCAACAGCAAGAGGTTTTCTACCACCTGACTAACATCCTGAAGAAAGATGTCCAAATCTAAAACAAGGTAATCTCCTTTTACCGAGAACTACTCCCATTAATCCAGATAGAGACTTCGCGTCTGTTCAGACAGCAATAGCCAATCTCTTTACCTTTTTACCATTTCTATATTAGTAATGAACGGAGAAAACACATACTGTTAATAGTCTATATAACGAAAACAATCAAGGAAAAGCGATGTGATGTTTACTTAACCTCTGTTTTTAACTCGACCGTAAATTCTTTCTTTCACCTAGTCTGTGTATGGCAAAGCGCCAGTGAAGCGCAATTAATACAGTACACTGAGACTGTTGGTTAAGAATATCCGTTTTAGCATTACCAAAGAGAGAACACTAGCAATTAATGTGTTGTTAGGATGTGATAATACACACTATTTCTTTTTTCACAGGAACAGATACTAAGAGATCTGACTCCTTACATCAAGGGTGGTGAGTACACTATAACCGCCCCCAGTATTCACAAGGTGAGCCCAGCATAGCTCCCCTTAATCTACCTTGGTCCTGACGAAAGCCTCTAGACTCTGCACGAGGCTGAAACATGTAGACCAGACTATAACCAGTGCATTAGACCAATAACTAGGTCTCCACATGCACGATTACGTTTTTAATTTCCCAAGTCAAATATCTCAAGAATAAAGGAAAAGAGTTTTGACAACGGGGTTTTTATTTCCAGAATCACTTTTTCACTGAGCACGAGCACACCCTCTTTTTTATTTCTCTGACCACTACTGTAGAACCAGTTGGTCTTCCTCCATGGGGAGGCAAGCATTTGGACAAAAAAAAACCAATGATAATGCTATTACGACACACGAAGGCGGAGAACCAACATATACCGCCCGAGACTTGTGTACTTATATGAGGGTTTTTTAACGACAACCATCCACGTTAAATGAGACCCTGGTACACAGGACAAGTGGTCTATTTCCCCCCTCATTATTGATTTTTTGTGTTTTAACCATTGTCACACTTGTGCTTCAGGGCTATAATTTCTTAGTCAGTATTTATATAACATGTGTTTGTGTAGTAATAGAAAAGTATAAATTATAAAGTTATTAATATAAATTTATTTGTGATTATTTTTTACAGATACTGTTTTTCACCATTAAAATAGAGAAATCATGCCGGAAAAAAAGAGAAAAAGAAAAGAACAGGGAAAGGAGAGTTACTTGAAGAAAAATCAACCACAAGTATTGAATCAACAAAATAATGTGGCTAAAAAGAAAAAATCTTCTGGTAAGATCACAAAGCAATTTATTAAAAATGTTTGTAGGACCAGACAGAATGTACAGAATGCTGAAACCTCTGAGAATGCTTCAACTAGAAAAAATATTCAAAATAATAGGAAAAGCAAAAAAGCAAATGGACAGTCAAAGGAGACGAAGTATGGTAAAAGAAGGCAAAATCAGTATAAGGAAATACGCAAAAATATATTTTACAAGAGAGTAGTACATAATTTGCTGAAAGATGTGAAGAAATATAAAAAGAGAGCTCTATTTTATAAAAAGAAGAAGCATATTGAATCCATTGTTGAAAAGGCATTTGAAGTAAAAAGGAAACTATTCATTTTAGTATTAAATAGAATTTGATCACTAGATAAACCAATCCATTTAATGAAGGCCAAAAGTATGAGGAAAAGAGTAATTAATAGAACACATTTTTGTGATTTTTTTGGGGAGAATGGAAACACAGTTCAAGTTCAGAGCCTTTCTTAAATGAAGAGAGTTATTTACAGAGCAATAATTTATTGCATGCAGTTGACACCAGTGGTCGAGGTTATGAGGTTAGAAATGGTTGTCCAATTGACAAAGAGAAAATGGTTATAAGAAATGCAGAAGAAGTGATAGCTGATGAAGTTCTAGGGAGACGTCCTAAACACCCTGTGTACACTTGGGATTACAGTAGTATTTGTAGTGTACGACAAGAACAATTGATAAATTATGTAGTTTGTTACGAGCATATAGTAAAAAAAGTGTTAAACAAAGATTAAGGTGTTGCAAGGACTAGACCCTTGCAGAGTGAGAAAAAATACTGGTTTGCAAGGTCATTCTCTGGCTTGTCTTTCTAGGAAAGTTTGTCAAAGTGTTTTTCACCATTTCAGGATGTTGGCAGTACATCATACTCAAATGCGGAAGTTAGTGAGAAGATTGTATTATGCAAAAAGTCCCGCACTAAAGTTAAATGAGTTGAACAGTGCTCTTTTGCGTGGGTCAGTATTAGATGTGAAGAAGGTTTGTGATGATATTGAGTTTTGTTACTTTGGTCCTCAGCAAGAAAAGTGCAGAAACTGACACATTAGTAGAACAAAATGTTGAAGACAATGTAGAACCCATGATTACAAAAATGTTTGAAGATCAAATCACAAAGTTTAAGGTAATTTCAGGTTAAAGACCAAATGTTTCTTGTATTTGTTGTTGGTGAAGTCACTATAAAAAGCAGTCAATCTGTATTTAAGAAGTGAAACAGAAAATAATGATAAGTGGAAGGAATTTGCAACTTATTTGTTGGTAGAGGATTGTTTTGATTTGGGATCTGAGCAGCGTATTTGCAAATATTGGTATAACAAATTAGATGAGAATAAAATGCCTGCTAGAGCTGTTCATAATAATCTAGAGTTGGTTGCTATTCCTCCAGAGCTGATAGATTTAAATACCTATGAGTCTATTCTCATTCAATGCGTGCACCCGTTTCAGGCTATTGTTCGTATGGAGCCTAAAACTGGTAAATTGCCTCCATCAGAGTTACAAAGAGGATTGAAAGGAAGAGTTGTGTATTTACCGTTAGATTTAAAGAAAAACATTGAAACTATTGGTGTAGACCATGCAGAAAATGAACCACTAGTCATTCTAGTTAATGGTGTTCCTACTAAAAATAAGAAAATCTGGCAAGAGTTAGTGGATGTTAGAAAAGTGCAAAAGGCATCATTGTATATGATAAAATATAATGAGTACTATAGAAATGTGTTTGTAGGAGAAGAAGAAATAGATTTAGCAGAAGATACTGAAACATTAAGTGGACAAATTTAAAAAGTGGACATGCCCCGATGTGAAGAAATCTATGAACATTACAGTGTACATCCACTTCATTCCAAAGAGGTGATGGGGAATACGATTGAGTTGTTCCAAATGAAAAAAGCAAGAGGAAGTCTCATGAGTGAATGGGAAGAGAGCTTGGAAGCTCGTTTTTTCCCGCAGTTGTTTCCAACAGGAAAAGGTGGATGATATGATGAATGTCCTGTGCAGATTACTGCATCTGAATATTGGACAACAAGATTATATGCAGAAGATCCAAGATTTCGACAATGTATCCCTTATATGTTTCATCTTCTGTTTGAAAGTGACTTGTCTGGACTTTCACATGCAGTAAATCACATTTTAAAAACTGGAATGCATCTGCAAAATGTAATTGCAAAGGATGTTTTGGATAAAGTGCATCAGAGAGATGATCATTTAGAATCTCAGTTGATTAATCTGATGGCATGTCAGCGTGGGACTAATGAATATTGGTACCGTCGTCATGGAGAACTGAAATGTATGCTACGGAACTTAGGAACTCCTACATGGTTCGCTACACTAAGCTGTGCTGAGTATGCTTGGGATGATTTACTTGAATTTCTTCGAGAGGCAAATTCCAATATTAAAATATTGAATACAAGAACCTGGAGAATTGTGCTCTTTGGATCCTGTTAATGTATGCAGATATTTCAATCATAGTTTTGAAGCTATGATGTCTTTCATCTGCAATAAAAAAAATCCTCCTCTTGGAGAAGTTGTGGATTTCTTTTGGAGAAAGGCGTATCAAGCAAGAGGTGCATCTCATATACATATGTTGTTATGGATCAAGGACGCCCCCAAATTTGGAACAGATTCAGATGATACTGTTTAGTCTTTCATTGAAGATTATGCCACATGTGCTGTACTCAATAGCAGAGAAGATAAAAACTTAAAACAACAAGCCTTACGATTCCAAAGCCATAGGTGTGGAAAATACTGTCGACGAAAGTACAAGTCAAAGGATAAGTTCTATACCAAATGTCGTTTTGGATTTCCACGTCCTGTATCATACAAAGGAAGAGTGAACAGTTTTATGTCAGCTGTGCAACATACCATCACAAGAAAGTCTCAGAAAAATACCTACAACTTAAGAAGAAGCGAAGAGTCAAAATACATAAATGACTACAATCCAGTTATTTTATCCATGTGGAACGCTAACATGGATATTCAGTATGTTGCAGACAATTCCATTGCTGTTGCTCGATATGTAACGTCCTACATTACTAAATCAGAAAAGACGGAATTGAAAGAAATGTGGGAAGAGATTTCTCACGAGAAGACTCTAAGTAAGAAATTATACAGTTTCAGTTTGAAGATGTTTTCGCATCGTGAAATTGGAGCATATGAATGCTCAGATCGGTTATCATCTGCAAGTCTATACTCCAAAAGTAGAAGAATCATTTGGGTGAGTCTAGGTCTTGCAGCAATGCGAAATCGGGTACTGAAATCTGTTCAAGAAATTGAATATTTAGCAGAAAAAGAACCAGAAAGTACAGATATTTTGAAAACAAATATGTTGGACACATATTACCCAAACAGAAGTCATTATCTTGAGAACATGTGTCTCTATGAAGTGCTGCAAAACTACACTTTTAAATGGAATACTACAGAGAACATCAATGATGGAAAATATGCAGTGATTGGTTCCGAAGGATGTTTGGTGAAACAAAGGAAAGGAAATGTAATTAATCACAGGAAACTGAGTTGTGACACTGCTGATAAAAGGGAATCTTACTATTTAGCCCTTTTGCAAATGTTCAAACCATGGCGTTCAGAACCGGAATTCCTTGGAGATTTTCAGAGCTATGAAGATTCATTTAATGCTTGTAAAGATAGCATACAATGCAGTGCTGTTGCAAATTATGTGAAAATGTTGAATGATGAAATTGATCAAGAAGATACAATTGCAGCTGAGATTGCTAGAGACAGTTCTCAAGACAGTCAAAGTTCTGCTGCACTGAGTCAAGATCCACTAGGACAACCAATTGTTGAAAATGAAGCAGCAATTGCCATGAATGAGGTGGAAACAGCAATGCATCAAGATCAAGAAGATGTAATGCAGTTAGGAAACTTGGAAGAACAACTAAATGTTGAACAGAAACAAATATATCAACAAGTGAAAGAATAGATTGACCATGGATTACTTCATGAAAAGAAAGGGTGCTCATGTACATTATTTCAACCTGTCCAAGTATATGTGAGTGGTCAAGCTGGAACAGGAAAAAGTTTCTGAATTAAAGTAATTACAAGTTATCTGCAGAGAACAAATGAGTTGCATTTGTCTTGTGTTGTCACTGCTCCAACTGGGTTGGCAGCACATAACATTAAAGGAATTACTTTACATCGTTTACTAATGCTACCAGTAGAGCATGAGAACAAATTGGAATACCACAAGCTATCTGGAGAAGCTTGTTGTGAAGTTTCAAGAGTCCTGAAGAAAATGAAACTTCTCATTATTGATGAGGTAAGCATGGTCTCAAACTTGATGCTTGCCTTTGTGCATTTAAGAATGCAGCAACATCTTAAAACAGAGTATGACGTTTTATTTGGAGAAAAACACGTCTTAATTTTTGGAGATCTACTGCAACTGACTCCGGTAAAAGGACAACCGGTATTTAAAACACTTGCACATGAAGATACCAGAAAGTCTCTCGGTAGTGTTGGTAACGTGAACATTTGGATATATTTTGAATACAAAGATCTGACAACAAATATGCGACAGGCAAATGATGCTGAATATGCAAGTATTCTTCAAGATATAAGAGTTGGACTTCTGATAGAACATGGCAAACAAGCTTTGCAGAGTCGATTACTTTCCAATTTGTTTCCAAATTAAAATGTAGTTCCTGACAAAGTGTACAAGAAAATTGCAGAAAATAAATCAGTGATCTGCTTAATGGCAACACTGCGCGAGTGTTCTATATTCAACGAAGAACTATTGAAACTGGAAAATGAAGAAATTATAAAAATGGAAGCCATCGATAAAATAGAGCATAAAGGAATCACTATTATTTTGATGGGAAAATTGAAAACAAAACTGGATTCTTTAGAAAAAAAGATATCTAAAATGGCTGGTTTAGAAAAGACAATATGCATGAGTAAACTGTCGGGTAATTTTAAGGCGTAATTTGGATGTAGAAAAAGGTTTAGTCAATGGAGCAATGGGTAAAGTGGTGGATTTTGTTATTTATCAAAAAAAAGATGGAATTGAATTTTTAAAAATTAAATTTGATCAGATTGAAGAAGTTAAAGAAAATGGTCGTTGTTCAGTTCGTTTTTTGCTTGTTAAAGATTTATATGTCCGTAGGAAACAATTTCCATTTTCTCTGGCATATGCAGTAACTATTCATAAATCTTAAGGATTAAGTGTAGACAGTGCATTGGTGAACATTGGATCTACCATGTTTAAAGAGGGTATGGCATATGTTGCTTTGTCGCGAGTCAGAACATTACCTGGTTTGTTTTTTATTGATTTTGATGACACAAAGGTTACTGCAGATGCAAACTGTGTAAAAGAGTATAATAGGTTAAGAAGGGCATATACTCACAATTTAGGTCAATATCCTGTATTTGAAAAGCGTTTGGTTGGTCGAAAAAGCTGTACTAAAGGTGTAGAGAAGGGAAAAGAACAAGATAATGTTGTGATTGCAAGTAAAAAGAAAAAGGACACTATTGAAGAGATTGTTGGTTATCAGTTTGAAAATAGTTCAGGTGTCAACTGCTATGCTAATGTAATGGTCAATGTTGTTTTTTTATCTTGAAGGTTTGCAAGAATACATTATGCAGAATTGGCAAAAAAGATTTTGTTCCTTGTTGAATTCTGTTTATGAAAAATTGACAACAGATACAAGTAAAATACAAACTGTTTCAGATGTTTGTAATCTTTTGGATGTGTGTTATGGTTCTACACAATTTACGCAAAATATCCAACAAGATGCTGAGGAATTTTTAATGTATATGCTTACCATTTTTTAAAATGAAGGTGTAGAAATAGAAAATATTTTTGGCCTTTGTTACAAATGGGAACATCATTGTGAAAATTGCATGTATACATATAGTACTAATGTAGACACTGAAAGATTTCTATATTTAACATTACCAGACTGTAAATCAGTGTCTTTCAATAAATTAGTTAAAGGTGCCAATCAAAACATGGAGCCAATGTAAATCAGAAATGTTATCCACATTATTTTTAAAAAAATATGGACAAATTATAATTTTAATGATGCAACGTTGTACAGCTGATGGAAGAAAATTGAATACTTTAATAAAGCAATTTGTAGCAACACAACTATCAATATCAGGAAGGACTTTTGTAGCAATTGCAATAATTTTCCATGATGGTCCTTCAACAACATCTGGACATTACACTGCCTATCTAAAATGTGACAAAGGCTGGACACTTTGTAATGATGCCCAGTTGGTTTTCAAACAACGTTTGCCTAGTGAATTACCAAATTCCTACCTAATATTTTAAAAGCCAAAGTTTTAGGAAGATAATTCACTCTCTGAGGAATTTATTATTATAATTTAATAGGATTACATTGGAGAATTTACATAAAAAGGAGTGCAAAAATACCATTTGGCCTCAAGGAAAGGTATATGTTTGAATTATGGACTTTTATGTGCTCATTGACTTGGTGAATATTTTAAAGCGACAACATTTACAGTTTTTATAAGTTAAAGTTATAAAAACTTGTTAGCTATAAGCATTTTTTTTTATTTTTTTTTTTACTTTATTCGATAGATATTTATCGTAAAAGTACAAACATGCAAAGTACATAAAAACAATCCATCCATAGTACTACAATTACATCCAGAACAGCAAATAGCGAATTAAAAAGGGACAAAAAATAAAAACAGAATTTAAAACAATGCTTTCTTCATTCATGAGAATTGATATATTACCCAGCAGCGTAGAGCGGATTAACCAGGCACCCGCGAGGTATTTAGCAACCCCACAGATGGTATACATAGAAACAGTATTGGTTAAAATAATACGCAGGGCTGATCTGTGATCCCTTACTCCCAGCTCCCTGCATACAGGTTTCAACCATTTAGCCCTAACGAACTTGTAGGCTGAACAAGCAAATAAAAAATGGCCAAGGGATTCCTCTGGACATTGGCAACCTGGGCAATATAGATCAAGCCCCCCCTTGGCCTTCCACCTTTCCCAAAACATTTTAAGGGGAAGAGTGCCATATCTTAGTTTCAAGAACAAAGTTCTATCTCTAGGTAGTTGGATAAAATCTAAAAAGGGTTCCAACTTCATAGATGGTTTATGGTCAAGAAAGTTCATCGTTAAAGTTCCCAGGTTTAAGTTATTGTTATTCAATCAAGAGAGGGGGAGCTAGAAGAGATAGTTATCCATTCATCTTCCAAAGCATATGTCATAAATCAAGGGGGAATGGATCACTTGTAACCAAAAGTAGAGGTTCGTAAATCTAGGTTTGAAACTTTTAACACCTAGATAGGTGTTAATGAGAACCCTCAATAGCGTATTTTTTGAGTGGTATGGGCGGTTCTGGGCGGTTTATCTTGATTCTCCGCCTTAAGAATACGCGTCAGCATTATCATTGGGTCTCTTTTTTTGTCATGCTGCCTCCACCTGGAGGGAACCACTTCTTGGTAGTGATCAGTAATAATAGTGCAAAAGTGATGATAGTGAGGTTAAAAGTGTCGCACCCACACTGCCTTGAAGAAATGACAATTTATTCTGGTGGGCGTGTGGGGAGACTTTTAAAAAAAAAAGGAGAGGTGGTGCTGAGGGTTAGGTTATGTAACCAGAGCACTGTAGGTGTCCATATCAAAAGGTCGACATGTTTCTGCCCATTCAGTGCCCCAGGAGGGGGTCGTGGGGCATTCTTCAGGACCTATTAGTAGTGTGAGCTGTTATTATACAGTTCAAGGAATTGAAAATGCTGTCTTCAAACAATGTGATAGATAGCTACGTCTCAGAAATATTGTTACCTGTGGAGAAATGAAAATGAAATCTAAGAGACAATCAATGAGAAGAAAAACCCCAATTTCTGGGTGTCAGTGGGCTTAAAAAAGATAAGTGAGTTAAAACAATGAACAAACAAAAAATGGCAATTCTTATTGATACTGTCAAGCAACTTATATAATGGCAAATCTCTGATATACTGTGGGAGGGAATTGGCCAAGGAAAGATATATCTCAGTGGGCAGTACGATTGACCGATCACGTTTTTACGATATGTTTCCCTTGGTTTATCGACTGGTTGGAAAAAACATCGCGAAAGTCGCGAAAGGATCTCGTTAGATTCGACAAATAAACAGGGCAATCGTTACAGTCATTCTGTTATCTGTACGTTTTGAACATTCACAATACATGCAGACCCCAACGTTAGGTAGGTAGAGGCAGATTACCTTGAGACGCATCCGAGTTGCGGTGTTGCCGTGGCAGCGTCAGTAACATGCCTGTGAAGGTGAAGAACGGGGAAGATAGGGAGGGGAGGTGGGGCAAGGGAAAGGGGAACGAAGGGGAGGAGGGAGGTTGGGGGATAGGGTGTTACAGATACCGTTAGTATGTTGGGCTTCGAAGCGGTTTGTTGACCACCGACGGGATGTGCCTTCCGTACCTCAGTTGCGGGCAGAGCACGACTTGTGCTGACGCTGGCGGGCAGGGCTCGTGGAGAACGAGATCCCGTGTGTTGCCGGTTTTTTAGCTTCGTGTATGAAAAGAGACTGAAAAAAGACTTACATATTATTCATGAAAAGGGTGATAAATTATTAAAAAATTATTAAAAAAGGGGTGTAGCCACTCGATATAATTACCATTGACCTGGTGTGTTTTTAAATGGGTAAAAAGCGTTTACAATTCAAAGAGGTCTTGCATGTGTATGATTCAGAACTGGGAGCTTATGAACGGATCAGGATGGCACTTTTCAGCGTATTCGGTGCTGTATAACAAAAGGCCAGATGGCTCATACCTTATTTGAAATTGAGCCAAGGTATATTATCATTCAGGCCTTTTGTGTCTGTGCTGAGGCGGTGGACCCACCTCTGTTCTCTTTCGAAGAGAATTTTCTCGGCATTGTTCTTGCACCCTACTAATGTTTCTATTATGATCCATTTAAGATCGTCCACTGAGTGTTTTTGTTCAATATAGTGACGGCTCATTTTGGTGGTTTCACGTCTGCATTTAACATTACTTCTGTGTTCACAGATTCTCACCTTTATTTTTCTGCAGGACATTCCGATGTACCTGAGATTACACGGACAGGTAATCATGTAGATTACAAAGGCTGTGTTGCAGTTGGTGTGATGTTTTATGGTCCATTTCAGGTTGGGTAGCAATTGGATAGTCTTTGTCGGTGTTGTTAAATGACATACCGAACACTGTCCACATGGATAGTGACCTGTAACTGGTTGGAGGTCCCATAGGGTGTTTTTCGGTTTAAGTGGAGCCGCAGGTCGTGTGTGTACCAAGATGTCTTTTAGGTTTCTAGTCCTCTTATTTGCAAATCTGGGTTTCTGCCATTTCAGGTTTCCAGAAATCAAGATACGCCAGTTTTTATTGATTATTTTCTTGACAGCATTGCTTGCTGTGCTGTAGGTGGTGACACAAGTGGGTGTATCATCTGTTGGGTTCCTTGCTGTAGTTTGGAGTAGACATTCTCTAGGTTGGTTTCTGGCTCTTTTTTTGCATTTGGAGATAATCCTGATCGGATAATCTCTTCTGAGCAGTTTGGAACTCAAGTCGTCCGCTTGTTTCTTGTATTCTGCTAGATCACTGCAGTTACGTTTGAGCCGTAGGAACTGGCTGTAAGGTAGATTTTCTTTCAGGGGGCGTGGGTGAAAGCTGTTGAATGAAAGGAGACTGTTTTTTGCCGTTGGTTTGAAGAATGTTCGTGTTTTGATGATGTCATTTTCAACATAAATGGTTAGATCTAGAAAATCGAGCCGTAGATTGTTGGCTGTGTAGGTGAATTTAAGACATTCATCTTGGGCATTCATCCATTGATGAAAGTTGTTAAGGCTTTCCTGGTTACCTTCCCAGATCACCATGATGTCATCAATGTATCGTTTCCAAAAACGGATGTTGGTATTGTATGGGTTTATGGGGTTTTGTATGTACATTTGTTCAAATGCGCTAACGTAGAGTCCAGCTACGCTAGGCGCAAAGGTACTCCCCATCGAAGTTCCGTGTCGCTGTTGGTAAAGTCTCCCTTCGTATTCGAAGTAGTTTTCTGTGAGAGCCAAGGTGCAGCATTGTAGGATAAAATGTCTGGGGGTTTGGTATGTCCAATTTTGACCAAAGAGTATTGTTTCGAGAGTTTTTTGTTGAGGTAAGCTGGTATATAAACTCTCTACATCGAAACCTACTAGAAGCATTGTCTCGGGAGAGAAGTTCGCATTTTGCAAGAGATTCAGTAGGTCGCGAGTATCCTTTAAGTAGGTAGGTGTTTGTTGGACTAACGGTTTTAGAAAATGGTCCGCAAATTGTGAAAGCGGCTCCAGGACCGATCCTATGCCCGACACAATGGGGCGGCCTGGAGGTGGTCTCTTCTCCTTGTGTATCTTGGGGAGGGAGTAGAAATATGGTGTTTTGGGTGAGATAGTTTTCAAAAATTCGGCTTCATTTTGTGATATCCATCTGTTGGTTTCGGCTTCTTCCACCATAATCTTAATCATCTGTTGGAGTCTTGTGGTTGGATCTGTGGTGATTGGGCTGTAGAATTTCTCATCTGACAGTAGATCAAGGCATTGATGGTTATAGCCTTCTCTGCTCATTAGAACGATGCCTCCTCCCTTGTCTGCTGGTTTTATTATTATGTCTTTATTGTTTTTCAATGTCTCCAATGCTTGTTTTTCTGTGTTGGTTAGATTCATGAATGGTTTTTTTGAAACTGTTAGATCGTCGATTTCTTTCATTATGGCTTGTTCAAAGGCCAAAAGTTCGATAGGGACCTGATGGTGTAGTGGACAAAAAGTGGACTTTAGGCGTAGGGATGTATCCCCTTCTTTATGTTCCGTCTCTTTTCCAGAAAAAAAGGCTTTCAGTTTTAATTTTCTGCAGAATTCTGAGACTTCGCATTTTGTTTTAAAAATATCAAGATTGGGGGTTGGTACGTATCCCAGTCCTTTGTTCAGCACTCTTTCTTGGGCCTGTGTGAGGGTTGTTTTTGTCAGATTGATTATTAACGAGTCCCGCTTGTTCCCGGTTTTTCCTTGGTTACGTTGGACATGCTCCTTGTTTGGACTTGTCTCTCTGGGTCTGTCCACGTAACTCCTTTTCGTCGTCCCCTCTGGTTGGTTTGGCCACGTCCTAAAAAAGAAGGTTGTTGCATGTAAGTTATTGTTAACCTTGGCCTCAACCCAGTCCCAGTATAATTTCTTTACAATTTGTTTTGCAGGGGGGGCTTGTGTGGCCCAGGACTCCCCCAGGCCTATTGATACTACCAGTTTCTTAAGGTTGTTGAGCCACTTTATTTGGTGAGAAACATTTAGGGATATTAACTCGTCCAACCCTCGAGCATATCCGGCTAATTCCTGGGTTCTTCTAAGGCGCACCCAAAATAACAGCGGCCTTAGTTGAACTTTGTCCGAGATTGATTTTTTACCCATATCAAAAAATAATGGTACCAGAGGGGTTGAAACTGGAAGTGAGACTAGATCTCTGATAAACTCATTTTCTGCAGTTGCCAGGACCTTAGTGTTTTCAGCACCCCATAATTCGGAGCCATAGACTGCCGAGGCTAAAGCCTTCCCTTCATAGACTACCAAGGCAGGGGAAACCGGTCTACTAATAGAGAGGCGCTGATTCTTTAGTATGGCACCGGAAACCCTTTTCAGGTTTAGTACCATTTTTGATATATGGGAATCCCAGCTCATGTTGTTGGACAACCTAACCCCTAGATAATCAAATTTATTCACCACCTCTAAAGGGGACCCATACAAAGTAAGACAAACCTTCCTAACCTTTCTATTTGGAGATAAAACCTTTAACTTTGTCTTCGAAGTGTTGACCGTTAACCCACGGTCGTTACAGAAGAGGGAGAAGCGGTCAAGCAATTTTTGGAGACCCTTGGGGGTCTTGGACATCAGAAGGGTATCGTCCGCAAAAAGAAGTGTGGGGGTTTTCTCCCCGGCAAGGACGGGGGCATCCGCAGGGTCCTCCCTCAAATGGTCCACCACCCCATTTATAAAGAGGGAGAACAGTGTCGGAGCCATCACACATCCCTGCCGCACCCCCCTGTTGACTGATACCCTCCCTGTCAATTGGCTATGGCGCCCCCATCGTATCCTTGCGTAGTTATCCTCATGGAGTTTGATAACAAATTGCAGCAGGGAACTAGGAAACCCCATGGCTAATAAAACCTCCCATAGCTTGGCACATGGGATAACATCAAACGCGGTTTTCAGGTCTATGAAAGCCAAGTAAAGACATCCCTTAATAATTGATACTGACTTCCAATAGACCGCGCAAAACCGGAAGACTTGATCCATTGCACCAACATTCCGCCTAAACCCAGCCTGGAATGGGTTAGAATATCATTATCCATTAGCCATGTCTCAACTCGATTTATAATGACCCTGCCAACTACCTTTTGAATGGTGTCAATTAAATTAATTGGTGTGTAGTTGGCAGGGTCCTCTCTATCACCTTTCTTATAAATCGTGATCACCTCCGCCCCTTTCCATGATTCCGGGACGGGATGGCCTCGCTGGATGAGATTCATTAGATTTGCTATATAGTCTGCCCAAATTTGGGGGTCATGAAGTAGAAGATCCCCGGGCAGGCCATCTGGACCAGCCGCTTTGCCTGGAAGGATATTTAAAATAGCGACCTTGACTTCTCGCGGGGAGAATAAGTTTTCATTACTGGGCAACTCCAAACTAAGGTTGCGCTTATTGCACACATAAGCATTTCATATATGTGTGACTTGTATTTTCTGGTATTTTACTGAGAATAGCATGTTGTTTTTTTTTAAACAAGCTTTTTGACTGTTTTTTTATGCCCGCTGTTATGTGATGAGTACGATTAAAATCACTATTTCTAGTGAAATTCAATATATTCTGAGAACAGTAAAAAAAGGCAAACAAATTACTTTGTTTAAATTATGCTGTGTTGTTAAAAATGTATTATTACATGTTATAACTATTTTTTCTTTTCTTTCACACATCCTAATTCTAAAATAAGCAATTTACCCCAATTTACATTACAAAAAACATCTGAAAAAAATGTGTACCATTTTTTATTTCTATTAATGTGAAGGTAAGTTTAACTAAGTATTAATATGCACAAAGGGCAGATCTGCAAGAAGCTACAAAGTTTGAATACGTTTTTCAAAACACCCTGGTTATACCTATGTAGTTTTGGAATCTCCCTGTCATAGGATATCATGTGACCTGCAAAAAAACAGATTTGAGTGGTTCATAATATTTCCCATTGTATCTATTGAAGGACCGCAATCATTTCAATCATTCTTCTTTGAGCATCTTTGCAGACAAAACTCTGTGCTTACCTCCTATGATTCGCAAGCAATTTTCCAAACAGAAATATGTCACTTTTTGTAACATAGTTATAGCGCAAGACACTCTTTCATATTTACAAAGAGAGGAAAAGGCACTCTGTGTAGCTTTTCTTCTCCATGTAAATACAACCTCATCATACACACCACTTTGCGTTGAAAGGGCGTTCTATAAGTGTTGTTGTGCGTGATTGCAGAGAATACTCATAGAACAAGACACATCTCCAGATTTATCAGAAATCATAAATCTCGACATGTGTGTAAATGCTGCACCATTCTCCAATTGGTCTAGCAAAGCACAACAAGGAGAATTGTTTTCATTTCTCCTCATTTTTTAACCTTCAATGCATGCAAAAATGTTCAGCATACATTGAAGGAGAAAAATGCGTTTACTGATTGTTTTTGTGCAGGGAAGTGTGTCTTCCTGCACAAAAACAAACACCACATGACACAGATATCCTTGCACCATGGTGCAAGGGTGCCTGTGTCACCATATGGCTGCAGTTTAAGAAGCTGTGTAGAGAGAAGCATAGATTTGCAACATATTTATGTACATATGTTGCATCCCTGTGCTTCGGAAGTACTACAGCACACTGCAGTTAAAGAGGTTACTGTGTGATGCTGCAGCACTTCCTCATAGTTCTGCACTTATACATTCACCATGTGCTACTAATGCATTCGTTCAGTCAATTATGTACTACACATTCATTCATCTAAACTTTCACACACTAACAAACAAATATAGCTCTTTTTTTAAACCAGGAAAGTTAGTTCTTAGAAGAACTTTTTTTGTTCTTCTTTTTTCTTTTATATTTTTTTTCTTGGTTTTTTGAACTATTTTTTAAAAAAATGGTTTTTTCTTTTTAAAAAAAGGAAAAAACAGAACTGGAGGAACAAAACAATGAACTTCAGGGGAAAAAAAAAACTAGCAATGATGGTTCTCTTGCTTTCGACAAATAAGGTCAATCGACTGCTCTCCATAACAAAGTACAGCGTTGCATTTTATGCAGAGCACTTTTAACATTGCAAACTGTGGATGGATAAAGTTTTGCACAGATGGATCCGCCCTTGAAGTACTCGGCTGCGATGCATTTGATGGAGCTGGAAGAACTCTCATTTTTCGGCATTCCTCTCGAGCAAGGTTCACCGGATGGAGGGTCTTCAGATGCTTCATCATGCTGGCTGTACCACAGGAATATTTTTTGTTGGGATCCCCACGGGAGAGCACTCGCTGGCAGATCTTACATGTCACTAAGTTAGCATTGGTTTTGGTTTGCCCCTCAGGAAAAGTGAAACATTTCCAAACCACAGATGTGTATCTTGGTTGGATTGGTGGTTCTTCCAAAAATTCATCCTCAGATGAATGAGCAGATGCTGGTGATGCCTGCTGCCCTGAAGCCATTGTTTTTCAAAAAAGTTTGAACTAAGTGTAAACTTAGCCAAAAAAAGTTCTTCTCTGCAGAGAGATGCTCCTCCAAAGAAGGTCAAAGAAGAATGATTGAAATGGGTGGGGTCTTTCAATAGTTAGAATAGGAAGTGTAATGAACCAATCAAATCTCTTTTTTTCAGGTCACATGGGATCCGCGCAATGTGCGCATGGGCAGCATGCACCGAGTGCGAATCCGCGAAATTGCATTTAAAAGGAATGTAGGATTAGAAGTAAAAATATATTAATTTTATGAGTAGTTTAGATTATGTCTTCAAATAATATTTACATGGAATACATATATATATGTTTTTTGACATTTAAAATATTTCGCGGGATTCGCGCACCCACCGCGTCAAACACGCCCATGACGTTTCGTGGAAGCGCGCGAGCTTCGCGTAACGTACTTCGTACGTGTCGCGTATGGGCTTGGAGTCGCGTACCAGTCACATAGCAATCGCGCACGGAAATACGTACCCAACGCATACCGTTCGCGGATCCTACACTACAATCGTAAAATGGTGACTATGTTCCACACAGGGATCGAAAAAGGTGCGCATAGGGCGCGCGAATCCCAAACAAATAGTAAAAAAAAAAAATAACAAAGTATTAAAAATATAGTTTACAAAATATTTGACAAATATATAAAGAATAGTTTTTAAAAATGTACAATTTTTTTTTAAAATCATTAAAAACAAATATATTTTTTAATTTTTAAAAGAATTGTTTGAAAAAAAAACTTTAAAAAATGGTGAAAAACAATATAAGAAAACATAATTAAAGGAATTGATACAGTGAAGATTTAGACATCCTATGAAAATCATTAAACATCATAGCTTTAGAGATAAGTTATAGATAGGAATTAACATTTAAAAAACCTTTGAAATTCACTTAAAAAACCATAGGTTTCAGGTATGTTATAGTTAGGAAATAGCATTTAAGAAACCTTTGAAATTCACTGAAAAAAACATAGGTTTCAGGCACGTTATAGTTAGGAATTGGCATTTAAAAAACCTTTGAAATTCATCATGAATAACTTTATTTTGGTCATCAGACCATAAAAGTACAATAAAATATATACAAGTACAAGGATAAGACCATAAATAAAGGAACTGTTTTAAGAAAATTATTAAACAATGAGTTATCATGGTTAAAGGAAAAAAAAGAAAGAGAAACTAAGGCAAAGCATTTCATCAATTAAAACTCATCCTTCTCCGCCACATGCCATATAAAAAGCGGAAAACTGCATAAACAATGAGGGGATTAGTGTCATACGTCAAAACTCTGCCTGCTTCTGCACACTGTCTGAGGCCCAAATTTTTGCACAAAGGGACAAGCCAACATTTTCGGGTCATACTATAAGCTGGGCAGAAGAACATAATATAAATAATGTCTTCATTACAGATTTTACAGGCTGGGCAGATGCCCTCCTTCGTTTTATCCTATCTAGATGTTAATGCCCCGATTGGCAGGGAACCATGCCTCAACTGAATATATAATTTTCTAGCTAAAGGAGGCTGTACTAAGTCCAAGAATACCTCGAAGCCAGAATCAGTTTTCACCATTAAGAACTCAGAAGTCAACCTCCCCAAAGTGGTCGAGCAGCATAAATTTTTAAAATTATAAGATCTTACAGCCGCCAATATCTCTGACTTCTGAGTCCTCACACAGCTTATGGCCGGGGTATCCCAAAGATGGGGCAAACCAGCTTGATAGAAGGAAGTCTTTATATGGAGTAGCCATGGTATTTTCTTGTAGTTTAGCTGTCTCCAAACTGCAATAAATTCCCCTCTAAAAGTTGCAAGTTCGGGGACAGACCATAGCCTTCTCCAGACTAGTAGTGGTCGTACAGCCGCCAGGTCACTAACGGATTCTAGATCCATATCCAAACGCAGTGGTGTTAGAGGTGTGCTCTGGGGAAAATTAACTTAAAAAACCATAGGTTTCAGGCACATTATAGTTAGGAATTAGCATTTAAAAAACCTTAGAAATTCACTGAAAAAACCATAGGTTTCAGGGGCATTATAGTTGGCTGGACATTTCCCTTGTACAAAACCCTAGAAATTCCCCCGTTATAGTTAGTTCAGCTAACTATAACTCGCGCCCCCACAATGCACTGCCGCAACATTCTATTTGGAATAACTTTGGCGCTAATTGACTAATCTTCGCAAAATTTTCAAAACTTTTGGCCAGCTCCGGTCCGCTCCTATACACCTGAAAGTTTCATGGTGATTTGTCAAGCGGGGGCAGAGAAAAAAGGGGGGTCCCAAAACGCGTTTTCCCGATGCAATTTCCCATAGGACCTTTAGCCGCAGCTTTAGCCCGAACTGCTGAACAGAATTACACCAAATTTGGCAAAGCGGTAGTCCTTAGTTCAGACTCGTGCCTTTTGCTTAAATGGTGGAAATCCGTTCAGTATTTCCAGAGAAAATGACATTTAAAAGTACATATATATTGGAGGGTCCGCGTGCCCTAAGCGCAGCCTAAGCGCACCCTGCCGTGCACGAGCTGTATTTTAATTGGCTGCAAACACTCTGAATCAGGAAGTGTTGGCAGCCATCTTGTGCCTCGGTAGAGATGGGATGAGATATATTGGCAGCACCATCTGCATGCTCAAAAAGAGGATTCTCAAGCACATTAGAGCGGTAAAAAATCAAGATCTAACATATGCAACTGCCAAACATCTTCTCTCATGCCAACATGGGGACTGGCGTAACATGAGCTTCTTTGCCATTGACTCAGTAGAAGAAAGTGAATGGATGGGAGATCGTAAGAAAAAACTTCGACAGTTGGAGTCGAAATACATCATCCGACTGCGCACAAAAATCCGAAGGGGATGAACGTTGACGAAGAATTTTACGTTCATCTCTAATACAGATGGAGACTCGAATTTCTTGCCTGCTTCATGTGTAAAAAATTTACATCTTAACATAAAACAACAGCTGCCAAAGAACAATCGTACAAAACGGGCACTGGGCCCTTTACTGAGTAACTATATTAGTATCCTATAAACCCAAATACATATAAATTAGAATGTAATTTCAAGCTATCATGTGTACTATACAATGACTTGATAAATACGACACAAAACTGTCATGATTTGTGAATACGAACTATCATCACCCGACCTCTTATGACTACTGTAGTCATAGCATGAATCTGTTTGGGTTTAAAGATACCTCACAATCACGAGTGTATTGGTAATTGTGAAAAATGTATTAACAATGTGTTAAAAATATTGTATCTGTCATAAGGTGATCTATAATTAACTTAAACTACAACTCTGAGAAGTCTATGGGAGCAGTTAATTGACAGGAAATGACATATAACAGCAGCAAAAAGTAGTGCCACCTACCGTGAGAAAGGCCGTTGTGGCCGAAACGCGTCAGTATGACAGACTGGGCTCTGTTTAAATAAAACTTTGAAAACCACTAGTTCCAGAGTGCGGCGTCCTTTGTTGCAAAACAAAAAAAAAAAAAAAAAAAATATATATATATATATATATCAACCACCAAAGTTTCTGTAATAAACAGGAACCACTCGGACGCCTTCATGTGCTGTCAGTAATAACGTATTTAATGGCACAGAACTACGCGTTTCGGCTTTACGCCTTGGTCACGTTAATCAACATTACATGTCAACATGATTAAATACCTTATTTACAAAAATAAACAAAGGACACTTAAACACCCAGTGAAGACCCAATAATGTGGCGGCCATCTTGTAATGTATACAAGTAAGAATCAAAGTAAGTGAATACCACTCATGAGTGTATCTCTGACAGCCCTATCTGCCAAATGTATCAGCTGCCTATATAATAATGACATTACTGAATATAAAATCATATGCAGACTCATTAGTTGTGACGAATTCTTACAAAAACCCAAGTGGGTTTAGAACAATAATACTGTTAATCATTTTTTGTAATAATAAAATGCAAACGGATACAATGACAAATAATGCCCATGTGGGCTGAAAAATGCAACATCACAAATGAAAAATATCATAAGTCCACTTATAGGTGTAAGACATAAGACAAAAAAGCCCCAGTGGGCTGAAGAGCAGTTGTCACAAATCATTCATAATTGCTGCCCAAATGGGAATACTTGAAACATGATTCTTAGATCCAATATACTCATTCTTTCCTGATAAGTGAAAATATCTGTGGCCACATATATTCCTCACAAATACACAAGTGTCACCACCTGGAACAAAAAAAGATAAAAATTATAATTACTAACAACTCCTATTTCTTCCTCTTCATGACAATCATCAGATCATTATTTCTCCTGTAAGTGAATTGCCAGCTCCTCACTCGAGTTCAGGCCTTTCGGTACCAGACTTTCAAAATCAATAATGTACCTAGACTCCAATTGTCTAAGTGACAGTTCTCTGTTTCCACCTCTGACTCCTAGATCCACTGAATCAATGACAACCATACGGAGTAAAGTTACATCTTGAAGGTGTTCTGAATGAAAGTGACGGGCTACTGGGTATTGTCTGTTGTTATTCTTAATAGCCCGCATATGCTCCAGTACTCTCTTTTTCGCTGGGTGTTTGGTACTTCCCACGTACCACTTTGGACAAGGACAGACCAGTAAATAAATGCAATATGTAGTATTGCAAGTCAAGTTCTTCCTTATAGAAAACTCTCTTCTTGAGTTAGGTATAGTGATTTTATCACAATCAAAGCTGCCCTTACATGCTTTGCATTTTTTACAGCACTTAAAACCCAGTTTGCCTCTGACAACACTCTGTCCTGTCTCAGTTACATAGTTATGGCTAAGTTCATCTCTCAATGAACGACTCTTCCTAAATGTAATTTGAGGATTACTGCCAAGATTTCTCTTCAGATGTTCATCTTTAAGCAGTACATGCCAGTGTTTGTCAAGGATTCTGCGAACCTCGGTCGCCTGCCCTGAAAATGTGTTGATGAATCTTATATCATTGCCCTCAACTGTTTTCCTTCTGGGATTCAGAAGTTCATTTCTAGTAACTCTTTCAACCCTAGAACAAGCTTCCCCGATGGTTTTATCACTGTAGCCTCTTTCTTTAAAACGTTTACACATGATACCCTCCTCAGTTTTATATGCCACAATAGTATTGCAATTTCTTTTGGCACGCAAAAGCTCACCGTAGGGTATACTGTAAATGAGATTACGTGGATGAGCACTACTGGCACTAAGAATACTATTGCCGGCAGTTTCTTTGCGAAACAATCTCGTCTCCAACACATTCCCTTTGACCTCAAGAGATACATCCAAAAATTCCATAGAACGTTTGCTGATATGTTCAGTCAGGATAAGTTATATTCATTGATATTCAATCTGTCAACGAAGTCCTTGGCTGAACTTTTATTGCCACACCAAATGAAAAAAATTTGGCAAAGAGGTAGTCCTTAGTTCAGACTCGTGCCTTTTGCTTAAATGGTGTAAATCCGTTCAGTATTTCCAGAGAAAATGACATTTAAAAGTACATATATATCGGAGGGTCCGCGTGCCCTAAGCGCAGCCTAAGCGCACCCTGCCGTGCACGAGCTGTATTTTAATTGGCTGCCAACACTCTGAATCAGGAAGTGTTGGCAGCCATCTTGTGCCTCGGTAGAGATGGGATGAGATATATTGGCAGCACCATCTGCATGCTCAAAAAGAGGATTCTCAAGCACATTAGAGCGGTAAAAAATCAAGATCTAACATATGCAACTGCCAAACATCTTTTCTCATGCCAACATGGGGACTGGCGTAACATGAGCTTCTTTGCCATTGACTCAGTAGAAGAAAGTGAATGGATGGGAGATCGTAAGAAAAAACTTCGACAGTTGGAGTCGAAATACATCATCCGACTGCGCACAAAAATCCGAAGGGGATGAACGTTGACGAAGAATTTTACGTTCATCTCTAATACAGATGGAGACTCGAATTTCTTGCCTGCTTCATGTGTAAAAAATTTACATCTCCACATAAAACAACAGCTGCCAAAGAACAATCGTACAAAACGGGCACTGGGCCCTTTACTGAGTAACTATATTAGTATCCTATAAACCCAAATACATATAAATTAGAATGTAATTTCAAGCTATCATGTGTACTATACAATGACTTGATAAATACGAGACAAAACTGTCATGATTTGTGAATACGAACAATCATCACCCGACCTCTTATGACTACTGTAGTCATAGCATGAATCTGTTTGGGTTTAAAGATACCTCACAATCACAAGTGTATTGGTAATTGTGAAAAATGTATTAACAATGTGTTAAAAATGTTGTATCTGTCAGAAGGTGATCTATAATTAACTTAAACTACAACTCTGAGAAGTCTATGGGAGCAGTTAATTGACAGGAAATGACATATAACAGCAGCAAAAAGTAGTGCCACCTACCTTGAGAAAGGCCGTTGTGGCCAAAACGCGTCAGTATGACAGACTGGGCTTTGTTTAAATAAAACTTTGAAAACCACTAGTTCCAGAGTGCGGCGTCCTTTGTTGCAAAACAAACAAACAAAAAAAAAAAAATATATATATATATATATATATATATCAACCACCAAAGTTTCTGTAATAAACAGGAACCACTCGGACGCCTTCATGTGCTGTCAGTAATAACGTATTTAATGGCACAGAACTACGCGTTTCGGCTTTACGCCTTGGTCACGTTAATCAACATTACATGTCAACATGATTAAATACCTTATTTACAAAAATAAACAAAGGACACTTAAACACCCAGTGAAGACCCAATAATGTGGCGGCCATCTTGTAATGTATACAAGTAAGAATCAAAGTAAGTGAATACCACTCATGAGTGTATCTCTGACAGCCCTATCTGCCAAATGTATCAGCTGCCTATATAATAATGACATTACTGAATATAAAATCATATGCAGACTCATTAGTTGTGACGAATTCTTACAAAAACCCAAGTGGGTTTAGAACAATAATACTGTTAATCATTTTTTGTAATAATAACATGCAAACGGATACAATGACAAATAATGCCCATGTGGGCTGAAAAATGCAACATCACAAATGAAAAATATCATGAGTCCACTTATAGGTGTAAGACATAAGACAAAAAAGCCCCAGTGGGCTGAAGAGCAGTTGTCACAAATCATTCATAATTGCTGCCCAAATGGGAATACTTGAAACATGATTCTTAGATCCAATATACTCATTCTTTCCTGATAAGTGAAAATATCTGTGGCCACATATATTCCTCACAAATACACAAGTGTCACCACCTGGAACAAAAAAAGATAAAAATTATAATTACTAACAACTCCTATTTCTTCCTCTTCATGACAATCATCAGATCATTATTTCTCCTGTAAGTGAATTGCCAGCTCCTCACTCAAGTTCAGGCCTTTCGGTACCAGACTTTCAAAATCAATAATGTACCTAGACTCCAATTGTCTAAGTGACAGTTCTCTGTTTCCACCTCTGACTCCTAGATCTACTGAATCAATGACAACCATACGGAGTAAAGTTACATCTTGAAGGTGTTCTGAATGAAAGTGACGGGCTACTGGGTATTGTCTGTTGTTATTCTTAATAGCCCGCATATGCTCCAGTACTCTCTTTTTCGCTGGGTGTTTGGTACTTCCCACGTACCACTTTGGACAAGGACAGACCAGTAAATAAATGCAATATGTAGTATTGCAAGTCAAGTTCTTCCTTATAGAAAACTCTCTTCTTGAGTTAGGTATAGTGATTTTATCACAATCAAAGCTGCCCTTACATGCTTTGCATTTTTTACAGCACTTAAAACCCAGTTTGCCTCTGACAACACTCTGTCCTGTCTCAGTTACATAGTTATGGCTAACTTCATCTCTCAATGAACGACTCTTCCTAAATGTAATTTGAGGATTACTGCCAAGATTTCTCTTCAGATGTTCATCTTTAAGCAGTACATGCCAGTGTTTGTCAAGGATTCTGCGAACCTCGGTCGCCTGCCCTGAAAATGTGTTGATGAATCTTATATCATTGCCCTCAACTGTTTTCCTTCTGGGATGCAGAAGTTCATTTCTAGTAACTCTTTCAACCCTAGAACAAGCTTCCCCGATGGTTTTATCACTGTAGCCTCTTTCTTTAAAACGTTTACACATGATACCCTCTTCAGTTTTATATGCCACAATAGTATTGCAATTTCTTTTGGCACGCAAAAGCTCACCGTAGGGTATACTGTAAATGAGATTACGTGGATGAGCACTACTGGCACTAAGAATACTATTGCCGGCAGTTTCTTTGCGAAACAATCTCGTCTCCAACACATTCCCTTTGACCTCAAGAGATACATCCAAAAATTCCATAGAACTTTGCTGATATGTTCAGTCAGGATAAGATTATATTCATTGATATTCAATCTGTCAACGAAGTCCTTGGCTGAACTTTTATTGCCACACCAAATGAAAAAAATTTGGCAAAGAGGTAGTCCTTAGTTCAGACTTGTGCCTTTTGCTTAAATGGTGTAAATCCGTTCAGTAGTTCCAGAGAAAATGACATTTAAAAGTACATATATATCGGAGGGTCCGCGTGACCTAAGCGCAGCCTAAGCGCACCCTGCCGTGCACGAGCTGTATTTTAATTGGCTGCCAACACTCTGAATCAGGAAGTGTTGGCAGCCATCTTGTGCCTCGGTAGAGATGGGATAAGATATATTGGCAGCACCATCTGCATGCTCAAAAAGAGGATTCTCGAGCACATTAGAGCGGTAAAAAATCAAGATCTAACAAATGCAACTGCCAAACATCTTCTCTCATGCCAACATGGGGACTGGCGTAACATGAGCTTCTTTGCCATTGACTCAGTAGAAGAAAGTGAACGGATGGGAGATCGTAAGAAAAAACTTCGACAGTTGGAGTCGAAATACATCATCCGACTGCGCACAAAAAATCCGAAGGGGATGAACGTTGACGAAGACTTTTACGTTCATCTCTAATACAGATGGAGACTCGAATTTCTTGCCTGCTTCATGTGTAAAAAACTTTACATCTCCACATAAAACAACAGCTGCCAAAGAACAATCGTACAAAACGGGCACTGGGCCCTTTTCTGAGTAACTATATTAGTATCCTATAAACCCAAATACATATAAATTAGAATGTAATTTCAAGCTATCATGTGTACTATACAATGACTTGATAAATACGAGACAAAACTGTCATGATTTGTGAATACGAACAATCATCACCCGACCTCCTATGACTACTGTAGTCATAGCATGAATCTGTTTGGGTTTAAAGATACCTCACAATCACGAGTGTATTGGTAATTGTGAAAAATGTATTAACAATGTGTTAAAAATATCGTATCTGTCATAAGGTGATCTATAATTAACTTAAACTACAACTCCCAGAAGTCTATGGGAGCAGTTAATTGACAGGAAATTACATATAACAGCAGCAAAAAGTAGTGCCACCTACCGTGAGAAAGGCCGTTGTGGCCGAAACGCGTCGGTACGACAGACTGGGCTCTGTTTAAATAAAACTTTGAAAACCACTAGTTCCAGAGTGCGGCGTCCTTTGTTGCAAAAAAAAAAAAAAAAGAAAAATACATATATATATATATATATATATATATATTCACTGAAAAAACCATAGGTTTCAGGGGTGTTATAGTTAGCTGGACTTTTCACTTGTACAAAACCATTGAAATTCCCACGTTATAGTTAGTTCAGCTAACTATAACTCGCGCGCCCGCAATGCACTGCTGATGACGTCACATATTACATCACTCATGACATGGTCAGTGACATCACTCATGACATCACTGATGACATCTCAAATGACATCACTGATGACATCACTGATGACATCATCCAGTGAATGTGTGTTATTCTGAAAATTAAATATGTTTTATATATGTATATCTCAAGGTCGATGGAAGAATAAATGGGTATATAAGTGTCTAAATGGATGATTTGTTTTTGAAAAATTGATTGTGTAACTGACTGATTAAGTGTATCATAGTGAATACATGGCTTAGTGAGTAATGTTTAAATATGTAAATATCTGTATCAGTCTCTCACTTTGTGTATAAGTGGCTGCATGGGTTGGTGAGTAGCTACATGGGTGTCTATATAGGTTATTAGTTGGTTTTTTGAGTATCAGTCTGAGTGTCTGCATGGTTCGGTGGGGGTATTACGTAGTGCATAGGTGCATGAATGAGTGACTCACTGTTTGTATGTGTTGAACACAGTATGTGTGCAGGACTGTATGGGTGGATGAGTGTGTGTATGGGTGTGTTAGTGAGTGAATGACTGTCTCAATAGTGTCTTTATGAGTAACTACATATGTTTTAAACTAGTATATGTGACTATTGGTGTATATATGTGAGTATATGTGAGAGTGAGAGATTGAAAGAGTTCCTGTATGAATAAGTATGTGTTTCTATAAGTGATTGTTTAAAAGACTAAGTATGTGTAAGTTTCCGTAGAAGTAAGTGTGGTGGTGTGTGTATAACTGTATATGCAAGTAAATGTATGTTTGATTCTTTATTAGCATGAGTGACTATGTGTGTGAGTAACTATGGATGAGTGGCATTGTGTAACAGGATGTATAGGTGTATGAGTACATATGATGAGTGAGTACATGTATGAGTGACTGTATTGGACTGTTGGTGAATGAGTGGATGTGTATGTGGATCTTAGAATTACTGAAGAGGTTGTTGTAACTGGTATTGGTATGTCCATTGTTTTGAAAATTTTAGTCTCTATTTTTGAATGTGTGTATCAAAGGTTATATTAGGGTGAGAGGAGGTCTGCCACTCTATCACAAGGATGATGTCATCAGTGATGTCATCAGTGATGTCATTTGAGATGTCATCAGTGATGTCATGAGTGATGTCACTGACCATGTCATGAGTGATGTAATATGTGACGTCATCAGCAGTGCATTGCGGGCGCGCGAGTTATAGTTAGCTGAACTAACTATAACGGGGGAATTTCAATGGTTTTGTACAAGTGAAAAGTCCAGCTAACTATAACACCCCTGAAACCTATGGTTTTTTCAGTGAATTTCTGAGGTTTTTTAAATGCTAATTCCTAACTATAACGTGCCTGAAACCTATGTTTTTTTCTGTTAATTTCAAAGGTTTTTTAAATGCTAATTTCTAACTATGCCTACAGAGATAGGACATGTGAAGAAAGAAGAAAAAATGCACAGAAAGAAACAAAAGAAGTGCAGAAAGAAGCAACAGAAGTCCTCAAATACGAAGATAAGTGCAGGAAGAAGGATAACGTGCAGAAAGAACAAAAAGAAGAGCAGAAAGAAGCCTTGTTGCAAAATCATCCTGTACCCTCAACTTTTTCAGACGGATACTGGTGGTAACTGAGTCTGACTAACCAGTCCTAGAGCCAGTGCTATGTTAAAAGACACTTAGAATACAGTGAAAACACCTACATACACTAGGGAACATTATGCGTTGGGGTCCCCCTGTGATTAGCCTTACCTCCTCTATAAGCCCCTAGTATATAATAGGGCATGGGGATTAAAACTACCTCTTAAAACAGGCCACAGGGCGTTTTTGCACACGTTAACTCAGGCCCCGTCCCCTCCTTTCACCATTGTGTAAACACGCCCTGTGTCCGTTTTTAGTTGGGAGATTAAGTTCATTTGAGTCCTGAGGGTCCCTAGGGTCCAACTAGCCCACTAGGTACCTCCAGTAAGTGCCACAGAGCTGCGTTGCAGAGAGGTGTAAAAAGTGGCACGGCCTGGACCACCTCTCTGCAATGCAGCTCAGTGGCGCTTACTGGAAGCACTTGGTGGGCTAGTTAGCCCCCAGGGGCCCTCAGTATTGAAGGGAAATGATATCCCCAATTTAAAACGTGCCATGGTGCGTGTTTGCACACGTCACCTCAGGCCCCGTCCCCTCCCTTCACCACTGTGTAAACGCGCCCTGTGGCTGTTCTAAGTTGAGAGATTAAGTCCCCTTGAATCCTAAGGGTCCCTAGGGTCACACTAGACCACTAGGTACCTCCAGTAAGCGCCACAGAGCTGCGTTGCAGAGAGGTGTAAAAAGGGGCTTGGCCTCAGAACACCTGTCTGCAGCGCAGCTCCCTGGCGCATACTGGAGATGCCTGTTGGGGGCGCGTTTGCAGAGTGCTTCATGGAGGGGGCATGGCCTCCGGCACGATGCCAGTCTTTTATTTATTTTATTTTTTTAAGAAGGGGGGCTGTGTGGTTCCCCTTCTTATTCTAATTTATTGGCCCTGATGACCCCATCCCCCAGGGCCTGTCTCCTAATTATATTTTTTTGACCCCAATCCCCAGGGCCGGCCACTGTTTTTTATTATTTTTAAAAAATATATATTTATAGACACACCTAGGACATGCTGGACAAACCGTACGTACCTATCACCATGACGATTTGCGTGATATTCATTAAAAGGCGACTATGCATGCAATTAATCCACGTGGAATGTATTTACACCACTAGTGAAGCTCTGACATGTCTGATGCTCTACCGTGCCTAATCCCGGTAGACACCCTTGTCGTTTATTTATACAAACATGGGTAGCTATTGACGGGCACATTTAATACACATGCACACCAAGCCATTCAAAGGGGATTCGACAAAAATTCGACCAAAACTATGCAAGAAACCCCCCTCACAGTTAATAAAACACACATCCACTGCCGGATGTGTAATACTTTTTATTTTACTCTCTGGAAAGGGGACGAACATCACTTGCGAGTCACAGCGCGCTCCTGACAGAGCCCAATGCTGTGTTACACCCACCATTGCCTGCCGAGTGCCACACACCTCTGTATTGTATTCCACTAGCTAGTGCATATGCTATGACACTCTCTAGCCCATGTGCACTGTAACACCACCCCGTGAAAATGTCATGCCACACTTGTCTTCGCACGGGTTATATTGCCCCATCTAACGTGCCTTCCTCGATGCCTATGTTATAACGCACAGTGCTATGCCATACATATTACAATTTGGGATCCATATCTTTGTCACAGTGCATATGCAACGTTACACTCCCCAGCACATATTTTATATTACAACTTTAGAGACTAGTTAGGTTACACAACACTGCCCTATGCATATTACACTCCAAGGCGCATATCGCATAGCACACGCCAGTGCCTGTGCTATCTCGCGCTCTCCAATGAATCTGTCATTGCGCACAATGTATTGCATATTATATTTCACGCCTGGTTCATCTTATATCACACTTTTTGGTGCATAGTTTATACCATACACTATATCTAGTTTTCATTTTCAATCGTGCTCTCAGGACTATGTTCTATATAACACTGTGTTCACCTACCCTTTTCACGGGCATTACATTTTGCGATAGGGGGTGGAGGGTCAGGGGGTGTTTTTGCCAAGTGAGCCCGGAGTCACAGTCACTAACGTCTTCTTCTTCCTGAATAAAAGTGAGATTATGCTGCATACTTGTTCATATTTTAAGTAGTTTGCACAGACAAAATGTTTTAAAAACAATAAAGTTTCTAATACCCGCCTTCTCTGAACAGTTAGCTTGCTGCCCCATCCCCCTCCTCCCTATCCTCTGTTGTGTGAATCCATGGACTAGCCTCCTCCCTCCTGCCATGCATGGTCTGATGTGCTGCCACTGCCCTCAATTTAGTATGATGTACCAGTCCACTCCTCCTGCCCTCCATTGCCCAATTCTATGCCCCATCATTGACCTCCTGCTTAAACTCTGTGCTTAGCTTGCTGCCCCTATTCTCCTTCCCCCTGCCCTCCGATGTCTTTGTGCATGCCCCTGCTCCATCCTTTTTGCCCACCATGTCCCATGGACCTGCCACTCCTATCTACTCTGAGTGTTCTGTTGAGCTGCCACTCCCCTCCCACCTGCCTAGCATTGTCAGATGACTGTAACCTGTCCCTGCCACCTCCACCCTGCCTGTCCACATGCCATGCCTCTATCCTCTTCCTCCTGTCCTACATGGTCCATTGTACTGCCACACCCTTCTGCCCTCCCTGGTCTGTTGTGCTGCAACTGCTCCTCCTGCCTGCCCCGTGTGGTCTGTTGTGAGGCCCCTTCCCCTGAACGTTCTTGTCTGTGCACAGGTCCTGACCCTCCCTTCTATCCTCCATCGTCCTTTGTGCATGCCCCTGCACCCTCCTTCTTGCCCATCATAGCCATTGTGCTGCCACTAACCCTCCCACTTGCCATGCATGGTCTTCTGTGCTGCCATGGCCCCTCCCACCTTCCCTGTGTGGTCAGTTAGCTGCCCCTGACTCCCTCCCACCTTCCCTCCATGGTCTGTGTGTATGCCATCACAGTCTCACTGTTGCTCTTCATGTTGTGTCTTGCTTCTAGTGCCCATCCTGCCTGACCTCCATGGCCATCTTGCTGCTCCTGCCCTGCCCCCTTGCCCCCAGCCCTCTGTTTACATGTGCAGACCCCTACTCCCTCCCTCCTGGCTTGTCTGTTCCATTGTAATGCCCCTGATCCGTCCCTCCTGCCCTTTATGGTCTGTTATGCTGCAGCCTTCTCTCCTGTCTGTCCATTATGGTCAGCTAGCTACCATTGCCTCTTGCCCCTCTGTTCTCTGTTGTCCATGTGCATGGTCCTGTCCCCTCCCTCTTGCTTTCTATGGATTGTTGTGCTGCACTCCCGTCCTGCATGCCCTGTGTGGTGTATTGTGCTGCTGCAAACCCTGATGCCTGCCCTGCAGGGTCAGTTTGGTGCACCTCTCCATGTCTCTCCTGTCCTCTGTTATCCAAGTCCATGTCCCTATCCCATTTCCTTCCATGATCCAATGTACCATACTTGCGAACATTTTGAACTTGGTAAGAGGGAGATTTTGAAAAAAAACTGGGGTATTGATTTTCCCCTTTGAGTTACATTGAAAAAGAGGATATTGTAGACAGGAGACAGATCAAATAAAGCCCATTTGAGCTTAAAAACATTGGACGTTTCCTGGCTGAATCGGGTCTGTTGGCATGTATGGTTGTACTACCATTGCCTCTTCCTTCTGCCCACAATGGTCTATTACATTGCCACAGCCTTGAAGGAGGGTAGATTTTGTATCACAGGGGGCCCCTGGCCCGTTCTGTCCACACCTGAAGTATGAGACCCTTGTCCTTGCCCTGCCAGCCGCATTTGTAGGCCGTATTAAATTGACCAGCGGGTCCTGTGTTGCTATATAATTATCCTGAGACATCCTTACCACTCAGCCAGCATAAAACCCCTGTGTAGGCCCTTCTGTTCAATATGTAGGCCTCTTTGTTAAATTGACCATAGCTCTGCAATTTTAGTGTATAGCAGTCTGAAGGCAGGTCTGCGAGGCCTTCTGCTCCAAACTAGTAGCCCCCACCCTACCCGAGTGCTCCGTGCTCAGTATCAAAGTTCAACATCCCCCTGAAGCTGTCGACATACAGTAGGCTGCATCCTGGACTGGTACTTGCTTCCTGGGCAGGTTTCCCGCTTTTAAGGAAGTGGCAACCGCAGAGCGTCAAGTTAGGAGAACTGAGGAGATTTTATACATGAATATATTGAATTCCTGTACAATACCCATTATTTTCTGCTTGCTCTATGGAACTTACGATAAGCGATTGGCCTGAGAGACTGACCTTTTCACCCAGTCCATTGTCAGCATTAAGTGGGTAAATGACGAAATGTCTGGTAAAATCTGCAGACGAAGCTTTTGGGTAGCATACGTAGGTAGATGTAGCGTGCAAAGGAGCCCACAAAATGATATAAAAAGGGAGCACCCACAGATATCGACGGACAACCTCGCCGTCTGTATGTAGGTTAACAGGCTGTGCAGGTTTTCCCCAAGAACTGGGAGCTCTTGTCTTCCTTTGCTTAAAATGTCTTGCTCGGCTTTGCTTGAAGTATCTTATTCTATTTTACCTATATGAAATGTCATGTTATGTTTAACCATTGTTCTCTTTACTTTTGCATTTAAAAGATGTTGTATTGTAATTGCAGGAATGCTTGCTCTAAGAGTAAATGTGAGTGTCCCTAGGTAACATTTTCCTTGGTGTAACTTGTTTCTCATGATGCATTTATAGATGTGTTTTCTCTCTCTCTCTGTCAGTCCATTAATTGAGATACAGAGAATATCATGACAGCTGTATGATTATCTGGATTCTGTATTTTGTACTTTAGGTCTCTATTCTGCGGTTTCTTTGAAGTTGCATCTTCTCATTAAACTGCCATTGTATTCTGCCTCCAATTCCATGTCTCATATGTCTGTTTTCTTCATTTTTGGAGCAAGCGTTCCTAGGCACCCCGGCTCAAATTAAGGTGCCCCTTTTGTCCCTGACTCACTCTCCTGCTCAGTTCTGTGGTGGCTCCCGGGGCTCTGGGGACCGCCCCTAGCTTCCTTGACCCGTAATAGATCTTCCCTCCAACAGCCTCTCTTGCAAGTCCTGTATTGTTGGTTTGTTGCCCCTGCCCCCCTTTCCACTGCCCTCCATAGTCTGTTGTGCTTCCACGGCCCTTCCTGCCTGCTCAGTGTGGTTAAATTGTTGTCTTTGCACCCTCCTACCTGCCTTCAATTTTCAGAGTCCGTGCCCCTGGCCTCTGCCTCTCAACAGTATCCTAATGAACAACTAGATTGCTAACATTCTATATTTATTACAAAAGTGTGGAGCGCCTGACATCATCTTGATGTAATCAAAACTGTAATACCTAGAGCATTCCTTTAGAAATTACATATATGAGAGGGTCTTATTGGCATCAAAATTATGGTTAGTGCTCTAAAAGACTAAAATAAGGACATATTTTCTGAGTTTTCAAATAGCGACAAAGCACTTTTAAATTATTTGTTATCTTTATGTTTTTTTATCTAGTTGACAACTTGATTAAATGTTGCACTTAGGGGAGAGGATGTGGTGTTACTTCCAGAACTGCAGACTTTGCAACTGGGGAACCAGGTTGAAGTTTCTGCTTCAGCTCGACATTCTGTGATTCTGGTCAAATCACTTAGTCTCCCCATGTCTACAACCAAAATGAATTTGTTCTTGTGTGATGTAACCAATGCTCATGTAAAGCACTCCAATACCTGACAAGTCTGCACTATATAACACTGCAAAAACACAAAATAATAAGTGTTTTGCACACTTCTGTCATTGGGCTATATTTGGGCTATATCTGGGTGATTTTGGGCTACATTTGGGCTCTTTTGTCTCCGGTGGCCATCTTGGGAGATTTATTTGTTATGAAGTTTCCTAATTTCCTCATGTACTGCAGTCTCCTCAGTCGGAAATGCTTTCAGTTTTTTACTTTGATTCCATCATGAAGGTATTCAGATATGTCACACATTTGCCATGAATTCTGAATGTTAGCACTCTAGTTGCTCATTAGATCACTGTAGTAAAACTACTGCTCACCATGGAAGTCTGCTCCTGGTATTAAAAGTGCATGTTTCAGTCTGCATGTCAGAATTTTTTAATGAAATAGAAGAGGATTTGAGAAGTCACTCAAAATGTGCCCTCATTTTCTTTCTTCAGCATTAATCATAATTTCTATGGCAAAATGAACCCCCTCATTGTGTTCCTTTTTAAATTAAATGTTTTAAGTGTTACCAGTTTATTCCAATCAAGATGGCTTCAGGTGTGCCATACTTTTGTCATAATGAAGACAGTAAGTGCTCTAGTTGTTTTTAAGAACATTCTTGGACATTCTGTCATTGGGCTATACTTGGGCTACATCTGGGTGATATTTGGGCTACATTTGGGCTCTTTTGTCTCTGGTGGCCATCTTGGGAGACTTATTTGTTATGAAGTTTCCTAATTTCCTCATTTACTGCAGTCTCCTCAGTAGGAAATACTTTCAGTTTTTTACTTTGATTCCATCAAGAAGGCATTCAAATGTGTCACACATTTGCCATAAAATCAGAATGTTAGCACTCTTTTTGCTCATTAGATCACTGTAGTAAAGCTACTGCTCACCAGGGAAAACTGCTGCTGGTATTGAAAGTGCATGTTTCAGTCTGCATGCCAGGATTTGAGAAGTCACTCAAAATGTGCCCTAATTTTTCTTTATGCAGCACTAATCATACTTTTTATGGAAAAATGAACCACCTCATTTTGTTCCCTTTTAAATTAAATGTTTTAAGAGTTACCACTTTAATCCAAGCAAGATGGCTTCAGGTGTGCCATACATTTATCATAAGTAGGACGGTTAGCGCTCTAGTAGTTCTTTGGAACACTCTGGAAAGCTGCAGTAGAACACAAAGGAATCAACTGACAGTCTCTGCCCTTGTTGGATGTACATGTTTTACTGAGAATGTCAGACTTCATTCTCACATGACTGAGAAAGATAATGTGAATTTACAGAAAATAAGCTCTCAGTTTAGCTTATAGATCACCTTCCAAACCTCTGTGGTAAAAGCATGAGAAAATATTTTTCTCTCAATCATGATATCCCAGCAGAAGGCTTTTTCACATGGTGAAATCACCTTAGAACATACCACAATTCCTAAAATGAGTATGGTACCATCAACAAATGATTTATAATGTAACTAAAGTCTTAAAATCTTCTATTAACTGCAATGCTTTTTAATGAGGTGCTATCATGTATATTGGTCCCAAGATGGCTGCCAACACTTCTTGGATGAAGTGCTGACAGCCAATCAGATCTCAGGATGAGATGTGTGGTTAGGCTCCGCCCACATATATATATTGATTTAAATGCTATTTTCTCAGGAACTACTGAACAGATTTACACCAGACCTACAAAAGGCACTTCCTTGACCTGAGGACTACCTCTCTGCCAAATTTCAAGTAACTCTGTTCAGCCGTTCGGGCTGTAGCTGTGTCTAAAGGTCCTATGGAAAAATGCATGGGAAAAACGCGTTTTGGGACCCCCCTTTTTTCTCAGCCCCCGCTTGACGAATCCCCCCAAGACTTTCAGGGTAGGAGCGGAGCGTAGCGCCCCACCTATTTTGAAAATTTCGCGAGGATTCATCGACCGGCGCCAAAGTTATTCCAAATAGAATGTTGCGGATTTCCTATGGAAACAGGGTCCTAACTATAACTATCTACTGGCGACCGCCAGTAGATAATATATATATATATATATATATTCACTGAAAAAACCATAGGTTTCAGGGGTGTTATAGTTAGCTGGACTTTTCACTTGTACAAAACCATTGAAATTCCCCCGTTATAGTTAGTTCAGCTAACTATAACTCGCGCGCCCGCAATGCACTGCTGATGACGTCACATATTACATCACTCATGACATGGTCAGTGACATCACTCATGACATCACTGATGACATCATCCAGTGAATGTGTGTTATACTGAAAATTAAATATGTTTTATATATGTATATCTCAAGGTCGATGGAAGAATAAATGGGTATATAAGTGTCTAAATGGATGATTTGTTTTTGAAAAATTGATTGTGTAACTGACTGATTAAGTGTATCATAGTGAATACATGGCTTAGTGAGTAATGTTTAAATATGTAAATATCTGTATCAGTCTCTCACTTTGTGTATAAGTGGCTGCATGGGTTGGTGAGTAGCTACATGGGTGTCTATATAGGTTATTAGTTGGTTTGTTGAGTATCAGTCTGAGTGTCTGCATGGTTCGGTGGGGGTATTACGTAGTGCATAGGTGCATGAATGAGTGACTCACTGTTTGTATGTGTTGAACACAGTATGTGTGCAGGACTGTATGGGTGGATGAGTGTGTGTATGGGTGTGTTAGTGAGTGAATGACTGTCTCAATAGTGTCTTTATGAGTAACTACATATGTTTTAAACTAGTATATGTGACTATTGGTGTATATATGTGAGTATATTTATACAAACATGGGTAGCTATTGACGGGCACATTTAATACACATGCACACCAAGCCATTCAAAGGGGATTCGACAAAAATTCGACCAAAACTATGCAAGAAACCCCCCTCACAGTTAATAAAACACACATCCACTGCCGGATGTGTAATACTTTTTATTTTACTCTCTGGAAAGGGGACGAACATCACTTGCGAGTCACAGCGCGCTCCTGACAGAGCCCAATGCTGTGTTACACCCACCATTGCCTGCCGAGTGCCACACACCTCTGTATTGTATTCCACTAGCTAGTGCATATGCTATGACACTCTCTAGCCCATGTGCACTGTAACACCACCCCGTGAAAATGTCATGCCACACTTGTCTTCGCACGGGTTATATTGCCCCATCTAACGTGCCTTCCTCGATGCCTATGTTATAACGCACAGTGCTATGCCATACATATTACAATTTGGGATCCATATCTTTGTCACAGTGCATATGCAACGTTACACTCCCCAGCACATATTTTATATTACAACTTTAGAGACTAGTTAGGTTACACAACACTGCCCTGTGCATATTACACTCCAAGGCGCATATCGCATAGCACACGCTAGTGCCTGTGCTATCTCGCGCTCTCCAATGAATCTGTCATTGCGCACAATGTATTGCATATTATATTTCACGCCTGGTTCATCTTATATCACACTTTTTGGTGCATAGTTTATACCATACACTATATCTAGTTTTCATTTTCAATCGTGCTCTCAGGACTATGTTCTATATAACACTGTGTTCACCTACCCTTTTCACGGGCATTACATTTTGCGATAGGGGGTGGAGGGTCAGGGGGTGTTTTTGCCAAGTGAGCCCGGAGTCACAGTCACTAACGTCTTCTTCTTCCTGAATAAAAGTGAGATTATGCTGCATACTTGTTCATATTTTAAGTAGTTTGCACAGACAAAATGTTTTAAAAACAATAAAGTTTCTAATACCCGCCTTCTCTGAACAGTTAGCTTGCTGCCCCATCCCCCTCCTCCCTATCCTCTGTTGTGTGAATCCATGGACTAGCCTCCTCCCTCCTGCCATGCATGGTCTGATGTGCTGCCACTGCCCTCAATTTAGTATGATGTACCAGTCCACTCCTCCTGCCCTCCATTGCCCAATTCTATGCCCCATCATTGACCTCCTGCTTAAACTCTGTGCTTAGCTTGCTGCCCCTATTCTCCTTCCCCCTGCCCTCCGATGTCTTTGTGCATGCCCCTGCTCCATCCTTTTTGCCCACCATGTCCCATGGACCTGCCACTCCTATCTACTCTGAGTGTTCTGTTGAGCTGCCACTCCCCTCCCACCTGCCTAGCATTGTCAGATGACTGTAACCTGTCCCTGCCACCTCCACCCTGCCTGTCCACATGCCATGCCTCTATCCTCTTCTTCCTGTCCTACATGGTCCATTGTACTGCCACACCCTTCTGCCCTCCCTGGTCTGTTGTGCTGCAACTGCTCCTCCTGCCTGCCCCGTGTGGTCTGTTGTGAGGCCCCTTCCCCTGAACTTTCTTGTCTGTGCACAGGTCATGACCCTCCCTTCTATCCTCCATCGTCCTTTGTGCATGCCCCTGCACCCTCCTTCTTGCCCATCATAGCCATTGTGCTGCCACTAACCCTCCCACTTGCCATGCATGGTCTTCTGTGCTGCCATGGCCCCTCCCACCTTCCCTGTGTGGTCAGTTAGCTGCCCCTGACCCCCTCCCACCTTCCCTCCATGGTCTGTGTGTATGCCATCACAGTCTCACTGTTGCTCTTCATGTTGTGTCTTGCTTCTAGTGCCCATCCTGCCTGACCTCCATGGCCATCTTGCTGCTCCTGCCCTGCCCCCTTGCCCCCAGCCCTCTGTTTACATGTGCAGACCCCTACTCCCTCCCTCCTGGCTTGTCTGTTCCATTGTAATGCCCCTGATCCGTCCCTCCTGCCCTTTATGGTCTGTTATGCTGCAGCCTTCTCTCCTGTCTGTCCATTATGGTCAGCTAGCTACCATTGCCTCTTGCCCCTCTGTTCTCTGTTGTCCATGTGCATGGTCCTGTCCCCTCCCTCTTGCTTTCTATGGATTTTTGTGCTGCACTCCCGTCCTGCATGCCCTGTGTGGTGTATTGTGCTGCTTCAAACCCTGATGCCTGCCCTGCAGGGTCAGTTTGGTGCACCTCTCCATGTCTCTCCTGTCCTCTGTTATCCAAGTCCATGTCCCTATCCCATTTCCTTCCATGATCCAATGTACCATACTTGCGAACATTTTGAACTTGGTAAGAGGGAGATTTTGAAAAAAAACTGGGGTATTGATTTTCCCCTTTGAGTTACATAGAAAAAGAGGATATTGTAGACAGGAGACAGATCAAATAAAGCCCATTTGAGCTTAAAAACATTGGACGTTTCCTGGCTGAATCGGGTCTGTTGGCATGTATGGTTGTACTACCATTGCCTCTTCCTTCTGCCCACAATGGTCTATTACATTGCCACAGCCTTGAAGGAGGGTAGATTTTGTATCACAGGGGGCCCCTGGCCCGTTCTGTCCACACCTGAAGTATGAGACCCTTGTCCTTGCCCTGCCAGCCGCATTTGTAGGCCGTATTAAATTGACCAGCGGGTCCTTTGTTGCTATATAATTATCCTGAGACATCCTTACCACTCAGCCAGCATAAAACCCCTGTGTAGGCCCTTCTGTTCAATATGTAGGCCTCTTTGTTAAATTGACCATAGCTCTGCAATTTTAGTGTATAGCAGTCTGAAGGCAGGTCTGCGAGGCCTTCTGCTCCAAACTAGTAGCCCCCACCCTACCCGAGTGCTCCGTGCTCGGTATCAAAGTTCAACATCCCCCTGAAGCTGTCGACATACAGTAGGCTGCATCCTGGACTGGTACTTGCTTCCTGGCAGGTTTCCCGCTTTTAAGGAAGTGGCAACCGCAGAGCGTCAAGTTAGGAGAACTGAGGAGATTTTATACATGAATATATTGAATTCCTGTACAATACCCATTATTTTCTGCTTGCTCTATGGAACTTACGATAAGCGATTGGCCTGAGAGACTGACCTTTTCACCCAGTCCATTGTCAGCATTAAGTGGGTAAATGACGAAATGTCTGGTAAAATCTGCAGACGAAGCTTTTGGGTAGCATACGTAGGTAGATGTAGCGTGCAAAGGAGCCCACAAAATTATATAAAAAGGGAGCACCCACAGATATCGACGGACAACCTCGCCGTCTGTATGTAGGTTAACAGGCTGTGCAGGTTTTCCCCAAGAACTGGGAGCTCTTGTCTTCCTTTGCTTAAAATGTCTTGCTCGGCTTTGCTTGAAGTATCTTATTCTATTTTACCTATATGAAATGTCATGTTATGTTTAACCATTGTTCTCTTTACTTTTGCATTTAAAAGATGTTGTATTGTAATTGCAGGAATGCTTGCTCTAAGAGTAAATGTGAGTGTCCCTAGGTAACATTTTCCTTGGTGTAACTTGTTTCTTATGATGCATTTATAGATGTGTTTTCTCTCTCTCTCTGTCAGTCCATTAATTGAGATACAGAGAATATCATGACAGCTGTATGATTATCTGGATTCTGTATTTTGTACTTTAGGTCTCTATTCTGCGGTTTCTTTGAAGTTGCATCTTCTCATTAAACTGCCATTGTATTCTGCCTCCAATTCCATGTCTCATATGTCTGTTTTCTTCATTTTTGGAGCAAGCGTTCCTAGGCACCCTGGCTCAAATTAAGGTGCCCCTTTTGTCCCTGACTCACTCTCCTGCTCAGTTCTGTGGTGGCTCCCAGGGCTCTGGGGACCGCCCCTAGCTTCCTTGACCCGTAATAGATCTTCCCTCCAACAGCCTCTCTTGCAAGTCCTGTATTGTTGGTTTGTTGCCCCTGCCCCCCTTTCCACTGCCCTCCATAGTCTGTTGTGCTTCCACGGCCATCCTGCCTGCTCAGTGTGGTTAAATTGTTGCCTTTGCACCCTCCTACCTGCCTTCAATTTTCAGAGTCCGTGCCCCTGGCCTCTGCCTCTCAACAGTATCCTAATGAACAACTAGATTGCTAACATTCTATATTTATTACAAAAGTGTGGAGCGCCTGACATCATCTTGATGTAATCAAAACTGTAATACCTAGAGCATTCCTTTTGAAATTACATATATGAGAGGGTCTTATTGGCATCAAAATTATGGTTAGTGCTCTAAAAGACTAAAATAAGGACATATTTTCTGAGTTTTCAAATAGCGACAAAGCACTTTTAAATTATTTGTTATCTTTATGTTTTTTTATCTAGTTGACAACTTGATTAAATGTTGCACTTAGGGGAGAGGATGTGGTGTTACTTCCAGAACTGCAGACTTTGCAACTGGGGAACCAGGTTGAAGTTTCTGCTTCAGCTCGACATTCTGTGATTCTGGTCAAATCACTTAGTCTCCCCATGTCTACAACCAAAATGAATTTGTTCTTGTGTGATGTAACCAATGCTCATGTAAAGCACTCCAATACCTGACAAGTCTGCACTATATAACACTGCAAAAACACAAAATAATAAGTGTTTTGCACACTTCTGTCATTGGGCTATATTTGGGCTATATCTGGGTGATTTTGGGCTACATTTGGGCTCTTTTGTCTCCGGTGGCCATCTTGGGAGATTTATTTGTTATGAAGTTTCCTAATTTCCTCATGTACTGCAGTCTCCTCAGTCGGAAATGCTTTCAGTTTTTTACTTTGATTCCATCATGAAGGTATTCAGATATGTCACACATTTGCCATGAATTCTGAATGTTAGCACTCTAGTTGCTCATTAGATCACTGTAGTAAAACTACTGCTCACCATGGAAGTCTGCTCCTGGTATTAAAAGTGCATGTTTCAGTCTGCATGTCAGAATTTTTTAATGAAATAGAAGAGGATTTGAGAAGTCACTCAAAATGTGCCCTCATTTTCTTTCTTCAGCATTAATCATAATTTCTATGGCAAAATGAACCCCCTCATTGTGTTCCTTTTTAAATTAAATGTTTTAAGTGTTACCAGTTTATTCCAATCAAGATGGCTTCAGGTGTGCCATACTTTTGTCATAATGAAGACAGTAAGTGCTCTAGTTGTTTTTATGGACATTCTGTCATTGGGCTATACTTGGGCTACATCTGGGTGATATTTGGGCTACATTTGGGCTCTTTTGTCTCTGGTGGCCATCTTGGGAGACTTATTTGTTATGAAGTTTCCTAATTTCCTCATTTACTGCAGTCTCCTCAGTAGGAAATACTTTCAGTTTTTTACTTTGATTCCATCAAGAAGGCATTCAAATGTGTCACACATTTGCCATAAAATCAGAATGTTAGCACTCTTTTTGCTCATTAGATCACTGTAGTAAAGCTACTGCTCACCAGGGAAAACTGCTGCTGGTATTGAAAGTGCATGTTTCAGTCTGCATGCCAGGATTTGAGAAGTCACTCAAAATGTGCCCTAATTTTTCTTTCTGCAGCACTAATCATACTTTTTATGGAAAAATGAACCACCTCATTTTGTTCCTTTTTAAATTAAATGTTTTAAGAGTTACCACTTTAATCCAAGCAAGATGGCTTCAGGTGTGCCATACATTTATCATAAGTAGGACGGTTAGCGCTCTAGTAGTTCTTTGGAACACTCTGGAAAGCTGCAGTAGAACACAAAGGAATCAACTGACAGTCTCTGCCCTTGTTGGATGTACATGTTTTACTGAGAATGTCAGACTTCATTCTCACATGACTGAGAAAGATAATGTGAATTTACAGAAAATAAGCTCTCAGTTTAGCTTATAGATCACCTTCCAAACCTCTGTGGTAAAAGCATGAGAAAATATTTTTCTCTCAATCATGATATCCCAGCAGAAGGCTTTTTCACATGGTGAAATCACCTTAGAACATACCACAATTCCTAAAATGAGTATGGTACCATCAACAAATGATTTATAATGTAACTAAAGTCTTAAAATCTTCTATTAACTGCAATGCTTTTTAATGAGGTGCTATCATGTATATTGGTCCCAAGATGGCTGCCAACACTTCTTGGATGAAGTGCTGACAGCCAATCAGATCTCAGGATGAGATGTGTGGTTAGGCTCCGCCCACATATATATATTGATTTAAATGCTATTTTCTCAGGAACTACTGAACAGATTTACACCAGACCTACAAAAGGCACTTCCTTGACCTGAGGACTACCTCTCTGCCAAATTTCAAGTAACTCTGTTCAGCCGTTCGGGCTGTAGCTGTGTCTAAAGGTCCTATGGAAAAATGCATGGGAAAAACGCGTTTTGGGACCCCCCTTTTTTCTCAGCCCCCGCTTGACGAATCCCCCCGAGACTTTCAGGGTAGGAGCGGAGCGTAGCGCCCCACCTATTTTGAAAATTTCGCGAGGATTCATCGACCGGCGCCAAAGTTATTCCAAATAGAATGTTGCGGATTTCCTATGGAAACAGGGTCCTAACTATAACTATCTACTGGCGACCGCCAGTAGATAATATATATATATATATATATATATATATATATATATATATATATATTATCCGCAACATTCTATTTGGAATAACTTTGGCGCCGGTTGACGAATCCTCGCAAAATTTTCAAAATAGGTGGGGCGCTCCGCTCCGCTCCTACCCTGAAAGTCTCGGAGGGATTCGTCAAGCGGGGGCTGAGAAAAAAGGGGGGGTCCCAAAACACATTTTCCCCATGCAATTTTCCTTAGGGACCTTTAGTCCAAGGTACAGCCCGAACGGCTGAACAGGATTACTTGAAATTTGGCAGAGAGGTAGTCCTCAGCTCAGGGAAGTGCCTTTTGCAGGTCTGGTGTCAATCTGTTCAGTAGTTCCTGAGAAAATCAAAAGTAAAATCATATATATATGTGGGCGGAGCCTAACCACACATCTCATCCTGAGATCTGATTGGCTGTCAGCACTTCATCCAAGAAGTGTTGGCAGCCATCTTGGGACCAATATACATGATAGCACCTCATTAAAAAGCATTGCAGTTAGTAGAAGGTTTTAAGACTTTAGTTACATTATAAATCATTTGTTGATGGTACCATACTCATTTTAGGAATTGTGGTATGTTCTAAGGTGATTTCACCATGTGAAAAAGCCTTCTGCTGGGATATCATGATTGAGAGAAAAATATTTTCTCATGCTTTTCCCACAGAGGTTTGGAAGGTGATCTATAAGCTAAACTGAGAGCTTATTTTCTGTAAATTCACATTATCTTTCTCAGTCATGTGAGAATGAAGTCTGACATTCTCAGTAAAACATGTACATCCAACAAGGGCAGAGACTGTCAGTTGATTCCTTTGTGTTCTACTGCAGCTTCCCAGAGTGTTCCAAAGAACAACTAGAGCGCTAACAGTCCTACTTATGATAAACGTATGGCACACCTGAAGCCATCTTGCTTGGATTAAAGTGGTAACTCTTAAAACATTTAATTTAAAAAGGAACAAAATGAGGGGGTTCATTTTTCCATAACAAGTATGATTAGTGCTGCAGAAAGAAAAACTAGGGCACATTTTGACTTCTGAAATCCTCTTTTATTTCATTAAAAAATTCTGACATGCAGACTGAAACATGCACTTTCAATACCAGCAGCAGTTTTCCCTGGTGAGCAGTAGCTTTACTACAGTGATCTAATGAGCAAAAAGAGTGCTAACATTCTGAATTTATGGCAAATGTGTGACACATCTGAATGCCTTCTTGATGGAATCAAAGTAAAAAGCTGAAAGTATTTCCTACTGAGGAGACTGCAGTAAATGAGGAAATTAGGAAACTTCATAACAAATAATTCTCCCAAGATGGCCACCGGAGACAAAAGAGCCCAAATGTAGCCCAAATATCACCCAGATGTAGTCCAAGTATAGCCCAATGACAGAATGTCCCAGAGTGTTCTTAAAAACAACTAGAGCGCTTACTGTCTTCATTATGACAAAAGTATGGCACACCTGAAGCCATCTTGATTGGAATAAACTGGTAACACTTAAAACATTTAATTTAAAAAGGAACACAATGAGGGGGTTCATTTTGCCATAGAAATTATGATTAATGCTGAAGAAAGAAAATGAGGGCACATTTTGAGTGACTTCTCAAATCCTCTTCTATTTCATTAAACAATTCTGACATGCAGACTGAAACATGCACTTTCAATACCAGCAGCAGTTTTCCCTGGTGAGCAGTAGCTTTACTACAGTGATCTAATGAGCAAAAAGAGTGCTAACATTCTGAATTTATGGCAAATGTGTGACACATCTGAATGCCTTCTTGATGGAATCAAAGTAAAAAGCTGAAAGTATTTCCTACTGAGGAGACTGCAGTAAATGAGGAAATTAGGAAACTTCATAACAAATAATTCTCCCAAGATGGCCACCAGAGACAAAAGAGCCCAAATGTAGCCCAAATATCACCCAGATGTAGTCCAAGTATAGCCCAATGACAGAATGTCCCAGAGTGTTCTTAAAAACAACTAGAGCGCTTACTGTCTTCATTATGACAAAAGTATGGCACACCTGAAGCCATCTTGATTGGAATAAACTGGTAACACTTAAAACATTTAATTTAAAAAGGAACACAATGAGGGGGTTCATTTTACCATAGAAATTATGATTAATGCTGAAGAAAGAAAATGAGGGCACATTTTGAGTGACTTCTCAAATCCTCTTCTATTTCATTAAACAATTCTGACATGCAGACTGAAACATGCACTTTTAATACCAGGAGCAGACTTCCATGGTGAACAGTAGTTTTACTACAGTGATCTAATGAGCAACTAGAGTGCTAACTTTCAGAATTTATGGCAAATGTGTGACATATCTGAATACCTTCATGATGGAATCAAAGTAAAAAACTGAAAGCATTTCCTACTGAGGAGACTGCAGTACATGAGGAAATTAGGAAACTTCATAACAAATAAATCTCCCAAGATGGCCACCGGAGACAAAAGAGCCCAAATGTAGCCCAAAATCACCCAGATGTAGCCCAAATATAGCCCAATGACAGAAGTGTGCAAAACACTTATTATTTTGTGTTTTTGCAGTGTTATATAGTGCAGACTTGTCAGGTATTGGAGTGCTTTACATGAGCATTGGTTACATCACACAAGAACAAATTCATTTTGGTTGTAGACATGGGGAGACTAAGTGATTTGACCAGAATCACAGAATGTCGAGCTGAAGCAGAAACTCCAACCTGGTTCCCCAGTTGCAAAGTCTGCAGTTCTGGAAGTAACACCACATCCTCTCCCCTAAGTGCAACATTTAATCAAGTGGTCAACTGGATAAAAAAACATAAAGATAACAAATAATTTAAAAGTGCTTTGTCGCTATTTGAAAACTCAGAAAAGATGTCCTTATTTTTGGCTTTTAGAGCACTAACCATAATTTTGATGCCAATAAGACCCTCTCATATATGTAATTTCTAAAGGAGATGCTCTAGGTATTACAGTTTTGATTACATCAAGATGACGTCAGGCGTTCCACACTTTTGTAATAAATATAGAATGTTAGCAATCTAGTTGTTCATTAGGATACTGTTGAGAGGCAGAGGCCAGGGGCACGGACTCTGAAAATTGAAGGCAGGTAGGAGGGTGCAAAGGCAACAATTTAACCACACCGAGCAGGCAGGAAGGGCCGTGGCAGCACAACAGACTATGGAGGGCAGTGGAAAGGGGGGAAGGGGCAACAAACCAACAATACAGGACTTGCAAGAGAGGCTGTGGCAATGTAATAGACCATTGTGGGCAGAAGGAAGAGGCAATGGTAGTACAACCATACATGCCAACAGACCCGATTCAGCCAGGAAACGTCCAATGTTTTTAAGCTCAAATGGGCTTTATTTGATCTGTCTCCTGTCTACAATCTCCTCTTTTTCAATGTAACTCAAAGGGGAAAATCAATACCCCATTTTTTTTTTCAAAATCTCCCTCTTACCAAGTTCAAAATGTTTGCAAGTATGGTACATCGGGTCATGGAAGGAAATGGGGTAATGACATGGACTTGGATAACAGAGGACAGGAGGGACATGGAGAGGTGCACCAAACTGACCCTGCAGGGCAGGCATCAGGGTTTGCAGCAGCACAATACACCACACAGGGCATGTGGGACGGGAGTGCAGCACAACAATCCATAGAAAACAAGAGGGAGGGGACAGGACCATGCACATGGACAACAGAGAACAGAGGGGCAAGAGGCAATGGTAGCTAGATGACCATAATGGACAGACAGGAGAGAAAGCTGCAGCATAACAGACCATAAAGTGCATGAGGGACGGATCAGGGGCATTACAATGGAACAGACAAGCCCGGAGGGAGAGAGTAGGGGTCTGCACATGTAAACAGAGGGCTGGGGGCAAGGGGGCAGGGCAGGAGCAGCAAGATAGCCATGGAGGTCAGGCAGGATGGGCACTAGAAGTAAGACACACCATGAAGAGCAACAGTGAGACGGTGATGGCATACACACAGACCATGGAGGGAAGGTGGGAGGGGGTCAGGGGCAGCTAACTGACCGCACAGGGAAGGTGGGAGGGGCCATGACAGCACAGAAGAACATGCATGGCAAGTGGGAGGGTTAGTGGCAGCACAATGGCTATGATTGGCAAGAAGGAGGGTGCAGGGGCATGCACAAAGGACGATGGAGGATAGAAGGGAGGGTCAGGACCTGTGCACAGACAAGAAAGTTCAGGGGAAGGGGCCTCACAACAGACCGCACGGGGCAGGCAGGAGGAGCAGTTGCAGCACAACAGACCAGGGAGGGCAGAAGGGTGTGGCAGTACAATGGACCATGTAGGACAGGAGGAAGAGGATAGGGGCATGGCATGTGGACAGGCAGGGTGGAGGTGGCAGGGACAGGTTACAGTCATCTGACAATGCTAGGCAGGTGGGAGGGGAGTGGCAGCTCAACAGAACACTCAGAGTAGATAGGAGTGGCAGGTCCATGGAACATGGTGGGCAAAAAGAATGGAGCAGGGGCATGCACAAAGACATCGGAGGGCAGGGGGAAGGAGAATAGGGGCAGCAAGCTAAGCACAGAGTTTAAGCAGGAGGTCAATGATGGGGCATAGAATTGGGCAATGGAGGGCAGGAGGAGGGGACTGGTACATCATACTAAATTGAGGGCAGTGGCAGCACATCAGACCATGCATGGCAGGAGGAAGGAGGCTAGTCCATGGATTCACACAACAGAGGATAGGGAGGAGGGGGATGGGGCAGCAAGCTAACTGTTCAGAGAAGGCGGGTATTAGGAACTTTATTGTTTTTAAAACATGTGTCTGTGCGAACTACTTAAAATATGAACAAGTATGCAGCATAATCTCACTTTTATTCAGGAAGAAGAGGACGTTTGTGACTGTGACTCCGGGCTCACTTGGCAGAAACACCCCCTGACCCTCCACCCCCTATCGCAAAATGTAATGCCCGTGAAAAGGGTAGGTGAACACAGTGTTATATAGAACATAGTACTGAGAGCACGATTGAAAATGAAAACTAGATATAGTGTATGGTATAAACTATGCACCAAAAAGTGTGATATAAGATGAACCGGGAGTGAAATATAATATGCAATACATTGTGCGCAATGACAGATTCAAAGGAGAGCGCGAGATAGCACAGGCACTAGCGCGTGCAATGCGATGTGCGCCTTGGAGTGTAATATGCACAGGGCAGTGTTGTGTAACCTAACTAGTCTCTAAAGTTGTAATATAAAATATGTGCTGGGGAGTGTAACATTGCATATGCACTGTGACAAAGATATGGATCCCAGATTGTAATATGTATGGCAAAGCACTGTGCGTTATAACATAGGCATCGAGGAAGGCACGTTAGATGGGGCAATATAACCCGTGCGAAGACAAGTGTGGCATGACATATTCACGGGGTGGTGTTACAGTGCACATGGGCTAGAGAGTGTCATAGCATATGCACTAGCTGGTGGAATACAACACAGAGGTGTGTGGCACTCGGCAGGCAATGGTGGGTGTAACACAGCACTGGGCTCTGCCAGGAGCGCGCTGTGACTCTCAAGTGATGTTCGTCCCCTTTCCAGAGAGTAAAATAAAAAGTATTACACATCCGGCAGTGGATGTGTGTTTTATTAACCGTGAGGGGGGTTTCTTCCATAGTTTTGGTCTAATTTTTGTCGAATCCCCTTTGAATGGCTTGGTGTGCATGTGTATTAAATGTGCCCGTCAATAGCTACCCATGTTTGTATAAATAAACGGCAAGGGTGTCTACTGGGATTAGGCACGGTAGGGCATCAGACATGTCAGAGCTTCACTAGTGGTGTAAATATATTCCACGTGGATTCATTGTATGCATAGTCGCCTTTTAATGAATATCACTCAAATCGTCATGGTGATAGGTATGTACGGTTTGTCCAGCATGTCCTAGGTGTGTCTATAAATATATATTTTTTTAAAATAATAAAAAACAGTGGCCGGCCCTGGGGATTGGGGTAAAAAAATATAATTAGGAGAAAGGCCCTGGGGGATGGGGTCATCAGGGCCAAAAAATTAGAATAAGAAGGGGAACCACACAGCCCCCCTTCTTAAAAAATTAAAATAAATAAAAGACTGGCATCGTGCCGGAGGCCACGCCCCCTCCTTGCAGCACTCTGCAAACGCGCCCCCTGGCGAGTTGTAAGTTGGGGAATTAATTCCTCTTCAATACTGAGGGTCCCTGAGGGCCAACTAGCCCAACAGGCATCTCCAGTATGCGCCAGGGAGCTGCGCTGCAGACGGGTGTTCTGAGGCCAAGCCCCTTTTTACACCTCTCTGCAACGCAGCTCTGTGGCGCTTACTGGAGGTACCTAGTGGTCTAGTTTGACCCTAGGGACCCTTAGGATTCAAGGGGACTTAATCTCTCAACTTAGAATAGCCACAGGGCGCATTTACACAGTGGTGAAGGGAGGGGACGGGGCCTGAGGTGACGTGTGCAAACACGCACTATGGCACGTTTTAAATTGGAGATATAATTTCCCTTCAATACTGAGGGCCCCTGGGGGCTAACTAGCCCACCAAGTGCTTCCAGTAAGCGCCACTGAGCTGCATTGCAGAGAGGTGGTCCAGGCTGTGCCACTTTTTACACCTCTCTGCAACGCAGCTCTGTGGCACTTACTGGAGGTACCTAGTGGGCTAGTTGGACCCTAGGGACCCTCAGGATTCAAATGAACTTAATCTCCGAACTAAAAACGGACACAGGGCGTGTTTACACAGTGGTGATGGGAGGGGACGGGGCCTGAGTTAACGTGTGCAAAAACGCCTTGTGGCCTGTTGTAAGAGGTAGTTTTAATCCCCCTGCCCTATTATATACTAGGGGCTTACAGAGGAGGTCATGCTAATCACAGGGGGACCACAACGCATAATGTTCCCTAGTGTATGTAGGTCTTTTCACTGTATTCTAAGTGTCTTTTAACATAGCACTGGCTCTAGGACTGGTTAGTCAGACTCAGTTACCACCAGTATCCGTCTGAAAAAGTTGAGGGTACAGGATGATTTTGCAACAAGGATTCTTTCTGCTCTTCTTTTTGTTCTTTCTGCACGTTATCCTTCTTCCTGCACTTTTCTTCGTCTTTGAGGACTTCTGTTGCTTCTTTCTGCAATTCTTTTTTTTCTTTCTGTGCATTTTTTCTTCTTTTTTCACATGTCCTATCTTTGTAGGCATAGTTAGAAATTAGGTTTCAGGCACGTTATAGTTAGGAATTAGCATTTAAAAAACCTCAGAAATTCACTGAAAAAACCATAGGTTTCAGGGGTGTTATAGTTAGCTGGACTTTTCACTTGTACAAAACCATTGAAATTCCCCCGTTATAGTTAGTTCAGCTAACTATAACTCACGCGCCCGCAATGCACTGCTTATGACGTCACATATTACATCACTCATGACATGATCAGTGACATCACTCATGACATCACTGATGACATCTCAAATGACATCACTGATGACATAACTGATGACATCATCCTTGTGATAGAGTGGCAGACCTCCTTTCACCCTAATATAACCTTTGATACACACATTCAAAAATAGAGACTAAAATTTTCAAAACAATGGACATACCAATACCAGTTACAACAACCTCTTCAGTAATTCTAAGATCCACATACACATACACTCATTCACCAACAGTCCTATACAGTCACTCATACATGTACTCACTCATCATATGTACTCATACACCTATACATCCTGTTACACAATGCCACTCATCCATAGAGTTACTCACACACATAGTCACTCATGCTAATAAAGAATCAAACATACATTTACTTGCATATACAGTTATACACACACCACCACACTTACTTCTACGGAAACTTACACATACTTAGTCTTTTAAACAATCACTTATAGAAACACATACTTATTCATACAGGAACTCTTTCAATCTCTCACTCTCACATATACTCACTTATATACACCAATAGTCACATATACTAGTTTAAAACATATGTAGTTACTCATAAAGACACTATTGAGACAGTCATTCACTCACTAACACACCCATACACACACTCATCCACCCATACAGTCCTGCACACATGCTGTCTTCAACACATACAAACAGTGAGTCACTCATTCATGCACCTATGCACTACGTAATACCCCCACCGAACCATGCAGACACTCAGACTGATACTCAAAAAACCAACTAATAACCTATATAGACACCCATGTAGCTACTCACCAACCCATGCAGCCACTTATACACAAAGTGAGAGACTGATACAGATATTTACATATTTAAACATTACTCACTAAGCCATGTATTCACTATGATACACTTAATCAGTCAGTTACACAATCAATTTTTCAAAAACAAATCATCCATTTAGACACTTATATACCCATTTATTCTTCCATCGACCTTGAGATATACATATATAAAACATATTTAATTTTCAGAAAAACAGACATTCACTGGATGATGTAATCAGTGATGTCATCAGTGACGTCATTTGAGATGTCATCAGTGATGTCATGAGTGATGTCACTGACCATGTCATGAGTGATGTAATATGTGACGTCATCAGCAGTGCATTGCGGGCGTGCGAGTTATAGTTAGCTGAACTAACTATAACGGGGGAATTTCAATGGTTTTGTACAAGTGAAAAGTCCAGCTAACTATAACACCCCTGAAACCTATGGTTTTTTCAGTGAATATATATATATAGATATATATATTAAATTCGATGTTTTGTTCAACTATATTTTTTACATCAATATTTTTTTTCTATATTTTTACACTTACCTGATTAAGTATTGGGAATCAATATTTTTGCATTCTATATTTTTACATCAATTTTTTTACTTCTATTTTTTAACTTCGAAATTTTGGCAGTGAACCTACTGCAGCGTCGTAATTGGTCTGAGCAGCCTGGTTTGGCCCAAGGCAGCCAGCCAAACCATCATGTGCACTTAGAGAGTGCTCACCACTCCTCTCCCTACTCCGGACAGCCCAGCCCCGCCCTGCACCTACAATGATAACCAACTGAGCCAGTACAGAAAAATAAAATGATAATGACATTGTGTTATCATCATTTTATTTTTCCTTTTTGAACTGCTCAGAGAACAGTGGGACAACGCTCCTCTGACTTAGCACAGGAGCCGCCTCTGAGAAACCCTAGCAACAGATGTATCTCAAAACCGTTTCAGCCGAATGGCCTGGACAGGCTTTAAATCAGAGCTAGTGGTAAGTCTTCTCAGAGGCCACATGTAAAAAGGTCTTTATGTTCACACTGCCACCATTGCCAGTCACTGCACAGTCTTGGCTGAGAAGCACCCAGCCACTCTCACTCAGAAAGACGGTCACAAAGGGTGACCGCTAACACCAGAATTCAGCACCGATATGGGCAAATATCTCCAATGAAATGGAGAACCTCATATGGGTTGGGTGAATGTCAAGCTCAAGTATGGAAAAAACACAGAGACGTCCGGAAAATGTTCCTCGGGCACAGCTTTCGAAGCCAGGGAGAAGGCTTCAGTGATTTCTTTGTGTAGTGGTTGCAGGTGGGGCCCACTGGCTCGCATTTATGGGAGCCAGCACTCATTTTTCCTCAACAGACTTTGATCCAGAGGAAGAGAGAGAAAAACCCAAAAGGGGTAGAGAAGGAGGAAAAGACGCAAAACAGTGACAAAAGGAGAAAGCGGGGATGAAAAACCACCTGCGAGATTAGGGGGCAGAGTGTTTGATGGGTAGTCAAGAAGCATCAAGTGGATTAAATTCTATGCTGATTTGGTATTCGGTAGCCCGACCTTTGACCTTACTCTTTTCCAATTCAAACACCGGAGGATTTCCATTTCAACACAGGCCAATTAAGGGTCACCTATAATTTCAATGAAACACAATGATACTAACTCCTCTTCTATCTTACTAAAAGTGGCAAGTTCAATGGAAACATCCACACAGATGTCAAAATTCATGATGCACTTACATTTGTAAGGCTTTGTTTGTAGCCTGTCAGATCAGGTATCGGCTTAGTCTAAATTCACTGGAAATGTGCACAAAAAATTGCAACAGGCAGCAAAGCAGAATAACAGTATAGCTTTGCTTCTGAAGTTCAATATTAGGAACAAATGAATTGCTGGCCGGGGTCTTCCACGACGGGCGCTGTTAGGGCCTTTCCTGCCTTTCAGTTATTGCCTTGGCAAGCAGAGTTAACCAGCAGAAACCCCATTATATCACTGATGACTCAAATCCAGAGGTGCCAAGCAGACAAAAAGCACTTCAAGCTATCCCCGTGTGTTTTCCTCCCGCACGAGGTGGCCAAGTTCAAAGAGTTACAAAACAGCGGAGCCCAAAATCAAGAATCATTTGCCTTTATTTAGGACACTGTTATTCTTTCTGCACGTCGCCCTTTCAATATCTTTGTCCTAGTCAGAATTCTAAACAATTTACAAGCATTCCCCATATCTTCTTACGCCCCCATTAAATTCGCCGCATGTGATCTACCCTGTAAGGATAAGGGGCGGGAATGATGCTGCCGGCATTTGGAAACGCTGAACACAGTTTGCGAATTCCTGCCTGAGTTGGATGCGATCCACAGAAATGAAAGAAAACAAACCTTCAATATCAAGAAATGCGAGCAAGAAACAGAAAAAGCCGCTGCCAGATGGTGAGGGGGACGGTTAAATAGTTTGCATACATCGTTCCTAATTCCTTTAATCTCTAAACTGACAAACATGTCTGATGTCCCGCTATGATTCTCTGATGTACTGCGGATCGAACAAAAGCCCAGGCTTCTGCAAATCACATGGCTACAGATGCAGCCAATGCACACAGTGGGTGTTTAAGTCCCAGGATTCCAGCAGCTGCAGCCAAGCACTCCCGCCAGTGAGCAGGAACGAAGAATTAAGCTATTCTGTGTCCCTTTGGCTGGCGGTAAAAAATAAATTGTTGATTTATGGATACACGGCGTTCCGTTCACCTAAAACAGAATTGCATTCTCAATGTGCCTTCTAACAAGATTCAAGGTTTTCCACGAAGATATTATTGTATTTAGTAAAATAGAGCATTTTATTTTTACTGTTAACTCCAGAGACGATATCATACAAATTGACATTTTTAGGACTTGCCTACGGTAGACACCGGCAGCTTTTAGTTTTCTGTTGTCCACCGGCCCATAGCTTGTAATTGTTTGGGTTTCATGTCAGTGTTATGTGCTTTCATTTTATTTGATGGCTTTCCTTCGTCTTCCTGTGCTTGCCTGTCTCCTGGAGCACAGCGTCCTAAGTGTGATGTATCATTGGTGGGGCATACCATTACTCCCGTAGTCCGAGGGTGTACGTGTCGTTGTATGACTTGTACCCTTTCACAGCCACACTTCAGGGAACTACTTTCTCTTTTGTTTTCGGCACTCAGAGAGAGTGTATGTGCTTTATTCCTCTCTCCTATGTGTGCAGCTTTTCCCTCACATCCCTACCTTCCACACTCGCGCTGCCGCCCCCACCAAACAGATTGCCTTCTGCTTTCCTGTCTGGTATTTTTTTTTTTTTTGGTTTGCTTTTTTATTTTCCAACCCTCCTACGACCCCATCCATAACTTCCCTGAACCCTGTTGATCCTTCTGCATCATTGATTGACATCCCCAACAGCTTCTCTGTTGCACACTTTCAGCCACTTTCGTTTCTTTGTAATTATCTTTTTCTCTTCTTGGAGGGCCCAGCAGCTGCATTTTTCTACCTACCCACTCCTTTATCAGTGATGCACTTTTGTAATTTTTGTTTATTTACGACTCCAAGATTGGTGTCAACCATCTTGGAAAGGTGAAATATCATTGAAATAAACAGCCACTGTGTCATGGTACATTCATGTTCTTGTGTGGTGATGCATGCATGCATATTTCTCAGTATACAGGCGGTGTGGCTTTTATTTCTCATTGCCAATGCTGTTCTACATAAAATATAAACATTTTTATTTTATTTTTCCCAAAGCAGAACGAATTCTGCATAAATAAATTGGCAATGCCTAAGCATTAGGTAATGCCAATAGAATGCACGACCTATTGGCTTTACCAAGGCTTGTTATAGGTATGCAGTCTGATTTAGAATTTGGTTGGTAGATTTTCTGCCTGCCATGTTATACAATTTAGAACATCTGCAAAGCCAGTGATCAAAAAGTCACCATATTTATGTTTGTTGGTCATGGTGGGAGAAACGTCTGCACCACTGTGGCGTTTTTGCCAGGGGAGAAGCCCATTTGTTGGTAAAACATGGTGGAAAATCCACCAAGACCAAACAGATTGTACTAAATCGGCTAGTAAAACCTCTGGTAGTGTGCATGGAGAGTCCACTATTTTTTTATTTTTTTTTTATTACATTCTATGTTGGCCTCCTCAGTTAATCAAATTGCAATAAAAAGTAGAGGAATCTCCTCTGGTCTGGCAGAAAGTGGGTTATTTTATATATGACCTCAGCTGCCGCTAGGAGTACCAGTACTTCCTAGCACAAGGAGAAGTTTCACTACTCAAGGGGAGAATAGTAAGATGTGCTGGTGAGTCCCAGCCCATATTTTCAAATGTGTATATGTAAATGTTACACAAGGAGATGATGGACTGAATCCATCCTCGTTCTTTAGCTCACTTCACCATCCAAGTTCAGACCCATTCAAAAGCAAATCAGTCTTGACCCTGTTCCTCCTAGGAACAGTCCAGCCCGAACTACCAAGCCATGTCTTCCGTGGACCGGAAACAAGCATCCTGGGACCTGGGACTCGGTGAGCTAAAGAACATGATGGATTCAACCAAGATCTGTGGCTGGGAGTGAGTGTTTGAAAAGTTTCAGGGTCTTGTCCATCATCTCCTTGTGTTTGCTTAATACGTGAAGGTTCCCAGATAGGAACAGATTATAAGCATGTAGCTTGATTGAATTAAATGTAATACTTATAGATCACACTGTCACACCCAGAGAAGCATCCTGGCGCTAAGCGGCCATGAGTGTGGCTGTGTGAGCTAAGTCATTTTTGGTACGTCCTTAGAAAAAGAAAAAATGCCTCTCAGAATGAGTGAATAACAGAGATCATCTGGGATGCCGAAAAAGCTTACGGAAACATGGAATGGTTCTCATGTCTAATTCAGAGCTGAAGTTAACATTGATTTTCTAACTAAGAGCAGGAGCAACTGTGTCTCGGGGTAATGAAGATGAAATCTGAAAAATTTGACAAAAAAAGTCACTTAATATTACACGTAACAGCACATCTATAAACATTTTGCTGAAAAGCTACCTATCTTAAATGGCCAAATTTTGGACGGTTCTCTTCGAGTAGTGGAAATTCCTTAGGAGCTCACATAAGAGACGTAGGGGTATATTCACAAGAACGTGTGCTAAACATCACCAAAAAATGTTAACGCAACTTTACACATCGCAGACTATCGTAGGAAAATAACCCTGTGTCAACGTGGAATTCACAACAAGGCGGCCCCATGCAATAGTTTAACTGAAACCACAGCCAATGCCCGTGATACAACCACCTCGACGGAGATAAAAACACAAACCCGAATGCGAAAAAACCTGCGATGGGCTAAAGCGCAATGAGGAAATCAGCGCTAAGCAGCGTCAGGCCTGCAACACACACCTGGCAGTTGGGAAAAACCACCATCAAAGTAGAAAAAACACCCTGACACAAACTGACCAACACCCAAGCACCATGGAGGCAGCCGGAGCAGGCGCAGAGGACAAACGCAACCCCACAAGCACCTCGGGGACAGGGAAGGGCAAGGACAAGAAGAAGAGGAAGACGAAGTTCATTCCGCAGGTGAAAAGGATCATAGTCACGGAGGTGATGGAACACCATCAATAACTGTTCAACACCTCCAACGTGTCATTGGGCGCCAGAAATGGAATATGGCGGGACATCATGGACAAGGTTAACGCCATCGCAGAGCACAAGAGGACAATGGACGAGGTCAAGAGGCGATAGAATGACATCAAGCGAAAGACCAAGGAGAAGCTCGCAAACAAACAGAATGCAGCAATGCAGACTGGAGGTGGGGGCCCAGCGGCACAGCTCGTGCTGGATGACATGGAGGAGCTGGTGTCAACAGTCATCAGTGTGGATACTGTGGTCGGAGTTGGGGGACCGGACACTGCTCGACAGGACACAACACAACCCGCAACAGGGTGAGTGACCACCAGGTACTGGGGGGATGGGTGGAGATGGCCAGGATGGCACACATGCACAATCAAGCAGAGCACAGTGCACAACCTCAATAACTCTGGGTCCTCGCCCATATCCAAAGACTGTCACAATGTAAAATGCCATGCTGTCTGAATGTCAACATGTACAATGCGGCTACATACATGTGGACACATTGCAATACACCATCTCCCCTTCATATTGCAGGGCCATAGTCAACACCCCCTGCAGAGCAGTCCCAGCCACTCTTCACTGATGACGAGGAGGACAACCCCAGCATCGACGCACAAGCCCTCCTCGAGATCATTGACATCATCCGCGACTCTCCTCCAGGATCATGGCTACCCAGATCCATCGAGGAGACCCCACCCACCACCCAATCCACCCAGCAAGAGGCACCCACGGCCCCTGCAGTCTCCAAAGACCCCCAGGAACAACACACAGCCTTCCAACACCGTGTGCTTGAGGGCCAGAGGGAGACGGCTGAGCAGGTGCGGTGGGGTTTGACCTCATAGCTACCAAACTGGATGCCATCCTTGGGTGTCTCGGCCCGCTCCATGGTCTGCAACGAGCACTGACTGACATCGCTGGAGTCATGACGCGGAGAGAAGAACACCTGTCCGCTCAGAGGGGCTCTAGCGATACCAGCTGTGAGCTGGCACACATGCGGAGGCTCATGGAGGACATGGCATCTAAATAGACACACAAACAATACAAATATAAGATACATACTACATATAAATGAGTACAAATACATTAACTCTAGACATTACCAAACTTCAGGATGGTTGAGAAAATACAAACATCACAAGATGAAAAAGAAAATCCAACGCATTTAAAAATCACAGAACATAGACTACTATCTGAAGTTCTGTGCGCGCTTAAAATGTTGGATCGTTCGTTTTTATTTATTAAACGAAACTGAGGGTATCTTATTGTTATGGCCTACTTAACTGACAACAGTGAAAACAAATAATAAATAAGAAATAGTTATTTTATCAGGATATCCGTCGGAAACTTCACGAAATGTTTTATATCTGAAACCATATACGCTTATAAAAAGTTGGGCCATTTGAGTGTTGTTTATCGTACAAAACTGGCAGTTTTTCTTGTTATGGTCAAACTGATTGACAACAGTGATCTATATATATCACTGGAGTGAAATAAAAAAACAAATACGTACTGCATGGAGAAATCCGCCGAAGAGACAATATAGTTGGTAGTAATATGTCGATTATATAACGGTCCTTGACGGTATGTCTTCTTTACTTATTCTAACTTTAGATCGATTTACTATAATGCTTGGATTATTAGGACTTTAAAAGGAAACAGTTTGACAGGATTTCCTGTATAAAGACTGTACTAAAAGGTGAGATTGCCCTTTATCAAAATGCGTTTGTCATGATCTCTTTGGATAATGATGCAGGACATCAGAGATATAGCCTCTCCCGCTTAATCTTCGCATACTTATTGGCCTATACAGTATATTTATGTAGGCCCTTTCTATCACACCTATGTGTTTGTAATATAGCTTCTATATTTTTATGGTGTTTTTATATGTGTCATATATGTTTTCCTTATATATTATTTACTTGCTACGTCTGAACAACTCTTCAAATACAGGCTTATCCTGCACGTTGTTGTCGTATATACACGTACAAAAGTTGCGTGATATATGCCTATATAGTAGTCGTATGTTCTGTGATTTTTAAATGCGTTGGATTTTCTTTTTCACCTTGTGATGTTTGTATTTTCTCAACCATCCTGAAGTTTGGTAATGTCTAGAGTTAATGTATTTGTACTCATTTATATGTAGTATGTATCTTATATTTGTATTGTTTGTGTGTCTATTTAGATGTTGTATTATATTTGCATATATATTCTTTTCAGCCCTGACGAAGTTCTGTAGGAACGAAACGCATTGGCTGTGCCTTATTTTTAAGATTGAAAAAGAATAAAAGACTTTTCTTCACAAGACTGGAAACTCCTTGAATTGTGTTACATGGTGCACCGTCCTTGCCCTTCAACAGTTTTGTATCTGTTTCTACAGTGGAGCATAAGTGTGGCGTGCTCCGGACGTTTCGTGCACAAACCAAGGACTTACAAAGTGACTTTGATATCGATGTGCTTAACCATGGACAGAAGAACACCTGTCCGCCCAGAGGGGCTCCAGCGATACCAGCTGTGAGCTGGCACACATGCGGAGGCTCATGGAGGACATGGTGTGGATGGAGGCGGATACGATGGCAGTCACCACTGCACACCAGCGAAATGTAGCTGGGATCGTCCATGCCCTGCAGATCCTCTTAATGGCATTGCTGCCACAAGGCATGGCGCTGATGAATGCTGCTGCCCCACACCATTCACATCTCCGCCCCCTGGTGTGTCAGTGCCTCACAGTGCGGCAGGCGTATCCACTCCGGCACCTGATGTGTCTGTGGCACACAGTGCCGCAGCTGGTACTGCAATAACCACAGGTGGGGCAGAGCACACATCCAAGGACAAGGATGGGTTTGAGTTCATAAGGAGGTACTAGCATTCATTTCCGCCACCTGGCCTGTTTCTGCTTGGTGCCCGCACATGGCCCCATGACCTTCCACTGACCCCCGATACACTCCGATGCACTCACCTTGGACAGCAACATGGACTGCCATATCCTGTTTGATGACCAATGACACGGCAAACAGACTGCGAACTGTACCCTTCCTCTCCCGCAGTACTTGTCATCCCCGGATGGACTCTGGATGGCCCTAAACGGGCACATATTGTGTGGCGTGCTTGGCATGGCACTGTACCGCTCCAGCTGCAATACTCCACTGGATGTGCAATAAACATCCAGTAACGCACTGCTGTGTTATGTCTTTCATCAATCATGTATGAATGTGTGGATGAATGTAGGGACAGTGATTTCCCTTGTGTCAATGATGCTCATCCTGTGGGATGCCAGTCAGAGGGTGCTACATTGCCTATTATGTTCTGGGTGCCGTGGACACTACAACAGGGACACACGCATCAGTCACTTCCATGTCCGGACATGGACTGAACCACGCCCAGAGCCCACGAGTCATTGTTGCAAGCCCTGCGCTGGTCCGGCATACGACAGGCCAGACCACTCCGCTTACGCTCCGAGGGGGGGCCCTAATTGCTACCCGTCGCAGGCGTACTCGCAGGTGATGTGTAGGTCACTGGTCTAGTTATCAGCATGTCACAGCCACTCTCTGAGGGCAGGTTTGCACACACACCACACCCATCCGACACAGTCGTCACAGGCCATGTGACTCCACCAACATAAGGGGCCGACGATGTCACATTCCCCTCTGCCGGTGGTGACTGAATGACGGACGCTCCATGGTTCTCAATCATAAAGGGCCCATGAGTAGTTGCGCACAGGGTTAGTGGCACCCGAGGCCTTGCGGCTGTCACAGGCCTACCACCACATGGTGCTGACTGGGGTTGCACAGGGTTAGTGGCACCCGAAGCTTTGCGGCCGGCACAGGCACCCCACCACAGGATGGTGACTTTGGGTGTACTGAAGTAGGAGCACCTTAAGTGCTGAGCGGGTGTGAAGCCTGCGATGATGCCCCGTCCTGGCGGTCCGGACAGCTCAGGTTTTGTGTGCCCTTCTGGACGGCAGTGTAGGCCAGAGCCAGCGGGCAGTGCGGGCCTACTGCCACGTGGCGTCGCTTTATGGATCACAGAGTTAGTGGCACCTATTGGGCTGAGCGGGTGTGCAGCCTGCGATGAGGCCGGGTGCACTGGTATGTCCTTTGCCATGGAGTAATCAAGACCCAGCACCAAACGTGAGACCTGGTGACCTGCAGAGCAGGGCTGCATGATGTGGAGGGTGCCATGTCTGCGGGCCCCGGGCTTGTGGCGGCACGTGGTGGGACCTCTTGTCTGCAAGCCAGTGGCGGAAGGTGAGCAGTGAGGCCTGGGTGTGCATGGGCGGGCATGCTCTGATGTTAATATTAATGTAATGGGGAATTTGTAAAGCGCACGGCTACTCCAAGGAGTGTCCCGACGCTGAAAAGGTCCCCCTTGAAAGAGATATAGTATGCATTCTAATCCTAACAAGTCCACAGTTACTGATGGAACAACCAGGTCTTACGTTGGCGCCTGAAACTAAGAAGCTCTTGTTCTTGTCTGAGGGAGAGAGGCAAAGTGTTCCATAATCTTCCAACTACCACCTGGAAGGAGCGTCCCCCCTTCCTAGTCCGGAAGAGTTTAGGCACCAATAACAAATGTTGGGACGATGACCTCAGAGTCCTGGCTGAGGTATAGGGTATAATTCTCTTTCTGATGTACTGAGCCCCACTGTTACGGAGAGCCTTAAAGGCCAGCACCAGAGACTTAAAATTAATCCTATTTTTCACTGAAAGCCAGTGTAAAGATTTTAAATGAATCGTCATATGGGTCCTGGGCCCTACCAGAGAAATAGCTCTGGCAGCCGCATTTTAACAACCTGTAAGCAGCCCAGTTAATAAATGGGGATGCCCAGATATAATGCATTTGGATAATCCAGCCTGGACATAATCAGGTGTTGGACCACAGTGTTCCTATGGGACAAGGGGAGCAAAGGTAAAACAGTTATTTTCATTTTTAGGAGTCTAAAACACATGCCAGACACAGATTGCACCTGGGACTTCATGGAGAGATCTGAGTCAAGCATGACTCCCAGGTTTTTAACAGTGGTGACTGGACTAGCAGGTGGTGGCTGATCCTGGGGCCACCAAATCTGCCATTCATCACCTGGGGTATGTCCGAAGAAGATTATTTCAGTTTTGGCGGAACTGCATGAGAATTGGTTTTGTCAAAGTAAGTCAAACACTTTAGTCAAGCATAGATAGATTGAATTATCATTAAACGGCTCGTCCTTCTCGCATGTGAACAACAGTTGGAGTCATCGACATAAGTTATAATTTTTGCCCCATGTTGTTCCGCAAGGGGTGCCAGCGGTGCCATATAAATATTAAATGAAGTTGGACTCAGAACTGAGCCTTGAGGCACTCCAACATTCAACAACGGAATATCCGCTGAAAAAGGGGGGGACCACACAGATTGCTGACGACCTTCCAGAACAGAAGAAAAACACCTAAGAGCAGTGCATCCAATGCCACATTCACTAAGTCTCTGAAGGAGTCATCCATGGGGCACGGTATCACAAAGCCGCAGAGAGGTCCAGCAGTATCAATACTGCGTTGCCTCCTCTATCAAGGGTGGCTTTGATAGTTTCAGTGACTTCCAATAAGGCCGTTTCAGTGCTATAATTAGCTCTAAACCTCGACTGACTGGGATGAAGAGCATTAGTAGCCTCAATAAAGTCAGTGATAACCACAGTCACATACTTCGCCAATGCCTTGGTGAAAAAAGGAAGCAGTGTTATAGGCCTATAGTTGCTTACCACTGCAGGGTCAGCTGAAGGTTTCTTCAAAAGAGGAAGAATTTTACCCTATTTCCACCTCGCCGGGACCTTTCATCTGACAAGGACAGATGGGCGGCGGGAGGGGCTGGGGTGCCTCTGCCTGGGTGTGCATGGGCGGGCAGGCGATGTTGTCTTGTGCAATATTGTGTACTGTGCCAATCATGTATCTGGACTCTGTTTCAAATGACGGGTCTGTTTCCGATGTGTGACCTGGTGAACTGCAATACATACCGGCAAGTGGTTGGAGACACATCGGTGGCAGCAGGTGAGCAGTGTGGTCTGGGTGCCCAGGGGCGGCACTCTCTCTCTCTCTCTCCCCCTCTCTTCTTCTCTCTCTCTCTCTCTCTCTCTCTCTCCCCCTCTCTTCTTATCTCTCTCCCCCTCTCTTCTTATCTCACTCGCCCCCTCTCTTCTTATATTTCTCCCCCTCTCTTCTTCTCTCTCCCCCTCTCTTCTTATCTCTCTCTCCCCCACTCTTCTTCTCTCTCTCTCTCTCCCCCTCTCTTCTGATCTCTCTCTCTCTCCCTCTCTTCCTCTCTCTCTCCTTCGCGCTCTCTCTCTGTCCTTTGATGTGCGCAGGACACACCTTCTCGTCATGATTTTTGTCTTGTAGGCTGTGACCTACAGATTGTCCCGAGGGGAGCCACCATGTGTCTTCATTTCAGTTCAGTGTTCATTTTAATAAAGTTTCATTTGTTGCTTCGAAAGTGAATATGTGATGCTCATTTTTGTGACGACACATGCATGTCACCAGTTGTGATTGTGTAAAATCATGCAGATTAGTTTGGGCATGTTTAGGTGTAGCTGATGTGGCATGTCTTTGGTCGGGGGGGTGCCGGGGAGGGGGGGTTCTGGGGGTGGTGGCAGCGGGTGTTGTTGCCCTTTTGGCCCTCCAGGCTGCATGTGCAGTTGCCCGGGTGCATCTGTTGTTCTTCGGGTGTGGATCTGGGCTGGGCACCCTTTTGTGGTGCAGGCTGTCGTCTGACTTTGTACCAGGTCTGAGCAGGTGTTAGTTTCCGGGTACTAACGTGCCTTATTGCCTGTTTTGTGTTCTTATCGCTGATCTGGCTGGTCGTTGAGAATGTTGAGGTGTGGTGTTGTCGCAGCTTTCTGCACGGGAACGCCTACTCTGTATCTCATTAGCGATAGTAGCGGGGGTCATCTGTGACGATGTGTTTTTGCGGCTGCTATCGCGGGTGTACTGGTGCTGTGGGCTGTTAACACCAGCTTGTGAATAGGTTTATCGCAACTTTGGCTGCGATAAAGTGCCATTAACTCGGCGATAGATCCTTGTGAATATGGCCCTAATGGCCATATTATCAAGAACGGACAATAACATTATTGCCGCTTTAGCAGCAGGAAACTGCCGCTAAAGTGGCGATAAGGGGCTTGATAATATGCCCTAGAGAATTCCAATAGAAGCCCAGGTTCTGGTGGGAAGGACATCAAACCTGGGCTTCTATTGGAATTCTCTAGGGCATATTATCAAGCCCCTTATCGCTGCTTAGCGGCAGTTTCCTGCCGCTAAAGCGGTGATAATGTTACTCCCGTTCTTGATAATATGGCCCTTTGTAGTTACCTTTGCATCAAAGTTGCCATGCTTCTGGATTATGATTGCTGCATCAGTGCCATGCAACTCTTGCTAAATCAGACGCTGGGCATTTTTTTTTACTATAGGTGAAAGTTAGTAAATCTGGGCCTTAGGGTCTCTTGGTGACCTGTAACAAGGGGCAGATGGGTAGGAAAGGAGGTTTCCACGTGTAGTCTTGTGGAGAGAAAGGAAGAACAATTTCTCGCTTTATGTAACGCCCTTTTTTCTGCTAGGTCCGTTTAATTACTCTGGACTACATGTATGAAGCATGTTCCACAGGATGTGGTAAATAGCAACTTTACACTTTATTCAGTACATTTGAGGCGATAATTCCTGTGTTTCCTTCATGGGCTGGCGAGAGCGCATTAAGAAATTAAATACCGCCGCCATTCAATTAATATTGCATTTGTTTAACTCGTACTAATGCCCACAGGAATGGCAATATTTTCAGCTGCTTTCCGTTGCCATGGCAACTAAGAGAAAACAAGCAAATTATGTGTTGTTTAAGCTCAGGGGTCCCCGGGTGAAGGCTACTGCAGAAGCCATTGTGTGTAAATAAATTGTGAATGCGGCATACGCTTCAGTGTTTACTTGTTCCTTCTTTAGTGTCGATGAACCCACTTGGGAGGCCGACATTCTTAGCAAGCCGCAAGGATGCCGTGTCACCGGGGTGCTCAGCGGGCCAAGTATTATTACTTAATAACTCAATGATTAGATACTGAATTATCCTTAATTGTGTGCATGTTTCCCGACTATCTCTGCCCTCTGAACTGCCTTAATCCACGAAGTGTCTGTGCATAATAATTAGGGCTTGAGTAGGAGGCCGAGGAAGTTTGTTAGTGGCGTCTCAACAGCTGCTATTATCAATGTTGCAAAATCAATAAATAGGTCCATGATCACAAGGTGCATAGACGACGTCTTACTAGATGCACCTGGGCAGTAGAAAAAGACACGTTAAACGTCATTACCTCATTGCACAGATGCACCTGTAAAGGATAGATACCGAAAAAGGACAGAATTAAAAAAGATGTTGCTATGAACAGAAGTGGGTTCATCTTTAGTAATCGTGACGTTCTCCTGACATTCAGGAGTAAACTGGGAGTAGAACAAGAGAAAGGCACAGTAAATTATTTGTGAATAGAGACCAAAGTGCACTTTCGGTTTTTATCCCAACCGAGGTTCTTTTCACAGTATTTAATGCACTGCTGAGAAGGTATGCACACGTTTAATTACCTTCTGATCACTACATTTCACAGACCTGCCCTCCTGAATATCCAAGTCATTCAACTGGCTGCATACAAATTGTTCAAAAACAACTGAACAAATTGCACAAAGCCCAGAATTGAGACTGGTCTGTGTGGTAAAGACTGTGGCCTTATTTTTTACTCTGGGGCATATTTATGAGAGCTTTATAGCATGCTTGCACCACGCAACATGGTATATGTACAACGCAAACCTCTAAGTTATATATATGAAGCCATGCAGAGCCACTTTGCGTAGCTTTGAATGGCTACAAAAACACGAAGTAATCCAACGCAGCACAATCACTGCGTTGCGTTACTCTGCCCTAGGTGGGTTTTCCATGAGCGTTGCAGTGGGTGTTCACACGCAAATCCCATGGTTTCTGCTGCATTCCTAGATTTACCAAACCTTGTAAACCTGGGAATGGGCCAAAAAGAGGTGCCTCCCCAGGTGAGGCATAATGAGGAGAGATGTCTTTATTTCTCCTTGTTTTTTTCCTCGTTCTATGTGTTCTACATTCTGCAGTACACACAGAAAGAGGAAAACAACTCTCAGGATTGTTTTTGTACAAGAAGGTACCCCTTGCTGCACAAAATCAATCCTGCCTACAACACAGGCACCCTTGCATCATGGTGCATGGGTTTCTGTGATGGTAAGAGGCTGCCAAGACGGCACTAGCATAGGGGGGAAAAGGACAAAATGCACCATATTGGATAAATATGGTGCATTCCTGCCCTTTCCCTGTAACACAGGCAGTACTGCAAGGTAACTTGCTGCACCACAAATTTGTAAATAAGCCTCTTAAAGTTTTGCATGGGATTTCGGGTGACGAAGAAGATAGCTTCAGTAGTCCTATTGATTTAAAAGTCTAAAAGTGCCTGCACAGACTTTACTAAATTAGGTTCCATGTATCTCAGGAAAGCAAAAATCTATCCAGACATCTGGCTGAAGCTAGATTTAAAATTAAATGCTTCCACATTGATTATAAATGTTGAGGTGGAATGTCATCATGGTACTTCACTGAAGAAAATTTTGGCTGCTCTAATGCAAGTGATGGAGCTTAGATTTCACCTATAAAATGTATGCATTATTATATGACAAAAAGCTGCAGACATGAGTTTTATAATGGCACGCAGATTGTGGAAAAGCAAGATTGAAAACATAGGGCTTCAGTTTGGAGGTGCTTTTATGTGAAAACATGCTTAATTAGTTGAACAGCCATGCTTATATGTGATTAATCCATATGTAATCTCACTATAGAATGCACATGAATTTAGAAAATGTATTTGTACTTTTAAAATGGCATCATGCATTTTTGCAAGAGTAGAAATGTGCTGAATTGTGTTTCACAGTGTAGAAAACCACGTGATTTTAGTTTGCTTTAGTGGACTAAACTGAAACAGTTTGGAATGTGCTACTTTTTCCCTAGCAACTTTCAATGAACGGGCTCTGCTAAAAAAAAAAACCTGCCTACCGCTTCCCCCGACCTTCAAAATGTTGCATATTTTTGTAGCCTGTTTAAACATGGAGAGAAGAACACACTTTTTTTTCATAAATCACAAGAAATTTGAACAGGAACAAGCCTGATTAATGACGTATCCAGTCAGCCCATGGGGAGATGATATGTCTTGAAGTTCTGATTGGACCAGCTATTAGGACTGAGCATGTGAACCTTTACTTGAAATATGGCTTACAAGTGGGAGGAGTGCTCCTTTTTGCCTTGCTTTTTGCCTCTCTCCAGGCCCAGTTTCTGTGCTGGACACAGAGACAGGGAGGGGCTGCATTCTGTGGGGGCTATGGTGCAGCTTGAGACAGAGACACAGACTAGCACAGCTGTGGAAATATGGATTTTTCTGATCCGTTATGTCCCCTATCTTGGACCCCAACGGTTTCATGTATAAATCATAAGTACATGTATGTTCCCTCCAGTTCCAGTTATGAAGACGCAAACACATGTGCGTCCACCGTCAACATGTCCTCTTTCAGATCCGCCATGAATGGGCCGGATATTCCATTCCTAAGTACGAAAGGCCACCGGCTTTATATGGTTCACTTATGCTATTTTACAGTCCAGGCAAGTAGGCCCTGATTCTGCCATCAAGCCTTTTCCTGCCTTCTGCCTCTGAAAGCTCCAGTCTGAGCTCGCATCTGTATCCATGAACTTTGTCCTCATTCTCTGCGCAGCTAACGGTGCCTGACATCAGCCTGTTGCCTGCCAAAAACTGTATTTCACCTTCGAAATTATCTGCTCCGCTCCCTATCCAATGCATTCCTGTCTAGTAGTTTAAGTAAACATTCTTCCAGCTACCGAGCAAAAGGCCCGGCTTCTCTGTCTTTATGCAAGTAATTCATAGCCCTGTTACTATGGAAGATTTCCTGCCCCCGCATATTGTGTAGACACTTAGACGCTTGTACACGCACTCACAGTCAGTATAGTCAGTATAGAATAAGATTCTACTCTAAGAGACCTCTCTTTTGGATAACATAGTTCTTTAAACATAGGATGTTAGATATGATTTGGGATTAGGTTGACTTGACTCTCCAGACTTCTGTCGCCACATGTAGAGCTAAATGTCAAGTCCCCTTCACCCCCTAGTTGCACGTCAATCACACGTCATGCTGCTGCGCGCGCATTTCTGCCAAATATTTCTGCTGACATTGCGAAATTCTTTCATGGTACCACCCTATTATGACATCATACCTGATGACGTTCCCTAGTTACACCCAGTTACACCCACTTTTGCTACGCATGTATGTTTTATCTTTACTATCAATTGTTACGCCTCCTCCATTTGTTTCACTGTAATGCCTATTGTATAAAAATGATTACCTGTCAATAAAGTAACGTCTTCACTTCCTGAACCTTCGTGGTGACGGAATATGGAGCTCATCAATTTAAATTGATTTTGGAATAAAGCCCGTTCCGAACCTCTAATACCACGGATTCTGCCTCTTATTTTACTGAGCTATTGTTATAGATTTTCCGCATCAAATTAAGTTCCGGTAATTAAATTATTTACCACATAAATGGCGCCTGAATAGGGACACTTTCTCATCTCACGCGCCGGCGGTGCGTTGCAGGCCCGGTCTCCTGTCACGGCTGGACGGACAACAACGCGTACCCACAGGATTTCCTGTATCTCCCTCCTGCCGAGCGGGGGTAACTGAGGCTGCGATCAACACCCAGACGAGGCGGTGAGAAGTGCGAAGTATCCCGACCAGAGCCTAGCTGAGAGAGCAAGATCCGAGGTATACAGAGGCCCACCAGTTTCCGAAGTTTCCGAAGTTCCGAGTCGAGTCCAGTCCGGTTCAAGTTCAGTTCAGTTCCGAGGCCTTCCGTTCCGAGCTACCCGGTGAGTACCATTATCGGGGAGGCGTTCTGACGTGCACATAGGTTGTGCCGGTCAAGACGGGTTTGGGTACACAAATCCGGTCTGCACTGTTTCAGCAGTGTATCTATACTGTTTAGCAGTATATCAAGTATGTCTAGTATATAATTCAGATTTACCTAGTTAGTATCGAGTATTATGCTTAGTGACTAGTTTCCCTAAATGACCATCATTGTTTATTCATTAAATGTTAAATGTTAAAATGTTTTAAATACGTTCTGTATACTGTGGTGTGAATGACTGTTCATTATTGTGTTTTATGGTATTAAACGTGTTCAAAATTAGGTATCAGATCAGTTCTCAATATGCCGCTCTTTTAGAAATTAAGACAGATCAAAACTAGAAAAGGGGTACTCGAAGAAGCTGTTCCCATTCCTCCTAGGGACACTCCAGGGTACTTCATGTATCATAAACATGGCCTAGACGCCATATTATTTCTTGATCTATGGGTAGACTACACCAAGGAATTACCAGAAAGTCAGAGATGGCCCGCAGCGGGGACCTGGGATGCAGATTGCATTATGAAAGTAGAAGAAGAATTATGGAAAAAGAAAGTTAGACAGTCACAGAAAGATGCCATTGAATTATGGCGTAAAGAATCATATAGACGCACAGAAAAAGCGCTCAGACAGGAAGAGAAAAGTAAGGAGAATTCAAATAAAGTTCGAGAAAGTGTATTAATTGAAGAAGGTACTCGAGTAAAGTCAGAACAAACAGACAGACAAAGAAATGCCCTTGTGAATGGTATGTATCCTCTTCTGGCCGAAGGATTACCTAAGGCTACTCCGGAAATACCAAAAGACTTGCCACCCCCATTGTTTCCGATAAAAGTACATCCCAAAGGGCATCCCAGATCCGCGGAAGATGTTTTTCTTTCCTCTTATTTAGACGACGCAGCTCCCGAGTATGCTAATGCTGCGCCACATAGACCGTCTGCCGAGGGGGTTCAACGCCAAGACCCTCCTCCGTCTGTACCTCTGCAACAGCAAACTCCGACACAAGTTCCGGCAAGCACATCTGTTTCTACATCTGCATCCACACCTATGGTTGCTATATCCCGTTCAACGAATCCTTTCACATCCAGCACCCCAGGTGGTGCTACCGGAGGTGCATCAAGCATTTTTTCTACGCCACCCAGAACAAATAAACTTTCTTTTCAAGAATTAGCCCACCAACGTACACCCAAACTAGTAACTCCCAACACGCTCAAGGAACTTCTAATAGATTGTAGATATGACCCTGTGCCCGGAAAAGGGGACGAGATGATGCTGGCATCATTACGTATCCGACGAGCTGCAATATACTTAGGGAAGCTACCAGGAATGACTGCACATTTAGAAAATATATATCATTTTGTTCAGTCAGGGCGAGACCCTGAGAGTATTAATAGAGCCATGGAGTACCAAAAAGTGGAAATACAGGGGGAGCTGTTAAGTTTCCTCATAAACTGTGTGATCAGAAATCAAGATCAACTAGGGGTAAGTCCGGAAGAAATGCAAATTCTTACCACATGGGGTAAAAATATATCAGAGGGGAGACATGATAAACGATCATGTATAGTAGCTATGAGCCGAAAGATCCGCAAAGAAATAGAACGAATACACGAGGAAAGATTAGCAGTAGACGAACCTGAACAAACCGAGAACGAGGAAGAATTAGAACTGCCCACAGGACAGTTAGAAACCATGGCCTATGTAAGTAGAGGAAGATCTTGCAATAATACTAGATGCTTTACTGATCCGATATGTCCGATACGTCCAGATAATAACAGAAAATTCCAAACTCCTATAATAAATACAAGGTCCCCCGAACATTCGTTCCAAGCCGCAGACAAATTACTCCGAGAACGAAGGGGTTATCATATACTCGATTCTATGGACGAACAAGAATTAGCCAGGTCAGCCGTTCACTGGGTTGATAGTCCTGGAAAATATGGTGATGATACACTAGCGCATACGTTTTTGAACCTCGCCCCAGATGAACAGCGTTTAGCTGGTATCTATATGATTCAACAACTCCTTATATTATATAAAAGCCAACACTCCGATCCTGGCCCCTTACTAGATATATTGACTGAATTACTCACGAATAAATGGAGAGGTTCCGGTACTAAGTTAATTAGAGAAATACTAGAATCTAGAAGGCAGTACATTCTTTTTGTATGTCCTGAACATGTCTCACTGCCCATCAAGGAAAGAACGACGTATTACACGGATAGACAAAATCCCTTACGAGAAGTGCACCCGATAAAGGGTGATGACAATGAGTTTAAACGTGTGTTTGTATACATACCCATATCCAAAATAGAACTATTAGAAATGAAGAAAGTGGTACCCAGTCATGACAAAGACCCAGCGGGTTTCCACCGTGAAATTAAAGATATGTTACTCATGGGAGAATATACCTACCCCGACATTATGACAATATTGAAGGTATTATTGCCTGCGGGCATTTACGAAAAACTCAAGGAAAAGGATTGGGAGGTGGGAGACCAGAAGATAGATTGGACAGCATTAGAAAACGAAGAAAAAGCTCGAGGTCCAGGTTCAGGGCTCGGGGACAAGACCAAAGCACTACCAGGTTTACTAGTACAGGTATTGCCACGTTTATTAACTACGAAAAAGGAAGACTGGGGTGCAATCTCAGCCTGTAAACAAAAATCAGATGAAGACACTAGTGATTTCTATTCCCGATTTGAGAAATGTTTTGGTATAAATAGTGGAATAAAAGCAAGTAGCGAGTCGTATCCACATCTGTTTGTGACAAAGTTAGTTGAAAATGCCTTGCCCCAAGTTAAGAATAGAATATTGAAGTTCGAGAGTACCTGGCAAGGTAACACTCCATCACAAATGGTACAAATGCTACAGTACCATCACAATAGAATTAGAGAAGAACAAGAACATGAACATAGACGCATGAAAGACACAAAAATGAAAATGCTAGTTTCCCAGACAGTTCCAGCTGACGGTCATAAGAAGGGTATAACACAGTCCAGTGTTTCAACAGGTCCTGTTAAAGGGACGTGCAACTATTGCAAACAGCCAGGTCATTATGTACACGATTGTCCTGTTTTAAAACATAATATCGCCATAGGTAACACAAAAGAAAGACCAAGACCACTTAGACAGGATCAGAATCAACAAGGAACACCGCAGCATGCACAGTCCATGCCAGCTCCGCAACAGTCTATGCCAGCTCCACCACCGCAGCCTATTGCTGCCACACAAACAACGACCCGACAGATGTATCAGACCGCACAGTATGACTATCCTGATTATCAACGATACTCATGAAACAGCCTAGAGAGGGAAGTTGGCTTACCCCTTATTGACGTCCCTGTAGATCAAGAAGGACCTTATGTACACAGTGAACTGTTAGGTCAAGATAGAAAATTCTTACTTGATACAGGGGCAAGTCGAACAACAATAAAACGTAGTGAAGTTCCAGGGGCACCCCTCTCAGGCACACAGAATATTTCCCTTGGCTTTTCAGGAAAACCCATCATTAACGAAGTAACACAGCCTCTTTCACTTACGATCGGTCCCTTGACACGAACTACAGATTTATTGCTTACTAAATCATGTCCAGAAAACTTGTTAGGTATAAAAACTTTGAAAGCTCTAGGAGCTATAATATGTTGTTCTCCGGAAGGAGTAAGATTGTTTTTACGTGATTTCAAAGGGCACTACGTGTCCCGAGACATGGATCACCGATTACAGACTTTACCGACACATTTATGGGCACAAGGCCCTACAGATGTTGGTTGCATGAACATTACACCATATCGAGTCACACTAAAGGCAGGAGTGGTACTTCCACGAATGCGACAATACAAGTTACCCCCAGATGCTGTAGTGGCTTTACTACAAATCATTGACGAGCTTATTACCCAAGGAGTGGTTGTGGAAACTGACTCCAATGTATGTAATTCACCGATAATTCCGATTCTTAAACGAACCGATCCAACAGCCCCGCCAGTATATCGATTGGTTATTGATCTGCGCGAATTAAATAAATGCATAGTACCACAATACCCCGTAGTCCCAGACATTTCTTCATTACTGACAGCCATTGATTCCGAAGCAACATTCTTTACTGTAATTGATCTCAAGAATGCCTTCTTCAGCGTCCCAATAGATCCGGAAAGCCAATACTTGTTCGGATTTAGTTTAAATGGTCGTAGCTTTAAATTCACACGCGCACCTCAAGGATTTACAGAAAGCCCCAGCATTTATAGCCAAGCACTGAAACGAGAACTCGACAGTATCCACATGCCAGTCAACACTGCCCTGCTCCAATATGTCGATGATCTGCTGATCACCGCTAGAAGCGAACCTGAATGTGAAAAAGCCTCACTGACGGTTTTACAATTTTTGGCCGAAAAGGGGCACAAGGTGTCCCCTTCTAAGCTGCAATTCTGTGTCCAGCGAGTTGTTTACCTTGGTCACTCGCTGTCCAAGGAGGGAAGGCAGCTTACACCAGATCGCATCCAGCTAATTGCTAATATGCCAGTACCCAAGACACAAAAGGAGGTGCGGGCTTTCATAGGCCTCACTTCATATTGTAGGCAGTGGATCCCTCAGTATGCATTTCTAGCAAAACCACTCATTCAATTGACAACACAGGAGGCAGCCACATCGACTGTTCTCCCTTGGACTCAGGAACATACACAAGCTTTTAAAAGCCTAAAGAAAGCCTTATGCCAAGCACCTGTTTTAGCAACACCATGTTACAATAAACAGTTTACACTCTTCGTTACAGAACGCGAAGGTACTGCCTTGTCAGTACTCACACAGGAACAAGCAGGATCACACAAACCATGTGCTTATTTTTCTAGTACATTAGACCCCGTAGCTCAGGCTTTGCCTGCGTGCCTGAAATCAGTGGCAGCAACAGCTTTAGCAATCAGACAAAGCGATGCCATAGTATTAGGACATCCATTGACAGTACAAGTACCACATGCAGTAGAGGTTCTCTTGAACCGCACACAAACACAACACTTGACTATAGCACGACTTACTGGTTACGAATTACCATTGTTTCAGCCACATATAGAAATCAGACGTTGTAGTACATTGAATCCTGCCACACTGTTACCAATAAACGGAACAGACCCACTTGCACATGATTGTATTGAAGTTATCACTATCACGACGAAACCCAGACAAGATTTGACAGACGTCCCATTGTCAGACCCAGACCTGACGTTGTATGTAGATGGTTCATGTATGAGAACAGGTACAGGAGAGCTAGTGGCCGCTTACGCAGTCACAACAGACACTGAAATCGTTGAAACAAATTGCATAAATACCTTGTCAGCTCAAGCCGCAGAGCTCATCGCTCTGACACAAGCCTGTATTCAAGCCGCAAATAAAAAAGTCAACATATACACTGATTCACGTTATGCATTCGGAGTTGTACATGACTTCGGCGTGCTGTGGCGAGAGAGAGGTTATTTAACTTCTCACGGCGCCCACATTCAGCACGGACCCCTCATTCATGCCTTATTAGATGCAATACATCTACCCACTACAATATCAATTATGAAATGTAAAGCTCATACGAAAGTTACTGATATCATTTCTCAAGGCAATGACCTAGCTGACAGAACAGCTAAACAGACTGCTCAAACTCGAACATCCGACATGAGAAAAGACAATAGTCCCGACACCCACATATTGCATGACGGTTAAGGATCCCGCTCTTGACGTAATCGACATACAGACACATGCTACACCAGACGAAATAAAGAAATGGACTGAATTAGGAGGGATCCAAACGGATCAAGGATGGATGACGAAGGAAAAATCTGTGTGGTTCCTTCCTGATTCAATGGTCCAAGTTATAATTAATACTGTACATAGTCCAGCACATCTAGGAGAAAAAGCTATGCTAGACAGCATTCAACACATTTGGTTTAACAAACATTTACGAGCAGCAGCTAAACAAAAAGTTCGTACCTGTATGATCTGTTGTCAGTTTAACCCAGGTAAAAGCATTCCCGTAGAGCAGGGTGGATTTCAGCCTCCTGATCACCCTTTTGAAGTCCTCCAGATGGATTATATCCAGATGGAACGATGTCGAGGATTCAAATATGTTCTCGTAGTTGTCTGTGCTCTTTCCCGTTGGACAGAGGCATACCCGGTTTCAGATTACACTGCCCCGACTACTGCCAAACAGTTAGTTCGAGAATTCTTCCCACGATACGGTTTACCACGTGTTGTCTACTCAGATAACGGCCAGCCGTTCTCATCCGAACTAATGAAACACGTTTCACTTTTGTTAGGCTATCAGTGGAAATTTCACTGTGTCCGACACCCCGAGGCAGCAGGTCTCGTGGAAAGACATAATCAGACCCTGAAAATTAGATTGTCCAAAATTTGTAGAGAGAAAGGTGTCGACTGGGTAGTAGCCTTACCCGTTGCACTCTTTTACATGAGAATGGTAGCACACTCTCGAACAGGGCTATCCCCTTATGAGGTGATCTTCGGTAGACCACCAAATATGTGGGGGACGCCTATACCACGCAAAATAACTGATATTGACTGTAATATGCTGACAGATTACTTGGCTTCCTTGATGTCTGCACTACAATCTTGTCGTTCACAGGTAGCTGCAGCTTTTCCCGACAACACCGAGGTGAAACCCCATGACGTAATTCCAGGGGATTTGGTTTTAGTGAGGAACTTTGATCGGAAGTCTCAACTGGATCCTAGGTGGAAGTCGCCTCAACTCGTATTGTTAACGACGAGGACAGCCGTGAAGATCGAAGGTCGAAAAGGCTGGATACATTCAAGTCATATCAAGAAATTTCATGGACTACCGTCAGACGTAAACGACACACCTTGCGTGTCTTCACCGATTGACTCAAAACTTCCTTTGGTTGAACTGAATAGCCATGAACAATACAAACTAAAACTTAGGTCTAACAAGTCAGGCAATTTGATTGTTTAAGTCCTCTCCAAGGTGAATCGGTCGAATTTGTCTCTGACATGTACTCCTTAGACCTGTGTAGAGAAAGAAACAGAAGGATAAAGCTGAAACGACATGCGTACTGTAAATCACTGCGTAGTCATTGCACAGTGACGTTATTAATTTTGTTTTTCTTAAGTCTTTTAATAATTACTGCAAGTATATTGTTGCACATATATTATCCTATTTCTAGACATGCTTATAATGTTACTGCTGAACATTCTTTTAGTGAATTACCTCCGCATGAGTTGTCTTATAGATTTGCGCTGCGCAATAACACGTTTATTAGTATGTTACATCATTCCCATCAGGTTAGCAATGCTACAAATTGTTGGATATGTGGTCGACTCCCTCCCTATCAGAATTATAAAGGAATACTACCTCTTTTTCCATACCCATTCACACACAATGGATCCTGTGGAGCATGGTTTAGTTTAATTAATTCCCTAGATTCAAATTCTGCAGTTTACCAGAATAACTGGGTATGGGGAAATTTGAACTTAGTTTTACTCAAAGTCTGTCACCCTAACAAGGAGGGACTTCCCAAAAGAACAGGAACTGATCTAGAAAATGAAGTATATGGATTAGGTAATTTTACGCTTAATCTCATGATCCTGAATGTCGAATCCGAAGCTACTCCAATTTTGCCCGCCATGTCAGTATTTCCAGTAAAAGGTGAATTATGTGTAAGAAAGAATGGTTCCATACATATGGGTCATAGTAGATGCACCACTGTAATAGAATTTAGTGATCAAGGCAAGTCTACATTTAGAGCTTCCCGCCATTCCTACTTCATATGTGGTCAGACGGCATATATACGTTTGCCACCAGATTGGGATGGTACCTGCTACATCGGATTCCTTTTGCCACCTGTTTTCCTAGCTCCTCCTGATTATCATAGAAATACTCATTTAGTACACAATAGAGAAAGGAGAGATCTCCCAATAGTCGATTACACTGAGACCGCATGGGAAAAATACACAGATTTCAATAAAGGTCTCTTTCCCTATATAGGTACAGTTACCAATAGTAAGCTGATACGTAGATTAACCAGAACCCTTGAAGCAGTAGTGAACGAAACTATTTCCGCCTTAGGCAATTTAACAGAAGAGCAGTCTGCTATGCGGATTGTTGTGCTTCAAAATCGTCTTGTCCTTGACGTCATCCTGGCCGATAGGGGCGGAGCTTGTAGGGTCATCGGATCAAGTTGTTGCATTTTCATACCAGAAAATTCGCCATCTGTATATAAAGCCATAACTCGCCTTCATAAGATTGTAAGCCAGATACACCAGAATCCAGACACCTGGACTTGGTCCGGTTGGTTTTGGAGTGTATTATCTACCTTTGGATGGAAGGTCCTATCCTTCCTAGGTATTGGCTTTCTCATACTATTCAGTTGCTGTCTATGTCTACAATGTGGACCAGCGATCTGTGGTCTGTGTGCCACATCGTGTATTCCACCACCAAGATTTCATTCATTCCAGAAGAAAAAAGAAGAACAAATGATGCTATATGAACAGATCAACGGATTGATGAAGATTGATATCTCTTGACGGGCAAGTAGGGGACAAGGAGGGAATGTGGAAATATGGATTTTTCTGATCAGTTATGTCCCCTATCGTGGACCCCAACGGTTTCATGTATAAATCATAAGTACATGTATGTTCCCTCCAGTTCCAGTTATGAAGACGCAAACACATGTGCGTCCACCGTCAACATGTCCTCTTTCAGATCCGCCATGAATGGGCCGGATATTCCATTCCTAAGTACGAAAGGCCACCGGCTTTATATGGTTCACTTATGCTATTTTACAGTCCAGGCAAGTAGGCCCTGATTCTGCCATCAAGCCTTTTCCTGCCTTCTGCCTCTGAAAGCTCCAGTCTGAGCTCGCATCTGTATCCATGAACTTTTTCCTCATTCTCTGCGCAGCTAACGGTGCCTGACATCAGCCTGTTGCCTGCCAAAAACTGTATTTCACCTTCGAAATTATCTGCTCCGCTCCCTATCCAATGCATTCCTGTCTAGTAGTTTAAGTAAACATTCTTCCAGCTACCGAGCAAAAGGCCCGGCTTCTCTGTCTTTATGCAAGTAATTCATAGCCCTGTTACTATGGAAGATTTCCTGCCCCCGCATATTGTGTAGACACTTAGACGCTTGTACACGCTCTCACAGTCAGTATAGTCAGTATAGAATAAGATTCTACTCTAAGAGACCTCTCTTTTGGATAACATAGTTCTTTAAACATAGGATGTTAGATATGATTTGGGATTAGGTTGACTTGACTCTCCAGACTTCTGTCGCCACATGTAGAGCTAAATGTCAAGTCCCCTTCACCCCCTAGTTGCACGTCAATCACACGTCATGCTGCTGCGCGCGCATTTCTGCCAAATATTTCTGCTGACATTGCGAAATTCTTTCATGGTACCACCCTATTATGACATCATACCTGATGACGTTCCCTAGTTACACCCAGTTACACCCACTTTTGCTACGCATGTATGTTTTATCTTTACTATCAATTGTTACGCCTCCTCCATTTGTTTCACTGTAATGCCTATTGTATAAAAATGATTACCTGTCAATAAAGTAACGTCTTCACTTCCTGAACCTTCGTGGTGACGGAATATGGAGCTCATCAATTTAAATTGATTTTGGAATAAAGCCCGTTCCGAACCTCTAATACCACGGATTCTGCCTCTTATTTTACTGAGCTATTGTTATAGATTTTCCGCATCAAATTAAGTTCCGGTAATTAAATTATTTACCACACAGCGAAGCAGAGGCAGAGGGAAAGAGCTGAAAGGAACAGAACAGGTTTACATTTTAGGTGCTAAACTGCATTTATTTCTTTTTATGGGATATTTTTGCCATTATTAATTATTGATTAACCTTGTAAGACTTACTCTTTTTCTTAGAAACTCTTTAAGAGTTTTGACTGACAATTTGCGCCAGATTTCCCTTCCTATATGTGATGCTTATATGCAGACTGTAATATGTTCTGTATTAATGCTATTTTTCCTATTTTTCAATTCTGTAACCTGATTGATATTTGACTAATGAATAAAGAGTCAGAGAAACTTAACTTTTGACTTAAATAAAACCCTTTAAAATAACTCACCACTCTCATTATTGCCTCTAATATTGTTTGCATTTAATTTTTATATATATGTAAAGTCTCCTGTTTGGTGAAACACGGTCTTCATTTTTCACCTTTTCAGCGGTAAACCATAGGTGATGTGGTTTTGAATAGGGAAATAACCAGGTAATTACCGCTGGATCACAAGCTCACTATGACTTCATAATTCCGGAAATCACTGTTGAACGCAAATACTGACAGCTTGTGGCTTAGATGGAACATGCAATGGCAAAGCGGACAGGCTTCTCATTTCAAATGTTGGCACACAGAAATTGCCTCTGTGAAATCTTGTTTCATTTTGTATCAATAACAGCTGGTCTGCGGGCGGAGAGATGGGGGGAGGGTGGGTGTGTGTTGGCGACAGATGACAGCGAGGTGAGAGGAAATGGACAACGAATAAAACATAAAAAAAAAAATAGGGGCCAAAAGAGCAAACCTGCCACCGACACTTTGCTGCTCTGTGTCCTTGCTGAGAGACACAGGTTGCCAGTGTCCGCTGTGGTCAATCCTGACGCTGCTCTCATGCTTTAAAGCAGTGTCAGGGTTGGCATGAGCGAAATGAATTTGCACTCCCAGAGAGACTGTGAGCCTTTGTTTGCTGGTCTCCAAACTGGCAACACAGCTGGGTTGGAGACAGCTTAGAGCGCATGTCTGGCAGTTCTGAGACTGCCGGTCAAACCGACATGCGCACTGAGTGCAGTGCTCACCACTCCCTCTTGTGAATGCACTGCACCCATGATGATCCCGCACTCAAGACTCGCCAGCCCCTAGAACCTGAAAAATCAATCAATAATAAACTAGTTTTATTATTATTTGATTTTACTAGTTTTGAGGCAGGCGGGGGTGACGCTCCTACACCATAACGGAGGAGCTGCCACTCTTTGGCATAATCTATGGCCAAAAGCATTCAGACATGGCCACGCGTGTGTCCGAATGTATGAGCAAGCAAGAGAGGACATCATGGATTATTTTTTAAGTAAAACAAAAATCATTCCAAGAAGGAAACCAGTGGATGTGCATGCATGTTCTGACACGGACGCCATTTATAATGATTGGGTTTTTTTTATTTAAAAATTAATTAGGCATTTCAAGATAACTGATGGTCATTTTAGAGGGGTTATTTAGAAAAATAAAGTAAGTGAAAAGATGTCACACAGATAGAGAGACTCGAGCAGCCTTGCACATGTGGTCTGAGAGGGTGCAAGCAAAAAGCAATGTAAAAAAAACGAAACAATGATGTGGGGAGGAGTTGTCATAGTCGCGGTTGAAAGCAGCAGGTTCAAAATACATGGGGAAGACAATGAAGAAAGTCATGCAAACCCATGGAGTGCTCGTATCACACTCGAAAGCCGTCTTTAAAGATTTGTTATTGTTTTACGTTATTGCTAATTTACTGTTTCTAGGTGGTGAACAGCCATGTTGGAATAGCATATTAAAATATAAAGTATATGATGGGGTTCCACACAAATAGAAGCAAATTAGCAGGCCAGTACCAGTGTGCATTTGCCCGGCCCTCAAAAAAACTATTTTTGAAACATGAGGGGAAAAAACAATGAAGTGGGAGGAGTTGGTAAAGGAAAGGGTTGGGCACAAAAGACAAGTGGAAAAGAGAAAGTCTGCTAGCCGTGTACTGCTGCCAGGTACACAAAAATTAAAGCAATGTGAAAAGAAATAATGAAGCTGTGGTCCAGAAGGGGAGGGGTAGTGGAGCAATGGACGAGCAAAGAGCTGAAGAAACAAAAACTCTACTTATTGTATTGTGGACAACAGGTTTTTAACAATAAACAGCTACATTTTAACAGACAGCTTCAAGAAAAATAAATCTGTCTGTAGGTGAGAACTTAAGAGAACCCTGTTTATCTATTTGAGCTCAGTCTAAAGCAAACCTGAAAATCAAAACATGTTCATCTGTCCACCCAACAAATTACTGCACAACCACAATTTGATTATTGTCTTTTCAGATGAGAGAGACCTCATTGTCTACTAGAGTGATATTTTCCATTTATCATTTCACATTTCTACCTCTAAAAGAATGGTATCATGTAACCTTAGTTTGTTGGGGCTTGCTTTACTTTTTTAGATTTAAATCAGCTGGAAGGTAAAACAAATTGAATTCAGTATTGCTCCTGCCTTGCTCCCTTTCAAACATAGTGCACAGCAAGTGATCCCTTCACTCCTGAAGTCCTGTGGTAGGACAGGCATGTGGCAGGCAATATGGGATGAGGATTTGGCATTATTAATTTTCGTTTATGGTGTCTCAGTCTAAAGGGATTCTAATCGTATGGAGAACTTGGTCACCTGAAATCTCTGATCCCTCAATCTTTGGTTGACATTGTGGGATCTTTTTGTTTCCAGGCCACAAGTAACAGCAGGTGTCTTTGTGGCATTAGTGTGTCTCTGTGTAGTGTATTTGATTAGGCATTAGTGTGTCTCTGTGTAGTTTATTTGATTAACAGCCGGTAAGGAGTTCCTGTGCCATCCAGAAGGCATTTTTTAAATCTTGGTTGTAGCAAGCTGCTTTACTATCTCGGAAGAGCATTTCCCAATTTCGGGTAACATATTGGTACTTACTTACCTTTGTGCACCCATTGCATGCTCCATCTTGCTGAACCATTTCACAATGGCACCCACAATGGAGTGTTCAAATATGATAAGGTATAATATGATATATATCTTCAAGGGGCATAGATGTGGCGATAGGTACAGTAAATGTATACTTACCTATATATGTTTGCCTTGTTGATATTTTTTCTTGGTGTTTATGATACAATATTTCTGAAACACAATATTTAAAACTCAGTATTCTGTTTTCACACCTTGTCAACCTATTATGAAGTTATCTTGGAGTCCCACAAGTGCCACTAATGATTGGGCACTGACATGAAATCATAGTACAATTTATTTCCAGCAGTACAATAGCACACATGTATAGGGTCATGATTTATTTAATCACATGCCAAATGTTATTCCAATGGATTAAAAAACACCTCCTTAAGCCTCCAGGAGGTGAGATGGTAGTTATGCATTTATATAGATGACTTATTGTTGGTCTTTCAGCTAACAAACAAGCTTAAAAATACTGTCAGCTCGCTAGAGTGATGTGTGCTGGCCTTTTATTTACAGATTAAATCCCTGTATTATAATTATATTTGTCAGGCAATTCCTAAAAATTGTCAAAATACACCAAGCATATACTCTATATTCCACAGTAGCAATGCACTCTTCCACCCTTCATTGAAACCACTACTGACAACACACACTATGATAAGTGAGACAAATAGTAGAAGTGAGGCAAGAGGGCTGGAATAAGAGAGAAATCAGAAATATCAGGCATTGCTCTCTTCTTATCACTCTGCTGGCCACAGACATCTGCAGAATTTAAGTGAATATTTAAAGACATACAGGAAATATTTTAACCATAGTGAAAGGATATATGTTTGGGTTATCTCTAAGCAAACAACTTTCTGTTTCTTTCTCATGAGGTTAAGGAATGTAAAACTAATGTATGTGTCTCTGATTTATTTTCTCCAAGCAGATTTCAGCAAGATGATGATCTAACTGAACCCTTAAGTCTATAAGTTCTACACACTTTGGTGTCTATTCACAAACACAATTTTTTGAACTTCTCCTAGTACTAGAATAGTACTATTTACATACTACAAAAGGCTATTCATTAACCTACATGTAGAGGTAGGTCTCCACCTCTGCTTCTCCAATCTTTTATGTGTGAATCTCGGTTTGGCGTCGCCCTTTTTGCAGAGTCACCCCAGAACTTTTTGCCTTCCTCCTGTATTTTTTTCTGACCTGTTTTTGTTGGTTTTATGACTCTGGGCACTTTACCACCACTGATCAGTGCTGAAGTGCATGTGCTCTCTCCTGTAAACTTGGTAAGATTGATCTACACCTATTTGGCATATTTAATTTACCTGTAAGTCACTTGTACAGTGGTATTCCATATACCCAGGGCCTGTAAATTAAATGCTACTAGTGGGCTTGCAGCGCTGTTTGTTCCACCCACCAAAGTAGCCTTTCAAACCTGTCTCAGGCCTCTGCTGCTGCAGGGCTTGCGCACGCAGTTTACTGCCGTAGTGACGTGGCAAAGCGGTTTCCATGTCTGAAGCTCCCCTTTTACTACATATAAGTCACCTTTAAGGTAGTCCCTAGCTAGCCCTATGGGCAGGGTGCTGCATAGGTAAAAGGTAGGACATGTGCCTTAAATGTGTGGCATGTCCTGGTAGTGAAAAACAGCATATTTGGTTTCTCACTGTGGTGAGGCTGCCCTATCATAGGTTTGCATTGGGGATCCCCTGATATGTGCTGCAGTAGTAATTTCTGATATGAGAGGGGTATCATAGCCATGTTTGGAATAGTAGTGATACATCCTGCTTATTGGTGAAAGTAGATTTGTCATTACTATTTTCGAAATGTTACTTTTAGAAGTGGCATTTCTGTGTACCTATGTGTCTTTGCGACCTACCTGGATGTGTATTAATTATCTGGTTTTGAATGACAAGAGAGAAGGGATGTGCATTAACTCTAAACAGTCACAAGGGGGGGGGGGGTTAAGCTGTGCCCTGCCTTACCTGGGTGACTCAGCACTAGGCTGAATAGACCTTGTCTGCATTTAGAGTGGCGGGAGGAGTTTCCCCTGCACCTGAATAGGCCTGGTCTGCATTTAGAGTGGTGGAAGGAGTTGCACCTGAAAAGGGCTGTGCCTGCCTTCTACAATGCTGTCTCCACCCCCCTGTGGTGTGTCTGGTGCCAGGGTATTGGATGTGAATGGGGGTGTTGTGCACTTCCATACAGTGTGTGAAGTGCCCCCCAGAACAAAGACTTTCTGACTATAAGTACTGTGCCCCCATGAATGTAGACACTGCGTGGACTTGCAACCAGTTGCTTCTGGCACTACAGACAGCACTAGAGAAGAAGGTTTTATGCTGCTAGGAGAAACTGCCACTTGACCTTTGCTGAACTGTGCTGGCCTCCTGGAAGGAATGCCTCTTGGCTGGCATGAACCTTGTGTGCTGGCCTGTTGCCTGCTCCCTGCCTGTGTGCCCTAGTGATCTCGCAGTGTTGGGCGACCTGCCCTATGGATTTTAGAAACTAGCGCATGGTGTGCGCTTTATTGCTAAGCAAATAGAGCATGGGGAGTGCCTTTGAAGGCTGATGGTCCTGCAGCTAGGGTAGCGTGGCCCTTTCCTGGTGGTGGTGAAGCAATGGGAGGGGAGATCTACAGCAGAAGAAGCACTCTCCCTCTTCCTGTCATGTTCCCTGCATCATTTTTGTTGATTTGCAGCCGGGGCTATGCAATGTGGCCCTGGGCTGCAAGTTAGCACCCAAGCAGAGAAGAATCCCGGTCCAGGACTTCCTGCGTATGCCAGACGGGGGCGGGGCCCAGCCGCACCCGGAAGGTACCGGAGTCTCGTGGGCTCCATTCAGCCATTTGCCGCCAGTGAAGGTCAAGAGAAGGGCACCCGTCAACAGTGGGTTCAGCTTAGAAAAGGGCACAGCATGGAGAGCCATCCTCGGATGCTGCATGGAAGAAAAGGGTGAGGCCGGCTGCGCTCCTACATGGGCGGGGCTGGGGGCTGGTCAAAGATCGCGGCTCACTTCAGCTTTCTTCACATCACAAGGGTGGCTGTGAGGTGGATCCTTGACCCCCAGCGCCAGTGCTCGGGCCTGCTTATCTCGGACCCGGGCGGTCCCAGCAGGGTTGCTCGGTGCTCCTCGCCTTTCAGCCGGCATTTGAGTTCCTCAGCTAACTGGCATGGTCACAGGCAGCTGCCATTTGCTGTCCTCACATGCGGGGAAGACCGAGCCGGGCCTAAACGCAGATCACCGTGACTGTGCGCTCCCCCTCTTCGGGTGCATACCAGGTGGGGGCGCCTGGCTGCCATAGTTCTCGCAGCCCCGGACCTTAGCTTAAGGATGGGGTGGGACCTTGACGGAGGCCCCCGACCCCTGGAGTTGGAGGATTCCCCAGGAATTACTGCATTCCCTGTAATAGCATGGAGGCTTCTGTGCTCCACGCTGTGGATAGGGGTTCCCAAATAAAGCATAGGAGTGCAGGGAAGTTACACTCTATGCCTTTTGGTGATGTTTGGTAACTCATTGCTGCATTTCATGCCCTAATGTGGTTCATGTGCCCTTTTCACAACCTGATTTCCGTCCCTGTACTCATGGAATTATACACGTGTCTTTTATGATTTAGGTGTGACCCAAACTGCACGATATGTGCCAGTACATTATTGCCCACATTATTTGACCTACGATGTGATGGTCAGGAGCTGCAGGATAATTCCCAGGATAATTTCCAGTGATGGTAGATTTATGATGTGTGCACTTTAATAATATTTACTATACTACACTACTGGTGTTGTTATGACAATTGCCCGATTGGCAAAGTGATTGTGTAATCTTTGTGATGTCATGACAAGTGCCTAGTGGCACAGTGATCTATGTGATTATCGTCTAAGGAGTTTTATGTACAATACAAAGGATATTTTTATATAACCTTGTGTGGAGTCTCTTTTTGTGGTGTGCCTTGTGTGTCACTGATGTGTGTGTGTGTTGCGCAAACGCTTTGCGCACTGCCTCTGGGATAAACCTGACTGCTCTGCCAATTTACCAAGGGGGTTAGCAGGGGTTATCTTAGGTGTGTAACTCCCTTTGCCTCGCTAGAGTGGTGGGTTCTGCCTGGTTTAGGTGTACACCCTAGACAACCCGAAATCCTAATTCTAACAATATCCATCCTGACTGGAGACATAGATATGTGCTTTAGAAGTAAAAAGAGGGATGGGAAAATTGGTTGGAAAATGAGGAATACTAACTACTAAAGTCAAGGGGTTTAGGAAGACGTAAGGAGGTGTTCAAGGAAAGTTAGGGAAGGGTTTAGGAAGGATATGCACCTACAGACAAAAGAGAACCAGCAGGACTGCTCCTTGTATTCTGCAGCACACAGGTAAAGAAGAAAAAGCCTTCCAAGGTTATTTTTATTCAGGAAGTTGCACCTACCTGCACAAAAACAATTCTGCTGCCAATACAGACACCCTTGTACCATAGTGCAAGGTTGTCTGTATTGGTGTTAGGTTGTGGAAACTGCACCAGTGCAGAGAAAAGGACAGGAATGTACCATATTAGATAAATATGGTGCATCCTTACCCTTTCACTTTGACGTAGGGCAGTGCATCAAGGTGACTTGCTGCACTGCCATACGCCAAATCCCTATAAATGAGGCCCTTTGTTTATATTTTCTGTGGTGTTCCTCAAAACCATCCTAGCCAATTCTCTTCCTTGCCTTGTAGTTAAATTCAGTTTTACACACTGGAGTGACCTCTATGTCTTTAGGCCATTAGGTTGTTCACAACAAAAATACCTCAGATAATGCTGCTGGACTAGACTCAGGTATTTCCTGCTCATACACCTCTGCTTAAAGAAGCACTAATTGCCATCTGTAAATATTTTTGAATGTGGTATTCCAATAGGTTATAGCTAGCAGTGATAAATCATGAAAGTTTGCCTGTGCCATTAATCATTGATTTTTTTCAAACATATTTTATTGGGGTTTCAAGTAATACATTTGACATACATTTTGTTACGTTGCAGTATTAATTTTCAACATACAGTGTCATCATGCTGACCATCTTTGCATCTATTCTATATTCATGGGTAAGATTAAACTTCCCCCTCCCCCCTAGAAGATCTTCAGCAGCCATCTTATATTTGTAGAAACCGTAAGGTTGTGAGTTGAACTTAATCTTCATGGCCTACTCCCCCGGACCCCCACTTAACAGTTCTCCTCTCCGCCATCTTCCAGTGTAGGAATATATAAGAGGCCCTTCTCTAAAGTTCTGTGACCTCCTCCTCCACCTACCATGGTTCCGGGGTCCCTCGTGGGGAAACTCCAATCGGGGTCATCTCCCCCCAAGTTAATTCAGGCTCCGTCAGGCTATTGGTCAGGGATTCCCAGGGCACGAGCTCTGCAATGCCAAAATCCCTTTCTTAGTATGAAAACAACAGAAGTATAACCCTTAGACCAGGTTGAGATCTGGGTAGGTAAGCAAAAGACTAACAACAATGTCTCAACCGGTATTATTTTAGGAAGGCAAGTATATATGCATGTATAAAACATTACAAGAAAAGGAAAAGGGAGACTCGTGGTAAGGTTTGAAAAGCGCTCATGGCATCATATATTGAAAAAACAAATGATATACAATAAATGACAGTTGTAACAGCCCTGTGCAAAGAACTGCAAGGGCAACCCTAAGAGAACTGGTGCACTGATGTGCTCGTGACACAAAGGTGACGGCGCAAGTGACACGTAAAAGAGCAGCGAACAGGCGCAATGTGACAAAGTGAAAAATGATGTACAAAGATATATGTTTCAACAATTGTTAATTACACAAGAGATCAAAGTTTGGTCAATGATTTTCTCTGAACCATATTGAGTTTTGAGCCGTGAATTTGTGTTGGGTTGGTCGACGACGTTTTGATCCTATTGAATCAGGATCATCTTCAGGACCGGGTAGCCGATTAACGGGTGCTGAAAAAAGCAAAGTGTGCGAAGAGGTCAGTTAAATTCAGGTGGGTTGATCAGGATTCAGGGGCTGTGCGCGAGGATAAAGCACATTTGAGTCATGGAGGTTGCGGGAAGGCAATAAGAGGTTCCAAGGGAATCTGTGAATATGCCCGTAGCAGGGTCAGAGCCCCGATCCACTGCTGGGGAAAGAAGGGATGTAAACAGTCCATGCGGATCCTTGACTTTTGGGTGACGACTGTATGAATCAATCGGGGACAGGATGGTCACTTCAAATCAATCCTTGCCGCCATGTTTGTGTGCCGTCACCTTTGTGTCACGAGCAAATCAGTGCACCAGTTCTCTTAGGGTTGCCCTTGCAATTCTTTGCACAGTGCTGCTACAACTGTCATTTATTGTATATAATCTGTTTTTTCAATATATGATGCCATGAGCACTTTTCAAACCTTACCACGAGTCTCCCTTTTCCTTTTCTTGTAATGTTTTATACATGCATATATACTTGCTTTCCTAAAATAATACCGGTTGAGACGTTGTTAGTCTTTTGCCAATCCCTTTCTTGGCATTCCTAAGGAGGACTCTCCCCTCACATGCCACCCATTTCCCTGGTTCAGCCTTCCAAGTGATGCTTTTTGGACCCCCAGGGGATTTCCAAAGTTGTGTGATTTCATGCTTCGCAAGGGGCTAGGGCCAAATCCTGAAATAGACTGGTGACCCAATTCTTAGCAGTGTGTGGGAACAATACCAATAGGCAGTGAGCAGGAGTTGGTGAGATCGGTCGATCTATTGCCCCCCAATGGTGGTTGTTACTTCTTCCCAAAAGGTCTGTAACTCAGGGCATGTCCATAGCCTGTGAAGTAGTTCCACACCCACCTCTCCACATCTCGGGCATTCCACATTATCCCTCTGATAAAACTTGTTTATCTTCCCAGGGGTGAGGTAGGCTCTGTGCAATATGAAAAAATGAATTATTTGAAGCGGGTATTTGTCGAGGATTTGGCGATCCCCCAATATGTTTTCACAGGATTTGTCATCTTTAGGGATATTCAGGTCCTCCGTCCAGCTATTCTGCAGTGTAGTCAGCAGTTGTGTTATATACCTACTTAGGGCTCTATATAGGCATGTGACTCTTTTGATTCTACCTACCCCAGTCGTGCCATGAATCATTGATGTTAGTTCAATTTACAAATGCCCTAAAAGGTAACATCACTGACGACAATCTTCTAATGGGGACTACATTCTTGCTCTACTTATACTTCCCACTGCGTTAGTTTTTTTCAAATTTGGGCTAATGTCCTACTACAGAACAATCATAATCATTGGTCCTTAATTACTTATATATTCCATTAATTGATCGATTTGACTTTGCCAACCAACTCCCATGAATCTACCATTATGTTTCTTCTTTCTGCATTTGTACAATTCAGAAATCCTTTTGTTGGTGATATTGTAAAGTTAAGTTTGTTCTGAATCAGAGTTAAAGGGAAGGGGTATGTGGCAGCCTGCTTAGTGGCTGATAAATGGTCTTTGGTTCAAATGCATGGGCATTCAAAGGACATTGCAGAATACCCTTCCTGCTCTTACTTGGTTAACATGGACATGTCCAACTCTTTCTTCAACAGGGCCACTAAAAAATTAGTTTAGATGCCTGAAAGTGCTGTATTTTGTGAGGACTAACCATCTGTTCTACGGTTTGAGTTGAGATACGAGGATATTTCCGCTTTCCTCGGCCCCTCCCGTCCCCATACCCAACACATCATTCACTATTTTTAATGTCCTAGGATCCCAACTCAGATCTTAATGGAGAGACGGGAACTGCCTGAAACATACTTAAAAGTCATGGTAGTATTTACATCGTCCTAACATTCATCATGAAGAATCAAAAATAAACATCCGCTGCCATTTATCTAAGGTTTTTTTTTATGATTTTCGAATTTGCTCTGTGCCTTTGAATAAAGGATTACTGAGCATTAATTTGTTAGGTGAATGCTCCGGTATCGGTATTTAATAGATTTGTAGACTCATTTAAAAGCTCAAAGACCTTTTAATGCAGTGGCTTCTTCAAGTCCTAAGGATAGATTTAGATTATTAAATTTAGTATGATTTAATTTAACTACGGGAGCATTTTGAAATGTCAAAAACTTTTGCAAGAAATCTGGGAGGGATTTCATCCGCTGCCCCATGATCAGCAGAACAATACCTGCAAACATCCCTTCTTTTGATAATGTTCTCCTGCGAATCACCATTCATTTTCCACTCTTTTTTAAATATTTCTAGCTAGAGATTCTACTGCTGAAGCAAATAGTATGGTTGAAAGTGAGCACCTCTACATTGTACGCAGTGGTTATTTTGTAAATAAATAATTGCCAGGACTCTCGTCAGGAGGAAGCTTGCACCAGCCCATTGCTCCTGTAATAAGGTTAGTTCTACCTGAGATTGAAAAGGGAAGATAGGCCCATAAGTTTAGTAGTTTCTTAGTTTCTGACAAAAGTTTGTTGAAATGTATTTGTGCCATATTATTCAGGACTTTCACCATTTGTACTCCTAAGTACCTAATTTCTTTCTTTTCTAATGGATTGTCTCTAGAACCATTTAAAATTATGAGTTCCATTTTATCTTCATTTACTAAGTAACAAGACAACTTCCCAAAGTCATTCAGAATATTTAAAATTACAGAAAAATGGAGCCCTTAGAATCTCGCATATATATCATCTGGCTAGAGTGCCATTTTCTTGATCCACTCATGATATTGAAACGGAATGAACTTCTGATCTTTCACATCCTTCTTGAAAGTGGTTCGCTGTGTTGCTTTGCTCGGATATGACTTTGCCTTGAAAAAATGAAAAGTCAAGAGGCATCTGGCAAAACAGGAACAAGTTGAATTAAATAAATGCAGCGGCTGGGAGAGCATTGACAGAGTAGTGTCTGAAGGCAGTCTCGATGTACTGAGGTTTTGGTTGGCATTATATACAGTTCTTGAAGTGCAATAAACCAATTACACAATCTTGTAGAGCATGTGGTTCTGGGTCTAGTCATAAATAATAAGTACAACCATCTGATAACCGGGAGACAGGTGGCTCTCGACCTCAGGGAGAGCTAGTGTGGGCCAGCCGTGTGGTGGCGGGTCTTCAGTCATTGGACCGCAATTTTCCCCCACCACATTACGATGGCAGGGGGATCCAGACTGCGACCGTGGTGGACGCAAATACTGTCTGCTACAGAACTGCCATAGGCAATCGTTCCGATTGCTTGGCGGAGCAGTCTGTATCCATAAAATGGTGGCGGTGCCTAGCAGGCACCACCCGCCAAATTAAAGGATGCTGGCTTCAGCCAGTCTTTCCGTGTCGGGTAAATCACCATTGAAAGGCTGGCGGGGATTGGTTTTGGGGGCTCGTTGTGGGCCCCTCTTGTGTTTGGGGATAGTGTTTGTGCACTGGAGGGCTACCCATGGAATACCCCTACATTTCACTGCATCAAGAGGCAGGCACCATGCAGTGCCTGCCCCATAGTGCAGTGAAATGCACACCATGCACTTTTAACACCGTGGGAGGTGCTGCGGTCAGCAGCACCCGCCGCAATATTAAAGTGCAAAATGCAACCGCCATGGTAGTGGCAGCATCCTAATTGGGTGTGCGGGATCGCCACATGCATGGCGGGCGGTCCCGATTCCTACCACAATGGTGGGCAAACTCAGGTCCGCCCGCCATCGTAATGACCCCTATGTGTGGTGTGCATGCTGTGTTTTGATTGCCTGAGTGCCACTAACTACGTGTCATCTCACTTTGTGGAGTTTTGGGAACGTGAGCTTTTGGCCACACATGTTTTACTGGTGCCAATTTCCTCGGATCTGATTGTGGTGCAGCTGCCTATCTGTGGGGTTGATCAGGGTTTTTCCTCATTGTGCGTTTGTCTTATGGGTGAATGTAAGTCCACCTGTGACCTATCAATCGGTAGTCCTGGGTTTGGGCCTGTCTGACCATGTAATTTTGTGTTAGGGTTGATGGGGAGGTCATCTTGGGTGAGTTCAACATTAATGATATGAGTTTGTTGCTGTGTGTGCCTGAAACAAGGCGGTCATTGATATCATATTTACCAACATTCTCATTATTGTGCAAAGAGTTGTCATAGGTTACATTGACATTGCTTTTACTATTTTCAACATTGTTATGTGTGCGTAATTTATGGCTTACATCGACATTGCATTTACTGGTATTGCTGCTGTGGAGCCTGGCACATTTCATGGTGTATATTGACATTGGATTCACCGATATTAACAGTTGCATAAATTGAACAGTACAGGAGAAATGGGCACCCTTGGTGGGTTTCTCTTCCTATTTGAAATTGCTGTGTGAGGCTACCATTGACTAAAATCCGCTCTGTTGGTGTTTTATAAATAGTTCAGGCCATCAGTCAATATCTTTATTTCAGTCTAAAAGGCCATAAAAGAGCAAGATAAATACATAAATACAAAATATATATAAACAAATGAAAAAACAGAGCATATAAAAGAGAGAAAAAAGATCTGAGTAAATATATTACAGTAAAACCAGGATAAAATATGTTAAAACATTAAGTACACAGAAGCATTAGGGGGACACTTTTATTCTGTCTTAACCTCCACATAGCAAAACCAAAGGGGAATGTTGGACGGAGTGTTGAACATTGCAAGCACTCACCCCCAGTCAACTGATCTGGGTTTAATCCATCACCGTTCTTTAGCCCACTCTGCCACCCAAGTTCAGACATGGCCATATGCAAATCAGTCTGACCCTGTGCCTCATGGGAACAGTCCAGCCCGAACTGCCAAGCCATGTCTTCCCTGGACCGGAAACAAGCTTCCTAGGACCGGTTTCAGGCATTTCAGTCGTCTTTAGCCAGGCTTGCTTGAATCCAGTGGCAAAGTGAGCAAGGGACTCACGTCTGAGCGTACCCTGCCAACTTATGGCGAACAAAGCAAAACCAAAGGGAATGATGGACGGAGTGTTGAACATTGCAAGCTCTCACGCCCAGTCAACTGATCTGGGTTTAATCCATCACCGTTCTTTAGCCCACTCTGCCACCCCAGTTCAGACATGGCCATATGCAAATCAGTCTGACCCTGTGCCTCATGGGAACAGTCCAGCCCGAACTGCCAAGCCATGTCTTCCCTGGACCGGAAACAAGCTTCCTAGGACCGGTTTCTGGCATTTCAGCCGTCTTCAGCCAGGCTTGCTTGAATCCAATGGCAAAGTGAGCAAGGGACTTACGTCTGAGCATACCCTGCCAACTTATGGCGAACAAAGCAGTACAAAAGGGGGTGGTGATGGACGGAGCATCAGAACCAATCAAACACTCACACCCAGTCAACAGATCTGGGTTTGATCCATCACCATTCTTTCGCCCACTCTGCCACCCCAGTTCAGACATGGCCTTATGCAAATCAGTCTGACCCTGTGCCTCATGGGAACAGTCCAGCCCGAACTGCCAAACCATGTCTTCCCTGGACCGGAAACAAGCTTCCTAGGACCGGTTTCTGGCATTTCAGCCGTCTTCAGCCAGGCTTGCTTGAATCCAATGGCAAAGTGAGCAAGGGACTTACGTCTGAGCATACCCTGCCAACTTATGGCGAACAAAGCAGTACAAAAGGGGGTGGTGATGGACGGAGCATCAGAACCAATCAAACACTCACACCCAGTCAACAGATCTGGGTTTGATCCATCACCATTCTTTAGCCCACTCTGCCACCCCAGTTCAGACATGGCCTTATGCAAATCAGTCTGACCCTGTGCCTCATGGGAACAGTCCAGCCCGACATCAAATATCTTGATGCTGCAAAGATAATGGACTGACTTGTATTTTTTCTGAGTTTTCTAAGGGCGATGCTGTAATTCCTCAGACTCTAATTACTATACAAAGTGGCAAAATCCACTTTTTCCTTGGACCATGATAGGCTGGACAAAATCGAATTACATGTTCAACCACGTGGATCACCCCAGAGCAGAAAGAGTATGTTTTGTCAGACTCCGAATTCCCAGACCTACATGCAGTGGTAATGGCTCGAATTAGAAGAATCCCTTAGCAGAACTTTAAGTACAGGGTTCTGATATGGGGGGGTTCCACCTCATCCACAAATGAATCAAAGCAGTAGCCAATGTTGAACTCCAAGAAAGAGGCAGTGATGGAGCCTACCCTAGAGGTACTAATACTGTTTTGGTCCTCATATTGTCAATAGGCTCTTTTCAATGCCTGTTTGGAGACCAGTGCAACATCAGTTGGTGTTGACCAGAAGTTGCCAAAACCAATCTAACTCAACTGATCCCTGACTGACCTTAACCAGAAAATGTTATTGGACCCCAACTGCCTCATTACTTCTTCTAAGGCTCCTCGCAGCAATATAAGTTTGTTGGCTGATCATAGTCTTCTCCAATACATTAAAGGTTTCAGTCCCACTAGGTCCTTAACACTCTTTAATCCATGAGCTAGTCATAAAGGATAAAGGGAGGTACTTGCTGAGAGTCTGTTCAAGCCTCTCAGAAAACGATTTTCTGTTATTTCAAGGGCCCCATAATTCAGCACCAAACAGTGCGGCCGGCAGTGATTGACATCTATAGATATCTAAGGCTGGGGAAATTGGTTGGTATGTTGATGTGCAATGGGCCCTCATAATACCCCCACAGTATATGTCTGACATTTGGCAACTTGGTACATTCTTTATTCACTGTATAGTCTTTATTTACTACGCACTGCACCAGTGCTTGCTATATCGGTACTTGTTATCATTTAGTGAGAATGAAGCTAATATTATGGTTACTGTGGCCATCAACAGGACATTGCTTACAAGTGTTGGCAAGACATTTTACGGCTATTTTGTGAATACTGCATTTTCTGATTCAAGGTCTTGTTGTTACAGGGACCTACATTTTCTAACTATTCAACTTTGGCGACCATTGAAATCTTTCTATAAAGGTAAGAGCATTTGCAATTGTTTTTACGACACTGGCAGGGCAGTGGGTCTGTAAGATATTGACTTACTTTCTCTAACAGGTCACTACATTGGCTTTAGTGGGACCTCCTAAGGTAGGATGGGATTATTGATAAGCAACCTTTGACACTGTTTTAGACATTGGGTGTATTTAAAATAGAGTCAGACAAAAAATCACCGCCATTGCATGCTCGGTATACAGCATGGAAAAAAGCAACACCACTAGATTATCCCCAGGTTCTGATCATTGGTTATAGATCTTCAGCAGCATGAATCATAGATTGGAATGATGCATCAGGGGTCCCTAAGGACCTCTAATATTAGCACAGCAGTTTGGGGGATCGAGAATTTCCATGTATTTTTGTTGTTTAATATTTCCAATTTCTTTTGGGTTTCAGAAATTCCCCTGATGAAGGGACACTGATGTCCCGAAATGCATCGGGCATGAAATTGAACATGATCACAATATTGTATATTATTTAATGAACTGATGTTTCTTTAATGGTAAATCATGTTACCAAATGACTCAGCAAATTGAGTCACTTTATGTTAAATTCATATGTGGTATTTATGGTCACAATATATCGGAAATACCAATGAATACTGACTAAATAGAGATAAGTATTCAAACGGAGAAAAAAGTAAAACGTGTTATGGTATAAGTCAAAAAGTTTGTGTCAATTTTGTTTGCGAACAGTGCGCATTGCATCCAAGTCTGTGTACTTGTATAACCTCTCAAAATGCCCCCACAGTATTGCTCAAGTCTAATTTTTCACTTCTGAATATGGAATGTACAGTCAAAGTGATCCAATAAGGTCACCCCCAAGAGATCGAACACCTAAACATGCTCCAAACTTTCAGCATTGAGAGTGGGATTCGCAAGGGTTGTGGACGGGGCTTAAAGACTATTAGTTTAGTCCTGCCATGGTTGATCTCCAGGCCCGCTGCTTGCAGAAGAACCCAAAGCCATCCAAGAGCTTTTTATTTTTTTAATTTTTAATTTTTTCTTTACCAATACATTACAAAGTCTATTAATTAATCTTTTAACAACATCCCCCACTCCCCCCACCCCGGGTCTAAAAAGAGAAGAAAAAAAAAGTAGAAAAAGCATATTCTATTTACAAGCATTAAGGCACAGTCATTCGATGTGAATGCAAATTTCAACATTATCTATACAATAACACCGAAAAAAGGGTAGAAAGTAGCTATCTTATCTAGGAAAGGAGAGCAGAGACATAGAAGCTCCAAAGAAAAAAACAAATAGATAGGAGGAGGGCGAGAGTACGCAACGGGCAGCGAAAGGCGGGGGAGAGGCACAAACGGGGGCGGGGGAGAGAGGAAGGAAGGGGGGAAGGCCGAGGGAGTCAAAAATACAAAACAATTCATTATACATCTTAAGTTTTCAAAGTGTCGAGCTATCTAGTCAGAGGATCCCAAACCACCAGGCCCTTTTTTCTTGCCCTTCTTCCCTTTTTAGCATAGATTGCTCTCTCCAACCTATAAGTGGCAAGTAGTCTAACTTGCCATTGGCCAAAAGACGGGGGATTCAGATCTTTCCAGTGCATAGCAATGCATATCCACAAGATGGTCATTGCAACAAACAGCAGTGCGCCCCCTTCCTTGAGATCAAGCCGGTCATATAGCCCTAACATGATAGTAGTTGGCGTAAGTTGAATATCTGAAGAGAGGATTTTACTTAAAAACAATTGTAGTGGCTCAGGTTTTGGGCATATAGCAAACATATGCACTATATTCTGTACAACGCGGACAAGTATTTCCAGGACCGGTTGCCCATTTGGCGATCCTACTAGGGGTTATATACATAAAAAATCCCGTCTTATAAAATTGCGCTTGTAATTTAGGGGATAACAGATATGTTTGTGCTAGGCCCAAGGTGGAGCAAAAGGCATTAGATTGAGTATTTAATTTCAAATGCCATTTTGCGCCTGATTTACTTAAATCATCTGGTTGTTGTTCATTCAATATGCAGTAGATGTCTCCTATCCTCGGTAAATTAGAGCCAAGCAGTTTGTCTATAAGACCTACCACTGCAAACCCAGCGGACTCCCAAGTTTTATTTACTAGATAATTTGTAATAGCATTGTACTAGAATTTCTGATTGTTATTCAAATTATAACAAGTTTTCAGCTCTTCGAATGACCGAATACGGCCAGCGCTGTACAAGTCTCCTAATCTACAAATGCCCGCCAGATACCATTGTTGAAGATTTGCGTTTTTAAATATTAATGGCAGGTTATCATTGTTTCTGATGGGGGTATAATGATTCAGCTTAGCAATTCCAAATACTTTGCGAATATTACAAAAAACCTGATAAGCACTAATCATCGTCTTAAATCTAACTCGATTATAATAACTGGATTCCAAATGGCGCCACAGACACCCCCTTACATTTTCCCCTAGAAGTAAGAGATAGGGAGAGGGCAGGCCTGACGGGCTTAGGGTGCGATCCTCATGCATTAGTTCACAGCAGTGTTGTAGGGAAGCAGCCCAATGATATAATTTTAGATTGAGAAGAGCCCAACCTCCCCTTTCCCTAGGTAAAGAAAGAAAATTGAAGGCCCTTTTTGGCTGTGTGTATGCCCAAATGAACTGAGAAAAAATGTGTTAGAAAACGAAGAGTATGCGACTGTTAAAAACAAGCAGAATTGTACGGGAAAAATAAAGTAGTTTGGGAAAATACATCATTTTTAAGACATTGCATCTTCCCACAATAGTTAAATGCAAGTTGTCAATTTTCCTGAGTGATTTCTTCATGTCAATAGCCAGAGGGGTCACATTTTCTGCAACCGAAGTATCTAAGTCTGAAACAATATTGACTCCTAGGTATTTTGCTTTCTTAGTAATTCTATTATCTACCCAGGTTATTTTTTTGTTGACTACAATCTGCGTTTTTGTTCTATTCAGGGCATAGCCAGAGATCAGTCCAAATTCTTGAGCTTCTTTCTCCAGGGTCCTGATAGCCGACTCAGGTTTCGGGGATACTATGGCTACATCATCGGCATAAGCCATGATCTTTGTATCTATGTCAAACCTAATCACTGGCAGAATTGAGGGATTAGCTTCAACTCTTCTTATCAGGGGGTTGATATAGAGGGCAAAGAGTAGAGGCGAGCAGGGACACCCCTGCCTCATTCCTCTTGTTATCTTTATTTGTTCTGACAGCTGACCATTAATAAATACTTTGGCTGTTGGGTTCTGATACAATGCTTGTAGGGCCTGAATCATTCTCGATCCAAAGGCGGTCTGCGCATGATAGCTCAAAGAAATTGCCAGGCGACCCGATCAATCACCTTTTCAGTGTCTAGAAGAATTAGTGAGATCGGTTCTCCTGTCACCTCTGCGGCATCAAATAAAGTGATAGTCCGGCGGACATGTTCGGTGGTGCCTTTTTTTGGAATAAATCCATGCTGCCACCTGGATACTAATGGCTCGATATTTGAAGATATTCTCATGGCAATAACTTAAAGAAAAAATTTAGAATCAGTATTAATTAATGTTATGGGTCTATATGATTCTATCTTCAGGGGTGATTTATCCTTCTTGGGAAATATCACTATTTTAACTGATGACCAGGAGTTCGGTGGAGAGGTCCCCTCAAAGATGGATCTTACTACATTCGTAAAGAGGTCTTTTATTTGCTCTGAGAAGATTTTATAAAATTCTTCTGGTATACTGTCCATCCCAGAGGCTTTGCCATCCAGGAGGCTGGCCAATGCAGCTGCGATCTCCTCCCAGACTGGAGAGTTTTCCAATATGTCGTGTGTATCAAAGTTCAGTTTAGCTGTCGGTATTCTCTAATCTTAATGTCTATATCTTCGGCTGATCCTCTTATCTCTTCTAAGTATAGCTTCTCAAAAAACTTCCTAAAGGCTTCCTCTATTTTTTGGGGATCGGTGATTATCCCTTCAGTGACTGTGTTAATTGAGGTGATGGTGTTTACAGTTGTCTGTTGTCTAGTAGAAGTAGTAGGCGAGCTGATGGCCAATAAGTTCGCTCCACTCATAGCATTTCTCTCTCGATGCTGCCCATTTAGTAGCTATTTTTTCTGCTTTGGTAACCACCACCATTGTCTGTGCCTCTTCTATTCCTAGTCCTGCCTGAACCGCCTGTATTAATTATTTTTCTGCTTCTATCATCTGCCTTTGTAATAGATCAATTTGTGTTTTTTCATTTTTATTCCTCCTAATTGAAAAGCGTATACCTGCCTTAAGAGTAACCCAAACCACCATTGCAGATGCAGTCCAAGTATTTTTATTAAAAAATTCCCGTATCCAGCCAGCCATATATTCTCAATATTTACTATCATATAGCAGAGTCTTTTCAAATGTCCAATTCGAACTTGGTCCCTGGTTGACCCAGCCCTCTAGGTTTAGAATAAGAGGATTATGATCCGACAGTAATCGGGGGGCGACATTAATAGAAGAATCATGGATTAAAGCAGATGAAACAAAAAAATAGTCGAATCTTGCTAGCGACAAGTGAGGAGCTGAGAAGAAAGTAAAACCGTTCTGGTCAGGCTTTGAATAAGCCCAAACATCTTTTAAGCCATGAGTGTTTAATAGATTAAGCAGAGCACGAAAGACTTTGGGCTTCCTTCCTTCATAGCTCCAAGAATTATCTAGGTCCCAGGTACTGGGCAGATTTAGGTTTAGGTCACCACATAGGATTACCGGAAGCGGCCAATGCGCTAACTCTTCATTAACATGATTTATCACGCCTGGATTGTTCAAATTACTAGCATAGACCGAACAGATCGTAAATACAAAATTGGAAGATAAAGAACACCTCACCATAGCCCATCTCCCTAATGTATCAGATTTAACCTGATTCACTACTAATGGTAATGTTTTACGTGCCAGAATCCTGACCCCCTTTACCCGAACACCCTGTGAAGTTGCCCCAATAAGTTTAAAACCTAAAGAATTCAGCAAAGATTTCTGGTCCTCTTTGATGTGAGTCTCTTGGGGACATACTATATCCGCCCCCATTAGTCGTAGTGTCTTCGCGGTTTTCTGTCTCTTCAGTGAATCATTCAAACCACAAATGTTTAACGAAACAATTCTAAGCTTGTTTTGTGAGTTCATTGTTTTTTTATTCTAGTAATATCCTGTATAATAACCTATATGTAATCCTCAACAACCAAGTCCCCACTGACCCACATCCCACGACTGCCTCCCCCCACCAGCCCCCAACCCAACACCCCATGCCCCCCCAGACCCCCAATCCCTCCTCTGGAACCTCACATCCTGCTCTCCTACATTGCAAGTATAAGTGTTTCCTAAAATATAGTGTTGAATATTTTTAGAGAGGACAGCACCAGCCTTTTAACCTTTAGCCCCAGAGCATTCAATACGGACCCATTCACCCTTCCCCCACCCCCCAAAAAATAGACAGTCAGGGAAACCCTGAATGATGGAAAGCGAGTGTGAGGCCCCCAGCCGCAGCCCCGCTCAGTATTTAGTCCCTTAATTACAGAGGTTTGGCTAGCCTAACTCCCCCCAGTGAAAAAGAAAAAGAATGCAAATACTTTAATTTGTAGAAAAAATAAAAGGTAAGCATAAAAATTAGATTTTTCTCCTTTAAGTTAGGAAAAAAGCCAATCAGGCCCCCCTGACACGTTGAAGCTTAAATTTTGGAAAGTTCATCCCAAAGTCATGGGCTTCCTGCTTCATTTTCTCTTTCTCCTCACTATTTCTTTTAGGTACTCTCTAGCTTTGATCTCGAAAAAGAAAACCCGGGTCAATCCTTCAAATATGACTTTCAGCCTTGCCGGGTTCATCAAGAAAACCTGGGCCCTTGTTGTTGTAGGGGAGTAATCATTTGGCGCAATCACCATCTTCGCTCTACTGTTGCGTGGCTGAAGTCTGGTTTGGAGAAGAACTTAATTCCATCTGCCTCTTTCTGTGAATTAGGCCTGGCCTGATCATATATTAATTGTCTTAAAAGAAAATTCCCCAAAAAAACCAAAAAAGCTCTAGGTTTCTCATTTCCAAAATTGCTACCGTCCCGTTTTTGCTTCAAATTAAAGGGAAAACGGTGCGCCCTTTGGATCTCCTGATCCCAACTCCAACTAGTCTGCGATGGGAAGGCAGTCCGAAGTAATTTTACAATATACCCTCTAGGGTCATCTCCCTCCACGCCTTCCGGTATCCCTAATAGTCTCAGGTTATTCCTCCGTAGCCTGTTTTCCTGTTCCTCTAGCTTGGTCATCATGTCAGTGAGGCAGGCTTCGTGGGATGCGCCTTGTCCTTTTACTTGAGAAACTTCAGTTTCGAGGGTCTCTGTTCGCCCTTCAACCATTGAGACCGATCGCCAATGTCAGTGCAGATTTCCTGATTCCACCGTGGAGTTTTTTGGATGCTCCCTTCGCGGCGAGGCTATCTGTTCTGACTTCTTCCTGGAACTGCTTGGTGGATGCAAGAATCGATGATAAAGAGGGTTCAGGCGGATTTTCGATGGCTAGCTGCGGGCTTGCGCCTTGTTGCAGATTGGGATTCCCATCAGGCAGAGACCCATGTAGGTCTGAATGATCCCATTTCAGCTGTCTGCGCTTTTTGCTTTGGGCCTTTTTTTGTTTGATAGTTCTGGGAGCAGAGTCGTTTATATCCCCTTCAGATTCGCTGGTTTCTGTTGAACTCATTAGCTCATTGTCAGTCCCGTTTAGGGATCCGTCTGAGACAGAGAAAATGTTTTCATTTACTAGGTCTGGGGTCTGTGGATCTATTGATCTAGGGTTCAAGTTTTCGAGGCCACTTTCCTCAGCCTCTTTATTCATCCAGAGAGTCGTTCTTCTGGCTTCGCAATCAGGGGCAGTAATAGCAGTGGCAGTGGAGGTGGCAATAACAGTGATGGCAGCAGAGGGAGCGGTGGTATCGGTAGCAGCGACAGCAGTAATAGCAGTGATGGTATCTTGGCCGCAGAGATTGAGCTCTGATGTTTGGTCTGTCTCACTCGCAGCAGCCTCTCCACCAAGTTCAATCATAGCACTTTGCGCTGTTTGCAGGGGAGACTGTATGGCCCCTTGTTCTAAGAGGACCTCGGTTGGACTACTTAGTTCGGTTGAAGCCGGGGTGGGTGTATTTTTAAGGATAGTAAAATGTCTGGCAATAGATGGAGAGCCTCCAGTATTTCCCACTGTGTTCTCTTTTGAGCAAATTGCGCCTCCAAGCCGCCCCATATTTTTTTTGTTTGCCCCTGCATCCCTTTTACCTTTAGGTGGAGGGTCCGGTCTATCCGTCTTTTCCACTTTGTCTTTATCTTTCTCCCCCGTCTCCTCATGGATTGCAGTGGACTTTAGTTTAAGGGTCTTCTGACCGCGGGTAGTCATTTTGTTGCTGCTCCTCCTCTTCGAGTTTTTTGCCTCCCTTCCGCTGCTTCCACCACCACTACCGAGCAGATCCAAATGCACTTGGACCCCCTCTGACAAGGCAGCAGCAGTTCGACCCTTGCCCTTGCCTGTAGTGGAGCCCGCGTTGCCGTGGAAGCGCAGCACCAAGGAGACCCAGACGTGCGATTTTACCCTTCCTGATACGCTCCAAACATGAACCGAGGCTCTAGGCGTTCGGAGCTCGGGTGCAGCTAATGCCGAAGCTGCCGCAAACATTTGCCAGGTGAAAGTCCTTTGCTGTCGGGTCAGGTCTGTTAGCCGATCGCAGAGACCAACAGGTCAGAGCACCTTCATGTGGCGGGCGGCGTGGCAGGAAACGCTCACACTAGCACCATCTCCTGTCCAGTCACTAGGTATTTTTAACTAATTGTTTTGTTCCAATCCCTCGCTGACTTTTCCATCCAAGAGCTTTTGAATGCCCATAGGAGATTTGGATAGCAAAAGGGTATCATCCGCAAACAATAGGGCCGGGATCTGCACCCCGGCAAGAGATGAAATATCACCCTCACACTTCTCCAGATGTGAAACTAAACTATTAATATAAAGGAGGAAAAGGATTGGGACCAGCACGCACCCCTGCCTCACCCCCGATTTAGAGGTATATGATCTGTCAGTTCACCCTTGGGTCCACATCCCCCCTGTGCACATTTATTGGTATGTAACTTAATAACAACTTTTAAAAGATTGTCAGGCATCTCCATCTCCGCCATAGCTCTCCATAAAGACTCTCCTGGGATTAGATTGAAGACAGTTCGAAGATCTACAAAAATTACATACACTTGACCTGCCCTCATAGACATACTTCCAGTACAATAGCTGTAGTCGAAAGACCTGGAAAATAGTGCTAATACCTTCCTCGAATTCAGCCTGCAATAAAGTCAAGAATTCTGTATTCACCATCCATTCACACAGTCAGGATGATATGAGAACTAGGGGTGGGCGGAATTTGCGAAATCCACTTTCGCAAATTATCGCGAAAATGTTAAAAATTATCGCAAACACGCGGAAATATCGCGAAGATGCGGAAGTTTTTTTCCTGCATGTTCGTGAGATTTTCTGCATGGTTGCGGCTCGCCAACTTACCCATGTTGTTGCTCGCGGGCGCGGCCATCTTGTTTTCAGTTGTCTCGCGGTGCATGATCGCGAGAAGAACGACGTGATCGCGCGACGCATGACGTCCCTGCGGGCGCGAACTGTCGCGAAACAGCGCAAATAGCTAAAAACAATACAACATCTCATGGAGAACGCGACCGGATCAAGAAAACTTGGCGGCGAACGCAGGGATTCAGGTAAGGCGTTCGCGCGCGCGAGAATGTATTATTTTGCAGCGCGAGCAAGAACCAAATTATCGCTAAGCTGCGGAATGCGGAAATTTTGACATTTTCGCGCTTTCCGTGGAACGCGAAAATGTCAAATTATCGCAATTTCCGCAAACGGAACGAAATTTTAGCCCAGGCCTAATGAGAACACAATTTTTAGTTACTATCAATAAGGCTTATAGGTCTATAGTTAGCAAGGGATGATCTGCAACCTTTTTTTAAATTGGGATGATCGCTGTCCCAGCCCACATTGAGGGCATGGGAGCACTGTACAGCAGGGCATTAAAAAAAGAGGACAAAATGTGAGCACCATATGTCTTTGAATACCTTAAACAGGTCACCAGGCACTTTTTCCAAGCCTTACAGGGGGTAATAAAGTCCAGAGCAATAGAAACCTCTCCCTCTATCATGTGAGGAATATCTGTGTGGTTGATCAATAGCGAGGCCAGTAGTGGCAGCATCAACAAAATTGCCAGTGTTTCAATTAACCTTCGCATTGTCAGCTGAAGCCTGGGATTCTGCCTCTCCTACATTCAAGTTCTGGAAGCTTCATGGCAGATTTTGAGTGGAAGCTCCCCGGATTTCTGTTTGAGCATACAAATTGGAAAAATGCTCAACTCAGACACTTGCTGCAATATTGTTATCCAATGGGGCATGTATGACTGGGTCACTCCCTGCAACTAAACCCCAAAAGGTACAGAGATCTTTGCTTTTAATGGCATCTACCATCATAGACCATTTATCACATTCCCACTCTTTTTTAGCTTTTAGTATTGTGGCTTTATAATGTAAATTGGCTGCCTGTATAGCATATCTATGACCTGCTCGTCTGGACCCTAGCAAAGCACGCCTGGCTTCCCGGCTAGGCTTAGTATACCATGAGACCTCCTGTTTTCCTTTCCTTGTCCCCCAGGTTGTCCTTTGAAAGTAGTGCCCTGAGCGAGGCTAATGTAGAATTATGATTTGCATATGAATTCTGCAAAGGGTCTAGGTTATCATTGTCCGCAATCATACCTGACACTGACTTCAGCCCTGCAGTTACCTTGCACCTTCTTGACAGTTTCTTCTGACTCAGCAACCACACTCCACTCAAGCCTCTACCGGTTATTGGGGGCACTAGTCTTTCATCTAGGGCCACATTTAGTTATTCAAGGAGAGAGTCATCAGGTCTACCAGTGATAGTCTCAAAGCATTATGATCATTATTCTGCTTTGGCGAGTCCTCTTCCTATTTGAAATTGCTGGGTGAGGCTACCAGTGACTAAAATTCTTGCTGTTGGTGTTTTATAAATAATTTTAATTGCCTTGAAGTTGTCTCCTAAACTGCTTTGCTTAATGACTGTGTATAGAAAAGGCCAGCTCACTCTGTCAAAGGCCTTAAAGGCGTTGATGGTCATAATGGTCAGAAGACTAAGCCTAATAATCATGACCTGAACTCCCAAACAAGCAATCTTAATATGAAACAGCATAGACCACTTCAACCAAACCTAGGGGAAGACTCAGGTCTAGCCCTGACAAACGGGTTTCAAGTGCTTTCGTATAACCCTGTTAGAGATAACATGTGAGGGGCAATACTACCATTACCTCAAGAAGGAGGGAATATAACACAAAGCTCTACAGATTGGGTGGACATAGAATCCCTATTACTCACATTAAAGAGGAGATTAAGACCAAATTCGTGATTTCAGAGCACAATCAAGCTAAATTACAGTGGGCTTGTGGAATTTTTCGACCTTAGATAGAGGATATGTACCACGGAAGCCTCCTTAGTTGTATTACACAAGGAGGTTGAGACCAACTGTAAAGAGATACAGGCATTGAAGATGGTGGAAAAAGAAGTCAGTGAGAAGCTAGAATCTTTAGACAATAACTACAGAAGGAACAACTTAAGAATACTAAACATTTAAGAAAGAGCAGGGGGCAGGAATGTGAAGGAGTACGTTATAAACCTAATCAAAGAATATATCCCCGTAGTTCGTTCTATGGATGGACCTTGATCGGGACTTACAGAGGGTCCACCGAGATCCCTTCAAGAGATACCCCGATAAAGAGAAACCTAGGAAGATCCTAGTTAATTTCAGCTCCTAGTCTTTCAAGGAGCATATTCTCTCAGAGGCCACAAAAGTAAATAGCTTTAAAAAAGATTATTGTACCTTCTGCATTATAATAAAAATCCACATTTGTAAAGCGCGAACAATCACCTGTAAGGGTCTCTAGGCACTGGGAGCCGTCATGAAGATTAAGCAAGCTATTGCCCAGAGTCACATGGTGCTGGGCTAATCTGCCACCGGCGATCGAACCGTGAGCCCCATATTTCAGAGTCAGTCACCCTGGCCGCGGTGCCACACCTCTTCCCTGCATTATGTCGGATATTTCTAAGGCAATCCAAAACCAGCAATGGGAGCTTGGGAAATATTTTCAAGAGCTAAAGTCACTAGGTGCTACCACACAATTGAAATTCCCAGGTATGTTGAGGGAAATGTGGAATAAAAAAATGTACAATATAAAAGACCCACCTGAGGTTGAGAGTTTAATAAGACAGATAAAAATGAAACACTAGTAAAAAAGCCAGAAAGACGAAGATCAAGGGAATGTTGAACTACCCATTATGGCTAAATTGAGGGTTCTCCAGGGAGGATAGTGAAGGTGTAAGACTGCGGGAGGGGCACATAACAAGTGTAAATGATAGGTTATTTCAACAAAGGGTGGGAAGCATGAGGGGAAAAGTTAAAAAATGTAAAAGTCTTCATTTGTGACAAAGGTATAAGGAAGATCAGGAAGAACAAGACAGAGGTACTAGGAAAATCAAGACGGGTGTAAATAATCAGCACAGCTTGAGGGTCCTAACGGGGAACACAAACTGTCTTAGGGTAGTTAACAGGAGTAGGAAGATTTTAGAATTTCTGACAATGATATCATAATGCTGCAAGTAACGCACTTACTCCAAGAGGAATGGGGAAATATTTTAAAGGTACAAAAATGGATTAAAGAAATTGCCTGTACAAATCAAAGGTATAACGTGATAGGGGTGTCTATTCTCTTTAAAAATTCAGCCCAAGCACGGTTAGTAAATGACACCGCAGAACCAAAGGAAAATTGGGTTATTGCCAATGTTAGTATCCATGGTAAAGGCTATTTATTTGTAAGTTACTATGGACCAAATATGGATGACCCATCGCCGCTCAGGGAGGTTTGTTAGATCTTGTTTTGAAAGATGTACTACCAGACCAACAAGTAACTCCCTAAAGTTGAGGGAATGTATCCATCATTTAATGAGGAATTTGGGCCTAGTAGAACCCTGGTGGCAGATTATGGGTCAGAATAAGGGCTATACTTATCATAACAAGAAATATGGCCATGCCTGCTGAATTGTTTACTTCCTGACAGATGTAAAGTTGGGGAATAAGGTAAAGGGATTAACACACCAATCAAAGCATCTTTCAGATCACTCCACAGTGAATTTGGAACTTTCCCTTGATAGAATCCCAACCCCCTCCTGGATGGACTCTTGATAGGTCATTATTAAGGGAGCAAGAGATTATTAATCATCTGAAACAGGACATCTCCAATTTCTTTTAATTAAATACGATTCTGCTTCTATCCATATTATATGGGATGCATACAACGTTTTTATCAGAGGGAGATTGATTAGCTGTGCGGCACATAGAATACAAGAAAACAACAATAAAGTAAAGGAGTTAGAGATAAAAATCAGAGAGCTCTATGAGGATTTGATTGACTGCAATGACTCTTGCAGACAAATAGCCCTACAAAACCAGATCAAAGAGGTCATGGGGGACTTAATAGATTACATGGAAGGAGTAGTGCGGAAAAAGTGGAACGTGAGCAAGCTGGCACATGGATATGGTGAGAGTTGTGGGAAGTTACTGGCCTGGAAGACGAGGGTGGATAGCACTAGGAATATAATACAAAAAAAATATGAAAGAGACCAATGAACGCTGTCTAGAAGATCCTGATTGGGCTTTTGTTAAATTCTTTCAAGACTTATACACTAATCAATCAGCTGTTACAGTAGAGCAAATAGATATCTGGTTAAAGGAGGATACTCTTCCTATATTAGATAGGGACTTGCAGCAGTACCGTAACCAAGACATTAGCATAGTAGAAATAAGGAAATCTCTTGGAGGGTTAAAAAGGGGCAGGCACCAGTCCCTGACGGTCTACCAAATGAGCTTTATAAGGTTCTAAAAGAAGAACTCCCTCCTATCTTGACCAACCTGATAAATGTGACGTATGTAGAACCCCACTCCTCCCCAATTTCATGAACTGAGGCTAAAATAACCATAATCTTAAAGTCGAAACAAAATCCAGAAAATGAGTGAATGATACAGACCAATAGCCTTGCTTAATAATGACTATAAGATCCATAACACAAATATTGGCAAAAAGGCTGGATAAAGTGATTGGAGGGCTTCTCCTATGATAATCAAAAAGGCTTCATGAAAAATAGACAACTACGTGAATTGACCCACGACTTGGTGAGTGCAATATATGGGGCAATCGAAACAAACTTACAGTGAAAGGCTTGTATTTATATTATGTGGGGTTCCGCCTTGGTGTTTCTTAAGGAAAGTCAATCAATCAATCAGGATTTGTAGAGCATGGCTGCATCACCCGTGAGTATCTCAATGCACTTGGAGAGCATGCTGCCTGTTCTCCTATTGGTTGAACATTCATGTCTTGAGGTCCTTCCTGAACTGCTGGAGCGATGGTAAGGCTCTGAGGTGCAGGGGGAGGTTGTTCCGGGTCTTACCCACCAGGTGGGAGAAGGAGCGGCATCCGCAGGTCGTCAGGCGGATGCTTCGGGTGGCTGCTAGGGAGAGGTAATCAGAGCGAAGATTCCTGGTAGGTTGGTAGAAATTCATACGATTTTTGAGGTACGCTGGTTCTTTGTTGTGTAGTGCCCTGTACGCATTTTTGAGTAGCTTGAACCAGCATCTCTTTGTGACTGGTAGCCAGTGGTGTTTCCTGAGGTGCAGGGTGATTTGGGTCTGTCTAAGGAGGTCTGGGGCAAGTCTGGCTGTTGTGTTCTGGATCGTCTAGAGTTTCATCATGAGTTGGACTGTTATTTCTACATAGAGGGAGTTGCCATAGTCTAGTCTACTGGTGAAGAGAGCCTGCGTGACATTTTGCTTGGTGTTAGGTGGGAGCCATCTAAAAACCTTCCTGAGCATTTGTGCAAAAGTAATGCTTCTGAGAGAGCATAGTATGGACAGAGAGTAAAAACAAAACTCAAGTCCAGTTATAAACACAACTGAGATATGAAGACTAAAGAGGCACACCTTTCATTATATAAAATATGCACGTGTAGGCAACAAGTGATGTTTTATCCCTCATATGCTGTTCTAGTGGTGAAGGTGCATAGCTTTTCTACCACAGAATGTGTTACATAATGACACAGTATTTGGGTTTCAAAGTCACATAATTTGTTCAACACTGCTAGTAACTTTGTACTCCTGTACTGCATAATTCCTATGGCCCTGTATATAACTTCCGATTAAATTCCTGGAAAAATGTATTCTCTCTTATTTATTCCTCACCATGACTTATCCTTTGGACTTTATTACTCATGCAGGTTTAAGTTTGTCGACCCTTACGCCTGATTGAGGGAAGGCAGTGGGGGAAATCTGTGCTGTAGATACACACTAAGAAGGCAAATCAATATGGCATTCTGAGTATGTCACTGACAAAGTAAATTCTAAACAAGCAAAATTTCCAACTTTCTGTCTGACCCACAATCTAGTCTTAAACAGTACACAACTGACACTTACCTAACAGATGACGGAGCCATTGCTGGTAGAGTGAATCTATTAGTGGTAGCATCTCTGTTGATGAACTTGCTGGTACCTGTGCAGGTTCCCTTAGCTATGAGCTCTTCTTGCCTCATGAATGCCTCATGTATGGAACTCCATGAGGGGACATGGCAAGGATGAAGTGGAAGACCGACATTCTTGTGTGAAAAAATCTCCATGAGTGGGAGCCGAGTGGGAGACAGGAGAAGACTGCAGGAATCCATGGTGAGGCAGGGGAGATTGTGGTGGCTTGGTTCCATGGGTTCACTGAAGAAAGAGGTGAGGCTGGAAAGGAGATAGGTTATGCAGAGACACCAGACAAATTACAGGAGGCAGTTAATGGAAGAGTAGGTGAGCCGGCTCGCAGTGCTCTTAATGGCCTGTATTAAGAAGAGTAGAGAACATTTGTGTGAGAGCACTGTGGTGATTATATCAGAGAAAGCACAATCAGGAACATGAACTAATAATGTAGCAGTATAACACTAAAAGAATCCTAAAAGCAAGTAATTAGATAGAAAATAAGCACTGGTCAAGGTAGATCTAGTCCAAGATTGGATTTCTGCTGATGGAATTGTCAATCTCATTGGCTGTATTATACAATGTTCCCAAAGGCACAATGGGTGTGCCCTTTTTTTGCTCCCCAGCAACTTTGGTTGTACAGAAGAGGACACACATGCTTGCATGGCCCTTCTGGTAATAGGGATGAAGCAGGTGGCCGTTTAGTGCCAGATTGATCTCAAAGTAGTATGCAATTATTTGCATGAGCGTGAAAGCCATTTCAAATGAGGGAACTCTCTGCCTTCACACCCATTCCATATTACTAACATAGACACAGAGAGACCATCAGGAGGCACTCTGACTGTACATCATGTAATGGAAGAGCACAGTCTGTGCACCATGAGGGCACCCCCTGGTAGGAGAGCATTGGTTCCAAGGGACTGCAGGTGAGTGTATATTTAGACCATGATCTATGGCTTTGCTAAAAATTCTAAACTGCAGTTTAAGGGGGCTGATCATCCACAGCAATTGCAGGGTTATTCTGAAAGTAGTATTTTGTTACTTTTATTGATCATTTCATATTACAGCACATGATGTTTTTCATTGTGGTTCGTACATCTCAAAATGTTTCCTTTTCAGACATTGATATTTCAACTGAATGTCTCAAACTCAAATTAGTGTGAATTACAACACAGCATTGAACGACTTCCACTTGGTCAATGATGCTGTTTACTTAGGAATTAGAGTGTCTCGCAAAATAGGAGAGACAGTTTATCTGAACTACTGTACAGTGTTGAAAACGTGTTATACAGATAATCAACTGGTATTGTAATCCTATTTCTTTGGTCAAACAGTGAAACACTGTTAAAATAGTTGTACTTCCTAAGATTTTATTTCTTTTTTGCTCTATTCTGCTAGTAGGTCAAACATTTTTTTTTACATAAAAGTAACTCTGCCATTGTTAGCTTAATTTGAGGCTATCAGAGGATCTGACTGGTCATTAAATTTATAAACTGACAGTGAGATAAATTGGTCCCTTCACAGTTTATGCGTTATCTTTATGCAGCCACGAGTAAGAGATTGGTCATCTTAACCACCACTGCAGTTCACAGTGGTGCTTCTTCTATATACCACATACGTCTTAGTGCTAATGTTCCTTGATGGTTTTAATTACGTTCAAACCAAACTACTAATTTCAAGATTTTACTTGAAGGATTACTGATATGGGAAGCTAAATACTGTCAATGTACTCCATAGAATCCACAGTACCTCATATCGTTTGTAATCAAATATGTAGCCTATCTGCGCTATTGTGTCTTTGCTATGGTGCAATACTGCTTAACAAAGGTTGTGAGAAGTTCGCCTGGTATATGTTGTCCACTAATAAAAGTGGGCCCCCTTTACCAGTCCAAACAACCCTTATGGTGATGCTTTAAGAGGTCAAAGATAACCTTAGAAAGCTATCCAAGTGGTAACTGTGGAAAGCAGCCTTCAGGCTTAGTCTTGAAGGAATGTTAAGCAGCTTGTTTTACCAGAATGCATTCTTATAGTATTGGTTTAATGAACGGAGAACCACACAGTAGTTTTAAAAATATGTATTTATTACTATAACACACTCTAATTACAATACATATCTTCTACACGAAGATACTCACAAATCACACAATACTGTAGCACAGAAACAACAGTAAATAGCACTAATACACAGTGGGCTACAGGGGAGACCAAACCATACACTAAAATAGGGGTATAGGAACCACGACTCGAGTCAAGACAGTGTCTAGAGGATGTAGAACCAATGGAACACCAAGGAACCACCCAAGCTGAGTAAGTAGGGACCCCATGTAGGACGGGTGTAGTGTGGGGGCACGACCTCGTGCGCCATACAATTCTATGGAAGAGTTGTGGTTGCAGTTTTAAAGTTTAAGGACCCTTCTAAGTGGACTTCGAAGAAACCCCCTGGAACTTGGGAGTTTGGAGAGCCACTCCACCCATGGATACCATAGTACCAGAGTTACCTATCCCAGGGAAGCTGGGTGCATAGGTCTGAAGTGGTGTCCGAAACCGCCGTCTATCTCTATGGGGGACTTCGAAGAAGAGTCACTGCAGGGAAGAAGAAAAGTGTCCATCAGAATCTAAAAGTGGTTTCTTGATGAAGAGTACCTGAAATCATCGGGGACAGAGTCTAGGTCACTCAGGAGTGACCAGGGGCTTGATAGATGAATGTCCACCGATGTCGGGTGCTTCAGTTGCCTTGAGGGGGTTCTTGACTCTACAGCCACAGGGACCAGAAGATGTCGAGGACAACCAGGAGCCGGATGCGAGCTGTCCCACTAAGGATGCTGAGTGCTGAGGGTCAGTGTCTGGCTGGAGCACCAACAGCAGCAGCCTTGGCAGCAGCAACCCATGCAGAAGGTCAAGGAAGGTTACAGTTCAGACCAGCAAGCTCCAGGAGACTCACCAAGCACACAGGAGTCAGGGCAGACTTGGAGCAACCAGGAGAGCCCAAGAAAAGCAGTGTTGACCCTCAAGAGGACCCACAGGCCGGAGGCACCGGAATTGCGAGGGGACCTCAAGCAGTTTCACAAATCAGCAGCCCACGGAGCACTCTGTGTGAGGAGACTGGAGTTCTTTGTAGGAAATGGTGCCAGGGTTTGGGGCTATTTCAACATTTATGTACAAATGTAGCTGTAGTTCTTCCTCTTCCTCTCTAGGAAGTTATCCAATTCTTAGACAAAGCATGCTTAGAGAATATTTGTAAAGTCACTGTGAGGAGATTGTCTTCCTATGATCATTGACAATTGGATAGGCTTGTAGATTATTGTAAAAGAAACATTTTATCAAAGATAGAGAAGAACTGTACTTTAAGAGTTGACTGTGGGAAAGTGTTCTTCGGCTTGTTCACAAGAATGGTGACCTGTCCTGCGTTCGTGGTATGCTGTATGTCATGCTGATTACTGAATACTCTGGCTGACGTATCCGTATACTGCAAATTCCTAAGAGACTTTCCTAAAAGACTTTGCACTTCATTGACGCGTGGTGCTGCCCGTGCCATATCCTAACGTCGTGGGGTTAGCTTTTCCAATGAATTGCACTCTGTTCAAACCAGTCCTGGGAGCTGTTGGCTCCTGCTCTAGTGTAAAACTAGACAAAGGACAGGAGTAACCTCCCCAATGTCTAGACATTCCCCTGAGAGGGTCCCCTGAATCTTTCCAAACCTTTCCCGTGGGCACTTAAGGGCTTACTTGGCTGTAGGACCCTAGATTTGATGTGGACAAGATTCTGAACCAGAAACCAATGAACTTCGACAGTCTGGACACTCTGGATTTCGCTGGACTTCGTTTGGGCCTGACTTTGTCTCTCTCTCTCTCAGTCTAAAGCATTGTCTGTGCCCCTGCACCATACAGGATCCATGCAGGACAACCAAAGATATCTCCCTTGGAGTAAAGGAGTCGCTCCCCTGCATTCACAGGCACCGTAACACTGCTGTCCAGTCTGCCAACCCTGAGATACTACGGACTCCAAAGGCTTCAGCAACACAGTAGGTGGTTTTCTACGTCCCTCGAGGTCCGAGCTGCACTCTCATCAAGCTTGAGGTCAGAATCCCTCATGGGGGCTGCAATACCTGAACCCCTGTGCACCATGTACATTTGCAAGTGCAGATGCTTGTTGGCATTAGGCTCCAAGTAGCCCCAACTCTGGCACCATTTCTGAACCAAGAACTCCGGCCTCCTTGCACTGAGTGCTCCGTGGGCTGCTGTTTGGCGACAGCGCTCGAGGTCCTCTCGCGACTCCTGTGCCTCTGGCCTGTGGGTCCACTTGAGGGTCACCTTTGCTTTTCCTGGGCTCCCCTGGTTGCTCCAGGCCTTCCCTGACTCCCATTGCTGTTGTGAGTCTCCTTGACCTTGCTCGTCTGAACCATACACATCCTCAACCTTGTGCGTGGGTTGCCGCTGCCAAGGCTTGTTGGTGCTCCAGCCAGACATCGACCCCTCAGCACTCGACCTTCTTTGTGGGACAGCTCGTATCCGGCTCCTGGTCATCCTCAACATTTCCTGGTCCCCATAGCTGCAGAGTCATGAACTCAATCAACGCACCTGAAGCACCCAACATCGGTGGGCATTCGCCTACATAGCCCCTGGTTACTCCTGAGTGACTTAGACTATGTCCCCTCTACTCTCAGGTACTCTTCAACAAGATTACACCTCTGGATTCCAACTGACACATTTGTTCCTTATAGCAGCGGCTCTTCTTCGGAGTCCTCCATTGGGTTCGAGAGCTGTTTCCGAAGCCACTTCAGACCTATGCACCTGGCTTCCCTGGGATAGGTAACTCAGGTACCTCGGTATCCACGGGTGGGGGGGCTCTCCAACCTCCTAACTTCCATGGGGGTTTCTTCTAAGTCCACTGGGAAGGGTCCTTAAACTCTAAAACTTCAACAGTGAATTTCCCATAGAATTGTACGGAGCTCGCGATTGTGTTCCCACACTGAACCCTTCCTCCGTGTTGTCCCTACTTACTCACCTTGGGTGGTTCCTTGGGGTCCCATCGATTCTACGTCCTCTCAACACTGTCTTGACTGGAGTCATGGTTCTTATACCACTATTTTCGTATATGGTTTGCCCCCCCCGGGGCACACTGTGCATTAGTACTATTTACCGTCATTATGTACCTAAGTATTGTGTGCTTTGTGGTTATCTCCATGCAGGAGACACTGTGACGTACTAGAGAGGGTTATATTAATAAATACATATTTTTTATAACTACTGTGTGGTTCTCCTTTCATTTAACCAATACTATATGGTTGCATTCTGGTGAAACAAGCTGCTTAACATTCCTTCAAGACTAAGCCTGAAGGGGAACATGCACAAGATCCCTCACCAGACACGAGGCATAGGCTCCTACTGAAGCAAGACAAATACAGAATAAAAACCAGGGAACACATGATGGCTAAGTATAGCACCACCCAGCACAGACTCTACGAAATGGGTGATAGGGCTGGCAGGACACTAGTGTGATTGGAGAGGCGAGAAAAGGGAACAAGATGGGTACACAAACTGACGAAAACAGGGGGCGTAACAGTGATGCATCCACGGGAAATAGCGGAGGAATTTGCTGACCACCTGGAAAAGGTATACTCCCCCTCTAGCCACTACACGGCTGACGATTTGCGTCAGCTCCTCCAGGATAGTGACGTGCCGGGCCTCTCAGATGTAGAGAGGGACACCCTGGAGGGAGATCTTTCGGACGATGAAATTAGCAAGGCCCTAGGAAAGAATAAATCCGGTAAAGCGATGGGGCCTAACGGCATGCCGGTTAAGATCTTAAAAGCCACTGCCTCTCTGACTGTGCCACACTTAAGGGCCATGAATGAAGAGAGCCTGGAGGTGGGTAGGTTACCAGTGGATCAGCAGCTGGCCTCCTTTGTAGTCATCCACAAACCGGGTAAACCAGCGGACAGTTGCGGCTCCTATAGGCCAATCTCGCTGATTAATGTGGAGGCAAAGGTATTGGCGAAAGTCCTGGCAAATAGGCTAGTGACGGTTATTGCATCATTGGTCCATCCGGACCAATCTGGATTTATGCCAGTGAGGAATACGGCCCTTAATATACGGCGCCTTCACAATGTGATGGCTCGTAGGCAGTATATTGAGGAGGACGCGGCGGTGTTATCTCTCGATGCCTCAATGACATTCGACTCCATAGAATGGCCGTATTTGTTCGAAGCCCTGGAAAGGGTGAGACTGGGCCCTAAATTCATAGCTTGGGTGAAGCTATTATATACGGACGTGTTGAGACAGGTGAGGGATAACAGCTATACGTCCCGCACATTCAGGTTAAGAAGAGGTACTAGACAGGGATGCCCGCTATCCCCACTGATATTCTTCCTTCTGCTGGAGCCCCTTGCGGCATGGGTGTGCTGAGATGTGATGATATGAGGGCTGCTTTGGGCGGACGCTGTGGAAGATCGTATATCCTTGTATGCGGACGACATACTGTTATATCTAGCCTCCCCCCACAAATCCATCAGGGTAGTGCTCGACATCTTCAGGAATTTTGGCAAGTATTCAGGGTATGCGATCAGTTGGCACAAGTCCATATTGTTTATGTTGAGGGGTCAATGCACCATAGCGGTGGCGGAGGAGGGGTTTCGATATTTAGGGGTCTTTATCACATCGGATCCAGCTCTTTTTTACAGCTCCAATCTGGCCCCTCCACTGACTAGACCATGCACGGATGTGAAGCACTGGAGATCCCTGCCTCTCACGCTGTTGGGGCGTGCTGCACTCTTTAAAATATTGGCTCTCCCCCGTTTTCTCTACATACTCCATAATTGTCCGCACAGAGTCCCAGACTCGTATTTTAGAGCAGTCGAGGGTGAAATCCGCACGCTGGATGGGAAGGCCCCCAGGGTTGCACTGAAGAAATTGACAAAGGACTGGTATGATGGAGGCATAGCGCTGCCCGACCTGCAACTCTACTACTGGGCGGCGCAATTGGTGACTGATAATCACTGTCTATATCACCCCCCTGACGACCCAGCATACGCCCTTGACCGTTACCGAACTGATTGCTCCGGCTATCTGGGGGCCCTGTACACTAGTGATAGGAATAACAAGAAGAGATTTTTTGGACCTACCCAACACACGTTAGAAATATGGCGTATAGTTAATTCTCGTTTGAGGTGGGTGGGTGTTCTCTCGCAGGTAACGCAGCTATGGTATACACAGAATCTGGGCATGTTGTGCTATCAGCCTGGGTTTGACAAGTGGGACCTCATAGGTATCTCCGCAGTGAAGGACCTGGTTAAGAAGGGAGCTATACTTACATTAGGTGACCTTCAGAATCAATATCATCTGGCTCAGGGAGAAATATACAGATATTTACAGATTAGACACACAATACGGGCGGCTTTTCTGTCCATTAATGATATACCAGAGTCGTCACCATTGGAGGACCGGCTGTTAGATGAGCCTCTAAGTTCAAAGGCGATATCTCTCACATATAAAAAGTTAAGTAATAACCTGCCAGACACCTTTCCAAAGTTAAGGGAGCGGTGGCATGATGTCTTAGGCCCAATAAGCGATGAGGATTGGCAACTGGCTCCTATGGCCCCTCGGAAAGCGGCCATCACACTTAAATTCAGGCTGATACAGCTTAGGATACTTCATCGTTCATACATCACAAGGAAAACTTTGGCGAGAATAGGGTCTAGACCTGATGACCTCTGTATAACGGGTTGCGGACAACAGGCCACCTTTTATCATACTTTGTGGAGCTGCCACAGGATACATGCCCTTTGGGAGGGAGCTTCGGATCACATGCAGGCGGCCTTGAGAAAGGAGATAGTGTTGTCACCCAATTGGGATTGTTGAATATACGGAAGTCGAACAGTAATTCACAACACTGGGGTATACGTTAGTTAAACAGGAAGTGGGCAAAAGAGCTGGACAGATGTATGTTGGCAGAGACCGAAGTTTTTGTTGCTCGGGGGTGCCCCAAAAAATGGGATAGGAAATGGTCACTGTGGAATAAGTATCGGGGGGATCCCTGTGTGTCACCTACGGTGGAAATGGCGATGCAATTTAAATTGACGTTTGCTCAGAGACTGTGTTGACTAAAGTTGAAAATGTCGTCCAATTATGTATGTATGGCTGTAATTAAAACCAATAAACAATTTTGCAAAAAAGACAGCCTGAAGGCTGCTCTCCACAGCTACCACTTGGATAGCATTCTAAGGTTATCTTTGACCTCTTAAATCACCATAAGGGCTGTTTGGACTGGTGCAAGGTGCCCACTTTAATTAGTGGACAGCATATACCAGGCCAACTTCTCACAGCTTGGAATAAAAATCAGTGGCAGCAAAACAGAAGCCTGGTTCTCATGCAGGATCGCCCCCTTAGGTTAGATATGATTTGCATGACCCCTCTAAAATTAAGACGCCTGAGAGGTTCCAGGTTCCAGATCCTCATTATCCTTGTTCCTTTTAGGAATTGTCGGATCAACAATTCGGTGGGGGAGGACTTCTGGATCGCAGAGAAGGCGAGTCTGTGCAAGCAAGATGCGACCCGCAATACCAGTTTGAAGTAAAAGTCGAGCAGGGGGAGCCACCTCTATATCGTGCCCCATTTTGAAAGAAAAAAGTTGCCTCTTTGACTGCAAAGTATGCCACAAATGGTGAGAACCCTGCTTCTCGACAGGAGTTGTGCGGTAACCCTCCTGGACTGCGCAACGGAGGTTACCATAGTGCAGCAGACACTCCACCAGCATCTGGAGGAGATAGCAACTGACACTTTTATTACAGTAGAGACAGCTGATATTAGGGTTGCTCCTACTGATAGACTTTACAAAGTGACCCTCCAACTTGAAGGTGATATTAAACCCACAACTAAAGCAGTGTTTAGGGAAAACCTCACTTCTTCTTATGATATTTTATTAGCGGAGGTTGATTGGCCTCCCCCTTTTGTCCTTGTTTCCTCTATAGGGGAAGATGCTATTCTTCCTAGTTTTTTGCAATATGTTCCTGATAATGATAAAATGGCTTATGCCTCACAATGGGCTTTAGCCTTAGCCCCGGCATTATATCGCAATCAGGCAGGTTGGGACAAGGGTTTTGCGGTTCATGGTATCCCTTTGCGTTCCACACCTCAGCCCCAAACCACAGTATCCAATCAAACAAGACGCTAAGGCGCCCGTAAGTAAAATCTTGACCCAATTGGAATATCAGGGTCTAATTGACCCATGTGTTTCATCAATTAATAATCCTCTTTTTCTGATATTGAAACCGGATGGTTTATATCACATAGTTTTAGATTACAGACATTTAAACAGTCACGTTTGAACATTTGCAGTTCAGAACACACATAGCTCTGCTTTAGTGAATAACATTGTTCGCCAAAAATATAAAACCATCTTGGATATTTCCAATGGGTTTTTCAGTCACTCGACAGAGAGGCTCAATTTTACTGCATTCAGATCATTTGACAGTCAGCGCCTACATGTGAGATTGCCTATGGGATATAAGAATAGCCCTGGTGTTTTAGCGGCATGCATTGTGTCCCTTTTGCATGAGATCAACCCTGATGCCTTCTTGTACATCAATTATGTATACTTGATGGATGATGAATTACAACCGTATCTCTTGTGTGTGGACAGCATTATCAATATTTTGCAAACTTTGGTTACAAATTCAATTTTGCTAAGTTTCACATCACCTTCTTGGTGGTTCTTTTTCTTGGTTACGAACTAACTAATGAAGGTAGGGGGTTGGCCCCCCACTTTATGGAGAAATGTGCAGAATTGCAACCTTCACCTACACTTAAAAAATTGCAATCTTTGCTTAGTTTTTTATTTTTGGAGGACATACATTCCTGATTATGCCCAACCTATCAAACCTCTATACTCTTTGATACAACCTTCTTTTTCGGCTTCCTGTTGGCTTCTGGAACATACCACAATTCTTCGGTCTCTGCAGTCTGATCTGCTTGCAACCAGCTTCTTGTTAACACAAGACAATTCTACAAATGTGGTCATAAGAATTGTACCAGGCGTGTTAGGTCTTACTTACTAGACGTTCAATGAGGGGAACACAGTCCCCATTGCTTATAAATCGCATTTGTACATTTCAGCTGAGATGTGTTTTTCTTCTAAAGAAAATCTATTGACAGCTGTCCAGATGGCGATCCTGAAAGAATGCTCTCTAGCACAGGGAAAACGTATTTTCATGGTCTCACCTGTACCTGCTTTAGAAGCAGTTACTAAGGCTAGTGTTCCAAAATCCAAAGCCTTGCATCCACTTTGGATACAATGGGCTAGTTCTTTGACGTCAGCTAATGTGAACTTTATATTTGACCCTTCTTTGCAGACACAGGAGTTTTTATAGTATGAACATGTTCATCCTCCTCCATCGTCATTGCTTCCTCTTGATCAATACAAATGTGCTATTTATACTGACAGGTCTGCACAGCGATAGTTGATTCTAAGCATGCTTATTCGGCTGCATGCGCAATTGTGGTAGAGAAAATTGTTGATGGGTATTTTAAATCCTCCTTGGTGCACCCACAGTCTCCTGGAGATTGCATTGCTCAATTGGCAGACCTACTTGCTTTGGTTTTGGCTCTTGAGTTTGCTGATCCAAATCTTCCTACTCTTTTAGTATGCGATTCATTTTACTGTGTACACTCCTTCAATGACAACTTGTTCTACTGGACACAAAATGATTTTCGTGATTCTAAACGTATCGCAATTAAGCATAAAATGCTTTGGGTTCAAGTGGCTGCTCTTTAGGAACGTTTGCCACTCACACATTTTATCCATACTTTGGGACATCAGCGTGTTGGAGCACATGCTGTTGGTATTTCGCTGGCTGATGAGGCAGCCAAATATGCGGTAGCCATTTGTTTAGTAGCAGTCTATGACTAAAATTGATGATGATATTGTAGCACCTATTGCTGCGACGAAAGATGGAACAGAGTTTCCCCAAGGTTTCCCTTCATGTTACACATATCAATTGTCTTCTGATCAAGTACCACCTGCAACTATTCCATCCGTTGGGGATCGGCTGATTCCCAATGGGGGACAGCAGACTTTCTTTGATCATTGCCGCCCAGAAGGCGGGGCATCTGCACATGCTGGAGTGATAGCAACTGTTTCCCTTTTACAGCAACGTTTTTGGTGGCGTGGTTTATACCAACAGGCACGCGGATACTGTTGCACGTCCACCACATACTCAACATTTCAAATCAACCTTTTGGTTACATTTATCTTGATCACAGAGGTCCTATGACATCTGACACTGCTTTTATACATATCTTGGTTGCAGTGGATTCGTGCACTAGATTCCTTTTGGTTTGGTTGCAACGTAGTGCTGACACTCGAATTGTCATAAAAGATTTGCATGTCTTTGTCTGGACCTTTGCCTGTGGCACCTTTCATTCTGACCAAGGTTCCACCTTTGCCTCTATGGCTTAGCGGTATAAGATGAAGTCGCTGGGAAGCAGGTGCAATTTTTGTCTCCATATCAGTATGAGGGCAATTCTGTTGTGGAGCAGATGAACCGTGACTTAAAGCAATCTTTGACAGCTACAGTCTTAGGTACTGGCAGGGGTTGGCTGACTCATCTCTATGGAGTCCAACATGCACTAAATAATCTTGCTAGAAGATCGCTGGGTGGACCCCATATTAAATGCTCTTTGGCATTAAAATGTTTGTGCCATACCTTGATGGTCTAGACATTGTGGTGGCTGCCACAACCTTTGACGTAGATAACTATTGTGCTATGTTACAGGATCTACAAAAAGCTTGTGATTCACAAACAAAAGCACATTTGCCCTCTTTCACGGATCTACCGGAGCTGATTCCGGTTTCCTAAAGTTGAAGATCTAGTCCGATTAAAAGTGGAGGGAAAAAAAAGAATTTGGTCCATCATACCGTGCACCGGTCAGAATCCTTGGTTTGAAAGGCTCCCGTACTGTGATCCTGCCACTGGGTCATGAGGAAAATTGTTACATTTCAATTGAACATGTCAAGCTACACCATATGGCCGAAACTGAATAGTATGCCTCCAAGCATTCTACGCTGAGATCTTTCACTTAATCCAATGGCTTCTGTTTCTTCAACTACTCCCCAACTAATGGAGTGGGAGATGGAACTTCAATTGGTTTATTGCCTGTTTTACCTACTACATCAACCACTGCAGATATTGAGTATACTTCTCCTCCAGTTGAGGTCATAATTGACATTCCTGAGAGTACCATGCCTGAAATCTCAAATGTGGCACAACCCTCTTCATGTGGATTGCTTTTTTGACTGTGTTTTTCCTACTCATTAATGGTCATTATTTACCTGAACACTCTGCTGTGAACTTTGTTGACAGAGTTCTGGCCCCTCATACGTCGTCCCAAAAAATGTAAAAAAGAGACCAAGCCCTTGTCAATATATCAGCGTTCCCTGTTGCTGATGGCATTGTTTGGGATAAAGTATCATATGATATCCATGGCCCAACCTAAATTTTAAACATTCCATACATTTTCAGGGTTTCCTTAGGAGATGTGGTTATGCCTGGTATACATTCTGATGACTGGGATGTGCATGAAGTTCATTCGTTGTTCTCTGATTGAAAATATCATGCTGCTTTTGACAGTGAAGATTTGTATCTGAATTCGGCAAATTATGCGGATTTATTCTGTTATCAACACTATGGCCAACATTTTTTACACAAGACAAACACTCAGATACCGTTTTTTAGTTATACTCAGTGGTAGCATTGCCCTATGATTTCACAGGGGAGTTCAATTACCCAACAGAGTAAATTAATGTATTTTTCTGGTTGCAATCTTTCAGACCCTCAGTCCTATTTTATAAACTAAAGGTGCTGCCACAAACTAAATTTATGTTGACCCACACTAAATTAGTTTACTCCATGTCCTTCAGGAATGATTTGTTCATAAATGGTTATGAGCATTGGAAGAATACTATTGATTTAAAATCCAATTGGGGTACTAAAGATTGGCAAGTGCAGGGCACTGAATCATTGCATCGTGCGTGTCTGATACTGTTTCAAATCTTATTATTAAATGACACTGTACAATAGACTACTTGTTTAGCCATGGCTGGAAATCTAAATATTCCCTCCATTCCATTATTGACTCTGTATGATACATGGCAAACACACACCAACTACACATTTGAAGACTTGGCTGTCAAGTTTCAAAATGGCACACCTAACTCTTCTGATATTGACCTCTTGGGATGGTTACTCTGGCCAACAAGCTCCAATGCATGCCAACCATTATAAATAATGGGGTGACCTAACAGACAACAACGGACCTGGGTACAATGCGGGAATATAAAGAATGGTCTGAGCCTGTCTTAAGTATATGAAATCAATTCAATTATACTAAATCTGTGTTGTGTCAAAGGCTACAACACTGGTTTTGAATCCCAAATGAAGACCACTCCGAGTCCCAGGGCAAAAACTATATTCGTGAATTATGGTCATTAACTTTCACCTACAGATGTTTTCCTTTCTGGGGAGGATTGCGATTCCACAGTAGGACATTCCCTGGTCTGTAAACAAGTTAAGTTTCACAGAGCCTGTAACGTTTCAGGCAGTAATCTGGCTTGTTATTTAAAAGGTATCCCTGTCCCAGCTATTATTCCCATGTTAATTTTACTTTCTAATTGTAGTTATCTTATTCCAAATACTCACGACTTTTGCAGCTTACGGGCAAGCATCCCATATATAGTAAGAGTTTTGCAACGTGAAACATGTTGCAGCAATGTCTAAGCCTGGGCATAGTTCGCGGAGTTTTGCTATGTGGAACTCCGCAAAAGTTACAAAAAAAACCCGCGAAGTTCCGAAAGCGGCGGAGTGTAGTGTGAACTGCTGTTCACGCTGGTTTTCCTGCTGCTCAGGTAGAAATTCTACCCGAGCAGCAGCTCGCGCTCGCTAACTTACCGTTCGCGAGCGGGGAAAAAAACTCTGCTGCACTACGCGAAGCAGAGTTTTCTGCACCCCAGCTGAAGTTTACTCTTAGTTGTGAGACATCATTTATCCTTCCTAATCTTAATTGATTTAAGATTATTTTTTATTAATTAACTTAATTTTTGTTTCAGGGAAATTTGCCATGTCAACAACTGAGGAGATTTTCAGAGTTGTGCCATCACCAGAATATGATGCTGTGTCTGAGTCCAACCTAGGCATGGAATGATCCTGAGAACATCTGTCACAGACTTTAAACAAACAGATCTGTCATGGCATCTGCTTGCAAATTGAAGGAATGAAAGTTACTACAACAGCAATGGACTCATATCACATCTTGTGTTATTTGTTATGTGCAGCGTCATGTGCTCCAAGACAATGCGGTTGTGGGTACAGATCATGATACTTTTCATTCACATCACCTATATTATCCAAGTGTGAAAAATGGTTGTAGCTGTAAGTGTGTGTCATTATTGTATGTCACCACTTTCATCGCCCCACCATAGACCAGTAAGACTGTGCAGGAAGGTACAAGTTAAGCGAGGGGGGAAGAACTGTAAGCTTAGAACAGGGAGGGGTAATAGAGTCTCTAATAGTGGGGTACTGCAAAAGGATTTAGAGGAAGGTAGTGGCATGGGTGGAACTAGCTCTAACATTGTCCCGGAACCACTCACTCTTCTATTTCACTCTTTGGAGGGAAAAATAGAGGCAAAAATTACTGAGTTGATGCAACCTTTGCTATCCAAATTAGATATAATGGCCTTGGAAGTGGAAAGATTAGGTGGGCTGTTAAAATCGCACCTGATTGGAGCATCAGGAAAATCAGACGTAGCAAATAATAAACCAAACGTGGAGGATCTAGAAACAAGTAGAGGAAATTTACCAAACATTTTATTAAATAACAGGCAGAATAATAGGCAGAATACATTGGCTGTTGCTGAATCTGTCCTATCGGATCCCAATATATCAACTATGCAGAACACCATTGTTACTGGAACTTCTGAGGGAAAATTGGCTTACAGCCATGTAACGAATAGTCGTCATGTCAATCTTCCACCTGAATGTGCGCCTTATGTGGCTGTACTCACAAATGTCCCACCCATTCAGCCCCATGCATATCAGGTGCCTGAGGAAAATCATGATTCGTTAAAGAATAGGATGGTCTTTTGGCTTAATAATAACTGTGGGTTTCCCGTTAAATTTGCCGATCAAATACTAACAACAAGAAGGGTGAGCTGGATCGGACCATCTAGTAAGGCAACAAATGGTGATTGCATTATCGTCAATTTTAGGCATCCTCAACATGCTGCCACAGTTTTACTTAGAGCCGCTGCATTGGCCAACATACCTAATAGTATTTGTATACGCCCTCTGGGGTTTTTTTACTCCCATTTGATTAGAAATCCACCAACCCCTGGCCCTCTTAGATCACGTATACTCTCACAGTCACTGCCTCCTAATGGAGAATATGCACACAATGTGGGAATACAGAGAGATAATGGTTTCAATATTGTAACTCACAACAGATTTGATGCCCTTTCGGGATTAGAGCTATGTGACTGACATGAGGTATCTGCTGGGCAGGTAACTCGGAGTTCAGAGGTTCTGGAACGTATGGAGAGTATCTCGGCTGTCAGAAACTCAAATAATATAATTTTCTGGAATATTGCAGGTCTAGGTACTAAAATGAGGGACTGCAACTGGATCGAGTACATTAAGAAGTACCAAGTTATCTGTCTACAGGAAACTTGGTCAATCGATTGTAATTACTTCCTGGAAGGGTATAAGGCCTACTATGTCCCGGCAGTAGCAACTACTAGGGGCAAACCTAAAGGGGGCTTGGTTGTGTTTATTTCTATAGCACTCTGTTGTAGGGGTGGGCGGAATTTGCGAAAGCGACTTTCGCAAATTATCGCGAAAATGTTAAAAATCTCCGCAAACAAGCGGAAATATCGCGAAGATGCGGAAGTTTTTTTCCGGCATGTTCGCGAGATTTTCTGCATGGTTGCGGGTCGCCAACTTACCCATGTGGTTGCTTGCGGGCGCGGCCATCTTTTTTTCAGTTGTCTCGCGGTGCATGATCGCGAGAAAAAAGACGTGATCGCGCGACGCATGACGTCACTGCGGACGTGAACTGTCGCGAGACAGCGCAAATGGCTAAAACAATACAACATCTCATGGAGAACGCGACCGGATCGGGAAAACTTGTCGGCGAACGCGGGGATTCAGGTAAGGCGATCGCGCGAGCGCGAGAATGTATTATTTTACAGCGCAAGCAAGAACCAAATTATCGCAAAGCTGCGGAATGCGGAAATTTTGACATTTCCGCGCTCTCCGCGGAACGTGGAAATGCCAAATTATCGCAAATTCCGCGAACGGAACGGAAATTTTGCCCAGGCCTACTCTGTTGTAAGGTACGGAGAATTATAACAAACCACACTGGCATCATTGGGTTAGTTTTAATAGGAGATAACTGTACGGCCGGCCTGGTCAATTTTTATAACGCCATTAACTATAGCACTAACTCTAGTCAAATAGTAACACTGAATACTTTTATCAGTAACTCCATGAAGGATTGTACTCACAACCTCATGGTGGTGGGGAATTTTAATGTCCATCCCTGTGGCGACCCTCTTTTCAAAATGACTACTGAGCTTAATTGCCGGGACTGTGAGAATTTCCATTTTGAGCACTCAATTGAGGGGGAACACCTCAATGATATGCTTAATGAGTTGGATTTAACACCTATGATGGCGTTGATGGCCCCGAATAAGTGCTTTGATACCCCGACATTTAAGGGGAATGGTAGGGCAACTTTTATAGATTTTATTCTGTTAACACCTGTAATGCAGTCTTTTGTGGGATCCTTCTCTATTGAAGCTAATGAATTCAGTGACCATAATCCACTCACTGCTTTTATGAGGGGTCCACTGATAGTTAAAGAAAGAGAAGACTCCCTTAAAGTCACATGTGCTGACGAAATTACGATATGCACACAAGAGGGTGCACTCCCAAACATTGTCCTAAATGCTTTCAATTGTCTAGCGGTGAAGGTGTCTCAGCTATTATCAGTACCTATAAAAAAATCGGATTTTAAAAAAGGTCCTAGGTGGTTTAATCAGGATTGTTCAAAAGCCACCAGAAATCTAAGAGTAGCATTGGCGTCTATACCTAGGATAAAAGCTGATGTTCAGCTGTGTAGAAAGACCTACAAAAATATTATCGCAAAACATACGGAATCTCTTAGGGAAGAGGCGTGGTCAGAGATCTTAGATCCTGCCACCCTTCGAAGTAGTACTGGATTCTGGGCCCTGATGAGGAAACCATTCTTGGCACAGGATCCGGGAGATGGCCTTGAAAGCTATATATCTAAGGAGGAGTGGGAAGTGCACTTTAAGAAGTTATATTGCTGTACAGGGGACACGGATACGACTTCTGCGTGTAGCAATACCGGTGTACAGACTGTTTTTAACAGAGGTGAAATTTGGGAGGGCATACAGGGTATCACAGGCGGCAAAGCTCCCGGTCCTGATGGGATTCCCCCTGATTTATTTAAATCTGATCCTAATTTTTGGGCACCCATCTTAGAGTCTGTTTTGAATGCTGCTGTAAAAGAAGGATGCCCACGATCATGGGGTGTTTCTACAATTGTCCCGGTTTTTAAAAAGGGTGATAAGGGTAGCCCACACTGCTATCGACCGATTTCTCTAATAGACTCTATGGTTAAGATCGTAGGAAGAATTGTACTGCAAAGACTGTCAGATTGGGTGGAGGAAAAGAATATTATGTCTCCCTCGCCGTATGGTTTTTGCAAAGGCCGTTCGACAATAACTCAATGCCTTAATCTCTTCCTGATCTTAAGTAAATATACCATAATACAGAACGGTACCATTCATCTTGCCTTTATGGACTTGTCCTCCGCTTTCGACTGTGTAAATCGGGGAAAGCTGTGGCAGTCCATGAGGTCGAAAGGGGTTGATAGCGGCTTGGTTGATTTTCTGGTTACCATACACTGTAATACCAGTGCCAATGTGAGATACTCCCAGGATCTGAGTGTATCAAATAATTTTAGCATTGGAAAGGGTGTCCGGCAGGGTTGTATCTTGGCCCCTTTTCTTTTTAACTTTTATATTAACGACCTAGATGGTGTGTTACAGGATGTTTGTGCTGACTGCCCAAGAGTTGGCAGGCGTGGAATTCCAATACTTCTTTACGCAGATGATGCAGTACTAATATCTAGAACAGAGAGGGGACTTCAATCTCTGTTAACAGTATTTAATTCATTTATGAGAGATAGAGACCTCTTGGTAAATAATTCTAAATCCTTTGTATTACAAATTGGTCAGCAACCAAAAAAACCCTTCCTTTTTAGGATTGGTGAAGAAATAATCCCCCTAACTAAAACATTCTCCTATTTGGGAGTTCTCTTTGACACAAAATTAAACTTGGAACCTCATCTTGCAAGGAAAAAAGGAGAAATGGTGAGGGTTAATGCTTCTATTTTTAACTTTGCTACTAAACTGGGGAAAAAACCTATTTGTGCCATGTTGAAATTGTACAATGCTAACTCCGTGGCAACTGCATCCTATGGCAGCGAAATTTGGGGGTATGTCAATGGAGAGCAATTACAGATTGTTGAAAAACAATTTATGAAGCGCCTTCTGTGTGTCCCCACTGGTACGTCTAACCTCGTTGTACACGAGGAGCTGGGGTCTCAATATTTATGTGACTTGCTTTCCTTACGCCCCTTGATGTTTTGGCTTAAATTATGGCTAAATGAGGACATACCCCTCACACATTTAATCTTGAAGGATTTCATGACACTGGACAAAGCATTGAGCTCTCCTTGGTTAAGCTACTCAAAATCAAACTTCGCTAAACTCGGTCGTCTTGAACTCTTTGCCAATCGACGTCTAATTTCAAAGGGAGATCTGGAGTCCATTAAACAAGCATTTTTGCTGGATAGGAGGACTGTGAGAGACGAAGTGGAGCTTCAGAAACCGAGTGTGAGGAAGTTTGTTATGTTAAAGACTACTGTGGCCATTGAGCCATATTTGGAAGGGTCTTTGACCTCATATGAGAAATTTTTACTGACCAGATTTAGGTTCAACCTGTTCCATCACCTGCTTATTCGACCCAAGTGTGATATTTTTAACAAATCGGCAGCGCCTTGCGGCTGCGATGGAAAGTCTCCGCAGGATATGCTGCATTTTATTTTTTTAGGTAAATTTTATGAATTCCCACGTAAACAATATTTAGTGATTCTTTTTAAAAAACTTGGTTTTAAACAAATCAGGCCGGCACTTTTGTATTTGCAGCTTTTGCACAGTGACAGTATCCTCCAACTCAAGGAGTTTTTAAAATTATGTATTAGATTGAGAAAATGCCTGGACCAGTGAAACTCTGTCCCATCTTGCTGTCTATATTGCCAAAGTACTCTTTCCTTTGCATTTGTACCTGATGAAATGGTTGGTTTTTTGTGACAATGTATTGTATATTTTATGTGTCTTTTATGGTTAGCAAATAACCGAAATAAAGTTTTATGATGATTATATCACAGTGCAAGTGCCACAACACTGACATAAGCTTGTAACCTCTCTGAAGATGCTGCAAAACGTGTTTTTATGGGACCTGTTCTTACCAATCAGTAGTACTGGCCTGTTTACTTTTATTTTCTCTACTGATTATGTATGGCATCTATGGTGTCTGGGATCTGGAACCAGGTGTTGATGTAAATTAAATTTTGTGTTTCACATCAAAGTTTGCATTGTCAGATGTTACTCCTCCTAAATGTTTGTTTTTAAATTGTACATGACAAATTACGTTAGTGGCTCAGATTGTTGAGTGGGATGTCAACTTGTGATGATTGTTTGTACATTTGACTATCTGCGATTAGGTACAGTAGACGTAAGTTTGTATGATTCAGTACATGTGATGTCTGTCTTGTGGTGCCATGTTTGAGTGAGTTTGTTGCACTTAATTTACAATTGAAATGTACTTGTTGACCTAAGTTGATTACACTTTCTTCAGAGTGATCACAAGTTAATTACAACAATTTGCGATAGATGTCAAATGCACAACATGAGCGGGACACTCGGAGGGGAGAGGATGGACTACCGTTTCGTTACAGAAACGTGTACAGTGCCCTTATCAAGGTGGCACTGGAAGTACAATCAGGATTGTTCACCCAACAAAAACACAACGTGATTCACAGTTCGTCGCGAGACGGATACTGGTCTACATAGACTTCGGTTATATTATTGGATTGACCTCGCACTTCTACTTATGCCCTGACGAAGTTCAATCTGAACGAAACGCGTTGGCTGAGGCTTTGTTTGGACAATTAACTTAAAATAAAGACTTTTTGTGTACCAACTACTGACCACTTGGTGTAATATACTTACAAGCAAATAGGTGGTGCACCACCCCAAACCCCTTTTGAAATTTCATTGATCTGCCTGGCAGTTGGCATCTACTAACGGCGGATGCAGGGGTGTTAGTATGCACACCGTCATCAACTATACTATTTTATACACACTGGGAACACAGTAAGGAGGTGCAGTCATTGGAGTCCGCCGTTAACCCTGCTTTCTTCTCAAACATGAGCTAGTATTGATGTGTTAGGTGGTTTTATCGTTCAAATACGAAGATTAGGTGAGAAAACACATTATGGATCAGAAAAAAAGAAAACAATGGACTGAAGTTGACAGTATTGTTGGTTAAAATCCTACAGATCAAAACCACAGTTATTGGAGTCCAAAGTCCAACAGTGTAATCCTATCTGAGGTGGAACATTTGGTATGAATAGTCAACAAAGTGAACGGTCAGCGCACAAAGAAGGATATCAAAGACACCATTTCTTACTGGCTGGGGGTTGTGCATTGCCATCCAACCCTCCAGGATTTTTCCTTGGCTGTCCCTTCCCACGTCAGGCGGGATGATCCACAACTGCAGGCTCCAGGGATACTGAAGATTCTCCGCCTGGCTCACCGTCCCTCCCTGTGGCTTACACAGATGTTGACAGGACAGATGTAGTTGTCCCACAGGGAGGGGTATTTGTGTCTGAAAATGCCTGGTGGTACTGATGTCCCGTAACACCCCTATGACCTTGTCTATTTGGTCATAGTGTCATTTTAGGCTGTGGTCTTGGGACGCCTGCAGTTGTTTGATGTCCATGAGTTCTTGAAAAACCTTGCTTATTGCTCCCTGGTACCCCTCAAAGGCACCCATTAGTCGGGTGAGGTTGGCCTGGGCATCTGTGGCACCTGCTGTTGGCTGACGTGAGCCCACACTTCCCTTCCCACCACCCCTACCCCCACGGGCTGGCACAGTTTGTGCCTGCACAATCGGACCAGATCCTCCATTGTCATTGTTTGTTTTTGTGTTCGTCAACTCAGAGTAGACTGTGTTGCACTGGTGATGTTATGGCCCATGGTAAATTGTGTGTCTGTTGGCCTGGGGGTTAGCTGCGAGTCAGTAGCTAAGGTGGTAGATGTTGCAGTGGACCCTGCTGGACATCCTGGTGTCATCTGGCGAGCCAAACCTGATGGGACAGGTTCCTCCTCCTTGTTTAAGTGTTCAGGAGAGTCCTCTCCACAGGAAGCTCATACAAGGTTGGAGACTGAGGCTGGCTGCTTTCGTCATTCAGCTTGGAGGTGTTCCCAGATTGCCCTGTTGGTACAGATATAACACAATCAATTATATGTTTATACATAGTACCTCAACAGGTAACATTGAGTAAATGCCTGGAACTAAGACATATTTAAATGGAGGAATTGGCACTTATCACCATAATGTTAGCATTTATTTGGCATAAGCAATGCTGCTTTATCACAATGTGGATTATGGTCTTGGCACCCCTTTGTGCTGATATGGTAATTGTTACAATGTTTATTGTGACATGGCTAGTGACATTGACTTGGACCTGACACTATGTAGATTGCACTTGAGGATTAGTGAGTTAAAAATCTAAATTATTGGCAGGACATACTTAAACATTAATTGGAAATATTTAGTTGTTGTTATTCCTTTGTTAGGTGCATTGTTAATGTATCACCAGGTACATTGAAGTGACAGCCTTACCCCAAACAATATTTGGGTTTTTAAGTACAAATTAGTCATGGTGTCAGCGATGTGCTCATTATTTTTTACTCAAGAGTCTGGGGTACATCAGCCTAATTAGGCAAACATGTAAGTGCATGGAATTGTGTATACACAGCTCAGTACATTTGACCTAACACTCCATAGTAAGATGTGAGAAAAATGTTTTTTGAGGTACATTACAGGTGACTGTTTTTGTGAGCTTGGGTTAAATTGCCTAGTTGTGGTCATTTCAAACACTACTCCCTCTCCCCCTTGACCAATGGCTCCCTGCCAGTGAGGGAAAGTTAATTAGAATCATGGCTGCCACAGGTGACTATGGTTAGGAGTACAAGGCGTTATGGTAGTCATCCTCGCACCCAGCCCACCCAGCCCACCTGGGCCTATTGCTTCCAGCCAGTGAGGGAAACTTGAGTTGAAACATGACTGATACAGATGACTGTGGTTAGGAGTACAAGGCCTGATGAAAGCTGAGGTCAGTGCAAAGAGTCTTCCTCCCACCCAGCCCTCCTGGGCCTATTGCTTCCTGCCAGTGAGGGGCAGTTTAGTTGAAACATGGCTACCACAGGTGGCTGTTGTTCATAGGTGGAGTGTGATTGGCTGATGGTAGGTGTAGTCCTATCCTTTTGGGATATCTGATTACTTGATGAAGTGGTTAACATTACATACCTGGCAACTACTTCCTCTAGTTAAGGGCGATGTTTTGGGATGTTGTTAGATGTTTTTGTTGCAGCCATGATGACTTAATGGGTATACACTTACAGCCTACATGTATACATTTGTACATTTCATTGTTTTGGTAATTTTTAATCTTAAGTGCAGGTATACTGGTTGGCAGCATTAATTGCACATCTCCAATAATTTGGCTATCGTTTCCTAAAAAGAAAATCATATCTACTAGACTTTAACCATTACCGTGATGTGTGCTCTCTGGTGACAGGATGGCATGCACCTTCTCCTCCCAGGCAGTAAGGTGTACTGGTGGCATGGGAGGGCCACCGACACACTGTTGTACGACCAGATGGTTTCTCTTGGCCAAGGCCTTGCCCCGCCTCTTGACATCGTACCACCTCTTTCTGATGTCCTCCATTGTGCTCAGGGTGCTGTCTACTCTGTTCACTTTGTCGACTATACTGTCCCAAATTAGGGTTTTCTGGGTGATGGATGTTTATTGGACTTGTGTCCAGAATAACTGTGGCTCAACTCTGAGGATTTTCATCCACAAGCACTGTCAACTCCTCAACTGAAAAACGTGGCTGCTTCTTTTTGGCCATGGTGTGTGAGTGAACTAGTGAGTGTGTGTGAAATTGAATGGGTGTGCAAGAAATAAAACAGATAACATTGTGATATGTGCAGTGAATGGTGCTAATACAGTGTGTGAGTGTGTAAAGGGCAGGCTGCCGTGTGACATGAGACAGCAATAACCTCAGACTCTGCAGGATTGGAATAGCAAAGGATCATTGTTGCAAAGTCATCCTGTGCCCTGAGCACCCCCCAACTTTTCTGGCTGACCCTGGGCTCTGTCTAACCAGGCCCAGGGCCAGTGCTATGCTGAATGAGACACATTAAAATACAGTTAAAACACCTGCATACACTAGGGTACACAATAGTATGGTGAAGTACCCCTCTGATAGGCATGACCTACCTTATAGGCCCCCAGTATATAATAGGGCAGGGGGATTAAAACTACCTAGAAGTCCCCAGTACTCTGGGGCTTGGCGGTTTAGAGGCCAGCAGCTTTTTTCTGCACTTGCATGTGTGCACTGCTGAAGCCTGAGGTCAGTTTAAAAATAGCCCTGGGTGCCAGGACTGCTTTAAAAAAGTTAAATTGTGCCAACACTCCACTTTGGTGTTCGGGGCACTTACAAATGGATAACCTACAATATTTTGGCATATTAGGGACCCCCAGGGTCTCCCCTATGTATCCAAGGGCTGGGCGGTCAGGTATTTATAAGGTACACTCTTATAAAATGAGTTTTTATATGCCTGGGTAAAGTGAAATTTCACATTTCACTCCCCGCATTGTGGCAAAGTGCTGCTCACATTCGACCTTGATGCTAGGAGCACTGTGGAGGGAGGATCTGCAATATTTCTACAGAATCCGAACCCCTAAAATCACCCCTAGTTGCACATGGGGTGGGGTTCCTGTAGATATAAGAGACATACTTATAAAATATGTTTTTGTAAGTCCTGGTGCTGGAAAAATGGCCCAAGTCATTTTTTTCCATTGCAAATACCCTGTTACATAGGTTAACATGGTAGGAAGTCATTGATTAATAACTCTTGATAGGAGAGGGCTAGAAATGCCATTCAAAAACTTCCCAGAATAGTATTAATAAATCCAACAATATCATATTGTTGAATTTCCCCTAAAGTGTACATACAAGAAGTTATAAGACTTTCTTGTTTGTAAGTCCAAATGCAGCCTTCAAGTGGTCTGCCCTGATTGGTCAGAGTTAAGTGGATTAGCCAGGCTGCTTTGAAGAGGTGATAAAGAGACCCTGAGGTTAACCAGCTCTGCTGGCAGGGCAGTGTGCTGTTCCATAGGAGTGCCAGGCCATGGGGAGGAATCGTAAACTATGTTCTTCAAAGAGGAGAGTAGAGACTAGTGTCATTTACAGCTCTGAACTTCCCACCTTAGGCAGATGGCAGGATTAAGGAAGGTATTAGCAGATGCAGGGGGGAGAGTCTAAGTAAATTAACCATCCTAGGGGTGTGTTTAGCCAGCTCTTACCTCCTTGCTGGAAAATCAGCCATTATGGATTTGGAAGATTTGATGCACTCTGGGACAAAATAATGCCACACTCTACAGGATGTAGTCATATATTAGAGGAGTTACCCTGCTCCCATTGGTCAGAAGTGACCTCCTACTTGACCCAGAGACCCAGATCTGCTGCTTAAAACTTACTGAAGCAAGAAGTGCCCTGTTGAGAAGTTTTGCTCTGCAATGATTTATAAGGCCTGACCTCTGAAGACTGCACCACCTGAAACTACAGCCCTGTGGATTATCTTGCTGGAAAAGAACTAAAGAGTGGACTCCCTCAATCAATCAATTATGGGGTTAATATAGCGCACTACTCACCTATGAGGGTCTCAAGGCACTTCTTCCCTAAAAGCCACAGGTCAAAAATGCTCATCTGGAACATCACCACCTAAATCTACACCTTGGAGAACCATCAGTGGATTTGTAAGGGTTTTATAATAGTGGATTGTGGGAACTGACGTCCACAACTTTCAAGGACCATCTTGGAGCTTCCAGACCCTTGAAGTATGTTTGAGACACTTTGGGACCCCTAGAGAAACTTCAGGAAGAAGTTCAAGAAGTTTGGAGAACTTTGGAGCAACTTTGAAAAAAAGCTCCATCAAGGGACCGACTCAACCTGGCCAGCCAGGCCGCCTGCCTTCAACCGCGAACCGGCCAAGCAAACCAGGTTCATCCCGCTAAAAGCTTCATGGGTCTAACTTCCAGAGTTTGACCGGGACTAGAAGAAAACTGAAGTCGGCGAACCCTCACCAGATCCGGCTACATGAGGAGCATCGAGAGACCCCGCGAGAAAAAGCTCCAGAAAGGTTTTTAAGACAGCTCGTGGAAAAGGTGACCAGGAGCAACCGCGAGAGCCAAGCAACTTGCCTTCTATCGCGTACCGGCCTGGATTCCTGGGTTGCCCCGCTGAAGTGATCTTGAGAAATTTTCTAAGTCCGTTCCAGGGCAGTTGACCGGGACCTCGTCACAATTCAAGCCGGCAAACCCTCACCGTCTCCGGACTGGCTGGGAGCTTTGAGGGCCCTCGGGAAGAAAAGCTCCTGAAAAGTTTCTAAGTGTGAAGGTAGAAAGTGAGACCGGGACCTGCCGCGAGCTAAAGCCACTCAGGGCTCCATCGCGCCCGGCATGAAACTTTGACTTTGGCCCAGTCTATCGGGAGCAGGTATCACAATATGGTGCTATAGTCTTCTAAGTGCTATATTTGATTAAATCTTTGACAATTTATTTCTCCGGTTCCCTACATTGGATTTTGTCGTTTTAGTGTCAATTTAAAGATAAAAATATTTCCTATTTTTATAAATTGTTGTTGGATTTTTATTATGTGTTGTGTCTTAATTATTTACTGAAATGCTTTACATACCTGTCTTTGAAGTTAAGCCTGTCTGCTCGCAGCCACGTTACCAAGGGTTGAGCATAGGAATAATTTCCCAATACCTATGCTGAGTCCTATCATGTGTTATTGGCCTTATTGCCAGTGGCAGACCTACATTTGCCCCTACCAATAACCCACTTTCCAACATTTGGTGCTCAGCGGTGTGGATGAGGACTTGTGTTTAAAAAGTACACCTTTCAGTGAATGATTTAAGATTATAAAAATCCTCTAAATTGCCTTAGAACACAACTTTTGAGTTTGAACTGTTTTTAATTCATTGTTTTGATTTTTCCAAATTGTTCTAAGTCTGTTGTGCCTAGTTTTTGTGACCCAAAACTAGGGAACCATGGAGCTGGACCTGGCTAAACTGTCCCAGTTCAAGCTTGCTGATCTTAGGGATCAGTGTAGGCTTAGGGGGCTGCCTGCTGCTAAAAGAATGAGGAAGGCAGGGTTGCTTGAGTCCCTACAGGCCTGGGGAGCTGGGCAGCTGAGGAGAACCCAGGGGGGTGAGAGGATGTCCCCCCAACCTCACCCAAAAGAGGGGTAAGGATGAGACCTCTTCCATTGTGACTAGTGTTAGCCAGGTGAATCAAGGTGGTGGTGGGAGTGGGGAGGGTCCCTTATTCAGGAACCACTACTGTTCCTTGCAGAGAGACAGCTTCAGGTTCAATTAGAGTTGATTGCCTTGGAGAAGAAGAAATTTGAATTGGCTACGAGAAGATGGGAGAGGGAGGAGGAGAAGAGGAATGGAGGCAGTGAAAGGGATGAAGATGTTGAGATGTCCAGGGGTGGTAGATTTGAACCTAAACTTCCCAAGGGCATCGTGCCCAAGTACCCAGAGGGGGATGACATTGACAGGTGGCTAGCAGCTTTTGAGAGGGCCCGTATAATGAGTAGGGTCCACTCTAGGTATTGGGGTGTACTCCAGTGGGAGTTGATTCCAGTAGCTGGGAGGGATAGGCTCCTGACCCTGAAGGGAGAGGATGCAGAGTCATACCAGCAGATGAAGGCATGCTTAGTCAAGAGATTTGGTCTGACTCCAGAAAAGGTACAGGGTGAAGTTTAGAGGTACCCAGAAATTAATTTCAAAGTCTTGGGTAGACTCGGTTGATGTTTCAGTGAAGGCTCTCGAAGGCTGTATTGTTGGTAACAAAGTGGACATTATAAGGGATAGTATAATTTTTTTTGAAGGAACATATTTTGACTCATTGTGCAAAAGAGAAATTACGCCAGTATCTAGTGGACTCTAAGCTGACAGACCCCAGAGAGTTGGGGGAATCAGCTGATGAGTGGGTGAGAACCCGGGTTTCCATTCAGCACCAGGGGGGTGACCAGAAGAAAGGAGGACAGGTCACTTCCCAAGGGAAAGCTCAGGGAAATGAAGGTCAAAAACCTGAGGACTCCTCCAAAGACCCACAAAAACCTGCACAAGGAGGGGGGAAGGCGAACCAACCCAAATTCAAAGGGAGGGGGTTTCAGGGAAAGCTGGTTGGTTCTTTGATCTTAAAGGTGGGTAAGTGCTTTGACTGTAACCAGCCAGGGCATAAGCAAGGAGATGCTGTCTGCGCCAAGAAGCTCCCCCCTAAGGGGCCATCCACAGGGATTGCCAGTATGAGTGTAGGGGTGGAGAGTTGTGCCACAGAGAGGGGTAGTCATGTGGTGGAAGCAACCTTAGTGTCCCTGGGTGGGGTGAATATTGCCACCCTTGCTGCCTTACCTCCAAACATGGACAAGTACAGGCAGTGGCCTAAAGTGAATGGGACTGAGGTTGAGGCTCTCAGAGACACTGGGGCTAGTGTAACTATGGTCCTGGATGAACTAGTGCCTCCAGAGAGGTTGTTACCTGGTGAGTTTCACCAAGTGACTTATGCAGACAGCACTACCAAACTCCATCCTATGGCTGTGATGGATTTGGAATGGGGAGGTGTGACAGGCCCAATGAAGGTAGCTGTGTCAAATGTGCACCTAGTCCAGTGTTTACTGGGCAATAATCTTGAAGTCTCTCAGTGGTCAGAGGACTCCGTATGAAAATATTGGCGCTCCCTGAGTGGGTATGCGCTGTGACTAGGTCACAGACTAGCCAGAAGGGAGGGGCTGGACACTTGGACCAAACAAAGGGCCAAACATCCAAGGACAAGGGTACTGGGCCTGGCGAGCCAGTCCAGGGAACTCCAGAGGTGCAGGAAGAATCTAACCCTGATGGGGAGGATCTGGCCTTTGAGGGAGGGAATCCATCCCTGCCAGAGCTGTTGAATCTGGCAGAACTGACAGGAGCAGGTGGACCCTCCAGAGAGGAGTTCATTAAGGGACAGCGTGACTGTCCCACCCTTGGGGGCTTGAGGTGGATTGCTTCAAAGCAAGAGGAGAGGGATGACAGTGGGTTTCACAAACTCTACTGGGAAGATGGACTGCTTTATACTGAGGCCAGAAACCTCAAGGAGGGAGCCACCAGGAGGTTGGTGGTGCCCCAGAAGTACAGAGTTCATCCTGACTTTGGGTCATGATATCCCCTTGGCAGGACATTTGGGACAGACAAAGACATGGAACTGGTTGGAGAGCCATTTCTACTGGCCCCATATGTCTGAAAAGGTAAAGGAGTTTTGCAGCTCCTGTGTCACATGTCAGGCCAGTGGCAAGGCAGGGGGCAAGACAAAGGCTCACCTGGTTGAGGTTCCTTTTGAAAGGGTGTGGATTGACATTGTTGGTCCCCTGGACCCACCTACTGCATCAGGGAATAGGTATATGTTAGTAGTAGTTGATCATGCCACTAGGTACCCTGATGCCATACCTCTTAGAACCATTGATGCTCCTGGGGTGGATAGAGCCCTGCTTGGTGTGTTCACCAGAGTGGGTTTTCCAAAAGAGGTGGTATCAGCTAGGGGCACAAACTTCTTATCCAGCTATGTGACTGCTATGTGGTATGAGTGTGGTGTCATCTACAAGTTCACCACCCCCTATCACCCACAAGCAAATGCTCTTGTTGAGAGATTCAACAAAACCCTGATGGGCATGATAAATGGGTTGTCAGAGAAACTCAGGAGGAGATGGAATGTTCTCCCATGCTTACTGTTTGCCTACAGGGAGGTGCCATAGAAAGTGATTGGTTTCAGTCCCTTTGAGTTGGCGTTTGGACACCCTGTGAGGGGGCCATTGAATCTGCTAAGAGAGTCTTTAGAGAAACCTCTTAAAGAAGCAAAGGACAATGTGCTTGACTATGTGCTAGGCCTGAGATCTAGAATGGCAGAGTACATGTACAAGGCAAACAGGAAACTGGAGGCCAGCCAGGAGCTCATGAAGCACTGGTATGATCAAATGCCTACAATGCCTGAGTATACTCTAGGACAATTGGTGTGGGTTGTAGAGCCTGTGACTGCCAGGGCCCTCCATGACAAGTGGAGTGGGCCCTATCCAATCTTAGAAAGGAAGGGTGAGGTTACCTATTTGGTTGACCTTGGCACCCCCAGGAACCATCATAGGGACCTGCATGTGAATAGATTGAAACCCCACCATGACAGGGCAGACATGACCATGTTACTGGTCACTGATGAGGGTGTGGAGGAGGAAACTGAGCCTGTGCCCGACCTCCTTTCAACTAATGTGCAAGATGAGCCAGTGGAGGGAGTTGTACTCTCTCCCAAACTGACAGACCACCAGCATAGAGACTGTAAGCAAGTGCTGGAGCAGTTTGCTGCCCTGTTCTCTTTGACCCCAGGCATCACTGAGTGGTTTGTGCACCACATTGACACTGATGACATCCAACCTGTCAAAAATAAACTGTACAGGTTGTCTGACCATGCCATAGCCAGCATTAAAGCTGAGGTTTGCTAAGATGCTGGAACTGGGGGTAATTGAACCGTCTGAGAGTCCATGGGCCAGTCCAGTGGTGATGGTACCTAAACCTAATCCTCAGTATGGACCCAAGGAGTTAAGGTTCTGTGTGGACTATAGAGGATTGAATGCAGTCACAAAGACTGACGCTCACCCTATACCTAGGGCTGTTGAGCTCATTGATAGATTAGGGGCTGCTAAGTACTTGAGTACTTTTGATTTGACTTCAGGTTACTGGCAGATTGCCCTCACTGATGGAGCAAAGGAGAGGTCCGCATTCTCCACACACCAGAGGGACATTATCCGTTCAAGGTAATGCCCTTTGGATTAAAGAATGCACCTGCCACCTTCCAAAGGTTGGTGAATCGTGTCTTGTCTAGGTTGGAACAGATCAGTGCAGCTTACCTGGATGATATAGATGTATACAGTTCTATCTCGGGGTATCACTTAAACCACCCAAGGGAAGTGATTCAGGCCATGCAGCAAGCAGGCCTGACTATTAAGGCAAGCAAGTGCCAAATAGGGCAGAGTTCTGTGGTGTACCTGGGCCACCTGGTAGGTGGGGGCCATGTACAGCCTCTCCAAGCGAAAATTCAAACTATTTTAGATTGGACAGCTCCTGTTACCCAGACTCAGGTCAGAGCGTTCCTTGGACTGACAGGGTACTATAGAATATTTTTTCAAAATTATGGGACCATTGTGGGGCCCCTAACAGAACTCACTTCTAAAAAGAGCCCCAAGAAGGTGATTTGGACGGCAGAGTGTCACAAGGCTTTTGACACTCTGAAAGCTGCCATGTGTTCAGCACCAGTGCTACTAGCCCCTGACTACACAAATACATTTGTGGTTCAGACAGATGCTTCAGAGCAAGGGATTGGGGCAGTGTTGTCACAGCTAAATGAAGGGGGCCTTGAACAGCCAGTTGCCTTTATTAGTAGGAGGCTTCTTCCCAGAGAGCAGAGGTGGAGTGCAATTGAGAGAGAGGCTTTTGCTGTGGTGTGGTCCCTGAAAAAGTTGAGACCATATTTGTTTGGGACTCACTTTCGTGTTCAAACTGGCCACAGCCCTCTCAGATGGCTCATGCAGATGAGATGGGAGAATCCCAATCTGTTAAGGTGGTCCATTTCCCTATAGGGAATCAGCCCTGGGTGTAGTGTACGTAGTGAGGCTACGTGAAGCGTTACGGAGTGGGGGCAAATCTACACCCACCCCTACACTTCGCATAGCCCCACTACGCGCCGCCCGCCTCCCTCCCACCCTCATTTTAAAATTACTCAGAAACATTACATAAAGAAAATCACTTACCTGAACTGCCGCGTCCCGGGGCTCCATCTTGCTGGTTCCTGGGTAGCTTCTTCCTCACGAATGCGCATGCGCGGGCGCCCGCGCACCAATGTAGGTCCTCTTGCACCATGATGCACGGGAGCCTCCTTTTCAGGCAGGATTGTTTGTTGAAGGAAAGGGCACCTTCCTGCACAAAAACTATCCCATGAGTCCTTTTCTTCTTTCTATGTGTGCTGCAGAATATATATATATATTATCTACTGGCGGTCGCCAGTAGATAGTTATAGTTAGGACCATGTTTCCATAGGAAATCTGAAAATTCTATTTTGAATAACCTTGGCACCGGTTGACGAATCCTCGCGAAATTTTCAAAACTAATGGGGCGCTACGCTCCGCTCCTACCCTGAAAGTCTCGGGGTGATTCGTCAAGCGGGGGCTGAGAAAAAAGGGGGGTCCCAAAACGCGTTTTCCCCATGCATTTTTCCATAGGACCTTTAGACACAGCTACAGCCCGAACGGCTGAACAGAATTACTTGTAATTTGGCAGAGAGGTAGCCATAAGGTCAAGGAAGTGCCTTTTGTAGGTCTGGTGTCAATCTGTTCAGTAGTTCCTGAGAAAATAGCATTTAAATCAATATATATATCTGTGGCAGCGCTCCGTGCGCTTACCGTGCGCTTACGGTAAGCTTACAATACGCGTACAGTGCCGTGCGCGAACGCGTTTCTGCTGGGTTGTTAGATCAAAGTAAACATTCGAATCGGTCGAAACCAGGAAGTATCGGCCGCCATTTTCTGTCTCTCGCACTGAAAAAAAAAAGGTTGATAACATGAAAAGGGGGCAATGAAGAGAGTTGCAGACCCCCTAGCGTTCGTCAGGGGGTTCACGAAGGACCAAAAAGTATGAAAAATAAATTTAATAATTTTTTTAAAAAATCGCGGAGTGCGCGTACGGTAAGCTTACCGTACGCGTATGGTAAAAAAAAAAAAAAAAAAGAATTAACAATCACATTTAATATATAAATCTAAGGACCCCCAAGAGAGAAAAAAACAATTGATATTTTGTAAAAAATGGCGAGGCGTGCACGGCGCAAAAATTAAAAATAAATACATAACTTAGCATTTAAAAAAACGTACAAATTCACTGAAAAAACCATAGGTTTCACACACGTTATAGTTAGGAATTAGCATTTAAAAAACCTTGCAAATTCACTGAAAAAAACATAGGTTTCACACATGTTATAGTTAGCTGTACATTTCACTCGTAAAAAACCAATGAAATTCCACGTTATAGTTAGATCAGGTAACTATAACTTGCGCAACCGCAATCCACAATGTGTCATTTCAGATGACATCATTGATGTGAAGAGTGATGTCACTGACCATGTCATGAGTGATGTAATATGTGACGTCATCAGCAGTTTATTGTGGGCGCGCAAGTTATAGTTACCTGATCTAACTATAACGTGGAATTTCATTGGTTTTTTACGAGTGAAATGTACAGCTAACTATAACATGTGTGAAACCTATGGTTTTTTCAGTGAATATATATATATATATATATATATATATATATATATATATATATATACATATATATATATATATATATATATATATATATACTTGTTTTCACACGGACAGGGGATCATAGCAAGGTTTAGTTGATACCAAAGTGGGAGGCACGTTAGATATTTAGCGGTGTATGCACGGAACCTAAATAACAAGGATCGCACCCATCTCCAAAAGGTCTGCTCTAAATAAACAGGAGGTTATGTAAAGGCACACAAGGACAAGTAGGCAGTAATCGATGGTTTAGATATATATCTATTTATATTCATATATAAATATATATTACCTACTGGCAGTCGCCAGTAGGTAGTTATAGTTAGGACCTATTTTCCATAGGAAATCCACAACATTCTATTTGGAATAACGTTGGCGCCGATTGATGAATCTTCGCGAAATTTTCCAAACTTTTGGCCAGCTCCGGTCCGCTCCTATCCTGAAAATTTCATGGTGATTTGTTGAGCAGGGGCCGAGAAAAAAGGGGGGTCCCAAAACGCGTTTTCCCCATGCATTTTCCCATAGGACCTGTTGACGCAGCTACAGCCCGAACTGCTGAACGGAATTACACCAAATTTGGCAAAGAGGTAGTCCTCAGTTCAGATTCGAGCCTTTTGCTTAAATGGTGTAAATCCGTTCAGTACTTCCTGAGAAAATTAAAGTTAAAAAGATAGATATATCTGGGCGGAGCCTAACCACACATCTCATCGTGAGATCTGATTGGCTGTCAGTACTTCATCCAAGAAGTGATGGCAGCCATCTTGGGACCAATTTACATGATAGCACCTCATTAAAAAGCACTGCAGTTAATAGAAGGTTTTAAGACTTTAGTTACATTATAAATCATTTGTTGATGGTGCCATACTCATTTTAGGAATTGTGGTGTATTCTAAGGTTATTTTACCATGTGAAAAAGCCTTCTGCTGTGATATCATGAATCATGATTGAGAGAAAACTATTTTCTCATGCTTTTCCCACAGAGGTTTGGAAGGTGATCTATAAGCTAAACTGAGAGCATCTTTTCTGTAAATTCACATTATCTTTCTCAGTCATGTGAGAATGAAGTCTGACATTCTCAGTAAAACATGTACATCCAACAAGGGCAGAGACTGTCAGTTGATTCCTTTGTGTTCTACTGCAGCTTCCAAGAGAGTTCTAAACAACAACTAGAGCGCTAACAGTCATACTTATGACAAACGTATGGCACACCTGAAGCCATCTTGATTGGAATAAAGTGGTAACTCTTAAAACATTTAATTTAAAAAGGAACAAAATGAGGAGGTTCATTTTGCCATAGAAAGTATGATTAGTGCTGCAGAAAGAAAAATTAGGGCACATTTTGAGTGACTTCTCAAATCCTCTTCTATTTCATTAAAAAATTCTGACATGCAGACTGAAACTAGAGTGCTAGCATTCTGAATTTATGGCAAATGTGTGTCACATCTGAATGCCTTCTTGATGGAATCAAAGTAAAAAAAATTAAAGTATTTCCTACTGAGGAGACTGTAGTAAATGAGGAAATTAGGAAACTTCATAACAAATAAGTCTCCCAAAATGGCCACCAGAGACAAAAGAGCCCAAATGTAACCCAAATATCACCCAGATGTAGCCCAATTATAGCCCAATGACAGAATGTCCCAGAGTGTTCTAACGAACAACTAGAGCGCTAACAGTCTAACTTATGGCAAAAGTATGGCACACCTTAAGCCGTCTTGATTGAAATAAAGTGGTAACACGTAAAACATTTAATTTACAATGGAACAAAATGAGGTGGTTCATTTTGCCATAGAAATTATGATTAGTGCTGCAGAAAGAAAAATTAGGACACATTTTGACTTCTCAAATCCTCTTCTATTTCATAAAAAAATTCTGACATGTAGACTGAAACATGCACTTTGAATACCAGCAGCAGACTTCCCTGTTGAGCAGTAGCTTTACTACAGTGATCTAATGAGCAACTAGAGTGCTAACATCTGAATGTCTTCTTGATGGAACCAAAATAAAAAACTGAAAGTATTTCCTACTGAGGAGACTGCAGTAAATGAGGAAATTAGGAAACTTCATAACAAATAAATCTCCCAAGATGGCCACCGGAGACAGAAGAGCCCAAATGTAGCCCAAAATATCACCCAGATGTAGCCCAAGTATAGCCCAATGACAGAATGTCCCAGAGTGTTTTTAAGAACAACTAGAGCGCTTACTGTCTTCATTATGACAAAAGTATGGCACACCTGAAGCCATCTTGATTGGAATAAACTGGTAACACTTAAAACATTTAATTTAAAAATGAACACAATGAGGGGGTTCCTTTTGCCATAGAAATTATGATTAGTGCTGAAGAAAGAAAAATTAGGGCACATTTTGAGTGACTTCTGAAATCCTCTTCTATTTCATTAAGAAATTCTGATATGCAGACTGAAACATGCACTTTTAATACCAGCAGCAGACTTCTGTGGTGAGCAGTAGCTTTACTACAGTGATCTAATGAGCAACTAGAGTGCTAACATTCAGAATTTATGGCAAATGTGTGACATATCTGAATACCTTCTTGATGGAATTAAAGTAAAAAACTGAAAGCATTTCCTACTGAGGAGACTGCAGTAAATGAGGAAATTAGGAAACTTCATAACAAATAAATCTCCCAAGATGGCCACCAGAGACAAAAGATCCCAAATGCAGCACAAATACCACCCAGATTGTAGCCCAATGGCAGATTTGTGCAAAACACTTATTTTTTGTGTATTTGCAGTTTTATATAGTGCAGACTTGTCAGGTATTGGAGTGCTTTACATGAGCATTGGTTACATCACACAAGATCAAACTTATTTTGGTTGTAGACATGGGGAGATGAAGTGATTTGAGCAGAATCACAGAATGCTGAGCTGAAGCAGAAACTCCAACCTGGTTCCCCAGTTGCAAAGTCTGCAGCTCTGGAAGTAACACCACATCCTCTCCCCTAGGCGCAACATTTAATCAAGTGGTCAACTGGATAAAAAAACATAAAGATTACAAATAATTTAAAAGTTCTTTGTCGCTATTTGAAAACTCAGAAAATATGTCCTCATTTTAGTTTTTTAGAGCACTAACCATAATTTTGATGCAAATAAGACCCTTTCATATATGTAATTTCTAAAGGAAATGCTGTAGGTATTACAGTTTTGATTACATAAAGATGATGTCAGGCGTTCCACATTTTTGTAATAAATATAGAATGATAGCAATCTAGTTGTTCATTGGGATACTGTTGAGAGGCAGAGGCCAGGGGCACGGACTCTGAAAATTGAAGGCAGGTAGGAGAGTGCAGAGGCAACAATTTGACCACACTGGGTAGGCAGGAAGGGCAGTGGCAGCACAAAAGACTATGGATGGCAGTGGAAAGGGGGGCAGGGGCAACAAACCAACAATACAGGACTGGCAAGAGAGGCTGTGGCAATATAATAGACCATTTTGGGCAGAAGGAAGAGGCAGTGGTAGTACAACCATACATGCCAACAGACCCGTTTCAGCCAGGAAACGTCCAATGTTTTTAAGCTCAAATGGGCTTTATTTGATCAGTCTCCTGTCTACAATCTCCTCTTTTTCAATGTAACTCAAAGGGGAAAATCAATACTCCAGTTTTATTTCAAAATCTCCCTCTTACCAAGTTCAAAATGTTCGCAAGTATGGTACATTGGATCATGGTAGGTAGGAGGAATTGGGGTAGGGACATGGACTCGGATAACAGAGGACAGGAGGGACATGGAGAGGTGCACCAAAGTGACCCTACAGGGCAGGCATCAGGGTTTGCAGCAGCACAATACACCACACAGGGCATGCGGGACAGGAGTGCAGCACAACAATCCATATAAAGCAATAGGGAGGGGACAGGACAATGCACATGGACAACAGAGAACAGAGGGGAAAGAGGTAATGGTAGCTAGCTGGCCATAATGGACAGACAGGATAGAAAGCTGCAGCATAACAGACCATAAAGGGCAGGAGGGACAGATCAGGGGCATTACAATGGAACAGACAAGCCAGGAGGGAGGGAATAGGGGTCTGCACATGGAAACAGAGGGCAGAGGGCAAGGGGGCAGGGCAGGAGCAGCTAGATGACCATGGAGGTCAGGCTGGATGGGCACTAGAAACAAGACACACCATGGAGAGCAACAATGAGACTATGATGGCATACACACAGACCATGGAGGGAAGGTGGGAGGGGGTCAGGGGCAACTAGCTGACCACACAGGGAAGGTGGGAGGGGCCATGGCAGCACAGAAGACCATGCATGGCAAGCGGGAGGGTTAGTGGCAGCACAATGGCTATGATGGGCAAGAAGGAGGGTGCAGGGGCATGCACAAAGGACCATGGAGGATAGAAGGGAGGGTCAGAACCTGGGCACAGACAGAGTTCAGGAGAAGGGGCCTCACAACAGACCGCGTGGGGCAGGCAGGAGGCACAGTTGCAGCACAACAGACCAGGGAGGGCAGTAGGGTGTGGCAGTAAAATGAACCATGGAGGACAGGAGGAAGGGGATAGGGGCATGGCATGTGGAAATGCAGGGTGGAGGTGGCAGGGACAGGTTACAGTCATCTGACAATGCTAGGCAGGTGGGAGGGGAGTGGCAGCTCAACAGATCACTCAGAGTAGATAGGAGTGGCAGGTCCATGGAACATGGTGGGCAAAAAGGATGGAGCAGGGGCATGTACAAAGACATCGGAGGGGAGGGGGAAGGAGAATAGGGGCAGCAAGCTAAGCAAAGAGGCTAAGCAGGAGGTCAATGATGGGCCATAGAATTGGGCAATGGAGGACAGGAGGTGTGGACTGGTACATCATGCTAAAAGGAGGGCAGTGGCAGCACATCAGACCATGCATGGCAGGAGGGAGGAGGCTAATCCATGGATTCAGACAACAGAGGATAGGGAGGAGGTGGATGGGGCAGCAAGCAACTGTTCAGAGAAGGTGGGTATTAGGAACTTTATTGTTTTTAAAATGTGTGTCTGTGCGAACTACTTAAAATATGAGCAAGTATGCAGAATAATCTCACTTTTAATCAGGAAGAAGAGGACGTTTGTGACTGTGACTCCAGGCTCACTTGGCAGAAACACCCCCTGACCCTCCACCCCATCGCAAAATGTAATGCCCGTGAATAGGGTAGGTGGACGTAGTGTTATATAGAACATAGTCCTGAGAGCACGATTGAAAATGAAAACTAGATGTAGTATATGGTATAAACTATGCACCAAAAAGTGTGATATAAGATGAACCGGGGCATAAAATATAATATGCAATACATTGTGCGCAATGACAGATTCATTGGAGAGCGCGAGATAGCACAGGCACTAACACGTGCTATGCGATATGCGCCTTGGAGTGTAATATGCACAGGGCAGTGTTGTGTAACCTAACTAGTCTCTAAAGTTGTAATATAAAATATGTGCTGGGGAGTGTAATGTTTCATATGCACTGTGACAAAGATATGGATCCCAGATTGTAATATATATGGCATAGCGCTGTACGTTATAACGTTTATACGTCCTTGGGGAGTGCAGCAGTCTATGCGGATTTCAGCGTTTGAAAGAAGCGTCGGATTGAATGATGGGACATCGCAACCACAATCACGTAAGTGTTTACCAGGCGACCCCAATGTCGTTACGAAGACTGGTAATTTAGGGGCAGTGTATTTAACCAATAAGACCAGTCCCCTGTAGTTAGAGCTGCGTTTGGTGACTTAGCGACCTCAATGTTGTTACGAAGGCTGGGAGTCTGGGGCAATGTTTTGAATCAATAAGACCAGTCCCCTATAGTTAGACTTGCGTTTGTTTTACAGTGGAAGACGTTGCGGAGATTGAATGGAAGAACAGTAGGCGACCTTTAACTTCAGCAAGTACACAAAGGTAATTGAGAAGTAGCGCCCCAGCCATGGTGTAATACGAGTGAGAATGTGACCATTAAGCATTATTAATACCAAAATGTACCACTATAGGCGCTGAGATGGAAAAATTGACCTAGAGCTGCCCTTGAAGAGGGATTCGCTCGGATTAATTCCAGGTACTGGGTAGGCACATATAAATTGTAGCGATTTGGCTCGGGTGGATCATAATTGTGGGCATGCACCGACACATGCATGGGTTTGAATATATTGAACAGGGCTATATTCACCTTTGAGGAATTTCATATTCATGGTGCATCACTGCTGTGATTTGTTAAGCCTTGATCCGGTTGTTTGTTAAGGTAGATAAAGGTTTTCTTTCTGATTCACTGACTTTTTAGATTCCTTCCGAGCACTGCATGGGCAAATAAGGGATAGAAATATCAGAATAGTCCTTTATGTATGATGTTTATTATTTTGTAGATAGACTGTTATCCCCGTCCTGAGGAAGCCAAATAATTGGAGGCTGAAACGCGAACGCGTCGACATACTGATCTATGAGGAGTCCACAGATTGGGATGACTAAGAAATTAGTTATTTGGCGCATATAAATAAATCAGGAGAGGAGTAATACCTCTGACGCCAAGAGGATTACCTCTGAATGTACTACTGTGAATAAGAAGTGTACATATTTGTAGTAATAGTCAGGGGAATTTATATGTGATATATATTGTTGTATATATAAGATGCATATATGTTTTATGAAGTTGTATATAGAGGTTGTTGTGTAATGAATTTTTTGTAATTGTTTATGGATATATTACGTGTAAAGTACTCTGATGTCCACCAAGAGATATCCGCTTCTGAAAAATAATTATTGAAAGTTTTGATAAAAGAAAAAATAGATTGCCAAGAAAATTCATTGTTTCTTGTGTTTAAATAAACAAGAGATTGATCCCTCTACCCCGTTTTTCTTTATATATATTAGATGTGTCTATGCCCAGGGATGGGAGGGTCATTTGGGTATGCCCCATAGTGTTCTATTGATAGTGCATTATAACATAGGCATCGAGGAAGGCACGTTAGATGGGGCAATATAACCCGTGCGAAGGCAAGTGTGGCATGACATATTCACGAGTGGTGTTACAGTGCACATCGGCTAGAGAGTGTCATAGCATACGCACTAGCTGGTGGAATACAACACAGAGGTGTGTGGCACTCGGCGGGCCCTGGTGGGTGTAACACTGCATTGGGCTCAGCCAGGAGCACGCTGTGACACTCAAGTGAGGTACGTCTCCTTTCCAGAGAGTAAAATAAAAAGTATTACACATCCGGCGGTGGATGAGTGTTTTATTAACCGTGAGGGGGGTTTCTTGCATAGTTTGGTCAAATTTTTGTCGAATCCCCTTTGAATGGCTTGGTGTGCGTGTGTATTAAATGTGCCCGTCGATAGCTACCCATGTTTGTATAAATAAACGACAAGGGTGTCTACTTGGAGAGTACCCACAGGCGGGGGCGCCGGGATTAGGCACAGTAGGGCGTCAGACATGTCAGAGCTTCACTAGCGGTGTAAATACATTCCACGTGGATTCATTGTATGCATAGTCGCCTTTTGATGTATATCACGCAAATCGTCATGGTGGTAGGTACATATGTTTGTCCAGCATGTCCTAGGTGTTTTTATAAATATATTTTTTTTCAAAATAATAAAAAACAAACGCCGGCCCTGGGTGATGGGGTCCCTGCGGCCATAAGTGGCCTGAGGAGGGGGGCAACGCAGCCCCCCTTCTAAACAGTTTAAAAAAAAAAGGCCGTGACCCGGGGTTTGGGGTCCCCGGGGCCGATTAAGGCCTTGGGAGGGCCAAATTAATTTTTTTTAACAAAAAAAATTAGGGTGCAGGCCCTGGGGAATGGGGTCCCCAGGGCCAATAAATTAGAAAAAGAAGGGGGGCCACACAGCCCTCCTTCTTAACAAAATAAAATAAATAAAAGACCGGCATCGCGCCGGAGGCCACGCCCCCTCCTTGCAGCACTCTGCAAATGCGCCCCCTGGCCAGTTGTAAGTTGGGGAATTAATTCCCCTTTAATACTGAGGGTCCCTGAGGGCCAACTAGCCCAACAGGTATCTCCAGTATGCACCAGGGAGCTGCGTTACAGACAGGTCTTCTGAGGCCACGCCCCTTTTTACACCTCTATGCAACGCAGCTCTGTGGCGCTTACTGGAGGTACCCAGTGGGCTAGTTTGACCCTAGGGACCCTTAAGATTCAAGGGGACTTAATCTCTCAACTTAGAACAGCCACAGGGCGCGTTTACACAGTGGTGAAGGGAGGGGACGGGGCCCGAAGTGACGTGTGCAAACACGCCCTGTGGCGCGTTTTAAGTTGAGGAAATAATTCCCTTTTAATCCTGATGGACCCTGGGGGCCAACTAGCCCACCAGGTGCTTCCAGTAAGCGCCACTGCTCTGCGTTACAGAGAGGTGGTGCAGGCTGTGCCCCTTTTTACACCTCTCTGCAATGGCACTTACTGGACATACCTAGTGGGCTATTTTGCCCCTAGGGACCCTCAGGATTCAAGGGGACTTAATCTCCCAACTTAAAAAACGGCCACAGGGCGTGTTTACACAGTGGGGAAGGGAGGGGACGGGGCCCGAGGTGACGTGTGCAAACACGCCCTATGGCGCGTTTTAAGTTGGGGAAACAATTCCCCTTCAAACCTGAGAGCCCCTGGGGGCTAACTAGCCCACCAGGTGCTTCCGATAAGCACCACTGAGCTACGTTGAAGAGAGGGGGTCCAGGCCGTGCTACTTTTTACACCTCTCTGCAACGCAGCTCTGTGGTGCTTACTGGAGGTACCTAGTGGGCTAGTTGAACCCTAGGGACCCTCAGGATTCAAATTAACATAATTACCCAACTAAAAACGGCCACAGGGCGTGTTTACACAGTGGTGAAGGTGAGGGGACATGGCCTGAGTTAACTTGTGCAAACAAGCCCTGTGGCGCGTTTTAAGTTGGGGAAATAATTCCCCTTCAATCCTGAGGGACCCTGGGGGCCAACTAGCCCACCAGGTGCTTCCAGTAAGCGCCACTGCACTGCGTTGCAGAGAGGTGGTCTAGGCCGTGCCCCTTTTTACATCTCTCTGCAACGCAGCTCTGTGGCGCTTACTGGAGGTACCTAGTGGTCTAGTTGGACCATAGGGACCCTCAGGATCTAAGGGGACTTAATCTCCCTACTTAAAATGGCCACAGGGCGTGTTTACACAATGGGGAAGGGAGAGGACAGGACCTGAGGTGACGTGTGCAAACACGCCCTGTGGCGCGTTTTAAGAGGTGGTTTTAATCCCCTGCCCTATTATATACTAGGGGCTTACAGAGGAGGTCATGCTAATCACAGGGGGACCCCAACGCATAATGTTCCCTAGTGTATGTAGGTGTTTTCACTATATTCTGAGTGTCTTTTAACATAGCACTGGCTCTAGGACTGGTTAGTCAGACTCAGTTACCACCAGTATCCGCCTGAAAAAGTTGAGGATACAGGATGATTTTGCAACAAGGCTTCTTTCTGCTCTTCTGTTTGTTCTTTCTGCACGTTATCCTTCTTCCTGCACTTTTCTTCGTCTTTGAGGACTTCTGTTGCTTCTGTTGCTTCTTTCTGCATTTCTTTTTTTTCTTTCTGTGCTTTTTTTCTTCTTTTTTCACATGTTCTATCTCTGTAGGCATAGTTAGAAATTAGCATTTAAAAAACCTTTGAAATTCACTGAAAAAACTATAGGTTTCAGGCACGTTATAGTTAGGAATTAGCATTTAAAAAACCGTAGAAATTCACTGAAAAAACCATAGGTTTCAGGGGCGTTATAGTTAGCTGGACTTTTCACTCTTACAAAACCATTGAAATTCCCTCGTTATAGTTAGTTCAGCTAACTATAACTCGCGCGCCCGCAATGCACTGCTGATGACTTCACATATTACATCACTCATGACATGGTCAGTGACATCACTCATGACATCACTGATGACATCTCAAATGACATCACTGATGACATCCCTGATGAAATCATCCTTGTGATAGAGTGGCAGACCTCCTTTCCCCCAAATATAAAATTTGATACACACATTCAAAAATAGAAACTAAAATTTTCAAAACAATGGACATACCAATACCAGTTACAACAACCTATTCAGTAATTCTAAGATCCACATACACATCCACTCATTCACCAGCAGTCCTATACAGTCACTCATACATGTACTCACTCATCATATGTACTCATACACCTATACATCCTGTTACACAACGCCACTCATCCATAGAGTTACTCACACACATAGTCACTCATGCTAATAAAGAATCAAACATCCATTTACTTGCATTTACAGTTATACACACCACCACACTTACTTCTACAGAAACTTACACATACTTAGTCTTTTAAACGATCACTTATAGAAACACATACTTATTCATACAGGAACTCTTTCAATCTCTCCCTCTCACATATACTCACTTATATACACCAATAGTCACATATACGAGTTTAAAACATATGTAGTTACCCATAAAGGCACTATTGAGACAGTCATTCACTCACTAACACACCCATGCACACACTCATCCGCCCATACAGTCGTGCACACATGCTGTCTTCAACACATACAAACAGTGAGTCACTCATTCATCCACCTATGCACTACGTAATACCCCCACCAAACCATACAGACACTCAGACACTCATACTGATACTCAAAAAAACAAATAATAACCTATATAGACACTCATGTAGCTACTCACCAACCTATGCAGCCACTTATACATAAAGTGAGAGACTGATACAGATATTTACATATTTAAACATTACTCACTAAGCCATGTATTCACTAAGATACACTTAATCAGTCAGTTATACAATCAATTTTTCAAAAACAAATCATCCATTTAGACACTTATATACCCATTTATTCTTCCATCGACCTTGAGATATACATATATAAAACATATGTAATTTTCAGAAAAACACACATTCACTGGATGATGTCATCAGTGATGTCATCAGTGATGTCATTTGAGATGTCATCAGTGCTGTCATGAGTGATGTCACTGACCATGTCATGAGTGATGTAATATGTGACGTCATCAGCAGTGCATTGCGGGCGCGCGAGTTATAGTTAGCTGAACTAACTATAACCGGGGAATTTCAATGGTTTTGTATGAGTGAAAAGTCCAGCTAACTATAACGCCCCTGAAACCTATGGTTTTTTCAGTGAATTTCTAAGGTTTTTTAAATGCTAATTCCTAACGATAACGTGCCTGAAACCTATGGTTTTTTAAGTGAATATATATATATATATATATATATATATATATTACCTACTGGCGGTCGCCAGTAGGTAGTTATAGTTAGGACCACGTTTCCATAGGAAAACCTCAACATTCTATTTTGAATAACTTTGGCGCCGGTCGACGAATCCTCGCGAATTTCTCAAAATAGGTGGGGCGCTACGCTCCGCTCCTACCCTGAAAGTCTCGGGGGGATCCGTCAAGCGGGGGCGGAGATAAAAGGGGGGTCCCAAAACGCGTTTTCCCCATGCATTTTTCCATAGGACCTTTAGAACGAGCTACAGCCCGAACGGCTGAACAGAATTACTCAAAATTTGGCAGAGAGGTAGTCCCTAGGTCAAGGAAGTGCCTTTTGTAGGTTTGGTGTAAATCTGTTCAGTAGATTCTGAGAAAATAGCCTTTAAATCAATATATATATCTGAGCCCGCTTACGGTACGCTTACCGTACGCTTACGGTAAGCGTACGGCGGCATGCGCGAGCGCGATTCTGATTGGCTGTTAGATCTTAGTAAACATTCGAATCGGCCGAAACCAGGAAGCGGCGGCCGCCATTTTGTGTATTTCACTCTGAAAAAAAAGAGTGAAAACAAGGAAAGGGGGCAATGAGGAGAGTTACAGACCCCCTAACATTTGTAAGGGGGTCAAAGAAGGACAGAAAAGTACAAAAAAAACATTTATTGATTTTTAAAAAAATCACGGGGTACGCGTACGGTAAGCTTACGGTAAGCGTACGGTAAAAAAATAAAAATAGATAAATGAAAAGCAGATTTAAGAGTTTAGAAATTAGGGAGCTCTAAAAAGAGCTGTTGTGTTTATGAAGTCATTTTTTTAGTGGTACCTACAAGTAAGTACCGATGCAGAGTCTAAGGTTCAAGAGGAAGACTCTGTTCCCTTCATCATTGAAGTGCACACCATCTCCTCTATAAATGTCTTGCATGTCATAACGCAAGTTGTTGTGGTAAATGGCACCCATACCATAGTCACGGAGGAAAGCAGAAACAGATTTGTTGACGTGCTTTCTTGCTTTGTCAATCTGTGGACAGAAATGATTGGACCAGTTCCATTTTTGCCTTTGGCATATGTTGGAAAACACAAAGGCAGTTTTAGGGAAAAGTGAAAACAGTTGTGCAAAGGTGTCCTTCATAAGCATTTCCAGACCTACCCCAGTCAAAGTGCCTAGGTCATTGCCACCACAGTGCACTATTATGAGGTCAGGGTGTTGGATTTGAATGAAGGATTTCACCAATGGCATCAATTGGTGCCACTTTAACCCTCTCTGACCAATCCATTTAATGTCTACATTTGGCAAAGCAAGGTCTCTCACCATACCTGTTTTCTCTGCAAACTTTTCACTCCAGAAGACATAGCTGTGCCCTACAATCCACACTGTGAACATCTTCAAAGGAGAACTGGATGCACTCAGGAGGTGTCTTTCAGTAGAATGGCAATATGAAAAGAAAGACAGTTTGGAAATGGAGGCATACATATTTTTTTCAAAACAAAAAGAACTGATTGGCTGTTTCATACCATTCTAGAATAAAAACTAGGCTGTATGTGTAAATTAATAGAAGCATGTTTTATATTGGTAAAAAAAAATGTGTAACCAAAGAACAGTACTATGGATTTGCTGTTAGGTTTGAAAAGTCAAGCACTCTTGCTCTGTGGAATTGAAACATTGTTTGGCGAACTTCTGACCTAACTCAACACAGCAGTGTTCCATGAGCTGTTGCTATGGTAGCAGGCAGAAGTCAAGTTGGGGGAAGGGTACTAGGCAGAAGTCAAGTTGGGGGAAGGGTACTTTTGGAAAAGGGTTGGTTTTCAACCAATAGAAATGTGTGATTACATTTGAAAAAAAGGGGGAAGCACTGAGATTTGAAACTTACAAGTATATGTGTGGAAAAATAGAGGGAAAGTTTGCCATTATCTGGTTCTGCTGAGAGGAGAGAGGTGAACACAACAGAGATCCTGGCTCTCATAATCTGCTGTTTGAGTGTCACATTTCTTTCACAACTAACTAATTTTAAAGGTGAGTTTACAGTTTGAGAGGGGATGTATGTGGTAACTTAAGAAATGAATAATAGAAATGGAAATTGTTTTTGTTGTAGTTACACATGGTGGTTTCATAATGTGTCAGTCTGTAAAAGTGATTTTCACTTGCCCCGAAAAAAAAAAGAGCAGTAAGTGTGCTTTCAAATTGGCAAAGAAATTTCGTTTTGGGACTAATGTGAAAACATGACTCTGTGTGCAGAGAGGAATTATAGGCAGAGATTTATTGCGTCTTGCTCTGGTGATTTCACAGTTGCATTAGATGGAAAGGGGGAGCGAATTTTTGGGGGAAGAAGCAGAGTCTTAGCACACACCCATGTGCTTGCCATGTATAGTCATGCACAGTATTTACAAGCGAGTGGGGTTTTCAGGTTTCAGTCTGTAATGCAAATACATTCAGCATCACTAAGGCTGGTTGCCCTTGCTGTAGTGTAGCAGTCTGGACATGGGCTTTTTAAAAAATCTGAAAAGTGGTTTCATAATGTGACAGTTTGTAAAAGTGATTTTCACTTGCCCAAAAAAAAGAGCAGTTAGTGTGCATTCAAATTGGCATAGAAATTTCGTTTTGTGACTATTGTGAAAAGAAATGGAGTAATATATTTAAATACAATAAAGGAATTGTTACAGAGAATCGGTGAGATCTGTACAAATAAAACTTTAGAATTTTATTGGATTACCATTGGAAATTTAATCAAAAAAGAATTTTAAAATGACTATTTGGTCTAAAGGAAATGAAATCAGATGTATTTTGGAGTTATTTGAGATATAATATTGTGATTATACTTCTGAAACAAACATATCAGACGGTATTTTAAAGAAATAAGTATTGGTATTAGATGATATTTTTTTAGAATATTATGCATTTCTATAATGTTAAGTTTAAGTAAAAAAAGAATCAGGGCTTTTTTAATACAATCTTTGTGATTGTTATTTTTTTTTGCCCGCTGTAAAATGATGAATGCAATTGCTTTCACAATTTATAGTGAAATGCAATATATTCTGAAAACAGCAAAAATAAGGCAAAAATATTTTATGGAAAAAAATGTAAATATGTGTACTGTATTATAAAATGTTTTAAAAATATTAATACTTTTTTCTTTTTTTCCAGATAGATATAGAAAATTTTCGAAAACTACAAACATTTTTAAAACTATTTTTAAAAAAAACAAATGAATAAATATTTTTTCAGTGAGTATGGTAAGTCAATAATAATAATTGTAGTCTCTCAAGGACCTTGTAATGTGTTTATTGATTTTTAGTGTTTTTAAAAAAAAAAAAAAAAAAGTACGCGCACCGTACGCGTACGGTAAAAAAAAATAAAAAAAAGTTTTTAAAAACATATGTAAAAAAAAGATGAAAGATAAGGTTGGCTCTTAAAAGAACCGTTGTGTTCATGCAGGGACAGAGGAAAGGAAGCATGGGAAAATTATTCAAAGCGACAAATGTGTTGATCTATTTTGTTGTTCACTAGGGAAACACTGGTCTCCCTATAGCAAATTAGATCTTGACAAAATGTGCATCGAATATCAACCTTCCGAAATCGAGGGTTGATTTCCAGAGGGCCAGCAAAAGGAGATTCTCCCCCCACAGATGAAGGGCTCACCTGACCTGCAGAAGAAGGAGTCAGCCCTGCAGATGATGGTTCAGGATGAGCTGCTGTGGATGTACTGGCTTGTCTTTCTGAAGAGTTACCTCCAAAAAGATGACCATGTGTCCTTCTGTGTACATCCTGGAGGTGTCTCTTCATGGTGTGATTCCCAAAGGAATACTTCCTGTTAGGATTACCTCTAGAAAGTACACGCTTACACAGCTTACAAGTCACTAAGGGTGCATTTACCTTTTGCTGGCCTTCAGGAAAAGTAAAATAATCCCATACATAAGAGGGCTTTTGTTTCCTCGATCTCTGCCTCAAGACAGTGCTGCTAGTGCTAGCCTCACTCTCAGAAGAGCTCTGCTGTTCTGCCATCGTATCCCAAAGACAAACCAGCTCCTTCTCCCAAGGGATCACAAGCAGAAATGAGGGGAATGGGTGTGGTGTAGGAGAGTTCTAGAACTGAAAGTAGTTTCAACCAATCAAAAGTTGTGTTTCATGATCACATGACCTACCGTACGCTTACGGTACGCTTACGGTACGCTTACGGTACGCTTACGGCAAAAGTGCGCATGCGCGTAAAAAAGACACGCGCTTGGGCGCATGCGCATAACAGTCACTCCCGGCACTTCCGCGTAACGTGCGCGTGTAGCGTACACGCGTACGCGTCCCACGCGGAGTACGCGCGGCTACGCAAATTGCGTAACTATACGCAAGCAGCGTAGGAAAATTACGGACGTTGCGTATACCGTACGCTTACCGTGAGCTTACGGTACGCGTACTAAAAAAATAAAAAAAAAAAATAGAAAAAAAGTACTGCAAATAAATTTTACATGTTTATTTTAAAAAATATATTAAAAAAAACATATTTAAGAATTTTAAAAATTTAATCATAGTCTTTATAAAAGGTAAGAAAATTAAAATAAAAATATGTTAGAAAAAATAGAAGAAAAAAAAAAATTAGCATTTAAAAAACCTTGCAAATTCACTGAAAAAACCATGGGTTTCACACACGTTATAGTTAGGAATTAGCATTTAAAAAACCTTGCAAATTCACTGAAAAAAACATGGGTTTCACACACGTTATAGTTAGGAATTAGCATTTAAAAAACCTTAGAAATTCAGTGAAAAAACCAAAGGTTTCACACACGTTATAGTTAGGAATTAGCATTTAAAAAACCTTAGAAATTCAGTGAAAAAACCATAGGTTTCACACATGTTATAGTTAGCTGGACATTTTACTCGTAAAAAACCAATGAAATTCCCCCGTTATAGTTAGTTCAGCTAACTATAACTCGCGCGCCCGCAATGAACTGCTGATGACGTCACATATTACATCACTCGTGACATGGTCAGTGACATCACTCATGACATCACTGATGACATCTCAAATGACATCACTGATGACCTCACTGATGACATCATCCTTGTGATAGAGTGGCAGACCTCCTCTTCCCCTAATAAAACCTTTGATACACACATTCAAAAATAGAGACTAAAATTTACAAAACAATGGACATACCAATAACAGTTACAACAACCTCTTCAGTAATTCTAAGATCCACATACACATCCACTCATTCACCAACAGTCCAATACAGTCACTCATACATGTACTCACTTATCATATGTACTCATACACCTATACATCCTGTAACACAATGCCACTCATCCATAGAGCTACTCACACACATAGTCACTCATGCTAATAAAGAATCAAACATACATTTACTTGCATATACAGTTATACACACACCACCACACTTACTTCTACGGAAACTTACACATACTTAGTCTTTTAAACAATCACTTATGGAAATACATACTTATTCATACAGGAACTCTTTCAATCTCTCACTCTCACATATACTCACATATATAAACCAATAGTCACATATACTAGTTTTAAACATATGTAGTTACTCATAAAGACACTATTGAGACAGTCATTCACTCACTAACACACCCATACACACACTCATCCACCCATGCAGTCCTGCACACATGCTCTGTTCAACACATACAAACAGTGAGTCACTCATTCATGCACCTATGCACTACGTCATACCCCCCACCGAACCATGCAGACACTCAGACTGATACTCAAAAAACCAACTAATAACCTATATAGACACCCATGTAGCTACTCACCAACCCATGCAGCCACTTATACACAAAGTGAAAAAATGATACAGATATTTATATATTTAAACATTACTCACTAAGCCATGTATTCACTATGATACACTTAATCAGTCAGTTACATAATCAATTTTTCAAAAAGAAATCATCCATTTAGACAGTAATATACCCATTTATTCTTCCATCAACCTTGAGATATACATATATAAAACATATTTAATTTTCAGAAAAACACACATTCACTGGATGATGTCATCAGTGAGGTCATCAGTGATGTCATTTGAGATGTCATCAGTGATGTCATGAGTGATGTCACTGACCATGTCATGAGTGATGTAATATGTGACGTCATCAGCAGTTCATTGCGGGCGCGCGAGTTATAGTTAGCTGAACTAACTATAACGGGGGAATTTCATTGGTTTTTTACGAGTAAAATGTCCAGCTAACTATAACATGTGTGAAACCTATGGTTTTTTCACTGAATATATATATATATATATATATATATATATATATATATATGAACAAACACCAGAATTCCCACTATTGTCACCTCCAATTCAAAAAGGCAAAAAATCGGGACACGGACTCCAAGGTAGGTGCGTGGTTTTCTTCTTTTATTTTTTAGGCAAATAGACGTTTCGGCATGGCAGCATGACGCGTTTCGCCCAACAAGTGGGCTTGATCACATATATATATATATAAAATCTACTGGCGGTCGCCAGTAGATAGTTATAGTTACAACCTAGTTTCCATAGGAAATCTCAAAATTCTATTTTGAATAACTTTGGCGCCGGTTGACGAATCCTCGTGAAATTTTCAAAACTAATGGGGCGCTCCGTTCAGCTCCTACCCTGAAAGTCTCGGGGTGATTCGTCAAGCGGGGGCCGAGAAAAAAGGGGGGTCCCAAAACGCATTTTCCCCATGCATTTTTCCATAGGACCTTTAGACACAGCTACAGCCAGAACGGCTGAACAGAATTACTTGAAATTTGGCAAAGAGGTAGTCCTTAGGTCAGGCATGTGCCTTTTGCATATATGGTGTAAATCCGTTCAGTAGTTCCTGAGAAGATCAAAAGTAAAATCATATACATATCTGGGCGGAGCCTAACCACACATCTCATTGTGAGATCGGATTGGCTGTCAGCACTTCATCCAAGAAGTGTTGGCAGCCATCTTGGGACCAATATACATGATAGCACCTCATTAAAAAGCATTGAAGTTAATAGAAGGTTTTAAGACTTTAGTTACATTATAAATCATTTGTTGATGGTACCATACTCATTTTAGGAATTGTGGTATGTTCTAAGGTGATTTTACCATGTGAAAAAGCCTTCTGCTGGGATATCATGAATCATGTTTGAGAGAAAACTATTTTCACATGCTTTTCCCACAGAGGTTTGGAAGGTGATCTATAAGCTAAACTGAGAGCATATTTTCTGTAAATTCACCTTATCTTTCTCAGTCATGTGAGAATGAAGTCTGACATTCTCAGTAAAACATGTACATCCAACAAGGGCAGAGACTGTCAGTTGATTCCTTTGTGTTCTACTGCAGCTTCCCAGAGTGTTCCAAAGAACAACTAGAGCGCTAACAGTCTTACTTATGACAAAGGTATGGCACACCTGAAGCCATCTTGATTGGAATAAAGTGGTAACATTTAAAACATTTAATTTAAAAAGGAACAAAATGAGAGGGTTCATTTTGCCATAGAATGTATGATTAGTGCTGCAGAAAGAAAAATTAGGGCACATTTTGAGTGACTTCTCAAATCCTCTTCTATTTCATTAAAGAATTCTGACATGCAGACTGAAACATGCACTTTCAATACCAGCAGCAGACTTCCCTGGTGAGCAGTAGCTTTACTACAGTGATCTAATGAGCAACTAGAGTGCTAACATTCTGAATTTATGGCAAATGTGTGACACATCTGAATGCCTTCTTCATTGAATCAAAGTAAAACAACTGACAGTATGCCTACTGAGGAGACTGCAGTAAATGAGGAAATTAGGAAACTTCATAACAAGTCTCCCAAGATGGCCACCAGAGACAAAAGAGCCCAAATGTAGCACAAATATCACCGAGATGAAGCCCAAGTATAGCCCAATGACAGAAATCCCAGAGTGTTTTAAAGAACAACTAGAGCGCTAACAGTCTTACTTATGACAAAGGTATGGCACACCTGCAGCCATCTTGATTGGAATAAAGTGGTAACATTTAAAACATTTAATTTGCAAAGGAACAAAATGAGGGGGTTCATTTTGCCATAGAAATTATGACTAGTACTGCAGAAATAAAACTTAGGGCACATTTTGACTTCTCAAATCCTCTTCTATTTCATTAAAAAGTTCTGACATGCAGACTGAAACATGCACTTTGAATACCAGCAGCAGACTTCCCTGGTGAGCAGTAGCTTTACTACAGTGATCTAATGAGGAACTAGAGTGCTACCATTCAAAATGTATGGCAAATGTGTCACATCTGAATGCCTTCTTGATGGAACCAAAGTAAACAAGCATTGAAAATGCAATAGGTCTCGCCCTCGTTTAAGTTAAAGCAATTCTGTTTTGTAATTAGGTGGCTTTTTAGCTTTGCTTTTATTAGTGTTTTTCAAAATTTCATGTAAATAACATGCATATCTGTATATGTATGCATGCATTTATATTTGTATTTATATAGATAAGCAGATTATATATATGTTTATATATATATGTAAATACATATATATACACATACATATATATAAATGCATATATGTGCATATGTGTGCGTGTAGAGAGAGGTAGAGAGAGGTAGAGAGGTAGAGATGTAGAGGTAGAGACGTAGAGGTAGAGAGGTAGAGGTATAGAGGTAGAGAGGTAGAGGTAGAGACGTAGAGGTAGAGAGGTAGAGAGTAGTAGAGAGAGAGGTAGAGAAAGGTAGAGAGGTAGGATAGGAGGATAGGATAGGATAGGATAGGATGTACATTTGTAGAGCGCGAATTGCTGCCCGGAGGCGTCCAAGCGCTGAAAAATAACCATAATCCGCACAGAGGCCCAAAAGGAAGAGAAGGGGACTTAAACTGGATGAAATAGAAAGGTTTTCAGCTGTTTGCGGAAGGCCGTGAGGTTAGAGTTTGCTCTAAGATGCAACAGGAGGGTGTTCCAAGCCCTGGCAGCATTATAGGAAAATGCTCTGCCTCCGGCTCTAGCTCTTTTAACTCTGGGAGCTGTTGCCAAGAAAGTCTGACTAGAGCGTAGGCTTCTACTGGGCATGTAATGGGAGATTAGGTCCCGCGTAATCCTGGGGCCAGTGTTCCAGAAGGCCTGGTGAGCTATTCACATAGCTTTAAACATAACTCTCTGGCACACCGGTAGCCAATGAAGGGACGCCAGTCCGGACCTCACTGACTGTCTACGGGGGAGGTCGAGTAGAATGCGTGCTGCGCAGTTCTGAACTGTCTGAAGCCTTTTTAGAGTGGATTCAGGAGCGCCAAGATAGAGTACAGTATTAAAATCAAGGCGTGACTGAATTAAGCCTTGTACGGCCACTTGCTTGGCTTCCAGGGGGAGGAGAGGGAGGATTTTTTTTAACATCCTCATTATGCCAAAACAGGTGGCTGAAAGTTTTATGGATTGAACGTTAAAGGACAGAGATCTGTCCAGCCAGACTCCAAGACTCTTGATACTGTTTTTAGGAGTTGGAGGGGATCCCAAACTTGGCGGCCACATGAACGGAGGGAGGCTAGGATCCGAAGGGCCTAGGAGCATAAGCTCAGTTTTATCCCCATTCAGTTTTAAACACGAAAGGGACATCCAGGTCTTCACTTCCTCCAGGCATTCTCTGAGCCCGCCCCGAGCAGATGGATTGGCTGCCTGTGTCATAGAGACCACCAGCTGCGTGTCGTCCGCATAGGAAATGATCTTAATTCCAAATGGGCGGACGACATCAGCCAGCGGCCTCATGTACAGATTAAAGAGTGCAGGGCTCAGAGAGGAGCCCTGAGGGACTCCGCAGCTCAGTGGTCTACTGGAGGACACAGACTCGCATTCGAACACGTGAAAAGATCTGTCCTCTAAGAAGGACTGGAACCAAGACCAAGCTTTATCCTTAATCCCGGCCTGGGATAAACGGTACAGCAGAATATCATGGCTGACCGTGTCAAAGGCCGCACTGAGATCAAGGAGGATCACTGCCACTGATCCTCCTTGATCCAGGATTTTTCTCGCTTCCTCTGTAACCATGAGAAGGGCGGTAGAGGATGAGTAATAGAGAGTAGAGAGTAGAGAGAGAGTAGTAGAGAGAGTAGTAGAGAGTAGTAGAGAGAGTAGCAGAGAGTGAGTAGGAGAGAGTAGTAGTGAGTAGTAGAGAGTGAGTAGTAGAGAGTAGTAGCGAGTGAGAAGTAGAGAGTAGTAGAGAGTAGTAGAGAGTGAGTAGTAGAAGGAGTAGTAGAGAGTGAGTATTAGAGAATGAGTAGTAGAGAGTAGTAGAGAGTGAGTAGTGGAGACTGAGTAGCAGAGAGAGAGTAGTAGAGAATGAGTAGTAGAGAATGAGTAGTAGAGTGAGTAGTAGAGAGTAGTAGAGTGAGTAGTAGAGAGTAGTAGAGAGTGAGTAGTAGAGAGTAGTAGAGAGTAGTAGAGAGAGAGTAGTAGAGAGTGAGTAGTAGAGAGTGAGTAGTAGAGAGTGAGTAGTAGAGAGAGAGTAGTAGAGAGAGTGAGTAGTAGAGAGTAGTAGAGAGAGTAGTACAGAGTGAGTAGTAGAGAGTGATTAGTAGAGAGTAGTAGAGAAGTAGAGAGTGAGTAGTTGAGAGTAGTAGAGAGTGAGTAGTAGAGTGAGTAGTAGGGAGTAGTAGGGAGTAGTAGAGAGTGAGTGGTAGAGTGAGTAGCAGAGTGAGTAGTAGAGAGCAAGTAGTAGAGAGTGTGTAGTAGAGAGAGAGAGTAGTAGAGAGTGAGTATTAGAGAGTGAGTAGTAGAGAGTAGTAGAGAGTGAGTAGTGGAGACTGAGTAGCAGAGAGAGAGTAGTAGAGAATGAGTAGTAGAGAATGAGTAGTAGAGTGAGTAGTAGAGAGTAGTAGAGAGTGAGTAGTAGAGAGTAGTAGAGAGTGAGTAGTATAGAGTAGTAGAGAGTAGTAGAGAGAGAGTAGTAGAGAGTGAGTAGTAGAGAGTGAGTAGTAGAGAGTGAGTAGTAGAGAGAGAGTAGTAGAGAGAGTGAGTAGTAGAGAGTAGTAGAGAGAGTAGTACAGAGTGAGTAGTAGAGAGTGATTAGTAGAGAGTAGTAGAGAAGTAGAGAGTGAGTAGTAGAGAGTAGTAGAGAGTGAGTAGTAGAGTGAGTAGTAGGGAGTAGTAGGGAGTAGTAGAGAGTGAGTGGTAGAGTGAGTAGCAGAGTGAGTAGTAGAGAGCAAGTAGTAGAGAGTGTGTAGTAGAGAGAGAGTAGTAGAGAGTAGTAGAGGGTGAGTAGTAGAGAGTGAGTAGTAGAGAGAGTAGTAGAGAGTAGTAGAGTAGTAGAGAGTGAGTAGTAGAGAGTGAGTAGTAGAGAGTGAGTAGTAGAGAGTAGTAGAAAGTGAGTAGCAGAGAGAGTAGTAGAGAGTAGTAGAGAGTAGTAGAGTGAGTAGTAGAGAGTGAGTAGTAGAGGGAGAGAGTAGTAGAGAGTGAGTGGTAGAGAGTAGTAGAGTGAGTAGTAGAGTGAGTAGTAGAGTGAGTAGTAGAGTATGTAGTTGAGAGTGAGTAGTAGAGAGTAGTAGAGAGTAATAGAGAGTAGTAGAGAGTAGTAGAGAGTGAGTAGTAGAGAGTTAGTAGTAGAGAGAGTAGTAGAGAGGGAGTAGTAGAGAGAGTAGTAGAGAGTAGTAGAGTAGTAGAGAGTGAGTAGTAGAGAGTGAGTAGTAGAGAGTGAGTAGTAGAGAGTAGTAGAAAGTGAGTAGCAGAGAGAGTAGTAGAGAGTAGTAGAGAGTAGTAGAGTGAGTAGTAGAGAGTGAGTAGTAGAGGGAGAGAGTAGTAGAGAGTGAGTGGTAGAGAGTAGTAGAGTGAGTAGTAGAGTGAGTAGTAGAGTGAGTAGTAGAGTAAGTGTTTGAGAGTGAGTAGTAGAGAGTAGTAGAGATTAATAGAGAGTAGTAGAGAGTAGTAGAGGTGAGTAGTAGTGAGTGAGTGAGTAGTAGAGAGAGTAGTAGAGAGGGAGTAGTAGAGAGAGAGAGTAGTAGAGAGAGAGTAGTAGAGGGTAGTAGGGAGTGAGTAGTTGAGTAGTAGAGAGTGTGGTGAGGTTGTAGAGTGAGTAGTAGAGAGTGAGTAGTAGAAAGGTAGTAGCGAGTGATAGTAGGAGTGAGTAGTTTATATTAGTGGGAAAAAAAAATTAGGGAGTGACTTATCAAATCCTCTTCTATTTCATTAAAAATTCTGACATGCAGACTGAAACATGCACTTTCAATACCAGCAGCAGACTTCCCTGGTGAGCAGTAGCTTTACTACAGTGATCTAATGAGCAACTAGAGTGCTATCATTCAGAATTTATTGAAAATGTGGGACACAGCTGAATGCCTTCTTGATGGAATCAAAGTAAACAAGCATTGAAAATGCAATAGGTCTCGCCCTCGTTTCAGTTAAAGAAATTCTGTTTGTAATTAGGTGGCTTTTTAGCTTTGCTTGTATTAGAGTTTTTCATATGTATGCATATATGTATATGTTTGCATGAATTTATATTTATATAGATATGCAGATTATATTTATATGTTTATATATTCACTGAAAAAACCATAGGTTTCACACACGTTATAGTTATGAATTAGCATTTAAAAAACCTTGCAAATTCACTTATAAAACCATAGGTTTCACACATGTTATAGTTAGCTGGACATTTCCCTCGTAAAAAAACAATGAAATTCCCCCGTTATAGTTAGTGCGGGCAACTATAACTCACGCGACCGCAATCCTCTGCTGATGACGTCAGATATTACATCACTGTATTTAGACACTTATTTACCCATGTCTTCTTCCATTAATCTTTAGCTATACGTATATTACAAATATTTATTTTTCATAAAGACACATATGTCATCAGTGATGTAATATCTGATGTCATCAGCAGAGGATTGCGGTTGCGTGAGTTATAGTTGCCTGCACTAACTATAACGGGGGAATTTCATTGTTTTTTTACGAGGGAAATGTCCAGCTAACTATAACAAGTGTGAAACCTATGGTTTTTTAAGTGAATATATATATATATATATATATATATATATATATATATATATATATATATATATATATATATATATATATGTATATATATATTCACTGAAAAAAACATAGGTTTCAGGCATGTTATACTTAGAAATTAGCATTTAAAAACCTAAGCAATTCACTGAAAAAACCATAGGTTTCAGGGACGTTATAGTTAGTTTGACATTTCTCTCGTACGAAACCAGAGAAATTCCCTCGTTATAGTTAGTTCAGCTAACTATAACTCGCGCCCCCGCAATACATTGCTGATGACGTCACATATTACATCATTCATGACATGGTCAGTGACATCACTGATGACATCACTGATGACATCTCAAATGACATCACTGATGAGATCTCAAATAACATCACTGATGACACCTCAAATGACATCACTGATGACATCATCCAGAGACTGTGTTTTTCTTTAAAGTTTAATATGTATTAAATATATGTCAAGGTGTATTGAAGAATGAGTGGGTGTATAAGTGTCTGAATAGAGGATTCAGTAGGTGTGTGACTGACTGTTTAAGTGAGTGATTAAATGTGTCTTACTAAATGTATGGATTAGTGACTAAACTGTGTGAATGTCTATATCAGTCTGTCTGTTGTTTTATAAGCTGCTGCATGGGTTGGTCTGTAGCTATATGAGTGTCTATACGGGTTATCGATTGGTTGACTGAGTATTTTTATGAGTGCCTGTGTGTTTTTGTGGGTGAGTGGGAGGTATGTGAGTCTGTCCATATATGTTTGAGTGGTTGATTCACTGTGTGTATGGGTTCAAGAGTACATGTGAAAACAGCTCTTTGGGTGGGTAAATGTGTGTATGGGTGTGTTGGTGAGTGAATAGATGTCTCAATGGTACATGTCCAAGTAACTACATATGTAAAAGGCAGTGTATGTGAAAGTTGGAGTATATAAATGACCATATGTGAGAGTCAGTGATTGTGAGAGTGGCTGTGATGTCATCAGCAGTACATTGCGGGGGCGCTAGTTATAGTTAGCTGAACTAGCTATATCGGGGGAATTTTTCTGGTTTTGTATGAGAGAAATGTCCAACTAACTGTAACGTCCCTGAAACCTATGTTTTTTTCATTGAATCTCTAAGGTTTTTTAAATGTTAATTTCTAAGTATAACGTGCCTGACACTAATGGTTTTTTCAGTGAATTTCAAAGGTTTTTTACATGAAAATTTCTAACTATAACGTCCCCGAAACCTGTGGTTTTTTCTGTGAATTTCAAAGGTTTTTTAATTGCTAATTTGTAAGTTTAATATTTATAAAACCAGTCTTTTTTCTGTAAATGAAATGTTTTTTTTGTGATATTTTTGAATTGTAATGTTGTTTCTTTATTTATTCATTTGTCAAAATTATGGATTAGAAGGGTAGTCCTCAAGAGATTGTACTAGTGCATGAGTTACTGCCTGGGTCATTGCATGAGTACATAGGTACTGGCTGGATGATTAGAGAACTGCAAAGAGAGTGTGTGGTCAATTTATAAGTGCTTGAGTATTGGTAGAGTGATTGGATAAGTACATGGTGCTAGCAGGGTGATTAGAGCATTTTTTCACTTTTTTTGTAATGTAAATTTAAAATATTTTAAACTTTAGTAGTAGGACCTGTAAAAGAGAAGAAAAAAATCAAGTTATTACATATAATTTTATAGTTTTAAGAACAAAACATTATTTTACAATTACATAACATTCAGTTTGCCTTTTTTGCTGTCTTCAGATTCTATTGAATTTTACCATACACAGTGATTTCAGTTTTGATCATCAGTTGACTGCGGGCAACAAAATACAATCAATAAGAGTGTTAAAAAACCCAAATTTGTGTTCAAAATATCTACAACAAATTCAACTATCTATTTACATTTTCACAAATGAACAGCCTCATTAACATTGTTTATAATACAAAGATCAAATATATTAGAACCTTCTTTTTTAACACAATTTTCCAAATGCAATATCAAAGAACAGAATCAATCATTCAAACCGTAATTCTCGACATCTTCCCAATAAGCTGAATGATGTTTCAAAACATATTTACATCAAGGATATCCAAGATAAACTTCTGAATTCATATTGACATCTTCCCAATAGGCCAAATGATGTGTCTGAAATCATTTGTAGTGAAAATATCCAAAATATATTCAGTAATTTATGTTGACATCTCAGAATTTTGGCATCAAAAATATTAGATATGAATTTGGTAATTCATTAGGTAACCGACATTTGAACTCTAAATGTGCATCATTTCAAAGTGTCCATCCTTTATTGCATTTTAAATACACAGTATAGTGTCCAGATGTTGAAGTTGGTCCATCTTGGAAAACAATAGCCACTGGTTTAAAAGTTCTTCCTTAAATTGCCACTTGACCTGCCACAGAATTTTTAATTTTGGTTTCCAATTTTGTTCCATCTGCTCTACAACGTTGCAGCATTTAAATGATATATTGTCCACATTTTTGTATAAATAATGTTGACAACATTTCTGATTTGCACTGAGTACATTCCATATCTTGATTAACTGATTTCACTAATTAATTGAAAGACACTGTTTTGCAATCTGGTATTGTCAAATATAAGAATTGTTCAGTGTCTATTTTAGTGGTAGATGAAAATGAACATCTGTCACATGTATGATCCCATCTGTAAAGTAGTCCAAACAGATTTTCAATTTGTATTCCTTCATCTTCCAATACTGCAAGCATAAACATAAGAAATTCCTGAGCGTCTTATTGTACATTCTGTGTAAATTGTGAAGAACCAGAACATATAGCCAGAAGATTATGCACGTCAGAAGCAGCATGGATTTTCGTTTTATCAGGTTTCAGCTTTTCAAAAACATAATGTAACAAACAACAGAATCTTTTTTCTCGATTTTCAATATTAGCATGCTGTAGATTTTCAAAAAAATCCACAACATTCACGATTACATTAGCATAGCAGTTGATACCTGAACTATTTTCTAACTGATATCCTACAATATTAGCAACCAAGTCCACTTCCATTTTCTTTCCAGCCTCATCATTCTTTTCAGTTCTTTTCTTCTTTGTAACCTTACTAGAATGTTTCTCATATTTTCATTTTGGACATATCAAACCTTTTTCATAAATAGGATATTGACCTAACTTAGGAGCATAGAGTCTTCTTAACCTATTGTACTCTTTTACACAATTTACATCTATGCTAACTTTTTCCTCATCAAAATCAATCAAATAAATCCAGATAATGTGCTTACTCGAGACAATGCAACATATGCCATACCCTCTTTAACACAGAACTTCCAATATTTACCAAAGCGCTGTCAACACTTAAACCTTGAGATTTATGAATGGTCACTGCATATGTTAGACACACAGGAAACTGTTTTCTCCGAACATACAAATCTTTTACAAGCAAGAAAGGAACACCACAACGTGCAATCTGTTTCACCTCTTCAATCTGATCAAATGTAATCTTCAAAAATTCAATTTTATCTCTATTTGGCTAACTAACAAAGTCAACAATTTTCCCCATTGCTCCATTTACTAAACCTTTCTCAACATCTAAATTACACCGTAATATTACCCGACAGTTTACAGATACATACAAGGTCCTTTCCAAACCAGCAGTCTTAGATATTGATTTTTCCAACGAGTCTAATTTTAACTGTAATTTTTCTGACAGAAGAATAGTTACTCCTTCATTTTCTATTTTATCAGTGGCTACCATTTTCATTATCGGTTGTTTCTCCAGTTTCAACAGTTCTTCATTGAATGTAGAGCATTCTTTCAGTGTTTGCATAAGGCAAATAATAGACTTCTTTTCTGCAATTTTTTGGTAGATAGTTTCAGGAGCAATATTTTCTTTTGGAAACAAGCTTGTTAGTAGCCGACTTTCTAAAGCTTCTTTGTCATCCTTTGTTAAGATACCAATTCTAATATTTTGGAGAATTTTCCCATAATCTTCGTAATCTGCTTGTCGCATGTTCTTAATAAGTTCTTTATATTCAAAATAAGTCCAAATGTTCACATTTCCAATACTTCCCAATGATTTTCTAGTGTCTTCATGAAGAAGGGTGTTAACAACTGGTTGGCCTTTCACAGGTGTGAGTTGTAGTAGATCACCAAATATAATTACATGTTTTCCTCCAAATAAAACATCGTAATTTGTTTCTAAAATCTGCTGCATTCTCAAATGTACAAACGCAAGCATTAAGTTTGAGACCATGCTCACCTCATCAATGTTCAGAAGTTTCATTTTCTTTAGTACTCTTGAAACTTCCAAACAAGCTTCTCCAGAAAGCTTGTGATATTCCAACTTATATTCATGTTCTACTGGTAACATAAATAAACGATGTAATGTAATACCTTTGATATTGTGTGCTGCTAATCCAGTTGGAGTAGTTACAACACACGATAAATGTGAATCCGTTGCTTTCTGTAGGTAACTTGTCAAACATTTAATCAAGAAATTTTTCCTGTTCCAGCTTGTCCACTGATGTACATAAGAATAGGTTTAAATGATGTACATTGGCAAACACTCTTTTCATGCAGTAGTCCGTGTTCTATTTGTTGTGTAACTTGTAACCCTGGGCGTAGTTCGCGTAGCCGCGCTTCGCGAAGCTTCGCGAAGATGTACTTGCACTACGCGACCTTCACGAGCTTGCGTAGTTGCTTGGGGCGCCCGTTCGCGATGGCTTTTTCTTGTTCGGGAGCGTGGTGAGCGTGTTCGGGGTGCCGTTTGCATGCTCAGGGGATATATCTCGCGATCTTACCCATGCGGGCGCCATCTTGTTTTTCAATTGTCCCGCCCGCTCGCGATACCTATTTCCTGTTCCGGGTCGCGATTGCGTGTTCGCGATGTGCATTGACGTGTTCGGGAGCGCATTTTACTTGTTTGCAATGAATAGTGCATGTTCGCGAGAAATATCGCGCGAACTTACCTAGGCGGTCGCGAATGGGCGCGTCCATCTTGTTTTTCACTCTATGCTATGGTTCTGGGCCTACTTTTGTATCTACCCTTTATCTTTGCAATCCGTTGTCTTTAATGCATTTTTTCTGCCTTTTTTTAGTTATTATCTATCTCTCTCTTTGCCTAAGTTTATATTTTGCATTTTATTTCTACTTTTACTGTGTTTTTGTTACTTTTATAAAGTTCTTTCTATCTTCTTCCCCCTAACTTTTCTTTTCCGCCTCCCACCCACCCCAGAACCATGGCCAAGGGCACACCAAGTCCGAGTGCCAAGGGCAAGGGACCTGCAGGAGCAGAGAAGGGCCGCCTGCCTTGCGGCAGAATGCGTCCTGCAGGGGTGCAGGCCTGGCAACTCTTTGAGGAGGAGGAGGTAGCCGCTTTTTTTTTTTTCATCCAGCGCCTCCTCCCCTTGACCTTGGCAGCAGGCAGCAGGCCCGGCTCCGGGTACGCTACCCAGGAGCGGCATCGTCGGTGGGCGAAGGTGCGCCGGGCCGTGTTCCGGTGCTCTGGGGTCCGGCGCACCCACAATCAGCTAGCCCACCGGTGGTCCGACATCCTGGATCGGGAGCAGGACCTGTTGGACCTGCTAGGTGTCGAGGTCGTCGGGCTTGGTGAGTAACTGATTGTGTATATTAAATTTGATGAACAACAAGATTACTGCTGCGTGCCAAGCGTTGCTGGTAAATTACGTTCCAAAATGCAAAATGTTCTTTGATTTAAGCCAAGGACCCAGGTGCTCGGTGGTACTCTTACTTGTTTGCAAGTTAGTTTGCGCTAGCTTGTGCTGCTGATGCTGATTATGTAAGTTTATTGTACAGAACTGAAGTTAGGTAATGCGATTTGCTAGAGAGACTCTAGTCCTTCCATTGTCCTACTGTGAAATAGTGGTGGATGGATATTGGATACTAGGTTTAGTTTGTTAGTATTAGTTAATAATTGTTTTATGCGGTCTGCGTGACGCCTCCTCTGTCACTGATTGCTGCTTACCCCAGTCCTCCGTCGAACCTTTTGTACTTTGTTTAGTGAGTGGTAGGCTTAGCATGGTCAGTCAGTAGCAGAACTAGATCAGAATCATGCAACCAACCCACAATTTGTTGTATGTATGTATGCACTAATGTATGCATGTGTCCTCCATCTCATCTATGCATTTGACGGCTGAAAAAAATGGAAATGCAGACTTAGTGAACAATTGGCCCGTCTGGAATAGGTGGTGTAGGATAGGTGGTACTTACTAGGCTTCGTATTGTAATCAGAATGATTATGGAACACTGGAGTGTTTATAAATAAGTAGACGATCCGTGAATGCAGGAAGAAACCAGTAGTCGATCCATCTGATTAGATAGGTCAATTTTATTGCAATTGTTGTTCCTCAAATGTTGTTTGACTTATTTTTCCAAATGATTTATTATTATTTGTTTCACAGCACTCCTTAATGTTTGTCTTTCTTTATTATATTTTACATGATCATCAGCACCACCCAGGGGCAAGAAGACGGGGTTGGAGTCGGCGGGGGAACCACAGGACTGCTCCTCTAACAAGGCTCCTGCTGCTGGCCCCAGTAAGTCCTTTAGTGGTTATATTGACATTTATATTTCCCTAACTTTTACTGCATCTTTTTTTCCCCGAACTATAAATTATGGTTCCACTTTCTAATTCTATTTTTTACAAAAGCTTACTTCTTTGACCTTGACTACCTGTTTCCAAATTCTGTTTATCCCTGCCTCTAACTAAGTTGCTTCTAACTGCCTCTGCTATGACTCTCTGTACTACTACTACTACTACTACTATTACTATTATTACTCTGTCTGTAGCGAAGCTTGCACAGTTGCCCACTCTTTATAGAAGGTTTTCTTTGGAATAATAAAACTCTGATTGACCAATAGCTCTAGCCACTGTGTCCTGTCCTTTGGGTTGTCCTCTTCAAGTCTTCTCAATGTTGAGGCTTTGAGAATTACCACAAACAAAATGGCCAACCAGATATTTGACTAGTATTTTTGATCGGATAGTATATGAAACTACTATTGTCTAGTGATTCTGCAGAGCCACATACAGAACTATGCACAAAAAAATAGGATGTTGCTGATGGGAGGTTGGACCTTACTGATCACACCTCAGTCCGAAGAACCCACGATCCCCTGACCGACTATCTATAGTGTCTCACATTAAGGTCCCACTCCCGACCCCACCCCCAACGAAGAAGATACACAATGTTGATGATGACTGAGACAGACAACCCAGAACATAATAATGAATAACACCATTTTGCTCACTCACTTGTGTAAGTCCACCCCACCACACCAAATACCACAGAGTCTATGTGTAAGTTCAAAAGGTTTATTTGAAACAAGTATCAAACTCTGTACATCGTTAATATGAAATTTAATTTACTACAGCCATAGCCAATAAGCCAGCAAAAAGCCTAAGATTAAAACAGTAAACATTTACAAGTGCATGACAACAAGAACAAGAGCCAAGATCTTTTGAATTCTGGAAGACCCCTCACTGTAGAACGTAGAAATACTGGTTACATCATCTTGCATCATAATATGCTCTGTAAATCTCTGGTTTGTAGAAGGGAATCTTCTGCCTATTATATGAGAAAAATGCTGCACGTTAGCCGTTAGATAGTATACTGGTGAATGCAAGCATTTTGCAGTCATGGCAAAAAGTGTAACATGTATGTGATGGCTAAGCAGTATGGACTAAACAAACTCAATAAGTGGGTTGTTTTTCGACTTCTTCACTTGTACGCAACAGTCAAGTGGCCTTAAAGGCGTCTACTGCACATGTCAATAAGCTGGCAGGTATAATTAAATATGCGCCAAAAGAGTAGTAGTCGACATGATGAATCTAAAAGGGTTACACATGGCTCAGGCTAACTTGCAAAAGAGTAGAGTAGGACTAGATGACCCTAGGAACCATATCACTACTAGTGTCTGTCTACTGACTGTACTTACTGTCTGGTGCTGATGTATGTTGTATTAACTTTTTTTTCAATGTTCCAAGTGAACACTTAAAATAGGGGGAGGTTTCCAGGCATCTAAAAATTTGTGTTGTTTTTTTCTAGGCACACTACCATCCACCAGTGCCGGCGGGGCCAGTGGCGATGCGGCCATTCTGGAGGGGGCAGGAGAACTGATGGCACCCGCAGGAGAGACAGGGGGGGAGCCAGCAGCAGTGGCTGGCGGCGGTAAGTTATATTCATTACTTCTTGACATTACTACTAGATGGAAGTGTGTTCAATATTTCACTGTACTGTGAGACTTATTTAGTTGTAGTGAACATTATACAACGGTTGAAGAAGACACCCTTTACTTAGCATTAGCAGTGTGAGTTGAGTAACCAATGGCCTCTTCTATTTGACTCCAAAATCAGCTGTGAAGGTTTTATGGAGAAGACAAACTCAGATCAGATGACCTTGATGGATGTGTTGAACAAAGAGGGAAAGAACTAAGGGTGGAAGGACGGGTGAGATAAATAATATGACTGACTGGCAGAGAAGGATATGTTGGAAGCATGCATAGGTGGCTGATAGTAATCAGATCAGATGCATGGGTTGTTGAAGGATGGGTGGAAGGTGAAAGAGAATGCCTGCCTGGGTGGGCGACACAGTATGGGTGGATAGTGCTAGATAGCAAGAATCAGCGTTGTTTGGTTCTCAAAGCCAAGGCAAGCAAGGAAGGAGCGAAAGCATGGGTGTTTGTTGGTGAAACCAACTAAGTATGAGATATATAAAAAAGAAGGATACACGTTTACTTTAATGGATGTATGCCTGGATGTACTACTACTACTATCATCATCAATAGACAGTATAGGTGGAAAGTGTCACTGGAGATTCTTACTTTGAAGAAAATGTAAAAGAAACTGCGCAACAGTAGCAAAGCGTAGGGGAATATAGGTAGTATTATCAGAAGAATACAGTAGACTTGCAGTAGTTTGCAAGCACGTCATATATATTTTTATATATATATATATATATATATATATATATATATATATATATATATATATTACTGCTCCCAAGGTGCCCACGTGGCAGGAAAGCACTCCAGAACCTGCGATGCCTCTCGATGCCCCAGCAGAGGAAAATGCGGCCAGACGCGTTTCGAGTTTCCATCTCTTTTTCAATGGCCGTTCACCTATTTCCTGTGGCCAAGTCCCGCCTACATACTCTGCTCCTGCCTCCTGATAGGCGAGTGTGTGACTGGCAGTTCCCACAGAATTGTGGTTAATGTAGTGCGGCACCAAATGAAACCCTGAATGGGTGCCAAAGGATAAGGATCACTAATGCACGCCCTGAATGGGCTGACCCCTCTGTAAACTTCTTCTTGGCTTAGATTCCCTCGAGGAACTGGGGAGATCCCCAGCTGACGACCCGCTTGTGTTAGAGCGGTGGTGCTCTCCTCGCGGCTGGACGAGCCGCGTTTAAATTACTGCTCCCAAGGTGCCCACGTGGCAGGAAAGCACTCCAGAACCTGCGATGCCTCTCGATGCCCCAGCAGAGGAAAATGCGGCCAGACGCGTTTCGAGTTTCCATCTCTTTTTCAATGGCCGTTCACCTATTTCCTGTGGCCAAGTCCCGCCTACATACTCTGCTCCTGCCTCCTGATAGGCGAGTGTGTGACTGGCAGTTCCCACAGAATTGTGGTTAATGTAGTGCGGCACCAAATGAAACCCTGAATGGGTGCCAAAGGATAAGGATCACTAATGCACGCCCTGAATGGGCTGACCCCTCTGTAAACTTCTTCTTGGCTTAGATTCCCTCGAGGAACTGGGGAGATCCCCAGCTGACGACCCGCTTGTGTTAGAGCGGTGGTGCTCTCCTCGCGGCTGGACGAGCCACGTTTAAATTACTGCTCCCAAGGTGCCCACGTGGCAGGAAAGCACTCCAGAACCTGCGATGCCTCTCGATGCCCCAGCAGAGGAAAATGCGGCCAGACGCGTTTCGAGTTTCCATCTCTTTTTCAATGGCCGTTCACCTATTTCCTGTGGCCAAGTCCCGCCTACATACTCTGCTCCTGCCTCCTGATAGGCGAGTGTGTGACTGGCAGTTCCCACAGAATTGTGGTTAATGTAGTGCGGCACCAAATGAAACCCTGAATGGGTGCCAAAGGATAAGGATCACTAATGCACGCCCTGAATGGGCTGACCCCTCTGTAAACTTCTTCTTGGCTTAGATTCCCTCGAGGAACTGGGGAGATCCCCAGCTGACGACCCGCTTGTGTTAGAGCGGTGGTGCTCTCCTCGCGGCTGGACGAGCCGCGTTTAAATTACTGCTCCCAAGGTGCCCACGTGGCAGGAAAGCACTCCAGAACCTGCGATGCCTCTCGATGCCCCAGCAGAGGAAAATGCGGCCAGACGCGTTTCGAGTTTCCATCTCTTTTTCAATGGCCGTTCACCTATTTCCTGTGGCCAAGTCCCGCCTACATACTCTGCTCCTGCCTCCTGATAGGCGAGTGTGTGACTGGCAGTTCCCACAGAATTGTGGTTAATGTAGTGCGGCACCAAATGAAACCCTGAATGGGTGCCAAAGGATAAGGATCACTAATGCACGCCCTGAATGGGCTGACCCCTCTGTAAACTTCTTCTTGGCTTAGATTCCCTCGAGGAACTGGGGAGATCCCCAGCTGACGACCCGCTTGTGTTAGAGCGGTGGTGCTCTCCTCGCGGCTGGACGAGCCGCGTTTAAATTACTGCTCCCAAGGTGCCCACGTGGCAGGAAAGCACTCCAGAACCTGCGATGCCTCTCGATGCCCCAGCAGAGGAAAATGCGGCCAGACGCGTTTCGAGTTTCCATCTCTTTTTCAATGGCCGTTCACCTATTTCCTGTGGCCAAGTCCCGCCTACATACTCTGCTCCTGCCTCCTGATAGGCGAGTGTGTGACTGGCAGTTCCCACAGAATTGTGGTTAATGTAGTGCGGCACCAAATGAAACCCTGAATGGGTGCCAAAGGATAAGGATCACTAATGCACGCCCTGAATGGGCTGACCCCTCTGTAAACTTCTTCTTGGCTTAGATTCCCTCGAGGAACTGGGGAGATCCCCAGCTGACGACCCGCTTGTGTTAGAGCGGTGGTGCTCTCCTCGCGGCTGGACGAGCCGCGTTTAAATTACTGCTCCCAAGGTGCCCACGTGGCAGGAAAGCACTCCAGAACCTGCGATGCCTCTCGATGCCCCAGCAGAGGAAAATGCGGCCAGACGCGTTTCGAGTTTCCATCTCTTTTTCAATGGCCGTTCACCTATTTCCTGTGGCCAAGTCCCGCCTACATACTCTGCTCCTGCCTCCTGATAGGCGAGTGTGTGACTGGCAGTTCCCACAGAATTGTGGTTAATGTAGTGCGGCACCAAATGAAACCCTGAATGGGTGCCAAAGGATAAGGATCACTAATGCACGCCCTGAATGGGCTGACCCCTCTGTAAACTTCTTCTTGGCTTAGATTCCCTCGAGGAACTGGGGAGATCCCCAGCTGACGACCCGCTTGTGTTAGAGCGGTGGTGCTCTCCTCGCGGCTGGACGAGCCGCGTTTAAATTACTGCTCCCAAGGTGCCCACGTGGCAGGAAAGCACTCCAGAACCTGCGATGCCTCTCGATGCCCCAGCAGAGGAAAATGCGGCCAGACGCGTTTCGAGTTTCCATCTCTTTTTCAATGGCCGTTCACCTATTTCCTGTGGCCAAGTCCCGCCTACATACTCTGCTCCTGCCTCCTGATAGGCGAGTGTGTGACTGGCAGTTCCCACAGAATTGTGGTTAATGTAGTGCGGCACCAAATGAAACCCTGAATGGGTGCCAAAGGATAAGGATCACTAATGCACGCCCTGAATGGGCTGACCCCTCTGTAAACTTCTTCTTGGCTTAGATTCCCTCGAGGAACTGGGGAGATCCCCAGCTGACGACCCGCTTGTGTTAGAGCGGTGGTGCTCTCCTCGCGGCTGGACGAGCCGCGTTTAAATTACTGCTCCCAAGGTGCCCACGTGGCAGGAAAGCACTCCAGAACCTGCGATGCCTCTCGATGCCCCAGAAGAGGAAAATGCGGCCAGACGCGTTTCGAGTTTCCATCTCTTTTTCAATGGCCGTTCACCTATTTCCTGTGGCCAAGTCCCGCCTACATACTCTGCCCCTGCCTCCTGATAGGCGAGTGTGTGACTGGCAGTTCCCACAGAATTGTGGTTAATGTAGTGCGGCACCAAATGAAACCCTGAATGGGTGCCAAAGGATAAGGATCACTAATGCACGCCCTGAATGGGCTGACCCCTCTGTAAACTTCTTCTTGGCTTAGATTCCCTCGAGGAACTGGGGAGATCCCCAGCTGACGACCCGCTTGTGTTAGAGCGGTGGTGCTCTCCTCGCGGCTGGACGAGCCGCGTTTAAATTACTGCTCCCAAGGTGCCCACGTGGCAGGAAAGCACTCCAGAACCTGCGATGCCTCTCGATGCCCCAGCAGAGGAAAATGCGGCCAGACGCGTTTCGAGTTTCCATCTCTTTTTCAATGGCCGTTCACCTATTTCCTGTGGCCAAGTCCCGCCTACATACTCTGCTCCTGCCTCCTGATAGGCGAGTGTGTGACTGGCAGTTCCCACAGAATTGTGGTTAATGTAGTGCGGCACCAAATGAAACCCTGAATGGGTGCCAAAGGATAAGGATCACTAATGCACGCCCTGAATGGGCTGACCCCTCTGTAAACTTCTTCTTGGCTTAGATTCCCTCGAGGAACTGGGGAGATCCCCAGCTGACGACCCGCTTGTGTTAGAGCGGTGGTGCTCTCCTCGCGGCTGGACGAGCCGCGTTTAAATTACTGCTCCCAAGGTGCCCACGTGGCAGGAAAGCACTCCAGAACCTGCGATGCCTCTCGATGCCCCAGCAGAGGAAAATGCGGCCAGACGCGTTTCGAGTTTCCATCTCTTTTTCAATGGCCGTTCACCTATTTCCTGTGGCCAAGTCCCGCCTACATACTCTGCTCCTGCCTCCTGATAGGCGAGTGTGTGACTGGCAGTTCCCACAGAATTGTGGTTAATGTAGTGCGGCACCAAATGAAACCCTGAATGGGTGCCAAAGGATAAGGATCACTAATGCACGCCCTGAATGGGCTGACCCCTCTGTAAACTTCTTCTTGGCTTATATTCCCTCGAGGAACTGGGGAGATCCCCAGCTGACGACCCGCTTGTGTTAGAGCGGTGGTGCTCTCCTCGCGGCTGGACGAGCCGCGTTTAAATTACTGCTCCCAAGGTGCCCACGTGGCAGGAAAGCACTCCAGAACCTGCGATGCCTCTCGATGCCCCAGCAGAGGAAAATGCGGCCAGACGCGTTTCGAGTTTCCATCTCTTTTTCAATGGCCGTTCACCTATTTCCTGTGGCCAAGTCCCGCCTACATACTCTGCTCCTGCCTCCTGATAGGCGAGTGTGTGACTGGCAGTTCCCACAGAATTGTGGTTAATGTAGTGCGGCACCAAATGAAACCCTGAATGGGTGCCAAAGGATAAGGATCACTAATGCACGCCCTGAATGGGCTGACCCCTCTGTAAACTTCTTCTTGGCTTAGATTGGCCACAGGAAATAGGTGAACGGCCATTGAAAAAGAGATGGAAACTCGAAACGCGTCTGGCCGCATTTTCCTCTGCTGGGGCATCGAGAGGCATCGCAGGTTCTGGAGTGCTTTCCTGCCATGTGGGCACCTTGGGAGCAGTAATTTAAACGCGGCTCGTCCAGCCGCGAGGAGAGCACCACCGCTCTAACACAAGCGGGTCGTCAGCTGGGGATCTCCCCAGTTCCTCGAGGGAATCTAAGCCAAGAAGAAGTTTACAGAGGGGTCAGCCCATTCAGGGCGTGCATTAGTGATCCTTATCCTTTGGCACCCATTCAGGGTTTCATTTGGTGCCGCACTACATTAACCACAATTCTGTGGGAACTGCCAGTCACACACTCGCCTATCAGGAGGCAGGAGCAGAGTATGTAGGCGGGACTTGGCCACAGGAAATAGGTGAACGGCCATTGAAAAAGAGATGGAAACTCGAAACGCGTCTGGCCGCATTTTCCTCTGCTGGGGCATCGAGAGGCATCGCAGGTTCTGGAGTGCTTTCCTGCCACGTGGGCACCTTGGGAGCAGTAATTTAAACGCGGCTCGTCCAGCCGCGAGGAGAGCACCACCGCTCTAACACAAGCGGGTCGTCAGCTGGGGATCTCCCCAGTTCCTCGAGGGAATCTAAGCCAAGAAGAAGTTTACAGAGGGGTCAGCCCATTCAGGGCGTGCATTAGTGATCCTTATCCTTTGGCACCCATTCAGGGTTTCATTTGGTGCCGCACTACATTAACCACAATTCTGTGGGAACTGCCAGTCACACACTCGCCTATCAGGAGGCAGGAGCAGAGTATGTAGGCGGGACTTGGCCACAGGAAATAGGTGAACGGCCATTGAAAAAGAGATGGAAACTCGAAACGCGTCTGGCCGCATTTTCCTCTGCTGGGGCATCGAGAGGCATCGCAGGTTCTGGAGTGCTTTCCTGCCACGTGGGCACCTTGGGAGCAGTAATTTAAACGCGGCTCGTCCAGCCGCGAGGAGAGCACCACCGCTCTAACACAAGCGGGTCGTCAGCTGGGGATCTCCCCAGTTCCTCGAGGGAATCTAAGCCAAGAAGAAGTTTACAGAGGGGTCAGCCCATTCAGGGCGTGCATTAGTGATCCTTATCCTTTGGCACCCATTCAGGGTTTCATTTGGTGCCGCACTACATTAACCACAATTCTGTGGGAACTGCCAGTCACACACTCGCCTATCAGGAGGCAGGAGCAGAGTATGTAGGCGGGACTTGGCCACAGGAAATAGGTGAACGGCCATTGAAAAAGAGATGGAAACTCGAAACGCGTCTGGCCGCATTTTCCTCTGCTGGGGCATCGAGAGGCATCGCAGGTTCTGGAGTGCTTTCCTGCCACGTGGGCACCTTGGGAGCAGTAATTTAAACGCGGCTCGTCCAGCAGCGAGGAGAGCACCACCGCTCTAACACAAGCGGGTCGTCAGCTGGGGATCTCCCCAGTTCCTCAAGGGAATCTAAGCCAAGAAGAAGTTTACAGAGGGGTCAGCCCATTCAGGGCGTGCATTAGTGATCCTTATCCTTTGGCACCCATTCAGGGTTTCATTTGGTGCCGCACTACATTAACCACAATTCTGTGGGAACTGCCAGTCACACACTCGCCTATCAGGAGGCAGGAGCAGAGTATGTAGGCGGGACTTGGCCACAGGAAATAGGTGAACGGCCATTGAAAAAGAGATGGAAACTCGAAACGCGTCTGGCCGCATTTTCCTCTGCTGGGGCATCGAGAGGCATCGCAGGTTCTGGAGTGCTTTCCTGCCACGTGGGCACCTTGGGAGCAGTAATTTAAACGCGGCTCGTCCAGCCGCGAGGAGAGCACCACCGCTCTAACACAAGCGGGTCGTCAGCTGGGGATCTCCCCAGTTCCTCGAGGGAATCTAAGCCAAGAAGAAGTTTACAGAGGGGTCAGCCCATTCAGGGCGTGCATTAGTGATCCTTATCCTTTGGCACCCATTCAGGGTTTCATTTGGTGCCGCACTACATTAACCACAATTCTGTGGGAACTGCCAGTCACACACTCGCCTATCAGGAGGCAGGAGCAGAGTATGTAGGCGGGACTTGGCCACAGGAAATAGGTGAACGGCCATTGAAAAAGAGATGGAAACTCGAAACGCGTCTGGCCGCATTTTCCTCTGCTGGGGCATCGAGAGGCATCGCAGGTTCTGGAGTGCTTTCCTGCCACGTGGGCACCTTGGGAGCAGTAATTTAAACGCGGCTCGTCCAGCAGCGAGGAGAGCACCACCGCTCTAACACAAGCGGGTCGTCAGCTGGGGATCTCCCCAGTTCCTCGAGGGAATCTAAGCCAAGAAGAAGTTTACAGAGGGGTCAGCCCATTCAGGGCGTGCATTAGTGATCCTTATCCTTTGGCACCCATTCAGGGTTTCATTTGGTGCCGCACTACATTAACCACAATTCTGTGGGAACTGCCAGTCACACACTCGCCTATCAGGAGGCAGGAGCAGAGTATGTAGGCGGGACTTGGCCACAGGAAATAGGTGAACGGCCATTGAAAAAGAGATGGAAACTCGAAACGCGTCTGGCCGCATTTTCCTCTGCTGGGGCATCGAGAGGCATCGCAGGTTCTGGAGTGCTTTCCTGCCACGTGGGCACCTTGGGAGCAGTAATATATATATATATATATATATATATGAAACAGTCTCGTCTCATCAAGTTTCTCAACACCAACAAACGAGAGTGGACCCAAGATAAGTGCTGGTTTTCTTATTTTATTTCCTTAGTAAGTCGCCATGACGCGTTTCGACAGCTCCCTGCCTTGATCACATGACAGCATTACTTCGTGTGCTCAATCCATTTAAAGTGACAGTGTCCAATCAAATAATTCATAGACATAGAAGACAGAAGACTGCGCAACAGTAGCAAAGCGTAGGGGAATATAGGTAGTATTATCAGAAGAATACAGTAGACTTGCAGTAGTTTGCAAGCACGTCTTATATATTTTTATATATATATATATATATATATATATATATATATATATATATATATATATATATTATTATCAAACGGAAGCCCCTTCCTCCCACTCTGGGGACCACTCCCTACCTATTATTATTTATGTATTTTCGATTGGGTCAGCCAGCCTGCAAAGGGTGGCCTATCTGTTGTTTATGGTTGGTTACACAATCAATGAAAGCAAAGTACCCTCTGCAGTAGTGGTTGGTGGTGGGAGTGCTGGCGGGCGGTGACATGGGGAGGGGACGGGTGGGTGGCACTGGAGAGTAAACTGTGTATTACGGCCAAATATAGGTAATCAACATAAAATTAAATAAAATTATTTTCAATATGCGCACTGCACCGCCGAATGCGATGCAGTGCATGCAAATTTTTTTTTTAATGTATTGTTTAATTACCTGTGATTGTCCTTAATCCATAGTTTACTATCCCCACCCTGCACCTTCCCACGTCACCGCCCGGCAGCACTCCCACCACCGACCGCTACTGACCAGTAGTCGTATCGTATTAGCATCTATAATATGAATATAAGCAATGATCATTGGATCAGATTAATAATAAGCCTTTTTGTAGTACCCAGGGCAGGTTGTAAGTGAAATTGTGCATTTGCCTTCATGTAACAGACAGAGTATGGCCAGTGCGACCGGCCGTAATGAGTCATACAAAAATTTGAGCTTCCCCACCTGCAGACAGTAGTAGTAAATAAAACTAACACGAGTCTGCATCATGTGGCTCATATCTGTTTCTCTTGGGTGCAAGCTTAGCTGACTGAGCTGGCATGCCGGCTACAACAAGGTTATGTAATTGGGCTAAACTACAGATAAGACAACACGACTAGTGTACTGGAGTACATAGTACGATTATATTTATAACGTCGGAAACTCCTGCAAATGTTAGAGTCCAAGGAAGTAGGAGTAGAGATACTTACCACCAAATCACAAATGTTATGAACTGTGCTTGCTATTGATACTGTGACACCATGTGTTGAATGATTTTAGTGTTTCTGTTTTGCTAAGAGTATTGGCTACAACATGCTCTTTTTCTTTCTTGATATAGATACTCCTTCCACATCAACAAAACCATCTCGGAAGGAGTTGGCCGCTAGGGCCCGGCGCCGTAAACTGGAGGCCATCTGCGAACATTATCGCCGTCTGGTGGCTCAGGCGGAGGAGGAGGAGGAGGCGGCTGCAGCTGCAGCCTCCTCCAATGCCCCGGGCTCCCGTTTCACAGCACCGTGGTCCGGCAGCCGCCCGCCACCGCACATCCATTTCAAGCACTGCTGCCCCCCACCCTGCATGGAACTGCAGGGCATTTCGCCGCCAGCTGCTCCGCCGGATGGCCCGCTTAGAGGAGAACCTGAAGGAGCGGGTAAAAATCCTGGTGGACAAACACCTCAAGGCCCGCCGACAATAGAGGATCTCGTCATTTGCCCCTTTTTTAATTCCTTTTGTTGGGGGGTGGGTTTTTGGGCGTTGGGAATTCATTCGGACATTGGAAATCTTGGACTTTCGTTTCGTTTTGGACATTGGTTGGGGTTAGGGAGGGGGGTGGGTTAGGTCAGAGTGGGATAGTTTATTTTTGTTAGGGGATATTACATTTTATACTATTTACTTATACGATGTTAATGTTTTGTGGTGGGTTACAGTTTTAAGAGTTCAATCTAAGTTACATGGTTTGTTACTTTGTTTCCGTGCTGCTGCATGCCCACAGCCAGTGTTTGATTTAAAAGATCTGCTGATTTTGTAACAAACAAACCGATAGATGCAGTACCGCTCACTGAGTTATTTTTAATTGTCATAATAGTACTGTCAGTCTCTCCTTCTAGTCCATACCTCCCACCAAACTTATCTTACCTGCGATTGATGATGAAGTTCGGCACACTGATGGCTGCATGGTTGGTTTCCCAAAGTAACGGAGAAGATGCCATTATTGTGGTGGTAGTAGTAGACACTGGCAATAGCATTTGAAAAAAGAAAGAGAAAGTCACTTGACTGAGAGACTGTGGGAGGAGTAGTAGAACAGAACACAAAGTAAACTACAGCATGGGTGGGCAAGCAGAAGAAGATCCTTGCCCTGCCTTAGTTGAAATTCAATTAGTGTTGCTTTCACCACATCTGCCCCAGCAAGCGTGTGATCAATTGTTGGTGTACATTTAATGTAGTCATCACATCACACCTCAATATAAATCACTCAGCCCGGGGGAAGAGGGTTAGGGATTGATGAATGGATGGGAAGTGGGGTTTTGGGAAAGGTTTGAGAAAGAAAAACAGACAGTATGCATGGACACAACAAAAGTAAAACACAATCTTGTGAGACGACCATGATCCATTATCAAAGAAATCAAAGTATAAAGTGAGAAAAAGCAAATGCATGCATGCTGAGGAAGAGAACTTGATGGTTAATGATAATGAGTTGTACTTACTATAACTACTATTACCCAATGAGACAGTACAGGTAAGAAATTATTAATATGAAATTTGCCTTGCCTGTCTGTCGCCCTCAGAGCTCAGACCGAAACAAATTACATGCTGTACCGGGCTTACTTTTATTTTTCAAGCTAGCAAAGCAAATTAAAAAATAGTTGTAGGGATCAATTACCAAACAAACCACAACACACAGTCGTAATGATTGAAGAGAAAAAAGCAATCAAATAAATTTAAAGACGAATGATGAATGATACTAAAGTTACTGTATTATCCTTGTCCAAATGTGGAGTTGCATCATTCTCGTCATTCCTCTTGGTCCTCCCTTCCATGGACACTCCGCACATCAATCTTGGGTACCACTGACTGCCTGATGCGGATTGGTAAGGTAAGTGTGAGTCGTTCCTCCCACTATAGCACAGGTTAAAGGCCGGCCTGTAAGTGTAGATGGAAAAACAAACGAGGTATTGAAAAATTACTGCATTTAAAAAAATAAACTCAATTACAGTGGAGTGCAAGACGAGAAGACTGGAGAGAACACTTTCAGACTGAGGCAGCTTGGATAGGATACATAGTGTCTACTCTACAGCATTAAGATACAACAACAACGGGACAGGACTCAGGAGCCAGCACAGCCACAGAACAGGAGAACCGCGGGACAGGCCAGGCACCCTACCCCTTACTTACATTTTGACCGAGCCAGAGAAATGTCATATGCACTGCAGCAACCTAGCATTTTCCAAATGAAGTGACTAAATCAATGCGCCACTGTCCCTCATACCACTACACTCTACTCCAGTCCACACCACTACACGGACATCTAGCCTAGGTCTGCTGTGGTTCTTGTTCAAACTGTTTACCTTTTAAGTCAGCCCATGAAATGCAGTTATTCCATCAATTTTCTCCGATCCAACTGACTGTGTGAAAAGATAGTATGCTCAGCAGCATCATGATGATGACCGTGTGGTACGTATTCTCCAACACCAACTCAGTCTGTAGTGACTGATTAAGTATAATATATTCCATATTACAAAATTGCAACGGATATTGGCCGGCACCTGCAGTGGTAGGAGTACAATGTGGTTATTATTAAACAACAAGGAAACATTAACTGTCACCACACCTGAGTCACTTTTACTTTGTCGATAAACTAGTATAGTTCTACTTCATGGCATGCACAATTATTCGTGGTCACCCAGCATCCAATGCAATGCATGCCATCATTCACAATATTAATCACTCATTACCTGTCTTGCTGTTCTCTTTGGCTGTCAGATCTGAAGCCTGCCTAGCCTTCTGACAGTCAGTGATGAGTTACTTTCGGCTTGGAAACAAAACGGAATATAGCTGGAGTCACGTTTCACTTCTTATGGAGGGACTGTTAGAGGCAACATGTATTGTACTATTCTCCATCTCCATCCAATGTCTGGCTTGCTTGAAATGTACTTAGGGAGAGTAAGGAAGATGGAGCAGGACCCTGAGGAGTGGAGTGGACAGTTATGCACAGACGTGCAATTCCAATAGGGAAATACAAAGAGGAGACTGTTGATGGATTTGTTGTGATTAGATTTTGAACCAGAAAAACAGATACACAGTCACACACAAATAAAGGAAGGGAGAACAATTTGAAAGCCTAGTTGTCAGGGAAGAGGAGCTCATCCTCAAACTCTGGTGGTTCGGACAAAAGTACGTCTAACAACCCACTACTTATGTCATCAAAGTCGCTCTCCTCTTCCTGCTGTGATTCACGTATTTTGTACTCCGGTGGTATAAAGTGTTGATTCATTTTGATCATGGTTAACCTCTCAACGCTTTTGGGCGAGAGACTGGTCCTTTTGACAGTAACAATGGCACCAGCAGCACTGAAAATACGCTCTGAAGAGACATTTGCAACAGGGCAAGCCACATACTTTATCGCCAGCCTGCTGAGCACTGGCCATTGGCTTCTTTTCCCATGCCAATACACCAATGGGCTTTGCTCCATGAAGGCCTCTGTTGTGTCATCTAGATAGGCCTGAACCATCCGCTCAATGTTCAGGGGTGCTGCGATTTGCTTGGCCTCTTCTGCCTTTGCATCAGTCATGGACGTACAAAACCCTTTCCGTAGAAACCAATCACCTGCTGTTTTTTTAAATGTGCCTGATGATCCTGTTGGTGCTGTTGATATTATTGCTGGCAGTGTTGTTGACTGCTGGGAAGCAAACGCACTGCACTCGGCCTCTGAAGTAGAACTTGACTCTGGGTGCCCTGCAGTACTTTTTCTGCCCTGGGGGGGCGGGCCTCTAATTAAGATCCTTTTGTTTTCAAAGTCAGTGGCTTCCTCAGCTATCAAAGTTTTGTACTGGGCAACATCCACTTCTGAAAAAGGAATTACTTCATTACTGCGCAGCAATAATTTGTAACGTGGATCCAAAATTGAGGCAGTAATGTAATGTGGATGTGACACAATGTTATTTTGAATCCTTGTATTGTCAGATAAGCGAGCGACTAAGGTGTCTGCCAAATAATATGCGTCTACTTTGTCATCCACATAGTACAGTCCTCCCTGCTCACTTCACGTGTGAAGACCTCAAAAGGAAGTAGCATCTCAGTCAAGCATTTGACGAGGTCCCATTGGGCCATCTCAACTCTCATGCCTTTCACAGTAGGATCCCCTGACCTTTTCATGACATAAGCATTAAGTGGTATGTACTGCTCAAACAGACGCTCAAGCATGTAATACGTTGAGTTCCAACGTGTTGGCACCTCCTGGATGAGTGCTGTGACTGGCATTTTATGCTCACGTTGAATGACCCTCAGCTGCTTCCGGGCTTTAAAAGAATGGTTGAAATGTGTGCATATTCTTCTGCAGGTGGTCAGTAAGCTGCTGACTTTGCTTTCATTTTTCAGAAAGTCTTGAACAACAATGTTAATGCAGTGTGCCAAACATGGGACCCTGAAATAGCCACCATCTATCATGGCCCTAACTACATTACTGCCATTGTCCGTGGCAACAAAACCAATGGTAAGCCCTCTTGGTCGCAGCCACTCAAACACCTTGCTGTTAAACTCATCCAAAATGTTTGCAGCAGTATGAGATTTCTCCATAGCAAACATGGATACAGTTGCATGCTTGCGAGTGTCTTTAAAAATCTCAGCGGTCTCAACAAGACCGTCAGATATCTTATCTTTAACACCCGAAAAAGAGACCCAGTGTGCAGTGATGCACATGTAATCAGTGGCTTGGCAACTGCTCCACATGTCTGTTGTCAGGTGTATACTCTGAAAAGCACTCTGTTTTAAGGCTTTTCCAAGCAATTCCAGCACGTCGTGATGAAGTGCTGGAACAGCAACTCTTGCGAAATAGTAGCGGCTGGGATCTTTCCATTTTGGGCAGATGGTTATCACAAATTCAAGAAAACCCACCCCTTCAACGAATGAAAAAGGGAGAAGGTCCAGTGCTAACATTTTAGCCAGCTTCGCATTGTACAAATGTGCTATTGGGTGGTTGCGTTCGTACTGCCCCTCCGGCCTACTAAATATGCTAAGAATAGTAGGCTGCATGGTATTACTTCCTGTGGTCAACGTCGCACTTTTTGGGCCAGCAGTACTCCTTGGTGTCTCAGGCTGACTCTTACTCTTGTGCCAATGAGATGTGGCTGAGGATGTGGGCGTTACCACTGCAGTGCTGGGGACAGGGCTACTTTGTGTACCACTAGCACAGAGAATGTCTTCCTCTTCTTCCTGTTCCACCGTGAGCGGACTTTCTACTCGTTTATGCCCAACAGCAATGGTTTCAGTTTTTTTCATGCGACTAAGGTGCTCCTCCCACTGGATTGCGTGGTGTTTTTTCAGATGGGTCCTTTGGCCTCCGGGACCATAGTTTGTACCAAGCTTACCACGACTAACAGAGGTATGACAAACGGAGCATATAGCAATGTTCTCCTCCTTTCCGCTAACAGTAAAGAAGTCTCACACTGGGGAGCTTAACTTTTGTCTCCTGCTGGAGGTGCCACTCCCACTTCCAATCCCGGATGAACTGGAGGGTGTGTGTTGAATTTGACTCTGTGCAGTACCACTACCTACTTCTGCTGAGGTGGTGCTTGTGCTGGATGTAGGACGCTGCCGGCCCTTTGCTAATGTAAATATGCAAGCTGGAGGTCGTGTTGGTGTTACCTGTGTCGGAGGTATGCGTGCTACATCCCTCGCAGCCATTTTGGATAGTGTAAAAATGTTGGTCTCCATCTCCTCAGGCCCGGGAGTGATGTTCGTGATGACTGGCTCACCACCATCATCATCATCATCCTCCTGCTCTTCTACATCAACCTCCATAAGTGTAAGGCTTTCTGGAACCTTCCTTTTCCCATGCCTGCTCTTGTGACGTGTTTTCCTCTCAGACTCAGTTTGTGGCTTCCAAGTGGCATCTAGATCATCAGAAGGGGGGCTTGGTGAAGAACTTGATGTACTAACCCTCCTTTTCATTGCTGGGGATTTGGAAGCCCATGAATCTTCTGAAGGAGTGGCTTCCTCTTCTTCCTCTGCATGAGGCTCAATTTCCTGAACTGCCCCTACTTCGGGAGGAACTACAGGTACTATTGCAGGCGGTGGTTGCGGCTGTTGACCACTTATCTGCTGTGTTCCCTCCTGCGTTGATTGTGTACTACTTTGAGATAGCGATAAGTTTAGTTCATGCTCAACATCACTGCTTTCCACCATAAGGCTGGCTACCTCTTCCACATTCATCTGCTTGGGCCTGGGTTGGTGGGTTGGGCCCACTGATGTGGAGGTGCTGCCCCCAGCTTGGCCCCTGACAACGCTGCTGCAGGCGTCATTTTTGGTGTTCCAAAAAAGGTTTTGGGAGGCACACCAGACTTAAGTAACACTTCCTTCTTCTTCTGTTCCTTCTTCTCCATGGCAACTTTCTTGGTCCCCGAGGACCTGCTACCTGCTTTCTTTGGGGGCATCTTCTTCAGATGTCAAAACAGCACTCAGTTGCACAAGTTACAGAGATGCCTGGTCAGGTCACTCACACGTCACGTCGTGTACAGAAGCAGGACGTCGGTCTGGCACCACAACGGTCGATGATGATGACACACCTCCTCTGTCTTTTGTGCACCTAAAAGCAAAAAAGCCAGAAGAACATCAGTCAAAAGATCAATAATATATTATATAACTTCTTAGTGTCTGGTGGGTGGTCACAATTATTAAATTTTATGAAGTCAGTGAACAACAACAGTATCGCCTGCCATTAAAGAGACTGACAAGGCCAGGGATCCTGGTGTATTTGTATTGTGTACACTCAGGAAGAAGAATAGCAAAGAACAAAAACATAAATGTAGTCTAGCCTGTTTGCCCTAAATAAAAATGTGTGCATCTTATGGGATGGCTGCAGCATCAGGGAGCAACAACAACGAACATATACACATAAAAACTAAAGGCATGTATTTACAACACACAAAAAGTGAAATCTACCCCTGAAAAAAAGTAAAGGCCACATTTTACAATTCCATCCAAAGCCATACAAGATGTTGAAATTTAACGCACAACACAAAAACAGTTGTTTAAATTCCATGCACCCGTGATGATTGATGAGTAGTACCCCTGGGCCTACTGTACAACTAGGCCTCAAGCTTGGAGGCCTATGGAAAAAGCACAGTGGCTTGTACCACAAAATGGGCGCCACCACATGGCCAGGCCACTCACAAAAACAGGAAAAGGTCAGGAATACAAGACAGACAATGCAGGCCTATTGCAAAAGCACAATGCCTGCCTCCACAAAATGGCCGCCACACATGCTCAGGCCACCCACCACAATAATAACCAAAAAGTGATTGCAAAGGACAGGAACAGGAAGTTGTAGTCTCTGTGGGGCTTACTTCCTCTCTCAAAAATATTTTTAAAAAAATAAAAGCTTCTCTGTGCTCCAAAACTACAGCTGAATGACAACCTGAGGAGTTTTTTTTAGCAAAATGCACAAAATCAGCATTTTCGAGATGGATTTATGTTGCTCGCGAGATATTGTTTGCCAGATTGCAAATGCTGCGTGTTCGGGATCGCGAACTGTACAAAATGCTTTATAGCGTGCGCGAACACGCATATTGAGAGCGTGAAAATGTCGAAAACTGTAAGTCCGCATTGTCGCGCTGTGCAGAGTTACCGAAAGTACGCGAGCTGAATCCCTACGGTTACCTACTGGCTGAAAAGCCCTATTTATTTAACACACACCCAAAAACTGCTATTCCCACCCCAAAAAAAACCTTTTGCAATGAAACCCAAAGCCATACACGGTGTAAAAAAATAATTCAACACACAACACAAAATGTAAATTTAAATAATGCACCAAAGATTTGAGGATGACTACCTCTTGGCATACTGGCAGACTAGGCCACAAGCTTGGAACAGAATGGCAAAAGCAAGCACACTGCTTGGATGGCTCCACAAAATGGCTGCCACACACTCACAAAAACAAGAAATGGAAGACAGTCAATGTACGCCTATGGCAAAAGCACAATGCCTGCCTTCTTAAAATGGCCGCCACACACATGCTCAGGCCACCCACCACAATAATAACCAAAAAGTGATTACAAAGGACAGGAACAGGAAGTTAGGAAGTTGTAGTGTCTGTGAAACTTACTTACTCTCATAAAAAATATTTTAAACAAAATTAAAGCTTCTCCTTGCTCCAAAACTACAGCTGAATGACAACTGGAGGAGTTTTTTTAGCAAAATGCAAAAAATCAGCATTTTTGAGATGGATTTATGTTGCTCGCGAGATATTGTTTGCCAGATTGCAAATGCTGCGTGTTCGGGATCGCGAACTGTACAAAAATGCTTTATAGCGTGCGCGAACACGCATATTGAGAGAGCGAAAATGCCGAAAACTGTAAGTCCGCGTTGTCGCGCTGTGCAGAGTTACCGAAAGTACGCGAGCTGAATCCCTAGGGTTACCTACTGGCTGTAAAGCCCTATTTATTTAACACACACCCAAAAACTGCCATCCCACCCCAAAAAAAACCTTTTGCAATGAAACCCAAAGCCATACACAGTGTAAAAAAATAATTCAACACACAACACAAAATGTAAATTTAAATAATGCACCAAAGATTTGAGGATGACTACCTCTGGGCGTACTGGCAGACTAGGCCACAAGCTTGGAACAGAATGGCAAAAGCAAGCACACTGCTTGGATGGCTCCATAAAACGGCCGCCACACACCCACAACAACAAGAAATGGAAGACAGTCAATGTACGCCTATGGCAAAAGCACAATGCCTGCCTTCCTAAAATGGCCGCCACACACATGCTCAGGCCACCCACCAAAATAATAACCAAAAAGTGATTATAAAGGACAGGAACAGGAAGTTGTAGTGTCTGTGGAACTTACTTACTCTCATAAAAAATATTTAAAAAAAAATAAAAGCTTCTCCTTGCTCCAAAACTACAGCTGAATGACAACCTGAGGAGTTTTTTTAGCAAAATGCACAAAATCAGCGTTTTCGAGATGGATTTATGTTGCTCGCGAGATATTGTTTGCCAGATTGCAAATGCTGCGTGTTCGGGATCGCGAACTGTACAAAAATGCTTTATCGCGTGCGTGAACACGCATATTGAGAGCGCGAAAATGCCGGAAACTGTAAGTACGCGTTGCCACGCTGTGCAGAGTTACCGAAAGTACGCGAGCTGAATCCCTAGGGTTACCTACTGGCTGAAAAGCCCTATTTATTTAACACACACCCAAAAACTGCTATTCCACCCCAAAAAACACCTTTTGCAATAAAATCCAAAGCCATCCATGGTGTAAAAAAAAATCAACAGACAACACAAACTGTAAATTTAAATAACGCACCAAAGATTTGAGGCTGACTGACTCTGGGCCTACTGGCAGACTAGGCCACAAGCTTGGAACAGTCAATGTAAGCCTATGGCAAAAGCACAATGCCTGCCTTCACAAAATGGCCGCCACACACATGGCCAGGAGGACACAACAAGCATAAGCCAAGGGGAACAAAGAAAAGAAATGCAGGCCTTTATGGAAAAAGAAGCACACACTACTAAACTACCACCACAAAATTGCCACAAGCCACATGGGCACTCACAGTCACAACAGGCCATGGAAACAAATGAACTGAAGCAGGCCTATAATAGATGACGGGACAAAGGAGGCCTGCTAAACAACACAGCTTTAATCCAAAAATGAAAATCAACAGGGCTACGAAAGGATTGGAAAGAAGTTACACATCAAGCACACACATCCAACAAAGGTATTTCACACACACACACACACACACCAACAGTCAAATACACCACAGCCACATTTAGCATTTCAATCCTATGCCATCCATGCCCTACATGATGTTGAAAATTCTACAGACACCACGAAACATGGACCTATGGGTCCCTACTGGCAGAAATTGCAGAGAAAAACAACTAGGCCCCTATTGAAAGTATAGGCCACCCGCCACAACAATAATTTTAAAAAACAATGAAAATCCCAGAAAAATGTAGGTGCAAACAAGCCCCAATGAAACAAACACACAAATTCTCCAACTTAATTGTAGTAAATTAAATCTCAAATCAAAAAGTCCTCAAATAAATCCAATCCAATGGTATGATGCAGCAGACAGACACAAAAAGTGAACCTTCCAGCTCCAAATCCAATTGAAAGTGAACAGCACATGCACAAAGCACTGGGAGGAGCCTGCTGGACAGGAACAGGAAGTTGTAGACTCAGGGGTACTTCCTTCCTCTTGAAAAAAAGAGTTAAAAAAATTAAAGGACTCCTCCTTACACAAAAGATTACAGCAAAATCACAATCTGAGGAGTTTTTCTGAGCAAAATGATCATTTTAGAGAAGGTTTTATGAAGCTCGTGAGATATTCTTCGCCAGATTGTAGTTTTTGCATGTTCGGGATCGCGATCTTACCAAGACAGCCTCCGGAAGTCAGCTCGCGCGCCCGAATGACGTGTTTGCGATCGCACACTCTCGCGGGCTTGGGCAGCCATATTACAAATCTCGTGGCGCTCGCGAACGGAAACGGACAGAAAAGCAAGTTGGCGATCGCAGAATCACGGTAAGACGTTACCGCGCGCGCGAGAAAGAATATTGAGCGCGCGAGGAAGAAAAAGTACTACGCTACGCGCTAGATTGCGTAGCAATATGCAACTTCGCGCTCTACGCGAATCGCGAAGTTGCCTAGTCTTCGCAAGCTCCGCGAACGGAGCGTAGTTCAATGCCTAGGCTTAGTAACTTGGTGATATATTTCTTTCTGTTCAGTATTCAGTTGTTCTTCTAAGTTTTTCAAATCAATATTGTCCTGTTGTGCATGTTGCATCACCGTTTCCCCTTCACTCATTGCTATTGCCGCTTCATTTTCAAGTATGGCTTCTCTTAGTGGATCTTGACTTTGTGCAGCAGAACTCTGACTATCTTGAGAACTATCTCTAGCTATTTCAGCTGCAATAGTACTTTCTTGATTAATCTCTTCATTCAACATTTGGAGATAATTTGGAAAAATTGTACATTCAATGATATCTTTACATGCATTGAAAGAATCTTCATAGCAGTCAAAATCTCCAAGTAATTCCATTTCACTCCGCCAAGGTTTGAAGAGTTGCAGAAGAGCTAAATAGAAACACTCCCTTTTATCTGGAGTATCATAACTTAGTTTCCTGTGATTAATCAAATTTCCTTTGGCATGTTTTACCAAACATCCTTCAGATCCAATTACAGCATATTTTCCGTAACATTTTTTTTAAAGCTGTGATGTTGCAGTACTTCATATAGACATATATTTTCCAGGTGTGGACTTCTATTTGGATAGTACATATCCAACATATTTGTTTTAAGAATATTTGTACTTTCTGGATCATTCAATGCTAGGTATTCAATTTCTTGTACAGATTTCAAAACTCGATTTCGTGTTGCAGCAAGACCTAGACTTATCCAGATGATTCATCTTGACTTTGAATATAAACTTGCAGATGTCAATTGATCTGAACATTTGTATGATCTAATTTCTCGATGTGAAAGCATCTTCAAGCTGAAGCTATACAATGTTTTGCTAAGTGTCTTCTCTTGTGAAATGTCTTCCCACATTTATTTCAATTCTGTCTTCTCAGATTTTGTAATATATGATGTAACATAGCGAGCAACAGCAATTGAGTTATCTGCACCATATGGTATATCCATATTTGCATTCCACATCATCAAACTCACTGGATTGTAATCATTAATGTACTTTGATTCTTCAGTTTTTTTTATATTATAAGTATTTTGGGGTGATTTTCAAGGGATAGTATGCCTCACTGCTGACATAAAACTGTTTACTCTTCCTTTGGAAATTACTGGACGTGGAAAAGCAAATCGACATTTTGTGTAAATTTTTTCCTTTGACTTGTATTTCCTTCGACAATATGTTCCACATCAATGATTTTGCAACCGTAAAACTTGCTGTCTCAAGTTGTTTCCTGCTGTTTCTTTTGGTATGGTACAGGTAACATATTGTTCAATAAAAGACAGAACAGTCTCATCACTGTCAGTTCCAAATTTTGGTGCATTCTTGACCCATAACAACATATGAATATGAGGTGCACCTCTAGCTTGATATTCCCTTCTCCAAAAGAAATCAATAACTTCGCCAATAGGTGGATTCTTTTTATTACACATAAAAGACATCATAGCTTCAAACCTATGATTAAAATATCTGCACACATTTACAGGATCCAGAGAACACAGTTCTCCAGCTGTCTTCAATTCAATATTCTCTATATTTGAATTTGCTGGTCGTAGAAAATCTAGTAAATCATCCCATGGGTACTCAGCACAACTAAGTGTAAAAAACTACGTAGGGGTTCCTAAATTCCTTAACATACTTTTCAGTTCCCCATGACATCAATACCAATATTCATTAGTGCCTCGTTGACATGCCATCAAATTAATTAACTGTGTTTCTAATTGTTTGTCTCTTTCTTCAACTTTGTTCATGAATTGCTTTGCAGAAACATCCGAAAAATGAATCCCTGTTTTTATATGGGATTCACTTCATATGAAAGTGCAGAAAGAGAGATGGCAGGACTGCATAGATATTACTCAGGGGATTGTAGCAGTGCATGTGTTAGTGACTGGGTCATTGGATAAGTACATGGGTAGTGACAGAATGATTAGACTGCTGCAAGGAGAGTGTATGGTGAATTTATAGGTGCTTGTGTTTTGGCGACGTGATTGGATAAGTACATGATGCTGGATGGGTGATTGGAGGAGTGCATGGGTAGTGACAGGGGGATTACTGGACTGCATGCGTACTACCTGGGTAATTGGAGGAGTAAATCAGTAGTGTGTACCTGGTTAGACGTCTGCATGGATAGCGCACAGATGATTATACCAGTGCATGTGTTAGTGCCTGGGTCATTGCATGAGTACATAGGTAGTGACTGGATGATTACAGTGCTGCAAACAGAGTGCATGGTGAATTTATAAGTGCTGCAGTATTGGCAGACTGAATGGATAAGTACATGGTGTGAATGGGTGATTGGAGGAGAGCATTGGGACTGCCAGGGGGATTGCTGGACTGCACAGGTACTACCTGGATAATTGGAGGAATGAATCAGTAGTATGTAGCTGGTTAGAGGTCTGCATGGATAGTGCACAGAGGATTGTCGTAGTGCACATGTTAGTTTCTGCGTCATTGCATGAGTACGTAAGTAGTGACTGGTGAATTTATAAATGCTTGGGTATTGTCCGAGTGATTGAATAAGTACATGGTGCTGGATGGGTGATTGGAGGAGTGCAAGGATACTGACAGGACGATGGCTGCACTGCAAGAGTAGTGCTTAGGGTATTGTAGCAGTGCATGAGTTTGTGCTACTGCTTTATTATTTTACAACTACTTTTAATGTTACACCTAGCCAAATACAAAGCAGGAACCATTCACATTTCTCTGCTATAAGTCTCACCATATTCCTAAAACATGCATGGATATCTCTGTACCACAACACTATGTACACCTCAAAAGATTCACAGAACAAACTTCAAATTAGAACCAAACACCAAAAATGATGTGGCATACTTCAAGTGTACCTCTCTAGAGACTTATAAAACTAGTCTAATCAGAAATACCTTAACTCAACATATGCAAGTAGACACATACTTCACACACAACTCCATGCACACCTTTAAACTTGACAAACTGCACTTCCAATTTGAAAGCAACACCTAAACTTATGCGGTATACTACAAATGTACATATGTTTGGAGAAGTCTAAGTGCACTACCTAAGTGATCGGAGGAGAGCATAGATAGACAGGGTGATTGCAGGAGTGCAACGGTAGTGTCTGGGTGATTACATGACTGCATAGGTAGGGCCTACATGATTTTGAAAGGGCATCAGCACTGGCTAAATGATTGGAAAAGTGCATTGATCCTGACTAACCCTGGGCGTAGTTTGCATAGTGGTGCTATGCTACGCTATGCGAAGTGCACTTTGCACTACACGAGCTATGCGTAGCTACGCGAACTGCGTAGTGCAGTACGGAAAATGCTGTTCGCACTGATTGCACAGTGCCGAATGCTTGTCCGCACTGTGCAATCATTTCAAACGGCATCTTGCCCAGTGCAAGCGGTTGTTTTCTGCCGCGCTAGTAAATTTGTACTCTAGCGGCAGCTTTCTCAACGCGGACTGGTAGTTTCTCATCGCGAGCGGTAGCGAGCATACGCAACCACTCGCAATGAGAAACCTGACCTCCCCGCATTGAGAATCTCAACCGGGAGGTTTATTTTCCATGCTCGGGATCGGCAACTGGATGTTGCTGATCGCGAATGAGGAAAAAGTCTCGCCGGGATGTCATTTTGCTCGCTCGCGGGCGTAGCGCGTAGTAGCACAAACTACGCGAGCATAGCATAGTACTACGCCCAGGGTTAATCCTGACAGTGTGATTACAGCAGTACAACGATAGTGCTTGAGTGATTGAACCAGTGTTTAACTAATGCATTGATTAATCTATGACTGCATAAGTATGTCTGGAGGATAACACAAGTACATACGTAATGCCTAGTGATTCCATGAGTGCTAGGGTAATGTCTGGGAGATTTCAGCAGTACATACAAAGTGTGTGAGTGATAATATCTCTACAAACATACCTCACACCTCACTTTTGTGCTGCTGCTTCACCATTTTACAACTACTTATAATGTTAGACCTAACCAAATCGAAAGCAGGAACCGTTCACATGTCTCTGCTACAAACATTTCTACATTTAATAAAATATGTCAAATTTCAAAGTTCATAATACACCTCACAAATTTATAACTCACTTTTCAAATTGATTTGTATATTAGGAAGTATCATAAACTCAGAAAAGATTTTCTTATGCACACAATCAATATGTATAGCACTTCTCTCAGCAAAGCAAAACTAAAAATGGCAACGTTTCCCTCTCTATCTCCACACATATACATGTAAATAACAAATCACATTGCTTCCCAGATTATTTCAAATTCTAAAACACATTTCTATTGTTTACACATATCAACCCTTGCCAACTGACTTCTAACTGAACCCAAACTGCTTCTGGAATTTTTTGAAGTCGCGACTCCACCGAGCTCCAAATGCGATGGCACCGCAAATCCATACGGGAGTTCCAAAACATATTACAAATAATGTTACCACTTTTTTTAATACCACACCACTTCTAAATATACAACTGAATTGGAAAATCTCACTGCAATAACATATTACTTTAATATTTGTAACAAATTCACATTTTAATGCCACAGTTAACTTTCAACCCTACCCCCATTCTGCTTTATACCTGTTTCCATAGTAACACTTCATGGAACACTCAACTGAACTCACAGGTCACAAGTTCAGCATATTTTAAAGTTCACAATACAATGTTGCAAATACAAACAGCAGGTGTGGTTGACTTTACAAAATATGAGCTTATTCTATCTACTGTACCTTTCCAACATTTTTTACTAACCAATAAGAAACATGCTATTTAAGGACAGAAACAGGCACCCTATATTTCACTGTACAATGTTCTTACACAATCAATCATTACTCTTCTTTTTCAAAAACTGCATCTTATCCACCATTGTAGATACCTCTCATTCTAGCAACTGCCTACTTCAGCTACAGCCATCTTTTCAGGGCATCCAGACTTCCCTTGAAGATGCTTAAAGTGTGGATTGTGGGACACAGCTATCTTTTCTGGTGCAAAAGGTATGCTGAACACAGAGGTATTGACAAAGATCTAGCTTTACTAAATGTGAACATTAAATGGATTGGACAAAGAGGATTAAAGTGGCACCAATTAATGCCTTTGGTTAACCCCTTCCCCGCTCATGACGGAACCGCTCCGTCATGAGCCACGGTTGCCGTGTGCTCATGACGGAACGGTTCCGTCATGACACGACCGTTGGCGGCCGCTCCACCCACGCGGCGCTGTTTCCCCGCCTGTGCGAGGGGACAACGCAACTGGGCGGAGTCATGACGGAACCGTTCCGTCATGAGCACAGCTCAACTGTGGCTCATGACGGAGCGGCTCCGTCATGAGCACCGGGCCACCGCGCTGCCCCCCCGCACCCCCCAGCGCCGCGGCGGAATTCCCGCCGCGGCGAAGGGGTTAAAACCTTTTTACATCTCTAACCCCCTAACCTCATGATTGTCCACTGTGGTGGCAATGACCTAAGCACATTTACTGGGGTAGGACTGGAAATGCTAATGGAGGACACCTTTGCAGAATTTATGTTTCTTTTCCCCCAAATTGTCTTTGTACACTCTAACATGTGCCAAAGACAGAAATGGAAGTGGTCCAATCAATTATGTCCACAAATTGAGAAAGCTAGAAACAATGTCAATAAAGCTGTTTCTGCTTATCTCAGAGACCATAGGATGGGCTCCATATACAAAAACAATCTGCGTTTGAATATGGATGGCATCTACAGGAGTGATGGTGTACATTTCACAGACCTAAGGCTCTGCATCAGCACTTACATGTAGCTACAAACATCTCCCAATAAAAACAAGGGCTCTTTTTAGAGCCACCCAATAACCCAACATATAACCTAGCTTTACAATAAAAAAAAATTATTTATGCATGGAGTTGCACACCCATTGCGTTCACACTAAGGGGCCGAGCTGAGAGCCGTGCACCCATCGCGTTCAGACTAGGGGCCGCGCTGAGAGCTGTGCACCCATCGCATTCATGCTACAGAACCGCGCACCCATTGCGTTCACACTAGGGGGCCACACTGAGAGCCGCGCACCCTTCGTGTTCACACTAGGGCCCGCTCACCCTTCATGTTCACACTAGGGGGTGGTGCTGAAAGCCAAGCTAGGGTCGCCACCCCCAATGTTTTTGAAAAAAAATATAAAAACGTTCACTTTCATTAATTTACATTTGCCTCGTGGACCACATCCCCCGACGCATGCCCACATCTCCATATTTCTTATTTTTATATAAAAAGGGGAGGTGGGTCATGTGCCCCCATCCCAGGCCACTTCTGGCCCCAGGGACCACATCCCCCGGGGTCTCGCTTCTCTGTTGGGGACCGTGGGGGGAGCCCCAATGCCCCCACGGTCCCAGCCGGCTCCCCGCCTCCTGCGGGAGCCAGAATTGCTTTTGGGCAAGAGGAGCTGCTAATATACAGCTCCCCTTGCCCAAAAGCAATCCTTCTTTGCTTCATTGAATCAAGAGCAGGTTTTCCTCCTCTCGCTTCAACGAAGCAAACCAGGTTTTGCTATAACAGGGCGGGAGACGTGCTTCCTCCCTGTCATAGCAAACAACAATGTCCTGGGGGTGGGCTCCCTGGGACATTGCAGGAGCCGGCCCTGGGGGGTGGCGGTCCCCAGGGCCAGCAAGGGCTACAGCCAGGGGGCCACGCGGCCCCCCTCCCTGTATTTTCAAAGCAGTGATGTTCCCGGGGCTTCGGGGAGCCCGCGAAGCTCCCCCTGCATATTTAATGAAAGCCTGGAGTGGCGATCCCCAGGGCTTGGGGGGCCCTCGGAGGCCCCCCAATAATTACAAAACAAGCCCGGGGATGTGACGGTCCCTGTGGCTGCGGAGGACCTGCAGGCCCCCGCAATATAATTATAGGATTGCCCCTAGAACCTGGCTCACCTGGGGACTCATTTAAATGAAGTGGGGGAGCACCCGCTTAATTTATTTTTGTTTTTTTAAATTCTTCTGGATTTGCACACCCAGCGCGCATTCGGACGTTTAATTTTTTTTTTTTTTTACATATTATATCATTCATGACACGGTCAGTGACATCACTGATGACATCACTGATGACATCTCAAATGACATCACTGATGACATCACTGTTGACATCATTCATGTGAAAATCTGATGCACCTCCTCACACTCTAATATAACCTTTGATACACCCACTGTAAAATGCAGACTGCCATTTTCGAAACCATTGACACACAAATACCAGTTACTACATACGCACTCACTGATTCATAGGTCTACACACACATCCACTCATTCACCCATACAATCACTCATACATGCAGTCACTCATCAATACAACACTATCATAAGCACTCATACACCTATACAGACACTCACACACCGCCACTCATCCATGGAGTTACTCACACACCTAGACAGTCATGCAAATAATCAATCAAACTCCCATTTACTCATCTATACAGTTATACACACACCACCTCACTTATTCATACAGATACTAACGCATACTTACTCTCTTATACAATCACTGATACAAGTGCACACTCATCCATACAGCCACTCTTACAATCACTAACTCTCATGTATAGACATTTATATACTCCAACTCTCACATACACTGCATTTTACATATGTAGTTACTTGGACATATACCACTGAGACATCCATTCACTCACCAACACACCCATACACACACTCACCCACCCATACAGCTGTTTCCACATGTACTTGTGAACCCATACACCCAGTGAATCAACCACTCACAGATCTATACGCAGAGTCACACACCTCCCACCCACCCACCCACAAACTCAGTCTCCCATACAAATACTCAGGCAACAAATCAATAACCCATATAGACACTCATGTAGCTAGTGACCAACCCATGCAGTAGCTTGCACAACAGCATACAGACTGATACAGACATTCACACAGTCTAGTCGCTAACCCATGTATTCAGTAAGTCACATTTAATCACTCACTTATACAGTCAGTCACGCACATACTAAAGCCTTCATCCAGACACTTATACACCCACTCATTCTTCAATACACCTTGGCAAATATATAAAACATATTTAAACTTTACAGAAACACAGAGTCACTGGATGATGTCATCAGTGATGTCATTAGTGATGCCATTTGAGATGTCATCAGTGATGTCACTGACCATGTCATGAATGATGTAATATGGAACATCATCAGCAGTGCATTGCGGGGGCGCAAGTTATAGTTAGCTGAACTAACTATAATGGCTGAATTTCTATGGTTTTGTACAAGTGAAATGTCCAACTAACTATAAGGTCCCTGAAACGTATGTTTTTTTCAGTGAATTTCCAAGGATTTTGAAATGCTAATTTCTAACTATAACATTCCTGAAACCTATGTTTTTTTAAGTGAATATATATCTATATATATCTATAAATGTGTATATATATATATGTATATATATATATATATTATATATATATATATATTATCTACTGGCGGTCGCCAGTAGATAGTTATAGTTAGGACCGTGTTTCCATAGGAAATCTGAAAATTCTATTTTGAATAACTTTGGCGCCGGTTGACGAATCCTCGCGAAATTTTGAAACCTAATGGGGCGCACTGCTCAGCTTCTACCCTGAAAGTCTCGGGGTGATTCGTCAAGCGGGGGCTGAGAAAAAAGGGGGGTCCCAAAATGCGTTTTCCCATGCATTTTCCCATAGGACCTTTAGTCGAAGGTACATATATAAAAAATATAATAAAGCATACATAACTTAGCATTTAAAAAACCTTACAAATTCACTTAAAAAACCATAGGTTTCACACATGGTATAGTTAGGAATTAGCATTTAAAAAACCTTGCAAATTCACTTAAAAAACCATAGGTTTCACACATGTTATAGTTAGCTGGACATTTCACTCGTAAAAAAACATTGAAATTCCACCGTTATAGTTAGTTCAGATAACTATAACTCGCGCGACCGCCACTCTATCACAAGGATGATGTCATCAGTGATGTCATGAGTGATGCCACTGACCATGTCAAGAGTGATGTAATATGTGACGTCATCAGCAGTGGATTGCGGGCGCGCGAGTTATAGTTATCTGAACTAACTATAACGGTGGAATTTCAATGGTTTTTTACTAGTGAAATGTCCAGCTAACTATAACATGTGTGAAACCTATGGTTTTTTTAAGTGAATATATATATATATATTCACAGAAAAAAACATAGGTTTCAGGGGTGTTATAGTTAGCTGGCAATTTCACTCATCCAAAACCATAGAAATTCCTCAGTTATAGTTAGTTCTGCTAACTATACCTCGCGCGCCCGCAATGCTGATGATGTCATATATTGCATCATTCATGACATGGTCAGTGACTTCACTGATGACATCACTGATGACATCTCAAATGACATCACTGATGACTGATGACATCATCCAGTGAATGTTGTTTAGTTTGAAATTTAACCCCTTCAGTGCCCGCCCCTTTCCCCGCCCTGTGCCGGGCGTTTCATTAGCGGGCGGGGTTTGTGACGAGCTGGTCTCGTCATGGGCACAGCGCAACCGCGGCCCATGACGAGACCAGCTCGTCACGGGCATTGAAGAGGTTAAATATATATTATATATATATCAATCTGTATTGAAGATTGAGTTGATATATAACTGTCTGGATGGAGGATTTAGTAGCTGTCTGACTGTCTGTTTAAGTGAGTAACAAAAGTGTCTCACTTAATACATGGATTAGTAACTAAACTATGTGAATGTGTGCAGCACTGTCTCTGTTGTTGTATAACATGCTGCATCAGTTGGTCACTAACTACATGAGTGTGTATTGATTAGGTGGGTGAGTATTTGTATGGGACACTGAGTTTGTGTGTGGTTGGATGGGGTGTATGTAACTCTATGCATAGACGTATGACTGGTTGATTGACTAGGTGTATAGGTTTAAGAGTGCATGTGGAAACAGTTGATTGGGTGACTGAGTGTATTTATTTGTGTGTTGGTGAGCGAATATATGTTTTAGTTGTCCATCTTCAACAAAGTAAAAAAATAAAAGGCATGGTATGTGAGAGTTGGTGTATATAAATAAATATGTGTAATTGTCAGTGATTGTGAGAGTAACTATATGAATGAGTGTATAATTGTAATGGTGACTTTTTTAACATATTAACTATGAGTTACTATGTGTTTGAATAAATGAAGTGTTGTTGGATAATTGTGTAAGTGAGTAAATGTAAGTGTGATTAATTTTGTTCATGAGTGAGTAGAATGACTGCATAACCGACTAAGATGACTGCTGATGTGTCAATGTCTATATATGTGTACTATAAGTGCATTTGATAGTGTTCTATTAATTAGTGACTGCATGTATAAATGATTCTGTTGTTGAATGGGTAGTTGTGTGTGTAGACTTAGGAATCAGTGAGTGGGTATGTAATAACTGGTATTGGTGTGTCAATGGTTTCAAATATGGTACTCTGTATTTAACAGTGAGTGATGAAAGGTTATACTAGTGTATGATGAGGTGTATCAGATTGTCACGTGGATGATGTCATCAGTGATGTCATTTGAGATGTCATCAGTGATGTCATCAGTAATGTCACTGACCATGTCATGAATGATGCAATATGTGACATCATCAGCAGTGCATTGCGGGGGCGCGAGTTGTAGTTAGCAGAACTAACTATAACGGAGGAATTTCTATGGTTTTGTACTAGTGAAATTGCCAGCTAGGTATAACACCCCTGAAACCTATGTTTTTTTCTGTGAATTTCTAAGGTTTTTTAAATGCTAATTTCTAACTATAACGTCTCTGAAACCTATGGTTTTTTCAGTGAATTTCAAAGCTTTTTTAAATGCTAATTTCTAACTATAATGTCTCTGAAACCTATGCTTTTTTTCAGTGAATTTCAAAGGTTTTTTAAATGCTAATTATTAAGTGTGATAGTAGTTATACCTATTTTTTTGTACTGATTTTCTACAGTTTTTTAACTGTTTATTTATAAATATTTTATTCATTAAATAACATTATATATGTTTCTGAAAATTGCACAAAATTTTTTTTACAAAAAAATTCAAACTGAAATATTGATTAATTTTCTTGTTTTCATTTTTTATTTTAATATATTATTATTATTATTTTCTTTAAAAAAAACAATTTTTTTTTCGGAGTCGCACACTCAAAGCGTACACATCACGGTGAGTGTGTGCATTCTAGCGGCCATTTTAGAAAAGTCGTGAAGGATCTACGTACGGTGTGCGACGGCTGCATATTTTTAAGTTACATCATACACATTTATTATTACGTGATGTGCGCTTTTGGTATGCGACCAGTCCGCGACTCCTGTACCATTTGCGACACATGCGCAATACGGTACGAGATGCTTGTGCGGTTGCGTGATGTCATATACGTGCTGGGGCGCGCTGGGTGCGCGACTCCTGCAAAAATAGTTGATGTTCCAAAATGATATGTATGTGTCTTTATTATACATATTAGGGCAAGAGATTATCTAAGATATTCATAAAAATAATATATTTGCACTTATAATAAACTTATATTATTTTTAAATATATTTTTGCGAAGTCAGGTGTTTGCATCGTGAGTGCAGAGAACCAGGTCAGCAGAGCTGTTGTAGAGCCAGAGAAACAAGGTCAGCAGAGCAGTTGTAGAGCCAGAGAACCAGGTCAGCAGAGCTGCTCTAGAGCCTAAGAAGCAGGTCAGCAGAGCTGCTCTAGAACCAGAGACCCAGGTCAGCAGAGCTGCTCTAGAGCCATAGAACCAGGTCCGCAGAGCTGCCCTAGAGGCAGAGAACCAGGTCATCAGAACTGCTTTGAGCCAGAGAACCAGGTCAACAGAGCTCTTTAGAGGGAGAGAACCAGGTCAGCAGAGCTGCTTTAGAGCCAGAGAACCAGGTCAGCATAGCTGCTCTAGAGCCAGAGAACCAGGTTAGCAGAGCTGCTTTAGAGCCAGAGAACGAGGTCAGCAGAGCTGCTTTAGAGCCATAGAACCAGGTCAGCAGAGGTGCTTTAGAGCCAGAGAACCAGGTCAGCAGAGATGCTCTAGAGGCAGTGAACCAGGTCAGCAGAGCTACTTTAGAGGGAGAGAACTAGGTCAGCAGAGCTGCTTTAGAGCCAGAGAACCAGGTCAACAGAGCTGTTCTAGAGCCAGAGAAACCAGGTCAGCAGAGCTGATTTAGAGGGAGAGAAGCAGGTCAGCAGAGCTGCTTTAGAGCCAGGGAACCAGGTCAGCAGAGCTGCTTTGGAGCCAGAGAAACAGGTCAGCAGAGCTGCTTTAGAGCCATAGAACCAGGTCAGAAGAGCTGCACTAGAGGCAGAGAACCAGGTCAGTAGAGCTGATTTAGAGGGAGAAAACCAGGTCAGCAGAGCTGCTTTAGAGCCAGAGAACCAGGTCAGCAAAGCTGCATTAGAGCCAGAGAACCAGGTCAGCAGAGCTGCTCTAGAGCCTAAGAACTGGATCAGCAGAGCTGCTCTAGAGCCAGAGAACCAGGTCAACAGAGCTGCTCTAGAGCCAGAGAAACCAGGTCAGCAGAGCTGCTTTAGAGCCAGAGAACCAGGTCAGCAAAGCTGCATTAGAGCCAGAGAACCAGGTCAGCAGAGCTGCTCTAGAGCCTAAGAACTGGATCAGCAGAGCTGCTTTAGAGCCAGAGAACCAGGTCAGCAGAGCTGCTCTATAGCCTAAGAACCAGGTCAGTAGAGCTGCTCTAGAGCCAGAGAACCAGGTCAGCAGAGCTGCTTTAGAGCCAGAGAACCAGGTCAGCAAAGCTGCTCTATAACCTAAGAACCATGTCAGTAGAGCTGCTCTAGAGCCAGAGAACCAGGTCAGCAGAGCTGCTCTAGAGGGAGAGAACCAGGTCAGCAGAGCTGCTCTAGAGCCAGAGAAACCAGGTCAGCAGAGCTGATTTAGAGGGAGAGAAGCAGGTCAGCAGAGCTGCTTTAGAGCCAGAGAACCAGGTCAGCAGAGCTGCTTTGGAGCCAGAGAAACAGGTCAGCAGAGCTGCTTTAGAGCCATAGAACCAGGTCAGAAGAGCTGCACTAGAGGCAGAGAACCAGGTCAGTAGAGCTGATTTAGAGGGAGAAAACCAGGTCAGCAGAGCTGCTTTAGAGCCAGAGAACCAGGTCAGCAAAGCTGCATTAGAGCCAGAGAACCAGGTCAGCAGAGCTGCTCTAGAGCCTAAGAACTGGATCAGCAGAGCTGCTCTAGAGCCAGAGAACCAGGTCAACAGAGCTGCTCTAGAGCCAGAGAAACCAGGTCAGCAGAGCTGCTTTAGAGCCAGAGAACCAGGTCAGCAAAGCTGCATTAGAGCCAGAGAACCAGGTCAGCAGAGCTGCTCTAGAGCCTAAGAACTGGATCAGCAGAGCTGCTCTAGAGCCAGAGAACCAGGTCAGCAGAGCTGCTCTAGAGCCAGAGAAACCAGGTCAGTAGAGCTGCTCTAGAGCCAGAGAACCAGGTCAGCAGAGCTGCTTTAGAGCGAAGGAACGAGGTCAGCAGAGCTGCTTTAAAGGGAGAGAAACAGGTCAGCAGAGCTGCTTTAGAGCCAAGGGACCAGGTCAGCAGAGCTGTACTAGAGCCAGAGAACCAGGTCAGCAGAACTGCTTTAGAGCCATAGTAACGGGTCAGCACAGCTGCTTTAGAGCCAGAGAACCAGGTCAGCAGAGCTGTTGAAGAGCCAGAGAACCAGGTCAGCAGAGCTGCTCTAGAGCCTAAGAACTAGGTTAGCAGAGCTGCTCTAGAGCCAGAGAACCAGGTCAGCAGAGCTGTGTAGAGCCAGAGAAACCAGGTCAGCAGAGCAGCTTTAGTGGGAGGGAACTAGGTCAGCAGAGCTGCTTTAGAGCCAGAGAACCAGGTCAGCAGAGCTGCTCTAGAGCCAGAGAACCAAGTCAGCAGAGCTGCTTTAGAGCCATAGAACCAGGTCAGCAGAGCTTCTTTAGAACCAGAAAACCGGGTCAGCAGAGCTACTCTATAGCCTAAGAACCAGGTCAGCAGACCTGCTCTAGAGCCAGAGAAACAGGTCAGCAGAGCTGCTGTAGAGCCAGAGAACCAGGTCAGCAGAGCTGCTTTAGAGCCAGAGAACCAGGTCAGCAGAGCTGCTGTAGAGCCAGAGAAACCAGGTCAGTTGAGCTGCTTTAGAGCGAAGGAACGAGGTCAGCAGAGCTGCTTTAAAGGGAGAGAACCAGGTCAGCAGAGCTGCTTTAGAGCCAAGGGACCAGGTCAGCAGAGCTGCTTTAGAGCCAGAGAACCAGGTCAGCAGAACTGCTTTAGAGCCATGGAACAGGGTCAGCAGAGCTGATTTAGAGCCAGAGAACCAGGTCAGCAGAGCTGTTGTAGAGCCAGAGAACCAGGTTAGCAGAGCTGCTCTAGAGCCTAAGAACTAGGTCAGCAGAACTACTCTAGAGCCAGAGAACCAGCTCAGCAGAGCTGCTGTAGAGGCAGAGAAACAAGGTCAGCAGAGCTGCTTTAGAGGGAGAGAACGAGGTCAGCAGAGCTGCTTTAGAGCCTGAGAAGCAGGTCAGCAGAGCTGCTCTAGAGCCAGAGAACCAAGTCAGCAGAGCTGCTTTAGAGCCATAGAACCAGGTCAGCAGAGCTGCTCTAGAGCCAGAGAACCAGGTCAGCAGAGCTGCTCTATAGCCTAAGAACCAGGTCAGCAGAGCTGCTCTAGACCGAGAGAACCAGGTCAGCAGAGCTGCTCTAGAGGGAGAGAAACAGGTCAGCAGAGCTGCTCTAGAGCCAGAGAACCATGTCACTAGAGCTGCTTTAGAACCAGAGAACCAGGTCAGCAGAGCTGCTCTAGAGCCAAAGAACCAAGTCAGCAGATCTGCTTTAGAGCCATAGAACCAGGTCAGCAGAGCTGCTTTAGAGCCAGAGAACCAGGTCAGCAGAGCTGCTCTGTAGCCTAAGAACCAGGTCAGCAGAGCTGCTCTAGAGCCAGAGAACAAGGCCACAGCAGAGCTGCTGTAGAGCCAGAGAAACCAGGTCAGTAGATCTGCTTTAGAGGGAGAGAACCAGGTCAGCAGAGCTGCTCTAGATGGAGAGAACCAGGTCAGCAGAGATGCTCTAGAGCCAGAGACCAATGTCAGCAGAACTGCTTTAGAGCCATAGAACCGGGTCAGCAGAGCTGCTTTAGAGCCAAGGGACCAGGTCAGCAGAGCTGCACTAGAGCCAGAGAACCAGGTCAGCAGAACTGCTTTAGAGCCATAGAAACGGGCCAGCAGAGCTGCTTCAGAGCCAGAGAACCAGGTCAGCAGAGCTGCCCTAGAGCCTAAGAACTAGGTCAGCGGAGCTGCTCTAGAGCCAGAGAACCAGGTCAGCAGAGCTGTGTAGAGCCAGACAAACCAGGTCAGCAGAGCTGCTTTAGAGGGAGAGAACCAGGTCAGCAGAGCTGCTTTAGAGCCAGAGAACTAGGTCAGCAGAGCTGCTCTAGAGCCAGAGAACCAAGTCAGCAGAGCTGCTTTAGAGCCATAGAACCAGGTCAGCAGAGCTGCTTTAGAGCCAGAGAACCAGGTCAGCAGAGCTGCTCTATAGCCTAAGAACCAGGTCAGCAGAGCTGCTCTAGAGCCAGAGAACCAGGTCAGCAGAGCTGCTGTAGAGCCAGAGAAACCAGGATAGTAGAGCTGCCTTAGAGAGAGAGAACTAGGTCAGCATAGCTGTTCTAGAGGGAGAGAACCAGGTCAGCAGAGCTGCTCTAGAGCCAGACAACCAGGTCAGCAGAGCTGCTGTAGAGCCAGAGAAACCAGGTCAGTAGAGCTGCTTTAGAGGGAGAGAACCAGGTCAGCAGAGCTGCTCTAGACGGAGAGAACCAGGTCACCAGAGCTGCTCTAGAGCCAGAGAACCAGGTCAGCAGAGCTGATTTAGAGGGAGAGAAGCAGGTCAGAAGATCTGCTTTAGAGCCAGGGAACCAGGTCTGCAGAGCTGCTCAGGAGCCAGAGAACCAGGTCAACAGAGCTGCTTTAGAGCCATAGAACCAGGTCAGCAGTGCTGCTCTAGAGGCAGAGAACCCGGTCAGTAGAGCTGATTTAGAGGGAGAGAACCAGGTCAGCAGAGCTGCTTTAGAGCCAGAGAACCAGGTTAGCAGAGCTGCTTTACAGCCAGAGAACCAGGTCAGCAGAGCTACTCTAGAGCCTAATACCGGGTCAGCAGAGCTGCTCTAGAGCCAGAGAACCAGGTCAGCAGAGCTGCTGTAGAGCCAGAGAAACCAGGTCAGTAGAGCAGCTTTAGAGCGAAGAAACGAGGTCAACAGAGCTGCTTTAAAGGGAGAGAACCAGGTCAGCAGACCTGTTTAGAGCCAAGGGACCAGGTCAGCAGAGCTGCTCTGGAGCCAGAGAACCAGGTCAGCAGAACTGCTTTAGAGCCATAGAAACGTGTCAGCAGAGCTGCTTCAGAGCCAGAGAACCAGGTGAGCAGAGCTGTTGTAGAGCCAGAGAACCAGGTCAGCAGAGCTGCTCTAGAGCCTTAGAACTAGGTCAGCGGAGCTGCTCTAGAACCAGAGAACCAGGTCAGCAGAGCTGCTTTAGAGGGAGAGAAACAGGTCAGGAGAGCTGCTTTAGAGCCAGAGAACCAGGTCAGCAGAGCTGCTCTATAGACTAAGAACCAGGTCAGCAGAGCTGCTCTAGAGCCAGAGAACCAGGTAAGCAGAGCTGCTGTAGAGCCAGAGAAACCAGGATAGTAGAGCTGCTTTAGAGGGAGAGAACTAGGTCAGCATAGCTGTTCTAAAGGTGAGAGAACCAGGTCAGCAGAGCTGCTCTAGAGCCAGACAACCAGGTCAGCAGAGCTGCTGTAGAGCCAGAGAGACCAGGTCAGTAGAGCTGCTTTAGAGGGAGAGAACCAGGTCAGCAGAGCTGCTCTAGACGGAGAGAACCAGGTCACCAGAGCTGCTCTAGAGCCAGAGAACCAGGTCAGCAGAGCTGATTTAGAGGGAGAGAAGCAGGTCAGAAGATCTGTTTTAGAGCCAGAGAACCAGGTCTGCAGAGCGGCTTTAGAGCCATAGAACCAGGTCAGCAGAGCTGCTCTAGAGGCAGAGAACCCGGTCAGTAGAGCTGATTTAGAGGAAGAGAACCAGGTCAGCAGAGCTGCTTTAGAGCCAGAGAACCAGGTTAGCAGAGCTGCTTTACAGCCAGAGAACCAGGTCAGCAGAGCTGCTCTAGAGCCTAATACCGGTTCAGCAGTGCTGCTCTAGAGCCAGAGAACGAGGTCAGCAGAGCTGCTGTAGAGCCAGAGAAACCAGGCCAGTAGAGCTGCTTTAGAGTGAAGGAACGAGGTCAGCAGAGCTGCTTTAAAGGGAGAGAACCAGGTCAGCAGAGCTGCTTTAGAGCCAAGGGACCAGGTCAGCAGAGCTGCTCTGGAGCCAGAGAACCAGGTCAGCAGAACTGCTTTAGAGCCATAGAAACGGGTCAGCAGAGCTGCTTTAGAGCCAGAGAACCAGGTCAGCAGAGCTGTTGTAGAGCCAGAGAACCAGGTTAGTAGAGCTGCTCTTGAGCCTAAAAACTAGGTCAGCAGAGTTGCTCTAGAGCCAGAGAACCATGTCAGCAGAGCTGCTGTAGAGCCAGAGAAACAAGGTCAGCAGAGCTGCTTTAGAGGGAGAGAACCAGGTCAGCAGAGCTGCTTTAGAGCCAGAGAACCAGGTCAGCAGAGCTGCTCTAGAGCCAGAGAACCAAGTCAGCAGAGCTGCTTTAGAGCCATATAACCAGGTCAGCAGAGCTGCTTTAGAGCCAGAGAAACAGGTCAGCAGAGCTGCCTTAGAGCCAGAGAACCAGGTCAGTAGAGCTGCTCTAGAGGGAGAGAACCAGGTCAGCAGAGCTGCTCTGGAGCCAGAGAACCATTTAACTAGAGCTGCTTTAGAGCCAGAGAACCAGGTCAGCAGAGCTGCTCTAGAGCCAGAGAACCAAGTCAGCAGAGCTGCTTTAGAGCCATAGAACCAGGTCAGCAGAGCTGCTTTAGAGCCAGAGAACCAGGTCAGCAGAGCTGCTCTATAGCCTAAGAACCAGGTCAGCAGAGCTACTCTAGAGCCAGAGAACCAGGTCAGTAGAGCTGCTCTAGAGGGAGAGAACCAGGTCAGCAGAGCTGCTCTGGAGCCAGAGAACCATTTAACTAGAGCTGCTTTAGAGCCAGAGAACCAGGTCAGCAGAGCTGCTCTAGAGCCAGAGAACCAAGTCAGCAGAGCTGCTTTAGAGCCATAGAACCAGGTCAGCAGAGCTGCTTTAGAGCCAGAGAACCAGGTCAGCAGAGCTGCTCTATAGCCTAAGAACCAGGTCAGCAGAGCTGCTCTAGAGCCAGAGAACCAGGTCAGCAGAGCTGCTCTAGACGGAGAGAACCAGGTCAGCAGAGCTGCTCTAGAGCCATAGAACCATGTCACTAGAGCTGCTTTAGAGCCAGAGAACCAGGTCAGCAGAGCTGCTCTAGAGCCAGAGAACCAAGTCAGCAGAGCTGCTTTAGAGCCATAGAACCAGGTCAGAAGAGCTGCTTTAGAGCCAGAGAACCAGGTCAGCAGAGCTGCTCTATAGCCTAAGAACCAGGTCAGCAGAGCTTCTCTAGAGCCTAAGAACCAGGTCAGCAGAGCTGCTGTAGAGCCAGAGAAACCAGGTCAGTAGAGCTGCTTGAAAGGGAGAGAACCAGGTCAGCAAAGCTGCTCTAGAGGGAGAGAACCAGGTCAGCAGAGCTGCTCTAGAGCCAGAGACCAATGTCAGCAGAAGTGTTTTAGAGCCATAGAACCGGGCCAGCAGAGCTGCTTTAGAGCCAGAGAACCAGGTTGGTAGAGCTGCTTTAGAGCCAAGTGACCAGGTCAGCAGAGCTGCACAAGAGCCAGAGAACCAGGTCAGCAGAACTGCTTTAGAGCCATAGAAACGGATCAGCAGAGCTGCTTTAGAGCCAGAGAACCAGGTCAGCAGAGCTGTTGTAGAGCCAGACAAACCAGGTCAGCAGAGCTGCTTTAGATGGAGAGAACCAGGTCAGCAGAGCTGCTCTAGAGCCAGAGAACCATGTCACTAGAGCTGCTTTAGAGCCAGAGAACCAGGTCAGCAGAGCTGCTCTAGAGCCAGAGAACCAAGTCAGCAGATCTGCTTTAGAGCCATAGAACCAGGTCAGCAGAGCTGCTTTAGAGCCAGAGAACCAGGTCAGCAGAGCTGCTCTGTAGCCTAAGAACCAGGTCAGCAGAGCTGCTCTAGAGCCAGAGAACCAGGCCACAGCAGAGCTGCTGTAGAGCCAGAGAAACCAGGTCAGTAGATCTGCTTTAGAGGGAGAGAACCAGGTCAGCAGAGCTGCTCTAGATGGAGAGAACCAGGTCAGCAGAGCTGCTCTAGAGCCAGAGATCAATGTCAGCAGAACTGCTTTAGAGCCATAAAACCGGGTCAGCAGAGCTGCTTTAGAGCCAAGGGACCAGGTCAGCAGAGCTGCACTAGAGCCAGAGAACCAGGTCAGCAGAACTGCTTTAGAGCCATAGAAACGGGTCAGCAGAGCTGCTTCAGAGCCAGAGAACCAGGTCAGCAGAGCTGTTGTAGAGCCAGAGAACCAGGTCAGCAGAGCTGCCCTAGAGCCTAAGAACTAGGTCAGCGGAGCTGCTCTAGAGCCAGAGAACCAGGTCATCAGAGCTGTGTAGAGCCAGACAAACCAGGTCAGCAGAGCTGCTTTAGAGGGAGAGAACCAGGTCAGCAGAGCTGCTTTAGAGCCAGAGAACCAGGTCAGCAGAGCTGCTCTAGAGCCAGAGAACCAGGTCAGCAGAGCTGCTCTAGAGCCAGAGAACCAGGTCAGCAGAGCTGCTGTAGAGCCAGAGAAACCAGGATAGTAGAGCTGCCTTAGAGGGAGAGAACTAGGTCAGCATAGCTGTTCTAGAGGGAGAGAACCAGGTCAGCAGAGCTGCTCTAGAGCCAGACAACCAGGTCAGCAGAGCTGTGTAGAGCCAGACAAACCAGGTCAGCAGAGCTGCTTTAGAGGGAGAGAACCAGGTCAGCAGAGCTGCTTTAGAGCCAGAGAACCAGGTCAGCAGAGCTGCTCTAGAGCCAGAGAACCAGGTCAGCAGAGCTGCTCTAGAGCCAGAGAACCAGGTCAGCAGAGCTGCTGTAGAGCCAGAGAAACCAGGATAGTAGAGCTGCCTTAGAGGGAGAGAACTAGGTCAGCATAGCTGTTCTAGAGGGAGAGAACCAGGTCAGCAGAGCTGCTCTAGAGCCAGACAACCAGGTCAGCAGAGCTGCTGTAGAGCCAGAGAAACCAGGTCAGTAGAGCTGCTTTAGAGGGAGAGAACCAGGTCAGCAGAGCTGCTCTAGACGGAGAGAACCAGGTCACCAGAGCTGCTCTAGAGCCAGAGAACCAGGTCAGCAGAGCTGATTTAGAGGGAGAGAAGCATGTCAGAAGATCTGCTTTAGAGCCAGGGAACCAGGTCTGCAGAGCTGCTCAGGAGCCAGAGAACCAGGTCAACAGAGCTGCTTTAGAGCCATAGAACCAGGTCAGCAGTGCTGCTCTAGAGGCAGAGAACCCGGTCAGTAGAGCTGATTTAGAGGGAGAGAACCAGGTCAGCAGAGCTGCTTTAGAGCCAGAGAACCAGGTTAGCAGAGCTGCTTTACAGCCAGAGAACCAGGTCAGCAGAGCTGCTCTAGAGCCTAATACCGGGTCAGCAGAGCTGCTCTAGAGCCAGAGAACCAGGTCAGCAGAGCTGCTGTAGAGCCAGAGAAACCAGGTCAGTAGAGCAGCTTTAGAGCGAAGGAACGAGGTCAACAGAGCTGCTTTAAAGGGAGAGAACCAGGTCAGCAGACCTGCTTTAGAGCCAAGGGACCAGGTGAGCAGAGCTGCTCTGGAGCCAGAGAACCAGGTCAGCAGAACTGCTTTAGAGCCATAGAAACGTGTTAGCAGAGCTGCTTCAGAGCCAGAGAACCAGGTGAGCAGAGCTGTTGTAGAGCCAGAGAACCAGGTCAGCAGAGCTGCTCTAGAGCCTAAGAACTAGGTCAGCGGAGCTGCTCTAGAACCAGAGAACTAGGTCAGCAGAGCTGTGTAGAGCCAGACAAACCAGGTCAGCAGAGCTGCTTTAGAGGGAGAGAACCAGGTCAGGAGAGCTGCTTTAGAGCCAGAGAACCAGGTCAGCAGAGCTGCTCTAGAGCCATAGAACCAAGTCAGCAGAGCTGCTTTAGAGCCATAGAACCAGGTCAGCAGAGCTGCTTTAGAGCCAGAGAACCAGGTCAGCAGAGCTGCTCTATAGACTAAGAACCAGGTCAGCAGAGCTGCTCTAGAGCCAGAGAACCAGGTCAGCAGAGCTGCTGTAGAGCCAGAGAAACCAGGATAGTAGAGCTGCTTTAGAGGGAGAGAACTAGGTCAGCATAGCTGTTCTAAAGGTGAGAGAACCAGGTCAGCAGAGCTGCTCTAGAGCCAGACAACCAGGTCAGCAGAGCTGCTGTAGAGCCAGAGAAACCAGGTCAGTAGAGCTGCTTTAGAGGGAGAGAACCAGGTCAGCAGAGCTGCTCTAGACGGAGAGAACCAGGTCACCAGAGCTGCTCTAGAGCCAGAGAACCAGGTCAGCAGAGCTGATTTAGAGGGAGAGAAGCAGGTCAGAAGATCTGTTTTAGAGCCAGAGAACCAGGTCTGCAGAGCTGCTCAGGAGCCAGAGAACCAGGTCAACAGAGCGGCTTTAGAGCCATAGAACCAGGTCAACAGAGCTGCTCTATAACCTAAGAACCAGGTCAGCAGAGCTACTCTAGAGGCAGAGAACCCGGTCAGTAGAGCTGATTTAGAGGGAGAGAACCAGGTCAGCAGAGCTGCTTTAGAGCCAGAGAACCAGGTTAGCAGAGCTGCTTTACAGCCAGAGAACCAGGTCAGCAGAGCTGCTCTAGAGCCTAATACCGGTTCAGCAGTGCTGCTCTAGAGCCAGAGAACGAGGTCAGCAGAGCTGCTGTAGAGCCAGAGAAACCAGGCCAGTAGAGCTGCATTAGAGTGAAGGAACGAGGTCAGCAGAGCTGCTTTAAAGGGTGAGAACCAGGTCAGCAGAGCTGCTTTAGAGCCAAGGGACCAGGTCAGCAGAGCTGCTCTGGAGCCAGAGAACCAGGTCAGCAGAACTGCTTTAGAGCCATAGAAACGGGTCAGCAGAGCTGCTTTAGAGCCAGAGAACCAGGTCAGCAGAGCTGTTGTAGAGCCAGAGAACCAGGTTAGTAGAGCTGCTCTAGAGCCTAAAAACTAGGTCAGCAGAGTTGCTCTAGAGCCAGAGAACCATGTCAGCAGAGCTGCTGTAGAGCCAGAGAAACAAGGTCAGCAGAGCTGCTTTAGAGGGAGAGAACCAGGTCAGCAGAGCTGCTTTAGAGCCAGAGAACCAGGTCAGCAGAGCTGCTCTAGAGCCAGAGAACCAAGTCAGCAGAGCTGCTTTAGAGCCATATAACCAGGTCAGCAGAGCTGCTTTAGAGCCAGAGAAACAGGTCAGCAGAGCTGCTCTAGAGCCAGAGAACCAGGTCAGTAGAGCTGCTCTAGACGGAGAGAACCAGGTCAGCAGAGCTGCTCTGGAGCCAGAGAACCATTTAACTAGAGCTGCTTTAGAGCCAGAGAACCAGGTCAGCAGAGCTGCTCTAGAGCCAGAGAACCAAGTCAGCAGAGCTGCTTTAGAGCCATAGAACCAGGTCAGCAGAGCTGCTTTAGAGCCAGAGAACCAGGTCAGCAGAGCTGCTCTATAGCCTAAGAACCAGGACAGCAGAGCTACTCTAGAGCCAGAGAACCAGGTCAGTAGAGCTGCTCTAGAGGGAGAGAACCAGGTCAGCAGAGCTGCTCTTTAGCCAGAGAACCATTTAACTAGAGCTGCTTTAGAGCCAGAGAACCAGGTCAGCAGAGCTGCTCTAGAGCCAGAGAACCAAGTCAGCAGATCTGCTTTAGAGCCATAGAACCAGGTCAGCAGAGCTGCTTTAGAGCCAGAGAACCAGGTCAGCAGAGCTGCTCTATAGCCTAAGAACCAGGTCAGCAGAGCTGCTCTAGAGCCAGAGAACCAGGTCAGCAGAGCTGCTCTAGACGGAGAGAACCAGGTCAGCAGAGCTGCTCTAGAGCCAGAGAACCATGTCACTAGAGCTGCTTTAGAGCCAGAGAACCAGGTCAGCAGAGCTGCTCTAGAGCTAGAGAACCAAGTCAGCAGAGCTGCTTTAGAGCCATAGAACCAGGTCAGAAGAGCTGCTTTAGTGCCAGATAACCAGGACAGCAGAGCTGCTCTATAGCCGAAGAACCAGGTCAGCCGAGCTTCTCTAGAGCCTAAGAACCAGGTCAGCAGAGCTGCTGTAGAGCCAGAGAAACCAGGTCAGTAGAGCTGCTTTAAAGGGAGAGAACCAGGTCAGCAAAGCTGCTCTAGAGGGAGAGAACCAGGTCAGCAGAGCTGCTCTAGAGCCAGAGACCAATGTCAGCAGAAGTGTTTTAGAGCCATAGAACCGGGCCAGCAGAGCTGCTTTAGAGCCAGAAAACCAGGTTGGCAGAGCTGCTTTAGAGCCAAGTGACCAGGTCAGCAGAGCTGCACAAGAGCCAGAGAACCAGGTCAGCAGAACTGCTTTAGAGCCATAGAAACGGATCAGCAGAGCTGCTTTAGAGCCAGAGAACCAGGTCAGCAGAGCTGTTGTAGAGCCAGAGAAGCAGGTCAGCAGAGCTGCTCTAGAGCCTAGGAACTAGGTCAGCAGAGCTGCTCTAGAGACAGAGAACCAGGTCAGCAGAGATGTGTAGAGCCAGAGAAACCAGGTCAGCAGAGCTGCTTTAGAGGGAGAGAACCAGGTCAGCAGAGCTGATTTAGAGCCAGAGAACCAGGTCAGCAGAGCTGCTCTAGAGGCAGAGAACCATGTTACTAGAGCTGCTTTAGAGCCAGAGAACCAGGTCAGCAGAGCTGCTCTAAAGCCAGAGAACCAAGTCAACAGAGCTGCTTTAGAGCCATAGAACCAGGTCAGAAGAGCTGCTTTAGAGCCATAGAAACAGGTCAGCAGAGCTGCTCTATAGCCTAAGAACCAGGTCAGCAGAGCTTCTCTAGAGCCTAAGAACCAGGTCAGCAGAGCTGCTGTAGAGCCAGAGAAACCAGGACAGTAGAGCTGCTTTAAAGGGAGAGAACGAGGTCAGCAAAGCTGCTCTAGAGGGAGAGAACCAGGTCAGCAGAGCTGCTCTAGAGCCAGAGACCAATGTCAGCAGAAGTGTTTTAGAGCCATAGAACCGGGCCAGCAGAGCTGCTTTAGAGCCAGAGAACCAGGTCGGCAGAGCTGCTTTAGAGCCAAGTGACCAGGTCAGCAGAGCTGCACAAGAGCCAGAGAACCAGGTCAGCAGAACTGCTTTAGAGCCATAGAAACGGATCAGCAGAGCTGCTTTAGAGCCACAGAACCAGGTCAGCAGAGCTGCTTTCGAGCCAGAGAACCAGGTCAGCAGAGTTGCTCTATAGCCTAAGAACCAGGTCAGCAGAGCTGCTCTACAGCCGGAGAAACAGGTCAGCAGAGCTGCTGTAGAGCCAGAGAAACCAGGTCAGTAGAGCTGCTTTAGAGGGAGAGAGCCAGGTCAGCAGAGCGTCTCTAGAGGGAGAGAACTAGGTCAGCAGAGCTGCTCTAGAGCCAGACAACCAGGTCAGCAGAGCTGCTGTAGAGCCAGAGAAACCAGGTCAGTAGAGCTGCTTTAGAGGGAGAGAGCCAGGTCAGCAGAGCTGCTCCAGGGGGAGAGAACCAGGTCAGCAGATCTGCTCTAGAGCCAGAGAACCAGGTCAGCAGAGCTGCTTTAGAGGCAGAGAACCCGGTCAGTAGAGCTGATTTAGAGGAAGAGAACCAGGTCAGCAGAGCTGCTTTAGAGCCATAGAACCAGGTCAGAAGAGCTGCTCTAGAGGCAGAGAACCCGGTCAGTAGAGCTGATTTAGAGGAAGAGAACCAGGTCAGCAGAGCTGCTTTAGAGCCAGAGAACCAGGTCAGAAGAGCTGCTTTAGAGCCAGAGAACCAGGTCAGCAGAGCTGCTCTAGAGCCTAATAACCGGGTAAGCAGAGCTGCTCTAGAGCCAGAGAACCAGGTCAGCAGAGCTGCTGTAGAGCCAGAGAAACCAGGTCAGTAGAGCTGCTTTAGAGCGGAGGAACGAGGTCAGCAGAGCTGCTTTAAAGGGAGAGAACCAGGTCAGCAGAGCTGCTTTAGAGCCAAGGGACCAGGTCAGCAGAGCTGCTCTTGAACCAGAGAACCAGGTCAGCAGAACTGATTTAGAGCCATAGAAACAAGGTCAGCAGAGCTGCTTTAAAGGGAGAGAACCAGGTCAGCAGAGCTACTTTAGAGCCAGAGAACCAGGTCAGCAGAGCTGCTCTAGAGCCAGAGAACCAGGTCAGCAGAGCGTTTGTAGAGCCAGAGAACCAGGTTAGCAGAGCTGCTTTAGAGCCAGAGAACCAGGTCAGCAGAGCGTTTGTAGAGCCAGAGAACCAGGTTAGCAGAGCTGCTCTAGAGCCTAAGAACTAGGTCAGCAGAGCTGCTCTAGAGCCAGAGAACCAGGTCAGCAGAGGTGCTGTAGAGCCAGAGAAACAAGGTCAGCAGAGCTGCTTTGGAGGGAGACAACCAGGTCAGCAGAGTAGCTTTAGAGCCAGAGAACCAGGTCAGCAGAGATGCTCTAGAGCCAGAGAACCAAGTCAGCAGAGCTGCTTTAGAGTCATAGAACCAGGACAGCAGAGCTCCTTTAGAGCCAGAGAACCAGGTCAGCAGGGCTGCTCTATAGCCTAAGAACCAGGTCAGCAGATCTGCTCTAGAGCCAGAGAACCAGGTCAGCAGAGCTGCTCTTGAGGGAGAGAACCAGGTCAGCAGAGCTGCTCTATAGCCAGAGAACCATGTCACTAGAGCTGCTTTAGAGCCAGAGAACCAGGTCAGCAGAGCTGCTCTGGAGCCAGAGAACCAAGTCAGCAGAGCTGCTTTAGAGCCATAGCACCAGGTCAGCAGAACTGCTTTAGAGCCAGAGAACCAGGTTAGCAGAGCTGCTCTATAGCCTTAGAACCAGGTCAGCAGAGCTGCTCTAGAGCCAGAGAACCAGGTCAGCAGAGCTGCTGTAGAGCCAGAGACCAATGTCAGCAGAACTGCTTTAGAGCCATAGAACCAGATCAGCAGACCTGCTTTAGAGCCAGAGAACCAGGTCAGTAGAGATGCTTTAGAGGGAGAGAACCAGGTCAGCAGAGCTGCTCTAGAGGGAGAGAACCAGGTCAGCAGAGCTGCTCTAGAGCCAGAGACCAATGTCAGCAGAACTGCTTTAGAGCTATAGAACTGGGTCAGCAAACCTGCTTTAGAGCCAGAGAACCAGGTCAGCAGAGCTGCTTTAGAGCCAAGGACCAGGTCAGCAGAGCTGCACTAGAGCCAGAGAACCAGTTCAGCAGCTCTGCTTTAGAGCCATAGAAACGGGTCAACAGAGCTGCTTTAGAACCAGAGAACCAGGTCAGCAGAGCTGTTGTAGAGCCAGAGAACGAGGTCAGCAGAGCTGCTCCAGAGCCTAAGAAGTAGGTCAGCAGAGCTGCTCTAGAGCCAGAGAACCAGAGAACCAGGTCAGCAGAGCTGTGTAGAGCCAGTGAAACCAGGTCAGCAGAGCTGCTTTAGAGGGAGAGAACCAGGTCAGCAGAGCTGCTTTAGAGCCAGAGAACCAGGTCAGTAGAGCTGCTCTAGAGCCAGAGAACCAAGTCAACAGAGCTGCTTTAGAGTCATAGAACCAGGTCAGCAGAGCTGCTTTAGAGCCAGAGAACCAGGTCAGCAGAGCTGCTCTATAGCCTAAGAACCAGGTCAGTAGAGCTGCTCTAGAGCCAGAGAACCAGGTCAGCAGAGCTGCTTTAGAGCCAGAGAACCAGGTCAGCAAAGCTGCTCTATAACCTAAGAACCATGTCAGTAGAGCTGCTCTAGAGCCAGAGAACCAGGTCAGCAGAGCTGCTCTAGAGGGAGAGAACCAGGTCAGCAGAGCTGCTCTAGAGCCAGAGAACCAGGTCAGCAGAGCTCATTTAGAGGGAGAGAAGTAGGTCAGAAGAGCTGCTTTAGAGCCAGAGAATCAGGTTTGCAGAGCTGCTGTGGATCCAGAGAACCAGGTCAGCAGAGCTGCTTTAGAGCCATATAGCTAGGTCAGCAGAGCTGCTCTAGAGGCAGAGAACCAGGTCAGCAGACCTGCTGTAGAGCCAGAGAAACCAGGTCAGCAGAGCTGCTTTAGAGGGAGAGAACCAGGTCAGCAGAGCTGCTTTAGAGCCAAAGAACCAGGTCAGCAGAGCTGCTCTAGAGCCAGAGAACCAAGTCAGCAGAGCTGCTTTAGAGCTATAGAACCAGGTCAGCAGAGCTGCTTTAGAGCCAGAGAACCAGGTTGGTAGAGCTGCTTTAGAGCCAAGTGACCAGGTCAGCAGAGCTGCACAAGAGCCAGAGAACCAGGTCAGCAGAACTGCTTTAGAGCCATAGAAACGGATCAGCAGAGCTGCTTTAGAGCCAGAGAACCAGGTCAGCAGAGCTGCTCTAGAGCCAGAGAACCAAGTCAGCAGAGCTGCTTTAGAGCCATAGAACCAGGTCAGCAGAGCTGCTTTAGAGCCAGAGAACCAGGTCAGCAGAGCTGCTCTATAGCCTAAGAACCAGGACAGCAGAGCTACTCTAGAGTCAGAGAACCAGGTCAGTAGAGCTGCTCTAGAGGGAGAGAACCAGGTCAGCAGAGCTGCTCTGGAGCCAGAGAACCATTTAACTAGAGCTGCTTTAGAGCCAGAGAACCAGGTCAGCAGAGCTGCTCTAGAGCCAGAGAACCAAGTCAGCAGAGCTGCTTTAGAGCCATAGAACCAGGTCAGCAGAGCTGCTTTAGAGCCAGAGAACCAGGTCAGCAGAGCTGCTCTATAGCCTAAGAACCAGGTCAGCAGAGCTGCTCTAGAGCCAGAGAACCAGGTCAGCAGAGCTGCTCTAGACGGAGAGAACCAGGTCAGCAGAGCTGCTCTAGAGCCAGAGAACCATGTCACTAGAGCTGCTTTAGAGCCAGAGAACCAGGTCAGCAGAGCTGCTCTAGAGCTAGAGAACCAAGTCAGCAGAGCTGCTTTAGAGCCATAGAACCAGGTCAGAAGAGCTGCTTTAGAGCCAGATAACCAGGTCAGCAGAGCTGCTCTATAGCCTAAGAACCAGGTCAGCAGAGCTTCTCTAGAGCCTAAGAACCAGGTCAGCAGAGCTGCTGTAGAGCCAGAGAAACCAGGTCAGTAGAGCTGCTTTAAAGGGAGAGAACCAGGTCAGCAAAGCTGCTCTAGAGGGAGAGAACCAGGTCAGCAGAGCTGCTCTAGAGTCAGAGACCAATGTCAGCAGAAGTGTTTTAGAGCCATAGAACCGGGCCAGCAGAGCTGCTTTAGAGCCAGAGAACCAGGTCGGCAGAGCTGCTTTAGAGCCAAGTGACCAGGTCAGCAGAGCTGCACAAGAGCCAGAGAACCAGGTCAGCAGAACTGCTTTAGAGCCATAGAAACGGATCAGCAGAGCTGCTTTAGAGCCATAGAACCAGGTCAGCAGAGCTGCTTTAGAGCCAGAGAACCAGGTCAGCAGAGCTGCTCTATAGCCTAAGAACCAGGTCAGCAGAGCTGCTCTAGAGCCGGAGAAACAGGTCAGCAGAGCTGCTGTAGAGCCAGAGAAACCAGGTCAGTAGAGCTGCTTTAGAGGGAGAGAGCCAGGTCAGCAGAGCGTCTCTAGAGGGAGAGAACCAGGTCAGCAGAGCTGCTCTAGAGCCAGACAACCAGGTCAGCAGAGCTGCTGTAGAGCCAGAGAAACCAGGTCAGTAGAGCTGCTTTAGAGGGAGAGAGCCAGGTCAGCAGAGCTGCTCCAGGGGGAGAGAACCAGGTCAGCAGATCTGCTCTAGAGCCAGAGAACCAGGTCAGCAGAGCTGCTTTAGAGGCAGAGAACCCGGTCAGTAGAGCTGATTTAGAGGAAGAGAACCAGGTCAGCAGAGCTGCTTTAGAGCCATAGAACCAGGTCAGAAGAGCTGCTCTAGAGGCAGAGAACCCGGTCAGTAGAGCTGATTTAGAGGAAGAGAACCAGGTCAGCAGAGCTGCTTTAGAGCCAGAGAACCAGGTCAAAAGAGCTGCTTTAGAGCCAGAGAACCAGGTCAGCAGAGCTGCTCTAGAGCCTAATAACCGGGTAAGCAGAGCTGCTCTAGAGCCAGAGAACCAGGTCAGCAGAGCTGCTGTAGAGCCAGAGAAACCAGGTCAGTAGAGCTGCTTTAGAGCGGAGGAACGAGGTCAGCAGAGCTGCTTTAAAGGGAGAGAACCAGGTCAGCAGAGCTGCTTTAGAGCCAAGGGACCAGGTCAGCAGAGCTGCTCTTGAACCAGAGAACCAGGTCAGCAGAACTGATTTAGAGCCATAGAAACAAGGTCAGCAGAGCTGCTTTAAAGGGAGAGAACCAGGTCAGCAGAGCTACTTTAGAGCCAGAGAACCAGGTCAGCAGAGCTGCTCTAGAGCCAGAGAACCAGGTCAGCAGAGCGTTTGTAGAGCCAGAGAACCAGGTTAGCAGAGCTGCTTTAGAGCCAGAGAACCAGGTCAGCAGAGCGTTTGTAGAGCCAGAGAACCAGGTTAGCAGAGCTGCTCTAGAGCCTAAGAACTAGGTCAGCAGAGCTGCTCTAGAGCCAGAGAACCAGGTCAGCAGAGGTGCTGTAGAGCCAGAGAAACAAGGTCAGCAGAGCTGCTTTGGAGGGAGACAACCAGGTCAGCAGAGTAGCTTTAGAGCCAGAGAACCAGGTCAGCAGAGATGCTCTAGAGCCAGAGAACCAAGTCAGCAGAGCTGCTTTAGAGTCATAGAACCAGGACAGCAGAGCTCCTTTAGAGCCAGAGAACCAGGTCAGCAGGGCTGCTCTATAGCCTAAGAACCAGGTCAGCAGAGCTGCTCTAGAGCCAGAGAACCAGGTCAGCAGAGCTGCTCTTGAGGGAGAGAACCAGGTCAGCAGAGCTGCTCTACAGCCAGAGAACCATGTCACTAGAGCTGCTTTAGAGCCAGAGAACCAGGTCAGCAGAGCTGCTCTGGAGCCAGAGAACCAAGTCAGCAGAGCTGCTTTAGAGCCATAGCACCAGGTCAGCAGAGCTGCTTTAGAGCCAGAGAACCAGGTTAGCAGAGCTGCTCTATAGCCTTAAAACCAGGTCAGCAGAGCTGCTCTAGAGCCAGAGAACCAGGTCAGCAGAGCTGCTGTAGAGCCAGAGACCAATGTCAGCAGAACTGCTTTAGAGCCATAGAACCAGATCAGCAGACCTGCTTTAGAGCCAGAGAACCAGGTCAGTAGAGATGCTTTAGAGGGAGAGAACCAGGTCAGCAGAGCTGCTCTAGAGGGAGAGAACCAGGTCAGCAGAGCTGCTCTAGAGCCAGAGACCAATGTCAGCAGAACTGCTTTAGAGCTATAGAACTGGGTCAGCAAACCTGCTTTAGAGCCAGAGAACCAGGTCAGCAGAGCTGCTTTAGAGCCAAGGACCAGGTCAGCAGAGCTGCACTAGAGCCAGAGAACCAGTTCAGCAGCTCTGCTTTAGAGCCATAGAAACGGGTCAACAGAGCTGCTTTAGAACCAGAGAACCAGGTCAGCAGAGCTGTTGTAGAGCCAGAGAACGAGGTCAGCAGAGCTGCTCCAGAGCCTAAGAAGTAGGTCAGCAGAGCTGCTCTAGAGCCAGAGAACCAGAGAACCAGGTCAGCAGAGCTGTGTAGAGCCAGTGAAACCAGGTCAGCAGAGCTGCTTTAGAGGGAGAGAACCAGGTCAGCAGAGCTGCTTTAGAGCCAGAGAACCAGGTCAGCAGAGCTGCTCTAGAGCCAGAGAAACAAGTCAACAGAGCTGCTTTAGAGTCATAGAACCAGGTCAGCAGAGCTGCTTTAGAGCCAGAGAACCAGGTCAGCAGAGCTGCTCTATAGCCTAAGAACCAGGTCAGTAGAGCTGCTCTAGAGCCAGAGAACCAGGTCAGCAGAGCAGCTTTAGAGCCAGAGAACCAGGTCAGCAAAGCTGCTCTATAACCTAAGAACCAGGTCAGTAGAGCTGCTCTAGAGCCAGAGAACCAGGTCAGCAGAGCTGCTCTAGAGGGAGAGAATCAGGTTTGCAGAGCTGCTGTGGATCCAGAGAACCAGGTCAGCAGAGCTGCTTTAGAGCCATAGAGCTAGGTCAGCAGAGCTGCTCTAGAGGCAGAGAAACAGGTCAGCAGACCTGCTGTAGAGCCAGAGAAACCAGGTCAGCAGAGCTGCTTTAGAGGGAGAGAACCAGGTCAGCAGAGCTGCTTTAGTGCCAAAGAACCAGGTCAGCAGAGCTGCTCTAGAGCCAGAGAACCAAGTCAGCAGAGCTGCTTTAGAGCTATAGAACCAGGTCAGCAGAGCTGCTTTAGAGCCAGAGAACCAGGTTGGTAGAGCTGCTTTAGAGCCAAGTGACCAGGTCAGCAGAGCTGCACAAGAGCCAGAGAACCAGGTCAGCAGAACTGCTTTAGAGCCATAGAAACGGATCAGCAGAGCTGCTTTAGAGCCAGAGAACCGGGTCAGCAGAGCTGTTGTAGAACCAGACAAACCAGGTCAGCAGAGCTGCTTTAGATGGAGAGAACCAGGTCAGCAGAGCTGCTCTAGAGCCAGAGAACCATGTCACTAGAGCTGCTTTAGAGCCAGAGAACCAGGTCAGCAGAGCTGCTCTAGAGCCAGAGAACCAAGTCAGCAGATCTGCTTTAGAGCCATAGAACCAGGTCAGCAGAGCTGCTTTAGAGCCAGAGAACCAGGTCAGCAGAGCTGCTCTGTAGCCTAAGAACCAGGTCAGCAGAGCTGCTCTAGAGCCAGAGAACCAGGCCACAGCAGAGCTGCTGTAGAGCCAGAGAAACCAGGTCAGTAGATCTGCTTTAGAGGGAGAGAACCAGGTCAGCAGAGCTGCTCTAGATGGAGAGAACCAGGTCAGCAGAGCTGCTCTAGAGCCAGAGACCAATGTCAGCAGAACTGCTTTAGAGCCATAGAACCGGGTCAGCAGAGCTGCTTTAGAGCCAAGGGACCAGGTCAGCAGAGCTGCACTAGAGCCAGAGAACCAGGTCAGCAGAACTGCTTTAGAGCCATAGAAACGGGTCAGCAGAGCTGCTTCAGAGCCAGAGAACCAGGTCAGCAGAGCTGTTGTAGAGCCAGAGAACCAGGTCAGCAGAGCTGCCCTAGAGCCTAAGAACTAGGTCAGCGGAGCTGCTCTAGACCCAGAGAACCAGGTCATCAGAGCTGTGTAGAGCCAGACAAACCAGGTCAGCAGAGCTGCTTTAGAGGGAGAGATCCAGGTCAGCAGAGCTGCTTTAGAGCCAGAGAACCAGGTCAGCAGAGCTGCTCTAGAGCCAGAGAACCAAGTCAGCAGAGCTGCTTTAGAGCCATAGAACCAGGTCAGCAGAGCTGCTTTAGAGCCAGAGAACCAGGTCAGCAGAGCTGCTCTATAGCCTAAGAACCAGGTCAGCAGAGCTGCTCTAGAGCCAGAGAACCAGGTCAGCAGAGCTGCTGTAGAGCCAGAGAAACCAGGATAGTAGAGCTGCCTTAGAGGGAGAGAACTAGGTCAGCATAGCTGTTCTAGAGGGAGAGAACCAGGTCAGCAGAGCTGCTCTAGAGCCAGACAACCAGGTCAGCAGAGCTGCTGTAGAGCCAGAGAAACCAGGTCAGTAGAGCTGCTTTAGAGGGAGAGAACCATGTCAGCAGAGCTGCTCTAGACGGAGAGAACCAGGTCACCAGAGCTGCTCTAGAGCCAGAGAACCAGGTCAGCAGAGCTGATTTAGAGGGAGAGAAGCATGTCAGAAGATCTGCTTTAGAGCCAGGGAACCAGGTCTGCAGAGCTGCTCAGGAGCCAGAGAACCAGGTCAACAGAGCTGCTTTAGAGCCATAGAACCAGGTCAGCAGTGCTGCTCTAGAGGCAGAGAACCCGGTCAGTAGAGCTGATTTAGAGGGAGAGAACGAGGTCAGCAGAGCTGCTTTAGAGCCAAAGAACCAGGTTAGCAGAGCTGCTTTACAGCCAGAGAACCAGGTCAGCAGAGCTGCTCTAGAGCCTAATACCGGGTCAGCAGAGCTGCTCTAGAGCCAGAGAACCAGGTCAGCAGAGCTGCTGTAGAGCCAGAGAAACCAGGTCAGTAGAGCAGCTTTAGAGCGAAGGAACGAGGTCAACAGAGCTGCTTTAAAGGGAGAGAACCATGTCAGCAGACCTGCTTTAGAGCCAAGGGACCAGGTGAGCAGAGCTGCTCTGGAGCCAGAGAACCAGGTCAGCAGAACTGCTTTAGAGCCATAGAAACGTGTTAGCAGAGCTGCTTCAGAGCCAGAGAACCAGGTGAGCAGAGCTGTTGTAGAGCCAGAGAACCAGGTCAGCAGAGCTGCTCTAGAGCCTAAGAACTAGGTCAGCGGAGCTGCTCTAGAACCAGAGAACTAGGTCAGCAGAGCTGTGTAGAGCCAGACAAACCAGGTCAGCAGAGCTGCTTTAGAGGGAGAGAACCAGGTCAGGAGAGCTGCTTTAGAGCCAGAGAACCAGGTCAGCAGAGCTGCTCTAGAGCCATAGAACCAAGTCAGCAGAGCTGCTTTAGAGCCATAGAACCAGGTCAGCAGAGCTGCTTTAGAGCCAGAGAACCAGGTCAGCAGAGCTGCTCTATAGACTAAGAACCAGGTCAGCAGAGCTGCTCTAGAGCCAGAGAACCAGGTCAGCAGAGCTGCTGTAGAGCCAGAGAAACCAGGATAGTAGAGCTGCTTTAGAGGGAGAGAACTAGGTCAGCATAGCTGTTCTAAAGGTGAGAGAACCAGGTCAGCAGAGCTGCTCTAGAGCCAGACAACCAGGTCAGCAGAGCTGCTGTAGAGCCAGAGAAACCAGGTCAGTAGAGCTGCTTTAGAGGGAGAGAACCAGGTCAGCAGAGCTGCTCTAGACGAGAGAACCAGGTCACCAGAGCTGCTCTAGAGCCAGAGAACCAGGTCAGCAGAGCTGATTTAGAGGGAGAGAAGCAGGTCAGAAGATCTGTTTTAGAGCCAGAGAACCAGGTCTGCAGAGCTGCTCAGGAGCCAGAGAACCAGGTCAACAGAGCGGCTTTAGAGCCATAGAACCAGGTCAACAGAGCTGCTCTATAACCTAAGAACCAGGTCAGCAGAGCTACTCTAGAGGCAGAGAACCCGGTCAGTAGAGCTGATTTAGAGGGAGAGAACCAGGTCAGCAGAGCTGCTTTAGAGCCAGAGAACCAGGTTAGCAGAGCTGCTTTACAGCCAGAGAACCAGGTCAGCAGAGCTGCTCTAGAGCCTAATACCGGATCAGCAGTGCTGCTCTAGAGCCAGAGAACGAGGTCAGCAGAGCTGCTGTAGAGCCAGAGAAACCAGGCCAGTAGAGCTGCATTAGAGTGAAGGAACGAGGTCAGCAGAGCTGCTTTAAAGGGAGAGAACCAGGTCAGCAGAGCTGCTTTAGAGCCAAGGGACCAGGTCAGCAGAGCTGCTCTGGAGCCAGAGAACCAGGTCAGCAGAACTGCTTTAGAGCCATAGAAACGGGTCAGCAGAGCTGCTTTAGAGCCAGAGAACCAGGTCAGCAGAGCTGTTGTAGAGCCAGAGAACCTGGTTAGTAGAGCTGCTCTAGAGCCTAAAAACTAGGTCAGCAGAGTTGCTCTAGAGCCAGAGAACCATGTCAGCAGAGCTGCTGTAGAGCCAGAGAAACAAGGTCAGCAGAGCTGCTTTAGAGGGAGAGAACCAGGTCAGCAGAGCTGCTTTAGAGCCAGAGAACCAGGTCAGCAGAGCTGCTCTAGAGCCAGAGAACCAAGTCAGCAGAGCTGCTTTAGAGCCATATAACCAGGTCAGCAGAGCTGCTTTAGAGCCAGAGAAACAGGTCAGCAGAGCTGCTCTAGAGCCAGAGAACCAGGTCAGTAGAGCTGCTCTAGAGGGAGAGAACCAGGTCAGCAGAGCTGCTCTGGAGCCAGAGAACCATTTAACTAGAGCTGCTTTAGAGCCAGAGAACCAGGTCAGCAGAGCTGCTCTAGAGCCAGAGAACCAAGTCAGCAGAGCTGCTTTAGAGCCATAGAACCAGGTCAGCAGAGCTGCTTTAGAGCCAGAGAACCAGGTCAGCAGAGCTGCTCTATAGCCTAAGAACCAGGACAGCAGAGCTACTCTAGAGCCAGAGAACCAGGTCAGTAGAGCTGCTCTAGAGGGAGAGAACCAGGTCAGCAGAGCTGCTCTGGAGCCAGAGAACCATTTAACTAGAGCTGCTTTAGAGCCAGAGAACCAGGTCAGCAGAGCTGCTCTAGAGCCAGAGAACCAAGTCAGCAGAGCTGCTTTAGAGCCATAGAACCAGGTCAGCAGAGCTGCTTTAGAGCCAGAGAACCAGGTCAGCAGAGCTGCTCTATAGCCTAAGAACCAGGTGAGCAGAGCTGCTCTAGAGCCAGAGAACCAGGTCAGCAGAGCTGCTCTAGACGGAGAGAACCAGGTCAGCAGAGCTGCTCTAGAGCCAGAGAACCATGTCACTAGAGCTGCTTTAGAGCCAGAGAACCAGGTCAGCAGAGCTGCTCTAGAGCTAGAGAACCAAGTCAGCAGAGCTGCTTTAGAGCCATAGAACCAGGTCAGAAGAGCTGCTTTAGAGCCAGATAACCAGGTCAGCAGAGCTGCTCTATAGCCTAAGAACCAGGTCAGCAGAGCTTCTCTAGAGCCTAAGAACCAGGTCAGCAGAGCTGCTGTAGAGCCAGAGAAACCAGGTCAGTAGAGCTGCTTTAAAGGGAGAGAACCAGGTCAGCAAAGCTGCTCTAGAGGGAGAGAACCAGGTCAGCAGAGCTGCTCTAGAGCCAGAGACCAATGTCAGCAGAAGTGTTTTAGAGCCATAGAACCGGGCCAGCAGAGCTGCTTTAGAGCCAGAGAACCAGGTTGGCAGAGCTGCTTTAGAGCCAAGTGACCAGGTCAGCAGAGCTGCACAAGAGCCAGAGAACCAGGTCAGCAGAACTGCTTTAGAGCCATAGAAACGGATCAGCAGAGCTGCTTTAGAGCCAGAGAACCAGGTCAGCAGAGCTGATTTAGAGGGAGAGAAGCAGGTCAGAAGATCTGTTTTAGAGCCAGAGAACCAGGTCTGCAGAGCTGCTCAGGAGCCAGAGAACCAGGTCAACAGAGCGGCTTTAGAGCCATAGAACCAGGTCAACAGAGCTGCTCTATAACCTAAGAACCAGGTCAGCAGAGCTACTCTAGAGGCAGAGAACCCGGTCAGTAGAGCTGATTTAGAGGGAGAGAACCAGGTCAGCAGAGCTGCTTTAGAGCCAGAGAACCAGGTTAGCAGAGCTGCTTTACAGCCAGAGAACCAGGTCAGCAGAGCTGCTCTAGAGCCTAATACCGGATCAGCAGTGCTGCTCTAGAGCCAGAGAACGAGGTCAGCAGAGCTGCTGTAGAGCCAGAGAAACCAGGCCAGTAGAGCTGCATTAGAGTGAAGGAACGAGGTCAGCAGAGCTGCTTTAAAGGGAGAGAACCAGGTCAGCAGAGCTGCTTTAGAGCCAAGGGACCAGGTCAGCAGAGCTGCTCTGGAGCCAGAGAACCAGGTCAGCAGAACTGCTTTAGAGCCATAGAAACGGGTCAGCAGAGCTGCTTTAGAGCCAGAGAACCAGGTCAGCAGAGCTGTTGTAGAGCCAGAGAACCTGGTTAGTAGAGCTGCTCTAGAGCCTAAAAACTAGGTCAGCAGAGTTGCTCTAGAGCCAGAGAACCATGTCAGCAGAGCTGCTGTAGAGCCAGAGAAACAAGGTCAGCAGAGCTGCTTTAGAGGGAGAGAACCAGGTCAGCAGAGCTGCTTTAGAGCCAGAGAACCAGGTCAGCAGAGCTGCTCTAGAGCCAGAGAACCAAGTCAGCAGAGCTGCTTTAGAGCCATATAACCAGGTCAGCAGAGCTGCTTTAGAGCCAGAGAAACAGGTCAGCAGAGCTGCTCTAGAGCCAGAGAACCAGGTCAGTAGAGCTGCTCTAGAGGGAGAGAACCAGGTCAGCAGAGCTGCTCTGGAGCCAGAGAACCATTTAACTAGAGCTGCTTTAGAGCCAGAGAACCAGGTCAGCAGAGCTGCTCTAGAGCCAGAGAACCAAGTCAGCAGAGCTGCTTTAGAGCCATAGAACCAGGTCAGCAGAGCTGCTTTAGAGCCAGAGAACCAGGTCAGCAGAGCTGCTCTATAGCCTAAGAACCAGGACAGCAGAGCTACTCTAGAGCCAGAGAACCAGGTCAGTAGAGCTGCTCTAGAGGGAGAGAACCAGGTCAGCAGAGCTGCTCTGGAGCCAGAGAACCATTTAACTAGAGCTGCTTTAGAGCCAGAGAACCAGGTCAGCAGAGCTGCTCTAGAGCCAGAGAACCAAGTCAGCAGAGCTGCTTTAGAGCCATAGAACCAGGTCAGCAGAGCTGCTTTAGAGCCAGAGAACCAGGTCAGCAGAGCTGCTCTATAGCCTAAGAACCAGGTGAGCAGAGCTGCTCTAGAGCCAGAGAACCAGGTCAGCAGAGCTGCTCTAGACGGAGAGAACCAGGTCAGCAGAGCTGCTCTAGAGCCAGAGAACCATGTCACTAGAGCTGCTTTAGAGCCAGAGAACCAGGTCAGCAGAGCTGCTCTAGAGCTAGAGAACCAAGTCAGCAGAGCTGCTTTAGAGCCATAGAACCAGGTCAGAAGAGCTGCTTTAGAGCCAGATAACCAGGTCAGCAGAGCTGCTCTATAGCCTAAGAACCAGGTCAGCAGAGCTTCTCTAGAGCCTAAGAACCAGGTCAGCAGAGCTGCTGTAGAGCCAGAGAAACCAGGTCAGTAGAGCTGCTTTAAAGGGAGAGAACCAGGTCAGCAAAGCTGCTCTAGAGGGAGAGAACCAGGTCAGCAGAGCTGCTCTAGAGCCAGAGACCAATGTCAGCAGAAGTGTTTTAGAGCCATAGAACCGGGCCAGCAGAGCTGCTTTAGAGCCAGAGAACCAGGTTGGCAGAGCTGCTTTAGAGCCAAGTGACCAGGTCAGCAGAGCTGCACAAGAGCCAGAGAACCAGGTCAGCAGAACTGCTTTAGAGCCATAGAAACGGATCAGCAGAGCTGCTTTAGAGCCAGAGAACGAGGTCAGCAGAGCTGTTGTAGAGCCAGAGAACCAGGTCAGCAGAGCTGCTCTAGAGCCTAAGAACTAGGGGGCATATCAACAAGGGCTTTATCTCTGCTTTTTTGGCTTTAAAAGCCAAAAAAGCAGAGATAAAACCAGCACCCTATCAACAACAGGGTGCTAACACGCAAATTTGCATGTTAGCACCCTTTTACTCTACGCTTCCCCTTGCATCTCTAATGAGATGCAAAGGGGGCGTTCCAGAGTAAAATATTAGGAGAAATGTCGCTAAGCGACATTTCTCCTATTATCAAGAATGTCGCTAACCCTGTTAGAGACAAAAAAAGCAGCGCTAACCGCGGTTAACGCTGCTGTTTTACGTCTGGTATTTTTCTGACTTAGCCATGATATCCTATGGAAGGAGGATATCATGGCTAAATTTGCCTGTCCCTATCAACAAGGTAACTTGTGATTATCGCTGGGTTTCCAGTGATAATCTCACGTTAGCCTGTTAGCGTGTAGATTTTTATCGCTATTGAGATAAGCGTTGCTAATAGCACGCTATCTCAGCGATAAAAATTCACGCTAGCCGGCGATAATTATCCTCACGCTAACAGCGCTGAGCGATAATTATCGCCGGTTGTTGTTGATATGCCCCTTGGTCAGCAGAGCTGCTCTAGAGACAGAGAACCAGGTCAGCAGAGATGTGTAGAGCCAGAGAAACCAGGTCAGCAGAGCTGCTTTAGAGGGAGAGAACCAGGTCAGCAGAGCTGATTTAGAGCCAGAGAACCAGGTCAGCAGAGCTGCTCTAGAGCCAGAGAACCATGTTACTAGAGCTGCTTTAGAGCCAGAGAACCAGGTCAGCAGAGCTGCTCTAAAGCCAGAGAACCAAGTCAACAGAGCTGCTTTAGAGCCATAGAACCAGGTCAGAAGAGCTGCTTTAGAGCCAGAGAAACAGGTCAGCAGAGCTGCTCTATAGCCTAAGAACCAGGTCAGCAGAGCTTCTCTAGAGCCTAAGAACCAGGTCAGCAGAGCTGCTGTAGAGCCAGAGAAACCAGGACAGTAGAGCTGCTTTAAAGGGAGAGAACGAGGTCAGCAAAGCTGCTCTAGAGGGAGAGAACCAGGTCAGCAGAGCTGCTCTAGAGCCAGAGACCAATGTCAGCAGAAGTGTTTTAGAGCCATAGAACCGGGCCAGCAGAGCTGCTTTAGAGCCAGAGAACCAGGTCGGCAGAGCTGCTTTAGAGCCAAGTGACCAGGTCAGCAGAGCTGCACAAGAGCCAGAGAACCAGGTCAGCAGAACTGCTTTAGAGCCATAGAAACGGATCAGCAGAGCTGCTTTAGAGCCATAGAACCAGGTCAGCAGAGCTGCTTTAGAGCCAGAGAACCAGGTCAGCAGAGCTGCTCTATAGCTTAAGAACCAGGTCAGCAGAGCTGCTCTAGAGCCGGAGAAACAGGTCAGCAGAGCTGCTGTAGAGCCAGAGAAACCAGGTCAGTAGAGCTGCTTTAGAGGGAGAGAGCCAGGTCAGCAGAGCGTCTCTAGAGGGAGAGAACCAGGTCAGCAGAGCTGCTCTAGAGCCAGACAACCAGGTCAGCAGAGCTGCTGTAGAGCCAGAGAAACCAGGTCAGTAGAGCTGCTTTAGAGGGAGAGAGCCAGGTCAGCAGAGCTGCTCCAGGGGGAGAGAACCAGGTCAGCAGATCTGCTCTAGAGCCAGAGAACCAGGTCAGCAGAGCTGCTTTAGAGGCAGAGAACCCGGTCAGTAGAGTTGATTTAGAGGAAGAGAACCAGGTCAGCAGATCTGCTTTAGAGCCATAGAACCAGGTCAGAAGAGCTGCTCTAGAGGCAGAGAACCCGGTCAGTAGAGCTGATTTAGAGGAAGAGAACCAGGTCAGCAGAGCTGCTTTAGAGCCAGAGAACCAGGTCAGAAGAGCTGCTTTAGAGCCAGAGAACCAGGTCAGCAGAGCTGCTCTAGAGCCTAATAACCGGGTAAGCAGAGCTGCTCTAGAGCCAGAGAACCAGGTCAGCAGAGCTGCTGTAGAGCCAGAGAAACCAGGTCGGTAGAGCTGCTTTAGAGCGGAGGAACGAGGTCAGCAGAGCTGCTTTAAAGGGAGAGAACCAGGTCAGCAGAGCTGCTTTAGAGCCAAGGGACCAGGTCAGCAGAGCTGCTCTTGAACCAGAGAACCAGGTCAGCAGAACTGATTTAGAGCCATAGAAACAAGGTCAGCAGAGCTGCTTTAAAGGGAGAGAACCAGGTCAGCAGAGCTACTTTAGAGCCAGAGAACCAGGTCAGCAGAGCTGCTCTAGAGCCAGAGAACCAGGTCAGCAGAGCGTTTGTAGAGCCAGAGAACCAGGTTAGCAGAGCTGCTTTAGAGCCAGAGAACCAGGTCAGCAGAGCGTTTGTAGAGCCAGAGAACCAGGTTAGCAGAGCTGCTCTAGAGCCTAAGAACTAGGTCAGCAGAGCTGCTCTAGAGCCAGAGAACCAGGTCAGCAGAGGTGCTGTAGAGCCAGAGAAACAAGGTCAGCAGAGCTGCTTTGGAGGGAGACAACCAGGTCAGCAGAGTAGCTTTAGAGCCAGAGAACCAGGTCAGCAGAGATGCTCTAGAGCCAGAGAACCAAGTCAGCAGAGCTGCTTTAGAGTCATAGAACCAGGACAGCAGAGCTCCTTTAGAGCCAGAGAACCAGGTCAGCAGGGCTGCTCTATAGCCTAAGAACCAGGTCAGCAGAGCTGCTCTAGAGCCAGAGAACCAGGTCAGCAGAGCTGCTCTTGAGGGAGAGAACCAGGTCAGCAGAGCTGCTCTACAGCCAGAGAACCATGTCACTAGAGCTGCTTTAGAGCCAGAGAACCAGGTCAGCAGAGCTGCTCTGGAGCCAGAGAACCAAGTCAGCAGAGCTGCTTTAGAGCCATAGCACCAGGTCAGCAGAACTGCTTTAGAGCCAGAGAACCAGGTTAGCAGAGCTGCTCTATAGCCTTAGAACCAGGTCAGCAGAGCTGCTCTAGAGCCAGAGAACCAGGTCAGCAGAGCTGCTGTAGAGCCAGAGAAACCAGGTCGGTAGAGCTGCTTTAGAGCGGAGGAACGAGGTCAGCAGAGCTGCTTTAAAGGGAGAGAACCAGGTCAGCAGAGCTGCTTTAGAGCCAAGGGACCAGGTCAGCAGAGCTGCTCTTGAACCAGAGAACCAGGTCAGCAGAACTGATTTAGAGCCATAGAAACAAGGTCAGCAGAGCTGCTTTAAAGGGAGAGAACCAGGTCAGCAGAGCTACTTTAGAGCCAGAGAACCAGGTCAGCAGAGCTGCTCTAGAGCCAGAGAACCAGGTCAGCAGAGCGTTTGTAGAGCCAGAGAACCAGGTTAGCAGAGCTGCTTTAGAGCCAGAGAACCAGGTCAGCAGAGCGTTTGTAGAGCCAGAGAACCAGGTTAGCAGAGCTGCTCTAGAACCTAAGAACTAGGTCAGCAGAGCTGCTCTAGAGCCAGAGAACCAGGTCAGCAGAGGTGCTGTAGAGCCAGAGAAACAAGGTCAGCAGTGCTGCTTTGGAGGGAGACAACCAGGTCAGCAGAGTAGCTTTAGAGCCAGAGAACCAGGTCAGCAGAGATGCTCTAGAGCCAGAGAACCAAGTCAGCAGAGCTGCTTTAGAGTCATAGAACCAGGACAGCAGAGCTCCTTTAGAGCCAGAGAACCAGGTCAGCAGGGCTGCTCTATAGCCTAAGAACCAGGTCAGCAGAGCTGCTCTAGAGCCAGAGAACCAGGTCAGCAGAGCTGCTCTTGAGGGAGAGAACCAGGTCAGCAGAGCTGCTCTACAGCCAGAGAACCATGTCACTAGAGCTGCTTTAGAGCCAGAGAACCAGGTCAGCAGAGCTGCTCTGGAGCCAGAGAACCAAGTCAGCAGAGCTGCTTTAGAGCCATAGCACCAGGTCAGCAGAACTGCTTTAGAGCCAGAGAACCAGGTCAGCAGAGCTGCTGTAGAGCCAGAGACCAATGTCAGCAGAACTGCTTTAGAGCCATAGAACCAGATCAGCAGACCTGCTTTAGAGCCAGAGAACCAGGTCAGTAGAGATGCTTTAGAGGGAGAGAACCAGGTGAGCAGAGCTGCTCTAGAGGGAGAGAACCAGGTCAGCAGAGCTGCTCTAGAGCCAGAGACCAATGTCAGCAGAACTGCTTTAGAGCTATAGAACTGGGTCGGCAAACCTGCTTTAGAGCCAGAGAACCAGGTCAGCAGAGCTGCTTTAGAGCCAAGGACCAGGTCAGCAGAGCTGCACTAGAGCCAGAGAACCAGTTCAGCAGCTCTGCTTTAGAGCCATAGAAACGGGTCAACAGAGCTGCTTTAGAACCAGAGAACCAGGTCAGCAGAGCTGTTGTAGAGCCAGAGAACGAGGTCAGCAGAGCTGCTCCAGAGCCTAAGAAGTAGGTCAGCAGAGCTGCTCTAGAGCCAGAGAACCAGAGAACCAGGTCAGCAGAGCTGTGTAGAGCCAGTGAAACCAGGTCAGCAGAGCTGCTTTAGAGGGAGAGAACCAGGTCAGCAGAGCTGCTTTAGAGCCAGAGAACCAGGTCAGCAGAGCTGCTCTAGAGCCAGAGAACCAAGTCAACAGAGCTGCTTTAGAGTCATAGAACCAGGTCAGCAGAGCTGCTTTAGAGCCAGAGAACCAGGTCAGCAGAGCTGCTCTATAGCCTAAGAACCAGGTCAGTAGAGCTGCTCTAGAGCCAGAGAACCAGGTCAGCAGAGCTGCTTTAGAGCCAGAGAACCAGGTCAGCAAAGCTGCTCTATAACCTAAGAACCAGGTCAGTAGAGCTGCTCTAGAGCCAGAGAACCAGGTCAGCAGAGCTGCTCTAGACGGAGAGAACCAGGTCAGCAGAGCTGCTCTAGAGCCAGAGAACCAGGTCAGCAGAGCTCATTTAGAGGGAGAGAAGTAGGTCAGAAGAGCTGCTTTAGAGCCAGAGAATCAGGTTTGCAGAGCTGCTGTGGATCCAGAGAACCAGGTCAGCAGAGCTGCTTTAGAGCCATAGAGCTAGGTCAGCAGAGCTGCTCTAGAGGCAGAGAACCAGGTCAGCAGACCTGCTGTAGAGCCAGAGAAACCAGGTCAGCAGAGCTGCTTTAGAGGGAGAGAACCAGGTCAGCAGAGCTGCTTTAGAGCCAAAGAACCAGGTCAGCAGAGCTGCTCTAGAGCCAGAGAACCAAGTCAGCAGAGCTGCTTTAGAGCTATAGAACAAGGTCAGCAGAGCTGCTTTAGAGCCAGAGAACCAGGTCAGCAGAGCTGCTCCATAGCCTAAGAACCAGGTCAGCAGAGCTGCTCTAGAGCCAGAGAACCAGGTCAGCAGAGCTGCTGTAGAGCCAGAGAAACCAGGTCAGTAGAGCTGCTTTAGAGGGAGAGAACCAGGTCAGTAGAGCTGCTCTAGAGGGAGAGAACCAGGTCAGCAGAGCTGCTCTAGAGCCAGAGAACCATGTCATCAGAACTGCTTTAGAGCCATTTAACCGGGTCAGCAGACCTGCTTTAGAGCCGGAGAACCAGGTCAGCAGAGCTGTTGTAGAGCCAGAGAATGAGATCAGCAGAGCTGCTCTGTAGCCTAAGAACTAGGTCAGCAGAGCTGCTGTAGAGCCAGACAACCAGGTCAGCAGACCTGCTCTAGCTGACACTGACTGACTGACACTGACTGACTGACACTGACTGATTGACACTGACTGACACTGATTGACTGACACTGACACTGACTGACACTGATTGACTGACACTGACTGACTTACTGACACTGACTGACTGACACTGACACTGACTGACTGACATTGAGTGACACTGATTAACTGACACTCTCACTGACACTGACTGACACTGACTGACTGACAACGACTGACGCTGATTGACTGACACTGACTGACTGACTGACACTGACTGACTGACACTGACACTGACTGACTGACATTGACTTACTGACACTGACTGACTACTCTCTACTACTCTACTACTCACTCTCTACTACTCTCTCTCTACTACTCACTCTCTACTACTCACACTCTACTACTCTTTACTACTCACTCTCTACTAATCTCTCTCTACTACTCATTCTCTACTTACTACTCTCTACTATTCACCCTCTACTACTCACTCTCTACTACTCTCTACTACTCACTCTACTACTCTCTACCACTCACTCTCTACTACTTTACTACACACTCTCTACTACTCTCTACTACTCTCTCTCTACTACTCACTCTCTACTACTCTCTACTACTCACTCTCTACTACTCACTATCTACTACTCTCTCTCTACTACTCTCTACTACTCACTCTCTACTACTCACTCTACTACTCACTCTCTACTACTCACTCTCTACTACTCTCTAGTACTCACTCTCTACTACTCTCTACTACTCACTCTCTACTACTCACTCTCTGCTACTCACTCTCTACTACTCTCTACTACTCACTGTCTACTATTCACTCTACCACTCTCTGCTACTCACTCTCTACTAATCTCTATACTACTCTCTACTACTCTCTACTACTCACTCTCTACTCTCTATTACTCACTCTCTACTCTCTACCTATTTACCTCTCTCTGCCTCTCTACCTCTCTACCTCTCTACCTCTACCTCTCTACCTCTCTACCTCTACACCTCTACCTCTCTACCTCTCTCTACACGCACACATATGCACATATATATGCATATATATGCATATGCATTTATATATATGTTTGTTTATATTATCTACTGGCAGTCGCCAGTAGATAGTTATAGTTAGGAACGTGTTTCCATAGGAAATCTGAAAATTCTATTTTGAATAACTTTGGCGCCGGTTGACGAATCTTCGCGAAATTTTCAAAACTAATGGGGCGCTCCGCTCAGCTCCTACCCTGAAAGTCTCGGGGCGATTCGTCAAGTGGGGGCCTGAGAAAAAAGGGGGTCCCAAAACACGTTTTCCCCATGCATTTTCCCATAGGACCTTTAGTCGAAGGTACAGCCCGAACGGCTGAACAGAATTACTTGAAATTTGGCAGAGAGGTAGTCCTCAGGTCAGGGAAGTGCCTTTTGCAGGTCTGGTGTCAATCTGTTCAATTGCATTTAAATATCTATAAGCGCGTACAGTGCGCGCACCGTGCGCGCACCGTGCGAGCACCCTAACGTGCGCGAGCGTAATTCTGATTGGTGGTTACATGTTAGTCAACGCTCGAATCGGTCGAAATCAGGAAGTGTCGGCCGCCATTTTGTTTGTTTTCAGTGCGAGAGTGAAAAACGAAGGTGGCGAACGTGAAAAGGGGGCAGGGTAGAGAGTTCCTGACCCCCTAGCCTTTGTAAAGGGGCCCCTGAAGGACCCCGAAGGCAGCACATTTAAAAAAAAAAAAAAAGAATTTAAATCGCAGGGGTGCGCGCATGGTGAAAAACAAAAAAAAACCAATAATAATACGTAGTTTATTGTAAAATAAATATATTAAAAAAAAAATAATACATACATAACTTAGCATTTAAAAAAACGTACAAATTCACTGAAAAAAACATAGGTTTCATACACATTATAGTTAGGAATTAGTATTTAAAAAACCTTGCAAATTCACTTAAAAAACCATAGGTTTCACACATGTTATAGTTAGGTGGATATTTCACTCGTAAAAAACCAATGAAATTCCCCTGTTATAGTTAGTTCAGATAACTATAACTCGCGCAACCGCCACTCTATCACAAGGATGATGTCATCAGTGATGTCATGAGTGATGTCACTGACCATGTCATGAGTGATGTAATATGTGACGTCATCAGCAGTGCATTGCGGGCGCGCGAGTTATAGTTATCTGAACTAACTATAACGGGGGAATTTCATTGGTTTTTTACAAGTGAAATATCCACCTAACTATAACATGTGTGAAACCTATGGTTTTTTAAGTGAATATATATATACATACATATTACCTACTGGCGGTCGCCAGTAGGTAGTTATAGTTAGGACCTATTTTCCATAGGAAATCCGCAACATTCTATTCCCAATAAGTCTGGCGCCGGTTGACGAATCTTCACAAACTTTTCCAAACTTTTGGCCAGCTCCGGTCTGCTCCTATCCTGAAAGGTTTGTGGTGATTCGTCAAGCGGGAGCTGATAAAAAAGGGTGGTCCCAAAACGCGTTTTCCCCATGCAATTTCCCATAGGACCTGTTGACGCAGCTACAGCCCGAACTGCTGAACGGAATTACACCAAATTTAGCAGAAAGGTAGACCTTGGTTCAGAGTCGTGACTTTTGCTTAAATGGTGTAAATCCGTTCAGTAGTTCCTGAGAAAATCAAAAGTAAAATCACATATATATCTGGGCGGAGCCTAACCACACATCTCATCGTGAGATCTGACTGGCTGTCAGCACTTCATCCAAGAAGTGTTGGCAGCCATCTTGGGACCAATATACATGATAGCACCTCATTAAAAAGCATTGCAGTTAATAGAAGGTTTTAAGACTTTAGTTACATTATAAATCATTTGTTGGTGGTACCATACTCATTTTAGGAATTGTGTATGTTCTAAGGTGATTTTACCATGTGAAAAAGCCTTCTGCTGGGATATCATGAATCATGTTTGAGAGAAAACTATTTTCACATGCTTTTCCCACAGAGGTTTGGAAGGTGATCTATAAGCTAAACTGAGAGCATATTTTCTGTAAATTCCCATTATCTTTCTTAGTCATGTGAGAATGAAGTCTGACATTCTCAGTAAAACATGTACATCCAACAAGGGCAGAGACTGTCAGTTGATTCCTTTATGTTCTACTGCAGCTTCCCAGAGTGTTCCAAAGAACAACTAGAGCGCTAACACTCCTACTTATGATAAACGTATGGCACCTGAAGCCATCTTGATTGGAATAAAGTGGTAACTCTTAAACCATTTAATTTAAAAAGGAACAAAATGAGGGGGTTCATTTTGCCATAGAATGTATGATTAGTGCTGCAGAAAGAAAAATTAGGGCACATTTTGAGAGACTTCTCAAATCCTCTTCTATTTCATTAAAGAATTCTGACATGCAGACTGAAACATGCACGTTCAATACCAGCAGCAGACTTCCCTGGTGAGCAGTAGCTTACTACAGTGATCTAATGAGCAACTCGAGTGCAAACATTCTGAATTTATGGCAAATGTGTGACACATCTGAATGCCTTCTTCATTGAATCAAAGTAAAAAACTGACAGTATGCCTACTGAGGAGACTGTAGTAAATGAGGAAATTAGGAAACTTCATAACAAGTCTCCCAAGATGGCCACCAGAGACAAAAGAGCCCAAATGTAGCACAAATATCACCGAGATGTAGCCCAAGTATAGCCCAATGACAGAAATCCCAGAGGGTTTTAAAGAACAACTAGAGCGTTAGCAGTCTTACTTATGACAATAGTCTGGCACACCTGAAACCATCTTGATTGGAATAAAGTGGTAACACTTAAAACATTTAATTTGCAAAGGAACAAAATGAGGGGGTTCATTTTGCCATAGAAATTATGATTAGTGCTGCAGAAAGAAAAATTAGGGCACATTTTGACTTCTCAAATCCTCTTCTGTTTCATTAAAAAGGTCTGACATGCAGACTGAAACATGCACTTTGAATACCAGCAGCAGACTTCCCTGGTGAGCAGTAGCTTTACTACAGTGATCTAATGAGGAACTAGAGTGCTACCATTCAGAATTTATGGCAAATGTGTCACATCTGAATGCCTTCTTGATGGAACCAAAGTAAACAAGCATTGAAAATGCAATAGGTCTCGCCCTCGTTTAAGTTAAAGCAATTCTGTTTGTAATTAGGTGGCTTTTTAGCTTTGCTTTTATTAGTGTTTTTCAAAATTTCATGTAAATAACATGCATATCTGTATATGTATGCATGCATTTATATTTGTATTTATATGGATATGCAGCTTATATATATGTTTATGTATGTATATATATATATATATATACACATACATATATATAAATGCATATGCATATATGTGCATATGTGTGCGTGTAGAGAGAGGTAGAGAGAGGTGTAGAGGTAGAGGTGTAGAGGTAGAGACGTAGAGGTAGAGACGTAGAGGTAGAGAGGTATAGGTAGAGAGGTAGAGAGTAGTAGAGAGAGAGGTAGAGAGGTAGAGAGTAGATGATGAGTAATAGAGTAGAGAGAGTAGTAGAGAGTAGGCGAGAGTGAGTAGGAGAGAGTAGTAGAGTGAGTAGTAGAGATTGAGAAGTAGAGAGTAGTAGAGAGTTGTAAAGAGTGAGTAGTAGAGTGAGTAGTAGAGAGTAGTAGAGAGTGAGTAGTAGAGAGTGAGTATTAGAGAGTGAGTAGTAGAGAGTGAGTAGTGGAGACTGAGTAGCAGAGAGAGAGTAGTAGAGAATGAGTAGTAGAGAATGAGTAGTAGAGTGAGTAGTAGAGTGAGTAGTAGAGAGTAGTAGAGAGAGAGTAGTAGAGAGTGAGTAGTAGAGAGTAGTAGAGAGTAGTAGAGAGAGAGAGTAGTAGAGAGTGAGTAGTAGAGAGTGAGTAGTAGAGAGTAGTAGAGAGTAGTAGGGAGTAGTAGAGAGTGAGTAGTAGAGAGTAGTACAGAGTGAGTGGTAGAGAGTGATTAGTAGAGAGTGATTAGTAGAGAGTAGTGGAGTAGTAGAGAGTGAGTAGTAGAGAGTAGTAGGGAGAATTAGGGAGTAGTAGAGAGTGAGTAGTAGAGAGTAGTACAGAGTGAGTAGTAGAGAGTGATTAGTAGAGAGTGATTAGTAGAGAGTAGTGGAGTAGTAGAGAGGGAGTAATAGAGAGTAGTGGAGAGTGAGTAGTAGAGTGAGTAGTAGGGAGTAGTAGAGAGTGAGTAGTAGAGTGAGTAGTAGAGTGAGTAGTAGAGTGAGTAGTAGAGAGTATGTAGTAGAGAGAGAGTAGTAGAGAGTAGTAGAGTGAGTAGTAGAGAGTGAGTAGTAGAGAGAGTAGTAGAGAGTAGTAGAGTAGTAGAGAGTGAGTAGTGGAGAGTGAGTAGTAGAGTAGTAGAGAGAGAGTAGTAGAGAGTAGTAGAGTGTGTAGTAGAGAGAGAGTAATAGAGAGTAGTAGAGAGTGAGTAGTAGAGTAGTAGAGAGTGAGTGGTATAGAGTAGTAGAGAGTAGTAGAGAGTAGTAGAGAGTGAGTAGTAGAAAGAATAGTAGAGAGTGAGTAGTTGAGAGTGAGTAGTAGAGAGTGAGTAGTAGAGAGTAGTAGAGAGTAGTAGAGTAGTAGAGAGTGAGTAGTAGAGAGTGAGTAGTAGAGAGTAGTAGAGTGAGTAGTAGAGAGAGAGTAGTAGAGAGTAGTAGAGAGTGAGTAGTAGAGTAGTAGAGAGTGAGTGGTAGAGAGTAGTAGAGAGCAGTAGAGTGAGTAGTAGAGAGTAGTAGAAAGTGAGTAGTAGAGAGTGAGTAGTAGAGAGTGAGTAGTAGAGAGTAGTAGTAGAGAGTAGTAGAGAGTAGTAGAGAGATAGTAGTAGAGAGTGAGTAGTAGAAAGTAGTAGCGAGGGAGTAGTAGAGAGTGAGTAGTTTAATTTAAAAGGAACACAATGAGGAGGTTCATTTTGCATTAGCTTTACTACAGTGATCTAATGAGCAACTAGAGGGCTACCATTCAGAATTTATGGAAAATGTGTGACACATCTGAATACCTCCTTGATGGAATCAAAGTAAACAAGCATTGAAAATGCAATAGTTCTAGCCCTCGTTTAAGTTAAAGCAATTCTGTTTGTAATTAGGTGGCTTTTTAGCTTTGGTTGAATTAGAGTTGTTCAAACTTTCATGTACATACCATGCATATGTATGCATATATGTATATGTATATGTTTGCATGCATTTACATTTATATAGATATGCAGATTATATTTATATGTATTTATATGCATATATATATATACACATACATATATATAAATGTATATGCATATATATGCATATATATATGTGTGCATATATGTGCATGTACAGAGAGGTAGAGAGGTAGATGTGTATAGGTAGAGGTGTATAGGTAGAGGTGTAGAGGTAGAGGTGTAGAGGTAGAGAGGTAGAGGCAGAGAGTAGTAGAGAGAGAGGTAGAGAGAGGTAGAGAGTAGAGAGCAAGTAATAGAGAGTAGAGAGTGAGTAGTAGAGAGTAGTAGAGAAAGTATCAGAGAGTGAGTAGTAGAGAGTAGTAGAGTGAGTATTAGAGAGTGAGTATTAGAGAGTGAGTAGTAGAGAGTGAGTAGTAGAGAGTAGTAGAGAGTGATTAGTAGAGTGAGTAGTAGAGAGTAGCAGAGAGTAGTAGAGAGTGAGTAGTAGAGAGTAGTAGAGAGTGAGTAGCAGAGAGAAAGTATTAGAGAGTAGTAGAGAGTGAGTAGCAGATTGAGTAGTAGAGAGTAGTAGAGAGAGAGTAGTAGAGTGTGAGTAGTAGAGAGTAGTAGAGAGCAGTAGAGAGTGAGTAGTAGAGAGTAGTAGAGAGAGAGTAGTAGAGAGTGAATAGTAGAGAGTAGTAGAGAGTGAGTAGTAGAGAGTGAGTAGTAGAGAGTAGTAGAGAGTGAGTAGTAGAGAGTAGTGAAGTAGTAGAGAGTGAGTAGTTGAGAGTAGTAGAGAGTGAGTAGTAGAGAGTGAGCAGTAGAGTGAGTACTAGAGAGTAGTAGAGAGCGAGTAGCAGAGAGCAAGTAGTAGAGAGTGTGTAGTAGAGAGTGAGTAGTAGAGAGTAGTAGAGAGTGAGTAGTAGAGAGAGAGTAGTAGAGAGTGAGAAGTAGAGAGAGTAGTAGAGTAGTAGAGAGTGAGTAGTAGAGTGAGTAGTAGAGAGTAGTTGAGAGCGAGTAGTAGAGAATGAGTAGTGGAGAGTGAGCAGTAGAGAGTAGTAGAGAGTGAGTAGTAGAGAGTGAGTAGTACAGAGTGAGTAGTAGAGAGTAGTAGAGAGTGAGTAGTAGAGAGTAGTAGAGTGAGTAGTAGAGAGTGAGTAGTAGAGAGTGAGTAGCAGAGTAGTAGAGAGTGAGTGGTAGAGAGTAGGAGAGAGTAGTAGAGTGAGTAGTAGAGAATAGTAGAGAGTGGTAGTAGAGAGTGAGTAGCAGAGAGAGTAGTAGAGATTGAGTAGTAGAGAGTGAGTAGTAGAGAGTAGTAGAGAGCGAGTTGTAGAGAGTGAGTAGTGGAGAGTGAGTAGTAGAGAGCGAGTACTAGAGAGTGAGTAGTAGAGAGTGAATAGTAGAGAGTGAGTAGTAGAGAGAGAGTAGTAGAGAGTGAGTAGTAGACAGTAGTAGAGTGAGTAGTAGAGAGTGAGAAGTAGAGAGAAGTAGAGAGAGAGTAGTAGAGAGTGAGTAGTAGAGAGAGAGTAGTAGAGTAGTAGAGAGTGAGTGGTAGAGAGCAGCAGAGAGTAGTAGAGTGAGTAGTAGAGAGTAGTAGAGAGTGAGTAGTAGAGAGTGAATAGTAGAGAGTAGTAGTAGAGAGTAGTAGAGAGAGTAGTAGAGAGTGTAGTAGAGAGTGAGTAGTAGAGAGTAGTAGCGAGTGAGTAGTAGAGAGTAGTAGGGAGTGAGTAGTAGAGTAGTAGAGAGTGAGTGGTAGAAAGTAGTAGAAAGTAGTAGAATGAGTAGTAGAGAGTGAGTAGTAGAGAGTGAATAGTAGTGAGTAGTAGAGAGTGAGTAGGCCTGGGCGTAGTTCGCGAAGCAGCACTTCGCGAAGCTACGCAAAGTGAAGTTCGCACTACGCGAGCTACGCGTAGCACTTCGCGAACTGCGTAGTACCTTGTTCGCACTGTGCCAGATGTCGTTTTCAATGATTGCACAGTGCGGACAAGCAACCGGCACTGTGCAATCATTGAAAATGGCATCTTGCACAGTGCGAGCTGTAGTTTTCTGCTGCTCGAGTAGATTTTTACTCGAGCTTCAGCTTTCTCAACGCGAACTGGTAGTTTCTCATCGCGAGCGGTCGCGAGCATACGCGACCACTCGCAATGAGAAACCTGACCTCCTCGCGTTGGGAATCTCGCCGGGAGGTTTATTTTCCATGCTCGCGATCGCAAACTTGAAGTTGCTGATCGCGAACAAGGAAAAAGTCTCGCCAGGATGTCATTTTGCTTGCTCGCGGTCGCCAACTTGACGTTGAGGACCGCGAGCAAGCAAAAAATGACCGCAGCACTATGCAACACTACGCTACGCGTGTTCGCACTGTGCTTCGTGCAGTTCGCGTAGTGCGAAGTAGCGCGAACTTCGCAAACTAAGCGAGCGTAGCGTAGTGCTTCGCCCAGGCTTAGTGAGTAGTAGAGAGACAGTAGTAGCGAGTGAGTAGTAGAGAGTGAGTAGTAGAGTAGTAGAGAGTGAGTAGTTGAGAGTGAGTAGTAGAGAGTGAGTAGTAGAGTAGTAGAGAGTGAGTAGTAGAGAGTAGTAGAGAGTGAGTAGTAGAGTGAGTAGTAGAGATATAGTAGTAGAGAGTCAGTAGTAGAGAGTAGTCAGTCAGTGTCAGTCAGTGTCAGTCAGTGTCAGTCAGTCAGTCAGTCAGTGTCAGTCAGTCAGTCAGTCAGTGTCAGTCAATCAGTGTCAGTCAGTGTCAGTCAATCAGTTTTTTTTTAAAGAAAGTAATATAAATATATTAAAATAAAAAATGAAAACAAGAAAATTAATCAATATTTCAGTTTTAATTTAAAAAAAAAATTGTTGCAATTTTCAGAAAAATAGATAGTTATTTAATGAATAAAATATTTATAAATAAACAGTTAAAAAACTGTAGAAAATCAGTACAAAAAAATAGATATAACTACTATCACACTTAAAAGTTAGCATTTAAAAAGCCTTTGAAATTCACTGAAAAAAACATAGGTTTCAGAGACGTTATAGTTAGAAATTAGCATTTAAAAAACCTTAGAAATTCACAGAAAAAACCATAGGTTTCAGGGGTGTTATAGTTAGCTGCCCATTTCATTCATACAAAACCATAGAAATTACTCCGTTATAGTTAGTTCTGCTAAATATAACTCACGCGCTCGCAATGCACTGCTGATGATGTCACATATTGCATCATTCATGACATGGTCAGTGACATCACTGATGACATCACTGATGATGACCTCAAGCTAAAGAGGTCGAAACGCCGTCAACTCCACAACGCCAATTGCGGCATCAAAAAGGGTCATTCACAAATATTGAAATTATGTTTGTGGCTGTAAATTTCTTTGTAAATACTTTTGTTTGACCCCCATTGTTTAAATGTCCTTTGCCGTTCCACATTGTTGCCTATACACCTATGTCACTGTGACGTTCACTCACCACAACACCTCCAGTGCACATATGGTTGTTATGGTTACTGTAATTTAGTTGTATTTTCGTGCTTCTATCTACAAATAACAACCCTTCTTTCCTCCTCTTGGTCTCGCTTGTCCCTTCCTGTGCTCTATGATTAATTCTCATACTTAACGGTTCCCTTACATGATTTACCAGTTGAGACGTTGTCTTTTTGCTACTATACCTACCTGGTCTCAGCTGGGTTAGCGGGTTTACTCCTGTTTCTGGTTTTCTTAATTTTTCTTTCTGCAGCACTAATCATAATTTCTATGGCAAAATTAACCCCCTCATTTTGTTCCTTTGCAAATTAAATGTTTTAAGTGTTACCACTTTATTCCAATCAAGATGGCTTCAGGTGTGCCATACTTTTGTCATAAGTAAGACTGTTAGCTCTCTAGTTGTTCTTTAGAACATTCTGGGACATTCTGTCATTAGGCTATACTTGGACTACATCTGGGTGATATTTGTGCTATATTTGGGCTCTTTTGTCTCTGGTTTCCATCTTGGGAGACTTATTTGTTATGAAGTTTCATAATTTTCTCATTTACTACAGTCTCCTCAGCAGGAATACTTTCAGTTTTTTACTTTGATTCCATCAAGAAGGCTTTCAGATTTGTCAAACATTTGCCTTATATTCAGAATGTTAGCACTCTAGTTGCTCATTAAATCACTGTAGTAAAGCTACTGCTCACCAGGGAAGACTGCTGCTGGTATTGAAAGTGCATGTTTCAGTTTGCATGTCAGAATTTTTTAATGAAATAGAAGAGGATTTGAGAAGTCACTCAAAATGTGCCCTAATTATTCTTTTTGCAGCACTAATCATACTTTCTAGGGCAAAATGAACCCCCTCATTTTGTTACTTTTTAAATTAAATGTTTTAAGAGTTACCACTTTATTCCAATCAAGATGGCTTCAGGTGTGCCATACGTTTGTCATAAGTAGGACTGCTAGCGCTCTAGTTGTTCTTTGGAACACCCTGGGAAGCTGCAGTAGAACACAAAGGAATCGACTGACAGTCTTTGCCCTTGTTGGATGTACATGTTTTACTGAGAATGTCAGACTTCATTCTCACATGACTGAGAAAGATAATGTGAATTTACAGAAAATATGCTCTCAGTTTAGCTTATAGATCACCTTCCAAACCTCTGTGGGAAAAGCATGAGAAAATAGTTTTCTCTCAAACATGATTCATGATATCCCAGCAGAAGGCTTTTTCACATGGTAAAATCACCTTAGAACATACCACAATTCCTCAAATGAGTATGGTACCATCAACAAATGATTTATAATGTAACTAAAGTCTTAAAACCTTCTATTAACTGCAATGCTTTTTAATGAGGTGCTATCATGTATATTGGTCTCAAGATGGCTGCCAACACTTCTTGGATGAAGTGCTGACAGCCAATCAGATCTCACGATGAGATATGTGGTTAGGCTCCGCCCAGATATATATGTGATTTTACTTTTGATTTTCTCAGGAACTACTGAACGGATTTACACCATTTAAGCAAAAGGCACGACTCTGAACCAAGGTCTACCTTTCTGCCAAATTTGGTGTATTTCCGCTCAGCAGTTCGGGCTGTACCTGCGACTAAAGGTCCCTATGGAAAATTGCAGCGGGAAAACACGTTTTGGGACCCCCTTTTTTTCTCCACCCCCGCTTGACGAATCACCCCGAGACTTTCAGGATAGGAGCAAACCGGAGCAGGACACGAGTTTTGAAAATTTCGTAAAGATTTGTCAACTGGCGCCAAAGTTATTCTAACTAGAATGTTGCGGATTTCCTAATGATAATAGGTCCTAATTATAACTAACTACTGGCTACCGCCAGTAGGTAATATATATATATATATATATATATATATATATATATATATATATATATATATATATATATATATATATAGATATATTCACTGAAAAAACCATAGGTTTTAGGGGCATTATAGTTAGCTGGACATTTCCCTCGTACAAAACCCTAGAAATTCCCCTGTTATAGTTAGTTCAGCTAACTATAACTCGCGCCCCTGCAATGCACTGCTGATGACGTCACATATTACATCACTCATGACATGGTCAGTGACATCACTGATGACATCACTGATGACATCTCAAATGACATCACTGATGACATCACTGATGACGTCTTCCATGTGATAAATTAGTGCATCTTCTCACACCCTAATATAACCTTTGATACACCGACTCAAAATTTCAGACGGCCATTTTGAAAACCATAGATACTCCAATACCAATAACTACATACCCACTCATTGACTCTTAGGTCTACATACATCTCCACTCACTCACCTGTACAGTCACTCATACTTACAGTCACTCCGTACAAGATTATCATATGCATTTATACACCTATATAGACACTCACACACCGCCAATCATCCATTGAGGTACTGACTCACCTAGTCAGTCATGCAAATAATTAAACACAGTCCAATTTACTCACCTATAGAGTTAAACACACTCAAGTTCACTTACTCATAAAAATACTAACAAATTCTTATGCTCTTATACAATTACTAATACAAGCACACACTCATCCATACAGCCACTCCCGAAATCACACACTCTCACATATAGATAGTTATATACTCTTACACACATATACACTGCATTTCACATATGTAGTTACTGACACATTTACAACTGAGATATACATTCAATCACTAACACACCCATACATACCCTCACCCAACCATACAGTCCATCACAGTTGCACTCTTAAAACCATGCACCCAAAGAATCACCCACTCACACATCTATGCACAGAGTCACACACACCCTACCCACACAAACACTCAGGCACCCATACAGATACTCAGACAACCAATCAATAACCCATATAGACACTCATATAGCTATTCACAAAACCATGCAGCCACTTATACACCAACACACAGACACATACAGACATTCACACAGTTTAGTCACTAGTCTGCAGTAAGATACATTTAATGACTCACTTATAGAGTCAGTTACGCACCTAGAAAATCATCCATTCACACACTTGTACACCCACTCATTCTTCAACAGGCCTTTCCCTATATATATTAAACACATTAAAACGGTACAGAAACACATACTCACTGGATGATGTCATCAGTGATGTCATCAGTGATGTCCTTTGAGATGTCATCAGTGATGTCATCAGTGATGTCACTGACCATGTCATGAGTGATGTAATATGTGACGTCATCAGCAGTGCATTGCGGGGGCGCGAGTTATAGTTAGCTGAACTAACTATAACAGGGGAATTTCTAGGGTTTTGTATGAGGGACATGTCCAGCTCACTTTAACGCCCTTGAAACTTATGGTTTTTTCAGTGAATTTCTAAGGTTTTTTAAATGCCAATTCCTAACTATAACGCCCCTGAAACCTTTTGTTTTTTCAGTGAATTTCAAAGGTTTTTTAAATGCTAATTCCTAACTATATCAGGCCTGAAACCTATGTTTTTTTCAGTGAATTTCAAAGGTTTTGTAAATGACAATTTATAATGTATTAATTGTTTTACTGATTTTTTGATACTGATTTACTACATTTTTTAAACTATTTATTTTTAGATATTTTTTTTAATTACATTATACATTACAATACAAAATATACTTTCTCAGAATGAATTACTTTAGTTTAAATACTTGGCAAATAGGCAACAGACTTTTAAGTACAGTATCAAACACAAAGCAACATTGAGCTCATTGTGAATTTCTAGTTAAATGCAATCAGTTACTTTATGGATTACTTTTCTAACTACAGGACTGGATCCTAGATTCAGTCCTTGGACATCTTCTAAAAGCGTTTTGGTTACAGTAGTTATAGTTATATTTAAGGAATATTTTTGCATTTTAAAAGTTGACACTTAGAAATGTTTTCACATAGAATCACCAATGTTATCCTATGGCAGAAAATTCACTTAGCAGGTAAGTAGTGTTATCGTTACTTTTTCTTACTCAGTGGTGGATCCTGGATTTTTAAGGAATATTTTTTGTTTGTGAAAATAGACACGCTTAGAATTACTTTTCAGGGTCAGTGCTGGGCTAAAAGATGCAGCCCTGGGTTCTCTCCTGATATTAGGTGAGTAAATCAGAATTCGTAGTTCGGCTGATCTTAGAGGAATATTTGTACGTTTGAAAATTGGACACTTAGAAACTTTTCTGGTGAAAACCACACAATGGATTCCTATGGAAGAACATACAAGTTACTGGTAAGTACGCTTAGAATTACTTTTCAGGGTCAGTGCTGGGCTAAAAGATGCAGCACTGGGTTCTCTCCTGATTACAGGTGAGTAAATCGGAATTCGTAGTTCGGCTGATTTTAGAGGAATATTTGTACGTTTCAAAAATGGACACTTAGAAAATTTGCGGCTGAAAACCACACAATGGATTCCTAAAGAAGGAAATACAAGTTACCGGTAAGTACGCTTAGAATTACTTTTCAGTGTCAGTGCTGGGCTAAAAGATGCAGCCCTGGGTTCTCTCCTGATAACAGGTGAGTAAACCGGAATTCGTAGTTCAGCTGATTTTAGAGGAATATTTTTAGTTTGTGAAAATAGACACTTAGAAACTTTTCTGCTGAAAACCACACAATGGATCCCTATGGAAGGAAACACAAGTTACTGGTAAATACGCTTAGAATTACCTTTCATGTTCAGTGCTGGGCAAAAAGATGCAGCACTGGGTTCTCTCCTGATTACAGGTGAGTAAATCGGAATTCGTAGTTTGGCTGATTTTAGAGGAATATTTGTACGTTTCAAAAATGGACACTTAGAAAATTTTCTGGTGAAAACCATACAATGGATTCCTACGGAAGGAAATACAAGTTACTGGTAAGTACGCTTAGAATTACTTTTCAGAGTCAGTGCTGGGCTAAAAGATGCAGCACAGGGTTCTCTCCTGATTACAGGTGAGTAAATCGGAATTCGCAGTTCGGCTGATTTTAGAGGAATATTTATACATTTCAAAAATGGACACTTCGAAAATTTTCTGATGAAAACCACACAATGGATTCCTATGGAAGGAAATACAAGTTACTGGTAAGTACGCTTAGAATTACTTTTCAGAGTCAGTGCTGGGCTAAAAGATGCAGCCCTGGGTTCTCTCCTGATAACAGGTGAGTAAATCGGAATTCGCAGTTCGGCTGATTTTAGAGGAATATTTGTACAATGGGGAAGAAAGAGGACGGGGCCTGAAGTGATATGTGTGCAAACACGCCCTGTGGCGTGTTTTAAGTTGGGGAATTAATTCCTCTTCAATCCTGAGGTCCCCTGGGGGCCAACTAGCCCACCAGGTACCTCCAGTAAGCGCCAGGGAGCTGCATTGCAGAGAGGTGTTCAGATGCCACGCCCCTTTTTACAAAACTCTGCAACGCAGCGCCGTGGCACTTACTGGAGGTATCTGGTGGGCTAGTTGTCGCCTAGGGGACCTCTGGATTGAAGAGGAATGAATTCCCCAACTTAAAACGTGCCACAGGGCGTGTTTGCACACATATCACCTCAGGCTCCACCCCCTACCTTCACCACTGTGCAAACACGCCCCGTGGGGTGTTTTAAGTTGGGGGATTAGGTCCCCTTGAATCCTGAGGTCCCCTGGCGTCCAACTAGCCCACCAGGTACCTCTAGTATGTGTCAGGGAGCTGCGTTGCAGAGAGGTGTTTAGAGGCCACACCCCTTTTTACAACACTCTGCAACGCAGCTCCGTGGCGCTTAGTGGAGGTACCTGGGGGGCTAGTTGTCCCCTACGGGACCTCTGGATTGAAGAGGAATGAATTCCCCAACTTAAAACGTGCCACAGGGCGTGTTTGCACAGTATCACCTCAGGCCCCGCCCCCTACCTTCACCACTGTGCAAACGCGTCCCGTGGCGCATTTTAAGTTGGGAGATTAAGTCCCCTTGAATCCTGAGGTCCCCTGGTGGCCAACTAGCCCACCAGGTACCTCCAGTAAGTGCCACGGAGCTGCATTGCAGAGAGGTGTAAAAAGGGGCGTGGCCTCATTACACCTCTCTGCAACGCAGCAACCTGGTGCATACTGGAGGTTCCTGGTGGGCTAGTTGACCCCCAGGGACCCCCAGTATTGAAGGGGTATTCGTTCCCCCTCTGCAAACGCGACAGGGGGCGCGTTTGCAGAGTGATGAATGGAGGGAGCGTGGCCTCCTCCCGGTCCTGTTTTTTTTTGTTGTCTTTTTAAGAAGGGGGGCTGTGTAGCTCCCCTTCTTTTTCTTATTTTTTGTCCCTGGGGACCCCATCCCCCAGGGCCTGCCCCCTATATATTTTTGTTTTTGTAAACTGTAGACCTTAATTTGCCCCGGGGACCCCATCCCCCGGGGCATGGCCATTTTTATTTATTTTTTTTTAAATTTGGAGGGGGGGCTGCCTTGCCCCCCTCCTGTGGCCTCTTTTGGCCCCGGGACCCCATCCCCCGGGGCGTTTAAAAAAAATATATATATATTTTGTGCAGGGGGGCCACGTGGCCCCCCTCCCGGACCACTACTGGCCCCAGGGACCTCAGCCGCCGGGGCCTGGCCTCCGTTGGGGACCGTGGGGGGGTCCCCAATCCCCCCACGGCCCCGCCGGCTCCCTGCCTCCTGTGGGAGCCAGCATTGCTTTTCTACATGGGGAGCAGCTAACATGCTGCTCCCCATGTGGAAAAGCAATCTGCTTTGCTATTTGAAAGAGAGAGCAGGTTTCCCTGCTCTCTCTTCCAAATAGCAAAGCAGTTTGCAATGGCAGGGTGGAAGCCGCGAGGCTCCCGCCATGCCATTGCAAACAGCAGTGTCCCGGGGGTGGGCACCCCGGGACACTGCAGGAGCTGGCCCTGGGGGGTGGCGGTCCCCAGGGCCACAACAAGGCTCTAGGAGGGGGGACACGTTGCCCCCCTCCCACTTAAGTTAAAGCCCCGGGGGGTGGTTGTCCCTGGGGCTTGGGGGTCCGTATCGGAACCTCTACTTTAAAGATGTAGTGCCCCTGGGGGTGGCGGTCCCCAGTATGGGGGGCCCCTCTGGGCCCCCCATAACTATGAAAAATTGCCCCCCGGGGGCTGATCGTAAACGAAGCTTCGTTGTTTTTTTCCTCAGCGGGATGCGCGGACCCTACGCGCATCCCGCGATTTTTTTTTTTAAAGATTTTTTTTGGCCTTGGGGGTCCTTGTGGGACATTTTTGAGTACACATAGCAATTGAACACACACAGAACAAACAATGAAAGTTATTCACAAAGAAAATATTATTTTGATGTAATGTGTATTCAAAAATTTTAATGCTGCAAAGAAATTGCTTGGCCCGACAGAACAAATTTTCGTTTATATTGCTTACATGATCAGCAAGGAATTCCTATAACTTATAATGTGCCAAACATAAAATACAGTACAGACCAGGTACGTCTTTGTCTGGGTATATGTTATAGGTCTTTGGGCACCATATTATAATGTTACAACACTTATAATCTTTATACAGCTTAAATGATGATCGTGCTCAACACTTACTGCTATTATCAATCATCCATATATATGAACCCAAGCAAAAATAACCCAGTCACCATGTATGCAGTCCTACAATACCAAAGCACATTGAAATGCTTCAAGCAATCCAGTATGAAAACATTTAATTCTGAAAATAGTGATACCAGCTCAGTGAAGGTAACCACCCATTTTATCTTTGGGTAACATCTTTTAATGATGTGACACTGCTGGAGTAATGAGTTGATCAACCTAGTGTATATATTCTTCAGCATCATTGGTGACTTTGTTAAGTGCTGTTGGCTGTTATCCATCATCCATATAAATGAACCTTTTTTCAAAATAACCTTGTTATCACTATAGTGATACAACATTGAATGAATGGTGACTAGGTTATCTTGCATCGGATCACCGCTCCCATGTGGTCCCGGGGGAGTATGATTGCTAGGAATAAAATGTAAAAGAAAACAATCCCTCAGACACCCAAGTCATATTAGGTAGCCAAGCTGATATCACACACAGCTTTCATCCTGTATACAGCTATTCTTGGAGAGGACAGTCCCTCTACACACCCAAACCCAATTATGTGGTTGAACCTCTACTACACACAGTCTATGCCTTGTGCACAGCTCTTAACAGAGCAGCCAGTCCATCTAGACATCCAAGCCTCATTTTATGGCTAAGCCCCTACTACACAGAGCCTTCGAATCAACCACTAACAAACTCATTTTTAAAAGACTGCTGCAGGGAAAGATGCCTTTGAAATTCCTGCATAGCTCATCTGTAGCCAGGCTGCTTTCCTGACTAGTGCAGGAGCCAAGCTAGTCTGATCATATCTGCCTTTCTGATTCTGGTGCTCAGATACTCTTCACTTGCCCAGACACAGGGTCTTCATACTTGCCTGTAACGTGTTTTACAATGTAGCACTGACTGATAATGTTTCTGAGCACCATTCCTCCTTGATACTGAGTTAAAGGAATAGGCACTTCATCACATGCTACAAACTAGAATATTCCATGTTTGTATGGAGTATTGAGAGCCACATTGAGGCAATGATGGGGTGTAGGGCTAAATATTTAACTTTTTAATCCATAAGTGTGAGGAAATGGGGTGTGGATGTGCGACCTCACCATGTAATAAAATTATCAACCCCTTCAGGGCCAGTAGATTTCATCTGTAAAACCCTCAGCTCAACCCTTGGTAGCTGTGGCACAGAGCAGCAAGGCTTGCACAGAGGAAAGAGTGTTAAGCATTTCATCAGCAGAAAAAATGGACTCAACACTCAAGGAATCCAACATTAATTTATAAAAATAGTCTGTATTTTTACAAGAATTTAGACACTAGTATGAAAAAGATCCACCAGAGAGTTCAGATGATATAGATTTTACAATCAATACTAAATCAAAGGAATCTCACTCAACCATGGACAAGCCTTGGCAAAGTCAATGAATTGGACACTTAGAAACTTTTTCAAAGGAAACTCAGGTAAGTGAGATTGCAGTCGGTTACAAGTACTTGGAGTGACCAACTCTGGCAGAGATCTAGTCAGGGGGACCAGCAAGGTCCACAAGAACAGTTACCTTTATAGAAGAAGCAGTCATTCACCAGTTCAAGACACTTTATCTGTGTTGCAATGGAGTGGTCCTGATGCCAGGAATAAAGGATGCTGAAGATCCTCTAAAAATGCTGTGGATGCGATGCGGTTGACGGGGGTCTTTCTGCGGGAATGTCTCAGTCCATAAAGATCGTGAGGCGGTCTTGGTTGCATGGTCGATGTCCCTCAAAGACCTCTACGGGCTGGCTGAAGTCCATTCGCCACTGGACTTACAATTGTCTGTTGTCGTGGTCACAGACCAATCATTCTGGGTCAATAACTCACCTTCTGAGGGTCCCAGCAACTCTCCAACAGCAGTACCAGACTCAGGAAACTTGGGGGCAAGGCTGTACTTTAGGTATTTGTCTTCGATGCTGCACAGTGGTGGTAGGAGGGGCTTGATGAGTTTGGGCTACCAACTTGCCACAGCAGGCTTTTTCATCTGTTGGGTCCCTGTGCTGCAAACAGGAGGCCAGTCATCCAATGTTTTCTTGGCTTTACTGGGCTCTGGAGACAGCTTTTCCCTGAACAGGACACAGGAGGCAGAGTCCCTTCCTTCACTACCCACCAGGTTCAGCAGGTGCAGGCCTCATCGGTGTACCCAGGGTGTGGCTACCACAGGGCTACATGCTCCTGGGGAATCTAGTTTGGCAACTGGTTTACCCTCTCTGCCTCCCGTGCTAGCCTGCATGAGAGAAGTGGCACCTTCCTGGGCTGCAATCCGTCATCGTTCTCCTTCCTGAGAGTTGTTAGCACATCTTTCCAGGAGGGCAGGCAGCTGTCTTGTGGAGCAGGCTCCATGTGTGCCCTGGAAGGCACAGGAGTTTTAAGGGCAACAAAGTGGCAGCTCTGCTAAAGCTGCACACTGCAACAAGTTACATTAATTTTGACTTGAGACACAAGTCAAGCTTAATGTAACAAGTTGTTTGATACCTTGGAGTACCCACTTTTGTCACATCATTCAGGAATTAGCACAGTTGAGGGGTCAACATGTAACCCTGTACTCGCCAATTAGCAACCAAGTATTTCCACAGTAAAACTGTGCTTTTCTGTGTTTTACTGACAGGACATGTAAAGTACATGTCCTGCCTGTGGCATACGTGGCACTCTGCCTTTAGGACTCTGTAGGCCTGTCAGAGGGAAGACTTACACACATATGTATGGGAGTGGTGGCTTTGCCATTGCTTTCAATGGCAAAGTTGGGCTAGCATGCAGGACTTCTCTACCAGTTGGCAGAGGCAGACTAGGAGACTTATTTTACTTGGGGGTCCACCAAGGAGGCACAATCAGTGCTGAAAGTCCTGTGATACCCCTCTAATTTACATGCCCTGGGTACCATGGTACCATTTACTAATGACTTACAGGTAAGATAGTCATTTCCATTTGGACAGCCCACTTGACATTCACTTTTTGGGTCAGTACACTGGCACTGAGGACTGGTTTGTAGGCCTCAGTGCACTCTCAGAGTAAAAAAAACAGCAGCATCTGTCAGAAAACTTGGGAGGGACCAAGCCTGGAAAAAAGCAGCATAGCAATCCGCTGGCTCACCCCCATTTGTGTTGAATCAATGTTTACGGAGAAGCAAAAACCCACACAAAAATACTCACAAGAGTTTAATGCTAACAAACATACAATAGGCAGGATTGCTCAGATAGTTTAATGATGGCTGCTGACAGCTACAATGAGCTGAAGGACAAATTCGAAACCCAAGGGGACAGAATCAGTCCTTCATCCTTCTAAGTAAATTGAACACATTTAGAAATAGTAACAATGTGCTAGTTAGGAAGAGGTGTGGCGCAGCGGCCAGGGTGACTGACTCCTGAATCTGGGGATCATGGTTCGATCCCCGGCGCCGGTGGCAGATTTGCCCAGCACATGTGACTCTGGGCAATAGCTTGCTTAATCTTCCCGACGGCCCCCAGCACCTAGAAACCCTTACGGGTGATTGTTTGCGCTTTACAAATGTGGATTATATATACAAAGCTTTGAAATGCGAATATGCAAAATTAAGCATTTTATGAAACAAGGGGGCATAATATCAAGGACGGCATTAAAATTATTGCCGGTTTAGCGTCAGAAAACTGCCCCTAAAGCGGTGATAATGGGCTTGATAATATGCCCTGGAGAATTCCAATAGAAGCCCACGTTCACACCAGAACATGGGCTGCTATTGGAATTCTCAAGGGCATATTATCAAGCCCATCATCGCCGCTTTAGTGGCAGTTTTCTGCCGCTAAACCGGCGATAATTTTTAACGCCGTCCTTGATAATATGCCCCAAGATGTTTATTCCTCCATCTCATGTTTCTCTGTGGTTCTCGGTTCTATTTTCCTGCACTAATCCTCCGCGCTGGTACTTAAACCTACTCCAGGATTTAAAACGGGGCCCACACTACGTGCAAAATAGCGAGAAATATGAATTAAAAAAGTAAATTGGTGCGCTCATTTTTAAAAATAATGTTAACTATTGGGGGCAGGCATGCACTGTTGTGGGAGTGGTGGGGTGGTGTGGGGAAGGGCATGGGGACATTAAGAGCGGCACAGTGTGCACTGAAAAATTGAAGCGCCCACGAAGGTTGGTACGTCTACTTCTTTGCTCCAAGATGAGTAAAGTTCAATACCACCTGCATCACGGATAGGAGAACGTTCTGCGGTTACTACACTGTTCACAAGCAACACCTGGAAGGATCTGGGAACTCAATTTCTGGACATGCTCCAACACATAAGATTTTCTATGCATTATTGAAACATTGAAACCAAGACCGGTCGATGGGTCAAGATAAGGATAATCTGGATTAAATTGACTATGCTATATTAAGTCGTTGGGGAGCACTAACTTGGGTGGCAGAGAGAAAAGGGTCTAGAGAAAACAGAAACACTAGCATGATGTCATTTGTTTTACTCTTTGCGTGAAATTTAATATTACACTTAGTAATGTTGTTCTGAGAGGATCAGCTTCTACTACCATCTAGAATAAAACATGAAAAAGATAGAAGCCGGAACGCTAAAGTGCGCTTGCACAACAGAGCGAGTGATGTTCATGTGCTTTGGTTGGCCGTGGCAACGCTTCCCGGAGGCCACTCATTCCACTTTAGTAACCAAGGAAAGGCATACGTTTTTAATGAGCCGGGTCAAACAGTCAATAATTTGATCTAAAAACAAACAGGCGTTTGGTAATTGACCACTCAACAAGATTACGTTTGCGGGGCACCCAAAGGATTCCAGCTCTCGTGACAATCCAGGCCTTTAAGCCTACACAACGGCAAGAGTAAATCTGACATTTATCTGTAACAGCAAGTTTGAATCCCTCCACGCCGCACTCACTTTTTATCCTGGCAGATCCAGTCCCCGTCGCTGACTCGAAAGTTCTTAGTGGACCCCTTCTTGGATTCGCTGGCCAGCAGACACCCGTCGACTGGGTGTTCCCCTATATTCCTGCTCTTCATCACTTCTCTTTTAAAGGCTGGCAAGAGCTACACTGAAGGCTCGGTCTTGGTCTAACAGTGACTCCACAGGCCATTTAGGAAGCAGCGGAGGATACCTAGCACGCTACGAAGACTACTTTTATGCATGTGTATAGAGAACTTGTGCAATGGTGTGAACCTGTCGGCTATGGTGCAGCAGCAATAAATTAGCTTGATCTGAGCCGAGGCCCTGCCCTTACAACCATAGGTAGAAAGAATAACAACAGAAGAAGGACTTGTTGGCCCTTTTGGAGGGCCCACCGTCAACACATCTCCTGTAATGAGGCCATAGTAAAAGGGAAAGCTCGAGCAGCTCTGGGAAACCCCATAAGCACATGGGGTTCCCAACAACAGAGACGCCCTGGAGTGGATGCCTGCTTGTGCCCCGGGGGTCCGTAGAGTGGGTGCTGATACAGCAGCACTCTAGTCTGTCCCTGCTTGTGCCTCAGGTGTACTGTAAAGTGCTTGCTGCAATGCACTCTGTGTGAGAGCGAAGGAATGCCAAAGACAGGCGTGGTGCTGGACACGGAAAGGCAGGGGGAACTGGACTGCGTGCGCTTCGCTGCTCCTCCCCAAAGTCAATACTCCATGGGCGGTAACGTGAGAGAAAAGGTGGGACATGCAGCAAATGTTAGCCATTTGCAAGCTACCATTTTTTAAGGACACAGACAAAGGCCATTACCTCCTCGTCCGTCTTCCTCGCCACAGTAATTACTAATGAGCCTTCGGCTCCCACAGAAACTCCAAGTATAATTTTACAGTCTAGTCTCCCTCTCCCTCCAATATGGCCCCCGACTACACAGCCAATCCCATAAAGGGACACATAAACCACCAGTACGACCTGTTTTTTTGTTTCTGCACTGCTCCGAGTGCTGTGATTCCTGCTGGTCAGGTAAGTTTGGGGCGGAGGTCCTGCTTTAGCGGACTCGAGTGCCCCGTGTTCGTTTGGGGGGGGGAGGCGTGTGTTGATTATATCATTGTGTCCTCCTCTCCAACGTGCCTCTCCGGTTTCGTATTCCAGTGGGACCGGTGTGGCGGAGGTCGGGTCGTTTTGGTGTCCCGCCTTGTTTAAATTGCATGCGCTTCTGTGTCCTGCCTTAGCGGACTTGCGAGGCGTGATTTGCATTTATGCCAACCGCGTGTCCTGCCTTAGAGGACTTCTGCGGTCGGCGCTCTGTTCTACGTGCTTCCTCCACGCGCTGTTTGCTTCCTCTGGGTGATGTGTTAGCGTCCATGACGGTCTTCAGGTGGCGATTTGCATACGTTGGGGGTGCGGGCTTCCTGCTCTTTTTCTTTCCATGCTGGGGGCGTGTCCTGCTGATTATTTGCACCTGTTGGCCGTTTAAAAGGCTGTTTCTTGTGGTTTTTGCTGCTGGTCGATTTTCCCTTTGCTGCATTTCGTGTGGTGTGTAATGGAGGTTGCTGAGGAGACTTTTGCTCCTGACCTTGGGGCTGTGGCTTACGGGTCTCGGGAGGCTTTGCCTTCATTATCTGTATTCCAACAGATGATTGATTCCGCTGTGTCTTCTGCCTTGCGTGGCAAGTTGGCTGCGCCTCCTTCTAAGAAGCTCAGGTCGGATCCTGCCTCCCTAGTTGGTTCTGACGCTGAGGAGGATGTGGAGGTTCGTGGTCGCTTTTGTGCAGGGTACTGATCTTAAGGACGTACTGGGGCACATTCGCGCCAACTTGATGTTTCCTGATTCGGTTGCTCCGATGGAGGATGATTTTTTTGCGCAGTATCAGCGTCCGGATCCTGATACTCTTCCGATGCATTCTTCTGTGGTGAAGGTGTTGGAATAGGAGTGGAAGGATGTTGATAAAGGGGCTTTCCCGCGCTACTTGGTGAAACGTTACCCTTTGCAGGACTTTTCTTCCAAGTATCCTTCATCTGTGAAGGTTGATTCTTTGATGGCGGCGATGTCCTCTCAAGGGTCTGTGGTCTCCGAGGATTCCTCCCCGGTGGATCCTGTGGATCGGAAGGTGGATGGGGCGGGGAAGCGCACTTTTTCTGCTGCCAATTTTTCCATCAGGGCTGCCACTTATTCCACTTATACCATTCAGTCCTTGCTGAAGGATTTTCAGTCCGTGGCTGAAATGTTGGACCAGGGCGAGGATGTCTCTTCTACGTTGGCCATTATGGAGCAACAGGATCATCTCGTTTCGGACGTCTCCTATGATGCCTTGGGTGCGGCTGCTTCTGCGGCTAGTTCTTCAGTGGCGGCTCGGCGCCAGTTGTGGTTGCGCTCGTGGAAGGCTGATGCTGCCCAGAAATCTTTACTTATGAAGATTCCTTTTACTGGTGTCAAGCTTTTTGGTCCTCCTTTGGAGGATATGGTCAAGAAGACTGCGGAGGATAGGAAACTGCTGGCTCCGGATCGGGCTGGTCGTTTCCGTTCTTTTGGTGCTACCCGTGCCTTTGGGCCTTCTCGTAGGGGCCGTGTTCACCAGCCCTTTCGTGGTAGGGGGCGTGGCCGGGGTGCTCCTTCCACTGATAAGTCCCGGTTCTCCAATGTTCAATCCTCCACTTCTGCTCCCTCAAAGTCATGACTCTGTGTCCCTGGGGAAGGGTCCGGTTGGGGGACGGCTGCTGTTCTTCCTGGAGTCCTGGAGAATGACTGTGTCAGATCGGTGGTTCCTTCAGGTGGTTTCCGAGGGTTTTCGCCTTGGGTTCAGCCAGGTTCCTCCAGACTATTTCAGGTCCACTCCCTGCCCCAGGTTGGCTCACAAGAAGGCGGCGCTTTTGGGCGTATAGAGGCTCTTCTGGAAAAAGGGTCTGTGATTCCGGTTCCGGAGGCTCAGCTGGGGTTAGGGGTGTACTCCATCCTGTTCCTTGTGTCCAAGCGCACGGGGGATCTGCGGCAAGTCCTGGACCTCAAATGGCTGAATGGGTTCGTTCCTCCTAAGACTTTCAAAATGGTGTCTCTGAAGTTAATCCTCCCTCTGATTTCTCGGGGGGAATTTCTCGCGTCTATCGATCTCCAGGACGCCTATCTCCATGTGCCGGTGCACCCCGCCAGTCAGCGTTTCCTGTGGTTCTGTGTCCTGGGACGACACTTCCAATTTCAGGTATTGCCTTTTGGTCTCTGCTCTGCTCCCAGGGTGTTTACGAAGGTTTTGGCCCCTGTCGTTGGTCATTTGCATGGGGAAGGAATTCAGTTGTTTCCCTACCTGGACGATTTATTGATTTCTGCTTCTTCTCTTTCTAAGGCGGTGGTCCATGTCCAGAGGGTTTGCCAGGTCCTGGAACAACACGGCTTCCTGGTGAATGTGGGGAAGTCATCCCTGGTTCCTGCGCAGGATCTGACTTTCATAGGGGCTCGTTTCAAGACTCTGTTGGGCTCTGTGTTCTTTCCTCCTGCTCGGATGGAATCCGTTCTGTGTGCTGTTCAATCCCTGCTGTCACGTCCTTCCCAGCCTGCGAGACTTTGGTTGAGGGTTCAGGGTCTCATGTCCGCTTCCCTATCTGTGGTTCTTTGGGCTCGCCTTCACTTGTACCCTGTGGTTTCCCACATTTTGCGGCATTGGGACCCCTGTTCTCAGGATCTCGATCTCCTAATTCCTGTGTCGGTGGCCCTGGAGTGGTGATTGGACGTGGTGCATCTCTCCCGGGTTTGTCCTTTCCTTGTGATTCCTTCTCGGGTCCTCACTACAGATGCCAGCCTTTTGGGTTGGGGTGCTACCCTGGGGGACTCTTCGGCTCAGGGTCTTTGGGATCCGATTGTGAGGTCTTGTTCGTCCAATTACAGAGAGCTGAAGGCTGTCCAGTTAGGTCTGTTGGCCTTTTCGGACCTTCTCTTGGGTCATCATGTTCAGGTCCGGACGGACAATCAGGTGGTCATGGCATATCTCAACCATCAAGGGGGCTGCTGGGTTCCTTCCCTCAGTTCCCTCAGTTTCCTGATTTGTTCTTGGGGGGGAGTTGCACCTGGCCTCACTGTCGGCTGTTTATCTTCCGGGTCAGGAAAACGTGGTTGCGGACTGCCTGAGCAGGGTCTTTCCATCCATGGGTTCCTTGTCCCTGATGCCCCAGATGTTCAGGGTTTTGCGGAGGAGGTTGGGGTCTCCGATTGTGGACCTGTTTGCTTCCAAATTCAATGCGAAGATCCGTTGCTTTTGCACAATTATGCCATGTCCGGAAGCATGGAGGGTGGATGCTCTATCCTTCCTGTGGCCGAAGGGCCTATTGTATGCGTTCCCTCCTGTTCCCCTGATCCCAGTTGTGTTGCAGAAGATCAAGAGGGAGGGGTCCCTTGTTCTTCTGATTGTGCCAGGTTGGCGTCGCCGCCCATGGTTTCCTCTCTTGTTGGAGTTGGCGGTGGGCTCGGGGTGGCTGTTGCCCTTCGATCCCTTTCCTCTGATGGGGCCTCCTCTTCCTCTTCCGGTGTTCTGGTCCTTGGGTCTGCGGTCCTGGCTCTTGAGAGGGAATCCCTGATTCAAGGTGGGTGTTCGGCGGTGGTTGCTGATGTTATTCAGCGATCCAGGCGTCCGTCTACTTTGCGTTCCTACGCCAAGCACTGGGACCACTTTGCTGCCTGGTGTGTGCGACACGATCTACCTCTATCTGATTTGGATCCTGCCCGCGTTCTTGACTTTCTGCATGAGGGTTTCGATTTGCGGTTGGCCATATCTACTCTTCGTGCACAGTGGGCTGCTATTCGGGCATTTCATGCTCTTCTGTTGCTTTCTGTGGCGCCGTTGGTGTCCAGGCTGTTGAAGTCTCTGGCCTTTCAGCGTCCCCGCCCTGTTCTGTCTTCTCCTCCTTGGGATCTTCCCCTGGTTCTGCGTGCGCTGCAGTTGGGTCCTTTTGAGCCTTTGGAGTCGGTTGACCTCAAGTTCTTGACTCTTAAGGTCGTCTTTCTTGTGGCTATTGCTTCTGCCATGAGGATTGGGGAGTTGGGGGCTTTCCTACGGTCTGCTCCTTTTTTATGTGTTCTGGAGGATCGTGTTGTGTTGCGTCCTCACCACACTTTTGTTCCTAAGGTGAATTCATTTTTTCATCGTTCCGCGGAGGTTATCCTTCTGGTTCTTTGTCCTGATCCTTCGTCTGTGGATGAGTCTTTGCTTCATCTTCTGGATGTTCGGCGCGCCTTGTTAATTTATCTGGATAGGACTTCTTCTTTTTGCAAGGTGGACAATTTATTTGTGAATTTTGGATTGTCCCGTGGGGGTTTGCGTCCTTCCCTGTCCACCCTCAGTCGTTGGATTAAGGACGTTATTTTGTTGGCTTACGGTTCTTCTTCCTTGGCTCCTTCTCTTCCTGTTCAGGGATGTTCCACTCGTTCGGTTGCTGTCTCCTGGGCCGCTTCCAAGGGGGTGTCCATGGAGGATATTTGCCGTGCTGCCACTTGGTCTTCCCCTCATACCTTCATGTCGCACTACTGTCTTCATATTGGGGGGATGCGTCGGTTGCCTTTGCCTCTTCTGTGCTGAGTTCCGGGGTCCCATAGGTGGGAGGTTCTATGTGTCTCTTCCTGTGTTTGTCATAAAGTTTGCTTTGCTGCTGGCTTTTACTGGTGGACTCTGTTTTTCCATGAAGCTGATATGCTTTGGTATCGGCTCATTAGTAATTACTGTGGTGAGGAAGACGGACGAGGAGGTAATGCCCCGGTTACTTACCGGTAATCTTCATTACTCCAAGTCCTTGTCTTCCTCGCCACAGTATAGTTTCCCTTTCCCTCCCGGCCCTCTTCTTGGCTTCATGTCTGCGGCTTGGTTCTCAGGTCGTACTGGTGGTTTATGTGTCCCTCTATGGGATTGGCTGTGTACTCAGGGCCATATTGGAGGGAGAGGGAGACTAGACTGTAAAATTATACTTGGAGTTTCTGTGGGAGCCGAAGGCTCATTAGTAATTACTGTGGCGAGGAAGACAAGGACTCGGAGTAATGAAGATTACCGGTAAGTAACCGGGGCAATCCTAAGCAGAGGAGGATTAAGACTCAACAAAGTAAATACAACAGATCGCCTACAGCGCAAGCGCTGTTTAGGCTCGACCTAAAGAAATACATTGCACCACAGTAAATAAATCACCTCTCTCCCCAGAATCCTTGCCCAGATTCACTCTCTAATAGTATCTCTGCCGTCAAAACTGTGCTCACTCCACCTGCAGTCAGGTTCACGCTTTATAAGTACCACAAACATGCATACATACATACATAAATACACAGTGGTACAGTAAACATGCATTGACCAAAGATGTCATTCAACTCTTTATTCATTATTTGAAAGATTATGGATACAGTACACAGATGCCACTGTCCTCTTTAATCAGTCTGAACAGGGTAGACCTCCTCCAGTCTAAACAATTCCCACCACAGGCTCAGATTCTTCAACACTTGTGCTGACTGGGTTTCAACCTGAAACCAAGTGTTGTATTGGCATTTACTGGAAAGTAGCCTTAAAGTCAAACAAAGTATCATAATGCACAACTTTTCACAAGTTTCTATCAAGGAGTATACCATGGGTGGAACATGGGGTTCCCATGCCACCACCCATGGTTTCGAATGAAAATTGCTATGTGCTAAGACAGGGATTTGCAACAAAAAACGATGCTTCTTCGAAGTAGGAATAAAGTTGGAGCAATGTTTTCTTTTCTCTAAACATTTCCAACTTTGCATGTCTGCTGTACTCCACACACACATACAAACTAAGTAATACACTATGCCTTAGTGTAGTATTATGCACTGGAATGGTACTCTTCCATCACACAATCTAGGCTAGAGATCACTTGGACGCCCTAGTACTAAAGTGCAAGGGTATGTGTGCGGCACAAGGCAGTCAAAATTCGAGAGAACAGGGTGGATATGGCACTGGTCTGCTCTCCCCTATGGTGCAATACAACACACCAGCTATGGCTGCTGCACTGTGTTGTGTCAAACTTAGTAAAACTTCTCCATAATATCACTCCACAGAGATTGGAGACTCACAAGGACAATAGTAACATAATGAAAATGTATTGTCATCTGGGGACTCCGTTAATGGCTATTCAGAAATATACCATTGGTCTTAATGGTGTCAGATCAAAAGAGGTCCACAGCTTTACGAAAGTGACAGTTATTTAATAATGGGCGTCATCTTGACATGTTTTAATCTCACTAAAGGGCCTATTGAGTATGGGTGGGCAATATATTCCGTTCTGCCCTTGGAATTGGTGGAATTTTGGCCACTCCGCGTTACTATATAACACGGAGTTCTGGTCAAATTCCGCAAATTGCCACGTGATGGAATTTTTCTCCCATGAGGCTCCAAAATATGCGAGCTGGTGAGCGTGAGCGAGGTTTGGTGTCCCATAGTGTGATTTCTTTAATGCAGGCAATCGCTGGCGTTTGCGGTCTGAGGTCTGTCAGAGTGAGTAGATTTGCTGCTGCTCAAATCGATTTTTGGCTTAAGTGGGTGCAAAATCAACTCGAAGGGGAGAGTACTCTTGTGCAATGCATGGGGCCCAGGGCTGGACTGGCCTTAGCGGGCACCGGCCGTTTCCCCTGTGGGCCACCAGGGTGGGGGCCGTTTTTGTTACCGGGCCATTGGCCACTGTAACAAAATCGTCCGAAACCGGCACTGACAAACTGCTCGGCCACATCCCCATCCCCCCAGGAGGGGCAGGTCAAGCACTTTGCCAGGGCCGGTTTTGGTTCCCAGTCCGGCCTGATGAGGCCATGTGTGCTGATTTTCAGTGCTGCTGGCTTTACCAGCACTAAAATGTAGTGTGAGCAGCTCAAGCTGCCTATTTTCTGACCATTGGTGGAGCTCCACGGAATCTCGGTGAGTTTGCCTGTAACTACGCGTAATTCCACGGAGTATGACTCCTGAGTTCCACCCACCCTGTAACGATTAAACATGGCTGATTCTCTCCATTTCTAGCAACGCACACCGACACACACTGAATCACAGGCCATATGTTTTTTTTTAAGTGTACTGAATACAACACATCTATGACGTAGGATAAAACAGCTGACTCGCTCTGCATTCTAATACTCCCAAACTTTACCCTCTTGCTAGATTTAGTGAGCTACTATTTGTGAATTCAGGAGTTGTAATGCCCAATGACAACAATAAATACACTTTAAAAGCACAGCAGAGCGTTGTATTGAGAATAATTTCTATTGGTCATTTCGCATCCTTTAACTTGCCTATTCGCTGTTGCATACGTCAGTTTTGCTTATCTACTTTCTGCGGAAATACGTTATTAACGTGAACCAATATCCCAATAAGCAGCAAGTAATCTTTAAAGCTGGTGTGACAGATTAATACCTCTAGAGACATTTTATGAATTCACGTCTGATGCTCATTACAGCTGTGCCATTTAGGAAACGATTCCCACCATTGTGTCATAGATTAAACACAGGATATATTAGCGTGTACGTTTCACAGGTGCCCGCGATAAGAGCGCGGTTCATGAAAAACTGGGAAATCGTAAAATAGAAATATTGGATATTATAATTGTGGAAGTTGGGAAGCGAATTTATTTGTACTTAATATGCAGAATGAGGTTAGGTTCTTGCTAAATCTGGTCGACTTGAAGGCAACGCGATTCATACCAGCGCTGTGCCATTTAGATAAAGGAGCGAGGGGCGATAAAGTACTGTTACTCCAACATCCGTCGCAAATTTATAAAGGTATCATAACCCTTAACTCAAGGTTCGTGATAGCGGGGACTGTGGGAGGGACAGAATAAAAAGTCAGCGATCTTTTACAGGTGCCCTATTATTTATATCAGCCCGTTAAAATAAAATATATAGCGTCATCTAGTCCTGGGCTTTTAGACCGCACTATTTGTACGCAGCAGGTAGAGCAGAGAAATGCACAGGTCGTAAAGTTTGCAGTTGTCTCCTGTATTCGCTCTGTAATGTGCTAACAGGTTTTTTTCAGGCGTCCATTTTGTTGACCTTGCATCTTATAGCAGCTTCATCAATGTGTTCGTTTTACAAGACTCTTCGGGATATTAGAATGAGGACGCAGTCATTTTGACTCAGTTATGGTGGCGTTCAGTAATAAAAATCGAACATAACATCAAGCCACCGTTTTAAATAATGCAAGAATGCCTTTGGTCCGTGTGGTTTGAATGATTTTGTTATCCCCGTGTCTGCATGGTAGTGGCGGTGTTTACACGCACACTTATATTTCATATACAGACATTGATTTTCTGTTGTGGTTGCTGATGCAGGTTACTGGAAGAAGACTTCCTTGATCAGGTGCAGTGTCTTTGCTTCTCTCACCTATACACCTGCTGAACAACTACAATGTCTGCATCTGGATTTCATATGCTCTTCTGTGCTGTGTGTACTTCCCTCTTATCACATGAGGCACAGGGTCAAGACTGATTTGCATATGGCTGGGTTCAAACTGGAATGGCATGGTGAGCAAAAAAACGATGGATTTAGGCCCAGATCTCTGTACTGGGGTAAAAGTATGACATTGTTCTGCATTCTGTCCATCAACTGTTGTATTTGCATTTGTCACCCCGAGTGCGAAGGGTATGCCCAGGCGTGGGTCCCGTGCTCTCCATGCCACTGGAATCAAGCTATCCTGGCTGAAGAGGGGTGAAACCCCGAAACCGGTCCCAGGATGCTTGTTTCCAGTCCAGGGAATTTATGGGGCACTAAATGCTAGCCCTGGCTAACCCCATTTGATATCCATTCTCACTGCATTATTTACTAATGACTGCCTTTCTGTATGTAGCTGGGTGACATTACACACCTATAAACACCTGAAACCGCAGTGCTACTACAACAAACATTACAATGACTGGACAAAGGCACAGTCTATAAAATTGAGGATGGGGTCATCATGATCCCAACCCATTATTCAGCCAGGAAAAGGGGTGAGGAACAGGTGATGTGTCAGCGCTGCAAACAACAAAAGGAGGACATAATACATGTACTGGGTTGTGCCCCACCCTTTTTTTAAGAATAGGAGGTAGTTGTTACGAAGGGGGTGGGTTACACGGGCCACAAGATTCTGTAGGGAAGCAGTGCAGACGTGTTTTGACCCATTCAATACCATTCTCAATTGTGCGCTGGTCAAATTTATTTATCGTTATTCCAAAAAATTAGATGCCTTGGATTATGCAACTGAAGGGTTGGGAGGGGATTAGGCCGTCAATGTGCCTGATACTGGGCCCCCGAATCCACTTGTGACTGCATGCACTCTTTCTGAATGCACCTTTTTCTGAAACTGTTTCCAACAGGTGCAGGCTGACACCACCTGGCCAGGGCTTTAAGAGGTCTAGACAGAGCACAAACTCTTGTTGCAGTTATAGGCTACACATTTCAATGATCTTAGACATAGCACTTTACTCACATCCGCTTTTAAAGTTTCCAGCACAAGGCTATTTTAACCATTTTAGCCAAATTTACTGCACTTTCTTATTGATTTGGCCCACTTCCTTGCAAAGGTGCTAATTGTCTGGCTTTTTATGCAAGTATGTTTCATTATCAAACATAGATTCAGAAGAAGAGAGAAAGAAAGGCAAACAAGTGAGAAAGAAGGAGGAGAAAGAGAAAGAGGCAAAGCAGTAACAATAGGTGAAAGCAGGGATGAAAAGGAAGCTGCAAGAGTAAGATAGATAAAGGAGTAGGGAGTGTATGGTGGTGGATGAAAGAAGCATAGGGTGGAATCAAAACTAGGCTGACTAGTTTTTTGGTAATCCCAGAGTTTGACAGGACCAGCAGGGGGCACCTACGAAAAAGTTTGGTCTCCACACTTATTCTTTTGCAAGTTAAGCACTGGTGGTACCAGTAATTTGTATGTACAAAGTAACTGCATGGCTAAAGGAAGAATAGTTCTTTAACTATTTTCTGTAAGGAAGTGGCAATTCACCTTGCTTCCCAAAGTTTACCAGGTACCAGCCATTTAGCTCAATCCAAGTCTGGAAAAGGTCGAAGCTGTAGCCAAAGAGAGGAGCTGGGGATTCGTCTGAAAATGAGCAAGGGATTCCCGATGCATGTTCCTTAACCCCTTCTGTGCCACGCCCTTTCCCCCTCCTGTGCCGGGCGTTTAATTAGTGGGTGGGGTTCATGACGAGATAGTCTCGTCATGGGCACAGCGCGACTGTGCTCCATGACGAGACTATCTCGTCATGGGCACAGAAGAGGTTAACCTGAGGCATCTCAGTAGAGGAGCAGAAGCTGACAAAGTGGCGTTTAAAGTTCTTTCAGTGCTTTTTTATGGCACAATTGTTTGAGGGCAATCTCTGAATACCATAGACTCTGCACTAGTAACATCTGTTATTTTTAGTACTTGAGAATAATCAAAAGCGCTAGGCAGCACTGTATAAAGCACAAAGAATGGTTATGTCCCGAAAGCCCATCAATAAAGAAATAGATAGAACATGGTAGTTGAGTCCTGATATAAGGGTAATCTGAAGACAGCTCAGGTAAAAAATGGCAGGCAAATGATGTCAAAATGGCCTGTGGCTCAATAGACTTTGTCTGAAACTGAGATGAGGGGCACTGAGGTGCAGGTGAACTGGTCTGAATGTTACTGGTGAGATTTATGGGCTGCCTTAGGAACATTGGTGTTAGTAGATGGCTAGTGAGGGCGTGTTAAGAATCTCTCACAGCCAGCAGCGTGGCTCTGAGGATGCAGCAGATACATGTGTTTCGGGACCAGATGAGTGCTCTTGCTGTCTAGTTGAGGCTAGCTTGGGGTTTTGTATGGTTGGCTCATGGTCAACTGAATAGATTGAGATCCAACCAACCTGCGGTGTTGTTGAATGTCTATGAACAGCAATGAGGTTCCTTGAGTCACCGGATGGACTCCGAAAGCAATTAGTAGAGTTGTTCATTCTTTGGCAGAAGGGAGCGCAGAGGGAGGGTGTCTGAGGGCATGCAGAATGGATCTCTTGAGTGGCAAGGCTGATTGTCTCGGAGGTCCAGCTGAGGTGATTTAAAAGCAGCCCGTTAAGATCTGACATCTAATATTAGTGTAGTGAGTGTCACCAGTGGGGCACTGTGATTTAACAATGGAGTTGGAGTGTCTTTGAGAACTAGTCACTGGAATCTGATGTCTACTTGAGGGCTTCTTAAGTCTGGTTGAGAGGTTGTAAGATTCAACAGAGTCATTCTGATGAGTGGCAAAAGGCTATCGAGGTCAACGGTGTGTTTCTGTTAACCAGCAGAGGTGATTTAAGGGTATCAGAGGGCTAGTTGAATCCCTGAATGCCAGAAGAATGGGGTTAAGAACAAAGTGTTAACTTCTGAGGTCTAGTTGGGGTCTCACAGAACACATAGAGGATGTCTGTGGGTTAGTTTAGGGGCTCTGAGGCTATTTGGCAAGGACTTTGAAGTACAGATGAGGGGTTAGTGGGACAACTGAGTAGCTAACAGCAAATTGGGAAGGAGTAAAGGATAGTTGAGAGTCCGATGAATATTCTTGTTTCGGAAATTAAGGAGATCTACATCAGGTGTGTGATGAGTAAATGTCTTTTATAGTATTATCATCCAGATCAATACAGAGTACAATATAGCCAGCCGACACGTGTTTCGTCACACGTGGTATACTATGTGACTCTTCAGGGCATAGGGTAGGCGAGAAAAATGTAACCGGGTCAAGGTAGAGTACAGATGTGGGAAGAGTGCGGGAAAGAAGAGGGGGTCCCCTCTAATGGTCCCCGGCACCCGGGACAGGTCGTAAAGACGGGTAAGTCTATACGGATCTCGAGAGAAGCACTCAAGTGAGTGAGAAAGGGTCTTCCGGTAGGACTAATTTTTCATTGGGTACACCTGTAACCTTTACTCCAATACGTGTGCACAGGAACTTGGTTATATTTTCTGTGTGGGTTCCGACCCACATATTTGCAGGGGTTGTTTTTCTCGGGTTTTGTTCCCCTGACCTGTCAGCACCGTCCACATCTGTCAACTTGCCAATCCAGCACGCACACGCAAGAGCGCCATTACTTCCTTCACTCCTACGAAACCCTTCAGTTTTGTCGAAAGCCTGCTTCACATTTACCTGCCCCAGGTATAATGTATGCAGGGTAATCGCTCTCTATACAGACCAGCGCGTTCGACAATTCGTTCAGATCGCGCTAGCACTGTTTATAACATTTGACACCAAACGTCAACCATTAAAGATTTTGTTCGTTTGGTAGCCAATTTTAATATCACTTAACAACACACCACTTTTTTCGCACTGCAAACACCCACCCCCCATAACACTCTTCATGCTTTGCAGATCTTAGGAGATCAGACCAACTGCCCCTCTTTAAAACATCCGTGAGCTCCTCCCTCACAGTGAAGGGGTTGCAGCACTTGGTTGCACTAGGTATTGCAACTAAGAGGAGATCCGAGATGATGAAGCATGCCACTTCGGTGGGTGATGAGATTCTGTCCTCTTAAATAGGACTCTTTCCATGTAGACTCAAGATCCCTTTCCTGCATTGTAGGTGTCTCTGACCTCTCCTGGTAGGAGTGTACTAGACCAGCGGATTTCTTTGTTTATGATGTATTGATTTGGGGATTGTGTCCATGCAGGTCTCTAAATTGTTTTTCCCTGAGACCCTTAACCCACCCTGTGTTTTGTATAAGCGTGCTAATGTTCACCATGGCATTATCCTCATATGTCAGAAATACAGTGATTTCGGGGAAACTTGGGGGCAGATTTACAAGCCCCTTGTGCCACTTTTGCGTCACTTTTCCCATGTTAAAAGTAAGGCAAAAGTGGTGCAAGGGGCTTGTAAATCTGCCCCCTGGTGTCCCCTTTAATGTTAGCACACTACTTAGTGATGGTGAAGGGAGACATGTACAGTAGAGTAAGCTTGCTAGGATAGTTGTAGGCCTTGTAAGTATTTATTCACCCAATACAAACCAAGGGGGATGTGTACAAGGAAGTGGAGAACAGAGGTGTTAGCCTTCGTGGCTTAACGCCTCTCTCCTCCACTTCTGAAACGCAAGGCTGCCCCATATTTACAAGAATGTGGTGCAGCCTTGTGTTTCCCCTGCGATGACTCGAAGGTTAGCAACTCAGCGCCAATGCAGGCACCCTTGCACTTGGTGTAAGGGTATCTGCGTGCAGTGGAGGGTTGTTTATGTGTAGGAAGGTGTTCCGCAGGGCTCAGCATTGTCACCCACGCTGTTCAATATCTATCTGACTCCATTGGCGAAACTTATCAGAAAGCATGGGTTCCAGATAGTTTCCTATGCCGATGATTCTCAGCTCATAATTTCCGCCGCCAAGCAATCCAAGGACATCGCTTTTAAATTCCATGGTTGTTTGTCGGAAATTATGAGCTGGATGCAGCAAAGTTTTCTCAAGATTAACACAGAGAAAACTGAAATTATGGAGTTTGGTCATGGAAGTCCCCTGTGGAACAGATCTTGGTGGCCAGCAGGAGCTGGGGAGTGTCCCTTCCCCGTGCCCAAAGTAAGAAATCTAGGCGTGATATTTGACAATCAGCTGAATTTTGCAGCTCATGTCAATAGCATGGCATCTTCCTGTTCCTTTATCATTAGGACTCTGCGTAAGATCTTCCCTTTCTTTAGCGCCGAAATACGTAAGGCGGTAGTAGTAGGTCTGGTCTTATCTAGGCTGGACTACTGCAATGTTTTACTGCTAGGGACAAACAAAACATTGGTAGGAAGGTTGCAGACTCTCCAAAACGCTCTCACTCAATCTCAGGGGGAATTGCTGCATTACATTGGCTCCCTGTCCATTTGCGTATAGATTTCAAAGCCATCTGACTGGTACATAAAGCTGTCTTTGGAGGCGGTGCTAGGGACGTCCAGAAGCTGGTTACTCCTTATACTACAGGCCGGGTGCTGAGATCCAGCACTCAGAGTCTCATCAAAATCAATTGGATTAAGAAAGCCAGATGGGGTGGTAGAGCCTTCTCGGTTCGGGCCGCAGGGCTCTGGAACAGGCTCCCCCTTGGCTTGAAATCAATCCGTAGTCATTTAGCTTTTAGAAAAATGCTAAAGACACTGCTCTTTCGAGAGGTTAGTATGTGAGGAACATGTCTCCCTTTGTGTGGTACTAGCGCCAAGACGCTTCGGCATTCGTTGCGCTATATAAATACATATCCTATCCTATCCTAAGGTGTCACTTCCTGCACATAAACAATCCTAGAAATGCCATCCTGTCACTTTCATGCGTGCAGCTTCATGCAGCACACATGAAAGTGTCAAAATGGCATTTTTGTTTAAAAAGTTTGTTGATGTGCAGGAAGGGACACCTCCCTACACATGAACAAACCATGGCATTTTGCTTTTTCCATGTGTGCTGCACAAAGCAGCACTCATGGAAAAAGCAAAAAGGAGGAGAAATAATGCATTTCTCTTCGTTTTGCCAACTTAAGACCAGGGGGTTTTCCTGGTCTTAATTTTGATGCTGCCTCCTATGTACGCCACCCAAGTACATAGCGGGCAGCATCAAATACAATGGGTGTTGCAGTGGAACGCCGACCACAACACCCACTGCACACCCCTTTCACGCTACCAATAGCGTGAAAGGGGGCCTTATGTACAAGGCAGCGTTAAGCCACGTTAAGTGGCTTAACGCTGCCTCATCTAAGGTGCAGCCCCTATCGTCACCACAACATCTGTAAAAGTGACGTTGTGGTGGCGATACGGGCTTGTACATATGCCCCAGAGTTCCTAAGAGAGTGGCTAGCCATGTGGGGTGTTGGTGATTCATTATGCATTACAGGCTTGACAGGTGTTTACATATTCTATCTTTCCACACTACAGAGGTTCATACAGAGATTCCATTAAGGATACCGTCTGACCGTAATCCTCTGTGGTTGGTGTTTGTATGGGGGAAATCTAGGTTAGTCGTACATACTTTTAATGGGGATTGCATTTGTCATTATTTCTCTTTGTAAAATAAGAGTATGGTCTCCGATGTCTTGGTGAAATGAGAAGCTTTCAAAGTTGCACTTAAGGGGCATTGTATTAGAATGATGTATGGGGAAAGAAGTGTAATGGAGTGTGAGTTAGAAAGCTTTGACATGCAAATAAGAGTGCTAGTAAATTAGCTGCCTGACACAATGATGATGCAGACTGCTTTGCCGGAAGTTAGGAGAAAGACTTTGATGTCTATTTTACAAATTCAATGTGATAAAGTTACTAGGGCATACACTTGATGGGGTTTGCACTAACCTCTCCCCTCTAACAACCCTACCTCCTGTCCCTCAAATATGGACTGATCATAGCCTGATCCTGTTCCTAATTAAAACTTCACGCGTGCTAACTACCAGTAAACCTAGCTCACACCCGGATAACCTCGTTAACTGGAAAAAGGTACAGGAAAACATCGACCTAAATCCCATCACCAATTCTCAGATTCTTAACTTTACCGGTAACGTCGAACATGACGCTAACCTTTTCCACAGTTGGATTCGTCAGGAAATTAAAGCTCGTGAACCTCCCAATCGTCCCCGAAGAATAGATAAAAAATCCAGGACCAGTGCCCCCTGGTTCACCCCAGAGCTAGCAATAGCCCATCTAGCTTGCAGAAAAGCTGAACGCTAATGGCGTAGAATGTACTGCATGGCAGATAAACTTTCATATATCCAGCTGAGGAAAACCTATCATTCCAACATTAAAACAGCTAAAAAACATTTTTATACAAACGCCATTAAACAGTCCAAACATAAACAAAAAACATTGTTTTCAATTGTGAAGACGTTCACCCAGCCCAGAGCGTTACAACCTGAAATTCCACCATCCCAAGAGTTTTGTAACCAAATTGCCGACTTCTTCGAGGAGAAAATAGATGCCATCCAAAAAAATGTTCCTCCTCCCCAAGTAACACAGACCTCAAGCAAATCCGCCCAGAAAGAAATCCCTGTTGGAAGTCTTAAAAACTTCACTCCAGTTAATTTAGATCAAACTAGAGATATTATCTTGGCATGCAAATCGGGTTCACCCTCTGACCCCTGCCCCCCTAGAATACTCCATCAACTCATTGACGTGGTGAACCCAATTATTAACAAGATTGTTAATTCCTCTCTTAGCACTGGAATTGTACCTCGCCTGTGGAAACAGGGAATAGTCAAACCCCTGATGAAGAAATCTAACAAATCCCCCTCTGAACTTACTAATCTTCGCCCAATATCGCTCCTTCCAGCACTAGGAAAGATCACCGAACAAACGGTTTATAGAGAACTTAAAAGGTATCTTGAAGCACACAATGTACTCCATCCCCAACAATCAGGCTTTCGCCCCCATCACTCTACAGAAACTGCACTGATTGAGTTAACAGACTCTATAAAGCTGCTGCAGGATCAGAAGAAGAATGCCGTCCTCATTCTTTTAGACCTCACGGCGGCATTCAACACCATCTCGCACTCCATTCTGATTAGCAGACTGAAAGATATTGGTATCTCAGAGGTGGCTATAGCTTGGATAACGTCCTTTCTAATGGATAGATCGCAAACGATCGCCCTAGGTCCTTTCCTCTCCAAAGAGAAGAGGGTCTCATCTGGAGTCCCTCAGGGCTCCATCTTGAGCCCTCTCCTCTTCAACATTTACCTAATTCCACTCATTTCTCTGATTGAGTCATTCGGCATACTCGTAACATCGTATGCCGATGATACGCAACTCATTGTGCCCCTAGAGGAACACTCGACTGAGGCGGAGCAGAACCTCAAATGCTGTCTGAAAGCTGTTTTTCATTGGATGGATCTAAACCATCTAAAATGTAATTTCAGCAAGACCGAGATCCTCCCTATGGGAAAAAATGTCAATTTTTGTCCTAGCCTATGGTGGCCTGAAGACTCAGCTGTTCCCCCCCAGACTGTAACAACTGCAAGGAACCTTGGAGTCCTGTTTGATACTGATCTGTCTTTCGACCAACACGTGAGGACTGTGGCCGGCCGTTGTTTCGGAATCATCAAATCTCTAAAAATGTTTTTTGACTTTTTACCAATAGACTCTAGAAAAACCGTCGCAGTGGCCCTAGTTCTTGCTCGCTTGGACTACTGCAACGGTCTTCTGGCTGGCGCCAAGAAAGCTACACTTAAAAAACTCCAAAGTGTACTTCACTCTGCAGCCAGATTAGTCCTGAAGTTACCCAGAAAATCTTCAATATCCGCTGCTTTAAAATCTTTACATTGGCTCCCACTGCACAAAAGAATATTTTTCAAGATTCTTATGGTAGCATTTTGGGCATTTAATCACTCCGGCCCAAAATATCTTATCAAGCGTTTCCCTCACTACAACCCTAGCAGATCCCTGCGTTCCTCTAAGGACAATCTAATCCTTCCTACTAGGTTCTCTTTGAAAACCAAAGGTGGCAAAACCTTAAATCATCTTGCCACTAAAGCTTGGAACAGCATGCCCAAATTCCTGAGGTCCTTAACCCAAGAAAAACACTTAGGAAAGCACTAAAAACTTGGATTTTTAATCTTCCCGACGACTACACCATGGCAGCCATCTAACTTTTCTACCTTTAGGAAGTTACTTGATCTTCTACCTGGAAATCAGCGCCAAGATGCTCCTTCCGGAGCGACCGTTGCGCTCTACAAATACCCCCACAAATTACATATTACAAATTACAAATTACAAAGTCACACACTGAGCATTACAAGATGGGCTGGCTACTGGCTTGGCTGATTAAACCTGACCTGAACAGTCACTTGTTGCAGAAAGCCCATAATGGGCATGGTGAAGTAATACAATCTAATGAAGAGCTAAATCAGGAATACTTTGACTTCTTTTCTGGACTGTAGGAGGAGAGAGATGAGGTAACTGATCGACAAATAGATGGTTACCTTGATAGTGCTCCCAAAATACTCTAACGCAAAAAGCAATCAGAGTCATTTAAGTCCCCATATCTATTCCTGCAACTAAGCAGTCGACCGCCTATATTGGCCATAAGGAAGACCTTGGGATCAGTCGGTTTGCCTTATGATTCATATAATGCCAATGGAGACTTGTTACCACATACGTTGGACACATTTTACAGTGCTACAGCCCTGAAAATGTGCCTGCCCTGTTCAATCAATAACACCCTTATCAATGCTTAGTGATTACAACATTGTACCTAAGGTTATAGCAAATAGACTACCTCCTCCTCTACCTCAGCTCAGTCATCCTAACCAGTGGGGTTGTTCATCCCAAGCAGGTCGTTGAATACCAGACAGCCTTTTCAGGTACTGGAGGAGACTCCATTAGGGCTGCTGCAACCTAGAGTGACGTCAAATGATCTGAGGAAAGCCTTGGTTACTCCTCATTGGAACTCCCTAGTTGCTGTCCTTACACAAGTATGTCTATCATCGGAAGTGTTGAAATGCATTACTCTTCCATATTCCCAGCCAATGAAAAGAGTTTGAATGGGACACATGAGCTCAGACTCTCACTATTGGGATGGGGCAGTTTTAACATATACTGGGCTTACAGATGGAATTTTTCTATAAAACTTCCATCTATAAGCCCAGAAAATGTTACGCCGGTTAGATATGTAGTGGCAGTTATCTTTTTGCACTATATATAATTTAGCTGGGATTTATATCAAGTCTTTTGTTATTTGACTTAGAAAACTCATATCTGCAAGAACAGAAAATTTCAAACAGCAGAGTCATACACAAAAGCTGGAAACTACTCAGCACAAAGACTTGTTGCATGGATTGGAATGCTCAGGTCGAGCTCTAGAGGTACGACTTTTTAAAGTTTTAACTGGGATGGGAGAACAATTCGATACCAGAAGTGCTCCTTTTTATACAAAATTTGGTTTTAACATCTTTCTAGGATTACATGACACCTGGGAATGGATGCACAATTAAATTAAGGACAACATCATATTATTGTACTATGAAGGATCCATACATAAAAGTATGGGACATTGGGTTTCGTGGCAAATATATACACAGTTGTTTCAATAGACAGAATATTCAGTTGTGCAGAAGGTAGTTATGAATATTTAGATATAACCTATATTTATAACAGGTGAATACTTTATACATTTTATCAAAAATGGTGACACCGAGAAATGGCTACCATATATGAAACGAAAAGAATATACATAATTGAGATAAATTACGGTTCATCATGGCACATTGTTATGCACAGTGTCAGTTTTGTAATTAAGAAGGGAATGTCACAGAAATCTAACACAGTGAGGGCTACTAAATGTCCTTTGCATACATGTGTATGTTAAAACATATTTGCAATCATGCAATCAAAAAAATAGAAAAATGGTGTACACTTGTGTCACTCTCTCTTTTTCTATAAAATGTATATTCAAAATTGTATGTACATATTTTTAACCAATCTTTTGTATTGATATGTGTCTTTGTAACTCTGAGGCAGGCAGTAGTGACGAAATGGGTTGGCTACATCTGAAGTAAAGAGAGGAGAAAACTATTTTTTAAAAATAAAACAAGAAGAAAAGAATATGAATAAAAAAGTGTCTTCCAAACAAATTCAATAAAGTTTGGGAATTATATACAAGGTGAGTGCTGAGAAATATAACATCTGTGCAGCTTTGCCATTAACAAAGTCTGAAATATATTATTGAAATTGTGGTGCTGAGCCATTTGAAATTTATAACAGTGAGCCTGGTTGCTTCTATTCATATTTTTGCGTGCCCCCAGTGGCTTGATAAATCTGGAGTAATGCAAAGCAACGCAATTGCTGAATTGCTTTACTCTGCCCCAGGGAGACAAAATCGCTGTGTTGCTTTACTCTGCCACAGGGAGACATTCCATGGGTGGTGTGTTCCCACAAAACACCCATGAATTTTGGTGCATTTTCTGAATTATCATAAGTGGCAAACCTGGGAATGCATCAAAACTGCTATGCATCCTGCAGCAATTATAAAAAGGAGAAAATGCCTCTAAGGGTTGCTTTTGTGCAGGAAGGTCTTCCTTCCTGCACAGAAACAATCCTGCTTACAATACAGTCACCCTTGCACCATGGTGTAAGAGTGCCTGTGTTGGCACTAGGCAGACAATCGTGCACCAACGCTGGAAAAGGTAGGAATGCACCATATAATGTTAGATGCCATGCATTCCTGCCCTTTCCCTGTCATGCTGCGCAGCAGGTGGTTTGCTGCATTGTGTCACATATTGATAAACATGCCCAAATGTGAATATTGTAAGCTCAATTACACATAAAGAATTCCTATGTCTAAACTATGTTTGCAAAGTGCCAAAGGGCAGATATTCATGTAAGACAATGACCAAAGGACATTATTGGGGATTTTTGGCACCATAATGCAAACTCTCACAATGTATGGACATATCTTGCAAGGTACGAGTTATAATGAACACATAAACATATATGACTACTGATGTGTACCCAATAACAGTTCTATCATTGTATAACTTGCTCATCTCATTCTCCTACATTTAACACAGAAGTGATGTCTGTTCCGATGAGGTTGAAGTTCCCTTCAAGGCTTCCAAGCAGATGTTTCTGTGTTATTAGTGCATAGAACTTAGGATGCTCAAAATAATTGAATATTTTTTTTATAAATGTCCTTGGTCTCTCCAGGAAGACTACCAACCTTTTTGGCAATTTGTGCTAGTTCCTGAAACAGTACTAGATTACAATAATCTACAAACAAGCTCCGCAAAATTGATCGGAAACACAGAAGGAGGGATGCTGTAGGAAACATGAAACCTACACCTGTTTCCTTCACATTGTAGTAACCAGATTGTCGTTGTATGAGAACAAGACTCCTGAAAATCATTGAAAAATGGGAAAACTGTGGTTTCAGCCCTACAAACAGTCTCAAAGGAGAGCATTCAAAGCTAAAGCTGCTAAACTCAATTGTCAAACGTAAGAAACAGAATATGTGTATTACATCAAGGCGTAAAAAGCTCTATTAAACTTGGATTTCTGAGTTAAAAATGGGTGGGTGAATTTACCCATCTCTTTAATCTAGAAAGTGTCCAGGCTGCCTAGAACCTATCACATTGTCAATGCAAGGGAGACGTTTCATCGAGATTTGATTTTGAAGATAAAAATATGAGTGTTTTTTTAGTTGTTTGATTTAGAGGTACAGAGTGGGAGTACAGGAGACCTCAGCGAAGATATCTGGTTACTGTGCACTTCAGTGCACTAAACGGAAGAAGAACAGGATAATGGCTTAACTGGAGGCCACCAGAAAACCCACCACCCTTGGAAGAGAGTGGAGTGAGGAAACATCCTTGTTGGACTTGGCCCTTTTTGCAGGGTCATCCCTGAACTTTTTGCCTTCCTCCTGGTATTGGTGGTTTTAGGACTCTGGGAACTTTATCACTGCTGTCCAGTGTAAAGTGCAAGTGCTCTCGATGGAAAACGTGGTAAGATTGGTCTACACCTGTTTGGCATATTTTATTTACCTATCAGTCCCTTGTAAAGTGGTATCTCATATACCCGGGCCAGAAAATTAAATGCAACTGGTGGGCTTGCAGCGCTGCTTGCGCCACCCACCAAAGTAACTTTTCTAACCTGTCTCAGGCCTCTGCCATTGCAGGGCCTGCACGCGTAATTTACTGCCGCTGTGACGTGGCACATAAAATGGTTGCCAAGTCTGTGACTCCCCTTTTACTACTTATCAGTCACCCCTAAGGTAGGCCCTAGCTAGCCCTATGGACAGGGTCGCTGTAGGCAAAAGGTAAGACATGTGCCTTAACTCTATTGCATGTCCTGGTAGTGACAAACAGCCATTTTGTTTTCTCACTACTGTGAGGCTGCCCTCTCATAGGAATGCATTGGGGATTCACTGATATGTGTTTCAGTGGTAATTCCTGACATGAGAGGAGTAGTGTGATCAAGTTTGGTATGTTTGGAATAGTGGTAATAAATGCTGCATAATGGTGTTCGCAGATTTATTATCACTATTTTAGAAATGCCACTTTTAGAAGTGGGCATTTCTGTGTGCTATGCGTCTCCAGAGCCAGACATGCAATACACAACAGGCAGGCAGTCTGTTGTGTATTGCATGTCTGGCTCTGGAGTGACAGGGGCTGGGGAGGTGCAGTGGCTCCAGAGGGGCTGGATGAGTCAGCGCTAGGCTGAATAGGCCGATCTGCATTTGGAGTAGTGGGAGGAGTAGCACCTGGACCTCAATAGGACTCTGCCTGCCTTACACAATGCTGGCTCCGCCCCCCTGTGGTGTGTCTGGAGCCAGGACCTACACTAACAAAGGAGGGTGTTGTGCACATGTAAGAAAATGTGTAAGTACCCCCTAGAACTGGTTTGGACAGGGCGCAGAGCCCTGTGCCAGGGGGAAGAACAAAGACATCTGTCATATAAATATTGGGGCTGTAATCGCATGAAATGTTGCTTTTTGATGCTTACTTGGGGCTGAAGGACTGCTGGGCGCCAGGAAGAACCGCCACAAAGGACTCCCCCTCTGACGGAGGGCCCTGTGAGCTGGCTTGCTTGGGTCCAGCTCTGCCCTGTGTGACTTTGGGATCCAGCGCAGGGTACATGCTGGAGTTTCACGCTGCATTGGGAGAACTGAATGCCCTTGTCCCTGGGGAGCGTGCTCGGTGTGAGAAGAACACTGCCCAGACTTCAGGTTGTGATTTGCATAAAGCGCATGGTGAGCGCTTTTTCTCCTATTACCTGAGCCCGAGGAAAGGGGGCTGCAGGAGCAACAGAGACTTTGCTTTGCAGAAAGCGCATGGTGAGCGCTTTTTCATCTATTACCTGAGCCTGAGGAGAGGGGGCTGCAGGAGCAATGGAGACTTTGCTCCTAGAATCATCGAGGCAGGAAGCCAGGCAACAGACGCCTGACTGGGGGTGAGGGAGAGCCCTGCATGGTTTTTGTGCCTGGCTGTGGGCAGGGACGGCAATGAGCTTGAGACGGAGCCTCGTGGGCTCCAATCTGCAACTTCCCACCTTTCCCGCTGGGTAGGAGGAGAGGCGGGTCACCAGCCACAAGCAGGGCGCTGTATGCCAGGTTCAACACTGGCTCAAGGAGCTGCGTGCAGCGTTGCACTGTCTCCGTGTAGGGCGTGGTGAGCGCTCCCATTTACAAAGTGCCACGAGCCACAGCTGAGGCTCTCAGCAGGACTCTGCCTGTTGCTGTGGCAAAAGGAAGCCCAACAGAGGCAGCACTGAGTGGAGAAGAGGCGTGTTGACCTCATCAACAAGGGTAGGCCATCCCCCCAAGGCCCTTCCGTCCTGTCACACCCCTGGACTACCAAAGCTCGAGGGCTGACCCGAGTAGACAGCAGACAGCCACCGCAGCAGAAGACTTCGGGCCCAGGTCAGTAGAGACAGTGGAGATGCTGAGTAACCAGACTACAGTGGAGTTGTGGCAGCGGGGCACGTGGAACAGCTCGAGGCTCTGGCTCTCCCCGACGTGCGGGGAAGTCAGGCAGCTGCTGCCTGATGGAGGGCAGGGCTCCCGGGCCTCGAGCTGTCCCGGTGCTTCGTGAGTAAAAAGAACGCCTCGTCAGGTTATGGCCTGATCGCGGGCATCCTGGTTGGGCATTTCTGGCATCTCGCAGATGCGCCGCATGGTAGCGGGCAGCTCCCTCACTCTAACGGGAGCACTTGCTCTTCGGGGGCATTGCGGGGCGAGCCCAGGACAGGGCCCCCGCTTAAGAATAAGCATATGTTGTGTCCTGATGAAAGGGCACGTAGCCTGTGAGTTGCCCTAACGATGCTGAGGAGGCCGGGGCAGTGAATATGCCTGCTAGGCGAAACCTGGCTCCTGTACTATGGGCCTGGTGTATTTATGCTATGTGACCCCTAATGATGTTTACTAAGGCACACTACTGGGTAACATGCTGCTATAAGGTGCACTGCAGATGATGTTGTGTACGCATAACCTGTCGTGTAGTGTAGGCCTAAGGCAGGCCTGATGTTATTGTGATGTTTTGCATACCATGCAACACTGGGTAATGCTATGGTGTTCATACCTAACATGTTTATGCTAAGTGCAATGTTACCAGTCATGACTGGTCGTGTTCCCTAATGGTGATACATATGATGGTTCTGGCAGTGGCCCGATTGACCCTGTCATCTATATAATCCCTGTCAGATAATACCTAGTGCCAGGTGGCACAGTGTATATATGTGATTGCATTCTAATGTGTTTTGTGTTTTATGAGTAATGCAAAGGCTATTTTCTTTATATAACCTTGTGTGGACTTTCTCTTCTGGTGTGCCTGGTGTGTCGCTGCTGTGTGAGTGTGTCGTGTAAACGCTTTACACTTTGCCTTTGGGATAAGCCTGACTGCTCTGCCAAGGTACCAAGGGGGTGAGCAGGGCTTATCTTCAGCATGTAACTCCCTTGCCCTGACTAGAGTGGTGGTTTCTGTCTGGCTTAGGCGCATGCCCTAGCCAACCAGAAATCCCATCCCAAATATCAAATTTGATTAGATGTATGTTGCAATCTGGCAGCTGAAGTATAGAACTTGACTCACAGATATGAAAGTTTTTTGCAAAGGATGAGTTCTGGTTAATTCTGATTATTTCCCATTCATTACATTTCCCAAGTCTGTTGATTCACAGTATTCAAAATAAAGTATATAAATTGGTTAACTAACATGATTCAAAGTGCTCCCATCACCCACACGAAGACTACAAATGGTTTAGTACATTTTGTGACAAAGAAGAGCTAAAAATGACTCCAAGGACCAAAAGGAAGTCAAATTAATTGATGTATGCAACCTTCCTATTGAAATTGTAGGAGTGCTTTTTGTGATTATAACAGTGTGATTGCGAAAGTACCTTAATTTTGCTAGTGGTGCAAACATTTTCCTTGTTATATCTTAGATGGTCTTTCTGCCTCGCGCTCTGGAAGGGACAATTTCCCTAGAATCTCTAAAATCGAATCCCTTATTTAAGCTGTTAGATCTGGCACACTGGCGTGAGTCTCCCTTCCATTTTTCGCTGTTGCCTCATACGTTTTTGCTGGTGTTAGTTGCTCAGGGCACTGTGCCACTGCTGTCCAATGCCACAGTGCGAGTGCTCCCTCTTGTAAATTGATGTATAATTTGTGATTCCATGATTGGTTGGCTTGGGTTACCTGTCAGACCCTAGTACAGTGCACCATGAGTGCCCAGGGCTTGTAACCAAATACTGCTGGTGGGCTTGCAGCACTGGCTGTGCTACCCACAGAAGCAGCCTGCAAAAGTGTGTCTAAGGTCTGCCATTGCAGAGCCTGCGTGCAGTCTGGTGCTGTCATGCTGACTGAGCAAGTGCACCCACTTGCCAGTCCCTAAACCTTCCCTTTTCTTCATATCAGACACCCCTATGGTAGGCCCAAGGGCAGGGTGCATGGTAAGGATAAGGTAGGGCATGCCCTGGTGTGTGTGACATGTTCTAATAGTGAATTACAGCCATTTTTCGTATTTCACCATTGCAAGGCTACCTGTTCTCCATAGGCCAGAATGGGCAGTTTGGTTATTACATTTTATAATCCTAACTGACTCAGAGAACATGGCAAAAATTCGAATTTAGTATGCCTGAACTCAGAATGATAAAATACATTTTTTAGTGAAGTTGGTTTTAACATTCTGTGTTTGAAAATGCCACTTTTAGAAAGTAGGCATTTTCTTGTCTAACCATTCAAACCTGCCTCTGCTAGGCTGTGTATTCCTTTGTCTCGAGTTTGAGTGACAGGGCTGGGGAATTCCAGGAAACAGGGTGAGGTGTACCAGTGGTGAGTAGAGAGATCTGCATCCAGATGGGGGGGAGGAGTTGCACCTGGGACCTGAATAGGGCTGTGCCTGCCTTCCACAATGCTGGCTCCACCCCCTGGGGAGCGGCTGATGTCTCTGCCCTGCACAGTGAATGAAGAGAAGGAATCCTGTCAACAAAGTGCTCCAGGGCTGTACTTGCCTTCCACAATGCTGGCTCCACCTCCTGTGGGGCGTCTAATTTTTCTGCCCTGCACTGTGAAAGGAAAGGAGAAGTCTGGTAAACAAAGTGCTCAGGAACTGGTTTGGACTGGGCAAAGGCCCCTCTGCCTTCAGAGGACAAAGGATTTCTTGGTATAAATATTTGGACCCTGATCCCAAGAATTTAAATCACTTTGGGAAAACAAGAAGAACCTCTGCTGAGGGTGGAACCAGAAGAAGCTGAGGAGGAAACTATCCCTGAACCTGGGGGATTGGCCTGCAGTGGTTGCCTTACTGCCAAAGAGAGGAGAAAGGAACTTGGTGTGTACTTTTGCTCAACTTGTGAAGGATTTCCAAGGGCTTGGAAAAAAGCTTGCCTCCTGCTGAAGTCTCAGGAACAACAGACTTCACCCCCAGCTCCCCAGAGTTCTTTGGAAGTGCCTGCTGCTGTTGTTGGGCCTTCTGAGGGACGGCATGTCGCAAAGAGCTGGAAGCGCGACTCAAGAAGGAGAAGCGTGCCGTCATCGGAGCTGTTGTCGTCGCATCTCGTAAAGTGTGTCGCCGATGCAGCATCGCATCGAGCGAAGCGTCGCGCATCATCCAGGAAGTGTCCCGCAATGCCGAAGAAGCGTGTCGCCATTGCAGCCATCGTAGCTGACGCATTGCACCGCATCAAGAGAAGAGTCTCGCATCGAGGAAGAAGCGTGTCGCCATCGCAGCCATCGTAGTTGTCGCATTGCACCACATCAAGAAAAGCGCCTCGCATCCACGAAGAAGCGTGCCGCCGTCGGAACTGCTGTCGTCGCATTGTGTAAAGGGGTGTCGCTGCTGCAACATCGCATCGAGCGGAAGCGTCTCGCAAATGTCGGAGAAGAGTGTTGCTGCCAAAGCCGCTGTCGTCGCATCGCGTAAAGGGTGACGCCGCTGCAGCTGAAGCATTGAGTCGAGTCTTCTCGCAACATCGGAGAAGCGTGCCGCATCTGGAAGATCTTCACGTCTTTATTTCTTTGCACCAAAAACTTCATTGCACCAACATCGTTGCAACACTTTTGTTGCCCTGCGTGTCACATCTAAAAGGTACATTGACTTAAAGTGTTGCATTTAAGAACTTAAGAGAACTAAGCAAAATTCTACTATCTAAAGTAACAGTATTGTGTGTTTTTGTCGTTTAATGGTCTTGTGGTAAATCTATATAAGGAATACTTATTTTTGATATAAAGCCTGTGTGGTGTCCATTTGTAGTGTTGTCACTTGGTTACTGTATGTGTTCACAAATGCTTTACACACTGCCTCTGAGATAAGCTTGTATGATCGTGCCAAGCTACCAAGGGGGTGAGCAGGGGTTATTTAAGGAGTGTACCCCCTTAACCTGACTAGAGGAGAGGGTCCCTATTTGTCACAAGTGCATACCTGTGCCAATTAGAGACCCCCGAGTCTAACAGCTGTCATCACGAGTTCCAATATCATAGGATTAGCCTATTTCCTATTGATAAACGTTTTAATCACCAATGTCCTTGTTCACTGCCTATATCGTAATGCAGCCAACTAAGCAGATGGATATGGGAACATTTTGCTGTTTACATTTCCAGCATTTGTCATCGTTTTCAAGTTTTAAGGTTCACAGAAGAACAAGACACCAACAAGATTTGAGGCAGATTCACTTGCTGCACAAGTCGACGGTGCAAATGAATGTTCACACTGGATTAGCTGTTAACATTTTCAGACCAAGGGCCAGATTTATCATTATTTGACGTAGCACAATGTAGCAAGACAGCTTGCTATGAGGACTGCAGCAAAAGAAGAAGACAGGAATGCGCCATATTTGCCAACATAAAATACATTTCTGCTCTCTATCTGCTCTGGTGCTATGTGCAAAAAACAACACTTGTTGGACAGAATACAGAACATTGTCATACATTCACCCCAGTACAGAGATCTGGGCCTAAATCCACCAATTTTTGCTCACCATGCCATTCCAGTTTGAACCCAGCCATATGCAAATCAGTCTTGACCCTGTGCCTCATGGGAACAGTCCAGCCCGAACTGCCAAGCCAGGTCCTCCCTGGACTGGAAACAAGCATCCTAGGACCGGTTTCGGGGTTTCAACCCTCTTCAGCCAGGATAGCTTGATTCCAGTGGCATGGAGAGCACGGGACTCACGTCTGAGCATACCCGTCCCACTCGGGGTGACAAATGCAAAAAACAACACTTGATGGACAGAAAGCAGAACAATGTCATACATTCACCCCAGTACAGAGATCTGGGCCTAAATCCATCGTTTTTTTGCTCACCATGCCATTCCAGTTTGAACCCAGCCATATGTAAATCAGTCTTGACCCTGTGCCTCATGGGAACAGTCCAGCCCGAACTGCCAAGCCAGGTCCTCCCTGGACTGGAAACAAGCATCCTAGGACCGGTTTCGGGGTTTCACCCCTCTTCAGCCAGGATAGCTTGATTCCAGTGGCATGGAGAGCACGGGACTCACGTCTGAGCATACCCGTCCCACTCGGGGTGACAAATGCAAAAAACAACACTTGATGGACAGAATGCAGAACAATGTCATACATTCACCCCAGTACAGAAATCTGGGCCTAAATCCATTGTTTGTTTGCTCACCATGCCATTCCAGTTTGAACCCAGCCATATGCAAATCAGTCCTGACCCTGTGCCTCATGGGAACAGTCCAGCCGAACTGCCAAGCCAGGTCCTCCCTGGACTGGAAACAAGCATCCTAGGACCGGTTTCGGGGTTTCACCCCTCTTCAGCCAGGATAGCTTGATTCCAGTGGCATGGAGAGCACGGGACTCACGTCTGAGCATACCTGTCCCACTCGGGGTGACAAATGCAAAAAACAATACTTGATGGACAGAATGTAGAACAATGTCATACATTCTCCCCAGTACAGAGATCTGGGCCTAAATCCATAGTTTTTTTGCTCACCATGCCATTCCAGTTTGAACCCAGCCATATGCAAATCAGTTTTGACCCTGTGCCTCATGGGAACAGTCCAGCCCGAAATGCCAAGCCAGGTCCTCCCTGGACTGGAAACAAGCATCCTAGGACTGGTTTCGGGGTTTCACCCCTCTTCAGCCAGGATAGCTTGATTCTATTGGCATGGGAGCACGGGACTCATGTCTGAGCATACCCGTCCCACTCGGGGTGACAAATGCAAAAAACAACACTTGATGGACAGAATGCAGAACAATGTCAAACATTCACCCCAGGACAGAGATCTGGGCCTAAATCCATTGTTTTTTTGCTCACCATGCCATTCCAGTTTGAACCCAGCCATATGCAAATCAGTCTTGACCCTGTGCCTCATGGGAACAGTCCAGCCCGAACTGCCAAGCCAGGTCCTCTGTGGACTGTAAACAAGCATCCTAGGACCGGTTTCGAGGTTTCACCCCTCTTCAGCCAGGATAGCTTGATTCCAGTGGCATGGAGAGCACGTGACTCACGTCTGAGTATACCCGTCCCACTCGGGGTGACAAATGCAAAAAACAACACTTGATGGACAGAATGCAGAACAATGTCATACATTCACTCCAGTACAGAGATCTGGGCCTAAATCCATCGTTTTTTTGCTCACCATGCCATTCCAGTTTGAACCCAGCCATATGCAAATCAGTCTTGACCCTGTGCCTCAAGGGAACAGTCCAGCCCGAACTGCCAAGCCAGATCCTCCCTGGACTGGAAACAAGCATCCTAGGACCGGTTTCGTGGGTTCACCCCTCTTCAGACAGGATAGCTTGATTCCAGTGAAATGGAGAGCACGGGACTCACGCCTGAGCATACCCGTCCCACTCGGGTGACAAATGCAAAAAACAACACTTGATGGACAGAATGCAGAACAATGTCATACATTCACCCCAGTACAGAGATCTGGGCCTAAATCCATCGTTTTTTTGCTCACCATGCCATTCCAGTTTGAACCCAGCCATATGCAAATCATTCTTGACCCTGTGCCTCATGGGAACAGTCCAGCCCGAACTGCCAAGCCAGGTCCTCCCTGGACTGGAAACAAGCATCCTAGAACCGGTTTTGGGGTTTCACCCCTCTTCAGCCAGGATAGCTTGATTCCAGTGGCATGGAGAGCACAGGACTCACGTCTGAGCATACCTGTCCCACTCGGGGTGACAAATGCATAAAACAACACTTGATAGACAGAATGCAGAACAATGACATACATTCACCCCAGTACAGAGATCTGGGCCTAAATCCATAGTTTTTTTGCTCACCATGCCATTCCAGTTTGAACCCATCCATATGCAAATCAGTTTTGACCCTGTGCCTCATGGGAACAGTCCAGCCCGAACTGCCAAGCCAGGTCCTCCGTGGACTGTAAACAAGCATCCTAGGACCGGTTTCGGGGTTTCACCCCTCTTCAGCCAGGATAGCTTGATTCCAGTGGCATGGAGGGCACGTGACTCACGTCTGAGCATACCCGTCCCACTCGGGGTGACAAATGCAAAAAACAACACTTGATGGACAGAATGCAGAACAATGTCATACATTCACTCCAGTACAGAGATCTGGGCCTAAATCCATTGTTTTTTTGCTCACCATGCCATTCCAGTTTGAACCCAGCCATATGCAAATCAGTCTTGACCCTGTGCCTCATGGGAACAGTCCAGCCCGAACTGCCAAGCCAGATCCTCCCTGGACTGGAAACAAGCATCCTAGGACCGGTTTCGGGGTTTCACCCCTCTTCAGCCAGGATAGCTTGATTCCAGTGGCATGGAGAGCACGGGACTCATGCCTGAGCATACCCGTCCCACTCGGGGTGACAAATGCAAAAAACATCACTTGATGGACAGAATGCAGAACATGTCATACATTCACCCCAGTACAGAGATCTGGGCCTAAATCCATCGTTTTTTTGCTCACCATGCCATTCCAGTTTGAACCCAGCCATATGCAAATCAGTCTTGACCCTGTGCCTCATGGGAACAGTCCAGCCCGAACTGCCAAGCCAGGTCCTCCCTGGACTGGAAACAAGCATCCTAGGACCGGTTTCGGGGTTTCACCCCTCTTCAGCCAGGATAGCTTGATTCCAGTGGCATGGCGAGCACGGGACTCATGCCTGAGCATACCCGTCCCACTCGGGGTGACAAATGCAAAAAACAACACTTGTTGGACAGAATGCAGAACAATGTCATGCATTCACCCCAGTACAGAAATCTGGGCCCAAATCCATCGTTTTTTTGCTCACCATGCCATTCCAGTTTGAACCCAGCCATATGCAAATCAGTCTTGATCCTGTACCTCATGGGAACAGTCCAGCCCGAACTGCCAAGCCAGGTCCTCCCTGGACTGGAAACAAGCATCCTAGGACCGGTTTCGGGGTTTCACCCCTCTTCAGCCAGGATAGCTTGATTCTATTGGCATGGGAGCACGGGACTCATGTCTGAGCATACCCGTCCCACTCGGGGTGACAAATGCAAAAAACAACACTTGATGGACAGAATGCAGAACAATGTCAAACATTCACCCCAGGACAGAGATCTGGGCCTAAATCCATTGTTTTTTTGCTCACCATGCCATTCCAGTTTGAACCCAGCCATATGCAAATCAGTCTTGACCCTGTGCCTCATGGGAACAGTCCAGCCCGAACTGCCAAGCCAGGTCCTCTGTGGACTGTAAACAAGCATCCTAGGACCGGTTTCGAGGTTTCACCCCTCTTCAGCCAGGATAGCTTGATTCCAGTGGCATGGAGAGCACGTGACTCACGTCTGAGTATACCCGTCCCACTCGGGGTGACAAATGCAAAAAACAACACTTGATGGACAGAATGCAGAACAATGTCATACATTCACTCCAGTACAGAGATCTGGGCCTAAATCCATCGTTTTTTTGCTCACCATGCCATTCCAGTTTGAACCCAGCCATATGCAAATCAGTCTTGACCCTGTGCCTCAAGGGAACAGTCCAGCCCGAACTGCCAAGCCAGATCCTCCCTGGACTGGAAACAAGCATCCTAGGACCGGTTTCGTGGGTTCACCCCTCTTCAGACAGGATAGCTTGATTCCAGTGAAATGGAGAGCACGGGACTCACGCCTGAGCATACCCGTCCCACTCGGGTGACAAATGCAAAAAACAACACTTGATGGACAGAATGCAGAACAATGTCATACATTCACCCCAGTACAGAGATCTGGGCCTAAATCCATCGTTTTTTTGCTCACCATGCCATTCCAGTTTGAACCCAGCCATATGCAAATCATTCTTGACCCTGTGCCTCATGGGAACAGTCCAGCCCGAACTGCCAAGCCAGGTCCTCCCTGGACTGGAAACAAGCATCCTAGAACCGGTTTTGGGGTTTCACCCCTCTTCAGCCAGGATAGCTTGATTCCAGTGGCATGGAGAGCACAGGACTCACGTCTGAGCATACCTGTCCCACTCGGGGTGACAAATGCATAAAACAACACTTGATAGACAGAATGCAGAACAATGACATACATTCACCCCAGTACAGAGATCTGGGCCTAAATCCATAGTTTTTTTGCTCACCATGCCATTCCAGTTTGAACCCATCCATATGCAAATCAGTTTTGACCCTGTGCCTCATGGGAACAGTCCAGCCCGAACTGCCAAGCCAGGTCCTCCGTGGACTGTAAACAAGCATCCTAGGACCGGTTTCGGGGTTTCACCCCTCTTCAGCCAGGATAGCTTGATTCCAGTGGCATGGAGGGCACGTGACTCACGTCTGAGCATACCCGTCCCACTCGGGGTGACAAATGCAAAAAACAACACTTGATGGACAGAATGCAGAACAATGTCATACATTCACTCCAGTACAGAGATCTGGGCCTAAATCCATTGTTTTTTTGCTCACCATGCCATTCCAGTTTGAACCCAGCCATATGCAAATCAGTCTTGACCCTGTGCCTCATGGGAACAGTCCAGCCCGAACTGCCAAGCCAGATCCTCCCTGGACTGGAAACAAGCATCCTAGGACCGGTTTCGGGGTTTCACCCCTCTTCAGCCAGGATAGCTTGATTCCAGTGGCATGGAGAGCACGGGACTCATGCCTGAGCATACCCGTCCCACTCGGGGTGACAAATGCAAAAAACATCACTTGATGGACAGAATGCAGAACATGTCATACATTCACCCCAGTACAGAGATCTGGGCCTAAATCCATCGTTTTTTTGCTCACCATGCCATTCCAGTTTGAACCCAGCCATATGCAAATCAGTCTTGACCCTGTGCCTCATGGGAACAGTCCAGCCCGAACTGCCAAGCCAGGTCCTCCCTGGACTGGAAACAAGCATCCTAGGACCGGTTTCGGGGTTTCACCCCTCTTCAGCCAGGATAGCTTGATTCCAGTGGCATGGCGAGCACGGGACTCATGCCTGAGCATACCCGTCCCACTCGGGGTGACAAATGCAAAAAACAACACTTGTTGGACAGAATGCAGAACAATGTCATGCATTCACCCCAGTACAGAAATCTGGGCCCAAATCCATCGTTTTTTTGCTCACCATGCCATTCCAGTTTGAACCCAGCCATATGCAAATCAGTCTTGATCCTGTGCCTCATGAGAACTGTCCAGCCCGAACTGCCAAGCCAGGTCCTCCCTGGACTGGAAACAAGCATCCTAGGACCGGTTTCGGGGTTTCACCCATCTTCAGCCAGGATAGCTTGATTCCAGTGGCATGGAGAGCACGGGACAAACTTCTGAGCATACCCGTCCCACTCGGGGTGACAAATGCAAAAAACAACACTTGATGGACAGAATGCAGAACAATGTCATACATTCACCCCAGTACAAAGATCTGGGCCTAAATCCATCGTTTTTTTGCTCACCATGCCGTTCCAGTTTGAACCCAGCCATATGCAAATCAGTCTTGACCTTGTGCCTCATGGGAACAGTCCAGCCCGGACTGCCAAGCCAGGTCCTCCCTGGACTGGAAACAAGCATCCTAGGACCGGTTTCGGGGTTTCACCCCTCTTCAGCCAGGATAGCTTGATTCCAGTGGCATGGCGAGCACGGGACTCATGCCTGAGCATACCCGTCCCACTCGGGGTGACAAATGCAAAAAACAACACTTGATGGACAGAATGCAGAACAATGTCATACATTCACCCCAGTACAGAGATCTGGGACTAAATCCATCGTTTTTTTGCTCACCATGCCATTTCAGTTTGAACCCAGCCATATGCAAATCAGTCTTGATCCTGTACCTCATGGGAACAGTCCAGCCCGAACTGCCAAGCCAGGTCCTCCCTGGACTGGAAACAAGCATCCTAGGACCGGTTTCGGGGTTTCACCCCTCTTCAGCCAGGATAGCTTGATTCCAGTGGCACGGAGAGCACGGGACACACGTCTGAGCATACCCGTCCCACTCGGGGTGACAAATGCAAAAAACAACACTTGATGGACAAAATGCAGAACAATGTCATACATTCACCCCAGTACAGAGATCTGGGCCTAAATCCATCGTTTTTTTGCTCACCATGCCATTCCAGTTTGAACCCAGCCATATGCAAATCAGTCTTGACCCTGTGCCTCATGGGAACAGTCCAGCCCGAACTGCCAAGCCAGATCCTCCCTGGACTGGAAACAAGCATCCTAGGACCGGTTTCGGGGTTTCACCCCTCTTCAGCCAGGATAGCTTGATTCCAGTGGCATGGAGAGCGCGTTTTCAAGTGAACTAATACTTCCAGTATCTCCGGAAGCTCCTTATTTTTACAAATGTGACAAATTAGGCTGGCACCGTTGCTTGAAGTTATTATTCATGATACCTCAGCATTAAGAACTCAGTAGTCGAAGCCAATAGTCACTGCTCACTTGTAATGTTTTCCTGAAATTTCATGAGGAGTTTAATTTGACTGTGGTTATTCTAGGTCTTCATGTGAGGTGAATTTCTTCACGTTCCATAGTGATACTGTTTTTACCGACTTTGGATATATAGTGTGAGAGGGAATTTTATGCGACGCATCACGTCTCGAACATTCTGTCAGACTTGCACTGAACCTTCAAGGGGCTTTCCATGATATTGTATACAATGTAGTAAACAAACACAATTCTTTCCTCATAACTATGAACTGTTACTCATATATGCTGATATTGTTTTAACAGCTTTTAGAAGTATAATGTGAGGGAGAAATTTCAGCACCATTTTACGTGACAAGTGCCAAGTATCTCGAGTATCCTGTCAGCCTTGCACCATATTTTCAAGAAACTTTTCATGATATTGTGTACAAAGTTATATATGACAGGATACTTAAGTCACTGCTATTAGTTAGGGTCTACTACGCTCATTTTGCAAGCACCTCATAAATAAATTGTGGTAAATTCAGTCTATAATTTTCACATTACCGTTGTTGTTCTGGTAAAAATAAGTACCACAATAATTGTGACAAAACCTCAACACTGCAATATTAATTATAATTGATTCAGGTAATCCTGAATATAACTTTGTGAAGAGTATTGGTTTAGAGGAGGTCACATTTCATCAAACAGTAAGTGCTGTAATTAACTGCATCTGAGAGGCAATCGCTCTCACAAGTGACTGGTTCCCGCCACTTTTTTTGAAAAACTTGGTTCTAGGTGCTTTCTTGGTTCACTGAATAAGACGTTGATTTACGAATGTCTAATCACAAGAACAGGAACAAAAACTCCAAGCAGCCCCTCTTTGCAGATGTACATAAGCAAGCGCACATTTTGTCTATGAAAGGTCCACATTCACCATCATCTAATTCATCTTTGGTCACCTCAACTGCAATATCAGGGGCAACTATGGATCGCATTTCACAAGAAATTTCGACAATCAGTTGCCGTTTGACAGATACGGACGCTAACATTTCTTCTCTTACGGCAGAAGCCAAATCAATAAGAGCAGAAGTTGTACAATTTCATAATAAAACGGAAGGGTTGGACCAAATATTAACAGTAGTAGAAAACAGATTTGAATCAATACAAAGCAGAGATAAAGACCTTTTGCTTCTTCGCAGCAAGCTTGTTGACTTAGAAGATTGCAATAGACAAGATAATATTCGTTTTTTCGGCTTTCTAGAAAAATTTGAAGGCCAGAATGCTCGAACATTTTTATGCAATGTCCTTTCCAAGCTCCTTGGTACCACCTTTGATCCATTACTGGAAATCCATCGTGCTCATCATATTGGCCCTCCACGCAGAGACTCGGATTCTCGTCCAAGACCTCTAATTGCCTGCTTCTTGAGGCATGAGCAATTAAGACAGATCTTAATGATGGCGCGTACGCAAGGCTCATACATTTATGTTGGTCATGAAGTTCGCATGGCAGCTGACTTCTCGAGAGAAACCAATGAAAGAAGAAAGGCATTCTTATCAATGAGACCACTACTAAGGAGATGGATATCAGATATGGTTTATTTGACCCAGCACTTTTCCGTATCACCAAAAATGGTGAATCAAAAGACTTTTATAATCCTGAAGATCTGCAACACTTCCTAGATAGCATTTCAATTCAGGACATGGACATACAGCATACTCCTCTTGACCAGTCTATCCACAGTTCTAAACATCCTCAACAGCTGTCAGATAGTAGACATTGAACGAATAATCCATACACTTGAGGACAAAACATCTGCCTTGCAGACAGTAACTACCTTTACACAAGACCGGCATAGAGATAAGTCTAGATCTCCCTTAAAATCTGCCTCAGATGGAGAATAGACATTGATGATATCTACTTTTATCACAGAAATGATCTCAGCTAATATCCTCTTTACGGATATTTTCATGTTCCTTAAGTCAAGCTAACCTATAGTTCTTATGCTTTACAGGTAATTAGCTTCTATAACTTGGAAAGATGAGTACTACCCACATTCATTATGTTTTTTATTATCATATATTAGATAGTATTTACATCTATATCATAATTAAGACCTTTTAACAGAGGAACTTTTACTGTGTATTACTTATAGCTATACATCATAATTATCATCTCTTATATCTGATAAAGAATGCTTTGAATGTTTTGCTGTTTTTCCCTTCTATACATAAGATTCTTATTTATTTATGTATCGCTGATATTATCTATCAGATAACATTTCTATTTATAATCGCTTCTAAGTTTATATTATCAAATGCTGTTTTATAACATGAAATGTAATATTAATGGCTGAAAACTCCTAGTAATCTGTTCTAATTTTTTGAATTTAGACTTATGCATTGTTGATTCTATGCATGTTCTAATGTATATTTATTCTATTTACTGGAATTATTCTTCCCTCCCTAATAGTTGCTATTATACACACGCAGGTCTTCGGTTTTCCATTCCCTTTCAAATCTTCTCTTACATAGTTCTCGTAAAGATTCCACCCTCCTGAGGGGGTTCGTACCTGTGGCGGTGCTCTAGTGAGCCCAGACCCACGGTTACAAGTTAGAGATAACAGAATTTTATAGTTTTACTTTTCTTATATACATATCCTTTCTGAAGGAATATTCTTACAATATTTCCTTACACCAAGTTCTGCTATCCTTTACGTGACTTCAAAAGTACTAAACTGTTCCTTTTTCTTTATTTTCTCTCACATTTTTGATTGAACGCACTCATTTTTCTATATTTGTCTATTACTCATCAACACCATACAAAAACACTGATATACATATAGGCATGGCTAATACTCTTCCATTAAGTGTCATAACATGGAATGTTCATGGCCTAACACATTATATCAAAAGGAAAAAGGTACTTTCTTATTTACAATCGAAAAAGGTAGATGTGGCTTTACTCCATGAAACACATCTTAATGCACTAGAATCTGGCAAACTATGCAGAGAATGGCTGGGAAAGGTGTTTCACAGCAGTGTACATAGTGGAAGGTCTTTAAACACAGGTCTCATTCGTAAAAGTGATGTGGCAATTCTTATTCGTAAATCTTTGCCATTTACGATATCAAAAACATGGGAAGGCCCAGATGAAAGGTATGTGTTTATCAAGCTCTGTATAGGAGAAACTCATTTTTGTGTAGGATCTGTCTATGCTCCGAAAGGAGCGAAAAAATAATTTCTTCTTCATTTGAATCTTTTATTATCAGAGATAAATGCTTCACAATATCTTGTAAAAGGAGACTGGAATCTGACGAGAGACCCGGTTTTGGATATAACAGGTCCTTTTGATAAGAATAACGCACCAGATAGAGCCCTTTTGAGGGACATTATGGAAGATAATGATCTGATAGATCATTGGCGTCCCTCCCATCCGACTGATTCTGAATTCACATTTACATCCCCCACACTTGGAACCCTTTCACAACTTGATTATTTTTTAATCTCTCAGAAAGTAGTTCAGCTGGTGCAAGAGTCTCACATATTAGAAGCATCAATATCTGACCACTCCCCGGTACTCTTATCCCTACAAACAGGATTGGCTAATCCAGGACCCAAACCATGGCGGATGAATATACAACGTCATAAAACAGAAGAAGCGCTGTTTTTTATGTCTGTTGCGGTATTAAGGATGTTAATTTCTTCAGGTTGGAAAGATGCTCTGGCCCCCTCATTTCAAATGTGGCTTTCAAGGCTGCTAAGCATCCATAACATAGAGATATGCTTGTATGAGCAGAAGGGCAAAAAGGTATGCGACTTTGGTAGAAAATTCTGGGCCCTGATCACAATATGTAGGGAAAAGACAAACAGCTAGTAGTGCTAGGCAGTTAAATTCTAGATCTGCAGTAATAAGTCTCTTTGTGTGTGTTATGTACTGTATTCTGTCCAGGTCTGATATGCATCTGTGCTGATGTATTTTATACTGTTGTGTTCAAACTGCTATAAAAAATAAAAAAAATAAAACAATAAAAAACCCCTAAGAGTAAGAAACAGTTGCAAGACCGTATTCAAAGTTACCTTTCCACTAATCAAGGATCTGTAGACTCAGGTAGATTTTTATGGGCTGCAGCCAAAGCTACTATCCAGGGTCAACTCATGAAGGATGCAGCAATGGCCAATAAACAATATGGTACTCAGCAGAAAGAGTTGGAACATGATATTGAGACATTTACATGATTACATACTACAAAACCTACTTTACAACATTGCAAATCACTAGAGCAATCTCGTATGGCCCTAAACAGCCTCTTTACATCAAAAGCTGAATACGCTTTACAAAAAATTAAAGGAAGACATTATGAACAGGGGGGAAAGGCAGGGAGGCTATTAGTGGCTCAGTTGTGACAAAGGGAGGCTACCATGGCTATACCAGTCATGAGATCATCTGAGGGGAATTTATTAACTCGCCCCCAAGATATCGTTAATGAATTTGCTTCTTACTACAAATCCTTATACACCCCAGAAAACCAGTTAGACCAAAACAAGATGCACTCTTTTCTTTCAGAGGTATAACTGCCTTGCTTTCTGAAGAGGGCAGAGCACTTCTTGAAGGGCAGATTACTAAAGAAGAGATATCCCAAGCCATAGCCAAACTCCAATACCATAAAGCTCCAGGGGAAGATGGTTTCCCAGCGGAATTTTACCGGTGGTCAGGTGAAAAAATAATAGATACTTTACATGCCGCTTTTCAGGGAGCTGATAGTAAAGCTTCTTTAGGGTGTATTTATAACGAAGCAGTAATAGCGGTCCTTTCTAAACCAGTAAAAGATCCATTATTTTGCAGCAGTTATCGTCCCATATCACTTCTCAACTGCGATATTACAATTTTAGCCGGTATCCTAGCCTCTTGTCTTCGCAAAGTCTTACCCACCCTGATTCATCACACTCAGGTGGGATTTGTACCTGGACAATCATCGAGGAATCATTTATGCACTTTGGCACACACACTCCACTCAGCAAGATCCCTCCAGGAAGATAGTTTGGCATTGTCACTTGATGCCGAAAAGGCATTTGATCGAGTAGAATGGCAATATCTCTTTACAGTTTTGGAGAAATTTGGTTTGGGAACTCAATTTATAGATAAAATCAGGTTACTATATCAGCATCCTACTGGTCAAGTTAATAGTGGCGGTTTCATTTCAAATTCATTTCCAATCTGTAGAGGAACTCGCCAGTGTTGCCCCCTTTGTCCCCTGCTGTTCCTGAGTGAAGTGCTTCCCATATCAGATGGAACCACAAAGGCAGCTATACAAGGGTTTCCCTTTTATTGGCAACATTCACGTTTAAAATACCTGGGTATATTAGTAAATAAAGGAACAAAGGGAATGATTGCAGACAATATAGGCCCTTTAATCACTCAGATGCAACATGATTTTGAAAAATGCAAGATATTGGGATTATCTTTGTGTGGCCGAGTTCAAGCTGTGAAAATGGTCAGACTTTCACGCTTTATTTATACACTTGGAATGCTTCCTTTTCAGATCCCTTTATTTACGCTGCGTCTCATAGATTCTAAGATCAAATCCTTTATTTGGGGTTCTATGAAACCTCGTTTAGCTGTAACCAAATTAAAAGCGCATCATTCTTATGGGGGGTTGAGTCTCCCATCCATTGAACACTATACTTTGGCATTACAACTATCTCAAATCATGCACATGTTAACAAAAAATTCCAATACGCCGCAATGGGTGCATATAGAAAGACATCTTTTGCCTACAGAACTGGGTCTCTCTGCCTTTTATGCGACAGGCACAAGTCGCCTTGATCCCCACAATCCTTTACTGGCTGCAATGGGCAAGACATGGCAGAGGGAACACCGTATACTGGGTTTCAATTCACGTATTCATGATAAAGCCCCAATATGGAACAACACAGGTATACGTATTAAAGGAAAAACTATTTCCTGTTCCCATTGGAAAACAGCAGGCATTCTTACTTTGGATCAGCTTTTGCATAATGGTGATCTCAAGTATTTTACACAATTGACAGATGAATTTGGTATTCCTTCACATCAAGCAGCAAATTATACACAACTCAACGTCTGCCTTAATAAAAATTCTAGGATCACACCCACAGTTATTGCAAACTTCACCTATAGTATCCTATTTATATACCTGGGGGAAATATAAGGGAGTTACATCTGGCTTGCACAAAAAATGTACATCACACTTATTTTTACAGCCATTATCAAGAGATCTCCGTATCAAATGGCAAACACGCTTGTCAGTTCTTTAAGTAGATCAGGAATGTATGGATGTTTGGAAAACACAGATAAAAGGAGCTCGAGAGGCTGGACTGAAATTTTGCCTGTTAACAATTCTACATGACTGGCATTGGTCTCCGGTAAATTTACACAAAGCAGGATTACTTCCAAATACTAATTGCTGGAGACATGATACTCCTGGCTGTGACATTGTTCATATTATTTGTGATTGTCCTATGGTTCACTCCTATTGGTCCTATATAGGCCCATACTTTACATAATACCATACCCTTATGCTTACCATTAACATAATCTACCATTCTTCTGCATGACTCACAAAATGTTCAACATCTTTCTAAGCCACAAAGCCTCTATTCTACATACTGCATTGGCCACAGCCTAAATATGTATATTAAGACGATGGAAATCTCCTACACCACCATCTCAAAAGTCCTGGTTGGTAGCCATGATTCAAACTGCCTCATATAAAAGAGTCATTTATAATTTAAATGACCAAACTGATCTCTTCAATCAAGTTTGGGCTCCTTGTTTGCAAACAGATGATGTCTCTGTAGGAAATGCCATTGTCAATCTTATGCTGAATATTCCAACAAATTAATTTATTTGTGCTAACGTTTCTTTCCCTTTCTTTGCTCCTGTATTCTAATACTGTCTTTATACCTCATTTCCTCTTTCAGTTATGTTGATATAGATAAGAATAATACAGTTAGGAAAATGTGGTGGATGCAATTTATATCTTGTAACTGCATCATTTTCTTAAGGGACAAGAAAATCTTAAAATATTTTATCATACCATTATAATATTGTTATTCTATTTATATTTAATCCTTCTATTTATCTTCCTAAAATGTGCTAAATTGTAATTTAACAATCCTAATAATTGTAATAACTTAATAATTTAATAATTCAGCAATTTTATTCAGTATTGTATCAGCTCCTTGGATTTTATTACTCAGTTATTTAATATTTTAATCCTTCCTTTTGAATTTCTCTGGTCTATTTATCTTAAGTATTCTTCGTTTTTTCTCACATTTAGATTTATACTTTCTATCCATACTTCCGTTAATGTATTACTTAACTTATGCTCAAATTAATGTGTTTGCCCACCTATTTATATAGCAGATATTTTGATATTTTATGCCTCAAAGATATAGCTTATTTATATATTTATTCATCTGCTAATACCTAATAATGTTACTGTTTCAAGCTATTTATGTATTGTATTTATGAAATGTTAATAAAAAATGTCAACACAATTTTTTTTTAACTATGTAAAGATGGAAAAGCGTCTTTTCCTCAAACAACATTTTTTTTCACGACACAAATTTACTAGTGCAGATAGACTGGAAACGTTCGACAACCTCAGCACCACAGATGCGACGTTGATTTTTTTAGACATCTCTAAAGCACTAAGAAGACGTCTGACCATTACAGCCCAAACATTACAGTCCTCAGGAATCCTAAAATACCTCATTCATTGCAAGTGGAGTGGGCGACTTGTTCATAAAGAGCTTTCACTACAAGAAATGCTGGTCTTTACTAAAGACTGCCATGTGCAGGCTGCTGTGCAAAGGGACATGATGACAATTTATGTAATAATAATTTTCTTCATGCTCTTTACTTGCAATTTCAGACCAGTGTGGTTCCACACCCTGCACTGCTTCTGAATTTAGATGAAATGTGCGATTATATTAAAAGCTCCATTAGTAATTCGCCATTTAGAAGTGAGCATCCTGAGCAGCTCACAGTTCAGCCCTTTGATGCATACGTAATTGTGCTTTTAATCTTCAGAATAGGGCGTCTTTGGCTGGTTTCTACAGGCAACTGCGTCTGGTTCCATCCACAAATATGCACGCCAAGTAGATATTAAAAAATATATATTTTTATCAGTTACCACTTCCTAAATGTCTGGAAATCTGAGCACGTCTGATGAGAGTTTAGGCATATATAGTGAGAAATAACAAACTATCAAAATGGGCTTTTAAAATAAATCATTTATTCTTACGGTACTGATAGCCATTTGTTTTAGTGTGTGCAATTGATTAGTAGTTACCGTCTTGACTGTTTCAGAAGTTTGCATAAACAAAAAGGTAGTTCTATATGAAAATATTTGACCAATTTAAAGCCCTCCTTTGGAACTGTTGATAAATTCAGCATTAAAAACAGAGGATTCCGAATGGCATTATGGTAAGATACTGTTGCTGTATTGTGATTTCCTGAAAAAGTATGAGACTACATTTTGGTAACGAGGCAACATCTGACAGATTGTACGGAGCATATTTACAAGCTCCTATCGGCACGACAACGTCACCTTTCAGAACATTGTAGTGGTGATAGGGGCTTCACCTTGTTAACAAGGCAGCGTTAACGTGGCTTAACGCTGCCTTGTAAATAAGGCACCCTTCCACGCTATACTTAGCGTGAAAGGGCAGGGGAATGGGTGTTGCAGTGGGCGTTCCACCACATCACCTATTGATTTTGATGCTGCCCTCTATATACAAGGGAGGCGTAAATAGGAGGCAGCGCCAAAATTAAGACCTGGAAAAACCTGGTCTTAACCTGGAGAAACAAGGAGAAATGTTGAATTTCTACTTGTTTTTGCTGTTTCCATATGTGCTGCATTGTGCAGCACACATAGAAACAGCAAAACACCGTTGATTGTTTGGGGGCAGGAATGTGTCCCTTCCTGCATATACACAATCATTTTTTAAAATGTCATTTTGCGATTTCTATGTGCGCTGCATTAAGCAGCACACATAGAAGTTACAAAACACCATTTAAAGATTGTTTATGTGCAGATAGGGAGACCTTCCTGCACATAAACAATATTCCTGTCAACGCAGACACCCTTCCACTATGGTGCACGGATGTTTTCGTTTGCACTAGGCTGCTAAATATAGCGCCAGTGCAGGGGGAAACACGGGGCTGCACTATATTGTTGTAAATATAGTGCAGACCTGCGTTTCAGAAGTGGTGGAGTGCAGTGTTAAGCCAGGAAGGCTAACTCCTCGCTCTGTCACTTCTTAGTAAACATGCCCCATCATATTTTCACCAATTACCTTCAGTTACCAGTAATCAATCATGGTATTATTGTCAGTTGCCAAAACATTTACATTACTAACGTGGAACATATTTAAAGCTCGCTGTGGCCAATCAAACACTCATAAATCCAGACTTTAAACTCTCAAGAAAGTCTTCACCATAAAAGTCTAATGCAATCACTAGTTCCCACCTTTATTATTCAGCTATAACATTCAGTATGAGATTTCAACATTATAGGTAATTATTATCGAGAAATTTTATCACGATTTTCGGTGTAAGATTTTAGCCTAATAATAATTTTATTAAGGAAATATATTATTCAATGTGAACTTTTACATTAATAGGAAGCTTATGAGAATTAGATAATTAAAGAAAAAATACAATATATTTGAATATATTTGAATATTTCAGTTTCAAGTGACCAGTGCTTTTGTAATCCAAGTTAGCGCGATCAGAGTTGGTTGGTCTTTGCTCTCAATATCAATTGAACCAGTACCCTAAATGCATGCCATAAATACATTTGCTGCAATCTCATTAGAGAAGCACATTCTGCATGGAGTCAAAGACTCTGTGACTATTCTAGACAGTCATTAATGTATTTATTGGTGCATGACCAGCATTTGCCCTGAATTCTGTGGATTTATACGTGGGAGCCAAGTTCCCCCAAGTATTGAAGGGGCCCATGCTACATCCTAGGAGCTACACTGAGGCTAGACACTCATAGAGTGCTCTGGCTGATGAGCCTGATTTCCAAATGAACAAGTACAGGGACGGTTCACTTCCCCAAACCCCTGATCTCTCTTTATTAGTCTTGGTGATAGCAAAACACTGGTCCCACTACAAGGTGGTAAAACCAAATGGACAAATTCTATACTAATGTGAATGTTTTTTAATGAAACATGTGATGATGACGGCCTCAATCGCCTGTAAGGGAGCTTTAATGTATCTTAGTCTAAATTATGATATGGTGATTTCTGTATGCAAGCCTTTGATCATATTAAAGAGCAAGGCAAACTGTTTTGTGTTACCTAAGGTAAGAGGAACACTTAGGGGTCTATTAGGATGGTGGTTGGGGTGATAGGGCAAATCAACCATCCGCCGGTACCGTGGCAAAACCGGCGGTCCGATTAGGATCAACCACCCAAAAAATCCGGCCGTGGTGGAACGAGGCTACCAAAGACTGCCCGTAGCAGGCGGAGCAGGCGAAAATCCTTCCGCGGAGGTCGGATTCGTGGCAGAAACACACCAAACTGCTGCCAGGATAGAGGAGAGACCGCACGGAAAATTAGGATATCCCCGATGTGACCGTGGTACGATCCGCTGTTTCCGACCGCCGCGGTCGCAAACAGTGATGAATGGGTGATTCGTGGCAAGGGCTGTAGCATAGCCATCGCTGCGGATGCCCCGTGAAAAAAATGGCGTCCGACTACAAAAAATCACAACAAGGCCACCAAGTGCACACAGTAAACTAGCCCTGCCCCCAAAAACACCTAACGCATCCCAATGACACACCCCCATGGCAAACTCAAAAATACAAATCCCAGGACAACCCACACATCACACCTGATAGCAATACTCCATCTTAGCAAACCCACATAGCTGAGCATAAAACCAGCCCCTTCCCTGACCAGAATCCTTTGCAATACTCCACAACTGAAGGGCCCAACACCAGAGCACAAAGGAGAGGCAAACCTGCACACATCACACCAGCACAACAACACACACACCACCCTCACAACCGCACCCCAAAACATTAGCACATCACACACCATGGCACCACAGAAAATGCCCAAATTCACAGAGAGTGAGTTGTCAGTCATGGTTGATGAGATAATCAGAGTAGAACCACAAGTGTTTGGTAGCCTGGTCCAACAGACACAATTAGCCACAAGAGCACAAATGTGGGCAAGGATAATCGACAAGGTCAATAAAGTAGGGACCACCCTGCGCTCCAAAAATGAAATCATGAAGCCGAGGCATGACCTGAAGAGGGTTGCCAAACAGAAGAAGAACAAGAACCGTGAGCTAGCTCAGAGGACTGGCGGTGGCCCTCCAATTGCACCTAAAACATTTACTGCATGGGAGGAGAAGGTGCTTGCCATACTTCATCCAGAGAGTCTCACAGGAATAGCCGGGGGATTGCAGGCTGGTAAGGACAAACAAAAGTAAACCGTTACACTGCCATGTACTGTCTTACACCACTACAAAGCTACATCTCCTAGGCCCAAGTACATTCATATGCATCACAATACCCAACACAGGTACCACAGATGTACCATCCACTCCATCTAAACACCCCAAAGTTAGCCTGCAACATTCCCAGGGTTGCATGTGTACAGGCAGCCAGCACAACTACTCCTACCAGGCAGCCCTGTCCCTACCCTGAGCAGGATGGAGCCACCCTCCCACCCAGAAGCATGTGGCAGCCATTGTATCACAACAAACAGACATACAGGTAGGTAGTCATCTTCACAAGGAGGGGTGTTTGGTGGTGGGAGGTCTGCACAACAACTCCCACCAGACAACTCTGTCACACCCCTGAGCAGGATGTGGCACTCACCCCCCACTATGAAGCATGTGGCAACCATCGTAGTAAACCAACCAAACTTACAGGTAGGTAGCCATCTTCCCAGGTTGTGCTGTTTGGGGGTGGGAGGCCTGCACTACCAATCCCACCATGCCCCCTTGTCCCCCAGCTCAGCAAGATGGAGCACTCCCCACCCACCATGAAGCATGTGGCAGCCATTGCATTGTTCACTTCAAACTAACAGGTAGGTAGCCATTTTCCAAGGTTGTTCTGTCAGTGGGTGGGAGGCCTGCACTACTACGCCCACCATGCCCCCTTGTTTCCCAGCTCAGCAAGATGGAGCACTGCCCACCCACCATGAAGCATGTGGCAGCCATTGTATTGTTCACCTCCACCTAACAGGCAGGTGGCCATCTTAACAGGGAGGTGTGGGTGTGTGTGTGTGAGGCCAGCACAACAACTCCCAACAGTCCTCCTTGACCCACCCCTGAGCAGGATGGAGCACTCCCTCCCACCCAAAAGCATGTGGCAGCCATTGCATTGTTCACTTACAACTAACAGGTAGGTAGCAATCTTAACAGGGAGGTGTGTGTGTGTGTGAGGCCAGCACAACTCCCAACAGTCCCCCTTGATCCACCCCTGAGGAGGATGGAGCACTCCCTCCCACCCAGAAGCATATGGCAGCCATTGTAATGTTCACCTCCACCTAACAGGTAGGTAGCCATCTTAACAGGGAGGTGTGTGTGGGTGAGGCCAGCACAACAACTCCCAACAGTCCCCCTTGACCCACCCATGAGCAGGATGGAGCACTCCCTCCCACCCAGAAGCACGTGGCAGCTATTGTAATGTTCACCTCCACCTAACAGGTAGGTGGCCATCTTAACAGGGAGGTGTGTGTGTGTGTGAGGCCAGCATAACAACTCCCAACAGTTCCCCTTGACCCACCCCTGAGCAGGATGGAGCACTCCCTCCCACCCAGATGCATGTGGCAGCCATTGCATTGTGTACTTCAAACTAACAGGTAGGTAGCCATTTTCTAAGGTTGTTGTATTTGTGGGTGGGAGGCCTGCACTACGACTCCCACCATGCCCCCTTGCTCCCCAGCTCATCAAGATGGAGCACTCCCTCCCACCCGGATGCATGTGTCAGCCATTGCATTTTGCACTTCAAACTAACAGGTAGGTAGTCATTTTCCAAGGTTGTTCTGTTTGTGGGTGGAAGGCCTGCAGTACTACTCTCACCATGCCCCCTTGTTCCCCAGCTCATAAAGATGAAGCACTCCCTCCCACCCAGACGCACATGTCAGCCATTGCATTGTTCACCCAAAACTAACAGGTAGGTAGCCATCTTATGCTCTCTTGTCCCACCCCTGAGCAGGATGGAGCCCTCCACCATACACACAGAGAGATGTGTCACAAATTGCACCCAAATGTGACAACAGAACAGGTAAGTAGACAATGCATGCACCCAGCCACTCCTCTCAAAAAGCATGGTGCCATATGACAACACCAGCCCTCTCATCCCACAAAACTTCACACAGATCTAATTGCCACTTACAGTGTTCAGACAGCTAAAAAATGTAACTGTCACAGCAACCATAGTGTGACTCACTAATTCACATGTTGAAGAAAGTCTGTGCACAATCATGCACAGCACTGAATGCAATGTGTAAGTTCCATGGGGGCAGAGCATCAAGAACCATATTAAAACCAAGCAAGCATGGTCTGTAGTACAAATTGAGATTGGCACATGACATGACAAAGGTATGCATGAGATAACAATGGCTAGTTCATACTCAGATGTAACTTCTGCCAGGCAGAGTTATCAACAAAGTTGCTTCACATAAATTTGTTGTGGCGCTAGTCGTTAGATGACAACATGTCCTTGTAATCACAAAATATGCACGTGGCGCATGGTATGTATTGACATGTCACACCATGGACAAGTAATGCATGTACCTCCACATCATGTCATGATTAGGGGTGGGCGGAATTTGCGAAAGTGACTTTCGCAAATTATTGCAAAAATGTTAAAAATTTCCACAAACACGCGGAAATATCACGAAGATGCAGAAGTTTTTTTCCCGCCCGTTCGCGGTATTTTCTGCGTGGTCGCGGCTCGCCAACTTACCCATGCGGTTGCTCGCGGGTGCGTCCATCTTGTTTTCACTCTTCTCGCGGTGCACGATCGCGAGAAGAAAGACGTGATCGCGTGACCAATGACATTACTGCGGGCGCGAACTGTCGCGAGACAGCGCAAATGGCTACCAACAATCCAACATCTCGTGGAGAACGCGACCGGATCGGGAAAACTTGTCGGCGAACGCGGGGATTCAGGTAAGGCGATCGCGCGCGCGCGAGAATGTATTATTTTACAGCGCGAGCAAGAAACAAATTATCGCTAAGCTGAGGAATGCGGAAATTTTGACATTTTTGCGCTCTCCGCGGAACACGAAAATGTCAAATTATCGCAATTTCCGCGAGCGGAACGGAAATTTAGCCAAGGCCTAGTGTGAGACCGGCCTCGTGGCGTGGGCCCTCCCGACCAGCAAGTTACCCTACAACCACGCCGAACCTCGTGGACACGGCCTTCCGGCTCCCGTGGACCAACATCCCGAGGGCCGACCAGATCCCCAACACGCATGCCCGGCCGAGGGCGAACGAAACCCCCCCCAGACCAGACCGAGAGGCGCCGACCCTGTCACACCTCTGGTCTCTCCCCCGAGGAAGGTTTTGATCGACCACCAGGCCCCCGGTGAGCGGGCGCCTCGCCTGCTGGGCGTCTGGAGTCCCTCCCAGACCCACCTGAACAGATCAAAGGGCCGAGCGACAGGAAACCCCATCACACCGCCCCCCAGGCACCAGACCCCTCTCCGCGAGGACTCCGGACTTCAAAGAGGAGGGGGAGTATAACAAGGGGTGCTGACGGTACGGGGGCAGAGAAGACCTGGACTGACGAGAGCCTGCTGACTTGGTCGCGGCTCAATCGCACCCCGAACAGAAGAACGCTACCCGAACTCCTAACCACCTGAGCCCTGCTGACGCTGTCGCGGCTCCCCGAACTCTGAACCATCTGAGCCCTGCTGACGCTGTCGCGGCTCCCCGAACTCTGAACCATCTGAGCCCTGCTGACGCCGTCACGGCTCACCGAATTCTGAACCATCTGAGCCCTGCTGACGCCGTCGCGGCTCCCTGAACTACGACCCTCCGGTGCCTGCTGAGTGACTCGCGGCCCGCTCCTCCAAGAGAATCGGCAGAGATTCCCGAGAGAAGCAACATCCCCTCAGCTCGAGGATTGAGAGCTGTGCGCCGGATACCTCGCAGAGACACTGATTCAAAGACTGTCCCGCTACCCCTTTTCCCCTCATCACGAGATCGCTGCCGCTTGTGGCATTAATTCTGCACCTGCCTGCCGGATCATAAAGATCCCTGACAACCATCGATAAAAGCATATTATCTTACAAAGAATTACTGTGTGGTGTCCCTCTATCCGAAGAAGAGAGTAAGCGCAGCGTGTGCGATCCTAGGTACGAGACCCTTCCAGGAAGGGCCTCCCTGCTCTTGCTCGGCCTATCTCTGGGTAAGGTGGGCCTCCGGGTGGTCAGGAACGCATTCCGCAGCCTTCCCGGGGGACGCCTTCCAACATTTGGTGGCATGCGACGGGATCCGAGCCAACACCTAGAGATCGTGCAATAGACGGCTTACGCACTACCAAGAAGAATGGAAGGAGAAACTTCCCTAGGTGCCGCAGGCACCAACCCGAGCACGGCATCCCAAAAGGACCAGTTAGAATCTTATACGCACCGAGAACTGAAACAATTTTGCAAAGACTTTGGAATCGCTACCACCGGACTAAGCACGAAAGAGGACTTCCAGGGGGCATTAAAAACCTGGGTCGAGGCGGAAACTCCCCGGACACAAACAGAAGGAGAGCCTCCCAACGAACCACGAAGCACCCCGGGGAGGAACGGCGCCCCCGAGGGGGGCCTATCCCCAGAGGAACTAGCGGACCGAGAAAGAGGTCGCAACCACGAACTAGAACTAGCAAAATTAAAAATCGAAGGAGAGCTAAAACTGGCTGAAAAAAAACTGGCGGTGGAACAATTACGCCTACAAGGAGAACTAGAGGAAAAGAAACGACAGAGAGAACACGAAGAGAAAAAACTCCAACTAGAGCACGAACGTAGCCTAAAAGAAATCGAGCTCAAGGCTAAGAAGGCGGAGGCCGACCCTCGGAAACCCAACCCATCTCCTCTACCGTGGAACCAAAGGTCCACATCCCCAAAGATGTGGTGAAAGAATTCTATAAGAACGACGACATCCAGCAATGGTTCAAGGCCTATGAAGTCGCCATGACCTCCCACGAGTCCCGCAGAGAGACTGGGGGGCTGGGCTGTGGGGCCGGTTCCTGAGCGAGGGGAGAGATACCCTGCTGGACCTGCCCTCCACGGTGATGAACTCCTACAGTCACATGAAAGAGGCCCTGGTAGCCAGATATGGGCTCACCCCTGAAATGTACCGGCAACGATTTAGAGACTGCAAAAAGATACCCGGTACCACCTGGGTGGAGTACGTGAACTTTTACAGCCGGGCCTTGGACGGATGGATCAAGGGCAGCAAGGTCTCCACCTTTGAGGAGCTGTTCGACCTGATCGCTTGGGAACACTTGGCCGCTAATTGCTTCGTAGAGCTGCGCCAGCACCTCCTGGACAGCAAACTCACAGACGCTCAAAAACTGGCCGTCGAGGCTGACCGGTGGTTGAACACCCGGGCCTCCCGGGGCCCCGTGGGAGACTAGGGTCGCCACAGTCAGGGACCCCCCCGCCAGAGGGGCGGAGGGAATCAAGGCCGGCAAAGGGAGCTCCCAGGGGGATCCCCGCTCAGCCCTCCCAGAGGACAATCTCCACCCTTTCCAGCTCCACCTCCGGCCAGCACCGGGCCACCAGGGAGGCCGGGGCCCCGAGTGAGGATCACCTGTTTCCGCTGCCAACAGACCGGACACTATGCCAGCGACCCTCAATGTCACCTGTACCAGCGGACCGCCACAACAACCCCGCCGGCTCGACAGATGGCCTCCGTAGCCCTGGGGGAAGAGATGGAAGACTCCGAAGAATGGGAACCAGCCGCCATGGCCTTGGTCTCTCTAGGGGACCGGGAGATGGTCCCCGGAACGTCCCTTCCCGCCAACACGAAGAAGTACCGACAGCAGGTAACGGTCAATGGTCACCGCATCGAGGGCCTCCGGGACACGGGGGCAAGTGTCACGGCGGTTCATTGTCACCTGGTCTCCGAAGATCAGATCCTGCCTGGCGCCTTTTGCCCTGTCATATCATCAGACAATTCCGAGAGCCTCTGCCGGATGGCCCTAGTTCCCTTCGAATGGGGGGGAGTCACCGGCAAGTTAAAGGTAGCGGTCCGAACCTCCCAGCCCGTGAATTGCCTCCTGGGCAACGACCTTGAGAATTCCCCGTGGGGACAAGTGGAACGAAGAGCCCACCTCGAGATGATGGGCCTACCCGAGTGGGTATGCGCCACCACGCGCTCAATGACTCTCAGGGCGCCGTCCTCCGAGTGGGGAGAGGCCATGCCGCTAAACACCGCCACCCTCCCCGAGATCCAGAATACACCACCAGAGGCCAACGACCCCCTTCTGGACGAACCGACTGCTCCCGACGAAGGGTCAGTGCCTTCCGACCCCGAAACCCTGACCAAACTCGAGGACTTGCCAGAACTGGCCCAGTGGCCCTGCGAAGGGGGCCCCTCCCGTGAAGAGTTCTGCCAAGAACAATCCACCTGCCCGCCCCTCATGGGACCCCGACAACAGGCCGAGGCCCAAGCAGCAGGCGACCGGACTGGCACCCACTGGGTATACTGGGAGAACGGCCTCCTATACAGCGAACAGAAGTCGGCCTAGTTGGGATCGACCCGGGTACTAGTGGTACCCCTACGCTTCCGAAGTCTCCTCCTGGGCCTGGCCCATGATGTACCCCTGGCCGGACACTTAGGCCAAGATAAGACCTACCAACGGCTCGTCACCCACTTCTATTGGCCCAAGATGCGAGCAAATGTGGAGGCCCACTGCAAGTCCTGCCCCACGTGCCAGGCCAGCGGAAAGAGTGGGGGCAAGCGCAAGGCTCCACTACAGCCCTTCCCCGTCGTCAGTACCCCTTTTGAGCGGGTAGGAATCGACATTGTGGGACCGCTGGACCCCAGGACCGCCCAGGGCCACTGGTTCATCCTCGTCCTGGTGGATCATGCCACCCGTTACCCCGAAGCCATCCCTCTCCGCACCGTGACGGCCCCCGTGGTAGGCCAAGCCTTGATGGGGATCTTCTCCCGCATGGGGTTCCCCCGCGAAGTCGTGAGTGACCGGGGTACGAACTTTATCTCCCGATATATGAAGTCCCTCTGGCAGCAGTGCGGAGTATCGTACAAATTCACCACCACGTACCACCCCCAAGGAAACGGCCTCGTCGAGCGCTTTAACAAAACACTGAAAGGAATGATCATGGGCCTCGAGGAACCCCTACGCCGGAGGTGGGACGTCCTCCTCCCATGTCTCCTGTTCGCCTACTGGGAGGTTCCCCAAAAATCCCTGGGATTCAGCCCATTCGAACTACTATATGGACATCCCGTCCGAGGACCCCTGAGCCAGGTCAAGGAGGGGTGGGAAACAACCCCCGGGGGACCCCTCCGGATGTGTTCCGATACATCTTGGCGCTCCGCAACCAGACCCGGAAATTCAGAGAACTCGCAGAAGCGAACCTCGAGGCTAGTCAAGAAGAAATGAAGCGCTGGTATGACCAGAATGCCACGCTGGTCGAGTTTCAGCCGGGCCAACAAGTCTGGGTCATGGCCCCGGTGAGACCCTCCGCTCTCCAAGATAAATGGACTGGGCCCTTCAAGGTGGTCGAGCGGAAGAGCCAGGTCACTTATCTCGTCGATGTGCAGTCCCCGCGGAACCCCCTCCGGGTTCTCCACGTGAACCGCCTCAAACCTCACTTTGTACGGACCGAATTGAGTTTACTCCTGGCCACCGATGATGGGGCCGAAGAAGACACCAAGCCCCTTCCAGACCCCCTGCGGGCGAAAGAGACCAATGGGTCTGTGGAGGGAGTGAGACTGTCAACCGCCCTCACAGCCCAACAGTCCGACGACTGCCACCAGCTACTAGGGCAGTTCGCGGACCTCTTCTCCCTAACCCCTGGGGTCACCAACTGGTGTGTCCACGACGTGAACACCGGCGACAGCCCGCCAGTGAGACATCGGGCCTACCGGGTCCCTGATCGGGTCCGATCCTGCATCCAGACCGAGGTGGCGAAGATGCTAGACCTCGGGGTGATTGAACCCTCCGACAGCCCCTGGGCCAGCCCGGTAGTCCTGGTTCCGAAAGCGACTACCCCGGGTGTTGCCCCCGAGCTGAGGTTTTGCGTGGACTACCGAGGACTCAATGCGGTCACCCGAACGGACGCTCACCCTATCCCCCGTGCCGACGAGCTCATTGACCGCCTTGGGGCCGCTCGCTACCTCAGCACCTTCGACCTGACTAGTGGATACTGGCAGATTGCCCTCACCGAGGGAGCCAAGGAGCGCTCCGCCTTCTCCACCCCGGATGGGCACTACCGCTTTAGGGTGATGCCGTTTGGAATGAAGAATGCCCCGGCCACCTTCCAGCGGCTGGTGAACAGGGTCCTGTCCGGACTAGAGGGGTTCAGCGCAGCATACCTCGACGACATCGCGGTCTTCAGCGCCCAATGGACCGAGCACCTCCAGCACCTCCGTCAAGTCCTGCTGGCTCTGCGCCGGGCCGGCCTCACCATCAAAGCCAGTAAATGTCAAATTGGGCACGGCTCCGTAACCTATCTGGGGCACCAGGTGGGAAGTGGGCAGGTCGCCCCCCTCCAGCCGAAGATCGACGCCATCTTGTCCTGGGAACCCCCCGCAACCCAAACGGAAGTCCGGGCCTTCCTGGGCCTCACCGGCTACTACCGAAGGTTTATTAAGAACTATGGCAGCATCGCAGGCCCCTTCACAGAACTAACCTCCAAAAAACACCCCAAGAAAGTACACTGGACTCCCTCCTGCCAGAAGGCGTTCGACACCCTAAAGGCCGCCATGTGCGCGGCTCCAGTGCTCAAAGCACCCGACTACGCCCAGGAGTTTGTGGTCCAGACGGACGCCTCGGAACACGGCATCGGGGCAGTCCTCTCCCAGTTCGACGACAAAGGCATAGATCGGCCCATAGCCTTCATCAGCCGAAGGTTGCTGCCCCGGGAACAGCGGTGGAGCACAATTGAAAGAGAGACCTTCGCAGTAGTCTGGGCCCTCAAAAAGCTACGGCCCTACCTGTTCGGAACACACTTCCGAGTGCAAACAGATCATCGACCCCTGCGGTGGTTGATGCAGATGCGAGGGGAAAACCCCAAGCTGCTACGCTGGTCCATCTCCCTCCAAGGGATGGATTTCACTGTGGAATATCGCCCCGGGACGGACCACGCCAACGCGGACGGCCTGTCCCGATTCTTCCGCTTCAGCGAGGAGAACCCCCAAGTGGATGGGTAGTTCTCCCCGCCTTTCAGCTGGGGGGGGCACGTGTGAGACCGGCCTCGTGGCGTGGGCCCTCCCAACCAGCAAGTTACCCTACAACCACGCCGAACCTCGTGGACACGGCCTTCCGGCTCCCGTGGACCAACATCCCGAGGGCCGACCAGATCCCCAACACGCATGCCCGGCCGAGGGCGAACGAAACCCCCCCAGACCAGACCGAGAGGCGCCGACCCTGTCACACCTCTGGTCTCTCCCCCGAGGAAGGTTTCGATCGACCACCAGGCCCCCGGTGAGCGGGCGCCTCGCCTGCTGGGCGTCTGGAGTCCCTCCCAGACCCACCTGAACAGATCAAAGGGCCGAGCGACAGGAAACCCCATCACACCGCCCCCCAGGCACCAGACCCCTCTCCGCGAGGACTCCGGACTTCAAAGAGGAGGGGGAGTATAACAAGGGGTGCTGACGGGACGGGGGCAGAGAAGACCTGGACTGACGAGAGCCTGCTGACTTGGTCGCGGCTCGATCGCTCCCCGAACAGAAGAACGCTACCCGAACTCTGAACCACCTGAGCCCTGCTGACGCTGTCGCGGCTCCCCGAACTCTGAACCATCTGAGCCCTGCTGACGCTTTCGCGGCTCCCCGAACTCTGAACCATCTGAGCCCTGCTGACGCCGTCGCGGCTCACCGAATTCTGAACCATCTGAGCCCTGCTGATGCCGTCGCGGCTCCCTGAACTACGACCCTCCGGTGCCTGCTGAGTGACTCGTGGCCCGCTCCTCCAAGGGAATCGGCAGAGATTGCCGAGAGAAGCAACATCCCCTCAGCTCGAGGATTAAGAGCTGTGCGCCGGATACCTCGCAGAGATACTGATTCAAAGACTGTCCCGCTACCCCTTTTCCCCTCATCACGAGATCGCTGCCGCTTGTGGCATTAATTCTGCACCTGCCTGCCGGATCATAAAGATCCCTGACAACCATCGATAAAAGCATATTATCTTACAACGAATTACTGTGTGGTGTCCCTCTATCCGAAGAAGAGAGTAAGCGCAGCGTGTGAGATCCTAGGTACGAGACCCTTCCAGGAAGGGCCTCCCTGCTCTTGCTCGGCCTATCTCTGGGTAAGGTGGGCCTCCGGGTGGTCAGGAACGCATTCCGCAGCCTCCCCGGGGGACGCCTTCCAACACCTAGTCATGATGCACAGTAGTGTGCAGACATACAATGTGATAACTAGTGAAATATGTGGTGTATAACCTGTGAATAAGATACATCTAACACCAAGCTTGAGGGGTGCACTTCAGTGGCCATTTACCCTCTGTCCCATAGGTGACCAAGAACTGACTGTAGAGAACGATAACAGCAATCTACAGAGCCAGTCTCCCCCCCTCCGGAACATGGACTCTCGGATGATGACTCCCTGGATTCTGAGGATGCGGAGCTCGAAGCTGGCCCATCTGGTGTGTCAGGGTGCAACAGGTCCAAGGACTCCATTGTTCCCCCACCACATCTGCAGCAACACCAACATCTACGCAGACCCTTGCTGTAACAGACTGTGCGGCCTGCACCCCACCACCACCACCAGTGCTGCCTGCAACACTCTCCCTGTCCCAGAGGATGACCACCCCACACCACCAACTGAGGAGGGCAGGGAGATTAGGCGGGTGCCTACAGTGGTGAGGCAACAGGTCAATGGCAGCAGGGCAGGTGAGAGGGCAAGGGTCAGTCAACAACAACCGGACACTGGGACCGAAGCCCTGGACAACATCACCAGAGTCCTTGGGGCCTATGAACGGGCCCTGGGACGAAGGGGCTGGGCTGAGGAAGATTCATGTGAGCTTCGCCTGCTGCTGAGGTCCATGGACACCCGCATGGGCCAAATTGTTGGACCTCTTGGGCCAGCTAGTGGCAGTACTGAGGGACAGGCCTGCGGCACAACCAACACCTCCACCTCTCTCTGGTGGCCCACAGGATGACAGTTCACCATCCTCCCCTGTGGCCACAGAGAGGGGGGAGTCCTCAAACCCCACTGGCCCAGCAGCAGAGACCCCCCCGCCAAACGATTAAAGGGCCTTCCGAAGAAATCCCAGGGAGAATCCCATGGCAAAGCACTTACCAAATGCCAGTAACGGAGCTAGCCATGATGGCAACCCTCTTCACTACTGCATTGACTTTTTGGACTGTTCTTCCCCACAATGCCTCGTGAATGGCATCTGTCTGTTGGACTGGGTCACAACATCAATGTGGTGATTACTCGATTGTCCCATGTACCATCACTGACAACTCACTGCTTCACTAATCAACTTATTGTAAATATTCACCCCCCTGTCACATGTCCCCATTGTAAGTAAACACTCCTTACACACACATGTCGTTGTGTCTGCTCCGTGTTTATTCTAGGATGTGCAGTCTTCACCATGATTACGATGTACCTGGAGTATGGATTGTATGTAGGCAAGTAGAGGCTGAAGGGCCCTAGGAAAATACAACAGAACAATATTCACTAGTCAGGTGTTGGCATTATAGCATCACACAACACTTGTCATCAAGGTACTCCAATCTGCACATATTACAATGATCAACAGACCGACATAAACATCCTGTATATGTGCCAAACTGCCCTGTCCCAGAAACGTTGACAGCCAGCACTGAGTCAACAACAGGCTGCAGTCACAAAGGTCACATACACCTTGCCAACAACAATGACATCAGCACACAATGGCTCTGTTGTACATTGTCACTCACCTTCAAGTGAGTAGCAGTTGATGAGCTGTTGATGCAGGTCAACACCTTCCCCCTCTCCAATATCCTCGTCACTGGACATGGGTTGGTTTGCAGGCGGGGGCCTTGGCTGCTCATCAGCATCCAGGAGCAGAGGGATCTCCTTGTGTAAGGCTAGGTTGTGGAGCATGCAGCATGCAACTACAATCTGACATACCTTCTTGGGCGAGTACATCAGTGCACCTCCAGTCTTGTCCAGGCAATGGAAACGTGACGTCAGGAGAACGAAAGTATGCTCCACCACACCACGTGTCCTCCCATGGGCATCATTGTAGCGGGCTTCAGCTGGTGTCCTGGGATTCCGCAGTGGGCTCAGCGCCCAAGGACGGTTGGAATATGCTGAATCACCTAGATGTGAGATACACAGAGCAACTTTGTAATATAACTGTGCAGAGGACAGCATGTCACACACACAGCACACTATGGGACTCTTCGTGCTCACCCGCAATCCATGCCTGCTCTGGAAGCAGATTATCCATCAGTCGTGGCACAATGCTTTTACGCATGATGTACGAGTCATGGGCCGAACCTGGGAATTTGGCACAGATGTGTGAGATGATCATATCTGCCTGGCACACCACTTGCACATTGATGGAATGGAAATGCTTCCTGTTCCTGTAGATGTGCTCACGTGCCTATGGTGGAACCAGGCCAACATGTGTGCAGTCACTGGCACCAACAACATTGGTGGATGTGCCCAAGTGCATAAAAATCTCCCTTCACAGCCGCCAATTCATGCCTACTGGGTAAATAGATATATATCTCTCCTTGTAGATCATCATAGCGGACAGGACGTCACGGAGCACCATGCTGAACATAGGTTGCGACATTCCACCTGCACTGGACACCGAGTACTGGAATGATCCAGAAGCTAAAAATGCAGGGTCGCCATCACCTTAGACATTGGTGTGAAAGCACCCAGATATGTGCTGCGAGGCTGCAGGTGGGGCTCCAACATAGCACATAGGTCTTGGAGGGTGTCTCAATCCAGATGGAATTTCCGTATGACCTCCTCATTCTCCATGTCTGCCAGCACTGTGAAGGAACGATGCACATTTGGTCTCCTCCTAGGTGAGATGAAAGCAGACACATGTTAATGCAATCCACCAGAAGATGTGTCCGAAATCTTATGTTTTGACTGACATAACGGCAACAATGACTATCATCACAGTCCAGCTTACAGCACAACTTACTTGTAGGGACACCTTCAGCTACACCATCCGTACACCTGTCCACTTTACACACAGCTAGCAACTCCCAAACAATATCAGACTATGTGAATGCACAAAGGGATATGGCCACATCTAGCATGGGCAGCCCTGAAAGTAGTACCAACAGCATATGTGTGAAATTGCTACACTACTGTCTCCTACCTAGCTACTGTACCTGACACATCTTCTTGCGTAAGTCACACAGGACACACATCAACCACACAATGACCCAAGATTGTGAATTTATTGACAAGTATGTGCAAGGACCCAAGAAAAGTAGACAGTCCAATCTGCACATTGTGTAGTAAGACAATCATCACTGTGAGTTGGTCAGCCCTTTCACACATTGACATGTGTACCCATTGGAGAGTCCATCACAATACTATTCTGTGTACATGCCCAGCAAAATCACAAGTGACATGTGAGGGAGTACATGCCAATGTTTCTAATCATATACAACAGCATGGCATGTGTAGTCATCAGTGGGATAAAGGTTACATTGGCATTGAGTGCACAATCTTGTGCCATAAATCAAGTATCTACTGTGCACTGTTGAGAACTGGCCATTGGCCAGTCACACGGCATGACGTGTCCATAGGTGCTGTCAAGGTGATCTGACACCCAAATCACGGTCACTGGCTCAAATGCATGGCAGCCATATCGCGGTAGCTACGCCTGGCCCCAGCGGTGTGTCACTGCCAATGCCAAAGCCACACTTGCGGTAGTAATAGTGATATGTGTAATGCCAAATGGCAGTTGGCATGCTCCGCCACCCAAATCAAAGTCATTCTTAGTGATGTATGGCACACATATTGCGGTAGCTACCACCTGGCCCCTGCAGTGTGTCAAAGCCAATGCCCAAGCCACAAAAGCGGTAGTGATAGGCATATACCCATGGTCAAATGGCGGTTGGCATGATCCGCTACCCAAATCATGGTCATTCTTAGTAATGTATAGCACACATATCACGGTAGCTACCAACCTGCCCCTGCGGGGGGTCACCGCCAATGCCCAAGCCACAATCGCGGTAGTGATAGGCATATACCCATGGTCAAATGGCGGTTGGCATGCTCCGCTACCCAAATCACGGTTATTCTTACTAATGTATAGCACACATATCACGGTAGCTACCACCCTGACCCTGCGGTGGGTCACCGCCAATGCCCAAGCCACAATCGCGGTAGTGATAGGCATATATCCATGGTCAAATGGCGGTTGGCATGCCCCGCCACCCAAATCCCTGTCATTCTTAGTAATGTATGGCACACATATCACGGTAGCTCCCACCTGGCCCCTGCAGTGTGTCACCGCCTTGGCCCATGCCCTTACAGCCAATGGAAACTGCAATCGTGGTAGGCTAATGCAATTTTGAAAATCGCAGTAGTCGTGCTCCGCCACTGTGGGACTGGTCATTGGATGTAATTGAAAGATGCACGACCGCGGTAGCAACCGCCTGGCCCCTGCGGTGTGTCACCGCCATGGTCCATGCCCTTACAGCCAATGGGAACCGCAGTCAAGGTAGACTAATGCAATTTTTAAAATCGCGGTAGGCGTGCTCCGCCACCGCGGAGCCGGTCATTGTATGCATTTGAAAAAGGCTGACCTGGAACACCAATTGCAGCAACTTAGAACCACTGAAATGACCCCAGGGGGCTATATATGTGTGGGAGAGAGCCTCACATTTTCACAGCTCCCAGAGCCTGCTGCCTGACCCCCCTCACCACCAACTGCTGCTGCTGCTGTCTCCAGAGCCTGCTGCATGACACCCCTCACCACCAACTGCTGCTGCTGCTGTCTCCAGAGCCTGCTGCCTGACACCCCTCACCACCAACTGCTGCTGCTGCTGTCTCCAGAGCCTGCTGCCTGACACCCCTCACCATCAACTGCTGCTGCTGCTGTCTCCAGAGCCTGTTGCCTGACACCCTTCACCACCAACTGCTGCTGCTCCTGTCTTCTGGACACAGTGATGGCGAGGACTGAGAAGATCTGGGCCTGTCTCTTCACCACCGAGGAGCTGGAGGTCCTGGTGGACATGGTGCTCACACAGTATGGGAGGCTATTTGGTGCTCTAAATGTTATGGTAAGTCTTTCAGAGTGGAAGTGAGAATACAAGGGGTGCACACATGACGTTGATCTGCTGCAGTATGTGCCTGAGAGTGTGGGGTTGTGTCATGCACTGCCTAGCATGCTGTCACCAGGGGAAAGGGCTGTGTAGCCTATTTAACACATTTCCCTGCCTGCACATCAAAATTGGAGGGACATGTATTGTCTTGTCTGCCATCCAGTGACGCAGCAAGTTGACAATGCAGGAGTCAGGACAGTAATTTTTTTAATTTTGCAGAGTTTTATATAGCATGAACTTGACCCGAATCCAATCAGGTATCAGAGCGCTTTACATAGCACCAGTTACTTTGCATGAGGACACACATTCATACTTTTTTGTTAGGCACGGGGAGATTAAGTGATTTGCCCAGAATCACAGGATGTTCAGTGTCATTACCAAAACTCAAACCCAGTTCCCCAGGTCCGAGGTCGAGCACCATAGCCATTAGGCTTTTTTTATTGCTTTTGTGAATGGCTGTGTGGGTCCCTGATGTCCTTCACAGGCTCATCTGTGGACTTAGCAAGGGTGTACGTCCAGAGGGTAGTGATGGAATTGTGTCTGACTCAAAATCTGCATCATGTATAGGTCAGCACTATGCTCAGTACTTTAATACCAGAGGGTGACACGCTCGGTGGTAATTCACCTATGACACAGCAGATTGTCGTACTTTTTGTGCACAGCCCCTTCCATTTCCACCAGCATGTGTACGGACTGGCATGTGTAGGCACTGTTTACGCTCTCAAATTGTCCCTTCATGTGACATGTCTGATGCCCACGTTGGACCTCAGTGTGATCCCACCTGGCCTGCACAGTCACTGCCCAATCTGACAAGGACACATCACTGAACGTACAGAGTGTAACATGTGTGTTGTTTGCTGGACTATACATCAAAGAGCCATCTCAGCCCTGTAGATTGCACACAACAGGCCTTGTGAGTAGGGTGTGGGATTGTAAGATCATGTCCCTCAATGTGACCTCCATGACACAGTGAGCCATTCACAGGGCAAGGACGTTGTTGGCTGCACAGTGTTGGACACATTGAGTCTGCCCCTAAACATATATTGAAATGTAATGTATGTCTTGCTCACCCTCAAACTGGATAGTAGATGTGGGAAGTCTACACATAGCTTTCTGTGCTAGCATTCTGCATGTGTAAGAGATGGACAGGTACTGTGTCCACCCTCATACCTGTATGCATTTTCTTATGATTCTCCCATGCTAATGTACAATGTGAGATGCTGTATTGTCTCTGCTAGGCATATCTGTGAAGTTGGGCTGAGTTGATATAATGCTCCTGTACTGAGAGAAAGTGGTACATAACACTGTGTCACTGATTTTCCCCATCTTGTCTCCCATGCCAGCAGCTCAAAGTCCACCAGCGTAAGGCCATGTGGAGGGCCATTGCACGGTGTCTCCAACTGACGGCGCACACACTGTCACAAGAAGTGGGATGACATCTGCCGGGTAAGCAAAAACTTGGCAGAGATGACGTTGGGGCTGCTCCCTTGGACTGGCAGGTTGGCGCACAGGAGTATGACACCACTAATGGCCCGCATCTTAGCTGTGACCCAGCCTGAGCTGGATGCACGTTTCAAGGAGCATCAGCATAAAGCTGGGGGTGAGTATTCTGGGAAGGGTGGCTTTGGTTGTGAGTGGCTGCATGTGTTCACAACCTGGGTCAACGCTGGGCTCTGTGATGTTGGTAGTGTGATGCAGTGGCTTGTAAGTGGCCTCTGTGTTGGGTGCAGCTGTCATGCATTTGCCCTACCTGTACTTTCTCATTTCATTGGAGTAATGGCCCTTGACATTGCATTCTGGGTCATGGCCTTCTGGCATCGTCTGCATTGGGGTAGTCAGGGACATCCCCTGGAAGGGAACGGCAGTGTGCATCATCTGAGTGTGCTTTCATCAATGTGTGCATTGCCTAACATCCGAATTGTGAGGACTAGACATCTGACACCACTGTGCAACTGTAGTTGTGCCCCAAAGTACGACATGGTGGGTGGCATGAGCTCATGTCCATTGTGGACTGTTATGTTGGAGTCTGTATCTGTGTTGTTACCTTCTGCTCCCTCCATATGTGACAGTGACAACATGCTGGGAGGTACATCTTTGCCCCCTCAGGGCCCTAGGTGGGCTCAGAGGGATTTGTGTGTCTTGTTACACAGAGTCACCAGCAGGCTATTTGGCTGTGTGGTCATCACATGGCTCACTTCTGCCACGTTTGCATGATAACACGCAAAATTCGAATTTAGAATTGAGGTTGCAGAATGTTACTGCATAGGGTGGTGTGCAACATGGGGATATCATCATCTTGTTTAGTGCTTTGCTTGCATATGATGGTTGTGTTGATGCCACTGAACTGACCCTACATGTCTGTCTCAAGCAGCATCTCCCGTGGGCACAGAAGGACAGGGGACGGACACCAGTGGTGAGGCATCAAGCACAACTACTACACATGAGCACAGTGACAGTGACAGTGATGTGACCAGTGCCTCAGAAGAGGACAGGAGTCTGCTTGAGGAATCACAGCCAGAGACACCAACCTCAATGTCATCTGACGCCAGCGGTGACACATCTATGTTGGCGGGTACAGGGAGCGGGAACTCTGCCTCCTCTTCCACCACACAGCGTACAGTGTCCACCCTCCCACCTACTTCCACTAGTGCTGCCCGTGTTCGCACCAGTAAGAAGGGAAGAGTGTCCTTCACCCCAGGCACCACTGCCCCTGTCTCCCCTGCTGCCATCAGTGTTGAGTCTTTGGACCTTTTGCGCCAGCTGTGTGTGGGCCAGACAACTCTCATCAATGCCTTCCTAGACCACGACAAAAAGTTGGCATAGGTTGTTGCTTTTATGGGGGGCATTCATTCAGACGTGGGTGGGCTACACCGGACTGTCCAGTCTTTGTCATCTGCTGTGCTGTGATGGTAGCCATTCAACTGCCACAATCTCTAAGTCCAGCTCCAGTCCCTTTGGCCACCCCCCTGCCAGTGGCTACATCAGACGATAGTGACCACACACCACAGACCTCAAGGTCAAGATACGGCACACGCAGCACACAACAGCAGCAGCCCAAGTGGTCCAGGGCACAGAGACCATCCCCACAAAAAACTAAAGCCACCCCAGAGCACAAAGGCAAAAGTCCTTCAGGTGATACCCAGGGCCATAAAGCCGAGAAGCAGGCCTTAGGCTCACATGCCTCGAAGGCATCCCCAGCCAAGGATTCTCCTGTCCCAAAAGAATCTCGCAAATACAAGCAGTTGCAGTTGCATGCCCACTGAGAAGCTGGTGCCACATAAAAAGAGCTCCAAGGCAGATTCACCCACAACAATTTTTTTTTTAGATTCACCCACAACCTCAACTCCCATCCAGAGCCCTGTGAAGCAGGGAAAGGAGGGCACTGTAGGGGGTACACTTGGTAAACAGGGGATGGAGGGGCAAAGACAAGGCCAGGCCAAGCGTACCGCTGGATCCAGCATGTCCCCAGAGGGAGGGCCACCGGCTGCACCTGATGCAGCTTCGGTGGAGAGTGTGTCTATTGTGCCCGCCCCACTTACCACTCCTCCCAAGACAGGGAAGTTATTTAGAATCCCCAAGAAGTAGGAAGGCATCCCTCCACATTCTCTCACCCACACTGTATCTCACAGCAGCATGACTTCACCTCTACGTGACACAACACCACCCTGTCCAAGCAGCCCTCCGGCTTCCAAAGCCATTGATGCCTCTACCTCAGCTGGGCCTCTCTCTGCCCTGTCCAGTCCTGCAACTGTCCCCGACACTCAACCACCTCCCAGTCCGACTAACAGCCAAGTCTGAGTGGAAGTCTCCCTCACACACCTGTCTCCCACAGTGGTGCCTGGACTGCCCATTGTTACCCCCGACTGTGTTGCTGACCATGGCAGGGTACAGTCTCACCCATTCCCTGTGCAGGATCTCATGTACCTTATCTGCACTTTGTACTGGCCACTGGCCTTGATATTCACTGCTGTTTGCCCATTCCCTGTGCAGCTCCTACTGTACCTCATCTGCACCTTGGACTGGCCACTGGCCTTGATGTTCACTGCTGTTTGCCCATTCCCTGTGCAGCTTCTAATGTACCTCATCTGCACCTTGGACTGGCCACTGTCTTTGACGTTCACTGCTGTTTGCCCATTCCCTGTGCAGCTTCTCATGTACCTCAACTGCACTTTGTACTGGCCACTGGCCTTGATGTTCACTGCTGTTTGCCCATTCCCTGTGCAGCTTCTCATGTACCTCATCTGCACCTTGGACTGTCCACTGGCCTTGATGTTCACTACTGTTTGCCCATTCCCTGTGCAACTTCTCATGTACTCATCTGCACTTTGTACTGGCCACTGGCCTTGCTCTTGTCTACTTTTGGTGCCTATCTGTGTTATATGTGAATAAAGACAGTTACTCCTATTGTCTGCTTTGTTGGTGTCCTTGCTAAATAAAGGGTTTTCTGCGTGGGTATGGTTTACTGTGACACATGCTCTGTGTGCCTCTTCAACATTGCCAATTGCTTGTTTCACTTTCTCAGGGTTTTGCAGAGGTGACAGGCACTTCAGTTCTTCTTGACTCTGAGGCTTGGGGGTGCAATGATGGGGGTTTGTGATCAACTACTGTTATCGTAATCATTCTTTGGCCAGGCTAGCTATATTGTACCACATGTCATGTTTGTATGCACTGCCAGCACAAAGTGGGATTCTATCCACAGGATTGCAGACAGGCTGGCCAGGGTCATCATGTCTGTGTGATCTTTCTTGATTTGTGACCAGCAGCGTTGGTGTATGCTCATCTTGTGATGGCCAGTCATCCTATTAACATGGGTACATTTCAATGTGTGCACTTTGGTGATGTGAGGTGTGAAGGGGGTGACTTTGTCAGTAGTGTTGATGTGTGTGTGCCCCTGCAATGTCAACTGCACATATGTGTCAGCCAGGAGTTGAGTGCCTGTTAGTTGGATTTGTCAGCCCTGTGCTTGTGATTGTGTGCACATGTGGGAGTTGTAGGTTGTGCACTGTGCAGTGTGTTGGTGTGTCCTTGCACTCTGGGGGACACCTACTTGTTGTTGGTGCCAATTGTGAGTATGCAGAGTGTGTGACTGGCAATGCAGTGTTGTGTTTTGTTGATCAGCCGAGTGTCTTGATACTGTTTGTACTCACTGTGCAGACGTGCTCAGCCACACTGACATTGTGGGTGTGTTTTCTCATGCATTGCTGTCACTTGAGGCTTTTTTGGCTCCAGTATGGCACGTGGGGTGTAGAGTCACAACATCCCCTATCTGTGCTTCTGATGCCTACCCATTGTGAGTCTGCACTCCATCTGGTTTTTGTATGGGGCACTCCTCACCTGTCCACTACTGACATACACACCATTTCACTCTCATGTCAGCTGTCCCCTTGGGTTGCCAGTGTCTGTGCCTCCCCACCATTTCATTTGTTACACTATGCCTTGTGGTGCTGATCTGTGCACAGGACCAATGTGCCACCCAGGGCAGTTTCCATATTGGTTATATGTGATCTTCTTGTACTGTTTTGCAGCATGGTTGCTCATGTGCAGTTCAACTATTTGTGCTGCACAGTCCTCTGGTCATGTTGTTTTCACCTGGGTGTCAAAGACTTGTGAATCTGTGGGTGTTGGGTTAGCTGTATGTGTGTATGCTGAGGTACTGCTTCCCTTCCTGAGTGTGATGTTGTCTGTGTGCTGTGCTCATTAGTGTTGTGGGGGTTCATGGTGTGTCACTCATATCTGTGTGGAATTGGTATGTTTGGTGTGCACACACTGCTTGTCATGCATGCAGTGCTGTGAGTGTATGTTGCCTAGTCCTTGCCTGGTGTGCATCCCCTGATGTCAGCTGTGTTTGCAATGTGATGTATTGCCATGTGCATCTGTTGTGTGTTTGATGTGAATGTGTGCATTGTTTGGGCTGTGTTGTCTCTTGCAGCTGACAGATGCTCGGTATGTGATGTTCTATTTGCATGTCAGTGTGTGTTTTGTTGGTGTGTTGTGATTCATTCAGATGTGTGTTGCCAGTGTAGTGTGCATTAATTGTGTGTCTGTCACATGCACTTAGGGCTATTCTTGTTCCTAGGTTTGTTTTGGGTGCATCCTTGGGGTTTTCTCCTCTCATATGTGACCTGTCACTTGTCAGGATTGTGCATGTGCAAGCATGTGGTACACTATGACACCATGTTGACTTGATGGGTGGTGTGGTTTGTCTGTCTGTGTTTCATTGTAGGCCCATTGCTCCCAGTTTTTGTCCATGATTGTTTTGAGATGATGCACTTCTTGTCTTTATTGGGGTATGTTGTCTGTGCATTGGTCCTGACTGATGATGTGTACTCCTGTTCTGTCTGGGCTCCCATTGCCTTTCCACAGTTTTGCTGCACAGGTCTGGTCTTGTTGTACTTCTGTGTATGTTGTTATTGAGTTTTGTGTTTGACTGTTGTTTTTGTGCCAGCATTGGTTCAGGCATCCCTGAGTGTGTGTGTGTGATGTTTGTGAATGCCCCCATGGCGTGTGATTGTTTGTCAGTGTATTGACTGGATAGTATTGGCACTCTTCTGTGTGTTTGAAACTGGTGTTGTGTGCTGCAGGTGTGAGGTTGTGAGGGGTATGTGTGAAGGATCCTACTTGTGTTTGACAGTCATGGAGTGTAACAATGGGCCCTGTGTGTTGTGCTGCTGACATACACCTGTCAAGTAGTTGGATACAGATGTGTGGCTGTTCACTGTTTGACTTCAGAGATTTTCTTTCATCCCTGTGCCTGTACATGAGTTGCCTTGCTGCCTCCCTGAGTTGTTGCACAGGGGTGACTGTGGTTTAATTTCACTCACTGTGCCAGTCATGTGTGATTTGATGGGAAAAGGGTGTTGTTATATGTTCCTTCTCTTGCATGTGATGTACACATGCTTAGGGGTTAGCTCCTTGGCCTTCCATTTGTGTACACCTCACTTTAGCTTTCCTATTTGTTGTTCTCTATTGCTGCTGACATCTGGTCTGAGTATGTGGCTGTGTGTCGGTGTGTGGTATGTGTCTGTGTGACTTGACAGGCTGTGTGTTCAGTTGAGTGATTATTCTGAGTCTGTAGGAGTGTTCATTTTGTGCTTAGACTCAGTTTTCTTGTCATGAGTGTAGTGTAGCTGTGGTGTGAGGGTTGCCCTGGCCCTGTGCTTCTGCGCTGTGTGTTCCTCTGCAGCCCCATCTGTTGAGGCTGTCTTCCTAGTTGTTTGGTGTGTGGTGCAGGGTGTGGGTTCACCTGGCTGGTTATTGTGCATGGGGGAGCACAGGAGAGGCACATGGCATGTCTCTTCATGTTTAGGGGTCCTAGTTTGTAGAGGCTGGAGGTGTGGCCCTATGAGCTTTGTGCACTGCCCATGCCTGGTGCTGGCCCAGCCTTCTGCATTGTGTGCATGTTTTCTCGCGTCTTCACTGCTACCCCTCCTGATACCTCCAGTAAGTCCCACAAAGTGGGATTGCTAATAGGTCTTCGGAGGCCATACCCCCTTTTTCCACCACTCTGCAAATGCTCCTCCTGGTGCACTACTGGTTGGGGTATGAAGTCCACTTTACTCCAGAGGGACCTTGGGGCCAAGAAGCCCTCCTGGTACCATCGGAATTCCTGAGAGCTGGTCGGAGGCCCAGACCCCTTTCACCACCACTTTGCAAACGTGACTGATAGATAAAAAACCTTAGAAATTCACTGAAAAAAACATAGATTTCAGTGACATTATAGTTAGAAATTAGCATTTAAAAAACCTTAGAAATTCATGGGAAAAAACACAGGTTTCAGGGACGTCACAGTTAGGAATTAGCATTTAAAAAACCTAAGAAATTCACAGAAAAAAACCACAGGGTACAGTAACGTTATAGTTAGGCTAACAATTGACTCATACAAAACCTGTGAAATTCAGCCGTTATAGTTAGCTGAGCTAACTATAACTTGCGCCCCCGCATTGCACTGCTGATGACATCACATATTACATCACTCATGACATGGTCAGTGACATCACTGACGACATCACTGATGACACCTTCCCCAAAATGGTTTAGATTGGAGAGGGAATAGTAAATGTAACCCCTTTAGTGTCCAACACCTTCCCAAAAATGTTTTGATTGGACTGGAAATAGTATATTTAACCTGTTTAGTGTCCAACACCGTCTCCAAAATGGTATAGATTGGCAGGGAAATAGTAAATGAAACCCTTTTAGTGTCCAACACGTTTCCCCAAAATGGTTTGGATTGGAGTGGAAATAGTAAATGTAATCGCTTTACTGTGCAATGCCTTCTCCTAAATGGTTTAGATAGACGTTAGCATTGCATTTATCAAATACATTATGAATATTTTTATTTTTTAATAGGAAAGGTGCTTAACACAGTTAGTAAAGTTTGTTTAATTTTTTTTAACATGTATTCAATGTATTTGTATACATTTTTAATTAGATATATATATGTGTATGCTTAGAAAAAAAAATCATCATTATATTCCAACATCGTCGGTGAGATGAAGGATGCGGTGTAGAGTGCAGTAGTGCCATCTATGGTGCCTTTAGGACATGGGACCAGCGACGGACTTGGTGACAGAGTCAGCTGCTCTTTTCTTCTGCGGTGACAGAAACCAGTGGTTCCAGAGAGAGTACCCAGAAGGATGGTGAAGTCTTTGCTGTTCCTGAGACTGTTTGAACAGGGGGCAAGTTCTACCTGAAGCCCTTGAAGATACTTTGTCATGTAGGGTACACACACAGTTCCTTTCCTTGACAGAAACAGCTACTGCAGGCCAACCCCAGCACACAGCAAAGGGGCAGTACTTCTCCTTCAGCTTCTCCCAGCTCTTCTTCTTGGCAGAGGGTCCTCTTGAATTCCAAAAGTGATCTAATGTTCTGGGGTCTGGGCCCCAATATTTATACAGCATTTCTCTTTGTTCTCCTGTGGCAAAGAGGCTCTGTGCTCAGTCAAAACCAGTTTAGTCCTCTCTGGTCCATCTTCCCGGCAGGAGGTGGAGACAGCATTGTTTAAGGCAGACTAGGCCTATTCAGCTGCAAAGAAATCTCCTCCCCTATTCTAAATGCAACCCACGGCTATTCAGCCCAGCCCTGACTCATTCAGGAAAGGCAGTATACATATCATGCCCCCCAGTGGCTGTCTGAGAGAATGTACATCCCCAGTCCCTGTCACTCCAAAGCCAGACAGTCAATCCACAAACCAGCAGAGGCACACAGAATGGCTAAGCAAGAAAATACCCACTTTCTAAAAGCGGTATTTTCAAACACACAATATAAAAATCATCTTTTCTAAAAGATTCATTTTTAAATTCTGAGTTTAGGCATACTAAAGCCCACATTTTCATCTTGTCCCAATGGGAAGGTATATTTCTAAGATGTTATAAGGACACTCCCATTCCATCCTATGGGACAGATAGACTTTCAATAATGAAAAATGAAATACACTGTATTTCTCTATCAGGACATGTCACACACCCCAGTAGATGTCCTACCTTTCACCTACACTTCACCCTGCACAAGGGGCTACCTTGGGCCTACCGTAGCAGTGTCTTACATGTAAGAAAAGAGAAGGTTAGGGCCTGGAAAGTGGGTGCACTTGCCAGGTCAACATGGGAGTACCAAACTGTGCAGTGGCAGGCCTGAGTTACATTTACAGGCTGCTCATGTGGGTGACACAAACAGTGCTGCCTATCCCCTAGCAGCATTTGATTTACAGGCCCTGGGCACACACAGTGCACTGTACTAGGGACTTGCCAGTAAATCAAATAGGCCAATCATGGAATCACCAATCCACAAAGACAATTTACAGAGAGAGCATATGTACTTTAGCACTGATCAGCAGTGGTAAAGTGCCAAGAGTCATAAAACCAACAAAACAGGGTCTAAAAAAGGAGGTACAATGCTGAAAAAGTCAGATCTAATAAGCCTGTTGTTTGTATCTGCCTCAGTGCCTCACCAGTATATTTATCTGAGCTCGCTACTTACAAGAAAAAGTTGCTGATCACAAAAACGTAGATTTTTTTTCTAGGCAGATGATGCACTCATTTCCAATGGCACAAGGTGGTTTTACAGCACGTGGGGGAAGGCCTTGGGAGCTAAGTAAAAGAAAATAATTTAGCTGTAAATCACACAAAAACTAAAATACTTGAAAATGGGGAAAAATAAAGAAACAGAGATTTTCTTGTTGGTTGGAAAATCTTTCTCTTGAGAGTATTGGCTTAATCTTACATTACCATAATATTTCCAGGTAATTTACCTTAGGAATATCTCAAGCTTTTGCAACTTAATAGGGTAAGGATGGTCAATACCAGGCCACAATTTTCAAATGCCCCACGTTTGGAATTAGGTTGAAATGAGCCAAGGCATCATGCTCAGTAAAGATTCATGCAACACCAAATTTACATCTATTTAAAATTAGAGCTAGAGCTTTAAAGATTACAAAATTGTCTTTATTTCTACAAATAGAGTGATTCTATGAATAGCAAGATAATTACAAGCAAAAAATATATGTCCTTGCTTGGGAAGACATTTCATTTGAAGGAGATTCTCTACCAATAAACCAGCAGGCATAAGCAGAACTGAAGGAGGCAAACAGCCCAGTTTATTTGGTGATGTATTAGGTGCAGTGGTTATGTTTCTTTCTTGATGGTTTATGTCAAAGAAAAACATGTTACATTATGGCAATAGTTTGCCAGAACAAAGAAATGTCTCCTAAACATTGATAAAATGTTCTTCCTCTTGCAGATAGAGCACATCAATGTAGAGATATTTTAAGGCATGGGCAATTTCTAGAGGGACCCTTGGTAAAGTGATCTTTCTTGCTCTTTATATCACATATGTATATTTCTTTTTCTCACCTACTCCCACACTCTCTGCCTACCTCTATCACTTTATCTCTCTATATTGCTCCCGCCTCCCAGCTGCTCCTCCCTCCCACAGCCCCTCATATGGAGGCCGCACGGCGGTGAAGGGAGCGACCTTTGATCCTGTCCTCAGGTAGGTCGCCCCCCAGCCACCACACGGTCCTCCTGTAACGCTGCCCCCGCAATCTGCTGTCGCCTTGCCCCTGCCGCTGCCTGTTGTTGCGTGAGTCTCCTCTGGTCTTGCCCCTCGTTTTTCACTTGGATTTTGTTTTTTGTATTTTTGTACTCCCCACTTGACATCTGCTGTGCCCTTCTGTGCCCCCTTCCCCCGTATTGCCTCTGTGTCCTTCTCCCATTTTTTCCCCCCGGTTTCCTTCTGTTTCCCCAGTTTCACTTGTTGCCTTTGGATTTTGTTTCTGTATATTGTACTCCCCATCTGACATCTGTTGTGCCCTTTTGTACTCCCTTTCCCCCCTTTTTGCCTTCTCTGCCCCTTTTCCCCCGTATTGCCTTCTGTGTTCTCTCCCCGCTTTGCCCCGGTTTCCCTCTGTGCCACCTTTCCCGCCACTGCGTCCCTGCGGCCCCGCCCCCACTGTTCCCATTCGCAGCCCCGCTCCTGCCTCCCAGCTGCTCCTCCCTCCCACAGCCCCTCATATGGAGGCCGCCCAGCGGGCGCGCAGCTGACACGCGCAGCGGGCGCGCCGCTGGCGCACCAAAGGCATGCCAAAGGCAAGCCTGTCTGCGCCCGTCCGCGCCTGGACCGCGCCCAGCACCAGAACCCCTGGCCCCCGCAGGAGCCAGGGCACAAAACTGAGATACGACACCGCCACCCTCAACACACTCAACACCGGACGCTCACCCGCCTGCTACCGAGCCACCCCGAAACGAACCCACAGACCCTTCACCTGCCAAACCTGCAAATTCACATGCCTCCGAACCTGCACCCCGCCCACCGAACAAAGCAATAACAACAACAACCTCAAGTGCATCCTCCTCAACGCCCGCTCCGTCCACAAACACGCCATCAAACTCTGGGACCTCCTCGATACTACAGCACCTGACGTCGCCTTCCTCATGGAAACCTTGATGAACGCCTCCTCCGTCCCCAACATCGCCATAGCCATCCCAGACGGCTACAAAATCACCTGGAAGGACCGCGTCAAACAAAACGGAGGAGGAATCGCCATCATCTACAGGAACACCATCAGCGTCACAACCAACGCCGAAGACACAATCTCCGCCGCCGAACACCTACACTTCCAGATCCACACCAACCCCAAGACCACACTCAGAGGAACCCTCATCTACAGACCCCCGGGCCCACGCACACAATTCAGCGAAACCTTTGCTGACTTCATCAGCCCGCACGCCCTAGCATCACCCGAATACATCCTCCTAGGGGCCCTGAACTTCCACCTGAAAAACAACAACAACAGCCACACCACCACCCTGCTTGACAACCTCGCCAACCTCGGACTCAAGCAACTGGTGAACACCCCCAGCCACTACGCCGGCCACACACTCGACCCCATCTTCTCCGCAAGCAACCACGTCTCCTTCAGCCACACCACCGGACTACACTGGACAGACCACAGCTGCATTCACTTCACTTTCAAGAAGACTACATCCCACCACCACACGCAACAGATCCCCCGCAGATGCTGGAGCAAAGTCACCACAGACCAGCTAACCACATCGCTGAGCCAGAACCCACCAGTCGACACCCCTGACACCAACAACGCAGCCCAGAACCTCGCACAATGGATCACCAACTGTGCCGACGACCTCGCTCCTCTCAAGAACCCCCCCCCAGGCAAGACCAGCAACAGGAAAACCATGTGGTTCACCAACGCCCTCAAAGCCTCAAAGAAATCCTGCCGAACTCTCGAAAAAACCTGGCGCCACGAACGGACAATGGAAAACATGACAGCCCTCAAGAACGCCACTCGCGAACACCACCAGCTGATCCGCAACACCAAAAGGACATTGTTCAAAGACCGGCTGGACAACAACACCCACAACAACAAGGAACTCTTCAACATCGTAAAAGAACTCTCCAACCCCAGGCCAGCAACAACGACATCGCACCGTCGCAAGACCTCTGCAACTCCCTCGCCACGTTCTTCTACCGCAAGATCACAGACATACACGACAGCTTCAGCACCCAAACCCCGCCTCCAGCCACCGAACCAACAATCACACTCACCACCCTCAGCGCCTGGACCCCCGTCAGCACTGAAGACACCACCCACGTCATGAACACCATCCACTCCGGCTCTCCCTCTGACCCATGCCCTCACCACATCTTCAACAAAGCCGACGCCATCATCGCACCCCACCTCCGGAACATCATAAACAACTCCTTCACGTCAGCCACCTTCCCAGAAAGCTGGAAGCATGCAGAGATCAACGCCCTACTGAAGAAACCCACAGCCGACCCAAAAGACCTCAAGAACCTTCGTCCCATCTCTCTCCTTCCCTTCCCGGCTAAAGTTATGAAGAAGACCATCAACAAACAACTGACTGCATTCCTCGACCCATCCCAGTCCGGATTCTGAGCCAACCACAGCACCGAGACCGCCCTCATCGCAGCCACCGACGACATCAGGACCCTGATGGACAACAGGGATACAACCGCTCTCATCCTCCTAGACCTCTCGGCCGCCTTCGATACCATCTGCCACCGCACCCTAATAACCCACCTCCACAACACTGGGATCCAAGGAAAAGCCCTGGACTGGATCACCTCGTTCCTCTCCGACAGAACCCAGAGAGTCCGCCTCCCTCCCTTCCGCTCCACGGCCACCAAGATCATCTGCGGCGTACCCCAAGGATCCTCACTCAGTCCAACCCTCTTCAATATCTACATGAGCCCCCTCGCCGCCATCGCTCGCAATCACAACCTCAACATCATCTCCTACGCCGACGACACCCAGCTGATACTTTCCCTCACCAAAGACCCAGCCACCGCCAAAACCAACCTCCAGGAAGGAATGATGAAGCTCAGCCGTCTGAAACTCATCTCAGACAAGATGGAGGTCCTCATCCTCGGACAATCCCCATCCGCCTGGGACAATTCCTGGTGGCCCACGGCACTGGGCACCGCACCGACACCCACGGACCACGCTCGCAACCTGGGATTCATCCTGGACTCCTCCCTCACGATGACCAAACAAGTCAAAGCCATCTCATCTTCATGCTTCAACACCCTGCGCATGCTCCGAAAGATCTTCCGGTGGATCCCCACCGAAACCAGAAAGACAGTCACCCAGGTTCTAATCACCAGCTGACTGGACTACGGGAACGCCCTGTACGCAGGAACCACAGCCAAACTTCAGAAACGACTTCAACGCATACAGAACGCCTCCGCACGACTCATCCTGAACATCCATCACCGCAGCCACATGACACCCCACCTGAGAAACCTGCACTGGCTCCCCGTTAGCAAGAGGATCACGTTCAGGCTCCTCACCCACGCACACAAAGCACTCCACGACATGGGCCCCGAATACCTCAACAACCGCCTCTCGTTCTACACTCCCACCGCCAGCTCCGCTCCACCAAACTCGCCCTCGCCATCATCCCACGGATCCGCAGAACCACAACTGGAGGAAGATCGTTCTCCTACCTGGCCCCCAAGACATGGAACTCCCTCCCCACACACCTACGACTGACCCAGGACCATCTCACCTTCAGGAAGCACCTCAAGACCTGGCTATTTGAGCAGTAACAGCACCCCCTCCCTTCAGCGCCTTGAGACCCTCACGGGTGAGTAGCGCGCTCTATAAATGTATTGATTGATTGATTGATTGATTGATATATGTCTCATTGTAAGGAATTAGGAGAGCCCCATACAAGACAAATTGGAGCTACTTTTGTGTGACCCCATTTCTGAAAGTTTACGTAGAATTCAATACTGGTTGGTATTATGTTGCCTTGATTTAGTAAAAAATTTGTAATGTAGTTCAAAATGTATCTGATGTAGCATCACAAATGTACCTTGCGTGTGGCTGCAAAGCTCCTTAAGATGACACTGGTCAATGCAGTAAGCAGTATCATATGTTAATCCTCCGGAAATATAAATTGGATAGTGCTATAAATATTATGCATGCTCTCTGTTATGCTGCACTAACATTCCTTATGTAAACAGAATGCTGAGGACTATTTCACTAAGAGAAAACTAGATGACTAATAAGGATGCACTGTTGGGTATAGATTTCACCAACAATATGAAGGTGTTTGAGGAGGTGCTGTTTAAAGAGGTGGGAGTTTATCTCATAATAAGCATAGCAGGAATTAATCCTAGTTGATCTGGACTACCATGCCTTTGAGGATTCTAAGAGCTTAGCAGGATAATGCCTGGTGTTTTGACAAATCCGTCGTCCATTTTTTTATTTAACAATTAGCAATTACATTATAATGATTTTAAATATAAGCAATCCAAGTTAAAACAATTTATTTAACTAGTGATAGTAGTGGAAATCTAAGCCAGAGGTTTGCAAAATTGGGGCATCATCGGTAATTTGATATACACTTTAACAGAAATGTGTGGAAAATAAATTAGGTGACTAGGGCACTGTGAAACATCAAGAAATAGTTTAGAGTGAAGGTGTGAAGAGTGAAGCAGACCCACTTTGTGGATTGGAAGTGGGCACATTCGCTGGAAAACTGTTTGAGTGAATATGGGAATTAGCAGATGTGCAAACAAAGCCAAAATCCAGTGGAGGTATACAGAAATGTATTCTGTCTAAAATCAAAAGCTTATATGTGCATAGCAAACTGCAAAATATTTGTCTTATTATACCTAAACATGACTAGGGAGCTTTGGTTTGACTTTTTGCTACATTGTAAGCAGAAGAGGGTAATTCCTTGAAAAAGTGAAAGAAGTAACAATAAATGAGGAAATATTGTAATTAATTCAATATTTGTTAGCTTTTCACTTTCAGTTAGACTTCATGCAATATACAAAAACAGTAGAAGTGCTCTAAAAATGCAAGTTGTACAAAGAAGGCTGACTAAGAGGAAAGATAGAGCATGGTGAGGCTCAGCCCAGTGCACCTGCTACAGGCCAGTTACAAACCTATCCACCTCCATCTCTATCAATACGTTCTCATTACACACTGCCATATCAAGCTAGTTCTCACGCTGCCAAAGTTCCATTCTCACACATACCACTCACATGTAATGTATATGATGGTTGTAAGCTAAGAATTTTGTCAGTGATTGTTCCATGATGCCCTCGCGGCCAGAGCAACGCTTCTTACCTTTCAGTCCGCCAAATAAAAATCGGAGAAATACACGCCGTGTGAGGTGCCTTCATGTGGGAGCACGTTCATTTGGATATATAGCGGCCGGCTCTGGCCGCGAGGGCACCCCGCTGTGGATGAAGCAGGTTCTTAAATGCGGATGACTAAGTGGCACGAAATGGAGCGGCGTGTTCCGTGTTTGATGGACATAAGAAGTGCAAGGTATTGAACTTTGTAATTGCAGTTAACCCACGGTGGTATTTTAAAGAACTTTAAAAGTAAATGGAGGCATGTATTTAAACAACATTAGATATGGACACTAATGACCAGAATGCACTGGCCCACAAGGGCGGGACTTATAAATACGCTGCGAGTGCGGCATCATTGATTGCTTCCAGTCTGTTTGAGCCAATGCCAGTGATCAAGGGCTGGAGTGCCCGTAACGCGTATGGCATAGTTTGGTGAACTACATGCTGCAACAGCAATGCTTCTTACCTTTCAGTCCGCCAAATAAAAATGGGAGAAATACACGCCGTGTGAGGTGCCTTCATGTGGGAGCACGTTCATTTGGATATATATATATATATATATATATATATATATATATATTCACTGAAAAAACCATAGGTTTCAGGGGCGTTATAGTTAACTGGACATTTCCCTCGTACAAAACCATAGAAACTCCCCTGTTATAGCTAGTTCAGCTAACTATTACTCGCGCCCCCGCAACGCACTGCTGATGACGTCACATATTACATAACTCATGACATAGTCAGTGACATCACTGATGACATCTCAAATGACATCACTGATGACATCACTGATGACGTCATCCATGTGATAAATTAGTGCATCTTCTCACACCCTAATATAACCTTTGATACACCGACTCAAAATTTGAAACAGCAATTTTGACAACCATAGATACTCCAATACCAATAACTACACACCCACTCATTGACTTTTAGGTCTACATACATGTCTACTCACTCACCTGTACAGTCACTCATACTTACAGTCACTCTGTGCATTTATACACCTATATAGACACTCACACACCGCCAATCATCCATTGAGGTACTGACACATCTAAGCAGTCATGCAAATAATTAATCACAGTCCAATTTACTCACCTATAGAGTTAAACACACTCAAGTTCACTTACTCATAAAAATACTAACACATTCTGTGTCTTCCTGCAGATAAACAAACAGCACATGACACAGATATCCTTGCACTATGGCGCATACAGCCACTCCCAAAATCACACACTCTCACATATAGATAGTTATATACTCTTACACACATATACACTGCGTTTCACATATGTACTTACTGACACATGTACAACTGAGATATACATTTAATCACTAACACACCCATACATACACTCACCCAACCATACAGTCCATCACAGATGGACTCTTAAAACCATGCACCCACTGAATCACCCACTCACACATCTAGTTACAGAGTCACACACACCCTACCCACACAAACACTCAGGCACCCATACAGATACTAAGACAACCAATCAATAACCCATATAGACACTCATATAGCTATTCACAAAACCATGCAGCCACTTATACACCAACACACAGACACATACAGACATTCACACAGTTTAGTCACTAGTCTGCAGTAAGATACATTTAATGACTCACTTATAGAGTCAGTTACACACCTAGAAAATCATCCATTCACACACTTGTACACCCACTTATTTTTCAACAGGCCTTTCCCTATATATATTAAACATATACTTAATGGATGATGTCATCAGTGATGTCATGTGAGATGTCATCAGTGATGTCATCAGTGATGTCACTGACCATGTCATGAGTGATGTAATATGTGATGTCATCAGCAGTGCATTGCGGGGGCGTGAGTTATAGTTAGCTGAACTAACTATAACAGGGGAATTTCTAGGGTTTTGTACGAGGGAAATGTACAGCTAACTATAACGCCCCTGAAACCTATGGTGTTTTCAGTGAATTTCTTAGGTTTTTTAAATGCCAATTCCTAACTATAACGTGCCTGAAACCTATGGTTTTTTCAGTGAATTTCAAAGGTTTTTTAAATGCCAATTCCTAACTATAACGTGCATGAAACCTATGGTTTTTTCAGTGAATTTCAAAGGTTTTTTAAATGCTAATTCCTATCTATAACTTATCTCTAAAGATATCATGAAAAGCATTCTTTTTTAAAAGTAGGGTGCACATTAGTTTTGTGGAAAAGCATCTTTGTGATTGGTTAAGAAAAAGCAGTTTCAAAGTGGAGTACATATCATAGGATAAAATTTGCTCTGCTCAACCACACCTGCTACTTGCATTTGGAAGGCACTGTTGGAACTTAAAACAATCGTGAACTTTTAACCTGCACGTGTCGTTAAATGTTCAAGAAAATGTTGCAAATAAATATCGTTAAGTTTTAAAAAATTGATGAACTTTTAACCTGCACGTGTTGTAGAATGTTCTAGAAAGTGTGTTGATAGAATACGTTGCACTTCTGACTTCTATGTGTTGTTGAATATTAAAAAAACGGTTCATATGGAAAATTAAAAAGAAACCAATAGAGAATTTTTGAAACCTAAAAGAATCAAGGAACTATTCTAATTTATTCTTTACATGTATTTATGTGTGCAGCAACAAAATTATAGACACAATAGCACTAGGAAGAGGAAGAAGCAGGGAGTGGGGGGAGGGGGGAGATGGGCAGAATGGCACACATGCACAATTAAGTACAACACACATATAGACTAACAATGGCCAAAATGAAACACACCAACAAGGAGCACAACTCACACAACCCACCAACATCACACAACTAAAACGAGCATAGAAGTGAAAACCACCCTGCATTCATACAGGATGTGTACAAAGGCCAGTCGTTGATGTTGTGGGATGTCTGCAACCGTGGTCATCATGGATGAGATGCCCAGCATGAGGCACATGGTCGAGTTCACTGTGTGTTATGTTGCCAAATGGCTGCTCCTCCCTCCCACGAGCCCCACACTTTTGTACGGTGCGCTGTTGTATCTCGTGCACTCGTATGGCACACCATTGTAATGCCTATTTGCGCATGTCCTGCTACATTCCAACTACACCATCACAGTGCCGTTTGGAGGTGGTGCATGTCACTTTACAACATCGACTGCTGCGGCTCTTGTAGCAGGCCACACCAGAACACAGAGACACACTTACCGCACTTCCTGTCACGGACATGTCCGAGACACCCCGTTCCCCTTGCCGGATAGGCACACCCCTGCACTGACCTGTGAACCCCAGACCAGCACACACCAGTTGTTTATGAAGGAGGATGCATGCGTAGCTACACATCCAGGCTCACTGCCAACGCTGAGGTGACAGCACACTGTGATGTTGCAGGGCTCGTGCCTATCATGCTAAGACAATGACCACAGGGACACACTTACTAAGAAGTGGGTTTGGGGGGCATTGGCAGTCCTGGAGTTGTTGAGATGAGTCTTCTGGCCCTCATGGGTATTCCTGTATCATGCTCATTGACTCTATGGCACCGATGGGTGTTCTGGTGTGGCTCTTGGCTGTGTTCCCTTTCATGGTGCAGGCAGTTGTCCTGCTTAACACCAGCAAAAAGCAGGTGTAAAATCCCTGGTGCTAACGTGTCTTATCGCCGGCATTTGTTTCGCATTGCAATTGGTGTGAAAGTTGTAATGTGATTTTTTTCGTGTGCAGAACAATATACGAACTGAGCAGTGTATCTCGTCAAGATCCAGCACCTGACGCACTATTCCCAATCAATATAAATACAATGAGATTTCTTAATAGATTTTGTGTGTACACTGTAAGTGCAGCCAATACCTCAGTGCAATTCAATACAGGATTTTAGTATTTAGAATAAATTGGAAAGGTGCACCTCATGTCTTTTTGCACGAGAACGGCTAGTCTCCATTTCATTATCAGCACTTTAACGTAAGTTGAGATAAATCTAACACACTATTCAAAAGTTGGTGCAAACTGCAGATATCACCAGTATTCCTGCGAGAAGTGCCCCAAAATGTAACACCATGGTGGACTCCATCAAATAACAGTTATAAGAACAAGAAAGAGTCACACAGCAGTTAAGAGAACAACCCAAAACGTTATTAATTTGTTTTTTCACACCTTATTTTTTATAATCATAAATATGTAAACGATAAACTATTTTCAAACTTTATTTTTTTATTAACATATATATGAACGATAAACTAATAAACAAAATGTATCAACAATAATACAAAACAACAAGGCGGAACACTCCTGTGGAGACCATGGATGTCGACGACAGACCTGGAAAATCAGAAAGATTGTTAAAAAAGACCCAACATGGTATTCTCAACAAAATACCACAAGTAACAAATCACAGATATATAAAAGGCATACAGCTAACAACATTTTATAAGTTTAACTAACAAAAACTGTAATTGTCGCAGCTTTAAAATATTTACCGAATCTGAGGAATTTTTTTTGCAGAAGGCACCACGCCTACAACGTTTTTCTTCAGTGGTGAGGACATTTTTTACTTTTCCCAAGGGGCAAACAAAGACCAATGCCACCGTGATCATGCACAAGATTTTCAAAAGAGTTCTGTTACGAGGGGATCCTAACAAAAAATACTCATGCGGCAGTGCAAGTATGATGAAACACCTAGGGACCCTTCATCCGAACAATATTGCACTAGAAGAGTGCAAACAGATGAGAAACACTCCTATTCTGTATCTGTAAAAAAGAATCACAAATAAATGTATATTAATAACTTTCAAAATTATACTATTCCATTACTGTACAAACACATTTTATATAAATACTGACTAAGAAACTATGTCCCTGAACCACAAGTGTGACGATGGTTAAAACACTACATGCATAGTGCATACTACTTTGAAGCAGTTCATGCCCTAAAGCCTACCTCACTAAAAGATTACATGCTAACTGACTAAATGATTACAGTACTATAAGGAGACACACTGGGTGAGGGACAGGGTGTTTGCTAGAAGAGTATGAATACTAACTAGGGAATTGAAGGTGTGAAACACAACTGTGTAGGTGATTAGAGGACTGCATCCATACTGCATAGGCATTTAAAGCAGTCCATGTGCTAAGGCCTGGCTCACTGCATGACTACTTGGGTACTGACTGAATGATTAGAGTACAGCAAGGAGAGTGCCTAGGTGAATTTATAAGTGCTAGGCTTTTCGCACTGGGAATGGATTAGTACTTGGTACTGAATGGGTCGCTAGAGGAGTGCAAAGGCAGTGAATAGTGCTGGACTGTATGGATACTGACTAGGAAATTGAAAGTGTGAAAGACAAGTGTCTAGGTGGTTAGAAGACTGCATGCATAGTGCATAGGGGTTTGAAGCAGTCCATGTGCTAAGGCCTGGCTCAGTGCATGAATACTTAGGCACTGAGTGAATGATTAGAGTACTGCAAAGATAGTATCTTGGTTAATTTATAAGTGGTTGGGTTTTAGCACAGTGAATGGATTAGTACATGGTGCTGAATCGGTCACTAGAGGACTGCAAAGGGAGTGACAGGGTGTTTCCTGGAAGTGTATGGATACTGACTAGGGAATTGAAGGTGTGAACGACAATTGTGTAGCTGGTTAGAGGACTGCATGCATAGTGGATATGGGTTTGAAGCTGTCCATATACGAAAGCCTGGGTCACTGGATCAGTACTTGGGAACTGACTGAATGATTAGAGTACTGCGAGGTGTGTGCCTGGGTGAATTTATAAGTGGTTGGGTTTTGGCGGAGTGAATGGATTAGTACATGATGCTGAATGGGTCACTAGAGGAGTGCAATGGGAGTGACAGGGTGTTTGCTGGAAGTGAATGGATACTGACAGGGGAATTGAAGGTGTGAAAGACAAGTGTGTAGGTGGTTAGAGGACTGCATGCATAGTGGATAGGGGTTTGAAGAAGTCCATGTGCTAAGACCTGGCTCAGTGCATGAATACTTAGGCAGTGACTGAATCATTAGAGTACTGGAAAGAGAGTGTCTTTGTGAATTTATAAGTGTTTGGGTTTTGGCACAGTGAATGGATTAGTACATGGTGCTGAATCGGTCACTAGAGGACTGCAAAGGGACTAGGGAATTGAAGGTGTAAAAGACAAGTATATAGTATGTTAGAACACTACATGCATACTGCATAGACATTTGAAGCAATCTATTTGGTACTTAGAAACTGACTAAATAATCAGACTACTTCTAGGAGAGTGGTAAGGTAAAACTTTTAAATTTTCAGTTCTGCCACAGTGAACAGAATAGTACATGGTACTGCACCTTAGTGTCAAACCCTGACTCATGTTATCAATGCCTAAGCAAAGACTACCTTCTAATGCTACTAAAACTTGACAACATGACAGGATTTAAAAGAGTTGTCTGCTAAAAAATACACGATGTTACCAAATGCTTCTCTCACAGTGCTTCCCAAATGCACACAGACTCACAGTGTGATTCTAGACAACAACAACTATACCTAGGAGTTTACCAAAAATCATTCACTACTGTGGAAGTGGTAAGGGAACTGCACACAGTCTTCATATTTCAGGACTGCACTTTTATGTCAAAGCCTGACTCATTTAATCAAAGCATAAGCAAAGACTGGCTTCTAATGCTACTAAAACCTGACAAAATGACTGGTTTTAAAACAGTTATCTGTCAGCAAATACACGATGTTACCAAATGCTTCTCTCACAATCCTTACCCAAATGCACACAGACTCACAGTGTGATTTTATACAAGCAACACTATCCTAGGAGTTTACCAAAACTCATTCACTAGTCTGGAAGAGTTAATGGTACTGCACACAATCTACATATTTAAGTACAGCACATCAGTGTCAAAGCATGACTCATTTAATCAACGCATAAGCAAAGACTGGATTCTAATGCTACTAAAAGTTCACAACATGACAGGTTTTAAAACAGTTATCTGTCATCAAATACATGATGTTACCAAATGCTTCTCTCACAGTGATCCCAAATATACACTAACTCACAGTGTGATTCTAGACAAGCACCAATATCCCTAGGAGTTTACCAAACCTCATTCACTACAGTGCAAGTGGTAAGGGAACTGCACACAATCTACATATTTCGCGACTGCAATTTACTGTCAATGCCTGACTCATTTAATGAAAGCATAAGCCATAACTGTCTTCTAATGCTACTAAAACTTGACAACATGACATGTTTTAAAACAGTTATCTGTCAGCAAATTCAAGATTTTCCAAACACTTCTCTCACATTGGTTCCCAAATGCACACAGACTCACAGTGTGATTCTAGACAAACAACACTATCCCTAGCAGCTTACCAAAACTCATTCACTACAGTGGAAGTGGTAAGGGAACTGCACACAATCTACATATTTCACGACTGCACTTAAGTGTCAATGCCTGACTCATTTAATCAACGCATAAGCAATGACTGGCTTCTAATGCTACTAAAACTTGACAACATAACAGGTTTTAAAATAGTTATCTGTCAGCAAATACACGATGTTACCAAATGCTTCTCTCACAGTGGTTCCCAAATGCACACAGACTCACAGTGTGATTCTAGACAACAACCGCTATACCTAGGAGTTTACAAAAAATCATTCACTAATGTAGAAGTGGTAAGGGAACTGCACACAATCTTCATATTTCAGGACTGCACTTTTGTGTCAAAGCCTCACTAATTTAATCAAAGCATAAGCAAAGACTGGCTTCTAATGCTACTAAAACTTGACAACATGACCGGTTTTAAAACAGTTATCTGTCAGCAAATACACGATGTTACCAAATGCTTCTCTCACAATCCTTACCCAAATGCACACAGACTCACAGTGTGGTTTTAGACAAGCAGCACTATCCTAGGAGTTTACCAATACTCATTTACTAGTCTGGAAGAGTTAATGGTACTGCACACAATCTACATATTTAAGTACAGCACATCAGTTTCAAAGCATGTCTCATTTAATCAACGCATAAGCAAAGACTGGATTCTAATGCTACTAAAACTTCACAACAGACAGGTTTTAAAACAGTTATCTGTCAGCAAATACATGATGTTACCAAATACTTCTCTCACAATGATCCCAAATACACACTAACTCACAGTGTGATTCTAGACAAGCACCACTATCCCTAGGAGTTTACCAAAACTCATTCACTGCAGTGCAAGTGATAAGGGAACTGCACACAATCTACATATTTCACGACTGCAATTTACTGTCAATGCCTGACTCATTTAATGAAAGCATAAGCCATAACTGTCTTCTAATGCCACTCAAATTTGACAACATGACATGTTTTAAAACAGTTATCTGTCAGCAAATACACAATGTTACCAAACACTTCTCTCACAGTGGTTCCCAAATGCACACAGACTCACAGTGTGATTCTAGACAAGCACCACTATCCCTAGGAGTTTACCAAAAATCATTCACTACTGTGAAAGTGGTAAGGGAACTGCACACAATCTTCATATTTCAGGACTGCACTTTTGTGTCAATGCCTGACTTATTAAATCACCGCAGAAGCAATGACTGGCTTCTAATGCTACTAAAACTTGACAACATGACCGGTTTTAAAACAGTTATCTGTCAGCAAATACACGATGTTACCAAATGCTTCTCTCACAATCCTTACCCAAATGCACACAGACTCACAGTGTGATTTTAGACAAGCAGCACTATCCTAGGAGTTTACCAATACTCATTCACTAGTCTGGAAGAGTTAATGGTACTGCACACAATCTACATATTTAAGTACAGCACATCAGTTTCAAAGCATGACTCATTTAATCAACGCATAAGCAAAGACTGGATTCTAATGCTACTAAAACTTCACAACAGACAGGTTTTAAAACAGTTATCTGTCAGCAAATACATGATGTTAGCAAATACTTCTCTGACAGTGATCCCAAATACACACTAACTCACAGTGTGATTCTAGACAAGCACCACTATCCCTAGGAGTTTACCAAAACTCATTCACTGCAGTGCAAGTCATAAGGGAACTGCACACAATCTACATATTTCACGACTGCAATTTACTGTCAATGCCTGACTCATTTAATGAAAGCATAAGCCATAAATGTCTTCTAATGCTACTCAAATTTGACAACATGACATGTTTTAAAACAGTTATCTGTCAGCAAATACACAATGTTACCAAACACTTCTCTCACAGTGGTTCCCAAATGCACACAGACTCACAGTGTGATTCTAGACAAGCACCACTATCCCTAGGAGTTTACCAAAAATCATTCACTACTGTGAAAGTGGTAAGGGAACTGCACACAATCTTCATATTTCAGGACTGCACTTTTGTGTCAATGCCTGACTTATTAAATCAACGCATAAGCAATGACTGGCTTCTAATGCTACTAAAACTTGACAACATGACAGGTTTTAAAATAGTTATCTGTCAGCAAATACACGATGTTACCAAATGCCTCTCTCACAGTGGTTCCCAAATGCGCACAGACTCACAGTGTGATTCTAGACAACAACCACTATACCTAGGAGTTTACCAAAAATCATTCACTACTGTGAAAGTGGTAAGGGAACTGCACACAATCTTCATATTTCAGGACTGCACTTTTGTGTCAAAGCCTGACTCATTTAATCAAAGCATAAGCAAAGACTGGCTTCTAATGCTACTAAAACTTGACAACATGACCAGTTTTTAAACAGTTATCTGTCAGCAAATACACAATGTTATCAAATGCTTCTCTCACAATCCTTACCCAAATGCACACAGACTCACAGTGTGATTTAGACAATCAACACTATCCTAGGAGTTTACCAAAACTCATTCACTAGTCTAGAAGAGTTAATGGTACTGAACACAATCTACATATTAAAGTACAGCACATCAGTGTCAAAGCATGACTCATTTAATCAACGCATAAGCAAAGACTGGATTCTAATTCTACTAAAACTTCACAACATGACAGGTTTTTAAAAAGTTATCTGTCAGCAAATACATGATGTCACCAAATGCTTCTCTCACACTGATCCCAAATACACACTAACTCACACTGTGATTCTAGACAAGCACCACTATCCCTAGGAGTTTACCAAAACTCATTCACTACAGTGCAACTGGTAACGGAACTGCACACAATCTACATATTTCAGGACTGCACTTTTCTGCCAAAGCCTGACTCATTTAATCAAATCATAAGCCATAACTGTCTTCTAATGCTACTAAAACTTCACAACATGACAAGTTAAAACAGTTATCTGTCAGCAAATACACAATGTTACCAAATGCTTCTCTCACAGGGGTTCCCAAATGCACACAGACACACTATGTGATTCTAGACAAACAACTCTATCCCTTGCACTATACAAAACACATTTCTTCATCTAGAAGTAGTTCTACATTTTAGTATAGAAACATAACATAACTCATTTCACAAATTCATAAACAATTACCGGTTTCTAATTCTACCAAAATATAAAAACAACACAGTTATCTGTCTGCAAACACATGAAAAACACAAATGCTTATCACAAAATGGTTTCTACATGCACACACACTGTCAATAATATTGTAGAGAAAAAAAGTACTCCCTACACTTTAACAGGAGAAATACATTAGTCTGATTAAAATCAAAATAGTAACCCTGGGCGTTACACTACGCTTCGCCCACATAGTGTACGTAGCGCTGCCTGCTTCGCAGTTTTCGAAGTAGGCGAAGCAGGCAGCGCTACGCACAACGCCAGTGCGAAGCGTAGCTGCCTGCCGCCCGCCACCCGCCCGCCCTCCTTTTAAATCATATCTTGCATGTTAAATAATTAAAAGTAAAGAGACTTACCTGAAGCGCGGCGTCTCCGGGGCTCCCTCTTCCTCGTTTTCAACTTCTTGTGTCAAATGCGCATGCGCGGATGCCCGTGCATGCGCATTTCTTGCGAGAAATACTTTTTACTTTTTGGATAGGCGATGATGATGTCGCATCACTACGTTTTGGGCCCTTGCCTGTCGCGGGTACTTGGGCCTCCCACACAAGTGAGGCACCATTTTTACTGGGAGACCCGGGGGAACTCTGGGTGGTGGGAAATTTGAGTGAGCCCGGTGATGCCACAACTTTCCCACACAAAAATGTGTGAAAAAAGTGATTTTTTCAGCTAAAATTGAGGTTTGCAGGGGATTCTGGGTAAGGAAACGTTGGGGGATCCACGCAAGCCATACCTCTCTGGAAGCCCCCGGGTGTCTAGTTTTCAGAAATGTATGGGTTTGGTAGGTTTCCCTAGATGACCGCCGAGCACCGGGCCAAAAACCCAAGTGACCCCCCTTGCAAAACCAGGTGGTTTTGAGATAGGCAATTTTGATGTCGCCTCACTACGTTTTGGGCCCTTGCCTGTCGCGGGTACTTGGGCCTCCCACACAAGTGAGGCACCATTTTTACCGGGAGACCCGGGGGAACGCTGGGTGGTGGGAAATTTGAGTGAGCCCGGTGATGCCACAACTTTCCCACACAAAAATGTGTGAAAAAAGTGATTTGTTCAGCTAAAATTAAGGTTTGCAGGGGATTCTGGGTAAGGAAATGTTGGGGGATCCACGCAAGCCATACCTCTCTGGAAGCCCCCGGGTGTCTAGTTTTCAGAAATGTATGGGTTTGGTAGGTTTCCCTAGATGACCGCCGAGCACCGGGCCAAAAACCCAAGTGACCCCCCTTGCAAAACCAGGTGGTTTTGAGATAGGCAATTTTGATGTCGCCTCACTACGTTTTGGGCCCTTGCCTGTCGCGGGTACTTGGGCCTCCCACACAAGTGAGGCACCATTTTTACCGGGAGACCCGGGGGAACGCTGGGTGGTGGGAAATTTGAGTGAGCCCGGTGATGCCACAACTTTCCCACACAAAAATGTGTGAAAAAAGTGATTTTTTCAGCTAAAATTGAGGTTTGCAGGGGATTCTGGGTAAGGAAACGTTGGGGGATCCACGCAAGCCATACCTCTCTGGAAGCCCCCGGGTGTCTAGTTTTCAGAAATGTATGGGTTTGGTAGGTTTCCCTAGATTGCTGCTGAGCACCGGGCCAAAAACCCAAGTGACCCCCCTTGCAAAACCAGGTGGTTTTGAGATAGGCAATTTTGATGTCGCCTCACTACGTTTTGGGCCCTTGCCTCTCGTGGGTACTTGGGCCTCCCACACAAGTGAGGCACCATTTTTACCGGGAGACCCGGGGGAACGCTGGGTGGTGGGAAATTTGAGTGAGCCCGGTGATGCCACAACTTTCCCACACAAAAATGTGTGAAAAAAGTGATTTTTTCAGCTAAAATTGAGGTTTGCAGGGGATTCTGGGTAAGGAAACGTTGGGGGACCCACGCAAGCCATATCTCCCTGGAAGCCCCCGGGTGTCTAGTTTTCAGAAATGTATGGGTTTGGTAGGTTTCTCAAGGTGCTCGCAGAGCTAGGGTTCAAAAACTACAGCTAGACATTTTGCCAAGAAAGAGTCATTTTTCACAGCGAAATTGAGGTGTGATCACGTTGCGTATTGCGCTGCGTTTCCTGTGGTGGGCACTAGGCCGACCCACACAAGTGAGGTACAGTTTTTCTCGTAAGACTTTGGGGAACGCGGGGTGGGTGGAAATTTGTGGATCCAGGCAGATTCCGGAACTTTCCACGACAGAAATGTGGGCAAAATGTGTTTTTTTTACAATCTTTTAGGTTTGCAAGGGATTCTGGGTACCAGACCCTGGTGGGAGGCAGTCAAGTCATCCCATCCTGGATTCCCCTGGGTGTCTAGTTTTCAAAAATGTATAGGTTTGCTAGGTTTCCCAAGGTGCCCGCAGAGCTAGGGTTTAAAAACTTCAGCTAGGCATTTTGCCAAAAAAGGGTCATTTTTCACTGCAAAATTGAGGTGTGACCACGTTGCGTTTTGCGCCGTTTCCTGTCGCGGGCACTAGGCCGACCCACACAAGTGAGGTACTGTTTTTCTCATAAGACTTTGGGAAACGCGGGGTGGGTGGAAATTTGTGGCTCCAGGCAGATTCCGGAACTTTCCACCACAGAAATGTGGGCAAAATGTGGTTTTTTTGACAATTTTTTAGGTTTGCAAGGGATTCTGGGTAACAGACCCTGGTGGGGGGCAGTCAAGTCACCCCATCCTGGATTCCCCTGGGTGTCTAGTTTTCAAAAATGTATAGGTGTGCTAGGTTTCCCAAGGTGCCTGCAGAGCTAGGGTTCCAAAAACTACAGCGAGACATTTTGCCAAAAAAAGGGTCATTTTTCACTGCGAAATTGAGGTGTGACCACGTTGCGTTTAGTGCCGTTTCCTGTCACGGGCACTAGGCCGACCCACACAAGTGAGGTACCGTTTTTCTCGTAAGACTTTGGGGAACGCGGGGTGGGTGGAAATTTGTGGATCCAGGCAGAATCCGGAACTTTCCACGACGGAAATGTGGGGAAAATGTGTTTTTTTGGACAATTTTTTAGGTTTGCAAGGGATTCTGGGTAACAGACCCTGGTGGGAGGCAGTCAAGTCATCCCATCCTGGATTCCCCTGGGTGTCTAGTTTTCAAAAATGTATAGGTTTGCTAGGTTTCCCAAGGTGCCCGCAGAGCTAGGGTTCAAAAACTACAGCTAGACATTTTGCCAAAAAAGGGTCATTTTTCACTGCTAAATTGTGGTGTGACCACGTTGCGTCTTGCGCCGTTTCCTGTCGCGGGCACTAGGCCGACCCACACAAGTGAGGTACCGGTTTTCTCGTAAGACTTTGGGGAACGCAGGGTGGGTGGAAATTTGTGGATCCAGGCAGATTCCGGAACTTTCCACGACAGAAATGTGGGGAAAATTTGTTTTTTTGACAATTTTTTAGGTTTGCAAGGGATTCTGGGTAACAGACCCTGGTGGGAGGCAGTCAAGTCACCCCATCCTGGATTCCCCTGGGTGTCTAGTTTTCAAAAATGTATAGGTTTGCTAGGTTTCCCAAGGTGCCCGCAGAGCTAGGGTTCAAAAACTACAGCTAGACATTTTGCCAAAAAAGGATCATTTTTCACTGCGAAATTGAGGTGTGACCACGTTGCGTTTTGCGCCGTTTCCTGTCGTGGGCACTAGGCTGACCCACACAAGTGAGGTACCGTTTTTCTCGTAAGACTTTGGGGAACGCGGGGTGGGTGGAAATTTGTGGATCCACACAGATTCAGGAACTTTCCACGACAGAAATGTGGGGAAAATGTGTTTTTTTGGACAATTGTTTAGGTTTGCAAGGGATTCTGGGTAACAGACCCTGGTGGGAGGCAGTCAAGTCACCCCCTCCTCGATTCCCCTGGGTGTCTAATTTTTAAAAATGTATAGGTTTGCTAGGTTCCCCAAGGTGCCCACAGAGCTAGGGTTCAAAAACTACAGCTAGACATTTTGCCAAAAAAGGGTCATTTTTCACTGCGAAATTGAGGTGTGACCACATTGTGTTTTGCGCCGTTTCCTGTCGCGGGCACTAGGTCGACCCACACAAGTGAGGTACTGTTTTTCTCGTAAGACTTTGGGGAACGCGGGGTGGGTGGAAATTTGTGGATCCAGGCAGATTCCGGAACTTTCCACCACAGAAATGTGGGGAAAATGTGTTTTTTTTGACAATTTTTTATGTTTGCAAGGGATTCTGGGTAACAGACCCTGGTGGGAGGCAGTCAAGTCACCCCATCCTGGATTCCTATGGGTGTCTAGATTTCAAAAATGTATAGGTTTGCTAGGTTTCCCAAGGTGCCCGCAGAGCTAGGGTTCAAAAACTACAGCTAGACGTTTTGCCAAAAAAGGGTAATTTTTCACTGCGAAATTGAGGTGTGACCACGTTGTGTTTTGTGCCGTGTCCTGTCGCGGGCACTAGGCTGACCCACACAAGTGAGGTACCGTTTTTCTCGTAAGACTTTGGGGAACTCGGGGTGGGTGGAAATTTGTGGATCCAGGCAGATTCCGGAACTTTCCACCACCGAAATGTGGGGAAAATGTGTTTTTTTGGACAATTTTTTAGGTTTGCAAGGGATTCTGGGTAACAGACCCTGGTGGGAGGCAGTCAAGTCTCACCATCCTGGATTCCCCTGGGTGTCTAGTTTTCAAAAATGTATAGGTTTGCTAGGTTTCCCAAGGTGCCCGCAGAGCTAGGGTTCAAAGACTACAGCTAAACAGTTTTTCCAAAAATGGGTCATTTTTCACTGCGAAATTGAGGTGTGACCGTGTTGCGTTTCGCGCCGTTTCCTGTCGCGGGCACTAGGCCAACCCACACAAGTGAGGTACCGTTTTTCTTGTAAGACTTTGGGGAAAGCGGGGTGGGTGGAAATTTGTGGATCCAGGCAGATTCTGGAACTTTCCACGACAGAAATGTGGGGAAAATGTGTTTTTTTTTACAATTTTCGAGGTTTGCAAGGGATTCTGGGTAACAGACCCTGGTGGGAGGCAGTCAAGTCACCCCATCCTGGATTCCCCTGGGTGTCTAATTTTCAAAAATGTATAGGCCTGCTAGGTTTCTCAAGGTGCCCGCAGAGCCAGGGTTCAAAAACTACAGCTAGGCACTTTGCCAAAAAAGGGTAATTTTTCACTGCGATATTGAGTTGTGACCACGTTGCGTTTTGCGCCGTTTCCTGTCGCGGGCACTATGCCTACCCACACAAGTGAGGTACCATTTTTAACAGGAGACTTAGGGTAAGTCAGATTTGTAAAGGAACTGTTATTATCTATCGACTTTCGATGCATTTCTGCCTTCCAAATGAAAGATATTGTGTAAAAAGGAAGTCAGTCTAAAAAATTACTGATAATTCTCATGCTAGTATGAGTATTCCCAATTTCAGAAATGTGCAAATATCTACTGTTTCTAAACTCTATATTTTGTTCCTATTTCAGAAATACATAGGTGTCTTTCATACCGATTTTTCCATGTACACATTTTTACAGAATAATTACTATATACCCGGTACATAATAAAAAACCATTGCAAGTTGCTGCTCAGTTTTTGGCTCTGGGTTCGTCGGGTTCTTGGTGAACCTACAAGTCCTATATATCCCCACAACCAGTAATGTCCAGCGGATGTAATGGTATATTGCTTTCAAAGAGCTGTCAAAATTAGAAGAAGTTACAGGTGAAAACGTTGACACAAAAGGCCGTTTTTTTCAACTAATTTTCAATTTATCCTATATTTAACTGTTAGTTTCTATAAAGAAACCTTGATGGATCTACACAAATGACCCCTTGCTGAATTCAGAATTTTGTCTACTTCTATAAAATGTATAGCTTTCCAGGATCCATTATTGCTTTTGTACCCATTTCTACCATTAGCTGGAAGGAGGTCAAAAGCACAAAAAATAGCAAAAATAGGCTATGTCCCAGAAAAATGCCAAAACTGTGTAAAAAATGTTGGGTTTCTGACAAAAGTCTGGTATCCCCGAAAAGCTGGGAAAATGGTGATTTCAACCCCACAAACCCTTTTTTGATAACATTTGCAGGGAAAAACCTAGATGCTTTCATTGCATTTCCCCAAAAAAACAAAATGTTGCTGTATTTTGGCTCATTTCTGTGACCTCTCCAGGGGAATCCACAAACCCTGAGTACCTTTAGAATCCCCATGATGTTGGAAGAAAAGGACGCAAATTTGGCGTGGATACCTTATGTGGTCAAAAAGTTACAGGGGCCTCATTGCGTACAACCCCAAATAGCCAAAAAAAGCTTGGCACAGGAGGGGGAAAAGGCCTGGCAGCGAAGGTGTTAAAACACACTAAGTATGAGCTATTATCTATATGAATAGATGAAGTGGTGTTTTTATAAGTGTATAGCCAATTAAAAGTAAGTATGATCCATTGTTTGCATAAGTGAGTAGGATGACTTCATAAGTGATTAGGATGTGTGCTGGTGTGTAATGTCGATATAGGTGTATAAGTATATTTGATAGGGTTCTATTGATCATTGACAGCATGTATGAGTGAATCTATAGGTAAGTGATTAGATGTGTCTATAGATCTAGGAATCACTGAGTGGGTGTTTAGAAACTTGTATTGGTGTGTCAATGGTTTTAAATCTGGCACTCTCTATTTTACAGTGAGTGATGAAAGGTTATACTAGTGTATGATGAGGTGTATCTGATTGTAACGTGGGTGATGTCATCAGTGATGTCATCAGTGATGTCATTTGAGATGTCATCAGTGATGTCACTGACCATGTCATGAATGATGTAATATGTGACATCATCAGCAGTGGATTGAGGGCGCGCGAGATGTAGTTAGTACAACTAACTATATCGGAGGAATTTCAATGGTTTTGTTCGAGTGAAATGTCCAGCTAACTATAACACCCCTAAAACCTATTGTATTTTCAGTGAATTTCTAAGGTTTTTTAAATGCTAATTCCTAACTATATCAGGCCTGAAACCTATGGTTTTTTCAGTAAATTTCAAAGGTTTTTTAAATGCTAATTCCTAACTATATCAGTCCTGAAACCTATGGATTTTTCAGTGAATATATATATATATATATTCACTGAAAAAACCATAGGTTTCACACATGTTATAGTTAGCGGAAATTTTAATGATAAAAAACCAATGAAATTCCCCCGTTATAGTTAGTGCAGGCAACTATAACTCACGCGACCGCAATCCTCTGCTGATGCTAATACTGTATTTAGACACTTATTTGCCCATGTCTTCTTCCATACATTTTTAGCTATACATATATTACAAATATTTTTTTTTCATAAAGACACATATGTCATCAGCAGAAGATTGCGGTCGCGTGAGTTATAGTTGCCTGCACTAACTATAACGGGGGAATTTCATTGGTTTTTTATCATTAAAATTTCCGCTTACTATAACATGTGTGAAACCTATGGTTTTTTCAGTGAATTTGCACGGTTTTTTAAATGCTAATTCCTAACTATAACGTGTGTGAAACCTATGGTTTTTTCAGTGAATTTGTACGTTTTTTTAAATGCTAATTTACTTTACGCCATTCGTGGCGTGCGCGCCCACTTAACGCAGTTCGTTCCGTGCGCGCACTGTGCGCTTCGCGCACCGTGCGCGCACAGTGAGCACTTTACGCAGTTAGTGCCGTGCACGCACGGTGGGCACGCGGTGCGATGACAAAGCAAGAAAGCACGTCAACAAATCTGTTTCTGCTTTCCTCCGTGACTATGGTATGGGTGCCATTTACCACAACAACTTGCGTTATGACATGCAAGACATTTATAGAGGAGATGGTGTGCACTTCAATGATGAAGGGAACAGAGTCTTCCTCTTGAACCTTAGACTCTGCATCGGTACTTACTTGTAGGTACCACTAAAAAATCATTTCATAAACACAACGGCTCTTTTTAGAGCCCCCTAATATCTAAACACTTAAATCTGATTTTCATTTTTTTTTTTTTTTTTTTTCTACCGTACGCTTACCGTAAGCTTACCGTACGCGTACCCCGTGATTTTTTTTAAAATCAATAAATGTTTTTTTTGTACTTTTCTGTCCTTCTTTGACCCCCTTACAAATGTTAGGGGGTCTGTAACTCTCCTCATTGCCCCCTTTCCTTGTTTTCACTCTTTTTTTTCAGAGTGAAATACACAAAATGGCGGCCGCCGCTTCCTGGTTTCGGCCGATTCGAATGTTTACTAAGATCTAAGAGCCAATCAGAATCGCGCTCGCGCACGCCATCGTACGCTTACCGTAAGCGTACGGTAAGCGTACCGTAAGCGGGCTCAGATATATATATTGATTTAAAGGCTATTTTCTCAGAATCTACTGAACAGATTTACACCAAACCTACAAAAGGCACTTCCTTGACCTAGGGACTACCTCTCTGCCAAATTTTGAGTAATTCTGTTCAGCCGTTCGGGCTGTAGCTCGTTCTAAAGGTCCTATGGAAAAATGCATGGGAAAAACGCGTTTTGGGACCCCCCTTTTATCTCAGCCCCCGCTTGACGGATCCCCCCGAGACTTTCAGGGTAGGAGCGGAGCGTAGCGCCCCACCTATTTTGAGAAATTCGCGAGGATTCGTCGACCGGCGCCAAAGTTATTCAAAATAGAATGTTGAGGTTTTCCTATGGAAACGTGGTCCTAACTATAACTACCTACTGGCGACCGCCAGTAGGTAATATATATATATATATATATATATATATATATATATATATATATATATATATATATATATATCATACACGCACACTTTTGCACTTTCAAAAGAAATACCAGGACACTCAGGATTCTGTTGAAAAGGATTTACTGGGCAGAATAACGCCTCACCAATGCGTTTCGCTTGATAGCTTTCTCACGGTATGGCGGATGTCTCATTTTCCCGTATTTACATAATACCTCTAAAACTGACATAGAGGTGGGACTAGATCAATACAACGTTGTTTTGTCATACTGAGTATGGGCGCCATCTTGGCATGTTGTTGTATAATGATGTATTCATGTACAAAATGAGGGATGGAACAACAAAGCACAAGTCATAAATGTTAATAATAACACCTGGTTGCATTCAAATCTTCGCGCTACATTGTATATTGGCACACTAATATACTTGTCATGGTGCATTTGAATAAGATGAGTAAAATGTCAGTGACTGATTGTCAATAAAGCATTATAGATGTTGTGCAATACGGACCCCAGTGGGTTTGGGTAGCACCCATACATAATCCTGAAGACAGATACGATCCAATTTATGGTGCTGTTACACTAAAGCATTGTGGAAATTGACGCCAAATTTGCATATTATCACATACTGAAATTATATACATGATCAAGCAGCATGGCATCATTCGTAAATAATGCCCATTTAGATCCGGTCACAATCACACCCTGTCTCAACATTGTGTGTTGGCATGATATTACATTCACATTAGTGCATTAAATCATAGCACTACAAAAAAATAAGATGTCCTTTAACAATGATCAATAACATATTAACGACATTGTGAACTATGAACCACAATGTGTTTACATTACGCTCAGGCATAGTGTTAGCGTAGGACCAGATTGCTTTGGTACCAATAACTTTTGTGTCTCGCCCAAGTGGGCCAAAGTGACATTATGCTTGTTGACCATGCTCACAATTGTCAATTATCACTTGCTGTTTACAATCTCCTAAATGACCCCAATGACAATGTTCCTTGCCATTATGTCAACGTCCTTAATTGCGGGAGATGGAAACATCCGCCTTAGCAAAAATTAATTCAACTGCAAAGGCTAAAATCCCCTATACTAAAATAGTACTGAATATATCAAAAAAACACATTACAAAATATGTATGCTTTCAGCTGGATAACATCTAAATTAACAGAAAACCAATCAGCACTTGATTCTTACAACAGTTCCAAATATCATAAGTGAACAGCCATTTCTTCACTTGAATTGAGTCCTTCGGGCATCATGGTGTCGAAATCAATTATGTATCTTGATTCAAGTCATCTTAACTGGCGCTGTCTGTCCCCTCCTCTTTCCTGCCGTGCAATCGCATCTATAACAACATAGGATAGAAGTTTTTCATTTTGCCCATGTATGTTAAAGAAATGACGGGCTACAGGGTACTGAGTATCATGTTTTTTAATAGCGCGTAAATGCTCTAGGACTCTTTTCTTGGCTGGATGTATTGAGCTGCCTATGTATAATTTGCCACATGGGCAAATCAAACAGTAAACACAATAATCCGTTTTGCAATTGAAATCTCCTCTGATTTCAAAATCCCTTTTGTTACCTGATAACATGAGTTTTTTACAATCTGAACTGTGGGCACACGCCTTACAACGTTTGCATGTTACAAAACCACTGGATCTTGACTGTAGGCCAGTTTCTGTGGCACTTATCATATTCTTACACAAGTCGTCTTTCAAGGATTGACTTCTACGAAAAGTTATCTGAGGGGTGTCATTTAAATATTCACTTAAAGTCAAATCACTTTTCAAAATATGCCAATTTCTATCAAAAAGTTGCCTGATTTGAAATGCATTTTTAGAAAAGGTGGTGATAAATCTGACCGATTCCTTAGATTCCAATGACACAGGTTTCGAGTGTAAGAGATTAGATCTAGTTAATGAATCTGCCTTTGTAATCGCTTGTTTAATGATCTTATCGCTGTACCCACGTTGTTTGAATCTCGTGCTCATTATGATTTTCTCTTTATCATATTCTTCAGTGGTGCTACAATTGCGCTTAGCTCTGATTAGCTCCCCATAAGGAATGCTTTGAATCAGGCTGGATGGATGAGCGCTCTGGGCATTGAGTAGACTATTCCCAGCTGTCCGTTTTCTGTGCAACATTGTGACCAGTGAATTATTGGAAACTAGTACCTCCACATCCAGAAATACAATCATAGAATCACTAATTTGGGAGGTGAATTGTAGGTTCTTCTCGTTGTTATTGAGGGAGTCAATGAAGATTGCAACTGACTCCTCATCACCTTTCCAAATTAAAAATATATCGTCTATGAATCTTGCCCATATGACGATCTTGTCTTCCTGAGCTTCCCAATCTTGGGACACCTGCTCCTCCCACCAGCCCATGTACAGATTGGCATAGCTGGGGGCGAAGCAGGTGCCCATTGCAGTACCTTGGGTTTGTTTATAGATGTTATTGTTAAATAGGAAGTAATTGTTTGTTAAACAGTACCTCGTCATTTCCAATAACATTTCAGTATGGGCTAGTAATGAAATCGGTCTGGCTCTTAAAAAATGTCAGATCGCCTGGATCCCCAGGTTGTGTGGTATGCTTGTATACAGACTGGTAACGTCTAAGGTTACCAGTAAAAAGTCATCTTCCCACACCACCCCATCAATCAATGTCAAAAAATGTGTAGTATCCTTGAGGTATGCTGGCAAAGCACTAACAAAGGGTCGTAAATAGTGATCAATGAACTTGGATGTTACTTCAAGTTGAGAGCCCATAGAGGACACTATGGATCTCCCTGGAGGTTTTTTCGAATTTTTATGCAACTTGGGGAGCAAATACAATACCGGAAGTTTGGGATGTTTACAATAAAGGCTACAAAATTCATCCCACTCAAGTAAACCTGAATCATGCCAATTAACCAACATTTCACTTTGAGATTCAAGTTGGAAAATAAGTCTAGAGGTAATCTGAGCATAAAACAATACAACACAAAGCTATTGAGGAACTACGAAATGACAATTCTATTGTCATCAGAAACCCTGATAAGGGGGGCAATGTGGTGGTGTGGAGCAAAGTAGATTACTTGAAGGAAGGGTTAAGACAACTTGAAGATAACATCTGTTATATTACCAGCAATCATTCAGAAGTGTTAGCCTCGTATACCAAATACAATGAAATGTTGGTTAATTGGCATGATTCAGGTTTACTTGAGTGGGATGAATTTTGTAGCCTTTATTGTAAACATCCCAAACTTCCGGTATTGTATTTGCTCCCCAAGTTGCATAAAAATTCGAAGAAACCTCCAGGGAGACCCATAGTGTCCTCTATGGGCTCTCAACTTGAAGTAACATCCAAGTTCATTGATCACTATTTACGACCCTTTGTTAGTGCTTTGCCAGCATACCTCAAGGATACTACACATTTTTTGACATTGATTGATGGGGTGGTGTGGGAAGATGACTTTTTACTGGTAACCTTAGACGTTACCAGTCTGTATACAAGCATACCACACAACCTGGGGATCCAGGCCATCAGACATTTTTTAAGAGCCAGACCGATTTCATTACTAGCCCATACTGAAATGTTATTGGAAATGACGAGGTACTGTTCAACAAACAATTACTTCCTATTTAACAATAACATCTATAAACAAACCCAAGGTACTGCAATGGGCACCTGCTTCGCCCCCAGCTATGCCAATCTGTACATGGGCTGGTGGGAGGAGCAGGTGTCCCAACATTGGGAAGCTCAGGAAGACAAGATCGTCATATGGGCAAGATTCATAGACGATATATTTTTAATTTGGAAAGGTGATGAGGAGTCAGTTGCAATCTTCATTGACTCCCTCAATAACAACGAGAAGAACCTACAATTCACCTCCCAAATTAGTGATTCTATGATTGTATTTCTGGATGTGGAGGTACTAGTTTCCAATAATTCACTGGTCACAAAGTTGCACAGAAAACAGACAGCTGGGAATAGTCTACTCAATGCCCAGAGCGCTCATCCATCCAGCCTGATTCAAAGCATTCCTTATGGGGAGCTAATCAGAGCTAAGCGCAATTGTAGCACCACTGAAGAATATGATAAAGAGAAAATCATAATGAGCACGAGATTCAAACAACGTGGGTACAGCGATAAGATCATTAAACAAGCGATTACAAAGGCAGATTCATTAACTAGATCTAATCTCTTACACTCGAAACCTGTGTCATTGGAATCTAAGGCATCGGTCAGATTTATCACCACCTTTTCTAAAAATGCATTTCAAATCAGGCAACTTTTTGATAGAAATTGGCATATTTTGAAAAGTGATTTGACTTTAAGTGAATATTTAAATGACACCCCTCAGATAACTTTTCGTAGAAGTCAATCCTTGAAAGACGACTTGTGTAAGAATATGATAAGTGCCACAGAAACTGGCCTACAGTCAAGATCCAGTGGTTTTGTAACATGCAAACGTTGTAAGGCGTGTGCCCACAGTTCAGATTGTAAAAAACTCATGTTATCAGGTAACAAAAGGGATTTTGAAATCAGAGGAGATTTCAATTGCAAAACGGATTATTGTGTTTACTGTTTGATTTGCCCATGTGGCAAATTATAAATAGGCAGCTCAATACATCCAGCCAAGAAAAGAGTCCTAGAGCATTTACGCGCTATTAAAAAACATGATACTCAGTACCCTGTAGCCCGTAATTTCTTTAACATACATGGGCAAAATGAAAAACTTCTATCCTATGTTGTTATAGATGCGATTGCACGGCAGGAAAGAGGAGGGGACAGACAGCGCCAGTTAAGATGCCTTGAATCAAGATACATAATTGATTTCGACACCATGATGCCCGAAGGACTCAATTCAAGTGAAGAAATGGCTGTTCACTTATGATATTTGGAACTGTTGTAAGAATCAAGTGCTGATTGGTTTTCTGTTAATTTAGATGTTATCCAGCTGAAAGCATACATATTTTGAAATGTGTTTTTTTGATATATTCAGTACTATTTTAGTATAGGAGATTTTAGCCTTTGCAGTTGAATTAATTTTTGCTAAGGCGGATGTTTCCATCTCCCGCAATTAAGGACATTGACATAATGGCAAGGAACATTGTCATTGGGGTCATTTAGGAGATTGTAAACAGCAAGTGATAATTGACAATTGTGAGCATGGTCAACAAGCATAATGTCACTTTGGCCCACTTGGGCGAGACACAAAAGTTATTGGTACCAAAGCAATCTGGTCCTACGCTAACACTATGCCTGAGCGTAATGTAAACACATTGTGGTTCATAGTTCACAATGTCGTTAATATGTTATTGATCATTGTTAAAGGACATCTTATTTTTTTGTAGTGCTATGATTTAATGCACTAATGTGAATGTAATATCATGCCAACACACAATGTTGAGACAGGGTGTGATTGTGACCGGATCTAAATGGGCATTATTTACGAATGATGCCATGCTGCTTGATCATGTATATAATTTCAGTATGTGATAATATGCAAATTTGGTGTCAATTTCCACAATGCTTTAGTGTAACAGCACCATAAATTGGATCGTATCTGTCTTCAGGATTATGAATGGGTGCTACCCAAACCCACTGGGGTCCGTATTGCACAACATCAATAATGCTTTATTGACAATCAGTCACTGACATTTGACTCATCTTATTCAAATGCACCATGACAAGTATATTAGTGTGCCAATATACAATGTAGCGCGAAGATTTGAATGCAACCAGGTGTTATTATTAACATTTATGACTTGTGCTTTGTTGTTCCATCACTCATTTTGTACATGAATTTATCATTATACAACAACATGCCAAGATGGCGCCCATACTCAGTATGACAAAACAACGTTGTATTGATCTAGTCCCACCTCTATGTCAGTTTTAGAGGTATTATGTAAATACGGGAAAATGAGACATCCGCCATACCGTGAGAAAGCTATCAAGCGAAACGCGTTGGTGAGGCGTTATTCTGCCCAGTAAATCCTTTTCAACAGAATCCTGAGTGTCCTGGTATTTCTTTTGAAAGTGCAAAAGTGTGCGTGTATGATACATGGGTAACGGAGCCCATCCAGGACCGCCACGACAGAAGCTCCAGACTTCCGTGTTTCAGCGTTCGGATATATATATATATATATATATATATATATATATATATATATATATATATATTATCTACTGGCGGTCGCCAGTAGATAGTTATAGTTAGGACCGTGTTTCCATAGGAAATCCGCAACATTCTATTTTGAATAACTTTGGCGCCGATTGTCGAATCCTCGCGAAATTTTCAAAATAGGTGGGGCGCTCCGCTCCTACCCTGAAAGTCTCGGGGGAATTCGTCAAGCGGGGGCTGAGAAAAAAGGGGGGTCCCAAAACACGTTTTCCCTATGCATTTTCCCATAGGACCTTTAGTCCGAGCTACAGCCCGAACGGCTGAACAGAATTACTTGAAATTTGGCAGAGAGGTAGTCCTCAGGTCAGAGATGTGCCTTTTGCAGGTCTGGTGTAAATCTGTTCAGTAGGTCCTGAGAAAATAGCATTTAAATCAATATATATATCTGTAAGCGCGCTCCGTGCGCTTACGGTAAGCTTACCGTACGCGTACGGTGCCGTGCGCGAGCTCAATTCTGATTGGTGGTTACATGACTGTAAACATTCGAATCGGTCGAAATCAGAAAGTGTCGGCCGCCATTTTCTGTCTCTCGCACTGAAAAACAAAGGTGGATAACGTGAAAAGGGGGCAACGAAGAGAGTTGCAGACCCCCTAGCGTTTGTCAGGGGGTCCACGAAGGACCAAAAAGTACGAAAAATACATTTAATAATTTTAAAAAAAAATCGCGGAGTGCGCGTACGGTAGGCGTACCGTACGCGCACGGCAAAAAAAAATTAAAAAAAAAAAAACGAAATAACAATCACATTTATTAAATAAATTGATGGACCCGCAAGGGAGAAAAGAAAATTGTTACTGTGTAAAAAAGGCGAGGCGCGCATGGTATGAACTGGGCGCGCACCGTGTGTGAAGCGCACCGTGCGCGCCGGGTGTGCGCACGGTGAAAACCCAGAAAAAAAATTAAAAAATAAATACATAACTTAGCATTTAAAAAACCGTACAAATTCACTTAAAAAACCATAGGTTTCACACATGTTATAGTTAGCTGTACATTTCACTTGTAAAAAACCAATGAAATTCCACGTTATAGTTAGATCAGGTAACTATAACTTGCGCGACCGCAATCCACAATGTGTCATTTCAGATGTCATCATTAATGTGAAGAGTGATGTCACTGACCATGTCATGAGTGATGTAATATGTGACGTCATCAGCAGTTTATTGATATATATATATATATATATATATGTATATATTACCTACTGGCGGTCGCCAGTAGGTAGTTATAGTTAGGACCACGTTTCCATAGGAAAACCTCAACATTCTATTTTGAATAACTTTGGCGCCGGTCGACGAATCCTCGCGAATTTTTCAAAATAGGTGGGGCGCTACGCTCCGCTCCTACCCTGAAAGTCTCGGGGGGATTTGTCAAGCGGGGGCTGAGAAAAAAGGGGGGTCCCAAAACGCGTTTTCCCCATGCATTTTTCCATAGGACCTTTAGACAGGGCTACAGCCCGAACGGCTGAACAGAATTACTAGAAATTTGGCAGAGAGGTAGTCCCCAGGTCAAGGAAGTGCCTTTTGTAGGTTTGGTGTAAATCTGTTCAGTAGATTATGAGAAAATAGCCTTTAAATCAATATATATATATCTAAGCGCGCTCCGTGCGCGCTGGGTGCGCACACCTCGCCGTGCGCGAGCGCAATTCTGATTGGTTGTTAGATCTTAGTAAACATTCGAATCGGTGGAAATCAGGAAGCGGCGGCCGCCATTTTGTCTATCGCATAAAGAGGGGGTGATAAACAAAGGGGGAGAACTTGAAAAGGGGGCAGAGTGGGTAGAAATAGACCCAGTAGGCATTGTAAGGGGGTCAAAGTAGGACCTTGTAGGGCAAAAAAAAAGATTAATATTTTGTTAAAAAATATCGCCGAGTGCGCGCACCCAGCGCGCACCCGAAAAAAAACTTAAAAAAACAAATTAAAAAAAAATCGCATTTAAGTGTTTAGATATAAGGTGGCTCTAAAAAGAGCCCTTGTGTTTATTGTTTGTTTTTTGGTACCTACAAGTAAGTACCGATGCAGAGTCTGAGGTTCAAGAGGAAGACTCTGTTGCCTTCATCAGTGAAGTGCACACCATCTCCTCTATAAATGTCTTGCATGTCGTAACGCAAGTTGTTGTGGTAAATGGAACCCATACCATAGTCTCTGAGGAAAGCAGAAATAGATTTGTTGACGATTGGTTGGACCAGTTCCACTTTTGCCTTTGGCATATGTTAGAATATACAAAGGCAGTTTGTGGAAAAAGCGACATCAATTGCACAAAGGTGTCCTTAATAAGCATTTCCAGACCTACCCCAGTTAAAGTGCCTAGATCATTACCACCACAGTGCACAATAATAAGGTTAGGCTGTGGGAGATGTTGAAAGGTTTTCACCAAAGGCATTAATTGGTGCCACTTTAACCCTCTCTGACCAATCCATTTGATGTCTACATTTGGCAAAGCAAGGTCTCTCACCATACCTCTTTTCTCTGCAAATTTTTCACTCCAGAAGACATAGCTGTGTCCTACAATCCACACTGTGAACATCTTCAAAGGAGATCTGGATGCACTCAGGAGGTGTAATTCAGTAGAATGGTAAAAAGAAATGAAAGACAGTTTGGAAATGGAGGCATACATATTTTTTTATAAAAAAAAAGAACTGATTGGCTGTTTCATACCATTCTACACTAAAAACTAGGCTGTATGTGTAAAATAATAGAAGCATGTTTTGTATTGGTACAGAAAAATGTGTTACCAAAGAACAGTACTATGGATTTGCTGTAAGGTTTGAAAAGTCAAGCACTCTTGCTCTGTGGAATTGAAACATTGTGTGGCGAACTTCTGACCTAACTCCACACAGCAGTGTTCCATGAGCTGTTGCTATGGTAGCAGGCAAAAGTCAAGTTGGGGGAAGGGTACTAGGCAGAAGTCAAGTAGGGGGAAGGGTACTTTTGGAAAAGGGTTGGTTTTCAACCAATAGAAATGTGTGATTACATTTGAAAAAAAGGGGGAAGCAGTGAGATTTGAAATTAACATGTATATGTGTGGAAAAAGAGAGGGAAAGTTTGCCATTATCTGGTTCAGCAGAGAGGAGAGAGGTATAGAGAACAGAGGTCCTGGCTCTGATAATCTGCTGTTTGAGTGCCACATTTCTATCACAACTAACTAATTTTAAAGGTGAGGTTAGAGTTTGAGAGGAGATGTATATGGTAAATTAAGAAATGAATAATAGAAATGTAATTCTTTTTGTTGAAGTTGTGTTTATTATTTTCTGTTTTGGGAGAAATTTAAATGTGAGGAACATGTAAAATAATATGGACTATGTTTTCACGATAAATTAAGGTGTATTGGTCTGGACATGGGCTTTTTAAAAAATCTGAAAAGTGGATTCATAATGTGTCAGTCTGTAAAAGTGAATATTACTTGTCAAAAAAAAAGAGCAGTAAGTGTGCTTTCAAATTGGCAAAGAAATTTCGTTTTGTGACTAATGTGAAAACATGACTCTGTGTGCAAAGAGGAATTACAGGCAGAGATTTATTGCGTTTTGCTCTGGTGATTTCACAGTTGCATTAGTAGGAAAAAGGGGGAACCATTTTTTGGTGCAGAAGCAGACTCTTAGCACACACCCAGCTCCTTTCCATGTATAATCATGCACAGTAATCACAAGCGAGTGGGGTTTGAGGTTTCAGTCTGTAATGCAAATACATTCAGCATCACTAAGGCTGGTTGCCCTTGCTGGAGTGTAGGCAGTCACCCAGCATACACATGGTGGTGGTCTGAAAAAGCAGTCTGGACATGGGCTTTTTAAAAAATCTGAAAAGTGGATTCATAATGTGTCAGTCTGTAAAAGTGATTATTACTTGTCAAAAAAAAAGAGCAGTAAGTGTGCTTTCAAATTGGCAAAGAAATTTCGTTTTGTGACTAATGTGAAAACATGACTCTGTGTGCAAATAGGAATTACAGGCAGAGATTTATTGCGTTTTGCTCTGGTGATTTCACAGTTGCATTAGTAGGAAAAAGGGGGAGCGATTTTTTGGTGCAGAAGCAGACTCTTAGCACACACCCAGCTCCTTTCCATGTATAATCATGCACAGTATTCACAAGCGAGTGGGGTTTGAGGTTTCAGTCTGTAATGCAAATACATTCAGCATCACTAAGGCTGGTTGCCCTTGCTGGAGTGTAGGCAGTCACCCAGCATACACATGGTGGTGGTCTGAAAAAGCAGTCTGGACATGGGCTTTTTAAAAAATCTGAAAAGTGGATTCATAATGTGTCAGTCTGTAAAAGTGATTATTACTTGTCAAAAAAAAAGAGCAGTAAGTGTGCTTTCAAATTGGCAAAGAAATTTCGTTTTGTGACTAATGTGAAAACATGACTCTGTGTGCAAATAGGAATTACAGGCAGAGATTTATTGCGTTTTGCTCTGGTGATTTCACAGTTGCATTAGTAGGAAAAAGGGGGAGCGATTTTTTGGTGCAGAAGCAGACTCTTAGCACACACCCAGCTCCTTTCCATGTATAATCATGCACAGTATTCACAAGCGAGTGGGGTTTGAGGTTTCAGTCTGTAATGCAAATACATTCAGCATCACTAAGGCTGGTTGCCCTTGCTGGAGTGTAGGCAGTCACCCAGCATACACATGGTGGTGGTCTGAAAAAGCAGTCTGGTCATGGGCTTTTTAAAAAATCTGAAAAGTGGATTCATAATGTGTCAGTCTGTAAAAGTGATTATTACTTGTCAAAAAAAAAGAGCAGTAAGTGTGCTTTCAAATTGGCAAAGAAATTTCGTTTTGTGACTAATGTGAAAACATGACTCTGTGTGCAAATAGGAATTACAGGCAGAGATTTATTGCGTTTTGCTCTGGTGATTTCACAGTTGCATTAGTAGGAAAAAGGGGGAGCGATTTTTTGGTGCAGAAGCAGACTCTTAGCACACACCCAGCTCCTTTCCATGTATAATCATGCACAGTATTCACAAGCGAGTGGGGTTTGAGGTTTCAGTCTGTAATGCAAATACATTCAGCATCACTAAGGCTGGTTGCCCTTGCTGGAGTGTAGGCAGTCACCCAGCATACACATGGTGGTGGTCTGAAAAAGCAGTCTGGACATGGGCTTTTTAAAAAATCTGAAAAGTGGATTCATAATGTGTCAGTCTGTAAAAGTGATTATTACTTGTCAAAAAAAAAGAGCAGTAAGTGTGCTTTCAAATTGGCAAAGAAATTTCGTTTTGTGACTAATGTGAAAACATGACTCTGTGTGCAAATAGGAATTACAGGCAGAGATTTATTGCGTTTTGCTCTGGTGATTTCACAGTTGCATTAGTAGGAAAAAGGGGGAGCGATTTTTTGGTGCAGAAGCAGACTCTTAGCACACACCCAGCTCCTTTCCATGTATAATCATGCACAGTATTCACAAGCGAGTGGGGTTTGAGGTTTCAGTCTGTAATGCAAATACATTCAGCATCACTAAGGCTGGTTGCCCTTGCTGGAGTGTAGGCAGTCACCCAGCATACACATGGTGGTGGTCTGAAAAAGCAGTCTGGTCATGGGCTTTTTAAAAAAATCTGAAAAGTGGATTCATAATGTGTCAGTCTGTAAAAGTGATTATTACTGGTCAAAAAAAAAAGAGCAGTAAGTGTGCTTTCAAATTGGCAAAGAAATTTTGTTTTGTGACTAATGTGAAAACATGACTCTGTGTGCAAATAGGAATTACAGGCAGAGATTTATTGCGTTTTGCTCTGGTGATTTCACAGTTGCATTAGTAGGAAAAAGGGGGAGCGATTTTTTGGTGCAGAAGCAGACTCTTAGCACACACCCAGCTCCTTTCCATGTATAATCATGCACAGTATTCACAAGCGAGTGGGGTTTGAGGTTTCAGTCTGTAATGCAAATACATTCAGCATCACTAAGGCTGGTTGCCCTTGCTGGAGTGTAGGCAGTCACCCAGCATACACATGGTGGTGGTCTGAAAAAGCAGTCTGGACATGGGCTTTTTAAAAAATCTGAAAAGTGGATTCATAATGTGTCAGTCTGTAAAAGTGATTATTACTTGTCAAAAAAAAGAGCAGTAAGTGTGCTTTGAAATTGGCAAAGAAATTTTGTTTTGTGACTAATGTGAAAACATGACTCTGTGTGCAAATAGGAATTACAGGCAGAGATTTATTGCGTTTTGCTCTGGTGATTTCACAGTTGCATTAGTAGGAAAAAGGGGGAGCGATTTTTTGGTGCAGAAGCAGACTCTTAGCACACACCCAGCTCCTTTCCATGTATAATCATGCACAGTATTCACAAGCGAGAGGGGTTTGAGGTTTCAGTCTGTAATGCAAATACATTCAGCATCACTAAGGCTGGTTGCCCAAGCTGGAGTGTAGGCAGTCACCCAGCATACACATGGTGGTGGTCTGAAAAAGCAGTCTGGACATGGGCTTTTTAAAAAATCTGAAAAGTGGATTCATAATGTGTCAGTCTGTAAAAGTGATTATTACTTGTCAAAAAAAAAGAGCAGTAAGTGTGCTTTCAAATTGGCAAAGAAATTTCGTTTTGTGACTAATGTGAAAACATGACTCTGTGTGCAAATAGGAATTACAGGCAGAGATTTATTGCGTTTTGCTCTGGTGATTTCACAGTTGCATTAGTAGGAAAAAGGGGGAGCGATTTTTTGGTGCAGAAGCAGACTCTTAGCACACACCCAGCTCCTTTCCATGTATAATCATGCACAGTATTCACAAGCGAGTGGGGTTTGAGGTTTCAGTCTGTAATGCAAATACATTCAGCATCACTAAGGCTGGGTGCCCTTGCTGGAGTGTAGGCAGTCACCCAGCATACACATGGTGGTGGTCTGAAAAAGCAGTCTGGTCATGGGCTTTTTAAAAAATCTGAAAAGTGGATTCATAATGTGTCAGTCTGTAAAAGTGATTATTACTTGTCAAAAAAAAAAGAGCAGTAAGTGTGCTTTCAAATTGGCAAAGAAATTTCGTTTTGTGACTAATGTGAAAACATGACTCTGTGTGCAAATAGGAATTACAGGCAGAGATTTATTGCGTTTTGCTCTGGTGATTTCACAGTTGCATTAGTAGGAAAAAGGGGGAGCGATTTTTTGGTGCAGAAGCAGACTCTTAGCACACACCCAGCTCCTTTCCATGTATAATCATGCACAGTATTCACAAGCGAGTGGGGTTTGAGGTTTCAGTCTGTAATGCAAATACATTCAGCATCACTAAGGCTGGTTGCCCTTGCTGGAGTGTAGGCAGTCACCCAGCATACACATGGTGGTGGTCTGAAAAAGCAGTCTGGACATGGGCTTTTTAAAAAATCTGAAAAGTGGATTCATAATGTGTCAGTCTGTAAAAGTGATTATTACTTGTCAAAAAAAAAGAGCAGTAAGTGTGCTTTCAAATTGGCAAAGAAATTTCGTTTTGTGACTAATGTGAAAACATGACTCTGTGTGCAAATAGGAATTACAGGCAGAGATTTATTGCGTTTTGCTCTGGTGATTTCACAGTTGCATTAGTAGGAAAAAGGGGGAGCGATTTTTTGGTGCAGAAGCAGACTCTTAGCACACACCCAGCTCCTTTCCATGTATAATCATGCACAGTATTCACAAGCGAGTGGGGTTTGAGGTTTCAGTCTGTAATGCAAATACATTCAGCATCACTAAGGCTGGGTGCCCTTGCTGGAGTGTAGGCAGTCACCCAGCATACACATGGTGGTGGTCTGAAAAAGCAGTCTGGTCATGGGCTTTTTAAAAAATCTGAAAAGTGGATTCATAATGTGTCAGTCTGTAAAAGTGATTATTACTTGTCAAAAAAAAAAGAGCAGTAAGTGTGCTTTCAAATTGGCAAAGAAATTTCGTTTTGTGACTAATGTGAAAACATGACTCTGTGTGCAAATAGGAATTACAGGCAGAGATTTATTGCGTTTTGCTCTGGTGATTTCACAGTTGCATTAGTAGGAAAAAGGGGGAGCGATTTTTTGGTGCAGAAGCAGACTCTTAGCACACACCCAGCTCCTTTCCATGTATAATCATGCACAGTATTCACAAGCGAGTGGGGTTTGAGGTTTCAGTCTGTAATGCAAATACATTCAGCATCACTAAGGCTGGTTGCCCTTGCTGGAGTGTAGGCAGTCACCCAGCATACACATGGTGGTGGTCTGAAAAAGCAGTCTGGACATGGGCTTTTTAAAAAATCTGAAAAGTGGATTCATAATGTGTCAGTCTGTAAAAGTGATTATTACTTGTCAAAAAAAAAGAGCAGTAAGTGTGCTTTCAAATTGGCAAAGAAATTTCGTTTTGTGACTAATGTGAAAACATGACTCTGTGTGCAAATAGGAATTACAGGCAGAGATTTATTGCGTTTTGCTCTGGTGATTTCACAGTTGCATTAGTAGGAAAAAGGGGGAGCGATTTTTTGGTGCAGAAGCAGACTCTTAGCACACACCCAGCTCCTTTCCATGTATAATCATGCACAGTATTCACAAGCGAGTGGGGTTTGAGGTTTCAGTCTGTAATGCAAATACATTCAGCATCACTAAGGCTGGTTGCCCTTGCTGGAGTGTAGGCAGTCACCCAGCATACACATGGTGGTGGTCTGAAAAAGCAGTCTGGTCATGGGCTTTTTAAAAAATCTGAAAAGTGGATTCATAATGTGTCAGTCTGTAAAAGTGATTATTACTTGTCAAAAAAAAAAGAGCAGTAAGTGTGCTTTCAAATTGGCAAAGAAATTTCGTTTTGTGACTAATGTGAAAACATGACTCTGTGTGCAAATAGGAATTACAGGCAGAGATTTATTGCGTTTTGCTCTGGTGATTTCACAGTTGCATTAGTAGGAAAAAGGGGGAGCGTTTTTTTGGTGCAGAAGCAGACTCTTAGCACACACCCAGCTCCTTTCCATGTATAATCATGCACAGTATTCACAAGCGAGTGGGGTTTGAGGTTTCAGTCTGTAATGCAAATACATTCAGCATCACTAAGGCTGGTTGCCCTTGCTGGAGTGTAGGCAGTCACCCAGCATACATATGGTGGTGGTCTGAAAAAGCAGTCTGGACATGGGCTTTTTAAAAAATCTGAAAAGTGGATTCATAATGTGTCAGTCTGTAAAAGTGATTATTACTTGTCAAAAAAAAAGAGCAGTAAGTGTGCTTTTAAATTGGCAAAGAAATTTCGTTGTGTGACTAATGTGAAAAGAACTGTAGTAATATATTTAAATAAAATAAAGGATTTTTTTTTTAGTTTTTTTCAGGTATTGCTGAAGAGCAGTGAACAAAATTTAAGATGCCTACAAAATCCGGAGTTAAAAAAACCCAGAAAAAAAACGTATATTTGAAGACAACTGGAGGACCAAAGTTAGTAGAAGATGCTCATGTTGGGAAAAAGAAAAAATCTTCTGGTAAGCAGAAAAAACAATTTCTTAAAAATATATTCAAAAGAAGGAAAAATGTACAAAATGTCTGTACTGGAAAGAATGTTATGAAACGAAAAGGACAGGAAAAAATTGAGAATTTAGTTAATGCAAATATACCTTCTGCAACTGAAAAGATTTACATAAACAGAAAAACAGCGTTTAAAGAGATACGTAGAAAAATGTTTCAGAGAAGAGTTATGTCCAATTTGATAAAGGATGTGAAGAAATATAAGCAAAAGAGTAAGTTTTATAAAAGAAAAAAAGAAATTGAAGTCATTGCAGCAAAGGCATTAGAATTAAAAAGGAAACTATTCATTTTAATTTTGAATAGGATGCGTACATTAGACAAAATGGTTAATGTACTGAAATCACATAGCAAAAGGAAAAGAGTAGTGAACAGAACAAACTTTTGTAAAGTGTTTGTAGGAAAGTGGATGCATAGTTCAAGTAGTGAACCTTTTTTTAATGAAGAGAGCTATTTTCAAAGTAATAGTTTGCTGCATGCAGTTGACACCAGAGGTCGTGGTTACGAAGTGACAAATGGTTGCATAATGGAGAAGGAGATAATGGTTCCAAGAGATGAGGTACAAGTGATGGCGGATGAGGCTATGGGGAGACGTCCTAAAGCCCCAGTGTACACTTGGAATTGTAGTAGTATTTGCACTGTGCGTCAGGAATCTATTGACAAATTTCGTGAGTTTCTAAGAGAATATAGTAAAAAAAGTATAAAACAGAAGATTAAGGTGCTTCAAAGTCTGGATCCATGCAGAGTGAGAGAGAATACTGGTTTGCAGGGTCATTCTCTGGCTTGTCTATCTAGAAAAGTGTGCAATAGTGTTTTCCATCATTTTAGGATGCTGGCTGTTCATCCTACTGAAATGAGAAAGTTTGTGAGACGGTTGTATTTTGCAAAAAGTCCAGCAATAAAGTTAAATGAATTGAATAGGGCTCTGTTCCGAGGAACGGTATCAGATGTAGAGAAGGTTGTTGATGAAATTCAGTTTTGTTACTTTGGTCCTGAACAAAACAGTGCAGAGAAGGACACAGTAAATGAGGAAGAAGTGGAAGAGAATGTAGAACCCTCTGTAAGTAACACATTTAATGATCACATAACAAAATTTGCAATAATCTCTAATGAAAGACCAAATTTTACTTGTATTTGTTGCCGCAGAACTCATTATAGAAAACAAACTAGGAATGTTGATCTCTACAGAAAGAGTGAAAATGAAGATAATTATAAGTGGAAGGATTTTGCCACATATATATTTCTTGAAAATTGTTTTGATTTGGGTGAAGATCAGCGTATTTGTAAATACTGTTACAACAAGTTAGAGGAAAATAGAATGCCGACCAGAGCTGTACATAATAATTTAGAATTGGATGCTATTCCTGCTGAACTTTCTGAATTAAATACATATGAGTCTATACTCATTCAATGTGTTCATCCGTTCCAGACCATAGTACGTATGGAGCCCAAAACTGGTAAATTACCTCCTTCAGATTTACTGAGAGGTTTAAAAGGTAGAGTGGTGTATTTGCCCTTGGATTTGAAAAAAAATATGGAAACTATTGATGCGGATACTTTGGAAACTGAACCATTAATTATTCTGGTTAATGGTGTACCTACAAAGAATAAGAAGATTTGGCAGGAGCTGGTAGATGTGCGGAAAGTACAAAGAGCAAATTTGTATTTGAAAAGGAATAACAAATGGTATGAATCAATTTATATAGAAGAAGAAGAAGAAGAAGAAGATTTACAAGAAGACACAAAAACACCAACTGGACAAATTGAAAAAGTGGACAAGTCAAAGGAAGAAGAAATATATGAACATTTTAGCATACATCCTCTCCATTCAAAAGAAGTTATGGGAGACAATATTGATCTGTTTCAGATGAAGAAAGCAAAAGGAACTCCCGTGAGTGTATGGGAGGAGAGCTTGGAAGCTCGATGTTTTCCCCAGCTGTTTCCTAAAGGAAAAGGAGGACGATACGATGAACGTCCGGAACAGATTCCAGCTTCTGAGTATCGGACTACAAGACTATATGCTGAAGATCCCAGATTTCGACAAAGTATTCCTTATTTGTTCCATCTTTTATTTGAAAGCGACTTGTCTGCACTGTCTTATGCAGTAAATCACATTTTAAAAAGTGGAGTACATTTACAAAATGTGTCTGCTAAGGATTTTATGGAGAAAGTGCAGCACCGAGATGATCATTTGGAAACACAACTGATCAATCTGATGGCTTGTCAGCGTGGGACAAATGAATATTGGTACCGACGCCATGGTGAATTAAAATGCATGTTACGGAATTTAGGAACACCAACATGGTTCCTTACCCTAAGCTGTGCCGAGTACGCTTGGGATGATTTACTGGATTTTCTACGAGAGGCAAATTCAAACATTAAAAACATCGAATACAAGACAGCAGGAGAACTGTGCTCATTGGATCCAGTTAATGTTTGCAGATATTTCAATCATAGATTTGAGGCTATGATGTCCTTCATCTGCAATAAAAAAAATCCACCTCTTGGAGAAGTTGTAGATTTCTTTTGGAGAAAAGAGTACCAGGCTAGAGGTGCTCCTCATATTCATATGCTGTTGTGGATCAAGGATGCCCCAAAGTTTGGAACAGATGCTGATGAAGCAGTGTTATCTTACATTGAAGAATATGCAACATGTGCTATACCAAAAAGCACAGAAGAGAAAAAGTTAAAGGAGCAAGTTTTACGTTTCCAAAGTCATCGGTGTGGAAAGTACTGTCGACGGAAATACAAGAGCAAAGATAAATACTACACTAAATGTCGATTTGGATTTCCTAGACCTGTTCTTTCAAATGGAAGAGTAAACAGTTTTATGTCAGCTGTGAGACATACTATCACAAGAAAATCACCTAAGAATACCTACAACCTAAAAAGAAAAGAAGAATCAAAAAATATAAATGACTACAACCCAGTCATTTTATCCATGTGGAACGCTAACATGGATATACAGTATGTAGCTGACAATTCCATTGCTGTTGCTCGATATGTAACGTCTTACATTACGAAATCAGAAAAAACAGAATTGAAGGAAATGTGGGAAGAGATTTCTCACGAGAAGACTGTCAGTAAGAAGCTGTACAGTTTCAGTTTGAAGATGTTATCGCATCGAGAAATTGGATCCTACGAATGTTCAGATAGGTTATTAATAAATCCAAGACGATGTGATGGTTCTCAGGAAGCTTTAATGACATATACCACCGACAAGTTTCTTAACAGGTCTTCTCTCCAACGTCTCCTCTGCCAGAAATGTCCATCTCATTCAGAATCATGAGATCCACATTCTGTCGCTAGGACAACAACTAGATTCCATACAAGACATTAAGCAACATGCAAATTACAACACATCCCCTTTACAACAAAACAAAAACTTAAAACCAAATAAATGATACAACTTTATGCAGAAGAAACAACATACCCATAGTCCCACACAAACCCAGGACTCAAGACACTTGAGGAAATAGATGTTAATATAAAACATAATCCTCATATTTTGAAGGTATGAATCTCTGTCTACATGATCTTGCAACACAACCACCCTTACCCTCTGGAACACAACTAGGAACACTGGTTGTACCCAGATTCATACCATCGAACTTAACCAACCTAGACATACTCCAAGTACAACCATTATTCAAAGTTACAACATTTTTTTTTATCCTTGTGATGACAAAAGGACCAGAAAAATTTGTCTCCCCTTTATGGCACTTTCTTCACCCAAACTTTATCACCTACATTCCACACCTTCACCTTCACAGACCTTTTGTCATCATAACGTAATTTGTATCTTCTTTGATACTCAAGAAGCTTAGTTTTTTTCCTCTTCCGCACTCACACCCTTGCTCACCCACCCTGGAAGCCAAACAGGATTTAACTTAGAACTCGCCAATCTTCCTCTCAACGCCTCAAAAGGAGACTTTTGGGAAATCACATTGGGAGCTGTACGATGTGCCCACCAAGTCTCCCTCAACACCTCTCCCAAAGGAACCTTAGTATCCAAAGCTCTCTGGACACAACTTTTGACCACCCTATTCATCCTTTCCGTGAGACCATTCGCTTGTGGGGAATACAACGCAGTCTTTTGATGCACAATGCCTAAACTCACAAGAAAATCTTGCATTTCCTGTGAGACAAATTGTACCCCATTGTCTGTCACCAGGTACTTAGGCACACCTTCTGAAACAAAAACATCCTTCAGAAACTCAATCACCGTCTTGGAATTCACCGTGCCCATGCACTTAGTGACCACCCACTTAGAGGTATAGTCCACCAACAATACAACAAACCTCTCCTGGCATGGCATCAACTCCAAAGGGCCCATGATATCCAACCCCAACTTAGTCCAAACTGCATCTGGAACTTCCACTGGTGACAGGGGAACTTGGTTGGTCACATGAGACTTGTCATTGTTAGCACACAAATCTTTCACCACTGACTCCACCATGCTATCCATCCCTGGCCACCAATACCTTTCCCTGACTCTCCCTTTTGTGAGACTCCTACCAAGGTGCCCTTCATGAGCCAAGTTGATTACTTTATCTCTGAGAGTAACAGGCGGAACCAACCTATCACCCCTCAATAACTTGTCCTCACAAAAAGTCAAATCATCCCTAACACACCAAAACGGCTTTAATACAGGATCAAGATCTTGAAAATTAGGCCAACCTCTAGCTACAATCCCTCTCAAAAGCAGAAAAACTTCATCTTGAACAGCACTAGACGACCACTCTTCCTCTGAAATCGTCTCCTCCACCACCCAATTCACACATGGTGGCTCCTCCCAGACCTCATTCCCACCTACCGGTAACCTAGACAGACAATCAGCTGACTTGTTGTTCAAACCAGGTATATAATGAACACGAAAATTAAATTCCTGTAGTCCTTCACTCCACCTTTTAAGTCTGGGAGTCAAATGATCACTATGGTGACTAGAGTATATTTGAACAAGAGGACGATGATCACACTTCACCTCAAACGGAATCCCCCACAAGTAAAACTTAAAATGGTGTATCGCCCAATATACACTCAACGCCTCTCTTTCAATACACGAATAGTTAGCCTCTGCATCCATAAGGGCTCTGGAAGCAAATGCCACAACTTTCTCCTCCCCATTCTCCACCTGCGAAAGCACCGCCCCCAAACCCTTAAGACTGGCATCAGTCGTAAGAATGGTTTTTAACCTCGCATCAAAATGCCCCAAAGTTGGCATGGCTCCGATTTCTGACTTGACCAGCTCAAAAGACTTCTCACACTCCGGTGACCAAACAAAATGCGCTCCTTTCTTTAACAAAACCCTAATCGGTTCCACCACACTGGCAAACCCCTTCACAAACTTGGAGTAAAACTCCGCCATACCAAGAAAAGATCTGACCTGTTCCTTGTTCTCTGGAGCAGGAGCCTTCATAATACTCTCAGCCAACTTAAACTTTGGTTGTATGCCATCACCAGAAATGACATGACCCAGATATGTTACCGATTTCAATCCAACCCTACATTTTTCCTTCTTGAGTGTGAGACCTCTATCTCTCAGCTTACTCAATACCAACCTCAACATTTTTTCATGCTCGCTTCCACATTTCCCGTAGACCAAAATATCGTCTTGAAAAAACAAGACATTGGGAAGATCTCCTAACCCCAATATACACTAAAGCTTCCTGAGAACCATCCCATCCTCGTCGCCAGTAATAAATCCAAGACGATGTCATGGTTCTCAGGAAGCTTTAATGACATATACCACCGACAAGTTTCTTAACAGGTCTTCTCTCCAACGTCTCCTCTGCCAGAAATGTCCATCTCATTCAGAATCATGAGATCCACATTCTGTCGCTAGGACAACAACTAGATTCCATACAAGACATTAAGCAACATGCAAATTACAACAGTTATCTTCTGCAAGTCTCTACTCGAAATCAAGAAGAATAATTTGGGCAAGTTTAGGCCTTGCAGCAATGAGAAATCGGGTACTGAAATCTGTTGGAGAAATTGAATATTTGGCCGAGAATGACCCACAAAGTACAGATATTTTGAAATCAAACATGTTGGACACATATTATCCAAAAAGAAGTCAACATCTGGAGAACATGTGTCTCTATGAAGTGATGCAGAACTACATTTATTCACGGAAAGCCGCAGAAGACATCAACAATGGAAAATATAAAGTGATTGGTGAGGAAGGATGTTTGGTGAAGCAAACAAAAGGAAGTTTGATAAATCACAGGAAGCTGAGTTGCGACACTACTGACAAAAAGGAATTTTACTACTTGGCTCTTTTACAGCTGTTTAAACCATGGCGTTCAGAGGACGAACTACTGGGAGAATTTCAAAGCTATGAAGATTCTTTTAATGCTTGCAAAGACAGCATACAATGCAGTACATTCACAACTTATCTGCAAATGTTAAATGAAGAAATTGAACAGGAAACTACAATTGCAGCAGAAGTAGCTAGAGACAGTTCTCAAGACAGCCAAAGTTCAGGAACACTCAGTCAAGATCCTCTAGGACAACCAATCGTTGAAAATGAAGCATCAATAGCCATGAATGAAGTGGAAACGGCTATGAATCAAGCTCAAGAAGAATTTATAGACTTACAAAATTTGGAAAGACAACTGAATGAAGAGCAGCAACAAATTTATGAAGAGATCAGAAGCAAAATTGATCACGGATTTCAACATGAAAAAAAAGAGTGCTCATGCACATCATTTCATCCAATCAGGATGTATGTAAGCGGACAAGCTGGAACTGGGAAAAGTTTCCTTATAAAAGTCATCAGAAGCTACCTACAGCAAAAAACGGATTCTACTTTGTCTTGTGTGGTTACTGCTCCAACTGGGTTAGCAGCATATAACATAAAAGGAATCACTTTACATCGTTTGCTAATGTTACCAGTGGAGCATGAGAACAAAATACAATACAACAAGCTAACTGGAGAAGCATCCTTGGAAGTTTCAAGAGTATTGAAGAAGATGAAAGTTCTCATTATTGATGAGGTGAGCATGGTATCAAACTTAATGCTTGCCTTTGTGCATTTAAGAATGCAGCAAATTTTGAAGACAGACTATGACATGTTATTTGGTGGAAAACACGTCATAGTTTTTGGAGATCTTTTGCAACTTACTCCAGTTAAAGGACAACCAGTGTTTAATACTGTCACACATGAAGACACGAAGAAGTCATTGGGAAGCATCGGTAATACAAATATTTGGTCCTTCTTTGAGTACAAGGAACTTACTACTAATATGAGGCAAGCAAATGATGAAGAATATGGAAGTATTCTGAAAGATATCAGAATTGGACTACTCACTGAAGCTGGCACAAAAGCATTACAGAGTCGGCTGCTACATAATTTATTTCCAAAGGAAGAAATAGTTGCAGAGAAGATATACAAGAACATTGCAGAAAACAAAAGTGTCATCTGCTTAATGCCAACTCTACGTGAATGCTCAATATTCAATGAGGAGCTTTTGAAATTGGAAAAGGAGGAGATCAGGAAATTGGAAGCAGTTGACAAAATTGAGGATGGAAGAATTACTGTCACAGTAACAGGCACACTGAAAAATAAATTGAATTCACTAGAGAAGAACATTTCCAAAACAGCTGGATTAGAAAAAAATCTATATGTTTGCATGAACTGTAGAGTATTTTTAAGGAGAAATTTGGATGTTGAAAAAGGTTTAGTTAATGGAGCTATGGGAAGAGTTGTGGGTTTTATTAATTATCAGAAAAAAGATGGAATTGAATGTTTAAAAATAAAATTTGATCAGATAGAAGAAGTTAAAGATATTTGTCGTTGTTCAGTTCGTTTCATGCTTGTGAAAGACTTATATGTACGTAGAAAGCAGTTTCCATTTTCTCTAGCATATGCTGTAACTATTCACAAGTCTCAAGGATTGACTGTAGATTGTGCATTTGTGAACATTGGTTCAACTGTGTTCAAAGAAGGTATGGCTTATGTAGCTTTGTCACGAGTGAAAACATTATCTGGTTTATTCATGATAGACTTTGATGACTCAAAAGTTAGTGCTGATGCAAATTGTGTAAAGGAGTATAATAGATTAAGAAGAACCTATGCTCCTCATTTAGGTCAATATCCTGTGTTGGAGAAACATGTAGTTTCTCGTAAAAGGAGAAATGAGAATATCTGTAATGAAGATGTAGAGAGGAGGAAAAAAAAGAGGAGTGATGTAATTGCAAGCAAAAAGAAAAAGGAAAATGAAGAACAGGTTGTAGGATGTCATTTTGAAAATAGCTCTGGTGTCAACTGCTACGCTAATGTAGTGCTGAATGTTGCATTTTATCTTGAAAGTTTGCAAGAGCAGATAATAGTAAATCAGGGAAAAAGATTCTGTTCTGAGCTGAGTCTCCTTTTTCATAAGCTGAGTAATGATAAAAGTCAAATAGAAAGTGCTACTGAAATTAGAAAACTTTTAGATGTATGTTCAGGACGAACACAGTTTTCTCAAAATGAACAGCAAGATGCACATGAATTTTTGATGTATTTTCTTCAAGTACTGGAAGAAGAAGAAGTTGCAATTGATATTTTATTTGGTCTCTCTTATAAATGGGAACATACTTGTGAAAACTGTTATAATATATGTGGCTCTAATGTTGATAATGAAAGGTTTATTTATTTGACATTACCAGAGAGTAAAACAGTCACTTTTGCTAAATTAGTTAAAGATGCTAATCATAGCATGCAATGCGGTAAGTGTCAATCTGACATGTTTTCAACATTAATTTTAAAGGAATACGGACAGTATGTAATTTTAATGATGCAACGATGTAGAGCTGATGGTTCAAAATTGGATACTTTAATAAAGAAGTTTACAGGACAGCAATTATCAATTTCAGGAAAAACTTTTGTAACTGTTGCAATAATTTTCCATGAAGGACCTACTGTTACTTCTGGACATTACACAGTTTATCTTAAATGTGAGAAAGGCTGGACACTGTGTAATGATTCCCAATTGGTTTTTAAGCAACATTTGCCTTTTGATTTAGCAAATTCCTATCTAATCTTCCTGAAACCTAAATTTTAGAGAGACTTGGCAAAATCTGGACAAAACAATTTTACCATTTTATTGGATTACCATTGGAATTTTCAAAAAAAAGATTTTTTAAATGATCATTTGGCCTAATGGAAAGATAACCAATTGTAATGTGGACTTTTATAATTTTTTATGAAACTTTCAAAAACCAAAAATTTAGATAAAATTGGTAACATCTGCACAATTCAAATTTTGGAATGTTATTGGAGTGCCATTGGAAATTTTTTCAAAAAAGAATTTTAAAATTACTATTTGGCCATGCGGAAAAGTAACCAATTCTATTGTGGACCTATTAAATTATTAATAAATCTTTCGGGAACCAAAATGTTACAGAGAATCGGTGAGATCTGTACAAATTTAACTTTAGAATTTTATTGGATTACCATTGGGAATTTAATCAAAAAAGAATTTTAAAATTACTATTTGGCCTAAAGGAAATGGAATCAGATGTATTGTGGAGTTATTTGAGATATAATATTGTGATTATACTTCTGAAACAAAAATATCAGACGGTATTTTAAATAAATAAGTATTGTTTTTAGATGATATTTTTTTAGAATATTATGCATTTCTATAATGTTAAGTTTAAGTGAGAAGAGATTCTGGGCTTTTTTAATACAATCTTTGAGATTGTTATTTTTTTTTTGCCCGCTGTTAAATGATGAATGCAATTGCTTTCACAATTTATATTGAAATGCAATATATTCTGAAAACAGCAAAAAAAAGGCAAAAACTTTTTTTGATAAATATGTAAATATGTGTACTGTATTATAAAATGTTTTAAAAAATATTAATACTTTTTTCTTTTTTTTCAGATTGATATAGAAAATTTACGAAAACTAGAACCATTTTTAAAGCAATTTTTTAGAAAAATAAATGAAAAAATATTTTTTTGAGTGGGTATGGTAAGTCACCAATATCATGGTTCCTTTTTTTCTACTTCTCTACAATCACATTTTCAATTTTTAATTGTAGTCTCTCAAAAAAAAAAACAAAAAAAAAAAAACCTTGGGTGCGCGCACCTCAAAAAAATTTCCCAAAAAATTTCTAAACAAAAAAATTTGTTTGGCTACGTTTATAAGTTGCTCTTAAAAGAGCCCTTGAGTTAATGGAGGGAAACAGGAAGAGAAAAACGCAAAAAAAGAAAAAACATCTATGGCCTAGTGCACGGATGCGCATCAAATTTTCTCTGAAGGAGATCAAGACTGGTCTCCCCCACAGAAATAAGAGAACCGCAATCAGTGCACCGTGTAGACAACCTCGCCAAACAAGGTGGACCAACAAGAGGTATAGAAACAGGTGAAGGCACCATCGCAGCTGAAGTGCTCCCCTGAGCTGCCGAAGATGTGCTCGGCTGAGCTGCTGCTGATGTCGTCGGCTGAGCAGGTGGAGGGTTTTCTCCAGAAGCTCGACGATAAGTTACTGGATGCATTTTGTAAACATGTCTCAACATAGTGTGAATGCTAAAAGAATATTTCTTGTTAGGATTCCCACGAGATAAGACTTTTTTACAAAGTACACATGTAACTTTCGGTGCATTTACCTTTTTCTCACCATCTGGAAAAGAGAAAAACTGCCATATAAAGCTGTCTTTCTGCTTCCTGTTCCTCTGCCTCTCAAGAGTGTCCTGGTCACTGTCTGAAGTAGGTTGCTGTTCAGCCATTGTCTCTCAACAACAGAATAGCTCCTTCTCCAAAGGAATCAGAACTAATAATGAGGGGAGTAGGTGTGGTTTGGGAAGAATCTGGAACAGAAAGTACTTCAAACCAATCAAAAGTGATGATTCTTGATCACATGACTTGCCATGAGGGGATTGGGTGTGGTATTGAAACAATTAGAAACTGAAAGTAATGATAACCAATAAGAAATATTGTTTTATTATGTATAAACCCGAGGTGCGCGCACTGCGCAAGCTCCGAGCGCGCACCCCGTGATGACGTATGCACGAACGCGTAAACACGCAGGTGCATACGTCATATGCGCGTACCTAGCGCGCATACGTTGAACACGCGTATACGCGACCGTTATTGCGCATAATTTTAGCGTATGCGGAAGTAAACCGCGTCGAGCGCGTAGGACGCATGCGTACGTCCGTACGCATACGTACTACTGCACCATGAAGTATATTTGCGCACGTAAATAACGTACGCCGGAATTCATAAAAAACTTACAAAATAGTACTAGGAGCGCGCTCAGAGCGCGCACCCCAAGAATTTATAAAAAAAAAAAAAAAAGTGGACATAAAATAATTTAAAAAATAAAAAAAAAAAAAATATATCCTAATTGAATTTTTAAAAAAAATAATTTATAAAAAAATACAGATAATATATAAATGAATATATAGTAATTTTATTTTATTAAAAAAAAATATCTTTAATTAAAAATACATAACTTAGCATATAAAAAACCATACAAATTCACTGAAAAAACCAAAGGTTTCAAAAACGTTATAGTTAGGGATTAGCATTTAAAAAACCTTGCAAATTCACTGAAAAAACCATAGGTTTCACACACGTTATAGTTAGGAATTAGCATTTAAAAAACCTTGCAAATTCAATGAAAAAACCAAAGGTTTCACACATGTTATAGTTAGCTGGACATTTCACTCGTAAAAAACCAATGAAATTCCCCCGTTATAGTTAGTTCAGCTAACTATAACTAGCGCGCCCGCAATGCACTGCTGATGACGTCACATATTACATCACTCATGACATGGTCAGTGACATCACTCATGACATCACTGATGACATCTCAAATGACATCACTGATGACATCACTGATGACATCATCCTTGTGTAAGAGTGACAGACCACCTCTTCCCCTAATATAACCTTTGATACAAACACTTAAAAAAAGAGAAATTTTAATTTTAAAAACAATGGACATACCAATACCGGTTACAACAACCTATACAGTAATTCTAAGATCCACATACACATCCACTCATTCACCAACAGCCCTATACAGTCACTCATACATGTACTCACTCATCATATGTACTCATACACCTATACACCCTGTTACACAATGCCACTCATCCATAGAGTTACTCACACACATAGTCACTCATGCTAATAAAGAATCAAACATCCATTTACTTGCATATACAGTTATACACACACCACCACACTTACTTCTACGGAAACTTACACATACTTAGTCTTTTAAACAATCACTTAACGAAACACATACTTATTCATACAGGAACTCTTTCAATCTCTCACTCTCACATATACTCGCTTATATACACCAATAGTCACATATACTAGTTTAAAACATATGTAGTTACTCATAGAGACACTATTGAGACAGTCATTCACTCACTAACACACCCATGCACACACTCATGCACCCATAGAGTCCTGCACACATGCTGTCTTCAACACATACAAAGACTGAGTCATTCATTCATGCACCTATGCACTACGTAATACCCCCCACCAAACCATACAGACATCAGACACTGATACTCAAAAAACCAACAAATAACCTATATAGACACTGATGTAGCTACTCACCAACCCATGCAGCCACTTATACACAAAGAGAGAGACTGATACAGATATTTAAATATTTAAACATTACTCACTAAGCCATGTATTCACTATGATACACTTAATCAGTCAGTTACACAATCAATTTTTCAAAAAAAAATCATCCATTTAGACACTTATATACCCATTTATTCTTCCATCGACCTTGAGATATACATATATAAAACATATTTAATTTTCAGAAAAACACACATTCACTGGATGATGTCATCAGTGATGTCATCAGTGATGTCATTTGAGATGTCATCAGTGATGTCATGAGTGATGTCACTGACCATGTCATGAGTGATGTAATATGTGACGTCATCAGCAGTGCATTGCGGGCGCGCGAGTTATAGTTAGCTGAACTAACTATAACGGGGGAATTTCATTGGTTTTTTACGAGTGAAATGTCCAGCTAACTATAACATGTGTGAAACCTTTGGTTTTTTCATTGAATATATATATATATATATATATATATATAAATGCTGATTATACTGCTGGTCGGAATATAGATTGGAAAGTCTGCCCGAGAGTGCTTCTTCGCTAGGAGCAACTCTTTGTTTTTCGTGTAATACGGCTAGTCCAGCCGTGAAGGAGCACCACCGCAGATCCCAGCGGGTCCGGAATGACTATAATAAAGTGTCATTTTGGGATCGTCTGCCTCCGCTAATTTACAGCACTTCAACAAACAGAACATGGGATTAGCCCACTTGTGGGTAATGGATTTTAACTGTATATAGTGAAAGCGCTGGCAGACCCAATGGGGTATTACACATTTGGAAAAACTACCTATACCACGATGCATTGGGTGAACTCATTGGGGGCCCAGGTGGGCAGAACTATATTTAAATGGTAAACAGGTGGCTGCAATGATGATGCTGCTTTGCTTTTCACTTTGGCCTGTTATCAAGGACATGCATCCGAAACGCGTTAGGCCTCATCTTTTCAACCTGTGAAGTTGCTGATTGTGCTGTTGGTCGAAATAAAGAATTGAAAGTGTGCTTCTTTGTTTTTCATATATAGATATACACACACACAATACAGCACACCTATTATTATGAGGGACGACCATTGAACGTAATGAAGTGTGTGATTACTATTCTATCTTCACACACGATTTGATAGTAGAGAATGTCGCAAAGCGGACCAGGGCAAATCTAACTGACTTTTTAGTTTTTTGATACACTCGCTCGAAAGTACCTAAGCACACTGCTGCGACCGGTCCTCACAACGCACCAGCCCTCACAAAGATAGAGTTATCAGGTTCTGACAAGGTTAACCCATGCTGTGAGGACCGAGTCAGTCCCCGCAGGATGGATTACTTACACACACACGCACACACACACACACGCACACACACACACGCACACACACACACAAACACACCCTCCTTGGTCAATAAGATTCAAGGGCTGAGCTTCCGATTTCCCAAACAATCATGCTGGGATATCTTGTTCAAACACATTATATAAGAAGCATGCCATGAGGGGGGCTTAAGGGTTAGTGGAAAAAGAGAGGAGGGCAGACAGTTAGGGGCAATTAAAACACAACATTTTCCCAACTAATAAAAATGTGTAAGGCCTTCAAAACAGAGAGGATTGCGTGTGTGTGTGTGTTTGTGTTTGTCAGTGTGAACATATAAAAATCCAAGGTGAAATCCGACTGACACTTCACACTACCCGACTGAAAACTTGTACCCAACTATTTCCAAAGAATTACAATTTTTAGGAGGGTGTAACACCCCATCCCACTTGAAGCTACACCTCTGCACAAAGACACCCATGCTCACACATATATGTAGAGTGTCTGCAAAATGAAGCCAGAGATGTAGCACTGGATGTGCCCACCGCGCATGCCATGTGTGGTTGTGGATCTGACACACTGAGCCGGGCAGTCAGCAGGAATGACCTGGTTGTTGATATCAGGGATGTTTTGGAGCGCGCGCTCTGGATCCGTGTGATCCGTCACTCCTCTGCCTACGAGTGATGCGTCGAGTTGTTCAAACAGGTGCTGACCTTTCCAGAGTGCACTGTGCGCAGACAGAGCGCCGGGCGCTGGCTGATCCCTGGGTCGGGAATGTCAGAGAGAGGGAAAGCGGACGTGGAGGGTGGCGTGGGCAGGCTGCGCTATCCTGCATACTTTTGAAGTCTGCAAAACTGTGACCGTGGGTTTTCATGCATCATGGAAGAGTGGGGGAGCGGAGTAGCCTTGACTCGTGCACCTGTACTCAGGCATCAACGGCATCAGATGTTATGGATGGATACGCACCCGAGTGCAGCGATCTGCCCAATCTGGGGCACTAGAGGTACATGCTGGCTGTCGCTCGTGTGTGTGACCACTCGTTGCTCTTCCATCACTTATTCCGCTGCGGGTCTGTGCAAAGAGAGCTCCACCACTGAAGAGAAAACTCGGCATGAGAAGTTACCTGGCATCTGTCTGGGGGGCGAGGCGCAGGCAGGCTGGGTGAGACGCCAGTCAGAGAGAAGCGGTGTTCGGCAGTGGCAACCCCAGTCTCCCGTGTGAGCCGAGGACACCCTGCGCCTGCCACCATGGGAGAAACACACTGGATGGATGCTTTTATCAGCATTTCACAGAAAAGCGAGGGGCAGAGTCGGGAGAAACAGAGAGCAGGACGCCCGGCGCGTAATGCTTATTTGGACTTGCGTTGTTGCTGTTAGTTGTGGGCGAGGACGCATGGGTACCATCGAATTAACGCGTAATTTTAGAGGCGCAAGTTCAAGATTGTGTTTCTCGTGACTGACTTTTTGTATTTTGCAAACTGGATAAAAGTCGCCACCCTTGGTCGTTAAAGCGACTGGGGAACCACAGGAGGGCTATGGAGTGCTCGTGTGCCCCCATTTTATGTGCACGTGGCTTCTGATAGAGCATCAGTGTCCGCGCAGTAGGGAGCTTCTAGGCTGACACCCTTTCCGATGCCTGCCTGGTACCGCTCCGGGGGGCACTGAACCCAAATGTAGGAGGAAAGTAAAACCTTGATGTTTTTTCACGTCATCTCCTCGCAGGGCTCGGGCTTAGCCATGGACATTGTGTGCACGGAAAACTTTGGGAACCTGAGCATGAGCTCGCTCATCCAGCTGCGCCAGGACGGCCGGGGGCTCTACAAGAAGGAGGCAGGCACCGGCGAGGGCACGGCGACCGAGCTGCTCAACTGGACCGCGGGGCCCCGGAACCTCAGCAACCTGACCTCTGAGTGCAGGCCGCCCGCTCCCGACAAGAAATGGCTGGCCCTGCTGATGGCGCTCGTCATCGTGCTGACCATTGCCGGCAACATCCTGGTGATCATGGCCGTGCTCTTGGAGAAGAAACTCCAGAACGTCACCAACTACTTCCTGATGTCCCTGGCCATCGCGGACATGCTGCTGGGGTTCCTGGTCATGCTGCCCTCCATGCTGAATATCATCTACGGTGAGTTTGTCCCTATTCATGCAGCTATGTGATGCTGGGCGAAACATGCATGCCTTTGTGTTCTAATACCTGCAGACATATGGGGAGGGGGGTCCCTAGAGGATGTTAATTCCTAGTGTGGATGCTAGTTGCCCCCTACAGGGATTAACCCCGCCTGGGCCCTTTCGTGCTTCACTAAACATTGTGATCTTGGCCGATTCACTAAATATATGTGCACCTCCGTTCTGAATACCTGCAGGCGATTGGAAAGATCTGGAGGTCGCTCAGTTCCCAGCGTGGATGCTAAACATCCCCTTCATTGAATGACAGCTGAAACGTTCACCCCTTAACTAAAAGCTGTCATTCGTGGCAAATGAATTGCAGGCGATTTGGGAGAGGCTGAGGGGAATAGAGGATGATGAGCATAGAGGAGGATTAGTTCGCACTGTGGATGCTGATCATCGTCTACGTTTAGTCACCCAGTTTGAGACTGGCCCGCTTAACCAAACTGTGTGATCGTAGGCGAATCAGCTACAACAGTCGCCTAACAATACACTTGTACGCATGGTGGGTTTTAAAAGGCAGCAACGGGAAGGCCTATTCCAACCTTCCTCACTGCTACGAATGACCTTGGAAAAAGGAGGACACGAAGTGATTGTCACTCGTATCAGAAGCTCACCTGGAGGAGGGCGATGCTGCAGAGATAGTCCTTGCAGCAGGGCGCTCCAACTGAGTTACTCCTTTCCCCTCAATCAGCATTCCCCAGTGATCAGTGTGCATTTAGGAGGACTATATAAAAAAAGAGACGTTTCCCATCTTAATTGGCGCACAACTTCAAGCTATTTATTGTATTCTGACCGATGGGTCATGCTTAGCGCAAAGGTGAGCGCACGGGAACGCCTGCACTTTTGGACACCCCTTTGACATTACGTCGTGACCAATATTCTTATTTAACAAAAGGGTGTGCTCCTGATGCTTTTTTAGCAAAGGCGCATGTCCATTTATATATGTACGTACACATTTAATTTTGATATGCCCAGGTTTACATAATGTCCAAACATAGCAAAGGCATGAATTAATTTCACTCCTACTAAGCCAAAAGGTATTTTCCCGGTGCAGCCAATAGGGAGGTATCCTGAAACTAACAGGCAACTTGTTCAAGCACAGAACTTGACACAATGCTGGGTATTCTGTCAGGCCCTAACTTGTCCTTATGTCACTATTCATTAAATAAGTAGGACAATGCAGAAATAACCCATCCCTGGCTGTACTATATTTCATAAACATAATTAATGCATGTGTTCTGTTGCTGCTCGTGTAGTGTGTTGAAAGTGTGATGTTTCTTGCAGCAGGTTTGTACCTGCAGGCTATGTTCACACTCCGATATGCTGTGGTAAATAAACGCCCTCTCCCCGTCCTTTCACGTCATGTCAGGAGCCGTCAGATCTTTCATCAGAGCTGCGAAGCGCTTCTGTTGCAGCGCTATGATTGTCGTGCACATGGAAGCTGTGCACTGAACAGACCAGCAAACAACACACTAATGTCCGCCCCCAAATATCCTGGACTGGAGGTGGGGAGACAACCTCTACTGGGTTTATCTTCAGGCAAGACAGCTAGAAACAAGCATGGCTCCTGGTCCGCATTTAAGATAAGTACATGCGGCGAATGACTTTGCCTTGCCACATCTCACCTTTGGAGAGACCCCACGCCGACACCCTATGTGCTCCACCTACAGCATCAAACAGACAGCACAGCACCGACGAGGCGTTGGGTTAATGAATTAGGAGGAGCAAACATCACCTCTAGTCAGAAGTGCTAATTAAGTGCACAAACTCTTGCAGGGTGGTGCTGCTCCTACGCACGCTCCAGCCTGGTGCCGTCCGTGTACTGTACGATCCATGATGTAAGGGCATTTTCTGTTCACACATCTCCGCATAAAACAGCCCACCTCTTAGGAGCTTATGGGGTCCACAGCACCCAACACAACGGCACCTCTTAGCGAGGCACAGGTAGACTTTAGAAAAAAAGCCTAGTGCCTCAGGCACGCAGCAGGACTTAGGACATCAGACCTGATATTATTTTGGACAATCCTAACTCCTCGCTGACAAGTTGAATTTTTAATTTTGCACCCGGGATTTGGCCCCCCCAGGGGCCAATTACCAAAGAAGCGCGGGAGTCCCGCGCTTCTTTTTTTAAATTTTCGGCCGGAATTTGCGCTGGGTGCGCTAATCTTGACGACTTAAAAAAAAAATGCTTTTTTGGGTCCTTGTGGGACCCCCTAAGCAGGCCTAGGGGGTCAGGGTGTTTCTACCCTGCCCCCTTGTTGTGTTTTTTGCGTTTGTTTTATAGGTTTCTTGTGCCCGTGAAATTTTCAGGATAGGAGCGGACCGGAGCTGGCCAAAAGTTTGAAAAATTTCGCGAAGATTCGTCAATCGGCGCCAACGTTATTCCAAATAGAATGTTGCAGATTTCCTATGGAAAATAGGTCCTAACTATATCTACCTACTGGCGACCGCCAGTAGGTAATATATATATATATATATATATATTCACTGAAAAAAACATATGTTTCATGCACGTTATAGTTAGGAGTTAGCATTTAAAAAACCTTAGAAATTCACTGAAAAAAACATAGGTTTAAGGGGCGTTATAGTTAGCTGGACATTTCCCTTGTACAAAACCCTAGAAATTCCCCCATTATAGTGTCAGGGCTCACCTTCAGCTTCTTGCTGGTTTCTGCTGTCTTGCACAGGAACAGAAGTCGCTAGCTTCCCAACTCCCACTTCCAACCACTCAGCCCCAAGTAATACTTTGGCGCTAACTGATTAGTGAGGGGGAAGGGGGAAAGTGGATAAAATAATAAACTTTAAGAAGAGACTGGTTCTGGACCTTCTGGTTTTCTATCTGGATATCTTCTTCAGCTTTCGCACTGCCTACCGAAGACTCCTAAGGAAAACTAAACACACAACAATTTTATTTTTTCCCTTCCTCTACACTATCCTATCTCTTTTCTACATTTCCCTTGAGATATGCTACCTACCCAAAATCCTGAAGTCCGTGCCTCTCTTCCTGACCAACTCTGTTTTCTTCTTTCCTTGTTATGGATGTCTTTTAATTATCTGTAAAACAGTTACTTTTTGATTATAACCTATTTATTCCTTGAGCGTTTATCTAATAACCTTTTTTATATATACAACCTACCAGCAGTTGGTTTACTGGGGCTTTCTCTTTAATCACGTCGTCCTTTCTTTTTCTGTTCTTAAAATTCTATAACTCTTGTCTTCTAGATTATTTCTTCCTGAGTTTTTAACCCTTTTTTCTCTGTTCTCTTTCTCTCCTCAGGATTATGCTGTGCTGGAATAACTCTGGTAAGTCTTTCTCCTCACATCTCTTTCCCCTCCTAGTTTACAGTTTTTTAATTGTCTGTGATTCTGCACCACTCTAACTCTCTTCACAAAATCGTTAATGTTCTCTTTTTTCTTTTACAGGACCCAGTATACTTATAAATGCAGTCAACGGTAAGTTTTAATTACTTTCAGCGATATTGCGTCTTTTGGCATTACTTGACATTATTTATATGCCTGAAAACCTTTCCTGTAATTCACTTAGCTTTCAAATTGTTCTCTGTCAGGTGTAGCTGAATCTTCACTCGGAACTGAAGAGACGAGCCGACTCCTATCTCTACTCTGGTAAGTCTTTCACCGCGAACTCCAAGCGTCTTCTTTTTTCTTCAAGTAAGTATCGGTTCTACGACTAAGAGACAGGTCACGAAGGGGTGGCTCTCTGAAAACTTCGTACTCAAGGGTAATACACTTCAAACTGGGAACACTCGCAAAACAGTCTTCTCTGAGGAAAAGTCTTTAGTGAAGTGCGCAATACTTCAGGCGTGCGCGCGTCACATCAGCCTCTCCGGATTTGCAAACAACTAGACCGCAGACTACAGCGCCTTGGCGGCCATCTTGGAATTGCGGACATGCCACCAACTCGACCATTGATGCCTGTTCAACCCTGTAGCACCACTTGAGTTTAACCCCTTGCGCATCGCTTTGTAACTCGCATTAGGGATCCTGACAGTACCCCCCACCAAAGATGGTCCTCCCACTCTAGGTTTGGTTGGATTGCATTGATAAAAAAGTTTTATTAGCCTAGGAGCATGAACATCTGAATCTAATTCCCAGGACCGCTCCTCTGGACCATAACCTTTCCAATCAACCAGAAAATACAGTCTTCCTCTAACTAATTTTGAGTCCAGAATTTCTTTTACCTCAAACTCCACTCCTGTATCTAGCTGAATGGGGTTTGGAATCGATTCTTTTCTCAAATTGGGAGCTGCCTTCTTCAAGAGAGAAACGTGAAACACTGGGTGAATTTTGAATTTGGAGGGAAAGGTCAATTTATAGGTCACTGGATTAATCTGCTCCACAATAGGGTAAGGACCGATAAATCGTGGCTGGAATTTTCGGTTCCTTTTTAGTCTTAAATTTTTTGCATTCAACCAGACTTCATCTCCAATTTCTAAAGGGGGAGGTTTCTTTCTTTTCTTATCTGCATACTTCTTATACTTTTCCTTAGCCTGTTCTAGATTCTTTGATGCTAATTCATGTACAGAATTTAAATGAGTCACCAAATCCTTTACTGCTGGGACTGAGAGCTCCACATCTTGCACTGCGGAATTTGGATGTCTACCATAGTTTAAATAGAACGGAGAGTACCCAGTGGACACATTCTTCGCGTTATTATGAGCGAATTCAGCTGTCCACAAGTAGTCTGGCCATTCCCCATCCTGTTTCAACGAGAACAATCGCAAATATTGCCCTAATTCTTGGTTCACTCTTTCCGTTTGTCCATCCGTCTCCGGATGGAAACTGGTGGAAAAACGAGTTTCTACTCCTAAACCTTTCATAAATGCCTTCCAGAAATGTGACACAAATTGGGTTCCCCGGTCTGATATTATGACCTTGGGTATTCCGTGCAACCTTACGATCTGTGCACTAAAATGACTTGCTAGCTGTTTCGCTGTAGGGATTCCCTTTAAGGCCAAGAAATGTGTCATTTTCGTGTATGCATCTACTATTACTAGGATTGTATTTGTCCCATGACAGGATGGTAAGTCTGTAATTAAGTCTAGAGTGATTGTGTGCCAAGGATGAGGAGGAATGGGCAGGGGTTGCAACAGTCCCTGAGGAGCGTGCCGTTCTGATTTTCCCTGAGCGCATATCTCACAAGATTTTACATATTGTTCTATATCTTTACTCATCTGTGGCCACCAATATTTTTTTTTTATCAGATCTGTGGTCTTGAACTCTCCTTTGTGCCCAGCCAACAAATGGTTGTGACATTCCTGCAAGGCTTGCTTCTGCAACGCTGTAGTCGGCAAATACAATGCACCTTCTTTAAATGGTAATTCATCTCGAACTTCTCTTCCAGGCTCTAGTTGCGCCCACTTCTGCATTTCTTCTGGGGTCAAAACTTGGATTACTTTTTCCTTGAAGTTCAGTATATCTGTGGCGCCGATGATCTTGGCATCTGGAATGATCACTTGAGCACTTAGTGGGTTCCTTTCTTCTCCAGTTCCCATCCTCGACAAGGCATCCGCCTTTCCATTCTGTGTACCCGGTCGATAGGTTATCACAAAATCATAATCAGCAAAATACAATGACCAACGAAGTTGGCGAGGTGTCAAAGTTCTGGCTGACTTCAGAAATTTTAAGTTACGATGGTCCGTGTAAACTGTTACCACATGGTGGGCGCCCATTAAATAATGTCTCCACTCCTTGAAAGCGTCTTTTATAGCCAGCAACTCTTTTTCCGTTATTGTATAGTTAATTTCAGCTGGCGTCAACTTCCTAGATCGATAAGCCACCGGGTGTAATTGGCCAGTTTTCTTATTCCTTTGAGAAAGAACTCCTCCAACCGCAAAGTCAGAGGCATCTATCCCAACATAAAAGGGCTCAATCGGATTGGCATGAAGGAGGATGGGTGCAGTGGTGAACTCAATCTTCAAATCCTTAAAGGCTAGCTCTGCTTTTTCTGACCATTCGAATCGTGTCCCCTTTTCAGTAATCGCGTCAAGGGTAGTATTCGTCGAGAAAATTCTCCAATAAACCTCAGATAGAAATTTGCAAACCCAATAAACGCTTGGACTTCTTTGACACTGGTGGGTGACTTCCATTCTAGTACAGCCTGAATTTTCCGTCTGTCCATATGAATTCCTGTGGGCGAGATCACAAAGCCCAAGAATTCTACCTGCAAAACTCCAATAGCACATTTCTCCAACTTGACAAATAATGTATTCTCTCGCAGTTTTTGTAAAACTCCTCGAACTTGTGTCTGATGCTCCTGCGCATCTTCTGAGTAGATCAGTATGTCATCAATATACACAATTGCGCATTGATCAATGAATTCACTGAGTACATCAATTATAAAGTGTTGGAACGCTGCAGGCGCATTACACAACCCATAGGGCATAACCTGGTATTTAAATAGCCCAAAGCGTGTCCTGAAAGCCGTCTTCCACTCGTCTCCTTCTCTAACTCGAATAAGGTGTTAAGCTCCTCTTAAATCCAACTTCGTGAATATCTGTGCTCCTTTGATCTGGTCCAATAAGACAGAGATAAGGGGAAGAGGATACCTGTTTTTCTTTGTTATGCGATTTATGTCTCTATAATCAATACATGTTCTCAACTCGCCCTGCTCCTTCTTAGGCACAAAAAATAGTGGCGAGGACACTGGAGATTGGGAAGGACGTATAAATCCATTGGCCAGGTACTTGTCGATATATTCCCTCAAATGATGATTCTCTTGTTCTGTTAAGGCATACACCCGACTGCAAGGTAAATTCGCCCCTGGCTCTAGGTCTATCTTGCAGTCGTAAACACGATGAGGCGGCAGTTGTTCAGCTTCCTGTTCGTTGAAAACGTCCTCGAAATCTTGATACTCTGGTGGTATTGATTGCGTATTGATTACGCACACGGAGACTTCGGCCGAACATAAGGCGTGAGCTGGGTTCAATTTACTTGTTTCCTTGAGAGCTCCAAAACAGTTCTCTCTACAATATTCTGAGTTCATTTCGATTGTTCTGTCATTCCAATTAATTGTGGGATTATGCTCCGTGAGCCATGGAAGCCCTAATATAAGTTGAAATTGAGGGGCATCAATTAAATTAAAGTGTATAGCTTCTCTATGTCCATCTTCTCGAATCAGCTCTACCAATTCAGTGTGACTCGTGATAGGCCATGAGGATAGATTGGTACCATCAATCGCTCTAACTGGTTCTCCTCTTGCCTTGGCGATTGCTTGCAGCCCAATTTTTGCCGCGAATTTCAGATCGCAGAAATTTACCTGTGGCTCCTGAGTCCACCATCACCACTACTCCTTTCATTGTTTCTTGACGGAATCGGATTGTCACAGATAGAATCAAATGGGGTGAAGATGACTGTAATGTATTCGCCAACCGATGTTCCTGGGGAGTTGATTTCAGATTCGCATCCACCTGCACAACCCCTTCTACAGGTGGTGCTGCGAGTTTTCCTTCAGTTTAAATGAACCCTTTGGCTTTTTTGGACAGTTTTGCACGAAATGCCCACTAGACCCGCAATACATACATAAGTTGCTGACTCGCCTTTTTTCTTTTTCTTCTTTAGTGAGCGGTCCCCGAATTATTCCTATTTGCATAGGTTCGGATCCTGAGAAACATTCTGTGCCCTTTCCTGTTTCAGTCTTAGCTCTGTCGAAACGTGGGACCGTACTTCTGAATTCTCGTCTTCTCTCTCCTCTTCGCTCTCCCTGCCAGAAATCCAATTCTAGAACCAGATCTATTAGGGCGGAAATTTCAGTTGGACGGTTCGGTATTTGAGCCAAACCATCTTTTAGTTCATCTCGCAGGCCTTGATAGAATATTGCTGTCCTCTTGTTCTCCGGCCAATCAGTTTCCATTAAAAGCTTGTTGAACTGGGCTAGGTAAGCCACCAAGTCTCTATTCCCCTGCTTCAGCTCCAATAGTTCGTTATCTACAGCTTGAGAAATCCTTCTTCGGTCAAAAATTCTCAGAAATTCTTTCTTGAACTCGTCAAAATTCTGCAATAATGGATCATCTCGTGAAACTATCGGCATCGACCATGCCGCAGCATCTCCACTTAAATATGACAAAATGAAGGCTACCTTAGATTGCGCATCAGGAAAGATAGAAGGGCGACACATGAAATGAAGTGAGCATTGGGTAATAAACACCTGCGCCTTTTGTGGGTCCCCACTAAATCTCTCGGGCGCTGCCAACGGTATCACTGGAGATAAGGAATGTATTACTTGTGTTGTTAATTGTTTTGTGTCTCCCATAGATGTGGTGGGACCCTCCCTTCCAGCAAAATACGGTTGTCTTATACTCTGTGCTAATTCTGCCGTCTCTTTCCTAGAATTCACGACCTCCTGTCTTAGGCTTTGATTCTCTTCTTTAACTCCTACCAGTTCCTTTTGTATCGCCTCTAGTACCGACCCTAAGGTCTGTAAATTAATTCCCTCAACCATTTATTTTCTGTTCAGGTGCAAGATTTAGGACGTGGGCACTTCACTCTGTCAGGGCTCACCTTCAGCTTCTTGCTGGTTTCTGTTGTCTTGCACAGGAACAGAAGTCGCTAGCTTCCCAACTCCCACTTCCAACCACTCAGCCCCAAGTAATACTTTGGCGCTAACTGATTAGTGATGGGGAAGTGGGAAAGTGGATAAAATAATAAACTTTAAGAAAAGACTGGTTCTGGACCTTCTGGTTTTCTATCTGGATATCTTCTTCAGCTTTCGCACTGCCTACCGAAGACTCCTAAGGAAAACTAAACACACAACAATTTTATTTTTTCCCTTCCTCTACACTATCCTATCTCTTTTCTACATTTCCCTTAAGATATGCTACCTACCCAAAATCCTGAACTCCGTGCCTCTCTTCCTGACCAACTCTGTTTTCTTCTTTCCTTGTTATGGATGTCTTTTAATTATCTGTAAAACAGTTACTTTTTGATTATAACCTATTTATTCCTTGAGCGTTTATCTAATAACCTTTTTTATATATACAACCTACCAGCAGTTGGTTTACTGGGGCTTTCTCTTAAATCACGCCGTCCTTTCTTTTTCTGTTCTTAAAATTCTATAACTCTTGTCTTCTAGAATATTTCTTCCTGAGTTTTTAACCCTTTTTTCTCTGTTCTCTTTCTCTCCTCATGATTATGCTGTGCTGGAATAACTCTGGTAAGTCTTTCTCCTCACATCTCTTTCCCCTCCTAGTTTACAGTTTTTTAATTGTCTGTGATTCTGCACCACTCTAACTCTCTTCACAAAATCGTTAATGTTCTCTTTTTTCTTTCACAGGACCCAGTATATTTATAAATGCAGTCAACGGTAAGTTTTAATTACTTTCAGCGATATTGCGTCTTTTGGCATTACTTGACATTATTTATATGCCTGAAAACCTTTCCTGTAATTCACTTAGCTTTCAACTTGTTCTCTGTCAGGTGTAGCTGAATCTTCACTCGGAAATGAAGAGACGAGCCGACTCCTATCTCTACTCTGGTAAGTCTTTCACCGCGAACTCCAAGCGTCTTCTTTTTTCTTCAAGTAAGTATCGGTTCTACGACTAAGAGACAGGTCACGAAGGGGTGGCTCTCTGAAAACTTCGTACTCAAGGGTAATACACTTCAAACTGGGAACACTCGCAAAACAGTCTTCTCTGAGGAAAAGTCTTTAGTGAAGTGCGCAATACTTCAGGCGTGCGCGCGTCACATCAGCCTCTCCGGATTTGCAAACAACTAGACCGCAGACCCCAGCGCCTTAGCGGCCATCTTGGAATTGCGGACATGCCACCAACTCGACCATTGATGCCTGTTCAACCCTGTAGCACCACTTGAGTTTAACCCCTTGTGCATCGCTTTGTAACTCGCATTAGGGATCCTGACATATAGTTAGTCCAGCTAACTATAACTCGCGCCCCCGCAATGCACTGCTGATGACGTCACATATTACATCACTGATGACATCACTGAGAGACATCTCAAATGACATCACTGATGACATCACTGATGACATCATTCATTGACTGTGAGTTTCTCTAAAGTTTAAATACGTTCATCCTGTTCCCTTTTTTTGTTTAAAAAAAAAATCACAAAATCGTTGAAAAAAGCACAAAAAAATATAAGAGAAAAAAGACGAAAAAAAAAGTTTGTGTCAGAACTAACTTCTCTGTTTAAAAAAGAGCTATATTTGTATGTTAGTGTGTGAAAGTTTAGATGAATGTATGTGTAGTGCGTAATTGTCTGAACTAATGCATTAGTAGCGTATGATGAATGTATAAGTGCAGAACTATAAGGAAGTGCTGCACCATCACACAGTAAACTCTTTAACTGCAGTGTGCTGTAGTACTTCCGAAGCACAGGGATGCAACATATGTACATAAATATGTTGCAAGTCTATGCTTCTCTCTGCACGGCTGCTTAAACTGCAGCCATGTGGTGACACAGACACCCTTGCACCATGGTTCAAGGATGTCTGTGTCATGTGTAGTTTGTTTTTGTGCAGGAAGACACACCTTCCTGCACAAAAACAATCAGTAAAGGCATTTGTCTCCATCAATGTCTGATGAGCATTGTAGCATGCATTGAAAGATAAAACATGAGGAGAAATGAAAACAATTCTCCTTGTTGTGCTTTGCAACACCAATTGGAGAATGGTGCAGCGTTCACACACATGTAGAGATTTATGATTTATGATAAATCTGGAGATGCGTCTTGTTCTATGAGTATTCTGTGCAATCACGCAAAGCAACACTTATAGAACGCCCTTTCAATGCAAAGTGGTGTTTATGATAAGGTCGTAATTACATGGAGAAGAAAAGGTACACAGGGTGCCTTTTCCTCTCTTTGTAAATATGAAAGAGTGTCTTGCGCTATAACTATGTTACAAAAAGTGACATATTTCTGTTTGGAAAATTGCTTGCGAATGATAGGAGGTAAGCACAGAGTTTTGTCTGCAAAGATGCTGAAAGAAGAATGATTGAAATGTTTGCGCTCCTTCAATAGGTACAATTGGAAATATTATGAACCACTCAAATCTGTTTTTTTGAAGGTCACATGATATCCTATAACAGGGAGATTCCAAAACTACATAAACAGGGTGTTTTGAAAAATGTATTCATAGTTTGTACCTTCTTGCAGATCTGCCCATTCTGCATATTAATACTTAGTTAAACTTACCTTCACAGTATTAGAAATAAAATGGTTTCTACATGCACACACACTGACAATAAGTTTGTAGACAAAAAAAGAGTACTCCATGCACTTTACCAGGAGAAATACATTAGTCTGATTAAAATCAAAATACACAACATACATCCCCTCACAATTAAATAACTCACCTTTCAAGATGTTTTGTAGATTAAGAAGTATGTCAGTCACACACCACATTTTGTTATACAGAATCTCTGCACTGTGCACCTGTCAGCAAAACCAAAGAATGGCAAAGTTTCCCTCTCATTTTGCACACATATACATGTAAACATCAAATCACATTCCTTCCCACATTTATTCAAAAGCTAACACACATTTCTATTCGTTAAACAATTCAACCCTTTCCAAATGACATAAATTTGAACCCTACTCCCAATCTACCTTCTGCCTGTTACCATAGAAACAGTTCATGGAACACTGAACTGAGCACACAGGTCACAAGTTCAGCACACAATGTTGCTAATCAAAACAGCAAGTGTGCTTGACTTTGGAACATATCAGCTTATCATATATAATGTTCTTTTCAATCAGTTTTTGTTAACCAATAAAAATCATGCATTTAAAAAACAGAAACATGCACCCTAGTTTTCAGTGTAGAAAGTTGTCAAACAACAAATCATTTCTTTTCTTTTTTCAAAACTGCATCGTAGCCCCCATTTTAGAAAAATCTTACTTTTCAAACAGCCATTTCATTTACAGAGACCATCTGAGTGCGTCCAGACCTCCCTTCAAGATGCTTAGTGTGGATTGTGGGACACATCTATATTTTCTGGAGCCAAAGGTATGCAGAAAACAAAGGCATTCACAAAGACCTAGGTTTGCCAAATGTAGACATTAAATGGATTGGACAGAGAGGGTTAAAGTGGCACCAATTGATGCCATTGGTAAAATCCTTTACGCATATCCAACTCCCTGACCTCATAATAGTGTACTGTGGTGGCAATGACCTAGGCACTTTGACTGAGGTAGGTCTGGAAATGCTTATGAAGGACACCTTTGCAGAATTGATTTCACTTTTTCCAAAAACTGCCTTTGTGTATTCTAACATATGCCAAAGACAGAAATGGAACTGGTCCAATCATTTTTGTCCACAGATTGAGAAAGCTAGGAAACATGTGAATAAATCTGTTTCTGCTTTTCTCCGAGACTATAGAATGGGGCCCATTTACAATAACAATCTGCGCTTCCATATGCAAGAGATGTATAGGAGAGATGGAGTACACTTTACTGATGAAGGAAACAGAGTCTTCCTCAACAACTTTAGACTCTGTACAGGTACTTACTTATAAGTACCAAAAACTCTCAATGAACACAACAGCTCTTTTTAGAGCCACTCAAGAACAAAGCACTTAAGCTTGATGTTTAACTCCAAAAAATGTCATGTTTTTTTCCCTTGGAGTCGCGCACCCAACGCGTTAGGAACCGCACACCCTACGCGAGAGAAATCGTGCACCCAATGCATTAGGATGCGCGACTCCTAATTTTACCGTAAAAAAAAAATAGCCCCTATCACTAATTTTTATTATCCCCGGGGACCCCATTCCCCGGGGCTTATTAAAACACGTTGGGGACCGTGGAGGGAGCCCCAACGCCCCCACGGTCCCAGCTGGCTTCCCGTGTCCTTTGGGAGCCGGCATTGCTTTTCCACATGGGGAGCTGCTGACATGCAGCTCCCTGTGTGGAAAACCAATATCGTTTGGATTTTGAAAGAGAGAGCAGGATTCCCCGCTCTCTCTTTCAAAATCCAAATAAAGTTTGCTATGGGAGGGCGGGAGACTCCCGCCCTCTCATATCAAACAACAGTGTCCTGGGGGTGGCGGTCCCCAGGGCCCTTGAGGGCTCCAGGAGGGGGGCCACGCAGCCCCCCTCCCTTGATAAATAAAGCCCCAGGGGTGGTGGTCCCCGGGGCTTGGGGGGCCGTTCAGCCCCCCACCCTATTTATTAGACTCGTGCCTTTTGCATAAATGGTGTGAATCCGTTCAGTAGTTCCTGAGAAAATTAGAGTTAAAAGTACATAAATATCTATGGCCGGGGAGGATCCGCGGACCCTACCCGCACCGTGTGCACACCCTCCCCGAACCGAGCGCGCACCATCCCGATCGCGCGCTGAATGCTAATTGGCTGACGAGTGTCTGTATACATTCTAAACCAGGAACTGTTGGCGGCCATTTTCTGCCTCGGTAGAAGCGAGGCTGAAGAAGCAAGGGGAATAAGTGTGTAAAACATATAAAGGGGGCAGAGTGGAAATACTCTGACCCTCAAGAGGTGCTTAGGGGGTCCTAGAAGGACCCCCTGGGGCCCCCTTTTTAAAAAAAAAAAACGGTGACATGCGCGCACGGTGCGCGCATCCTATCGCGTTGGGTGCACGGCAATGTTTTTTGAAAAAAAAAATCATTGGTTATATGACTACTTTCTACACTGAAAAGTAGGGTGTATATTTCTGTTTTTTAAAGGTATGATTCTTATTGGTTAACAAAAACTGATTGTAAGGAACATTATATATGATAAGCTGATATGTTGAAAAGTCAAGCACACTTCCTGTCTTGTTTAGCAACATTGTGTGCTGAACTTGTGACCTGTGTGCTCAGTGCAGTGTTTCATGACCTGTTTCAATGGTAAGAAGCAGAAGGCAGATTGGGGGAAGGGTTGAAATGTATTTCAGTTGGAAAGGGTTGAAATGTTTAACCAATAGAAATGTGTGTTTGCTTTTGAGTTTATGTGTGAAGGATTGTGATTTGATGTTTACATGTATATTTACATGTATATGTGTGGAAAATGAAAGGGAAACTTTTCCATACTTTGTTTTTGCTGAGAGGTGCACAGTGCAGAGATTCTGTAAAAGAAAATCTGGTGTGTGACTGATATACTTATAAATCTACAAAACAACTTGAAAGGTGAGGTATTTAATTGTGAGGGGATGTATGTAGACTATTTTGAATTTAATCAGACTAATGTATTTCTCCTGCTAAAGTGTAGGGAGTACTTTTTTTCTCTACAATCTTATTGACAGTGTGGGTGCATGTAGAAACCATTCTGTGACAAGCATTTGTGTTTTTCATGTGTTTGCAGACAGATAACTGTGCTGTTTTTATATTTTGGTAGAATTAGAAACCCGTCATTGTTTATGAATTTTTGAAATGAGTTATGTTATGTTTCTATACTAAAATGTAGTACTTCTTCTAGATGAAGAAATGTGTTTTCGTATAGTGCAAGGGATAGTGTTGTTTGTCTAGAATCACACAGTGAGTATGTGTGCATTTGGGAACCACTGTGAGAGAAGCATTTGGTAACATCATGTATTTGCTGACAGATAACTGTTTTAAAACCTGTCTTGTTGTCAAGTTTTAGTAGCATTAGAAAGCAGTTTTTGCTTATGCTTTGATTAAATGAGTCAGGCTTTGACACAAAAGTGCAGTCCTGAAATATGTAGATTGTGTGCAGTTCCCTTATCACTTGCACTGTAGTGAATGAGTTTTGGTAAAATCCTAGGGATAGTGGTGCTTGTCTAGAATCACACTGTGAGTTAGTGTGTATTTAGGAACCACTGTGAGAGAAGCATTTGGTAACATCGTGTATTTTCTGACCGATAACTTTTTTTTTTTTTTATATCCTCATCTCACCAATAAGCATTAACAGAGAAGGCCGTCATTCTGATCTATACACCCTGCGGCCACTGTTTGCGCTTAGGTCTGACCAGACCAGCCCCTTTGATGTAGGCTTGGTGTAATCATAGGACAAAGAGGGGGGTGCAGGGAGGGGGGAGCGGAGGCACCAAGCGCCGTTTATATCAGTCTCAAGTTCAAGCCCCAGGACAATAGGGGTTGCCAGATGTTCATCTCACTTTCCCTGCCTCTTCCCTGATCCAATCGGGCCATAGCAAATGCAGCCTTATACCAGTCCTCACCCCTAGGAGGATCCTGATCTTTCCAATTCACACATATCTCACGTCGAGCTAATAATACTAGGTTTATCAGCAGACCCCGCTGTGACTGCGATAGGTTGTTCTCGGGTGTTCCAACACCTCCGAAGATTATCAAAGAGATATTTATCCTGATGCTAAAGTTAAAAATATCACAGAGGGCATCACCCACTTCTCTCCAATATCTTCTCAGGACAGGGCACTCAAAGAAGATATGTATGTCATTGGCACTCGGGGCATTGCATCTTGGACACTTGGGGGATGATGAAGGAGCAAACCTGGCAATTTTAGCAGGTGTATAATAGAGTCTATTTACCACATAAAAGTGATTCTTTTTTAAACTAGCCGGTTTAACATATTTATACAGAAGTTTCATAGAGGGTTCAAAGAGGTCTACCGCAATCTCCTCAAGGGAGGACTGGTTCTAAACTGCATGTTGTGGAGGCAGTTCTTTATCATCAGCATCCATAAGTTTTCCATACCAAAGGGAAATTTCTTTTTTTTTTGCTGTTGGGATTCTGCAGGAGATGTTCTGTTTCCCAGTCACCACTTATATCCCCTTTTTCCGCGTTGAACCAAGAAATCAGCTGCATATATTTAAACCTAGGGGCTTCTATTTCAATCTTGCGGACGCTACCTGTGACTCTTGCCTGTGACATTGTCCCCAGGAACCAGCAGTGCTTTCTCCCTCTGACCACTCCCGTCCCCCACCACTACCACCAACTGCAGCCGCGGAGTGGGGTCGGGACCACACTTCCCAGCAAGCATTGCGGTAGGGGAGCCGTTGACACCGCTTTCGCGCCAGGAGGCGCACAAAAGATCGCCGCAACCCCGGCAGAGCGGGCTTCTATTTCAATCTTGCGGACGCTACCTGTGACTCTTGCCTGTGACCTTGTCCCCAGGAACCAGCAGTGCTTTCTTCCTCCATCCACTCCCGTCCCCCGACGCCGCTACCACTTACTGCGGCCGCGGAGTGGGGTCGGGACCACACTTCTCAGCAAGCATTGCGGTAAGGGAGCCGCTGACGCCGCTTTCGCGCCAGGAGGCGCACAAAAGATCGCCGCAACCCCTGCGTTGCGGGACTGCGCGCGGGCAGCGCCGGGCTAAGCCCGGGCAAAGGGCGGGCCGTCTACGGCCATCCAAGGCCAGAAGAGGCTGGGCTGGGCCATACCCCTGAGGTCCTCTTAACGACGGTAAGATCGTCCAGACTTTAGTATTTGAGTTCGACTATGACACTCACTCCTGGAAACGAGGGGAGGCGCCAACTTACTCCGGCTGCTGCAGGGGGAAGACTTACAGGCACTCTCGAGGATTTCTTCCTGAGAGCAGCCGATGTCGTGGGCAGGGAGATTGCTTTGACTGAAAAGCGTCTGTCACTGGAACTTTTGAACGTCAGACGCTCCTCTTTAGGTGACTTAATCAAAGCCGTGTCTCCGGCTAAGGCGGACTCGAGTATACCACTCCCTTGTAGCCCTATCGATGTGGAAAAACATGATTTACTGAGCAATTATTTGTTAGGGGAGGAAGTCGTGTCTAATACGATTAACCTATCCTGTAGTCTTGATTCGTCTGAGGGTTTTTACCCGATTGAGGCCAGGAAAGGCTTACAGCCTGCTGATTCCGCTGATTTTGATGCCACTCTTGAAGTGGCTCCACCATGTGCTAACATAAAAGGCAAAAGGAAGAGGGGCGGGGGTGGTCAACCTGGTAGGAAACCAAAAATACTAAAGTTGTCTGGTACCCAGAATGTATTGTTCCCTAAGAAATCCATCAAGATATCTAAGAGGAACACTAAAGCCTTGATTGACCCGGGATCTCAGTCTGTAGATATACGTAATAGAGCCTTATCCAATGGGAAGGATGAGGAAACAGTGATGTAATTATCAAACTTGACTCACTTATTGCGATCCTTTACCCTACCCATAATCGAGAGATTGAGAATCATCAACGGGAAGCTAGACGCCCTGGGTGAACTAGTCAATGATAACACATGCAGGCTTGACACCATAGCACTACCCAAGTTGGCCAACAGCACTGGGACAGTGTCCAGTAACAACTCAGATCCCCAAGGTGTAGTCACCTCTGTTGATGCAGCCCCTCCTGGTGATAATCGTATTACTACTACTATTCCTCAGAAATCTCTCGCAACTAAACCTGTTGTAACTACTCCACTTACTATTTCATCCCCACAAATTAATGTGAACTCCAAGGGGGAGACAGTGCCAGTTGGCCAGGATGAGCGGGTCTCTTTACCAGTTATTAATCTTCCGCCAGCGTGTTCACCCCTAGTAGTAGTGCTTGCGAATGTCCCTGTATTGAATAAGGACGCAAGAGAGGATTTTGGTCACTTAAAAAATAAGGCGCTCCACTGGATCACAAAGAACTCATCGGTGGGGAATAATATCTGGCAAGATATTATAATGGTACGCAGAGTGTCCTGGTTTGGTAAAACTAGGAAGAATAGAGCTGGGGATTGATCATAATTAATTTTAACAGACCGGATCCAGTTAGACGTATTATCGACGAGTCCAAATTTAATGCTAAGCCCCAGATGACGGGCATTGAGATTCTCCCACTTGATTACTTTTACAGGGAGATGAATAGACCAAACCCAAGTAGGGTTACTGAGTATGGGGGTAGGAAGAGTTATAGCATCCCATCAAGCCTGGGCTGGGAATACCCTAGAAAGTTTTTCCCTAACCGGACGTGGAGAGGGTTTGACGGGCAACACCAAAGTTTTGTTGGGGCCAATCGCTTCTCAGTTTTGAGCGGACTAGAAGGAGTCGATTGACGTCCAACTACCGAGGTTGTTGTCACTTCTGACATGAAGGAAAACTTAGTGGTAGCCAGTGAAGGTGATAAACTGAAGCCAACACATATGCCTGATCAACCTGGGATCGATATAAAGAAAGAGACTAGGATTGCTTTTTGGAATGTAGCAGGTCTCCGTTCCAAGATAAGCAATCCCATATGGATCGATTTTGTCAAGGACATAGATATATTATGCTTGCAAGAGACCTGGTCTCTTGACGCCATCCATATTACTGGGTTTAAAACTTATCATCAACCAGCTAGTTCCTCTCATTTCGGGAGGTGTAAAGGCGGACTGACCATCTATATATCTAATTTGATGGAGATATTATCACTGAAGATGGTGGGCTCATGTAGTCACTACCAAACTATTTTAATTCAGGTGTCCCCCAAGGTGGAGATTAATATTATCAATATGTACAATAGTATAGAGAAGGAGCTAGTAAATGACATGATTAATGCCCTCATTAAGGAATTAGGGGTCCTAGTAGACAAATCAGTAAGGGATTCAATTATTATTTGGGGAGGGGATTTCAACCACTACCTTTGTAAACAGTACCAGACTGGTTGTGGTGATCAGGAAAATTACAAATCTGAAAATCAACCCCATTTTGCCCACAACAGTGGGGGCGATTCATTTAACGATATGATGGCCTCATTTGATCTGGGCTTTGTCAATCTGCTTTGCAGGCCCCCGGTGGAGTTTAGTTCAACATATGTGGGGAGAGGGTTTAGTACATTGATAGATTTTATTACCATCACCAATTCTCATTCATGCTGGTTAACTGATTTTGTTACACACACAATTGGGGTGAGCGACCATCTCCCACTTAGCTTCTGTATTCCGCTTCCTTGCAAAAATGATCGTACTCTGGCTGAGAAGCTGGCCTGGACCAATAATTGTACCCTAAGCAGTTTGAATGGGTATGCTCTTAGATGGTCACAGAGCAACCCAGAGTTTACTAATAGCAATATTATTAAACAGGCGTTAACTTTTATTAATATATGCCTTCAGGATGAGGTACCACAAATAGACGTTTTGGACTCTTTTGCCAATATCACTAAGATCATTAAAGAGAACCTACAACGCCCAATGAAAGTTGGGAAATTAAGAAGGAAAGGGTGGTTTGACTCATCTTGTACTAAGGCACACACACACTTAAAGAACGCCTTAAGAAAAAATCCAAGAAATCAAACTGAAATTAGGCAATTTAGGCATGAGTATAATCAGGCCAGAAAGTCACGTAAACGTAAAATTAAGATTGATGCATGGAATAGTCTATATAACGCGTCTTTGAAAAATGATTGCTCAGCCTTCTGGTTAGCTGTTAAGGCTCCATTCTTTAACCTAGGGGATATGGCTAGAATGGAAGTGGCTATTTCAGAAGATTCATGGATAGACTTCTTTGCCGAGGTCTACAACTCAGGTGGGGAAGACAAATTGGTAGAGCTGGGGAATGGTGATATCCAGGGCCAAATGGAGGGTAACTTCGTCCCGATCAAGCTAGCTGTTACAGTAACTGAAATTTCAGATGCAATCACTCAGAGCAAGGGCAACAAAGCGCCAGGCGCAGATGGTGTCCCTATAGACCTATTTAAAAATCAGCCTGAGCTCTGGTCGCCTCTATTTACTCGTGTGTTGGATGCTAGTTGCGTGTTGGGCTTTATCGACACCTGGGCAGACTCTATAATTATACCTATATTTAAAAAAGGAGACCGGGAAAAACCCTCATGTTACCGTCCTATATCCCTACTGGACTCATTTATGAAAGTTACAGGGCGAGTTATTTTGAATCGATTACAACTATGGGCTGCAGAGGCTAACATCTTATCCCCGGTACAATATGGCTTTCGTGAGGGCCGTGGCACCTTGGAACAGGTCCTTAATTTTACACTACTTTCAGGTAAATACACCCAGGCTAAAGAAGGCAAACTTTTTGTAGTGTTTGTCGATCTAAGCGCTGCCTTTGATTGTGTCATTCATAATCGATTGTGGCAGATCCTGAGGGTCATGAAGGTGGATGAAGTGCTCATCTCCTTTTTAAGACAATTGTACGTTGGGGCCAGGGCGAAAGTCAGATATGGTACCAAAGGTGAATGCACCAAGCCTTTTTATGTAAAGCGGGGAGTAAGGCAAGGGTGCATACTCGCCCCATTTTTATTTAATTTGTACATCAACGACTTAGAAAAAGAGTTAGTTGCTGTGGTACGCGATTCTCCACAGGTTAATCAGCAACAAATCGCGTCCCTTTTATATGCAGACGACGCGGTGATCATGTCTCGGACTCAAAGAGGTCTTCGAACTGCCCTGGATACCTACTTAAATTTTATGAACAACAGGGGGTTAAAACTTAATGTATCTAAAACATTTGTAATGTCCTGTGGTAGATCTAAGAAAAAAGAGTGTTGTTTGTATGCAGGGAAGGAGAAACTTGCTTCAACTAAAATTTTCTCCTACCTGGGTATAGTCCTCAAAGAATCAGGGTCCTGGGGGCCAGCCATTAGAAATAGGACTTTGATATTTAAGAGAGCTACTGCTGCACTTATGTCTTTTTCGAAAAAGCTGGGTAAGAGACCACCAGCGATTTTGTTAAAAATCTATCAGGCAAAGAGTATTAGCACAGCCATATACGGGGCAGGTATTTGGGGGATATAATTCTTCCTCATTATAAAAGGTAGAGAACGCATTCCTTAGATTTATCTTGGCAACCCCAGCTAGCTCCCCTGTTTTTAATTGTCATGCAGAGTTGGGAGTGCGCTATGTGAGCGATCTGATTAGTATACAACCAGTATTGCTCTGGTATAGAGTATGGACTTCGCCGGACCTATTGTTAAATAGAAACATTATCAAGGACTGTATGGGGCTGGATAGGGTCTCCAGGATACCATGGTTGAAGTATATATGTAATTTCACTAGGGATCTTGGAAGACCTGAGTTTTACCACCAACCTGAGTCAATGTGCAGGATCACTGGCAAGGACTTGAAGGAGTTGTGTTGGTATCATGTAGAATCTCTTAGACTAGGAGTAGAACTAAATAAAAAACTTGTACAGCAACATCAACTTACACTAGTTTCTTATACTATCCAGCCTTATTTGAATTGGTGTCTGGAGGGATTTGACCGTTATTTATTAACAAGATTTAGGTTTGACGTTTTTTTTCGCTTAGTTACTTTTCCCATAGTAAATGACTGGGGTAGAAATCTTTCCAAATGCCCGTGTGATAATTTGTCTACCCAATCAACTCTGCATGTAATTTGTTTTTGTAAATTTTATTCGTTGGAAAGATTAAGATGGATTAAGCCACTCTTAAAAAAATACGGTTCATGGAGACAATGTCGCCCAGCTTTACTGTTTTTAGTTTCTTTAAATGATGAATATTGTGTGTTATCAATGCTGGGCTTTTTAAAAAGTATTTTAAGGGAAAGGAAAAGTTTAATCAATTTTTTTTTTAAAAACCCTTGTTTGTATTTTCAATTTTTTTTATTTTTTTATTGTGGAATACTTTTCATTGTCATGAACCTGTTGCTTTTATGACTTCATGAATTTTGAACTCGAATAAAGTACATTATTATTATTATTATTATTATTAGAGAAATCACTTCCAACCCGGGACCTTTATACCTCCCAGGGATAGACCCCTTCCTCTGAAATCAGATGTGACCAGATTGTGATACCTGCACTTTTAATAGGAACTGCAAGGCTATCCTTCAAGCAGATCGGAGTTCCCGGAGAATCCCAGATAGGGGAAAAATCGGAATAATACCCAATCCCCCATCTGCGTCTCACCTTAACCCAAACCTCCAAGGCAGCCCTTAGTACCTTCAGGCGTACTCGCTTAAAAAACCTTGGCACCCCAAATTTATACAAAAAGCTCTCCTCTCCACACCCACCCTCTGTCCTGACCATTTCACCCAATAATCTCCCCCAAGATGATTCCCCCGGCTTAACAAGTAGCATCCTAATATTTTTTAACTGGAAAGCTACAGAATACCACCTAATGTCGGGGAGGGCCAACCCCCCCCTAACAAGCCTGCGTCTTAGCTTTTTCCAGGTCAGTCTAGCACCCTTATTGGCCCAGATAAATCTTCCGATTTTGCTTTGAATCCTATCAATACCTTTGCTAGGGAAGGACAGAGGGATAGTATTAAAGAGATATGTCAATTTGGGCAAGATAACCATCTTCACCAGGTTGACCCTACCATATATTGTCAGTGGGAGATTTCTCCACCTGGCAAAAATACGGTCTATCTCACTACAAATCCTAGTAAGATTAATCTGTGGAATCTTGTCCAAATTTTTCACAATGGTGACACCTAGATATTTTAGTTCTTCACTTGTCTGTCCCTCCCAACCATCAATGTTCCAACCCATTACCTCTGTTTTAGAGGTATTAACAAGATAGCCTGTTAATGTGCCGAATTCAGCTAACAGTGCTTCAATTCTTGGTATAGTCTCTTCTGGGTTATCTGTGTATAACAGCAGATCATCGGCGTAAAGGGCCAGCTTGCTACTGTATTGTAATGATTTAAAGGGGGTAATTGAGTTATCCAGTCTTATAGCTTGCGCCAGTGGCTCGATGTAAATATCAAACAGCAGGGGTGAAATGGGACAACCTTGTCTTGTTCCTCTTTGGATGTTAAAACTCGTTGTCAACAAGCCATTCAGCAAGATCTTTGCCGAGGCACCCTGATAGCAATTTATCACGGTCTGAACAAAGATTGGTCCAAAGCCCATCTGCCTAAGAACTTCCCACAAATACGTCCAGCCAACTCTGTCAAAAGCCTTGGCCGCGTCCAAGGCGACTACGGCCAAGGGATCCGACCTAGCCACTGCCAAATCTATATTGCCTATTAATTGCTGTGTCTGCTCCTCGATATACCTTCCAGGTACAAACCCCTTTTGATCAGCATTAATTAGGCTAGGAACAAACTTAGCCAGTCTCCCTGCCAGAATACCCATAAAGATTTTATAGTCGGTATTCAGCAGGGATATCGGTCGATACGAATCTGCTTTTAGGGGGTCCTTCCCTGGTTTTACAATAGTAGCTTCCTTCCAGGTCCCTGGAACCCTTTCTGTTGTGCTATATACTGAATTAAATAACTCATGTAATACGGGGACCAGCTCATCTGACAGCATCTTATAAACCTCGCTTGGAAGCGCGTCTGTGCCCGCAGCCTTATTGTTCTTACATTCATTAATTTGTACTTTGATATCTTCCTCAGTAATTGGAGAATCTAAAATCCTACTGCTATCTACAGTCAACCCAGGCAAAGATTTACTTTTCAGCCAGGCTTGCAGGTGTTCAGGGCTAGGGGCCATTTCCTTCTTATAGAGCTCGGAGAATAGGGAAAGAAGACAAGCCTGTATATCCTCTATGTTACTTGACTTCTTTCCATCCTTATTTATAATTAATTCATTGATACAATTTTGTGAGCGTTCTACTCTAGCTTTCCAAGCCAATAGTGCTCCTGCCTATTCGCCGTACTCAAAATTCTGCATGTTTTTACTCATCCATTGGGCTCTACACTTTTGATCCAGCCTTCCTCTATACTCCTGCCGAGCACTCTCGAGATCCCTCAAAACTTGTACCAGCCTACCAGGGTTCTCTTGATTGATCAGATCTCTCTCCTGCTCTAACTGTCGGATTCTCCCCTCAATATCCTGCATCTCCCGTGCATCCACCCTATTCCTAAAACAGATACGGCTATGCAACATTCCCCTCAAATAGGCCTTAAAGGCGTCCCACACGAAATTTATAGAGGTCGAACCAATATTCATGGAAAAATAATCCAATGTAGCTGCTTTAATGTCCCTCTCTATCGAGGGGTCAGCCAACATCGATCTTTTCAATGTCCACCTATATTGTAAATTATGACTTTTCCGAGAATAGGAAAACAGAATGGGGGCATGATCCGATAGATTACTGGACATGACTGTTATATCCGTCAGATTATCTATACTGGGCCTATCGATTAAAACATAGTCTATTCTTGAGGAATGACCGTGTTTCTTGCTATAAAATGTAAATCCATGCGTGTCCCCTTTTTTTGCCCTCCAGGCATCAACTAATCCTAGGTCACACAGCATGTTTTTCATAGCTCTACGGACACGTGTGGCCCCTATATAGTACCTCTGATCAGACCTATCTTTCTGAGGGTCAAATAGTACATTAAAGTCTCCTCTGATTATTAATGGGGTGACAATTTCCATTAACTTAGATTGTAGTCTACAAATATAAGTTGAGTCGTCCATATTAGGACCATAAAACGAGGCACAAGTCACCTCTTGCCCTCCAAAATCTAACATGGCCACTATCCACCTCCCAGAGTTGTCAGACTGGACTGATTTTATAGTACACCCTGCCCCCCGTTTTATCAATATTGCCACTCCCTTACTATGAATTGTCTGTTCAGAAGAACAGAAATATTTCACCCAGGGGCACTTTGAAAATATACTACAGGATTCTACATAGCTTAAATGAGTCTCCTGAATAAGGCAGATCTGTGCAGGAGAAAGTTCCAAATATTTCAATACCAATCTTTGTCTACGAGAGCACCTTAGACCATTAACATTCCATGAGATAAATTTTACCTCATTAATCATCCCATTTATACCTGCCATTCGAATCCATTCCCCAAGGATGACGGTCTAATATTAACAAGCGAATGAGGATATATGTATTTTTTATTTTAACCCACTGCTCCCCACCCCGTGCTCCCCCCTCTTTCCTACCACCCACCCAGTGAACCCCTCACCCCATGGGAAACCCTCCCTGCTAATAGGTGAGCCTATTTGGCCTCAGCCCGCTCAGACACTTAAGAAAAAAACCCAAAATGAGTGAAGCTTACTTAAAAATCAAAACTGTACTCTCGCTGATACGAATCCCTCCCTAAACCCCCCCCTGTACACCTCCCCCGTTCTTGATCTTAATAATAAAGGCATCCACCTCTTCCACTGTACGATATTGGAACATGTGGTTATTCCACATTACTCGCAGTACCGCAGGAAATCTCAATTGAGCCTTGGCCCCCAGACTATTCAGTTCTTCCAATCTCCTCCCCAATTCCCACTGCCTTGTTGCCGTGATGTGGGATATGTCTGATCTTATTAAGAAGGAGAAAGGAGTTGAGGAAGCCTTAGAAGTTAACGATCCCTCTCTGAGAGCAAAAGACAGAGTTTCCTCTTTCACAGTATATGTCAAAAAATTGACCAGAATTTTCCTGGGCTTCTGCTTAGCCAAGTGCCTCTTGAATGGATCACGATGTACACGCTGTATATCCTTCACAAGGTCAACATTGGGGGAGTTCTTCAAAACTGTCTCTTTCAATAAGGAAATTACAAACCCCTTTATGTCAGTACCTTCCAATGCTTCTGGAATATTAATAAGCCTCAGGTTGTTCTTCCTTGAGTGATTCTCCAGGCGATCAATGTCATCTCTCATCTCTTTATTCTGGGCTACTAACTTTGTCATGTCTGCCATAGTGCTATTAAGAGCCTCTTTGATTTTAGGTACCTCAGACTCTAATACTCCAGTTCTTAGAGAGACATCCTCTAGTTTTTGGGCTAAGTCCACACAGGATGATTGTATCGCCGCCTGATTGGCCTCTGAAACAGTGAATCTATTTGCCATCTCCGAGAATCTACTGGCCATTTCACATGGATGATGTCATCAGTGATGTCATTTGAGATGTCATCAGTGATGTCACTGACCATGTCATAAGTGATGTAATATGTGACGTCATCAGCAGTGCATTGCGGGGGCGCAAGTTATAGTTAGCTGAACTAACTATAACAGGGGATTTTCTAGGGTTTTGTACGAGGGAAATGTCCAGCTAACTATAACACCCCTGAAACCTTTGGTTTTTTCAGTGAATTTCTAAGGCTTTTTAAATGCCAATTCCTAACTATAACGCCCCTGAAACCTTTGGTTTTTTCAGTGAATATATATATATATATATATATATATATATATATATGTGTTCCAAAGAGTGTCCTGTGCACGAAGACGCACTCCACTGCAGGTAATTCTTTGGAATTAATAATACAGTGGAACTGGCAAATTTAATCTTGAATTGCTTTGGCCTTACGCGTTTCGGAGCCCCCTGGCCCCTTAATCATAGTCAGCTGATAACAAACAAAATTCACTTTCAAAGCACACTTTTATTTGCAATTTACGCCCTCTGGTGGGTTAAGCAAATGCATTTTAATAAATTCAAAAGGATTCTGGTATCCGTAGTTTTGCTTTGAAACAGTCAAATCCTTTGGTGGATAATTTCGAAGTTACAGTAATCTATAAACATTTTTCCAGCCCTCCAGTGGACCTCAGGACAGAACTTGCACAGTTTAGTTAAAAGCACACTGCAGTCTCGCATATATATATATATATATATATATATATATATTCACTGAAAAAACCATAGGTTTCAGGCACGTTATAGTTAGGAATTAGCATTTAAAAAACCTTAGAAATTCACTGAAAAAACCCTAGGTTTCAGGGGCGTTATAGTTAGCTGGACTTTTCACTCGTACAAAACCATTGAAATTCCCCCATTATAGTTAGTTCAGCTAACTATAAATTGCGCGCCCGCAATGCACTGCTGATGACGTCACATATTACATCACTCATGACATGGTCAGTGACATCACTCATGACATCACTGATGACATCTCAAATGACATCACTGATGACATCATCCAGTGAATGTGTGTTTTTCTGAAAATTACATTTGTTTTATATATGTATATCTCAAGGTCGATGGAAGAATAAATGGGTATATAAGTGTCTAAATGGATGATTTGTTTTTGAAAAATTGATTGTATAACTGACTGATTAAGTGTATCTTAGTGAATACATGGCTTAGTGAGTAATGTTTAAATATGTAAATATCAGTATCAGTCTCTCACTTTGTGTATAAGTGGCTGCATGGGTTGGTGAGTAGCTACATGAGTGTCTATATAGGTTATTAGTTGTTTTTTTGAGTATCAGTATGAGTGTCTGAGTGTCTGTATGGTTTGGTGGGGGGTATTACGTAGTGCATAGGTGCATGAATGAGAGACTCACTGTTTGTATGTGTTGAAGACAGCATGTGTGCAGGACTGTATGGGTGGATGAGTGTGTGCATGGGTGTGTTAGTGAATGAATGACTGTCTCAATAGTGTCTTTATGAGTAACTACATATGTTTTAAACTAGTATATGTGACTTTTGGTGTATATAGGTGAGTATATGTGAGAGTGAGAGATTGAAAGAGTTCCTGTATGAATAAGTATGTGTTTCTATAAGTGATTGTTTAAAAGACTAAGTATGTGTAAGTTTCTGTAGAAGTAAGTGTGGTGGTGTGTGTATAACTGTATATGCAAGTAAATGGATGTTTGATTCTTTATTAGCATGAGTGACTATGTGTGTGAGTAACTCTATGGATGAGTGACGTTGTGTAACAGGATATATAGGTGTATGAGTACATATGATGAGTGAGTACATGAATGAGTGACTGTATAGGACTGTTGGTGAATGAGTGGATGTGTATGTGGATCTTAGAATTACTGAATAGGTTGTTGTAACTGATATTGGTATGTCCATTGTTTTGAAAATTTTAGTTTCTATTTTTGAATGTGTGTATCAAAGGTTATATTAGGGGGAGAGGAGATTTGCCACTCTATCACAAGGATGATGTCATCAATGTCATTTGAGATGTCATCAGTGATGTCATGAGTGATGTCACTGACCATGTCATGAGTGATGTAGTATGTGACGTCCTCAGCAGTGCAATGCGGGGGCACGAGTTATAGTTAGCTGAACTAACTATAACAGGGAATTTCTAAAGTTTTGTACGAGTGAAATGTCCAACTAACTATAACTTTCCCTAAAACCTATGGTTTTTTCAGTGAATTTCAAAGGTTTTTTAAATGCTAGCTTCTAACTATGCCTACAGAGGTAGGACATGTGAAGAAAGAAGAAAAAACGCACAGAAAGAAGCAGAAGAAATGCAGAAATAGGCAACAGAAGTCCACAAAGATGAAGAAAATTGAAGGAAGAATCAAGACGTGCAGAAAGAACCAACAGAAGAGCAGAAAGAGGCCTTGTTGCAAAATCATCCTGTGCCCACAACTTTTTCAGATGGGTACTGGTGGTAACTGACTCTGACTAACCAGGCCTAGAGCCAGTGCTATGCTAAAAGACACTTAGAAAACAGTGAAAACAACTACATACGCTAGGGAGCGCTATGGGTTGGGGTACCCCTGTGATTAGCATGACCTCCTCTGAAAGGCCCTAGTACATAATAGGGCAGGGGGATTAAAACTATCTCTCAAAACGCACCATGGGGTACGTTTGCACAATGGTGAAGGGGGGCCTGAGGTGATATGTGTGCAAACATGCCTTGTGGCGCATTTTAAGTTGGGGGAAAAAGCCCCCTTGAATCCTGAGGGTCCCTGGCGTAAAACTAGCCCACCAGGTACCTCCAGTAAGCCTAATCACAGGGGGACTCCACTTTATATGTGGAGAAGGGAACAAGAGGCATGGGGTTCTAGGAGCTAGCAGCCTCCACTACTGAATGTATACCACAAAGAGCTGCTCCTAGTGTGATGACCCAAATGCGGTTACAAGAACATCGTGAGTGTGGGCTTCTCACAAAAAGTAGCGGACTGGTCTCACACACCACCTGGTGTCATGCTTCATCATCGGCCAGTCCTCGCCCTCTAAAACCTTCGTTTGATAGAGGGCGGGCATACACCTGACGACAGGGATGCACTTCTAAATAACTAAGTGGGGGCCCGTGATATTGTGAGTGAAATTAAAAATCATTATGGTTATCAGAAAAGCTATTTTAATGTGACTGATAACTATATGATATTAAAAGCGTTGGACGGTGAATGGGGTGGTTAGTGTCCCCTAACCGTCTCGTGGGTGGTCAACATGTTTCTGCTGTGTCGGCCCAATTGAGTCCAAGGCATTCATCAGGACCTAAGTATACAGGGGGCTCCGTTCTTACCAACTGGTGGCAAGAAACTACCACTGCGCGGGTTTGGTGAAGGCCACTCTCCACTTCCTAAATGGCTTCCAAAGGTAAGGCCTGATGACATCACTGATGACATGATCCATGTGATAAATTGATGCATCATCTCACACCCTAATATAACCTTTGATACACCCACTCTAAATTACAGACTGCCATTCTCAAAACCATAGACACTCCAACACCAATAACTACATACCCACTCACTGATTCTTAGGTTTACACACACATCCACTCACTCACCCGTACAGTCATTCATGCTTATGGTCACTCGGCACAGGACTATCATATGCACACATACACCTTTATAGAATCTCACACACCACCACTCATCCATACAGGTACTCACACACCTAGTAAGTCATGCAAATAATTAATCACACTGCCATTTACTTACCTATACAGTTATACACACACCTGCTCACTTACTCATACAAATACTAGCACATACTTACGCTCTTACACAATCACTGATACAAGCACAGACTCATCCATACAGCCACTCTCACAATCACACACTCACTTATAGCCATTTATATACTCAAACACAAATATATACTGCCTTTCACATATGTAGTTACTAACACATATACAACTGAGATATGCATTCACTCACTAACACACCCATACACACACTCACCCACCCATACAGTCCATCACAGTTGCACTCTTGAAACCATGCACCCAGTGAATCACACATCTATGTACAGAGTCACACACACTCCACCCACACAACCACTCAGGCTCCCATACAGATACTCAGACAACCAATCAATAACCTATATAGACACTCATGTAGCTATTCGCAAACCCATGCAGCCGCTTACACACCAACAGACAGATGGATACAGACATTCACACAGTTTACTCACTAACCCATGCATTCAGTAAGATATGTTTAATCACTCACTTATAGAGTCAGTCACGCACCTACTAAATCATCCATTCAGACACTTATACACCCACTCATTCCTCAATAAGCCTTTCACTATATATATTAAACATATTTAAACTTTACAGAAACCCACAGTCACTGGGTGATGTCATCAGTGATTTCATCAGTGATGTCATTTGATATGTCATCAGTGATGTCATCAGTGATGTCACTGACCATGTCATGAGTGATGTAATATGTGACGTCATCAGCAGTGCATTGTGGGGGCGCGAGCTATAGTTAGCTGAACTAACTTTAATGGGGGAATTTCTATGGTTTTGTACGAGTGAAATGTCCAACTAGCTATAACTTTCCCCAAAACCTAGGTTTTTTTAATCAGTGAAATATATATATATATATATATATATATATATATATATATATATATATATATATATATATATATATATATATATATATATTACCTACTGGCGGTTGCCAGTAGGTAGTTATAGTTAGGACCTAGTTACCACAGTAAAATGGCAACATTCTATTCCCAATAACTTTGGCGCCAATGGACGAATCTTCGTGAAATTTTCAAAGCTAATTCTTTGTTGAGATCAGCTCCTATGTTGAAAGTTTGGGGTTGATTTGTGAAGGGGGGCTGAGAAAAAAGGGGGTCCCAAAACGTGTTTTTTCAATGTTAATTTCCATAGGAAACTTTAGACACGGCTACAGGTCGAACGGGTGAACGGAATTACCCCAAATTTGGCAGGGAGAAGGGTCTTGGTCTAGAAAAAACGCTTTTGTTTATTTGGTGTAAATCTGTTCAGTAGTTTTCGAGAAATATCAAAATTTACAGATATCGATATTTGGGAATTCTGCCATCTGATTGGCTGAGGCGTTACGAGCACGAGCTTGTTGCTGATTGGGTGCGAGCGGTTGCAACTAGGAAGTATTGGCTGCAATTTTGTGATTCCGTTGGAGCAAGTAAGGTGAAAAAAGGGGGAAAAAGGGGCAAATTGGAGGGTAGCAGCACTGTAACCTCTGTGGGTTGTTTAGGATGGGCTATAGAGGGAATGCAAAGCGAAGTATTTACCCCTACCGGTGTGTAAGTGGTTGGCTACGAAAATTAAGTGAGGTATTGGGTAGAGTCTGATGCGGGTAAGGTGAGCTGGTGCGGGACTCGGGGATTAAAGCGTGAGCCCAAATTGTGTGTTTTATGCTGTGAAGTCATGTGCCTTGGCCGCTGCACTACAGTTGTGGAAGTAGTGTCCAGATGTGTTTATAACTACTAGGATGAACTACTGACCCGTACTGGTATGAAAGTCCTGGGGTACGGAATATATGTGAGGTATTGTCTAGAGTCTCATGTTGCTAAGCTGAGCTGCTGCCGGAGTCGGGGATTAATGAGTGAGCCCAAACTGTGTGTCATATGCTGTGAAGTCATGTGCTCTGGCTGCTGTGCCACATCTGTGCAAGTAGTGTCAGCATGTAGTTATAGGTACTTGGATGAACTTTTGTTTAGAACATTGTAGCTTTTGTATGGTGCTTAGGTGGTGTTGTATAGGGAGTGCGAAGGTAAATCAATATGGTATTTGTAGAGCAAAAACTACTCACCCCTATGGTACGATCCACACTAGCATTTTGAAGGTGCGGCTGGAAAGTATGGAAAGATGTCTGTAGAGAATGCAGTTCCCTCGTAGAATAACAGATATGTTTAAAGATGGGAAACTAGTTTCTTTTCGCATACAAAACGGTACCTGATTGGGCTACTGAAAGCATTGTTTTTTAAAAGTAGAGTTCACATTCGTTTTGTGTAAAAGTATGTTTGTGATTGGTTAAGAAAAAGCAGTTTGCACGAACATATTTTACTACATATTATAGGATAAAATTTGCTCAACTCAACCACACCTGCTACTTGCATTTGGACGGCACTGTTTGAACTTAAAACAATCGTGAACCTTTAACCTGCACGTGCCGTTAAATGTTCGAGAAAATGTTGCAAAAAAATATCATTAGGTTTAAAAAAATTGATGACCTTTTAACCTCCTTGTGTTGTTGAATGTTCTAGAAAGTGTGTTGATAGAATACGTTGCATTTCTGACTTCAATGTATACTTGAATATTACAAAAACTATATATAAGGAAAAGTAGAAAGACAGTAATAGAGAGAATTTTTGAAAGCTAAAAGAATCAAGGAACTATTGTAATTTGTGCTTGATTACCTACTGGCGGTCACCAGTAGGTTGTTATCACTGTTAACGGTCTGAAAGTGCGGTGTTGCTCAGAGTGGCATTGTGGTGATATGATATGGTGCGACACTCGGGTATGAAACCGAGAGTCTAAACCATGAGGTCATTGCTGTAAAGTGATGTGGTCTGATGTTTGTAGCATACGTGTGCAAGTAGTGTTAGTAGGCGTTTATACCATACAGGGAGTGGGAAGCGAACTACTGACTGCTACTGTGTGTTGATAGTATACCGGAAGTGGGAAGCGAAGTAGTTACGCCTACCGTTGTGAAGATTGATTGCTGTACAGTGATGGGCTCTGGGCGGTGTAGGATACTAGCAGCTGTAGTATAAGTGTGTAAGTAGTGTTAGTATGCGTTTATAGTATATACGGAGTGGGAAGCGAACTACTCATCCCTACTGGTGTGAAGACTCGGGGATTAAACCGTGAGCCTAAATTGTGAGCTCATTGCTGTAAAGTGATCTGCTCTGGGTGCTGTATCATACTTGTGGAAGAAGTGTTTGTTTACGTTTTTACAATATAGGGACTGGGAAGCGAAAGTCTTACCCCTACCGGTGTCAAGACTCATGGATGAAACTATGAGCTCATTGCTGTAAAGTCATGTGCTCTGTGTAGTATTTCATTGTAAATCATAGTAGAATATTAGTATGTAATTCTACTAGAATCTAAGGGGCATATTATCAAGGAACAGCGTTAAAATTATCACCGCTTTAGCGGCAGGAAACTGCTGCTAAAACGGCGATAATGGGCTTGATAATATGCCGTAGAGAATTCCAATAGAAGCCCATGTTAACACTAGAACATGGCCTTCTATTGGAATTCTCTACGGCATATTATCAAGCCTATTATTGCCGTTTTAGTGGCAGTTTCCTGCAGTTTCCTGCCACTAAAGCGGCGATAATTTTAACGCCATTCCTTAATAATATGGCCCTCAGTATGTAATGTTAGGAATGTAGGGCTGTCATGAGGGGAACCTTGCGGAGTTTCTACACAGTGCTGGATTAGATGGTTGCTTTGCTGTCTGCTCCTGTTGGTGGTTGTTTTAGGTGTCTTGTTTTCTTGTAATAAATCTACTTATTGGATTCACTGGTGTCTGTCTCTTCACTACATAAATTTGGCGATGAGTGGGAGAAGGCAAAAAGAAGGCACCACTCAGCAGTATATAAAAATTGCTTGCGTTGTGCTGAAGACCCGTTTTGTTTGTGTAGCTGTTTCTACTCATGCCAGGGTTGTTGGCTCATTGAACTGTCATCCGACTTCAGGTAGCATTTATATTTTTAGATTTTGTGCTTCCTCTGCTTCTTCACTACATTCTGGTTGCTGTACTACATGTGTGTAAGTAGTGTTAGTATGCGTTTATACTAACAAATGCATTATGGTAGTAGGGAGGGCGACCTCTCAGGCACAGCTCATACAATGTCCCGGGGTGTGCATTCGCTGGACATTTGTATTTGAGGGTGGTGCATGGCTTCCACCCTGTGATAGCAAATACTTGTTCGACTACTTGAAGTGAGAGGAGGAAAACCTTGTATCGCTGTCATAGAGGGGATGCGGATGGTAAAAATGGAGAGAAAAGAACAAAAAAAAGCGGGGTCTCACCCGTGCTTTTAAATGAGGCCCCTGGTGGGTGGGTAATGTTCCATGGCCAATCCAATTATTATATTGCGGGGTCTCTGTAGGACTGGGGATCTTAATGTCACATGTAAATTAGGAGCAGAATGGCACAGAGATGTTTTGCAGCCTAGGGGAGAGCCACCTTCCCAAGTATTGTTTCCTAATTGTTCGGGGGGTTTGAGGCCAAATGAAGTTTGAGGATCACCACGCTCCGGGTATTTATTTAAATATGCTGGGTGGGCCTCGGCAGTCCCTGAAGCCTCGGTGGTCCTAGGCAGTGCCTTATTTGTTCTGTAAGCACACGGGCAGTACTTATTGTGTTATAAAGTGATACACTCATAGAACTCTTGCAGATGTACAATTACCCAGGCTTCATTTGTCTAATTGTCAGTTAGATTATGTTTGGTAGGTGCACTCTAATATTAAATAATGTTGTCCTTAAAATCTCGTATGAACAGATGATTTTCACAATAAACAATAGACAAGTGTCGTCAGATAAAGAAGACCTATACACTCAGCTATTTATTTGAAAAAATAAGTAACCTTTATTAAATCAGAAATAAATAGAAATGTAACTTTAATAGAACAGTATAATAAAAAAAACTTAGGTTGGACTCCAGTGGAAGTAGATTCGGAAACCTGCAAGACAAAAATGAAACATAAGTATGTGTGCTATGTGGAAGAGATAAAGAAAGGTAGTCCGAATGAAAGGACCACAGTGAGAATGGAAGGGTGGGGGAGTGGGTGGAAGGGAGAAGGGAAGGGAGAGTCAAAAGAAGAGTGGGAGGAGGAGACAGAGCGTCGGCCTATTGTACCAAGCCCTTAGTGTTTACCCTCCATCACCCGTTTGTCTAGGACGCTGGGGTCTGCGAGAAAGAGTGTCGTTCAGCAAGTCCTTAAAATTAAATAAATGAGGGCAGAGATTATGGGCCATATTATGAAGGAAGGGCGATAACATTATCGCCGCTTTAGCGGCAGTTTCCTGCCGCTAAAGCAGCGATAAGGGGTTGATAATATGCCCTTGTGAATTCCCTTAGAAGCCCAGGTTCTGGTGTGAACCACCCTCAACAGGTGTTTGTAGGGCAGCGCTGCATGTAGGTTTAGGCCTACCTTATGGTATAGCAGGTCTTTAAAATGAGACAGAGATGTGACTGAATGAGGTCAAAGATTACATAATAACACATGGCAATATCGCTTATTCGCACGTGCACAGTCTGGCTGATGCATCCCATCTCTCCCGCAGCACCGCACTGAAGAGTAGGGGTGGGCGGAATTTGCGGAATTGCGTTACGCAAATCTCCGCGAAACGGTAAAAAATCTCCGCGAACACGTAGAAATTCCGCGAACACGCGGAATTGCTTGTTCGCGATGCTTTTTTCCTGTTCACAATTGCTGTTTGCGTGCTCGGGGAGAAATATCTCGCGAACACGCATTTTGAGATCGCGAACAAGCAAAAATTTCGCGAAATCGCGGAAAGCAGACTTTTTAGCAATTTCGCGTTCTCCGCGGGACGCGAAATTACGCAAATTCCGCAAATTCCACGAGCGGAACGGAATTTACTGCCCAGGCCTACTGAAGAGGTGTCTGTAGGGTAGCGCTGCCCGCTGGCTCAGGCCTACAGTACAGTCCAGCAGGTCTTTAAAATGAGACAGAGATGTGACTGAATGAGGTCAAAGTTCACATCATAACACATGGCAATATTGTTTGTTCGGACCTGCGCAGCTTGGCTGAAGCACCCACCCCTCTCGCCGCAGCACGCTCAATTGGAGGCCCTGTGCACCCAGGCCTCTCTGCTTACCTGCTGTAATTGTTGTGTGAGCAAACACTACGGACAGCAGCGCTCACAATTCAGATGGAGTGTTGATTGCAGGAGAGTTTACACCTCATGGATCCCTTTCGTAGACAACGGGCAGTTTAGCTCAAAATTTGTAGCCCGTGTTGATTGCCAGGATGGAGTACACCTCATGGATCCATTTCTTTTTTTTATTGCGCATTGTGATACGCTAGGTGGATGTGGCAAATCATTTGAGGTAGTGTGGAAGAATAGGGACGTGTGGCGTTGTGGTTATCCTTGTTATACTTATGCAAAGTGGGCAGGGCTTGCGTACGCCAGGGCAGCGTAGGGGTGTGAATAATTATTCCGGGGACTTGGGAGTTGTTCAGTTCCTGCCTGGCCAGAAGTGTACTTATGTGTGTTTCTTTTGTAGTTTTGACCTCGCAGAGTGTGCAATTTAGATTAGTGTAGCATGTGTCGGGAGGGCGGAAACTATCGTTAATGAGATGGCATGTGATCTAGGATGTGCAGTCTGCCCGTGGCTGATGATGCTTCTTAGAGCCAGCAATACCCAGGCCAAAAGGCAGCACAATAATGTGCAGACACACACACCAGGGGCATCATGTAACACATATTTGTTTTTTGATGGAACATTTGAGATGCATGGCAATCACACGCGGAAGGCTAATGTACAGAGCATGAATATTGATCAAGATGATCGTTGCATGTTGTGTGTAGTATAAGATATGTGTATACAGGAAAACAGTTTTCAAAAAATCTTCCTAAGCAGAAAAGGTGTCTCTCATCAAAATCTGTAGAGAGAATGAGTAAAATGCGTGGAGTCGTACAACTGTTACAATGGTAAATGTTATGAACCAATCAAGTGCTTTTTTTTAAGGTCACATGGCAATCGCGCACCGAGCGGGCAAGGAGGCCGCACCTGACGCGATTTTGACAAAATATATTTATCATAATATAAGTTTATTATAGTTAGAAATATATAAATGTTTAAAATAATTTCGATTTTCGTGTGCTCTGATATACTGTTAAAGTTATTTAGATATACTTTTGAGACAGCAAAAAAAAGGGGATGGCGTACCCGGCGCAATACTATACGTCTGTGATATAACACAGGGCCTGGCAGCGTGTACTCGTCGAATACGCAACGCGCAGCAGGCATGACCCCATACGTACATGACATAAAGCGTGGCTTGGTACTGTGTACCCGTCGCATACCAAAGTAGTACTTGGGGTGACTTCATGCGTATCTGATGTTTCGCGGAACGCAGTGCCACGAACTCATTGGATACAAAATGCGCATCATTTACGAGTTTAGCAATATGGCGGATAAGATTCATGTGGTGATGGAGTTTGGTATGCTACAGGTATGGGAGTGCAGTTTTCTTCCCCCCCAAAAAAATATATACATATTTTTGGGGGACAATATAAAACATTACATGATTTTTAAAGTTAAAAACAAGAAGTATAATAGAGTTCCAAAATATTTTAAAATATAATAGAAAAAATATAGGTTTTATAAACATTAAAATATGAAATTAACATTTAAAAAACCTTCAAAATTCACTGAAAAAACCATAGAATTTACATACGTTATGGTTAGGAATTAGCATTTAAAAAACCTTAGAAATTCACACAAAAAAACATAGGTTTCAGGGACGTTATAGTTAGTTGAAAATTTGACACATATAAAACCAGAGAAATTCGCCTGTTATAGTTAGTTGAGCTAACTATAACTCGCGCGCCCTCAATGCACTGCTGATGATGTCACATATTACATCACTCATGACATGGTCAGTGACATCACTGATGACATCACTGATGACATCTCAAATGACATCACTCATGACATCACTAGTGACATCATCCACGTCACAGTCTGATGCACATATTGATGCTCTACTATAAACTTTGATACACCCATTCCAAAATGCTGACTACTATTTTCGAAACCATACATTGAAGAATGCCATATACTACATAGCACTCACTATCTCCTGTCTACACACACATCCAGTCACTTATACATATAGTTACTCATCAATAGAGGACTATAATATGCACTCATCCATCTATACATGCAGTCACATGCTGCCACTCATTAATAGAGTTACTCACACGCCTAGTCAGTAATGCAAAGAATGAATCACATACCCATTTAATCATGTATTCAGTTATACACACCAACTTCGTTATTTTTAGACATACCACATCACTTATTTATACAGATACTAACACATACTTACTGTCTTATACAATCACTGATAGAAGCAGACACTTATTTATACACACACTCTTGAAATAACTTAGTCTCACGTATACTCATTTATATACTCCAACACTCACATATAGTGGCTTAAAACATATGTAGTTAGTCACAGATATACCACTGAGACATTTATTCAATCACCAACACACCCATAGACACAATAACTCACCCATACAGTCCTTTCCAGATGCACTTTTTAATCCATTCAACCACCGAATTACCCACTCAGACATCTATGCACAGATTCATACACCTACCCATCCACAAAGACACTCAGGGACCCATACAGATACTCAGACAACAAATCAATAACCTATATAGACACTCATGTAGGTATTCAGCAACCCATGCAGTTGCTAACACACCAGTGGAGAGACTAATACAGACTTTTACACAGTTTAGTCACTAACCCATGCATTCAGTAAGACACGTTCAATCACTCACTTATACAGTCAGTCACACAGATACAAAATAATTCCTTTGGGCAGTTGAAAATGCATTCATTGTTCAATACACCTTGGCATATATATAAATAAAACATATTTAAATTTTATAGAAACACACATTCACTGGATGATGTCATGAGTGATGTCGTCAGTGATGTCATTTGAGATGTCATTAGTGATGTCATCAGTGATGTCACTGACCATGTCATGAGTGATGTAATATGTGACATCATCAGCAGTGCATTGTGGGCGCGCGAGTTATAGTTAGCTCAACTAACTATAACAGGCGAATTTCTCTGGTTTTATATGAGTCAAATGTTCAATTAACTATAACGTCCGTGAAACCTATGGTTTTCTTTTGTAAATTTCTAAGGATTTTTAAATGCTAATTCCTAACTATAACATCTGTAAAACCTCTGTTTTTTTCAGTGAATATATATATATATATATATTCACTGAAAAAACCAAAGGTTTCAGGGGCGTTATAGTTAGGAATTGGCATTTAAAAAACCTTAGATATTCACTGAAAAAACCATAGGTTTCAGGGGTGTTATAGTTAGCTGGACATTTCCCTCGTACAAAACCCTAGAAATTCCCCTGTTATAGTTAGTTCAGCTAACTATAACTCGCGCCCCCGCAATGCACTGCTGATGACATCACATATTACATCACTCATGACATGGTCAGTGACATCACTCATGACATCACTGATGACATCTCAAATGACATCACTGATGACATCATCCATTGAGTATGTGTCTCTTAACAGTTTTATTATGTTTAATATATATAGGGAAAGGCCTGTTGAAAATTAAGTGGGTGTACAAGTGTGTGAATGGATTATTTTCTAGGTGCGTAACTGAGTCTATAAGTGAGTCATAAAATGTATCTTACTGCAGACTAGTGACTAAACTGTGTGAATGTCTGTATGTGTCTGTGTGCTGGTGCACTGACCTGTAAACGACAGACCAGAACATGCCAGTTGTGCATGCAGGAGGATGCGTACGTAGCTACACATCCAGGCTCACTGCCAACGCTGAGGTGACAGCACACTGTAATGTTGCAGGGCTCGTGCCTATCATGCTAAGACAATGACCACAGGGACACACTTACTAAGATGTGGGTTTGGGGGGCATTGGCGGTCCTGGAGTTGTTGAGATGAGTCTTCTGGCCCTCATGGGTATCCCTGTATCATGCTCATTGACTCTATGGCACCTGTGGGTGTTCTGGTGTGGCTCTTGGCTGTGTTCCCTTTCATGGTGCAGGTAGTTGTCCTGCTTAACACCAGCAGAAAGCAGGTGTAAAATCCCTGGTGCTAACGTGTCTTATCGCCGGAATTTGTTTCGCATTGCAATTGGTGTGAAAGTTGTGATGTGATTTTTTTCGTGTGCACAGCAATATACGAACTGAGCAGTGTACCTCGTCAAGATCCAGCACCTGACGCACTATTCCCAATCAATATAAATACAATGAGATTTCTTAATAGATTTTGTGTGTACACTGTAAGTGCAGCCAATACCTCAGAGCAATACAATACAGGATTTTAGTATTTAGAATACATCGCAAAGGTGCACCTCGTGTCTTTTTGCACAGGAACGGCTACTCTCCATTTCATTATCAGCACTTTAACGGAAGTAAAGTTGAGATAAATCTAACACACTATTCAAAAGTTGGTGCAAACTGCAGATATCACCAGTATTCCAGCGATAAGTGCCCCAAAATTTAACACCATGGTGGACTCCATCAAATAACAGTAATAAGAACAAGAAAGAGTCACACAGCAGTTAAGAGAACAACCAAAAACATTATTAATTTTTTTTTCAAACTTTATTTTTTATAATAATAAATATATAAACGATAAACTATTTTCAAACTTTATTTTTTTATTAACATAAATATAAACAATAAACAAATTGTAACAACAATAATACAAAACAACAAGGCTGAACACTCCTGTGGGAACCACGGATGTCGACGACAGACCTGGAAAATCAGAAAGATTGTTAAAAAACAACAACATGTTATTCTCAACAAAATACCACAAGAAACAAATCACAGATATATCAAATGTATACAGCTAACAAAATGTTATAAGTTTAACTTACAAAAACTGTAATTGTTGCCGCTTTAAAATATTTACCGAATCTGAGGAAAATGTTTTGCAGAAGGCACCATGCCCACAACGTTTTTCTTCAGTGGTGAAGAAATTTGTAACTTTTTCCAAGGGGCAAACAAAGACCAATGCCACCTTCTTCGTTCGCAAGATTTGACAAAGAGTACTGTTACGAGGGGATCCTAACAAAAAATACTCGTGCGGCACAGCAAGTATGATGAAACACCTAAGGACCCTTCATCCAAACAATCTTGCATGAGAAGAGTGCAAACAGATGAGAAACACTCCTGTTCTGTATCTGTAAAAAAGAATCACAAATAAATGTATATTAATAACTTTCAAATTTATAATATTCCATTACTGTACAAACACATTTTATATAAAAACTGACTTAAAAACTATAGCCCTGAACCACAAGTGTGACGATCGTTAAAACACTACATGCATAGTGCATACTACTTTGAAGCAGTTCATGCCCTAAAGCCTACCTCACTAAAAGACTACATGCTAACTGACTAAATGCTTACAGTACTATAAGGAGACACACTGGGTGAGTGACAGGGTGTTTGCTAGAAGAGTATGAATACTAACTAGGAAATTGAAGGTGTGAAACACAACTGTGTAGGTGATTAGAGGACTGCATCCATACGGCATAGGCATTTAAAGCAGTCCATGTGCTAAGGCCTGGCTCACTGCATGACTACTTGGGTACTGACTGAATGATTAGAGTACAGCAAGGAGAGTGCCTAGGTGAATTTATAAGTGCTAGGCTTTTCGCACAGGGAATGGATTAGTACTTGGTACTGAATGGGTCACTAGAGGAGTGCAAAGGCAGTCACACAAGTGCTGGACTGTATGGATACTAACTAGGAAATTGAAAGTGTGAAAGACAAGTGTCTAGGTGGTTGGAAGACTGCATGCATAGTGCATAGGGGTTTGAAGCAGTCCATGTGCTAAGGCCTGGCTCAGTGAATGAATACTTAGGCACTGACTGAATGAGTAGAGTACTGCAAAGATAGTATCTTGGTGAATTTATAAGTGTTTGGGTTTTAGCACAGTGAATGGATTAGTACATGGTGCTGAATGGGTCACTAGAGGACTGCAAAGGGAGTGACAGGGTATTTCCTGGAAGTGTATGGATACTGACTAGGGAATTGAAGGTGAGAAAGACAATTGTGTAGGTGGTTAGAGGACTGCATGCATAGTGGATAAGGGTTTGAAGCAGTCCATATATTAAGGCCTTGGTCACTGGATGAGTACTTGGGTACTGACTGAATGATTACAGTACTGCAAGGAGAGTGTCTGGGTGAATTTATCAGGGTTTGGCGCAGTGAATGGATTAGTACATGATGCTGAATGGGTCACTAGAGGAGTGCAAATGGAGTGACAGGGTGTTTGCTGGAAGTGAACGGATACTGACTGGGGAATTGAAGGTGTGAAAGACAAGTGTGTAGGTGCTAAGAGGACTGCATGCATAGTGGATAGGGGTTTGAAGACGTCCATGTGCTAAGACCTGTCTCAGTGCATGAATACTTAGGCAGTGACTGAATCATTAGAGTACTGGAAAGAGAGTGTCTTGGTGAATGTATAAGTGTTTGGGTTTTGGCACAGTGAATGGATTAGTACATGCTGTTGAATGGGTGTCTAGAGGACTGCAAAGGAAGTGACAGGATGTTTCCTGGAAGTGTATGGATACTGACTAGGGAATTGAAGGTGTAAAAGCCAAGTGTATAGTATGTTAGAACACTACATGCATACTGCATAGACATTTGAAGCAGTCTATTTGGTACTTAGAAACTGACTAAATAATCAGACTACTTCTAGGACAGTGCTTAGGTAAAACTTTGAAATTTTCAGTTCTGCCACAGTGAACAGAATAGTACATGGTACTGCACCTTAGTGTCAAACCCTGACTCATTTTATCAATGCATAAGCAAAGACTAGCTTCTAATGCTACTAAAACTTGACAACATGAGAGGTTTTAAATTAGTTATCTGTCAGCAAATACACGATGTTACCAAATGCTTCTCTCACAGTGGTTCTCAAATGCACAGAGACTCACAGTGTAATTCTAGACAACAACCACTATAGCTAGGAGTTTACCAAAACACATTCACTACAGTGCAAGTGGTAAGGGAACTGCACACAATCTACATATTTCACAACTGCAATTTACTGTCAATGCCTGACTCATATAATGAAAGCATAAGCCATAACTGTCTTCTAATGCTACTAAAACTTGACAACATGACATGTTTTACAACACTTATCTGTCAGCAAATACACGATGTTACCAAACACTTCTCTCACAGTGGTTCCCAAATGCGCACAGGCTCACAGTGTGATTCTAGACAAACAACACTATCCCTAGGAGTTTACCAAAACTCATTCACTACAGTGGAAGTGGTAAAGGAACTGCACACAATCTACATATTTCATGACTACACTTTAATGTCAATGCCTGACTAATTTAATCAACGCATAAGTAAAGACTGGCTTCTAATGCTACTAAAACTTGACAACATGACAGGCTTTACAACAGTTATCTGTCAGTAAATACACAATGTTACCAAATGCTTCTCTCACAATCCTTACCCAAATGCCCACAGACTCACAGTGTGATTTTAGACAATCAACACTATCCTAGGACTTTACCAAAACTCATTCACTACTGTGGAAGGGGTAAGGGGACTGCACACAATCTACATATTTAAGTACAGCACATCAGTGCCAAAGCATGACTCATTTAATCAACATATAAGCAAAGACTGGATTCTAATGCTACTAAAACTTCACAACATGACATATTTTAAAACAGTTATCTGTCAGCAAATACATGATGTTACCAAATGATTCTCTCACACTGATCCCAAATACACACTAACTCACAGTGTGATTCTAGACAAGCACCACTATCCCTATGAGTTTACCAAAACTCATTCACTACAGTGCAAGTGGTAAGGGAACTGCACACAATCTACATATTTCACGACTGCAATTTACTGTCAATGCCTGACTCATTTAATCAAATCATAAGCCATACCTGACTTCTAATGCTACTAAAACTTCACAACATGACAAGTTAAAACAGTTATCTGTCAGCAAATACACAATGTTACCAAATGCTTCTCTCACAGTGGTTCCCAAATGCACACAGACTCACTGTGTGATTCTAGACAAACAACACTATCCCTTGCACTATACCAAAACACATTTCTCCATCTAGAAGTAGTACTACATTTTAGTATAGAAACATAACATAACTCATTCCACAAATTCATAAACAATGACTGGTTTCTAATTCCACCAAAATATAAAAACTGCACAGTTATCTGTTTACAAACACATGAAAAACACAAATGTATATCACAGAATGGTTTCTACATGCACACACATTGTAGAGAAAAAATGTACTACCTACACTTTAGCAGGAAAAATACATTAGTCTGATTAAAATCAAAATAGTCTACATACATCCCCTCACAATTAAATAACTCATCTTTCAAGTTCTTTTGTAGATTAAGAAGTATATAAATCACTCACCATATTTTCTTTTACAGAATCTCTGCACTGTGCACCTCTCAGCAAAAGCAAAGAATGAAAAAGTTTCCTTTTCATTTTCCACACATATACATGTAAACATTAAATCACAATCCTTCCCACATAAACTCAAAAGCAAACACACATTTCTATTGGTTAAACATTTCAACCCTTCCCAACTGAAATACATTTCAACCCTTCCCCCAATCTGCCTTCTGCCTGTTACCATAGAAACAGGTCATGCAACACTGCACTGAGCTCACAGGTTATAAAGTTCAGCACACAATGTTCCTACACAAGACAGGAAGTGTGCTTGACTTTTCAACATATCAGCTTATCATATATAATGTTCCTTACAATCTGTTTTTGTTAACAAATAACAATCATACCTTTAAAAAACAGAAATATACACCCTACCTTTCAGTGTAGAAAGTTGTCATACAACCAATGATTTCTTGTTGTTTTTCAAAAAACGTTGCAGTGGATCTGGGCACCCACCGCGAGAGAATCCGTTCATCCAACGCGATAGGATGCGCGCACCGTGCACGCATTTCCCCGTGTTTTTTTTTTTTTTTAAAGGGGGCCCCAGAGGGTCCTTCTGGGACCCCTAAGCACCTCTAGAGGGTCAGAGTATTTCCACTCTGCCCCCTTTATATGTTTTACACACTTATTCCCCTTCCATCTTCAGCCTCGCTTCTACCGAGGCAGAAAATGGCCGCCAACAGTTCCTGGTTTCGAATGTAGAGAGACACTCGACAGCCAATTAGTATTCAGCGCGCGATCTGGAAGGTGCACGCTCGGTTCGGGGAGGGTGCGCTTACGGTGCGGGTACGGTCCGCGGATCCTCCGCGGCCATAGATATCACTAACTTTTTTACCCTAATTTTCTCAGGAACTACTGAACAGATTCACACCATATATGCAAAAGGCATGAGTCTGAACTGAGGACTACCTCTTTGCCAAATTTGGTGTCATTCCGTTCAGCGGTTCGGGCTGTAGCTGCGACAACAGATCCTACGGGAAATTGCATGGGGAAAACGTGTTTTGGGACCCCCCTTTTGTCTCGGCCCCCGCTTGACGGATCACCACAAAACTTTCAGGGTAGGAGTGGAGCGGAGCTGGCCAAAAGTTTGGAAAATTTTGCGAGGATTCGTCAACCAGCGCCAACGTTATTCCAAATAGAATGTTGCGGATTTCCTATGGAAAATAGGTCCTAACTATAACTATCTACTGGTGACCGCCAGTAGATAATATATATATATGAAGGGGAGATTTGATTCTGTGTGGCACGGCTTTCTCAACATGTACAGCAACCTCCATTAAAGAATTTTCAGCAAATCTTACCTGATTTGGGCTCTTCCTCAGCAGGCACCTTGTTGTTTTTGATGTTTAGCGGTTCCGCCTGGACCGCGGAGGAGCCCTGCTGTTTGTTCAGACCAGCCGCAGCGTCAACCGGCGTTGCAGTGGCGGGGATGGTAGCTGTTTTTTGGAGGATCGAGGTGCTGTTGTGAAGGGGAGAGAAGTGACCACAACCCACTTGGGCAATACCCCTATTCATTCCTTTGAGATAGCACACAACCCACTGAGGAGGACGAAGTTACTACAAAGACCAGAATGCCACTTGTTGTGGCTACGCCCATTAAGGCACTGACATTTTTGCTATATTAGTGCTTCAAACAATGTGATGCTGTCTCATCGAACTTTTAGCCCGCAGCCCATGATTAAGTGCGCCAGCACGAAACGCGTCGGGGAGCAGGACTTTGATTCCGTGTGGCACGGCTTTCTCAACATGTACAGCAACCTCCATTAAATAATTTTCAGCAAATCTTACCTGATTTGGGCTCTTCCTCAGCAGGCACCTTGTTGTTTTTGATATATATATATATATATATATATATATATATATATATATATATATATATATATATATATATATATATATATATATATATATATATATATATATATATACAGCTCCAAGATGTGTCCATCAGTTGAGATTCACTCGGCCAGCAGCAGCAAGAGAACTCTCTTTCCATTGTAGGGACGGATACCGCTTACAGCCATCAACATCCTACGAGTAGGTTTGCTTGACGCGTTTCGAAAGCTCCACAGTTTTCTCTTCAGAAGCTTTCACAGAAAGGATGCGTGCATATGACGTTCCCATTTAAATACGGCACTCCCTCCAATGGGATTGTCATATGGAACTGTGCATTATGGGATGTATAGTTTGTAATGTATTTGCGTCCGTCCTGCCGCAGAGTTTGCACCACCCCGCGATAACTGGGGGCCACTCGAGAAGGTATTCACCAAATCGATTATGTGGGCCAACAGCAGAGGATTTAGGACGGACCCGCTTGCGGGGTCCACGTGACCTATTAATAACAGTGTATAATGCGTGCATCCATGAGGCGAAAAGCCGGGAGCTGCATTTCCTGTTTTAAGCTGTTTTTAACAATTTTAAAACCCTTTTGAGTGTACAGACTTACCTTGTGTGTGAATTTCATTTCCCGGGAGCCTGCTGATTACGAGCAGTGCCCCCTTTCACTCTGTGCTAACGCCCTCCGGCCGCCGCCATTGACGGCGTGCAACGAGGCCACGCCCCCTCGCTGGCCACGCCCCCCCGCCGAGTACATAAGCGCTGAACACGAGCGCTATTGTCATAAAGATCCCTACTCCTGAGGCGAAAAGCCGGGAGCTGCATTTCCTGTTTTAAGCTGTTTTTAACAATTTTAAAACCCTTTTGAGTGTACAGACTTACCTTGTGTGTGAATTTAATTTACCGGGAGCCTGCTGATTACGAGCAGTGCCCCCTTTCACTCTGTGCTAACGCCCTCCGGCCGCCGCCATTGACGGCGTGCAACGAGGCCACGCCCCCTCGCTGGCCACGCCCCCCCGCCGAGTACATAAGCGCTGAACACGAGCGCTATTGTCATAAAGATCCCTACTCCTGAGGCGAAAAGCCGGGAGCTGCATTTCCTGTTTTAAGCTGTTTTTAACAATTTTAAAACCCTTTTGAGTCTACAGACTTACCTTGTGTGTGAATTTCATTTCCCGGGAGCCTGCTGATTACGAGCAGTGCCCCCTTTCACTCTGTGCTAACGCCCTCCGGCCGCCGCCATTGACGGCGTGCAACAAGGCCACGCCCCCTCGCTGGCCACGCCCCCCTGCCTCCCCACACTATAACATGTGTCACTGGAGGAAGCGCAGCGGACGAGCGCAGCGGGAGCGCCGTTTGCGTGCCGAAGGCGCGCCTAAGGCAAGCCCGTTTGCGCCCGTCCGCGACAAGACTGCGACAGGCGCAGGAAACTCTGCCCGTCCTTCCCCCCACATTTCTTACCAGCCCAACGACCTCCTTCAACTACAGGTCACTAAGCATTGTTCCTGTATACTTGACCCAGCCGCGTTGGCAGGCCCAGTTAGCTGCAAGTTCTGCCACTGGACCACTGGCCAACACTCAGCCCTTTCACCAGCCAATGTACCACCCCCTCAGGCCTCCCAGCCCTCCTTTAAAGGAGGTCTGATCAACGCACGCTCCATGTGCAAGCACAATCAAGACATACATGACCTCATCTTGGAGTCCAATTTTGACTGCCTTATGATAACGGAAACATGGCTGACGGGAGACAGTAACCCTGACATTGCTGTCGCCCTACCCCAGGGCTACTCGCTCTTCAGGCAAGATAGAGTTAAGGGCCGAGGCGGAGGTGTCGCAATTATACTCAAAGACACCCTCCCTTGTCATAACTTCAGTTTGGAGCCCTTAAAAAAGACAGAAGGTCTAGGCTTCTCTATTAAACTGAACGAACACACCTCTTTCTCAGGTGGACTTATCTACCGCCCACCCGGTAATGCCACCGAGTTCCTCGACTCCTTGTGCGATTCTTTAGGACAACTTTCACTTAGATACCCATCCTTCACCCTCCTAGGGGATTTTAATCTACATCTCGAATCAAAATCAGATGCACAAACTATTAACTTCACTCAAACCCTTGACCCTTGATATGTTCAATTTTAAGCAACTTGTCACTTCACCCACTCACTCCCTGGGTCACACCCTTGATGGTGTTTGTACTAACTCTTCCTGACTAATCATACTGCCCCCTTTGCCTCAGATCTGGTCTGACCACTCCCTAATCCCATTCTACATTATGAGCACAAATCCGTCTGCCTGCAATAAAGTTAATTCTTACCCCAACAACCACATCAACTGGAAAAAGGTCCAAGATAACTTCATCCTTAAACCCCTAATGCAAACTCAAACCCCCATTCTATCTGGTAACGTCGACACCGACGCCGACCTCTTCCATAACTGGATCACACAGGAAATGACTTCCAGAATCCCCCCCTCACGCTCCCGCACCTCCCGGTGCAAAACCAAAACCAATGCCCCTTGGTTCACACCTGAACTAGCCAATGCTCATTTGTTATGCAAAAAGGCAGAACGTAAATGGCGAAAGACATACGAGGTGGTAAATCGTCTTTCCTATATCGCTACAAGGAAAAACTATCTCTCTGAAATCAAAACGGCCAAAAAAAACTACTACGTAAACGCCATCAAAAACTCCTGCCAAAAACAAAAGGCGCTGTTCGCGATAGTAAAATCATTTACGCAGCCCAAGGCACTTCTGCCTGAAATTCCCCCTTCTCAGAAGTTCTGCGACCAAATCTCTGACTACTTTGAGGACAAAATTGCCTCTATTCAAATCAACTTTCCCCCCCAGCTACTCCGCTTGTGCCCCTTCCACCGGACCCTCAAGGCAGCCCTTTCAGTAGCTTCTCCCCGGTCACATTAGAGCAAACTAGAGAAGCCATTCTGGCTTGCAAATCGGGCTCCCCGTCTGATCCTTGTCCCCCCAAAATACTTCACCAACTAATCGACGTGGTTAACCCGACCATTAACAATCTAATTAACTCATCGCTCAGCACAGGCTTAGTACCCAGCCGTTGGAAAAAGGGAATAGTCAAACCCCTTACCAACCTTCGCCCGATATCGCTGCTCCCGGCCTTGGGAAAAATAACGGAACAACTAGTTCATTATGAGCTAAAACGCTACCTGGACGACAACAACATTCTTCACCCCCAACAATCCGGTTTTCGGCCTAAACCTTCGACCGAAACCGCACTAATTGAACTGTCTGACACCATAAAAACCTTACAAGATCAGAGGAAAAACTCCATTCTCATTCTTCTCGACCTAACGGCGGCGTTTGACACCATCTCCCACTCCATCCTTATCAGTAGACTCATGGACATTGGCATCTCCGATTCCGCCCTATCCTGGATAAAATCCTTCCTCTCTGACCGATCTCAAACTGTCGCTCTGGGCCCCTTCCACTCCAAAGAAAAGCTAGTCCTCTCTGGTGTCCCGCAGGGGTCCATCCTGAGCCCCCTCCTTTTTAACATTTACCTAATCCCCCTTCTGACCCTGATTGAATCATTCGGCATACCTGTCACCTCGTATGCCGATGATACACAACTCATTGTGCCACTAGAGGATAACTCTATTGAAGCAGAACTCAATCTTAAACACTGCTTGACCGAAGTCTTCCGATGGATGGACAACAATCACTTAAAATGCAATTCGAGTAAAACGGAGATCCTCCCGATCGGAAAAAACACCTCCTTCTGCCCAGCACTCTGGTGGCCAGACAATTCAGTTGTTCCCCCCCAGACAGTGTCATCGGCCAGGAATCTTGGCATAATCTTTGACTCCGATCTCTCTTTTGATCACCATGCCAGAACCGTCGCAGGCAAATGCATCGGAATGATCAAATCCCTCAGAAAGTTCTTTGACTTTCTCCCTCTCAACGCCAGAAAAATGGTGACAGTGGCACTCATAATCTCACGCCTGGATTATTGTAATGGCCTGCTCGCAGGGGCTAAAAAGAGCACGATTCTGAAACTACAGAGCGTATTACATACAGCAGCGCGTTTAGTCCTTGGACTACCCCGCAGATCTTCCATCACCGCAGCGCTTCGATCCCTCCACTGGCTACCCCTTCACAAAAGAATTCTCTTTAAAATTTTGATCATAGCCTTCCGGGCCTACAACATAACAGGCCCTAAATACCTTACCAGGCGTTTTCCCTACTACACCCCTAGTCGCCACCTTCGCTCGACCCATGACAATCTCATCCTTCCCTCTAAATACAATTTGAAAACTAAAGGTGGGAAAACCCTCAGTTTCCTTGCCACCAAAGCCTGGAATAAACTGCCTAAAACCCTCAGACAACTAACCCAGGAAAAACCTTTTAGAAAGTTTCTTAAAACCTGGATTTTCACTCTCCCTGACGATTATTCCAAAGCAGCTATCTAATCCTCTTGGACTGGTTCTCACAGGATCTTCAGCGCCAAGATGCTCCCTTCGGAGCGAACGCTGCGCTCTAGAAATACCCCACAAATATCACAAAATATCACAAATTTGGGGGATGATCAATTACGAACTATACTTCCCATAATGCACAGTTCCATATGACCATCCCATTGGAGGGAGTGCCGTATTTAAATGGGAACATCATATGCACGCATCCTTTCCATGAAAGCCTCTGAAGAGAAAGCTGAGGAGCTTTCAAAATGCATCAGGCAAACCTAAACGGAGGCTGTTGATGGCTGTAAGCGGTATCCGTCCATACTATGGAAAAAAAGTTCTCTTGCTGCTGCTGGCCGAGTGGAACTCAACTGATGGACACATCTGAGCTGAATGTATTCGCGGCCGTCCTGCCGCGGAGTCTGCACCACCCCGCGATAACTGGGGGCCACTCGACAAGGTATTCACCAAATCGATTATGTGGGCCAACAGCAGAGGATTTAGGACGGACCTGCTTGTGGGATCCATGTGACCTATTAATAACAGAGTATAATGCGTGCATCCATTTGGGGGATGATCGATTACGAACTATACTTCCCATAATGCACAGTTCCATATGACCATCCCATTGGAGGGAGTGCCGTATTTAAATGGGAACGTCATATGCACGCATCCTTTCCGTGAAAGCCTCTGAAGAGAAAGCTGAGGAGCTTTCGAAACGCATCAGGCAAACCTACACGGAGGCTGTTGATGGCTGTAAGTGGTATCCGTCCATACCATGGAAAGAGAGTTCTCTTGCTGCTGCTGGCCAAGTGCAACTCAACTGATGGACACATCTGAGCTGAATGTATTCGCGGCCGTCCCGCCGAGGAGTCTGCACCACCCGCGATAACTGGGGGCCACTCGACAAGGTATTCACCAAATCGATTATGTGGGCCAACAGCAGAGGATTTAGGACGGACCCGCTTGCGGGGTCCATGTGACCTATTAATAACCGAGTATAATGCGTGCATCCATTTGGGGAATGATCGATTACGAACTATACTTCCCATAATGCACAGTTCCATATGACCATCCCATTGGAGGGAGTGCCGTATTTAAATGGGAACGTCATATGCACGCATCCTTTCCTTGAAAGCCTCTGAAGAGAAAGCTGAGGAGCTTTCGAAACGCGTCAGGCAAACCTACACGGAGGCTGTTGAAGGCTGTAAGCGGTATCCGTCCATACCATGGAAAGAGAGTTCTCTTGCTGTTGCTGGCCGAGTGCAACTCAACTGATGGATACATCTGAGCTGAATGTATTCGCGGCTGTCCTGCCACGGAGTCTGCACCATATATATATCCAGCATTGCCATGTAAGTAACAGTAACCTGGTCCTGATGATGGCCTAAATACCTCTACAGGCCGAAACTCTGTCGACTTTTACAGCGGAATTCTCCGCGCTCCCCTAAAGGATATCCCACTTGATTATTTTTATATTCATTACCATTTATTGTTCAGGTTATGTTAACTATGTAAATTTTACCTTCACTTGCTTTTTGTTGCATCCCTTCCTATCGCTGTACATACTTTCTCACATGTCACTTGCGCCGTCAACATTTTTCACAAGCTTTCATGCACAGTATCCCACAGGTTACATGCCATTCATTGTAACGCAGTGTCACCCTTCCCTATGTTTGATCATATGGAGTTAATATGTTAAATATGTATATTGACTAAAATACAATTCAGGTTACAAAATAAATTTGTGTCCCTGGTTTTCTCCCCTTTCGATTCCATTCTCAGCAACTAATTATGCTACGTGTAACTGACCCTCAATTAGCACCCTTTTGAAATATTGTTGTATGTTATAATTAATCTGTTGGCAGTAGAGGACTGTTTGAGTTTTGAAGGAGACTGTGATTGAGTTATGTGGGAAGATGATCCCATAACGATATCAGTTCTACCTGTGAAAACCATCACTTTATATGTACATTTGGACAACGTTTTTTTACCTCTGTATTGGGTTGACACTCTCAAATAGAGCTTCACTCACTATAAATCACTTTAAAAATCAGTTAGCAGCTTAACCATTAAGTCAGCTACCTGTATAGAGTTTAGATAAGAAACTGTCTGGGTACCTTTGCCACAGCAGATGTGAGCATCTTTGTACAAATGTTGCTGAGCAAGGAAGACTGTTATCTAACTTGGTGTGCTATCTGAGCATAAGAAGACCTGTTGGTGCAAGGGCCCCAGCAAAAATTGCTGTGAAACATAATGATTCTCAGGCCTGCAATTAATCTGAGTACTGGAAGGGAATATTCATTAGGGCTAAGGTGTATAACATAGTCTTTTTCACAAGGGCACTGTGTCTCATTCCATTCTTCTTAGTTCTCTCTGTTCCCTGGGATTGGACGGTCCAGCTTTAGCATGGATTGCCTCCTTTTTAAGTGAGCGCACCTTCCAGGTCTTTTCTGCGAAAGCCTCCTCTTCCACTTATACATCAGCATATGGCGTTCCTCAGGGGTCTATACTCAGCCCTTTGCTGTTTAATATCTATATAAGACCCCTTGCCTCCATAGCAGAAGACGCTGGGCTGACCATCTTTTCATATGCTGATGATACCCAGATTGTTTTTTCCCTCTCCAGCTGTGAAAGCAACGACATATCGGTTCTGAAATTAGGGTTGTCCCGTATTGCTGGGTGGATGCAAAGGCATCTCCTTAAGCTAAACGGTGACAAAACCGAAATTCTTATTTTCGGGAAAAAGAAAGATCTATGGGGCCCTCAACACTGGCCTACTGAGATGGGACCTCTCCCTCAGCCTTCTTCAGTGGCCCGCAATCTTGGCTTCCTTGTAGACGATAAACTCTCCATGCGACAGCAGGCCACCCAGGTGGCCGCCATCTGTTTTACTACTCTACGATGGCTCCAGAAAATCCTATGGATGCTGCCTCCATCTACTAGGAGAACCGTCGTTCAGGCGCTGGTAACTTCCCGTCTGGACTACGGAAATGTCCTCTACCTTGGTGCCGATGCGGCCACTGTCAATAAACTCCAGGTTGTCCAGAACTCTGCTGCCCGTCTTCTCTGTAACATCCCGAGAAGACAATCAGCTAGGCAGGCTCTACGCGATTTACATTGGCTTAGGATCCCCAGCCGCATTAACTTTAAAGCCTTATGCTATCTTTTTAAAATCAAGCAAGGCTCGGCTCCAATGTATCTGCGCAACCTCGTTCAACCTTACACACCTACTCGAACACTAAGATCGTCTGCTAATTGTGATTTTGTCATTCCTCGATTCAAACTTGTTAAAATGGGAGGGCGGGCTTTCGCCCATCGCGCCCCCAAATACTGGAATACGCTACCTTCCTCTTTGAAAAATGAGACTAATTTTCTTGCATTCAGGAAACGTCTAAAAACGCTCTTATTCTGCTGATTTGCATGGGTATTTAATTGTCTCAGGGAGCTGCTAACAATGGTCCGTTTTCTTCTCTAGTCTATCCCTCTGCGCCGGGAAACCCACTGTGGGTAGCTGTTGCGCGTTACAAGTTTAAATAAATAAATAAAAATAAATAAAGGGCATTTTAACAAAAAGACAATTCCAAGGACGATTAGCTTCTGCTGCTCTAGAATGGAGAAGAGGATATGAATTTAAAGGCAGCCATCCCCTGATTTTAAGGTCAAGTGATGCTCTGAATCTGACAATTTGATAGAGGTCAAACTAATCTCCATCTTCCATCTTGAGGGTGTTTAATGTTTAAAAGGGAAGGGAAATCCTTGAAGATGCAGGGATGAGCACAGAAAAGTTCATGGACAATATTTTTGCAAAGATTAGCCAAATTGCAACTTTTCCAGCATAATGGGTTAGCAGTCAGTGGTCTGACCTGTTATACTGCCAATAAAAAATAGAGGGATGACATAGCAAACACTGATTGGGTGGGGTTTCCATCAATGACAACATTCACCACCTCCATTTACAACCTCCCATTCAGGAATGCAGGAGACCTGGAACAATGATGAAGGATCAGCTCTGCTCTTTGACTCCTCTAAGGAGCCTGGATTGTCCACATAGTTGACTTTTATCTCTTGCCACCACTGAACTCTCTTCAGGGCATGTGGCAACTACTCCCTTTTGTGCCCTTAGGATAGTCCTGTGGGACTGACTATGAGTGAGTGAGTACCTTGGCCTTGTGCGGCTGCACTATATCACCCACAAGAAGGCTGTGGGCCTTTGTGAGTAGAGAATGTTGGCATTGCAAAACATCTAGGGGCTCATTACGATGTCAGGCGGAAAGCCTCCACCTGACAGCTGGAATCTTCACAACCACGTCAGAACACTTCCGGCCGACTCGGTCGGTTTACAGTCCGACCACCCAATAACGATGTTCGCTGATCGGAACATAAACTGGCCGATCATTCCAATTAGTTTCCGACTGACTTGTGGAGTATTCCTGTCGGTCAGAACCACACCTTAACCCTCTATTGACGGTGTTTCCGCCGTTGGGATTACAATGTTGCTTTCCAACAGCATTTCCGCGTCGACCTGTCAGACACAGAAAGGCTGTCGGAAAGTGACTTTGGGGGCCATTGGCAGGGCCCCCTGGCCCCCGTGGTCTATGTTTGCTGGCTGAAAGGGGTACCTAAGGTACCCTCTTGTGAAACCCAGCGCAGTGTGGCAGGCACCATGAATCGGCCCGTTTGCAAAGGGGAAAAATTGCGATTCCATATTTTGCGAATGCATTTAAGGAATCGCAATTTACGATTCCTTAAATGAAATGCAGGACACCAATAACATTTGCGACCTGCCCTTAAGGAATCGCAAATTACCACCAACTTCAAGTTGGTGGTAATATGCGAATTCCATGAAAAATTCACTTTTTTGCATTTTTCAAGGTGCCATGTGGCGTACATACATGCCCTTAGGGTATGTATGTGCGCCACATGTGCACACATGCATCTTCCAGTGGTGCAACAGGGTGTCCTTTTGGCACCCTTGCACCCTTGAAATTGCATGCGCAATTTGCGAGTACCTATTGGGTACTCGCAAATTGCGCATGCAATTCTCATTTATTCCTATGGGCCTCTAGACCCATAGGAATGAATGGGAAGCCATTCCTTATTTGCGACTCGCAATTTGCGAGTCGCAAATAAGGAATATGTAGGAATCGCAATTATTATTGTGAAACCTACATACATTGCATCTTGCTATTCCATAATAGCGAATCAGCAAAATTTGCTATTATGGAATCACAAAATCCTAAATTGATACATGTGGCCCTTAGTCACTTTTTTATTGATTATAACTAGATACCTGACAGCCCCATTAAGTGATCTATGTAAGTCTATTTGAAGTTGGTTACTGTTAAATGAGTGTGAGTTTCAACTTACAAAATAAATTAAGGAACACCACGTTTTGGATGCCTCTCCCATGACACTTCTCCCTCTACAAAGCATTGCCATGTAATTAGCGCATTGGGAACTTGGTCACTGGAGCAGAGCAGATACAAAATAGGACTGAAGCTTTCCTTCTTAAGATTTCAGTGCCATCATGGTTTTGCCCTCATTGGATATGATGTCAATTGGAGTCTCGCTATAGAAAACAAAACCATTATTGACATATTGCCATAAAAAAATTCGGTATTCTCTTGCAACAGTGTCTTACTTTTAAAATGCAATAATCCTATATAGCTGCACTTGTATGTCATTTTAGGAGATAAAATGAACAAAATCTAGAATGAGTACAGGCTTCCGGTCTTTAAAACTGATAGACAAAAAACTACCCTGAAAAACATACATTTACAATCCCCCTTTGGTCAAAATATAAGGTTGCATTTCCTTTGCCTGGTAAGTGTATATATAGGCAAACAATTTTTTTCTGATCTCGGGCAGTGCTTTAAGAACCACCAGGGCCTCATTTAGGGACATATGTAGGTAATTTCTATTTACCGATTCCTAAATACCGAATTTTACCGATTCGGTATTTAAGAATCTGTAAATAGAGTGTAGGTAAAAAATCGGTAAATTTTACCAATTCGGTAATGTTCGTTATTACCGATTCGGTATTTACCGAATCGGTAATAAGGCATACCTTCCCGTTCATTCCTATGGGCCTGTAGGAAGCCATTCACTATTACCGATTCGGTAAACACCGAATCGGTAATAGGGGGAGCATATTCAAGGGTGGCAGGGTGTCACATTGACACCCTGTCGCAACCCTGAATCGTGCATGTGTGCACATGTGGCGCACATACATGCCCTAAGGGCATGTATGTCTGCCACATGGCACTTTTAAAAAAGCACAAAATTGCTTTTGAAAAGGTATTCGGTATTTACCATCAACTTGTAGTTGGTGGTAAATAACGAATCCTTAAACCAAAAATGCACTCACTTGAGTTCTCCCTACATAGGATTTAAGGATTCGGTAATTTACCGATTCGGGGGCATATGCATCAACAATGCCATTTGCGATTCCTTATTAGCGAAAAATATGGATTCGCTAATAAGGAATAGCAAAAGGCTATGCATGTAGGAATCGCTATTCAAATAGCGATTCCTTAACTTTCCTTAATTGCGACTAGCAAATAGCGAGTAGCAATTAAGGAATGCCGTCCCAATCATTCCTATGGGCCTCCAGGCCCATAGGAATGAATTGGAGATTGCATGAGCAAATTGCGAGTACCAGTAGGTTCTCGCAAATTGCTCATGCAATTTCAAGGGTGCAAGGGTGTCAAAATGACACCCTATAGCACCCCTGAAATTGATATGTGCACATATGTTGCACACACACATGCTCTAAGGGCATGTGTGTGCGCAACATGAAACTTTGAAAAATGCACAAAAGTGCATTTTTCAAAGTTTTAGCAAATTACCATGCAGTTCATCTTCATGGTAATTTGCTCCCCCTATTAGCGAAATCGCTAATTTTTTAACTTTGATGCATTGCATTTAAGGAATCTCACTTTGGGATTCCTTAAATGCAATCGCTATTTAAGGAATCGCTATTTAAGGAATCCCTATTTAAAGAATCGCTATTTAAGGATTCCTTAAATAGCGATTTTTGCTTTTGGGTTGATGCATTGGGATTGGGTATTTTTGACTCAATACCGGGAGCTATTAGCGAATCGGTATTTTACCGACTGGATTTTGGCTTGATGCATGAGGCTGTCGGTATTTTACCGATTTCTTAAAATACCGATTCGGTAAATTTCCGATTCCTTAAAACCTGCCTCCTACATCTCAATTGCCTAAATACCGGTCGGTAACGGAAAATTTACCGACCGGTATTTAGCTAACTACATATGGCCCTTAGAGACTGACAAATTTACTAGTCACAAATGTGACTGATGTTCCGTCCGCTTGATGGCACGTGCATAATAAAGGCAATGGGATACTCGTCACATTTGTGACAGAGTACACGTCCGCCAAACTATAAATCAGGCCCCAAGAAATTAAACAGGAGCCATGGCAATGAAAAACATCAGTTGATGAAACAGCCTATCTTACCGACTCTCTTAATCAACCGCAGCTTTATGGAAACATTTCGCAGGGTAATGCGAAGAGAATGGGAGATTAAAAACAGCATTTTAATGATTTTGCAATTGAGTTTTTCAAACCCACAAGCAGCTATGCTATTTTATAACGCATTATCACTGCAATAAACCATTTATGTAATTTGCAATACCTGATATCCCCACCAGATTAGGCCTCAAGTAAATTATTGGTTTGTTGGCGTTGCAGCCGTTTCTGGCACTCACCCAGGAGGCAAAGCGCTTATTGGAAGGAAGCGAGGGGACATCTCCCTTGTTATCATGACAGCTACCTTTATCACCCTTCTTCCACACAGAAATTAAATGACATTTTAGTCTCTCATGAAATACGAGCCCATTCCTCTTTTTTCACTAATGGTACAAACAGAATGAGAACTCAGTAATTAAAACGTCACCCAGCAGATTATCTTCCTCATTTAGAACAGTGATTACTACATACTGCTCCTGTAGAGTTTTTTGATCAAGCACAGTTATATGTTTTTGTAACTTTGAAAATCTATCTTTCTTTTTCCAAGTTAAAGGTGGTGAATATTGACTGCTACAAGCATGGGTGCTATTTCCTTGTCTTCTTGCGACGTTGGGCAAATACGTTAATACATTCTATTATGATGCATGGATGTTAGTCAATCTAGAGGAAGAACTTTTCATGATAGATGCACTCCCACTCTGCAGTTTCAATTACTAAAGCACTAAGGCGATTGCTTTAACAAAAATGTCATAAGACGTTCCAAATGCAATTTCTTCCAATTTTTGTTCAGGTGTGGATGTGACAAAAAAGGACACAATTGGCAACTGAAATAATTGAAGTCTGTCCACGTTTTATAAGCAAGTACTCCAATAGAATACATTTAAATTGTAAAAAAATCATAAAAATCCAACATTTTCAACGCAAATCATCCGATTTTCCTAAACACCAACAATGAGAACACAAATCCCTCAAATAATAATTTACAAGAACTTTGTCATATAAAGAATACATGTGAAAGCAATATGGAGGTATTAATGTAGATTATTACATGAACCAGGAATTGTCAACAGAGTGGTGTTATTGTATGAATATAAGTCACTTAGGGCCAGATGTATCAAGCGTTTTTCCCGTTCGCAAATGGGCCAATTCTCAAAATCGGCCCGTTTGCAAAGGGGAAAAATCCTTTTGGGATGTATCATCCCAAAAGGCGTTCGCAAAATATGGAATCACAAAAATTGCGATTCCATATTTTGCTAATGCATTTAAGGAATCGCAATTTACGATTCCTTAAATGAAATGCAGGACGCCAATAACATTTGCGACCTGCCCTTAAGGAATTGCAAATTACCACCAACTTCAAGTTGATGGTAATATGCGAATTCCATGAAAAATTCACTTTTTTGCATTTTTCAAGGTGCCATATAGCGTACATACATGCCCTTAGGGTATGTATGTGCGCCACATGTGCACACATGCATATTCCAGTGGTGCAACAGGGTGTCCTTTTGACACCCTTGCACCCTTGAAATTGCATGCGCAATTTGCGAGTACCTATTGGGTACTCGCAAATTGCGCATGCAATTCTCATTTATTCCTATGGGCCTCTAGGCCCATAGGAATGCATGGGAAGCCATTCCTTATTTGCGACTCGCAATTTGCGCGAGGGGGGTTTGTGCTTCATCTGGACTGTTGCCCCCTATTTATCCCCCCTCCTAGCTTTGTCAGCTCGCCCCTGGATTGGGGGTTCCGAGCTTGCCATTGGGGTAACCAATCCTGGTCCCCCACCTCAAGCGGGGTATGCACATTGGGCGGGTGGAGCTTCCCGACTCCGGCCGGTGTTTGCCCCGGGCCTCCACTGGGTCCGGCTTCACCTTCCCCGGCCCAGGATACGGCTGCACGTTCCTGCATGGTGTGCCATACATGCCACATCATGCAGGAACTGGGGGTACAATATTACATTACCTATAAACTTAGTTTATCCTTGTTATACTCTACAATCTATTTTTGGCCAGAAGGGCAAACATTTTTCATAAGTGTATATTCAAAAGCAGTACACACTTTAATATACAGCATATCTAAGCTTAATACACATACATCTGGTTAATACTATTTTACTTAATGCTCCAAGGGGATTATTTACCAGCCCCTTGTGCAGCCGCTGTGTCACTTTCTTTTGATGAAGCGGTGGTGCAGTCAGTGCACCACACTGCCCCATTTCTACAAACTGATACATTGGGTCCAATGCATCAGTTTGTAGAGCCCTGCATTACAATATACCTATGCCAGGTATAATGTATGCAGGGTAGGCAATCCCATGCAATAAAGCCATGTAGAAGTGTTGCACTCTATTACTTAACTGTGTCAAAATCCTTACACCGGCTCAGACCAGGCATAAGGATTGATGCTGGGCTTTTTACATGAGACTTGCCTATGTTTCTGATGCATTGCTGGAGATGCATCAGTTTTATGACCAACTCCAGCAATGCGTCATTGTTGCACCATCAGATACGTCAGAAATTCTGATGCATCAGTTCAATCCTTGCACCATGGAGCCTTGTGTGGCAAGGACATTTGGCGTCAGTTTCTTGTAATTGAGACCTCAAGTATTTTTATCTTAAATTTTAATCTTTAGATGCTATTCATTTTGGCCCAAGATAGGATAATCTCCATTATAAATAAGTATCTGACATTCTTCAAAGTATAGATTTACCGGCCTAGCATTGCCAAGTTCTTACAAATCACAAGGGCTATAGAGCAGAGTTCAAACCAGGATCCACAGTAAAATGAAAGTGCAACATGCCCAGATGTCTTCTAACTATATATTAAAATTTTCCTAATTCTTATTCCTTATCCATACCAGTCTTCCAGTACATCTGCTGAAGTTATAATCATAAAGCACAACAATTCCATAACAAGAATCACACCAAACTAATCATTCATAGATTGCCTATCTCTTTACATTCATATATAATTAATGCATTTAGGATAAAAAGTTATGATGAAGTATTATACTGTGCCACCTGCCATTTATCCTCAAAAGATAGTGTTAAAATTCCATATAACCCAGCTGAAGAAAAGGACAGAAAAAATCCATGCCTTCTCAATATTATCTGTACTTCCTATTCCTCATGTTGAATAAAGTGTAATATATGTAGCTTTCTAGAAACAGCTATAGTATCCTTATAACTAAAGTTCTCTTCATTTTATTCCATGTTACTCTAAACATTTCCTAACTATTTACCCATTGCGTAGCAAAAGTGTATATTATTGCATTTCATAACAAACAATATCAGATCTTTTAGATGACGAATCTCAGATTCATGAAAAATAGGCAATAGCAATCTCTTTTAGTCTACATCAAAAGACACAATGAAGGCTACAAAATGGAGAAGTGAAAATTCACAAGTATTACAAAAGTGGCAATTGGTGTAATTTACTTCCCCTTTTTCTTTACCCTTATAAATCTAAGAGAGCAGGTACTCTTCACTTAACATCCACCTTCTTGTTACCCTTGCTTTAATGTCTTTTAGATATGGTTCAATATGCCCTCTGTAATGTGTGGTACTCAATGTGCCAGTTGCGCTCTACTAAAGCAGACCTTTAAATCTAGTTTACTTCATCTTTTTTTTAAACAGATGTTTTTCCTACAACTCCCTGAACTACCGCCGATGTTAGAAAGCTATACCATATACAATCCTCTAGTATTATAATGAATATGCTTTGGCCAAGAATCATACGTAAATGGCTGAAGTTAACATTTAATTAGATATCTAAAAGAACCTTCTTCAACTTTTGTCAGGCTAAACCAATAATTTAGGGCTGCGAGAAATTGGGGTATTGGTTGATGCAGGTGGAAGTGCCATTCAGGCAACAACCACAATCATTTTCACGGTGAACCGAACCACAAAAGTCACTAAATTAAACTATGCTTAACCCTCTGGTATCTTGGCACAAAAGCAGTCAGTCTTAATTTAGAGGCAATATGTTAAGTACTTATGCAGCCCACAAACAATAATGAAGTGAAAACACAACACAAGAAAAATCCCAAACCCATTTAGAACAATAGAGTACAATTTAATAAATAAAATGATACCAGAATGTCAAAATCCTAATCAGTAGAACAAGAGATATTCAATTTTAAAGGTTCTAGTGAAATATAGCACTTAAACCACAAAGCATCACTCATGGTCATCAAGTTGTAACAGACTAGGGGGAAGTCACAAGTTCAGGCTGATAGCTATGGAGTGGGGGTCAGATACAGAGACCAGGTTAGACCTGCTGAAAGATTTATCTTCTCAAAGTCTCATGAGAAGAGTTCTGTTCCATTGTGGAGGGGCTAAGAGGAGCAGGGAGAGCATCGAGGATGGTCATTGCAGAAATACGAAAGAGCAGGGCAAGAGGTACAGGCTGTACTCACTGTAGCATGATGTGCAGATTTTGCATTGCTGCTCATCACTGGGGGTCACTGTAGAGCAAAGAGCAGGTCTTCACTGGAGCCTCACATTGGTGGATTTTGTTGATGGCAGAGTAATGGCTCACAGGGGCCCAGTCACAGTCTTAAAGAGCTCAACTTAAGGATTTCACCTTTTCATCTTGGGAGTAATGCCAGCCAATTGTCCAGTAACTTGAGGGGCATTGCTTAAGGATTAGGAACTCATGTCAGCAGAGGCCAGCAGGACTCAGGCAGGTCCAGCTGCAGGTCCAATTATTTCCAGTTTCAAAAGATCAACTGGGCAATCTGGAAAGCCTCTGGAACATATGTGTCCCTGACACTCAAACAGGAGGACAGCCAACTTGCCCTTGGAGTTACACAGGTTGGCTTGGGATAAAGTTAAGCAGGTACCGTCTTCCTTCCCAGATAGCACGGCACTCCTCAAACAGCAGGGCAGTTCTCCGGCAGCTGGGCAGTCCTTATTCTGTAAAGGCCAGACGTCCAGAAGTGTTCTGATGGGTGGCACTGGAGGTCCAATATTTTGACCTTTTTTTGTGAACCAGGACACTGACAGAAGGTACAAAGGGCTAGGACAAGAAAATGCCAACTTTTTAAAAGTGCAATTTTCAGAATTATGACCTAAAATCCTACATTACCTTTAAAGAGGACTTTAAATTACAATTAATTTGAGTGTAAATAGCATATCACTCTTTTCTCTCAATCCTAAGTTACTACTTATTAAATGTAATGGGGTAACCCTGTGTTAGTCAAGAGGAGAGCAAGGCCTTATTTTAGTACCAGGACGAGTACACATGCCCGACCTTTTAAATACAATGCACCCTACCCTATGGGCATTTAGGGCCTAACTTAGGGTTGAATTATATGTATTAAAAGTAAGGTTTAAGCCTGGCAGAAGATTTATTTTGCCAGGTTGAGAATTAATGTCAGTTTTAAACTGCATCACAGGTTGCAGTGGCAGGCCTGAGAAATGTTTTCGAAGGCTACTTTAGTGGGTGGCACAATGAGTGCTGCAGGCCCGCTAGTAGCATGTCATATACAGGCCCTGTGTACTTTTAGTGCCATTTGCATTGACTTAATGACAAAAGAAGGAATTTATGTGGTCAAATATCTGGTACTTCATGTACATGAAATACTTTTAAAGGAATTCAATAGTATAAGATTGACCTTGAAAAAACACTATATTCCGTCTGCCATGCCTATTTGCTTTTTCTAAATTCCAATTATTACAATGGTTGTCTATGATTAACCAATCTGCAGCAGGAGCACAGTTCTTCGCCCTCAAACATTATACTTTGTCTATGTTCGCCGTGTCAAAACTACAGCTTAACACGTGGGATTCCTTGAATTACTTGAGAATTTCACAAACATATTTAATTATGAAGGTAAATAGGGAGTACATATGAGTCAATGGTAAAACAATGGTTTTGGATGGCTGCAACACACATTCCTCGTCTCTGGACACGTGATGGTGGACACTTAAAAGTGTTCATTTTATGTACAAGACATTATAATGACCATTTGAGAGTAAAACTATGTCATTATGGCTGGACCTGTTTTGTAAATTATGTCAGATCTGTATTTAACATGTTTTGAGATGAATAGTTCTTGGAGGTTATATTCAATTCTCAATAATGTGTCACTGTGAAAAGTAGATCACCTATTGATGGAGATGTTAATATGATTTTACAATGCAAATACTTATTGCCAAAATATTCTTAAAACATTATAACATTTGTTTGTAAAATATTTTCAAATAAATCAAGAAAAATTCATTCACTTAACATTAAATTTGAATGAAACCGTTATGTCCAAAACAATGAAACAAAAGGTATGACTGAATAACACTTTAAAACATATATACACCTATGTTTATTGCTAAAAATCAGACGTACTACCTTTAATTTGCTCGTGCGCCGCCAGGTGATCTTAGTGAGTTGGTCAAGCTGTTTTCAGAACCCCACTGTGCAGTGGTGTAAGCCTGCGGTGCTGCAGATGTGGCTTGAAGTTTACTCCCAGCACATTCTTTACCTTCAGCCATTCCCAGGGCCTGAGTTTCTCCCAGCATTTGTGACACAGCTTGTATGGACACCAATTGCACTACAGTCCTTGGCAATATCTTTCCATATCCGGGCCCACTCTGCATTACACAGCTGGTTGTCTGGCCCCCCTCATATACCTGAGGATAACTGTGGCAGACTCCCGCCCCCAGTAAAGTCTATTCTTCTGGTGAGAAACTGGAGGACTTCTCTGTCCCTTCTCCAAACATTTTGGGGGAATATTTGACCAAAGGAGCAGGATTGTGTTGTGATCAAAGTACAGCTCAGAAATATCTCACTTCTTGTTTCTGTATGCCAAGTAATGTTTGGGGCAGTACATGGAAATCTCCTCAAGCACAACGATTTCCTTCCAAACATGGAGATCACAGCCCCAGGCATTTTATTATCCAGCCAGAGCATGGAGCTTTTTATCTACAGAGCGATTTGGATAAATGCAAAATGGGGACTTAAAACATTCTTAAAAGCTACTTTGAAACGGAAACGTGTCACTAGAAATAAGTATGCATTTTATTAGAATGATGTATGTTGTCATAACATGTAAATAATAAATCAATGAATGAAAGTGGTGTTATTGTATAGATAGTACAATTAGAATAGCAACCATTGTGTTCATGCTGGTGTGTGTAGTTGGTGAATATAAAAGGTGTCGTGCATGGATGGATGGTTGGAAACACTATAATCGACCACCTAGCAATTTTGTTTTGGCCTGGATGGGCAAGCCAGCATATTTCCACATATATCAGTCTACGCTGGAATGGGAAACAGCCTTTACCACAAAGCATTTTCTGCGCGTTACGTGTACAACGGTACACTTACCTCGTAAACGTCTTCACAACGCATATTGCTTCAACGACCATCTTTACCACGCAAGCAACGTCATCGCGGAACAACGTCTTCCTCATCAGAAAAAAATGCGTCAGTCCTTTTTTAGTGTCGGCGATGACCTATGAAAAAGGCAAAAAAAAGAAGAATGGGGGCTTGGGGGGGTCTCCCCCCCATAAAAGAAAAAGCGGGGTAAAGGAAAAATCGAGGTAAAGGCAATGCGTAGAAAAAACATTCCGTTGTAACGCATGCGTGGTAAAGGCATGCGTTGCAACGGAATGCGTAGTAACGACATATATTCCGCTGGAATGAGCCATTGATGTGGCATCATTACCTGACTACCTCGGCACATTGTAGGATTACCATGGCACAGAGGTGTTGTGGTAGATGCCATGTTTGATTCTGAGAAGAACCCTCTGGCATCAGTGTTGAAACGTAGGTCGACACAAAGAAATGGATTGTCCATAACAGATTGATTTCTGATACAAGGAAAAAAAATTGAATTGGACAGTGTAAGGTTTGATTCTGGGACTTCTCCTTTGCTCATTGCATAAATGTGTATCATATTTCCACGTTTCTCACATTGCACCTACAAGCACTGCGCCGCCTGCACCAATGTATAGCATACCACTAAACAAAGGGATAGAAATGTGCTTATTTATGTTTGTGTAGATATCATCTACCAATGTTGCTTGTTGATTTGCTCTCACGTGTACTATCATTAGAAATCAGACACACGGAACCTTTGTGCTTGTTGCACATTATACCCTGATTCCGAGTTTAGGTAGAAAGGGTTTGTCCTGTCTGTTATTCTACAATCCTCAACTAGATGCGCTTAGTTTACTATGGTAAATTACAGTCATTGTTAACATTACTATAGTCGGACACTGAGTCGAGTCATCAAACTAGCATTTACAATATTTCAAAGTTAGCCATAGTTGTACGAGTTACGTTGACTAGTGAGGACATAGGATGTCATGCAGCACGGTCCGTTCAGGTAAAAGCGGTGAGGTGGTAGGGCCGGGTTGGGGGGGTGGCGGTTTGAGGTATGATGCTGAGGGAAAATTAAATAAATAATGCATTTTTCCTCTTCATCCTGTGTCGGAATTCCCCACTCCCCACCCGGCTCCACCGCTGTTACCTGCACGGACCACGGCTGGTGTTATGGAGTTGTGGATTACGATATGTTCTCCTAGCCACATACACCATGAGTGGAATTCTGTGTGAAACACGCGAAAAGACAGGTCCTACATGCTGATTCACGTTCCCTAAATGTATTTTGGTAAAATGTAACATCTCAAGCCATTGGTGTGATAATTTGATAATTAGGGAAGTTGGAGCATTAGAATTCTCCATTTTAGAGTCAATGTTGGCATGTTTCTTACCATTTGCCATTCATCGCGATTTATATTACATTTTCATTAGGCAGTAGATAATCTGAATTCAAATCTAATTATATCTCTGTGCTGTGTATAATATCCTACTGACTTATGCCAACGGGTCCGCCAGTCTCACTGTGTGGTACGGATGACACAGGATTCCTAAAATACAGAGGAAGATAATGGGATGAGATTAAATGGACCTGCTTGGAACAGAGAATGAGGCATGAAAATACGCTGGGCCCTAATCACAAGGGTAAAGTGAGACCAAAGCAGTGCTTAATTTGTGCCTCCTGTTTCCAGTGCGTGGTACTGGCACCTAATTGTCAGCACCAGCTCTAGTGACATTCCAATACATGGTGGCGCTTTAGTTTTAATTTTCAGATAAGCACAACAACCATGTTCATTAACTCAATATAGACTGAAAATGAATGTCAGCCTCTCATGCCCACTATTATAGCTTTGTGTGGCCTAAAAAAGTCTGAAATGTCAATTGTAGGAGTGCAATGGTTAGGTGTTATGTTGGTACTGTCAATGGCAGCCCAGGCAGGGTATGGGTATGCAGGCTGCAGTGCCCTTCCGAGAAGGGCTCCGGCACTTAATGTTTTACAAATTAAGCACTGGACGAAAGTCTAACTTTATGACTTTCGGTATTCACATAGAACACAAACTACTTGTAAATGCCCTTTGTGAATACCAAAAGTCGTAAAGTTAGACTTTCGTCTCACTTCACCTTTGTGAATCAGGCTCCTAATCTATTAGGCACTGTATTGTCAGGAGACATTCTGCGCCCGCTTTCTGTAAGAAGCACCCTGCAAGCTGGTTAGCAGAATGGTGAGGAATGTTTTTTATTTTGCATATGCATAAACTAGTTTCTAAAGGGGAGGATTTAGTGGGAAGAGAAAGGCTTTCATAATATTGGATTCCTGACTAAAAATGCTTGGAGATTTCCGTAGCCATAAGGAGAGTCTCTAAAAGAGAGTATTCTCTTGCACTCTGATGGAAGGCTCATTGGGGTTCAAAGTGGGAGACCAGGCAGCTGATCTCTATAAATGTTATGCTAGACTCCACACTAAGAACCTAAGCTGAACCCAAAAATATTGGAGTTATATTTGAAAAGAAGATATTTATCTGCATCCCAGCAGGACTAAATAAAAGTGGCACCATCATCACTATCAGCTCGAATTTTGATTGCAAGACTTGTCCAGGACTGTGCAATACAGTCTCCTGAACAGACTCCCCAGGAAATTAGATTCTTGGGTTGTAAAGGACAGTCTACAACTGCCCGTGAAGACTCTCATCTGTGCCTCAAACCAATGTGTTGTCTGAGAAAGTGCCTCTTTTTGAATGGTCAACACCATTTATTTGTTGACTGATGTCACAGTTTTTCTTTCTCCAGACACCAGGGCACTGCTGTCCAATCCCGATTGTATGGACTCTGACCCCTAAAACATGGTGAAAGTGGCTAACTCCTAAATGACATATTTAAAATCCTAGTAAGACCAGGGTATCTATACCATCCACTATGCTGACAACGGAAACAGTTCTTCAAACCTGCATTTGTGGCCTGACTGCATAGATTTTAAGCCTGCAGACAATCTTGTCAAAATAACGCTTTTTAACAGGAAAGAGCACTACTTTGAAGTATTAAATGTCCCCTCTAGTATGCCTTGTAGGTCCAAGGAACGGTGCCTTGTATTTAAAAGCTATCTATGCAAGAATTTAATGTTGCCATTTATCTAGAGTAACTAGCCTCAAATGTTATTTTCAGTGAAAGATGTGTAATTGTCTTACGAGAAAAAATATAATTCATCATAAAATATAACCCTGCTGTTAGAAATTGGAGTACTGTTTGACTTGGGTATGAGCACTGGTCAAGCAGCAACCACAATCCTTTTCAGGGTAAGAGGGAGGCAAACCCTAAATTGACCTGCGCTCACCCTCTGTTAGCTTGGCACAGAGCAGTCAGACTTAACTTAGAAGCAGTGTGTAAAGTATTTGTGCAACACTTCAAACAAAAAAACTGTGAAAAAACCACACAAAAGGATTCCACCCCAGGTTAGAAAAAGTAGCTCTGATTGTGATAACTAAAACAAGACACAACGGACAAAAAAACAATTAGTATAATCAGATATATTGACAGCCAAAAGCACAAAGCGCTATTGGTGATATCTGGTCATGCCAGACAGGCACAAAATCACAAGTTCAGGCCGACTGCGATGAAGTGTGGGCTGGCTACAGGGACTTAGCTTGGCCCACAGAACAGAGTACCTTATATCCTGGTTGTGGAGCGTTGCGTGGATCTGCATCGACGAAGGGTCTCTCAGCCGAAGCAATGAGTCAGTTCCCATATGCTGTGAGGCTGCAGTCTGAAGTCTTCATGTGTCGACATTGAGGATCTTGTCGACAGAGGACTTATGAAGCTTAGACAGTGTTGAGGATTTGAGGTGCAGCCGAGGCGATTCGTTGATTCTGATGAGTGGTGAAGCTGCAATGCGGAGTCTCATCGTAGTCATCGAGGCTGCCATCAACAGGGGATGCGAGGAGCCCGCACTGGGAAAAGAGTCATGCAGCAACAGTTCTGAAGGTGATGTGTAGGTCCCAAGCTGAGGCAGGTGGCAGTGATGCAAGTCTTTTGCGATGGATTAAATCCATGCAACATGAGCGATGCGTCAGTTATGCTCAGGGAGGAAAAGAGATACGTTGGTTCTGCTCGGGGATGCGTCGCTCAGCAGAGATGATGCATCAGTTCCGCTGGCAAGAACCTTAGGCCCACTTCCAAGGGTCCAGCACTGGAGTGGCACTACTTGGCAGGGTTTCCTCACAAACTGCACAGTCCAGGTGCAGGGGATGGAAGCTTGTTATATCCTCGAGGCCTCAGATCAGGAGAGCAGCCAACTAGGCCTTTGAGATACTTTGGGTTCTGGGGTCAAGAGGTGCAGGTCCAGTACTCCTCACCCAGGCAAGAGGGCAGCAGGCAGCAGATCAGCAAAGCAGGAATCCAACAAAGTGACAGTTCTTCAGCTGCACAGCAGTCCTTCTTCCTGGCAGAGTATTCACAGGTCCAGTAGTGTACTGAAGTGGTGGTGTCTGATGTCCACTACTTATATCCAGTGGTGCTTTGAAAAGGGAGAGACTTCAAAGTCATGGCTTTAAAATGCCCAGAGGCCCTCCCTTCCTGCCCTGGCTTCAGACTCACTACACGGTGTATGCAGCCCTTTGTGTATGGACAGGACAAAGCCTGTTGAGGTGTAAGTGAGGCTGTGCCCAGCTCCTCCCTCCCAGCCTGCCAGAGATGGCCCATTGAGACACACTTAAGCTCATATTGTGTGTGGTTGTCTTGTAGGAATACACAAAGCCCAAATGCCAACCACACCCTGTCATGTGATCGGAGACAGGCTATAGGCACTAAATGGCTAAAGCAAGAAAAAACAACTTTCTAGAAGTGCCATTTTAAGAATTTTAATTTAAAATCCGACTTTATCGTCAGTTAGGATTTTAAATTAGAATTCCAGAAATGCCAAACTTGAATCAGTTATATCTTCCCATTTGGAAATGACATGTACAAATTATAATTGGGTAATCCCAATGGTATCCTATGGGAGATGTATGGATTGCAGTAGTGAAAAACACATTTAAGAGTTTTTCCACTCAAGGACATGTAAAACATAATATTACATGTCCTGTGTTTTAAATACGGTGCACCTTGCCTATGGGTTGTCAAGGGCCTAACTTAGAAGTGACTTATATATATAAATAAGGATGGTTTGGGCCTGGCAAAATATTTATTTTGCCAGGTTAACATAGCAGTGTAAACTGCACACACAGGCTCTGCAATGGCAGGTCTGAGATACGGTTACATGGCTACTTAAGTGGGTGGGCCATTCATTGCTGCAGGCCCTGACAGAGCACTGAAGATTGTTGGCTCTAGCAAGGTTAATTTTGGGGACAAATCTTTAGGGCGGATTGAAAAAAAGATTTATGAGTGTGGAAACTAGTGCTACAGGGTACTCTTTTATGACCTGTCACGTGCTTGCGTAAATCGTTCCCTAGATTTCCAACTCCCTTTCTGTAGAATTGCAAGGAAGGCACCGTCCTTTTTAATTTGTTCTAATTGTATCTGAATGTTCCCTGAATATTTAACATTTATTTCCATTTTATATTTTCATACCACATCACAAACACAAGTAAGAGTTTTTAAAAGAGTGCTACTTGAAGTACTCCAAAATACCTATGTGACTAGGCCCCAATGCTTTTATTAAATTTGGTGGGAGTCAGCTCTGCAAATGTATGTCAGAATATTGAGATTAACAATATTGACAAATGTCAACTGCACAATATTAATATTAACTACACATAGGAAAGTATTGAATTAGTATGTTTAATTCCATCTACTAACCTTCACGATATAGGGGTCTATTCATAAAGGCATGTTTGAATACATAAAGTGACAGTCCTGCTCCTGCTCCTGCATGCCATTGTGAATTGGCCCCAAAAAAGGTACAATGTGAATAAAATGGCAATATACATATTTACATAGTACAAAGAGAAATTGCTATGCCCTTTTTCGACAAAGCTAAGTGAAAATGGCGAGAATGTTGAGCAATCCTAGAAGACCCTTATCTGGTTCCTTCATCAGTCTATAGCATCCAGCCTACTGAACCAACTGCCAACACAAGCGGTTTTGGGTGACTTTTCACAAATCAAAGTCTCCATGTCAGGGGCGTAAAAGAGAACCCAGTGGTGCAGAGGCCCCCAGTGTTTCTTGTTTTGGGGGGGGCCCTCACCCTCATGCCATTGCATGCCTTACAGAATGCGTGCAATGGCATGGTATAAGAAATAGTTAAATGCTTGGGAAAGCCACTCTGCTTTACCGAAAAAAGCCCCTGCAATGTAGGGGGGGCTCAACCATTCAGGGGCCCCCACTGAGCTCAAAAGCAATAAATGTCATTTGATGGATTGCCCGTATTTGCTTTTCCTGTCTTTTTATGTGATCTCTTGAGGTCTCCAACAAGAATATGCCATACCATAAAATGTTATATGTCTATCTCTGTATGCTGCTCTTTGATTTATGTATCTTTGTTCATTGCAAAAAATTCATAAAAAAGATATGTTTTTAAAAGACCAATGAATATCTGTACGATATGTGAGATGCCAGGGTCCCTCATCACATTCCGCAGGGAGGCCTCTTTAATTTGTGTTATGCCAATGCTCCAGGTTACTCTACGTTGAAGTCCTTTCTCAGCGCTTTCATCTGGTGACTTTTGAACAGTAAAATACAGCTCAGGTCCTAACCAACCTATCAATCTACTGTCAGTATATGTCTATCGTGGAACTTCCTTCCCTTTCTACTTGCAAACCACTCCCGTAAACTTCTATGCTCCCAAGGGCTCTAGGTGGATTTGCAATATCATTAAAACATGGCTTTAACCATTATCATTCCAAAGTAATTGTTTAAAGAAAACAATATTAAAGAAAAGGGATCTGTGTTAGTGTCACAGATGATAGGTGACGCTCATAGTAGAGAAATAACTTGAGGTAGCCAGTAGGGTCAGTGGATAACACTACACGATGCAATGATTCAGAATTTTGAGGCAACTGAGATTACCTGCCCAAAAGAAAACAATTGAATAGGTTGGCATGCAGTGAATCCTTCAGTCGATTGACAGGTAGGATCATAGGTAATGTTCACGCAATCATTCATGGAATATTTTAAACTGTATTTAATGAAAGGTACTATTTTCCTGATAGTAAAGTGAAGCTATCTTCAGGTCACTCCCTTACACATATGTGCGTGCCTTATTATTTTTACTGAAATAACTACCGTCTTTATCCCTGGTCTTGACATTGACATCTTTCGAGGCCTATTTCCGAGAATGTCTTGCAGTGCAACGCAGTACAGCAAGTCATTTTGATGCGCTGCGTGACAGAGAAAGGGCAGGAATGCACCTTATTTAGGCAATATGGAGCATTCCAGCCTTTCCCCCTTCGCTGGCAACCTTTTGGCAGCCTAGTGTCAATGCCGTTGCTCTTGCACCATGGTGCAAGGTGCCTGCATTGCATGCAGGATTGTTTTTGTGCAGAAAGACATATTTCTTTTTCTATGTGTGCTGCAAAATACAGCACACATAGAAAAAGAAAGTAACAAGGAGAAATACAAATATTTCTGCTCATTACGCCTCGCCTGGAAGATGTATCTTTTTACTGCATTCCCAGGTCTACCAGTTCTAGTAAATCTGAGAATGCGTCAAAAACCATGAGAGTTGTGTGGTAACAACCCATGCAGTGCCCAAGGAACGTCTTCTTCAGACAGAGTAAGGCAACGCAGCGATTTGCACTGCGTTGCCTTACCCCAGATTTATGGACAGCCGCGGTCCGTGGAGGGAGTTCCGTGGGGCGGAAAGGCTGGGGCGGGGGAGGGGCAGGGTGGTGGGTACTAAACACCGGAATATGGATAATTGGAGGTAAGTAAACAATTAAATAAATAAAACGAATTTCGTAGCGCGCGCTGCATCGCATTTTGTGATGCAGCGCGCGCTACGAAATTCGTTTTATTTATTTAATTTTTTACTTACCTCCAATTATCCATATTCCGGTGTTTAGTACCCACCACCCTGCCCCTCCCCGCCCCGTCTTTCCGCCCCACGGACCGTGGCTGTTTATGGAGCCACTCAGGGCCACGAAGAGTTGCCTTTGCGTGGCTTCATAAACAACATGGATGGTGGCATCGCTCTTGCACTACGTTGCTTGGTGCAAGAGCGACCCAAACCGGCTCATACATCTGCCCCCCGTGTTGCACTGCTTTGTGTTTGGAGTCATGTCTTTCGAGAGGTCAGACATCAGTGATCCAATCATTGCACTCGAAGCCATGTCACCGTGAATGCCAGCTGAGAAGCTGCCAAGCGCTTCGCATCATCATAATAAATCAGAATTAAAGAAGCGCCCGGCAATCCAGTGGGCGTGAGGATGAAACGAATCAATGCCGAGGCACGAGGCGGCAGAGTCAGAAGACAAGATCACAGAACCCTTGAAATATCAAGCAGATGACTCAGCCCTTACTGGAAATTTGTAAATTAATGTGTCTTTGAAAAAGCTAAATGGGACTTTGAGAGCTGCTGATCAATGTTAATGACTTGTTTTTTACATGAGGAAAAAATAAGGTAGCTAGTAATTGGATGGAAATCTCTCTGAAATTGATTGAAAGTATGAAATAGTGTCTAACAGTGGAAAAAATGAATGGGCGTCTGTGAGTGGCATCAGAAGGAGCTGTCTGCGTAAATTAAGGCTTGCAATTATCGATAGCCATAAATAGGAAGTCGGGGATGTGCTGTCTGAATTACTGCGTAGGAGCGAATGCACTGGTATTTTATCGTTGGCTTGCTATGCCGCAGAAAATGTATCTCGAAATGACTAGACGAGTATATATTTTTACTAAACGATCAACGTTATTTGAGGCAGTGTTGGCACTACAAAACTTGCCAGTCACTGGCGTAGTAGGCAAACACTGCAATCGACGCCGTGACCCCCGGGACAGGTTTTTCATTTTTGTAAATCGTCTTTAGCCTCGAATTTCGTGCCCTAGACAATGGTGTAGTTCTCTGATGTAAACAGGCCAGCCCTGTATTTAGGCCTTTCAAAATACAAGTCTCAGATCAGAGCTTGGTGAGTTAAAGTGAGATGATTCTCCCATAAACCTTCTAATCACATTCACCCTAGAGCAGTGGTCTTCAAACTTTTTAATTTTATTTCTAGACTTATTTAAACATTGCAGCTAAGTTCTGTCACTGCTTTAGAAATGCAAATACATACAGGATTTCCAAACATATTATTCTGGTGAGGCAGGCCTTACCAATGTGTAATAGTATCCACAGTGTGATTAATCAAAATGGTAGTGGGGGTTTCGGAGAAAATTTGGAGTCCCTTTCCTCTTGACACCTTCTCCCAGCCAGGATTTAAATGACAAAGGATGTTAATGATGGCCCATTACAGACGAGCTTACTGCATCTCAGTTTTTGGGCTGAAAATAAAGTATAATGTTTCTTCTGGCCAGAGACTGGCGCCCCCCCTGGGATCACTTGAGGCCCCCCTAGGGGGGACCGCCCCCCAGTTTGAAGACCTTTGCCCTAGAGTAACACAAAAACTAACTATTATTAAGTGCAAGTGTGATACAGATTGTTTATATTCTGTTTATGAAGGGCTGCTGTGCTAGATACATGAGCACCAGTCTGACCACCCAATTGACTAATCAATGCATCCACTTCAGTGTTTGACCTCATCCTCACACCCTTGTAGGTGCAATCACACCTTCATAACGCCTAAGGTTGAAATGTCTATTAATAAATTGGGTAGCACTACTCATATGTTATAAGGCCTCCAAAACACCCGTAGGGATGAATGTGCTCTCTATAAATACATATTGTGTTACAACCCCTCCAATCTAATGGCATGGCCATGGGCTCGGAGCATACATGCCATTCCTTGCAGCAAACAATACAGAGGCTATCTTAAGAAAAGGAATCAAAATATGGCAACAGTCAGGGCGCCTAGAATGTAGGAGTAAAGGAAGAAGGAAGAAAAACGAATTCTTGCACACCGGTTATCTCTTCCACTTCCACTGCATGCGAAGGTACCGTTTTAGCCTAGGTCCTGTGGTTTGTGATGTTTGCATTGTACATGTTTTCAGTCATGTTATAGGTGGCGGCTCCTCCAGGGAGTGCTGCGGGGCGGTGAGGCGGGGCTGGGGAGGGGCAAGGTGGAGGGTAGTAAACTCCGGAATACGGCCGAACGGAGTTGAGTAACTAAATAAATAAATAAAGCAAATTACATTGCGCGCGCTGCAACTCCAAATCGGCGATGCAGCACGCAATGTAATTTTTTAAATTTATTTACTCAGCTCCGTTTGGCCGTATTTGAGAGTTTACTACCCCCCGCCCTACCCCGCCTCACCTCCCCGCAGCACTCCCTGGAGGAACCGCCACTGCTTATGCATTTGTGTGGCACATGCAACATTACACAGTATCAGAAATGTTGTGCCTAGCATAAGAGACTTTTAAATAGGTCAAGGAAATGTGGATTTTTCAAATAAATATTGAATTAGACAGCAGGTTGCAGTGGCGGCTCCTTGAGGGAGTGCTGTGTGGCGGGTGGGGGAGGGGCAGGGTGGGGGGTAGTAAACTCTGGAATACGGCCAAACGGAGTTGAGTAAATAAATAAAACAAATTACATTTTATTTATTTTATTTACTCATTTGTATTGCGCAGGCAAATCATCCCCAGGGGGATCTCTCGGCGCATGGGAGAGGGGCACTCGTTAATGAAAAGACATTGCGTGCTGCATCGCCGATTTGGAGTTGCAGTGCGCGCAATGTAGTTCATTTTATTTATGTATTTAGTTACTCAACTCCATTCAGCTGTATTCTGGAGTTTACTACCCCCCACCCTGCCAATCCACCGCCCCGTTCACCACCCCACAGCACTCCCTGGAGGAGCCGCCACTGGGCTTCTGATAAGCTATGCCTTATCTGGGTGTGATTGGCAAGGGCAACATTTATGACGAGGACACACACGAACAACTACGTCTAACTAAAGACGAATCTAGGTACCAGATGGTATTCCATATACAGATGTATTGCTTGTGCAATAAGAGTTCTTTCAGTGCTGTTTTCAATTCCGTGAGAGATTTGGAGCCCCAAATAAGTGATGATGATGTGTTCCAATACAGGGGTCCGAACAGGCGAAAGGAACGACAATTGGAAGAGGCACAAAGTGGCTGCGGTGTAGTCAGATGGTTGTCATTGGCTAACTGAAAGCTACAAGCCAGGATTCTGATACTTGTCGGCAAGATTGTTGGGAGCCAGGTCGTTAAATTGTTTGTAAACTAGTATTAGTAATCTGTATCATGTTCTGTTTTTGTGTCTGGCAATCCTACTTGGTGGCAGTACGTGGGGTTATGCTTGGGGCGATTCGATGATGAAATTTGGAAATAATAAAATCTGACTTTCTTCAGCATTAGGGTGATGTGAGCGGTTTTTGTGGGACACCCACTGGGAGAGTACAAGGTACAGAGGTCTTTGGGTCGAAATGACTGTAAGTGAGTGACTGAAGAGGTATTCAAGTCATGCGCTTGACCAGTGAATGGAGAATAGAAATGTGTGGTGGCCAACAGTATTGAAAACAACAGAAAGGTTAAGAGAGTTAAAGATTAAAGAGAGACATTTATTGTCAGCCGTAGTGAGGAAATTAGGTTTGAGTGACAAAGCTATGGCAGTGGTATTTAGTGTATGAAATGCTGATTTTAGGCGGTGGAGGCAGTCATTGAAGGACAGTTCTTTGGGTATATAAGTGGTGGCATATTAGTTTGCTGAAGTGAACAGCTCAGTATGTGAGGTAATGTCTCTCTTATATGTGCCCTGGAGATCAGTAAGATTGTGCAGCAGATTCATTTTGCTTAGCCCTAATTTCTATCAGCTTTGGTCCAGAGGTTCTTATTCCATAAACCGTGCAACATCATTTAAGGCAGTAAGCGTGGTGGCCATATTATTAGAAAATGAGTAATCCATTCTTTATATCTCCTGGGATTCTGGTGCCACTTTCACTTTAGATCTCAGTGCATGTCTCTAGGCTCCCTGCTGCTGTCTCAGTGTAACTACCCTCAGCCTTATATAATGTAATCAATGGAATGTGCTATGTAATGACACCAGGAAGAAAATGAGCTGCCCCTGCACTGCTGTGGCAATGGTTTGGCTCAGGGATACAAGGGTATCTAACACAGAAGGACTCATTCAGTTGTGTGAGGAGCATAGAAGGTGGTCAGTTGGCCTTTTGCATGTTGAAGGGAAAAGAATGATCTTGGGTAGCATGGGATATTGGTATCATTACTGGCACCAAAGGTAAGAAACCACACACCCCATATTTGAAACCTGGCTAAGTAGGAGGACCACCAGATGATACACTTGGGGCCTTATTACAACTTTGGCTGTCCTAGAGCGGATAGGGCAATGCGTTGTCCACTGTAGGACCACCAAAGCCATGGTGATGCTGCCTGTCAGGTTAGGACTCCAATCCTGGTCTGGAGTGCAGTCCTGTGGCAGTCTGACAGCTGCAGTCTGTAAGGCTCATAGAAAAGCTTTACTTGCAGACCACTGCTGGATATGCCACACCATGCAAGAAATGAGGTGCAAAGTCAGCGGCCACTACATGTGCCCCCCTTCATGCACCCCCTGGGCTCAGAGGCGGCAGGGGGCCCTATTAGGACCTCCCTTAGTTGCCTTACCACCACCCTTTTCATGGCGGGCTCACTGCCCTGGAGAGGGTGGTGGTTTGGCAACTTGGAATATGCTTGGCATTGCCAGCATATTTCTGCCTCAAACCGCCACTGCCAATCCGCGGGATCCTGGCAAAGGTTGTATTCCTGTGGTGGGCCAACTGCCACACTCAAAATGTGGTAAACGGGGCCCCAGTGTGGTTGTGGTCAGACTGAGCAAACACAAGGAGATGATGGACGGAGCGCTGAAACTTTTCAGACACTCACCCCCAGTCACAGATCTGGGTTGAATCCATCATCGTTCTTTAGCTCACTTCGCCACCCCAGTTCAGACACAGCTATATAAATCAAAAAGAATGTGCATTTCCTAAGGGAGGGGAGGGGGAGTGAACAATTCTCTAAAGGATTGCCCTCACACACCCCGAAGGATGTCATACTTCATCATTGGGCTGTGCTCCTCGTCAGGCCGGCGCTGCAATGCCCGATGGGCTCCCGCGAAGGGGCTCTTTGCCGGAGATCTTTTAAGGGGCAGCCATTAGGTGAGTGAGGGTAAGTGGTCAAGGTGGTAGTATGAGTGTGAGTGGTGAATTAAAATAGGTTTTGTACTGCCCTATAGAACCACTTTTATTCGTGGGGTGTGCTAACCTAACTAAAATGCGTGAGCCCTATATAGATTTAAAGATCTTGCAGGGTCTAGTGCGTGTATGCGGTCAACATGTTTCTTGCCTTCGCCCCTAACGGGTCAATCGGCAATTCTTCAGGACCAGTGTCTGCAGGAGTGGGTTCTCTCAGAACTCTAATACTACCGCAACACCAGTGCTGAGTACTGTATTTGTCACCAGCGTAGTATGCCAAGTTTCAGGATTGGTGACCTGGATAGGTTAGACCCCTTGTCTTGAGGTCACAAAAATGACGGGATTGCCGTAAGAGCACATCGTTGCTCGGCTATGGGGGGGAACGCAACTAGCGGAGCTTCTACCCCTGCTCTGGTCCCTTTTGTGTTGTTTTACAGTCTGCTAGTCTTAAGGAGAAAATCTGCTTTGATTGTACAAAAAGAGATTTACAGGCAGACCGGTGAGGTTAAACTTTGCTGAATGTTCTTCAGTAGAAAAACTTTGCTGTGTGAATCTTAGTATCCTACACATTTGAAAAGATCAATTTTCAATAGTTTCAAGAAATCCACATACTTCAGTAAGGCTCTTAGGTCTGGGATTAGAGGATTTCACACCCAAATGTCCTGGATCCCCAAGGATCTATCCAGTAGCATAGCAAGACATTGTGCTGCCCATGGCGGTCTGTACATTTGCAGCCCGTGGCGGGCGCATGAAAGAGGGGGGGATGCTGGCGATTCTTACAACAGACAGTCTGCCGCCCACAAAGCTTGTGCTGCCCAGGGAAGACCGCCTCCCCCACCCCCTTGCTATTCCACTGGATCTATCAGGGGCGCAGATTAGTCAGTAAGATTGGAGGGGTAAGCTTCAGCTTTTCCAACAATTCGACTGGCATATAATGTTTCAATACATTATACGACTAGCAGGGTGCATGAGAGGGGCCTAGGAATGTGGACTGTTAGGAGTACTATGAAAAACCCCAAAATATTTTGTAAAACAAACAATATTTTGAGGACTTTCAACACAGAGAGGGAGAGTTTGTGTGCATTTTTCTCTGTGTGAATGTAAACATCCCTGGTGAAATCCTACTGACATCTCACAATACCTGGCTGAATGCACCTGTACCCAACTATTTGTCCGAAAATACATTTATTAGGGGGATGTCACACCCCAAACACCCCCCCAAAGCTACGCCCCTGGGATCTATGTACATATTTCAACTGTTTGAAGTTCTAATGGACGACGAAGTGTTCAGTCATGGATGAAGGATCACTGGTTAATGTAAAATGTGGTCTAAAGCGCGTAAGAATTGTAAGCCTTTGGAGAAACCAAACAAGCATTACACTTCTTGTGCGATTTTCTTGCACAGTAAGTTGTTTCTGGTGGAGTTTCGAGCAGACACATGGTCACTTTGATTAAACTCGTGAAGAGAAAACCCTGTATTGGTATGCAACAGGGCTAAGCTTCCAGAGTTCCAAAGCAGTTGAAGGACCAGAGAGAAAATTCTCAATGAAAACATGCTAATATGTAGGTTTGCAGTATTCTATACTGGGGTTGATATCTGCATAAGGGGTGTGGGCAACCCTAATAAAGTCAAATAAATTCTCAAAGTCTGCCCAACTTAGGAAGTCTAGCAGAAAGTACAACCTGTTTGGACATTCAGTCCAAGGAGTACCTATCATTAGTGGTGCAGATGCAGTAGCACCGAGGGACACGGTTTCCGGGCTCCCACTGCAGTTCAGTTCTGGCTGCATTAATCTAGCCAATCGGAGTGAAGTAGGCTTGCCATGTCACAACATTGAGTACACCATGCACAAAATTGCTGATAAAAAATGACACTCCTCGTCTACTATATAAGACAGTAAAAAATCATTTAGGGTTTAGGAACCCAGGGATCTCTTCACACAGCTCTCCTGAGCATAGTCACATCAGATATATATGTTCAAAGTATGCAAACCCTATAGATGTTCTCAGTGTTTAACCGCCACCCTTTCTCCCATAATATGGCTGGTGTGTCAATACACTACAATACATAAGTCACGCCGAAAAAACAGCCACATATCTTTTTTCCTTTGTTTTAGGGGTGTAGGGATACATTACCTGTATAGGTTCTTCATGGTAACAGATTGTTTTTGGGAAGTGTTTTCCTTTGGCGATATCAGGGGGTTAGTGAAGCCTAACAAAGCAATGGGGCATATGTACAAGGAGTTAATGCAGCGTTAGTGGCACTATTCCGATGGTTTTACGGTGATAATTTTATTGCCACACGTACAAGCTGCTGCTCACCTCTGTTAGCAGCAGTTTTCCGGTGAAAACGTCTATTATAAAGATCGCCACTTCTGTTCGCGATAATGACATGCAAGGAAGGCGTTTCTGTGCAAAAACGGCTGCTAACCCCACTTAGCGCTATTTACAAGGGGATTCCTTAAGTTTGGAGGACCAAAAAAACTGCCTCTAACTGCAGTTAGAGGCAGTTTTGTAAGACGGGAAAATAGCAGGTCATAAAAATGGAGATAACCCTGGGGGCCTCATTCCAGCAGGTTTTGTTGCTGGACCGCGCTGCAAGCAAGGTTGCTGCGCTGCCCTGTGACAAAACTACAGGGCAGGACGGTGCACCATCAATATCAAGATAGTGCGCATTCCTGGGCCTCACTCATGAATAGTGTTGTAGCGCTGCGACAAGACAGCGTTGCAACACTCTTCACTACCCCATTCTTGTGACACCACGGATGCACTGTATTTACTGGACAGCGCTCCATGACGCAAGTAATGACAGATATGTCTGGAATCTTGACGTAGCTGTCTGCGCTAAAGTCACCCATTGCTGCAGTCATGTCACAACTATGACGAACTCCAGCAATGCATGGGGCCAGCCTATCCCTGTGGCACTGCGTCACCCTGCCATCATAAAGGCATAAGGTACTGATGCAGTGCAGTTCTTGAGGGGTGCCCGGGTGTCGACGCAGTTGGAGATCCATTGGTGGTGGTTGCGTGCTTTGGTGTCAATGTCTGTAAGCGTTGGCAGAGTGGTGGTACTGAGGGAGTTGACAAGACGTACTTCGGTGGTCTTGATCCAGCTGCAAGGGGGGCGATGATGGTGGTTGTGTACGGTGGGCATGGTGAAGACGTGAAGTATACAATGATGGTCAGCCCAGGAGAGTCCGTTGGTGTGGCTGTAGTTGAAGGTCCTGATGGCGGAGGAGACGTGCTCAACCATGTGTTCTGCTCTGTGGCTTGCTGTGGTGACTAGCTGCTCAAGTCTGATGTAGGGGAGCTACCACAGGAGTGGGTAATGTTCTGGTCACTGGGGTTGTCCAGGTGGAACTTGAGTTTGCCGAGTAGGATGTCGTCTGTGGATGGGAGAGCCTGGTGTGCAAGAAGGTCTACAAAGGTATCGGAGAATGGGTGTCCATGGCCCGGGGGGCCTGCAGATGAGGGTGCCGCAGAGGATGGGGTTGTTCCAGATCAGGAAGTTGAGGTGTTCCATGGTCACCGTTGGGTCACTAGAGTGCGTGGTCAGTTGGAGTGTGCTTCTGTCAGTGATGGCAATGCCTCCTCCTGGATGGTCGGGATGGTCCTTGCGGGGGATTTAGTAGCCGTCAGTGATGGTGATGCTGATGTCCGGTCCGGAGCAGATGTTGGTCCTGGCAGGCGATGTGACATCCAAGTTTGATGGCGAGGAGGGTGCTGGCGCCGTAGGGGTGGAGTGTCTGAGAGGAAAGGTCCTTGGTGCTGAGCGCGGTCCAGGGGCAGACGGGCCTGCACGGGAGACGTCCATTACAACGCAGGCACTACATCGTAATGCCTTTAGAACGCAAATCCAACAGCTCAGGTGCCTTTACATCGCATAGCATTACAATGCATTGTGAGGTCAGTAATGGGATATTTTTTCTTTTTAGGGTGAGTATGGGTTTCGGGTGTCGGAGATGAAATATGTGGTGTATTATGGTGTAAAATTTGAAATTTGGGGTGTGTTTTGGGGTCAATCATGAAAACTGGGGTGTGCATTTGGGTCAAATATGATTTTTAGGGTGTGTTTTGTGGGCTCAAAGATACATTTTAGGGTTCAGGGTTTGCTTTGGGGTTCAAGGGTTAGTTTTAGGATTGCACTCATTGAAGTGGGAATAGTAATGTTTATATCCCCGCAATCCAACACCTTCCCTACTGTTGCAATACGCCTAGTATTAGTATGCATTGTAATGGAAGGCAATATAATGGTATGCGTTGTAAATCCATATATACCTTTGCTCACCACTGGTACGCCCGCTGCACATGGCTGCACAGCAGCCGCCATTGAGAAGTGCTGGGGGGTGACTGGACAGCTGGGAGGTGGGACACATCGAAAAGAACACTGGCTGGGGCTTGGATGTGGGGGGGGTGTGAGCGGGTGTTGTAAATATTTAAATGAGAGAAATCTTACCTCGAGGCCGGGTCCTGTGTCTTTGTTGTTACTGCTCTCCCGAGTCTGCTTCCAGTAACAGGAAGTAGGCAGCCAGGCTCCCTCCCCTAAGCAAATCACAAAGCTGCAATGCGGCGGTTAGTCATTGGCGCCGGGACGAGGCATTCAGACAGGGGCTGGAGGTGTGGCCATGTTCTCCATGCAGGCTGTAATGCAGCCTGCATTGCGAACAGGACAGTGAGCACGACTGCTTTGTGTGGTCTGAGCGGGCTGATCAAACAGACACCGCGCACTTGAGTGGACATGCCACTCCGCCCCTGCTCAGTGAGTGGAGCAGCCCTACCCACCCTCCCGCCCGTGAAAGAAACATGGCACGATAACATTAGGAAGTTATCATCATGTAATGAATGTTCCGCCACTTGCACTGCTTGGAAGCAGTGGGGCGACGCTCTTCTGCCATAGCTGATGTGCCGACACTGGGGGTGTATCATCTACTGGTGCCATGCTTGGGTGACTCGACCCTGTGCCTCCTCTGCTACCTGTCCCACCTTCTCTTTATCAGGACATTGACACCGTGGCGCTATCCGCTAAACTCTCTCCAAATCTGTGACTCACCCAGCAGGAGCCTCAGCCAGGTGGAATTTCACCAGTGTGGGTACAGCAATCACCGCCAAGTCTGCTGGTGAACCTCCCGATGCAGTTGATGCAGCAGGGCCCCCTTAGGCATGAACTTGCATTGCTCCTGCAACACAAGTTTGGCGCAGCTCAGGGGCCTCACCCTTCACAGCGTCAGGCCAGCGCAACCTCATACGGCCTGTGATGCAGAGAAGTGCCACCCACCATTGGTAATCCTCTCTGTGTACCCCGGTGTAGTGGTGGATCAGAGTATGTGATGCAGACCTCCCTAGGTTGGTGCGCAGGAGCACCTCTACCATTCTCAGCTCCAAGGGGCGCAAGGCGGTCTTCTCACACAGGTCAGCAACGTGTCTCTATGCGACCGGCCAGACTTCACCACCAGGTACAGGCGATCGCCCCGCCTCAGTGTCTAGCACCACGGCCCATCGACTCCCCAGCTCCTCCGCTTCCCACTCCCGGGCTCCAGACACAGGTCCAGCGAAGCATCCAGGCTCCAGGTGCAGGTCCAGCGATGCATCCGGGCTCCAGATGCAGGTCCAGCGACGCATCCGGGCTCTCATCCTGGTCATCCTGGATGTTGGGTGGCTTGAGGGGGTTGTTGATGTGTGCTGCGCTTGGCCCTGGCTTCTCCATTCTGCATTTCATTTCTTTATGTTGCCTATTTTCTATTTGATGTCGACCGATAGGCTATTTTTTCCATCAGAGGCAAAAAAACACATTGGGCTGACTAACGTGCGTTTTTTGCCGCTAATGGGCCTTTTGTTGGTTTTCGCCCGCTAACGCCTGAATTCCTATAGCCATCACGCTAATGTTAGCAGCCATTTTCACCGCTGATCCCTGAAACTATCGCCATGTAGCGACGTCTTGTACATACGTCGCTAACAAGGCGATAGTTTTCAGCGGTACACAGCTGTAAGAAAACTGCTGCTAACTAGCGTTAGTAGTAGTTTTCGACAGTCCTTGTACATATGACCCAATATATTTCCAAAATATGCTAATGGTCCTAACGTTGTTGGTAGTTATCTAACCGTTCCTGAATTGCACGCCTGTAGGCCTAGCACAGTTCAGCAAGGATTATTTTTGTCAAAACACAAATGTCTAACTTGTTCTGAAACTTGTGAGTAGAGAAGAGTCACTTAGGTATCACTAGCGCCAGGTCTACTAAAAAATAGCATTGCGAAGCATGCTCGGGCTATAAAGAAGTGCGTATCTTCCATATGTGCAGCAAGTGCAGTGGCACCGGGGTCCAGATGCCTCAGGGGTCAACTAAATCATGATTATTGCTGAATTTCATAATTTAGGCAGTAGCCAGGAGGCTCATTTAGTTCCTTTCACCAGATTACACGACACACTGACTACTTTAGTGCCTGTAACTGTCTTTTGGCTCGCTAGACGCATAAACACAGACCCACTAAAAGATTTTCTGAACAAACATTGGCCAAAATCATGGTTAACAGTAGTCTGCTTTAGGGGACAATATCTATCAATAAGAACAGGAAAACCTAAAAAAACACAAATAATTTAAAACTCTACACAACGTAAGGAGACTTGGTTTGTGGTTTCAGATTGGGTAAATTGCCAATGCAACACATTAGTCTGCAAATCAACCTTCCCTTTCTCCTTTGCACAGGAAAATGCCATTGAAGACAGTCATTTTCTTAAGCTTTGCTCCTGCTTTCTCAGTATTGCTTTTACCACTTTTTTTTATAAAGCATATTTTTTAAACTAACTGCTTTATTCTGGTGTCTACCACATCTGCAGAGAGACTGTAATAAACGTTTACCAGCTTTATGCGAAAAATGAAGTTACTCTTCAGACCGCACTCTGCTCTTCTATTATGTTTCATCCACTTCCTTCTCTGTTAGGTTTCACAGTGTTTACTTATTACAGCTGAATTCAATTACCATAGCCTGTTGGGACTTAAGGTTTTGGACAGACTGCAGTCTTTGATAATGGGTATATCTCACAGAGGATATTTGTGTGTTTTTTGCCACCTACATGAACTGGTCTTTTTAAAATTATAAAAGAGCTGTTCCGTCATCATACTGAAAGAGCCGCCCACAAGATCCAGATTTGTTCTGGACTCACAATCCGATGGTTCTTTTTCGCAGCATTAAAGTGCAAAGAGGAGAAAAGTCGTTAGGACACAATCAATGAGCCAATAACTCCTTTGGATACATAATACCCCCTACAACTACTTAAGGTTAGTTAGATTTATTACAAAGCCAAAAATACATGAACATAAAGAAACCGCAATACAAGAGTATAGAAATACAAAGGAATTAGCATGAAGCCAACTCTGTGTATCCAGTTTAGGTGGTGCAGCATAAACAATACGATTAGTTCAAGAAGTAAAATATAGAAAATCAGGAAGCAGGAGTCCAAATTCCCCTGCATCAAGGATTGGAAAGTTAAAAGCATTAAATTTGTCCCTACTCTAGCACTAATGTGACATCCCTAAATAAGCATTTTCAGAAAGAAGGGTAAAAGGTGTCAGCACGTGGAGGGTCCCTAAGAAGGCGCTCCATGATCAATGGGTCAAGTAGCATAAAACTACCGAAGAAGGAGCTCATTCTAGGATGCTCTCTCTCTGAAGGCAAAGGAGAAGTGGCACGCCATCCCTAATTCCAAGAACAATTATTCACAGGTGACATCCCATGGTGCACTGCTAGTCACGCCATCTACCCTGGGTACAGTCCTGAAGGAAATTTCCCACAATAGCAATGGTGAGCTTCCCTTGTTACATTTTGTCCTTGGTTGCCAGGCCCTCTACTGTGTGAAGCACAATGACCATCCTTTATTGACTCAAGCCACATGATTGTAACTTTCTCTCCTGGACTAGCTACTAAAACAAAGACAATATTCTATCTAGTGAGACCACTTCTTTCACTTGCAACACAAAATGTAAGATAGAGCAGATTCCACAGCTCATATGAAATTCAAAATTTTTATTCGAAAACGAGAGTTTTCAGGCACTTGCATTTCAGTCCTACGAATTTCCCTACATATAAATGACATGATTAATATGTGCATCCAGTACATGAACAGTCATTAGTGGTACAACATGAGTTCTTCATGTCAATGTTTTCTGCTAGTTAATTCATTTGTTATGTTGATTCTCCATGCTACGTTTCAATGGCTTAAAATGCAACACGTTTTCATGTTAATACATTTCACAATTCTAATGCTTCACGTTAACACAAATGATTATATGCGGGAGCCCTCTACATGTGGTTATGATACACCCCTACAACTGAAATTACATTTCTGCTTCATAAGTACTCTTTCCCTTGTTTTCTGTTCCCTTTTTTCCATAGATTTAGCGCAAACTTGACAAGAATGTATCAGAGCACTTTACACGAGCACCAGTTGTGTTAAACAAGGGCACATTCAATTTGTTAGGCACGGGGAGATTAAGTGATTTGCCCAGACTCACAGGATGTTGAGCGTCATTGCGGAGACTATCCCGGTTCCCCGGGTGCCAAAGTAAAAGTTGCCACATTCAAATAGCTTGTGGATTTTGTATAGTCTTTTAGTTGGGAGAAAATACAGTAGAGTTCCCAAGGACCAGCAGGCGGTGTCGTAAAACCTTTTTTTACCCCTCTCTAACATCTCGTATATAGCCACGAATGTATGATCTAATCATAACGATCAACAATTTGAAAGTGTGCAAGTGTGATGGCCAGTTTCCAGGAGTGAATATGTCAAATAAAGGGCCAAAGGCGTATTTAAAAAAATATTTGCCCACGATCAAACAATTTGCTGAAGCAGCAGTAACATGATTCAAATATAAAACAACATAATCCGAGGCATGTAACGTTGCCACCACATCACATTTAATTGTCTCTGAGACTGCCTGCTGTCTTCCCCAGGATGTCCTTTTCGCATAGTGTAACCTTTGGAGTTCCTAATCATTTACTTACGGAAAGCCCTTTTCAGGATTTAATGTACAAACATTTTGTAGTAAAAATGGTCGTAGAGAAATATATACTAATAGTGACTGCCAAGAGCACAGGCCAGGGTCCTTAATTTGGCTGGTATTAATGACCGGATCTCGTAGTTACAGAGAGTACAACTTCCCCATTAAACAATAACTGCGGTACAAGGAATGCACTCCCAAGGAAATGACACTATGTGGGGCCAAGTACACATTTTCGTTGTTGATTGTGCTGTCTTCATAAATTGGTGAAATCACTAATTTACCATCAGATGATAAACATCATTATCCTCTGGTAATACTGACACAATGGCAGGCAGGTGCCGTGGATATGCGTGTCACTGTGATGGAGTCACTCATTATGAGCATGCTATTTTTTAACACCATGCTACTTGTTTCAAGTTGTCTCTCCCAATTTATCTCCATCAGGTTACCAAAATAAGCAAGTTACATGAGAAATATCCTGTCTGTCCATATTCTCATTCTGATGGAATGATTTTTTTGTTGTAGATTTTTTTATTTAGAAGGTTTTATATAGTGTGAACGTGACCACCTAGGCTATCAGAGCGCTTTACAGTTTATACATCAAGCAGTCAAAACATAACTAACAAGGATAAAAATTCACAGTCTGGTAGAGCTAGGCATCCTCGGGAGCCCTGGCAGCTAGGACACAAGTCGACGACGGTGGCCTCAATCTCCATTGGAGCAGCCTATCTAAGGCAGAAATGTCTTCATCAAAAAATGTTGACTTCCTTTTTGAAGAGGACAGTGGAAGGATTCAGCCTGACTTTGGGGGGTAGGGAGTTCCAAATCTTCAGGTATAGTTGGGTATCATGTGATAGTGAATACTGGATGATTTCAGAATTTCTGTCAGAGGCTCCATGAACAGGTTGAAGAGCGTGGGTGAGAGCAAAGAACCCTGTGGAATGCCCAGCATGACTGGAGAAGGATGACAAAGGGACTGGTTCACCTTGAAGCTTTGGGTTCTGTTGAGAAGGAATGAGGAGAACCAGTTTAGTACAGGCCCAGACAACCCCATCCTGTGTTCCAGGAGGTCAATTAGGTTATCGTGTTTGACAGTCTCAAACGCTGATGAAAGGTTGAGAAGGATCAATAAGCAAGATTCATTTTGATCCAGCATTCTTAGGGCAGCATCTACAATGTGAGTGAGCGCAGTTTCTGTACTATGACACAGGCAGAAACCAGATTGAAATTGGTCCAGGAGTTTGAAATGATCTATGTGGTTGCAAAGTTGGGCGAACACACTTTTCTCCAGGAGCTTTGTCTACATGGGGATGTTAGAGATTGGGCAGTAATTAAGTAGGTCAGTGGGATCAGCAGTTGGTTTCTTTAGAGTAGGGGTAACTTGCCCTGTTTTTAGGCAATCCGGAATAGCACCTTGCTGAAAAGAAGCATTGACGATCTTAGTCCAAAGGGTGAGTAAGGAGGTTCTACTTTCAGAAAAGAGGTTCGATGGCAGGGGTTCGTTGTAATGATTAGAAGGTTTCAAAGTAACCAGCGTTTTGCGTATAGTGCTTTCAACCAAGGTTCTGAAAAGGCTCCAGGATACGTTGTTTTGGGGGGGCACTGCTGTGCAGGGATGGTGACATACAACCACGGAGGAAGGAGGGTGTTCGGCCGACTGATCGACAGGTGCTCAAGGGCTGAGCGTAAATCAGCAAATTCTTCGCAGTTCGGCTGTGTCCCACAACCTAAATGCAGAGAGATTAGGATGGCTGTTAACTTGAGACTTGATGATTTCAAACTGTTTTTTGGGAGGGTTTTTTGCTTGCTCTAGTTGGTTTCTGTAGAAGATAGCTTTTGAGCATCTGATGCGTTTGTTGTAGATGCTTCTTAGGGATATCAGATGGCAGAGATGTTCAAGGGAGGAATAGGATCTCCACAATCTTTCCGCAAGTCTCAAATTCCTTCTTTCGGTATTAGGACTATCATTGAACCATGGTATGGAGACTTTGGAGGACAGTCTTTTTAGCTGTAGCGGCGCCACTGAGTCTAGAACATTTGTCATGGAGTGGTTATAATGGGCCGTAAGGTCATGGACATCAGACATGTTCATAGGAGGAGGCCGGATGTTATCGCAGAGAGCCCTCAAATCGTGCGAGTTGATGTTTTGTAGACATCTTTTCAAGTGTTTTGGGTTCTTAGGCTGGACTCTACTAGCTCTTGCCGAATCCAGGATGAGGAAGGTGATGCAACTGTGGCCTGTCCAATCGCACAGGAGGATCGATTCCAGAAGGATGGTATTGGGCTTACCAATGACAATATCTAAGGGAGCTCCTTTAATATGCAGTGGGCTGTCACAGATTTGGATTAGGTTGACTTCCAGCAGGAAGGATTTAAGACTATTGACCACACCATCATTCACATCATTCCAGTGAATGTTGAAATCTCCCAGGAAGATCTAAGTGCTATGGAAATCCGCATTAGCTAAGATAATGTCTATGATCTGTTCTATGAAGGGCAGGTTGTCGAGTGTATGGTGGTAGAACGTGTGCAGTTTGCATGGGGGATTATTGCTACCAGCCACCTCAGTGCATAGGTATTCACAAGACGGCAGGAGCTCAGATTGTAGTACTTTCACTGTTAGATTGCTACGATGTATACAGGCGATTCCTCCACTGTGGCCGCTTGCTCCATCCAACCTAATGATATCGTAGTTGGGAGGCACTAAAATGCAATGCAATCAGTCAATTGATCGTTATTCATTAGCCAAAGTGACCATAAAAAATACAACAAATTCAGAAAATGGCATTACAATTAATATAAACAATATACATTAAAAAAACAGTAAAAATCATTCAACATACAGAGTAAGTGCCAAATCCGAACACTAGAAAAAATATACAAACTTGCCCAGCAACAGCTAAACGATGACCATATTAAAATCCAAAAACAGGGAAATCAGAAAACATCAATATTCATTAAAAAGTGCACAGTACAATCCGAATGATGCTAATTCATACAGTTATGCAAAATACTATCTCAGTCAAGGTAAATTAAAAAAACAAGTAAAAGTTATTCAACATGCGGAGTGAGAATTAACTCCACAGGCAAAAAAATATGCAATCTAGCCCAAGAAGTGTTGAACAAATGACACTTTTAAAAAGTAAAAACAGGGCAGTCAGAAAACATCAGTATTCATGAAAAGTGCAGAGGGAGATTCAAATGATACTCGCCTCATACAATTATGCAAAGTACTATCTAACACAGATAATATTAAACAAGAAATAATTAAAATATGTCTGCGAAATCCGATAATAGCATTACTGTAAAAGCATCCTGCGACACATGGCACTTTGTATGCAGGTTGAAATACATTTTTAATTGTTTGGATATTGCAGTACGCGTACCGGTGCACATTGCCCTGGAAATGGCGGAGTTTCTATTAGATGGAAATACACTTACATTTAACGATTCCAGGAATTTTACACAATTTTATATTTAATCGAGAGAGATACTATTTCTTGATCAAATAAGGTTTGTATATCAGTAGGTTGTAAAACCATAGTTTTACCTTTCCCTCTAATACAATGTTGGTTTGAAGTGTAATCAGTATTCCACTAATACAATGAAGACCTAACATCAGCGGGCAGGATATCTAGAGTATCTCTAAAAGGTGGTGCAAAAGTACTTTCTTACTGCTTTTTCCAAATACCACCAACAGGATCACGGTGTTGGTAGAAGTAGGATTTATGTTTAGAGACAGAGAGCATATTACATCTTGTAAATATTATGCTTTATTTGTTTTTCCTTTTATCAATTTTGATGTCACAAGATTAATGACACAAACTTAGCTAATGGTAGCGCAGAACAATTACAGTGTATTGAACCTTCAATGGCACATGGATGATACGGGGGCCTTTCTCTTTCGAACTGCCACATGTTAATGTGACGCGTGTCCTGATCTGTGCTACTAAGAGCTGGGGTTTCTCATGTATTTGAAAGCTGTTTTCAGTAGAACAAATACTCTAAGCAACACATGTTCTACAACTGCATCAGTTCTATGGACAACATATCAAACAGTTTAACAAAGGAATGTTTTGTGCACATTAGTGCATGTTACTCTAAACACGAGATTCCATTCCAGTTGCAGCTGAACAATAAGACTGTATTGTACACCTTCTTTTTCATAATATATTGTACTATACATGTATATAGTGCTTACTACATCTGATAAAGTCTTTAAGCACTGTACACGTGGGTCGCACGTTCCTCTGTTGAGCACACAGTTGTAGTGCTAGTTTTAAGCGCAGTTAGTCATATAGCATGCAACATTACTAGAGGTGGTATACTGCTTAGTTGCATGCAGTTTCTAGCATGCAACTAAGCAGTATACCACCTCATAGCATAGAGGAATAAATTGTTATTTGTTGTTACTAAGGTAGATGCATTAGTTATGTATTGATTTGCAATCGTAATTGTGTCTATTTTGTTAAAGGGAATGGAGGGCATAAAGATTGGAATCAGCTCCCCTCTCTGCAGGAGCACCCTCAAATGTTTTGCCTTTACCCTTCGTGTTTTGATGATTTATTTTTTGTTGGCCTTAGGCCTCTGTGCACTTTACCACTGCTAACCAGTGCTAAATTTCTTGTTCTCTCTACTCCAAACATGGTAAGGCTGGCTTATTTCAAATTGGTATATTTAATTTATTATAAGTCCCTAGTAAATTGTTCTACATGTGCTCAAGGACTGTAAATTAAATGCTACTGGTGGGTCAGCAGCACGGATTGTGCCACTCACTTAAGTAGCAGTTTCAACATATCTCAGGCCTGCCTTTGCATTCTATGTGTGCAGTTAACTGTTGTGTTGACCTGGCAAAATAAACCTTTTGCTAGATCCAAATCTTCCTTTTTAACACATTTTAGACACCCCAGGGGAGGCCCTGGACAGCCCAGAGGGCAGAGAGAAATGTATTTCGAAAGTAAGACATTCTTTTAAGTATTGCATGTCCTAGCATTGAAAAACTCACATTTATTTTTCACTACTGCAAGGCCTGCCTTTCCCATAGGATAATATTAGAATCAGCTTATTACATTTTATAATTGTAATTTCTAAATGTGAAAGGGTAACTAGTTCAAGTTTGGTTTCTCTGGAATACCAATTTAAAATCCTTATTTATGGAAAAGTTGGATTGCAAAATACAATTGTGAAAATGAAATGCCACTTTTAGAAAGTTAGCATTTTCTTGCCTTAGCCCTTTAGTGCCTGTAGCCTGCATCCAGTCACAAAACCGAGTGTAGCTGACAGTTGAGCTTAGTGTATTCCTCCTAGACAGACACACACAAAAGGGAGCTTAAGTGGGCCAGAACGTTTCATCACTGTCAGCTTGGGAGGGAGGAGCTGGGCACAGCCCCACTTACACCTGAATAGGCTGTATCCTCCCTCCACACAAAGGGCTGCATATCCCCTGTAGTTAGCCTGCAGCCAGGGCAGGGAAGGCAGGATGCCTCGGGACTTCAAAGGGAAACCTCTAAGTTTCTCTCTTACTTCAAAGGCACAAATAGTTATAAATACTACTAATCAGGCACTATCTCTTCAGTACCATTCTGGACCTGTGTATACTCTGCTAAGAAGAAGGACTGCTGCTCTAAAAGAACTGCTGCAATGCCGTGCTGACCTAGTGCTTGCTGCCCTCTTGCCTGGGTAAGCTTCACCTTCATCTTGAACCCAGGAACTCAGAGTGACTCCAAGGGCTAGTCTGCTTGCCTCCCAATCTGAGCCTTGGGGACATAAAAGCAAGCTTGGGATGAGTTTGTGGAGTTCCACTATGCAGAACTCTGCAAAATGTAAAAAAACTCTGCTGCGCTACACGGAGCTCCACGAGCAACCTAGTGCATTAGGTAAATGCCGTTCACAGTGATTTTCAGTGCCAGGTTCTTGTCCGCACTGTGCAATCATCGCGAACGGCACCATGCACAGCGCAAGTGGGTGCTGCTTTCTTTCTGACGCTCAAGTAGATTTTTACTCGAGTGGCAGCTTTCTCAATGCGAATAGACGGTTTCTCAATGCGAGCAGTTGCAAGCATACGTGACCACTCGCAATGAGAAATATGACCGCCTGCCTTTAGAAATCTTGCCGGAAGCTTGATTTTCCACACTCACGCTCTCCAACTTGATGTTGACGATCACAAACGAGGAAAAATCTCCTTGGGAGGTGAATTTTCCTTGCTGGCGCTTGCCAACTTGATATTGATGAGTGCGAGTCAGGAAAAAAACTCCGCTACGCAGAGGTTTTCAGAACTCCGTGAGCTCTGCATAATGCTGAGTGTGGAAAATGCTGCAAACTCCACAAGCAGAGCGGAGTTCACTGCCCAGACTTACACAAAAGGCTCTCCAACAAGCTCTTGGACCTAGCTGACCCCCAAGTGATGCCCCTTGGTCCTTGGTGTGGGTGAGCGAGCTTAAATCAAGTTTTTGGACTCTTCACAATTGCAAACTGGTCTGTTCACACTGAGACCGTGCTGCTCGTATCAAAAATCAGCACGAGCCACTACCAGCCCATCTCTTTGCACTGCAGCATTGAACACTTGTAGGGGACCACCAATGCAAAGCTCCAGCCTGTACGTCCACGATGACTGGCCTGCCGTTCACACAACGCCGACAGCCTCCCACGACTCTCTCCTTGCTTCTCATGGCCTTCACCAACAAGAACGGGAATCTTGGCACAAGACTTGAGAAGGTAAAACTTCAGCAGGACCAATTTGGGACTGTACCCAACCCTCACTCCATCGTGGTCACACTAAACGTTTGAATTTGACCCAGTCCAGCACAACCAGATATCCTGAGTTGGTGTTAGTTTCACTTCATTCTTTAAAAATGCATACCTACAGTTCTACTGACTGGATTTTTTTGTCTTGATTTATTTATTAAATTCAGCTCTACTTTTCTAACTTGGTGTGGAATCCTTTTTGTGTGGTGTTTTCACTGTTTTACTGTTTGAAGTACTGCACAAATACTTTACACATTCCCTCTAACTTATGTTCCACTGCTCTGTGTAAAGCTAGCAGGGGGTTGACACATGTTAATTTGGGGTTTGCTTGCGCCTTACCCTGACAATGATTGTGGTTGCTGCTTTACCAGGGCTCACACCCTAGTCAACCAGCAACCCAATTTCTCACAATAAGGAATAGAATGTGTAGTATTCTTTTCTTTGGTTGTCCTAATACAATGAGTTATTAGATGGCAGTACTGTTGTTAGCGAATACTTTTGTATGTATTCTGAGTGATGCTTATACAGGCTAGATCTGTGAGTATCATGGGCAGAGCTCAGTAGGATATACATTGGTTATCAAGTAGTTACGGGATTTAGTAAGTAGGGTTATGAAATAAATCTGTTATTCAAGCCATTCTAATTTTGATGACAGCTCCCATGCTGTGTCATGCTACGGAGTGTAAGTAAAATAGTACATTGTTTTGATGTTTTTTTTTATTTGTAATTAGTAATTAGAGAGTTGTATCCTCTAGATCATATTGAAGCTGATTTTCATTGACACTATATGAGTCTTGATGTGTGAGATAGCACAGGACTTCAAACTCATTTCTAGGTGTAAGCTAGGATTCTCTTTTTGTTGGTGATGTGTAACATATGTTCTTTGGGGATATCATAATATTAAGCCCATGGTCAGGAGATGTTAATCTTGTGGTTTCTCAGTGATATGTGAAGTGCCCATATCCTGCTATCCTGCTGATAGTGGTGTCCTTACACTATTTTATACTCCATGGTTCAAGTGGGGAATAGCCAAAGTTTTAGCATCGTTCAAAACTCAAGATGGCATACACTAACACATATTTTTGGTGAAAGTGGATTTCATAGTTTGGAAGTTTGGATGTAAAGGATGTACCACTGCTTAATGTGACAGAATATTTAGCTGTTTGGCCAATCTGGAGCGCAGCATAATTTTCTGGCAGTATATACTGAGTTTCATTTAAACAAAATATTGGTTCTTTTTAAATGTGTTGCCCTGTATGTTATGGAAAGTAGTTTGTGTGTAGTTCTTCAGACAACAGGTAGTCAGTGCAGGGCCCTTAAAGCCAGGGCAATGTGGTTATGAATTTCAAGATACACAAATTGTTTGCATTTTGAATTCTCTGGAGTCGTCTCATTGTGGAAATTGATGCACCATGGTATTTTGGCATAGTACAAATGTGATAAAATGAGTGAGGTGGTTGTTTGGATCTTCAAGAAGAGTTCTACATGACAAACTAACATCAAAATGCCTCATGGTGATGAATGTGGATTTTGTTAATCAGTTGAATCCTGGATTCCTAGAGGGGGCTGAGCCATGAAAATTCTTAAGCTTTGTTCACTGAACTTTGACATTTACTAAGACCATATTATTAGTAAGTTCTAGATTTCCCATTCCACAGATGTTAGGCGTTTTGTGTTAGAGGCATTGGGTTTGACTAGACTTGATTCTCTAACATCATTTGATAAGTGGTTTTGAGGTACTCATCTATTCTCGAGTGCTCAAGCTCATTTGATCCATCAAGAGTGAGGTTTATATTGGTATCTTCAGTGTAGTTGTAGCATGCGAGGGGATGTGGGAGTGATTTTGGTAAAGGTTTTTGCACTTTTGCAAAATATAATCCTCCAATTTACAAACTCTAAATACACTGGCCAAAGAGTGCTTCATGTTGTTAAATGTGGATTTTGTTAAATTGTGGAATCATGGGTTCTTGGAGGGCAATGATCCATGTAAATTCATAAGTTCACTTCCCTGGGTGTTAACACTTGTACCTCAGGTAAACAAAATGCCTGCTCTGAACTTCTAGAACTTGCTCTCTGTCTTAGTTGTTGTGCTCCAGATGATAAGACTGAGCTTGCTTTGAGCACATGAAGTCCTATGCTAGAGCTGTTTGCCACTGTGTTCACAAAAACAAATGTCCCAGAAAGAAAGCTGAAGAGTCCTCTCTCCCTGTCAATATCAGTTGTAATTATGCTTTCCTGATTATTTTGAAAAGGAGAGGTCTCATGATAAATGAAAATAAATGCAATAATTAGCATATTAATATTACCGCCCATAAATTAAATTATATCACACCTAATAAATCACATGAACACATGCACTAGCAAACTATAATAAAGCAAATGTTATGTGTTGCACATTTGCAATTAACACTAAATGGGGCACACACATACAAATGAAAACTTGCATTCAGAGACATGAATAAATGAAAGGAAATCAAGATACATAAACAGAAAACGAAACTATCATGTCAGTTTGATGTAGACATTGAAGAAACTTTGTGAAATAATTGATCTTTACACAGTTTCTCTCTTGATGCTTTATTGTTTGGAAAAAAAGGGAAATAATGCTTGACATGTCTATAAGATAGGGATCGATGCAGACTATGATATTTCCCATTGATACTCATATCACTTAGCCTGCTCAGTAAGATTTCATGATGTATCATTAACTGATGGGGACCATGACAGTCATCTGAGGTAGCTGGCTGAGAACACTTCTCCTTTGGTGCCACACTGCACAAGGAGGCAATGACAAAATAAGGTAGCATGGGTGTGAGAACACTTCCCTTACCTGTGGTGGGAGGAGAATCCCCCTTTGATCACTTTTTAATGACCGGTGAAGATGATACTGAGGGAGAACGCAGCAGCTGGGTCTCTCTGTGGAGGAACTGGGGCTATGTAAAGACCGGTGGACCTTGGCACAGATCTCTTCTGGGGTCTGCCGGGTGGAGTCAGCCCAAGCTGAGGGAGGCTTACAGAGCCTGCAGTGAGAAGGCAGGGTAATAAGAAAAAGACAGCAGCTATGTACAGATGCTTCATGAATTTTAGATGAAAAGCTTCCATTCGCTGCAAGGAGAAAGCACGGGAGACATCACCTCTGACTTCTCCTGTACCAAAATCAAGTCCAAGAGGAAAAACCTCAGTACAAGTGGTCAATTCAGGGAAAAGTAGGGGGAGATATAAACTGCACAATTGTAAACTAAGGCTAGCGACTCCCATGACAGCAGAGATGGAGTCACAGAAGCATGGCTCAAATGGAATAGCATTACTGAGTATTTTTCCCGCATTGAACATATTTATGGGGTGCACAAACTGTGAAGGGCTTATAGCACCCCCTAATTCCTGCAGTCACATCCCTATTTTGGTCCAAAATATATGAGCCCCACTGGGAAGGGGCGACCATACAAGGAAAACAATGGGAGGAGGGGCGACTCCTTTTTATAGCACTAAAGTTACCCCATCCCTGAGGTCCTTCTTCTAAGTCCAGCCCAGAAAGAATATAAAAAATCAGAATCCACTGCCCCAGCACACTTTCAAAGTTTCCTCGGGTAATGGAAAAGGTAGCAATTTTGTTATGGAGGTGACAGGATAGAGTGCGGAGGGAGGCATAGCTGTCACACACATAGAAAACAGGTTCCAGGCACTTGCTGATAAGCTTCCAGTCCCAGAGCAGGAAAAAGAGTCACAATCAGAAACTTTAAGGCCACAGGTGGAGAAACTGGAGTCCGCGGGCAGATAGGAGTAGAAAAAATCCCAATGGCCATGATGGCATAGATAAAATCCAATTTTGCAACATCAGAAAAGAAGCAGGCAAACATTCAAAGTACCTGGGAAGCTCTAGAGGGCAAGATGTAAACCCTAATGAAGAGGCTAAATATTTTGGAGGCCTCGCTTGAAGAGCTTAAAAAGGAGATTAGGGCAAACAGTAAGGAAATACAAACACTGAAGATACGGGAAAAATAGCTTAAGGAAAAAGTAGAGTCCCTAGAGAACAATGCAAGGTGGAACAATGTAAGAATCCTTAATATCACATATGGAGTAGAAGGAGATAACCTTAAATACTTTATGATTACCCTACTTAAAGAATTTGTTCCATAAGTTTACCTAAGTGAGTTAGCAGTAGATATCCAAAGAATACATCGAATCCATTCAAGAGAAATCCAAACAATAAAAAGCCAAGGAAGAATTAAAGTAAAATAACAAATTCTCTCTGAGGCTCTAAAAGCAAGCAGTTTTAAGAAGCATGAGTGGTCTTTTTATATCAGGTCAGAAATCTCAAGGGTCACAGAAGGCAGGCAGCGGGAGCAGAGGAAGTATACTGAAAAAGCTAGGAGCTCCCACCCAATTGTTAAGTTTTAACAAGAGATTTTATTTGCAATTAATTAAATACAGTATAATAAGTACAAAATAAAATCATACATATAAGGTTATCAGATCAATAAAATATGCAAGAAAAGGGGAAGGGGAGAGAATGACAATCATAAAGTTCTAAAAAATGCTTATAATCACTGTTCAATAAATAACATCAAAGTCGAGAGTAAAAGAATTTTATTTATTTATTTATTTATTGAGCTTATTAAGCGCGACAGATACCCAAAAAAGGGCTTCCTGGCGCTAAGCAGAATACTGAACCAGAGAGACAGGAAAGAGCAATGGGATAATTTTTACAAAAGTAAGGGGGACTTGTGTATGAAATATATCGTTTATTTGTTGCCCAACCTGCGTCCAAAAAGTATAAATATGTGGGCAGTTAAATAACATGTGCTTTAAATCCGCTTTGTTAGAAGAACAAGACCAACAAGAAGGGGGAAGAGATTGATTTATCTTATGTAATGAAACAGGAGTAAACATAAGTCTATTATATATATATATATATATAAAATAATGTTTGAGTGGTGTTGGTTGCTCTGTAAGATCGTCTTATTTTCAACCCAACCTTGTTCCAAATATGGATAGAGAAAGTAAGTTGGAGTTCTGCTTCCCAGAGTAATTCTATTTCTGTTTTCTCTCTAGTGGAGGGAGAAAATGATTATATAATTGAGAAGCAGAAGGGGTTGATTCCAAAAGCGCAACTAAATTAGGTGAGGAAGTGGAAGATACAGGGGAAGGTACAAAATTATTGTAAGCATATTAAATCTTTGTGATTAAAGAGTTGAATTTAGATTCCCAGGAGGAGAGCAACGAAAACCGCACTTGGGCGTTAGCAAACGAGATGCAAAGAGCACCATGAAAAAGTTGAAAAACCAAATGAAGTCCTTTAGCGTGCCAGTCTTTCCAAAAGATAGTGTTATTATTAATTGAAATGTGTTGGTTGTACAAAATAGAGGAAAGTAAGAATTGGTCCTTAGGACAGGGACAAAGGTCTACGTGAAAAGGATAAGAATTATTTAAAGGAAAATGGATGGAAAAAAGACTTTTCAATATTGACACATAAAGGTAGATCTGAGGCATCATCCTCCTGTAATAGGAAGGCAGATTGCTTAAGGAAAAATGCAGTATGATATGAGTGAAAGTCCGGGAAGTTACCACCCCCCATAAACTTGGTTCTTTTAAGCTTCTGAAGAGACATACACAGTTTTTTATTGTTCCATAAAAATTTAGATAAGATGGAATATATTAATCTCTATTGGAAATGAGGTATGTTTATAGGAAGATTGAATATATAAGAGAATTAAAAGGACCAGCATCATTTTTATCACATCCAAATTGCCCCACCAGGACAAGAACAGGGGATTCCATCTGGAAGTAAGATTTTTCAGGGTTATTTGCAATTCTTTTAGGTTCAAGGAGACAGTTTCTTTAATAGTGGGCATGAACCATGAGCCAATGTATTTAATTTTGTCAGGTTTCCAACGGAAATTCAAGGAGATATAATCATCATGAAAACATAATTTATTTAGGGGAATCATTTCACACTTGTCAAAATTTAATTTGTAGTGTACCCTGAAACCGAAGCAAAAAGCTGTACCTCTGATAGGAAGGTGGGAAGAGAAGTCTGTGGGTGTGAAAGAAAAAGTAAGATATTATCGGCATAGACAGAGGCTTTTAAATGATTATCATCATATTGAAAGCCAGAGATTTGGGAATTTGTACGAATATTTATCAGAAATGGTTCAAGAGCAAGAATGAAAAGGAGAGGAGAAAGGAGACATCATTGTCTAACACCCAGATATAAGGAAAATGAAGAAGAGAAAAGGCCATTGACTAATATCCGTGGATGAATAAAGTAGAGAAATATAATCAATATAAGTTTTACCAAAACCAAGAGTAGAGAAAATTAAAGGCCAACTCACTTGATCAAATGCTTTTTAAGCATCTAGGGAAATAGCAGCTAAAGACTGTTTGTAAGACTTGGATTTACTAGGGACATTGAAAAATAATCTAATATTATCTGCAATATGACAACCCTTAATAAAACCACATTGTTCCCCTCTAATTAGTAGAGGCAACAAGGATTCCAGACGGAGAGCTAATGTTTTTGCACACATTTTATAATCTAAATTGATCAAAGAAATGGGCCTGTAATTTTTACAGAATACGGGATCCTTATTTTCTTTGGGTAGGAGGCAAATTAGAGCATCCTGGAAAGAGCCACCAGAATATTTAGAGGATATGAAGAAAAGGAAAAGCAGATGCAATTTAGGAAGAAGAAATTGAGAAGAGTGGAAGTTAAACTCAATTTTAAACCCATCATGGCCCGGTGCCTTACCATGTTTAATAGTATGGATTGCATTAAGGACATCCTGCATTTGAATTTCTTTATCTAATGAAGAGAAGTCTACATTAAGGCGGGAGGGAGGATCAATGGAAGATACATACTGCTGTATACTATCTTGAGATGTAAGAGAATCGGGTATATAGAGCTCCTGATAAAAATGGGTAAATTCAGCCAGAATGTCCTCATTTTCATAAAGCATACGATTAGATGTAGTATGAATCAAATTGATTCTGGAACGTTCCTTTTTTTAAAAGAAATAATTGGCTTAGAGCCTTCCCGATTTATTTTGACCTCCATAATATTTCGCAGAAGCCTTAAGTAAAAATGAATTTGCGTTATCAGTGGACAATTAATTAAAAGTGAATTTTAGTTTAATGAGATCTTCCAGAGAGGATTTAGAATTTGTACGGTAATAGGAATGTTCTATTTGTTTAATATGTGTAGTGAGGGATTTCAAAGTACTTAAAGAGGATTTCTTTCTGCAGGATACATATGAAATAATGAAATCTCTAGACGCAGATTTAAAAGCATCCCATATAATTTGTGGGAAGATAAGTGAGTGTTCATTTTCAAGAAAAATTGTATTAGCAAAGGATTCAAAACTTTGGGTAAAATTATGATCTAACAGGAGAGAAGTGTTAAATCTCCATTGTCTAGTACCATGAGTTGGAGGAATGAGGTACACGCTTAAAAATACTGGAGCATGATCCGAAATAAGCATAGGACCAATATCTGATTGAGTGATGTGTTGCGCAAGGGGGTGGCAGAGGAATAAATAGTCTAATCTGGATTGATAACAGTGTACATGGGAGAAGAAGGTATATTCTTAAAGGGTGCGGTTGCAATGTCTCCACACATCCACGAAAGATCGTTGTGCAATGGTAGAAGTACATTTAGGGGCCGATTCCGATCCTGGAAAAACCGTGTACAAACTGTCGGTCGGAGCGTTTTCTCCGTCCGACTAGTATCCGGGAAAAAAACCCTACAAACTTGCAAGTACGATTCGTACGGAAACACCATTTCCGTACGAATCGGAAAAAAGACCGACCGACAGAAAAATACATACAAATGTGATCCGGGACACCGCGGACGTGACGTCCGGACGGAGTTTGGCAGCTTTTTACGTACTAGAAAGTACGATTCGTACCGACAGCACTCCGGACGGCAATATTTTTATGGCACCCAAAAAGTGCCGGAAAAGCGAAGTACGCCGCGAAGCGTGAGGAAAAGGGGGCCCGGTACGTGCCGAACACCCCCCTAGCCCCCCGTAAGTACGCGCCGGACCCCCAGCCCCCCCGCGGATGGATGCGCCGTACCCCCAACCGTGTATGTACGGAGCGTACCCCCAGCCCCCCGTATGTACGGAGCGTACCCCCAGCCCCCCCGTATGTACGGAGCGTACCCCCACCCCCGTATGTATGGTGTGGACCCCCAGCCCCCCCGTATGTATGGAGCGTACCCCCACCCCCGTATGTACGGTGCGGACCCCCAGCGTACATACGGGGGGCTGGGGGTCCGCACCGTACATACGGGGGTGGGGGTACTCTCCGTACATACGGGGGGGCTGGGGGTATGCTCCGTACATACGGGGCTGGGGGTACGCTCCATACATACGGGGGGCAGGGGGGCCGCACCGTACATTCGGGGGTGGGGGTACGCTCCGTACATACTGGGGGCTGGGGGTCCGCACCGTACATACGGGGATGGGGGTATGCTCCGTACATACGGAGGGCTGGGGGTACGCTCCGTACATACGGGGGGCTGGGGGTACGCTCCATACATACGGGGGGCTGGGGGTCCGCACCGTACATACGGGGGTGGGGGTACGCTCCGTACATACGGGGGGCTGGGGGTACGCTCCGTACATACGGGGGGCTGGGGGTCTGCACCGTACATACGGGGGTGGGGGTACGCTCCGTACATACGGGGGCTGGGGGTACGCTCTGTACATACGGGGGGCTGGGGGTACGCTCCGTACATACGGGGGGCTGGGGGTACGCTCCGTACATACGGGGGGCTGGGGGTACGCTCCGTACATACAGGGGGCTGGGGGTCCGCACCGTACATACAGGGTGCTGGGGGTACGGCGCGTACACACGGGGGGCCTGGGGGGTTGTTCGGCACGTATCGGGCACCTGTTTGAACATCTCCATGGTTGCTATGGGAGTTCGCTCCGGACGGTCTTTTTTCCATGAAGTTGTACAATCGGACGGATGGGACGGATCGTACTTGCGCATTCGGACTTCAGTTTTCCCATTTGTACGTAAAAATGTCCGGGGACGTGTCGGAGACTTTTCCCGATCCGAGGACGTGTGGGGGAATTTTCCCAATGCGATTTGTATGGACTTTTTCCCATACGAATCGTACTTGCCAGTTTGTACGGGACTTGTACGATTCGGTCGAAAAAAACTCCAGATACGATTTGTACGGGGAATATTTTTACAGGATCGGAATCGGCCCCTTAATGTGTATAAGAGAGGGAATACATTTGGTTTTAGAATTACGATTAAGTATAGGATCAATGATCATGTTGCAATCACCACCCACCAATAGATAATCATCCTTATAAGTCACCAATTTGGACAGAATTGCGGGCCAAAAGGCAATTATTAGGAGAGGTAGGAGCATAAAGATTGAAAAGAGTAATAGGTATTTTGTTAACCAAAAGGGAAATAGACACCTATCTACCTAAATCATCAGAATCTTGTGATAGCAATTGAATATCTAAGCATTTGTGACACAGAATAGCTACTCCATTACGTTTTCTATTACCAGGGGAAACAAAAACATGGCTTACCCATTGTTGTTTAAGTTTAGCAATATCTTTGTCCACAATATGAATTTCCAGTAACAAGGCAATATCAGAATTTGAATTGGAAAAATAAGTTAATACTCTTTGACGTTTTATAAGGGAACCTAAACCTTTAACATTCCAAGATACAATTCGCAAAGCCATACATATTAGAATAAACATATTAAACAATTTAAGTTGAAAAATAGAAAGAAAATTGAGCAATAATAAGATATAATAGAATAGATACACAATGCATTTTTTTTTAAATAACAGGGAACTGGAATGCATATGAAATATAAGATGTGATTATGAAGGAAGAAATTAGTAAAATGAGATGTGAAGGAAAAAGGAAGGAACAGGGACCATAATAAAAAAAATGAAAGGTTTGCCGGAAAAAGAATAAGCAAGAGAAAGAGAGAAAGAAAGGAAGAAAAAGACAGAGAGAGCAGAAAGGAAACAAACACTAAATATACATAGGACAAAACAAATACATCAAAAAAGACATACCAAAAACGATGGTGGTGAAGCCACATGAGGAAGATGACACACCTGACCAGACAGCTCAGAGCAAGGTCAGGGGCGAAGACACTCCATCCAAACGAACCGGTAATCACAAGAGTCAAAAAAACGTATGCATTGGCGGGAATCTGGTTCACCACAACCACCACGTTGTTCCACTTGCACAATTTTGTTTTCCATATGTGACCAGTTATCCTCCAAAGCTTGCAGGTGATTATTAGTTTCTTCCATATGAGGACGAGGGGCACACATTTCTTCCAAAAGTAAGTCCATGATGTGGGTGGAAGAGAAGTGACAGGAGATGGAGGGTCTTTTTTAACACGTTTGCCAGACGAGAGAGTGGAAAAAAACGATGATTTGAGCAAAGGTTTCAAAGTTGGAAGTGGAATATTAGAGGAAGATGATGAAGTACCCACTGGGTGCGGTACGGTATTGCTAGAACCCTCTTCCATGCTGGATTGAAGAATATTGAAAAGATTATAATCTTCGAGAGGAGATGACAATGCAGATAAGAGTGTGGAACGCCTCACTGGCTTTGTTCTCCCATAAAACAGACAGCAGTTACGCACAACAAAAGTGCTTAGAATATTGGGAGAGATTAGTAGATTTGTGGGAGAGAAATACGATTTAGAAGAAAATCAGAATCTGAATGGACACCTCCTTCGATAATGTAATCCATTGAAAGCCAGTAGAAATCTGTGTTGTGGATTCTAGTCAAAGAGATATGTTGACAGAAAATATGATGAAATTATCCACCCCATATCTCCTCTATAAGAAATGGTGAGAGGGAATGCGAAACAAAGATGATATGAGGCATTGAGGGGAGCAGTCAACAAAAACAGAAGCATTGCGATGAGAACGGAGACTCTGTAAGGAAATTCAAAATAGCGGTCGTGAGTCCCGTGACGAGTTAGCGCCGCCCACATTGAAGGAAAAAGGACCCATAAAGCTGCTCACTGATCAACGAAAATCATTCCGTTGAAGTCAGGTAAAGTTAATGATCTGAAGGAGCCCAAGTTAGTGGCTGGATATGAGGTTTGATGGAACGGAGGTTGAAAACCCTCCCAAAATGCATAGAAGCGTCACCAGACAGCGGCCATCTTCACCTGGCGTCAAGCCACACCCCCTCTCCCACCCAATTGAAGATCCCTGGAACTCTTAGAGTAGCGTGGGACAAAACAATGCATACTATAAGAGAGCCAGAGTAGGTGGAAAACTTACTCAAACATATTAAAGAACAACATGTATAAAGTTGGGCATTAGAGGGGGAAGAGTCACAAATGAGTATATCAACAATACCTAAAGAAGAAACATAGAGGGTTTCCAGGAAGAGTGGGAAAGGGGGTTGACACATCTAGTGGAAGTGAGCAGGAGCAGGCACTGGTTGGGGAGCATATGCGAGAAAAGTGTAAAAAGAGTCCTAATTTGTGACTGGTAACTTGAGACATATGGACAGAAGCAAATCAGAAATGTAGAGAAGAAAGGGGATCAGATGGCAGATGTAAAGAAGAAACAGCCCCTATGTATTCTGACATGAAACCTGAATGGTCTTAGGGTGATTAGTAGGAGAAGAAAGATTCTGGAATATTTAAGGCAATCAAAGAGTGGAATAATAATACTACAATAGTCACATCTACTGTAAATAAAATGCAAGTAAATCATAAAAAAACAGAAACGGATCAAATACTTTTGGCCAGATGTATGACCAGGTAATTTAGTGACTCGCAAATTGCGCTCAATTGCGAGTCGCAATTTGTAAGTCACTAAATGACATGTACAACAGTGTCTGAGACAAGGGGTGGGCGGAATTTGCGAAAGTGACTTTCACAAATTATCGTGAAAATTTTAAAAATCTCCGCAAACACGCGGAAATATCGCGAAGATGCTGAAGTTTTTTTCCCGCCCGTTCACGGTATTTTCTGCGTGGTCGCGGCTCGCCAACTTACCCATGCGGATGCTCGCGGGCGCGGCCATCTTGTTTTCACTCTTCTCGCGGTGCATGATCGCGAGAAGAAAGACGTGATCACGCGACCAATGACATTACTGCGGGCGCGAACTGTCATGAGACAGCGCAAATGGCTACCAACAACCCAACATCTTGTGGAGAACGCGACCGGATCGGTAAAACTTGTCGGCGAACGCGGGGATTCAGGTAAGGCGATCGCGCGCGAGAGAATGTATTATTTTACAGCGCGAGCAAGAAACAAATTATCGCTAAACTGCGGAATGCGGAAATGTTGACATTTTCGTGCTCTCCTCGGAATGCAAAAATGTCAAATTATCGCAATTTCCGCGAGCGGAAAGGAAATTAAGCCCAGGCCTATCTGAGACACTGTTAGCGATTCCTAATGGGGTCGCAAATTGCATGCCTCATGCATATTAATGAGGCACTCGCAATTTGCAACCCCATTAGGATTGGCTAGCACTCCCAGGGATGGTGGCCTAATGGGCTCAGCAGAGCTCTATGTCAGGGACTACTTTTAAATAAAGCAGTTTATTTTAATGCAGCCTACTTTCCTTAAAGGAAAACGGGATGCATGTAAAAAAAGAAAGATGAAACATTCTCGTTTCATTTTTTAAGTGCAGGTAGTGGTCCCTGGGACCACTGCCTGCCCTTAAAAAATATATTCCCCTGAATTCATGGAGGCAGGGGACCCCTTCCCATTTGCGAGTGCTTTACTGCCCTCTTGAAGAGGGTGGTAAATTGCAAGTGTTTTGCGACCGCAATTGCGGTCGCAAAACAATTCATACATTGGCCTCTCACTCAGTATTAGGAAGGGACGCCCTTGGAATGCCCCTTCCTAATAGTGACTCGTAATTCCTAGTTAGCGAGTTGTAAACAAATTGTGACTCGCTAAATAGGGATTGTACATTGCCCTATTAGATTTTGCATACCCAAACTGGTGGCAAATCCATTTGCGACTGCAAAATAGGGTTGTACATCTGGCCCCAAGTATGTTATGATCAAGCCTGCTGTGCCAAGGGAGTGGCTATTTTATTCAAAACTTCCTCTGACGCAATCTTAGGAGAATGTGTAACGTATCCCGGGGGTGGTGGCTGGTAGCTAAAATTCAAATATATTGTATGGGAATTGCATTATTTGGCTATTATGGATCAAATATTGATGATCCAGCCCCCCTCCAGGGTCTATATTGTCAGCAAATAGAAATAGCAGTTTAAAAAGTAAAGGGGAAGAATTTCATCATTATGCTAGTCCCTGTTATTGATAGATCCACTAAAGGTTGCACAGCAAACTTCCCAAACATGTTGACACAGTGTCTGAATAATATTTGGAGACTAAAGGCGTACAGGGATAGGTGCTTTACATTCCACAACAAAAAATATGGCCACACTGCCAGTGTTGACTTCTTGTTGATGGACACCAGGCTGATTAATAAAGTTAAAGAGGTAGTTCATGCTCAAGAACATTTATCAGAGCCTTCTTCAGTGAGATTAGGCTTGCTTCTGGAAACGGGACAAGTCTCTACTAGGTGGATCTTAGATACGTCATTATTACTGGATCAGGGGGCAGTCAATCAATGAAGGAATGACACAACAGATTTATTTGAAACAAATAAGTGTTCAGCTCCCATGCACACAAACTGTGATGCTTACAAAGCATATTTTAGGCTGAGATTGATTAATTTAGCAGCTCATAAAAACAATGAGGCAAAGAGAAGGTTTAGAGGTTTAGAGAGGAGAATTCTGGAACTAGAGGAGAATACAGACGTTCATGGGGAGACACAGGAGGTGGCTATGATAAATAACAAGATCACAGTAGCACAAGGTGAATTAGAAGACTACTTAGACAGAATCTTGCGGGAGAAGTGAGAGGCAGGTAAGCGCGCCCATTATGAGAATGTTGAAGGCTGTGAGAAACTGGTGGCGTGGAAGACAAAGGTAGAAAAAGTGAGAAATACTATTAAGGGGATTGTAGATAAAGATACTGGGGAATGGTGTACAGCCAATGTGGACATATAGCAGGTATTCACAAGTTTCTTTCAGGAGCTTTATACAGACAACCTAGAATGTTCAGAGGATCAGATAGAAGATTGGCTCAGGAAGGTTTCACTTCCAAAATTAGTCCCTGAACTAAGTCAGAAACTGAACCAAAAGGTAAGTTGGGAGAAGGTGAAGGTAGCAAAAAAAATAGCTTAAAAGGGAAAGCATCAGGCCGGATGGTTTATGAAACGAGTTAGCAGTACTTACCAATTTATTAGTAGGTATTTTCACAGGAGGTCAAATTTCACCACAATCTTGGGATAAAGCCTCAATTAGTATATTACTACAACCTAACGGGGACCCAAAAGTTTATGAGTCGTACAGGCCAATTTCACTGCTAAACAATGACTATAAGATTTACACTCAAATGCTAGCTAGGATGTTAAAAATGGTAATGAGAGGTCTAGTCCAAGAAAACCAAAAAGGCTTTATCAAAGGACGGCAATTACACAAACTGACACACAAGCAGGTAGGAGCAATAGACATAGCAGTTGAAGGGGGAACACCAATATCAATATTAACATTCAATGCCACCAAAGCCTTCAACAGAGAGAGCTGATCCTTCTTACATGGTGAGATTAAACAACTTGACCTAAGGGAAGAAGTCTCCAAAGCAGTTAAACTGATTTATAAGGAACTGACAACAAGAATAGTAGTGAACGGGAAACTGACTAAACAGATTGTAATACAGAGGGGAACATGACAAGGATTTCCTTTGTCGCCACTGCTTTTTAACCTATACATTGAGCTACTAGCAAGTAAGCTAAATGGGAATCCCAGCTTAGCCCCATTTAAAAGCAATGGCTGGAGAAAGAAAGTCGCTCTCTATGCAGATGACCTAATGATATACACTAAAGATTTGGTAAATTCACATCAGCCATACTGCACACATTGGAGGAATTTGGAGAGAGTACTCTGGTGTTTTTGTGAGCCCACAAAAAAGTGTGAGAATTGGCTAGAAAACACTTTACAGGAATAGATCTGAAGGTGGTATAGTGGCCTCTGACTTTCAATTTTACTGCTGGGCTTTTCAACTCAAAACATAAGATCAATATTGACAGGAGAAACCCAGCAGAATACCCATATGTTGCAGGCAAACTTTGCTTAATATGCCATAACAAGTTATTCAATAGGGTAAGGTTGAAGACTCTTAATGCAGCTTGCAAACTATGGTTCCAGATTAGACACATAATAAGGATACCATACTACAGTGAGTTTGCTCCAACTTGGAATTCACCCAGAACAGCAGATTGCTTCCAAGACAGTCTGGTAAGACCTTTGATCGAAGCCGGTATAAATAAATGGGGACAGACTATCAAGGATGGTATTCTGATGTTTCAGTAAGATATCATCCAAAGGACAGACAATCGGTTGTGTAGATTTAAATACTATCAGATGACCAGTTGGATGCGCAAAGCCGGGTAAAGATGGGGAGGGTAACACAGAATGTGAAAAGAAATGCAAGAAAACTCTCCCCAAAAAAGAGAGATGGCAAACTGGTACTGGATGTTAGTGCAGGGGGTCAATGCAGCCTTCATCTTACCAAAAGTTATCTGAAAAAGGGACCTGCAAACACTGTAAGTGACAGATTTATGGCAAGTTTGTATGTCTACTTTTTGGAGTACAATAAAATTTGCACCCCTTAAGTAAGACTGTCTATTCACCTAACACAGAGGGTACTGGACTCCGAAAAAGCTGGCCAACTTTGGAGGTCGAAAGAAGAAAGCATGTCTTAAGCGTGGTATGGAGATGGCCGATGATGTTCATTTGTTTTGGCAGTGTCTTGCCATCCAACTCTTTTGGCAAAAAGTGCATAAGTCTCTGTCAGATATAATGGGGAGAATAATCAAGGTAATCCTAACATTAGTGATTTTCAGAAGCTTAGAGGGTAACAGTTCACTATAAGGTTGCACAAGAAACAGGGAGCACTTCTATTCACCTTAGTTCTACTTGCAAGTCGGGAGATCTGCATGAAATGGGTATCTCAGTATCACCGGGGTTTGGAGAATGGGTAATTTCTGCACAAAGATTTAACAACACTGTCTGTAAATGCATGCACACTAAAAGGACAGAAATGTGGGGACCAATGGAGGAATGGTGGTTGGAAAGGACATATGACACATAAATATCTAAACATCTACAATGAAGAGCCCCAAGTGTCCAATGATTACAACTGATGAACCAACAAGTGAGGATTACTGGGGCCAACTCAAAAATCCTGTCAAATGTTGGAAGAGGTGTTGCTAAGGAGGTTAAGGCAAGGGCTCTAGTTTCAGTTAGCATTTCACTTGAGTTCTTGCTTCCAGTCACAAATGAAGACACAAATAAATTAAAAGTTTTAAAGAAAAGATTCCACAACATGTGGTGTTTAATGTTTGTGATAGCTCTAAGAGAGTGAGTGCTACCCATCCTTCTGTACCCACTGTAGTTTTCTGGTTATCCCAAATGGAGAGCTTAGCAGATTTAGGGCCATATTATCAAGAACGGCGATAACATTATCGCCGCTTTAGCGGCAGGAAACTGCCGCTAAAGCGGCGATAAAGCGCTTGATAATATGCTCTAGAGAATTCCAATAGAAGCCCAGGTTCTGGTGTGAAGGACCTCAAACCTGGGTTTCTATTGGAATTCTCTAGGGCATATTATCAAGTCCTTTATCGCCACTTTAGCGGCAGTTTCCTGCCACTAAAGCGGCGATAATGTTATCGCCATTCTTGATAATATGCGCGGTACCCCCCCACCCCAGCACCCGCGCATGTACGCGCCGTACCCCCCACCCCAGCACACGTGCATGAACGCGCCGTACCCCAGCACCCGCGTATTGTCGCGCCGTACCCCCCCACCCCAGCACACGTGTATGTAAGCGCCGTACCCCCACCCCAGCCCCATACTCGGACGCACCGTACTCCAACACCGTACCCCAGCATCCCCCCATGTACGTGCCATACCCCAGCACACGCGTATGTACGCCCCGTGCCCCCCACCCCAGCCCCGTACTTGGACGCACCGTACCCCAACACCGTACCCCAGCATCGCGTATGTATGAGTCGTACAAAACCATTGCACATGTGAACACTGTACAACAACATAGCCATGGACGCACCTTACCTACGCGAAAAAGACTCGTACTGACCCAGGACACTGTAAAACAGCACAAGGACCATCAATTCGACTCACACAACACCACAAAACACGTCTTCAGGACAAAAAACAACTAAAAGACTGACCTGGCACATCCAAACAGTCAAACAGAGGCCCAAAATCACAACCACCTCTTATAACACACCCACCAAAAGTTCAAACACAGCCACACCCACAAATGGACCAACAAAAAGGGCCCACAAACACAAACCATGAGCCTTTGCAACAGACCCACTGCTGACAGACATCACACACAAACAACTGCACCCATACACCTTAACTCACACACCTTCACACAACCTCCTTCACACAGACCCCCTCTACACATACACACACACCTACACATTCACACCCACACACCCACAACCATCCACACCCACACCCCACACCATGCCCACAGACAAGAATCCAAAGTTCACAATGGAGGAGCTGGACATCCTTGTCAACGAAATCATCAGAGTCGAGCCACAGCTGTTTGGAACATTGGTCAGACAGACCAGCATATCCCAAAAAACTAGCCTGTGGCAGAGGATCGTCGATCGGGTGAATGCTGTTGCGACCATCAGAAGGACCAGGAATGAATGTCAAGCCAGGTGGTACGATCTGCGCAGGGCAGTCAAGCGCAAAATGAACGAGGAATACGCCCAGAGTAACATCACAGGAGGTGGGCTGCCCCGCAGACCGGTACATTACCATCCCTGGGAGGAGAAGGTGATGGCCCTGCTTCCGCCGGTGGGAGTACACGGAGTCGAAGGAGTCCGAGAGCCTGGTGAGTACACAAACAACTCACGTAACATGGGGGGAATGGCATTCACGACCCAACTACAACAAATGCACTCACCTACCCCCAAGCCCTCACCTGACACAACCACACTCTAAACAACGCTCAGGCCACTAACATGAGTATGCCCCATTTACAAAGCAAGGCCATGCCATGTCCCAGCCTACACAAACCACAAACCCAAGACAGGATGTCCGGGATGCTGGGAGGGTGAGAACACAAAACATAATGTACAACTCTGAAACAGACACCAATGCCCTCAGCCCATATGGCCCAGGTACATACCCATGCACCATGCGCAATGCACAGGGACTGGCAAAGTACTGACAAGGTAGCTGACACTTGGCCCTGCTGTAGGCAGCACAAGGCCCTCCTGTGACAACTGCAAAATCTAACACAAACACAACCAGCTCAGATATCTAGGACAGGAACTCACACTCACTGACATGGCAGCATGCGCCATGGGGGGACAGATACATCACCTGGGAGACCAATTGCCAAATCACACTACACCCACCAGCAGGCACCGTCAATCAATCAACAATCGATCTGGGTACTTGTAAGGCGCGCTACTTACCTGTGAGGGTCTCAAGGCGCTGGGGGGGGGGGGTTCCAATACTGCTCGAAGAGACAGGTCTTGAGGAGTCATCAGAAGGCAAGTAGGTCTTGGGTCAGTTGTAGGTGGGTTGGGAGGGTGTTCAAGCTCCTGGCGGCGAGGTAGGAGAAGGATCTGCAGCAGGCGGGCATACGTTGGATGCGGGGGACAGCTGCGAGGGCAAGTATGCCAGAGCGGAGCTTGCGGGTGGGGGTGTAGAAGCTGAGTCTGATGTGCAGGTAGGCTTGTCCAGCGGTGTGGAGTGCCTTGGGTGCGTGGCTGAGGAGCCTACAGGTGATCCTCTTGTCGATGTGGACCCAGTGCAGGTCTCTCAGGAGGGGGGTGATGTGGCTGTGGTGGGGGGCGTTGATGATCACTTGTGCCGAGGCGTTGCAGAAGCGTAGTATCCGCCGTTGGTGTGTGGATGGAAGTCCTGCGTAGAGTGCAGTGGCGTAGTCCAGTCAGCTGCTGACGAGTGCCTGTGTCACTGTTCTACTTGTTTAAGTCGGGATCCACCAGTAGATTCGGCGGAGCGTGCGTAGGGTGTCGTAGCAGGAGGAGGAGACGCCGTTGACCTGCTTGGACATGGAGAGGGAGGATGCGAGGATCAATCCTAGGTTGCGTGCGTGTTTGGTGGGTGTCGGTGATGTCCCCAGAGCGATTGGCCACCAGGAGTCGTCCCAGGCTGAGGGTGTGGGTCCCAGGATGAGGACCTCCGTCTTGTCCGAGTTCAGTTTCAGATGGCCACTCCGCATCCAGTCGTCTATGGCCCTCAAACCCTCGTGGATGTTTGTCTTGGCGGTGTGAGGGTCCTTGGTGAGGGAGAGGATGCGCTGGGTGTCGTCGGCGTAGGAGATGTCTTAGAGGTTGTGGTGGCGGGCCACTTGTGTGAGGGGGCTATGTGGATGTTGAACAGCGTCGGGCTGAGTGATGATCACTCACCCCTCACACAAGCACACACCCCCGGGGCAGCCAAGGGAGTCACACACTCTCACAATGGACATGTGACACAACAAGATCAAGCCGCAGCCAAAAAAGCATCCAAGGCCAAATGTGACATGTCAAAGACCCTGGATAACCTTTCAACCAGTCCCCTGCAACATACCCATCCACAAGTGAACATTGATGTGAATGCTAGGCACATACAACTACCTGGAGTAACTGTGGCAACCTGAACATGTATGAAACATGGATGTCGCATGAAACAGCATTAACGTTGTCTCTCTCTGACACACAGGGCAACGTCATGGATCTCCCCCAACACTGGGGGGAACAATCACAGGCCCAGGCTCGGCAGGAAGATGATCTCACCGGCAGCGACGACTCTCAGCACTCTGTGGATGACCCCAACCAACCTGGACCCTCTGGTGCCCCAGCCCCTGCAGCACCTGCGTCAGGTATATCTGTGACACCACCACCCCCATTCTTGCCACATCCCAGGAGACACCCAGGAGCCCTGCCCGCACAGAACAACTGAGCCAGTCTGACCTGGAGGGACAAGGTTTGCCGGCCACCCAGGTGGAGGCAGACAACCCAGCAAATGCCATCCCTCAGGGGTCCGGTAGACCTGATGTGCCCACAACGGCAGGCCAGGCTCGTGTGGGCAGGGGTGGTGGGAGTGGAGGCAGGCGGAGGCGTGAACCTGACCAGCCAGCTGAGGGAACCGGTATGTCACACATACGCCACATCTTGGAGACATACCGGCGTGACACCAGGGGCAACAGCCAGGTAGTGGGGACACTCAACGAGATTAAGAACCAGCAGGCCGAGCAACACGCCAGTCAACAACAACACCAAGGACAGATGGAGGCAAGACTGGCTGAGCTCTTGGCGGTGCAAACAGACATAAGCCGTTCACTCCGTAGGATCGCCGACAACATGGGCAACCCTCCCTGTGCCACCAGGCGAAGACCAGCACCAGCCACAGGGAGGGAGGAGGAGGAGGATTCATCCAACGGAGCGTCCCAAGCATCGTCAAGGCCTGCATCTGAGGGTCCCGCAAGGGAGGTGGGTCGTCCACGGAAAAGACCGTGAGAGGCAGCGGACCATCCACATCTCCCAGGTCACCTGGCCTGGCACCTGGCCCTCTGGCGCAACAGCAGCACCTCATCCAATGACATTCTCTGCCACATGGACTTGCTGGTCACAGTCTGACCAATGATGACCAACACTGTGGTCTGGACTCTGATGACTCCAACTGACAAGGATGCCATCTCCCCCTGTGAACTTTGGTTTCCATGCACACTGTATAGCACCTATTTGTCCACACTAAACAGGCCCCCCACCGAGAATAAATCTCTTTTTCTACAATTACATGTTGCATTCATTTTGCATGAGTACACAACCTACATGTGGGGAAATGTCAAACTATGCATGAGTGTTGAACTAACTCCAGCCATCCATACCCTGGAATCTGAGTCTGGGACAGGACACACATGGGTCACAATGTATCATACTATACAGACATGGAGCACAATACTCACCCGTGATGGCCTCAAGATGCTGAGGGAGGGCATGCATTACTGTGCGGAAAGACCAATTGGGAAGAGTATCCTGAAGGCGTAGAGGTCATGGCTCATGTGGATGTTGCCGGGGAGGGAGTAGCAGATATGTCTTGCCAGGTGGGAGAACTATCTCCAGCATGCTGGAGTACGGTGGATGTGAAGAATGGTGGCCAGGGCAAGGTTGGATGCATAGAGTTGGCACAACGGGGTCTCGGATGACAGACGGCCAAGGTTGGTGTGGGGTCTGGGGTTGTGTCCTGCCTCCTGAGTGTGGGTGAGGAGTCTGAAGGTCATCCTGCAGCACACAGTGATACATTGCAGCTATCTCTGGTGGACGGTGATGTGGCTTGGGCGCAGGATGTTGAAGCTGAGGTGTGCACATGCAGCCTGGATGTGGACTGGTTTCCCGGGAGTTAGGATGTACTTGCTCCGTAGAGGGCAGGTCAGTAGTTGACACGGCTGGTGTCGTGCTCCTGGGGCATGGTCTGTCATTCCCTGGAGTGGATCTATCTGTGGATCATGTGCATCATGCAGAGGGTGTTGCACCCTGAGGTACAGATGCTGGTGATTAGCATGGCAAATGTGAGTGACAATTCCATGATGCACACCATCTTGTGTGCGTGGCCACTGGGTGCATGTGCAGGGCTCTTGCGGGTGGGACACAAGCAGTTAACCCACCTGTAAGGGGACAATCTTCAGATGATTACCTCAGTCCTGTACAAGTTCAGCCTCAGGTGGCTGATGTTCAGCCATCCATCACTGGATCGCATGCCTTCTTGAATGTTGGAACTGCCAATGGCTGCGTCTTTGGTGAGGGTGAGGAGCACCTGGCTGTCAATGGCATACGAGCTGATGAAGAGGTGCTGTGTGCATGTGATGCCGGTGAGGGGGACCTGGACACATTGAGAATTGACACGCTGAAAGATGATACCTGGGCCATGTGGCAGATTATGCCACTATACTACATGCTGAAGGCTTGAGTCCCACTCCCATGGCCTTGCTGGTGTACGGAGCCGGTGGGGAGTAGGAGGGACATTACCTGGTTGGTGTGACAGGGCCTGGAAGGCGGGGCAGCACTGTGTAGACAGTCGGAGTTGCACAATCATCATGCAAAGGTGTCGTGTGTGCGCCTAGGGTATGCCTGAGAGCAGGCGGTAGCTCCTTGGATGGACAATGCTTGGAGGGTGGCTGCAACATCAGACTGTAGTGTGATGTAGGTCATGTAAGGACATGAGGTTCGTGCAATGTGCAAGTTGCATGCGCTGATGGTCCAGCCTTTGGCACCGCGTGGGCACATCAGTGGCACAGACTAGCTGATGCCAGACAAATGAATGGGTGGAGGGAGGAAGGGAGGAGCATCTTTGAGGTGTGTGTGTGTTGCCAAATCTGTAAACTCTCTGTGCCCTCGCTGCAGGGGATGCAGCAGCAGGCAGCATGACCTGGAAACTATGCCACTAGTTGTACACTATGACAAGGATGTCAGAAAGGACTACTGCAACAGGCGTATGTAAAGGAGGAGTGTCCGGTTTCCCATGGCACACCCAGAGACAATGGATGCACAATCTCCAAAGATGACTGACACCGGATCATTAAACTGAAGGACGAGCTGCGCACAGGATACACACCCTCAGCAGGTGTTGACGGTCTGTTGTGGCAACCAACATGCCCAAATATATACACAACCATGGACATCATGCACAATGGATATTATAATCCCTGAAGAAATGCATGCATGTTGCTAAACTACACATAGACTCATATGCCCAATCTTTGATAACTATGCCAGAGATGCCGCATGCAAAGTGGCAAGAGACCAGCATTGACAGAGATGAGGCACCTTGGAGGGTGAGGTACACCTTTATTACTCAGGTTCACACCTAGGGAAATGCATCAATATGAACAGACTCACAGGTCATTTTGCAGAACATGTGGGACCTACACTGGACACCCCCTTCACAACACAGATGCTGTAAATCCTTTGAACTGACAGACAAGTGAAGAGTGTGAGCCAAACACCCCCTGCTGCACACGGAGGGGCTTCAATTCCCCATTTATCCTCTAATGGGGATGTCCCACACTATGTCCACCCGTAGCATCCCGTATGTTTCAGAGGAAAGTTGTACACACATTGAGGCCTTCATCAGAATCCACAGTCCCATCACCGATGACTGCTACGAAGGGTGACTATCAATACATGGGAGTCATGCAACATGTCATGTGCCCCATGGTGATTCGACATGTATGTATAGTAACACAGAATGCACAGGAGCAGTGCCCACACATTACAAACACCTACCAACACCAAAATGCCGTGCAGCAATCCTTAACCAAATAGACTTTTCCCCATGTCCGTGCATGGGACGCTGATTCAGCACACGTTGCAATACTCATGAGGAATAGCGGGAGCCCAACGATGACACGAGCAGACAGCATGCAAAACTACCTCGGGATGACAGACACACAAGTAGTCAGGGAAGAGATTGTAATCTGCATGCATGGTCATTTACTCTACAGGAATAAGTGTGTCACCATGCTATATTAAAATTGAGTGTCTAAGCTAAAATGTGTGGAAGGACATCATCACTCGAGTGACACATCTGAACACACATCTAAGTCACTTAGCATACTGTCAGCTGGACACACACATTGCAACACATGCCACACAAGGCTCCAGGCGTAAACACTCAGACCCATGGACTCACCATTATGAGAAGAAGTTGCGTATGAGCTGACTCCGGATGTCGTCCTCCTCCTTCTCCTCATCGTCACTTGACTCGTGACCAAGCCCTTCATCCTCCACGGGTGGATGTTCCTGCTCATCCGGATCCAGGATGAGTGGCACAGCCTTCTCCACTGCCATGTTGTGCAGCATGCAGCACACGAGGAAGATCTTGCAGGCCTTCACCGGTGCATATGGGAGGGACCTGCCTGTCTTGTGAAGGCACCGGAATCTGCTCTTCAGGAGGCCAAACGTCCTCTCAATCACTCGCCTGGTCTGCCCATGTGCGTTGTTGTAACGGTGATCTGCAGCTGTTCTGGGGTTGCGGAGGGGCGTCATCAGCCATGGCATGTTGGGATAGCCAGAGTCCCCTACATGGAAACATCATGTAAAGAAGTGGGTCAGGAGATGCCGTAAGATACAAAAATAGCGCTAAACAAAGGACAAACAGAGTATACCCACCAACAAGACATGCTTGTTCGTTGTGCAGCCCCAGCATCATTTCTGGCACCCTGCTATGCCTCATGATGTAGGCATCGTGTGCTGACCCTGGAAAACGTGCACAGACATGGGAAATCAGCATGTTAGCAAGACACACCACAAGGGCATTTATAGAGTGGTAATGTTTATAGTTGCGATAGGCGACCTCCTGTGCCTGTGGTGGTACCAAAGCCACATGTGTCCCATCAATAGACACAAGGACATGGGGCATCCCTCCCAGGGCATAGAACTCACCCTTGACACCTGTCAACTGCTCACGAGTTGGAAAATGGATGAATTCATCCAGGTGCTCCAACATGGCTTCTAAAAAATCATGCAGGACACGGCTGAGCATGGTCTGTGACATGCCACCCACATCAACTATGGTGAATTGAAACGTACCGGTGGCAAAAAAATGTAGGCCTGCCATCACCTTCATCTTGGGGGTCAGCGCAGTAGGATACCTGTGTCGCGGTTGGAGGTGTTGTTCAAGCTTTGCGGTCAAGTTCTCAATCAACTGTTGCGAGAAGCGGTAACGTCTTATGCAGTCACATTCCCTCATGGCAGCCAAGTCTGGCATTGTTCGGGGGAGAGGCGGTGCCCTGCAGAAAATTGGAAGGAATAACGAAGAGTGAGTACCTAACAACATCAATGTCAATGAACTGAGCACATGCTCAACTACTACTACACATCTGCTAAATACAGAGTCAGGTCTGTGCTATACATCCAGGACACGTATGCCAGCCAGGTGATACTCCTACGACAAGCCAGCTACACCCATTGATAGTCAAGTTCTACATGACATGGCCCAAAACTAGCTGTGGGCCAGTGTAAGTGAACAGCCAGAGACATCACAGGAGTGACATACATCCACATATCTGCATTTGAAGGATGTCTTCTCATACAGACTGCTGGCGGCAATCTAGATGCACAGGTCACATGTCATTGGAAATGTACAGATCATACACATAGCGATGAAGGGGTACACGTGAAAAACTAAAACACAGACATGGATACGGCGCAGATATGTCCTCATGTCATAAAATCATCTTTGAAGCATCCAGACACACGTAACGTGTGAATCCACATGTGGCATGGTGTGCGTATATGTGTGCCATGCCCATCTACACACAGACACATGTTGGATGCAGTAACAGCAGATGCAGTTGACGGAACAACAACAGCAAGCTCATGGGAATACATGACACACACAGGACATAGTCACATCGGGGCACGCTGGTACTTAGATGTCAGGTGTTAGTGTCCCTGTCCCTGGCATCAGGGGACATTTGCGGGTGTTGGTGACTGTGCCATACCAGTGATGCAGTGCTTCACATGTTTGTACTACATGCACACATGTGCAAAGTGGGAAGGGGAAGTGTGCCACATACTGCCCCATCACACATGACATGTGTACACAGGTCATCACACATCTATTGTGCTAAAACATGAGGAGACATGTGCCACATCACTGCCTGACTCACCTAGGCCTTGCACATGTAGGACTGCAATGACTATGACTTGATGTACAGCCGTGCACGAGTCTGACACCTCCATTCCATTCGTGTGCACCTCCTATCACCTGTGTAAGCTGTGAAACGCACCGTACACACGCTCTGAGGGCGTGTGAACGGTCCGTATCATCACATTGGTGTTCCCGCCGGAGTACGGGTGTGTGTATGGACCGTACACACGTGCGTGTACGAGCAGTGTGTACATGTACATGTACGAGCAGTGTGTACACGTACATGGACTACCAGTGTGTACATGTACGTGGACGACCAGTGTGTACACGTACGTGTACGACCATTGTGTACACGTTGGTGTACACACTGGTCGAACACGTACGTGTACACACTGATCGTACACATACGTGTACACACTGCTAGTACACCTACGTGTACCACCAGTGTGTACACCTACGTGTACACACTGGTCGTACACCTATGTGTACACACTGGTCGTACTCGTATGTGTACACACTGGCAGTCCACGTACATGTACACACTTCTCGTACACATACCTGTACACACTGGTCATAAACGTACGTGTACACACTGCTCGTACACGTACGTGTACACACTGCTCGGACACATACGTGTACGACCAGTGTGTACACGTACACGTATGACCAGTGTGTACACGTACGTGTACGATCAGTGTGTACACATACGTGGACTACCAGTGTGCACACGTACGTGTATGAGCAGTGTGTACACGTACGTGTACGACCAGTGTGTACATGTATGTGGACTACCAGTGTGTAGACGTACGTGTACGACCAGTGTGTACACCAACGTGTGCACAATGGTCGTACACGCACGTGTCAAACGCAATGTGCAACCGGTGCGGTAGGAGCACGTGTGAAACACACCGTACCTGTGTGTGGATAGCTAAATTACATAGGGACACATGAGGGACAAGTATTAGGGCCTAAATGCATGCTAGTTGTCATGGATACCGATTTTCAAGTTCAAATTTTCAATCATGTGGCCTGGAATAGGCAGTTGGCAACTAAATACAATGTTGCAAAGTGGTTGTTGACTTCACATCATGCTCAAATTTTGAACCATGCAAAGGCCCTCACTGGGGTATGTTTAAAGGGATTGGATGAAACGTAGGATGCAAATGAGACTGACCAATCACTTTGTACTCCTGTAAATGAAACAGCCCAGCAAGGCAGATATAAGTCAGCCAGAACCCATGAGAGGGTACTTGCCTGCACTACCTTACACTCAACACCACTGCTGCTGCTTGTGCTTCCTCTGGCACCATGTCAGGGTCTGTGGAGAGGGCCCAGCCTTTCACCCATGAGGAGAATGAGGCATTGCTTGATGTCATCCTCCCACAGTACCCCAGCCTGTATGGGAGACCAGGGGAGCAGGTGAGTGCTGACTCCACTAGCTTTGACTGTGCACCTTTTTTGTGACTGTCACTTCTGGCATTGTGTCCAGGTGTGACAGACATGCAATGTTGTTTAGCGTGGGTCCCAGGGGGGGAATGGCTTATGTCTCCCATGCAGAGCATGATGTAGTTCTTGTGTGCACTCCTCACTTGCATTGTGCTTACTGTGACATTCACTGCATAGTGCATGGCACATTCAGCCTGCCCAATCCTTATGCCAATTTTTGTCCTATTGTCCAGAGGTGATTCCCTGGCCCCCCCGGGGTGACAGGTGACTGTACCCACAGATGTGTGTGAGTTGAGTGGAGCTGTGGTGAGAGTGTCCAAAAGTTGTACGCCCCCTGGACATTGATGTGTGTGAATATTCCTTGTCATGTGGGTGAGTGTCTATGTGGAGTGTTGCACCCCAGCTGCAGGGAGGAGGCAACAGCTCCACCCATCTGATGTGATAAGTAAGCCGTGCAGAGTGTCTGATTTACTGAGCTAGCACCACACCTGTGACACCCCACAGGCAAGTGGCACATGTGCAGAGTGAGGTTTGTATCCGCTGTTGCCAATGGCAGGTGATTGATCTGTGCCTGTGTGTGTCTGTGTACTCTGCTGAGGTTGCGTCAGTGGCCTGGGGCATGTGACTGCTTGGAGGTGCTGTCCATCGGCCTGGTGTTGCATGTGATGCACAGCGTGTGCCATGATCATGGAGTGTGTTGCACCCCTCATGCCACCTGTGTACTTTCAATGCCATGTAGTGCATTGGGGCTTCCACATAGGCTAATGTCCCTATGACAAAGGTGCTATTTGTTGCCAGCATACTATGCCCTGTTCAACATATCAAAGATGTTCAAATGTGTGTCTCTGTGACATGGAGCAGGTGTAGTGATGTTGTCTCACTTTGTCATCCTCACAGGTAACTGCCTACGCCAAGGGGGAGATATGGAAGCAGGCCATCAGGGCCGTGAGATCTGTGGAGGGTCGCAGTCGGCGCCTCGCCCAGGTGAGGAAACGCTGGCAGGACATCCGGTGCTGGACCTGGAGGATCACCCGGTGGCAGCTGAAAGACTCACCTCCACACAAGCATGGCGGGGGCCGACGACTGACCCAACAGATGAAGCGTGTCCTGGCGGTGGTCTTCCCTGACTTGGATTGGCGGTTACAGGAGTTGCAGCAGCAGGAAGGGGGTAGGTACATGTGTGTTTGTTGTGTGTCACCAGCTTTTGGAAGTGCTCAGTTGCCTGGATACACAGCGAGGGTTAATTTGTGCAGTGCATATCCTGTTCCCCAAAGTCAAACGGTGCTGTTCCTCCTCCCTTCCCCTAAATGACATGTGTTCCCTGGTCTGTGTGTAATCACTATTGCACATAGTCATCTAGGCTGCCAGTTAATCCAAGTGCACATTGCTTTCTGCATCAGGGGGGTGGGGTCTGAGACATGTGTTGTTACCTTGCCTGTGCCCTGTCCTGTACAGTCATTTGGGTGTCCATATTAGTTGGCAATGATGCTGAGTCTCAACATAGGAGTGTGATTTTTCAAATGAACAGACTTGCAGCATGCATTAACAATGTTGTGGCCTCAGACATGATGTGCATGAGTGGGAGATATGCATAGTGCTGGGACGGTAGCTCAGGTTGCAGTCAGATAATTCCAGGACCATGGAGCAGTGTTCCCACTACAGTCCCCTAAGTCACCCTTGCATCGGAATCATGTGTGTCATCCAACACTGTGCCCATTCTCTGTGTGTTCAGCATAGTTTGGCCTCTGTGGCATAGTTCCCTGCCCTCATTTGTATTTATCTAAAGTGTGCTACATGTGCCCATTGTACATGCTGACCCCATTTTGCTTGTGCATCCTCACACTGGGCAGTGCCTGTGTGTCTATGTACAACTATCTGTTGATGGTTGTTGGTCACAAATATGTGTTGGCAGCCTCACGAGGTAATGTGGAGTACATTTAGGAATTCTTGATGCACATCAGAGAAAACCCAGATTAAGAGGTGTCACTTCAGGATCTGTCTCAATCACATTGTCTCAGGTATGGGGGGTTTGTGCGGGCAAGGCCTACATGTCCAAACCTTATGTCTCCTTGCCGGGTCTGACCTGTGTCTGATAATTGTCTGGACAGACACTCAACATGCAGTGACCCAGTCATGTTGTGCTGGGTTTAATGTTTGTGCTTTGCAGCATGTGTCAAAAATGGAAATACATGGCTCATGCTCATCCATTTTTGCCACCAGTGTGTGGGCAAGATGCTACGTAGTTTGGTCTGTGTGTGCTGACATCTGTGTGGACATTCTTTCTTGCCATGAGGGTGTCTCCTCAGTGCAGGTGCTCCTTATCCCGACACATTGCAGGCCCATTAGCTAATGCATTGTCCTGTGTTTGGACATGTGTGCCACTCCACATGACAGGCAGTGGGTCAGATGTGTTGCCAACTGTGTCATCATGGTACGGATGTCCATGTGACAGGTGGCATGATTCAAGTTTTTAGTCAATAAGTATTGTACCTTGGCACTCACTACACTTGTCAACATGTCTCCATTTTTCATATGCTTCTTTTTGCTAGTTGGTTGTGAAGGACAATAATGTGCCTGCATGACAGATGTCTCCCAGGGAAGTGCAAAATAAAGTACTTTTACACTTTCCGTGGACACGCAGGCACACTGGAAGGCACAGTTTGATTACCACTTGTTTTCTGAATATACATATCCATGTTCACACAGTGTGTTTGCATGTGTGTAAGTCCTTGGTTGTTGCTGATACAAACTTACGAGTGTCAAGTCATCCAGACCACCGTGGTGCCATGTATATGTACTTACTGATACCCCATTTCCTATTTACAGTGGCTTTTTAGAGTTCGGCTGGCAGCTCATACAATGACTGTGTAAATGTATTGTTGTGTGCACATCATTGTGTGACTTCTGTCATACAGGCAGATGTGTCTTCTGGCACATTCACACATTCTAAACATATACATTGTGTAAAGTGTTGTGAGTCCCAAGGGATTGCAATGTTTTTGGCTATGGTTTCCTAAGTACTCACAGGTCTCAGAGTGTGGGGACACCTTCAGTATTGAGGTGGGTTATTTGGCCTGGGGTGCACCAATACTGTTTCGTTCACAGAGAACAAGAGGTGGCATGGATTCATATTCTTGCTGTGCTCAACTGTCCCCAGACACTAGCTTCTCTGTATAATTCGATATCCAGTTATTTGCTGTTGTGTCATGATCTCCATTGTTTCCAAGTGTCATGGTGGGTCAACCAACTGGGGAGTGCAGGGTTAAATATGTGCGGACTATTCCAGATGTTACTCATGATGCATTTCCTGATATGCACTGTGACATTTTTATTGGGACTCATGTGTCTGTTGTATGAAGGTGACTGATTATTTTCTGTCTCTTCACCTTGCCCACAGCATCATCAGAGGACACCGAGGGAGACACCTGCACGGACGTGGAAGAGGGATCCAGCACCACTGCCACCACTGCTACCGAGTCTGCGGGAGCAAGTGGCACGGAGGGCGAGGGGAGTCAGGCGGAGGACCTGTCTAGTGACAACACTGACTACGACGCAGACGGGTTTGATGCTGAACTCCTCCAGGGGGCGGAGGCTGCTACGACACCTGGCAGCAGCACTACATCTGTCACCGCCCCCTCCATTCTCATCACCGCCCTCCCAGTTGCTCCGGTCCCTTCTGTCTGTGCTAGGCAACGCCGTGTCTCCTTTGTGCCAGGCACCGCACCCCATGCCCCTGTCCCCCCTGCTGCCCTCACTGCAGAGTCTGTGGACATTCTGCGGCAGTTGCAGGTTGGCCAGACATCGCTGCTGAATGTCCTCCATGGCCACACCCGAATGATGACACAGATGGTGTCGTACATGGAGGGCATGTCATCAGCGATGTCTGACCAACAGATGTTGCTGAGGTCCATGGACTCTTCATTGACGGCAGCAGTGAGTCTCCTGCAGCGCTTTGTCCCCCCCCACCCCGGCACCATCCACACTTCCCACTCCCATACCTGTCCCAAGCACACACAGACATTCACAAGCACGCACCCCACCAGACACAGGCAGCACACCACCACGTATGGGCAAGCGCACCCCTCCTGGCACACACACTCAGGGGGATGAGGGCACACCCACTGGGTCTGGGGCACACAGGCATACACGCAGCCACAGTCCGAGGCCGCATGGTGCACTAACCAGTCCCTCCAAAGGCACTCCCCTCGGCTCCCCTACCACACATCCAGAAAAAGAGGCCTACTTGGCTGTGCTGGGCCTCAGCCCCTCTGGCTCTCCAGCCCACAAATGGGAACGGCACTCCACGGGTAGGGGAGTTGAGTCCCCCCCTGTCCCCCCCCTCCCCAGTAGCGCTGCACCCCATCACTCCGACCCCCCCTCCTTTGAGGCTATGTTTTCTTCGGGTGAAGGGGAGATGCTGGACGACCTGGCAGCAGTGTGCAGCGCCGAGCTGACCTCCACCTTTGGCGCTGCCCCATCCCCTGTGGTGGTGGCGTCTGTCCCTGCACCCACCACACCTACCCTTTCACCTCCTGTCCCTGCGGTGCCTGGTCCTTCCCCACATGATGCCACCCCCCCCAGTCAAGGAACCTGAGGGTTCTAATGTGCAGGCAAGCTAGGGGAGACGCGTGGCCATGTGTCCCCCCCAAGGACTTCAGATCTGGACCGGCCATGTGCCTTTGTAAATAGTGTCGTTAACTACATTTTCATTTAATGCTGAATAAAGCATTTTCTTTTCAGTTTGAACACATTTGCATTTCAGGTATTGATGTGGGTGCTGATGGTCCCGGAGTTGGGGTGGTGGTAATGTGTTATGTTTCAGGAAAAAGTTGTAGTCTGATGCTAATGGGGTGGACCATGGTATCTGCGTGCCATTACAATGTCTCTGCAAAGTATATTTGGTCATGTGTGCTATTTGTGTTTGGAGACATTGTCCCAAGGACTGTTCCTTCCTCTGTGGCACCTGACATCTACCCTGCAGGGAGTTGCACTTTTGTTGTGCTGACCTGTTTCTACATTTCCTTTGTTGGTGGCGGATCCCTTCAACTATGGCCATGCCTGCTCAGCAATGTCTCCGGCTGCATCCTCTGTGCCATCCTTGCTAGTCACTGTACTTGTGTATTGAGTATGTTGTCATGCCTTAATGGTGACATTCAGCATTTTCCGCACTATGCATGTGTGTTATACCAGCCTAGCACACATTTGGTATTTGTTCTGCAATTGTGGGCATTGTATCTGTGGGAATTCCACCCTATTCCTTCCATGAGAGGCAACATCTTGATGGCTGTCCCAGCACCTGTACATTCCTATCAGTCCTGGGATGTGCGTGACAGTGTGTGTTCCCTTTGGCTCTCTTAGTGTAGTGGCCATTGACATGAGTATACAGTCTTGTGGCATGATCTCTGTGTGTGTATTGTGCTGCATCCGCCAGGAGTGGGTATGCATGTGTCATTTGTCCTCACACCCACACTTGTTGTGTCATGCAGTGGGGGAAGGACATCCATCCTCATGGTAGTGGGAACACTGCTGTCAGTGATGTGTTGTTACGGCACTATCAACATAGTCGAACATTAGGGATCCGTACATACACCCATGGAGTTGTGCTCATCTGATCATAATGTACACACCCACATGACCCTGTCCACTCTTGGTATTCCTCTGCACCCACCCCTCACATGTCTCTGTCCACTGCTGGTATTCCTCTGCACCCACCCCTCACATGTCTCTGTCCACTGCTGGTATTCCTCTGCACCCACCTCTCACATGTCTCTGTCCACTGCTGGGAGTGATAGGCACCCACCCCTCACATGTCTCTGTCCACTGCTGGGAGTGATAGGCATCCACCCCTCACATGTCTCTGTCCACTGCTGGCAGTCCTCTGCACCCACCCCTCACATGTCTCTGTCCACTGCTGGGAGTGATAGGCACCCACCCCTCACATGTCTCTGTCCACTGCTGGGAGTGATAGGCACCCACCCCTCACATGTCTCTGTCCACTGCTGGTATTCCTCTGCACCCACCCCCATGTATCTGTCCACTGCTGGTATTCCTCTGCACCCAGCCCCATGTCTCTGTCCACTGCTGGTATTCCTCTGCACCCACCCTTCACATGTCTCTGTCCACTGCTGGTATTCCTCTGCACCAACCCCTCACATGTCTCTGTCCACTGCTGGGAGTGATAGGCACCCACCCCTCACATGTCTCTGTCCACTGCTGGTATTCCTCTGCACCCACCCCCCACATGTCTCTGTCCACTGCTGGGAGTGATATGCACCCACCCCCATGTCTCTGTCCACTGCTGGGAGTCCTCTGCACCCACCCCCATGTCTCTGTCCACTGCTGGGAGTCCTCTGCACCCACCCATATATGTCTGTCCACTGCTGGGAGTCCTCTGCACCCACCCGTCACATGTCTGTCCACTGCTGGGAGTGATATGCACCCACCCCTCATATTGCAGGCCACTGCTGGTAGTCATATACACCCACCCCTCACATGTCTGTCCACTGCTGAGAGTGATATGCACCCACCCCCATGTCTCTGTCCAGTGCTGGGAGTCCTCTGCACCCACCCCCATGTCTCTGTCCACTGCTGAGAGTCCTCTGCACCCACCCAAATATATGTGTCCACTGCTGGTAGTCATATACACCCACCCCTCACGTGTCTGTCCACTGCTGGGAGTGATATGCACCCACCCCCATGTCTCTGTCCACTGCTGGGAGTCCTCTGCACCCACCCCCATGTCTCTGTCCACTGCTGGTATTCCCCTGCATCCACCCCCATGTCTCTGTCCACTGCTGGTATTCCTCTGCATCCACCCCTCACATGTCTCTGTCCACTGCTGGTATTCCTCTGCACCCACCCCTCACATGTCTCTGTCCACTGCTGGGAGTGATAGGCACCCACCCCTCACATGTCTCTGTCTACTGCTGGTATTCCTCTGCACCCACCCCCATGTCTCTGTCCACTGCTGATATTCCTCTGCACCCACCCCTCACATGTCTCTGTCCACTGCTGGGAGTGATAGGCACCCACCCCTCACATGTCTCTGTCCACTGCTGGGAGTGATAGGCACCCACCCCTCACATGTCTCTGTCCACTGCTGGGAGTCCTCTGCACCCACCCTTCACATGTCTCTGTCCACTGCTGGGAGTGATAGGCACCCACCCCTCACATGTCTCTGTCCACTGCTGGTATTCCTCTGCACCCACCCCTCACATGTCTCTGTCCACTGCTGGGAGTGATAGGCACCCACCCCTCACATGTCTCTGTCCACTGCTGGGAGTGATAGGCACCCACCCCTCACATGTCTATGTCCACTGCTGGAAGTGATAGGCACCCACCCCTCACATGTCTCTGTCCACTGCTGGGAGTCCTCTGCACCCACCCTTCACATGTCTCTGTCCACTGCTGGGAGTGATAGGCACCCACCCCTCACATGTCTCTGTCCACTGCTGGGAGTGATAGGCACCCACCCCTCACATGTCTATGTCCACTGCTGGGAGTGATAGGCACCCACCCCTCACATGTCTCTGTCCACTGCTGGGAGTCCTCTGCACCCACCCCTCACATGTCTATGTCCACTGCTGGGACTCCTTGGCAGAAACCCACCCACCCAACTGCACCCTTGGTGCTGTACACTGCTGTCCTGGCCATGTACACACCCCAATATTCTGGTTATATGCTGCACCAGGCCCTAAGCCAACATTTGTGTACTGGTGCCCTAGAGGTACGGGTGATGCGGTCCGTACCCCCGCTCTGAGGGCGTGTGTACGGCCCGTACCACCATTGTAGTGGTGATGTAGGTGTACGCGCCGTACCCACGCCCTCAGAGCGTGTGTACAGCCCGTACCACGCATACCCCTACATCACCACTCCAATGGTGGTACGGGCCGTACCCACGCTCTGAGGGCGTGGGTACGGCCCGTACCACCACTGTAGTGGTGATGTAGGTGTACGCGCCGTACCCACGCCCTCGGAGCGTGTGTAAGGCCCATACCACGCGTACCCCTACATCACCACTCCAATGGTGGTACGGGCCGTACCCACGCTCTGAGGGCATGGGTACAGCCTGTACCACCCTTGTAGTGGTGATGTAGGGGTACACGCTGTACCCATGCCCTCAGAGCGTGGGTACGGCCCGTACCACGCGTACCCCTACATCACCACTCCAATGGTGGTACCGGCCGTACCCACGCTCTGAGGGCGTGGTTACGGGCTGTACCACCATTGTAGTGGTGATGTAGGGGTACGCGCTGTACCCATGCCCTCAGAGCGTGGGTACGGCCCGTACCACGTGTACCCCTACATCACCACTCCAATGGTGGTACGGGCCGTACCCATGCTCTGAGGGCGTGGGTATGGCCCGTACCACCATTGTAGTGGTGATATAGGGGTATGCGCCGTACTCACGCCCTCAGAACGTGGGTACGGCCCGTACCACGCATACCCCTACATCACCACTCCAATGGTGGTACGGGCCGTGCCCACGCTCTGAGGGTGTGGGTACGGCCCGTACCACCATTGTAATGTTGACGTAGAGGTACACGCCATACCCATGCCCTCAGGGCGTGGGTATGGGCCGTACCACGCGTACCCCTACATCACCGCTCCAATGGTGGTACGGGCCGTACCCACGCTCTGAGGGCGTGGTTACGGGCCGTACCACCATTGTAGTGGTGATGTAGGGGTACGCGCCGTACCCACGCCCTCAGAGCGCGGGTAGGGCCCGTTTCACCATTGTAGTGGTGATGTAGGGGTACGCGTGGTACGGGCCGTACCCACGCTCTGAGGGTGTGGGTATGGCGCGTACACCTACATCACCACTACAATGGTGGTACGGGCCGTACCCACGCTCTGAGGGCGTGGTTACGGGCCGTACCACCATTGTAGTGGTGACGGGTATGCGTACGCGGGGATTGGTGTACACGCCCCCCGAAGTGACCAGACCCTGGAGGTAATGTATGGACAGTATATGGTATTTTAAAAAATAGGTGGAGGTTATGTTTCCTGCCCCTCGCCCCCCCTTTGCCCCTGGGTGTTGTGCTGACCTTCTGCGGCGTGCGCGGCGGTTTCGGTGCACCAGGTCGTAGGCTAGGAGGGCCGGGATGACACGTAGGCTGGGGTCCATGGCTGTCCGTCGCGTCCCGCTGCTCCTTCTTCGCGTCGTCCTCAATTTCCCGGGAGTTTTTGGCTGCCTTAAAAAATTATCTGTGCGGAGTGACGTAGGCACGAATCGTACTTGCTGGTCCGTAGAACGCTGCCTGACTCTGTCCGGACGTCACGTACGCAATGTCCCGGATCGAAATTGTGGGTATTTTTTCGTCGCACGTAGTTTTTTTACGAATCGTACGGAAATGGTATTTCTGTACGAATCGTACTTGCTGGTTTGTAAGGTGCATTTCCCGGGTACGAGTCGTACGGAGAATACACTCCATACGACCAATCGTACCCGGGTTTTACAGGATCAGAATCGGCACCTTAGTAGAACGTTTTTCCCCATTTTACAGCTCCTTCCCTCTGTCCCTCCAAAATGTACTACTAAACAATATAAGAAGACCCGAAACATGGTGAAGAAATCTCTGCACATAAAATGATAAGAGAGGCGTAAACCTTGCAAATAGGTTTGTGAATAGCATTTTGTTGTATATTTTGTAGCATTACAAGACATACTTTGAAAAGCAGTTTGTAAATAGGCCTCATTGACATTTTTGATTGTCTTTCTAAAATAATTTATTAGGGCCTCAGGTTTTCTAAATAAACTCAAATAAGTCAGTAGAACTAACCAGTAACTTTAGGAGTTAAGCTGTGAACTGCGGACTACCAGTCCATTTTGGATTGACGGAAAGTCTGTGGAATATTTTAGAATCCATTTTTTAGCACCCAAAACAATTGATTCATGTAGTGCCAACATACGTTTGTTTTATAGGTACGAAAACAAAGCATATGTAAATGCAAAAAGCTCTACATGTCATGGATTGAACAGACGCAGACAATAAGAAATATATTGTCTTCTTGCTCCTGTATGCATTCAGGCTCTTGCAATCCATATTAACAAATGTGTCTATAAGGACTTCAAAAAGAGCTTTTGTGGTGTATTTGGCAGGAGAATCAAAGAGAGATTCAGTCAAAGTATTGTAGCGTCATACGAAAGAGGGTGTGCTGGACTTCCCATATCTCCGGGACCATTGTATGACAGCTCAACTGAGGGTACAAGGTCAATGGTTACTACATTGCTCTAGAAATCACTTGGCTCATGGACATCATTCAAGCAGCTCACTGCATATGATACACTGTGTAGCGTCCTAAGAGCAAAAATTTGATAGGTAGCACTCCTGTATTTTTTCATTTACTTAGTCAGATTTTCGTTAGTCCATTCTGAATTGTTGCTATACGTAAAATTACAATGCAGTAGTGGCGGCTTGAAAAGCTAACACAGTGGTGCTGTGTGGTGTGGCAGGGGTGGGGCTCGGTGGGGCGGGTAGTGGAGTCCGACATACGATGGAAAAGGTGAACGTAAATAAATAAACATCTGCCGCCGTATGTCAGACTCTACTACCCCATACCCAGCCCTGCCCCAGCTCCCGCCCCGCGTCACCGCCCCAAGCGTTACCTTTGCGAGCCGCCACTGCAATGCAGTATATACATTTTTTGATATGACGGTGTTACATTAACACAGTGATATGCACAATACAGTTACTAATTCCTAGTGTATCAAATCACAATACAATGTGAAATACCTTTCAAATATTCCAGTCTTAAATTATGAATCTGTTACAAACATATATTCCAAAAGTACACAGCTGAAGTGTTTTTTCATTATATAAACTTCTCAAGGCTGTATTAGAACAAAGTATTAAGATGATAAATTTGAGAGTGTGATGTTACTAGGGGTCATATGTTCATCACATCATGAAAATAAGTCGACTAACTGTCATATGTGGAAAGGGAGTAATCACTCAATATGCCCTCGACAGCATGAGTACAGTGAAGTATTGCACATTGAATTCTGAAACCCAATGAGATGTACTAACATATCATTGAGTGACATGCAGTTTAGTGCAATAATGGAAATGTGTAAGGATGTTAAACATGGCCAATGAAGATGCATGCAACAACTCAAGGCCATTAGTATAAAATGATCTCCAACCCAAAATCCACTGGCAAGCTCATCTATGCCATGGAGGTAGTTTTTTCTCAATTGTGGTGCTGATTCCGATCCAGGTCGGAAAGCACTCCGACCGAGCCGGATCCAGAGTGTTTTCCGACCGAACAGGAGTCCTGCAGCCCGACCGAGCGAGTACGATGCGGCCGTATGCTACCAGACTCGGCTCGGTCGGACTCCCATAGAAGTTAATGGGAGCCGGTCGTATGACACGTACATGGGCTCCCATTGACTGAATGGGTATGTCTCGCGCAAGGGTGCCACCTACAGTGGGTATGCGTCACTGCCATCCGCACCGTACATGCCTGTGTTGGGGGGACGCTTGTGTCCGAGTCGGAGGGCTGCGGGTGACAGGGGCTCCGACGCGGACCCCCAAAGGCAACCACCCGGATGTTTTGCGAGCTGGACACTACGTACAGAGCGGCTCAGACCCAGAAACGACTCGGTCAGTGAATTTAACGTAGCTCGCATCGTACTTGCTCGCTCGTACAGCTGTAGCGAGTCGGGCGGAAAACACGCATGCGGCTCGTAGTTTTTCCGGCCGGATCGTGTTCGGTGCCCTTCCGACCCAGGTCGGAATCGGCCCATGTGAGATAGTTCGAGACAACAACAGCAACAGTGAAGGAGGAAGAAGTGCATATTCAGAGAAAGGATCACTCTCATTGATCTCAGGGATGAGAAGATGATCCAGATATACAGACTCAAGAAGGAGAACATCCTTGAGTTGTTGAAGAAGATTTCATCAAGTCTTCTACCAGCAACAGTAATTTCCAGTGCCATCACATGCCAAACAGGATGGCAGTCATGCACATGTTGGGATTTGGCTCTTTCTAGAGAACCTCAGCAATGTTCACTGGCATAGCACACAGTGCACTTTCTGCATGATGCCATCTGTGATGGATGTTATTCTCATGCTCACTTAACAGTAACTACTGCTTCCTAAAACCAGCCATTAACAATTTTAACCAACCGAACAAGGGGGCATACTTACAAGGGATTTATCTCAGCTTTTTTGGCTTACAAAGCCAAAAAAGCGGAGATAAAATCAGCGCCCTATTTACAAGAGGGGGCTAACATGCATAATTGCATGTTAGCACCCTTTTTCACAATGCCTCCCTTTGCATCTCCAATGAGATGCAAAGTGGGCGTTACTGGGCGTACCCCGGATGGACTACCTTGCAAATGTCGCTGATGTTTACATCGCAATATTTACAAGGCAGCCCACATGGTTTTAGCAGACATTACATTTTGGCAAAAACTGCCGTTTTCGCCAAAGTCTAACGTCTGCTAAAATCCTGACTTAGCCATCCCTAATATAGGGGGTGGATTATGCTGATTCAACCCTGTCGGTCGTATCAGCAAGGTTATCGTCGTTTTGCAGGGAACATCGCTGGAAAACCAGCGATGTTCCCTGCAAAAGGGTGATAACCTCGCTATCTCTGGAATTGTTATCGCCCTGGAGAAACGCGTTGTTAATAACGCGCTACCAGGGCGATAAATTACAGAGATAGCCTGCGATAACATCATTATCTCTAAGCACGGCCAGCGATAATTATCGCTGGCCGTTGATTATATGCTCCAAGGATTTTACAACATTGCAGGATTTCCTTATGATATAGGAGCAATTGATGTGCAATTGGAGCCACCTGCAGTTACTGCATATATTTTCTGCGATAGAAAACATAACAATTCCATCAATTTGGAGGCAATTGTGAACCATAATGGATTTCTCACAAATGTTTTAGCCAAGTACCTTGGAAGTGCACATGTACAAATTCCAACACACCACCATAAATGAATGTTAACAGAAAGGAAGATATTGAAATTGGTTAATAATTGGTAAGTCTAATTGCTCATCTATTTATTCCAATGTGATTCTGAAATACATTTAACAGTGTCCAAATATGTGATTAAACAAGTGTTCCATTTTCACATAATAGGTGTAATGAAACCAACCAGATAACCATTTGGGTAGCACTGGGGGTCCATATTTCTAATCTCTCATGCACCACATCCCAGCAACCAAAATTGCTGTGCTGTGTTGTGTTTAAGGGAGAGAGGACACATCCACCATAGACGCAAATATACAGAGCATTATTATTCTCTCCAGCTGGGGCAATGTGTGCAGTCTACCAACAAAACAGGCAGCCTTGCACCATAGTGCAAACTGTGTGTTTCCAGAAAGAGATACATTCCTGCTCAGAAATAAGCTTGTCAGCCATTGTCCTCTTTCCAAATGTGCTGCAGATGGTAGTATATGTCATCATAGGTAATAACTATGAGTTCTAAAGATGTGTCACAATATTATCCAGGGGTCTGGGAGCCACACTATTTTCAGGCATTCACATAGTAGCTGCATGCAATCTGGAAATGTGGAGAAATAATTGAGTCCATGCATGTAAATGGCCATTCTTCACACATGGAATGCACCACAGCCTGAAATGTCAGGTAAGGCCACTGAAGAAGCTAGCTTGGTTAAAATAATATACAAACTCACTCAAGGCCATGCAAAAGTGGCCATACCCAGTGTTTTAAATATCAATTAAGTCTTTTTGTTTTCCTACTGTCACCTTGAGGGACTCAAGGTCAAAGAAAAGTCATAATTTGCTTATACTATACCCTCAAAGTTGTGGCACTGTAAAACAAACTCACACACCCTTGTACCAATACACCATTTTCTGTGCATGAAGCCAAACTGTATTCCTACTCATTTAAAAAACAGCTATAAACAGACACATACAAATAGTTATGGACACATGTCTGGACACAACTACAAGTTAATCCACTATCAAACCTGCAATGAAACTATGGCGTACATAGGCTTACTCATGTTACATTTAACATATATCACACATAACCATGGAGCTGCATTATGAATACAGGTAATCTAAGGAATATGATGCATGGATAATAATGGTCCATGTTTGAAACATTGAAAAGTGTGTTTACACATGTGCTCATGACCTACAATAATGTATTAATCTGTGAATGTTTATGTTTGGCTGAATTTAACCAAATCCTATGTAGGTCTGACTCAGATTGCCTCTATCACTGTTAACAACAGACATATAGTTCTATATGTCAAATGTTTCAAATATACATGACATAACACTTACTGAAATCTGGGTACATCCCTGCCTTGATAAGTCCTCAATGTGCAGAGATGGTCAACATATTCTAGGCCCATTCTGAGCTAAAACATACGTTGATTGTATGCTCTAAGCTACATTCCATATAGGGATATGTGGCAGACGTCCCTTATTCCCAACTATAGTCACACTAACAGAACAAACAGAAAGAGAAAGTTCAAATGTTGGTGTACACTGTTTCCACATAGATGGCTTGGGTTCTATGCAAGGAGAACATGGCAGCCAGATGTAGGTAACTGACCTGGGGCTCCTGACACCAGCAACCAGACGTTAACCTACCTAACTTCTGTGAATTTATTAAGGTTAAGTCAGGCGATAATATCCAGCTCCCTAGACTAGGCCAGGCAAAGTGAAAGCCCCCGAGTAGAGAGAAGAGACGGTGACACAGCAGTGATTGAGGGACAGAGAGGTATAAAGTTAGAGAAGATGGCCTACGGATAGGAGAAGAATCTCCAGCTGCTTATTTATTCACATCAAACCATTTAATCTTCTTATGAAGACAAAGCAGGGATAATTAGAGAGAGGAGTGACACAGGAGGCTAACCCAAACCATAGGTCGGGGGAGAGCGCTAGGAATTATCAGAGCTTGGAAGACCGTGGGGTGCCCCTGGGTGACAGAGAACGAGGCCAGCAAGCTCCTACAGGAGTTGATATCTATGTTGTCAGCAGAGGTTAAGGACAGCTTCTTAGTATCCAACGCTAACCAAAATAAACCTTTAAGTTGCTTGCACAAAGCTAGCAGGGAAGATCGATGATCTATTAAAGAACACTAAAGTTCTAGAGAAACCAGCACACAAGCTTAGTTTGGAAGTAAGAGCTAACACAAAGGAGATTCAAGATTTAAAACAAAAGAGAAAGGACCTCTATGAGAAACTAGAAAGGTTGGGGAGTAGAACAATGAGGAATAACATCAGAATCTTGAATATAGCTGAAGGAGCTGCGGGGAATGACCTGAAAACATTTGGAGTAAAGTTAGAGAGTTCACAGAGGTCCCTTTAGAATGAACCCAGGAAGGAGGAAACTCTGCAGAATCCTTGTCAGTTACCTATCGTACGTTTTGAAGAGATGATTTTAGCTACTGCTATAATTGAGAAAAACCTTAAGGCACAGGGTGTCTCATTCTCTATTACATCAGACCTTTGACATTCTACCTTAGACAGGCAATGGGCACTTGGAAAGAGGACGGAGGAGTTGAAAACGTTAGGAACTAGTCCACAGCTTAAGTTCCCAGTGCTGTTGATGGTCATGAGTACTGACAATGCTGAGGAATTTTTGCAAATCTTAAAAGCAGGTGAGAAAGATTTCAGTGTGTAAGGTGTGGTAGGAAGACCACCTTTGGGACAGGGGGCTCCAATTAAGGCATTTTTTAATGCCTAAGAACATAGAGGGGCTAGTTCGAAGGGTGAAGGAAAGGGAGGGGGTGATGATGCACGAGTTAGGGTGCATATAGGACATATTTTTTAAAAAGTCCCCATATTAAGTCTCAAGTGAGCACTGATTATCTAATTTTGCTTGTTCGCTCAGTGGGCCAAAATGGGTGCAGGTGACAGAAAGGGGAGGCAGCTGAAGTGGCAGCTACAGATGATAAGCTGAAATATAAATGGCCTCAGAATTAAGAGGATACAGCAGCACATTTTGAGTTACTTTGGAGATAGTGGTGCACAAGCCATGTTGGTACAAGAAACTAATTTACTGAGTGCAAAGAACTGATGCAGAAGTAAAGTTGGGTAGGGCAAGTGATTGCAATGGACCAAACCTACTGCAGTAAGTGGTGGCAAGTGTAATTAGGGCCAACATAGGAACAGAGGTGGTAGAAAGCAGGTGAGACATTAGGGGGTGCTGGGCATTTGCTAGGATTACTGCACAGAAAGACCGGTTCACTTTAACCAGCTACTATGGACCTGATGTCAATGATGATACACCTCTTAGGCAACCTTTTGCAGCCCTTTTGGATTTTCACTCTCTTATATTTATAGTGGAGACCTTAATATTATTTTAAATAGTGTATTAAATAGGTCATCATTGCATTCTCAGATTCACTCTCCAGGAACGAGAGCTCTGCTTCTCTCCCTGTTGGAAGATCTGAATCTTTGTGATGCTTGACAGGATAGGGAGGAAAAATGTAGGGCTTATACCTTCCTAAGTAAAAAAATATGATCATTACTCAAGCCTGGAGCTTTTCCTGGTAGAAAGGTGTACTATGGGTAAAATACTGAGGGTAGAGCACCTTCCTATTCTTCTTCCTGACCATGCTGCAGTAAGCATGTGCGTTGTCCCGTTGGCTGGCTAAAAAAAAAGTAACTTAGTGGACATTGGATAGGAAGATTCTTCATTATATAGATAAGGTGTTAGAGATCCAGAGGAGGACAGATGAGTTATTTGAGTATAATACAGTATAAGTATAATACTCAAATGCCCTTTTCTTGGGGATCAACAATTGCTGAAACTACAATCTCTACAGAATGCAGCAGCCAGGCTGGTACTGGGCCTATGAAGAGGACAGCCCACCTCAGAAGGGATACGATCTCTCCATTGGCTGCCTATAAAGCAGCGCATAGAATTTAAGGCGCTCACATATGTGCATAAGGCAATTTATGGTGGGGCCACTGAGGACCTGGAAAGTTTCTTTGTACCCTATATTCCATTGCGCACTCTAAGATCGGCTACCCAAGGTCTAGTTAGAGTGCCCAAGATCAGAAGAAAAGCCTGGGGTGGCCGGACAATTACATACTGCGCGGCAAGACTCTGGAATAAGCTACCCCAGGCTATGAGGCTCCAACCCAATCTCCAGATATTCATAAAAAATTTAAAAACTAAGCCTTTCGCAGCCACATAACCCGCTGACTTCTGCTCCCCACGCCACCACATTTCCAGCGCCATGACGCTTCGGCATTCGAGCGCTTTAGAAACATATAAACATAAACATAAGGGAACAGCAAGCCCTGAAGTTGTGTGGGAACCATATAAGGCTTATTTGAGGATGATCCTGCAAAGCCTAGGTGTCCAAGAAAGGAAAGGTGAGATGCTGCAGTTAGAGGAAGAGCTGGTCAGGATAGAAGGAAGGCTGAAGTCAGCTAGGATTGAGGAAGGAAACAGAAAGAGAATAGAATGAGAAATGTGTCAACATCAGTCAGAGTTCAGGGCAAGAATTGAAAGTGACGAGAGACAGCAATGGAAAGTAAGCAGATTGAGGCATTTTGAATATGGAGAAGGCTACAGGAAAATGCTGGCATGATTGGCTCAAAGAGATAGAATTGGGAATTATATCATAAGAAATTGGGAAGAGGGAGCTCAGGTCTTCTTAGAGGACAACGCAAGGGCAGAAGGAGCATTTGTGAGCTTCTTCCAGAAGCTCTATTCAGACCTCATCACCCTAGGTTTAGATCAAGTCAGGAAATGGTTGGAAATAAAAGGGCTACCCTCCCTCTCCTTATGGCATCATGAGTCTTTGAATTAAGAGATTAGTGGGTTAGAAATGCTGGCAGCAGTCAAAGAATTGAAGCAAGGGAAAGCAGCAGGTCCAGATGAAGTTAGAATTAAGCTTATCATTTATTATCTGACAAGATTGTTCCCTTCTGGAACACACTGTTTTGTTGGAAGGTTCCCCTACCTCCCCATCATGGAATGAGGCAACTATCTCTTTGATCCTGAAGCATGGCAAGAATTCTTGAGTGTCAGTCATATCAGCCAAATTCCCTGATAAATTTTGATTATAAAGTGTTTGCTAATATTCTTGCTAGCCGTCTGAGCAAGGAAGCCTGCAGCGTGAAACACCAAGACCAAAGAGGGTTTTTGCTGGACAGACACCTGAAGGGGTTAACCCATAGTTTGGTTGGCACTATTGATATTGCATTTGAGAGTTCATTGCCCCTTGTCATTTCAATGCAGCTAATGCCTTCAACCAAGTAAATTGGAAATACTTAATGCTGGTCCTTAAGTGTATTGGGGTTGAAGGCTCAACCACGGAAAGAGTACTGGTCACTGGCTCTTTATCCACAGTAATTTAATTTAAAAGAGTAACTAGGCAAAGTGCCAATTATTGCTGCTCCTGTTCGCCTTATACATAGAACCAATGACGCAGACCCTAAGATTTATTAAGAATATAGTTACTTTCAGGTGTGGGGGTATGAGCAGGAAGGTGGTGCTTTATGTTGGTGAGTTCATGTTGTACGCCTTGGATATTTTGCTATCAGGGCCTCACATGGAAGAGGAACTTGCTTTCTTTTGAAGTTTCTCAGGTTATTAAATCAATGAAGTCAAGATTGAGATAATGTTGTGGAACATGGACTGAGAAGAAGGAGCCATTAAGGAATCTATTAGATACCTGGTGGTAAGCATGGTCCATGTTCTAGATAGTCTTATAGCCAGGAAACTGGAGAGAGATACATTGGTGGTAAAATGGTAGACTCTCCCCTTAGCGATCTATGGTAGAGTTAATCTTTTCTAAAATGCAGATTTTGCCCAAGTTCAACTATTTAGTTGATAATATCCTGCTCACGTTTGGGAAGAAAGTCCTGAATATGATCCAAGGGAGAATGGCATCCTTCATTTGGGCTTCAAAAGGCATTAGATTTTCTTGGAAAAAGTTGAGAAGATAATTGGATAAAGGGGGACTAACTCTCCCTGATGTTCAATTCTATTAATTGCATTTTAATTGGAAAACTATAGAGGCTTGCTCTCCTGCCCTCATAAGACCTGCATGGGGTGCTCTATAAAGTAATGTGAAAGTTCCTAGGCGTAAAGGTTTCTTCATAAATTTGGAGCCCCCAAATACTTCAAAAATGTAATATTGAAGTACCTGAGTTTGGCAGCAAGATTGTGGTTTGATATTAGGGCACTGTTAGGCGTCCTATACTATAATAAACTGTTGCGACAAGTGGTATTCATATATTTTAGAGGCAGCTGAATTAAATATCAGACCAACATATAGCATATGGTAAGACCTACTATCCAAGGAAGAGCAATTTACTACACTGTACAGTAAAATCTGCCACTCTTAAGAAAAACAACTGTTCACGCTCCCCAGAATCGACTGGACTCCTGCAAAGCTGGTGAAAATTAATGAAAACAAGGATCTAGAAGTTTGGATGCAGATGATATCCACATGTTTGCCAGCTGCCCGGCCCGGAATCACATTTGGTAATTGGTGGGTAAGACGATCGCTAATGGATGCTAAGAAAGGAAGAGGAGGTAAGCCCGAAGCTGATACTGTTTGGAACAATGGGTGATGCCGCAGAGTGGGGCTCGAAATATCATGATCAGCGCAAGCTGCATTTCATCCTGATCCTTCTGGCAAGAAGGGAGATATGAGGAAATGGTCTCAAACAGAGCCCCCTAGTTGGTTATACTGGCAGAGATCAGTGCTCTACATCTTTGAGATCTTTGAGATGGATAAGTAGATTGTGGAAAAGGGTCATCCTCACACCCAGGTTGTATGGAAGATCATAGGGTTCAAAGATTATACCTCAACCACTGATCACAGTGCAATTGTCTCTGGGCATTGTAAAGAGTGAACTGGCCACTGATCATAACTGTTGGTGATCGTTAGAGGCTATAGCAGCTTGGGTGTATGCTCATTTGAGGCTATAAGAGGACAAAAAGAAAATCATTAATCCAGCATGGATCTCTAACTTTTCAACTACTCCTAATATGGTTTATTCTCTTTTTCATCAGGTGATCGAGGCTTGGGCACCAACATTGGTCGATAACCTAATTTTCAATAACTCAGACTGAGGAACAGAAAAAATTCAACTCTGAATTAAGAAAAACCTGCAATGTAGTGAAGTGAACTGTTGGCATCTTCAAATCACGTTTCAGTTGTTTGGACCAGTGTGGTGGAAGTCACCTCTAGTCACTGCAAATGGTGTGTAAAATAATATTGTTATATGCAATTCTGCATAATATATGTGTAAAAACACATCTTGAATGGGACTCTGAACGTCCAAGAACATTTGAGGCGGAAGAGCAAGACATCTCTAATACAGAAATTGTGTGCCCACTGGGAGGGCACACCAGAAAAAAGTATTTGGTCCCAACATTTTACCATTAATTCAATAAAATAGTAAAAATTGTCTTGAAATGTGCAAATTATGTACAAGAACCCTCAGAGTAAAGCATGTATCACTGAATTTAATATTTGGTATAGCAAAAGTTTTAGGTGGGGTTCATTTGCAATATCACATATCTGAAGCTTGAGCTAGGCACAGATGTGTTATTTTTGGATGTATGATGATTGCTGAGTGGAGTCATCGAAGATACTTCAACATAGGTATATATAATTTTCTTCACACACCCTAATGCCATCAGAGGAGTATTGCAGATTGTGTCTCACAATGACATGATCAAAGAGGCATTTGGTGAGACTGGTTCAGACTCCATGATTCATGCTGAATATGTACAGCATACACACAGCAGAAGAGGTGATGTGTGTTGGTGTATATGTGGATAATCCATAACACTTCACGACACCTCCTGTGTTTCACAGAATGTGATGGATATAAAGAATCTATTTACTCTAATCAACAAAAAAGAATTATGCAAAGTCTGTGATATGAGCTATGGACTCATAGGGCCATGTAACCATGAAATTATTACCATAGTTACTGAGTTACGTAAGTGTATTAATTCAAAACCTACATAATATTTACAGGCATTAAGCCATGCTAACCAACTTTGTGCGGTTATGTATGTGATACTTAGTAAAAAATAATGTTGCCCAATGCATGTTGCTTCAGTGGGATAACTTGTGCCTTGGCATACACCCATCTATATGTGCAAAATGTTCTAGTAATATACCATCAGCTGTAAAATATTAAATATTCTAAAGCAGTGTTTCAGGAAAGGGACTTACACAACTCAGTATATCATTTGTGTAGGTCATGACATCAGCAGTTAAGAAAACATGGTAGCGTCAAAGGATGTATATGTACACATCCTGCACAAAATATACAGGCACTTAAACACATCCCACAACATATGTGACTAACTGTATGTGTCACATACTGTAACTTTGTGTTCACACTACGTAGATCACAACTGATTTACACTCTGCTAAAGTACCATTTTGTTGAACCATTTTCTTTGTGCCCCGAACAGCCCACTCACCAAAAGACAAAGAAGATAGTAAGAACACAGACTTGGCTGTATAATATTCAAACTTTAAAACTGCTTTTTCCTCTACCTGTGACTGTTTAAATTTGACTCTATGTTTCTGTGCAATTTATACTTTTACAAGTGCTGACTTTTCTATCCGTAACTGCTTAAATTTCTCTCCCAGTTTTCCACTGTACTGTGTTAAGGCCTGTAAAGGCAATCCCTCTGCACCCATTTCCCTGTGTTTTTTTTAAATGGTTAAAAGGTAAAAAGGCAAACTACACCTCAGAGGCTAAGCAGAGTATGTTTAAGAGACTGCTTTCACTGCTTTATGGTTGAAACTGTGTGCATGTAGCCTTCGCTTTTGGCTAGAAAAAGTGATTTGTTGAAGTGTGTAAAACAGTATTTTTAGTGGCTTTAGATGTGGGCAGCTCCCTGCCCCCTGCCCACCAACGAGTGCTTTCCTGATTGGCCCTGTAGCTCCCAAGCAACCATGAACCCTCCTCTCACACCTGTAGAGGCTCCTAAAGTGTTTGGAGGGAACCCCAAGACAGGCATCTCCATTTTGAAGCCACAGTTCTCTGCCTATATAGCCCAGTGAGCAAAAGACAAAGAAGGTGGTAAGAACACAGACTTTTGCTGGATATTCTTGAAATATTAAAACTGCTTTTTGCCTCTACCAGGGACAGTTTAAATTCAACTGTTGGTGTCTGTGCAATTTTTTCAACCTGTGACTGATTAAGTTTCTATCCAAGCTTTCCCATGTTCTGTGCTAAGGCCTGTAAAGGTTATCTCCCACACCCCAGTCCCTGTACTTTTAAAATGTAAAAAGTCAACTCTACCAACTATACTTCAGAGGCTAAGTAGAGTGTGTTTTAAGAGACTGCTTTTAATCTGCTTAATGGTTAAAACTGTGATTGGAAAGTGTGTGTAGCACTCGCTTTTGGATAGAAAAAGTGATTTGGTTAGGTGCAATAAAAGCAGTTTGTTAATGGCTTTAGATTTGGGCCTTACATGCAGATTGAACAGGACCTGCAAAGTGTGGATTGAGCCACCTGTCTGTATCTGAGGAGATTCTAACTTCGAGAGCATCTCCCTGCCCACCAGCCTGTGCTTTCCTGATTAGCACCCTAGCTCCCAAGCAACTATGAGTCCTCCTCTCACACTTGCAGAGAACCTTAAAGTTTGTGAAGGGAACCCCAAGACAGCCACTACCATGTTGTAGCCCCAGCTTCTCCGTACCTAAGTAGCCCAGTGAGCAAAAGACAAATATGTTAGTAAGAACAAAGCTTGCCGTGTATTTTGAAAACTTTAAAAATGCTTTTTCCTCTCCCATTGATTGCTTAAATTGAAATGCTGCTTCAGCGCAATTTTTACTTTTAAAACATCTGTTTTTTTCTGCCTCTGACTGTTAAATTTCTCTCCTAGTTTTCCCTTGTACTGTGCGAAGGCCTATAAAGGCAATCCCTTCCAACCCCCTGTGTTATTAAAATGTAAAACGGCAAACTACACCTCAGAGGCTAAGGAAAGCGTGTTTAAGAGAATGCTTAATCTGCTGTATGGTTGAAACTGTGTGTAGCACTTGTTTGGATTGAGTCTGTCTGTATCCAAGGAGATTCTGGCTTCAAGGGCAGGTTCCGGTCCCCTGCCCACTCGCCTGAGCTTCCTGATTAGACCTCCAGCTCCCAAGCAAAAAAGAGCCCTTCTCTCAAGGCCTGTAAAGGCAATGCCTCCCAACCATGTCCCCGTGTTTGTAAATCTTAAAAAGGCAAACTATACCTCAGAGGCTAAGCGGATTCTGTTAAAGAGACTGCTTAATCTTTATGGTTAAAACTGTGTCTAGAAAGTATATGTTGTACACTTTTTTGGCTAGAAAAAGTGATTTGTTTAAATGCGCAAAAAGCAGTTTTGTTAGTGGCTTTAAATTTCGGCCTTACCTGCAGGGTTGAACAGTACCTGAAAAGTGTTATTTGAGCCTGTCTTAATCCAATGAGATTCAGACTTCAGTAGCGGTTCTTGCCTACCTGCCTGTGCTTAAGGTCACATGCCCCTCATTTCTTTCCCGTTATTCCATCTGTGCTCTGATTGGTTCCTAGGGTTTGAGTTTCTGTTGGACTTATTGTCTAACAGTTAGTGTTCTTGTTGGCTGATAGGTGCAGAGTTTTGATTAGATCCTATAGCTAGGGTTTTTATTGGACATAAACTTAGGGTTTAGCTTTTGATTGGTTGCTAGGGCTGGGCTGCGATTGGTTGAAAGGGTCAGGTCTCCCATTGGTTCAAGAGCTTAGGGCATGGGTTCTGATTGGTTAGGGCTGAGACTATGGTTCTCATTGGCCAAAGGTCACCTGACCTAGAGCTATTTCACCTTAAGGCTCAGGGCATCTCAGACCGGATGTCGTGGATAGGGGTGGAGAGGACAAAGGCAGTTGCCTGTTTGAGCCTGTTCTGGACAGGTTGGTCATAGATCCAGAGATGCTGCCCTTTTTGCCATTCATCAGAGACCACCTTAACTCACCCACATCCACAAACCTAATAACATACTCTAGGCAAATTAAGTCTACTCATTTACTAGAAGCAAACCCTATCCATATTTCAAAGTCTCAACAGTCATGACAAAACCCCATAAACTATACTTATATACCCTTCTAACCCAGGGACCACACAATGGCACCTTCACTCTCACACAAACCACCTTATCCTATACCACTTATAACTCCACACATCACCAACACAGCACAAAGCCAAATCACTTCAATCCATCCAGACACATATGCCCTGTTCATACAAAACAACAGCTCTACATATCCTAACACATCCCTTTGCTCCTAACATTCTGTCACCACCAAACCAAAACCCAGCCCTCCATCATATCATCCATCAACACGCTCTTCCTCGTTTTACCAAAAACACACAACCAAACCATCCTTTCACTCTAACACACCACACATATTGCCTTTTGTAGCTTTCAAATCTAACACAAACACTCATTACTCTTGTCCATCCCCTCTCACACACCACATACACTCTTTTCCAAAACACATCACAACCCCTTTACCAATTTACTTCCGCTCACCAACAGTACTTTACATACAAATTCTTCTCAGAAAACCAGTACATCAATATCTCCTCTCACTACCCCACAAAAACAAAACATAATACACAGACCAGCACATCAAAACCTCACACACACACTATTTCATAATACATTCATAACATGTTAGAAACTCCCACCCTCATGACTACACAAACAATACACATCCTAAACCATCTTTACTTCCACATTTTCTCTCTTCACCCACTCCTAACACAAATATGCCAATGCAGGAACTTTCATTCACCCGCCTCTCATCCATTGCACAATTCAGAGCCTTAAAACATGACTCACATGCTCCACCACTGCCACCCATAACCTATACACCTTCTACCCTAAACAGACACAAACAAAATAAACAACATGCCACTCTTCATAACTTCCTATCTATATGTCTATAACACAGCAAGGCTACCCTACAAAAACAACACAGCTCACCAACTCACCCTTAACCACCATCTACACACACAGACCCATCAAAATGCCTTCTAATCCTGCTGGATGAGGAATACAATATTGAAAATCAAGACTATTGCTATCCTCATCCAGCTAAAACTAATGACACATCAGCTAAATATTCAAAAAATACTGCTCACTCTTTTTTTTACACCACCACCAAATCAAAATCCATAAACGGCCTACTAATATATGCTCAATCACTGTCTAAAAACAAGCATCAAATCTATGACCTATTCACTGACACACAACTTGACTTACTCTTGATAACTGAATAATAGTTGAAAATTACATGACTCCAGTGTTGCATGAAGCCATTCCTCTAGGATATCAAACTTTCACACAAAATTGTATAGGCAAAAGAGGTATATTAGCTGTTATATTCAACCAAACAATACATTTCACCAAAGCTCATGACAATTCCATACAAGGCCCTCATCACCAGATGCAACTTCATGCTGTAACTTCCTTCTCCTTTGCAGACCACTACCTTGCAATGCAACATTCCCAGACACATTTCTAGACAAAGTTTTAAACCTTGTAACACTACACCCCAACCTATGCATTCTTGGTGACTAAAACATTTGGTTTGACAAACTCAATAGACCCCCTTCAAAAACTAACATCACTGTCCTAGACACACTGAGCCTACATCAGATCACCCACAAACTCATACACATCACTGGACACATCCTAAATGTCCTTTTTGCAAATCCAGACAAGTTACCTTTCATAGGATTACTAAAGTCACATGGTCAGAGCACCATTAGCTAGCTTTCCACATAACTCAATTTTGAGTACTTGGAAACACAACTAACATCAAACATGGATGTAGATAAAATAAAGCGAGTTCAAAAACTTTATGAGTGGCTACAGGAAGCCTTTGATATCCTAATACCACTCAGAACAACAAACCAAAACACCAGAAAACATGCATCTTGGCGAAATACAGATTTAAGGGGCAGAAGTACGACTGTTTATTGCGGTCGCAAACGGGAATTCGCCCGTTTGAAACCGCAAAATTGGTCTGTCCCATGTACAAACCCTATTTTGTGAGCCGGTAACCTATCATCGAGTCGCAAAATATGGTTTGCGACTCGCTATTAGGAAGGGGTATGTCAGCATAATAGCGAGTCCAACTGCAAAGTATCATTGTTTGCTACTGCATTTGCGGTCCCAAAACACTTGGGGCCCGATTCACAGAACTAACTTAAGACAAAATCCTAAACTTACTACCATTTTCGTATTCACAGAAGGCACTTACTCATGTTGGTATTCACAGAAGACACTTATTCACTTCGGTATTCACAGATGTTAGGAGTCCTAACTTTAGGACTCCTAAATGCCTTCTGTGAATACCGAAAGTCTTACAATTAGGACTTTTTTCAGTTTAGGAGTCCTAAAGTTAGGACTCCTAACTTAACTACAACTAAACTGAGAAAAATCCTAATTTTAAGGCTTTCGGTATTCACAGAAGGTATTTAGGAGTCCTAAAGTTAGGAGTCCTAACTTTACTATTACAAAATTGAGAAAAATCCGAATTTTAAGACTTTCGGTATTCACAGAAGGCATTTAGGAGTCCTAAAGTTAGGAGTCCTAACTATACTACTACTAAACTGAGAAAAATCCTAATTTTAAGACTTTTGGTATTCTGTGAATCGGGCCCCAGCAGTTTCCACCTACTTCAAGTAGGTGGTAAGCCACTTACAAACAGAAAGGAGTCCACAGGGGAGCCCTTCCCATTGCGAAAATATTTTTTAAGAGCAGGCAGTGGTCCCAGGGAGTCAGACAGAATGCAAAATACTAAATGAGCAAATAAAGAATTTCATAAAATTTTCACCAAATTTTTTAAACCTAAATGCACAGAAGGAACTTATGCCATTATTCAAGAATTCACTCACAAATTGGCAAATCATTACTCAACCTAAGCCGTCACATTGCACTCCTATTTAAAACAAAGGAAAATCACCAGAACCAAACCATTTTCCACAAAAACACCTCCATGAGTAGGCTAACCCAGCTCCTTCCTTCAAACCTCTGCATTCCTTGCTTTAAATCTGGTCAAAGCAAGCAGGCCAGCCAGCTGCCCTTCTGACCCTTGTCCACCACAAAACTTCAAAAACATTATTTTTACTACCTCAGCTGTCGCATGACCCCAACAACTACAGACTGATTACAAATGGGTCTTTCCATGGCAAACTGATAGAAAGAGCAACATTCACGCAAATGTCACAATTCATTGAAGATAACTCCATACATTCAGATTATAAACAGGATTTCGCACAGGAAGAGGCACAGAATCTGCCTGCATCGCTGTCTGGGATGGCCTTAGAAACACAGTAGGCCGCCACTGGGTTGCTGCACTACTTCTCTTGGGCCTCTCAGCTGCCTTTGATACAGTTGACCATAACACTCTAATACAAAGACTCTACCAAGCCAGCATAGAGGGGGCTGCTCTTGAACAGATCTCATCCCATCTTCAAAACAGAACAAATGTCATCTATACTCCCCCTTTCTCATCCAAACTATACTTTACGAAAGAGGGGGGTCCCTCAAGGCTCTATCATCTCCCCCATGCTTATCAATATCTATATAAAGTCATTACTGACAATGATCAATGCATTTCAGTTCACATGCCATACCTTTGAGGATGACATACAAATACTCCTTAAACTTCAAATCCCCAAAGACATTGGAAACTCGGACAACTTCAATTGTCACTGAGCTGTTGATCAGTGAATGACATGGAGCCATCTCAAATTGAATGCTTCCAAAACTGAAATACTAACATGTGGCAACTGGAAAAATTAAGACCTACTCTGCCCCTGGCCTGATGATCTGGGAACACCTTCTAAAGTATCTAAGGAAGTAAGAAACCTTGGAATTACCATTGACTCCAAGTTATCAATGAATGCCCAAGTGGACAAATTAGGAAGATCAACCTTCATTATTATGAAAACTCTGCGACGCATCTTCCCCCACATGGGATATCCACACGAGTTCCAGGCTACTACTCTTGTACTGTCTAAACTTGATTATGCCAATAGCCTCTACCACGGATCATCTTTACCAACTATAAAAAGACTGTGATATTTGCAGCCTATGTTTGCTCAGAGATTAAGCAACAATCCAGAGGGATAGTGATTGAGTTGGTTTGTCATACTCATCATCAAAGTTCTACAGAAATGTTTATTGTTTCGTACCTTCAACCCTGTTAAAACTGGGATTTCTGGTTGGCAGAGGCATGCACCCTGTCCCGGCAGTAACTACCACTCTTGTCAGGGTAAGCTAGATGCACACCAAAAGCTAACCTGTGCTAACCCTTTGGTAGCTTGGCACAGAGCAATGAGGCCTATCTGCAACACACACAAACAGTAACACAATGAAATCACAACAAAAAGACGCAACACAGCTTTAGAAAAATATACAATAATTTTATAAACAAATCAAGACCAAAACAACAAAATCAAATAAGTTGAACCAGAGTTATTTATTTTTAAATATGAAAGAAAATCTAGTGCCTAGTTGCAAATAATACTTAGGGGTTACTTGAGGTCCCGCTGTACTGGGATTAACCCAAAGTTCTGGCTGACCCCGATGGAGGGCAGGCTGCTTACAAGACTCATGCAGGTCCCACTTAAAAAGTACCCTGGATGGAGGAAGTGTTGACATTGAAGACTCGAGGCTCAGTTCCAATCTCCGCAGGCGAAGAGGGCATTTTCTACAAACCCCTAATGACAGAAGCACTGTGTCATTGTCGAGCTGCACTGTCCATTGGCATCGAGCTTTGCAGTCCATCAAAGCGATGTCATCGATCAGCTCCTGCATCGGCTTGGAGTCATGCTGTGTTCAAGTGAGACAGGTCCATTCCATGTCCCGAGCAGGGCAGAGATCAGCAGGAAGCAGGGTAACACAGCAAAGCAGAAAAGCGATTCTTCCATAGCGCCAATCAAGCAGAGGGGCAATGCTTGGAGAACAGCAGACTTTACCCATGCCAGAGTTCTTCACAGGTCCAGTACTGTACTCTCTTGGTAGGGTAAGAGTCCCAATACTTATACTAGGTTTTGCCTTTAAAGTGGTGGTGACTTCAAAGTAGGCCCTTGAAGTGCACAGGTCCCCTTTTCTTCCCAGCCCTGGCTCCAGATTATCTGCAGGGGGTAATTAGCCATCTGTGTGGGAAACAGGACACTGTCTATTCTGGTGTGTCACCTCCTCCCTCTCTTTCTGCAACAGGAAGAGCTATCAGAATGCAAATGAGTTTTCCGTAACACCCACCCTTCCTGTGTTTGTGGCTGTCTAAATAGGTTGCACAAAGTATAGCTGTCACCTACCCCAGACATGTATTGGAAACAGGCTGCAAGGCACACAGAGCAGTAAGAATAGAGAACTGTCCACTTTCTAAAAGTGACATGCCTAAATTAGTAATGTTAAATTCACCTTTACCAGTAAAGATGGTTTACCATTACCATTTCAAAGATGTAAAACATGATGCAGCTACTTCTCTCTGATCAGAAATTACAGCTTAAAAGGCGTTCCCACTGCTAACCTATGAGAGAATTAGGACTCACAGTAATGAAAAACGAATTTGGGAGTTTGTCACTACTAGGACAAGCAAAACTTAACACTACAAGTCTTACCCTTCACTTACACAGAACCCTGCCCAATGGGCTTCCTAGGGCCTATGTTAGGGGTGAATAATGTATAATAAAAGGAAACTTTAGGAGTTGGTACATAGTTTTAAATGCCAAGTTGAAGTGGCCGTAAACTGCACACACAGGCCCTGCAATGGCAGACCTGAGACAGGTTTGAAAAGCTATTTGTGATTGTGGCACAATCAGTGCTGCAGGCCCACTAGCAGTATTTACGTTACAGGCCCTGAGTATATCGTAAACCACTTTACAAGGGACTTACAAGTATACAAAATATGGCGATTGTGTATACACCAATTTTACCATGTTTAGGGGAAAAGCATATGCACTTTAGAACTGATCGTGAGTGGTAAAAAACTCAGAGTCCTTAGGCCAACAAAAAGATACATCAAACAAGAGGAGGTAATCTGGCAAAATATTTGGAGGAAGACCACCCTAAGGATGACAGGTCTAAAAGACCCAATGTGGAAAATCATTTTGTGTTGCTTGCCTACATCTAACACATGTGTAATTTAGGTCCCCATCATTGTATAGCATATCTAAGGACAATACCACATGATGGGTATTCAAGCACTTATACTTCAATGGATGCACATACGTAAGTATGTGGGGGGGACCATGCACATGAGGTCACAGTCAAAGAGAGATTTTTGTTTGTGAATGTTGTGTGCCAGGATGCAAATGGACCTCACATGTGTCAACACCATACAGTGTGCAATATAGATAAGATGTGAAAATATGTTTAATGCCTCACATTACTGATGTGGCAATAGTAAGCAACATGAATACAGCAAACCAACTTGTAACGTGCAATACTATTTGCAAGTTGATGCGGCTAGACCTGTGCATACATTATGAACTGAGTGTTTATGAAATAATTGAGAAGGTACAGCATGTTTTATTTTTCAAATATGTCTTTGGTAATATTGCATGTTTAAATGTAATTTCACTCTCACATGTGTGTAGCAAATATGACTGCTGAGGAGCAGAAGAAATTTGGGACTCAAAAGACACGTTGTGAATGGTTCCAGAAAGTCAACTGTTGTTTTCATCGAATGGGAAGATTGTATGAAAAAAAGAAGGTGGTCGTAACGTGAGCTTCATATGGTGAGACACACCAGCCATCAACATTGATAGGAAGAGCTACCCCTGATGGTAGCACAAAGTAGCAATCTCCAAGGGTGCCCAAACTTGAAACAGTACAAGAGTAGACCCAACAAGGAGTCAGCGAAAGAGGAAGATGGTGCTTACCATGTCCAAACTAATGACAAAGCAGCAAAGAACACTTTTATTGCTGGGAGGTGCTCTGCCTCATAGGGCAACAAATGTATTGCTTCTACTGACTCTTGCTTTACCTTTTCCGCTTACCTTTTATGTATTGTGTGTATGTATTAGAATTAGTTAGATAGTCAGGGTTTTTATTAGTATTAAAAATAGGATGTGATTAGGTTAAGTAGACAGATTGTAGTGATAGGTCTTAGATTAGGAAAAAGCAGAATAGATTTGTGAGAGGAGGAGAATGTTATAAGTAGTATATGTTTATGCTATAGTATATGCAGGCGTTGTGTATTTTGATTTATATTAAGTGTGGTGGAGGATTGATGTTTTGGATGTGTTGTGTTAGGAATTGATAAATTGTTATAAGATTTAGATTAGGTAGCATAGGTTATATATTAGAGTAAATAGAGTAGTTTTAGATAGTGTTAGGATTTTAGAATGTGTTGTATTTTTAACTTAATATTTTACTTCTTTAATTGAGTGCTTTATATGTTTATGTTCAAAACTGTACAATTAGCATATTAAACTTGATGGTAAGGGAAGTTATTTGTCTAAATTAAACAATGCAGTGTGAGCAGTTATGTACCTACTCAACATGATGAGTACATATATGTAGTTGTACACACAGAATCTGATATTAGAAACATGCAACTCTTATGTTGAATGTTAGACAACACAGTCAGGTTACTTTGCTACATTATATGAACAGTAGAGTAGATAACTTTGCATTAAAATGTTAGAAAGGTACCTTATATGAGTTTTAATCACAATGTAAACTGTGAGTTGCATAGTGAGAAATACAACATTCATTGCTCGTATTTGCCAGTGGAGTGAATGTACTGAGATTATCTATGCAAGTCCTGAAGATGTAGATTGATTTTTCGACACATTTTTTATAAACATGACAATGTTCTAATGCTTCTGGACCAAACTGACACACATGTCAACAGAGATGGACATAGATCCTGGAATTGCGGGTCCTTAGTTGTCCACATTGGGAATGTCATGACACATTGTGACTTAAAATGTATACATCATTACACTATGGCAATATCATATCATTGACATTGGACATATATTGTGAAGGGCCATGCAAAATTCATGGCGTGATCAGAAGTAGCAATGCTACATCATGCTACACAACTTGCCCAATGAATGTACCTCATGGAAATGGTATAAGCAAATGACCACCAGTACAGACTGTCACCCTCATGTGAAATGGACCCAATGGATATATATTTTCTTCCTTTTACTTGTATGGAAGAAACAAGTTCACACTTACGCTTTATATAATTAAAGGCCTCTTTGTTTTGTGTTTCCCGTCTTTGTGATAGTGAAGATATGTCTTTGATAGTACAAACTGTTTACATATTCTATCTAGTAGGTGAAAACCGCTAGCCTCTATGCATGGAGTCAGTACACAGGCTAGCATAACAGAGCATTACCATAAGCAAAAAGATGGTTTACGACTAGAACAGATGAACAAGATGAACTACTTGGCACCAATTGAAGACTGTAGTAGTTTGAAAGAAGGTTGCATGATGTCAATCACATGACAAATATAACAAGAATTTGCAATGCAATAGGTCTCGCATTTACGTGAGTTTGAGCTATTGGCATTGTAAATGACAATGCGTTTTATTTATGCTTCAAAAACCAAAACATAAAAGGCATTGTCATTTACAATGCCAATAGCTCAAACTCACGTAAATGCGAGACCTGTTGCATTGCAAATGCTTGTTATATTATGCAACAGCTAAGCTGCAGCACACAGTTCAGTTCGGTCAATGAAGGAAGCCCCTTTTGGCTGTAACATGTATAAACTACACACAAAGGCAGACATGTACCTCGGGCTGGGAGTGCTAAGTGACCTTCCATATTTGCCTGGCAGATTGTGGGTGGTGGTACAGGCAGGTATTAGTGTGTTAAAGAGATCAGTTTGCAAAGTTCCGTTCTGGAGCTGTGGGGCCTACGATCACCTACCGAGCCTCCGCCGTTCGCCTCCGTGGGTGCACTTTTCACCCTTCATGTGCTCCACCGGTGTGTATCCCTGGATGCTCTCGACCCTTTCCTCTCCCCCTCCTGTAGGCTCCTTTTACTGTCACCTTCCACCCTTTCCTCTTCCCCTCCTAATAGGTTCCACTTTCCCCTTCCACCCTTTCTGCTCTTCTTCCCAAGTGTACTTCTCGTGTTCCGTCTTTCCCCTCTGATGCCCTACCACTGTCCAGAGTGTTCCCATCTCAGGATGTCTGCTCCCCTGACACCGTCCCTGACCCAGGCCCCCACTTTTTCCTCCCCGTCACATGGGCGCCCTTCTCACCTTCCAGCCTTTCCTCTTCACTCCTCAGGGGTGCCAGAGTCTCACCTTCTGCCCGTTCTTCGCCCCCTGCCACGGATTGCACTCCCTCCTTCCTTTCCCTGTGCTCTGGGTGCCAGTCTCACCTTCTGCCCTCCCCTCTTCTCGGCTTCCACAGATGCCACACTCACCTCCTCTACGTTGGTGAATGCATGCATACCCATCGCTGCCAGCCCCTAGCGCAGCTCGTTAATGTCCACTCGACCATCCCTCTTGGCGTCCAGTTGGACAAAGAGCCGGGCCCAGAGCAGCTCCCTCTCGGGGTCCCTGTGCGCTGCTAGTGCTGCCACCCTATCCTGGCTGGCCAAGGGTGCCAGGGCACCCCTTCTCAGTGGGTCTCTGCCATCCTGACACCAGGCTAGAGGCAAGAGGGCTCCGATCTTGGGGTGCATGGTCAGCTGATATCGAACTGCTGTCCAGGCGGGTCCGTTCTCCGATCCTGCCTGGCTGGGGCACCACCCCGGTGTCAGCACAGTCCAGTTCTCGGCGTCACTGCTTCTCTGACACCCCGCTGACTTTAGCACAGTTCTGTTGACTGGGTTCTTGTTCCACTGGCACACGGTCACTGTCTGAAAAGTGCCCGGACCCAGGTGCCTGCTCCACTGGCACCCTCCTGGCCTGTGGCCCCTGCCACAGGAGGGGTGCCCATACTCTGCACCGCGGGTTCGACTCTCCATGGCTGCCATGCTTCTCCAAGTTCAGTCACTCCTTGGGCACCGGGGCCCAGGCTTCCTCATGCCACTGCCGGGGTTACAGGCGTGGTGTACTACGGTGGCATGGCTTCGGTGCCACAGTCCCGCCCCAACTGCTGGCCCCTGACTGTTCAGACTGGTCTAGGTAGTAACTGTCTGGGTGCAAGGCACCTCTGGGCACTACACTCCTCTGGGTGCTTGGTGTTCCTTGGGCTGGATGTTGTCTGTTGTGACTGCTGTCTTACTGCGAGAGTTGGGTTTAGCTCTGGTCCTGCTTACCTTCTTGCCGGCCTGCCTTGGGTTCTACGCATGTCTTGCCGGTGGGTGCTGCTTTATTTGGGGGCTCCTGTTTTGGTTTCTAGGCGCCTCTTGGGGCTGGGCAATGCTGACACTTGGTCCGGATTCCTCCTGTTTCGTGATCCGGGTGCTGTGCTCCACGGCTTCCCTCCTGCCTGCTGTGCATGTGCTCAGTTGCCCAGCCCGCTCCACTAGCTGCCTGCTCCCTTGTGCTGCCTTTCCCAGCCTGCTCTGTTCTCTCTGAAACCCGAGCCTGGGATGCTGGTACAGTCTGGTGTCTTCGCTCGCCCGCACAGAATTTCAGCGTAGGGGTGGGAGGGGGGTGAGCGCTCGGCTGGAGTGCGGGTTGCAGCTGGTATCCAGCACTCAGCCACCGTACACTGCCCCCTGCCTGCAGCCCCCACTCCATGACGTATTTGCTCGGCTTTTTCTACAAGGGACGGCCTTGCCTGCCAAAAGGTTTCTTGTATTTATGGGGCCATGTGATAAAGATAAGAAACCTTTTGCGACGAACGCAAAGCAGGCGAGGCCGTCCAAATGGGACGGCTCAGAAAGCCGAGCAAAGACGTCACCGACACCTCTTTTCCAATAGCTGGCCACCGTTTAGCATAAACTGTGACGCCGGCCAATGGAAAAGAGAGGCGGGCTTAATTAATGCCCCTCACAGAAAATCTCTCAAAACATTAAATCTCGCCGGGGGAGACTGCGCCTGTGCGCATCCTACGCTAGGCGAGACCTAAAAACTGTCCAGAACACATTCACTAATGTTCATCGCAAAGATCTAGGTCTCAAACTTTGGAACTGTACATCTTCATCATGAGTGTTAAGCCTTCTGTTCTAGTTGGTGTGTTGCAGGAGGCTGTGGAGTGAAGTTAGAAGGTTCTGATTCATAGACATCAGAGGGTGAAGATGTATGGTCCATTTTCACATGAACATTAGTGAATGAAACTAAGGCTAAATGATATTCCCTGGCAAGGGCTTGCTGGTTCTGCAACAGAACAACAACGTTTCTGTTGAGAGCAGTAGCCTTTGCCATGAAGGAGTCCATCTTGGCCTCCAATCGTTTGGCTAAGGCCAGAGTAACTGATGGCTAATAGTAAGTTAACAACATCTCTGTTTTTTGCTGTTGAAGGCTATTGTTCTTCACCCTGCAGCAACATAACACCAGCGATGTCAGCTAAGGGGGCATCACTTCCTTGGAGCCAATATTGCGAGTCACATACTGCCTCTGCCAACCCCTTATTGGGGCTGAGAAACCTCCGCACTATTTCAAGAGTACCAGCTAAGGTCTCCATCCCCAACTTTACTTCTTCTCGCATATGCTGATGGACCCCTACCATTCTCCATTGAAATTTGATTTTAGGGTTATCAGAGTCCTCGCTGGTGATTTGACGAACCGGTGGATCAGAAACAATCTGGGTTAGTTCACTTGGAGTCCCAAGGACGTCTTCTTCCCTTGCCAAGAATAGAGGAAAATTGCCAATAGTGTCCAGAAGTGGTTTGAAGGTGTCTTCATCAATGGAAGCAGGGGGGAGTTGAAGACAGGTTGTTCATCATTGGCAGGCTATTTTACAGGTCAGGTAGTTGTTTCCTCTGGAAAAGAAGTGGATAATTTTTCCATTGTTCAGCGATTGTATTTGATGAAGATAATCTTACATTGATTATTGCAGCCATTTATTACACTTTCTCATACACAGGGATCTTCCTACCATATATACCAACAGGTCAATATGGGCATATTGTTGTGTAGGCCAATTGCGTATGTCATGTGGTTTCACACCCTCATTTAATACAATAGCATTGCTGATATGTAAGTTCTACAGCCCATTACTTTGACACACACATATTAGTGTTGCCTAAACTTGACTGAATAGTTAAACGTTCAGACGTGTTAAACATTGCAAAACAAATATTATGGACATCAATTTTTTTACAAAAATACAGTATTTGAAATAAGGGTTGTCTTAATTGGCTGTGGAAATTGCTAGGTTAACCTGCACTCTCTTTGGAGATTATAGACTGATACATACTCATTTGATAGGAGATTTCATTCTCTAGCCATGTTCATGAGATGTTAGCTAAACAAGCCATGATTAGACTACCCAACATATTTGATACCTTCACTTTTGAATAAGATTCTATAGCACTTGCATGTCAAAATACATATTTATATTTTAACACTATTAGTGAGAAATATATTTGGATTTCTGCCATCCACACACATTTCTGACTGTGAAACACACCACATCAAACATTTCCCAGCATATTCTACATTTATGAATATTCACACCACATAGATTCCTCATGATGGATGATAGTCATTCAATGGTTTATGAGCATGTAGTACTAACTTAACCTCCATACTTTTACCTGAAGTGGAGCACTGAATTTCAAATTGATTTCCTTCAGGAAGTGTGAGATTTGATCAAATGTAACATTGTATACAACACTGAGAGTACATTTACATTAACATCCATAGGGATTCTACCTCAAGTGTATGTTGTTGAGGTGAATTGAGAGGCTAGATTCCTTCACTTACCATCTATGAACATCCATGAAATTGTGATTCAAAACATGGCAACCAGTATGTTTGTTCTTTAAAACACACCCGCACTTATGTCATTATAGATGTGCGACACATATTAGGGTGATGAAGTGATCTGTGTCATGAGTGAGGACAACAATGTCTCAACCGGTAATTATTTTGAAAGGCAATTTAAACACAAAGAATTATTCAAAAGGAGAGTTGGGTCAAAGGGACTGTTAGAAATGGGATTTCTGGTTGACTAGGGCTTGCGCATAAGCCACTCTAGTCAGGGCAAGGGAGTTACATGCTGAAGATAACCCCTGCTCACCCCCTTGGTAGCTTGGCACAAGCAGTCAGGCTTATCCCAGAGGCAATGTGCAAAGCGTTTTCACAACACACACACACACAGCAGCAACACACTGGGCACACCACAAAAGAAACTCCACACAAGGTTATATAAAAAATAGCCTGTGTATTATCCAAAACACGTTAGAATCATAATCACACATATACACTGTGCCAACTGGCACTTGGCAATATTTACAGGGGATTATATACTCATGACAGGACCAATCGGGCCACTGTCAGAACCTTTAGAAAGCACTAGTAGCACATATAAAACACAACCAGGGACTACTGGTAAACTACTGTACTTAGCAATATCACCTGCAGCATAAACGCATTATGTCTGCATCACATTAGCATAAAAGCATATTATGCAGAAACTCCTTTGCATTAGCAACATAAATGCATCATGTCTAGCATAGAAAAACACATTATGCAATAGTTATGGGGCATAAATCACATTTAGGGCCTTGCATCCTACCAACATACAACTGACCCCCTGGCCAACTGGCCTTTCTGTGGGGCTCAAATGCCCTTTGTCCAGAATGTCAGGGAGCGGTACTACAGCTTTCCAAGTGCCCTTTTGCTGCCAATGCAGCCAAAGTAAAGTGTGCAATGCGCTGGGGCAGAGGAGCGCATCTCACTCCTTTATCATTATGAAAAAGAATGCCCTACATTGCAGCTGCCCGTTCTCTCTCACGGTGCAGCTGTGTCAAAATTAGCCCAGGCACCACTGTGCCCTTGAAGGCCCACTCTGGGACTCCTAAATACCAAAGAAGAAATTGGCCCCGGTGCCTGCGGGAGCACCAACACTATTTACCGATTGAGCCCCACTCACCCGGACTCTTCCAGAGCTGCTACGGGGCACTGCAATGCTCAATGGTAGACCCATTCACCGGGGCCTCTCCTGATCAGGTCCCAGGAACCGACAGTGTACCTCGGTGGGCCTGCACTACCAGGACCTCTCCAGATCGGCTCCGGTCTTCCTCTTGTCACCGGCGATCTCCGCGGGCCTTCCTCGCCTTCTGCCAGGTGGGGGAAGGCTGGAATTCAGCAAATGGAGCCTGCGCAGCTCCGTCACCTCTCACTCCTCTTTGGGGCTCTGGCATATCTAGGCTGCACGCAGGGCTCTCCTCACCACACGGGAGCCCCGGCTTCCTTGGCCCGATTTCCTCTCTGTCGGCTGGCCACACCTAGAACCAGGCACTGCCGCCTGGCTTCCGGGTCGGGCCGCCGCGGTGATCTCTCGTAGATCTCGGCAGCTCCTCCGGGTGTCGGCAATGCGGGGTAGTCTCTCCCTCTAAATAAATACAAATGTGGGGTAGGCTCCCGCTCTTCAGGAATGCTTCACTCCAGAGGGCACAACATGCGGGTGGGCTCCCGCCAAAAAACTAACACCAATGCGAGGTGGGCTTCCGCTCAGAGTGGCACACAACAGCGGGGCGGGCTCACACTCTACTCCTACGCAATGTAGAGGAATCCCCACACCGGGATTCCCTTGGCATACATGTTGCAGCCCAGTGCTGATGGGTACGAATGCCCTCTTCTCCTGGCAGAGGCTGGAGTCCCCCTCCCTGGGGATCCAGCAATAAAGATATAGCGCTCTTGAGGCCCTATCGTCCAGGACCATGAAAGGGGCACAGCTGGGCCCAGGCAGGCCAGCTCACAGGGCCCTCCCGCAGGGAGGCAGTCCCTCGTGGCGGTTCCTCTTGGGGTCCAGCAGCAACAAGTCACCAGGAAGCACAAAAAGCACAACTTTACATGGGGTCACAGCCCATTATGTACTGAACATGCTTGTGACAGTGAACGGCGCAGTGACACAATAAGGTGAAAAAACAGTGTGAACGGCGCAAAAATAACAGAATTTGTGGTCAATAACAAAAAGAAGGCATATACAGGGTAAGTATTCCGTTTTAAATAATTTAAATTGACCGCATTGGAGCCAAAGGTAACGTTGGGTGGTCGACGACGTTTCGACCTGTCTGAGTTCAGGTCGTCAACAGGACCTTAAATTTGTATAAGTGCTGGAGGTTGGGTGAAGGTGTCCCAAACGGAGGGTGGAAGGGAGAAGACTGTCCTGGATGTATCTGCAGGATATTTAAGCAGGAAGAACAACGTAGGATTGATGACTGTTCCTTCTGCCTGCATAAGATAATGCGAGGGAGAAGGTAAAGCTGAGCCGCTGTGAGTGCGATGCTGTCAAAGCAAATGACAGTTACTCAATAGGGGCAGGCCGGCAGAATGAAACAAACCGTGCCGGTGCCCAGACAGAACTCAGATAGGTCAAAATGCCATAGATCACCCAGTGTTACCTTTGGCTCCAATGTGGTCAATTTAAAATATTTAAAACGGAATACTTACCCATATACCTTCTTTTTGTTTTTGACCACAAATTCTGTTATTTTTGCACTGTTCACGCTGTTTTCTCACCTTATTGTGTCACTTGTTCGTTCACTGTCACAAGCTCATTCAGTGCACAATCCACTTATGGTCACTTATACATACAATGTACTGTAGTGCTGTTATAACTACTTGCAAATAAGAATCTTCTGTTTTTCTGCAAATGCTTTTGGGTCTCCCTTTGTTCCGACTCTCCTTTTGATTAATTCTTTAAATTACCTTGCAAAATAATTAGCGGTTGAGACATTGTTTTCTGTATGTATACTTTACCCAGGTCTCAATTGGGTTAACAGGTATACTCCTGTTCTTCTGTGTCTACGAGTGAGGAAAAGGCAAGTCATCTCTTTAATCATAGTATCATGACTTCTGTGTATGATTGATACATGTGACACTTGTGAAGGTATAACACAATCCTCCACACTCATTCAAGCTGGCAATGCAAGCAGCCTTGCAATTTGAGAGAAGTGTGTATGATGTGTACCTCGGCAGTATACAGTGCAAAACAGGATACTTGTATATGGATTGTGGGGCGGTATCATAGAATTTATATGGTACTATAGACTACCTTTCTAAATGCACACCACTACAAGTTGGGTTGTGGGCCTACTTTACTCTGCAATTTAGTACCTATGCCTATATTTGTGTGACACCAGATGTGTGTGCTTCACAGATGACCTGGTGGTATCTAGATATGTTACATAAAAACATACACATCTGTCCTGTGTGTTACGGTGCACTTCTACACATGTACACATCTTGACTCATGCTGGCAAATCTATAGTTATTTACAGGAATATCTGACAGACCTGCACTATATGATTTTGTAGTGTCAATTCTGTAACTTACGCAGTGGCTTTATGTGTGCTTACATAAAATGGTTATTTGAGTGTGGGCCAGCTAGATGATGAGCTTGTGTTGCCCTTGTGTCACACAATGTGACACAAGCCAATACAAGCCCTTTAGAGGGATTAACTAAGGCACAGAAAGCCACCTTGTGTGGCTCTACATGGCTTAGTAAACCCTGCCTAACACAGGTTAGCGCCACATCATTTCTTGTGTTACTCTACGATGTGAAGGCCTTTCATGGGTGAAGCATGGCCATTCCATCTATGCACCGAGGGATTTTGGTGCATTCCCAGATTTACAAATACTTGTAGACTTGGGAATGTGTCAAAATGTTATGCCTTCACAACGGAGAGGTTACAAGGAGAAGTACGTTTTATTCTTTCGTTATTATCTGCTCTTTCCATTTATTCTGCAGCGGACATGGAAAGCAAAAAATGCCTCTAAGGATTTTTTTTGTTCAGAAAATTGTCCTTCCTTTCACAAAACCAATACTGCCTGTAATGCAGGCAACCTTGCAACAGTGCGCGGGCAGGGGGATAGAGCAGGAATGCATTATATATTAGTAGATATGGCACTTTCCTGCTCCCTGACACACAGTGCACAAAGTTGTCTTCCAGCCTCACATAGTGCGACATCTTTGCACTTCTGTTTCGGTGTTTGTAAGTTATAACATTGGCAATTTAAATATATGTATTACATGCATTATGTTATGACTCACTCTGTGCATCTGTTTGGTCCTTATTGTCAGCACTGACCATGTCCTCGACTCTGGTGACCAATTCAGTTGGAATGAGTGATGGTACTCTCTCTTCCAATGGGTTCGAATCCTCCTGGGCATCTGGTCCTCCTCCGGTCCTCACTAAAGCCTTTAGGTTCCTGGCCAGTTTTTCCTTTGTCCTGCATTTGTGGTCATGCCACCTTGTCTTGCATTCTGCAACAGTCCATTTTGTTAGTCCCACATAGTTGATCTTGTTCATTATTGCTCGTCATAAAGCATCCTTGTGACAAAAAAATGGTGCTCCTTTTTGTCATCTCAGTGATCAATATGTTACTTCCCTCTTCTGTGAAATTGACCTAGCTCTTCCTTTTTATGTGCATGTCAGATCCAACTGTAGGGTTTGTGCCTTCCTGCCTTCTGATGCTCCTTTCATTCCTCTAAAACAAACAATTGCTTGGTGCACACCATGCAACAACTTTCTGCATGATGCAAGTCTGACTTGTGGCATGTAAAGGTGTCTTGCGACACGCATGTCAACTTTGTGTCATGCAGGTAGCACATGTTTTACGGCTCGGAGTGTTGGGACTACAGCTTTGCAACATGCTGTGTGATGCATCTCTTGGCCCTGTGTCATGGTGTCCATATAGGAAATATGGTGTATCTATGATGCACAAAAGTGGCGTAGGCAGCATAATGCATTCTTCCCCAATGATCCCTACTGCAGCACTGCATGTGGCTAAGTAATTCTGGCCCTCGATTCTTACCAAGAAACCATGTATGCGAGGTCATGTGCTGTGTTCGATTGATAGCTATTGGTTCCGACCTCTGGAAAAATACATATGAACATGCTCAAATAATTTCTTTTAGACTTCAAGTGAAAAAAAAATGGTAAGTAAACAAATATGTCCTTACCCAAATACAGCCGCTGGAAATGTAAGTGCGAGTGTAAATTGCTTGGCAGATCATTGTGCATATGCAAATTCAGTACAGTGGATGAGAGCACCAAATTGCTGAATCGTCCTATGAACATCTAAAAGAAATGTGTGCCGCCCGGGGCGGATTGCCCCCCTCCCCCCCCCCACTAAGCCACTGCTGCCTTTCAACATCCTGACGATGCTGTCCACATAGATCAGTTCACATTCACATCGAATCACGTATACACCAAATCTGGTGATACCATTTATAATGTTTCTGTTGTGTATATCCTTTTGGGATTATCGGAGTCGGGCTTCCATTTGTTGAAACCAAACAGTTTCCACATGTAAACAAAAACCACCGGCTCTGGGAGTGACCGTGTGATGGGCGTGGTGCTCAACTTCAGGCAGCTAGTGCAACCCTCTCAGCCCTGCCGTGTAAGTGTTGCGAGGCTTCTTTGCTGGGCCTCGAAGCCTCGGATCTGATTGCAATACTCGCCGATGCTTCCTCAGTAGCTTGAATATCTCCCGCTATTACTATTAAACAGTGTGAGTCGGTATATCTTCCTATGCTCGTCTGTTCATTGCAGGATTTAATTAATGATGCCTTTCCTTGCTCATTATTGCATTGTGAGTTTTGCTCAGTATGGTGCTATCACACCTTCTCTGCTAGCATGTAAGAGCACACTGTAAGCAGATGATTTGCAATCGCTTTTACTCTAAATCGAGGTGTCACGAATGTACAGTGAATAGTTATTCCATTCAGGTCTGAAACAAAGCGTTGAGACTGCAGATCTAATAAAAGTGAAGGTGGAGCTCAGCCATTCATCCAAAAATACCCTATAAAAACCACAAGTCTAAAAAATGACTCATTCCCACAATTGTAATGCTTTTTAATGGAAATAAAAACAATTGAACCATCGTCTACCTAACTCCCCACCATATAACACCCACCAGGTGTCAAAGTGACATTTGTAGAACAGCTGAATTCCTCACAGAAAGTTTGTTCATCTCTGGTAATATTGTTTTCCATGGGGATCTCAATTGACAAAGAGAGAAAATAAAAGCATTTACAACTTTACAGTTGTCCTCATTTATAATCATTAAAGACTTTGTGCCTCTCCTCCCCGCAAAAAATACAAAAAGGGGCCATATTGGGCCTCATCTTCATAAAAGACAGAATGCAAAGAAATGAAACCTTGCTCTCTGGGGATTAGTCTGATTACCTCATCATTCCCTTTTGGTTTGACTCCTCAAACGTTGGGACCACTGGTGAAAAGAGAAAACCCAAGCAGTAGGTCAGGGGCTGGCAGAACATTGATACTTCCTCACTGGTCTGTGATGTATCCTCCTCCTTAAAAATTATCCCTCTTAAACATTTGTTCAGTGAATTGACATCTTGTAAGACATGAGGGACATTATAACTCCCAAAAGACTTCAAAGGAAGAAAATGTAAATGACGATGGTACTCATTATGATTATATGAACTAAACAAATAAATGGAAACTATAAGAACGCCAGAGCAAATTTGGCATCAAAATCCTTCTCCTAAGAACCGGGCAGAACTTCAAGCAGAAAGATAAAACTACAAAAACATATTTTCTAAGCTCCGAGCTTCCGTAAAGCTGTTGAGAAATTGTGAACCATTCTTCGTTGCCCAACTCAGAGGGGATCACCAACATCTCCAATGAATGCTGTTATGAGTTCCCACCTTTTTTGTATGAAAAGAGAAAGAAATTGAAACATCCCTCACATTTTCTCAGAAAGTCGGGTCCACTGCAAAAGGTGTTTATGGTCTTCCTTCAATTAATTTCTTAATTCTATGGGCAAGACCAACCATTTATCTTTTTCTCAGAACTAGTCCCTACCACGCTTCTCCAGAAACTCACTCATCTGCTGTACCCTACTAGTAGAAACCTTTCTCAAGGAGCAGCCATTGGCTGCCTAAAGTTAGTAAAGTTTGTGCCATTACTTAAAAAGCATAGGACAGTCTGATAGAATCTGAAATATTTCTACACAGTCTGTCATTTACTCATCCTAGTTAAAATCCAAAAGAGCAGTTTAGTAACGAAGCTCAAATTCTTTATATAGGAAAATTGCTTCCTAGGACACCTTTCAGCAGACTTGGGGTAGGGATGCACTACAGGGACAACACCTTTAAAAAGAGCTGATGATGTCCTAGCCTTCTGATCAAAGGTGACCGATTGTTTCCATTCTCCATCCTCTTCCCCAAGCAGCATGCAGATCTACGTGAACACAAGCCACTCCTAATGTTACTGTAATGCAAGGCTCCCTTGTAGACACTGAGCCGATATAGCACAGCCATTACATATGCACGCTTCCCACAGACAAACAGTTATAGCATGTCTAAGCAGTAGCATAACAAGATTCCCTCACTCACAAAAGGGGTGAAACATATACGAGAGGACTGCCGCTCCTATATACATATAATATGCAGCAGCAACACCCCCCTTACATACTTGATAAATACATAGGGGCAGATTTATGTTGCCTGGCGCATCCCTGCAAATCAGCAAGGATGCGCCAGGAATGATGCGTCACGCAAGTTTACCCTTGCGCCACACATGATGCGCCGCATTTATAATGCGGCGCATCATGGCGCAGGAATAAACAGATGCGTGACGCATCCAATGGCGTAAGGTTGGCGCAGTGCTTCAGTTGCGTCGCAAGCGTGACGCAACTCCAGCACTGTTCCAACCAACCCTATCCCTAACATGGTGCGTCAAGCCTTACGCCTGCTTCAAGCAGGCGCAGGGTTTTGGCGCATCAGCGTTGGGAAAGTGACTCAGTCAAATCTTATAGATTTGACTGAGTCACTTTTCAGGGGCGTTCCTGCGACGGAACGCCCCCCCCTATGTCGACACGCCCACGTGACACCTGACGCAGGTTTTACGTGGCGCAGGGCTTTACATCGTGACGCATCTCCATAGATGCGTCACGATGTAAATATGGCGCAACGTGGCGCAGGGTTTACACCGCCGCTGCGTCACAAATGTGACGCAACGGCGGCGTAAAAGTGGCGCATCTCCGACATAGATCTGCCCCATAGTTGGGTGTTTAGAATATACAAGATATATTGTTATAAAAACCATATTTCACAGGCACATAGGTGCCGATCACGATCCGGCAAAAACCGGGTACGAACCGTCGGACGGAGCATAATCTCCGCCCGACGCGTACCCGGTCGTCAATTTTTACAAACAAGGAATTACGATTCGCACGGGTACACCATTACCGTACGATTCGTAAAAAAGCCCGACCGAACAAAAAACACCTACCAATGCGATCCGGGAAAGCGCCGACCTGACGTCGGGACGCTCGCAGCCAGCCATTCACGACCCAGGAATCACGATTCGCACCGACGTCACCCCGCACGGTGAATATTTTGCGGCAGCCAAAAACTGCCGGGAAATCAGGACGACGCGAACAAGGACCACCAGTACGCGACGGACAGACGACGCCGCGAACAAGGAGGACCAGTACGCGACGGACAGACATGGACCCGAACCTACGAGTCATCCCTGCCCTCATAGCAGTACACCTCCTCTACAGGTTACGACGCAGACGCCGCAGAAGGTCAGAATAACTAAGGGAGGGGGGAAAGTGGGGTGGGGTGGGGGTGGCACGACCAGGGCAGGCCACAAAACAACCACATAAGTCACACACCACACATGGCCTGGACATACCTGACTCCCATGCCCTGGTCACCACGAGGGGGTGGGGGCGTGTCCTGATAAGCCAGCGACCGCCACAACGGAAGTCCGTCACCACGCGAACCGGCAACACAACCAGACAGGTACGTCCCGTACCCACGCCTGAAGAGCGTGGGTACGAGTCGGACCACGCCCACACACGTCCCCCCAACAATGGCGGGACGGATCGCACCCACGTGGCAAAGGCCTGGGTACGGGCCGCACAAACATCACATAGCGTGGGGACGGATATGTACGGACCCTACCCCCACCCCGTATGCAAGGAGCGTACCCCCCAGCCCAACAGTGCAAGTACGACCCGTACCCCCACCCGCATATGCATGGAGCGTACCCCCACCCCAACAGTGTAAGTTTGACCCGTACCCTCACCCGCGTATGCATGCAGCGTACCCCCTATGCCAACAGTGTAAGTACGACTCGAACCCCCACCCACGAATGCAAGGAGCGTACCCCCCAGCCCAACAGTGTAAGTACGACCCGTACCCCCACCCGCGTATGCAAGGAGCGTACCCCCCATGCCAACAGTGTCAGTACGACCCGTACCCCCACCCGCGGACGTACGGAGCGTACCCCCACCCCAACAGTGTAAGTTCGACCCGTACCCTCACCCGCGTATGCATGGAGCGTACCCCCATGCCAACAGTGTAAGTACGACTCGAACCCCCACCCACGAATGCAAGGAGCGTACCCCCCAGCCCAACAGTGTAAGTACGACCCGTACCCCCACCCGCAAATGCAAGGAGCGTACCCCCCAGCCCAACAGTGTAAGTACGACCCGTACCCCCACCCGCGAATGCAAGGAGCGTACTCCCCAGCCCAACAGTGTAAGTACGACCCGTACCCCCACCCGCAAATGCAAGGAGCGTACCCCCCAGCCCAACAGTGTAAGTACGACCCGTACCCCCACCCGCGAATGCAAGGAGCGTACCCCCCAGCCCAACAGTGTAAGTACGACCCGTACCCCCACCCGCGAATGCAAGGAGCGTACCCCCCAGCCCAACAGTGTAAGTACGACCCGTACCCCCACCCGCGTATGCAAGGAGTGTACCCCCCATGCCAACAGTGTAAGAACGACTCGAACCCCCACCCACGAATGCAAGGAGCGTACCCCCCAGCCCAACAGTGTAAGTACGACCCGTACCCCCACCCGCAAATGCAAGGAGCGTACCCCCCAGCCCAACAGTGTAAGTACGACCCGTACCCCCACCCGCGAATGCAAGGAGCGTACCCCCCAGCCCAACAGTGTAAGTACGACCCGTACCCCCACCCGCAAATGCAAGGAGCGTACCCCCCAGCCCAACAGTGTAAGTACGACCCGTACCCCCACCCGCGAATGCAAGGAGCGTACCCCCCAGCCCAACAGTGTAAGTACGACCCGTACCCCCACCCGCGTATGCAAGGAGCGTACCCCCCATGCCAACAGTGTAAGAACGACTCGAACCCCCACCCACGAATGCAAGGAGCGTACCCCCCAGCCCAACAGTGTAAGTACGACCCGTACCCCCACCCGCAAATGCAAGGAGCGTACCCCCCAGCCCAACAGTGTAAGTACGACCCGTACCCCCACCCGCGAATGCAAGGAGCGTACCCCCCAGCCCAACAGTGTAAGTACGACCCGTACCCCCACCCGCAAATGCAAGGAGCGTACCCCCCAGCCCAACAGTGTAAGTACGACCCGTACCCCCACCCGCGAATGCAAGGAGCGTACCCCCCAGCCCAACAGTGTAAGTACGACCCGTACCCCCACCCGCGAATGCAAGGAGCGTACCCCCCATGCCAACAGTGTAAGAACGACTCGAACCCCCACCCACGAATGCAAGGAGCGTACCCCCCAGCCCAACAGTGTAAGTACGACCCGTACCCCCACCCGCGAATGCAAGGAGCGTACCCCCCATGCCAACAGTGTAAGTACGACCCGTACCCACACCCGCGGACGTACGGAGCGTACCCCCACCACACCAGTGTCAGTAGACTCGTACCCTCACCTCGAATGCATTGAGCGTACCCCCACCGTGTATGTGCCAAGCGCACATATCCTGAAATCGGAGGTGTGTGTGCAGAGTCCACCCAGCAGTGCCCTGAGACAGGAGGGGTGGGTGGTGGAGTCCTCCCAGCAGTGCCCTGAGACAGGAGGGGTGGGTGCCTATCACTCCCAGCAGTGCCCTGAGACAGGAGGGGTGGCTGTGGAGTCCTCCCAGCAGTGCCCTGACACAGGAGGGGTGGGTGCAGAGTCCTCCCAGCAGTGCCCTGAGACAGGAGGGGTGGGTGTGGAGTCCTCCCAGCAGTGCCCTGACACAGGAGGGGTGGGTGTGGAGTCCTCCCAGCAGTGCCCTGAGACAGGAGGGGTGGGTGCAGAGTCCTCCCAGCAGTGCCCTGAGACAGGAGGTGTTAGAAAAGGTAGACGGACCGGGAGGGCCGGCCGGGGTCAGGGGGAGAGGTCTCCAGGGAGAGCCGTCTCCAGCGATCGTACAGACAAGTAACTTCCCCCCCACAGACAGATATCACACACGGATAAGGTTTAGTGTTCTTTATAGGTACTTATTTACGATACGGTAGAATGGTACAAGGAGGTCTGGACTCAGGGGTCCCCTCGATTAGAGTCTCGTAAGGTAGGGAAGGGGGTAGCGGGTCAGTCTATTTACCAATCAGGTAGTTCGGATGAGATGATGATGAGCTCACAATCCTCGAGCTTGGTGGTTAGGTGGTACGGTCCGCGGCAGCGCCAGCAGGTCCCAGGAAGATGTACGGTCCGCGGCAGCGCCAGCAGGTCCCGGTGAGGATGGTCGTTACAACGGGCCGCGGCAGCGCCAGCAGGTCCCAGGAAGATGAACGGTCCGCGGCAGCGCCAGCAGGTCCCGGTGAGGATGGTCGTTACAACGGGCCGCGGCAGCGCCAGCAGGTCCCCGGAAGATAAAGATTGCAGAAGGCCGCGGCAGCGCCAGCAGGCAGGACGATGGTTCACAAGAGCGGGCTACGGCAGCGCCAGTAGACCGTCAGGGTTGAGTTCACTCGGTGTCTCTCGACTCCAGGATACAACTGCCTTCCTGCTCTGGAGCTGCCTCAGTTATAGGGCTGGTGCCCTTTGATGTCCGGGCCCTCGCACTTGGAGGTCGGAGGGTCCGGGATGAAGGTGTCCAGACACCCAGCAGGGGGTGGAGCCAGCGCCTGGGGGAGCTGGAGGCGATCGGCACCTGGCAGGGGGAAGAGTCCTTGACACTTCGTTCTCCCATTGACCTGCCAAGTGGTCCGCTCACCTCCTGGGTGGATGGTGGTGCCGGGATGTCGGGGCCGGCCAGGCCCGGGGTTAGGGTCGAGGGGAGGCCATGCGGCCGCGTGGTGCAGGGCCCAAGATGGCGGCTTGACCCGGCCGGGGAAGCCGGTGGGGCTGGACCCCGTGATGAGTAGGGGTCCGAGGGGAGAGGGTCCGTCGGGAGACGGGGTACAGGTGCTTGCCGCGGGGATAGGCCAGGTGGGCCGGAGTTCGGGCCCTGTCGAGCGGGGAGGGAGCAAGCCGTCTGTGAGGCCTGTCCAACATGCGTCCCCCCCAGCTGAAGGCGGGGAGAGTCACCCATCTCCTTGGGGACTCTCTTCGTCGAGGCGGAAAAAGCGGGACAGGCCATCCGCGTTGGCGTGGTCTTGGCCTGGTCGGTGCTCCACAGTGAAGTCCATTCCCTGCAGGGAAATGGACCAGCGCAAGAGTTTTGGGTTCTCCCCCCGCATCTGCATCTGCCATTGCAGGGGTCGATGGTCGGTTTGTACCCGGGAGTGGGTACCGAAGAGATAGGGTCGGAGCTTTTTGAGGGCCCACACTACTGCGAAGGCCTCTCTCTCGATGGTGCTCCAACGCTGTTCTCGGGCCAGGAGACGTCAACTGATGAAGGCCACCGGCTGGTCATGACCTTCGGGGTTCAACTGAGAGAGGACGGCTCCGATGCCGTGGTCGGAGGCGTCGGTCTGCACCACAAATTCCCGACTGTAATTGGGGGCCTGGAGCACCGGGGCGGTGCACAGGGCGGCCTTCAGCTCCTCGAAGGCCGCTTGACAATCCGGAGTCCAGTTGACCCGCTTCGGTTGATTCTTGGATGTGAGACCCGTGAGGGGCCCCACGATGCTGCCGTAGTCCTTCACGAACCGCCGGTAGTAGCCGGTGAGCCCCAAGAAGGCTCGGACCTCGGTCTGGGTGACGGGGGGCTGCCAGGACTGGATGTCAGCAATCTTAAGTTGTAGTGGGGCCACCAGCCCGCTTCCCACTTGGTGCCCAAGGTAGGTCACAGACCCTTGGCCAATTTGGCACTTGCCGGCCTTAATGGTGAGGCCGGCCCGCTGGAGGGCTTGGAGGACCTCTTGGAGGTGACGGAGGTGGTCGGACCAGTGGCGGCTGTATACAGCGATATCGTCCAGGTAGGCAGCGCTGAATTCTTCGAGCCCCGCCAAGACCTGGTTCACAAGACGTTGGAACGTGGCGGGGGCATTCTTCATGCCAAAGGGCATGACCTTAAATTGATAGTGGCCATCGGGGGTGGAGAAGGCTGACCGTTCCTGAGCCCTGGGTGTGAGGCCGATCTGCCAGTAGCCCGCCGTTAGGTCGAAGATACTAAGGTAGCGGGCGGCCCCCAGCCGGTCGATCAGCTCGTCTGCTCGGGGGATGGGATGAGCGTCGGTCCGGGTGACAGCGTTCAAGCCCCGGTAGTCGACGCAGAATCTCAGTTCAGGGGCGGTGCCGGGGGCAGCGGCCTTGGGAACTAATACAACCGGACTGGCCCAGGGACTGTCCGAGGGCTCGATGACCCCGATCGTGAGCATCTTGGCCACTTCCTCCTGTACGCAGGCCCGTACCCGATCTGGTACGCGGTAGGCCCGGTGCCGGACAGGGGGACTGTCCCCGGTGTCTACGTCGTGCAAACACCAAGGGGTGACCCCGGGGGTGAGGGAGAACAGGGCAGCGAACTGCAGCAGGAGGTCCCGGCAGTCCTGGCGTTGCTCCGAAGTGAGGGCGTCAGAGAGCCGGACCCCATCCACGGAGCCGTCCTTCTCCTGAGTCTTTAGGAGATCCGGGAGGGGCTCGGAGTCTTCTTCTGTACCACTGTCTGTAGCCATCAAGAGGCTAAGTTCGGAGCGCACAAAGTGTGGCTTGAGCCGGTTGGTGTGGAGGACCCGCAGGGGGTTCCGGGGGGACCCCATGTCGATGAGGTAAGTGACGGGGCTTTTACGTTCGACCACTTTGAAGGGCCCCGTCCACTTGTCTTGCAGGGCACATGGCTCGGTGGGGGACATCACCCATACTTGCTGCCCAGGCTCGAATTCAACGGAGGAGGCATTGTGATCATACCACCTCTTCATGTCCTCCTGGCTGGCCTCGAGGTTCGCCTTGGCCATCTCCCTGAAGCGCCGGGTCTGGTTTCGTAGGGCCAGGATGTACTTGAAGACGTCTGGAGGGGTCGTTAAGGGGGCCATCTCCCAACCTTCCTTGACTAGGCTGAGGGGCCCTCGCACAGGGTGCCCGTACAGGAGTTCGAAAGGGCTAAAGCCGAGGGACTTCTGGGGGACTTCTCGGTAGGCGAAGAGGAGGCACGGGAGTAGGACATCCCACTGGCGACGGAGAGGCTCTTCCAATCCCCCAATCATCCCCTTGAGAGTGCGGTTAAAACGCTCCACTAGTCCGTTCCCTTGGGGGTGATAGGGGGTCGTGAATCTGTAGGTGACCCCGCATTGTTGCCAGAGGGACTTCATGTATTTAGATATGAAATTCGTACCTCGGTCGCTGACGACTTCTCGGGGGAAGCCTACCCGGGAGAAGATCCCCATCAGGGCCCGGCCAACCACCGGAGCTGTCACTGTCCGTAGGGGCACCGCCTCGGGGTAGCGGGTGGCATGGTCCACTAGTACCAAGATGAACCTGTGTCCTTGTGCCGTGCGGGGGTCCAGAGGCCCCACAATGTCTATCCCCACCCTCTCGAACGGGGTGGTGACCACAGGGAAGGGTTGCAGAGGGGCCTTCAGCTTCCGACCACTCTTCCCGCTGGCTTGGCACGTTGGGCAAGATCGGCAGTGGTTCAGGACGTCATTCCTCATTTTCGGCCAGAAAAAGTGGGTCACCAGGCGACTGTATGTTTTGTCCTGGCCCAGGTGTCCAGCCAGGGGGACATCGTGGGCCAAGTTGAGCAGAAAGTCTCGGAAGCGGAGCGGTACCACCAGAACTCGACCGGCCCCCAGCTCGGCTATTCTTTGCTCGCTGTAGAGCAGGTCGTTGTCCCAGTAGACCCAGTGGGTGCCGGTGGTGTCCCCGGCGTTTTGGGTATTGGCTTGTTGGCGGAGTCCCTCGAGGGAGGGACAGGTCTTTTGTTCCTGGCGGAACTGTTCTTGGGTGGGCCCCCCCTCTTGACGCCACTGAGCCAGATCCGGGAGGTCCTGGTGCTGCGCGTCTTCTTCGATAGTCGGGCCCGGGAGGTCGGACTCGCCGTTGTCCTCTACGGGGGCAACCGGGGGCGGAGGTGCTGGCCATTCGGTTTCTTCTGATCGGGGGGCGGCACGGGCGGCCATGGACCGGGTGGTTATGCAGGCCCAGTCCGGGAGGCCCAGCATCCCCAGGTGCTCTCTTCTCTCGACGGCGGCCCACGGGGAACTCTCGAGGTCGTTCCCCAGGAGGCAGTCCACGGGGGCATCGTCCCGGACCGTCACCTTCAGTAGGCCGGAGACCCCTCCCCATTCAAACGGGACGCAGGCCATCTTACACATGCTCTCAGAGTTATCTGCCGAGCGGACGGGGCAGAGAATGTTCGGCAGGATCTGTTCGGGCTTCACCAGATGACAGCGGACGGCCGTCACGCTGGCGCCGGTGTCACGCAAGGCCTCGGCTCTCTGTCCATTAATGGTCACCCACTGACCGTATTTTCTGGTGTTGGCGGGTAGGGGAGCCCGCGGAACCATGTCTCTTCCCCCTAAGCACGCCAGGACCATGGCGGCCGGTTCCCACCCTTGCTGGGCCGGCTCGTACTCTTCGGGTCCCTCCGATGATTGCTCTTCCCCTAGGGCAGCGGCCGCTACCTGGCGGGGCTTGGGTGTTTGGTTTAGCGGGCAGGTCGGGTCGTTGGCGTAGTGGCCTAGTCGCTGGCACCGGTGGCACGTGACGTTGGCTCGGTACCCAGGTCGCAACGGGGGGTTGCCCCGGCCGGCCGGAGGCGGGGTACTGGCCACGGGTGTTGCTGGTAAGGCGTCTCTCCCTCGCCCCTGGCCCCCTCCTCCTCCCCGAGGACGGTGCTGGCCTTGGTTGCCTCTGTTCTGGTCGTGGGGCCCTCTCCGGCCCACTCGGGTGCTTTCCCACCGGTCAGCTTCGGCGGCGAGCTGCCGGGGGTCAGTCAGCTTACTGTCGAGTAGGTGCTGCCTGAGCTCGACGAAACAGTTGTTTGACAGGTGCTCCCATACCATAAGGTTGAAGAGTTGTTCGTAGGTGGTGACCTGACTTCCCTTGATCCAACCTTCGAATGCCCGGCTGAAATAGTTCACGTATTCTACCCAAGTTGTACCTGGGATCCTGGTGCAATCTCTGAACCTCTGGCGGTACATCTCGGGCGTGAGGCCGTAGCGGGTGAGGAGGGCAGCCTTCATGTGGTCGTAGGACGACATTTGGTGATCGGGGAGCTGCAGCAGGGCATCGCGACCCTCGTTGATAAATCTCCCCCAAAGTCCGGCTCCCCAATCACTCCGGTCGATCCGGTGGGAGGTCGTTGCGATCTCATAGGCTTTAAACCACTGTTGTATGTCGTCTTCTCGGACATATTCGCGGACAACATCCTTGGGGATGTGAACCTTTTTCTCACTTGGCCCCGGGGTGTGTGGTCGCTCAGGCACCCCCAGTTCCTTATTCTGTTTGCGCAGTTCTATTTCCGCTAGTCGGCGCTCGTGCTCGAGCGTTATTTTTTTCTCTTCCAGCTCTCTCTGTCTCTGCTTTTCTTCTCGTTCCTCTCGAAGCCGCATATGCTCGAGGTTGAGTTTCTGTTCAGCTAACTTGAGTTCCCCATCCATCTTGAGTCGTGCCATCTCCAACTCGTGTAATCTGACTCTGTCTCTTTCTCGGATCTCCTCTTGCGGGAGGCCCGTTCCTCGCTCCTCGGGAGCCGTGGCGTTCTCCTCTGGTGTGACGCTGGTTTGGTCGGAGGGTCCTGTGACCCCCGTTTCTGTCCATGACTCCAGAGCGCGCTTTAGATCATCCTTGGTACTCAGGCCGGTGGTAGCAATGCCAAGTTCTATGCAAAATTGTCTCAGTTCGCGGTGGTTGTATTCTTCTAACTTCTCCATTTGGAATTTCTCGGTGGAGCTGCTATCTCTGGTCGACATCGTGCTTATGTCGTGGGGTGAGCTACTTTCTGTACGATTACGCGTTGATTCGGATCGCGCCGCTGGCCACCAATGTTAGAAAAGGTAGACGGACCGGGAGGGCCGGCCGGGGTCAGGGGGAGAGGTCTCCAGGGAGAGCCGTCTCCAGCGATCGTACAGACAAGTAACTTCCCCCCCACAGACAGATATCACACACGGATAAGGTTTAGTGTTCTTTATAGGTACTTATTTACGATACGGTAGAATGGTACAAGGAGGTCTGGACTCAGGGGTCCCCTCGATTAGAGTCTCGTAAGGTAGGGAAGGGGGTAGCGGGTCAGTCTATTTACCAATCAGGTAGTTCGGATGAGATGATGATGAGCTCACAATCCTCGAGCTTGGTGGTTAGGTGGTACGGTCCGCGGCAGCGCCAGCAGGTCCCGGTGAGGATGGTCGGTACAACGGGCCGCGGCAGCGCCAGCAGGTCCCAGGAAGATGTACGGTCCGCGGCAGCGCCAGCAGGTCCCGGTGAGGATGGTCGTTACAACGGGCCGCGGCAGCGCCAGCAGGTCCCAGGAAGATGAACGGTCCGCGGCAGCGCCAGCAGGTCCCGGTGAGGATGGTCGTTACAACGGGCCGCGGCAGCGCCAGCAGGTCCCCGGAAGATAAAGATTGCAGAAGGCCGCGGCAGCGCCAGCAGGCAGGACGATGGTTCACAAGAGCGGGCTACGGCAGCGCCAGTAGACCGTCAGGGTTGAGTTCACTCGGTGTCTCTCGACTCCAGGATACAACTGCCTTCCTGCTCTGGAGCTGCCTCAGTTATAGGGCTGGTGCCCTTTGATGTCCGGGCCCTCGCACTTGGAGGTCGGAGGGTCCGGGATGAAGGTGTCCAGACACCCAGCAGGGGGTGGAGCCAGCGCCTGGGGGAGCTGGAGGCGATCGGCACCTGGCAGGGGGAAGAGTCCTTGACACTTCGTTCTCCCATTGACCTGCCAAGTGGTCCGCTCACCTCCTGGGTGGATGGTGGTGCCGGGATGTCGGGGCCGGCCAGGCCCGGGGTTAGGGTCGAGGGGAGGCCATGCGGCCGCGTGGTGCAGGGCCCAAGATGGCGGCTTGACCCGGCCGGGGAAGCCGGTGGGGCTGGACCCCGTGTTGAGTAGGGGTTCGAGGGCAGAGGGTCCGTCGGGAGACGGGGTACAGGTGCTTGCCGCGGGGATAGGCCAGGTGGGCCGGAGTTCGGGCCCTGTCGAGCGGGGAGGGAGCAAGCCGTCTGTGAGGCCTGTCCAACAGGAGGGGTGGGTGCCTATCACTCCCAGCAGTGCCCTGAGACAGGAGGGGTGTGTGCAGAGTCCTCCCAGCAGTGCCCTGAGACAGGAGGGGTGGGTGCCCATCACTCCCAGCAGTGCCCTGAGACAGGAGGGGTGTAACACATGTGTGTGAGGCCAGAATTATCCACATGCATACTGGCTACAAGGGAACATGTCCCCATGAACTCATGTCAACAGACTCCACACACAAGTACAGTGATCACCAAGGATGCCACGATTGTCGCAGGTGGAGACATGGCCCTGCATGCATGGCCAAAGTAGAAGGGCTCCGTCACACACACAGCTCATGTAGACACAGCTCTGCGCTAAACATTGGGAACACCCTGCAGGGAAGAAAGCTGGGTACACAGAGGAAGGAATACACCCTGGGACAAGTGCACCATGCAGTAACTGCTTACATGAACAAAGAAAGTTAGCCAACACCTTGTGATGGCACACAGATCACAGGGTCCCACCAATGAGCAGTACACTACTACATATCCCACACACCCAAACCCTTACACACCACCCAAAACCATGTAGCAGCCCCACCAACACCAATACCAGCATAGCAGTAGTGTGATAATGAAAACAAAATTAAGCTTTATTCAGCATGAGCACAATGTCCGTGGATCGCAGGCAGTTCAATCTTCACAAAGCCCATAGGGCAGTCAATGATTCTCAGCTGGATGGGGGACACAGTGGGATGCGTGTCCCCTACCTTGCCTGCACAGTCAAATGGCATTGTCTTCCACACTGGTGAGGGCATCAGGGGGGGGGGGAAGCAACAGGCACCACAGGGACATCAGGGCAAAGGGGTGGCGTTGTGGGTGCAGGGATGGAGGACTCCACCACAGGGGGTGGGTCAGTGCCAAAGGCGGAGGCCAGGATGGCACTACACACCTTTGCAAGGTCCTCCAGGGAGTCCCCTGCACCCGAAGGGACCTCAGGCCCCAAGGAGGGGGGGGGGGTCAGAGGGATGGGTCGCAGCGCCACCGGGGGAGGGTGGAGACAGGGGGGGAGACTCAACCACCCTGACCGGGGACCTCCTTGACCGCTTGCGTGGTGGTGTAACTGTGGGGCTCAGGGACAGAGCGGCCATGAAGGAGTCCTTGGGGGAGATGTGGCCAGGAGAGCTGAGGGGAGGGGATTTGGAGGGAGTGGACTGGGTGGAATGCGGACTCCCACTATGGCTGCGTGTCACACATTTGCCCCCCGACCCAGTGGGTGTGCCTACCTCACCCTGTGTGTGCGTGTCAGGAGGAGTGCGGTGGACCTTCCCTGCTGGTGTGGTGCCCGTGTCCGTTGATGTGGGTGCATGCCGACGTCTGGGTGTACGTGTGACAGGCATGGGAGTGGGAAGTGTGGATGGGGCAGGGGTAGGTGGGGGGAGGTCGCGCTGCAGGAGACCCACTGCTGCAGTCAGTGTGGAGTCGATGGACCTCAGCAAGTTGCGTTGGTCAGCCTGCGATGAATGAATGCCCTCCAAGAAAGCCTCGATGTTGGTGAGGGTTTTGCCGTGGGCATGGAGGACATTAAGGATCGCAGCCTGACCAACCATTAGTTGCCGCTGGATGTCCACAGACTCTGCATTGGCGGCAGCAGTGGAGACAGGGGCAGGGGGTGCGGTGCCTGGCAGGAAGGAGACATGCTGTGACCGGGCACGCTGGGAAGGGACACGAGCAAGTGGGAGGCGGCTGGTGGAAACTGAGGGGGCGGTGCGAGGTGTTGTTCCGCTGTCAGCTGCTGGTGCAGCCTCCGCCCACTCGGAGACATCGTCCCCGGACCTGTCAGCTTCGTAGTCTGATGTGCCAGTCGACAGGTCCTCGGCCACACTCTCCTCCGCCTCTGTCCCACTCGATGTGCCAGACCCGATGTCACGGCTGGCACTGGTGCTCGGTCCCTCCGCCTGGTCTGTGTCCATGTCTCCCTCTGTGTCCCCCGACGATGCTGTGGGCAGGGTGGAGAGACAGAAATTAATCAGACACCTGTACACATCTGTCACATGAGTCCAATCTACATAGGTAACATTGCATGGCCTGAAAAGGAAGATCCCTAACATCTACTGAACAGGGTACCGATGTAGGGCATGAAACACACAGTTGGTTGAGCCACCATGCCACTGAAATACCATGGAGAGCATGAGACAATAGCTAAACACAGGAAAAGGAGTCTGACATAGCACCCAGGCCCTGGGGACAATCCAGCACTGCATCTGCACCACACAGCGTTGGCGAAAATACCGATGACCAGGGACCATATCCATGAACTTGAGACACATGCTGCATAGGTAATGCTGAAAACATGCACAACATGACTCGGTCACTGCACATTGCGTGTGTGTCCAGACACATCACACACTGCCCAGACCCAGCAAGTGGTAATCAGGATTTAACACATAGGCATTGCCCGCCCCAACAAGACCCTACACAAGGCAAATTGTTGAGACACAGGTGGCACCAACATCTCATAGTCTGGGTGATACACACAGGGGCAGGCAAAAAGCAAGATTGGACGCCAAACAGCCAAGGTGCGCCTGTACAAATAATGAGGTACCAGTGCCCATCCTCAGATGAGTATAACAAGACACACAGGCACTGGCAACTGTGAGTATGAAGAAGGACAATCAAGTCAGGCTGCACAGTGGACACCTGTACAAAATAGCACGTCTATATACATGGTGACAGGGGACAATGGCACAGAGCACAACTTACGCTGTAGACACTGACAGTGGCCACGTTTATGATGACACATACACCACTGAGGAAAAGGTGCCCCAGGGGACAGTAGTGGGCACGCAACTACATGCTACTGAATGGTAATGACTGCAACACACGTCACCATCCCTGCACTATGTGTATCGCACACTCATGCACATCATGTCACAGGCCACTACATGGGACATGCACGCTGTAAGGCATGACACATGAGAGACCAACTCCCATGTCTGGAGTCAGCATCAGTGCCAACTGACATGGAACCCACATGCAGTGAACTTGACAGTGCACAGGCAAGGTCCCACAACCTGTTACACACCACCCCCACACATGATGCTACAGTCATTGTTCCCGTGGACAAAGCGCCAGCCTACATTACCCTGTGAAGGAGTGACTACACACAGACCAGGGAACACATTGCAAGGAGGGGAAGTGTGGCAGGGGCACAGCGCTATACTGGGGCAAACAGGATCTGCACAGCACCTTTAAACCCTGCCAGTGAATTCATGCTACTGTGCCCTTACAAATGCCGGTGACACACAACAAACACACATGTACCTACCCCCTTCCGGCTGCTGCATCGCCTGTAAGCGCCTCTCCAGGTCTGGAAAGACCACCGGCAGCACACGCCTGTGGAGGTGGCTCAGACGGCGGCGGCCGCGGTTCTTGTGGCTCTCAGGTGAGTCCCCCAGCAGGAGCCGTGCAATCCTCCGCGTCCAGCACCGGATATCCTGCCAGCGTTTCCTCACCTGGGGCAGGCTCCGCCTCCGACCATCCACACCCCTCACGGCACTGACGGCGGTCAGCCAGATCTGCTCCTTGGCAGTGGCGCCTACCTGTGAGGAGGAACAAGTGACACCACATCAATACACCAGCCACATGTCACAGAGAGACATATGGGTACAAATTAGCTGGTTACAACAAGGCATGTCATGCAGCCAACGCATTGCACCTTTGTCATAGGGACATCATCCCCTGGTGAGGGAAAAAGCACTACGTGCCACAGTGGGTACACAGGTGGAATGATGGCAATGTCACAATCAATGATCAAGGCTCACACTGTGCATCACACCCACCCCTCCTGTCTCAGGGCACTGCTGTGAGTGATAGGCCCCCACCCCTCCTGTCTCAGGGCACTGCTGTGAGTGATAGGCCCCCACCCCTCCTGTCTCAGGGCACTGCTGTGAGTGATAGTCCCCCACCCCTCCTGTCTCAGGGCACTGCTGGGAGACATCAGGCACCCCCCCTGGGACCCCCCCGACAGTACATGGCATGTGTGTTACACCTGGACGCAATGGCAGAAGTCACAGTCACCACATAGGGACAGTCTGTGGCAGTGGCCTATGCACTCACCTGATACCCTGGTCGCACATACAGCATGGAGTACTGTGGGAGGATCACATCCAGCAGAGCCATGTTCTCCTCCAGGGTGAATGGCTGTGTCCTCTCCACAGCCCTTGACATGGTTCCAGGGAATCAGTAGCAGCAGCTGGGTCGACGAATGCAAAGATGTGCAGGCAAGTGCTCCCTCATGGGACCTGGCTGCCTTATATGTGCCCTTCTGCCCAGTCTCATGCACAGGAGTACAGAGAGATTGGTCACTCACATTTGCATCCTATGTTTCCACCAATCCCTTCAAACCTAGCAGTCTGTGGGTTCTCTATCGGTTTCATTCTCCTGCATGATGTCAGCCCCACAAACACATTGCAACAAAGTAGACAAATTCCAACTGACTTCTGCTGTGCACCTTCCAGAACAATTTCGAATTTTGAACTTGGTCTCCATGACAACCAGCATGCATGTAGGCCTTAATACTTGTCCCCTATGTAATTTGGAGCATCACACACAGGTACGGTGCGTGTGGGGGCCCTAGGGCACCCCAAATGCATGGCAACGGCCCGTACATGCATGCCTACGCTCTCCATCACTATGGGTCTGCACGCGTATGCGTACCCGTAGTGGTACGGACCGTACACTCGCATCTACGCTCTCTATCACTATGGGTCTGCACGCGTATGCGTACTCGTAGTGATAGTGAGCGTAGATGTGAGTGTACGGTCCGTACCACTACGGGTACGCATACGCGTGCAGACCCATAGTGATAGTGAGCGTAGATGTGAGTGTACGGTCCATACCACTACGGGTACGCATACGCGTGCAGACCCATAGTGATAGTGAGCGTAGATGTGAGTGTACGGTCCGTACCACTACGAGTACGCATACGCGTGCAGACCCATAGTGATAGAGAGCGTAGATGTGAGTGTACGGTCCGTACCACTACGGGTACGCATACGCGTGCAGACCCATAGTGATAGTGAGCGTAGATGCGAGTGTACGGTCCGTACCACTACGGGTACGCATACGCGTGCAGACCCATAGTGATAGTGAGCGTAGATGCGAGTGTACGGTCCGTACCACTACGGGTACGCATACGCGTGCAGACCCATAGTGATAGGGCCGTACACACGCATCTACGCTCACTATCACTATGGGTCTGCACGCATATGCGTACCCGTAGTGGTACGGACCGTACACTCGCATCTACGCTCACCATCACGATGGGTACACATACGGCAGCACTCCCACAGTGATTTGGGAACATGCACAGGCCCTCTCAGCAGCAGTACGGCGGATTTTACACATCACTGTGGTGATAGGCGACACACATGTAGGAATAGGGCGGACATACTTGTCCATGGATGGACATACTTGTCCAGGAATGGACATCAAGGCATCGTCTGTGCATTACCACATGTGTGGGGCACAGGTGTCACAGGCTGTGATGTGGAACATGCCTCCTGAGTGGAGAAGGCACCAGATGTATGATGAGATGTGTACATGTGTACTGTGTGAGGGTGCAATGTGTGCCAGGCATGCCCTTGACTCCTTTGACATGTGTGCATGTGGGACTGCGCACTTGGGGTGAGCGTCACTGGCATGGCACGTACACCAACACACGCAAGTGTCCCATGATGCCCGGTACAGGGGTCATGACACATGACTTGTCACTACCCACAGTGCACAATGTGACTATGCCATATATGTGTCCGGGATTTACATCAGGTTGATGTTGTAGTACCCTCAAAAGCTGCAGCCGTTGCAGCAACCAACATGTGGCTGTGTGTAGATTGTCATTGCACACTGTTCCCAACACCATGCCACATGTGTTATCGGATGTGAGGTGCACATGTATGCAAGGGACACGGAGTAGCGTGACAAGGCCATGTCAGCAAACTCACAAGGAATGTGTGGTGAGTCATGACATGTGCACCTTCATGGCAAGGTGTGTGGGCTGGACTAGTGTAATGTCATGTGACCTGTGGCTCAAGTGTTCCGCTGCCAGTCTCTGCAATCGGCATCACACTTCTGCTGATGTGTGGGTGTATGTCACTCCTGTCTTGCGTCGGGCAGTGCACTTGCACTGGGACACAGCTATTTCCATGGCGTGGCATGGGGAGGTTCTCAATCACTGTGTGTAGCTGGGTCTTGGAAGGAGTGTCACCTTGCATCCATACGTGTCCTGGGCATGTAGCACATGCCTGACTCCCTATGTGGCATGTGTGTATTGCCAGATTTACATATGCTCAGTAGACATGAGTTGTTCTCGTAGTGCACTCACTCTTCCTTGTCACTTCCAAATTACTGCAGAGCGCCTCCTGTTGCCCGAAGAATTCCAGACTTGGCCACCATGCAGGAGAATGACAGGATCCGGCTCTACCGCTTCACCCAACCGTTGATTCTGGAGCTGACGGCGAGACTGGCACCACACCTGCAACCGCAGCACAGGTATCCTACGGCACTGACACCCCAGCTGAAGGTAATGGCTGCCCTACATTTCCTTGCCACGGGTACCTTCCAAAATACCATAGCTCATGTTGGTGGCATGTCCCAGAGCATGTTCAGCGGTGTGCTGCATGATTTCTTGGAGGCCATGTTGATTCACCTGGATGACTTCCTCAAGTTCCCAACCCCTGAACAGATGACTGAGGTCAAGCGTGGTTTCTATGCCCTGGGAGGGATGCCCCATGTCATTGGGTCCATAGATGGGACACATGTAGGTTTGGTACCACCACACGCACGGGAGGTGGCGTACCGCAATCGGAAGCACTACCACTCCATCAATGCCCTTGTGGTGTGTCTGTCCAACATGGTGATTTCACATGTCTGTGCTCGTTTCCCAGGATCAGCACACGATGCCTACATCATGAGGCGTAGCGGGATGCCTGATATGATGATGCAGCTGCGCAACGAACGGGCATGTGTTGTTGGTGGGTACAGTCTGTCTGTCCTGTATTCTGTTTGGCCGAGCAGCACTACCGCTTCGCCAGTTCTAACGATATCCATGTGCTTTCCATTTAGGGGACGCTGGCTATCCCAACATGCCTTGGCTGCTGACACCTCTCCGCAACCCCATCACGCCGGCCCAGCTCCGCTACAACACCGCCCATGGCCGGACAAGGCGAGTGATAGAGAGGACGTTTGGCATGCTGAAGAGCCGATTCCGGTGCCTCCACAAGACCGGCGGCGCACTCCCATATGCCCCGGCAAAGGTTTGCAAGATCTTCATGGTCTGCTGCATGCTGCACAACATGGCAGTTGAAAGAGCTGTGCCACTCATCCTGAATCAACATGACGAGGACCATCCACCCGTGGAGGACGAAGGGCTTGGCAATGGGGCTAGTGATGTGGAGGATGTGGAGCCGCAAGAGGACATCCGGACTCGGCTCATACGCGACTTCTTTGCTTAGTGGTGAGTACCAGTGTCTGAGTGTGCACGCCTTGGTCCCCGTGTGGCATGTGTTGTGATGCGTGTCTCCACCTGCATGTATGGCACGTGAGTCAGAGGTGTGTGTGGGTGTGTCACTGGAGTGATGGTGGCAGTGATGGTAGTATTTCCCCACTCATAATTGTGACCTAGCATGTTGTCATCCATACATGTGTCGAGTCAATGCACATGCAAGTGGCTGTGCTTTTTGTGGCTGACTTCTTGTGTGTCTCTCTTCCCCAGGTACCTGCGCATGCCGTCTTCTGGTTGCATTGTTGTGGCACTGCTATTCCTCATGGACATGGCATCGTGGGCTGACTCAGCGTTACAGGCACGGACACGTTTGGAAGTCTCCATGGGGTAAGGGATGCATCTGGGGTGTATTGGGTGTGGCAGTTGTTCACGATGTGTGCATACTGCCCCGGTCGGGGTTTGGTTCCTCTGCAGACATGTGGCATCCCCATGGGACACGACATGCAGCTGGGTACACCTGAATAGATGGGCTGCCTGGTTGTCAGTCATCAGTGATGGGATAGTGGATTGTGATGAAGGCATCAATGTGTGTGACACTGCCCTCGGACACATACGGTTAACATTGTCTTGACATGGCGTGGGACTTCCACATCAGCGGATGTATGGTGTATGGCAGTCTCTCCGTGAGCAGCTGTGGGTATTTAGCTGTTAGCCGACACTTGTGTGCCAGTTCCATAGCTATCACGCATTTGTGCTGCAGAAGGGGGGTGCCAGTGTTGGAGCCACATGTTACTCCACATGATGTGTTCATGTGTACTTCAAGTTGCCTCTGCAATCCCAAAAACATGACTATTAAAGGTGTCCCTATGCCTCCAAGGTGCCTCTTCTCAGTCAATGCTGGTGTGTTGGCACGGTGCATCCTGCATGTCTGGCATGGTATTCCCTGATTGTGGCTATGTGTCAATGTGTCGAGTGGCAAGATGCAAGCTGTGTGTGTGTGCTGAGACTGTGTATTGGGCATGATGTCCATGACTGTGTGGGTATTGTGACATGTGCCATCCCCATGCATCCAACGTTGTCCATGACCCCATTCTCTGCATCCACCGGACTGAAGCTTGCAGGACATGGTTCTGCCACCTGTCTACACATACCTGGGTGCCCCCCAGGACACGGGCCAGGATCCCTGACCTCTGCGCATGACTGTTGCTGTACTCAATGTGTCTGTCAGCACGGTTGTTCGGCCACCCCCTCAGCTGGTTCTGACCATCACGGGTGTGTATGGTGCTCCATGTCTGTCTTGCCTAAAAAACTGTGACCCATGTGTCCTGTGCCAGACTCAGGCCCCAGGGTGTGGATGGTTGAAGTGAACAGATGACTCAGGCATGTTTAGACTGTACAAGACACATGTTAGGTAATAATGCTACCAGCAGGCATCTACTCTTAATAGTGTGATTTATTATTGGGGGGGGGGGACAAAGTGAGGGGCTTTCCGGGATTAGGGAATCCAAAGTTCAGTAGGGGAGTTGGTGTCCTTGCCATTGGAAATCCTCAGAGTCCATGCCACAGTCTTTGTCAACATTGGTCAGCCAGTGACCAGCAGGGCCATGTGGCAGAGAATGTCTCTTGATGCTGTGATGCTGTTGCTCCAGTGGGCCAGGTGCCAGGCCAGGTGTCCTGGGAGATGGTGATGTAGCAGCCACCCTCACGGTCCTTTCCGTGGACGACCCGGCTTCCTGCGGGGAACCTCAGCAGCAGGCCGTGACGACGTCTGGGATGCTCCGTCGGATGTTTCCTCCTCCTCCTCATGATCCCTCCCTGTGGGTGGTGATGTTCTCCGCCTTCTGGCACAGGGAGGGTCGGCCATGGTGTCGGCCATCCGACGGAGTTCAGCGTGAATCCCCTGGGACGCCGTCACTTGCTCAGCCTGTCTGTCCTCCATCCTCCGTTGGTGTACCTGTAGACAGGCTATTAGCTCCGCATGTTGCTGGGCCTGCTGGACCTTGATCCCCTCGAGGACGGACACAACCTGGGCCATGCCCGTGGTGTCCTGCCGGTATGAGTCCAGGATGTTACGGACATGGGAAAATACCGGATCCCCAGCCAACTGGTCAGGCTCGCGCCTCCGCCGTCCTCCACTCCCACCACCCCTGCCCACTTGCGTCTGGCCTGCACTTGTGGGCACATCGGGTCTCCGGGACCCCTGAGGGGTGGCATTGGCGTTGTCGCCTGCCTCCTCCTGGGTGCCCGGGACACCGTGTCCCTCCTGGCGAGCCTGGCTGCATTGTGGTGTTGGGGCAGGGATCCTGGGTGTCTCCTGGGATGTGGCAGGAGTGGGGGTGGTGGTTGGCACGGTTGTACCTGACGCAGGTGCTGCAGGTGGTTGGACACCAGAGGGGCCAGGTCGGTCGGGGTCGTCCGCAAAGTGGTGAGAGTGGTCGCTGCCGGTGGGATCGGTCTCCTGCAGATCCGGGTCCTGTGAGTGTTCCCCCCCAGTGTTGGGGGGTGCAGCATGACGTTGACCTGTGTGTGAGAGAGAAAATGTTAATTTGGATCCATGCAACATCCATGTTTCATCCGTTACAAAGTTGGCACATTTCCTCTTGGAATTAGGATCTGTCTTGCATTCCACTCACAGTGCACTTGTGCATGTGTGTGTCCCTTGGGCACCACTTTGGCCCCTTTAACTATGTGTGGCACAGTCTTACTTGCTGCGTCAAGTGTGACTGCAGTCAGCAGTGGAGTGTGCATGTGTGCCGAGCTATGCATTTGCGCCTTCCTTGTAGCACTGTGCATGTGCACATGGAGTGGATCCACACACTTATATGATGCAGGTGGCTGTCCTTGTGCTCGTGTACAGGTTGTGACATGGCCCTGCGTTTTGCCATGATGAAGAGGGGGGGTTCTGGCACTGGCCACCCTTGTCTACATGCACGCAGTCCACCTGCTGACGAGCAGACATTCCCACACACCAAAGGACTGATTTGCTCTCCCTGTGTCTCCCTCCTTCTCTGTCCCCCTCTCCCTCCCTCTCTGTCCCCCTCTCCCTCCCTCTGTGTGTCAGCCTCCTCCCTGTGTCCATCTTCCTGTGTCTCCCTCCCTCTCTGTCCCCCTCTCCCTCCCTCTCAGTCCCCCTCTCCCTCCCTCTGTGTGTCAGCCTCCTCCCTCTGTCCATCTTCCTGTGTCTCCCTCCCTCTCTGTCCCCCTCTCCCTCCCTCTCTGTCCCCCTCTCCCTCCCTCTGTGTGTCAGCCTCCTCCCTCTGTCCATCTTCCTGTGTCTCCCTCCCTCTCTGTCCCCCTCTCCCTCCCTCTCTGTCCCCCTCTCCCTCCCTCTGTGTGTCAGCCTCCTCCCTCTGTCCGTCTCCCTCCCTCTCAGTCCCCCTCTCCCTCCCTCTGTGTCCCCCTCTCCCTCCCTCCGTGTGTCACCCTCTGTCACCTTGGCCCAGCTTCCTGGGCACACACTGTTAGCAGATCTTTGAGTGGCCCTTGGCCTGTTGATGTGAGTTTGTTTCTGATCTCCAGGCACCCATTTTGTCTGCTGTGTGTCTGTGCGCTGCTGCTGTGGTGGTGTGTGCTGCCACTCTTTCACACTGTTGGCTGTTAATTAGCTGCTGGCATGTGCAAAACAGTGCCTTCACCCCCATGTGTTGATGCAAGGCGTCCGCCATTTGCTGGCAAGTCATTCCTGTGTTGGGACACAGTGTTTGTCTGGCTGTGACCTAGGCCATATGGGCAGAGGGCATTGTTGTCTGCTTTGGAGTCGCACTATGTGATTCTTGGTGCCCAGCCTCCCGCCATCCGGGTTACCGTGTCATGTGTTGTTGTCTTCTGTGGCCTGTGACTTGACATTGTCCAGCTGGGTGCATGGGGCATGGTGGCAGCAGTGGCATGTGCCTGCTCATGGAGTGTGGTTGAGTAATGCGATGGCTTGTGGTGGTTGCGTGCCTGTTATTAATTTTGGTTGTGGTTGCAGTTCCCCCCATGTGAGGTGCGTTGTTTGTGTACTCACCCGGGTCTCGGAGTCCTTCTACTCCTTCAACTGCCTCCACCGGCAGTATGGCCATCACCCTCTCCTCCCAGGGATGGTACTGTACGGCTCTGCGGGAGGGCCCTCCTCCGGTGGCGTTGGCCTGGTCGTGTTCCTCCTGTCTCTTGGCTCTGACCCTCCTCCGCAGATCGTACCACCTGTTCTGGCAATCCTGCTTGGTCCTCCTGGTGTCCGCAACAGCATTCACAGCATCGACGATGGTCTGCCACATGGCTGTTTTGGCTGCCTGGCTGGTGCTTCTGACCAATGTTCCAAAGATCTGTGGCTCGACTCTGAGGATTTGATCAACAAGGACCTCCAACTCTCGGTGACTGAACTTTGGATTCTTGGTAGTGGGCATGGTGAGGGGTGTGGGTGGGGATGGTGTGGGTGTGGGGGGGGTGTGGATGTTGGGGGGGGTGTGGATGGTTGTGTGTGTGTGTGAATGTGATGAGAGGGTGTTTGTGAGGGTGGTCGTGTGAAGGTGTGCAAGTGTAAGATGTGGTGTCGCTTGTAGTCTGGTTCTGTGGTGTCTGGCAGCAGTGGGTCTGTTGCAAAGGCTCATGGTTTGTGTGTGTGGGCCCTTTTCATTGGTCCATGGGTGGGTGTGGCAGTGTTTGAATTTTGGGTGGGTGTGTTATAAGGAGTGGTGGTGTATTGGGCCTCTGTTTGTTTTTGACAGTTGCAGGTCAGTGATTGTGTTATTTTAGTGGTTGTTGGCCATGTTTAGTGGCTGTGTGCCTTTCGAATGGTGTATTGTTGAGTTGTTTTGTTTTGTCCTTGTTGTGTACGTGCGTTTTGAGCGTGTGTACGGTGTGTACATGGGCCATTTGGTTGTACGATTATGTCCTTGTGTGTGGCTTTGTACGACTTGTACATGCGGTTGTGATGTTGGGGCATGGGTTGCGCTCCGTACTTAGGAGGTTGTGTTGGGGGTGCGCCAGGAACGTACTGGGGTGGGGGTACGACTGGAACGTACTGGGGTGTGGGTACGACTGGAACGTACTGGGGTGTGGGTAGACGGGGCTATGACACGTCCTGGGGTGGGGGTGTGGCTCGCACGTACTGGGGTGTAGGTACACGGGGGGTACGACACGTACTGGGGTGGGGGGGTGTACATTGACGGTGGTAGGACACGTACTGGGGTGGGGGTACGACTGGAACGTACTGGGGTGTGGGTAGACGGGGCTATGACACGTCCTGGGGTGGGGGTGTGGCTCGCACGTACTGGGGTGTAGGTACACGGGGGGTACGACACGTACTGGGGTGTAGGTACACGGGGGGTACGACACGTACAAGGGTGGGGGGGTGTCCATGGACGATGGTACGACACGTACTGGGGTGGGGGGGTGTACATTGACGGTGGTACGACACGTACTGGGGTGGGGGTACGACTGGAACGTACTGGGGTGTGGGTAGACGGGGCTATGACACGTCCTGGGGTGGGGGTGTGGCTCGCACGTACTGGGGTGTAGGTACACGGGGGGTACGACACGTACTGGGGTGGGGGTACGACTGGAACGTACTGGGGTGTGGGTAGACGGGGCTATGACACGTCCTGGGGTGGGGGTGTGGCTCGCACGTACTGGGGTGTAGGTACATGGGGGTACGACACGTACTGGGGTGGGGGTACGACTGGAACGTACTGGGGTGTGGGTAGACGGGGCTATGACACGTCCTGGGGTGGGGGTGTGGCTCGCACGTACTGGGGTGTAGGTACACGGGGGGTACGACACGTACTGGGGTGGGGGTACGACTGGAACGTACTGGGGTGTGGGTAGACGGGGCTATGACACGTCCTGGGGTGGGGGTGTGGCTCGCACGTACTGGGGTGTAGGTACACGGGGGGTACGACACGTACTGGGGTGTGGGTACGACTGGAACGTACTGGGGTGTGGGTAGACGGGGCTATGACACGTCCTGGGGTGGGGGTGTGGCTCGCACGTACTGGGGTGTAGGTACACGGGGGGTACGACACGTACAGGGGTGGGGGGGTGTCCATGGACGATGGTACGACACGTACTGGGGTGGGGGGGTGTACATTGACGGTGGTACGACACGTACTGGGGTGGGGGTACGACTGGAACGTACTGGGGTGTGGGTGGACGGGGCTATGACACGCCCTGGGGTGGGGGTGTGGCTCGCACGTACTGGGGTGTAGGTACACGGGGGTACGACACGTACTGGGGTGTAGGTTCACGGGGGTACGACACGTACAGGGGTGGGGGGGTGTCCATGGACGATGGTACGACACGTACTGGGGTAGGGGGGTGTACATTGACGGTGGTACGACACGTACTGGGGTGGGGGTACGACTGGAACATACTGGGGTGTGGGTAGACGGGGCTATGACACGTCCTGGGGTGGGGGTGTGGCTCGCACGTACTGGGGTGTAGGTACACGGGGGGTATGACACGTACAGGGGTGGGGGGGTGTACATGGACGGTGGTACGACACGTACTGGGGTGGGGGGGTGTACATTGACGGTGGTACGACACGTACTGGGGTGGGGGTACGACTGGAACGTACTGGGGTGTACCTAGACGGGTGGGGGTATACATATACGGGGGGTACGTGTCGGACGTACGGGGGCTGGGGGGAGTGTTGGGCGCGTATGCGGGCACATGTCTCCATGGTTGCTGTAGGAGTTCGGTGCGGACGGTGTTTTTTCCATACGGTTGTAACCTCGGACGCACGGGATGGATCGTGATTCCTAGGTCGGACTTGGTTTTTCACGTTTGTAAGGTAAATCGTCCGAGGACGTGTCGGACACATTTTCCGACCCGGGGACGTGTGGGGAATGATTCCCAGTGCGGTTCGTATGGACTTTTTACCATGCGAATCGTGATTGCCAGTTCGTACGGCACTTGTACGATTCGTACGGTAAAAAGACCCGATACGAGTCGCACGGGGGAATTTTTTACCGGATCGTGATCGGCACCATAATGTTATGTCACAGAGCCCTGGATGTCATCTAAAGGGGAGGCTGATTTCTCTTCTTGCCACCCCCAAATAATGACTCTCTAAGCAAGAAAAGGCATTTAGATCACCCAAACTATTGTACAACATTTCACCATTGAACAATGTTTACTTAGCAACCTCTTCATGAAAGTGGAGCAAAATCTTAGTGTTCGATTTGCCCACAAAGATCATAGTTAGTAGAGCAGTAGAAAGACAATCTATGTGATTAACCACCATCTATTGTTTGATTAACAGTATGTTCATGAAAGCTAAGCATTTAATTGCAATCAGGACCTATTGTTAACCCACTTCTCAGACAGCAGTTTAAAAAATCTCTGACTTTTACAGGCCATCACCAAGTGAGGCATTTCCTTCAAAGATATCTGCATACAAGTGAGTCAGTTTATGAACAGGATGGCATGCATATCTATGTACCTAGCATGGTGTAGATCACAGCAGTGCTGTCCTCGCTGCATTTGTTTTTATCAGTTGCCAGGTCCTACTCAGAGGCCTTCTCTCTAGCTTGCTAACGCCTCACTCGGGGTCTGCTGGTCTGGCTCCTAGTTAAGGCATGCCAGAGAGCTAGCACTTGAGTCTGAGGAACACAAAGAGTTTGACCAGGGAGCAGGCAGGTTTAAAGCTCTGTGATTGGGAAGCCAGCCTGAAGTGCTGACTTGGCCCACTCTGAGCCCAACACCCCTCTGAACTTTACAAGCTACTTTCACGTTAGGGAGGCAGGTATCTCTTTAAGGATGGAAAGAATTAAGGAAAGAGAAGACCATGGGACCTGTTTAAACAAACTAGCTTACTGTTTTGAGTGCCCTCATGGCGCGAGGGGGGGGGGGGTTAACACCACCCTGTGGATTAGTAATTTTTTAGCCCAATGCCCTGCAAGTGCAGGTCAGTGTGTGTGGACTAAAACCTGTTTTTGCTGTTGTAAACATGTATGATCTGAAGTGAGGAAGATGTGCTCAAACTGTGGATGACTTGAAAGGTCTGTAGTTCTCTTTCAAGATTTCGAATGTTTCAATAGTCCTACAAGTATTCTGATTTTGTCTTCCAAGTTTTAACTTATGATTTTTAAATTAATTCCTTAATAAACAGGTTTTTTTTTTAAGCCAACAATTGAAACAGTTGAGACACTGAAGGTCTCTAAATTACTATAGTATGTCATACAATGTGATAATCAATTAATAAAAACCACAGGATTCACAAGTACATAAAAATGTCTTAGGACCCTAAATGTCCTGTATATTTGTCAAAAAAGCATAATACCATCATACCATATCATACCTCTCCCTCGGCCAAACTCCCCATATACACCAAAGTAGGAGCAGCGGCTGCTCCTTCTTCTACCTGGCCGCCAAGACTTGGAACGACCTCGCCCTTCACCTCCGAACCTTCAACTCCATGCAGGAATTCTGAAAGGATCTAAAAACCTGGCTGTTCAACTGACTACACCAAGCATCAGAAACCTCAGAGCCTGGATACCCTCAGGGGTGACAAGCAGCCCTGTACAAACTCCTTTGATTGATTGGATCGGACCATTTCTTTTGATTTTGCTTAATCTTTCAGTTGTTATTTAAACCTTTCTATTTTCGCCTTTAATTTGATAATTTACTTCTAATTGATGTGTTCTTTGTATTGTGCTCCACCGTTTTGATTTAACTTGGCACCTTTTTTTTTAAATAGCCATATTTAAGATATTTCGAGTTTATTGATCTTGTCCCTTTTTGTTTTTATATTTTTAATTTTGGTTCTTCTGTTACAGCTTCTTTTTACGCTTTCTCAAAAGGTCACTTTTACTTTTCAGTCCATACTTTTCATATTGTTTATTGTTGTACTTTTGTATTTTATTTGTTTACTTTGGCTTGCCCTGCTTTTTTATAGTCTTTGTCTTTAAATTTTACTTTTATTCATTTAATTCTGTTTTGAATTTGCTGTTTTTTTTACTCAAGTCTTACATTTTTTCCTATCAATTTAAAGACTGTATTTTCACAGGTAATTTTTTGTAATTTTTGCCTGTGCAGTTAAATCCAGTGTTGCTTTTAATTCTTTTTTTAACCACTCTGACTTTCACTTCAATCATTTATTTATGCTATGTTATTTTGTACTTTTTAATTTAATGTGAGTTTTATCACGGCGTATTCTTTATATGGACCTCTTCTCTCAACACATAAACACTTTCCTGTACACTTTTGTCTATTCTCTACTGTGGGTGCATTTGATAAAACAGAATTCATAAAGAGTGGCAAATCACTCGTGAGGGTTTCAAGGCACTGGAGTTGCTAGCATCCTTGCGGTGTCCTGTTCATTTGAACAACAATGTTTTGAGTTCTTTTCTGAATTCCCAGAGTGATACAGCATTTCTGAGGTGCAGGGGAAGGTCGCTCCAGGCTTTGGCTGCTAGGTGAGAGAAAGACCATCATCCACAGTTGGATCGACGGATCCGGGGGGTGTCTGCTAGGAAAAGGGAGGCGGATCACAGATATCTGATTGTTTGGTGGAAGGTCATTCGCTTGTTGAGTTATGCTGGTCCTTCGTCATGCAGGACTTTGAATGTGTCGGTCAGCCTCTTGAACTGGCGTCTCTTCTGGATTGGGAGCCAGTGTAGCTTTGTGAGTTGCGGGTAGATCCATCTCAGTCCATCTCAGAAGCTCAAAGATGAGTCTTGCGGTTGTGTTTTGCAAGTCTGTATTCTCTTCACGAAGCATGCATGGATTCCTACATAAAGAGTGTTCAAATCAAACCAAATCAATATCTTTATTCAGTTGTATTAGAAAAAACCATGAAAGACATCAGCAATATATAAAAACAATACATAAAACAGAATCCATAAAAGCCAATACATAAAACATCAATACGCCCAAGGAAGTGAATATTCAGGTTCTAAGATATACAATTGCTCATTCTGTATGCTCCGTGAAAAATCTGCAGCTTTTAAAAAGTATATGAAATTTGGTATAACAAATACATTAGGTAACATCTGTACATATGAAAAAGCAGGGCACACTTGTAAAACGCCTCTTCCTTTTACAATAGTTACAATAACAGTTCTTCTGAGTTCCAATTAAAAACTACAAAACATCATAAGATGTTTTATCACAAGGGCTCAAACATTTCCAATAAAAACATCCTTTTGGGGTAGCAAGACTCAGGTACAATAAGTTAAATCTTGGTCTCACAAGCAAAAATATTATTTCCAAAAAATAGGTATGGCTCCATGTCCAACGTAGCAGTTGCCAAGAAATACTTCCACACTGAGGGTTTCAACAGTTCAACCTCTACCCTATAAAGTTTTGCCCTTTCCTTAAAGTGGTCCCTCACCCATTTATAATCCCCTCTACTAATCTCCTCGTGGTTAAGAAACATCTCCCTCCCTCCGAGGTTGAAGAGAGAGTCCCTTACATACCTGAGCCATGTTATTTTATGTGCCTGATCGAGTGCCATGCAGTCCCTCATAAATAATCAGTTCAGGTCCAGCTCCTCTTTTGACCAGATCCTAACCCAGTTCAGCAAAGGGAGTAGGGCAAACTGGTCACTTAGGTACCTAACCCCAAATTCGTCATGAACATAGAAAGTGGACATGCTCTGGGGCAAACATAGTAAGCGCTTGAGTAATTTATTTTCCTCTATCTGGAGCTCTATAGGCATTGAAAAGCCCCAGATGTTACTCCCATATGAGGTCTTCTACACACAATTGGCTTGATAAATCTTAGTCTGCTGCCCAGCCTAGCAGAAAAAATAAAAACTTCCCCTAAGGTCTTCCCAAGCTCCTGAAATGTTGTTGTGACCAAGGGTTTCCAACACAATGCAAAGAGTGTTACTGTAGTCCAGCCTGCTGGTGATGAGGACTTGAGTGGCTGGCCTTCTGATGTCAATTTGGAGTCACCTGAAGATCTTACAGAATATGCATAGGGTATGGAAGCAGGCGGACAAGGCTATGTTTACCTCTTTCTGAATGGATAACGTACAGTCCAAGATGATGCCGAGGTTGTGGGCATGGTCTGCCAGGCTGGGGGAAGGGCTGAGTTCAACAGGCCCCCAAGTGTTGTTCCATGGCATGGTGGTGTTCCCAAAGATGAGGACCTCTGTCTTGTCTGAGTTGAACTTGACAGTTGTCCATTATCTAGTCAGCGATTCTCATCATACATCTGTAGAAGTTGGTTCTGGTGGCGGAGGGATCTTGTGACAGTGAGAAGATGAGCTGGGTGTCGTCGGCAAAAGGAGATGATGTTGAGTCTGTGCAATCTGACGATGTTGGCCATGGGGGGTCATGTATTTCTTGAAAAGGGTAGGGCTGAGGGGCAATCCTTGTAGGACATAGCAGATGGGATCCTTGGGTTCTGAGGTGAATGGTGGGAGATGGATTCTCTGGGTTGTTCCTATGAGGTATGAGGCGATCCATTTGAGGGCGTCTCCCTGGATTCCAGTGTGGTGGAGTCTGCTGATCAGGATGTGGTAGGAGACAGTGTTGAGGGTGGCTAAAGGACCAGCAAGATGAGGTCCGCTGTTTCGCCCTAGTCTAGGAGGGCCCTGATGTAATTGGCGGCTGCTATTAACGCTGTCTTAGTGCTGTGATTGGCTCGGAATCCAGAATGAGAGGGGTACAGGAAGTTGTGGTGTTCCAAGTGTTTGGTGAGAACCTTCAACGGAATGGGGAGCAGGGAGATGGGCCGGTAGTTCTTCAGATCTGCTGGGTTAGAGGCATGTTTCTTCAGGAGGGGCTACACTTCAGCCTGTTTCCAGTCCTCAAGGAAGAGGGCCTTGGTGATGGAGGTTTCAAGAAATTCTTTAGCTCGTCACCAATCGTCTTGCTGACAAGGTTGAAAATGTGGTAGGGACATGGGTCCGTGGGTGCTCCTGAGTGTATGGAGTTCATGGTGGAGATTGTGGCTTAAGCGCTGAGAGGGTTTCAATGGGTGAGCAGGTGTTCATGGTTTGTTTTAGTGGGTGTGAGTAGGCTGATACTGTCAGCGGCTGGGGGTTAGTGTTTGAAGTTCTCGTAGATATCTGGGATCTTGTCATGGAAAAAGTCTGCCTGGGATTCACACAGTTCTTGGGAGGGGGTGATGTCATTCCTGGTGGCAGCTGGGTTGGAGAACTCCTTCATGATGGTGAAAAGCTCATTGTTGTGGTTTGTGCTGGCTCCTATGTGATCTGCTGGAGCGTTTTTCTTTATTTCTCTCAGGAGGCTGTGGGTCTGGTTCAGTGTCTTTTTTGAAGGTGGTATGGTCTTCTGTCTTTTCACTATTGCACCACTTGTTTTCTTGTTGCCAGCAGTTGTGTTTGGAGGTTTTTAGCTCAGTGGAGAACCAGTTGGCTCTTCTGGCTGGTACTTTGGGTTTGGCTGGCTTGGCAGGGTTGATTCTGTTGTCCCATTCCATGATCCAGTGGCAGAGGTTCTTAGCAGCCTGTTCTGGGTTAGGTGATGTTCTGGGACACCCCCGCGCCGCACGGCCACCAGCTGCTGCGTGTGCCTCCCCGCCTTCTGCCTCGCTGCCCCGGCTCCGCCGCGTGACCACGCCCCCTGACATCGAGCGGCGTGGTCTGTGCCAGCTTCCTGTCTGTTGTTGCCATAGTGATCTGCTAATTTGTATTGTATTGCATTGTGCTGTTTGCTGTTGTTTTTCTTTCCCCACTTGTGCCTGATATCGCCTTCGTTTTTTCTTCACGCACCCGTCTCCCCGTTGTTGCCATAGTGATCTGCTAATTTGTATTGTGCTGTTTGCTGTTGATTTGTTTTCTTTCCCCACTTGTGCCTGACTTCACCTTCGTTTTTTTTCACGTCCCCGTCTCATCCCTCCCCGCTCCCCGCTTCCCGCCATCACCGCTAGCCCCGCCCCTTTTCTTTGTGTACCCTCCCCGCTCCCGCCTCCCAGCTGCTCCGCCCCCCCCGCGCACTTCGCCATATATGGCGACCGTGCGAACGCGCAGCGGTCACGCGCAGCGGGCGCGCCAATTGTGCGCCGAAGGCGCACCAAAGGTAAGCCCGTCTACGCCCGTCCGCGCCTGGACCGCGCCCAGTACCAGGACCCCTGGCCCTCGAAGACCCCGACCGACCCGCCTGACGTACACCGCCGCCAACCTCAGCGCACTCAACGCCGGTCGACTCCCAGGATGCCACCAAGCCACACCACAACGCACCCACGGACCCTTCAGCTGCCACACCTGCAAGTTCACCTGCATCCGGACCTGCCCCGCACCAGCACCCGCCAAGTCGAACACCAGCAGCACCCACCTCAAGTGCATCCTGCTCAACACCCGCTCCGTCCACAGACACGCCATCGAACTCTGGAACCTCCTCGACACCACAGCCCCTGACGTTGCCTTCCTCACGGAGACCTGGATGAACGCCTCTTCAGCACCCGACATCGCCATCGCCATCCCAGAGGGCTACAAGATCACCCGGAGGGACCGCACCGCCAACCAGATGGGAGGAGGCATCGCCATCATCCACAGAAACACCATCCGTATCACGACCAGCACCGACAACACCCTTACCACCGCCGAACACCTGCATTTCCAGATCCACACCGACCCGAAGACCACCCTCAGAGGCACCCTGATCTACCGACCTCCGGGACCACGCACCCAATTCAGCGAGGACATCGCCGACTTCGTCAGCCCGCATGCCCTCCCCTCCGCTGACTACATCCTCCTGGGGGACCTCAACTTCCACCTGGAGAACAACAACGACCGCAACACCAGCACCCTGCTCGACAACCTCGCCAATCTTGGACTCAAGCAGCTGGTGTCCACCCCCACCCACCTCGCCGGACACACACTCGACGCACTCTTCTCATCCAGCACAGACATCGCCTTCAGCCACGCCACAGAGCTTCAATGGACGGACCACAGCTGTGTCCACTTCACCTTCAAAAGAACGATGACCCACCACCACCAGCAACAGGTTGCCCGCAGAAGCTGGAACAAGATCACAGCCGCCCAGCTCACCACCTCCTTGAGCCAGCACCCTCCTGCCAGCTCAGCGAACCCCAGCCAGGCCGCAGACAACCTCACGAAGTGGATCAGCAACTGCGCGGACGAGCTCGCCCCACTGAGGACCCCGCCCAGCAGACCCGGCAGCAAGAAAGCCCCATGGTTCACCGACGAACTCAAGAGCTCCAAGAAGAACTGCCGAGCCCTCGAGAAAGTCTGGAGAAGGGAACCAACACCGGACAACAGGACCACCTTCAAGCTTGCCACCCGGAAGCACCACCAGCTGATCCGCGCCGCCAAGAAAACTGCATTCAAGGACCGGCTGGACAACAACGCACACAACTGCAAGGAACTCTTCAACATCGTGAAAGAGCTCTCCAACCCCAGCGCAGGAAACAACGACATCACCCCATCGCAAGACCTCTGCAACTCCCTCGCCTCATACTTCCACAACAAGATCGCGGACATACACAACAGCTTTAACAACCAACCAACGCACACCACGACCGAACCACCACCCCCCACCACCACCCTCCGTGCCTGGACTCCGATCAGCACCGAAGACACCGTCCGCACGATGAACTCCATCCACTCAGGATCTCCGACCGACCCCTGCCCCCACCACGTCTTCAACAAAGCCGACGCTGTCATCGCACCCCACCTGCGAGACATCATCAACACATCCTTTGACACCGCCACCTTCCCTGAGAGCTGGAAGCATGCCGAACTCAGCGCTCTACTCAAGAAACCCACAGCGGACCCCACCGAACTCAAGAATTACCGCCCCATTTCGCTCCTCCCGTTTCCAGCCAAAGTCATCGAGAAGACCGTCAACAAGCAGCTGGCCGCCTTCCTCGAGATGAATGGATCCCTCGACCCCTCACAGTCTGGCTTCCGAGCCAACCACAGCACCGAGACCGCCCTCATCGCCGCCACCGATGACATCCGAGCCCTGATGGACAACGGAGAAACAGCGGCCCTCATCCTCCTAGACCTCTCCGCGGCATTCGACACTGTCTGCCACCGCACCCTAGTACAGCGCCTCAGCAACTTCGGAATCCAGGAGAAGGCTCTGGAATGGATCATCTCCTTCCTCGACGGAAGAACACAGAGAGTCCGCCTACCACCGTACAAGTCAGAGGCCACCGAAGTCATCTGCGGCGTCCCTCAAGGATCCTCGCTGAGCCCCACCCTCTTCAACGTCTACATGAGCCCCCTCGCGGCCATCGCTCGCCAACACAACCTCAACATAATCTCCTACGCCGACGACACCCAGCTGATCCTCTCCCTGACCAACGACCTCGCCGCCGCCAGAGCCAATCTGCACGAAGGGATGAAAGAGGTAGCCGAGTGGATGACGACCAGCCGCCTGAAACTGAACTCAGACAAGACGGAGGTCCTCATCCTAGGCTCTTCACCCTCCGCCTGGGATGACTCCTGGTGGCCCCCCGCCCTGGGCACCGCACCCAAACCGACAGACCACGCACGCAACCTGGGCTTCATCCTGGACTCCTCTCTCTCCATGACCAGGCAAGTCAACACCGTCTCCTCGGCGTGCTTCAACATCCTACGCATGCTACGGAAGATCTTCTGGTGGATCCCCACCGAGACCAGGAAGACCGTCACCCAGGCCCTCGTCACCAGTCGACTGGACTACGGCAACGCCCTCTACGCCAGCACCACCGCCAAGCTCCAGAAGAGACTCCAGCGGATCCAGAACGCCTCAGCCAGACTCATCCTCGACATCCCGCGAACCAGCCACATCTCCGGACATCTCAGAGACCTGCATTGGCTCCCCGTCAACAAAAGAATCACCTTCCGCCTCCTCACCCACGCACACAAAGCCCTACACGACCAAGGCCCGAGCTACCTCAACAACCGAATCAACTTCTACGCTCCCAAACGCCACCTCCGCTCAGCCAACCACGCCCTCGCCGCCGTCCCCCGCATCCGAAGAGCGACAACAGGAGGAAGGTCCTTCTCCTACCTGGCCGCCAAGACCTGGAACTCCCTCCCGACCGACCTGCGCCTGACCCAAGACCACCTCTCCTTCAGGAAGAAGCTGAAGACCTGGCTGTTCGAGCAGTAACGGCACCCCCCTCCCCCCAGCGCCTTAAGACCCTATGGGTAGGTAGTGCGCTCTATAAATGTCCTGATTGATTGATTGATTGATGTGTCCGGGAGGTAGGAGTTGAGAGCGTTGTTCCACTGGTCTTCTGATACATTTTTCCAGTATGTACGTGTGGTTCTGGGGGCATGGTGCCAGTGCTGACAGATCCTGAGATGGTGAAAAGAACGCTCTAGTGGTCGGTCCAGTCAATGTGGGTGGGGTCAGTAATTTGATTTATGTATTTGTAAAGCGCAGCTATCACTCCAAAAAGAGCACATCTCGCTGTGCGGAAATAAGCAACGAGATTCTGACAGGCATGTGATGTATCGCAATTTATACGAGTAAGGACCAGAATGCATCAGTGGACCCAAAGATCCAGGTCTTCAAAGCTTTCCTGAATTGGGTTTCTCTTTATATCAGCCTCAACTGTATGGGCATGAGGTTCCATGCTTTGGTTCCCAGGGCTGCCAAGGATTTTCCTCCTTTGGTTTGTACCTTAAGGTAGGGGATTTTAGCAAGTTTGCCCAGGAGGATCTAAATGTCCTAGCAGTGATTCACAGACTGAACCTGGCTGTTAAGTATTTGGGTCTTGATTCCCTAAAGGCTCTAAAAGGGATTAGCAGAAGCTTAAATAAAAATATTTTTTAAATAGGCAGCCAATGACGGGTTATAAAGGCTTCCGAGGCCGAAGAGGGATGGGGCAGTTTCAACACCAGGAGGGCCGCTGCATGTTGTGCCGTCTGTAGCTTTTTTAGTACTTGTTTTTTTACCTCTGCAAACAGGCTATTACAGTAGTCTAATTTGGACAGGATAAGTGCTACTGTCACTGTCTTCCTTGCAGTGTAGGGAATGAGATCAAAAAACGTTTAAAGAGTTTTGATAAGGTTGGAGGACATCCTAGCCACTGTAAGGGCTTCAGGCCGAAACAAGAGAGAGGCATAACATTTTACCTCAAGATTCTCAACTGCTTCTACTGTATGAGGAGGAGCAGGCACATCTTCTGACCACCATTGAAGGGCCTATCCTTGCCTATTAAGATTATCTTGGTGAAATCCATATTGCATTTGAGATGGTTGGTGAAAAGTTGGTGGAGGCCAACGTCGCCCATGGTTTCCAGGCGGTCAGTTGTGTTGGTGTCGTAGAGGTCATCAATGTGGAAGTTAAGGTCTCCTAGGAAGATATAGTGCTCAGTCGATGGCAATAGGGGCAATGAGGTGATGGATTATGTTGTAGAAGCTGGTTCCTGGTCCTGGAGGTCTGTGTACGAGGGTACCTCTGATGCTGCTTTCTGTGCCTGTGTGAAATTGGGAATTAAGATGCTCCATTATCAGGGTTGCGTTGTCTAGGGAAGTTGTGTAGAGGATGAATTCCTTGTAGATGATGGCAATTCCACCTCTGTGTTTGCTGATTCCGTCCTGTTGTGTTATCTTGTAGCCGTTGGGTGTGCAAATGGCAATGTCTGGCGGGGTTCAGTCAGGTCTCTGTGAGGAAGATGATATCCACGGTGAGGGATGAGATCATGTCCCAGATCTCCATTGCATGTTTGCTAAGCAATTGTGTGCTGAGAAGAATGTACTGAATTGTGCCATGGTGGTCTCGGTTGGGGTGGTAGGTGCAGTCATGATTTCAATGTCTTCGGCATTGCTGGCTGCTGTTACAGGGATTCTGCTCAGGACCTCAGTGAATTGCGGTGTATCAAAAACTCACCTCAGTACCCAGAACCCCTATCCGACTAGCATCAGTGTCTCATTCGTTCTCCGTATCATCTCGAAGCTACCAATGATTAGACAATCCAGAACAAGCGACTTAGAGTACTCTCAGGAATGATGGGAACCAGAAACACCTTTTCGTTATTATTCTCATATCAGTCCACAACAAGAGTAATCAGAGACACGGTGAAGTTTAAAATGTTTATTTTTAACTACGTGCCCTAAGGAGCAGTACTTTGGCTAGCATAAGCAGGCAAATGATTAAAAACAGAACCATCAGCATTGTTACAATACCATAGACAATGAAGGGAGAAATCATATTACAAATGATAGTGAAAAACAACCACCCTCCCTTCACAAGTAAGCTAGTATTATAAAACTAATAGAAGGTCTCTAGGTTTGAATGGGGAACCCCATACCGTAAATAGCAGCTTAGGTGAATCACATCACAGGATCAGCTCTGCTCTGTGTCTGGAAAAGGTTGTCTCCAAAGTGTCTGAATCATGCATGTAAATGCAATATTAAAGGCACCTGAGTTTCAGATCTTTGCAGCTGTGTGTGTGTTATGGCTAGAGCGTGGGCCGATCAACATGAATTCAAAAGCATACATTGTTATTTGACCTTGACGGGTTCTGCACACATTGTTCAGACCAAGGTCACGATGCACGTCTAGGGATGTGAACAACAGACCATTCTCATGTGAAGAAAGAGCAAGCGAGCAGTTTTTCTTGTAATAACAGCTACCTGCAGTGTCGTGTGCAAAAGTGGCAAAGTGACAAAATGGCGTTTTACATCTAAAGCGCTTATGCTAACATAGCAATGTGTGTAAATGGAACTCCGTCTCCACTACACTGCTTCTGTATGCAGGTTTCCTCACTCACGACGCTTTGAATCAAGCTATGATCTCTACGGTCTTATCTCACTTAGATTATTCCAACTCTGTGTACCTGGGTATGCCCCACTACCTGTTCAAGCGCCTACAAATGGTTCAGAACCAGGCAGTGCGACTGATCTATCACCAACCTAAATGGCGCACTGCCTCCCCACTGTTGAGGAAACTACATTGGCTTCCAATATCACAGCGCTGCGTTTTTAAGACTGGTTGCCTTATCTTTAAATCTTTGCATGGCACCAGCCCTGAGTTCATTAATAACTTGATACTCAGGTATTCTCCTACATGCAATCTAAGGTCCGCTCATCTATCACTTCTCATTATCCCGGACTTTAAACGGGTACGTCAAGGAGGCCGCAGATTCGCTACTCTTGCCCCCAAACTGTGGACTTCCTTTCCACTTGAAATTCGATCTTGTATTGACCTTTTCCAATTTAGGAAATCCCTGAAAACCTGGCTGTTTACACAGGGTTAGCTTCTGCCTTTTCTGTCTTCCTTGAGCCCTAGCGCCATGAAGCCAATCGGCATAGGTGCGCTCTACAAATTCCCAATAACATTAACATAACAAGGTGAAGTGGCAGTGCTGGCAGGAGAACGGTCCTCTGGTAGTGCTTGAAGATGTGGAGCAGCAGTTGTTGTTGATGCACCCAGGGTCCAGAGATCAGAGGTCTGTGGTGGTGTAGCTGAACAGGTGGAGAAACACCAGTTCCCGGCACTGGGTGCGGTCCATGCACGGGCGGGTGCAAACGGACTTTCCTTTGGCACGCCGGCAGTATGCCTGCTGCACTTGTCCACTGTGTGGCTGTGCTGCAGCCTCCATTATGTAGGTCCTGGTAGGAGGGTGGGTGCTGGGAGGTGGTGGTCGGGCTATGCACGTGGCAGGAAATCGGGCAGCAGGCTGGAGCGGCAAATGAGGAAAAATGGAGAAGCAGTGAAAAAGAGGGAAAGGAAGGAGAAAGCAGTAAAAAATTAGGGAAAAGCAGGTGAAAACACTCAGAAAAAAAGAGGAAAGGAAGGAGAAAGAAATTAAAATGAGGCAGAAGCAGGAAAGGCACTCAGAAAAATGAGTAAAAAGGAAGGAGAAAGCAGTAAAACAAGTAAGCAAAAGCAGGAGAAAGCACTCCGAAAAATGGGGAGGAACCAGAGCGGTGCAGCAGCACGGGAGATCTGGGCCTGGGATGACTATGATGATCATATTAGTGGCTACTCTTTCAATGTTTCCTATGAAACCTACTAATTCTCCTAATGCCAGACACAAAAGCATCAGAACGGCCCTGCTCTATAAGTGACAGACAAAATTTCCAGGCAGCAATAACTATATTAAATAATAATAATACAGGTAAGGATAATAATTATGATAATAAGATAAAGAATCTAAATAGTAATGTTTAAGCCTTATTGCCTATTGCTCATGGTTTCAACAGTGGGTACCATTTTCTGTAGTGGGCTACCACTATTTGTCTAGCGAACAATTATGGGTGACGGCTCCTCAAAAGCTGCAGTGGGACCAGTGGTACACTGCATGATAACACTCTCACTGTTTAGGGGTGGGAAAGGAAAAGAGCCATGTTATTCAAATAACCCTCACCCCCTCTAGTAGTGGCATTCTACATCATTGGGTTCACCCTAACTCCTAAAGGTCAGGGTGGGCTCAACCATATTCCGGGAGAACTTAGGAAGGTAGGGTGTAAGGGGTCATAACTTTAAATATAACATTCCTCACCCACTTCTAGAGTGTCAGGGAAGAATAAAATATGCCCTTTGACCCTAATTCACCAACATGTTCCAGCCCTGTTCTACCAGCCTGTATGAGTTCCTATGCTTTCATCAGGGTAGGTAGTGAAGAGGTCACTCCCCCAATGACATGACTAACAAGTGGTTATAACTAGTAGCATGCAATCAGCAGACATAAGTAGAGTAATCTGTGTACTTGCCACCGTTGGGAATTACCAGTAATGAGAACAAATGATGCAACCGTGGTTACTGCATTATCAGGGACATACAGTCTGAATCCAAAATAGTGACATTGGTTGTACCTGCATCTGAAAAAGAGAAATACAAGGAAAAGTACTATTGCTAATAATTGCAGTGAAGTTTTAATACAACATTAATTATAGATATAACATTAGTTTTTAAAATCAATATAATATACCCTTAATTGTTATTTCAGTATGGTGCACTGCTATTCTTTTCCTAACAATGTAACAGTTTGAAACAAATAAGTGTATCTCCAAGCTTCACTCGCACCACAGTTGTAGTATATCAAAACAACTATTGTTAATGCTGTTTGCAGCATGCTAGCAGCATTGAGCTATGTTTGCATCCTACTGGTAAATGTAATGCAATAGCTATTTATGTAACACCCAAACATTATTATAACAAACCATATTATTGGGTATGTTTGTTATGTGACCAACGTAGTTTTTATTTAGACTTAATTTTTCCACAAACCACTAAATACATTCCAATATTGTTTGTGTGTTACGTTTGTATTAGTATAGTCTATTACTTTACATGGTCATATGACCTCCAGTTGTAGTGAAGTAACTGTATGTACTGCAATTTTCAGTCTAGTCTTCTTATGAACGCATGGGCTTCTCTAGTACTTTTTGGACTATATTACCAGCCCATTATCATGGTGAACCAATCAGGCTGCTTCTTTTTTATTGATATTAGGTCATATAGAACGTCACTGGCCACTGTTGTAGACTAGTACATACAACTTTCACTTTACTGCATTCACTGACTGCTTTTTGAAGGTATTTGGTTGTACCAAAGAAGATGCTTCGTGTGTGGATAATTGGACATAGTTATATATTTTTAGCTAGAAAGTATATCAAGAAAAGAGGAATTGAGCATAATTATGTGTGGAAAATCAAAAAAACCCATGGGTGGCTAAAAGACTCTACCTGTCATTTCATCACTTACAAATTGTGAGCATGCCCATTTTATAACTATTCATTGTAGAGGCAATGATATTGGTCACATCCGTTGTTTAAAAACTGAAATTGAGATGAGAGCAACTTGCACATCATTCATGAGTTTATTTTCTCACACCCATTTAGTATATTCTAATATTTGTCATAGGATGAAATGGAAGTACTCAGTTGAAAATGCAGCAAAGTATCTGCCTGTAAAACTGACCTATGTCCGTGAACCTGAGGACCAAAGCTGTGCTGGGGAGTCTGCTGCACCGCTGGGGAACCACAACTCCCGCTACCCACTGCTCTTTACTTTGTGCATTTAGGAGCGTGACCACCACGTGGTGGGGGATACCCCCAGCTTGTGCCAGGGCAAAGCCCGTGCCAAGGGTGGGCCCGTCATCGCCCGAAGCGGCTGGGCTGGGCCACCCCCCTAACGCCTGACATTTGGCCACCCTGTATTACCTTACTTCTGGGATGGTGAAACGGAAAGCAAAATCTACTGAAGCAGGAGTTGAAATCATTAACACACTAGACTCTTTTCTATTAAGAGTGGTGGATGTACTTTCTAAAGAGATCGAGATTACGGAGCGCTGTCTTTCACTTGAGGAGGTAAGATCTGGCCCGGACTAAATTGAACCAAGCTCCCCGCTAGTTACGTCAATCCCTATAGTAATCACTGACACAACATCATCACCTCATATTTCTCCAGACATCCAACTTGAGGATAGCCCAGCAATAGAACCCTCAGGCAAAAAGAGAAGGGGAAGGCGCCGAAGATCACTGCTCCAAAAACTGCTAAACCTCAGAAATCTATTGATCTAGTCACAGAATCCCTCTCTTCATCTGGTCTGAGGGTTGGTCTGCAGTTGTCTGATGACTTATGCCAGAACTGGAACGATCTTTTACCCTTCTCCTGCAACTACTTCTAACAAGACTGTCTAAAATAGAGGAATCTGTCTATGTTATGTAACAGTCTTTCCATTATTGCCATGGGATGGGGGAAGGTGGGTCAGGCACAAGTCTTTAGCTCTGATCCTTTTAATCCATTGTTGCCTAGTATGACCCATTCTGTCGCCCCAACTGATTTAACCCTGGTGCCTGTACCAACATTAAGCTTACCATATCTATCCCTTGCTAGTGTTTCGAATCATCCTACTAAGAATACCTATGTTTCTCCAACTGGGCTAGGACAGAGGTGTCCAAAAAGATAAATTGTCCCCCTTATCCAGGAAATGAAATTTAGACATTGTCATGCAGCCCTATATTATCTTCAGTCATTGTCTGATACCCTTACATGATTTTGCATGGCCTCGTTTTTCCTATCTTCTTTAAGCAGGAGGAGATGAAATCTTGAACCTGATATCTAAAATGTACCTCAAGACTTTGGCTTGTATAATATTTTGCATATATATGTATGAAATGAATTACAGTTTTTTTAGCTTATGACTGTTTTTAAATCATGTTTTATCACACGTTAGCCTAAATTTTTAACGGTCGTTTTTAATTATTGAAGATTGTGTGTTTGTAGAATACTTTTTATACCGATACTGTATCTGCGAAATAAAGTTATCTTGACTGACTGACGGGCAGCAAAGTATTAAAAAACATGCAGAAATATCAAAAAAATGGTGTTTGCATTCTTAAGAGATCACTAATTGCCCTTCATATATCATCTAAACATAATGGGGCAGATTTATAAGATGCTTGCTTCACGTTTGCACCATGCATAGTAGTGCGTGCATGATGCAAGCCTCTTAGTCAGATTCAGAAAGCCCTGCATATCTAGAGTAAGGCAATGCAGCACAAATCGCTGCGTTGCCTTACTCTGCACAAGGGAAGCCTTCCATGGGGGTTGTAGTGGGTGTTCCCATGCAACTACCATGGTTTTTTACGCATTCCCTGATTTCCATGGACTTGTACACCTGGAAATGTGCCAAAATCTTAAGCCTCCCCAGGTGAGGTGTAACAAGGAGAAGCACTTTTATTTCCCTTCCTTCACAAAAACAATCCTGCATGCAAAGCATGAATCCTTACACCATGGTGCAAGGGTGCCAGCATTGGCGCTAGGCTGCCAAAATGGCACCAGCATAAGAGGAAAGGACAGGAATTAATCATATTGGATATATATGGCGTATTTCTGCCCTTTCTCAGTGATGCAGGGCAGAGCATCGAGGTGACTTGCAGTGCTGGCTGCACCACTATTTTCATAAATATGCCCCTATGTTTTCAAATACTTCCCTTTGTTGTGCAGATAGTGTCCATTTCACAGCAACTGGAAATAACATATTCATTTGTAACTTCTGTCAACTCTCACTAAAGCATATCTAAATCCAAAATACACAGTTATAATGAAAGGCTCTTTATTATTAGAGTACTAGAGTACTAGATTCCCACGTGGCCATACCGTTGTACTCTGTAATTTTTTGAAAACACATGAATACATTTTCAAACTTTATTGTTTGCATACCACACCTACACTAACCTCAGCTCAGTTACAATTACACGGCTAAAGTACTTTTCTAATTCATTTTTAAGATATATTCCAAAACACACTGAAACTGGTGTTTAAAACACCATGGCTACCATTAGGTTTTTGGAAATACCTTATAACTTGCTGTACTTGCTAGCACTACACTACAGCATCATCTACACCCCCTTCTGTGCAAACTGCCAAATTTCAGAAAACTCCAGCTGATGGGTTGCTCAGTACACGAATTACAAAAGTCCATTGAAACTGCATTGGATTTGCAGCCCATTTTGGGAACCTCCTTTGTCACTTTGTACCTCCTTAATGAAAGGCAGTGAAACTTTCAGGACTGCAAGAATGAAACAGGGGCACTAGGTCTGCCAAGTTTCATGGGCATTTATCAAACAGTTGCAGAGTTAATAAGGGACAGAAATCCATATCTCCGGTCACCCTAACTATAACTACAGAGTGACTATAGCCACTCTATAATAAATAAATAAATACATAAATAAATAAATAAAAATGTATATATATTTTTTTTCATCACTAAAATATTAGGAGGTGAGTGTGGTAAGAGATGAAAATCCCAGACATCTGTGGAATGAGTCCTAATAGATTATACTGAGCCAAATCTCAGCTTATTTTTAGTGGACAGGCACCACAAGGACATGTTATGGTCTGTGAGTGGTCGAGCCGAAGATTCCGCTTCGAGAATGTTCACTGAGTAAGTGTTAGCCTTATGGGGTCTAGTGCTTCTACTGTTGGGCACATAATATGAGGAGACATCTGTATAATCTAGAGACAATGTCAAAATATGTATTTTTTGTGTGGTGTACTTTATAAGGAATAGTGAAGGCATCAAAGGGAGTAAAATGTTACTATAGTGTACTTCAAAGTGACGGGATTGGTGTAAACATTATGGATGAAGACCGTTTTTGAAAGATTATAGAGAACCATATCAATCAGAGGTGTCTCTCCCTAGATATGTTCCGTGGATGAATGATTTTTTGAAAAAGAAGTTCAATTAAAGCCAGGAGTCATCAGTGATGTTTGCTAAATTTGAGTTTGAGTGAAATGTGTATGAGGGATGAATGTAGCTTGAAGAAAAGCTGTGAATATTTATTAATAAAGAGAACACTGTGAACAGACATTATGGGCAATGTATAATGAAATATTAATGTATTTGTAAATGTGGTTTGTGGATGTACAATGTTGCCTTTTTAATATTTTTCCGATTGTTTTTTAAATGTGTCATATAATGAACCATATGTTATAAAAAATATATGGTTGAAATAATCCAGTGATAAATGTCCTGAAAAATGAGGAAATATGAATTTTTATGGTCAAATTGTGTCCCCTATCTAGACCCCAACGGCTCCATGTACATGCTACAAGTACATGTATGTTCCCTCCACTTCAAGCTATGAAGACGCAAATACAATTGTGTCCAACGTTAATATGTACTCTTTCATATCTGCCATGAATGGGCCAGATATTCCGTTCCTAAGTATGCCTTGCCACCGTCTTTATATGGTATACTTTTCACGTTTTCCAGCTCTGGCAAGGTAGGCCCTGAATTCTGCCATCGAGCTTTTCCTGCTTCTGCCTCTGAATGCTCCAGCCTGGACCTGCATCTGTATCCATGAACTTTGTCTTACTCCCTGCGCGGCTAACGGTGCCTGACGTGGCCTGTTGCCTGCCAAAAACTGTATTCAGCCTTCAAGTTATCTGCTCCGTTCCTCAAGAAATGCATTCCTGTCTAAATAGCTTAGGTAAACATCCCTCTAGCTGCAGAGCAAAGGGCCCGGCCTCACTGTCTTTATGCAAGTAATTCATAGTCCCTGTTACCATGGAAGGCCCATGCCCCCCTCGCATCTCATGTAGACACTTAGACGCTTGTACACGCACTAACAGTCAGTATAGGATAGGATCTGTCCGAGAAGACCTTTCCTTCTAGATAATATAGTTCCTTAAACATAAGATATTAGATATGATTTAGGGCTAGGTTGTCCTGACACCCCAGACTTCTGTCTCCTCATGTAGGGCTAAATGTCAAGTTCCCTTCACCCTCTAGTTACACGTCAATCACACGTCATGCGGCTGCGCGCGCATCTCTGTATGCATTTTTGCTGACTTTGCAGGATTCTCTTATGGATCCACCCACCTGTGACCTCATTTTAAATGACGTTTCTAGTATACGCCTCTATGCACGCCTATTATTACGCCTTTTTTCATTACGTATGTGTATTCTTATCTGTATTATCAGCTGTTACGCCTCCTGCATCTGTCTTACTGTAATGCGTTTCATATATATATTATTACTTGTCTATAATGTATTGCTGATCCCTTCCTGAACCTTCGTGGTGACGGAACTCGATTGCCTGGTTCGAACCATCATTCCTTGGTAAGGAATAAAGTCCTTTTTAGAACCTCTAATACCACGGATTCTGCCTCTTATTTTACTGAGTTATTCTTACTGAATTTTACCGCATAAAAATAGTACAGGTAATTTAAATATTTACCACATAAATTGGCGCCCGAACAGGGACACCTCTCACACCCCACGCGCCGGAGGTGCGTTGCAGACCCGGTCTCCTGCCACAGCCGGACGGACAATTACGCGTACCCGCAGGATTTCCTGTATCTCCCTCAGGCCAACGGGGGCGACTGAGGCTGCGATCAACACCCAGACGAGGCGGTGAGGAGTGCGGAGAATCCCGACCAGAGCCTAGCTGAGAGAGCAAGATCCGAGGTATACAGAGGCCCACCAGATTCCGAAGTTCCGAAGTATCTAAGTCACGAGTCGAGTCCAGTCCAGTTTGGTCTAGTCCAGTCCAGACTTCCGAGGCCTTTCGTTCCGTGCTTCCCGGTGAGTACCGTTGCTGAGGACGCATCTAGACGTGCACATTAGTTTGTGCCGGTCAAGACGGGTCTGGGTACACAGACCTGGTCTGCACTGTTTTAGCAGTGTATCTGTACTGTTTAGCAGTACATATAGTATATTTAGTATCATGCAGTTAACTAGTTTTATTTTAATTGTTATTGTTCGTTCTAAAATGTTTTGCTATGTTTTAAATGTCGTGGTATGAGTGATTGTTCGATCTTCATTATTGTGTTTATTGTAATTATTGTGTTCAAAAACCGAGTAAGAATTAAATAGCAAGGTTCAAGATGCCGTTATTTTCAAAATTAAGACAGATAAAAACTAGAAAAGGGATACTCAAGGAAGCTGTTCCCATCCCACCTAGGGACACTCCAGGGTACTTTATGTACCATAAACATGGCCTGGATGCCGTATTATATCTTGATCTATGGGTGGACTACACCAAGGATTTAGCAGAGAGTCAGAGATGGCCCGCTGCCGGAACATGGGATGCAATTGCATCATGAGGATAGAAGAAGCGTTATGGAAAAAGAAAGCCAGACAGTCACAGAAAGATGCCATTGAACTATGGCGTAAAGAATCGCATAGGCGCACAGAGAAAGCGCTCAGAAAGGAAGAGAAAAGTAGGGAAGATTCAGAAAAGGCCCGAGAAAACATATTAATTGACGAAGGTACCCGAGTAAAATCAGAACAAGTAGACAGACAACGAAACACTCTTATGAATGGTATGTATCCTCTTCTGGCCGAGGGTTTGCCTAAAGCCACTTTGGAGGTACCAAAAGATCTGCCACCTCCATTACTCCCGATTAAAGCACATCCCAAAACCGCAAAAGATATTTTCCTTTCTTCCTATTTAGACGATGTGGCTCCCGAATATGTTATTGTTCCACCACACACACCACCTGTCGATGGTGCTCAACCCCAAGATCATCCGCCCCCAACTCCGCAACAACAAACTCCTCCTCACATTCCAACAGTTTCATCTGTTTCTACCACTCTTCCTACATCTACCGTCTCTACCTTACATTCAACAAATCCTTTCGCGCCCAGCACCTCGGAAAGTGCGACAGGAGGTGCGACAGCGATTTTTTCCACGCCACTGCAAGGAAATAAATTGTCCTTTAGAGATTTAGCATACCAACATACACCTCAAACAGCAAGATCCGATAGGTTTAAGGAACATCTTGTGGATTGTAGATATGATCCAGTGCCCGGTAAAAATGACAGAATGCTGCTGTCATCACTACGTATACGACGAGCGTCCACATATTTAATGACACTACCAGGAATGGTTGCTCATCTGGACAATATATATCACTTTGTCCAATCAGGGCAAGGCCCTGAAAGTATTGACAAAGCCATGGAATACCAGAAAGTAGATATACAGAAACTACTGTTAAGCTTCTTCATAAACTGCTTGATCAGAAACAGAGATAGGCCTGAGGTAGATCAGGATGAAATGCAAGTGCTTACCAGATGGGGTCAGAATATATCAGAAGGGAAACATGATAAACAGAAGTGTATAGTAGCTATGTGCCGAAAGATCCGCAAAGAAGTAGAACGAATACATAAAATCAGATTAGAGGCAGACAAAACTGAATCAGAGGGAGAGGAGGAGGAAGAATCAGAAATGTCCACGGGACAATTAGAAACGATAGCTTATGTAAGTAGGGGAAGATCTTGTAACAATACCAGATACCTTAATGATCCAATACGTCCGATACGTCCAGAATGTAACAGACATTTTCAAGCCCCTATGTTAAATACGAGGTCCCCTGAACACCTATTCCAGGCTACTGATAAATTACTCCGAGACCGAAGGGGGTATCATATGCTCGATTCTATGGATGAACAAGAATTAGCCAGGTCAGCAGTACAATGGGCTGACAGTTCTGAAAAATACAGTGATGATGCGCTAGCACACACGTTTCTGAATCTTACCCCAGACGAACAGTGTTTAGCTGGTATATACATGATACAACACCTCCTTATATTGTATAGAAGCCAACACTCCGATCCTGGTCCCCTACCTGATATACTGATGGAATTACTCCTGAATAAATGGAGAGGTTCAGGTACTGATTTAATTAAAGAAATTCTAGAATATCGGCACCAGTACATTGTCTTCGCATGCCCAGAACATGTTTCAGTTCCCACCGTGGAAAGAAAAACGTATCACATAGACAGACAGAACCCCTTACGCGAAGTACACCCAGCCAGAAATTATGACAATACGTTTAGACGCGTGTTCGTGTACACGCCCATAACCAAAATAGAACTATTGGAAATGAAAAAATTAGTGCCCAGCCATGACAAAGATCCAGCAGGTTTTCACCGTGAACTGAAGGACATGTTACTCATGGGTGATTATACCTATCCTGACATTATGAAAATATTGAAAGTATTATTGCCTGCCGGTATTTATGAGAAACTCAAGGAAAAAGAATGGGAGGTGGGAGACCAAAAGATTGATTGGACCGCATTAGAAAATGAAGAAAATAACCGAACTGCAGGTGTAGGGCTTGGGGACAAAACAAAAGCATTGCCAGGTCTATTAGTACAAGTATTGCCACGTTTATTAACTACGAAAAAGGAAGATTGGGGAGCGATCTCAGCCTGTAAACAGAAACCCGAGGAAGACACTAGTGACTTTTATTCCCGATTTGAAAAATGTTTTGGTATTAATAGCGGCCTGAAAGCAAATAGTGAGTCATATCCACACCTTTTTGTAACAAAACTAGTCGAGAATTCCCTGCCGCAGGTTAAAAACAGAGTATTGAAAGTTGAGAGCACTTGGCAAGCTAACTCTCCTTCACAAATGTTACAAATGTTACAGTATCACCAGAATAGAATTAGAGAAGAACAAGAACACGAAACAAGGCGTATGAAAGACACGAAAATGAAAATGCTTGTCGCTCAGTCAGTTCCAGCTGACGGTCATAAAAAGGGTACGGCAAGTAACTCAACGGTTCCCGTTAAAGGGACATGCAACTATTGTAAACAGCCAGGTCATTATATAAACGATTGTGCAGTTCTGAAACATAATATCTCCACGGGTAAAACCAAGGAGAGACCACGTCCGCCTAGACAGGATCAGATCCAACAACAAGTACCTCAGAATATACAGCCTATGCAAGCTGCACAACAGACCGTACCACAACCACAGCCACAGCCTATTGCTGCAACACAAAACACGACACAACAGATGTACCAGTATGCACAAAATGATTATCCAGAGTATCAGCGCTACACATGAAATAGCCTAGAGAGGGAAGTTGGCTTACCCCTTATTGAGGTCCCTGTAGATCAAGAGGGTCCTTATGTACAGAGTCAAGTATTAGGGAAAGACAGAAAGTTCCTACTCGACACAGGGGCAAGCAGAACAACTATAAGTCACGATGAAGTTCCAGGGGCACCCCTCTCAGGCTCACAAAATATTTCCCTTGGTTTTTCAGGAAAGCCCACTATTAGCGAAGTATCACAACCACTTGCATTCACAGTCGGTCCATTAACACGGACTACAGATCTATTGCTTACGAAATCATGTCCAGAAAACTTGTTAGGTATAAAAACACTGAAAGCTCTAGGAGCTATAATATGCTGTTCTCCGGACGGGGTACGACTATTTTTGCGTGACTTTAAAGGTCACTACGTATCTAGAGACATGGATCACCGGTTACAGAATCTACCTGCACATTTATGGGCGCAAGGCCCCACTGATGTAGGTTGTATGCACATTACACCATATCGAGTCACACTCAAAACAGGAGTGGTACTACCACGAATGCGACAATACAAGTTACCGCCAGATGCTGTAGTGGCTTTACTGCAAATCATTGACGAGCTCATTGCACAAGGAGTGGTTGTAGAAACCGACTCCAATGTATGTAATTCTCCGATTATTCCGATTCTTAAACGAACTTATTCGCACGCGCACCTCAAGGATTTACAGAAAGTCCTAGCATCGACAGCCAAGCACTGAAAAAACAACTTGACAGTATCCACATGCCTGTTAACACTGCACTGCTTCAGTATGTCGATGATCTGCTGATCACCGCCCGAAGCGAACCCGAATGTGAAAAAGCATCACTGACGGTTTTACATTTCCTAGCCGACAAGGGGCACAAGGTGTCCCCTTCGAAGCTGCAATTTTGTGCCCAGCAAGGTGTGTACCTAGGGCACTTGCTGTCCAAATGGGGGAGACAGCTCACACCTGACCGCATCCAGTTAATTGTAAACATGCCACCACCCAAGACACAAAAGGAGGTACGGGCCTTTATAGGCCTCACTTCGTACTGTAGGCAGTGGATCCCCCAATATGCATTTTTAGCTAAACCACTCATTCAGTTGACAACCCAGGAGGCAGCAACATCGACTGTCCTCCCTTGGACTCCAGAACATACACAAGCTTTTGAAGACTTAAAGAAAGCTTTATGCCAAGCACCTGTTTTAGCGACACCATGCTACAGTAAGCCTTTTACACTCTTTGTTACAGAACGGGAAGGTACTGCTTTGTCAGTACTCACGCAGGAACAAGCAGGATCACACAAGCCATGTGCTTACTTTTCTAGCACATTAGATCCCGTAGCTCAGGCTCTTCCTGCGTGTCTGAAATCAGTTGCAGCGACAGCTCTAGCGATTAGACAAAGCGATTCCATAGTATTAGGACATCAATTGACAGTACAAGTACCACACGCAGTAGAGGTTCTCTTGAACCGGACACAGACACAACACTTGACTATAGCACGACTGACTGGTTACGAACTCACATTGTTTCAGCCACACATAGAAATCAGACGTTGTAGTACATTAAATCCTGCCACACTTTTGCCTTTAAGTGGAACAGACCCACTGGCACATGATTGTATTGAAGTCATTACTATTACGACGAAACCCAGACAAGACTTGACAGACGTCCCATTACCAGATCCAGACCTGACACTTTATGTAGATGGTTCATGTATGAGAACAAGTACAGGAAAGTTAGTGGCCGCCTATGCAGTCACGACAGACACCGAAGTCATTGAAACAAATAGTATCGACACATTATCAGCTCAAGCAGAAGAGCTTATTGCTCTGACACAAGCCTGTATTCAAGCCAAGAATAGAAAAGTTAACATATACACAGATTCACGTTATGCTTTCGGAGTCGTACACGACTTTGGAGTCCTTTGGCGAGAGAGAGGTTATTTGACTTCCCACGGTGCCAACATTCAACACGGTCCCCTCATTCAAGCTCTATTAGATGCAATACATCTACCTACTTCAATATCTATCATGAAGTGCAAAGCCCATACAAAAGTCACCGATATTATTTCCCAGGGTAACGACCTAGCAGACCGAACAGCTAAACAAACAGCACAGAATCAGACTCATGCAACTGACTTGACAAAGACAATAGTTCCGACGCCGACACACTGCATGACAGTTAAGGATCCTGCCCTTGATGTAATTGACATACAGACACATGCTACACCAGAGGAAATAAAGAAATGGACTGAATTAGGAGGGATCCAGACAGATCAGGGATGGATGACGAAGGGAAAATCTATATGGTTTCTCCCCGACTCAATGGTTCAAGTTGTCATTAACACAATACATAGTCCAGCACATCTAGGAGAAAAAGCCATGTTAGACAGTATTCAACACATTTGGTTCAACAAACACTTACGAGCTGCAGCCAAACAGAAAGTCCGAACTTGTATGATTTGTTGTCAGTTCAATCCAGGTAAAGGCGTACCTGTAGAGCAGGGTGGATTTCAACCTCCCGATCACCCTTTTGAAGTCCTCCAGATGGATTATATCCAGATGGAACGATGTCGAGGATTCAAATATGTCCTCGTAGTTGTATGCGCTCTTTCCCGTTGGACAGAGGCGTATCCCGTCTCAGATTACACTGCCCCGACTACTGCCAAACAGTTAGTTCGAGAATTCTTCCCACGGTATGGTATGCCCCGAGTCGTGTACTCAGATAATGGCCAGCCGTTCTCATCCGAGCTAATGAAACACGTTTCACTTCTGTTAGGCTATCAATGGAAATTCCACTGTGTCCGACATCCCGAGGCAGCAGGTCTCGTGGAACGCCATAATCAAACTCTGAAAATTAGACTGTCCAAAATCTGTAGAGAAAAAGGTGTCGACTGGATAGTAGCCTTACCAGTTGCGCTCTTTTACATGAGAATGGTAGCACATTCTCGAACAGGGCTATCCCCGTATGAGGTGATCTTCGGTAGGCCACCAAATATGTGGGGGACGCCTATACCTCGTAAAATCACTGATGTTGATTGTAATATGCTGACAGACTACCTGGCTTCCTTGATGTCTGCACTACAATCTTGTCGTTCACAGGTAGCTGCAGCTTTTCCCGATAACACTGAGGTAAAGCCTCATGAAGTGGTTCCAGGTGACCTGGTGCTTGTGAGAAACTTCGACAAGTACATGTATGTTCCCTCCACTTCAAGCTATGAAGACGCAAATACAATTGTGTCCAACGTTAATATGTACTCTTTTATATCTGCCATGAATGGGCCAGATATTCCGTTCCTAAGTATGCCTTGCCACCGTCTTTATATGGTATACTTTTCACGTTTTCCAGCTCTGGCAAGGTAGGCCCTGAATTCTGCCATCAAGCTTTTCCTGCTTCTGCCTCTGAATGCTCCAGCCTGGACCTGCATCTGTATCCATGAACTTTGTCTTACTCCCTGCGCGGCTAACGGTGCCTGACGCGGCCTGTTGCCTGCCAAAAACTGTATTCAGCCTTCAAGTTATCTGCTCCGTTCCTCAAGAAATGCATTCCTGTCTAAATAGCTTAGGTAAACATCCCTCTAGCTGCAGAGCAAAGGGCCCGGCCTCACTGTCTTTATGCAAGTAATTCATAGTCCCTGTTACCATGGAAGGCCCATGCCCCCCTCGCATCTCATGTAGACACTTAGACGCTTGTACACGCACTAACAGTCAGTATAGGATAGGATCTGTCCGAGAAGACCTTTCCTTCTAGATAATATAGTTCCTTAAACATAAGATATTAGATATGATTTAGGACTAGGTTGTCCTGACACCCCAGACTTCTGTCTCCTCATATAGGGCTAAATGTCAAGTTCCCTTCACCCTCTAGTTACACGTCAATCACACGTCATGCGGCTGCGCGCGCATCTCTGCCATGCATTTTTGCTGACTTTGCAGGATTCTCTTATGGATCCACCCACCTGTGACCTCATTTTAAATGACGTTTCTAGTATACGCCTCTATGCACGCCTATTATTACGCCTTTTTTCATTACGTATGTGTATTCTTATCTGTATTATCAGCTGTTACGCCTCCTGCATCTGTCTTACTGTAATGCATTTCATATATATATTATTACTTGTCTATAATGTATTGCTGATCCCTTCCTGAACCTTCGTGGTGACGGAACTCGATTGCCTGGTTCGAACCATCATTCCTTGGTAAGGAATAAAGTCCTTTTTAGAACCTCTAATACCACGGATTCTGCCTCTTATTTTACTGAGTTATTCTTACTGAATTTTACCGCATAAAAATAGTACAGGTAATTTAAATATTTACCACAAAAAGGTGAATTAAAAAAATAACCACACTGAAACACGTAGCTGAAAGATTTAGTATAGAATCTGCTAGCACTGCATAATTATATATAAAGAATCAATTCATGATTGAACAGTGACGTCAGTTGGTAGATATGTATGTTTTTTTAAGGCTAATTATCTCCGCCTGGCTTAATTTGTTTCATATCCATGTTTAATCAGTTATGTATTGCAATGTCATGTCTATGGTATCCACCAATGTGGATTTTTAATATTGGAATGGATTAAAATATTTTTCTATATATGACAGTCATCTGGTTTTTTTTTGCACAATGTTCATATAAGTTACTGATGATATACAGCACAGTGCGTGTGTGTGTGTACTAATTAGCACCTTAGGGGACTTTTTTTTTTTTTAGGTTTACTTTTATTCTTAAGCGCTTTAACACAAAAAATGTTTCCTAAACTCCAACATTAGGTAAAAGCATATTATTACCATGTAAAGGAAATCATTCAAAGTGTTTCAGGCTACAGATGCCAATCAATATGGCTAAAATATATATTAAGAACAATGTCTGAAAAGCAAATTATTGTATTTGACAGGACATCATCCATTTAAGAGACGGGTGGCACCTTGCAGTGCAGCATGGCGACTCTTTGGCAACCTACCGAATGCCCCTTTGAAAAATACTTTTGAATTCTCTTTAAACTTTCCCTTACATAGTGTTGGACGATGTCTCAAGTGCCGAGTTAGATAGATAGCATGCTGGCAGAATATGCCATGGAATGATAAATAGACTGGGTGTTTAGCATTGGACATAATTAATGTTCTTGCAAAGACTTTGGCATGACATTGGTTGTCACATGAATTTTCACACCAAGTCCTTGCAAGAAATCTATTTGCTACCAGTGATAAACAGCTTCTTTCAATATCGTTGAGCAGGTTATCACATCTATTCTTTTCTTCAGGAAATATGCTCATACTTTATGCTGTCAACAAAATAGGATTTGCTGTGCCACTGGTAAGTTGTTCTGCCCCCAGACTCTTATTTATATACAGATTGTTTTATGAGTAATGCGCACTGAACTGCAAGCTGCTGAGATTGCCTGGTGAGAAATCGGATAAAGAAAAGAAAACAATTGATAAAGCATTCGCAGTTCATTGGAGCTATTTTGTGCACAGGGAATGAACATCTCATGCGGTCATAATATCCTGATTTGTAAGAAAAAAACTTGAAGTTAATAAATAATAAAATATCAACCTAAATGGTGCGCTTTACTATTCTAATATATTTCAATTTTTTTGTCGTGATTGTGGGGGAATTGTTGATGCAATTAAAACAAATTCAGCACGCCACGCCTGTTTGCTGGATAACACACCTAAAACAAGCATTTTCAAAAGCTTTGCCTCTTGTGTGCTGCTGCACAGATACACACTTAAAAACAGAGACATATGCACACAAGCATGCATATACGCAGGCACAGAATTCACCCACATGTCCGGATCAACACATAAATAGGGATCTATGCACGGAGCAGTGAACAAATGAGCAACATATATACATAGGAATGTATGTGTAAATCGAGAATAAGGATACAACACAAATATACACAGACAAAAGAAAAAGTAAAAAATGTTCACTCACAATAAAAACCCGAATACAACAATATACAACACTTGTACATGCAAAACAACATGGATTGATATATATTGTGGGTTCAGGTGGGCTACAAATACACCTTTGCTCGTGGATGAATTCATGAATGAATGTCTTGGTGAGTGAAGATGCCTGGATTGATTGATAGATGGATAAAGACTGGAAGAAAGCCAAGAAAAAGGAAGGGATAGGATTATGGCAAACAAGATGGATGGATGGATGATGTGAGTAAGAAGACATAGGTGAAATGAAGAGGGATGACAGACTAACTTATGGCCAGACTGATGGACTGAGAGAAGGTATATTTAGGACAGATTCATAAAAGTTTTTTTCTGTGTTTTAATGCAGTTTGAGGAAAATGTTCACTTAGATCATGCACAAGTTTATAAAACGTATTTGTTTGTGCAATGGTGGAGATCTCCCTATGACAAACTAATAATGTAAATTAATGGTGTATATTTATTTTCAATATAGAATTAAATAACAAAATTCTACAACATAATAATTTATATGTAACATTCAATTACTTAGAAGATATTTAATCAAATTAAAATTATTTTTACTTCTACAAAAATGTATATATATATCACATTTTAACAAAGGAATAATTAAAAGTAATGTAATTATATTTTAAAACAAAATAATGCAACAATAATTTTTTTAATAAAACGTTATTATTTGTTAACTAAAATAATAAATGTTTTGTTTTAGATACATTTTAATACTAAATTAAATGTATTTCTATTTTAGCTAGTTTAAATAATTTAACATAATTTAACATTTCCTATAGGGATTTATTTTAAGTCGCTATTTCCATTATATTCCATAGGACGGTGTTGCAATACCAGTGGTTGACCATGTGTGGTGCTGGACTTACTTAGGCACAGCTGGAGTACACTTGCTACTGTTTGGGGTCCTTTTTGACTATGGAAGTGAAGGTTGTAAATAGCAATGGGCATACTCGTTGTTGAGGGGTGCATGTCTCTCCCTAAACCTCTCCCTAACTCCTCCCTAAACAGCGTTCATTTATTAATAAGTAGGCCCTTTTCTCCAGCAACTCCTCCTTGTCCCTCTAACATTTACTTCAAAGTATTACATTTACACGTATGAGGAAAACGCCACAAGATTTGCACTCATAGGTTTGCGAATTGCATCTTATAGAAAGTAGTACTACTGTGGTACCACTTTACATACTACAAAATGCAGTGAATTGGGCCCAATATGTTGTTTAACAGTAGACCCAGGGGAATGGGTTAAAATGGATAACACAGACACTGGTTATCGCCTCTCCACCTTGACATTCAACTGGGCACTTTCCTCAATTGGTTAAGTGCTTAAATCTAAAGGCAAAAAAATATCTTTACTATCTTTTCAATCTTACAACAGCATCTACTACTTTCTATTAAACATGATATACCTTCAGGATGTCTCTGTAAACAACATTTCCAAAGGGGAAACCACAATTGGCACTAGGAAAGCTTTAAATGTTATGAAAATCAATGTTGTGAACAAGAAGCAAAAGTAAATAATGGCATAGAAATGTGAACAGCCATTCAACTTCAATGGCTAAGGTCAAAGTAGCAAAAAGAGAGATTTTGTAAATAAATTATATAATTTAAAAGGAGTGGCCTCAACCTTTACAGCACCCAGGGAGACAGTCCTCAGCAGAATTTCTGCACATTTAGCTTGATAAATTCCACTTCTACAATACTTAAAAAGGACCCTTAACAAAAGCAGTCAAGCAGCTCCTCAAACTTATATACTTTCTTAGTATGCACATAACAGAGAAGGTCTTATTTTATGTGATTACCAAAACAAGTGCTGCTGGCAGTATCCAAGCCCTCAGCCTCCCCTTCCCCCATTTTGTTAAAGGATGGGACTTTCAACTCAGGTCCACCTCCATTTAGACAAATCTAACTTCAGACCAACAAACATTAAAAGTAAAGAATTAAAGGCAAGCATACACTCTCAACCCATGTACCCAAACACTATTTTCTCAAACAATATTTAATATCTACAACCAAATAAAAGGCAGGATGTACTGTAATGAATACTTTAGTCTTCAAACCCATTAATAAACATAGTAACACACCAACATTTCTTGTTTGTGCTTAACTAACTATAAAGTAAGATGTGAAAACATAGCCCACCCAAAACCCAAATATACTTACTAAAAAATTAAAAGAATATATGCTATACCTAATTTGCAAAATATTATGGAACCCCTGAATAATTGTAATCAAGTATTTATTAGAAGTATAAGATGTAAACCAAAGAAAGTCAAATATTTAAGAATAATAACAGCCCTTAAAACCAGCAATAATGTAATCCTTGTTAATCTTTAAACACCATAGTAATGTTCAATATGGGTCCCAGCAAATGTATACCCAAAGTAAAGATTGAATACATACAAAATACCCCCTCAAAAACAAATATATCCCTGAACCCTATTATTAGCATTTGAACTCTAAAAATAATATTTTAAAACATATAATCACATTCAAGCAACAACCACCATATTAACCTACAAATCCAATAACCTGCGGTAAAAAATATATAATATAATGAACATCATAGAATGTATGCACCTAAAAACATGTTGATTAAAGAATGAATTAAACATACCCTAAACATATATCCACCCAAAATACCCCAGAAGTGCATTAATTGCATTTAAATGAGAAACAACATGAAATATATAATTGCATTAACACATTGCGTGCCCAGCTCCCCTCCATCTCATTAAGCCTGTAGAAAATAACATGAAATATGCCATAAACCCCAAAATAAAGGTACTCATCCCTTAGAATCCCCAAGCATTAAATAAAACAGTTCCAAAACACATTGTTTTAGAACTATCACCACCTCTCCAAAAATTGACCCCCACAAAAATGCTAAGTAAATTACATTTAAAACAATGCCCACCTAATCTCCCAGTATCAAACAAATTCCACAATAAAGTTCAAATGAAATTAAAAATAAAAAAGCAAAAAAATTGTTAGAACACAAAGGGCCCTATTATGATGTCAGTCAGAATGCCTCTGACCAGCGATAGGAGGCTTTTCAACTGACATCATAAGTTTAACTTTCGACCACCATATTACAATGATAGCTGTCAGAAGTGAAGCGGTACGGTCATTCCAGCTGGCTTCACAGACAAATCCGGCACGTTATCCCTTCAAGGCGGCGTTTGTGCCATCAGGATTACAATGTTGTTTCCCAAAGGCTTTCCAAGTCGGCCTTTTTGACATGGAAAGAATGTTTGAAAGTGACTGGCCGCCTTCTCTCTGTGGCCTCCGGTTGCGGTGCCTGTCACTCATAGCAGGGATTAACAGAAACTCCCATTTCTCTATAGGACTTTTTGCTGCGGCTAGTTTACAGAGTGGGCAAAGTGGGCTTATAGTGAGTGGCATGATATCCAGGAAGAGGAGCTCCTCTTTAGGAGAGAAAACAAAGCACTAATTAGGTACACAAAACTGACTTGCCATTGAGAGGTGTGGCAAGATCTAACCAAGGCAGGAAAAGACAAGCACAGCAAGTCCTTTTGGAGGGAAATCACTGAAATAGTCAGAGAATGTCTAGGGTCCAAGGAAAACCAATTCGCAGCACAGACCTAGGTAGACCATATATGCTGGTGGTGATTACACACAAATGTTGTCCCATTACAGTACTCCCCTGATAATGGAGGAAGCCATTGTTCTGTGCCCAGAAGTAGAAAGAGCAATCTTTGACCGGAAGGCCAACAAAGCACCTGGCCCAGACTGTGTAACAGTCAACAGGTTTCACTCAGACCACCAGGCTAGATCTATAGCTGTGACGATATTCAGCGCAGTCTTAAGAAGAAACAATGATCCACACTTCTGGCAATCTGTCATTATAGATTCCTTCCACAAAAAAGGAGAAAGCTACTACCGTGCAACGACAGACCAGTTTCAGTCCTAGACAGCACCAGGAAAATCTATGGGAGGGTCATTTTGAACAGACACCAGGCCTGGGTAGACAAAACACAGTTCTCATAGATGCCCAGGCAGGGTTCCGCAAGGGTATCAATACCATTTATCGAACCACAAAATGATTTATGATATGAGTCAAATACAGAAAAGTAATTAAGCATTCATTCTTCTTATCTTTCATTAATCTTCTCTTAAATCTATCTTTGATCTGGTCAATAGAATCATACTATAGGACACATTCTCAAGAAACAAGGAGTTGAAACAAACCTCCTGCAAGCCATGAAGCTCTGCATATAGACATGTGGACTCACATACGCTATGGAAGTAGAGGAGGATGTACCCCTTATTTTGATATTTGTTCAGGGGTAAGCCAGAAGGCATCCTTCTCCCACTACTATTGTCTTTTTTTAATGACTCCGAAATTGTTTTTCTCAAAGGGGTTGCAGGCACACTGAAGCTGGGCAACAAAAAAAAGTTATCCTTGTGGTTGCAGATGACACTGTAATTCTATCCTGCACACAAAATGAGCTGCATAGGAGATTGAATAGCTTCTAACTACTGTAGGCATAAAGATCTTGTCACAAGTTATAAAAGCAATGCATTGAATCTATACCAACCATAGATACAATCTCCAATAATTGCTGGCAAGGTACTCAAAACAGTCTGGGTCTCTGATTATTCAGAGACCTCCTTCAACAACAAGTTGTTCTATGCCCACGTTGACAAAGCAGCTGCCACCCTACAGTGGTCTGCCAATGTAATTTTAAGACTTAAGGGTCCTGCTCCAAGGATAGAAGCAAAAAGCAGTGGCAGCAGCTAGCTACAGTGCAGAGCTATTGGGGTACAGCAACAGCAAGCAGCTCCAGATATTGGAAAACACATTCTTGAAAATCACTACTACACCTGAACCCTGGCACACCACTTCTCCCCCTGTACCTGGAAACAGGCATGGTTCCCATCTGCGAGTTTATAGCGCTTGTTTTGGTACTGTATTGGCTACACTACAACTGCCACTGGCATGGACAGTCCTTTTTGAGATCAGTACTTGAAGTGTCCTACGCTGGGAAAATTCATCATAACTCATGGGCATGCTATGTAAGAAGTTGTCTCCAAAATTTTGGTCTTGACCAACTATGGTCGGATCCAGCCATTATCAACAGTACGCCTGCTGCCATGGTAAAGGAAGTATGTTTTCATAATAAACTTAAGACACGCATTGGGTTAGCATGTTCTTCTGTCCTATCTTGTAATTATTTCCACACAAAGGGCCCCCTGGGCATGGAACAATGCCTGAATGACATCAGCCTGATGCACACTGCACTTTATGCTTAAAGTTTTGTCTGGGTACTCTTCCTTTCAAAATGCACAAAGGCAAATTTTCCCATGAATGTATATCCTCTGAACTCTGTGGCCGCACAGGGAGTGGCAAGGAGTCTATAACACACGTAATGCTATTTTGCATCCAAACTAAGCATCTATGCACAAAATGGCCCATCCCACCGTTCAACCAATTCTTAATTACATCTAGCACAGATGCACTAACATTCTGTGCCAGATCGGATCTGCCAACCATTTACACGTCTGTGTCTAGCTATATTATGGGAGAGTAGCTTATCATAAGAAGGGCTCAGAAATATTCCACTATGGCCACTGTTGGAGCCGGCCTCGTGGCGTGGTCCTGTTCCCCCTCGCTAAACCGCACGAGGTCCCATGCACCTCGGGGCTCCTCCATTTTGGATTGTACGTGACTCTACGTCACCGCCTACGTGACCCCGCTCCACCCGGCCTCGGTCCCAGCGAGGCCCGACATCAGGGCGCCAACCCCTGGCCCGGGGGATACCACGTGAACACCTCCCCACTCCCGGTGGAGGGCAGTATCGATGGGACCCCCAACCGTCCTTCCACACCTAGGTGCGATCGCCCCACAGCTCTCTTGGGCCTGGTGCCTCTCCTGCTGGGCGTCTGCCCACTCCCGACCCGGCCTCTCCGCCCCCCCCCCGGGCACAAGGGTCCGGACATCAAAGGGCTCCAGACCTATATCTGGGGCGACCCGGCAACAAGACGGCAGTTGTATCCCGGAGTCAAGAGCCCTGCTGATCGGATCGCGGCTGACCCTACGGAGAAAGACTCATCCCGGAACCACGCTCTGAGCCCTGCTGACTACGTCGCGGCTCCACCGTGCTTAAAGACCTTCACGAACCTTTGGGGCCCTGCTGACGCTGTCGCGGCCTGACCTTGTTGAACCTGCCATCAGAGCCCAGCTGACCTCGTCGCGGCTCGACCGAAGCGGACCTACCACCAGAGCCCTGCTGACTGTGTCGCGGCTCGACCCAAGCGGAACTACCACCCGAGCCCTACAGACACCGTCGCGGCTCTCCACGTCCAAGCTGCTTTGAGACCAGCACCTGCCGCTCCGGTCCCCGGAGCCTCCTTCGGCCTAACGCAAGGTCTGGCGCAGAGCATTCCCCGTACCAGGCTGGTACTAAGACTGTCCCGCTACCCTGTCCCTACAAAGACATTGAGACTCTTTCTGGATCTCTCGATCCCCCTGTAAATATCTTGAATGTGCTACTGTTGATAAAATACCTAGATAAAGCAACTGACACGGAGTCCTGTGTGGTGGTGTTACTGGGCCTAGTACGATCTTAGGAGAAAGACCTCCCCTAGGAGGCTTCTCAGCGGCGCTCGTCTAGAACTTTGCGGTAGGAAGGTGCCCCGGAGTGGTCCCCCTGACCCCCCCCGGTAGTCCTCCCTCCAACATTTGGTGGCCAGCGAAGGGATTCGAGCCAGACGCAATCGTACAGGCGAGTAACGCACCCGCTGCCTAACCAGACGGAAAAAGAAAGAGAACCATGAGCAGCCAAGAAACAACCGTGGCCGCAACCTTCCAGCAAGAAAGGTTGGAAGAATACACCCACAAAGAATTGAAACAATTCTGCAAGGACAAAGGGATCCCAACCACAGGATTGGGCACCAAGGAAGAAATGCAGAAAGCCCTGAAAGCCTGGGCAGAATCCGAGACCACTCCACCCCGAGCCGAAGGGACCTCGGCCCGGGACGGAAGCCTGCCACCGACCATGACCCCGACAGATGGAGGGCGAAGCATCCCGGAAGCCGGCCTATCCCCCGAAGAAATGCAAGAACGGGAGAGGGTCCGGACACACGAAATGGACCTCGCACGACTCCGGCTGGACGGTGAACTCCTGCTAGCGGAGAAGAAACTAGCCTTGGAACAACTACGGCTGCAGGAGGAAATCGAAGAAAAGAAACGGCATCGAGAACTAGAAGAGAAACGGCTAACCCTCAAGCACGAGAGGGGCCTCAAGGAACTCGAACTAAAATCCAAAACGGGGGAGACCAGCACCCCCGGGGCACGGGACGCTCTGCCACCAACCGAACCAAAGGTTCATATCCCCAAGGATGTCGTCAAGGAATACTACAAAAACAACGACATCCAGCAGTGGTTCCGAGCCTACGAGGTAGCCATGACCTCCCATCGGGTACCCCGGAAGGATTGCGGTGCCGGCCTATGGGGGAGGTTCCTCAGCGAGGGCCGGGATACCCTGCTGCAACTCCCCGACGCGGTGATGACATCATACGACCACATGAAAGAAGCCCTACTCACACGCTACGGACTATCAGCCGAGATGTACCGGCAGCGCTTCCGGGACTGCAAGAAGCTCCCCGGTACCACATGGGTCGAAAACGTGGACTTCTTCAGCATGCTATGTAAGAAGTTGTCTCCAAAATTTTGGTCTTGACCAACTATGGTCGGATCCAGCCATTATCAACAGTACGCCTGCTGCCATGGTAAAGGAAGTATGTTTTCATAATAAACTTAAGATACGCATTGGGTTAGCATGTTCTTCTGTCCTAGCTTGTAATTATTTCCACACAAAGGGCCCCCTGGGCATGGAACAATGCCTGAATGACATCAGCCTGATGCACACTGCACTTTATGCTTAAAGTTTTGTCTGGGTACTCTTCCTTTCAAAATGCACAAAGGCAAATTTTCCCATGAATGTATAACCTCTGAACTCTGTGGCCGCACAGGGAGTGGCAAGGAGTCTATAACACACATAATGCTATTTTGCATCCAAACTAAGCATCTATGCACAAAATGGCCCATCCCACCGTTCAACCAATTCTTAATTACATCTAGCACAGATGCACTAACATTCTGTGCCAGATCGGATCTGCCAACCATTTACAAGTCTGTGTCTAGCTATATTATGGCAGAGTAGCTTATCATAAGAAGGGCTCAGAAATATTCCACTATGGCCACTATTTGATCATAGCCCTACTCAACCAGGATGTTATGTGTCTTACTTGTTGTGTTTTATGTAACCGAAAATACTTACGACTGTTTTACACTAATCCTAGTATTTTACAGTGTACACGCTAATAATAAAACAAAATAATGCAGGGCCTGATTACAACTTTGGTGGTCTCGCAGCAGGCGGCCATGCCAGCGTCCCGCTGTGAGACCGCGAAAGCCATCTGCACACCACTTGGCGGATTAGAAGTTTAATCCTGGTCTGGCAGGCGGTGCTTTGGCAGTCCCACTGTGGTGTCTTTCTAAGGCTCATATCTGAGCAATGGGAGCGCTAAAACATGTTCCTACACAGCATGGACTGTGCAGTCCATGCCGTGTAGGAACTGAGGGTGCATTTATACAGGGGGGCACAACATGGGCCCCTCTGCATGCATCCCATAGGCAACCGAGGGCACTGTAAGGCCAACTTAGCATCCTCACTGCCACACTTTTAATGGTGGGCTCATATCATGAAAAGGTTGCATGTGAGGAAACTCCTAATATGCTTGGAGGTCCCACAGCTGCACCACTAGCATATTACAGCCAGTTGCAGAAGTCTTTTGGTGGTCTGACCACCAAACTGGTAATAGGGTTGTCAGACTACCGGTGCGGCGTTGCCCCCACCGCCTCCATGGCTACAGCGGTCCGTAGAACTGCTATAGTAGTAATGAGGCCCTAAGCCTGCAGATCAGGATTCTGATCATAGATAAAATAGACTCAACTATGAGCTATTTTATGCTGTTTTATAATGAGAAGGGAATGTGATTTTTCACAAGCTGACTCATTATGTACCAATAAAGATTATTATGGATATGCAAGAAACTCTAGAGTTCTTTTTTTGTGTGCAAATCCTACTACTATATTGAGTGGTTTACATAAGTATTTTTACGCTATGGACTAGTATTTAACATGTAATTTTCACTTTACATTATAAATGTTTTCTTAGTGTTTTCAAATTGTAAGGCGCAATGCTTTAATCAATAATGATAACCCAGCCCACCATATTGTGTGTGTGTGTAGGACAGAGATTTGATTAATGTTTTTTTTCTGGAGTATTTGTTGCCTATGCTTCTTTGTCTTTGTGGAATTATTTTAATCATTTTTGGCAAGTTCTATTTGGCCATTTTGCCTTTGTTCTCCTTGTGTTTGTCCTGACCAACCCATGTGGCCATTTACCATTTCTTTAAACTAATGTGTGTGTCTGATCATTGCTTGTTAACCATTTATGGCACTTTTAAAAGCCTTACTGAGATCATTATATATTGTGGCCATTTAGGAGTATATTTGAGTAAATTTAATTTTTTCATTCATATGTTGTGTCATTATATTACACTTGGCAAATGGTTGTAGTAGTCCATAGCCCATGGTTAATATTATGTTTAATACATTTATTCAATGTTTACCATAGGGGTCACATGTGCACTGGAGGGACACCAGATATTACTTACCATTTTTTCCCCACATATTCTGCAACATGGATCATGGCCAAAATTGCTTTAATTATTTTTTTGCCAGAATCCAACTGGCTCGCCTCATGGACCCCTGAAGAACACCAGATGTTTATTGTTTATGTAGCTTTTTACTGATTATTGTCTAAACAGTGTCTGATCCAGCAAAACAATAACTTTACACATGGGTTTGTTATTTTTAGGACGATTTGCATTGCATCGGCTATAATTGCTAGGTCATTCCTTCTTCCTTTTTTCCATATATTGCATGAAGGTGGAAGAGAATGAGAGGGAGATGGAGAGTAGTCTTTGAGTTAGCTGACATCAGAATCTAGATAGCTCTCTGCTAAGTGATATTGCTTGTGCTAACCAACAAGAAGTGAAGAAGATGGGCCTGCCGAAACCAGCTCTGCCAAGAAAGTAGCCATTGTGGAGACAGTCAGTTAAAAGCACTCACATTAAACCATTTTCCGTTTTCAACAATGGCGTGGAACATGGTGTGCCTGCTGCAGCCTCTATTTGGTAGCAAGATTGTGAGAGGGTCACTCCGGATCAACACAACCACTAACACCAAATCGGATGTGCTACTGTGCTACAGTGATTGCAGACACAGCTGAGACCAGTAAGTTTGAAATGGAAATTTCCCAGGAAACCAAATCTTCCCAGGAAACTCATCAGGAAATGGAGTCTTCTACAAGTGGTCTTCTTGAGGTAGGAGCCGAGCCCCAAATTGAGCTTGCTCCACACCCTAATGTTGTAGCTGATCTTCCATCAGACACATTATCGTCAGCATCTGCTCTGAAGCCACCCTCCCATCTTCACCAGACCTCCTTCAGATGATGGTGACATAAAGTGAACTTCTGAGTACTGCCATGGGGAAAAATCCAAAAGGAAAGTTCCATAATAGGTTGTGGACAATAAGGAAAATAAACCAGTAAATGTTTATGCCAAGAGTGGCACTGAGTAAGTGTAGGTCACTTCTATTCATTCTGCCCCTATACTTCCATCACCTGCTTCCATCTTCTCCAAAATCCAGCACCAACAATCCCTATCACAGTTGCAGCTCACCCTAAGTAAAAGCAGATCCAGCCTAGCTCCACCACAACTTCGGCTCTATGAAGAAGGTCTTCTTGGATGAGCGACACATTTCAGACTGCAGAATTTGCCACAAAACCACTGTGTCATGAGAAGCCAGGTGGACAAATATGGTACTGGAGGTAAATTGGGCTGTATGAAAAACCAACATTCAATCTGTGGTAACAGCACCTAAAAAAGGTGGCTGATGCTGAGAGAGAAGAACCTGAACAGATAAAATAATCAATTGCGCAATCAATCAATCAGGATTTGTAAAGTAAGGCTAATCATCTGATTGAGTATCCAGGAACATGCAGGCCCCAGAGGTTCATTCGAACAGTCAGGTCTTAAAGGCCCTCTGAATTCCAGCAGTGAGGTGATGGTCTGGAGTTGTGTGGGGAGGCTGTTCTAGGTCTTTGCTGCAATATGGGAGAAGGCGCACCCTCCATTTCTGCTTCGGTAGATGTGGGAGTGTGGGCAAGTGATAGGTAGGCAGAGCAAAGTGTTCTCAATAGTTGGTGGAAGTTCAGGTGCTAGGCAATGTAGGTGGATCCTTGATTATGTAGAGCCTTGTGTACTTGGGCAAGTAGCTTGAATTGGCATCTCTTCTTACGGAGGTGGAGTGTTATAGTGGGTTCATCTGGAAAGGTCTAGAACGAGCCTGGCTGAGTTGTTCAATATGGTCTCTGTCGGAGGTGTGCAGCGATACCTTTGTAGAGAGCATTGCCGTAGTCCAGTCAACTGGTGATGAAGGCCTGAGTCATGATACGTCTCTTGTGCAGGGGTAGCTACTTGAAGATCTAGCTTAGCATGTGCAGCATAAGGAAGCAGGCGGAGGAGATAGCTTTGATCTGTGATTTCATGGTGAGCTTGTTGTCAATGATGATTCCGATGTTCCTGGCGTGGTCTAAGGGAGTGTGTATGGGTCCTTGGTCTCATAGCCACCAGGAGTCGTTCCAAGTGTTATTGCTGTTGCCAAAGATGGAAAGTTCTCTTCTTGTTCAGCTGCAGGTAGTTGTTCTTCATCCAGTTGGCGATGCTTGTCATGCATCTGTGGAAGTTGGTTCTGGTGGTGGTGGGGTCATTGGTGAGTGAGAGGATGTGTTGGGTGTCATCTGTGTAGGAAATTGTGTTGAGACCAGGAAATCAGATGATGTTGGCTGAGGGACACCACAGGTAATATCCTTGGGTTTGGAAGTGAAAGGTGGGGGGTGGATACTCTGGGTTCTTCTGGTAAAGAAGGAGGTAATCCATCAGTGTGTGTCTGCTTAGATGCTGATGTGGTGAGGTTTTCAATCAGCGTATGGTAGAATACAGTGTTGAAGGCTCCAGAAATGTTGTGGACAATCAGAGCTGCTGTTTCTCTTCAGTTAAGGAGGATTTGAATATCATCAGTGGCTGTGATCAGGGCGGTCTGGATGCTGTGATTGCTCTGAAAGCCGGATTGGCAGGTGTCAAGTAGCTGGTTCTGCTCCATGTGTGTCATGAGTTGCTTGTTGATGATCTTTTCCAGTACCTTTGCTGGGAATGGAAGCAGGGAGATTGGTCAGATGTTTTTGAGTTTGCTGGGGTCAGCAAAAGGTTGTTTTGAGTAGTGGTCTGACTTCGGCATGTTTCCAGGTAAAGGGAAATGTTGCAGTGGTGATAGAAGTGTTGAGCAGGGTGTTGTGTTCCTGACTGATCCTTTGGTTTCCAAGATTGAAGATTTGGTGCAGGTATGAGCCTTTGGGAGCTCTGGAGTGGGACGATTTTATGGTTGAGGTGGTATCCTGGGTGGACAGGAGGTTCCAGCTGTTCAGTCTATAGTTTGTGTCAGTTGCAGTGGTGGCATATCTGATAATGAAGTCCATAGGTATTGGTTGGGGTTCGAAGTTTCTGTACATGGTTGCGATCTTGTCTTGGAAGAAATCGATGAGGTTCTCACATAGCTCTTGTGAATGTGTGATTTTGTTTTAGTTGGCAACCGGGCTTGGGAATTCCTTAATAATGTTGAAGTGTTCCCAGGTGTTGTTGGCACTGGTTTTCTTCTTTGTTGCCCTCAGCAGGTGGTGGTAGAGGCTGAGGGAGGTATTGAAGGCTGCTCTGTTGGAGGTGTCCTTGCTGGTGCCATCTCTTCTCCAGCTGTTTGCTGTCTCGCTTCGCTGCATTGATGTAGTCACTTGAGATGGGATTGTCACAAACAAACACTGTCTACTACCAAGGCTGTCTAGAGGCAAAGTGCAGATCCCTTGGTTGCCTAGTTTTAAAAAATGTCTGTGGTGCGTAGGTTTGCATAGGTGATGCTAAAGCATGGCCCCAAATACCGCACCTACCCCTAATGCTCATTTTTCAGCATATCGATGTAGGACCTTTTGTGTTGCTTTCTTTTGGTAAACCCACACAAGTGGGATACCGTTCTTATCAGGAGATGTGTGGGAACTCAGGGTGGTTTTGTCGTGTGATCGCTATATAGCCCATTGTTATTTTCTCTATATAAGCCTAATTATGCACGTTGTAGGCCAGGCCGATTTTGCTTTGCACATTATACCAAATATCCCGCTTGCTTTTGTGCCACATTGTATTTTTCCACACAGTCAGCACGTTTTTGTAGCTTGCTATTTTCCTGAGAAGAGCAAAAAACTATCTCTGATCATGTACAGTGCGAAGATGGGGGCTTCACAAACTGTGCAAGTAGACCAGTTGGACTTCAAGGTTGGTTTCTCCATGTTAGAAATGTTATTTCTGGTTGGCTTGGTTATGCACCTAAGCCAGGCAGAATCCACCGCTCTAGTCAGCATAAGGGGATTGCACGTCTAAAATAACCCCTGCTAACCCCGTTGGTAGCTTGGCACAAGTAGTCAGGCTTATCTCAAAGACAGTGTGTAAAGCATCAACCAATCAATCAATCAGGGATTTGTGAAGTGCACTACTCACACTTGAGGGTCTCAAGGCACTGGGGGAGGGCAGTGTTCATGCAGCTCCATATCATCCGAAGAGCCAGGTCTTAAGATTGTTCCTGAATTCTTGTGGTGTTGGGGTTCATCTGATAGTGAGGGGGAGTTTGTTCCAGGTCTTGGCTGCAATGTAGGAGATGGCTACACCTCCTGTTCTGGCTCTGCAGATGCGTGGGATTTCAGCCAGGCCAAGGGCGGTGGAGTAGACCGTCCTCTTGGGTGCGTAGAAGGAGATTCTTTCATTGAGGTATTGAGGTCCAGTGTTTTGGAGGGATTTGTAGGCATGAGCGAGCAGCCTGAAGGTCACTATCTTTTCGACGCAGAGCCAGTGGAGGTCTTGCAGGTGCTGGGTGATGTGGTCTTGCCGTGGGATGACGATGACGAGTCTGGCTGTGGTGTTCTGGATGGTCTGGAGTTTGAGGGGTGGAGATTTGTTGATCCCGGCATAGAGGGGGCTCCCGTAGTTCAGTCTGTTGGTTATGAGTGTGTGGGTGACAGACTTTCTGGATTCAGGGGGATCCATTTGAAGGTCTTGTGGAGGAGGCAGAGGGTATTGAAGCAGGAGAAAGAAACAGCGTTGATCTGTCAGTTCATGGTGTGGGAGGAGTAGGGTATGATACAGAGGTTGCGGGCAAGGTCCATGGGTGTGGGAGGGTTGCCGAGGGCAGTGGGCCACCAGGTGTTGTCCCATGTGGAGGGGGTGGATCCAAGGATGAGGGCTTCCGTTTTCTCAGAGTTGAGCTTCAGGCAGCTGCTGCTCATCCACGATGCAACATCTTTCATTCCTTCCTGGAAGCTGTATCTGGTGATGTTGGGTTCCTTGGTGAAGGAGAGAATGAGCTGGGTGTCGTCAGCATAGGATACTATGCTGAGTCCATTCTCTCTGACAATGGTAGCGAGGGGGAGCCATGTAAATGTTGAAGAGCATGGGGCTTAGAGTGGATCCATATAACAAACAGTAATACAGTGCATATGACAAACATTAATACAGTGAAAACACTACAAAAGGAGACCACACCAGTTTTAGATAAATATTCAATATTTATTTGGGTAGAACAAGACCAGAATGATACAAATACAAAATACAGAGATCAAAATGCAAATAGAGCAAAGATGATAGCTCCATTCGGGCCCATCACTGCATCATGGACAAACAAATCCAACAGTTCAGGCCAGTCATGGCATCACAGGTCAGTTACTGTGCTGGGGAGACCTGTAAAACAGTACCTATGGAGATGCACGGCATCAGGCAGGCGTCTGCTCCGGGAGTAGGTGCAGGAGTCGTTGGGCCCTTGAAGTCACACATGTTGTATGTCAAACTCTTTGAGTTTGGTGTCAGGAGCTCCAGCCTTGGGGCTGCAGTGTGAAGCAGACTGGTGTGACATGTGGTACCCTGAGGTCGTGGTGCAGGCAGCAGCTCGGTGACGGTCATCCAGTGGCATAGGTGAAACCAGGGCAGTGGTATGAAGTGGGGTGGTGCTCGTTGTGGTGCTGACAGGTCATGGTGCAGCCAGCATCTTCGTTGTTGAAGGGCTGTTGTCGGAAGACCCAGGGCTGTGGTGCGAGATGGGGCCATGCGCCGTGTGGGCCTACAGGTTGTGATGAAAGCAGCTGTGTTAGTTGACGATCTGAAGTCGATGGCGCTGATGTTGGTGGGCCAAGACTACGGTGTGAGACAAGGCGGTGTGTTGAGTAAACTATGAATGGTGCCCCCAAACCACGCTGCCGGCAGTGGTGTCAATGTCAACTTGGAGTGTCATCATTGGTGAGACCAGGCACCATGGTGCAGGCAGTGGCATCAATGTCAACTTGAAGTGTCGTCATCTATGAGATCAGGGCTGCGGTGCGAAGTGGAACGGTGCTCCGTGTTTTCCACGAGTGATGTCCACAGGTCATGGTGCAGGCAGCAGCATTGGTGATGACATCACTGCATCATCAAGGATACCAGGGAAGTGAGGCAGTGCGTAGTGTGGTACCCACAGGTTACAGGCAAGCAGTTGCTCGGTAGTGGAGGCAGACGGCGTCATCGGTGAGAAGGGTTGCGGTGCGAAGTGTGGCGTGCCCTCTGAAGGTGCCTTTAGGTTACAGAGCCGGCTGTGTTGTTGTTGATGGTGATAGGTTACGTTTTCTCCTCTGTGGCAGCTGAAACATTCAGTTCTAGAAGCAGGTATCCAGAAGATGTTGAAGTCTTCCTGGCAGTTTCCTTATTCCAGCAGTAATCTAAAGTTATGTGGTCAGGGCCCCAATATTTATACACATTTTCCTTTTGAAGTTTGTACAAACAAAGTTCCACTGATACACGTAAACCAGTTCAGCCTGGCTCCGTCCAGGTTCACCACAGGAGGTGGAGACAGCTTTGTGTGAGGCATCCACAGTCCTTTCAGGTACAAGTGACAACTCCTCTTTTTACTCTAAATGCAGACTGGGCTATTCAGACTGTCTATGAATCACCCAACATAGACAGAATTCACATACACCACCCCTAGTGTCTGTCTAGTGTGAATGCATATCCCCTGCTCCTGTCATTCTGAATGCAGATGGGGAATACACAAATAGACAGAGGTAGACAAGTAAAAACCCACTTTCTAAAAGTGGTACTTTCAAACACATAATATAAAAGATGTATAAACTAAAAGATGTATTTTTAAATCCTGAGTTCAGGCATACTAAACTCTATTTCCTTATCTTGTCCCAATGGAGAGTTATGCTTGTAAAATGTTACAAGGCAACTCCTATGTTAAGCCTATAGGACAGACAGCCTTTCAATAGTGAAATCAAAATACACAGTATTTCGCTATCAGTACATGTCATATACACCAGTACATGTCCTACCTTTCTCATACACCACACCCTGCCGAAGGGGGTTCCTTGGGCCTACTTTAGGGGTGCCTTATGTGTAAGAGAATGGAAGGATAGGGCATGCCAGGTCGACATGGTAGTAAAAACTGTGTGCAGACACTGCAGTGTCCGGTCTGAGAACCCTTTGAAAGGTTACTTGTATGGGTGGCACACTCAGTGATGCAGGCCCACATGCAGTATTTGTTTTACAGGCCCTGAGAATATCACTAGGGACTTAGTAGTAAATCAAATAGGCCAATCACGGAAACCTCAATCCAGAAACACAATTTACATGTAGAGCATATACATTTTAGCTCTGAATAGCAGTGGTAAAGTGCAGAGAGTCATAAAACCTACAAAAACAAGGTCAAAAATAGAAGGCCAAAAAGCAAAAAGTCTGGGGGTGAATTCCCTGAAACAGCCAAGTCAAACATTGCACTAACCCTGTTTTGAGCATAAGGACCAAAAATATCTTCACCTCCTCAAGTGAAGTGGAAGTCCACTGGTGTGTACTGGAATGAGGCACCAGAACTCCTCCATGCTCCCTTAGAAATAGTTTGGCATGGAAATTTGTTTGCTGCACAATTTTCTTAAGAAAGTCAACATCCAAAAACAGATGGATGTAGTCAAATGGCAAACAATTGGCTGTATTAACTTTACATCCAGCGTCACCAGTGAAAGGCGGAATTTGGAACTAAATTGGGGGCTGCCAAGAGACCGCTCTGTCTGTGCTTGCCGCCGCATGTGCCTGCCCTCTGGATTGGTATAACCTGCTACAGTTGCCCCGTTGAACAGACTTTGCCTGCGAAGGATCAGCACAGCTGCCATTTTTTTTACAGAGTTTTATATAGCGTGAAATTGACCTGAATCGGGTATCAGAGCGCTTTACATAGCACCAGTTACATTACATGAGGACACACATTCATTTTTGTTAGGTACGGGGAGATTAAGTGATTTGCCCAGAATCAGAGGATGTTCAGCGTCATTGCCGAGACTCGAACCCAGTTCCCAAATTCGAGGTGGAATGCCCTAGCCGTCTCCCCACACTCAGAATAGCTGGAACGTGAGTCGTCAGATGGGACTCCGTCTACTGGAAATGACTTCCAGATTCTGCTCCATTTTCCTTTCCCTCAGATGCTGTCTCAATATCTGCTGTCTCAGTATTTGACCCTGACTCAGAGCTGTCCTCCATTACCCGAGTTAGGACCTTAGCAGCAGTTATCCGAGATGCCGTCTATCCTACTGGCTAAAACCGTCCTTCTGAAGCACTGGCCCACATAGAAGGTTGACTTATTGTTCTAAAAAAGTTGGTGGGTCTGTATGCGTGAGATGTATGCAACAGTAAATAAAGAGAAAGTGACCTTACCTTATATTCATTGCCTCAATATGCACGTTCTCCAAAGGCACATAAAAAGACACAGTATTAATTCACCTTGTCCCATACCCAGTATCACAGTATACGTTTAACATTGTGTATGCAACACTTTATTGTTGGGGTAGCTGCTAGGCATTTGCCAATATACAAGTAATTTCACAAAGCTACAAATTTACCTTTGATTTCAAGAAGCACACAATCACATATTAGCCCCTGCAACTGGCATGTTCCTTGTGAATCTCAAAGTGCTATCACTAGGGTCAATGGAATTATGTGCTACGAGAATACAAAATTATGCAACAGGGTTGCCAAAATTCTGAAGCATATATATATCTCTCTATATATCTATGTAGATAGATAGATAGATAGATAGATAGATAGATAGATAGATAGATAGATAGATAGATAGATAGATAGATAGATAGATAGATAGATAGATAGATAGATAGATAGATAGATAGATAGATAGATAGATAGATAGATAGATAGATAGATAGATAGATAGATAGATAGATAGATAGATATGTATACCATAATTGACCATAGGGAGGGAGGCGCATGCTCCCCCTCCCAAAACTATACATGTATATATGCCCGCGGACCAGGACCACCCAGGGCTCAACTAGAAACAAGCACAGGAGACTTCACTTGTTTTTTTTTTTCAATGTTCACATCAATTTATGGAACCACTCGTGAATTCATGGCAACATTGAAAATGCATTTTGGCCCTGGCAGGGTCCTGGGGGTCCCCTCTACCAGGCCTAGGGGGTCAGAGAATTCCTACCCTGCCCCTTCTCATTTGTTTTTACTTTTCTTTGGGGACTTGGCTGAGTCTGAGTCCCAAAATGGCTAGCAACACTTCCTGGTTGAATGTTGGGGGCAATTAGATATCAACATGAGATCTGTTGGGTTAGTGGAGGATCTGCAAAGGATCCGTTTTCCTAGATATACAAATTTGGTTTTCTTTTAATAACTCCTCAACTTCTGAACAGATTTACACCAAATCACAAAAAGGGTTCTTTCTGGGCCAACATCTACCTCTCTGCCAGTAGATTGGGCTGTAGTTGTGTTCAAAATCCCTATGGAAAATAGCAAGGAGAACAGACACTTTTTGAACCCCGCTTTTTCTCAGTCCCCACTTTACAAATCATTCCGAAACTTTCCAAGCACAACTAGACGTACCGTACCACTTGTTTTTTAAAGTCAATTTCCTAACTATAACCTCCCTGTAATCTTTGGTTTGTTCAGAGAATTTCACATTGGAGTAGATTCCCATGCTGACTCCCAATGTGACGGTCCACCTGTCCAGCTAGCCCAGAGTCCGCTACGCTCTCCTGCCTTTAGTTTTGTGCTTCCTCTGCTCATTTTCTGCTCACTTTTCTGCATCTTCACTGCTCAGTAGTGCCATCTATTTTGCCTCTTTCTGCTCGCTCCTTATACTTATTGTCTCCTGCTGCTAAAATCTGACCTCTATTTTACCTCTTCCTGCTCATTCTGCCTGGTAATGTGCCTCTTTCTGCTCACTCGTGACCTTTATTTTGCCTATTTCTGCTAGTTTTTGACCTTCATTCTGACTCTTGCTGCTGGTTTCTAACCTCTATTTTGCTTCTTTCTGCTCTCTTCTGACCCACATTCTGCCTCTTTCTGCTAATTTTTAACCTTTATTTTGCCTCTTACTGATTGTTTCTGACCTTTATTCTACTTCTTTCTGCTCATTTTTGACCGTTATTCTGCCTCTTTCTGCTAATTTCTGTCATTTATTCTGCCTCTTGCGGCTCGTTTTCCACCTTTATTTTGTCTCTTTAAGCTCATTTCTGTCCTTTATTCTGCTCATTTCTCAACTTTATTTTGCCTCATTCTGCTCATCGCTGACCTTTATTGTGCCTCTTTCTGCTAGTTTTTTACTCTTATTTTGCCTCCTTCTGCTTTTTCTCACCTTTATTCTGCCCATTGATGACCTTTATTCTGCAACTTTCTGCTTGTTTCTGACCTTTATTTTGCCTCTTCTTGCTCATTGTACCTTTTTTCTTCCTCTTGTTGCTTCTCACCTTGTTTTTGCCTCTTTCTGCTTGTTTCTGACTATTATTCTGCCTCTTTCTGCTTGTTTATCACCTTTATTTTGCCTCTGTCTGCTTGTTGCTGACCTTTATTCTACCTCTTGCTGCCCGTTTCTCACCTTTATTCTGCCTCTTTCTGACCTTTTTTCTGCCTCTTGCTGCTCCATTCTTCACCTTTATTTTGCCACTTTCTGCTCATTGTTGACCTTTATTCTGCCTCTTCCTGCTCGTTTTTGACTTTTATTCTGCCTCTTTCTTCTTATTTCATACCTTTATTTTCCCTCTTTCTGCTCATATCTGACCTTTATTTTGCCTCTTTCTGCTCGTTTATCACCCTATTTTGTTTATTTCTGCTCATTACTGACATTTAGTTTTCCCCTTTCTGCTAGTTTCCGACCTTTACTTTGCCTCTTTCTTTTCCCCTGGGGCTGTGGGGGCTCAAGGACCCCGTGGTCCCGGCCAGCTCCCTGCATCCTACGGGAGCTGCTGAAAATGCAGCTCCCCACATGCAAGAGCAATTTTTTCATCTCAAAGAGATGAAACCTCCACTCCCAGCAGGGGGAGCACTTTGACAGCTCCCACACACTGTAACTTAGAGTATTTATTTTGCTTGGCGTGCTGCACTTGGGGACTTTTTCCATATTTTGTGATAATGCTCTCCCTTTACTAATTATTGGAAGGAGGTCCTCTCCACATCAAAGGCACTGTGGGCTTCCCACTTTCTGCCTCATACATCCTGGTTATTCTGGGCACCCAGCACCTTGAATTAGAAACAATGATGCACACAGGCTGGAGACTCATGAGAACAATAGTGCCAAATTCACAAAGGTAAACTTAAAACTGAAGTCTAAGTTCAGATCTGAAGACTTTGGCCTAAGCTTACCTTTATGAATTGGGTCCTTAGACTTAGACTTCAATTCTAAACTTAGACTTCAGGTCTATGTTGGGCCCTTAGACTTGAGGTCTAAACCTAGACTCAAGTCTAAGTTTACCTTTGTGAATTTAGCCGGGCCCTTTGTGTGCATGGTAAAACAAGTAACCAATCCAGGAGCAGTCAGTGGGTTGCTTGCAAAAGAGTGTGTGAAGTTTGCTCACTTAAGTGTCATCTTCCTTCCATGACAGATGTGCCATGACCAAGAGAGAGAGCTGAATGCTGTGTGTCTCTCTCAATTTTCGCTAATTTCCCCAGATTCATGTCTTAACCATTTCCCTCATAATTGGAAAGCCATTGTGTTTCATTATATTTTTACTAGCAAAAAATCTCACACTTGGCAGGGAATATGATGCAAGTGATGCTAAACAACAACATGAGGAAGGTAAAAAAATTGAAAAGTGACACACACCATTCTCCTTCCAATGTTTACGTGGCATTAAGTGTGCTGAAAATAATAACCAATGGTAGACTAAGGTTCAGTAATGTGTACATCCCATTTTACAATGTACACACAAAAAAGAATCCAGTTTTTGAAAATCCTCCAGGTGTATAATAACAGTCCATACTTTGCCTACATAAATTGTACCTTTGTTACTCTTAATAATTGGATCACCTTTGTATTAGAAAAATATATGCAATTGGATCTAGTATATAACACTTGCTTTAATATTAGAGGATTCTTTTGCTGGCTACCCTACTCCACTTGAAATAAGAAACCTAATTTCCCATGCTGGGGTGTAGCTTGGTCAGTAAGATTGGGGAGGACATGTGATTTAGATTTTCTAAGAATCACGCTGATGTATAATTTTAAAATGCATTATACAACAAGCAGGGCACCTGAGAGGAGCATAAGTGGCAGCGAAAAGGGAGAGGAATGTGGGTTGGTAGGTGCACTTAGAGAGAGAAAATAATATTTTGTAAATAAACAAACATTTTTTAACACTTTCAAAACAATGAGAGGGATGAGATAGTGTGTGTGTTTTAGTCTGTGCTGTGTGTCTGTAAAGTTCAGACAGACAACTCAACATATCTGACTAAAATCACCTGTCACCAACTGTTTACCAGAAAATACATTTATTGGGGGGGGATGTAACACCCCAAACAACCCTCCTCCAGAAACCATGCCTGGTTCCTGTAGTGTCGTCTCTGTATTGGCCTATTATAGCACCAGTTAGATCTTTGGGTTAAGGAAAACACCCACACCATTTGGTTACCACCTATATGGACAGCTCACAGGATCTCTGTAACAAAATGTCTAAATATTGCCATTCGAATATTTCAGAAATATATTCCTCCCTGGACAATTTCAATTCTGACTTGTCCAATACAGTTTCTACTACTAGCTCCGCTCTCCTTAATTTTCCTATTCTCCATGAGGGGGTAGCTAATTTATCCGCCTTCCTTTCCTTTTCTCAGGAGCACACAGATTGCCTCCTAGGGACAATCACCTCCAGATGCCCTCTGGAATTCTCCCCCTGAAGATCATGAAATTAGGAAGGGAGATAATTGCCCCTCACCTTACCTCCATGCTCAATGTAGCTATTTCATCAGGACAGTACCTTCTCACTTGGAAAACTGTGGTGGTCAAACCATTATTAAAAAAGGCTACTTTAGATCTCTCTGAACTAAAAAAAACTATTGACCTATCTCTCTGTTGCCAGTCCCTGCAAAGATCTTGGAGAAGCATCTACATATCCATCTCAGCGCCTACTTGCACCAACATAATTTGCTTGATGGCTCACAGCATGGTTTTAGGAGTGGCCATAGCCCGTAGACTGCCTTAACATCTGCAATAAACAACATCTGCATTCAAGTTAATGCTGGGTACACCTCTCTACTAATTCTCCTAGACTTCACTGCGGCCTTTGATACCATCTCACCCACGAGGTTTGTCAGCCGTCTCAAAGAAATTGGGGTCACAGGCTCCGCTCTGATGCTTCTGTCCTCTTTTCTCACTGATCGGTCACAAAAAGTTAAATTGGATCAATTCTACTCTCATGCCACTCTACTGCAGAGTCCCACAGGGTTCCTCATTGAGCCCAACCTTGTTTAACATCTATGTCAACCCTCTGGCTAAGGTATTAGATCTTTTAGGCTGGAGGCTCAGTCCTATGTGGATGATGCACAAATTATTGTGTCAATCATAAATAGCATAGAGGTGTTCACTGCAAATTTTAAAAACTGCATGAGGGCCGTGGCCTCCTGGATGGTAGATAACTACCTTTGTCTTAATGGTGAAAAGACAGAAGTCTTGATTTTTGGCAGTCAACAATCTATATGGTCCCATTCTTGGTGGCCTGAAATGCTCGGCTCATGCCCCCGCTCATGCCCCTGTCCTGCTCCGATAGCAAAGAATCTTGTTGTCAAAGTTGACAGCGCTATTTCTTTTGACCACCAGATCAACAGAACGGTCACCACTTGTTTTAGCATCATCAGGATCTTGAGGAAGATCTTTCCATGTTCCTCTCAAAAGCAGGCAGTTTGTCACTCTGGTCCTGTCCTGGCTGGATTATTGCAATGCCCTCTATCTGGACATCAATTAGGGATCCATTCACAAATTGCAGCTGGTACAGAATGCAGCAGCCAGACTTGTGATGGATCTTCCTAAATTCCCCCCTGCTTCGGCATCTATTCGCAAGTTGAACTGGTTTCCTTTAGGCCAGAGAATTCTGTTCAAGGCTGTTTGCCTTGTCTACAAGGCTTTTCATAACTCAGGCTCCGAAGGCATTAAAAGGCTCTTTCAAAGTTATGTGCTTACCAAACTACAACGGTCTTCCAGTAAAAACTGGCTGGTAGTTCCCAGGTTCAGGAAATCCAGGTGGGGGAAAGAGCTTTCTCTGTTGCTGCCTCTAAGCTTTGGAATACTCTTCAGGTCTCAATTTCTGAGCAAGACTCTCACTCTCTGTTCCGTAAGGCCCTAAAAACTTGGCTCTTCACTATTTAATTGATAAGTTCCCTTCTGTGCTTCCTGCAACAGCTGGCTCTATCTGCAGCTACTTCACGCCTTTGAGCAAAGTTTGCGCTTTATAAGACTAATATTCATTCATTCATTCATTCACCATCAGCTCTGAAGAGGCATTTGGGGAGTTAATCTTCATCCTGCATAGGTGAGGAGAAAAGAGAGTTTGAGTTCAGGGGGAGGCAGTATAATATGTCATTTTGACATGTATTTTATGGCTGCTACCACTTACTGGTGACTTTGGAGGAAAGGGCAATACACTGCTAATATTAATGGAATTCTAGTGACAGGTCACTTTGGGCAACATTCAAGATTTTCAACATAGATTGCATAGGGCTGGGGTCCAGGACTCTCATATTGGAAGTGGCCTGGCAAGGGAGTTCATGTGGAAAGATTTAGAGAGAGTATAAAGGAACATATTTGTTTTTTCTGTAGGGTCAGGATTGAGCCTCTATTAGTAGATAGGTCGACCGTCTCAGGTTAACCTTGCATGCCACTTATAACAACCAGTTGTACTAATAAAGAAAGGGAGAATTAAGTATATAAAAATAATATATATTTGTAGGAATTAACCAGCCTCACCACCTGCAATGCATAGTAGAAATAGGAAGGAAAAGTGTTAAATGACCTTTGAGTGCAGATAAACATCTTTCTACACATTGGGCCATTAACTGTTTTTTTCAGTGAACAAAAATATTTCCCAAACTGATGTTTAAAACATGTAACATACTCAGCAAATTTCACTGCTATGAATGGAGCAACTGTGGCTGAGACTCCCTTCAGAGCAGAGAGATCATCATCAGGCAAACAGGGATCTCTATATATTTAAGGCTGTCCTCCAATTCAGAAGTTGTGGACATCCTTACGCTCACCTAGGGGAATGGCGGGCCACTCTCCAAGGTATAATTAAGGCCCTAAGTTGAATGTGCGGTCCTGAAAGCCAGACCGACAGGCCATCAGAGAAAATGTTCTCTTCTAGCTGCCAAAACATAAATAAAAAAGAACATTGTGGGCAGGCTGGGCACTCCTTGATCCCCAGGCCTAAAGGAGTGGACACTCAATGGGCCTCTCAAAGCATTTAAAACTAACTTTTGGCCTCATAAAACAGTTCACTTAGGTGTAGGCTGGTATTGGTATTAATTTTTAGGGTGGCATTCCTAGTGAACTCAACTCTTTCAAAAATGTGTCTGGCACATGGCACGCCTAGCAATTCAATCAAGAACTCTTCCATGGCAGACTTCCTGTTTGTCCAATGAAAATATGCCATATTAAACAGCATTCTGTGCATTTAATTGATTGAGAATACAGGTAATCATCCACCACATTAAAAAGCAATCAGAAGCACATACACCATTTTGTGAAGTGTAGGGAACCTGAGCAATTGGGATTTGATGTGGCTGCTGTTTCCAGCACTTCAAAGGGCAGATTATACCCAGAGAAAGAGGAGATAGTGGAACTTGTGAAGAATACAAAGGAATCCATTTTTTGAAAGTTCTTCAGCTATTCTCCAGGCAAAAAGGTAGAATGCCAGAAAGGCCATCTGCAAACTTTGTGAACAGAATCTGGGAAGGGGCAGCGTAGACTCCGCTTCTTCTGCATTATGAGAACGTTCTTTAAGTCTGAGCATGGGAGTAATTACTTGAAGTGCCAGGGAGATATTGAGTGCTGTAATCAGAGGAAGTCCAGTCTCTGTGTAACGTTCCAGCAGAGGCACTGCAGTAAGTATAACAGAAATACAATTTCCATCTCAAAATCTTTGCATTGCACTGTTTGAAGTGCAAAATCAATGATTGGTAGGGACCAAAACTGGGGCTGAAAAGATGGAGGAATATTTTAAAAATAAATTTCAGTAGTGATGAACAAAAGCTTATAAGTGGCCATTTGCCAAAGCAGTGGCCTGGTACTGCGGTCTATCCACAGTGAATGGCTGAGGGATCAGTGTGACCTTTAAGCTCTATCATCTATGTTACCAGAGCTCTAACACTACTGTAGGCCTGTAAAATCTGTCTAAGTATGCCGTCTACAATCTGAGATTGGTAGATTGTCTCATGTTTCATTTCTTCACTATCAAGCTGCCATATAGAATATTAAAATGTGACTTGGAATCTACTTGAATAACATGGACACACAAAAGGAAGTGAAAAGTAAAAGTGAAGAAAGAAATAGCATTGTCTAAGCTACATGTAACATCAATGGATTTGTAGAAGTTTTTTGGGGCATTTTTGCGAATAATGCCCCACTTTGACCCCATGAAACATTTGTGGCAGATAACAATTGTTTGTGTGGCAGATCACGATTGTTTGACAGATAGGGAAAGAATTGCAATCTATCATGTTTACCCTGTCAGAAGAGAGGGAGCACCCATTCAGCAATGACCCAGATCACATCAAGCTTACCTATTTCGATCTTTTGCTTGAAATAATGTGATTATTTCAAAGATACCAGGTGGACAATTGTCATGAATATGTAAGAGAGCAAAGCCCGAGTTGATACAGAACATGAAGGTGTGTTCAGAAATGAATCTTCAAAGATATTCTAAACACAACAGACAAACGAAAGCAATGTCAATAGGAATGGATAACCTGAGCATGTAATCCATGTCCAACTATTAGAAATGGCTCTTACTTTCTTGTGTTGCACTTCCTTGTGGGGCATTACAGGGCCAGGTCTCAGTAAGATATGTACAAGGAAGTGTAGGAGCATGTCGTTAGCCTCCTTGGCTTAATGACACGCTCTGCCACTTCTGAAATGCAAGGCTGCACCATATTTACAAGAATGTGGTGCAGCCTTGCAATTTCCCCTGCGATGGCGCTAAGTTTAGTAACTTAGTGCCAACGCAGGCACCTTTGCACCAGAGTGCAAGGGTGTCTGCGTGCAGGTGAGGATTGTTTATGTGTAGGAAGGTGTCCCTTCCTGCACATAAACAATCCCAAAATGCCATTCTGTCACTTTCATGTGTGCTGCTTCATTCAGCACACATGAATGTGACAAAATGAAATGTTTATAAAGGTTTGTTTATGAACAGAAAGGGACACCTTCCTGTACATAAACAAACCATGTTGTTTTGCTTTTTCCATGTGTGCTGCACAAGGCAGCACCCATGGAAAAATTAAAAACGAGGAGAAATAATGCATTTCTCCTCGTTTCGACAACTTTAGACCAGGGGTTTCCTGGACTTTATTTTGGCGCTGCCTCCTATGTACGCCACCCTTGTACATAGGGGGCAGCATCAAATACAATGGGTGTTGCCATGGAACGCCCACCACAGCACCCACTGCATGCCCCTTACCCGCTAACCATAGCGTGAAAGGGGGCCTTATGTACAAGGCAACATTAAGCCACGTTAAGTGGCTTAACGCTGCCTTGTACATAAGGTGCAGCCCCTATTGCCACCACAACGTTGGTAAAAGTGACTTTGTGGTGGTGATAGGGGCTTGTACATATGCCCCTCAGTCTCCATTTTTGCTCAACATTTAACTTGACATCGTTTTCTAATGGTGACTTTTTACATGCCCTGCGCTTATATGATAATGTACCGGGAAATTATGATACAAGCAGACCGGGCCCGATTCACAGAACTAACTTAAGACAAAATCCTAAACTTACTACCATTTTGGTATTCACAGAAGGCACTTACTCATTTTGGTATTCACAGAAGGCACTTACTCATTTCGGTATTCACAGAAGTTAGGAGTCCTAACTTTAGGACTCCTAAATGCCTTCTGTGAATACCGAAAGTCTTAAAATTAGGATTTTTCGCAGTTTAGTAGTAGTATAGTTAGGAATCCTAACTTTAGGACTCCTAAATGCCTTCTGTGAATACCGAAAGTCTTAAAATTAGGATTTTTCTCAATTTAGTAGTCCTAAATTTAGATTTAGGACTGCTAAATTGAGAAAAATCCTAATTTTAAGAATTTCGGTATTCACAGAAGGCATTTAGGAGTCCTAAAGTTAGGAGTCCTAACTATACTACTACTAAACTGAGAAAAATCCTAATTTTAAGGCTTTCGGTAGTCACAGAAGGCATTTAGGAGTCCTAAAGTTAGGAGTCCTAAACTTAGGACTACTAAATTGAGAAAAATCCTAATTTTAAGAATTTCGGTATTCACAGAAGGCATTTAGGAGTCCTAAAGTTAGGAGTCCTAACTATACTACTACTAAACTGCGAAAAATCCTAATTTTAAGACTTTCGGTATTCACAGAAGGCATTTAGGAGTCCTAAAGTTAGGACTCCTAACTTCTGTGAATACCAAAATGAGTAAGTGCCTTCTGTGAATACCAAAATGAGTAAGTGCCTTCTGTGAATACCAAAATGGTAGTAAGTTTAGGATTTTGTCTTAAGTTAGTTCTGTGAATCGGGCCCGTCGTTTCTTAGCAAGCTTTATTTTCATGCTATTTGTGCACTCTGTCTAAGGCTAGACATGTAGAACGAGATGCTCTTTTATTTGGTTGTCTGGTTAGAGACAGCCAAAAGGCTCCAGACTAATCATCGCATCAGCGTTGAATCTTTGACACAGTGTGATTGGAACAGTACCTTTATTATATAAACGACATCTGTGCTACATTTGACAGAGGTGCATTCTGTTAGGATTGACCTGCAATGCGGCGCACTGTGACTGTGATGCAGTCCTGCTGACTATGACCTCTATCCTGCAAAAGATGATAGCCTGTTTTGTTACATCATACTGAGGAATGGGGGTTAGGCTATCCCAAGGGATCTGGCAGAGGGTACACCCACTATACTCTTGATAGTATAGGTAGTGTTATGTAGGAGTATAGTCATATAATCGCATAGTAATGTTATATTGGTTGAACTGTTTATCTTGTTCACCATTCTTTTAATGCAACAAACGGACTGATCAACGGCGGACTATGAGAGCCGCACTTCACTGCTACGTTCCTCGTGTGGTAGTTTGTTACAGTAGTCTATAGAAGTGTGCACAAACAACTCCTGCACCTGCCGCTGTTGGGTGCAAACTGCAACACAGATCAAGAATTGAGTAATTATGGAGAGGTGCACCACTGAGTTGTCTTTTCCAAAAGATATAGACGGACAAATGTTCCTTTATTTTTATTTTCCTTTATTTCAATGGTATCACAATACAGGCTCCAGCCAATGCGTTTCGTTCAATTCACATTGAATTTAATCAGGAGTTAAAAATACAGATGATAAGTGGTCCCATTGTGGGCTGGCGAGTGTGGTAATTAAGTACAAGCACACAGTACTCGCACTATTTCCCCAGAGTTCCATGTGTGAGAATGATTGTTTGTTACTGTAAAATCTGAAGGCGTTTCATGGTGGGGCTCCCATGTATGGGCCCGACATCAGTGCCTGGGATGCGTGTATGTGGTGTCCTGTCTCGGTATCGGTTCACGTAACTGATCCGGAGACAGGACGGCACATACACGCCTTCAGCTTTTATTGTAAGGAACTCTGGGGAAATAGTGCGAGTTTTGTGTGCTTGTACTTACTTGCCACTCTTGCCACCCCACAATTAGATCAATTATCATCTGCATTTTTAAGCCCTGATGGAGTTCAGTGTCAATTTAAAGAAACGTGTTGGCTGGAGCCTGTATTGTGATACTATTGAAATAAAGGAAAATAAATATAAAGGAACATTTGTCCGTCTATATCTTTTGGAAAAGACAACTCAGCGGTGCACCTCTCCATAATTACTCAATTCTTGTGATGCTGGTTGCAAAGCTTTGTTTCTTCTGCCTAATATTTGCAGCACACTCTTTCCACACAAAATTACGTTTGTTTCAATAAATGTTTGAAAAGATAATGTGTATCTTTCTTGTGTTTCCCTTGGGCATGCAGAAGTAAATGACAAAAGGGTAAATCTGTTTTCACATTTTCATTGGGGAGTAAAAAGGGTGGCCATGTTCGAGATTGCTGTTACCTTCTGGTGCCCTGGTATGGCTAGGGGTTCAGATGCAGCATTGTGAGCTAGGTAGGAACCAGGCCAACATTCTCTGATGGTATGTGTGAACGTAGGGCCCGATTCACAGAAATAACTGAAGACAAAATCCTAAACTTACTACCATTTAGGTATTCACAGAAGGCACTTACTCATTTTGGTATTCACAGAAGGCACTTACTCATTGATGAGTAAGAGCCTTCTGTGAATACCAAAATGAGTAAGTGCACTTACTCATCGATGAGTAAGTGCCTTCTGTGAATACCAAAATGAGTAAGTGCCTTCTGTGAATACCAAAATGGTAGTAAGTTTAGGATTTTGTCTTAAGTTAGTTCTGTGAATCGAGGCCCGAAGTTCCTATATTCTGAAGCTTAGGTTGTCCAGATACACAGTCCTTCCAACTTAACTCATAGGAACCGTATAACAAATGCGAATGGGTAGTGTGAGCATGCCATCCATTTCCAACCATTGCAAATGGCTCTTAATTTGCTGTGTTGCACTTTCTGCGCCACCCTAACCCCATACTCTCTATGTGTCCACAAGATTGAAAAGTGCTCTCACAACTTCTGTGACAGTTTATTTACGCTGAAAACTACATCTATTTGTGACGAAATTACAGCAGTACCTTTCTTTCACAGTGCATTGTTCAAACCACAATGATCATTTGATAATCCGCTGGTTTGTAATCACTTGTGATGAATTGTTTTTCTGCTTCCATATGCTTATCAATGTGCAACTTATGTTTAGGGTGAACAACGGCACAGCACACCAAACAATTAAGATGGTCACCACGTTGGAGATGTTAGCTTGAAAACATAAAATCCTCTCTGTTCTTCTTATAATATACATAGTTAATTTCTTCAAACTTTAAAGATGGCCGCCATATGTTATCGGCATACGCTATGTGCATGATGCTGCATGAAGTGACATATATAGATCTCTACAGTGACTCCATCGTCTTGAAATGCCCTTCCCTTTAACTGATGATTCGTAATTCCTCATCCCTGCAATTACCTTGTACGGTACCTTCAATCAGCACAGTTGACGTTCGCTGACTGCAGGGGGATGTATGACATTACAACGCGTGTCATTACAACGCGTGCAGTTACATCGCATGCGTTACAACGCATGCGATGTTACAACGCTATGCCATTACAACGCAAGTCTTTACATCGACTTGCGCTAGATGGCGTGCTAAAATTAGAAAAGTGTAATTTACTATTCCAACTCCAGTCCACTTAACAGTAGGGAAGGTGTTGGGATAGTAAACTACACTATTTGTAATGTTAGCACGCCATCTAGCGCAAGTCGATGTAAAGACTTGCGTTGTAATGGCATTGCGTTGTAACATCGCATGCGTTGTAACGCATGCAATGTAAAGGCTGCGCGTGGTAAAAACCGCGTTGTAATGGCTGTTCCCCACTGCAGGGTGCTGCCAACATGTTTGACAGAGTGCTAGAGGCACTTCATGCACAAAGCCTCATGATGGCTGACAGCTGCTCCTGTAATGGTGCTGGTGTGCATGTACACTTCTCGTGATCGACTCCCACATGTACAAAGAAGAATTCACGCTTTCATCCCTGTCACTAAGAAAAGCTAGGAGTGACCAGACAAGCCTATGGAGTTCAAGACCTTTAGTGGGCAAAGCAAGAAATGTCTGTTTTACTATATGAAGAGACCAACTGCCATTGAATCCCCAACTCCAGACTCCCCCATTGTAGAGCTAGAACAGTGTTGGCCAAGATGCCAATCTCCACACTGATCATAATGGCACAGGAATACAACACATAATAATATATACAATGTATTTTAAAGGAAAATAATAGCAACATGCAGCTAAAACAACATTCAAAACAGTTCCTCGCTTGCTTGTGGTGACTTTGACATGTGTTTATTAGAGTGCTCTGCAAGCAAATGTTCCCAGGACCACTGAGCAGTCACTAATGCGACCTACATTTCTCTCATTGCCGCTCTACCTGTCTTCCCAGAAAGTAATATGATGATTGCAGGAGACACGCATTTCATTCCTTCCGCATTAATGCAAGAAAAACAATCTAGGTTTATAAAAAATGGTACCGAACATAATCACACTAGACCGAAGGCACACAAGACGGAGCTGGTTCATGATTAAACCCCTTGGGAGAAGCATTTTTCAGTTTGCATCAACTGCTTCTGCTGCGGCTGCCATTAGGTATTTTTGACAGGCTGTTAGAGGTTGCAATTTATAAGGAGGAATCGTGTGATTTCCAGTCCTCGTCCCTGTGGTACTTGTTCCTTTTCAGTCTAATCACTGAGATATGCTTGTAAAATGAGTTGCAAAATAATTTATAGACTCTAAAACTCAAAACTATGCTCGGATGTAAGGTCAGCTTTTAATTGGCTTCCAAGTACTGGAAATTAAATGAATCAAACTGCCTGCGTTCTACATGGCTTCATCCTGGCACTGTTGTTTTGCCAAGTTACTCCTCAATAAGTGCCAGAAATGATTAATAGTCGCCAACAATTTAAGGAAAAAGCCTCAGGGGACAGTTTAGTGCAGAAATGTGCCCCTTCCTGCGCAAAACCAATCCTCCTTACAACACAGACACCCTTGCATCAAGCTGTTGCTTAAGGTTATGAGTTGAGGGACACAGTTAAATAGCAATTAAATTGAAGAGAGCAAACACATTAAAATGTTCAATATAATGAGTACAGTTCGAGAGAAAATATGTATTTATATATAAAATCACGTCATATTTAGGCCTGGGCGGCAAATTCCGTTCCGCTCGCGGAATTTGCGGAATTTGCGTAATTTCGCGTTCCGCGGAGAACGCGAAATTGCTCAAAAGTCTGCTTTCCGCGATTTCGTGAAATTTTTGCTTGTTCGCGTTCTCAAAATGCATGTTCGCGAGATATTTCTCCTCGAGCACGCAAACAGCAATTGCGAACAGGAAAAAAGCATCGCGAACAAGCAATTCCGCATGTTCGCGGAATTTCTGCGTGTTCGCGGAGATTTTTTACCGTTTCGCAGAGATTTGCGCAACGCAATTCCGCAAATTCCGCCCACCCCTAGCCATATTTCTGTGGCACGTCACGCTGTTGATCATTCTTAAGTATTCAGAATGTTCATGGAGTCAGTGATTCTGCATCACAAGTGCTCTTGTTTTCGCAAAATCCTATAACTCTTAAACAGAGGATTTTAAACTGCAGAAATAGAGGAATTTAAAATCATATTATGAAGGAAATAGAAAAGGGCCTCATTTGCAAGCTGTACTTTGTGGTATGTCTTGTAGTACCACAAAGCATGCTACAAAACCAAATAAAAAGTGTAATTCTTTTCCTGTACTTGTATGCACGGAGGTCTCCGTCCCAGCTGCATATTTTCCGCACAGGTAAGTATAAATGTTAGTAGTAAATGTCGAAGGGACACATTGGAGTGTGTGGGAAAGGGGACAGACTTAATACTAAATGGGATGAGATTAGGGAGGAGTCGAAAGCGTTTAGAGAGGATTGGGGAGGGCATCACTTTTGCAGTTAGTTTACACTCTGTAGGGGATATTCACAAGGAAGTGGAGGAGAGAGGTGTTAGCCTTCTTGGCTTAACGCCTCTCTCCGCCACTTCGGAAACGCATATTCACAAGGATATGGTGCAGCCTTGCGTTTCCCCCTGCGATGGCTCTAAGTTTAACAACTTAGCGCCAACGCAGGCACCCTTGCACCAGAGTGCAAGGTTGTCTGTGTGCAGGGGAGGATTGTTTATGTGTAGGAATGTGTCCCTTCCTGCACATAAACAATTCTAAATGCATCTCTCTCACTTTCATATGTGCTGCTTTATGCAGCACACATGAAAGTGACAGAATGGCATTTAAAAAAAAGCTTTGTTTAAGTACAGGAAGGGACACCTTCCTGTACATACACAAACCATGGCAATTTGCTTTTTCCATGTGTGCTGCACAAGGCAGCACACATGGAAAAAGCAAAAACGAGGAGAAATAAAGCATTAATCCTCATTTCGCCTGTTTAAGACCAGGATTTTCTTGGTCTTAATTTTGGCACTTCCTCCTCTTCACGCAGCCCTTGTTAATAGGGGCAGCATTAAAATCAATGGATCTTGCGGTGAAACGCCCACCGCAACACCCATTACCCTCCCCTTTCACGCTAAATACAGCGTGAAAGGGTGCTTATGCACAAGGCAGCGTTAAGGCACGTTAAGTGGCTTAACACTGACTTGTGAATAACGCAAGGCCCTTATGGCCATCACAACGTCACGGAAAGTGCGTTGTGGTGGCGATAGGGGTTTGTGAATATGCCCCTATGTTTGTGAACACCGAAAGTAGTAAACTTACTACAAAATGTAATGTTGCTCAAAAGCATAACTTGCTTTTTGGAATCAGGCCCATAGTCTTTATAATAAAGTTTGTTCAGGACTGGAGGAATGTGATATTTTTCTGCAATCAACCCTCTTCACAAAGCGCCAATAAAAAATAAAAAAACTGGTAAGCTTGTCCTCCTCACTGAGAAAGAGACACAGTGAAAGATACTTTGCGAGGTGTGACCTTCTTAAAGAGCAAGAAATACAATTGAAAAGGTCCTTCTGCACTGTTTGCTTTCCACCCAGTGAGCAACACCCTTTCCCACAAAAACTTCAAAAACATGCAGTCTTACAAACTATTAGTAGGTGTCCCTGTGGAATACAACAAGGGTGCTGAGTATTAGCTGGTCACACTTGTCAGCAGTCGAATACTGACTGCAAATTGACCTCTAGTCAATGACTATACTATGGCATGGTTGAAGGCCTCGGTCCATATTTCTACACTGAGCCATTCATGACAGGGCCATGGCCAAAGGCCACAACTTATTTCCAGAGTTCATTGTGAATGATGGAGCCCATTCCCATATGATTTGGGGAATGGCTTCTTGTTTCAAGTTGTATCTAAAAACCTTAACCTTGATCTCAGATCAGAATGCATCACCAAATGTTAAGCAAAGTGGAATCTGAGGAATTGGAAGTTGGTGCATGATGTAGAGAAATGCCACACCCCATGACTAGAACCTCTTGTTAAAAGCTTAAATAATATTTGTGGTGGGTTTTAAGGTGGAACCTCTCATTTACTTATTTCTTATCTCAGTGATTGGCTCAGTAATTCATTCTCTGACACTTTGACTTCCTTGATCATTGTCTGGTAGCCTAAACACTTTGGTTCAATGACTGACACTCTTACTCACTGAGTCAGTCCCTCTCTCTTTACCTCACTGAGACACTCACCCACAGACTGCCCAACACACCGATTAATAAATGTCCTCCCTTACTCATCTGAGGATCTCCCTTCTGCTTATGAGGGTTGCCTTTTCATTAAATGATTTTCCATTAACCATTTAGAGTTTCCCTTTCTCTTTGACATGGTTCGTCTTTCACAAAGACCTATCTCCTCTGATTAGATACCTAAACCTTGCCACAGTCTTCCTTCTACCTCTGATGGTTTCCCTTTAGCTTATAGGAACTGACTTTTCACTCTGAATAGCTCCTTACTGTAAAAGGATATAGGGGTAATACTAAGGGCCAGATTCACAAATTTAATGTTGTAGTAAGTAAAATAGTACCAAAGTAGTACTACTTGCTTACTGCAAAAAGGAATTCATAAAATTATGGGTGGAAATCTCCAACTTCACCTCTCCTATATTTTTGATGGGGAGATCGGTGCACATGTAAGTTTGCTCTTTAGTAATAATATAGGAGCAACTCGGAAATCTGGTTGAAAAACGGGGACTATCTACTACTTAAAATAATAATGAAAGAATCTTTATTCGATTGCACATAATAATCATAAAAGATAAAAAACATATAAATCCAAATAAATACATTAAAAGCATTAAAACAAATAAGCTACCATAATGACCTCATATCACAATGTCAAAAATTATCATGGAGAGAAAAAAGGAGAAATAAGAACACCTTATAATTAAGAGAATGCAATCTGTTAGAAATTTTGCACAAAGAATAGCTATTAAAAGTTCATGATTTTGTGCCAGATTAGAGCAACTTTCAAGTAAGAAGAAACTGCCAACTTCACGGCGTGATCTGGTAATAACTGAATATGTAAAAAGGCTGGCCAAAACCCCCTAGTTAAAAGTGGTATCAGATACCTTTTTCACATAAAATCTGCAGAATAAAACCAAGTGTATCAAAGTTTGAGGGGAACAACCATCACTGGGACATACCAGGATTGTATGGGGACTAAAGTGACCAGAATGAAAACAGATGTGTATGAATAGAGCCCAAACGGAATTTTATTAACAGCATTCTATCTCAAGGATGTCTAACTGCAGAAAGATAAGATTCAGGAGCATATGTACAATGAGTTAACACAGCTGTAGCAGCAATTTTCTGATGTTATGGCGGCTTTTTCTTTATCGCCCTATTTACAAGTTGCAGCTAACCGCAGTTAGCAGCAGATTTCCGGCGTAATCATGCATTTTTAGTTTCTCCACTTCTGTTAGGAGAACTTAACGAAAATGAGATGTAAGGGGGGCTTTCTCGTTTAAAAAGTGCCACTAACCCCATTTTGCGATATTTACAATGAATTTTCGGTCCAGCGATAATTAAAAAAATTGCCGCTAAGGTCAGTTAGCGGCTGGTTTTTAAGACCAGAAAAAAGCTGGTCTAAAAAACGGTGCAAACACACCTGTACATAAGGGAGACTAACCCAGGCCCTCATTTGCTTACCTAATGACACCATGGAGGTAATACTCTTGCAGCTTGGAGCTCCAAGAACCACAACCACCACCACCGCCGCCACCAGCACCACCACAGACGCAGTGCCGCAGAAGAGAGTGGGTCTACCGCGAACGCTTCACCCTGATAGACCTCCAGCCAAGGATGTGTAGTCCACTACAGGCTAAAAAGGACCTCCATCTTACACATGCTCACCCAGATAGCACCAAGGCTGCAGGCACCATCACAGCGCTGCACGAACATCCCTCCGCAGACAAAGCTACTTGCAGTGATTCACATGTTGGCCTCTGGTACCTTCCAAACAACCACTGCCAGAGTGGGTGGAGTCTCCTATCCAGCCTTCTCCAGGTTCCTTCCAACTGTCTTTGATACCATTATCAGCCTGACATCCCAGCACCTATGCTTCCCCAACAAGGTGCAGGAACACCTTGACAACAAGCAAGACTTCCATGACATTGCTGGGTTACCGCACGTCTCGGGGGCAATTGACTGCACCCATGTTCTACTTGTGCCTCCTTTGGAAAATGCACATATATACAGGAACAGGAAGCACACACACTTAATGAATGTTCAGGCTATTGTGGACCACCTGGGCCTTTTCATCAATGTTGTCGCAAAGTTTCCTAGGAGTGTGCATGACTCCAATATCTTTCGCCGATCGATCATCAACCAGCGGTTTGAGAATGGCACATATGGAAATGGGCTGCTTGTTGGTAAGTACAAACTGAACTCACCACACACCTCAAGTACACAAGCATGTTGTTTAAATATGTGAGAATGCACATGGAGCAAATGTAAGAAGACATACCTTGGAACAGGTCCAAACAATATAAACAAGCACCCAATGCAAAATAATCAAGACATATGTTAGACAGTCCAACAAGGGAGTAGCCTAGAAAATCTCACACAAACCACTATGACACCCTTGAAATATAGATTTTGCAGAACTCATCAGACAAATTGAAAATAATCATTGCAGCACATGACACAGAACACATGCTTCTGCTGTGCTACATACATCTTGAAATAAACACATGTGCCATATGTACAACAAGATGACAGATCACCCCGCTCTCACTTGTGATGGTGTACAATTAGCTGATGTGCAAAAACATAGTCAGCCATGCACCATGCAGCGGGTGTTCCTGCATCATGAGTTTGCAAGTAGTGCTGTATGAAGGGAGCACCAACTGCACACAAATGATTACCAAAGTTGATTAAACATCAGTCTGTGTCATTGCAGAATGGAGCATGGTTAGGAAGAGCATACAAACAATCCAAATCACAATCTCACTACATGTTGTGCATCCATATGACTTCCCTGGTGAGGTGTAGCACTCTGATGCACAAACTTAGAAATTATATTGTGTGACGATTGGGAACAGACACACACATGGCAATATTAATGGGTATTACCCCAACATGCATACATGCAGAGTCAAAGTCAACTCTTGCACAAGGACATCTATGTATACATACATTGTCTTCACATGTCTTAGTAAGGTAAGTACACCAGGTAGCAGTGCCACTGTCACTTAAACACTGACCCACCTTGGGGACAAGCTGGATGTATTGAGCCCACCATGAGTTCAATGTTTAGCAGACAAGGAATTTTGCTCTCAGCTACCCTCAGTACAGTCACTCCCAATCTAGATGATTTTCCAACATTGTAATCTTCAAAAAGTCAAGGTGGATGTTTCAGCAGGCACATGTGCCAATGGTGTACCCTATAAAATATATGCACAGGGGGCGTTCAGTTTGTGTAATGGGCCTGTAAAGAAATTGTTACCTCTTTTTGAGTGACACATACATCCTGACAGTCACAACATGGAGGTGATACAGGACCCGGCCAATTACAATATGGTGATGTGTAGGCTTTCAAGTATATGCAAGTTAATTTCAGTGATGCAGGTTAATTGTCTGAAGCTCCACATGACAAACGAGAATGTACAAAGTTGCACAATGCACACACACAAATAAAAGCACTCTGCAAATACATCAGGCACAAATATTAATGGACACATCTCTCCATTATCTGTTTCAGGTGATCAAGGATATGCACTCTCGCCATGGCTGATGACGCCCATCAAAGTTACCCACACACAGACTCAGAGAGACTACAGTGTTGCACTGGTACTCACAAGTGCAATTGTTGAACGGACCTTTGGAGTCCTAAAATCCAGGTTCCGGTGCCTAGATATATCGGGGGTGAGACTCCTGTACAGTCCTGAACTTGTTTGCAAGATCATAACGGTATGTTGCATTCTCCACAAACACGCCATTGAATGAAGAACAGGAGGAGCAGGACAATCCAGAGGATGGCCAGGAGGAAGAGACAGATGCTAGAAACACCACAGCGTCTGCTGCTGGCACCGGAAGAAGGGATCAATTCATCAGAATGTTTTTTACATAATCAAAAAAAACAAATATCCCATCACATGGATTAGTCTTTAAAAAAACACAGAATATTAATTTGTAAAATATCGCTACACAAAACTCCCGTATGCTGTGTTTATATCTTCAGAAGTTTATATATCTGCTCAGTAAAAGGTAACATAAAAAACTGTGCCACACAGCTCTCACATAGAGCATTGGACAGAACATCAACCAAATGTAGATTTGGGATGGAACAACATTTCGGGTATTTGAGCAATTTAATGTGTATCTTCCCTCAGTGAGAACCAATATATGTGTGTTGTGTCATCCCAGGAGCACATACATGTCTGATGACATACAATTGTGTAGTGCAACATACACTGTATGTCTGATGTGTAATAGTAGCCGTACCCACATAGCTAAAAACCATCATAATACATGTAATCAAACATATCTGTGAATTCAATGGCACAGGAACAAAGGTAAGTGACAACAGTATCAAATATACGTTGCACATCGGTCCTGCATCCACTTCTGGGTGTGGAGGATGTAGCTACAGATGAAAGCACAGATACAATAACTGGTGTGTCAATACAATTCTGTGAATGCCTCACATCCCAAGCACACACAGTGAAACAACAACTGAAATTGTGAATAACTCAAAAGCTGACAGATGTGCCATTGTAATGATCAATAGTCACATGACATCCATAATTCACTGTGCATGTATCATTCTACAACGCATAAATGATCTGTCAACGCTATAGTCGCATTAGCACAAACAATGATCCATATGCCACACATGGGACAAAAGGCTAGACAGCAGCACACAACAACGTGTATGTAAGACCATGTACCTGCCAAGGCAATGTCAATGAATTGTCTATGCAAAAACCAAAGGAAATGATGGACGGAGTGTTGAACATTGCAAGCACTCACCCCCAGTCAACTGATCTGGGTTTAATCCATCACCGTTCTTTAGCCCACTCTGGGGGTGAGTGCTTGCAATGTTCAACACTCCGTCCATCATTTCCTTTGGTTTTGCTTTGTTCGCCATAAGTTGGCAGGGTATGCTCAGACGTGAGTCCCTTGCTCACTTTGCCACTGGGTTCAAGCAAGCCTGGCTGAAGACGGTTGAAATGCCAGAAACCGGTCCTAGGAAGCTTGTTTCCGGTCCAAGGAAGACTTGGCTTGGCAGTTCAGGCTGGACTGTTCCCATGAGGCACAGGGTCAGACTGATTTGCATATGGCCATGTCTGAACTGGGGTGGCAGAGTGGGCTAAAGAACGGTGATGGATTAAACCCAGACCAGTTGACTGGGGGTGAGTGCTTGCAATGTTCAACACTCCGTCCATCATTTCCTTTGGTTTTGCTTTGTTCGCCATAAGTTGGCAGGGTATGCTCAGACGTGAGTTCCTTGCTCACTTTGCCACTGGATTCAAGCAAGCCTGGCTGAAGACGGCTGAAATGCCAGAAACCGGTCCTAGGAGGCTTGTTTCCGGTCCAGGGAAGATGTGGCTTGGCAGTTTGGGCTGGACTGTTCCCATGAGGCACAGGGTCAGACTGATTTGTATATGGCCATGTCTGAACTGGGGTGGCAGAGTGGGCTAAAGAACGGTGATGGATTAAACCCAGATCAGTTGACTGGGGGTGAGTGCTTGCAATGTTCAACACTCCGTCCATCATTTCCTTTGGTTTTGCAATGGATTGTCTATGTCACATGCACCACAAAAAGATTGCCTCATGGCAATGAAGGAGTAGAATGAGCTACATCCTCATCCAATAACTCTGGCTGTGTGTTCACACACCCAAAACAGAGAACAGACATACACCTGAGTGAAGTGCTACAGGGAATACAATCAGCACAGCACTAACATCCGAACAACATGCAACATATGACAACTGGAATTAACATTGTTTTGGGTCATACTGTCATGAAATGAATCATCAGAGCCCCCAGAAGGTGTACCACCTAGATCTGGATTATGACTACATGTTCGCCCATGTCAATTGTATGATGTGTTTAAGTTTGCTCTTCTGCACAATTACGACGCTCTAAATAGCCACATCTGCATGCACAGTTGAACACATTGACAAGCATGTTTCAAAGAAGAAATATGAATGTCACACAATGTTGCATCTCTCAAGCAATGTACACATTCTCATCATGAAATGGTGTTATGCAAGCTGGCCAGCTATCACATATAGCACACGTAACAGTACAGTATAGTGTGGACACCAAGACACTCCACCCCAGTGAGGAGTATGCCTGACAGAAATATCTGTCCCAGTAGCATCCATGAAAATCCAACATACACCAAAGGGCTCCCTAACATGTGTTGATGTTAGGCTACACCACATGTTTGCCTCACGAATGGCAACAGTGGCAAGCAGATCACAGGTTCCATATTGTCCATGGAAAACTGTTAGGTACAAGCAGTCCTTTTCCAGATAATGTGCAGATAAAACCCCTGGGCCTCCTCTGCTTCACACTCAACCATCTCCAAAACTTCAATACTACAGCAGGCCTCAAATCACAACACCCTCTCTGAGTCAACATCTCAGCCAGCATAATCCTTGGTCAGTCCATATAATACAAGCCAGGGTACAGCATTATATGATAACTATGCATTTGAAACTACTGATACAGGGGACCCAAGTGGACACTCTGATTTGCCTTCTCATATGTCCCCTGCATCTTAAGTCTTGTAAAGTAGATGGGCCTAATCCTCGACAGTGACAGACAGCGCAACCTACTCAGGCTTAATGACATTAGGTGGCCATTCAAAGAGATAGTCTACCTTGTTAAACCTGTGTCCTCCTGGTGTGTGTCCTGCAATGTACATCAACATTTGTAGATGAATAGTAGCACCTGCAATGATAAACACAAGTTGCACCATGCATACTTCTCATGCTAGTGATGTTTAAACAATAACATGACAATCCTAGCCATCAGGTAACGTTCATTGCTCATGCAACAATGGCAAGAAACCGGGTCCACCATATCACACACAATGCAGGCATTTTCATCCTTGTCAGTCTGCTGTCACCTGGATCTCATACAAAAGCACAGCATAATCTCCTCCAGGCCATGCGGACTTCTTGTGCTTACAGGCATCGCAAGTTTTGGTGTTGCAAGGATTGTGACATGCAAAGTGCAGCTTTGCTGTTCCAAAGTAACAATGACATGTTCACATGTGAATCTGGGTCTTTAACATGCTTGTACATGGCTAAGTGGGGCCTGTTGATCTATGCATAATTAGGAAGTTTCCTCTCCAATCTGCTATCTGTCACACACATTTAACTATGCATTATTTGAGCTGTCCCTGTAAGATCTTGTACCCCCTAGGGTATTAAAAATATGTGATGACAAAATACCAAAATGTACTTACAATGGTATCTGTCCAGCCATAACATAATTGTCCATACCAGCTAATATTTGCTCATAGCTGACATGCTAGACTTATCTTGTGATGTTCCTTGCAAAAGAACATACTTACACCATGTAACGCCTTGGTTAGCATTTTTTGTAATGTTGACAATGGAGATGGTCATTACACACTTGTCATAGACCATCTCATGCATAGCACAGCATGAAATGCATAGACATACCTTTTGAATATGAAGTCATGAGTGCCTTAGCACAGACTGTCATCAATGTGCCCCTCTGTGCCTCCAACTATTCATATGCTCAAATGTGAATGTGCAGTCATCGCTGTGCATTGCATGTGGCAGTGCAAATAACACAGACAAGTGGTGACTGCCTGTTGGTCAAGTACATGTGCTTAGCAAGACCATGTAACTGGCACAGACATCACAGCAATGTGTGATTTAAGAGTCTTTCTCACATGTAGTGACACATACCACCAATGCTAACCCTAATGTGTGACACTGTTGCATGCGTTTACATACACACTTGACCAGTCATGAACAGACATCACTGTGAGTAATTAGTGCCTCCTGAAAGCTCGGGACCACCCATACCCAGACAATTCAGATGGACTACACAAAAGTACAATAGACAGATCACATCACAGATACATATTGTGCTGTTAGAACAGACAAATCTGATAAAATGGTACATATACTGATCAAGTATAAATAAGCGGTAACATATTCAACGCAAATTCATGTTTGCGGTAATATTTTTCATATACAGCACAGAAAATACTCGTAATATACATGTATACACATGAAATCTTCCAGCTGACCTCTAGGCATGTGTAATTGTGTTTACAAAGCATGAAAACAGGACGCAAACTGCTAGGAAATTATGTTAGTCTGCATCCTGTTCCATGGAGGAGTACGGTACACTTTCACTTTCTCTTTCAACCGCACTGTTAGTGTTTTTTGTGAGTTGTGGAGGTGTTGGAAGGTGTCTGCTGGAGTTGATGTTTTGGAGAGAGTTCTTTGTGTAGTGTAATGTCCATACTGTCCTTGTTGAGTCCTGTGTCTCTGTCCATACATGTTTTTGTGACTGTCGGATTGTTTTGTTGGGTGTACATCTCAGGGGTATCTTTGTAATTTTCCATAGTTATTAGGGGTTATTTGTGGGTATTTTTTGGTTGCCTCGGGTCGACAGTGTATTTGGAGATATTAGGTCAGGGTAGGGAGGGCAGGATGTCAGAGGTTTCCTTTGGGGGGCTTCCTCTGTCTTGTAAAACTTTACTTGACCAAGATGTTATAGGCTGGGGACGTATTCTACAGGGATACAATGTGGAAGTCCGGAAAGTGAGTGTCAAACTACGCAACTTGACCTCCTCAGAAGCAGATGATCTTACCCCAAATCCTCTCCACTGAAACCTGCGACAGGTGAAGACAACTGTCTCAGGCTTCAGCAAGGGGGAAAGGGGAAGTGGAAGACAAAACAAGAGAGACTGCTCGGCCACTACTTCTTCTTCAAAAACTCTTTTTGGAATCTTGGAGTTTCCTGCAAAATACAAGGGATAGTTATTTTACCCTGCTCTCTCACTCTAATTCTTATCTACATTACTCTTACTCTCTGTTTAATCTTGATTTTACCTGTTAATGACCAGAGACTAGCTTCTCTCTAGAATATCTGTTTTGTCTGAGATATTGTGGTATTTGATTGACTGTTAGAATCATCAATGTCTAAAGTTTCTTCTTAATTTGGTTAGAGACGTTACCATCACTTTTAAGTTCTTATGACTTAAACTCTTTTTGTGTGTGTGTCAATATATCCTGCAATTCCTTCAGTCTTAATCTGCAATGAGTTGAATATCCAAGTCTCTGAATTACAGTTATTCCTTTACTACACTGCTGCTCCTTTTACCCGATTATGCTGAACAAAGGCAAGCAAAAATAAACAGTCTTACTTGAGAAAGCGGGAGTCGACTTCTCTTCACAGAAGTGGCTCCCTTGTTCGTTAACTAAAAACTCCTCCTTCTAAAAACTATGCTTCAGGAAACAGACGGTCTCTGGAAATTGACGAGATTACTCTTTTGAAGAATTACCCACGAAGTCTGTCAGCAACGTTTTGCTGCCTTTTTCTCACGAAAACAGCATGAAACAAGTTCTCTGTACTTCCCTTTACAAGCGTAGCCAGACGCGCACTATACTATTATGAGAAATTATTGACAAGATGATGGAGCGCTGATGAAACGTTCCTCACAGAATTAGTCTTCAGTTGAAGTGCGTCGCGCGAAACTCGCTCAGACGCAATGACAGCTCCGGAATGTCTCGTGGGAAAAACAACTAGACCGCCAACCACCACAGGAAGTGGTAGCGATCGAGTCATTCCCTTAATAAGCAGATTTTCTTAACTGGCGCAGTACAGTACATAGGGAAGATCTCCAACAAGGATGAAGTCTTCCTTTTGTGCAACGGTATTTAACCCAAGGCCGCCTTAGTGGTGGGGAGAGAGCGCCTTTCAAACAATTACTGACATCAGATAAGGGGTTCCTGACAGTGAGGTGAGAGCACATCCAGGAGAAAATGCTCAATAAGTTTGGTGTGGATAGCACTGTCCAGCAGTGGGAGTACCAGTGGCAGGATTGCATGGGTCGTGAGGGGGACCTCATGGATCACCTTGGACTCATCGTTAGCAGGCAATGTGGTAAGTACATGAACAACTTTGTATCACACCAGAGTAGGAATCCACAGGACACTAATTAGGTTGAGCACAACATATAGTCCCCTCATGGAATGTGTCACTTGGGAAAAATACATGCATTACACACAAGATGATGGACGGAATGCTGCACATTGGCAAAACATTCACCCCCAGTCACAGATCTGGGTTAAATCCATCTTTATTTTGCTCACCACGCCACCCCAGTTCAGACATGGCCATATGCAAATCAGTCTTGACCCTGTTCCTCATGGGAACAGTCCAGCCGAACTGCCAAGCTATGTCTTCCCTGGACCGGAATCAAGCATCCTAGGACCGGTTTCGGGGTTTCACCCCTCTTCAGCCAGGATAGCTTGACTCCAGTGGTGTAGTGAGCACGGGACCCACGTCTGGGCATACCCTTCCCACATAGGGCGAACAGCAAAACACACAAGATGATGGACGGAATGTTGCACATTGGCAAAACATTCACCCCCAGTCACAGATCTGGGTTAAATTCATCTTTATTTTTCTCACCACGCCACCCCAGTTCAGACATGGCCATATGCAAATCAGTCTTGATCCTGTGCCTCATGGGAACAGTCCAGCCCGAACTGCCAAGCCATGTCTTCCCTGGACCGGAATCAAGCATCCTAGGACTGGTTTCGGGGTTTCACCCCTCTTCAGCCAGGATAGCTTAACTCCAGTGGCGTGGTGAGCACGGGAAAATACATGCATTATACTGTACCACCCCTACTTGCTTTGATTTTGGTACACTTCACATGATCAATTGGCTGTCAATCTCAGTGAGATACACAATGTGGGTCACCAACATGTTAAAGGTTGTGATCCACCTATGCGGATTGAAAAAACTGATTTGACCTACAAACATCATGTCTATTGAGGTTTGAGAGCAAATTTGTTAACCATGAAGCTGTGGAACAAGTTGTAGTATGTTACGTCACTCAGATCATGGCAGGAATGTCCATTAGGCCACCAGGGTACAATTGACAGTGTTGTGGGTAAGACAGGCTAAGCAGATTGCACCATGTATTTACCATAGCACCACACCTGACTATTACAGTGAATAAAATTGTATCATGAAGCCGTCAATGATTTAAGTGAGTCTTGCAAAATGCCAATAATCGTACTTTCCATACATTTTCCACAGCTGGAAGATCCTTGATCACACAAGGAGATGTGGATGCATTCATGGACCCACACGCCACTGGTGAGTGCGTCGCCCAAACCTTTGGATTGTATATGTTAACATATTCAAGTCATGCCACGGGCCCTCTATGTCATTATACACAGTCTGGATGTGCATCACATGAACCTCAGGTCAAGAGTTATGCACATCAGCATCATGTGATGCTGGAGGACAGCATTGCACTTCCTGACTTGATGTTGCAACTCCTCATATGATTCACAACAACCTAGCTATGTACAAGCAAAGATTCCATGATTTTGATGATGGCATTGCCATGTTATAGAGCTGATCACACAGTATCACACACATCTATGTGCCCTGCCATTATTGTGCAAGAGTGCCAGATATGCTGCCGGCAATTTCAATTGTAGAGTGTTGTACATGATGATACATTTGTTCCACTGAGCAAGTCACGTCCGTTATTGATTTTCATTTGCTAAGTGATGTGACATCCTGACATGAACTAGTGACAAAAACTAACATACAAACTTATTGTAAAAAAAAATAGAATGTACTACCATCACCATATGATGTTTGCCCCATAGTACCAACTGTGTCACCACAAATCAATGATTTGACGTAAGGTGTGTCTGTGGGTACTCACAACACATTTTATTTGATATGTCATTTAATAACAATGGACAGACACATATGTGATGTATGGTGCATGATCTGATCCAAAACTACTCAAAATGATCATGGGTCCTTGACATGGTATAAAGTGTACAGGTCAGCTTGTGGACATGTTGCATGTCCACTGCTACATCAAGATAAATATGTTTCCTTAGCATGGAATTATTTGTCATGTGAATATAGTACAGTCTGAGCTATTGAATTATGAGCCCTTTAATACAAACTTTGTACATCACCCCAGCCATTGTAGGTAAAGCCAGAGCGTACACACTTCAGAAGATACAATTGAGTAAAGATGTTGATGTGTATGAATAGACCTGGAATACGTTGACACCCAGCACTGATATGCGTGTTAGTAATTGTCAAGTTTTATAGCACTTCCAGTTGACATTGACAGTTAGTTGTCGAAAGAGCAGGTCTCATAACCACAATGACAACATGAGTGCGTCTCACCAAGGGCTGACTGACATGATGCAACCTCAACAAATAGGTTGGCTGCTTATCGTTAAAGAAAATCTGAACAGAGCACTACAGGCTTGTGTAAATTGAGAAAAAAGGTTGGCTATACAAGTAAGCCATTTGTTTTGTTGGACAAATGAAACTCCCAAGTATGGAAAAGTAGGCACCCTAGTGAATATTTGCCCCTTAATAACTATGGGTCTAGTTTTTGAAAACTTCCTCCCTCACACCAGATAGCGGGTCTGGGTGATGTTTGTATCAAATTCCAGGTTATCCATGAAACTGACAAAAAGGTTGTCTAACAGCTTAAGGCCATTTGCCGCTCAGGCCATCAACACTGTGTCATCAGCATAGAGCAGGGAAGGTACCTTGTGCAGATCTTTTCCATTGGCAACTAAATATGCTTAGAGGCTATTAATGTATAACAAAAATAAGATTGGCACCAATACACAATCCTGCCTTACCCCCCGAGGAACGCTAAAAGTTTGAGTGAACTCCCCACCCAAACCATATCTGACGTAAGCATTCACATCTGTATGTAAGGCTCTAAGGAAGGTAACCAGGTGGGAAGGTACCCCTAGTGCAGTCAAATTATCCCAAAGCTTTGACCTATTTACCCGGTCAAAGGAACTGCTAAGGTCCATAAATGCAAAAAAGATGGTCCCTTGTTTTGCCAATACATGTTTACCAATCACAAGGTTTAGGTTCAAACATTATTCCATTGTGCCTTTCCCTTCCCTAAACCCATACTGGACTGGGCAAATGATGTCACTAGCTTGGGCCCAGGCTTCCACACGCTGCAAAACAATACGGCCCACCACCTTCACAACTTAATTTAAAAGAGAGGTAGGTCTATAGCAGGGGGATCTTGCCTATTCCCCTTTTTAGATACTGGATTTATAGTATCAAATTTCCAAGATGGAGGGAAACGGGCCTGCATAGCAGCATTTAAAGCATTGGCTAAAATATGGGCCCAGGGATGGACTTCGGCCTTATAGAGGTCAACAGGTATCCCATCTGGACCAGGGGCTTTATTAGAAGGACAGTTAATGATTGGTTCATGAACCTCCTTGAGGTCAAACCTAATCTCAAGTGGATACAAACGACAATAATGTTTTGAATCTGGCGGCAAATCCATGTCAAGAGCATAAACCCTTTGAAAGTGAGCCGTCCAAAGTGCTGGAGTATTAGAAGAACCTATATCATCCGGAGTAGTCACATTTGGCTGCTTACCATTAACCACTGCCAAAAAACCCAAGAGTCTCTGGTAATACAAGAAGACAGCAGCTTTTCCCAAGAATCTTCTTTAAGCTCAGCTTTCTGCTTCCCGATTGCTAATTTATAAGCCATTCTTGCATCTTTAACAGCATGCTGATTGCGAGGTTTAAGATTAAGAGCCTCACACAAATGCCTGTTGGCCAACCTGCAGGCTCTGCCAAACCAGCCCAAGTATGTCACTCTATGCTTGCCCATCATATCCCTCATAATGACATTAGTGGAACATATTTAATGAATCAAAACCTTCAACACTATACCAGGTGCCATGTCAAGAGCTAATATAAGGTTAAAAATAATTTCTAGGTTGGATTTAACCAGTCTTTATCAGAGTTGGAATTGGGAGGTTACACCACTTCATCGTCACTTCATCCTAAATCTCTTATTCATCACGGTTATTCCAGTAAACCCTGAAGTGGGGCTTGCATTTAAACCAGCCTTAACCATTAACCTGATTTCTTTGAGGTTATGATCACTAAAGCAGGTTTCATGCACCACCCCTGGGCTAACATAATCATCAAGCAACCTAGATATAAAAATATAGTCAATAGTGGTCCCTTTCCATCAGCTCACAAAAGTGGGCAGTTCAATGGGTGGACAGGTCCCACTGACCATTAGATTGCTTAAACCTGCCTGGCTGAGTGTATCAAGCTACTTGCAAACCCTTTGGTCAAGAACAAATTCACAAAGCAAAGGATCTTCATCCAATAAGGGGTTGATGTCAGTTCAGCTTGTTCCCAACTTGACGTTAAAATCCCCACCTACTATAATGTAAAAAAATGTAAAATATGCATTTGATGTAGTCTCAAGAATGGATACTACTTCACAAAGAGCCTCAATCTGAAATCCAGGGTCACTTACTGTATTGAGGGAAACGGGAAAAACCCTTAGATACTTGGTAATACGAACCAGAGTCGATAAACCACCATGCTATCTATGGCCAGGGGAATGGATCACTGTCACATTAAAACTATCATAAACTTCACAGACAACCGACTCCTGGGCCCAGGTTTCCTGAAGCATAATAACATCAAAGTGAATAGCAAAATTAAGCCATTATGGTTCCAACAACTTATCCCTAATGCCAGCAACATTCCAACTAAGAACTCTAAGGGATGATCTTAACGCAGGAGTGGGTGTAGTCTCAGTGGATGATTTGATAGACAAGCATTGAGCTGAACTCGGAGGCTTATGATTATATAAATAAGTGAAGGAACCCTGGAATCAGTCATTTTGGTCTGGGTCACCTAAGGGGAGAAATCAATTATAGGTCGAAACCACAGGTTGTTTAGAGGGATAGGATCTCATGCTGTTCCATGCTGAAATCTTAGGCTGTAAGCATTAATAGAAAAAACCTATCAGGGGAATATTAATACCTGCATCCTTAATAGAAAATGAGGCGGTGCTATGAGTTAGAAGTCTTGCCAAAGTGGGAGTTCTACAGTTAATTACAACATAATCCCTTTCTTGGGTTTTAGGCATAGACCCAACCCACCTGACCCTCCTTTTGAAAATAATATCTTCAAAATCATTAAGATTATAATAAGCATTATTAGTCAACCAATGGCAAACTTTGCTTTTTTTAGTCAGGGAGTAGATTCCATAGTGTTTGCACTAATGTGTGGCACCCCTGTCAAGATTGCTACATAGGGACAGCAGTCAGGAGGCACATTTCAGCAAGGAGTCCCAGCTCTCTGTTGTATCTCCCCTCCCCCTGCTGCCTTCATCTCCGGAGGGTCAATTTGAGTGTTATAATGCCTCCCACCTCCTTTTATGCTCCTAGGAGTATGCAGTACAAAAGATTGGTGAGGCTGCTGCAGGGACTTAGGAGCACTAAAAGCTGGTCCGTTTGGAGCTGGACACGTGGGTGGAACCTAACTAACAATTGGCACATTCGTATCAGTGGGCTTGAGACCTATGGTATTAAGGGAATTAATAGACTGCTTAATAGTCCCAATCACTTTTGATAATTCTGCAGCAGCAGACTTTAGCACAATCGATATTTCTATTAAAGGGGCAATACTTTGCGGAAAAATGTCTTTAAATTTGCTTAGCGCATTTACCCAATCGATATTAGTAACTCCCAAGATTTTTGAGTTGGCAGAACTGTCCTGATTTGTTAATGAGTGTGATGGGCCCCTTGCTGGTCCAGTACATATTGGTTGTTGCTTCATCTTAGGTAAGGATGGACAAATCTGTTATTTGGAGTTTCCAACAAAACACTCTTTTGGAGATGCTCCTGGACCACGGGGGAAAAATTAGATGAGTTACAATTACCCACACATGGCTGAACATGGACTACTGACTACTGACTTGTGCTGGCAAAGCCCCAAACAAAGAGCTAGAGCCTTCCCCCACATCTAGGGATAACCTACATTCTGCTAGGTCAATCTCAGTAGAGATAACTCCTACTGCTTGGGCCAAGAAGGAGTCCAGCATTGTGTTGCTTGTTAATCTGATGGCAGTATCTTTACCACTGGCAAGCTTACATTTCCCCATTATGTTGATTACAACATCACAAGCCTGATGATCTAACAATTTAATTAAGTCAAATCACCAAATCAGCAAGTGTCCAAATAGCATGGTGCTGGGAATCCAGCTAAGGGTATAAGGGTATTAAGAACTTACCCACTATGACTTGCTGGCTTCTCTGTAAATTAGGGTGGGCCCAGCCAGCCTCCCCAGGTGATGACGGGCGAAGACGGGCCCACCCTTGGACTTGGCTTCACCCACATGTGGAAGAGAGCATGGCGCTTTATAGCTCCCTGATGTCAGTGCTCTTGCCCGTCCTCAGGTGTTTGCCTCCTGGCAAGGGTACCTCTGAGGCCTGAACTCCTGGAATCCGGCAGCACAATTTCTTTTACGTCCCGCATTGTGGGAGAGAGCTCAGCGCTTTATAGCGCCCTGATGTCAGCACTCCACCCCCTTCTCAGGTGTTTTTTAGTCTAAGAATCTGTGCTCCTGGCCTATATCAATTGTTAGAGCTTTTCCCTTTCTCGGTCACTGGTTACGTAGGACCTGTTTTGTGTAGGCCGTTCTCCCTTCACTTTTATCAGTATTCTTGTTTTTCTTGGTGGAATCTATATTAAGTCATATAGCATTTAATGGTAGTGCAGTTGGAAATGTAGTAAATACCTTTCACATTGCTGCTCCTACATTATCCCAATTGGTTTTTCCAAGATACAAATAGTGGCATCTTTCTTTAAACGAAAAAATGTGGATCTATTTGTATCATTCAATGACTGTTATGCATGAGTGTTTATGATTTAGTGACAAGTGACTGTCCTGTCGATAAGAAAGAACTATTATGTAGTGAATATACATTCATTGATGCTATTTTATCAGCTTTGGAGGATGGATTCAAAGGTCCAAAGAGCTACATGTGTATAGTGGTGCAAGCAAGCATGTGTTTGAGTTAGGGGTTTGTACCTTAATTATGATGGAAAAGTCTTGATAGGTTACTAATACTTTGATAATGAAAATATTTCTGAAGGTGCAGTTCAACCCTTATATTTTTGTGGTCCAATCAATGCAAGTGAGTGTATTTAGAAGTGATATGAAAATTATCAGATATTGTGGGCTTATTTAAATATTTATTTTAATGTACTGATATTTGTTTTTATGTTAGACCACATTTTCATTTGGTTGTCTGATTGGAGATTGTTATATTTCTACTGTGCAACTGTCGGTCCTGATGAAGGTGGAATAAGAATTGCATAGGGTCCACTGAAACGTATGTCAACACTTTTAATTTGCTTAATGTTGTTGGTCATTGGAGGAGGAAAGACTATAGATCCCGACCTTAATGTTGGGACTGTGATACATAACAGGAACCTGTATTTAATGCATAGACTAAAAAGTTTCTTGATCATGTTTCAGATGGTGGGAAGCTGTACAATTGGACGATTAATTGAAATATAGGTGTGTATTTATAAATATATATATATATATTTTGTTGTTTTTTCACTGAAAAAAACAAAGGCTACAGGGATGTTATAGTTCAGAAATATAATTTTAAAAAAACATTTCACAAAAAAAAACAAAGGTTACAGTTAGGCTGACATTTTACTTAGCAAAAAGCAGAGAAATTCAGCAGTTATAGTTAGCTGAGCTAGCTATAACTCGTGCCTCCGCAATGCATTGCATATGACCTCACATATTTCATCACACATGACATAGTCAGTGACATCCCTGATGACATCACTGATGACATCTCAAATTAAATCACTGATGCCTCATCCACAGAATCTCTGATGTACCAACTCACACCCCAATATCACCTTTCATACACCCACTCCAGCTTCCACACTACCATTCTCAAAAGTATTGAAACCCCCATCCACCCACTCACTGATTCATAGGTCATGGGTCTATTACACACATATCCAGTCTGTTACCATTACAGCCACTCATACACCAACTCACTCACTAAAACAGCCACTGATATAGCCACTCATGCACCCATACAGCCACTCACACACTCACCTATACTGCTTTTCATATATCCTCTTACTCACCGATATACCACTGATACCTCCATTCACTCACCGACACAGCATACACACACTCATTCACTTATACAGTTCTTTTCTTATACACTCACTAACCCATAGACCCACTGAATTACCCCCTCACTCATCTATGCAGGCACTCACACAACCTCTCACCCACCCACACAGCTCATACACACATAGAGGCACTCAGACAACCAATCAATCACCCATACACCCACTCATGTACCCAGTCACCAACCCATGCAGCCATTTTGACACCATCTGACAGACTTGTACCGACATTCAGACAGCCTAGTCAGTGACCCATATATTCACTGAGACACCTAATCACTCACTTACACAGTCAGTCGCGCGGCTACTGAATATCAAAACAGGCACTCATACACCCACTGATTGATCAATAAATCTTGGTATATACATTTAATACTCATAAACATTCTCAAAACACTGACAGTCACTGGATGATGTCATCAATGATGTAAATTGAGATGTCATCAGTGATGTCATCAGTGGTGTCACAGACTATGTAAAGAGTGAGGTAATAAGCAGAGTATTGTGGGGGAGTGAGCTATAGTTAGCTCAGCTAAATATAACTGCTGGATTTCTCTGGTTTTGTATGAGTGAAATGTCAGCCTAACTATAACGTCCCTGTTTTTCTGTGAATTCCTAAGGTATTTTAATTGCTAATTCTTAACTGTAATGTCCGTGTAACCTTTGTTTTTTTCAGAAACTGTCTATGTATTTTTAAGTAGCAATTGTGTTTGCAGAGTGGTGAGGAAAGGGCCTATGACCAGCTCTCAGGAATCCCACTGTGTAGGACTCACAGAAAGTACCAGGAGGGCTTATTGGTCCCCAAGGTCCCTTAGCATCCTTGAGAAATTAATTCCCCAACCAGAAGTGTGCCAGGACATGCTTTTGCAGAGTGGTGCAGAAAGGGGGCGTGGTCACCAAAGACCTGTTAGAAAACTCACTGTGAGGGATATGCTGGAGGTAACAGGAGGGGTAGTTGGCCCCCAACAACCCTCAATAGCCAAGGGGACTTCTTCCCCCAACTAGTAGTGTGCCAGCAGGTGTGTTTTCAGAGTGGTAGAGAAAGGATGTCCTTGATGATTGAATGGGTAATGCCTTTGTGATACTATGAGAGCAATTGCCAAGGACACACTGCGAATACTGTTTTTTTTACATAGTGTAAAACACATATATAGACATATTTTACATAAAGTTTTAGTGTAGCTATTTAGTAAGATACTAATTTAACTTTCCCCTTTTTATTTATCTGTTGAAATAACTACATCAAAAATTAATTTTCCTTCTTCACAGCAACACCGGCGGTCGCAATGACATCAGTAGTCACAAATACAAATGACAAAATGTAAAACAGATATTTAAACATATTTTACACAAAGTTTGAGTCTAGCTCTTTAGTAACATAATTGTTGAACTTTTATTTAACAACACATTTAACAAAAACAATTTAAAAAAATAACGTTCAACGTCTGAACTCATGAATCGAACATAACTACAAAACTCCCATCAAACTACCCATTCTTACCCAAACTCAACAGTAATCAAAAACTGCTCCAAAACTAGTGCAATGCACACTCTGGGAAAAGACCCACTCTAGAAGGATGAACAAAAATAAATATTCATGTAGATGACGTCCATGGTCTATGGTCTATCATCCTGATCACTTTATTTTTAGGCCACTACTCAAGATGGCCACTATTCAAAATGGACACGAGGATCCTTTGATCCTTTGACTCTCAGTAACAACCACGATGATGCCTTCCAGTCCTGGTTTTATGTACATCCGGGTCCTACTTAAGATGGCCACAATGAGCACACAAGCCTTATTTACCTTTAAATAGTGACATAGTACCTCGCTCATTGAGGTGGCTAAAATTGGCCACCACTCAAAATGGTCACAAGGATCCCTTGAAGATTGGAATTTCATTAATAGCTGTGATGATGATACCCGGCCCTGGATTTTATGTACATTTGGTTCTACTTAAGATGACTATGATGAGCTCACTTTCCTAATTTAATTTTAAACAGTGAATTAGTACCTCACTCGTCTTTCCACTTCATTTAACATGCATACAGGGATTCGTCCTACTTAGCAACTTAGGACCGTCTTTTTGATCGCCAAATAAATGCCAGGAAGCCCTCCTCCGTGTGCGCCCAATCCATCCTTATTTCTGCTAGATTATTGCCTAGGGTGTGAGGGAACTCTTTTGTGGCCTCACCGAAGCACTAGTTACATGACTACTCTTCCTCTGCTACTCCCTCCGTCCTCTTTTGAGGACTATCTCCTTAAGCTCTACTCCCTATCGCTCAATATGCTCCTGTTACCCAGTCTACCTCTCCTCCGCTTACTGTTTCATCCCTGCTGTTGCATGATAAATGCGAGCTGACTATCTCTTCTCTTCCCTTCTTCCTACTAGGGCCCCTTCTTTATGGGTCTACCCTTCCTCCACCACTCTCCTATAGTTCTACCCTGAACCTGTCTTTTCCCTTAACCTCTTCCTTCTGCACGCTACATTCATCATGGCACAAAATAATTATCACTCCTCTAACTCATTAGCTCAAACAGGCTACCCCTCCAACTTGTTGAGAAATGCGAAGAAGACCTTCAAACCCAATCTCCTCAAAAGTTGGCCGGAAACTCTTATATCGTACACTTATATCTCCGGTAAAGGTAGTGTAGTAACAGACCTCATCTTCTACACTAACAGAAGAGCGCAATGAAGAAAGGCCCTCAACTCTTTGCTTCGCTCCAAACAGCTGACCAAAACTGCACACGTATTCTGCTTAACCACGCTACCATCCCCGGCCCTTAAGGCTGAGCCTACTGTCTCCCTGTACAATAATGGGAACTTCCTTATTCAATCCTCGGACCTGAACCTCAAGCGATTTGACTATGCCTTCTTGAGGATTAAAAACACTTTAATTAACTCTAACCCGTCCACCTACCATCTGATCTGTCCATCCACAATTTCTGTGCCTGCTGTGACAGACGCCCCCTCCACCCTATATCCTTTGTTCCAATCTGTATACACTGACCCCACAGATATATCCAACATCACAGAGGATATGTTCGTTACCCACACCCATAACACAGAAAACCCCATTCTGCCTATCGTGGTCGATGGCTTATCTGACCTGAGTACCATATACCTTGAGGCTCTCGCCAGCACTGCTCCTCCTTTACCTTGCCTTCCCCCTTATCCTCCATCACCAGTGTCACCCATGGCTCGCTCCAACAACTGTGGTGTTGGGCATCACACCAACTTTAACAGCTAGGTCTGCAATGGTACTTCTCCCTTAGGCTCAGTATTTCCCATTTCCTGTGCCCGGAATCCAGTTGCTATCTCCAATAACTGGCACTCCCCCTCACACACCTTACCTGCTTTACCTGCTGGAGCGGGTTATGCAAAATTTTGTATACCCACTCCATTTTGCATGTCGTTTTATTAATTAGATTAATTAATTACTTATAATCGTACTCATGGTTTGGAGTGATGTGGAAGTAACTAACCAACCTTATTAATGACCGAAATACACGTGGGATTTGCATCTGCATGGCCTAATTAATGATGTGAACTAAATTTCGTACGCATACTAATGATAGATAATTAGAACATTGCATGATATATGTCGCTTTGGTGATGTAATTGTGATTCGTGCTTTATTTTGTAAGTATAAACCGCATTGAGTGTTGCTTTTGGGTAGATAAATACACACACATATGGGTGTTAGCGAGGGAATAACATTTTATTAGTCATTTCTATGTATTAATTACGTTTTTGTGTTTCTTTGCTTAAGTTGACCATTTGGAGTGGCCACAAAATGGCTGACATCCCTATCTGACGAATTGACTCCATTACGAAAGTCTCTGGGTGAAGTGCGCATGCGTCACAATCAGCAGCAGTGGCCTTCCTGTGACCCTAACGCGTGCCTACCAAGGTCGTTCTGGGCTGCAAGCCAGATGCCCTGAAAGAAACAATAAAAAGATACTTTGGACCGGAAAAATTATGAACTACATCTAAAGAGACATTTACCACATGGGAACCCTGGTGAACAAATTTGACATTCTGAAATAATATTCGTTACTTTTGGAATGTGATTTTACTATAAATTATGGTAGAATAGAGAGGTGAAGAGATTCGTCGGAGCGCGCTTTTCGATATCCTGATAATATGCTGACGGAGAGGACGGTGACACTGCAGGACAGCTGTTAGCCTGAATCTTTGACGGACTGAATTAATGCCCAAATTCCTGATGAACTTATCCTGCTAAAATTGATGGGCATAGATTTGCGAGACTGCAAAATTTGACATAGAGGACGACTTTAGCCAGAATAGGTAAATATGAATGGCAGCTTGATCAAATGAATGATTTAATCTGCAATATTAATATTAATTTGGATTTGAACATCTACAGAATTGAGTTGGGTTGTTTATTCATTGAAATGTGTTAAATGAAAAGGTTAATTAGAGTATTAGTATTTCACTTAAAGCCGCAACTAACAGATCCGTCCCGGTTATGAGGATAATACCAAATGTGGAATCTAGGGCCTAATGAGTTTGAGAAGGGTTTGTAGGATTGTTGCTCATTAGGGTAAAGTGGTATCTTCGTTTCTCATTATTCAGCGCTCAGGAGAATAATCACCTCTTGCACGGACTAATGGTAAGTGTGGGTTGGTGTTATGGGCCCCAACAGCAAATGTATGGATAGTGTGCGTGTGTGAGATCATTTAGTCCGTGGCAGTAGGGAGGGATTTTGCACTCCGCGCTGCATCATACCTACGGCCTCTCCTAATTCTATTCTACCTATTCCCACTTCAGACTCTGATGCCTTTCTCAAACATGACTCTACCTCCCCCATAACTATGTTATTGGTCCCACTCATCCATCCTTTACCCCTCTCGAGGCTGAATCAGTCCTAGCATCTCTTTCAAGCTTGGCGAATAATGACATGAACAGTCCCTGTCTGGAGGAGAAGATTACTGGCCTTAAGCAGGAGCTCTCGATTGTCAAAGAGATGGTGCAAAGTATACTACAGTTCTCCTTGAATATGGAGAAACTTTGGATTACACCCACCTCTCAGAGGAATGATAAAACCAACACACAGAATGTGTTCCATCAGCTAATGGCCATTCCTTTTTCCGCTCCCCTCCTAGTTCTGGCTGGAGATCTAGGCCTTTACCTAATCATCAATCTAGGCCCCACAGACCCCTACCTCAGCTATCTGAAGAGAACATTCTTGCCCTTCTTTTCTCTTACACTGACTCGAGAACGGTCTCCTCCTCTTACCCTACTCTCAGCATCCCCTCCATGACTGCGGATCCTGACAGGGGACCGAGTCTCAAGCACAGATCGGTGAACAATTATAACCTACTTCACACAACCACCACTCATCAAGAAGTGGCTACCTCCAATCTGCATGTCAAATCAATGCTACTCAACTGTAGATCTGAGGTCAAACATGCAGCTGATATTTCAGATCTCATCATTGCGCAATACCTGGACCTACTGATTATCACTGAAACCTGTCTCAATGATACCTCCTCCCCAGTTCTTGACATCTTAATTCCCCCTGACTACGCCATTCTCAGAAGCGATCGACTTTTTAAAACTGGGGGTGGCATTGCTTGCATTCATCGCTCTAACCTCACAGTAAAACAATTTCTATGTGCTGTGTTATCTTCCTGCAAACAGTTGGTCACTGAAATCTAGAATAAAGGCAAAAAGGTCTGTGTGCTGCACTCAATCTATTATCCCCCAGGTGACAATCTGGTCTTCATAGAGCAAATCATGGAGGTCATTAGCTCAAGCTCGGATCAACTCTGCCACATCTTCTTAGGAGATTTTAACCTTCATTGGAATGACGAAAATGATCCCATTGTCTGTGCCTTCAAGACTTTCTTATCTGACCTCAACCTCTCACAGCTCTGTAAAGGCCCTACACACAATAAGGGCCCCACTCTTGACCTTATCATTGCCAAAGACAATATCATACAAATAGGCGACATCTCACCCCGATCATTATCACATTCCCTTCCTCATCTTGGAAAAGGGCTTGGGGAGACAGGGACAATCCCTTAAAGCAAAACAACTGAAGCGCAAGATGAGAGACCTCAACATCAATATACTATCTTCAATCACCAAAAATAGACCACAGCCCCCCAACATGACCAATCTGGATGATCTCTCTGATCACTACATTAACACCGTGTCTAATATTCTTTATTCTATTGCACCGAATAAACTCAAAAGGATTCCCGTCAAACAATCCAAACCTTGGTTTAATGGTTCCCTAAATGACGAATGACACAATCTTAGACTCTGTGAGAGACTCTGGAGAAATGCGCCCTCCACCACAAATCTCACTCATCTTAGAAAAGTGAGAAATACCAAACACATCCGCCTAGCTAAATAGACTACTTCAGAACTCAGCTGGATGAAGACAAAAATAGACCCATGAAACTCTATTAAATTATCAAGGAACAAACTAACCATTCTTCCAACCCGATCTCTACTCAGGTATCCCGGCTCCCTAGTGGTGATGACTTCACAGCTCACTTCTCTGAAAAAACAAGGTAAATCGAGTTGGAGCTACTACCTATCTCCCCAACTCTGAGACCTACGAAACTTTCTACCGGAGCAGTTGAGCTGGCTGATTTTTCGACAATATCCTTGCCCTAGGGCCGTTGTCTCAAAAACAACACCTCTTGGAATTCCTTTCTCCTCACTGATATCAAGAAGCTCCTACACAACATGGCGTCCCTTAAACCCTCCAACCATTTCTGTGATCCTTTACCTGCTAAGCTTTTTAAATAACTAAATTCAGCCATTCTCCCTATTTGGTCCAGGATCATTCAAGAATCCCTCCTACAGGGAAGGATTCCGGATTGCCTGAAGGTTAGGTAAGTTACCCCCATCACTAAAAAGCCCAATGCGGATCTATCTGATCCGAGCAACTTCCGACCTATAACCAGCATTGTGACACTAGCTAAATTGCTTGGAAAATGTGTCTACTCGCAGCTCTACAACCACATTGAGAAATACCAACTCCTTGATCACCATCAGTCAGGTTTCAGATCAGGGCACAGTAAAGAAACGGCACTAACACACATTGTTGATGACGTCTTGAGAGCCATTGACCAAAACGTCCCTTGTCTCCTGATTCTTCTGGATCTGTCTTCAGACTTTGATACCATCAAACATGAAAATTTGATTGATCTTCTTCAACACAGGTTGGGTCTCTCGGGCCAGGTCCTAAATTGGTTTGCTTCCATCCTGCATAACAACATGCAAAGGATCAAAGGTAATCCCTCCCTTGCATCCAGTACACCTGTTATGATTGGAGTACCCCAAGGATCCGCGCTCTTGTCCACGCTCTTCAACCTTTTATGGGACCACTCTCCGTCATTCTGAACCTTGCGAATATTCAGATAATCCCTTCACGGTTCCAATCTCAACTTCCAGATTTGGCTCCATAGTTCTCCCAGATGACATCATACTGCATGGATTGTGGAGTTGTAGTGAGTACTGAAGAGCAGTCCATAATAGCCCTTTGCAATGCTGCAAAGAATCATAAATGTGGATGTGTTTTTTATTTTTCGCCCTTCAAAGTTTTCCTACATTAGCAGGCGTTTTTATTATCTTCCAAAATGGGTATCTAATATCTATGTGTTGTTCATTTTATTTTCTTCTAACTTATTATAACACTACTGACATATAACATGCCGTATGGACAAGTCAAAGTGTTCTTCTACAAATAAATACCCAGCTAACTTTTGCAGTTATCAATATTTACTTTTTCACTTTCAAATACAAGTCAACAGTCTGTGTTTAAATCTTCTAGTGAGTGTGTCGACAACATATACAAACATATTCTGTTTTTTTTAGACCACACTGTGTTACATTTTGTAATATCATCTTCAAACTATCAACTGTAATATCTGTGTCCTCTTCTATAACTCCGCCTCTGAAGAACTCTTAATTTTCCCTAGAATCCTGCTGAGGACCATAGAAACAAAACTGCACATCATCACAAACCTTTTCTATATCTGCCACAATACCATACAAAAGTGCTCAATTCATTTTTCCTAAACAAAAAGCAGGAGTTTTCACATAGTACAGCTTCCCATCTAAAGTTTGCATTGTTGAGTGGTGAAAAGCTAACATCCTTTAATGATGAATGGTGCTTTGCACACTTTGTTTGATAAACAAGCTAGTGAGTATCCCGGTAAATAGATATGTTTTCTAATCTTGCAAGGGTCCAATCCTTGTAAATATTATTTTCAGTTTTAACCTTTGCCTTGGAAACATATGTAGAACTTTCCTTAATATATAATTGAATTGCTGTCGAATAGAACAAATCTATTGCAATTCCATTTCTATAGAGGTGCCTTACTCCAGCTTCCTTGTACCTGTTCTCCAATAACTTGTTCTACATTTGTAGGTATCATCAGCTCTTTCGCTATAGGAGTGCCATTCTTCATTTCCTAATATCATCCTCTGTAATCAATAGCATGAACTCATCTATTATCCTGGAGATAGCTTTCTTCATTAAAGAAGGAAATATTCTGTGTTAGAAGTATGTATGTATTCTCCCCTAAAAACTGTACAAAAGTCATTTCCGTTCACTAATCTTTTTTGCTCATTTTGTCTCCTCACGTACAACACCATTTTGTCAGGAGTCTCCATTCTATTTATAATGAAAACAAAAAAATTTACCTTCAAAGCAAAGACCTTATAAACTACTCTCTCAACTTGTTATTTCTGTTTCACTGCATGTCTCCTTCTTCTATACTTCTTAATATTTCTTAGTAGATTTATAACTACTCTACTACAAAACATCCTAGCGCTGATTTCCTTAAACTGCTTCTGACTCCCGGTTAAGGTTTTGTTACATCTTTGTTACATTCTTTCCTGTTCGTGTTATATAGATTTTGTCCATTATTATTCTTTCTCTTAGTTTGAATTTTATTTTAATTATTTCTTAATCTTTGGAAATGTTCATATGTTTTATTAAGAAATTAATTTTCCCTCTTACCAATAGCTCTTTTTTTGGTCACCACGTTTTCTTCATTTTGCCTCTTTTGAGTCTCAGACCTGCATAGACACTGTAGTTGCTTCTGTTCCTTTTCTCTATGAGCTTTTATAGGCAATCTGTCTGTAATTGAACAGATATTGTTCTATAGAAAAAGAAAACTATATTTCAATTGTTTTTCTAGTCAGTGTACCAACTACTTTACTACTGGCTTACACATAATACAAAAACAGTTTTTATGTTATGTTGCAGTTTTAAATGTACATATCAACCTACCTACATAACTACAAGCACTTACTTCAATGTACCAATCTCAAACCCCAAAAAAGCATAAAACTTAATTTATTACATACCTTTTATTATTTTAGCACCCTCTCCTACAACACAGCTGCACCATATCTCAGTTCTCACATATACATGCTAAAGGACCACTTTATTACTTACTTACTCGCACGAGGCACAGGGTCAGACTGATTTGCATATGGCCATGTCTGAACTGGGGTGGCGGAGTGAGCTAAAGAATGATGATGGATTAAACCCAGATCAGTTGACTGGGGGTGAGTGCTTGCAATGTTCAACACTCCATCCATCATCCCCTTTGGTTTTGCTTTGTTTGCCCTAAGTTGGCACGGTATGCCCAGACGTGGGACCCTTGCTCACTTTGCCACTGGATTCAACTAGCCTGGCTGATGAAGGCTGATTAGCCAGAAACCAGTTCCAGGATGCTTGTTTCTGGTCTAGGGAAGACATGGCTTGGCAGTTCGGGCTGGACTGTTCCCATGAGGCACAGGGTCAGACTGATTTGCATATGGCCATGTCTGAACTGGGGTGGTGGAGTGAGCTAAAGAATGATGATAGATTAAACCCAGATCAGTTGACTGGGGTGAGTGCTTGCAATGTTCAACATTCCGTCCATCTACCCCTTTGGTTTTGCCTTGCCAATTTCAAACAGAGCATGTTGAAAGAAATGCATCACCCTCACTATATACATGACATGTTCAGCAGCCTTGAAAAACATAGATTACCATGTAAACATATATGTGATTTCATAAAAGATATACACCTTCAGGCCATCTTTAGAAAATATATAGTTCTCAACATCTTTAAATAAACTCAACAGTCTCATTGTGCATATAACTATCTGCAACCAGAAAAACCATATCTCACCATCTAAACATACCGATCATATAAGTTAAGAACCACATTTACAAACACTTCCTAGTACATACCTAACAAGTACTACTATATTATAATTTATATACAGGTGCAGTACATTTTCTTATGTTTTATTCATGACTACAATACTCATGTATAAAATTGTTACTAGAACTGCCACAACTCCCAGTATGTGAATATATACATATATAGCTGTATCTTGCTGCAGGCATTCTGCGCACACACTGAACTATGCAGGACCTTGAGCATAGGGACTGAGTCATCCTACCACCTTGGTTCCCATGAGCCTTGGACTGACTAGCTATAGTGTCTCACTTGCTCTCCTACTCATTCACAGAGAAACAAGTGATTAGACACCCCAGAACACTACACTTACGACTCTCTGAATAATCGCTGCTGCAAGAAACACCCTTTCGCTTGAACAAGTTTAAAATATTTATTTTAACTAAGGTGCTCTAATGTGTAGTATATGTGCTGTATATGTGCCACAATAAGAAGAAAAATGCATAACACAAATACGATCAGCAAATCAAGTAGTCCATAAATCATGGAAGGAGCTGTCATCATGAAAAGACAGTGTATCCTAACCTCCCTCCCCTTGTATAGAAACAGAATGATTATATATTAGAAGATCTCTGGGCGCTATCTGCAGACCCAGTACCTCAGTCTATAGGTGGTAGATATGCATCATAGGTGCTGTCTTGCTCCTCTCCCTGAAAAGGTCCCTCTCCAAGTGTGTGCTATCTATTTGTGTATTCCAATAAGACCAAAGTATATATTCCCAAACAACAGCTGCATCAGTGTGTCTTGTCTAGGTGCTAGGGCCTGACCAGAACAGAATAACAAAGGGTATTGTTGATCGACCATAATGTTCAGACTAAATCCCAAGAACCTGAAGAGTGTGAACACAGTGGTAGGTTCTCATGTGAAAAAGGCTAAAGAGGCATTTATAAAATAAACTTGTGTAGTAACATGCGCAAAGCAGCGGACAGTCTACAGTGTGCTCATGGTAACTTAGAGAAGACGAAAATGTCCCATTGGGCCATGTGACAATCTATTCTGCACATAATGCTTAGATATTTAAAACATTTTCGTTGTTAAAGGCATTGCTCATGGTAATTTTCAGTGGTACTAACATTTTATACACGCTCTGCCAGATAAAGTTAATCTGATATTTTTTTTTCACATCACTGTGATACTCTTTTTAAACAAACTCCCATGTACATCTTCATTTCTAATGTCCATTTTTTATCTAATTAAAATTTTAAATACATGCCAGTGAATTTAGTTCATAGATTATATTGTACTTTCAGCTCTTTATGGATAATTTTGACTCTGTTAAGATTTGTAACAACTAAGCTCAAGAATGGTAAACCACTCAGGGAAAGCAACAATAAAATGGCAACTTCTTTCCACTCTATCATCCTGAGAAAGGCAACTAATGAAATCATGTCTTTCATTTTAGACTAGTCTAGCTCCACTTGTGAATGGTTAGCATCTGTTAACCCTTTTCCTCTCTTTCAAACTGAGGTTCCTATCGGTGTGTTTTCCAGATCATCACAAGTAATAGCGAGAATAAATGGGAATCCAAACTGATGTTTATCTTCAGTTTTTTTACATTTAAATACTGAACAAGAGTTTATTGCATAGTCCTGAGCTGGAAATTAAAGTTTGCCATTACTTAAATGGTGTCATAACTCCTCAACTTTAAAAAAAATGTTCTGTCGCTCTAACACCCTTCCCCACATACACTCTTAGCTCAGTGTACCTAAAAATCCAGTAGAATCCGGTGGACATAAGTTCACAGCACATTCTAGAATGAACATGCTACTTCCAAATGAGATACAGCAGGTGTGGTTTACACCACAGATTCAAAAGCATATCCATGTTTGTATTACATTTCTTTTTTTAAACAACAGCCAAATATATGACTTCTTCCTAAGGCATCCAACACACTACCTAATTCTATTCACTTTCATGCTGACAGCATCCAATGAAATATATCTTTAAAAAACACCTCAATTTTAACTAATTTTCAATTGGAAATCTACCTCATTCAGCTCTAGCCTTCTCCTGACTGCTATTGCTCCTTCTCTTCAAAATACTTAAAGTATGGATTGTGAGCCACAGCTGTATCTATTGGGCTAAAGAGGCTGCAAAAAAGAGAGGCATTGACAGGGACATGGGTCACCACATCTGGAGATTACTTGGTTTGGTCAGAGAGGGTTAAAGTTACATCACTTGCTGGCTTTGGTTAAATCCATTGTGGATTCCAAAGCTCCTCACCTCATGATTTTGAACTGTGGTTGGCAACAACCAAGGTATATTGACTGGGGTAGGGCTGGGAATTCTAATTAAAGATTTCTTTGCAATACTGATGTTGCTATTCCCTAACACTGTCTTGGTGTTCTCTAATATATGCCAAAGACAGAAATGGAAGTGGTCAAATCAGTTCTGTCCACAGATTGACAAAGCCAGGAATCATGTTAATGAAACAGTTTCTGTATTCTTCAGAGACCATCTTATAGGCTGTATCTTTAAACAATCTGTGTTCTGACATGCATGGAATTTATTGAAAGGATGGAGTGCACTTTACAGATGAAGGCTACAGTTTCTAAGTAACCTGAAACTCTGCATCCGGTCTTATGTGTAGCTTTCATATACACTCAATCAACGCAACAGCTCTTTTCAGTGCCACCCGAGTTCCCAAAATATTGTGAAGTTTTATTTTACAAGGTTTTTTGTTTGTTTTTGACGATCTTTGTTGACAACATCACTATCCCCGTGGGTACCTCACAAAAATGGAAAACAATAGCAGACATTCAATGACCACCGACACATCCAAAAATAATATGTAAAAATATGCATTCTGAACATTGCACTACACATATTTATGTACATAATTCCTTCAAAGCATGTTTAAACTCCTATTTTTTTAATGAGTTTCTTTAAAAACCATTATTGAGACCAATTTTCCATTTTCGCGGTTGTTTGGGACGTCTCGAAGACGTGGTTAACCGCAGTAATCACACCTTTTCCATAAAGGTTGAAACACATATATCCGCACATATTACCTTATTTTGCACACTAGGGCTTTCTTACAGTATTCTCTAAAGTCATGTTTTCTATAAAAAATATCTCTAAAACCTATTTTCTGTTTTTGTGGTGATGCCGGAAAGTGCAATGACGTTGGTAATAGTGATCCCTGAGGATACCTCGCGAAAATTCAAAGCAAAAGCAGGAATTCATTAGCCACCACAACATTCAACAATTATAACTATTGTACTAATTCAACAGATCATCACACTAGATCAATCACTATTTATTTAACTCAATAAAAACATTTATCAATGTCTTAATCGCCCTATAATAGTTTTTATTAATGAGTTACTTGGTTATGTGAAAGTATACATATGTATCTGAGTGAGTCTGTCACTGAATATATAAGTCTATGAGTGGATATTGGAGTAGACTAATGAGTCTTTCGGTAAATGTGTCACTGGGTGCATAAGTCTCTGTGTGCAGCTCTCTATCAGTGAATGTATGAGTGGAACTATAAGTCTCTCAGTGGCTTTCTGAGTCAGTACGTGATTGTCAGACTGGACTTGGGACTGAGTCAATTTCTCAGTGGGTGTGTGAGTGGAATTATACGTCTCTTAGTGAGTCTCTGAGTAGATGCAGGAATGTCTGAGTGAGTCTCTGATTGGGTTTCTGAGTGTCTGAGTGGGTTTATGAGTAGGTGCATGAGTGTCTGAATAGGTCTGTGAGTAGGTTTATGAGTCTCTGACTACGTATGTGAATGGGTACATGAGCCTGTGAATGGATCTATGAGTTGGTGCATAAGTGTGAGAGTGGGTCTTACTATCAGTGAGTATGTCCGTAGAAGCAAAGGTCACATACTGCATCTGTAAGTGGGTGTCTGAGTGAGTCTGTACATGGATGTGTCACTCTCCAAGTGAGTCTGTAAGTGTGTTCATGAGTACCTGAATGGTTATGACAATGGGTACATCAGTATCTGAGTGGGTATGTGACTGGATATATAAGTTTGTGATTGGATATGCAAATGAGTATATGTGTGTCTGAGTGAATATGTGAGTTGGTACATAGGTGTGTGACAGTTACCGTCTAGTGTGTAGAAATATATATTTTTTATTTTTCCACCCTGGGACGCGATTAAAAAATCAATTTTGGACACATAGCTTGTGTCACTAACACCCACATTCCTCAAACATGGTGTCAGAGTACCTCCACTCTGACCCTTATGTTAGCCTATTTAGAAATTTTCAGCTCCGGGAACTGTTTGCGATCAATAAAATGGCGGCCACAACTTTCTGTTCAGGTTGCTTTCAGCCAATCAGAGCACTCCTGTTGGTGCGTTCATTCACGCTTAATCGCAAAACAGTTGCTAAATATCCATGACCAGAGATATCACTATAATTTTTGGCTTACATTTCTCAAAGAATGCTGAACGGAACCAAATAGGCAAAAGGTACTTCCTTCACCCAACATCTACCTCGCTGCCAAATTTGTTGTAAGTCAGTTCAGCAGTTCCGGCTGTAGGTGTGGCTAAAGGTTCCTTTGTGAATTAACATTACAAATGCTCCCTTATTTTGTGCCTTGAATTCTCAGTCCCCTCTGCACAGATCACCCACAAACTATCCATGACAACCAGAACCTACATTGACACTTTCTTGGGAAAATTTCATGAAGATTGGTTAAACAACGCCAAAGTTACAGGCAAGTCAAAAATGCTTTTCCTATGGAACCTGGGTCCTAACTATAGCTACTTACTGGCAAACGATAGGTTTCAGGCACATTATAGTTAGGAATTAGCATTTAAAAAACCTTAGAAATTCACTGAAAAAACATAGATTTCAGGGGCGTTATAGTTAGCTGGACTTTTCACTCGTACAAAACCATTGAAATTCCCCCGTTATAGTTAGTTCAGCTGACTATAACTCGCGCACCCGCAATGCACTGCTGATGACGTGACATATTACATCACTCATGACATGGTCAGTGACATCAGTGATGACATCTCAAATGACATCACTGATGACATCATCCAGTGAATGTGTGTTTTTCTGAAAATTACATATGTTTTATATATGTATAGCTCAAGGTCGATGGAAGAATAAATGGGTATGTAAGTGTCTAAATGAATGATTTGTTTTTGAAAAATTGATTGTATAACTGACTGATTAAGTTTATCTTAGTAAATACATGGCTTAGTGAGTAATGTTTACATATGTAAATATCTGTATCAATCTCTCACTTTGTGTATAAGTGGCTGCATGGGTTGGTGAGTAGCTACATGAGTATCTATATATGTTATTAGTTGGTTTTTTGAGTATCAGTATGAGTGTCTGTATGGTTCGGTGGGGGGTATTACATGGTGCATAGGTGCATGAGTGAGTGACTCACTGTTTGTATGTGTTGAAGACAGCATGTGTGCAGGACTGTATGGGTGGATGAGTGTGTGCATGGGTGTTTTAGTGAGTGAATGACTGTCTCAATAGTGTCTTTATGAGTAACTACATATGTTTTAAACTAGTATATGTGACTATTGGTGTATATAAGTGAGTATATGTGAGAGTGAGAGATTGAAAGAGTTCGTGTATGAATAAGTATGTGTTTCTATAAGTGATTATTTAAAAGACTAAGTCTGTGTAAGTTTCTGTAGAATGAAGTGTGGTGGTGTGTGTATAACTGTATTTGCAATTAATGGATGTTTGTATCTTTATTAGCATGAGTGACAATGTGTGGGAGTAACTCTATAGATTAGTGACGTTGTGTAACAGGATGTATAAGTGTATGAGTACATATGATGAGTGAGTACATGTATGAGTGACTGTATAGGACTGTTGGTGAATGAGTGGATGTGTATGTGGATCTTAGAATTACTGAATAGGTTGTTGTAACTGGTATTGGTATGTCCATTATTTTGAAAATTTTAGTTTCTATTTTTGAATGTGTGTATCAAAGGTTATATTAGGGGGAGAGGAGGTCTGCCACTCTATCACAAGAATGATGTCACCAGTGATGTCATCAGTGATGTCATTTGAGATGTCATGAGTGATGTCATGAGTGATGTCACTGACCAGGTCATGAGTGATGTAATATGTGATGTCATCAGCAGTGCTTTGCGTGCGCGCGAGTTATAGTTAGCTGAACTAACTATAACAGGGGAATTTCAATGGTTTTGTATGAGTGAAAAGTCCAGCTAACTATAACGCCCCTGAAACCTATGGTTTTTTCAGTGAATTTCTGAAGTTTTTTAAATGCTAATTCCTAACTATAACGTGCCTGAAACCTATGGTTATTTCAGTGAATTTCAAAGGTTTTTTAAATGCTAATTTCTAACTATGCCTACAGAGATAGGACATGTGAAGAAAGAAGAAAAAACGCACAGAAAGAAAAAAAAGAAATGCAGAAAGAAGCAACAGAAGTCCTCAAAGACGAAGAAAAGTGCAGGAAGAAGGATAACGTGCAGAAAGAACAAACAGAAGAGCAAAAAGAAGCCTTGTTGCAAAATCATCCTGTACCCTCAACTTTTTCAGACGGATACTGGTGGTAACTGAGTCTGACTGACCAGTCCTAGAGCCAGTGCTATGTTAAAAGACACTCAGAATACAGTGAAAACACCTACATACACTAGGGAACACTATGCGTTGGGGTCCCCCTGTGATTAGCATGACCTCCTCTGTAAGCCCCTAGTATATAATAGGGCAGGGGATTACAACTACCTCTTAAAATGAGCCACAGGGCGTGTTTGCACACATCACCTCAGGCCCCGTCCCCTCCCTTCCCCACTGTGTAAACACGCCCTGTGGCCATTTTAAGCTGGGAGATTAAGTCCCCTTGAATCCTGAGGGTCCCTAGGGTCCAACTAGACCACTAGGTACCTCCAGTAAGCACCACAGAGCTGTGTTACAGAGAGATGTAAAAAGAGGCACGGCCTAGACCACCTCTCTGCAACGCAGCGCAATGGTGCTTACTGGAAGCACCTGGTGGGCAAGTTGGCCCCCAGGGGCCCTCAGGATTGAAGGGGAATTATTTCCCCAACTTAAAATGCGCCACAGGGCTTGTTTGCACACGTCAACTCAGGCCCCATCCCCTCCCTTCACCACTATGTAAACACACCCTGTGGCCGTTTTTAGTTGGGAGATTAAGTTCATTTGAATCCTGAGGGTCCCTAGGGTCCAACTAGCCCACTAGGTACCTCCAGTAAGCGCCACAGAGCTGCGTTGCAGAGAGGTGTAAAAAGTGGCACGGCCTGGACCACCTCTCTGCAACGCAGCTCAGTGGCGCTTACTGGAAGCACCTGGTGGGCTAGTTAGCCCCCAGGGGCCCTCAGGATTGAAGAAGAATTATTTCCCCAACTTAAAACACGTCATAGGGCGTCTTTACACACGTCACCTCAGGCCCAGTCCCCTCCCTTCCACACTGTGTAAACACGCCCTGTGGCCGTTTTTTAAGTTGGGAGAATAAGTCCCCTTGAATCCTGAGGGTCCCTATGTGCAAAATAGCCCAATAGGTAAGTCCAGTAAGCACCATTGCAGAGAGGTGTAAAAAAGGGCACGGCCTGCACCACCTCTCTGCAACGCAGAGCAGTGGCGCTTACTGGAAGCGCCTGGTGGGCTAGTTGGCCCCCAGGGTCCCTCAGGATTGAAAGGGAATTATTTCCCCAACTTAAAACGTGCCATAGGGCGTGTTTGCACACGTCACCTCAGGGCCCGTCCCCTCCCTTCACCACTGTGTAAACACGCACTGTGGCCGTTCTAAGTTGAGAGATAAAGTCCCCTTGAATCCTAAGGGTCCCTAGGGTCAAATTAGCCCAATAGGTACCTCCAGTAAGCGCCACAGAGCTACGTTGCATACAGGTGTAAAAAGGGGCGTGGCCTCAGAACACCTGTCTGCAACGCAGCTCCCTGGCGCATACTGGACATACCTGTTGGGCTAGTTGGCCCTTAGGGACCCTCAGTATTGAAGGGGAATTAATTCCCCAACTTACAACTGGCCAGGGGGCGCGTTTGCAGAGTGATGCAAGAAGGGGGCGTGGCCTCCGGCGCGATGCCAGTCTTTTATTTATTTTATTTTTTTAAGAAGGAGGGCTGTGTGGCCCCCCTTCTTTTTCTGATTTATTGGCCCTGGGGACCCCATCCCCCAGGGCCTGCACCCTAATTTTTTTGTTGAAAAAAATCAATTTGGCCCTCCCAAGGCCTTAATCGGCCCCGGGGTTATGGCCTTTTTTTTTTTATTCTCTAGGAGGGGGGCTGCGTTGCCCCCCTCCTCAGGCCACTTATGGCCCTGGGGACCCCATTCCCCGGGGCCGGCCTTTGTTTTTTATTATTTTTAAAAAAGTATGTCTATATTTATAGAAACACCTAGGACATGCTGGACAAACTATATGTACCTATCACCATGACGATTTGCGTGATATTCATTAAAAGGCGACTATGCATACAATGAATCCACGTGGAATGTATTTACACCGCTAGTGAAGCTCTGATGTGTCTGACGCCCTACCGTGCCTAATCCCGGCGCCCCCGCCGGTGGGTACTCTCCAAGTAGACACCCTTGTCGTTTATTTATACAAACATGGGTAGCTATTGACGGGCACATTTAATACACACGCACACCAAGCCATTCAAAGGGGATTCGACAAAAATTCGACCAAACTATGCAAGAAACCCCCCTCATTGTTAAGAAAACACACATCCACCACCCGATGTGTAAAACTTTTGATTTTACTCTCTGGAAAGGAGACGAACTTCACTTGAGAGTCACAGCGTGTTCCTGGCTGAGCCCAATGCTGTGTTACACCCACCAGTGCCCGCCGAGTGCCACACACCTCTGTGTTTTATTTCACCAGCTAGTGCGTATGCTATGACACTCTCTAGCCCATGTGCTCTGTAACACCACCCCGTGAATATGTCATGCCACACTTGCCTTTGCACGGGTTATATTGCGCCATCTAACATGCCTTCCTCCATGCCTATGTTATAACGCACAGCGCTATGCCATACATATTACAATCTGGGATCCATATCTTTGTCACAGTGCATATGCAACGTTACACTCCCCAGCACATATTTTATATTACAACTTTAGAGACTAGTTAGGTTACACAACACTGCCCTGTGCATATTACACTCCAGTGCGCATAGCATAGCACGCGCTAGTGCCTGTGCTATCTCGTGCTCTCCAATAAATCTGTAATTGCGCACAATGTATTGCATATTATATTTCACGCCCCGGTTCATCTTATATCACACTTTTTGGTGCATAGTTTATACCATATACTATATCTAGTTTTCATTTTCAATCGTGCTCTCAGGACTATGTTCTATATAACACTGCATCCACCTAACTTTTTCATGGGCATTACATTTTGCGATGGGGGTTGGAGGGTCAGGGGGTGTTTCTGCCTAGTGAGCCGGGAGTCACAGTCACAAACGTCCTCTTCTTCCTGAATAACAGTGAGATTATGCTGCATACTTGTTCATATTTTAAGTAGTTCGCACAGAAACACATTTTAAAAACAATAAAGTTCCTAATACCCACCTTCTCTGAACAGTTAGCTTGCCGCCCCATCCACCTCCTCCCTATCCTCTGTTGTCTGAATCCATGGACTAGCCTCCTCCCTAGTGCCATGCATGGTCTGATATGCTGCCACTGCCCACCATTTAGCATGATGTACCAGTCCACTCCTCCTGCCCTCCATTGCCCAATTATATGGCCCATCATTGACCTCCTGCTTAGCCTCTGTGCTTAGCTTGCTGCCCCTATTCTCTTTCCCCCTGCCCTCTGATGTCTTTGTGCATGCCCCTGCTCCATCCTTTTTGCCCACCATGTTCCATGGACCTGCCACTCCTATCTACACTGAGTGTTCTGTTGAGCTGCCACTCCCCTCCCACCTGCATAGCATTGTCAGATGACTGTAACCTGTCCCTGCCACCTCCACCCTGCCTGTCCACATACCATGCCCCTATTCCCTTCCTCCTGTCCTCCATGGTCCATTTTACTGCCTCACCCTTCTGTCCTCCCTGGTCTGTTGTGCTGAAAGTTCTCCTCCTGCCTGCCCCCGTGCGGTCTGTTGTGAGGCCCCTTCCCCTGAACTTTCTTGTCTGTGCACAGGTCCTGACCCTCCCTTCTATCCTCCATCGTCCTTTGTGCATGCCCCTGCACCCTCCTTCTTGCCCATCATAGCCATTGTGCTGCCACTAACCCTCCCGCTTGCCATGCATGGTCTTCTGTGCTGCCATGGCCCCTCCCACCTTCCCTGTGTGGTGAGTTAGCTGCCCCTGACCCCCTCCCACCTTCCCTCCATGGTCTGTGTGTATGCCATCATAGTCTCATTGTTGCTCTCCATGGTGTGTCTTGATTCTAGTGCCCATCCTGCCTGACCTCCATGGTCATCTTGCTGCTCCTGCCCTGCCCCCTTATCCCCAGCCCTCTGTTTCCATGTGCAGACCCCTTTTCCCTTCCTCCTGGCTTGTCTGTTCCATTGTAATGCCCCTGATCCTTCCCTCCTGCCCTTTATGGTCTGTTATGCTGCAGCTTTCTCTCCTGTCTGTCCATTATGGTCAGCTAGCTACCATTGCCTCTTTCCCCTCTGTTCTCTGTTGTCCATGTGCATGGTCCTGTCCCCTCCCTATTGCTTTCTATGAATTATTGTGCTGCACTCCCGTCCCGCTTGCCCTGTGTGGTGTATTGTGCTGCTGCAAACCCTGATGCCTGCCCTGCAGGGTCAGTTTGGTGTACCTCCCCATGTCCCTCCTGTCATCTGTTATCCGAGTCCATGTCCCTACCCCAATTCCTCCCGCCTACCATGATCCAATGTACCATACTTGTGAACATTTTGAATTTGGTAAGAGGGAGATTTTGAAAAAAAATTGGGGTATTGGTTTTCCCCTTTGAGTTACGTTGAAAAAGAGGAGATTGTAGAGAGGAGACAGATCAAATAAAGCCCATTTGAACTTAAAAACATTGGACGTTTCCTGGCTGAAACGGGTATGTTGGCATGTATGGTTGTACTACCACTGCCTCTTACATCTGCCCACAATGGTCTATTATATTGCCACAGCCTCTCTTGCCAGTCCTGTATTGTTGGTTTGTTGCCCCTGCCCCCCTTTCCACTGCCATCCATAGTCTGTTGTGCTGCCACTGCCCTTCCTGCCTGCCTAGTGTGGTCAAATTGTTGCCTGTGAACTCTCCTACCTGCCTTCAATTTTCAGAGTCCGTGCCCCTGGCCTCTGCCTCTCAACAGTATCCCGATGAACAACTAGATTGCTAACATTCTATATTTATTACAAAAGTGTGGAACGCCTGACGTCATCTTGATGTAATCAAAACTGTAATACCTAGAGCATTTCCTTTAGAAATTACATATATGAGAGGGTCTTATTTGCATCAAAATTATGGTTAGTGCTCTAAAAAACTAAAATGAGGACATATTTTCTGAGTTTTCAAATAGCGACAAAGAACTTCTAAATTATTTGTAATCTTTATGTTTTTTTATCCAGTTGACCACTTGATTAAATGTTGCACCTAGGGGAGAGGATGTGGTGTTACTTCCAGAGCTGCAGAATTTGCAACTGGGGAACTAGGTTGGAGTTTCTGCTTCAGCTCAACATTGTGTGATTCTGATCAAATCACTTAATCTCCCCATGTCTACAACCAAAATTAATTTGATCTTGTGTGATGTAACCAATGCTCATGCAAAGCACTCGAATACCTGACAAGTCTGCACTACATAAAAATGCAAATACACAAAAAATAAGTGTTTTGCACACTTCTGTCATTGAGCTACATGTGGGCTACATCTGGGTGATGTTTGTGCTGCATTTGGGCTCTTTTGTCTCTGGTGGCCATCTTGGGAGATTTATTTGTTATGAAGTTTCCTAATTTCCTCATTTACTGCAGTCTCCTCAGTAGGAAATGCTTTCAGTTTTTTACTTTGATTCCATCAAGAAGGTATTCAGATATGTCACACATTTGCCATAAATTCTGAATGTTAGCACTCTAGTTGCTCATTAGATCACTGTAGTAAAGCTACTGTTCACCACGGAAGTCTGCTGCAGGGATTAAAAGTGCATGTTTCAGTCTGCATATCAGAATTTTTTAATGAAATAGAAGAGGATTTGAGAAGTCACTCAAAATGTGCCCTAATTTGTCTTTATTCAGCACTAATCATAATTTATATGGCAAAATGAACCCCCTAATTGTGTTCCTTTTTAAATTAACTGTTTTAAGTGTTACCAGTTTATTGCAATCAAGATGGCTTCAGGTGTGCCATACTTTTGTCATAAGTAAGACAGTAAGTGCTCTAGTTGTTCCTAAGAACACTCTGGGACATTCTGTCATTGGGCTATACTTGGGCTACATCTGGGTGATATTTGGACTACATTTGGGCTCTTTTGTCTCTGGTGGCCATCTTGGGAGATTATTTTGTTATGAAGTTTTCCAATTTCCTCATTTACTGCAGTCTCCTCAGTAGGAAATACTTTCAGTTTTTTATTTTGGTTCCATCAAGAAGGCATTCAGATGTGTCACACATTTGCCATAAATTCTGAATGTTGGCACTCTAGTTGCTCATTAGATCACTGTAGTAAAGCTACTGCTCACCGGGGAAGTCTGCTGCTGGAATTCAAAGTGCATGTTTTAGTCTGCATGTCAGAATTTTTTTATGCAATAGAAGAGGATTTGAGAAGTCAAAATGTGCCCTAATTTTTCTTTCTGCAGCACTAATCATAATCTCTACGGCAAAATGACCCCCCTCATTTTGTTCCGTTGTAAATTAAATGTTTTAAGTGTTACCACTTTATTCCAATCAAGATGGCTTCAGGTGTGCCATACTTTTGTCATAAGTAAGACTGTTAGCGCTCTAGTTGTTCGTTAGAACACTCTGGGACATTCTGTCATTGGGCTCTACTTGGGCTACATCTGGGTGATATTTGGGCTACATTTGGGCTCTTTTGTGTCTAGTGGCCATCTTGGGAGATTTATTTGTTATGAAGTTTCCTAATTTCCTCATTTACTGCAGTCTCCTCAGTAGGAAAATATTTCATTTTTTTACTTTGATTCCATCAAGAAGGCTTTCAGATGTGCCACACATTTGCCAGAAATTCTGAATGTTAGCACTCTAGTTGCTCATTAGATCACTGTAGTAAAGCTACTGCTCACCAGGGAAGTCTGCTGCTGGTATTGAAAGTGCATGTTTCAGTCTGCATGTCAGAATTTTTTAATGAAATAGAAGAGGATTTGAGAAGTCACTCAAAATTTGCCCTCATTTTTTTTTTTCTGCAGCACTAATCATACTTTCTATGGCAAAATGAACCCCTTCATTTTGTTCCCTTTTAAATTAAAGGTTTTAAGAGTTACCACTTTATTCCAATCAAGATGGCTTCAGGTGTGCAATACGTTTGTCATAAGTTGGACTGTTAGCGCTCTAGTTGGTCTTTAGAACACTCTGGGAAGCTGCAGTAGAACACAAAGGAATCAACAGACAGTCTCTGCCCTTGTTGGATGTACATGTTACTGAGAAAGTAGAGAGTGAGTAGTAGAAAGGTAGTAGAGAGTGAGTAGTAGAGAGAGTAGTAGAGAGTGAGTAGTAGAGAGTAGTAGAGAGTGAGTAGTAGAGAGAGAGTAGTAGAGAGTGAGTGGTAGAGAGTAGTAGAGAATAGTAGAGTGAGCAGTAGAGAGTAGTAGAGAGTAGTAGTGTGAGTAGTAGAGAGTCGTAGAGAGTGAATAGTAGAGAGAGTAGTAGAGAGTGGTAGAGTAGTAGAGAGTGAGTAGTAGAAAGTGAGTAGTAGAGAGTAGTAGAGTAGTAGAGAGTGAGTAGTAGAGAGTGAGTAGTAGAGAGTAGTAGAGAGCGAGTAGTAGAGAGTGAGTAGTGGAGAGTGAGTAGCAGAGAGTAGTAGAGAGTAAGTAGTAGAGAGTGAGTAGTAGAGAGTGAGTAGTAGAGAGAGAGTAGTAGAGAGGAGTAGAGAGTGAGCAGTAGAGTAGTAGAGAGTGAGAGGTAGAGAGTAGTAGAGAGGAGTAGGGTGAGTAGTAGAGATCAGTAGAGAGTGAGTAGTAGAGAGTGAGTAGTAGAGAGTAGTAGTGAGTGAGTAGTAGAGAGTGATTAGTAGAAAGAGAGTAGTAGAGAGTAGTAAAGAGTGAGCAGTCGAGAGTGAATAGTAGAGAGTAGTAGAGAGAGAGTAGTAGAGAGTAGCAGAGAGTGAGTAGTAGAGAGTAAGTAGTAGAGAGAAGTAGCGAGTGAGTAGTAGAGAGTGAGTAGTAAAGTAGTAGAGAGTGAGTAGTAGAGAGTAGTAGAGAGTGAATAGTAGAAAGAGTAGTAGAGAGTAGTAGAGTAGTAGAGAGTGAGTAGTAGGGAGTGAGTAGTAGAGAGTAGCAGAGAGCGAGTAGTAGAGAGTGAGTAGTGGAGAGTGAGTAGCAGAGAGTAGTAGAGAGTAAGTAGTAGAGAGTCAGTAGTAGAGAGTGAGTAGTATAGAGTGAATAGTAGAGAGTGAGTAGTAGAGAGTAGTAGAGTGAGTAGTAGAGAGTGAGTAGTAGAGAGAGAGTAGTAGAGAGGAGTAGAGAGTGAGCAGTAGAGTAGTAGAGAGTGAGAGGTAGAGAGTAGTAGAGAGGAGTAGAGTGAGTAGTAGAGATTAGTAGAGAGTGAGTAGTAGAGAGTGAGTAGTAGAGAGTAGTAGTGAGTGAGTAGTAGAGAGTGATTAGTAGAGAGAGTAGAAGAGAGTAGTAGAGACTGAGCAGTAGAGAGTGAATAGTAGAGATTAGTAGAGAGTGAGTAGTAGTAGAGAGTAGTAGAGAGTGAGAAGTAGAGTGAGTAGTAGAGAGTAGGAGAGAGTGAGTAGTAGAGAGTAGTAGATAGTGAATAGTAGAGAGTGAGTAGTAGAGAGTAGTAGAATAGTAGTAGAGAGTAGGAGAGAGTGAGTAGTAGAGAGTAGTAGAGAATGAATAGTAGAGAGTGAGTAGAAGAGAGAGAGTAGTAGAGAGTAGTAGAGAGTGAGTAGCAGAGTAGTAGAGAGTAGTCAGTCAGTGTCAGTCAGTGTCAGTCAGTCAGTGTCAGTCAGTCAATGTCAGTCAGTCTCTCAGTGTCAATCAATCAGTGTCAGTCAGTGTCAATCAGTGTCAGTCAGTGTCAGTCAGTCAGTGTCAGTCAGTCAGTGTCAGTCAATCAGTGTCAGTCATAGTCAGTCAGTCAGTGTCAGTCAATCAGTGTCAGTCAGTGTCAATCAGTCAGTGTCAGTCAGTCAGTGTCAGTCAGTCAGTGTCAGCCAGAGCAGCTCTGCTGACCTGGTTCTCTGGCTCTACAGCAGGGCTGCAGATCTGGTTCTCTGGCTCTAGAGCAGCTCTGCTGACCTAGCTCTTAGGCTATAGAGCTGCTCTGCTGATCTGGTTCTCTTGCTCTACAACAGCTCTGCTGACATGGTTCTCTGGCTCTAAAGCAGCTCTGCTGACCCGGTTCTATGGCTCTAAAGCAGGTCAGCTGACCCGGTTCTCTGGCTCTAGAGCAGCTCTGCTGATCTGGTTCTCTGGCTCTAAAGCAGCTCTGCTGTCCTGGTTCTCTCCCGCTAAAGCAGCTCTGCTGGCCTGGTTTCTCTAGCTCTACAGCAGCTCTGCTGACCTGGTTCTCTGGCTCTACAGCAGGTCTGCTGACCTGGTTCTCTGGCTCTAGAGCAGCTCTGCTGACCTAGCTCTTAGGCTACAGAGCAGCTCTGCTGATCTGGTTCTCTGGCTCTACAACAGCTCTGATGACCTGGTTCTCTGGCTCTAAAGCAGCTCTGCTGACCCGGTTCTATGGCTCTAAAGCAGCTCTGCTGACCCAGTTCTTTGGCTCTAAAGCAGTTCTGCTGACATGGTTCTCTGGCTCTAGAGCAGCTCTGCTAACCTGGTTCTCTCCCTCCAGAGCAGCTCTGCTTACCTGGTTCTATCCCTCTAAAGCAGCTCTACTGACCTGGTTTCTCTGGCTCTACAGCAGCTCTGCTGACCTGGTTCTCTGGCTCTAGAGCAGCTCTGCTGACCTGGTTCTTAGCCTCTAGAGCAGCTCTGCTGACCTGGTTCTCTGGCTCTAAAGCAGCTCTGCTGACCTGGTTCTATGGCTCTAAAGCAGCTCTGCTGACTTGGTTCTCTGGCTCTAGAGCAGCTCTGCTGACCTGGTACTCTGGCTCTAAGGCAGCTCTACTGGCCTGGTTCTCTGGCTCTAAAGCAGCTCTGCTGACCTGGTTGTCTCCCTCTAAAGCAGCTCTGCTGACCTGGTTTCGGTTTCTCTGGCTCTACAGCAGCTCTGTTGACCTGGTTCTCTGGCTCTAGAGCAGCTCTGCTGACCTAGTTCTTAGGCTCTAGGGGAGCTCTGCTGACCTGGTTCTCTGGCTCTACAACAGCTCTGCTGACCTGGTTCTCTGGCTCTAAAGCAGTTCTGCTGACCCCGTTCCATGGCTCTAAAGCAGTTCTGCTGACCTGGTTCTCTGGCTCTACAGCAGCTCTGCTGACCTGGTCCATTGGCTCTAAAGCCGCTCTGCTAACCTGGTTCTCTCACTCTAAAGCAGCTCTGCTGACCTGGTTCTTGCACTCTAAAGCAGCTCTACTGACCTGGTTTCTCTGGCTCTACAGCAGCTCTAATGACCTGGTTCTTAGGCTCTAGAGCAGCTCTGCTGACCTGGTTCTCTGGCTCTAAATAGGCTCTGCTGAACTGGTTCTCTGCCTCTAGAGCAGCTCTGCTGACCTGGTTCTATGGCTCTAAAGCAGCTCTGCTGACCTTGTTCTCTGGCTCTAGAGCAGCTCTGCTGATCTGGTTCTATGGCTCTAAAGCAGCTCTGCTGACCTGGTTCTCTCCCTCTAAAGCAGCTCTGCTGACCTGGTTTGTCTGGCTCTCCAACAGCTCTGCTGACCTGGTTCTCTGACTCTAAAGCAGCTCTGCTGACCCGGTTCTATGTCTCTAAAGTAGCTCTGCTGACCCAGTTCTTTGGCTCTAAAGCAGTTCTGCTGACATGTTTCTCTGGCTCTAGAGCAGCTCTGCTGACCTGGTTTGTTCCCTCTAGAGCAGCTCTGCTGACCTGGTTCTCTCCCTCTAAAGGAGCTCTACTGACCTGGTTTCTCTGGCTCTACAGCAGCTCTGCTGAACTGGTTCTTTGGCTCTAGAGCAGCTCTGCTGACCTCGTTCTCTGCCTCTAAATCAGCTCTGCTGACCTGGTTCTCTGGCTCTAAGGCAGCTATACTAGCCTGGTTCCCTGGCTCTAAAGCAGCTCTGCTGACCTAGTTCTTAGGCTCTAGAGCAGCTCTGCTGACCTGGTTCCCTGGCTCTACAACAGCTCTGCTGACCTGGTTCTCTGGCTCTGAAGCAGCTCTGCTGACCCGGTTCCATGGCTCTAAAGCAGTTCTACTGACCTGGGTCTTTGGCTCTAGAGCAGCTCTGCTGACCTGGTCCATTGGCTCTAAACCAGCTCTGCTAACCTAGTTCTCTCCCTCTAAAGCAGCTCTGCTGACCTGGTTCTCTGGCTCTAGAGCAGGTCGTCTGACCTGGTTCTTAGGCTCTAGAGTAGGCCTGGGCGAAGCACTACGCTACACTCGCGTAGTTTGCGAAGTTCGCGCTACTTCGCACTACGCGAACTGCACGTAGCACAGTGCGAACACGCGTAGCGTAGTGTTGCGTAGTGCTGCGGTCATTTTTTGCTTGCTCGCGGTCCTCAACGTCAAGTTGGCGACCGCGAGCAAGCAAAATGACATCCTGGAGAGACTTTTTCCTTGTTCGCGATCGCGAGCATGGAAAATAAACCTCCCGGCGAGATTCACAACGCGAGAAGGTCAGGTTTCTCATTGCGAGGGGTCGCGTATGCTCGCGACCGCTCGCAATGAGAAACTACCAGTTCGCGTTGAGAAAGCTGCAGCTCGAGGAAAAATCTACTCGAGCAGCAGAAAACTACAGCTCGCACTGTGCAAGATGCCATTTTCAATGATTGCACAGTGCCGGTTGCTTGTCCGCACTGTGCAATCATTGGAAACAACATCTTGCACAGTGCGAACATGTTACTTCGCAGTTCGCGAAGTGCTACGCGTAGCTCGCGTAGTGCGAACTTCACTTTGCGTAGCTTCGCGAAGTGCTACTTCGCGAACTACGCCCACCCTTACTCTAGAGCAGCTCTGTTGATCTGATTCTCTGGCTCTAAAGCAGCTCTGCTGACCTGGTTCTATGGCTCTAAAGCAGCTCTGCTGACCTGGTTCTCTCCCTCTAAATCAGCTCTGCTGAACTGGTTCTCTGCCTCTAGAGCAGCTCTGCTGACCTGTTTCTATAGCTCTAAAGCAGCTCTGCTGATCTGGTTCTCTGGCTCTAGAGCAGCTCTGCTGACCTCGTTCTCTGGCTCTAAATCAGCTCTGCTGACCTGGTTCTCTGGCTCTAAGGCAGCTATACTAGCCTGGTTCCCTGGCTCTAAAGCAGCTCTGCTGACCTAGTTCTTAGGCTCTAGAGCAGCTCTGCTGACCTGGTTCCCTGGCTCTACAACAGCTCTGCTGACCTGGTTCTCTGGCTCTAAAGCAGCTCTGCTGACCCGGTTCCATGGCTCTAAAGCAGTTCTGCTGACCTGGGTCTTTGGCTCTAGAGCAGCTCTGCTGACCTGGTCCATTGGCTCTAAAGCAGCTCTGCTAACCTGGTTCTCTCCCTCTAAAGCAGCTCTGCTGACCTGGTTCTCTGGCTTTAGAGCAGGTCGTCTGACCTGGTTCTTAGGCTCTAGAGCAGCTCTGTTGATCTGATTCTCTGGCTCTAAAGCAGCTCTGCTGACCTGGTTCTATGGCTCTAAAGCAGCTCTGCTGACCTGGTTCTCTCCCTCTAAATCAGCTCTGCTGAACTGGTTCTCTGCCTCTAGAGCAGCTCTGCTGACCTGTTTCTATAGCTCTAAAGCAGCTCTGCTGACCTGGTTCTCTGGCTCTAGAGCAGCTCTGCTGATCTGGTTCTCTGGCTCTAAAGCAGCTCTGCTGACCTGGTTCTCTCCCTCTAAAGCAGCTCTGCTGACCTGGTTTCTCTCGCTCTACAACAGCTCTGCTGACCTGGGTCTCTGGCTCTACAGCAGCTCTGCTGACCCGGTTCTATGGCTCTAAAGCAGCTCTGATGACCCAGTTCTTTGGCTCTAAAGCAGTTCTGCTGACATGGTTCTCTGGCTCTAAAGCCGCTCTGCAAACCTGGTTCTATGGCTCTAAGGTAGCTCTTCTGACCTGGTTCTCTGGCTCTAGAGCAGCTCTGCTGGCCTGGTTCTCTGGCTCTAAAGCAGCTCTGCTGACATGGTTCTCTGCCTCCAAAGATCTCTGCTGACCTGGTTTTCTAGCTCTAAAGCAGCTCTGCTGACCTGGTTCTCTGCCTCTAGAGCAGCTCTTCTGACCTGGTTCTCTGGCTCTAAAGCAGCTCTGCAGACCTGGTTTATGGCTCTAAAGCAGCTTTGCTGACCTGGTTCTCTGGCTCTAGAGCAGCTCTGCTGACCTGGTTCTCTGGCTCTAAAGCAGCTCTGCTGACATGGTTCTCTCCCTCTAAAGAGCTCTGCTGACCTGGTTCTCTGGCTCTAAAGCAGCTCTGCTGTCATGGTTCTCTCCCTCTTAAGAGCTCTGCTGACCTGGTTCTCTGGCTCTAAAGCAGTTCTGCTGACCTGGTTCTTTGCCTCTAGAGCAGCTCTGCTGACCTGGTTCTATGGCTCTAGAGCAGCTCTGCTGACCTGGTACTCTGGCTCTAAGGCAGCTCTACTGGCCTGGGTCTCTGGCTCTAAAGCAGCTCTGCTGACCTGGTTCTCTCCCTCTAAAGCAGCTCTGCTGACCTGGTTTCTCTGGCTCTACAGCAGCTCTGCTGACCTGGTTCTCTGGCTCTAGAGCAGCTCTGCTGACCTAGTTCTTAGGCTCTAGGGGAGCTCTGCTGACCTGGTTCTCTGGCACTACAACAGCTCTGCTGACCCGGTTCTATGGCTCTAAAGCAGCTCTGATGACCCAGTTCTTTGGCTCTAAAGCAGTTCTGCTGACATGGTTCTCTGGCTCTAAAGCCGCTCTGCAAACCTGGTTCTATGGCTCTAAGGTAGCTCTTCTGACCTGGTTCTCTGGCTCTAGAGCAGCTCTGCTGGCCTGGTTCTCTGGCTCTAAAGCAGCTCTGCTGACATGGTTCTCTGCCTCTAAAGATCTCTGCTGACCTGGTTTTCTGGCTCTAAAGCAGCTCTGCTGACCTGGTTCTCTGCCTCTAGAGCAGCTCTTCTGACCTGGTTCTCTGGCTCTAAAGCAGCTCTGCAGACCTGGTTTATGGCTCTAAAGCAGCTTTGCTGACCTGGTTCTCTGGCTCTAGAGCAGCTCTGCTGACCTGGTTCTCTGGCTCTAAAGCAGCTCTGCTGACATGGTTCTCTCCCTCTAAAGAGCTCTGCTGACCTGGTTCTCTGGCTCTAAAGCAGCTCTGCTGTCATGGTTCTCTCCCTCTTAAGAGCTCTGCTGACCTGGTTCTCTGGCTCTAAAGCAGTTCTGCTGACCTGGTTCTTTGCCTCTAGAGCAGCTCTGCTGACCTGGTTCTATGGCTCTAGAGCAGCTCTGCTGACCTGGTACTCTGGCTCTAAGGCAGCTCTACTGGCCTGGGTCTCTGGCTCTAAAGCAGCTCTGCTGACCTGGTTCTCTCCCTCTAAAGCAGCTCTGCAGACCTGGTTTCTCTGGCTCTACAGCAGCTCTGCTGACCTGGTTCTCTGGCTCTAGAGCAGCTCTGCTGACCTAGTTCTTAGGCTCTAGGGGAGCTCTGCTGACCTGGTTCTCTGGCACTACAACAGCTCTGCTGACCTGGTTCTCTGGCTCTAAAGCAGCTCTGCTGACCCGGTTCCATGGCTCTAAAGCAGTTCTGCTGACCTGGTTCTCTGGCTCTACAGCAGCTCTGCTGACCTGATCCCTTGGCTCTAAAGCCGCTCTGCTAACCTGGTTCTCTCACGGTAAAGCAGCTCTGCTGACCTGGTTCTTGCACTCTAAAGCAGCTCTACTGACCTGGTTTCTCTGGCTCTACAGCAGCTCTAATGACCTGGTTCTTAGGCTCTAGAGCAGCTCTGTTGACCTGGTTCTCTGGCTCTAAATCAGCTCTGCTGAACTGGTTCTCTGCCTCTAGAGCAGCTCTGCTGACCTGGTTCAATGGCTCTAAAGCAGCTCTGCTGACCTTGTTCTCTGGCTCTAGAGCAGCTCTGCTGATCTGGTTCTATGGCTCTATGGCTCTAAAGCAGCTCTGCTGACCTGGTTGTCTCCCTCTAAAGCAGCTCTGCTGACCTGGTTTCTCTGGCTCTACAACAGCTCTGCTGACCTGGTTCTCTGACTCTAAAGCAGCTCTGCTGACCCGGTTCTATGGCTCTAAAGCAGCTCTGCTGACCCAGTTCTTTGGCTCTAAAGCAGTTCTGCTGACATGTTTCTCTGGCTCTAGAGCAGCTCTGCTGACCTGGTTTGTTCCCTCTAGAGCAGCTCTGCTGACATGGTTCTCTCCCTCTAAAGGAGCTCTACTGACCTGGTTTCTCTGGCTCTACAGCAGCTCTGCTGACCTGGTTCTTTGGCTCTAGAGCAGCTCTGCTGACCTGGTTCTCTGGCTCTAAATCAGCTCTGCTGACCTGGTTCTCTGGCTCTAAGGCAGCAATACTGGCCTGGTTCTCTGGCTCTAAAGCAGCTCTGCTGACCTAGTTCTTAGGCTCTAGAGCAGCTCTGCTGACCTGGTTCCATGGCTCTACAACAGGTCTGCTGACCTGGTTCTCTGGCTCTAAAGCAGCTCTGCTGACCCGGTTCCGTGGCTCTAAAGCAGTTCTGCTGACCTGGGTCTTTGGCTCTAGAGCAGCTCTGCTGACCTGGTCCATTGGCTCTAAAGCAGCTCTGCTAACCTGGTTCTCTCCCTCTAAAGCAGCTCTGCTGACCTGGTTCTCTGGCTCTAGAGCAGGTCGTCTGACCTGGTTCTTAGGCTCTAGAGCAGCTCTGTTGATCTGATTCTCTGGCTCTAAAGCAGCTCTGCTGACCTGGTTCTATGGCTCTAAAGCAGCTCTGCTGACCTGGTTCTCTCCCTCTAAATCAGCTCTGCTGAACTGGTTCTCTGCCTCTAGAGCAGCTCTGCTGACCTGTTTCTATGGCTCTAAAGCAGCTCTGCTGACCTGGTTCCCGGGCTCTAAAGCAGCTCTGCTGACCTGGTTCTCTCCCTCTAAAGCAGCTCTGCTGACCTGGTTTCTCTGTCTCTACAACAGCTCTGCCGACCTGGGTCTCTGGCTCTAAAGCAGCTCTGCTGACCCGGTTCTATGGCTCTAAAGCAGCTCTGATGACCCAGTTCTTTGGCTCTAAAGCAGTTCTGCTGACATGGTTCTCTGGCTCTAAAGCAGCTCTGCAGACCTGGTTCTATGGCTCTAAGGCAGCTCTGCTGACCTGGTTCTCTGGCTCTAGAGCAGCTCTGCTGGCCTGGTTCTCTGGCTCTAAAGATCTCTGCTGACCTGGTTTTCTGGCTCTAAAGCAGCTCTGCTGACCTGGTTCTCTGCCTCTAGAGCAGCTCTTCTGACCTGGTTCTCTGGCTCTAAAGCAGCTCTGCAGACCTGGTTTATGGCTCTAAAGCAGCTGTGCTGACCTGGTTCTCTGGCTCTAGAGCAGCTCTGCTGACCTGGTTCTCTGGCTCTAAAGCAGCTCTGCTGACATGGTTCTCTCCCTTTAAAGAGCTCTGCGGACCTGGTTCTCTGGCTCTAAAGCAGCTCTGCTGTCATGGTTCTCTCCCTCTTAAGAGCTCTGCTGACCTGGTTCTCTGGCTCTAAAGCAGTTCTGCTGACCTGGTTCTTTGCCTCTAGAGCAGCTCTGCTGACCTGGTTCTATGGCTCTAAAGCAGCTCTGCTGACCTGGTTCTCTGGCTCTAGAGCAGCTCTGCTGACCTGGTTCTATGGCTCTAAAGCAGCTTTGCTGACCTGGTTCTCTGGCTCTAGAGCAGCTCTGCTGACCTGGTTCTCTGGTTCTAGAGCAGCTCTGCCGACCTGCTTTTTAGGCTCTACAGCAGCTCTGATGACCTGGTTCTTTGGCTCTAAAACGGCTCTCCTGACCTGGTTTCTCTGGCTCTACACCTGCTCTGCTGACCTGGTTCTCTGCACTCATGATGCATGCACCCGACTTCGCAAAAATATATTTAAAAATAATATAAGTTTATTATATGTATTATATGTCGGGGGCCTCCTCAGCCCCCGACATCGCTATCGCCATCCCGGACGGCTACAAGATCATCAGGAGGGATCGCGCCAACTGGACCGGAGGAGGGATCGCCATCGTACACTAAAGCACCATTCGCATCTCGACTGACTCCATCGAAGCATTCAACGACGCCGAGTACCTGTACTTCCAAATCCACACCGACCCCAAGACGACCCTCAGAGGCACCCTCATCTACAGACCCCCGGACCGTGCACACAGTTCTGCGAAGACATCATGGACTTCATCAGCCCACACGCCCTCCCCTCCACCGACTACATCCTCCTCGGGGACCTCAACTTCCACCTGGAGAACAACAACGACCGCAACACCACCGCCCTGCTGGACAACCTCACCAACCTTGGACTCAAACAACTGGTCAACATCCCCACCCACTACGCCGGCCAAACGCTCGACCCCGCCTTCTCATCCAGCAAGCACGTCACCTTCAGCCACTCCACCGGACTTCACTGGACCGACCACAGCTGCGTCCACTTCAGCTTCAGAAAGAACACGGTCCACCACCACCCGAAGCAGGTCCTCCACAGAAACTGGAGCATGATTACCGCCGACCAGCTCGCCGCCTCCCTCGGCCAGAACCCACCCATCAGGACAACGGACCTTAACACAGCAGCCCGCAACCTCACGCAGTGGCTGACATCCTGTGCCGACGACCTCGCCCCACTGAAGAACCCACTCACCAGGCCCAGAAGCAAGAAGGCGCCCTGGTTCACCGACGAACTCAAAGACTCCAAGAAGGCCTGCCGCACCCTCGAGAAGGCCTGGCTCTTCGACAAGACCACCGACAACATGATCACCCTCAAACTCGCCACCCGCAGACATCACCAGCTCATCCGCACCACCAAGAAGAAATCTCTCAAGGAACGACTGGACAAGAATGCCCATGACAGCAAGGAGCTCTTCAACATCGTCAAGGAGTTCTCCAACCCCAGCACCGGCAACAACGACATCACTCCCTCACAGGACCTCTGTGACTCCCTCGCCTCGTACTTCCACCGCAAGATCACCGACATCCACAACAGCTTCGGCGCTCCACCCCCGCACCCATCGGTCGAACCTACGCACCACGCCGCCACCCTCCAGACATGGACCGAGGTGACCCCCGAAGACACGACCCGCATGATGAACACCATCCACTCCGGATCTCCGACCGACCCGTGCCCCCACCATGTCTTCAACAAAGCAGCCTCCACCATCGCACCCCACCTCCGAGAAATCATCAACACCTCCTTCGACACAGCCACCTTCCCGGAGAGCTGGAAGCACGCCGAGCTCAGCGCACTGCTGAAGAAACCAACAGCGGACCCAACCGACCTCAAGAACTTCCGCCCCATCTCGCTCCTTCCCTTCCCTGCCAAAGTCATCGAGAAGGTCGTCAACAAGCAACTGCCCGCCTTCCTGGAAACGAACGGATCCCTCGACCCATCGCAGTCCGGATTCAGAGCCAACCACAGCACCGAGACCGCCCTCATCGCAGCCACCGACGACATCCGAGCCCTGCTCGACAACGGCGACACAGCGGCACTCATCCTCCTAGACCTCTCCGCAGCATTTGACACTGTCTGCCATTGCACCCTAGTCCAACGCCTCAACAACACCGGCATCCAAGGGAAGGCTCTGGAATGGATCAGCTCATACCTCTCCGGCAGAACACAGAGAGTGCGCGTCCCTCCGTTCCGCTCTGAGGCCACCGAAGTCATCTGCGGCGTCCCGCAAGGATCGTCGCTCAGCCCCACCCTCTTCAACATCTACATGAAGCCCCTCGCCGCCATCGCACGCCAACACAACCTCAACATCATTTCCTACGCCGATGACACCCAGCTGATTCTCTCCCTCACCAGAGACCCCGACACCGCAGAAACCAGCCTACACGAAGGGATGAAAGACGTCGCCGAGTGGATGAAGATCAGCCGCCTGAAATTGAACACGAACAAGACAGAAGTCCTCATCCTGGGACCGTCGCCGTCCGCTTGGGACGACTCCTGGTGGCCCCCGGCCCTAGGCACTGCACCCAAGCCAACCGACCATGCACGCAACTTGGGCATCATCCTGGACTCCTCCCTATCAATGACCAGACAAGTCAACGCCGTCTCCTCATCCTGCTTCCACACCCTCCGCATGCTCCGCAAGATCTTCCGTTGGATCCCGACCGAGACCAGGAAGACGGTCACCCAGGCCCTCGTCACCAGCAGACTAGACTACGGAAACACCCTCTACGCCGGGACAACAGCCAAGCTCCAGAAAAGACTTCAGCGTATCCAGAATGCCTCCGCCTGACTCATCCTGGACGTCCCCCGACGCTGCCACATGTCGAGCCACCTGAAAGACCTGCACTGGCTCCCTGTCAACAAGAGGATCACGTTCAGACTCCTCACCCACGCACACAAATCCCTCCACAACCTGGGCCCAAGGTACCTCAACGACCGCCTGACCTTCTACACGCCCACCCGCCAGCTACGCTCCGCGAACCTCGCCCTCGCCGCCGTCCCTCGCATCCAGAGAGCCACCGCCAGAGGGAGATCCTTCTCCCACCTGGCGGCTAAGACATGGAACTCCCTGCCCATCCACCTCCGGCTGACCAAGGACCATATCGCCTTCAGGAAACAGCTCAAGACCTGGCTGTTCGAGCAGTAGCAAATCCCCTCCCCCAAGCGCCTTGAGACCCTCCCGGGTGAGTAACGCGCGATATAAATTCCATGATTGATTGATTGATATATTATTTTTATGAATATCTTTGAAAATCTCTTGCCCTAATATGTATATTAAAGACACATACATCATTTTGGAACCTATATTTTTTTGCAGGAGTCGCGCACCCAGCGTGCCCCAGCATGTATATGATGTCTCGCGGGACCCGCCACCGCGCAAGCATCTCGTACCGTAATGCGCATGTGTCGCGAATGCGTTGGAGCAGGAGTCGCGGAATGGTCGCATACCAATCGCACACATCACGTAATATTAAATGTATATGAAGTAACTGAAAAAAACACACAGCCGTCGCACACCTTATGCGGATCCTTCACGACTTTTCTAAAATGGCGGCTAGAATCCGCGCACCCACCGTGATGTGTTTGCTTTGAGTGCGCGACTCCGAAAAAAAATTGGAAAACATTTTTTTTAAATGAAAATAATATAAATATATTAAAATAAAAAATGAAAACGAAAAAATTAATCAATATTTCAGTTTTCAGAAAAATATATAATGTTGTTTAATGAATAAAATATTGATAAATAAACAGTTAAAAAACTATAGAAAAATTAGTACAAAAAAATAGGTATAACTACTATCACACTTAGAAATGAGCATTTAAAAAACCTTTGAAATTCACTGAAAAAAACCATAGGTTTCAGAGATGGTATAGTTAGAAATTAGCATTTAAAAAAGCTTTGAAATTCACTGAAAAATTCATAGGTTTCAGAGATGTTATAGTTAGAAATTAGCATTTAAAAAACCTTAGAAATTCACAGAAAAAAGCATAGGTTTCAGGGGTGCTATAGTTAGCTGGCCATTTCACTCTTACAAAACCATAGAAATTCCTCCATTATAGTTAGTTCTGCTAACTATAACTCACGCGCCCACAATGCACTGCTGATGATGTCACATATTGCATCATTCATGACCTGGTCAGTGACATCACTGATGACATCACTGATGACATCTCAAATGACATCACTGAAGACATCACTGATGACGTCATCCAGTGAATGTGGTTTAGTTTGAAATTTAAATATGTATTATATATATACCAATCTGTATTGAAGATTGAGTGAATATATTACTGTCTGGATGGAGCATTTAGTAGCTGTCTGACTGTCTGTTTAAGTGAGTAATTAAAAGTGTCTCACTTGATACATGGATTAGTAACTAAACTATGTGAATGTGTGCATCACTGTCTCTGTTGTTGTATAACATGCTGCATCAGTTGGTCACTAACTACATGAGTGTGTATATTCGTTATTGATTAGCTGGGTGAGTATTTGTATGGGACACTGAGTTTGTGTGTGGTTGGATTTTTAAGTGAGCATCTAAGATTTTCGTATTTTCTTTCTATAATTGGATACTGTATATTTTATTTATTTTATATACCACAAATTTTTTGATGTGGTATGTTTTTATCAGAAAGTACATTAATAACTGGTTTTGCTTTTAAGAATTTTTTGAGTCGGCACAACATTGTCACATTTACTGTGGAGAATTTGTGATTCACATACTGAAAAATACTCTTAAAGGCATTATTTAAATCAGAGCCACTCAAGAGGCCAACGTTTTGATCATTTTCTTGTAATTTATTTTTAATTTATAAAATTTGCGACACCATTGCAATCATCGCGATCACGTCGCGAATTCGCAATATGAAAGCAGATATTCAACAACCACCACCACATTCAAAAATTTTAACTTTAGAAATTAATTCTAACTATTACAATACAAACATTACTAACCACATTACTGTTTTAAAAACATATGTGTACACATATATTTATAGTAAAGTTTTTAAAAACTGTGTTTGAACCCTATTTCCCTTTTTCTTGACTACACCGAGAGTCGTGATAACTCCAGTAACCATGACGATCATGCCTTTTTTAGGCACACATTTTTCAGTATTTTGGACAATAGGGGTTTAGTACTGTACTGTTTAAAGTCATATTTTTGAAGACGTTTGCATAAAATCAACCTTTCAAACTAATTTACCAGTTTTTGTGGTGACATCAGGCGCTGTGATGATATCAATAGCCAGGGTCACTGCAAATACGTCATGGAATGACAAAACAAATGCAGACATGCAATAGCCACCATCACATTCAAAATGTATAGCTGCTAAATGAATTATAACCAACACACTAAACACATTACTATCTAAAAGACTGTATAATAGCATGCACAACTCCCTTAATATCTCTGTAACACAGTGCATAACCTTTTCAGTGTAATCTATAACTGCATGCATCACTGTATCATTCATTCTTTCACTGTATAAGTATGTGAGGGGATCTACAAGATGATGCATTAGTCTATCAATACTTCTGTAAAAAAATGCATGGCTGCCTCAGTACATCTGTGAGTGGGTGCATCAGTGTCACAAAGGGTCTGTAATTGGTTGTGTACGTCTCTTACTCAATTTGTGAGTAGGTGCATGAGTGCCTTTGTGCATTTGTAGGTAAGTATATGACTGTCTGACTGGATCTGTGAGTGAATACATGAGAGTCTAAGTGGGTGTCTGAAAGGGTGAGTGAGTGGGTGCATGAGTGTCTGAGTGGATCTATGAGTGAGTGCATGAATCTCTCAGTGGGTCAAGGACTGGCAGCATGAGTGTCTGAGTGGTTCTGTCATTGGGTGTGTGGGTCTGAGAGTGGGACTGTGCATGGGTACATGAGTCTCTGAGTATATAACTTACTGGTTGTATAAGTCTCTTAGTGGGTCTATGAGTAGCTGTGTGAGTGACTGAATGGGAGTGTGAGTGTCTGAGTGGGTCTGTGAATGGATGTATGCATCAGTGTCTGAGTGGGTCTGTGACTGGGAGGGAGAGTGTCTGGGTGGGTCTTTGAGTGGATGCCTAAACTTGACTGGGTGAGTGATTGGGCGCATGTATATCTGAGTATGTCCATGAGTGGGTGTGTGAGTTTCTGAGTGTATGACTGAGTGACTGAGTACCTAAGTGACTGTATAGTTATGTAAGTGGGTGTATGATTGAGTTGATCTCTAAGTGGGTGTATGAGTGTCTCAGTGGGTCTATGAGTATATACCTGAGTGTGTGAGCGGGTCTGTGAGTGAGCAGATGAGTCTCTGAGTGGGACTGTGAGTGGGTACATGTCTGCCCAAGTGAGTGGATGTGTGAGTGTCTGAGTGGATCTGTGAGTAGGTGTATCAGTGTCTCAAAGGGTCTGTGAGTGAGAGCATAAGTCTCTGAGTAGGAGAGTGAATTGATGCATGCATCAGTGTCTGAGTGGGTCTGTGACTGAGAGAGTGAGTCTCTGGGTGGGTCTTTGAGTGGATACCTAAACCTTGACTGGGTGAGTGATTGGGTGCATGTATATCTGAGTAAGTCCATGAGTGGGTATGTGAGCTTCTGAGTGGATGACGTGACTGTATAGTTATGTAAGTGGGTGTATGATTAAGTTGATCTCTAAGTGGGTATATGAGTGTCTCAGTGGGTCTATGAGAATATACCTGAGTGTGTGAGCGGGTCTGTGAGTGAGCACATGAGTCTCTGAGTGGGACTGTGAGTGGGTACATGTCTGCCCAAGTGAGTGGATGTGTGAGTGTCTGAGTGGATCTGTGAGTAGGTGTATCAGTGTCTCAAAGGGTCTGTGAGTGAGAGCATAAGTCTCTGAGTAGGAGAGTTAATGGATGCATGCATCAGTGTCTGAGAGGGTCTGTGACTGAGAGAACGAGTCTCTGGGTGGGTCTTTGAGTGGATGCCTAAACCTTGACTGGATGAGTGATTGGGTGCATGTATGTCTGAGTAAGTCCATGAGTGGGTATGTGAGCTTCTGAGTGGATGACCTGACTGTATAGTTATGTAAGTGGGTGTATGATTAAGTTGATCTCTAAGTGGGTGTATGAGTGTCTCAGTGGGTCTATGAGTATATACCTGAGTGTGTGAGCGGGTCTGTGAGTGAGCACATGAGTCTCTGAGTGGGACTGTGAGTGGGTACATGTCTGCCCAAGTGAGTGGATGTGTGAGTGTCTGAGTGGATCTGTGAGTAGGTGTATCAGTGTCTCAAAGGGTCTGTGAGTGAGAGCATAAGTCTCTGAGTAGGAGAGTGAATGGATGCATGCATCAGTGTCTGAGTGGGTCTGTGACTGAGAGAGCGAGTCTCTGCGTGGGTCTTTGAGTGGATGCCTAAACCTTGACTGGGTGAGTGATTGGGTGCATGTATATCTGAGTAAGTCCATGAGTGGGTATGTGAGCTTCTGAGTGGATGATATGTAGCCAGGGGCCATTTTGCAAAATCTGTGTCCATAGGCCTGCTTATGTTCATTGTTTTCCAGGTCTCCTGCTTGTTGTTGTGACCATGTGGCTAGTGGCCATTTTGTGGAGGCAGTCAGTGTGCTTTTTTGCCATAGGCCTGCATGTCTTTCTCTTGTTCCTCTTGGGTCTATGAGTAGCTGTGTGAGTGACTGAATGGGAGTGTGAGTGTCTGAGTGGATGTATGAGTGTCTGAGTGGATCTGTGAGTGGGTGAATAAGTGTCTCAAATGGTCTGTGAGTGAGAGCATAAGTCTCTGAATTGGTGAGTGAATGGATGCATGCACCAGTGTCTGAGTGGGTCTGTGACTGGGAGGGCGAGTGTCTGGGTGGGTCTTTGAGTGGATGCCTAAACCATGACTGGGTGAGTGATTGGGTGCATGTATATCTGAGTAAGTCCATGAGTCAGTGTGTGAGCTTCTGAGTGGATGACATGTAGCCAGGGGCCATTTTGTAAAATCAGTGTCCATAGGCCTGCTTATGTTCATTGTTTTCCAGGTCTCCTGCTTGTTGTTGTGACCATGTGGCTGGTGGCCATTTTGTGGAGGCAGTCAGTGTGCTTTTTTGCCACAGGCTTGCATGTCTTTCTCTTGTTCCTCTTGGGTCTATGAGTAGCTGTGTGAGTGACTGAATGGGAGTGTGAGTGTCTGAGTGGATGTATGAGTGTCTGAGTGGATCTGTGAGTGGGTGTATAAGTGTCTCAAATGGTCTGTGAGTGAGAGCATAAGTCTCTGAATTGGTGAGTCAATGGATGCATGCATCAGTGTCTGAGTGGGTCTGTGACTGGGAGGGCGAGTGTCTGGGTGAGTCTTTGAGTGGATGCCTAAACCTTGACTGGGTGAGTAATTGGGTGCATGGATATCTGAGTAAGTCCATGAGTGGGTGCGTGAGCTTCTGAGTGGATGACATGTAGCCAGGGACCATTTTGCAAATTCTGTGTTCATAGGCTTGCTTGTGTTCATTGTTTTGCAGGCCTCCTGCTTGTTGTTGTGACCATGTGGCTGGTGGTCATTTTGTGGAGTCAATCAGTGTGCTTTTTTGCCATAGGCATGCATGTCTTTCTTTTGTTCCTCTTGGCTTGTTGCTTCCTGTTGTGGTGGCCTGGCCATGTGACTGGTGGCCATTTTGTAACGTTCAAGCTGAGATACACTTAGCTGTTGGTTGAGTGAGGCAAGAGCATGTCTAAAAACAAATGTTAACATGAGAATTGAATATTTTTGTCCCAACTTTTTTCAGTTTGTTACTAGTGTACTGCTGCGTGTTGCAGGGTGTACAATTACTAACTGCTTTGGCTAATTATTGACTTACTGTGTGTTGCCACGGTGTGTTCCACTGTGGTCACTGCCAGAAAGTTTGTTGAGAGCCGGATCATTGTAGGCTCTGACCCGAGTGGAGTGCCATCTTTGATCCACTCGGTTGGGACGTTTAGCAGACGCCATCTTGGAGGGTCAGCGGTCTAGCTCTTAGACCAGCTTCCCCCTCAGCTATTTAATGAAAGCCTCAACGTGGACACGCAGTAGACTTTCAAGCTGAAGTACACCTAGCTGTTGATCAAGTGAGGCAAGAGTATTTTTAGAGCATGTTTTAGTATGAGAATTGAATATTTTAATTCCAATGTTTTTCTGTTTTTTACTTTTACACTGCTGCATGTTGCAGGGTGTACAATTACTAACTGCTTCGACTAATTATTGACTTACTGTGTGTTGCCACAGTGTGTTCCCCTGTAGTCACTGCCAGAAAGTAGGGTGGGGGCTGGATCATTGTAGGCTCTGTCTCGAGTCTCGAGTGGAGCACCAACTTTCCTCCACTCGGTTGGGACATTTGACAGATGTCATCTTGGAGGGTCAGCAGTCTAGCTGTTAGACAAGCTTCTCTCTCAGCTATTTAATGAAAGCTGCAATGCAGATGCATAGCAGACGCATGCAGTAGGCACGCCGCTGGCTCACCGAAAGAGCACCAAAGGCAAGCCCATCTGCGCAATTTCTCATTCGAACCGCAACCTGCGCCAGCCACGCTGCCTGAATATTTAGGAGCCAGACCATTACCTGGTCCAGAGACATTGTTATGGCTCTGAGGGGATCCTTATAGGGATGGGACCCGCTTGAATCTGGGGGCAGGAAGCATGAAGCTCTGCTCTGCTGCAATTTCCAGCTGTAAACACTGTTAGAGCCAGAATTGGGACTAGCATCTACCTCCAGACCCCACTGCGATAGATTATCGAGGGTGAGAGCCTGCCTTATCAACTGCAGCAAATCGCAAAACATGCGGATGATATCTGGTTGCCATTGGTCGATAATACCTGGGACATGATGTTCCTTATGGAAACCTGGCTGAAGGAGGGTTCTAACCCCGATGTAGCTTTGGTGGTACCCCCAGGTTTTTGAATTGTGTGTGCCAACAGGGATGGAGGGAGGGCAGGGGGCGGTGTCACTATTCTCTTAAGAAACAACTGGGAGATCTCCACATCAAGATTAGTCCAAATTGGCATTATTGAGGGCCTGACATTTTGCATCAAACTCTTCCCTACCTTCTCCTTTGCTGGCCTTCTGATTTACAGGCCACCTGATTGTCCCCATAGGCACTTGAGAGAGCTCTGTGACACCATTGCCCAGCTAACACTAAAATATGCCAATATCACAGTCCTGGGGGACTTCAATTTTCATGTGGATGTTCAAAATTGCCCCCAGGCATCCCAGCTGATCCTTTTACCGGGTGGCCTTAACCTTCCCCAGTATGTAACCTTACCCACACACAGAGCAGACTGTACAGTAGATCTAATCTTTTCCAGCTATCATGAGGTCAGAGCAGATGACCCGCTTCCCCTGGTATGGTCAGACGACTTCTTGGTCCCCTTTTCTTCCTGCTGCAGGGCTAGATCAGGCAATAATTTGAAAATGGTGAAAAAAAGAAGGAGCTGTACATTTTTTACTAAAGATAACTTAGGGCGGGTTCTTCAGGAATCTGTGCCCCAGTTATCGGGCAATCCAGATAGCGACACACATTCCTTCAACGAATGGGTCACGAATGCCCTGGACTCGGTAGCCCCAATAAGACCAGTTACTTCCAGTAGAGCTAAACCCTCAGCTCCATGGTTGTCAAATGAACCAAGGGAGGCAAAGAGCCATTGCAAGAAATTAGAGCGCACTTGGAGGAAAATGTACAAGCTGGAAGACAAAAATGCTAATAAGGAGGCTTTGAGATTATTGTGCAAACTAAGGAGGAGTAAGATGAGGGACTACTTTACCACTTGCATTGAGCGCTTAGAACATTCAGTTAAAGATATGTTTAATATCACTAAGTCCTTTATCACTCCAGAAGCCCCATATAGCAGCTTTCTCCCCTCCTCTTCTCTCTGCACAAGCCTGTCCGAGTTCTATGAAAAAAAAGAATCAGAAACTCTATTACTTGTTCCCACGAGATGGGGGATCGCTGGCTCACCAGGAGCTGCTGACCATTCCTTCCAGCTCTCTTTGCTAGTAATTTTTCCCTATCTCTCTAGAAGACTTGTTGGCGGAACTCCTGAAAAACAAATCTGTCTCACCTATGGACCCATGTCCTTCTCCCTTTTTTGGAAGAAGGTCCTCATGACTCAACCCCACACTAAACGAGAGCTTGAATTCTTCCCTGGAACTGGGTATCTTTCCTAGCATCTAGAAACAAGCATTCTTACGGCCTCTGCTGAAAAAAACCTAATGAGGATCTGAGTATGTTTAGCAATTTTAGACCGATCTCCCTCCTGCCAGCACTGGTGAATATCCTTGAAAAAGTGGTTCAGAACCGGCTCTCGAATGTTTCAGAAACAAATTACCTCCTCCATGACTCCCAACTGGGTTTCCGTACAGGCTATAGCATGGAAACCGCATTGCTGGAAATTTCCGATTCTGTAAAAGAGTCGGTAGATAGCAGGGACACAGCCATGGTAGAACTTTTGGACCTGTCGGCATCTTTTGACATGGTCTCACATCAGATCCTGCTGGAGCACCTATATCATCTTGGTGTGAGGGGAGTGGCACTCTTTCATGGCTTCTGTCCTACCTGGAACATTGCAATCTCTACATAACCCCCTTAGCCACCATTATTTTATCCTGGGGCATTAATTTAGTCTCTTATGCAGATGACACACAGCTGGTCTTTCCTACAAAGAGCACTCCCCTGCAGTATTCAATGAATCCAAAGATTTCCATGTGGATGTATGATAACTGCTTGAAATTGATTGTGTTTAAGACTGAGGTCTTGTTCTTCAATCAGAGCTTACCAACAAAAATCAATCTTTGGTGGCCAAAGCAAGTGAACCCCTCCTATGCCTGCCGAGTCTGTGAGAAATCTGGGTATCAGGTTTGATACTGATCTCTCTTTTATGTTGCACATCCGACAAGTTTTGGCCACTTGCTTCTGGAAGATATGGTCTTTGAAGAATGTTTTACAATACCTGCCAGAGGAAAACCATAAGATCATTACACATGCCTTGGTTACCTCCCAATTGGACTATGCAAATAGTCTGTACATTTGGCTCCCGGCATATTTGGTTCACAGACTACAGATTGTGCAGAATGCAGCAGCAAGGCTGATCTGTTGGGTGCCCTTCAGACATCATATTTCCCCCATTTGAGATGGTTACATTGGCTCCCGATGAGCAAGAGGATTGAATTCAAGGCCTTGCCACTGACATTGAGCACCACAAGAGGAGTGGGCCCCTGCTATTTTAAGCAGAGGCTTAGCCTGTATCCCCAGGAGCACGTATTGAGGTATGGACACTTATGTCTGCTTCGTGTGCCACGATATACCAAAGAGAGTCAAGGGGGAAGGACATTCTTGGCCAGGATAGTTAAACTCTGGAATGCCTTTCCCCCCCACATGCACCTGATAGTTTGAACTAGAATTTAGGAAGACGTTTAAGACTCTGCTTTTCTCGCAGTTGTAGCTCCATCTTGCTAATTTTGGCTGCCAGTCTGCACTAGCGCCGGGACACCTCGGTTGAGGTAGCTGTTGTGCTCTACAAATGCACTTTGATTGATTGATTTGATTGAAGGCAGCAGGTGTTATTTTGCCATAGGCCCGCATTGTCTTCCTTTTGTAGGCTTATTGCTTCTTGTGGTGGCCTGGCCATGTGGCTGGTGGCCATTTTGTGAAGGCAGCCAGTGTGCTTTTGCCATAAGCCCTGATGCCTTCTTTGTGGTAGCTATGTCTTCTTGCTGGTTTTTGTTTTGAATGCAATTTTTTCTTCTTTTTATTCAGCAAAAATGTAGCACAGTTCACTACATTTTCTCCATGTTTTTAATACATTTTCAATATTGATTTGAATGTATTTACTATGTGGCTTAGTCTGCCACTGGGTTTTCCAGCCAATAGACTCAGAGCTACTCATGGGTGCATGAAACAACTGTTTCTGTGGTTTCTGTTTAATTTAAACATCATTTTGGAAAATGGATGGCACTGGATTAAAATACAAAATGTTTTTTTGTAGTATTTTACTTTTTTTTAATGTGTGTTAAATTAATCGAATGCCTGTTGGATGTGTGTGGTTGTATCTTGCAAACCTTTTTAGCCCTGTGGATTTTCATTTTTGGCATTGTTGCATTAAAGATGTGTTGTTTAGCAAGCATGCCTCCTTTGTCTGTCCAGTGTGTGAGTGTGTTTGCAAGTATGCGAGCAATGCATTTGATATGGTACCCCAGGGCCATGTAGCGGGGGCCATTTTGTAAAGTCTGCATCCTCCTTAGGCCTGCTTGTGTTCATTGTTTTCCAGTCCTCCTGCTTGTTGTTGTGATGTGACCATGTGGCTGGCTGCCATTTTGCGAAGGCAGTCAGTGTGCTTTTGCCATAGGCGCGCATGTCTTCCCTTTGTTCCCCTTGGCTTATTGCTTCTTGTTGTGGCCTAGCCATGTGGCTGGCAGCCATTTTGTGCATTCCGGCAGTGTGCCTCTTTGCCATATGCTTGTATTGATGGTTGATCAATGAGATAAGCAACTTAATAAATTAATAATTAGACGCTTGAAGGTAATTTTTATCGTTTACTTATTTATAATATTTCTTTATTTTAATTTCTTTTTTTTTTCATTTTAATGTTTTAATTGTTCCAATTGTATTATATTTTCAAATTATTCTTTTTTCAATTGCTTTTTCAAATTTTTTCTTTTGCAGTTTCAAAGTAACATGATTTGGCATCAATGAACCATTAACATTAACCCCATGTCTGCTATATGACATGCACACCAGTATTTATTGTCTAGGGTTTGTTCCATTCCATTGTCATTTGTCAGATGCAGCGCCCTGAGTGCTGCATCCATGCCACGTGATGCACAATGCGAAGCTGTTACATTTGTATTTCTGTTGCTCTTCTTTTTCTTTCCTGTCCTTCCTGAGTGTACTGCACTGTACAGTACACCATGAAAGCCCTTGTTGTTATCAAAGTCTCAGAAATAGTTACACTGTGTTGTTAATCTTTTTAATAACTGTGATAACACTAACAAGTGTGACCACACTAGGGGTGGGCGGAATTTGCGTACTTGCGCTACGCAAAGCTCTGCGAAATGGTAAAAAATCTCCGCGAGCACGCAGAAATTCCGCAAACAAGCGGAATTGCTTTGTCGCGATGATTTTTTCCTGTCGCGAACACTGTTTCCGTGGTTGGGGGGAAATACGTATTTTGAGAACGTTAACAAGCAAAAAATCCCGCGAAGACACGAAACGCAGAATTTTGGGCAATTCCTCGTTCCCCACGGAACGCAAAATTACCCAAATTCTGCGAGCGGAACGGAATTTACCACCCAGGCCTAGAACACACACTAAATTATATATTATTAATATTTGTTTGTAGAAGTAATTATTAAACTACAACAATGCCACATTTCACTGATGTTCTTCTTGCTTCTTTGCTTTTAGGTACACAAGAGGAGGAGACAACATCATCCATTGTACTGCCAGAGAGAAGGCCTGAGCCCTGCGCACAACATCACGTGACGTGTGTCCACAGACATCTTTTCAACTTGAATCTAAAACAAATCCTGCTGCATGCTAACTGACAGCTTCAAGATGGCCCCAAAGAAAGGTACCAGCGCCAAGAAAGACAAAGTTGCCAGTGGGAAAAAGAAGGCATTGCCACCTACGTATGTCGCCCAGTACCTTTTTTTGGGAAACCAAAAATGCCGCCTGTAGCCGCGGTGTCTGAAGAGCAAGCTGGCAGCAGCACCCACGCGTCAGCGGACCCCCCATACCAACATAGGCCCAAGCCCATGTCTGTCGTAGAGACAGCCAGCCTAATCATGATAACGCTGATGAGCAGTGACGTTGAAATTGACTTATTGTTATCACAAAGTAGTTCCCAATCAATAGAGGAAACTCAGATAAGTTTGCAACAACAGCCACAACCACCACCAATAGTGATAGTTCCTCCTGAAGTAGGAGCAGTTTAGGATATCAAGCTTTCTGCTGAGGAAGAAGAGCGAGTCACTCTTTCAGAAGATCCATTGTCTTTCAGATCCCCAGCAAGGAAAAGGCGGGTTAGTCCATCAACTTCTTCTACCAGCCCCCCTTCTGATGATCTAGACACCACTTGGATCCCGTCTCATTCTGAGAGTGAGACACGCAACGCCCACATGACAAGGCTAGGGAAAAGGAAGGTTCCAGAAAGCCTTAGAGTTACGGAGGTAGATGTAGAAGAGGAGTATGATGACAAGCCAGTCATCATGGACGTTAGCCCCATCCCAGTGGAGGCCGACATTACCTCAGCCCAAATGGCAGTGAGGGCTGTGGCTAGGATAACACCAACACAGACACCACCAACACCACCTCAAGCTACCATATTTACAAAGTACCGGCAGTGACCTACATTTACCACAACCACCTCAGTAAAAGTATGTACTAAAGAGAGTCAAATGTCATGCCCACCTTCCAGGTCATCCGACATTGCAAGGGACACCAGCAGCGTCAGAAAGTTGACCTCCCTTGTTTGGGACTTCTAGTCGGTTAGCCAGAAAGAGGTGAACATTGCTCTATGCTTCATTTGTGGAGTAGGTGTTTGTCGGGGTAAGCTTGGTACAAATTATGGTACCGGAGGCCAAACAACCCATATGAAAAAACACCACTTGATCCAGTGGGAGGCACACCTTAGCTTCCAAAAAACTGCAAGTGATTTTGGTGGGGGGATGAAGATCCAATTACGGTGGAAGGAGAAAAAGAGGGAGACATCTTCTCTGGTACATAAAGCAGCCCTGTCCCAAGCAGTGCAGTGGTACTGACCACATCATAATCAGCAACATCGCAATGACACAATAGTCAGGTTGAGACACCAAGGGGGTCCAAGGCAAGAGAGTACCACAATGAAAAAACACGCATTGAGCCTAACAATATCTGGTCTCAAGAAGTCACCTGCATCAGTGGAACCAGAAAAGAAAAAAAACCCAGGCTACCATTCTCAGCATGTTTAGGCCGGAGGGGCAGTACGAATGCAACCACCCAATGGCACGTTTGCACAACGCAAAGATGGCTAAAATGTTAGCGTTTAACTTCCTCCCTTTTTCTTTTGTGGAAGGGGTGGGTTTTCTTGAATTTGTGGCAGCCATCTGCCCGAAATGGATGGTTCCCAGCCAGTCCTATTTCGCCAGAGTTACTGTTCCAGCACTACATTACAACGTGCTGGAATTGCTTGGACAATCTTTGTAGCAGAGTGATGTTCACACTATCCACCTGACGACAGACATGTGGACTAGTTGCCAAGCCACTAATTACATGTGCATCACTGCACACCGTATCTCTTTTTTGAGGTCAGAGAAAAGATATCTGCTGGTGTTGACACTGCTGACATTTTTAATGGCACTCATAAGCATACTACAGTAACCATGTTCGCCATGGAGAAATCCATACTGCTGTAAACATTTTGGAAGACTTTTACACTAAGGTCTTTGAATGGCTGTGACCAAGAGGGCTTAACATTGGGTTTTTTGCCGCGGACAATGGCAGTAATATAGTTAAGGCCATGGCCGATGGTGGCTATTTCAGGGTCCTGTGTTTGGCGCACTTTATTGACATCATTGTTCAAGACTTTCTGAAAAAAGAAGACCGATTCAGCAACATATTGACCACCTGCAGATGAATATGCACACATTTCAGCCATTCTTTTAATGCCCGAAAGCAGCTGAGGATCATTAAACGTGATAATAGAATGCCAGTTAAATCACTCATCCAGGAGGTGCCTACACGTTGGAACTCAACTTATTACATGCGAGCACAGACCAATCAATGAATATGTCATGCAAAGAGGGGATGCAAATGTGAAAGGCATGATCATTGAGATTCACCAATGGGGCCTAGTTAAATGCCTGACAGAGATGCTACTTCCTTTCATGGTCTTCACACGTGAAGTCAGCAAGGAGGACTGTACCATGGAACAAGCTGTCCCATAGTTGCAAATGCTGCAGGAACAGCTAAAGGAGGTGTCTGCAATGTATGCAGGTGTGGAAGAAAATAAAGAAGCATATGAGTTGGTGGAGAGTTTATTCCTTCGCTTATCTGAAAATACAAGGGGGTAAAGAGGCATTGTGTCATCCAACCATTACATTTGTGCCACAATTTTTGATCCATGGTACAAACTATTACTGGACACTTCCATTTCTTTTTCAGATGGGGATGTTGCCAACTACAAAACTTGTATAGCTGTGCAAGCCAGTCAGCTAGAAACAGAACGGCCGAAAATTAGATGCCCTCTCCTCCAGGGCACAGCAAGAACTGCAGGGCAGCCTTCAAGTTCAACTTCGGAGCTTGAGTGCTTTGGGGTTGGCTCACAGCAGCCAAAACCACTAGCAAGAGCAACATCAACAACAACAAGAACAGGAGCATCAGCCCCAAAATCAGCAAAGAAATGGTTTCTACTTGCAGGGCTTAAATCCAGTGCTGACGCAAAGGCAAAAGAGGCTGAGCAAAGCAGAGCACCCATGACCATTGAGCAGATAGTCCAGGCCTATCTGGATGACCCAACAGTGGTATACTTTGATCAAACCCCATTGCTGTATTGATATGGGAAAAGGCGCTAATGACCAGCAGGCTGGTAATAAACTATCAGGCCTGCCCTGTAGCAAGTGCCTCTTCTGAGCATTTTTTAAGTGCTGCTGGTGCCATTCTGACAGTGAAAATGACCAATCTCTTGCCCCAAAATGTGAAGAGGTTAGCCATGATCAAAATGAATCAGCATTCCATACCGCCGGATTACACCATACCTGAAGTACAACAGCAGGAATTTGGTGACGGCGACTCAGGTCATGGAAGTAGTGTGTTTGGCAACCTACTTCTGGGCGAACCACCAGCATTTGACAATGAGCTCTACTTACCTGACAACTAGGCTTTCCAGTTACTTTCTTTCTTTGACACCTACCCCCCCCCAAAAAAAGATACAGCTAAGGAACATTATTTACTTTAAGATTTGTGTGTCTCTGTCTGGTTCCAAATCCATCCCTACCGTCGTACTCTTTTATTGCCGGATTGGAGTTGCAACTGTGTGCAGACAGTGAAGAAGTAAGTCCCGACTCCTGACTTGCCCTAAAACCATTTCCCTCAAGCCAGACATTGGATGGAGAATACAAACAAATGTGTGTCTACCTCCAACCCTGGGTCCTGACTATCTATCTATCCTTTCCTAGCATAGAGGGACTGCCCCGGAAGAACAGGTAAATGATGGCATGCTTTGCACTCTGAGTGATTGTTGTTTGCTGTGAATGATGTCTACTATTCTACACACAAAAAAGTGTCTCAAGTCAATCTTTCCCTTCTTGTTGTTCAATAACAAAATTGTACTACTACAGGCCGATCCATTGCATTTTGAGTCGGGAGAGTCTGGACTCACTCGGGACACTGTAGGTATGGAGTTGGACAGCATACTCTGAGTCAGAGTCAGGAGGATCATAGAGGATTGATGAAATGACTCAGGGCATGGGCGTGAGCGTGTCTACTACGAGAAATGTCACCAGAAGAAGATGAAAGTTTTCAAATTCACTGAAACCAGCCAATTTGGATGATGATGATTTTGAAGTGGCCTAAAGATGAACAACAAAACCAGACCAGACCTACTTGTCTGTGTAGTGGTGGTGGTGATGACAAGTGTGGTGTGAGTGACAGTGGTGCATTGATTTTTTACTTCATTTGGAAAATGTTATGTTACTGTGTGTGTGTGTGCTCAGTGCTGTCTGGCTCAAATTTGAAGATAAGTAGAGGTTGGGTGAGGGGCCGATTGTTGGAGATAACTGCCAGAAACAGACATAATTTAGCCATGCCGCCTCTGAAAGTCTTCTTCTTGCACTCCTTATGCAGTTTAACTTTTCAAGTTGATATTTCAATATCGCTTTTGTTTTTCTATCTACAGGTCCTTTACCCTGCTCCAAACAGGAAAAACAACTCACACTTACCTTACCAAACTGCTTCCACCAGGCACCCAGGATTGACGCATGGACAGTCCAAGAGAAATGAGGAGATGCAATTCACAATTTGGCAATACAGTATACATTTTTTTCTTTTCAATCATTATGACTGTGTGCAATGTTTATGTTTACTTATTTGACTCCTAGAGAGATTTTGGTTTTATTTGCTATCTTTCAAAGCCCAGTACAACAGAACATAATGTATGTAACTTGGGTCTCTCTGAGGGCAGACAGCCAGTTAGATATTTGGTAGACTGCCCTATACTAGTCTAGTACTAATCATCATCATACATGCATTTCCTTTTTCTCCCATAAAAGATTTATGATGGTCGGCTGCCAAGATGAATGTGTCCATGTTTAGTGTTTTTCTTTGTCAAACCTTTCCCTCAAATCCCCTTCCCATCCATTCATTGAACCCCTAGTCCTCTTCTCCTGGGCTGTGTATCACTAAATTAATTTAAATTTACAGGTTCTTCCTGCCAGATAAGGTACAACTAAACGTGGGAAATCAATAACGTGATTGTTTCACAAGAGTTCCACTGAGCGAAGTATTTCTCGCAACTCGGCATGACACAAGATTCACTCCCTGAATATAACAGAATGAAAATACAACACCTTCTGTTAATAAAAGCCTCATTTTATTTAAATTCACACATTATGATTAACTTTATCAACCAGCTTTATTTAATACATTTTAAAGTTAGGTAGACATGGCCAGGAACATAAGTCTTTTCACCATCTTTACCACAAAAGTGAATAGATAATAAGGCTGCTAACGGGCACGCATCACCCGGGACACCGTTTCCAGAGTGAGCACCAGTCGCTGTAACCAGGACTGCCAAGTATCATCGAGCCGTTAACTACAGAGCTGCAGTACACATGAAGAAGTCTGCAAAAAATGTATTTTTACAATTTGATTTAGTTTTTATCCCTCTCCTTGCCTCACAGCAGGTTAATTTGCCCACCTGCTCCCCGAGGAAGCCCGTTATAAGGACCCCCAGGTATTTACGTGATATGCGCAACTTAGTAAAACTTTCTTTGTGTAACCTCTAAGCATACGTCATTAAATCACTGTGCTCTCCGTGGGCTCTCAACCGCAGATGCTGCGATATTTGCGCACTTATTACTAAATGAACCAGCAGACAAATATGAGTACCTGTTGTAACCCGACAAGCCACATACTCTGAGGCACGGACTTGAGTCATGACCGTCATTTCTTAACACATAGTCATTTCTTGACACGCAGTTGCTAATGCGATAATTAAACCAACATAAGGGAAATCCATGCACCCCCCTCAAGCACTATGAAAGGAGGGAACAGAATAATTATGTTATCAATGTGTTTGAACAATTATCATTACCCGTGCGGTAATTGTTTGCCAAAAAGCACGCTTCACCTGACCGAAACCAGCATTTACTGCCCTAACAGTATCTCCTAATCTGTTGCATTTTAAGATATGAGTGTGTAAAATGATCCATATTCAAGTCTTGTTTTCTTCACCAATAGTTTCTTTAAACACACAGTAAGTGTTTTTCCTTTAACCACACAGCATAATATTAATGCGAGAGAATCATGAATAAGAGTGTCATCAAAATGTATTGCGCTGAAGGTGTACTACTATGATTTCTTTTCCTCTTTCTCTCCCACAGTTATAGGTACTAATTGACCAATAACAACAATAGAAGAGGGGTAAGTCAAATACCTACCTCCAAAAGGCTGCCAATGATGCTACCTTACATTATCACAAGTCCGGAAGAAAGCTCCCGACCCGAACGGGCGCACAAGGGCTGAAACATGTCGACCTATCACATGGACACGCAAGTGTGCGAGACCAGTAACTTCGTCTCCACATGCACCACTCTATTTTTACTTTTCCATGTTTCCAACTGAATAAAGTTTGTTGGGTTGAGAGACGTAGGCAATTTTAATTCACCTCACCTGAGCACTATTTTTATCACTGAACACTACTGTATCACCAGTTGGTCTACCTCCGGGTGGAGGTTAGCAAACCACAAACCCAATGATGATGCTGTCACGTTAAAGAAGTTAGGTGGATAATCAAGATATACTGCCCGACCACCTATGAATGTGAATGAGGGTTTTATTGAAAGGGCCAACATACCTGACCCTGGTCACACAGGTACAAGTGATCCATTCTCTCTTGATTACAAATTAAATTTACACCATTAATTGTTCACACACTTGCTGGGGCGGATGTGGTAAAAGCAACACCAACTCAAGGCAGGGTGAGGATCTTCTTCTGCTAATATATATATTAGTATTCAATATTCGATTTTTTTCCAGAGGAACATAATCCATCACAATTAATTGCCAGCATCATCCTCCTTCCAGCACTAAAGGTTACGCTTGTCCACTTCATAGCTCGAGTCAATTTCAGTTTGTAACTTGTACTAGGCTTGCCTACCATTCTGTTTTATTTTACTTTAGCATTGCTTATCATGGTTTCTCGTTTGGCAGTCTTCTTCTTGTGTGCTGTACTTCTACTAGTCGTTCTCTAGTCTCCCTCAGGTGACTATGCAATAATCTATATATTATGTAAATTAATTAATCCACACACCCACACCCCTTTCGAGTACATAGGGTTTAATATATAGTTGCAGACTGCATAGACTAGGAGGAGAGAGTAGTAGGACAAGTGAGGGTACCGTATCTATCTGTTGGTGTGTTACACTATATCAGCTGATTTAAAAAACTGGCTGTGGCCCTGCTGCAAAGGAAACAGCCTGAAGTAAAATAGCAACCCTCAGAAAAAAAGATTTACATCATATGAATTGTAAAACTAAAAATGTATTCCCCTAAGAAATATTAAACTAGAAACACCCACAATGCCTGACCCACCCTCTCCATAACCCCAACCAATGTCCAACGAGAGTCCAAAATCCAAATTGTCCAAATGTCCGTAAAACCCAAATCCAATTTTCCCAACTCCCACATCCCACCCTCTTTCCAACAGGTCCCGCGCACCAAACAAAACATAAAATAAGGGGCAAGACAGAGGCCTAGCTGCGGGCTAGAAGTTGGATCTTCCTCTCTAGGCTGTCAAAATGCTCAACTATCCGGCTTTCAAGGCCTGTCATCCTAAGGATCATGCAGCTCTGAAATTCACTAATTGTCACTGTCAAGGGGGTAGCAGCAGTAGAAGATGAAGAGTGGTGGCGAGTGACTGCCAGACCACGGGAGGCACTAGTGGGGCCTGGCTGGTGCCCGTGGCATTGGAGGCTGCAGCTGCTGCTGCCTCCTCCGCCAGCTCCCGGACCACCAGCCACCAATATTCCTCCCTTATGGCCTCCAGCTTCCTTTGCCGGGTCCTGGCTGCTCTCTCCCATCTGTCAGATGTTAGATTAACAGGAGTAGCTATATCAAGAAAGAAAAAAGACAAATTGTAACCAGTACTCTTAGCAAAACAGTAACACAAAAATGATTATATAGCGGCACAGTAGCACCAGCAGTACATAACATTTGTGGTGTCCTCGATTTCTCGGCCACTAAGATTTGGATGAGATTAGAGTTTCAGGCATTAGGTACTATGGAGTAGACAAGTATTCTTCTTCTCTGTCTTGATTAGCTAAATTCATCTTGTAGGCATGCCAGCTCAGCTTGCACCCTAGACAGACATACTTGTGTTACAGACTGGCACTACTTTACTACTGTCTGCAGGTAGGGTACGTGACATGAGGCCCTACTACAGTGTAACCATGCAGCCGATAGGCCACCTATGGCTGACACTGTCGAAATTATGACATGGGTAGGGAGGGAGTGGGCCTCGAAGTCAAAGGAAGGCGATTGATGAAGGGTGGGTACATACATAATATACATGTTGTGCTTGCAAACTACTGTGAGTCAAGTTAGTAGTCTGAAATACATCCTCAATCCCTTGAATCAAAAACATTGAGAAAAAAAAACATTCCTTGTTTATTCTTCTTCCCAGGGATTTTTCCATTTATCATTGCATTGTTCTTCTAGCATTAGTTTTATTCTTCACCCTTGGCTTTGCTACTCTGACACAGTTTAATTTTCTTTTACAATCTGTTCATCCAGTCTTCACCTATGATTGAATACCCACCAGGCATCCATCCAGCAAAATATGGCTATTATTCTCAAAAAAACTTTCACCAACATATGTTTCTCATTTAACCACCAATGCATCCTTCCTTACATTTAGGTTTGACCCATCGAACACCCCGGAGGATTCCTTTTACCCATACAGTTTCACCCACCCTGGCAGGCATCCTATCTTTCATCTTTAACCCATCATTCAACCACCCATGCATCCTATCAACCACCTACATGCATTTCTGGCCCCCTTCACCCACGCATCCTTCTCTGCCAGTCATTTATAACATGTTACCCGTCCTTCCTCCTTCCATCCTTCTTTTCATTTTCCATCAACCCATCAAGGTCTGACTCTTAGTCTTCTTCATAACACTTTCTCTGCTAAGTTTAAGAGGAGAGGCCATTAGTTACTCAACTCCCACTAATGCTAATGTCAAGTAAAGGGTGACTTCTTCAACTGTTCACAACTTAGTCTCAACAGTAAAGTACCCTTGCTGCGAGTGTATACATTTGATTGTCAATAAGCAAGGAATATGACTTACCACCACCTGCCACTGCTGCTGGCTCACCCCCTGCAGCTGCTGCATCTGCCTCTCCTGGCTCGTGGCACCTTCCCCGCTGGCCCCGGCACTGGTGGCCAGTATACCTAGAAATAACATTACACATTTTTTAGATGCCATATACACCACCCCCTATTTTTTTTTTCACTACCAAGATTGGAAGTGCAATACATACACCACACACATCACTACAATTTGGGTACAGAGGACTAGAGTAGACAGTATGTCCTATCAAAAAAACCAAAATCCGGTTGGGCATTTTCTTGGTGGCAATTTTTGAAAAACTTCTCAAGAAGAGGAAAACCCAAAGGACTGGACTCAGTTGCTAGAGCTATTGGTAAATCTGAGATTGTGAAAAAAAAAGAGTGGCCAACTGGGCGGACAATCGGACATAAGGTCTTCTTGGTTGGAAAATATAATGGTGCCGTCTTCCTCCTCCTCCTCATACTTCCTTCCAGCCATGGTGCTCGGTAATCAGTTCACCATCAACTGCTGCTAATAATGCTAGGCCTAGAATAGAAGGAGACACAACTTTGGAGTGTTTAACGTGACCTTTATTTACTGATTGAGCATGAGAAAGTAAAAGAAAGCCTTTTCATCTAAAAAAAACATGTGTGGAATACCTTACTTGGGCATGCAATCTGTACAGCATAGTAGTACTAGTACTAATAAGGACCAATGGGTTCGCTGACTCTTACACTACCACCACTAGGCAGTCTACAAAATAAGCAAGGGGAGAATGAAAGCTGACTGAAAAACCAGAAGAAAGCAAGCTACAGACATACTAATACAGAGTCATAGGCAGTTTGAGGTAAAGAATAAAAACAGATACTAGAAATATAAATATAATTGAGAAACAGATTGATCGAAAAGGATTTGGGAAAAAATAAAATTAGGAAACTGAAATAATAGTTCAAAATAAGGAGCAGTAAAAGTTAGGTAAATATATATTAATATTAACATGAGGACTTACTGGGCCAGCAGAGCATCTGATGAGGAGCATTCTTGGCCCTGGGAGGCACCTCCAGATCCTGCACCCATAACGGGAGACCTTGTCTTCTCTTCGATGGTAATGACAATGTAAGACATAATGAAAGACACAAAAATGATAGGTGTTAAATAAATATTAAATATTTGCTCCAAAACTATTTTTTGACAGGAAATGGCAATTGCAATTACATTGATCATTCCTAAATCAGATCATCTAGTAGTAGACTAGTTTCGAGGTTGCAGACCATCCTATCTTTGTTATTCCACAGCTCCATTCCGATTCCTGAATCCTAAACCTACCTAGCCCGCCTATTCCAAAGACTTTGAAATGAATTGCAAAAAAATGATATTTACTTCTAAGTTCCGATTCCATTCGCAATCATCTCAACACCTTTGACGTGCCAATTCACTGAGTCTGCATTTACTCTTAAATGTATAGATGGACGCATGCATATTGCATACAACTACATATAACTTCACTCACTATATGAACTACAAAAAAGGTTTTACTAAGGAGTCAATGACTGAAGTGAGAGGATGTGGGCTGATAAATTACTAAGTAACTAACTAACTACAACTATCTTGATGACAGGACAAAGGAATCAAGTCCCTCTAGTCTGCATTACCTTACTTAAGTTCTCTTACATAACCAGCACAATCGAGTGAAAATTTGTGAACAAGTACGATTAGGTAGTGCCGAGCACCTGTCTAGAATATTGATCCAGTGGCATAATATATAATTTTTAAATGTAACTTACCTGCATGTGAGCAGCAGAATTCTTGCTATTTGAGAAAAAAATAATATGCGCAATACCATAGAGCACACAACAATAATTATAATTAGCTACTCACCAAGCCCCACCACCTCAACACCTAGAAGGTCCAGGAGGTCCTGTTCTTGATCCAGAATATCGGACCACCAGTGCGTCAGTTGGTTATGGGTGCCCTGGACCCCAGAGCAGCGATACACTGCCCGGCGCACATTCACCCACTGCTGGTGATGCTCCCGGATCCTGTACCCATACCCAGGCCTGCCGCCTGCTGCCAGGATGGAGGGGAGGTGCCTCTGCACAAAAAGAAACAAGTGCTGCCACCTCCACCTCTGAAATCAAGCCCCGGGTTGCTCCCCTCCTGGGATCCAACTTCTGCAAGGAAGGCTGCTCCTTTTTACCCAGGTCGCACTCTCTGCCATGATGCTGAAGGGGAGCTGGGGTGCAAAGGAAAATGTAGAAATTAAGACATTTTGGTAGGAGAAGAAAAAAGGAAGTAAACAAAACTAGAAAGCAAGTAATATATAAAAACAGTAAAAAATGCACTAAAAACACACAAAAAGTAGAAAACCACACAAAATATACACTTAATAAGACACAGGGAAAGATAATAAATAAAAAAGATCATAAAAAAGTTTTGAGACAGAAGGATTGAAAAGAGTAAGGCAGGATTGAAGTAGGCCCCAGCACCATAACAGAGAGAAGAAAACAAGATGGCCGAGCTCATGCGTGACCACGTAGTGCAGTTCGCATGATATGATATTACCCCTGAACATTCAATCCGCTCTGCCATATGGCAGAAACGTCACGCGAAAGGGCAGAACAAGTAACTCTGCATGCTCGTGGCCCTCTGTGTAGTGCGGCTGAGTTTTTTAACCACTTCGCAGAGTTCCGCGTGGCATTGCTACGCGAACTCCGCCCAGGCTTACACATTACTACACTGTTGCTTTGTGGATTTCAAAGCAGTCTCTGATTGTGTGCCGAGGGAGATGCTTTGAGATAAGCCAACACAATGGGGAATTGAAGCTAGACTTCTGAAGCTAATCATCCAGTTGTATACTAATACCTGGATTCAAGTCAAGTGGGGAGATGGCTCACATGCATCAACAAAAATCCCCATGTCACTGGGAGTGAAGCAGTAATGTGTGCTAGCTCCCCTGCTTTTCAACTTGTTTATGGCTGACCTTCCGCTGGAACTCAACACAGTAAACTGACACCCTCCTAAGATTGACGGTGCCCAGATTAGCAACCTACTATATGCTGATGACCTTGCTCTCTTTAGCCTCACGAGGGTCGGGTTGCAACAGCTATTAAATTAAATATACAGCTCCACAATCAAGAATAACTTGAAGGTTAACTTAAAGAAGACACAGGCGGTCACATTTGGCAGGAAAAGGTACTGCAGAAGTGGCTGGTCATACAATAATCTCCAGATCACACTAGAACAGACATAAAAGTACCTGGGGATCCACATTGACGCTAAGGGCACCTTAGTTAAGCACCAGAGAAAGCCATGACACTTCAAGTCAGCTCATCCAAATGTTTAAAAAAGCAGACAGGTCCAAGTCTAGCTCTAATTCTGGAAGTTATGTGAGCTAAGATAGCTCCTACCTCATCCAACGGATCTGAAATTCTCTTGGGTAACTCAGCACCACGCTGAACAAACACGTAACAAAGATCTACAAAACTGTCCTGTGGCTGCCAAAAACCTCATCTGTAGCCCAGATCCGATTGGAGCCTGGCCTTCTCAACCATCAAACACTAATTGCTGCCGCTTTCCTTAACCTATGCCACAAGCAGAGACACTTAAGAGTGGGCTCTCTGGAGTCCCTGTTACGGACAGACATCAGTTCCAGTGGACCAGACTGGTCACTCCACCAAATTTCTAATGACTTTATGTTTCAAAAGTCCACAAATTAATTGTGGGATCTAAACCCAAGTGAAAAATGTTTAAATTAAGTATAAATAAATGAATCCAACTCTGTTCCTATTCGGCAGACAGAGCAATTGTAGCCAACCGTAAGATCACATGGGCAGTGATTAACTCTCATCAGCTGGCTTCCTCTTCTTCATATCTTGCTTGCACATGTTCTTTGCACTTAAAACTAAGATTAATGGTGCTCTGACTGGGTGAGTGGCACATTTAGCCCATTGGTGCAGTCCTTCAGAGGAAATCAAATGCAGCGACTGCAGCATGTCAGGCAAATCTTTGGAGCAGGTATTATGCATCTGCCCAGCGTTGATGGACTTGCACAAATTAAAACTAAGGCCTGAGTGGGATACATTGGGAGTCCGTTATTGGCGTAAGAACATAATAGTGGCATTAAATCCAGAAAACACGGCCCTAAATATCTGTTTGACTAAATGTATTAATCTCGCATACAGCAGGTCCAGGACCCTAAACTGCCACTCAGGAAGTCAAGTCCCTCAAATAACAACTTGCTAAAACCCAAGCTTTGCATCTTTTAAAAGAACGGTTATATGTAAATGTATCACTGTTAATTTTTATCATATCTAGTTAAATTATAATATGGACAGCCCACTTGAAGAACCGTTTGCGATAATCTTTTATCCTCGATTTTATGCATTTATTTATAACTTGTTTTTTAATTTGTAATGATCTGCATTGTTTAACATGGAGACTCTTTTTTGCTCATTTTGCAAATGTATTAATAATAACCATATATAATATACTATATACAAGCATCTTTTTAAAAGTGCCATTTTTAAAAGTGGGATGATAAATTCTACTTTAGCAGTAAAGAGGATTTATCATGACTATTCCAGTGATATGAAACATGACAGATCTACTCCTTCTCAATCAGGAATTACAGCTTATAAGTGTAATAAGGAATTTCCAATGTTAACCTTTTAAAGGGGTAGGCCTCACAGTAGTGAGAAATACATGTGGGTGCTTTTCACAAACAGGACATGCAGAACTTAAAAGTACATGTCCTACCTTTGGATTACACAGCACCCTCCCTAAGGCCTACCTGAGGGGTGACATATGTAATAAAAGGGGAGTTGAAGGCTTGACAAAAGATTTTAAATACTAAGTCAAGAGGGCAGTGTAAACTGCAGACACAGGCTCTGCAGAGGCAGTGATGAGGCACGTTTAAAGTGGTATGTGTGTGGGTCACGCAATCAGTGCTGCAGGCCCTCTAGTACCATTTGATTTACAGGCCCTAGGAATATATAGTGAACTCTACTAGGTACATATAGATGAATTAAATATGCTAATTGTGGATAAGTCAATAAAACCATGTTTTATGGAAGAAGCATATCAGTTTAGCACTGGTTAGCAGTGGTAAAGTTCTCAGAGTCCTAAGGACAACAAAAAGATGGTCAGAAAAGGGGAGGTTAGCAGGCACAAATTTGGGGGGGAAGACCATACTACAGGTCTAACACTGACCTTTGGTGGACAGGCAGCCATTGTAATTTCTTATTATGAAATGAGACAGATGTGCGAGTATGAAGATTAAGTATCAAGTCGGCCATGGCATTCTGAACAATCTCCAGGTGGTAAAGAAGATAAGATGACATTTCCAGGAAAAGAGAGGTTACATAGTTTAGCCAGGAAGTGGCTAACCTTAAATGGCAGTTTTAGCTGTGGATAGAGAAAGAAAGGGAAAATGCTTTTTATACCCCAACATTTTGAAGACGGAGAAACAGATGGCACCAATCTGGCTAACTTGTGAGTAATAGTTTTGGTTGTGGTCAATCCAAATTCTAAGTTGTTGGCAAATTCCAAGGGGGCAAGGGTAGGGGCCTGATCAAAATCTACCAAATAGAAGATCAGATAGAGCACTGCCTGCTAAAGGACTTTGATTTTATCACTGTTAAGCTTATGGCAATTCACTTTCATCCACTGACTACATACATAAGTAAATCCCCTCTTGAGTGACAGAAGAATTGTCTGAGATGGAGATGATGATGTGAGGGTCATCATCTTATAAGATGATCTCAAGCCCCCATATGAATGCACTTGGGATACCAGTGGGGAAATATAAATGTAAAAGAAACTAAGACTTAATGAGGAGTATTTCAGGACCCTGCAGGCGACAGAGACAGCTGACAATATTGAGTTCTGAAGGACAGGAAAGAATATAGTCAATTGAGGACTTGATCACAAATAACTAGATTAATGAGTTGGGAATGCAAGTTGAATGTGAGATAGTATTAATTGCAGTTGAAAGATCTAGTAGACCATGGTAGCTGAGCAACCTTGGTTCAGTATCATTCTAAGATCACCAGTCAGAGAGAGGAGAGTTTTTCTCTCATTGAGGGGGGATGAAAAATGGATTAAAACAGATCTAAATGTGAGTTAGATTCTAAATAGCATGATAACTTCTTTTTAACATCTTTTTCCAGACGTTTAGTGGGTAAACGTAGTAAGGAGTTTGCCTATGATATTGGGGGTCAGATGTCTTTTTTTCCCAAGGCATGATTCTAATAGGCCTGGACAAATCAAATGTATTGCAAAGTTCAGTAAGAACAGGGCAGACAGCAGCTGGGTTCACAGTGAGAATGCAGGGAGGGCATGGGTCTAGAAAAGAACCAGACTCGATAAAGGCAATAGAAGTATGGATAGCTAAGTAAGGGTAATCAAACAAAAAGAATCATTACAGGCTGCAGAAAGAGTCCAAACAACACATAGAAACTAGAGGAGTTAGCAGAATAAACCCTGATTTAATCTTGGCAGTTTTGTCAATGCAAAAGGAAGAACGTTTAGAACATAGGTCCTGAGTTGATACTGACCTCCAGTTGTGTCTCATGTTACGTAGCTCTTGGGGCAACTAAAAGCAGTTGTGCACACCAACAATAGTTTTACACAAATTTAAAATTAAAGTCTGGCAGAAGTATTGATTTGTTTAAAAGCATAAAGAAAATTCATAGCAAAATTTGAACAGCACTGAGGTGTGAAAAGTACTTACTGCTCTGAACACATAATGCCGCCAATGGGCAGGCCCCAGGCAATAAGAGGCTGCCTTTAACTCTCTGGGAGCATGAGCTGCATGCTACGTTTATGTTTTCTGATACTGACATATAATCATCCTCTGAACTGCACAATTAGGGGAATATTTATGAAATGCTTGCATCATGTTAACACCACACAAAGTGGTATATGTGTGAAGCAAGCCTCTAAGTCAGATTTATGAAGCTGTGCAAAGGTACTTTGTGTGACTTTGAGTGGCTCAATAAATCTGAAGTACAGCAACGCACTGCAAATCACTTTGTTGCCTTACTCTGCATAAGAAAGGTGTTCCAAGGGTGTTCCCATGCAACGCTCATAGTTTTTGATGCAGTCCTACATTTGCAAGGACTTGTAAACCTGGGAATGCACCAAAAACGTATGCCTCCCAGGTGAGGCGTAATGAGGAGCAAAAATATCTTTATTTCTCTTGTTTTTTCCTCTTTATATGTGTGCTGCATTTTGGGAAGGGGGAAGACTGCTGCCACCCAACAACATTCTGCATCCTCTCCCTGCACAGAGCCACCACAAACTTGCACTGTCCTACACTCCGATCCTTTTTCAGAAACATTAATCTGTGATGCTTCTGGAGCGGTATTCAGCCATGATATTCTGCCACAGCATGCAACATCCATTATTCAAGGGCATCCTGCAGCAGGAAATTGTCGCTGCCTGAGGGCTGGGTAGTGAATGTTGTTCATGCAGAGTTGGGAATGCTGAAATATGCATTGTAAACATTCTCAAAGAACTGTCTTTCAACCTTTCAAAGTCTGTGATAGCATCAAAGACGTACAGATATGATGTAACAACGTAGTTAGATTTCTTGAATGCTTCAATTCACTTGTGTATGCGATGGCAAAATAGGTTTTTAATGCACTAATCCCCTTCAAGAAATGAGCAAACGTTTACTGATTTCAACAATAGGATTACAATTGGACAATGACTTACAATGTGGAGTGGCAGGTGCTAGGCGTCTCCTTTATAGTTCTAGTCTTTCCCTGGATGTAGCATGCAACCTTGACCAGGCGCAGCGCACTGTAAAAATAAAGGGGCTTCCTTCTACTTGGGACAGAGTCCCTACTGATGGAGCCTGTGTCCTGCATTGCTTGTGCGAACTGGCTCTGCCAGGCTCTCATGACCACTGAAGCCTTCTCCCCGTCGCGCTAGCACTACTCTGATGATGAAGATCTCACCTGGATACCCTTCTGAATTCCAGAGGCAGCGCTCACCTTCCCCGGCTGTGTCCATTCAAAGCTGTGTTGCGTGCGTCCCGAAGTGGTGCCCCATTGTGAAAGCTGGCCCGAGAATCCGGCCCCACCTCTCCAAGCCCCAACTGCCTGCACTCCCCCCTGCATTACTGAAGTGAGGTGGCCGGCTGGAGCCCTCATGCCTGCACTCATCCGCGGCCAGCACAGGACACGCTCCCACAGCACATGGCAGTAACTTCAGCACTGGAGACGTGCTCTACCTTGACAGCATCCCTTTAATCCAAGATTTTGGATTCAGCAGGGTGCCCTGAGGCCCCTATAAGCACAGTGAGTGCTCACAGCTGCCACATGGACTACGGCTGCCACCAGTCTCCAGACTCCCAGTGTTATCCCGCCCCTCAATAGCAGCAAGTATGCAATGCAGAACTCTCTCTCCAAAGAAGCAATGTTCCAGGACCCTACCCGATTTCACACCCTATACCTCTCTCAATGTATCCTCTATCATCACTCTCTGACTCATCCAAAATCCCATGATACCACTATGATCTACAAACTATCCCTTTCTGGACTCTTCCCTCCTCTACCCCTCCTTGCATCATCTCATACCTCATTTACTACTCAGATCTGTCAATCAAGACTTTCTAAACTCTTCTCTCATGTATCCCTTCTAGACTCATCAGATACCTCATCTCTCTCCCTAATCCACTTCTAGAATCTCTTCCCTCTTCCTTCCTCCTTCTCTCCTTAACTCATTCTAATCCTCCTCCTACTGCTATGATCTCCAAACAAACACTTCCTAGACCCTTCCCTCCTCTATACCTTCACTATCTTTTTCAATCAAACTTACAGACTCATATGTCCACCGCTCAAATATTTTCATACTTCCCTATACTAATTCACCACTAATAATTTTTGGTTTCCGGAGTAGCGTGTTCCTTTTCAAAAAGTGCTTCGACACCTCGTATTGGGGAATAAGCACTATACAAATGCAATTACAGTTCCAACATTTCAATCTTGCAGTATAAAAATGAACTAGTAATAAACGCCACTTCTAACAGGGCCTTGACGCAGTGCTGGTGCCCAAACAACAACCAAAGGGATGAGGCTATGTCAAGACAAGGTACGCCTGAATTGACAGAGAAGCCCTCATGATCAAATGGGGATTGTTGGACCCGGCCTCGTAGAATGGCCCTCCGTGCCCCCGCACCACCGAACACCTGGTACCTGCAGCCCAAGCACACGGCCCAGCCGACCCTTCCCACCCGGACACCCGCACCAACCCCGGACATCCCCGTCCATGGCTTCCCTCCTTTCGGCCACCCCGGGCCCGCGTGCCCACTCCATGCAACAAGATGGCCGCCCGGCCCCAGCGCGACCCGGGCCTCGAGGCGCCACTCCGGCTGGAGGACATCACGCTTCCAGGGGATGCGAGAGGGAGGAGCAGTTTCTATCGCACCTCTGAACTCCCCTGGGACGATGGGTTTCGATCGGCCCTCCGGCCTCCCGGCGGGCTGGCTCCGTGCCTGCTGGGTGTCTGGGACTCCTCCCGACCCGGCCCTGAAAGGATCAAAAGACAATAGCAGGAAACCCCGACAAGCGGCCCCCAGGTGACAAGACCCCTGCCTGCACAGACTCCGGACATCAAAGAGGGGTCGACCTATAACAAGGGGTGCTCTGAGACTGTCCGGGAGATTCGACGCTGGAACAACGAGAGCCTGCCGACGTGGTCGCGGCTCCCTGAAGATCGTAAAACCTCCGAACTTGTACCTGAGCCCTGCTGAGTGACTCGCGGCTCCCTGAAGATCGTAAGACCTCCGAACTTGTACCTGAGCCCTGCTGAGTGACTCGCGGCTCCCTGAAGATCGTAAGACCTCCGAACTTGTACCTGAGCCCTGCTGAGTGACTCGCGGCTCCCTGAAGATCGTAAGACCTCCGAACTTGTACCTGAGCCCTGCTGAGTGACTCGCGGCTCCCTGAAGATCGTAAGACCTCCGAACCTGTACCTGAGCCCTGCTGAGTGACTCGCGGCTCCTTGAAGATCGTAAGACCTCCGAACCTGTACCTGAGCCCGCTGAGTGACTCGCGGCTCCCCCAGACTCTCACGGTCCCGCCGGACCCCGACTCCGACCACGTATCCCCCAGCTCGAGGATTGTGAGCTGTGCGCCGGATACGTCCCCGCTTTGAACCGTTACCAGAGACTGTCCCGCTACCCCCTACCTTTCCGAGACTCTTGAGCCCGTGCTCACCTTGTACATATTTGCAGTGATACCTAGTTGATAAAGCTTGTTTTCTGAGAATACCCAGTGTGGTCACTCTGTGTCGTGTGGTGCCAGAAGTACGATCCTAGTTGCGAGATTCCTCCCCCTGGGGAATCTCCCGCCAGTGCCCGGCTACGAGACTTCGAGGGTGGGTCTCAGGGTAGTCAGGACCCCTTCCGGGCTCCTCTGAGGTCGCCGTCTAACATTGGTGGCAAGCGACGGGATTCGGGCCCATCACCTAGAGATCGTACAGTGAACAACGGACGCACGACCAACAAAAGATGGCAGAAGGAAGCGCCATGAGCTCCGCAGAAACCAACGCCAACAGAGTGTTCCAGGTGGAGCATCTAGAAGAATACACACACAAGGAGCTAAAGCAATTTTGCAAAGAACTTAAAATCGCTACCACTGGCCTCAACACTAAGGAAGACTTGCAGAAAGCACTGAAAACTTGGGTGGAGACCGGGGCCTCCCGCCCGGAAGGCACGGGAGAGCGCCCCGACGAAGCCGAACCCCCTACAAGTGAAAGCAGCGACAATCAGGTGCGAGGCATAGTACCAGACGGGGGCCTATCCCCGGAAGAACTCGCGGACAGAGAGAGAAGCCGCAGTCATGAACTCGAGTTAGCCAAACTCAAAATCGAGGGCGAATTGAAGCTAGCGGAGAAAAAGCTAGCGGTAGAGCAAATGCGCGTACAAGGCGAACTGGAAGAAAAGAAGCTCCAACGGGAGCACGAAGGAAGGAAGCTCCAACTGGAGCACGAACGCAGCTTAAAGGAACTCGAGCTCAAGGCCCGAAATGAGGACGGGAGGCCCTCGGGAAACCGAGAGACGGCCCCCCCAGCGGAACAGAAGGTCCACATCCCCAAGGATGTGGTCAAGGAATATTATAAAAACGATGACATTCAGCAATGGTTTCGGGCCTACGAGGTCGCCATGACCTCCCATCGGATCCCACAGAAGGACTGGGGGGCGGGGTTGTGGGGGCGGTTTCTGAGCGAAGGAAGGGACACCCTGCTCGACCTACCCCTCTCCCTACAGACCTCCTACAGCCACATGAAAGAGGCTCTCCTCACAAGATACAGCCTCACCCCAGAAATGTACCGCCAACGGTTCCGGGACTGCAGGAAGATCCCGGGCACCACCTGGGTGGAGTATGTAAACTTTTTTAGTCGGGCCTTCAATGGGTGGGTCAAGGGCAGCAAAGTCACCACCCTTGCCGAACTCACTGATCTCATGTTATGGGAACATCTGGCTGCGAACTGCTTCATAGAGCTACGTCAACATCTGCTGGATAGCAAGCTCACAGATCCCCGGAAGCTGGCTGTGGAGGCTGGACCAACACCCGGGTCTCCCGGGGCATGGTAGGAGAGTACCCCCGAGCCAGTCAGGGACCACCCCGCCAGAGAGGAGGAGGGAACCAGGGAGGGCCGAGAGAGTCCCAGCCTAGCCCCCCGAAGACACCACCTCCACCTTTCCCGGCGCCCCCTCCACCAGTGACCGGGCCCCCTGGGAGACGGGGACACCGGGTGACCGTCACATGCTTCCGTTGCCAGAAACCCGGGCACTACGCCAATGACCCAGAGTGTCCCATGGCCACCCAAGTCCCCCCTGCAAGACAGATAGCCAACGTAGCCCTGGGGGAGGAGGTTGGGGAAGCCGAGGAGTGGGAACCGGCCGCGATGGCCCTAGTATCCCTGGGAGATAGGGAAATGATCCCTGGTAGCCTCCTACCCTCCAACACACAGAAATATGGGCAGCTCGTCAAGATCAATGGCCACCAGGTAGAGGCCCTGCGGGACACCGGGGCCAGTATCACCGGTGTCCTCAGGCACCTAGTCCCCGAGGAGCAGATCCTCCCCAATGTCTTTTGCCCCGTAATATCCGCAGACAATAGGGAAAGTATGTGTCAGGTAGCCCTGGTGCCATTTGAGTGGGGAGGGGTGATAGGTAAACTCAAGGTGGCCGTAAGAACCTCCCAGCCGGTCGACTGCCTCCTAGGGAACGACCTGGAGAGTTCTCCCTGGAAGCACGTAGAGCGCAAGGCCCACCTAGGAATGATGGGACTCCCCGAGTGGGTGTGTGCCACCACCCGATCTATGACAGCCCGACTCACTCCCCGGAGAGAAGTCGAGAGCCCCCCGGTCGAAGAAACCAGTACCGTCCCCGCCGAGGGTCCTCCCGTTCCCCCATCAGAAGGGTCCGTCGCCAGCGACGAACCCGCACCATCCGACCCCGCCCCGGTCCCCGAGTTGGGGGATCTACCCGAGTTGGCCCATTGGCGCCACGAGGGCGGGCCCACCCGGGAAGAATTTTGCCGGGAGCAAGCCACCTGTCCTTCCCTGGTCGGGCTGCGGCGCCAGGCCGAGGGCCAAGCCGCAGGTGACCAGACCGGAACGCACCGAATCTATTGGGAGAATAACATCCTGTATAGTGAGCAGAAGTCGGTGGAGCTGGGATCCGGACGGGTACTGGTGGTACCCCTCCGCTTCCGAGATTTCCTCCTGGGCTTAGCCCACGACGTCCCCCTCGCCGGCCACCTGGGTCAGGACAAGACCTACAGCCGTCTCGTGAGTGACCCATTTTTATTGGCCTAAGATGAAAGCAGCGGTAGAGGCACACTGCAAGTCCTGCCCCACGTGCCAGTCCAGTGGGAAGAGTGGGGGGAAGCGCAAGGCTCCCCTCCAACCCTTCCCGGTCGTCAGTACCCCCTTCGAACGAGTCGGAATCGACATCGTGGGGCCACTGGACCCCCCCACCTCCCAAGGTCACCGTTTCATCTTGGTCCTAGTAGACCACGCCACCCGCTATCCGGAGGCTATTCCCCTACGCACCATTACGGCCCCCGTGGTGGGCCGGGCCCTGATGGGGATCTTTTCCAGGGTGGGTTTCCCCCGCGAGGTCGTGAGCGATCGCGGCACTAATTTTATATCAAGGTATATGACGTCCCTGTGGCAACAATGTGGGGTGTCCTATAAGTTCACCACCCCGTACCCTCCCCAAGGGAACGGCCTAGTAGAGAGGTTTAATAGGACTTTGAAAGGGATGATCGCTGGCCTAGAAGAGCCCCTCCGGCGTAAGTGGGACGTCCTGCTCCCCTGCCTCTTGTTCGCTTACCGGGAGGTCCCCCAGAAGTCCTTAGGGTTCAGCCCATTTGAATTACTCTATGGGCACCCCGTCCAAGGTCCCCTCAGTTTGGTTAAGGAAGGGTGGGAGGCAGCGCCCCAGACCACCCCCCGAGATGTGTTCGATTATGTCCTGGCCCTCCGGAACCAGACCAGGAGGTTCCGAGAACTGGCCGAGGCCAACCTGGAGGCGAGTCAAGAAGAAATGAAGCGCTGGTACGACCAGAATGCTACTCTGGTCGAGTTCCAGCCGGGCCAGCAGGTGTGGGTCATGGCCCCCATGAAGCCTGGCGCCCTCCAGGACCGATGGACTGGGCCCTACAACGTGGTTGAGAGGAAGAGTCAAGTCACCTACTTGGTGGACGTCCAGTCGCCTCGGGATCCCCTCCGGGTCCTGCACGTGAACCGCCTCAAGCCTCACTTCGTGCGGACAGAACTGAGCCTCCTGCTGGCCACCGATGACGGGGCCGAAGATGAGTCGGATCCCCTCCCGGACCTCCTGTGTGTCAAGGAGCAGGATGGCTCCGTGGAGGGGGTGAACCTCTCCCCAGCCCTCACTGCCCAGCAACAAGCGGACTGCCGCCAGCTCCTCCGACAATTTTCCGACCTCTTCTCCCTGACCCCCCGGGTCACCAACTGGTGTGTTCACGATGTGGACACCGGGGACAGCCCGCCGGTGAGACACCGAGCCTACCGGGTTCCTGACCGGGTCCGGTCCTGCATTCAAGCTCGAAGATGTTAACCCTGGGGGTGATCGAGCCCTCTGACAGTCCCTGGGCCAGCCCCGTGGTCCTAGTTCCGAAGGCAGCGGCCCCCGGTGTCGCCCCCGAGCTCCGGTTCTGCGTGGATTACCGGGGGCTCAATGACATTACCCGAGCCGATGCCCACCCCATTCCACGAGCCGACGAACTCATTGACCGCCTAGGGGCCGCCCGGTTCCTCAGCACTTTCGACCTCACCTGCGGATACTGGCAGATTGCGCTCACCGAAGGGGCCAAGGAGCGGTCTGCTTTCTCCACCCCCGATGGGCACTACCGCTTCCGCGTGATGCCCTTCGGGATGAAAAATGCCCCGGCCACTTTCCAGAGACTGGTGAATAGGGTCCTGGCCGGGCTAGAACAGTTCAGCGCGGCCTATCTGGACGACATCGCTGTCTTCAGTTCAGAGTGGAGTGAGCACCTCCAGCACCTCCGGAGAGTGCTAACAGCCCTGCGCCAGGCAGGCCTCACCGTAAAAGCCAGCAAGTGCCAGATCGGGCAAGGATCCGTAGTCTACCTGAGGCATCAAGTCGGGAGTGGCCAGGTCGTCCCTCTACAGCCAAAGATCGACGCCATCCTGGCATGGGAACCACCCATCACCCAAACGGAGGTCCGAGCCTTTCTGGGACTCACGGGCTACTACCGCCGATTCATTCGGGGGTATGGCAGCCTGGTCGGCCCTCTCACTGAACTCACGTCTAAAAAGCATCCAAAGAAGGTGCAGTGGACGGCTGCCTGCCAGGAAGCTTTCGATGCTCTGAAAAAGGCCATGGGCACTGCCCCCGTCCTCCAGGCTCCCGACTACACCAAGGAGTTCATAGTCCAGACCGATGCCTCCGAGCATGGTATTGGGGCCGTCCTGTCCCAAGTGAATGATCAAGGCCTAGACCAGCCCGTCGCCTTCCTCAGTCGGCGGCTGCTGCCCCGAGAGCAGAGGTGGAGCACCATAGAGCGCGAAGCCTTTGCCGTGGTCTGGGCACTCAAAAAACTACGACCCTACCTGTTCGGCACTCATTTCAGAGTCCAAACTGACCATCGGCCCTTGCGATGGCTCATGCAGATGCGAGGAGAAAACCCCAAGCTACTGCGGTGGTCAATCTCCCTCCAGGGAATGGACTTCACCGTAGAACACCGCCCTGGTACGGACCACGCCAACGCTGACGGCCTCTCCCGGTTCTTCCGCCTCAGCGAAGAGAACCCCCCAAGGTGATGGGCAGTTCTCTCCGGCTTTCAGCTGGGGGGGACGCGTGTTGGACCCGGCCTCGTAGAATGGCCCTCCGTGCCCCCGCACCACCGAAAACCTGGTACCTGCAGCCCAAGCACACGGCCCAGCCGACCCTTCCCACCCGGACACCCGTACCAACCCCGGACATCCCCGTCCATGGCTTCCCTCCTTTCGGCCACCCCGGGCCCACGTGCCCACTCCATGCAACAAGATGGCCGCCCGGCCCCAGCGCGACCCGGGCCTCGAGGCGCCACTCCGGCTGGAGGACATCACGCTTCCAGGGGATGCGAGAGGGAGGAGCAGTTTCTATCGCACCTCTGAACTCCCCTGGGACGATGGGTTTCGATCGGCCCTCCGGCCTCCCGGCGGGCTGGCTCCGTGCCTGCTGGGTGTCTGGGACTCCTCCCGACCCGGCCCTGAAAGGATCAAAAGACAATAGCAGGAAACCCCGACAAGCGGCCCCCAGGTGACAAGACCCCTGCCTGCACAGACTCCGGACATCAAAGAGGGGTCGACCTATAACAAGGGGTGCTCTGAGACTGTCCGGGAGATTCGACGCTGGAACAACGAGAGCCTGCCGACGTGGTCGCGGCTCCCTGAAGATCGTAAAACCTCCGAACTTGTACCTGAGCCCTGCTGAGTGACTCGCGGCTCCCTGAAGATCGTAAGACCTCCGAACTTGTACCTGAGCCCTGCTGAGTGACTCGCGGCTCCCTGAAGATCGTAAGACCTCCGAACTTGTACCTGAGCCCTGCTGAGTGACTCGCGGCTCCCTGAAGATCGTAAGACCTCCGAACTTGTACCTGAGCCCTGCTGAGTGACTCGCGGCTCCCTGAAGATCGTAAGACCTCCGAACCTGTACCTGAGCCCTGCTGAGTGACTCGCGGCTCCTTGAAGATCGTAAGACCTCCGAACCTGTACCTGAGCCCGCTGAGTGACTCGCGGCTCCCCCAGACTCTCACGGTCCCGCCGGACCCCGACTCCGACCACGTATCCCCCAGCTCGAGGATTGTGAGCTGTGCGCCGGATACGTCCCCGCTTTGAACCGTTACCAGAGACTGTCCCGCTACCCCCTACCTTTCCGAGACTCTTGAGCCCGTGCTCACCTTGTACATATTTGCAGTGATACCTAGTTGATAAAGCTTGTTTTCTGAGAATACCCAGTGTGGTCACTCTGTGTCGTGTGGTGCCAGAAGTACGATCCTAGTTGCGAGATTCCTCCCCCTGGGGAATCTCCCGCCAGTGCCCGGCTACGAGACTTCGAGGGTGGGTCTCAGGGTAGTCAGGACCCCTTCCGGGCTCCTCTGAGGTCGCCGTCTAACAGGGATGTGCCCACTTTCACTTGTATCTGGTAGGGTGGGACTTCTGAGTAGTTATCGACAACAAAGACCTGAAGCACAAATTCCAGGGCATGTGCCAACACCCACGACCCAGCATAGAAAAGTGGGATGGAAAACTCCAGCAGTATCAGTTTAACGTATGCTACAGAGCCGAATCAGAAACTCATGCAGACTTCTTCTACAGTCACCACAGCTTAAAGCCAGTGATGCAACACAGCAGACAAGTAAAACACAACAGTACTTCCAGTCTGTCTCTCTGGTGGCATGCCTGATGGCATTGGCACTCCAAGAGGGCTATTTATGAAAAAGTCACGCAGGGCAGCACAGCAAGTCACCTTGCTATGATGCACTGTGTGACAGGGCAAGTGCAGGAATGCACCATTTTTAGGAAAATAGGGCACATTAGTTCCTTTTCCTTGGCGCTGATGCACTTTTGGGAGCTTAGTGCCAATGCAGGCACCCTTACACCATGGTGCCCACATTGCATGCAGGATTGTTTTGTGCAGGAAGGGGCACCAGAATGTAGCACACATAGAAAGAGAAAGTAATGAGGAGAAACAAAGATATTTCTCCTCATTATGCCTCTCCAGAGAAGCCGTATCCTTTTGGCGCATTCCCAGGTTTTCCATGAGTTGGGTGGGAACACCCAAGCAATGCCCATGGAATGCCTTTACTAGGAACAGTAAGGCAACACAGAGATTTGCACTGCATTTCCTTACTCCAGACTTATGGAGCCACTCAGGGCCATGCAAAATGACATTGCGTGGATTCCTAAATCTGACATGAGGTGTACGTCACTGAGTAGGCCCCAGGACTTCTTCCAGGCCACCAGACAGGATACATTTCTCCACAAGTTGATTGAAGATATCAGGCAGAACAAGCCTGTGTCCTTCCTAGAGGTGGCCAGACAATATAAACTGTGGACCTGAAACACCTTCGATCAGTTATGGCAAGTTTGGACAGAACTGAGTGCAACAGACGATAAACTAATCCTTAGAGGAAAACGGATTTACAGGATGTCGTAGTGTCGCTACCACACCAAGGCCATCATGGCACCACAAAGACAAAGGTCAGGTGAGAGAAAAGCTGTGGTGCCCCAGAATGAGCACCCGAGTAGATACGCTAGTGGCCCAATGTCTACCATGCCAGTTAAGCAGCGATAGAGACAGGCCAGTGCTGATTATAACTAAGAGTGACAGCACTGTGCCATGGACACAGGTCAGTGCAGATTCCCGGAGTTCCCCCTGACCTACCTTATGTGCGGAGACTCTGTCATTATAATAATACTACTCATAAATTCCTTTGTATATAGCAAAACAATACACAAAAGTGTATGTTTATCTTTGTGAATCAGACCCTAAATGTCTTCATTTCAGTTCCTCGCTGTTGTTCATGGTCAAAGAAGACCTTAGGATGAGACACAAATTTGTGCACAACTATTTTCTGAATTGAATTGCGCACACATGTCTACTGGAACGGCATGTAGTTTTTACATGTGGAGATCGTATAGGCTGCATATTTCTAGTTAATGGAGTAGTCTACATTTTCCGTTTGGAATGATCGCCATTGTACATTTTCTTTTGTAAATGTACGTATGGATATCCGTATATTGGTTTGTGTTTGAATGTGTGTGTGTCATTCTTACAGGAAGTGGGAGCATTTGGCAATTTTATTTTGCTAAACATTATTCACAGTTTGTCTGTAAGCTTTGGAATGCCAAAGAGGGGATGCAAATCTTGTTTTCTTGAATTAAACATAAAATATTACATTTATTAATATGTGTACTCATATCTGGCTTTGCTTTTCCCTAGAAACATATACTTATGCAAATGTGACAGTAAAGGACATTTCAACTGATACACTTTCACAAATTTATAGCAAAAATAGCAATTTCTAACAAGGAAAAGACCTGGGGCTTATTTTCAAAGGTCTCTAGACCAATTACAACAAAAATGTGGATGAGAATAAACAGCCACATGCTGTAAGTGTATGCTTGGCGCTAAAATATCATTCCATTTAAATTAATATTTTATCAAAAATTACTGCTTGCAGATTGCATCTACTGTTGGTGGAATTCTCCCAAAACGATTTGGATTTCATAATTATATTTTCAGTGTTTTCTTTGTAAAAATAGAGTTTTACATGAGCAACAAATTACATCAGACTTTTATATTCTTTTTAGGCGTGAGGAGGGCCTTAATGAACTAAAAATTGATTTAGTAAAAATGGTCGCACATTGCGCACTGACTATAAATGAATCTTTTCTATTTTTTTTAAATTGACCTAACTATTAATAGGTCGACTCATAAAAAACGAATTCATAGTGGGTCACACTTTGACCTACTTTATGAATATAAAAATTGCCCCACTATGAAACACAGCCATCGCAGGAATGGTGTTCTGCTGAGCTCAGAGGACCACCATGGCTCTAATTTCTTTTAAATAAAGAATTTTTTTTAAATGCAACCTGTTTTCCATAAAGGAAAATTGAATACGTTTAAAAAACAAACGAAAAGTTTTAGAAACGTTTTTAAGAGTAGGCAGTAATCCATTGGACCACTGCCTACTATAAAAAATATTTTTGACAACACTCACAGAGGGGAAGGAGTACATTGGGAACCCCTTCCAATTTGTGAATAGGTTACCACTGCTTGCCCCTTATCCTAAGCATGTCCCTTTCAAACACTGAGTCGGTATTTCGTCGCATAACTTAACTGCTATTCAGTAACATGGTACAGAATTACAATTTGGGTTCTGTACTGCCAAGAGGTCTTTTGTGGTCTCAAATGGCTCGATTATGCAATTCGGACCTTTTGAGAATACAAAAGCGCTTCACGCATCTGGGCCCAAGTGAGTTGCCCAGAATCACAAAAAGTTGATCAGAGGTCAGGCAGAAAACTTTAGGACAGATGTTCAAAGTGTTTGCAGTTTAGAAATTCATCGCAAATTGGTTGGCAACAGGTAAAAGTTATGTTTGATATGTACAAATGCATATTTTGGTTCCAGTCACAAAAATATCAATGAGAACTTAATCTTACTGATGTACCAATTTTTGTGACTGGTATTAATGATTACCTATTACTCGTTGTCAATTTGTATTTCTTATTTTTAAATGTACTATCTGGTCACCAATTTCGAATTGTCGCAAAAACTGGTTTTAACACTCACAAATTAGAATCAATTGGTAGCAGGAGGTAATCGATTGCAAACTATAACAAGGAAGATTCCTTTTCCACAATGGCTGCTCTGTATGCTATGTCGAGGAGGATGTGGCCTTTTGGCTGCACCTGCACAGGAGAAGGCAAAGTTCATTTTCAGAGTAAAATTGACCTTATTTGAGCAGACTAAATAGGAAATATATGAGAAGTATAGGCTTAGCAGTAATGATATTTTGGATTTCATTTCTGGATGAAATCTAGTGTAGTCCAGGACATACAGGAGTGCATATATACAGTAAAACGTTATTGTTTAGTCAGTTAAAACATAACAATGTTACAATGAGACAGTTACTAAAAGCATGAAGAGAGCACCAATGTTAACCATGGCATAGATAAGGTTATACTGTGAATGAGGAAGCCATGTTTATGTTCTGTGTTTAAGAGTCTAAAGTCCTGCAACTTGCGCGATTTTCTTTAGCCAGTGAGTAAAATAGATAAAGTGCAGAGTGCAGATGTTGATACCTCCAAGGGGTTAGGGGGTAATACAAAAGTGTGGTATATGAAAACAGTCTATTATCAGTTTTTTAGCAAAGGTGTCTGGGTAGGGAGGTGCAGGGCGTGGTCGGAGTAGGTCTTCAAGCTTCTTGACATATTGCCGCACCTGAATAGGGTTCGTGTGTCAGTGTGGGAGAAGCACAATGACGATGCCTCCAGGCGTGAGTGGATATCCTTCTTGAGATAAATTGGTTTAGGGAGAGATCTTCTGGGGGCGTCGAGCATGAGACAACAGCACAGAAGGTGGAGCCATGACTCTTTCTTGTATTTGCACTATCTGCAGGCCCCCTCCATTCCTTATGGAGCCCATTGGTTATAATTGGCCACTGGTAGGCCTAGCAAGCGCATAAATAACATGTTTCTGCAGACCCGTCTGTTTAAATCTTCTGAGCGGTATGGTTGGACTTCCCCGGTAGGTAAGAATCATTAAGGGGGGATAAGATAGTTGAGGACTTTAAGGAGCTGGTATCCAGCAGATGTGAGATTGGTTTCAGTTGCTTATTGATGACCCTTTTCCAGGCCGTGTAAGCGATAACGTCTGAGTTTATCGCAGTGCCTTTGATTTGTAAAGAGATTATAGCTTTTTGAACTAGTCGGTGCCAGGGACTCCCAGGGCACTCAATTGTCTTTTTTAGGCATGCTTTAAGAGTGTTTTCTGGTGCTTTTAGGACCCTTATGTAACATTTTAAGGTGTCAGCCTTGCAAGAGAGTGATTGTCTTGGAAGGCCCACTTCCAACCGTAGTCTGGTCCTTTGTATGTATCTAGGGAGTTGAAATACTCACTTATAGGCTGTGCATTGAGTGTGGTCCAGGCTTGCCACAAAGGCTTCTGAGAAGACCTGTAACCCATAGTGTAGCGCTGGGAGAAGAGTGGCTTTCATGACCTTTAGTACAAGAACTGCTGAGGCACTGTTTAAGATCTTTTTTGATACAGGCCAGGCTGTGTGTGATGGCTCTGGCTTTCTTTTTCAGGGCGGCTAGGTGGGCCGTTGGTCTGGAGGTCTTGTTGTACCATATCCCCAGGTATTTGTACTTTATGGTTGTTTTAATACTGCAGCTCTCATGTGCCATGTTAGAAGTTTCTTTTTTCTGCAATGACCAAAGATCCGGACTTTGGTTTTGTCATGGTTGATCGTAAGAAAGTTGGCTTCATTGTATTCCTGGAGCTTGCTCAGGGCTCGATAAATTCTAACTTTGGTGTGATCCATTATGATGAGATCTTCTGCGTATTGTAAAATGTGTAGCTTTGAATGGCTGAGTTGTGGTGGTAGCATGCAGCTACACTCAAGGAATTTCCCCAGGTCAGCTGTGTATAGGTCGAAAAGGAGGGGAGCGAGGACGCACCCCTGTTTCAATCTGTTAATGCTTATGATTTTAGAGGATACAGTGGTGGGGCCCCGTTCTCACCCATACCCAAGTATTCAAGTGCAGAGAGATAATGGTCCTCAGTCACTGCCAGAGTAACAGGAGTATCTTACACCCACACAAATTAAGGTACTTTGCTTCCTTCACCTTCTGGCCTCAGGACACTATCAGGGGTTTTTTGTCCCAGCATGAAGGATTTCCAAAAGCTCCCTTTCTGTTTTTTTAGGCTTTTTTGAATGAAATACTCCTTAATGTGCATAGATATATTTCCTTTCCATGTACTCCACAGGACACAAGAGTTACAGAAAAAAATGAATTTTGTTTTGTTTGGCACATTTTTCACAGGTTATAGGCTGTGTTGATAGCACATGTATTATTTTGCCCTTCAAGTTACAGAATTCTTTCAGTGCAATAGGAAGAGGCAGCACTCTTTCAACATACAAACTCTTTGAAAGGCTGGCTCTTTAATAACTGATCTTGTTGCTGAATTGTCTGGATCTACTTTTGATTGCTATATCTTCTGGCAGTCTGCCCTGTACAAGCTTTGAAGAGGCAAGTTTGGGAAATACTTCCTTATAGGTATTTATAATGACATACATTAACATTTAATACTCCATTCTTTTATAATTTTTAATGATATTTTCTTTAGTGTTAGGTGACAGTGCTCATTCTCTGCACACTTGGATGAGAACCCCATACCTCAATGCTATTACAAGGAGTGAACATAGGTACAATGTTGTGCATAAATGAACCTGGGCTGTTCTTGAAGGATTTTTGGCCTTCTTAAATTGTGGTTTTGCCATCTTCACAAAAGTGGTGGAGCACTTCAATGTTCCCCTCATTGGCTTGAAAGATAGTGGCAGTGTGCTATTTTCAACAGTATTTCATCAAGGAAGGGATGTTCAATGAAGCCAGAGCAGGACAGCTCAGATGAAGAAGAAGACATAACACCCTGGACCCATCACATGATGTTGCCACAAAAGCAAATGGAAGAGAGAGACACAGTTGCATAACCAACAACTATTTTTAAGGTGAGGCTATTGAAAGTAATACATGCTGTTTGACTTGGCATCCTTGGTGTGGTTTCCCCAGACTTTTTGTCTTTTGACCTCCTGCTTTACTGACTTAATTTCTGCTGGCTTTAGGGATATGGGCACTTTACCACTCCTACCCAGTGTTAAAGTGCATGTGCTCTCTACTTAAAATACGGTAACACTGGCTTATGCCCAATTGGCATATTTAATATACATATAAGTCCCACGTAAAGTGCACTATATGTGCCCAGGGCCTGTAATTTTTATTTTTTATTTTTAATAAGTCTTCATTATTATGAGGTTTTTCAGAATACAATACAGAGTGAAAATAAACGCATACATCTAAGATGTTCCTCCGCCCACCCCTACCCCTCCTTTGCATACAAAAAATCGTTCGTCAGCGAACATAAAAGGAACATTAGCCATGAAATTTAAAATAGAAGTCTATCTTAACTGCCAAAAAGAGAGAGGCTTTTACTATCCCAGAAAGTCTTCAAAATCAGTGTTAATTATTGCCTGTCTCCGTAGCCGTGCGTCCCCTTCTAGAGTAGACTGCAGTTTCCATTCTATGTACCACCAAGAATCTTCCTAGCCACTTTTCAAAGTTGGAGGGACTAGATCAAGCCGGTGGGTGGCCAGGCAGAGTCTGAATAGTGTCATAGCAATATAAAGGAACACCTGTGTCTGCCCTGAAAGTAGAGGACTACCCACACCCAGTATAATCAATTGTAATGACAGATCTATATTCTACCCTAGCAGGGAGTGCTACCAACATCTTTTTTCAGGGTATCCAGATCAGGCAGGAGGCAAACATGTGGACACTATCAGCAGCTTGATAGTCGCATCGCGGGCAGGATGATCCTGCTCCTCTACTCCATTTAGCGATCTTGGCCGGAGTAATATAGAGATTAAACCATGTTTTAAAGCACTGAAGTTGAAGGTTAGCAGCAATAAATGATGTTTGGGCCAGATGTAGCGAATCTTCCACTTTGCCCAATCCCACCTGTAGTAGTTTCTGCCACCGATCACAGTGTTTGATTAACACATCCGGTATTATCTCATTCAATATTTTATAGATCCCGCCCAGTGTGGTTGACCCATCGAGCAGCCCCTCAACCAAACTCGCCCTAGAGAAACCACATTTGTCCCCTATCTTTCTGGCTAGGAAATCTCTAATCTGGAGATATTTGAAAAACTGTCTATTCTCCACCCCAAATCTATCCCTGATCCTGTCAAACGATAATACCCCTGTCTCATACATAACATCACCTATTATCCTCACACCTTTGTTATACCAGCCTTTCATGTGCCCATTATTGAAGACAGGAGGGAGGGACCCATTGCTATATATTGGGGTATAGGCGTTAATACGTCCCAGACCCAGCCTTTTCTGGACTGCGGTCCAAGCTTTGAACGCACAGGTTAAGGTTTTAAACTTCACCCTTTTGTAGTGGTTAAATTCCATGTGGCGCAGATGACACCCCCTGGCCTTTTTCCCTAATATCAGCTAAAAAATTGTTGCTGGGGTAGCTGTCTGTACCATATCAATTTCCCCACTGAGTAGAGTTCCCATCTTATGTAATATTGAAGCAGAATGGAATAAGTGGAGATTGGGTACCGCCCACCCACCTCTATCTCTTGGCAAAGTTAAAAACTTAGCGCTCTTCGAAGGCGTCAGTTAGTCCAAATGAACCTAGAAAACGTCTGATTCATGGAAATAAGCAAGGAGCTACAAATTGTTAAAGCAATAGCCCTAAAGAGATATAAAATCTTTAGCAAAAAAAGCATCTTAATAACATTGCTTCTCCCAACCAGCGTAAGTTTAAGGTTCTCGAAAATTTTGAGGGTAATGGGTCTAAATTAACTTCAGCGATCTTAGTCTCTGTGGTGATGTGATCCTGCTAGAACTAGATGATGTCACCTGGAGTGTTTGCAATAGTCATGTCCTGAGTGTTCCCTCATTGACAGTTACTGTCTGTGTGCCTTGGCTGTGCTTGCTGGGACGGCTCTCTGTACCACCCTTAATAAATACTTATATCATCACAACGCTGATTCATCCTCTTTATTTCAGTGGCGACGAGGATGGGATGCGATGCCACTTTCATCAAACAATTGATGCCATGGAATTTAACTGAGACTCGTCAGTTACTGTTTGTGTCCGTTGATCTCCACTTTCAGGGCAAACCATGAGTACCATTTTGTTTTCTTGCCTGGCTACGCGCGTGTTTTAGGGGTACAGAAAGCATCCAATTTTTTTTCAATGCCAATTCATCCACTTTAGTTCAGACACATCTGCCATTAATTCCACCCCAGATACATTGTCTTCTGTACTACACGCGAATCATTCAGCTGTCGCCCTTTACCAACCAGAACTTGGACCTTTTTTTGATTGAGGCGATAGCCTGAAATATTTCCGAAGGTATCTGCTTCCCTTTTAATTTCGTCTAATGCACCCAAGGGACTTGAGGTGACAATTGCTAGATCATCAGCATAGGCCAATATCTTAGTGCACCCCCCCATTACAATGCATTGCTAGAATCCAGTTATTACAATCAATCTTCCTAACTAGCGGATCAATATACAATGAAAACAATAAAGGGGAGCACGGACATCCCTGGTGAGTTCCCCTGCTGATCAGAACTGGATCTGACATCTCCCCCATTATTGCTACTCTGGCCACATGGTTGTTTCACATTATCGCAATAGCCTTGATGAGAGTTACACCCAGCCCTCTGCTCTTTAGGGTTGCCCATAAAAAAGAGCAGGAGACCCTATTGAAGGCTTTCTCCGCAAACAGCAAGATAAGCCCGATAGGGTCCACGGAAATGCTTGCGGCATCAAAAAGAGCGATAGCCCGTTGAATGCGGTTTATGATTCTGCGGCCAGGGACAAACCCATGTTGAGTTGAGGAAACCAATTTCTTTACAACCTTCGCCAGTCATTTAGCCAAGATCTTGGCATATACCTTAACGTCACTGTTTATTAATGTGATAGGACGATAGGACCCCATCTTCTTGACCGGCTTGCCTTTTTTGGGAAATACCACAATATTGGCTGATCTCCAGGAATCGGGAGCCCCTCAACCGGATTGAGCCTCAAGGAAAACATCCTTCATCAATTCCTGTAGGGAGGGAGCAAAAGTTTTATACAGGTCCCCCGGAACAGAATCTGTTACTGCCACCTTCCCGTTTACCAGGGATCTGATTGCGCCTCAAATTTCATCTGCCATAATGGGTGCCTCAATCGCCTCTCTTTCTTCTATTGACAATTTCTCGTATGGTATCCAAGCTAAGTAATTCTGAATTGCTTTTTCCCTAACACTGGCTTTTTCTGTATAAAGCTTCTGATAAAATCGTTGAATGGCAGCCAGTATATCCAAAGGCTCAGAGACTAGACCAACCATAGGATCTTCAATTTCCTGTATTCCCCCCTGTGTTACCCATTGTCTAGTGTGAAGCGCTGACAGGTGTGCCACTTGCTAAATTCATACATTTTAGACCACCAGGTGCAGTATTTTCCAGCTGCTTTCTTTGCAGAGACATCCAATATTGTGGATTTTGCTAGAGCCACCTTTATTTGTGCCTGCTCTACTTCACTGTTATTTGTGAGTGCCTCTACAAGCTGAGTGTTTCTGCTTCAGGCAGCTTTCTGTAAAGTTCCCGAAGATTATGTTTTTCCTTCCTTTGAGATGCCCACCCATATCCTGATGTTTCCCCTCTTATTCCAGCTTTTTAACTTTTTTTTATTTTATTGCATTTTTCCAAAGAGAGCAATCAATCAGGAAGTGCGTATCAATGTTCAGCTTGTGTAGACCATACAATGCCTTATGAATATTATATAACCCTCCCATATTCTTTCAACTTAACAAAATACAGAGGAGCAATTTCAAAGCAAACATAAAATTATAATCACAATGTGGTATATCCGGTACATTTATCATAGCAATTTCCACGGTCCGTTAGAGTTTGTCTCATTTTTACTGGTTGATCTTTATCGAGCCACTCAGTTAGCACCTAACTCCAATTTCCTCTAGGGGTGGGCGGAATTTGCGAAATTCACTTTCGCAAATTATCGCGAAAATGATAAAAATCTCCGCAAACACGCGGAAATATCGCGAAGATGCAGAAGTTTTTTTCCCGCCCGTTCGCGGTATTTTCTGCGTGGTCGCGGCTCGCCAACTTACCCATGTGGTTGCTCGTGGGCGCGGCCATCTTGTTTTCACTTGTCTCGCGGTGCATGATTGCGAGAAGAAAGACGTGATCGTGCGACGAATGACATTACTGTGGGCGCGAACTGTTGCGAGACAGCGCAAATGGCTACCAACAATCCAACATCTCGTGGAGAACGTGACCGGATCGGGAAAACTTGTCGGCGAACGCAGGGATTCAGGTAAGGCGATCGAGCGCACGCGAGAATGTATTATTTTACAGCGCGAGCAAGCCAAAAATTTCCGGTAAAATGCGGATTGGGGAAATTTTGACATTTTTGCGCTCTCCGCGGAACGCGAAAATGTCAAATCATCGCAATTTCCGCGAGCGGAATGGAATTTTAGCCCAGGACTAATTTCCTCACGTGGCAATCCACGCAGTTGCTTATGTATGTTTATTCATATCATCAAGGGGGTAAGTATGCAAGTAGTTCTTCAGCGGTTGGCAAATGTCACAGGCGCGTGCGGTGGGGGGATAAAGATGTGGCATAGACATCACTCATGGTGTCACAGTGAATAAGTTCCTGGAGCCAGGCCTGCATCGTTGGTGTTTTTGCTCTGCCCCAATGTAGAGAAATTTGACGTTTTACAATGAGTATGGCAATTGCAATGAATCTCCTAATACCTCTATTTAGTGGCTTAACATATCCCAATAATGCCATCAGTGGTGTAGGTTGTATAGTTTGAGAGACAAGTGATGAAAGATTTATTCCATCTACATCCTCACTGGTGTACAGTTCCATGCGAGGTGAGAAAAATCAGCCTTAGAGTCAGCACATCTAGCATATATGCTTGATACATTTTGAGTAATAACTTCAGGGATACATAAACTCTATGTAGATATTTAAAATGTAATAATTTATGTCTGTGATTATTAAAAAAATATCGTGTTTGTGCACAACAATAATGCCACATGCTGTCAGATATTGGTGCACCAAGGTCCCGTTCCCAGGCTGCTCATGCTTTGGCACCTACTGCAGGGAGGAGGGATTGCGATAGGTGGTACATGTATGAAACTAGGTGAGTACTGTCTGGTGAGCTTATAACATGTGAGAGTCAGGGAAAGTCATCTGATTCCATCTATGCATCCAGTATAGCCTCAAGCAGGGATCCTCGGACTCTATGGAGGAGGAATCTGTCCATGTACGTGGCGTCCCCACGGGCAGCAAGTTCAGCTGTCGTACATGGTCTTGAATCTTTAAACAAGTCTCCCACTGTCTGGAGTCTATGCTTGGCTAATGTTCTTTTGGTAATAGTTTCAGTGGTAGGGGGCAGCCACGGATTATCTACTAGTGGTATGTGTGCAGAGTATAAGGAGTCTTAACTCAGGAACTACCAATGCACTCATTCATTCTAGAAGGCACTACCCATGCACTCATTCAGTGACCCAGGCATTACCCTTATACTCATCCTTTTACTCAGGCAGTGCCCATGCACTCATCCAATCACTCAGGTACTACCCTTGCATTCATTCAATCACCCAGGCACTACCCTTGCACTCATCCATTCTCTCAGGCACTACCTATAAACTCATGCAATCACCAAGGCAGTACCCCTGCACTCATGCCATCACCCAGGCAGTATGTCTGCACTCATGTGTTTACTCAGGCACAACCCATCCACTCATCCATTCTCCAAGTCACTACCCTTGCACTCATCCTTTCACTCAGACACTACCCATGCACTATTTCAATCACCCAGACAGAACCCCTGCACTCATGCAATTTCTCGGGCACTACTCTTGCACTCAACCATTCACTCAGGCACTACCCATGCACTCATTCAGTCACCCAGGTACTACCCCTGCAATCATCCATTCACTCAGGCACTACCAATGAACTCATGCAATCACCAAGGCAGTACCCCTGCACTCATGCAATCATCAAGGCAGAATTGTTGCATTCATGCATTTACTCAGGCACTACCCATGCACTCATACAATCACTCAGGCACTACTCTTGCACTCAACCATTCACCCAGGCACTACCCATGCACTCATCCATTCTCCAAGTCACTACCCATGCACTCATCCAATGACCCAGGCATTACCCTTGCACTCATCCTTTCACTCAGGCACTACCCATGCACTAATCCATTCACCCAGGCAGTACCCCTGCACTCATGCAATTACTCAGGCACTACACTTGCACTCAACCATTCACTCAGACACTATCCATGCACTCATCCATTCTCCAAGGCACACCCCCTTGCACTCATCCTTTCACTCAGGCACTACCCATGCACTGATTTAATCACCCAGGCATTACACTCAAACATTATCTCAGGCACTAACCACACACTCATCCAATATCTCAGGTACCTCAATGCACTCATCCAATGACCCAGGCATTACCTTTGCACTCATTCATACAACACATACAAGTTTGTCTATCTTTAACCAAATAGGCAGTTCTAAAAAAGAACCATTTCCTTTTCTTTTTTTATGTTTTTCTAACTCTTTTATTTATTTTTTGGGTGTTTAAAAAAAAATTAGATTTAAAAAACAAGGCAACAAACTGCAGTAAAGTATTGAAAACCTTTTGCAATTAAAGTGTCATTGCAAAAACAAACAAAAAAATAACATTTGTGATTTTTTGCAGCTACTACATCAGCTGCAATAGACTGCTCTCCAGCACAAAGTAGTTGTTTGCACTTTATGCAGTGTTGCTCTAAACCTGCAAACTCAGGAATGAGCAATGATGTTTCTGGTGTTGAAGTAGATCCCGCAGATGTGCTCGTTACAGAGACTTCATCATCCTGTGCTACTTGTTGCAGTTCTCATCGGTGCTGTTCTCGTGCGAGACCATTAGGATGCATCATTTGCAGATGCTTCATCATTGACGAAGTTCCACAGGAGTATTTCTTCTCTGAGCCCCAATATAAAACGTTTTTGCACGCAGTGCAAGTCACCTTGCAGGCATTCACTTTTTTCTCCCCAGGTGGAATGGAGAAGAAATCCAAGACAACACATTCCTTTCAGTTTTATCAACAACAAGGGGGTCAAAGGGGAAGGGGACGAGGCGGACGAGGAAGAGGCCTTACAAACATTCAAATGTAATCTGTATTTACTATCTATAGAGAAAGTGCTTCCAAAATGGATGCCTATTCACAACGAAAATGCCTCACTTTGTGGTGACAGTCCTATGTTTATGTTAGCTACTAGGTATAAACTCGACACTGTTTTTGTTGTAACTTTGAAACGTGATCAATGCGCAAGCTGAAACGCGTTGTTTCTTGCTATTAAAACAGTTTATCAGCATACGTGGAGTGTCCGAGTACGTTTGTTGGAGCAGCAGAACGGAGCGAAAATATATATATATATATATATATATATATATATATATATATATTATCTACTGGCGGTCGCCAGTAGATAGTTATAGTTAGGACCACGTTTCCATAGGAAATCCGCAACATTCTATTTTGAATAACTTTGGCGCCGGTCGATGAATCCTCGCGAATTTCTCAAAATAGGTGGGGCGCTACGCTCCGCTCCTACCCTGAAAGTCTCGGGGGGATTCGTCAAGCGGGGGCTGAGATAAAAGGGGGGTCCCAAAACGCGTTTTTCCCATGCATTTTTCCATAGGACCTTTAGACAGAGCTACAGCCCGAACGGCTGAACAGAATTACTAGAAATTTGGCAGAGAGGTAGTCCCTAGGTCAAGGAAGTGCCTTTTGTAGGTTTGGTGTAAATCTGTTCAGTAGATCCTGAGAAAATAGCATTTAAAAGCATATATATATGTGGGCGGAGCCTAACCACACATCTCATCCTGAGATCTGATTGGCTGTCAGCACTTCATCCAAGAAGTGTTGGCAGCCATCTTGGGACCAATATACATGATAGCACCTCATTAAAAAGCATTGCAGTTAATAGAAGGTTTTAAGACTTTAGTTACATTATAAATCATTTGTTGATGGTACCATACTCATTTTAGGAATTGTGGTATGTTCTAAGGTGATTTCACCATGTGAAAAAGCCTTCTGCTGGGATATCATGATTGAGAGAAAAATATTTTCTCATGCTTTTACCACAGAGGTTTGGAAGGTGATCTATAGGCTAAACTGAGAGCTTATTTTCTGTAAATTCACATTATCTTTCTCAGTCATGTGAGAATGAAGTCTGACATTCTCAGTAAAACATGTACATCCAACAAGGGCAGAGACTGTCAGTTGATTCCTTTGTGTTCTACTGCAGCTTCCCAGAGTGTTCCAAAGAACTACTAGAGCGCTAACAGTCCTACTTATGATAAACGTATGGCACACCTGAAGCCATCTTGCTTGGATTAAAGTGGTAACTCTTAAAACATTTAATTTAAAAAGGAACAAAATGAGGGGGTTCATTTTTCAATAAAAAGTATGATTAGTGCTGCAGAAAGAAAAATTAGGGCACATTTTGAGTGACTTCTCAAATCCTCTTCTATTTCATTAAAAAATTCTGACATGCAGACTGAAACATGCACTTTCAATACCAGCAGCAGTTTTCCCTGGTGAGCAGTAGCTTTACTACAGTGATCTAATGAGCAAAAAGAATGCTAACATTCTGAATTTATGGCAAATGTGTGACACATCTGAATGCCTTCTTGATGGAATCAAAGTAAAAAACTGAAAGTATTTCCTACTGAGGAGACTGCAGTAAATGAGGAAATTAGGAAACTTCATAACAAATAAGTCTCCCAAGATGGCCACCAGAGACAAAAGAGCCCAAATGTAGCCCAAATATCACCCAGATGTAGCCCAAGTATAGCCCAATGACAGAATGTCCCAGAATGTTCTTAAAAACAACTAGAGCGCTTACTGTCTTCATTATGACAAAAGTATGGCACACCTGAAGCCATCTTGATTGGAATAAACTGGTAACACTTAAAACATTTAATTTAAAAAGGAACACAATGAGGAGGTTCATTTTGCCATAGAAATTATGATTAATGCTGAAGAAAGAAAATGAGGGCACATTTTGAGTGACTTCTCGAATCCTCTTCTATTTCATTAAAAAAATTCTGACATGCAGACTGAAACATGCACTTTTAATACCAGGAGCAGACTTCCATGGTGCAGTAGTTTTACTACAATGATCTAATGAGCAACTAGAGTGCTAACATTCAGAATTTATGGCAAATGTGTGACATATCTGAATACCTTCATGATGGAATCAAATAAAAAACTGAAAGCATTTCCTACTGAGGAGACTGCAGTACATGAGGAAATTAGGAAACTTCATAACAAATAAATCTCCCAAGATGGCCACCGGAGACAAAAGAGCCCAAATGTAGCCCAAAATCACCCAGATGTAGCCCAAATATAGCCCAATGACAGAAGTGTGCAAAACACTTATTATTTTGTGTTTTTGCAGTGTTATATAGTGTAGACTTGTCAGGTATTGGAGTGCTTTACATGAGCATTGGTTACATCACACAAGAACACATTCATTTTGGTTGTAGACATGGGGAAACTAAGTGATTTGACCAGAATCACAGAATGTCGAGCTGAAGCAGAAACTTCAACCTGGTTCCCCAGTTGCAAAGTCTGCAGTTCTGGAAGTAACACCACATCATCTCCCCTAAGTGCAACATTTAATCAAGTGGTCAACTGGATAAAAAAACATAAAGATAACAAATAATTTAAAAGTGCTTTGTCGCTATTTGAAAACTCAGAAAATATGTCCTTATTTTAGCCTTTTAGAGCACTAACCATAATTTTGATGCCAATAAGACCCTCTCATATATGTAATTTCTAAAGGAAATGCTCTAGGTATTACAGTTTTGATTACATCAAGATGATGTCAGGCGTTCCACACTTTTGTGATAAATATAGAATGTTAGCAATCTAGTTGTTCATTAGGATACTGTTGAGAGGCAGAGGCCAGGGGCACGGACTCTGAAAATTGAAGGCAGGTAGGAGGGTGCAAAGGCAACAATTTAACCACACTGAGCAGGCAGGAAGGGCCGTGGAAGCACAACAGACTATGGAGGGCAGTGGAAAGGGGGGCAGGGGCAACAAACCAACAATACAGGACTTGCAAGAGAGGCTGTTGGAGGCAAGATCTATTACGGGTCAAGGAAGCTAGGGGCGGTCCCCAGATCCCCGGGAGCCACCACAGAACTGAGCAGGAGAGTGAGTCAGGGACAAAAGGGGCACCTTAATTTGAGCCGGGGTGCCTAGGAACGCTTGCTCCAAAAATGAAGAAAACAGACATATGAGACATGGAATTGGAGGCAGAATACAATGGCAGTTTAATGAGAAGATGCAACTTCAAAGAAACCGCAGAATAGAGACATAAAGTACAAAATACAGAATCCAGATAATCATACAGCTGTCATGATATTCTCTGTATCTCAATTAATGTACTGACAGAGAGAGAGAGAAAACACATCTATAAATGCATCATGAGAAACAAGTTACACCAAGGAAAATGTTACCTAGGAACACTCACGTTTACTCTTAGAGCAAGCATTCCTGCAATTACAATACAAAATCTTTTAAATGCTAAAGTAAAGAGAACAATGGTTAAACATAACATGACATTTCATATAGGTAAAATAGAATAAGATACTTCAAGCAAAGCAGAGCAAGACATTTTAAGCAAAGGAAGACAAGAGCTCCCAGCTCTTGGGGAAAACCTGCACTACCTGTTAACCTACATACAGACGGCGAGGTAGTCCGTCGATATCTGTGGGTGCTCCCTTTTTATATCATTTTGTGGGCTCCTTTGCACGCTACATCTACCTACGTATGCTACCCAAAAGCTTCGTCTGCAGATTTTACCAGACATTTCGTCATTTACCCACTTAATGCTGACAATGGACTGGGTGAAAAGGTCAGTCTCTCAGGCCAATCGCTTATCGTAAGTTCCATAGAGCAAGCAGAAAATAATGGGTATTGTACGGGAATTCAATATATTCATGTATAAAATCTCCTCAGTTCTCCTAACCTGACGCTCTGCGGTTGCCACTTCCTTAAAAGCGGGAAACCTGCCCAGGAAGCAAGTACCAGTCCAGGATGCAGCCTACTGTATGTCGACAGCTTCAGGGGGATGTTGAACTTTGATACCGAGCACGGAGCACTCGGGTAGGGTGGGGGCTACTGGTTTGGAGCAGAAGGCCTCGCAGACCTGCCTTCAGACTGCTATACACTAAAATTGCAGAGCTATGGTCAATTTAACAAAGAGGCCTACATATTGAACAGAAGGGCCTACACAGGGGTTTTATACTGGCTGAGTGGTAAGGATGTCTCAGGATAATTATATAGCAACACAGGACCCGCTGGTCAATTTAATACGGCCTACAAATGCAGCTGGCAGGGCAAGGACAAGGGTCTCATACTTCAGGTGTGGACAGAACGGGCCAGGGGCCCCCTGTGATACAAAATCTACCCTCCTTCAAGCCTGTGGCAATGTAATAGACCATTGTGGGCAGAAGGAAGAGGCAATGGTAGTACAACCATACATGCCAACAGACCCGATTCAGCCAGGAAACGTCCAATGTTTTTAAGCTCAAATGGGCTTTATTTGATCTGTCTCCTGTCTACAATATCCTCTTTTTCAATGTAACTCAAAGGGGAAAATCAATACCCCAGTTTTTTTTCAAAATCTCCCTCTTACCAAGTTCAAAATGTTCGCAAGTATGGTACATTGGATCATGGAAGGAAATGGGATAGGGACATGGACTTGGATAACAGAGGACAGGAGGGACATGGAGAGGTGCACCAAACTGACCCTGCAGGGCAGGCATCAGGGTTTGCAGCAGCACAATACACCACACGGGAGTGCAGCACAACAATCCATAGAAAGCAAGAGGGAGGGGACAGGACTATGCACATGGACAACAGAGAACAGAGGGGCAAGAGGCAATGGTAGCTAGCTGACCATAATGGACAGACAGGAGAGAAAGCTGCAGCATAACAGACCATAAAGGGCAGGAGGGACGGATCAGGGGCATTACAATGGAACAGACAAGCCAGGAGGGAGGGAGTAGGGCTGGGGGCAAGGGGGCAGGGCAGGAGCAGCAAGATAGCCGTGGAGGTCAGGCAGGATGGGCACTAGAAGCAAGACACACCATGAAGAGCAACAGTGAGACTGTGATGGCATACACACAGACCATGGAGGGAAGGTGGGAGGGGGTCAGGGGCAGCTAACTGACCACACAGGGAAGGTGGGAGGGGCCATGGCAGCACAGAAGACCATGCATGGCAAGTGGGAGGGTTAGTGGCAGCACAATGGCTATGATGGGCAAGAAAGAGGGTGGAGGGGCATGCACAAAGGACGATGGAGGATAGAAGGGAGGGTCAGGACCTGTGCACAGACAAGAAAGTTCAGGGGAAGGGACCTCACAACAGACCACACGGGGCAGGCAGGAGGAGCAGCTGCAGCACAACAGACCAGGGAGGGCAGAAGGATGTGGCAGTACAATGGACCATGTAGGACAGGAGGAAGAGGATAGGGGCATGGCATGTGGACAGGCAGGGTGGAGGTGACAGGGACAGGTTACAGTCATCTGACAATGCTAGGCAGGTGGGAGGGGAGTGGCAGCTCAACAGAACACTCAGAGTAGATAGGAGTGGCAGGTCCATGGGACATGGTGGGCAAAAAGGATGGAGCAGGGGCATGCACAAAGACATCGGAGGGCAGGGGGAAGGAGAATAGGGGCAGCAAGCTAAGCACAGAGTTTAAGCAGGAGGTCAATGATGGGGCATAGAATTGGGCAATGGAGGGCAGGAGGAGTGGACTGGTGCATCATACTGAGGGCAGTGGCAGCACATCAGACCATGCATGGCAGGAGGGAGGAGGCTAGTCCATGGATTCACACAACAGAGGATAGGGAGGAAGGGGATGGGGCAGCAAGCTAACTGTTCAGAGAAGGCGGGTATTAGGAACTTTATTGTTTTTAAAACATTGTGTCTGTGCGAACTACTTAAAATATGAACAAGTATGCAGCATAATCTCACTTTTATTCAGGAAGAAGAGGACGTTTGTGACTGTGACTCCGGGCTCACTTGGCAGAAACACCCCCTGACCCTCCACCCCCTATCGCAAAATGTAATGCCCGTGAAAAGGGTAGGTGAACACAGTGTTATATAGAACATAGTCCTGAGAGCACGATTGAAAATGAAAACTAGATATAGTGTATGGTATAAACTATGCACCAAAAAGTGTGATATAAGATGAACCAGGCGTGAAATATAATATGCAATACATTGTGCGCAATGACAGATTCATTGGAGTGCGCGAGATAGCACAGGCACTAGCGCGTGCTATGCGATATGCGCCTTGGAGTGTAATATGCACAGGGCAGTGTTGTGTAACCTAACTAGTCTCTAAAGTTGTAATATAAAATATGTGCTGGGGAGTGTAAGGTTGCATATGCACTGTGAGAAAGATATGGATCCCAGATTGTAATATGTATGGCATAGCGCTGTGCTTTATAACATAGGCCCTGTGGCGCTTACTGGAGGTACCTAGTGGTATAGTTTGACCCTAGGGACCCTTAGGATTCAAGGGGACTTAATCTCTCAACTTAGAACAGCCACAGGGCGCGTTTACACAGTGGTGAAGGGAGGGGACGGGGCCTGAGGTGACATGTGCAAACACGCACTATGGCACGTTTTAAATTGGGGATATAATTTCCCTTCAATACTGAGGGCCCCTGGGGGCTAACTAGCCCACCAAGTGGTTCCAGTAAGCGCCACTGAGCTGCATTGCAGAGAGGTGGTCCAGGCCGTGCCACTTTTTACACCTCTCTGCAACGCAGCTCTGTGGCACTTACTGGAGGTACCTAGTGGGCTAGTTGGACCCCAGGGACCCTCAGGATTCAAATGAACTTAATCTCCCAACTAAAAACGGACACAGGGCGTGTTTACACAGTGGTGAAGGGAGGGGACGGGGCCTGAGTTAACGTGTGCAAAAACGCCCTGTGGCCTGTTTTAAGAGGTAGTTTTAATCCCCATGCCCTCTTATATACTAGGGGCTTACAGAGGAGGTCATGCTAATCACAGGGGGACCCCAACGCATAATGTTCCCTAGTGTATGTAGGTGTTTTCACTGTATTCTAAGTGTCTTTTAACATAGCACTGGCTCTAGGACTGGTTAGTCAGGCTCAGTTACCACCAGTATCCGTCTGAAAAAGTTGAGGGTACAGGATGATTTTGCAACAAGGCTTCTTTCTGCTCTTCTTTTTGTTCTTTCTGCACGTTATCCTTCTTCCTGCACTTATCTTCGTATTTGAGGACTTCTGTTGCTTCTTTCTGCACTTCTTTTGTTTCTTTCTGTGCATTTTTCTTCTTTCTTCACATGTCCTATCTCTGTAGGCATAGTTAGAAATTAGCATTTAAAAAACCTTTGAAATTCACAGAAAAAACCATAGGTTTCAGGCACGTTATAGTTAGGAATTAGCATTTAAAAAACCTCAGAAATTCACTGAAAAAACCATAGGTTTCAGGGGTGTTATAGTTAGCTGGACTTTTCACTTGTACAAAACCATTGAAATTCCCCCGTTATAGTTAGTTCAGCTAACTATAACTCGGGCGCCCACAATGCACTGCTGATGACGTCACATATTACATCACTCATGACATGGTCAGTGACATCACTCATGACATCACTGATGACATCTCAAATGACATCACTGATGACATCACTGATGACATCATCCTTGTGATAGAGTGGCAGACCTCCTCTCACCCTAATATAACCTTTGATACACACATTCAAAAATAAAGACTAAAATTTTCAAAACAATGGACATACCAATACCAGTTACAACAACCTCTTCAGTAATTCTAAGATCCACATACACATCCACTCATTCACCAACAGTCCTATACAGTCACTCATACATGTACTCACTCATCATATGTACTCATACACCTATACATCCTGTTACACAATGCCACTCATCCATAGAGTTACTCACACACATAGTCACTCATGCTAATAAAGAATCAAACATACATTTACTTGCATATACAGTTATACACACACCACCATACTTACTTCTACGGAAACTTACACATACTTAGTCTTTTAAACAATCACTTATAGAAACACATACTTATTCATACAGGAACTCTTTCAATCTCTCACTCTCACATATACTCACATATATACACCAATAGTCACATATACTAGTTTAAAACATATGTAGTTACTCATAAAGACACTACTGAGACAGTCATTCACTCACTAACACACCCATACACACACTCATCCACCCATACAGTCCTGCACACATGCTGTGTTCAACACATACAAACAGTGAGTCACTCATTCATGCACCTATGCACTACGTAATACCCCCCACCGAACCATGCAGACACTCAGACTGATACTCAAAAAACCAACTAATAACCTATATAGACACCCATGTAGCTACTCACCAACCCATGCAGCCACTTATACACAAAGTGAGAGACTGATACAGATATTTACATATTTAAACATTACTCACTAAGCCATGTATTCACTATGATACACTTAATCAGTCAGTTACACAATCAATTTTTCAAAAACAAATCATCCATTTAGACACTTATATACCCATTTATTCTTCCATCGACCTTGAGATATACATATATAAAACATATTTAATTTTCAGAAAAACACACATTCACTGGATGATGTCATCAGTGATGTCATCAGTGATGTCATTTGAGATGTCATCAGTGATGTCATGAGTGATGTCACTGACCATGTCATGAGTGATGTAATATGTGACGTCATCAGCAGTGCATTGTGGGCGCCCGAGTTATAGTTAGCTGAACTAACTATAACGGGGGAATTTCAATGGTTTTGTACAAGTGAAAAGTCCAGCTAACTATAACACCCCTGAAACCTATGGTTTTTTCAGTGAATATATATATATATATATGTTGCAACAATCACTCCATCAGGAAATGACACGAACTCCTCTTAGTGGCAAAATGGAATTTATTTTCAGTTCTCACTGCTGTTGGTCATATATGGTATATATATATATTTATATATATAGAGAGAGAGAGAGAGAGAGAGAGAGAGAGAGAGAGAGAGAGAGAGAGATATATCCAACAAATTCTACACCATGTGGTAAAGGCCCCTCGAGATGGGAAATACATCCAAAGTTGCAGGGGCATCAGGTGCCTCAGATCTGGTGCCACAATTTTGTCCAAGCCAAACGCGTTTCGGGCTACACGCCCTTGTTCACTGGCAAAGTAAGAAAACACACGTAAGTTGCAGTCACCTTTTTATTATTCAAATTCAGCCCCGCCCAATCGCAAGGCATTCTGTGCTTGATAGTCCTGCAAATCTGTTTTACCTCAGTGGGCTTCACGTTGTGTCTCTATTTGTAAAAAATAAAATACCAAGTGGGTTTGGCAACACAGTCCAAGCCATCACCCATGCCATATCTCTGCCTTACAACAGGAAGCCAACTCATTATTGAGAACCACGCAATCGGGGTCTCTCGATCTGCCTTTCCGTGGCGGGTCGTTCCCTCGACCGGGGCCAGCCGATACAAATTCAATAAATTCTACACCATGTGGAAAAGGCCTCTCGAAATGGGAAATACATCCAAAGTTGCAGGAGCATCAGGTGCGGCTCAGCTCTGGTGCCACAATTTTGTCCAAGCCAAACGCGTTTCGGGCTACAAAACCTTGTTCACTGGCAAAGTAAGAAAACACATGTAAGTTGCAGTAACCTTTTTATTATTCAAATTCAGCCCCGCCCAATCGCAAGGCATTCTGTGCTTGGTAGTCCTGCAAATCTGTTTTACCTCAGTGGGCTTCAAGTTGTGTCTCTATTTGTAATAAATAAAATCCCAAGTGGGTTTGGCAACACAGTCCAAGCCATCACCCATGCCATATCTCTGCCTTACAACAGGAAGCCAACTCGTCATTGAGAATCACGCAATCGTGGTCTCTCGATCCGCCTTTCTGCAGTGGGCCTTTTCCTCGACCGGGGCCAGCCGATACAAATCCAACAAATTCTACACCATGTGGAAAAGGCCAATCCCCCCATGGTCCCGCCAGCTCCACGCGTCCTGCGGGTACCGGCATTGCTCTTCCACAAGGGAAGCTGCTGACATGCAGCTCCCCTTATGGAAAAGCAATTCTGCTTTGCTTCATTGAAGCGAGAGCAGGTTTCCCTGCTCTTGCTTCAATGAAGCAAAGCAGAGTTTGCAATGACAGAGCGGGAGCTGCAAGACTCCCGCCCTGTCATTGCAAACAACAGTGTCCCGGGGGTGGGCACCCCGGGACACTGCAGGAGCCAGCCCTGGGGGGTGGTGGTCCCCAGGGCCATGAAGGGCTCCAGGAGGGGGGCCGCGCAGCCCCCTCCCAACAATTGCACAGCCCTGGGGAGGTCCCTGGGGCGTGTGGGGGGCTCGAGCCCCCCCACAGGTCTTCTATTGTATTTTTAAAAGCCCCAGGATTGGCAGTTCCCGGGGCAGCGGGGGGGATTTGTGCCCCCGCTAAATAATTCATCAAAGCCCCAGGGGGTGGCAGTCCCCGGGGCTTGGGGGGGCCTTTGAGGCGCGCATACATAAAAAAAAATCCCCGGGGGGTGGCCGTCCCTGGTGCTGTGGGGGTTTTTGCCCATGCCCCCGGGACTTGGCCCAACCGGGGGCTAATTAATAATGAAGCGCGAGAGCCCGTGCATCTTTTTTTTTATTTTCGCCCCCGGATCCATGGATCCTCTACGCATTCCGTGTTTTAAAAAAAATGCTTTTTTTGGCCCGGGGGTCCTAGTGGGACCCCCTGAGCAGGCCTAGGGGGTCAGGGTGCTTCTACCCTGCCCCTTTTTCCTGTTTTATGCATTTGTTTTTCTGTTTTCTTGTGCCTCGCTTCTACCGAGGCACAAGATAGCTGCCCACACTTCCTGGTTTGGAGTGTTGACAGCCAATTAGCATGAAGCTCATGATCGGAAGGGTGCGCGGATCTTCCGTGCCTCTAGACTTCACTATCTTTATTTCTTAATTTCTCAAAAACTACTGAACGGATTTACACCATTTTTAAAAAAGTCGCTTTCAGAGCCAAACAGTACCTTTTTGTCAAATTTGGTGTAATTCCATTCTGCAGTTTTGCTATAAACCTGTCTAAAGTTTCCTATGGGAAATCAATTTTTTGACCTCTATTTTTTGAATTTCTCCAGAACTACTGAACGGATTTACACCATTAAAAATAAGGGCGCTTTCTGAACCAAGGGCTACCTTTTTGCCAAATTTGGTGTGATCCCCTTCAGCAGTTCAGGCTCTAGCCGTGTCTAAATTTCCTATTGGAAATAACATGGGGAAAATGCGTTTTGGGACCCCCCTTTGTTCTCAGCCCCCGCTTGACAAATCAACCCAAAACTTTCAGGATAAGAGCTGATCAGGTTTGAAAATTTCACGAAGATTCGTCAACCGGTGCCAAAGTTATTGGGAAAAGAATGTTACGATTTTCCTATGGAAACTAGGTCCTAACTATAACTACCTACTGGCGACCGCCAGTAGGTAATATAGATATATATTCGCTGAAAAACCATAGGTTTCAGGGATGTTATATTTAGTTGGATATTTCACTCATACAAAACCATAGAAATTCAGCCGTTATAGTTAGTTGAGCTAAGTATAACTCGTACCCCCGCAATGCACAGCTGATGACATCACATATTACATCACTCATGACATGGTCAGTGACATCACTGATCACATCACTGATCACATCTCAAATGATATCACTGATGACATCATCCAGTAACTGTGATTTTCTGTAAAGTTTAAATATATTTTTTATATATATATGACCAAGGTGTATTGAACACTGAGGGGTATATGACTGTCTGACTGGATGATTTAGTAGGTGCAGACTGACTGTATAAGTGAGTGATTAAACGTGTCTTACCGAATGCATGGGTTAGGGACTATACTGTGTGAATATATGTATCAGTCAGTCTATTGGTGTGTAAGCGGCTGCAGGGGTTGGTGAGTAGCTACATAAGAGTCTATATGGCTTATTGATGTGTTGTCTGAGTATCTGTATGGCTGCCTGAGTGTCTATTTGGGTGGGTGGGGTGTGTTTGACTCCCTGCACGGATGTGTGAATGGGTCATTCACTGGGTGTGTGTGTTCAAGAGTATATCTGTGAGGGGATGTATGGGTGGGTGAGTGTGTGTATGGCTGTCCTGGTGAGTGAATGGATATCTCAGTGGTACATGTGTGAGTAACTACATATGTGAAAGGCAGTATATGTGATTGCAGGAGTAAATAAATGATTATATGCCAGAGTGAGTGATTGTGAGAGTGGCTGTATGGATGAGTGTGTGCTTGTGTAAGTGATTGTATAAGAGAGTAAGTATGTGTTAATCTCTGTGCAAATAAGTGAGGGGGTGTATGTATAACTGTGTAGGTGAGTAAATGGGAGTATGGTTGATTCTTTGCATGACTGACTAGCTATGTGAGTAACTCTATGGGTGAGTAGTGGTATGTGAGTGCCTGTATGGGTGTATGAGTGCATATGATATTTGCTGTATTGATGAGTGACTACATGTATAAGTGATATACCTGGGCGTAGTTCGCGAAGTAGCACTTCGCGAAGCTACGCAAAGTGCACTTCGCACTACGCGAGCTACGCGTAGCACTTCGCGAACTGCGTAGTATCTTGTTCGCACTGTGCCAGATGTTGTTTTCAATGATTGCACAGTGCGGACAAGCCAGTCAGTCAAAGCACTTTATTTCGATTAATTAAAATCATAAAAGCAATGGGCAATCACACAAAATTCTAGAAGTCATTCTATGTGCAAGGATCAGATTCATACGGAGCCACAAAATACAAATGAAAGAAACACAAAAACCCCAATTGTACAAATTAACAATCAATCTCCCCAGAGAAAGACGGTTTTTTGTTCTTAAGCCTCATAGCTGCCACCAAGAAGCTGGCCACATAAAAAATATTGCGGGTGCTACTCAGCATCTGTAAATGTATTAGGGCTGGTCTAACTTGGATAAAACCTTTCTCTTTTAAAAGTGGGAGCAAATATTTTTTCCTCATTTCAGAATAAAAACTACAAAACATGATAAAATGCAGGGTATCTTGGGTTGAAAAATTGTCGCACCTACAGGGCGTACTACATTCAGGTTTGGCCCACACAGGGAAACTCCCCAGGGAGTAGTGGATTAGGTTAAATCTAAACCTGGTCAGTAAAAATCTATGGAAAGGTTTAGTTACGAGCTGTAAGTACGGCTCCAGGGAGGGCGAGGTGACCAGAACATAGTTCTGTCTCACAACTGGTTTTTTAAGCTCCATCTCCTCCCGGGTCAACCTTGCCTCTTCTAGAAAAGTAGCCCTGATCCATAGGACGTCCTTCTTAACAATATTCTCCGGGGACGTAAAAAGCTCTGGACGACCTAGATCAACAAAAGTCTTTCTCACATACTCAACCCAGGGGATCCTTTTAGCATTTTCCATGGCAATAATATCTGTAAGTATGGCATGGTTGAACGTGATTTCCTTATTTAACCATGTTTTTGCCCAACAAACCAGGGGGGCCACCCTCAACTTGTCCGTAACATATCCAATCCCCACCTCTGTATGAGTACTAAATGTGGGGGTGGATTGGGGGACAGACAGGAGGGATCTCAAAAACCTGTTTTCAACTCTTTGTATTTGGACTTGGGCTACGTGGCCCCACAACGGGGCACCATACAAAATGATGGAAAAACATTTAGCATTGTATACTTTTATCAGTGCCTCCATGGGTCTCGCCCCCAACCTTTTTGAGAAACCCAAAAGAGCACTGGTTGACCTTGCCATAGACATGCTTTTTAGCTTAATTTCGGGGCCCCAAGAACCCTTATAATCAAAGAGAACACCTAGATATGGAAAGGTACGAACCCTTGACACCTCCTCCCCCTTGCAATGAAAGGTTTTTAATTTACGGCTGCGGCTACTTCTGCCCACGACAATGGCGTGAGATTTTTTAATGTTCACCTTCAGGTCTAGCTGGTCCATAAAAGAGGCAAAAGAATCCAGCATCCTTTGGAGGCCCACCCCAGTGCAGGCCAGTAAGACAGCATCATCCGCGCATAGGAGAACGGGGATTGATAAAGCTCCTAAACGCGGGAAGTCTGCCCTAGTGGTGCCTAGGAAGCTATCCAGGGCATTTATATAAATAGTAAAAAGGAGGGGGGCCAAAATGCAACCTTGTCTAACCCCCCTCTCTGAACTAAAGTGTCGAGTGCATCTTCCCTCTTGGTTTACCCTAATGGTGGCAAAAAGCTTTTCATGTAGGGCCGCTAAAAAGTAAATCGTTGGGGTTCAATACCAATATCATGTAGGATCCTCCAAAGCTTGGCCCTGTTCACCATGTCAAAGGCCGAAGATAGGTCCATAAATGCCATAAATAAGGACCCGTCCTTTGCCACCATGTACTTGCTTATTAAAAGATGTAAATTTAAGCATTGGTCCATGGTACCCCTTTTTTCTCGAAAGCCATATTGTAAATTAGAGAGCCCCCCTAGCCTCTCCACATTTTCCCTGAGTCTAAATAGGAGGACTCTGCCCATGATTTTAACAGCAGAGTCTAACAGGGAAATGGGCCTGTAACAAGAGGGGTCCATGCGCTGTCCTTTTTTAAAAATCGGGACTATGACCGAGGTGGACCAAGAGGCTGGGAAAGGATTACAAACAGATGCGTTAAAAACATTAGTTAAGATTTTTGCCCAAAAGGTCGGAGAGTTCATGTATAGGTCAGCGGGGACACCGTCTGGGCCCGGGGCTTTACTCTTTAATGTTTCTTTGATTGCTCTTTCAACCTCCCCCCGATTAAAAATTAGTGGGGGCGGTGGGTAAGATATTTCGGGAGGGCCCTGGTTACTCATGCCACCAACACCGTAAACTTCTTCAAAAAGGTGAAGCCAAACATCATCTTGAATGACACAGTCGGTGTTAGTATTCTCTTGGCCGGAGAGAAAGGGGTCATTAATAGTAGCCCAGAACTTGCCACTATCCCGCAAAACATCTATTGACAATAATTTGTCCCAAGCCTCCCTTTTAATTGACTTCTTGCGCCCTTCGAATGCTAATTTATAAGCCTTTCGTAGGTTGGCTACATTCCCCCTATCTCTAGGACTTGTTTTTAGTGCTTGTAGTAGCGCCCGATGTGCCTTGGAGGAACTACTATCAAACCACCTAGGGTCGGAGTTGCCACTATTGTTATTCGTATTAGTGAGATCCGCCGCGATCCGGGAACAATGTCCCCCAGAATCAACTCGAGAAACACAGGGTTGTGATCACTAAAGGACGACGGGACTGCCCCGTATGTCCCCACCAGTTGCAAAAGGCCCGTGGAAATGAAGAAATAATCTATCACGGTGCCCGAGGTTAAACCCTTAAAAGTAGGAACCCTATCCACCCTTTCTATAAGATCGGGTTCAAATACGTTGCAGTTAGCTAGGAGTTCTTCAAGGGGGTCCCCCTGCCTGGAGTGCTCAAAGTGTGGTATCGCAGCTCCAGGCGGACCCTCAAAAACCCCCTCATAGCAACCATCCCCGCAAGGGTGGATGTTAAGATCGCCCATTAAAATAAGCTCGAAAGCAGTGCTTTGATTAAGAATATATTCAAATATAAAAAATCCCAGGGCGGCTATATGTGCATTTATATTTTCCCTCTCCCTGTGATTATAAAAATTTATCAAAAGAATGTTTCTAAAGTTAGGAAGAACCCATTCTACTATTAGGAAGTTACGAGAAGCAGAGTCCAACTGCCTAAAAGAACCCACGAGGTTTACAGAAAACAAAAGGATAAGGTCTACCCATAGTTCCCATTATGGCTGGGACCGAAAAACTGGTATATCCATCTAAGTAAAAACTTGATGTAGTGTCCCAGGTTTTTTGTGCCGCTATGATGTCGTGTTTTTTTATAAAACCAACCCAAATAGCATCAGACCGCTTTTGTCTGATGCCAGCGACATTCCAACTAATAATTTTACAACCTGCCGGGCCAACTCTTGTGACAAGATTATCTACAGGGGGGCCAGCTGTGACAGGCCGTCAATCATTAGAGTCTAGGTCTGAAAGAGGGTTGAAACGGTTACCTAGCAGCAAAGGGGCCTGTACCTGATGTATAGGTTGTTGGAGAGATATACTATCAGTACCTTCTAAGATTTGGACCCCCAGTGTCGCATGCCGGGGGTCGCTATGTTGTACCAAGTTCGAACTACGGGGAAAAAGGGCCTTATGGCGGGCAGGATTGTTATTAGGAGGTATGGTAGTATCCACACTGGGTGGTACGGAGGGGTAAAAAAACTGTAGGGGGACTGGTCTTATCCCATCCTGTGCGACTTTTGAACCATCCCAAAACAATTTATATGCTGTATTAGGATTATTGAAATTGACTACAATACAGTACCCCCTAACTGCCTTTGGCCGATGCCCTATCCATCCCACCCTTCTGGCCGTAATTATACTGGCGGCGATGTCTTTCCCTCCACTGCAATAATTCGTGGACCAAGAACTGACCTTCCTCATTAAGGCACCTGTTGTTTCAGACTCCCCGGCCTGAAGGTGGGGAACGCCTACAAAGACTGCTACCAGAGGGGCTGCCTCTGGGAGCAAGTCAAGTCTAAAGGGGTTATCACAAGCTGGATTGGCCAAACTGGGGGGTAATTGGTCAGGGGTGCTACTCAAAACATCTTGCCCTTTACCATAAGAACCCCCCAGAGAATTACGTCTGGCTGTGGCATGGGGGACACTAACCTTACTTCTGACAGGATTATGCGTGCTGGAATTGCGACTTAGTTGAGGTTTAATCATGTGTACTTCAGCATTGTTCCCTGGGGTACTAACAACAGTCGCAGCCAATCTGTTCTGCACCCTAAACTCCTTCATAAAATAATCAATTTTAGCACATTTTTCCAAAAGTCCAGCAACACAAGTATTCAAAGTGTCCACAATGTCCTTAGCCAGATCTGTAAGGATAGGCTCCAACCGTGAAGAGACCAGTGACTCTATCATATCCTCCAAATCGTCCGCAGATATGTCATTACCAGGCTTGGGTGGGTCTTGGACTATAGTCTTCCTGGGTTTTTTCTTCTTGGGGCCCATTACTAGACCCTGTTTAATCATTACTGGAGGCTCCTGGCTGTCGTCATTAACTGTCAAAGGGGCAGCCGGATCAGTAGTGGCAAAAGGATTAGCTACGATGACTACTGGATCCAAAGGGACACTGGGGGCGTTTGCAGACGGGGAGTCAGGCGGAGTGCAGGGGGGGTGGTCGATTGTAGGCCAAGTTCCAACTCCGCATTTGCTATTTCTTTCGTTAACGCCCCCACAGCGGAAGATAGGTACGAAATTATAGACTCCGACTTCCTGGGGACTTTGGCCTTTTTCCCCCCTTCCCCGCAATTGAATTGCTTGCGCTTACCCATTTAGGCGATGTTAGGTGGGTGGCCCAGCCCAGCCTCCTTCGGCCCCTGACGGCCACAGACGGCCCGCCCTTTGCCCGGGCTTCGTCCAGTGACTCCCGCGCGCGTTCCGCGTGGCATAGAGGAGGGGCTCTTAATCAAGTTGCCAAGTAGAGGGCGGGACCGGGACTGCTGGCGATGCCCCTTTGGCTCCTGGGGCTTGTGGTCCGCTGGGCCTCTGCAGCTCTCTGCCCTTGCTGTACCGGCGCTGCGTCTCCCGCGAAGCGGGATGCGCGAGGTCTTCAAGTAACCCCTGGCAAGTAGAGGGCGGGACCGGGAATGCTGGCGATGCCCCTTTAGCTCCTGGGGCTTATGGTCCGCTGGGCCTCTGCAGCTCTCTGCCCCCGCTGTACCGGCGCTGCGTCTCCCCACGGACAAGCAACCGGCACTGTGCAATAATTGAAAAGGGCATCTTGCACAGTGCGAGCTGTAGTTTTCTGCTGCTCGAGTAGATTTTTACTCGAGCGGCAGCTTTCTCAACGCGAACTGGTAGTTTCTCATCGCGAGCGGTCGCGAGCATACGCAACCACTCGCATTGAGAAACCTGACCTCCTCGTGTTGGGAATCTCGCCGGGAGGTTTATTTTCCATGCTCACGATCGCCAACTTGATGTTGCTGATCACGAACAAGGAAAAAGTCTCGCCGGGATGTCATTTTGCTTGCTCGCGGTCACCAACTTGACGTTGAGAACCACGAGCAAGCAAAAAATTACCGCAACACTACGCAACACTATGCTACGCGTGATCGCACTGTGCTACGTTCAATTTGCGTAGTGCGAACTTCGCAAACTACGCAAGCGTAGCGTAGTGCTTTGCCCAGGCTTAATAAGTGACTGTATGGGTGAGGGAGTGGATGTGTGTGTAGACCTACGAGTCAGTGAGCTGGTATGTAGTAACTGGTATTGATGTGTCTATGATTTCAAGAATGGTAGTCTGTATTTTAGAGTGGGTGCATCAAAGGTTATATTAGAGTGTGAGGAGGTGCATCAGATTATCATGTGGATGATGTCATCAGTGATGTCTTCAGTGATGTCATTTGAGATGTCATCAGTGATGTCATCAGTGATGTCACTGACCATGTCATGAGTGATGTAATATGTGATGTCATCAGCAGTGCATTGTGGGGGTGCAAGTTATATGTATCTCAAATAACTACAACGGCCACATTTCTCTGGTTTTGTACGAAACGTCCCTGAAACCTGTGGTTTTTTCAGTGAATTTCAAAGGTTTTTTAAATGCTAATTACTAAGTATAACGTCCCTGAAACCTATGATTTTTTCAGTCAATTTCAAATATTTTTAAATGTTCATTTCTATTTGTAATGTCCCAAAAATGCTTTTTCTAAATTTTTCAACTTTAATACAAATATTGTGATGTTCTCTCTTTTTTAAAATATGAATTTGCATTTTTTTTTTAAAGTGGACTCACGTATTTTATCGTGTAACAGTCACAGTGGGTGCGGAAAATCCAATAATTTTTGCCGCCATATTGGTTAAGTCGTGTACGATGCACATAGGGTATGAGGAATGTGCACAGTTCTCGACCCCGCGCAACTTCACGTATGCATTTCCGGGGGTCGTGCCGGGTGCACGAATCCATCGCCAATCTTTAAGTTTTATTATTTAACATAATTGTCAATATCGTATAATTAGAACTGGAATAAAGATATATTATTGTTAAATATATTTTTTGTTATTCGCGTCGGGTGCCCTCTGCGTGCCGGGTGCGCAAATCCCATGTGACTTCAAAAGAAAGTATTTAATTGGTTAAGAAGCTTTCTATTCTAGTACTTGCAGGACCCCACCAAATGTTTTCTTTCTTCCAGCAGCATCTTTAGAAGACATAGCTCCTGTGTTTTCTGCTCCTTTTTATTTCATTTTGTTTGGTGTTTTTTTTCATTCAGTAAGAAAATGGCTTCTGCTAAGTCATCACAGAATATTCCTGCATAAGAAGAGGAAGTGGAAGAACCTGTGAAGCGACCAAAGGAGAGTGTTTTGTGGGCTTTCTTTTCAATACCACCTGGAGAGAAGAAGGTCAATGCACAAAAGGTGACCTGCACTATTTGTGGAAACATCCTATCTCGGGGATCCGAGAAAAAATATCCAGGCAGAACTTCATCAATGATGAAGCACCTACAGACCACACACCCAAATCATCGAGAACAACATCATCGCCAAGTCCAACAAAGTCAGCAAGATGATCAGGTCGCAGGGCGTAGCACTTCGGCCGGTTCTTCTGTATACACCCACACTGGACAAATTATTCCATGGTTCGTTGGACTTGAGAAGCCCTGCATAAAGTGCAAAAAACTACTTTGTGCTGGAGAGCAATCTATTGAAGCTGTTGGGGTTTCTGAAAAGAACCACCACTGTCAATTTCTCTCTTTGTTTTTGCTATGGCTTTATAATTGCAAAATGTTTTTAAAAAGTTTTTTCAGTTCATCCTGTTGATAATTTGGTTAAAAAAATACCAAAATGAATGAAAGAGTTAAAAAAACACAAAAAAATTAAAAAGAAAATAAGAAGACAAAAAATGGTTGTTTTTACAACTGCCTATTTGGTTAAAAATAGACAAACTTGTATGTGTTGTATGAATTGCTGCAAGTGTAATATGTGAATCATTACATGAGTGCATGAGTACTGCCTGAGTGAATGAATGAGTACAGCAGTAATGTGCGGGTCATTGGATGAATGCATGGGTAGTGCCTGAGTGAATGGAAAAATGCATGGGAAGTGCCTGGCGGATTGCATGATTGCAAAAGTAGTGTTAGAGTGATTAAATGAGTGCATGGGTAGAGTCTGAGTTCATGGAAGAGGGCATGGGATTTGATTGAGGGAATGGATGAGTGCAAAACGACTGCCTGAGTGATTGGATGATTGCAGGCATAGAGCCTAGGTAAATGGAGGAGTGCATGGGTTGTGACTGGCTGATTGCACAACTGCAGGGGCAGTGTCTGGGTGATTGGAGGAGTGCATGGGTAGTACCTGACTGCATGCATGAGTGCATGGGAAGTGCCTGCGTGATTGGAGGAGTGCATGGGTAGTGCCTGAGTGATTTGATGAGTGCATGGGAGTGTTTGAGAGAATGGATGAGTGCATGGCTAGTGTCTAAGGGAATGGATGAGTGCAATAGTAGTGCCTGAGTGATTAGAGGACTGCATGAGTAGAACTTGAGTGATTGCATGAATACATGGGTAGTGTTTAAAAGAATAGATGTGTGCAATAGTAGTGCCTGAGTGATTTGATGAGTGCATGGGTAGAGCCTAACAGCATGGATGAGTGCATGAGCAGTGTTTGGGTGATTGCCTGAGTGCATGGGTAGTGTCAGAGTGATTGTATGAGTGCATGGGTAGTGCTGGACTGCATGGATGAGTGCATGAGTAGTGTCTGTGTGATTGAAGGAGTGCAGGGCAGGGGTAATGTCAGAGTCATTGGAGGAGTTCTTGGGTAATACGTAAGTGATTGCATGAGTGCAGGAGTAATGTGTAGGTGATTGGAGGAGTGCATGGGTGGTGGCTACGTGATTGAAGGAGTGCATGGGTAATGCCTTGGTGATTGCATTAGTGCATGAGTACTGACTGGGTGATTAGAAGAATACATTGATAGTGCCTGGGTGAATGGAACAGAGCAAGGGTAGTGTCTGGATGCATACCTAATTCATTGCTGATTGCATGAGTGCAGGGGTAATGTCTGGGGATTAGAGGAGTGCATAGGTGATGCCTGGGTAATTGCATGAGTGTAAGGTTGATGTCTAGATGATTGCATGGGTGTAGAGGTAGTGCCTGGGTGATTTTATAACTGCATGGGTATTGCCTGGGTAATTATATGAGTACAAAGGTAGTGCCTGGATTATTGGAGGAGTGCAAGGATAGTGTCTGGGTGATTAAAGGAGTACATGGATAGTGCATGGCTGATTGGAGTAGTGCATAGGTAATGTCTAGGTGTATCGAGGAGTGCATCAGTCGTGCCTGGGTTAATGCATCAGTGCATAGGTAGTGCCTGGGTAATTTTATGAGTGCATGGGTACTGCCTCAGTGATTGAAGGACAGCATGGATAATATCTAGGTGATTGTGTGAGTGCAGGGGTAATGTCTGGGTAATTGAAGTAGTGCATGGGTACTGGCTAAGGAATTGAAGGAGTGCATGGGTAATGCCTGGGTGATTGCATGAGTGCATGGGTCCTGGCTAGGTGATTGGAGGAATCATTGATAATGCCTGGGTGAATGGAGGGGTGCAAGGGTAGTGTCTCGATGATTGGAGTAGTGCACACCTAATGCATTGCTGATTGCATGAGTGCAGGGGTAATGTCTGAGGATTAGAGGAGTTCATATGTAATGCCTGGGTAATTGCATGAGTGTAGGGGTAGTGCCTAGGTGATTTTATAAGTACATGGGTATTGCCTGGGCAATTGTATAAGTACAGGGATAGTGATTGTGTTATTAGAGGAGTGCAAGAGTAGTGCCTGGATGATTGAAGGAGTACATGGACAGTGCCTGGCTGATTGGAGTAGTGCATGGGTAATGCCTAGGTGCATCGAGGAGTGCATCAGTAGTACCTGTGTGATTGCATGAGTGCATAGGTGGTGTCTGGATGATTTCATAAGTGCATGGGTACTGCCTAAGTGATTGAAGGAGTGCATGGGTAATAGCTAGGTGATTTCATGAGTGGAGGGGTAATGCCAGGGTCTTTAGAGGAGTGCATGTGTAATGCCTAAATGATTGCATGAGTGCAGGGGTAATCTTTAGGTGATTGGAGGAGTACATGAGCAATGTCTGGCTGATTGCATGATTGCAAGAGGAATGTCTGGGTCATTGCATGACTGTAGTGGTGGTGCCTGGGTGATAGGAAAAGTGTATAGGTAGTGCCTGGGTGATTTTTTAAGTGCATGTGTACTGGCTGGATGATTGGAGAAGTGCATGGATAGTACCTGGGTGATTGCAGCAGTGCAAGAGTGCTGCCTGGGTTATTCTATGAGGGCATAGCTAGTTCATGGGTAATTGCATGAGTGCAAGAGTAATGACTGTAGTGGTAGTGCTTGGGTGATTGGAAAAGTGTATAAGTAGTGCCTGGGGGATTGCAGGAGTGCATAATTAGTGCCTAGGGTAATGCATGAGTGCATAGGAAGTGCCTGGGTGAATTTTAAGGTGCATCGGTACTGCCCGAGTGATTGAAGGACTGCATGGGTAATAGCTAAGTGATTGTATGAGTGCAGGGGTAATGTCTGGGTCATTGGAGGAGTGCATGGGTAATGCCTAAGTGATTGCATGAGTGTGGGATATGTGTAGGTAATTGGAGGCGTGCATGAGTAATGACTGGTTGATTGCATAAGTACAAGAGTAATGTCTGTGTCATTGCATGACTGTAGTGGTAGTGCCAGGGTGATTGGAAAAGTGTATAAGTAGTGCCTGGGTAATTGTTTAAGTGCATGGGTCCAGAGGTAATGTCTGAGTGATTGATGGTGTGCATGGGTACTGCCTGAGTGATTTCATGAGTGCAGGAGTGTTGGAGGGAGGACCACCGGGGAGTCAGGGGGACCACTCCGGGGCACCTTCCTACCGCAAAGTTATAGCCGAGCACCGCTGAGAAGCCTCCTAGGCGAGGTCCTTCTCCTGTGATCGTACTAGGCCCAGTAACACCACCACACAGGACTCCGTATCAGTTGCTTATCTCGGTACTTTATCAATGGTAGCACATTCAATATTTACAGTGTGATCAAGTGATCCAGGAAGAGTCTCAATGTCTTTGTAGGGACAGGGTAGCGGGACAGTCTTAGTACCAGCCTGGTACGGGGAGGCTCTGCGCCAGACCTTGCGTGCTGGTCTCAAAGCAGCTCGGACGTGGAGAGCCACGACGGTGTCTGCAGGGCTCGGTTGGTAGTTCCGCTTGGGTCGAGCCGCGACACAGTCAGCAGGGCTCCGGTGGTAGGTCCGCTTCGGTCGAGCCGCGAGGAGGTCAGCTGGGCTCTGATGGTAAGTTCAACAAGGTCGGGCCGCGACAGCGTCAGCAGGGCCCCAAAGGTTCGTGAAGGTCTTTAAGCACGGTGGAGCCGCGACGTAGTCAGCAGGGCTCAGAGCGTGGTTCTGGGATGAGTCTTTTCTCCGTAGGGTCAGCCGCGATCCGATCAGCAGGGCTCTTGACTCCGGGATACAACTGATGTCTTGTTGCCGGGTCGACCCAGATATAGGTCTGGAGCCCTTTGATGTCTGGACCCTTGCGTCCGGGGGGGGCGGAGAGGCCGGGTTGGGTGCGGCCAGACGCCCAGCAGGAGAGGCGCCAGGCCCCAGAGAGCTGTGGGGCGATCGCACCTAGGTGTGGGAGGACGGTTGGGGGTCCCATCGATACTGCCCTCTGCCGGGAGTGGGGAAGTGTTCACGTGGTATCCCCCTGGCCAGGGGTTGGCGCCTCGATGTCGGGCCTCGCTGGGACCGAGGCCGGGTGGAGCGGGGTCACGTACGCGGTTGCGTAGAGTCACGTACAATCCAAAATGGAGGAGCCCCGAGGTGCAGGGGACCTCGTGCGGCTTAGCGAGGGGGAACAGGACCACGCCACGAGGCCGGCTCCAACAAGGAGTATTGCCTGGGTGATTCCATGAGTGCAGGAGTAATGTCTGGGTGATTGGAGGAGTGCATGGGTACTACCTGAGTGATTGAAAGAATGCATAGGTAATGTCTGAGGGATTGCATAAGTGCATGGGTAGTGCCTGGGTTGTTGGAGGAGTGCATGGGTATGGCGTGAGTGATTGAATGAGTACATGGGTAATGCCTGGGGGATTGCATGCAGGCAGGTGTAATATCTGGGTGATTGGAAGAGTGCATAGGTACTGCCTGAGTGATTGAATGAGTGTATAGGTAATGCCTGGGTGATTCCATGAGTGCAAGCTTAATATCTGGGTGATTGTAGGAGTGCATAGGTACTGCCTGACTTATTGAAGGACTGCATGGGTAATGCCTGGGTGATCCCATGAAGGCAGGAGTAATGTGTGGATGATTCAAGGGGTGCATGGGTACTGCCTGAATGATTGAAGGAGTGCATATATATTACCTGAGTGATTGCTTAAGTGCATGGGTAGTGTCTCTGTGATTGAAGGAGGGCATGGGTTTTGCATGAGTGATTGGAGGAGTTCATAGATACTGACAGGGTGATTGCATGACTGCAGGGGTAGTGCGTGGGTGATTGCATGAGTGCAAGTGTAATGTTTGAGGATTAGAGGAATGCATAGGCAATGCCTGGGTAATTGTATGAGTGTAGGGGTAATGTCTAGAGGAATAGAGAACTATATACATAATACTTGGGTGATTGGAAGAGTGTATCGGTAATGTCTAGCTGATTGCATGAGTGTACAGATAGTGCCTGGGTGAATAAAGAAGTACATAGGTAATGTCTGGGCGATATTATAAGTATATGGGTACTAGCTACATGATTGCAGAAGTGCATAGATAGTGCATGGGTTATTGCAGGAGTGTGAGAACAGTGTCTAGCTGCATAGATAACGGCATGGGTAGTGATTGAAAAAATGGATCAGTGCAGTAAAAGTCACTGTAAACCTTAGTTCATATTATCATGCCTATTACATTATTTCATCTTACCTTTTTTATTAAAGAAGATAAAAAACTCAGTGGAACTATTTTACAGTAGTTGTGTTGTAAACTGAATTTTAAATCTTTTCAAACTTTAGTATTACCTTCTGTAAAAAAAAAAGAAGAAAAAGTGTAATTGCATATAATATTACTGTTTTAGGAACACAACATAATTTTAGAATTACATAACATATTCAGTTTCCCTTTTTGACTGTTCTCAGATTCTACTGAATTTCAGCATACACAGTGATTTCAATTTAGATCATCATACAACAACGGGGAAAAAATGCAATCAATGAGATTGTAAAAAAAAAAGTATGCGTTGAAAATATTTACAAGTGCAATTATCTGTTTACCTATCTACATTTTGTAAATTACATTCTTAAACTACATTAAGTCTTTTACTTCTTTCAAGTACATTTCGTAAAATATACGCTCTCATTTACATCGCATATAATATAAAGATCAAATATATAAACTACTTCTTTCAAACACAATTTTGCAAATACAATAAGAATTAGCACAAAAAAAATAAACCACACAGTAATTGTTCACATCTTCCCAATAGACTGAATAATGTTTCCAAAACCATTTGCATTGAGAATATCCAAAATAATCTAATTAATTTGTGTTCACATTTTCCCAATAGGCCGAATGATAGCTTCAAAATGTTGCCATCAAAAATATAAGATATGAATTTGGTAATTCGTAAGGCAACCAACATTTGAATTCCAAATGGGCATCTTTACAATGAGTCCATCCTTTATTGCAATTTAAATACACAGTATAGTGTCCAGATGTTGCAGTAGGTCCATCAAGAAAAATAATAGCCACTGCTTTAAAAGTTCTTCCTGAAATTGATACTTGACTTGCCACAAAATGTTTAATTTTGGTTTCCGATGTTCTTCCATCTGCTCTAGAACGTTGTAGCATTAAAATGACATATTGTCCAAATCTGTCTATAAATAATGTTGACAGCATTTCTGATTTGCAATGAGAACATTTCATATCTTGTTTAGCTGTTTTTACTAATTTGTTAAAAGACACTGTTTTGCAATCTGGTATTGTCAAGTATATGAATCCTTCAATGTCTAGTTCAGTGGTAGAAGAAAATGAACACTCTTCACTTTATTGTTCCCATCTCTAACTTAGTCCAAACAAATTTTCAATTTCTATTCCTTCATCTTCCAATACTACAAGCAAAAACATAAGAAATTCTTGTGCATCTTGTTGTACATTAAGTGTAAATTGCGAAGAAACAGTACACATATCCAAAAGATGCTGTATGCCAGAAGCAGTATGGATTTTACTTCTATCAGTTACCAACTTATGAAAAATATAATGTAATAAAGAACAGAATCTTGGTCTCGATTTTCCATAATTTCTTGATGAAGATCTTCTAGATAAAACACAACATTCACAATTACATTAGCATAGCAGTTGATACCTGAACCATTTTCTAACTGGTATCCTACAATATCATCAACAGTGTCCATTTTCATTTTCTTTGCAGCTTCTTAATTCTCTTGAATTGTTTTCTTTTTTTTAACCTCATTAGAATATTTTCGTTTTGGACACACTGCATGTTTTTCATATACGGGATATTCACCTAGGTTAGGAGCATACAGTCTTATTAACCGAATATACTCTCTTGAACAATTTGCATCAGCACTAAGCTTTTTCTCATCAAAATCAATGAAGTACAAACCAGAAAGTGTTCTTACTCGAGACAATGCAACGTATGCCATGCCCTCTTTAAACACTACTTCCAATATTTACCATAGCACTGTCTACACTTAACCCTTGAGATTTATGAATGGTTACAGCATATGCTAAAGAAAGAGGAAACTGTTTTCAATGAACATACAAGTCTTTTACAAGCAAGAAACAAACATCATAATGTCTAATCTGTTTTACCTCTTCAATCTGATCAAATTGAATCTTCAAAAATTCAATCTCATCTCTGTTTTGAAAATTTGGAAAACCAACAACTTTTCCCATTGCTCCATTTTCTAAACCTTCTTCTACATTCAAATTACGCCGTAAAATTACCTGACAATTTACACATACATATCAAGTCTTTTCTAAACCTGCAGTCTTAGACACCGACTTTCCCAAAGAATCTAATTTTGACTGTAATTTCTTTGAGAGAAGGAAAGTAACTCCTTTGCGTTCCATTTTATCAATAGCTCGCATTATCACTATTGGTTGTTTTCCAATATCAAAAGTTCTTGATTGAACGTTAAACACTCTTTCAGTGTAGGCATTAGGCAAACTATAAACTTCTTTTCTTCAATTTTTTTGTACATTATTTCAGGTGCTGTGATTTCATTTGCAAACAAGTTCGTTAGTAGCTGACTTTGTAAAGCTTCTTTACCAAGTTTTGTCAAAACACCAATTCTTATATCTTGAAGAATCTTTCCATAATGTTCAACACTTGCTTGTCACATATTCTTAATCAGTTCTTTATATTCAAAATGAGACCAAATGTTGACATTTCTAATAATTCCCAAAGATGTCCAAGTGTCTTCATGGACAAGTGTTTTAAAAACAGGTTGCCCTGTTACAGGAGTAAGTTGTAGTAGGTCGCCGAATACAATTACAAGTTTTCCTCCAAATAGAACATCATAATATGTTTTTTAAATCTGTGGCATTTTTAAATATACAAAGGCAAGCATTATGTTTGACACCATGCTCTCCTCATCAATAATTAGATGTTTCATTTTCTTTTTTTTTTTTTTTTATCCTCATCTCACCAAAGACTTCCACAGATTTGACAAGCCAACATTATCTCGTTCCTGGGGGCCTCTTTGGCTCGCTGTTTCCGTCCAGGCCCCATGGCCTTCCTCTCGTATTTGAGGACTGGTGTAATCATAGGACCTTTTAAGTGGAGATTTCATATTTTTTTTTTTTCTTTTTTTTTTGTGATTCGTTGGTAGATTGAATCAAATCAGATGTCTCTGCCGTGCCCAACTTGTCAGGGGTTGCCAAATGTTTTGATGACTGTCATCCCTGGTGTCTTGGTCTAATCTCGCCATTCTTATGGCGGCTCTCAACCATTCTTCCTTGCCCGGAGCGATGTTATCCTTCCACTTGATACAAATTTCTCTTCTTGCCAGGAGGATCAGATATAGGACGAGGATCATGTGATCCTGTGGGAGCACGCCATTGGTAGAATCGTTCTTACCAAAAAACACCAGGGATAGGTCTACAACTATGTCTACTTCTAATATGGATGAGAGGATATCTTTCAAGCCTTTCCAATATGTTGTTAATTCAGGGCACTGGAAGAAAATGTGTAGATCATTGGCTTGTACAAGACTACATCTTGGGCAGCTTGGGGGCGGGATTGGTGCAAATTTTGCAATTTTGGCTGGGGTATAGTATAGTCTGTTTATTACAAAAAAATGATTTTTCTTCAGGGATGCCGGCTTTATATATTTATACAATAATTTTAATGATGGATAAAATAGCTCCTCAATGCAGGTGTCTAAAGGTGATCCATTCCAAACTGAGGAGGGAGAGGAGGTCTTGATTTCCTCTGCTTCCTGAATTTGAGCATACCATAAGGCTATCTCCTTCTTCCTCGGGGATGTATCTTGTAATAATTGCTCTAGTTCCCAGTTTCCGACGATGTTATGTTTTTCTGCCTCGTACCAACTTTTTAGTTGTAGATATTTAAACCTTGAGAGTTGAGGGCCTACTTTAACTGAGAGTACTTCCCAAGGAAGGATACCCTCTGAGTCAACCAGTTCTGACCACCTCTCCATACCTGAGTTTTTAATTGGTATTGCCAAACTGTCACACATACAAGGGGGGGGTCCCCGGAGAATCCCAAATTGGAGCAAAATTCGAAAAATAGCCAATACCCCATATCTTCCTCATTTGATACCAATTTAATAAGGCAGATTTCAATATTTTTAGCCGGACCCTTTTAAAAAACCTTGGTGCACCATATTTGTACAAAAACCCGCCTTGCCGGCTGCCGCCCTCAACTGACACCATTTCCCCCAGTACTCTCCCCCATGCAGTTGTAACTGGGTAGGTTAATAGCATTCTAACAGCTTTAAACTGGAAGGACATTAGATACCAGTTGATGTCAGGCAAGGCTAATCCTCCTTTAAGTAACTTCCTCCTAAGCTTCTTCCACGACATCCTAGATGTTTTTTGGCCCCAAATAAAGCTACCTATTTTACCCTGTATCTTGGCTATGGTTTTACCAGGAAAGGTTAATGGAATAGCATTGAAAATATAGGTTAATTTAGGGAGCACAGACATTTTGACCAAGTTTACCCTTCCAAAGATGGTCAAAGGGAGGTTCTTTCATTTGGCAAATAAATAATCTATGTCCTTTTCGATTTTCCCAAGATTTATTAAAGTAATTTTATTTAAATCTTTGATAATTTTTATTCCAAGATATCTAAATTCCTTACTCAGGGGGCCACTATTGTATGTGGTGTTCCAACACATTATCTCGGTTTTATCTGAGTTGGCCCGATACCCTGATACCTTACCAAATTCCCTTAACGTGGATTCCAATTGAGGGATTGCATTCTCAGGATCGTTAGTGTAAACAATCACGTCATCAGCGTAAAGTGCCAATTTACATTCATAGCTTAGTGATTTAAAAGGGGTAATGTCATTATTCAGTCTGATTGTTTGGGCTAGGGGCTCTATATAGAGGTTGAACAAAAGTGGGGACAGGGGACATCCCTGCCTTGTCCCTCTCTGAATAGGAAAGCTAGGAGTTAGTGAACTATTTAGGAGGATTTTCGCCGAGGCGCCTGAGTAACAGTGCGAAACAGTATTTATAAATACGGGGCCTATTCCCATGACCTCCAAAACTTGCCACAGATATCTCCAACAAACGCGGTCGAATGCTTTGGCGGCATCTACTGCCACTACTGCGAGAGGGTCTTTTCTTGCTTCTGCCAGATCTATGTTTCCAATCAAAAGTTGGGTTTGATCTTGAATAACCCTCCCTTGTATGAAGCCTTTCTGGTCAGAGATAATTAAACTAGGAGCTAACTTCGCCAGTCTCTCTGCTAAAATACCCATGAAGATTTTATAATCTGCATTGAGCAGAGAAATTGGACGGTAGGAATCCGCCGCCAAAGGGTCCTTCCCAGGTTTTAAAATTAACACCAACGTGGCCTCACTCCATGATCTAGTCATCACCCCATTGGGACAGTAGATTGAGTTGAAAAGGGCGCGGAGTATTGGTAAAAGGTCATCTTGAATAATTTGTATATTTCGTTGGGGAGGGCATCAAGCCCTGCTGCTTTTTTGTTTTTTAACCGCTTTATTTGAATCGATATCTCCTCTGTAGTAATGGGAGCATCCAGAGCCATCTTGGAGGCCTCCGTTAAGACTGGAAGAGACTTATCTTTTAACCAATTAGATATCTGGGCTTGGGAGGGTTCAAGGTCTTCCTTGTATAGGTCTGAAAATAGTGTTAACAAAGTCTTCTGTATTTCTTCCGGGTCACTAGATTTATTTCCGCTACTGTCAATATATAACTCATTGATATCGTTCTTTGCCCTATCTAATCTTGCCTTCCAGGCTAGAATTGCCCCCGCTTTCTCCCCGTATTCGAAGACCTCCATGTTTCTAGTCTGCCATTGCGCCTTACACTTCTCATCTAAAAAGAGCCTAACGTTTTGTCTTGCCTCCTCCAGCTTACCATTCATCAAATCTAGTTCCCGCGCAGCTCCAATTGGAGCCTCTCTCATCTCAGTCTCCAACGCAGCAATCTTTCCCTCAAGGGTATTTAGTTCCTGGGTCTTTATTCGATTTTTTAAACTTATCTGTACTTGTATTAAACCTCTTAAGTTAGCCTTGTAGGCATCCCATACATGATCTATGGAGGTTGATCCCAGGTTAATAGAAAAGAATTCTGAAGAAGAGCTACTAATAGATTGAATTATTTCTGGGTTCAATAACATTGCTCTATTCAGGGTCCATCGGGTTTGGGAACATTTATCGCTGATCGCATAAGCTACTAGTAAAGGTGCATGGTCTGATAAATGTGTCGGCAAAACCATAATGCTTGTAAAACTTTTTAACGCTTCTTTATTCACCAATATATAATCGATCCGTGAGGAATGATTATATTTTTTACTATATTAGGTGAAACCCTGGGTGTTGCTTACCTTGGCTCTCCATAGATCGACTAAGTTTAAGTTTGAAATTAAGTTTTTCAAGACCCTTCGTGATTTTGGAGTTGCTATTGTGTGACTTGCGTGGGAACTGTCTTTAACTGGATCGAGTTTTACATTAAAATCCCCTCCTACTATCAGGGGGGGATTTACTAACATTAGGCTACCTTGTAATTTAGCTAAGTATGAGGGGTCATCTGAATTTGGTCCATAGTAGGATGAACTAGTCATTTCGACTCCCCCGATATCTAGGAGGGCAATGATCCATCTACCTTATTGGTCCGTTTGGACCGACTTGATCCTACATGGGAACCCCTTTTTTACGACGATTGCTACCCCTCGGATGTTCGTTACTTGTTGTAAGGCACAAAAACATTGTACCCATGGGGTCTTTGAAAAGACCGCTTGAAATTCAGCTGGGTTTAAGTGTGTCTCTTGCAGTAGACATATCTGTGCAGGTGTGAGCTCTAAATATTTTAATATCAATCTACGCCTACGCTCACACCTCAGGCCGTTTAAGTTCCAGGAGATATATTGGATTTTACGGACTTTATTCATCCTACTGGTTGTTGCCATGAGTTTTCATTAACGTAAACATTCTTCCTTATTGCTTTATTACTGTTAACTAGACCTAAATCTTGGTGCGATGAGGTATTTTTATTTTTATTTTCCCTCCCCTTACTCTGCCCTCCACCTAGTGTTACCCCCCCTCTCATCCCCCCTCCCACTCTTAACCCCTTAGTCTCCCCCACGTGACCCTTTACCCACCCATTATTCCTTAACCCTTGAGGAACCCTCCCTTCTATTAGGCTGATCTAAGCCTGTTCGGGTGCTTTCCTCTCGTGCTCTCCCCTATCTAAAAAAAAAAAAAAAACTGAGATATATATTGTGGGCGGAACCTTCCAGTTTAGTAACTATGTCTCCCTCCTGTTTTGTTACCCACCCTTTTTCTCTTGCTGGATTTTGGCAATGAATGTATCGACATCTTCCAGTGTCCGCAACATGTGCATATGATTCTTCCACATGACCCGAAGGGTGGCTGGAAATCTTAATTGTGCTTTTGCCCCCAAGCTATTTATCTCTTCTAGCCTCTTCCCCATCTCCCACTGTCTTGTGGCTGTTATGTGGGAGATATCGGATCTTATAGTGAAGGAAAATGTGGGGTTTACCGTTGGTGGTGAAGATAGTGTCCCTTCTTTTAATGCTGCTGAAAGGATTAACTCTTTGACGGAATAGGTTAGGAAATTCACTAGTATTTTGCGTGGCTTCTGTTTCCCAATCTTTCTTTTGAAGGGGTCTCTGTGAATCCTTTGAATCTCATGATTGAGATCGATATTCGGGAAGTTTTTAAGGATAGTAGCCTTTAACAGAGTGATCAGAAAACCTTTCAAATCGTCCCCTTCAAGTGCCTCAGGGACATTTAAAAATTTTAAATAATTTTGCCTCGAGTGATTCTCTAGACGTTCCAGGTCGTCCTTCAGTTCTTTGTTCTCAACAGAGAGGGAATCTAACCTTGCTGTGGTAGTCTCTAAGGAATCTTTCAGTTTTGGTATCTCTTCCTCAAGTGTCTCGGTTCTAGCCGTGATCTCTTCCAGTTTTTTAGCCAGAGCATCACATGAGACCCGGATAGCTGCCTGGTTTGCCTCTGAGACGGAGAATCGCGTAGCCATCTCCGCTTGGTTTGTCGCTGAAATAGTAAACCTGGATGTCATTTCTTCCTTCATTGCTAACAACAGATCTGCTAGTGAGCGTGGATCTGATGTTGAGGAATCTGAGGTCGGACAGCTTGATTCTCTCTGATTGATCGCTGATCCATTTTCCATTTCACCTTGTTCTTGATCCTTATTATGGACTTCCTCTTCCTGGTCCTCCTCTTTAAACACTACTTCCAATATTTACCATAGCACTGTCTACACTTAACCCTTGAGATTTATGAATGGTTACAGCATATGCTAAAGAAAGAGGAAACTGTTTTCAATGAACATACAAGTCTTTTACAAGCAAGAAACAAACATCACGATGTCTAATCTGTTTTACCTCTTCAATCTGATCAAATTGAATCTTCAAAAATTCAATCTCATCTCTGTTTTGAAAATTTGGAAAACCAACAACTTTTCCCATTGCTCCATTTACTAAACCTTCTTCTACATTCAAATTACGCCGTAAAATTACCTGACAATTTACACATACATATCAAGTCTTTTCTAAACCTGCAGTCTTAGACACCGACTTTCCCAAAGAATCTAATTTTGACTGTAATTTCTTTGAGAGAAGGAAAGTAACTCCTTTGCGTTCCATTTTATCAATAGCTCCCATTATCACTATTGGTTGTTTTCCAATATCAAAAGTTCTTGATTGAACGTTAAACACTCTTTCAGTGTAGGCATTAGGCAAACTATAAACTTCTTTTCTTCAATTTTTTTGTATATTATTTCAGGTGCTGTGATTTCATTTGCAAACAAGTTCGTTAGTAGCTGACTTTGTAAAGCTTCTTTACCAAGTTTTGTCAAAACACCAATTCTTATATCTTGAAGAATCTTTCCATAATGTTCAACACTTGCTTGTCACATATTCTTAATCAGTTCTTTATATTCAAAATGAGACCAAATGTTGACATTTCCAATAATTCCCAAAGATGTCTGAGTGTCTTCATGGACAAGTGTTTTAAAAACAGGTTGCCCTGTTACAGGAGTAAGTTGTAGTAGGTCGCCGAATACAATTACAAGTTTTCCTCCAAATAGAACATCATAATATGTTTTTTAAATCTGTGGCATTTTTAAATGTACAAAGGCAAGCATTATGTTTGACACCATGCTCTCCTCATCAATATTTAGATGTTTCATTTTCTTGAGTACTCTTGAAACTTCATAACAAGCTACTCCAGATAGCTTGTGATATTCCAACTTTTTTCATGTTCAACTGATAGCATGAGTAATCGATGTAATGTAACCCCTTTAAGGTTATGCACTGCTAACCCAATTAGAGCAGTTACAACACAAGATAAATGTGATTCAGTGATTTTGTGTAGATAACTGGTCAAAATTAAATTAAGACACTTTTTCCTGATCCAGCTTGCCCACTGATATACATTCGAACATGTTGAAATGATGTGCATTGGCATTCTGTTTTTCATGCAGTAAACCATGCTGTATCTGTTGTGTCACTTGTAGATATATTTCTTTCTGTTCAATATTAATTGTTCTTCTAACTTTTCCAACTCATTAATATCCTGTTGTGCTTCTTGCATTGCCGTTTCTACTTCATTCATGGCTATTGCTGCTTCATTTTCAAGAATTGGTTGCCCTAGTGGATCTTGACTTAGTGGAGCAGATTTTTGACTATCTTGAGAACTGTCTCTAGCTATTTTATCTGCAATAGTACTTTCTTGTTCAATCTCTTCATTCAACATTTGTAGATAATTTGGAAAAATTGTACATTCAATGCTATCTTTACATGCATTAAAAGAATCTTCTAAGCAGTCAAAATCTCTAAGCAATTCCATTTCAGTACGCCAAGGCATCAAGAGTTGCAGAAGTGCAAAATATAAAAATTCCCTTTTATCTGGAGTCTCACAACTGAGTTTCCTGTGAATAATATGATTTCCTTTGGCATGTTTTACCAAACATCCATCAAATCCAATTATGGCATATTTTTCTTCATTTATATTTTCTGTAACATTTTGCTTAAAACTATAATGTTGAAGTACTTCATAAAGACATATGTTTTCCTGATGTGGACTACTTTTGGGATAGTATGTATCCAACGTATTTGTTTTAACAATATCTGTACTTTCCGGTATTCAATTTCTCGTAGAGATTTCAAAACTCAATTTTGTGTTGCAGCAAGACCTAGACTTACCCAAATGATTCCTCTTGACTTTGACTATAAACTTGCAGATGTCAACCGATCAGAACATTCATAGGATCCAATCTCTTGATGGGAAAGCATCTTCAAACTAAAGCTGTACAATTTTTTACTAAGAGTCTTCACTTGTAAAATTTCTTCCCACATTTCTATCAACTCCGTCTTTTCAGATTTGGTTATATATGAAGTAACATAACGAACAACAGCAATTGAATTACCCGCAACATACTGGATATCCATGTTTGCATTCCACATTGTCAAAATCACTGGATTGTAGTCATTAATATACTTTGATTCTTCACTTCTTTTTATGTTGTAAGTATTCTTCTGAGATTTTCGAGTTATAGTATGTTTTATTGCTGATATGAAACTGTTGGCTCTTCCTTTTGAAATTTATGGACGTGGGAATCCAAAACGACATTTTGTATAAAATGTTCCCTTTGATCTGTATTTCCGTCGACAATACTTTCCACATCGCTAACTTTGAAACAGTAAAACATGTTGTATTAAGCCGTTTTCTCCTCCTTTTTTTGGAATGTCACAGTTAACCTAGTCTTCTATGAAAGACAAAACAGTTTCATCAGAATCGGTTCCAAACGTAGGTACATTCTTGATCCATAATAACATGTGTATAGGAGGAGCACCTCTGGCTTGGTACTCCTTTCTCCGAAAGAAATCAATAACTTCTCCAAGAGGTGAATTATTTTTTTTGCAGATAAAAGACATCATAGCTTGAAACCTATGATTACAATATCTGCACACATTTACAGGATCCAACAAACACAGTTCTCCAGCTGTCTTCAAATTAATGTTTATTACATTTGAAATTGCTTCTCTTAGAAATTCGTCCCATGTGTATTCAGCACAGCTAAGCATAACAATCCATGTAGGGGTTCCTAAGTTTCTTAACATATATTTAAGATGTCTGTGGCTATGATACCAATACTCATTAGTACAACATTGACATGCCATTGAATTAATTAACTGAGATTCTAAATGATCATCTCTTTGTTGAACGTTGTCCAAGTATTCCTTTGCAGAAACATGTGAAAGATGAACTCCTGTTTTTATTATGTGGTTCACTGCATATCTAAGTCCATAAAAGTCACTTTCAAACAGAAGATGAAATAAATATGGAACACGCTATTGAAATCTTGGATCTTCTGATTACAATCTTGTCGTACGATATTCTGATGATGGAATCTGTACTGGTCGTTCATCATATTGTCCACCTTTTCCAGTGTCGAAGAGCTGTGGAAAACAATGAGCTGCTAAACTTTTTTCCCAAACACTCATGGCAGTTCCCTTTGCTTTCTTCATTTGGAATAATTCATTAGTGTTTCCAATCACTTCTTTTGAATGTAGAGGATGTATACTGTGATGTTTGTACATTTCTTTACTCCTGGAGTTGTCCAATTTTTCGATTTGGCCAGTTGAAATTTCTCTATCATCTTCTAAAGATATTTCTTGTTCTTCCACATATACATTTTTATAATAAATATTGCTTTGTATAAGATATAATGTAGCCTTTTGAAGTTTGCTAACTACAGGTTCACTTTCCTCTCTCTCTACACCAACAGTTTCAATATTTTTCTTAAAATCAAAAGGTACATACACAACTCTTCCTTTTAAACCTCTTTGTAAATCTGTTAGAGGCAGGTTACCTGATTTAGGCTCCAAACAAACAAAAGCCTGAAACGGGTACACAGATTGAATAAGAATGGACTCATACGTATTCAAATTTACCAGTTCCAGAGGAATAGCTACCAACTCTAGGTTATTGTGTACATCTCTAGCTGGCATTTTGTTCTCTTCTAATTTATTGTAACAATATTTACAAATATGTTGATCACTACCCAACTCAAAACGACCTTCCATCAACAAATAAACACCAAATTGATCCCACTTATCATTGTTTTCCTTTTCCCTTTTTAAATACACATCAACATTCCAAGTTTGAGTTCTATAGTGAGTACGTCTACAACAAATACAAACATAGTTTGGTTTTTCAGCAGAAACTACCTTAAACTTTGTAATTTCCTCTGCAAACATCTCAGTAGTACTATCTTCTACCTCTTCTTCAACACCTACACTGATGAAACTCTCACTTTCTCTACACTCCTCTTGAGGAACAAAGAAACGAAACTCTATATCATCAGAAACTTTTTTTACATCTGATACTGAACCATGCAAAAGAGCTGTGTTTATTTCACTTAAAGAGAATGCAGGACTTTTTACATAGTACAATCTTCTTACTAACTTCCGCATTTCTGAATTATCTACTGCTAACATTCTTAAATGATGAAAAGTACTTTAACACACTTTTCTAGAAAGACAAGCCAGAGAATGAACCTGCAAGCTTATATATTTTCTCACTTTACAAGGATCTAGTCCTTCCAATATCTTAATATTCTGTTTAACACTTTTATTACCATAATCTTGTAAGAAATTTCGTAATATATCGATAGATTCCTGTTGTATACTACAAATACTACTACAATCCAACTTATACACTGAAGTTTGTGTACGTCTGTCTTGAACTTCTTCAGCTATTAATTCTTCCACATTTCTAGGAACCATCTTTTCTTATTCAATTGGACAACCGTTTTTGACCTCATAACAACGACCCCTGGTATCAACTGCATGAACTAATGTTTTTTGTTGAAGATAGCTATCTCCATTAAAAAAGGTTCAGTGCTAGAAGTGTGCTTCCATTCACCCGAAATTGTTTTGCAAAAGTTAGTTCTATTACCAGTCTTTTTCTTTTCAATTTCTCCTTCATAAAGTGCATTGTTTTATTCAATGTTTTCATTCTCATCAATACTAATATAAACCATTTTCTTTTCAATACAAAAGCCTTTTCGACTACACTTTCAATCTGTTCTTTCTTCTTGTAAAATGCTGATCTTCTTTTATATTTTTGCAATCTTTCAATACATTTTGTAGTACTCTACTTTTATACATTCTCTTCCTAATTTCTTTATATCCTTTCACCCTTTTTTCAACATGGATTGTTTTCCTATGACCTGATTTTGCATTAATTTCTCATTTTTTCTTTTTCTTCTGATTGCTTGTAGTACTTTTCTTTCTCTATTCCCCATTTTGAAAATCGATTACATTTTTTAAGAGACTTTTAACAAATTCTTTCCTTCTCTTACCAGAGGGCTTTTTCTTCAACATCACATGTCGTACTTCATCTACTTTCTGCTTTTCTCTATCATTTAAAGAGTTATGTTTTCTTTGTTCTCTTTTCTTTGTTCTCTTTTCTTGTCATACTGAAAATTACTTAATATTTTTTGTAGAGTTAAAAAAACGAAATGTTTATTATCTTTCTAAAAAATATTTAATATTATTAAAATAATTATATACAAATATTATCATCTATAAGTAAAGAAATACATTGAGTAGTGCCTAGGTGAATAGATAGTGTAGCGAATAGCTGTTGGGTAACTTTTGGAACCTCACTGTCTAGAGAATTTATGGATTTTGAGATTTATTTGAGAGGGGACCTCTATACGAAGTTCCCCTGTCTAGTGTTCCCTTCTCACTCTCTATCCGCCTGCAAAAGAATCGCTTTTTTTAGTCACCGTGAATATACCAGGTCCTTCCACATCCATAGAAATGTTTATTTTCTTTCTAAAAAGTATTTAATATTATTAAAATAATTATATACAAATATTGTCATCTATAAATAAAGAAATACACTGAGTAGTGCCTAGGTGAATAGATAACTGCAACAGTAGGACCTGGGTGATTCTACAACTGCAAGGGTAGCACATAACTAGTGCCTGGGTGATTGCATGACTGAAGGCGAAATATTTGGAGGCTTACTGGAGTACATAGCAAATCAGTGGGTGATTTTATAACTGCATGAGTACTGCTTGGGTGATTGCAGGGGTACTGAAAGAAAGCCTGAGTGATTGGAGGGGTGCAAAGGTAGTGCCTGGTTGATTTAATAAGTGCATGAGTACTGGCTGAGTGATTACATAAGTACAAGTGTAGTGCCTGCATGATTGAATGAGTGCAAGGGTAGTGCCTGAGAGATTATATAAGTTCATAGGTAGTAGCTGGGTGATTGAAAGAGTGCATGGGTAATACCTGTGTGATTGCATGAGTGCAGAGATAATGTCTAAGTGATTGCAGCAGTGTATATGTAGTGCCTGGATCATTGGAAGACTGCATGGGTAGTACTTGGGTGTTTTTATAGCTGTATGAATGTTGGGCCTAGCCAAATATAAAGCAGCAGACTATTACATGAGTAAAACTATGAGTCTCTCCATATTGTTAAAAGTATGCATACATACGTCTCTAAATTTTCAAATCATCATCATATCTAAAAGAAATAGGTATACAATATTTCTGAAATATTGTGAAACCTATACTGAGACATGTAATATATCTGCCTGAGTGATTGCATAACTCCATGCGTAGTGCTTGGATGATTGTATGACTCCAAACGTAGTCGCTAGGTAATTGCAGGAGAAGATGGATATTGATTGGCGAATTCATGAGTGCACACATACAGGTTGAGTGCATGGATAAGTGTATTAATAGCACCTGAAGGCATAGATGAGTCACGAAGTAGTGCCTAGGTGAATAGATGAGTGCAACAGTAGGATCTGGATGATTCCATGACTGCAAGAGTAGTGTGTGGGTTATTACATGTCTGCATAGGTAGACACTGCATGATTCTATGACTGCAAAGATAGTACATAAGTAGTGCCTGGGTGATTCCATGACCACAGGGGTAATATCTGGTGGATTACTGGAGTACACAACAAGTGAGTGAGTGATTGTATAAGTGCATGAGTATTGCTTCACTGATTGCAGGAGTAATAAGGTAGTTACTGAGTGAATAGAGGAGTGCAAAGATAATACCTGGGTGATTTTATACCAGCATGAGTACTGGATGAGTGATTACATAAGTACAAGGGTAGTGTCTACGTGATTGAAGGAGTGCAAAGTTACTGCCTGAGTGATTATATAAGTGCATGAGTAGTGGCTACATGATTCAAAGAGTACATGGGTAATACATTGGTGATTGAATGAGAGCATAGGTAGTGCCTGGATATTTGCATGAGTGCAGGAGTAATACCTGAGTGATTACAACACTGCATATGTATTGACTGGATCATTGGAAGACTGCATGGGTAGTACTTGGGTGTTTTTACTACTACATGAGTATCGGGCCTAACCAAATATAAAGCAGCACACTATTACATGACTCAACCATAAGTCTCTCCATATTGTTAAAAGCATGCATGCATATGTCTCTACCTTTTCAAATCATCATCATATCTAAAAGAAATATATATACAATATTTCTGGAATATAGTGAAACCTAGAAACTTAGACATCTAATAGATCTACTTGATTGATTGCATAACTCCATGTGTAGTGCTTGGGTGATTGTATCAATCCAAAGGTAGTCGCTGGGTAATTGCAGGAGAAGATGGATAGTGACTGGCTAATTGCATGAGAGCATACATTGAGGTTGAGCGCATTGATAAGTGTATAAATAGCACCTGAAGGCATAAATCAGTCATTGAGTAGTGCCTAGGTGAATAAATGAATGCAACAGTAGGGCCTGGGTGAATCTATGACTGCAAGGGTAGTGTGTGGGGTATTACATAAGTGCATAGGTAGGCATTGCATGATTCTATGACTGCAAAGGTGGTCCATAAGTTGTACCGGACGATTCCATGACTATAGGGGTAATATCCAGGAGATTACTGCAGTACATAGGAAGTGAGTGGGTGATTGCATGACTGCAGGGGTATTGCCTGGGTGATTAGAGAAGTACTAAGGTACTGTCTGAGTGATTACATGAGTGCAAAGGTAGTGCCTGGGTGATTTTATAGGTTCATGAGTACTGGCTGTGTAATTACATAAGTATAAGAGTAGTGACTGCGTGATTGAAGGATTGAAAGGATAGTGCCTAGGTGATTGATGTCAAAATTTCCGCATTCCGCAGTTTAGCGATAATTTGTTTCTTGCTCACGCTGTAAAATAATACATTCTCGCATGCGCGCGATCGCCTTACCTGAATCCCCGCGTTTGCCGACAAGTTTTCCCGATCCGGTCGCGTTCTCCACGAGATGTTGGATTGTTGGTAGCCATTTGCGCTGTCTCGCGACAGTTCGCGCACGCAGTAACGTCATGCGTCGCGCGATCACGTCTTTTTTCTCGCGATCATGCACCGCAAGACAAGTGAAAACAAGATGGCCGCACCCGCGAGCAACCGCATGGGTACGTTGGCGAGCCGCGACTACGCATAAAATACCGCGAATGGGCGGGCAAAAAAAACTTCCGCATCTTCGCGATATTTCCACGTGTTTGCGGAGATTTTGAACATTTTCGCGATAATTTGCGAAAGTGAATTTTGCAAATTCCGCCCACCCCTAGTTTCAACCCTTCCCCCATTCTGCTTAATACCAGTTTCCATTGTAACGGTTCATGGAACATTCAACCATATTTTCAAGTTCAGCACACAAGGTTGCAAATGCAAACAGCAGGTGAGGTTAACTTTTGCAAATTATGAGCTTATTCTATCTACTGTACCTTTCAAACATTTTTTACTAACCAATAACAAACATGCTTTTTAAAGAAAGTAACATGCATCTTATTTTTGAGTGTACAATGTTCTTAAACAGTCAATTGATTATCTACTTTTTTAAAACAGCATCTTCTCTACAGCTACAGACATCTTTTACATACTTCCAGACATCCCTTCAAGATGCTTACAGTATGGATTGTTGGACACAGCTATGTTTTCTGGTGCAAAAGGTATGCTGAACGCAGAGGTATTGACAAAGACCTAGCTTTGCAAAATGTGGATATTAAATGGATTGCACAGAGAGGATTAAATTGGCACCAATTGATGCCTTTGGTTAAAACCTTTTTGCATCTCCAACCCCCTGACCTCATGATTGTGCACTGTGGTGGCAATGACCTAGGCACATTGACTAGGGTAGGTCTGGAAATGCTAATGAAGGACATTTTTGCACAATTGATGTTGCTTTTACCTCAAACTGTCGTTGTATACTCTAATATATGCCAAAGACAGAAATGGAAGTGGTGAAATCAATTCTGTCCACAGATTGAGAAAGCTAGAAAAAATGGCAATAAAGCTGTTTCTGCTTACCTCAGAGACCATAGGATGGGCTCCATCTATAACAACAATCTACGTTTTGATATGTATGACATCTACAGAAGAGATGGAGTACACTTCACAGATCAAGGAAACAGAGTCTTTCTCAACAACCTAAAGCTGTGCATCCGCACTTACATGTAGCAATATAGTATATACATTTTTATACACATAAATATTTTTTTTAATATGCACAAGCATGAATTCAATGTATTACAACAAAATACACTTTTCAAGTTTAACTATTAATTTTTAATTTTACATATTTTTAACAACTCTATCAATTCTAATCTTGTCATTAACTTCAATCACAGTAACTCTTTAAAACAACTTTGTTTCGTGGGGAGCCGCACTGACAGCCGTGTTGGGGTTGTGAGTCTTTTCCAAACTTGAAAAAAAAATGCCCCACTTCCATTATTCGGCATTCACCCCTGGAACCCATCCCCTGGGGCCTGGCACCACTTTTTTTCAAAAAAGATTTAGGAGGGGGACAGCGTGGTTCCCCTCCTCAGGCCAATAATGGCCCCTGAGAGCCCATCCCTGTGGCCAGCAACCATATTCTTTAAAAAACTAATAAGGAGGTGAACAGTGTGGCCCCCCTCCTCTGGCCAATAAAGGCCCCGGGGACCCCAATCCCGGGGCCTGCCACCATTTAAAAAAAAATAATAATAAGGAAGGGGACTGCGTGGCCTGACCTATTCTCATGCCAATAATGGTCTAGGGATCCCATCCCCTGGGGTCTGGCCTCAGCGTTGGGGACCATGTGGGAGCCCAAATGCCCCCACGGTCTCTGCCAGCTTCCCGCCTCCTGCAGGAGCCAGCATTGCTTTTGGGTAAGGGGAGTTTCTAACATGCAGCTTCCTTTGCCTAAAAAAAAATTCTGCTTTGCTTCTTGGCAGCGAGAGCAGGTTTCCTGCTCTCGCTTTCAAGAAGCAAAGCGGAGTTTGCTATGGCAGGGCGGGAGCTGTGCTCCTGCCCTGACATAGCAAATGGCAATGTCCCAGGGGTGGGCACCCCGGGACATTGCAGGAGCTGGCCCTGGGAGGTGGCAGTCCCCAGGGCCATCGAGGGCTCCAGGAGGGGGGACCCGTGGCCAGCCTCCCTTTGTGAAAATAGCCCCAGGGAGGAGGTGGTCCCCGGGCAGGGGTTCTGCAATGGACCCTCATATTTACATATTCAATGCCCCGGGGCAGTGTGGGGTCGCTCGAACCCCCCACACTAATTATTTGGGGGAGTTGGCAGTCCTTGGGGATTGGGGGGGCTCGTGAGGCCCCCCTTATATAAATAAAGCCCTGGGGAGGTGACGGTCCTCAGGGCTGTAGGGGGACTGCATAACCCCCTGCACATTATGCATAAAGCCCCAGGGAGGTGGTGGTCTCCGGGGCTGCAGGGGGCCTCCGCGGGCCCCAGCGGGCCCCCGCTATATAATTACACATTGCCCCCGGCACCTGGCCCACCCGGGGCCTAAAGGAAAACGAAGAGCGGGAGACCACGCTTTTTTTTTAATGTATCAGCGGAATTCGCGCACCATCCTGACTTCTGCCGAAAAAACAAAAGAAAATGCTTTTTTGGGCCCTGGGGACCAGCCCCAGGGTGTCAGGGTGTTTCTACCCTGCCCCCTTTCCTACATTTACAACCTTTTTCTACCTTCTTAATATGACTCGATTCTACTGAGCCAAGAAGAATGAAGCTCATGCTCGGGAGGATTTGCGACTTCTCTTTGGTGCTCAGAGATTGATATTTTTATTTTTTAAATTTCTCAGGAACTACTGAATGGATTTACACCATTTAACAAAAGGTCGCTTTCTGAACCAAGAGCTACCTTTTTGCCAAATTTGGTGTAATTCCGTTCAGTAGGTCGGTGTAATTCCGTTCAGCAGTTCGGGCTGTAGCCTGTTCCAAAGATTCATATGGAAATTTACATGAGGACACTTTTTTTGGGACCCCCTTTTTCCCAGCCCCTGCTTGATGAATCACCCCAAACTTTCAAGACAGGAGCTGACCTGAGCTGGTCATTAGTTTGGAAAATGTTGCAAAGATTCGTCAAACGGTGCCAAAGATATTGGCAAAAGAAAAAATGCTTTTTGAATAGAAACAAGGTCCTAACTATACCTACCTACTGAAATGAGGCCGCACTCCACTGCCGGTGGGTAAACAACCTTTAATCATACAAACAGGCAGCTTCCCATACTATCATAAAGTCCTTTTGGCCTGACGCGTTTCAGAGTAATCTTTCTCCTTCCTCAGAGGCCATTGTGAGCAGTTGGTTAGTTTCATGCACTGGCAATGTCCACTGCGTGCTTAAATCATTTTAATTGGCCGCCGAGTTCCTTTAACTTTAATTCCATTTCCATTGCATGCTGGTACTTGCAGTTTAATTGTGTATACTTTCACCCTCCAGTGGGTCCGATTGCTCACATTTAATTTAGGACGTTTTCAGCGGCCCTCCATTGAGCCTCCGGATAAGACTCTGCTTTTTTAATTAGTTCCCCTGCAGTGCCATTCACAAAGAGAAGCTTCCCCTTGTGTGGACCCGTGTTGTTTCTTGGGTGGTGCGATCCCTCCACGGCCTGGAACCGCCATTTAACATGTACCCAAACTTGCACAGCACAGAGGTCACACTCCACTGCAGTTAGGTAAACTACCTTTAATAAAAACAAACAGGCAGCTTCCCATTCCATCATAAAGTCCTTCTGGCCTGACGCGTTTCAGAGAAATGTTTCTCCTTCCTTAGAGGCCATTGTGAGCAGTTGTTTAGTTTCATGCTCTGGCTATATATATGTGTGTGTGTGTGTGCGTGTATTTATGTGTGTATATATATATGTATTTATGTATATATATGGATATATATTTATGTATATCTATATCCATATCTATATCTATATCTATATCTGTATCTATCTATCTATCTATCTATCTATCTATCTATCTATCTATCTATCTATCTATCTATCTATCTATCTATCTATCTATCTATCTATCTATCTATTCACTGAAAAAACCATAGGTTTCAGGGGCATTATAGTTAGCTGGACATTTCACTCATACAAAATGATAGAAATTCCCTGTTATAGTTAGCTCAGCTAACTATAACTCACGCACCCGCAATGCACTGCTGATGACGCCACATATTACATCACTCATGACATGGTTAGTGATATCACTCATGACATCACTGATGACATCTCAAATAACATCACTGATGACATCATCCTTGTGATAGAGTGGCAGACATCCTCTCACCCTAATATAGCCTTTGATACACACACTCAAAAATAGAAATTAACATTTTGAAAACAATAGACATACCAGTACTACTAACAACACACATATTCAGTAATTCCAAGATCTACACACACATCCACTCATTCACCAACAGTCCTATACAGTCAGTCATACATGAACTCACTCATCAAATGTACTCATACACCTATAGATCCTGTTACACACCAACACTCATCCATAAAGTTTCTCAAACACATAGTCACACATCCATTTACTTGCATAAACAGTTATACCCACACTGCCACACTTACTTGAACAGAAATGTATACATACTTACTCTCTTAAATTAACACTTATAAAAAAAACGTATTTATACTGGAACTCTTCCAATTCCTCTGTCTCTCTCATGTACTCACTTATATACAAAAATACAAATATATACTATTTTAAAACATGTGTAGTTACTCATAAACACACTATTGAGACAGTCATTCACTCACTAACACACTCATACACACACACACACTCATACAGTCCTGCGCACATGCTATTTTCAACACATACAAACATTGAGTAACTCATTCATACATCTATGTGCTAAGTAATACCCTCCACCAAACCATACAGACACTCAAACACTCATACTGATACTCAAAAAAAATCTAATAACCCATATAGACACTCATGTACCTACTCACCAATCCAGGGAGCCACTTATACACAAAGTGAGAGACTGATACAGATATGTACATATTACTTACTAACCCATGTATTCACTAATATACACTTAATCAGTCAGTTATGCAATAAATTTTACAAAATACCCCATCTATTTAGACACTTACATACCCATTTATTTTGCCATCAACCTTGAGATATACATGTATAAAACATATTTAATTTTCAGAAAAACACACATTCACTGGATGATGTCGTCAGTGATGTCATCAGTGATGTTATTTAAGATGTCATCAGTGATGTCATGAGTGAGGTCACTGACCATGTCATGAGTGATGTAATATGTGACGTCATCAGCAGTGCATTGCGGGCGCGCGAGTTATAGTTAGCTGAACTAACTATAACGGGGGAATTTCAATGGTTTTGTACGAGTGAAAAGACCAGCTAACTATAACGCCCCTGAAACCTATGTTTTTTTCAGTGAATTTCTAAGGTTTTTTAAATGATAATTCCTAACTATGCCTACAGAGATAGGACATGTGAAGAAAGAAGAAAAAACACACAGAAAGAAAAAAAAAGAAATGCAGAAAGAAGCAACAGAAGTCCTCAAAGACGAAGAAAAGTGCAGGAAGAAGGATAACGTGCAGAAAGAACAAACAGAAGAGCAGAAAGAAGCCTTGTTGCAAAATCATCCTGTACCCTCAACTTTTTCAGACGGATACTTTTGGTAACTGAGTCTGACTAACCAGTCCTAGAGCCAGTGCTATGTTAAAAGACACTCAGAATACAGTGAAAACACCTACATACGCTAGGGAACACTATGCGTTGGGGTCCACCTGTGATTAGCATGACCTCCTCTGTAAGCCCCTAGTATATAATAGGGCAGGGGATTAAAACTACATCTTAAAACGCGCCACAGGGCATGTTTGCACACGTCACCTCAGGCCCCGTCCCCTCCCTTCCCCACTGTGTAAATACACCCTGTGGCCGTTTCAAGTTGGGAGATTAAGTCCCCTTGAATCCAGAGGGTCCCTAGGGTCCAACTAGACCACTAGGTACCTCCAGTAAGCGCCACAGAGCTGCGTTGCAGAGAGATGTAAAAAGGGGCACGGCCTAGACCACCTCTCTGCAACGCAGCGCAGTGGCACTTACTGGAAGCACCTGGTGGGCTAGTTGGCCCCCAGGGTCCCTCAGGATTGAAGGGGAATTATTTCCCCAACTTAAAACGCGCCATAGGGCGTGTTTGCACACGTCACCTCAGGCCCCGTCCCCTCCCTTCCCCACTGTGTAAACATGCCCTGTGGCCGTTTTTTAAGTTGGGAGATTAAGTCCCCTTGAATCCTGAGGGTCTCTAGGGGCAAAATAGCCCACTAGGTACCTCCAGTAAGCGCCACAGAGCTGCGTTGCATAGAGGTGTAAAAAGGAGCGTGGCCTCAGAACACCTGTCTGCAACGCAGCTCCCTGTCGCATAATGGAGATACCTGTTGGGCTAGTTGGCCCTCAGAGACCCTCAGTATTGAAGGGGAATTAATTTCCCATCTTACAACTGGCCAGGCGGTGCGTTTGCAGAGTGCTGCAAGGAGGGGGCATGGCCTCCGGCGCGATGCCGGTCTTTTATGTATTTTATTTTTTTAAGAAGGAGGGCTGTGTGGCCCCCCTTCGTTTTCTAATTTATTGGCACTGGGGACCCCATCCCCCAGGGCCTGCACCCTAATTTTTTTTGTTGAAAAAAATAAATTTTGCCTTCCCAAGGCCATAATCGGCCTCGGGGACCCCAACCCCCGGGTCATGGCCTTTTTTTTTTATTATTCTTTAGGAGGGGGCTGCGTTGCCCCCCTCCTCAGGCTACATATGGCCCCGGGACCCCATCCCCTGGGGCCGGCCTTTGTTTTTTATTATTTAAAAAAAATATATTTATATAAACACCTAGGACATGCTACACAAACCTTATGTACCTATCACCATGACGATTTGCGTGATATTCATTAAAAGGCCACTATGCATACAATGAATCCACGTTGAATGTATTTACAACGCTAGTGAAGCTCTGACGTGTCTGACGCCCTACCGTTCCTAATCCCGGCGCCCCCGCCAGTGGGTACTCTCCAAGTAAACACCCTTGTCGTTTATTTATACAAACATGGGTAGCTATTGACGGGCACATTTAATACACACGCACACCAAGCCATTAAAAGGGGATTCGACAAAAATTCGACCAAACTATGCAAGAAATCCCCCTCATGGTTAATAAAACACACATCCACCGCCGGATGTGTAATACTTTTTATTTTACTCTCTGGAAAGGAGACGAACCTCACTTGAGAGTCATAGCGTGCTCCTGGTTGAGCGGAATGCTGTGTTACACCCACCAGTGCCTGCCGAGTGCCACACACTTCTGTGTTGTATTCCACCAGCTAGTGCGTATGCTATGACACTCTCTAGCCCATGTGCACTGTAACACCACCCCGTGAATATGTCATGCCACACTTGCCTTCTCACGGATTATATTGCCCCATCTAACGTGCCTTCCTCGATGCCTATGTTATAACGCACAGCGCTATGCCATACATGTTACAATCTGGGATCCATATCTTTGTCACAGTGCATATGCAACGTTACACTCCCCAGCACATATTTTATATTACAACTTTAGAGACTAGTTAGGTTACACAACACTGCCCTGTGCATATTACACTTCAAGGCGCATATCGCATAGCACGCGCTAGTGCCTGTGCTATCTCGCGCTCTCCAATGAATCTACAATGAATGTCATTGCGCACAATGTATTGCATATTATATTTCACGCCCCGGTTCATCTTATATCACACTTTTTGGTGCATAGTTTATACCATACACTATATGTAGTTTTCATTTTCAATCGTGCTCTCAGGACTATGTTCTATATAACACTGCGTCCACCTACCCTTTTCACGGGCATTACATTTTGCGATGGGGCTGGAGGGTCAGGGGGTGTTTGTGCCAAGTGAGCCCGGAGTCACAGTCACAAACGTCCTCTTCTTCCTGAATAAAAGTGAGATTATGCTGCATACTTGTTCATATTTTAAGTAGTTCACACAGACACACATTTTAAAAACAATACAATTCCTAATACCCACCTTCTCTGAACAGTTAGCTTGCTGCCCCATCCACCTCCTCCCTATCCTCTGTTGTCTGAATCCATAGACTGTCCTCCTCCCTCCTGCCATGTATGGTCTGATGTGCTGCCACTGCCCTCCATTTAGCATGATGTACCAGTCCACTCATCCTGCCCTCCATTGCCCAATTCTATGGCCCATCATTGACCTCCTGCTTAGCCTCTGTGCTTAGCTTGCTGCCCCTATTCTCCTTACCCCTGCCCTCCGATGTTTTTTTGAATGCCCCTGCTCCGTCCTTTTTGCCCACCATGTTCCATGGACCTGCCACTCCTATCTACTCTGAGTGTTCTGTTGAGCTGCCACTCCCCTACCACCTGCCTAGCATTGTCAGATGAGTGTAACCTGTCCCTGCCACCTCCACCCTGCCTGTCCACATGCCATGCCCCTATCCCCTTCCTCCTGTCCTCCATGGTCCATTTTACTGCCACACCCTTCTGCCCTCCCTGGTCTGTTGTGCTGCAACTGCTCCTCCTGCCTGCCTCGCGCGGTCTGTTGTGAGGCCCCTTCCCCTGAACTCTCTTGTCTGTGCCCAGGTCCTGACCCTCCCTTCTATCCTCCATGGTCCTTTGTGCATGTCCCTGTACTCTCCTTCTTGCCCATCATAGCCATTGTGCTGCTACTAACCTTCCTGCTTGTCATGCATGGTCTTCTGTGCTGCCATGGCCCCTCCCATCTTCCCTGTGTGGTCAGCTAGCTGCCCCTGACCCCCTCCCACCCTCCCTCCATGGTCTGTGTGTATGCCATCATAGTCTCATTGTTGCTCTCCATGGTGTGTCTTGTTTCTAGTGCCCATCCTGCCTGACCTCCATGGTCATCTTGCTGCTCCTGACCTGCCCCCTTACCCCCAGCCCTCTGTTTTCATGTGCAGACCCCTATTTCCTCCCTCCTGGCTTGTCTGTTCCATTGTAATGCCCCTGATACGTCCCTCCTGCCCTTTATTGTCTGCTATGCTGCAGCTTTCTCTCCTGTCTGTCCATTATGGTCAGCTAGCTACCATTGCCTCTTTCCCCTCTGTTCTCTGTTGTCCATGTGCATGGTCCTGTCCCCTCCCTATTGCTTTCTATGGATTGTTGTGCTGCACTCGCGTCCTGCATGCAGTGTGTGGTGCATTGTGCTGCTGCAAACCCTGATGCCTGCCCTGTAGGGTCAGTTTGGTGCACCTCTCCATGTCCCTCCTGTCCTCTGTTATCCGAGTCCATGCCCCTACCCCAATTCCTCCTGCCTACCATGATCCAATGTACCATATTTGCGAACATTTTGAACTTGGTAAGAGGGAGATTTTGAAAAAAAACTGGGGTATTGATTTTCCCCTTTGAGTTACATTGAAAAAGAGGAGATTGTAGACAGGAGACAGATCAAATAAAGCCCATTTGAGCTTAAAAACATTGGACATTTCCTGGCTGAAACGGGTCTGTTGGCATGTATGGTTGTACTACCACTGCCTCTTCCTTCTGCCCACAATGGTCTATTATATTGCCACAGCCTCTCTTGCCAGTCCTGAATTGTTGGTTTGTTGCTCCTGCCCCCCTTTCCACTGCCCTCCATAGTCTGTTGTGCTGCCACTGCCCTTCCTAGGTACCCAGTGTGGTCAAATTGTTGCCTCTGCACACTCCTACCTGCCTTCAATTTTCAGAGTCCGTGCCCCTGGCCTCTGCCTCTCAACAGTATCCCAATGAACAACTAGATTGCTAACATTCTATATTTATTACAAAAGTGTGGAAGGCCGGACGTCATCTTGATGTAATGAAAACTGTAATACCTAGAGCATTTCCTTTAGAAATTAGATATATTAGAGGGTCTTATTTGCATCAAAATTATGGTTAGTGCTCTAAAAAACTAAAATGAGGACATATTTTCTGAGTTTTCAAATAGCGACAACGAACTTTTAAATTATTTGTAATCTTTATGTTTTTTTATCCAGTTGACCACTTGATTGAATGTTGCACCTCGGGGAGAGGATGTGGTGTTACTTCCAGAGCTGCACAATTTGCAACTAGGGAACCAGGTTGGAGTTTCTGCTTCAGCTCAACATTCTGTGATTCTGGTCAAATCACTTAATCTCCCCATGTCTACAACCAAAATGAATTTGATCTTGTGTGATGTAACCAATGCTCATGTAAAGCACTCCAATACCTGACAAATCTGCACTATATAAAACTGCAAATACACAATAAATAAGTGTTTTGCACACTTCTGTCATTGGGCTACATGTGGACTACATCTGGGTGATATTTGGGCTACATTTGGGCTCTTTTGTCTCTGGTGGCCATCTTGGGAGATTTATTTGTTATGAAGTTTCCAAATTTCCTCATTTACTGCAGTCTCCTCAGTAGGAAATACTTTCAGTTATTTATTTTGGTTCCATCAAGAAGGCATTCAGATGTGTTACGCATTTGCCATAAATTCTGAATGATAGCACTCTAGTTGCTCATTAGATCACTGTAGTAAAGCTACTGCTCACCAGGGAAGTCTGCTGCTGGTATTAAAAGTGCATGTTTCAGTCTGCATGTCAGTTAATCATGGTCTTAATGAACACGAGGAGACCTACATTCAGATGAGCAAGCTGTAATGGATATAGTCTTGATGTTGGGGCTCTCAACTTATTTTGAAATGTAACCTGTGCATCTGATACGAACCTTTCAAATATAATTTATGTTGACACTTGAGCCTTACCCAAATACAACTGTGGCCTTATCTGTAATCTAATATTTGATTTGTATAAGTTGTGTAACCAACCTTACTGAGTATCGTGATGATTACCTCTCTACAAGATATGTTAAACCATACAAATATATTTGTGTAAGCATGGATGAATTTGATTGACAGGGCCCTTCATTTAGTGGTCTGTGATAGTTGTTGCATATATTTTTATATATAGTAATAGATATTACTATGCGCCACTGTGAATTATAACTTCCAGTTGCCTGCGTCCTTAGTATGCAGGATTAGCATAAAGCCATGCGTATGCCTCGTTCAGAATTCACTGTACTATGAACTTTGCAAGGGCTAACGTTGTAAACAGTCATGGTTCTAGGAGCGTTCTGACAATAACCCAGGCGATCGGGATGTCACATGGGCTTACGATCACTTTAAATCAAGAAACGAAAATCCATGGCATGTTTTAGGAGTAGCCGATGCCTTGGCTACGCACACGAATAAAAACGGCTGGATCGTTTTCTCGCGTTCGAACATTTTTTGTCTGGCGTGTTGAGAACTGGAAGCTAATTTACTGCGCTCCGAGTGAGTAATCAAGCATGCTGTTTTGAATATAGGGCCGATATGACACATAGCCAGTGGGGAAGTTTACCGTAGATGTACTCGTAGTCTAATGTTTAAATGTAGACTTGAGTCTCTATTGCTTAAAAACAGGTGGTCACTGTCTAAATCGTTTATATGCCGACTTGCTTAAATATAACGGTATGCAGGATTAGCATAAAGCCATACAAATGCCTATTTTGGATTTCACTGCACTATGAACTTTGCAATGACAAAGGTTGTATATAGTTGGTTCCCTTATTTAATCAATACATCTCCACATACATTGGGAGAGATTAGAATTGTGTCATCGAGATTCTTTATGAACGTTCTGACAATAACCCAGGCTATCGGGATGTCATATCAGTTTAAATCAAGACATGAAAATCCATGTCATGGTTTACGAGTAGCCGACGCTTTGGCTACGCACACGTATAAAAACGGCTGGTTCCTTTTCTCGCGTTCGAACATTTCTTGTCCGGCTTGTCGAGAATTGGAAGCTGATTTATTGCGCTCCAAGTGAGTAATCAAGTATGTTGTTTTGAGTATAGGGCTGGTATGACACATTGCCCGTTGGAGAGTGTATCGTAGATGTACTCGTAGTCTAACGTTATATGTAGACTTGAGCTTCCATTGCTTAAAAACAGGTGATTATCGTTTATAAGCCGACTTGCCTTAATACAACGGTAAGAACGGCCTCTTTCAGGATTAAGGCTGTGACTTTGTTAACGACTTTATAGTCGTTTATCGGGGGTGATATAGACGCGCACACCTTCAGTGTCTGATCTTTAAAGGACTTTTCGATTAAAGTCTGGTGACTAGTTGGACTCTACTGGGGCGAAACTTGTGAGTTTTAACTATTAGGACACTATATATTAAGGTAATAGCGACTCATTTCAGTCCGTTTTCTCCCCGTGTTTAGATTTCGGTGATCGGTTTGACGGCACCGTCCCACGACTTGTGACTGTTCAATCTCTAAGGTATGTGGTTGATGCTAGGCATTCACAATATTGGTTGTGAATACTATACAGATCATACAAAATGGTTATTATTCATTATTCATTCTAGAGTAAATATTGAACAGACGAAGACCGAAGTCCATTGAATTTACCATATGTGACATTAGGATTGATTAATTTTCCGAGCCTTCAGGTGAGCCCGAGTTTCACACGTGCTCTAGTTTTAATACAAATCACACACATACAGACCTTGTGATTATACGTTTTGTCATTACAGGCTGACATTTAGACTATTGTCCTGAGGAAGACCCGCCACTGATGCATACAAACTTACACATTAATCTAGGGTCGAAACGTCGACGTTGTTCATCAGATTGGTCCATGCAATTTCATCATTTGAAAAATAGAAGATATATGTTGTGGTGTTATATGCAATTTACTTTGGATTAACTTCATTTAAAACACATATTTGTTTAAATTTGTGTGTATTCAGTTTGATGTAATGTCTGTTAATTGTCATGTTATTATGCATTGTTGGTCACTATATATGTCGTGATTTATATGTTTTTTGGTCAGTCCTGTACAGTAATAATTTACATGTGGATTCAAATATAGTTTAAAAAGGAAACTTATCTCTCAGTTTTTTCAAATTAATGATTTCTATGTGTGTGTGTATGAAAGTGATTAAGCATAAATTTCAATAGCTATCTAAAAACATTTAATGTCATTCAAATTAAGCGTACTCCTAACAGAACCAATATTTTTGCTTTAACTAATTTTTCTTTCTTCAGCACTAATCATAATTTCTATGGCAAAATGAACCTCCTCATTTTGTTCCTTTGTAAATTAAATGTTTTAAGTGTTACCACTTTATTCTAATCAAGATGGCTTCAGGTGTGCCATACTTTTGTCATAAGTAAGACTGTTAGCGCTCTAGTTGTTAGTTAGAACACTCTGGGACATTCTGTCATTGGGCTATACTTGGGTTACATCTGGGTGATATTTGGGCTACATTTGGGCTATTTTGTCTCTGGTGGCCATCTTGGGAGATTTATTTGTTATGAAGTTTCCTAATTTCCTCATTTACTGCAGTTTCCTCAGTAGGGATTACTTTCAGTTATTTATTTTGGTTCCATCAAGAAGGCATTCAGATGTGTCACACATTTGCCATAAATTCTGAATGTTAGCACTCTAGTTGCTCATTAGATCACTGTAGTAAAGCTACTGCTCACCAGGGAAGTCTGCTGCTGGTATTCAAAGTGCATGTTTCAGTCTGCATGTCAGAATATTTTTATGAAATAGAAGAGGATTTGAGAAGTCACTCAAAATGTGCCCTAATTTTTCTTTCTGCAGCACTAATCATAATTTCTATGGCAAAATGAACCCCCTCATTTTGTTCCTTTGTAAATTAAATGTTTTAAGTGTTACCACTTTATTCCAATCAAGATGGCTTCAGGTGTGCCATACTTTTGTCATAAGTAAGACTGTTAGTGCTCTAGTTGTTCGTTAGAACACTCTGGGACATTCTGTCATTGGGCTATACTTGGGCTACATCTGGGTGATATTTGGGCTACAGTTGGGCTCTTTTGTCTCTGGTGGCCATCTTGGGAGATTTATTTGTTATGAAGTTTCCTAATTTCCTCATTTACTGCAGTCTCCTCAGTAGGAAATACTTTCGGGTATTTATTTTGGTTCCATCAAAAAGGCATTCAGATGTGTCACGCATTTGCCATAAATTCTGAATGTTAGCACTCTAGTTGCTCATTAGATCACTGTAGTAAAGCTACTGCTCACCAGGGAAGTCTGCTGCTGGTATTCAAAGTGCATGTTTCAGTCTGCATGTCAGAATTTTTTATGAAATAGAAGAGGATTTGAGAAGTCAAAATGAACCCTAATTTTTCTTTCTGCATCACTAATCATAATTTCTATGGCAAAATGAACCCCCTCATTGTGTTCCTTTGTAAATTAAAGGTTTTAAGTGTTACCACTTTATTCTAATCAAGATGGCTTCAGGTGTGCCATACTTTTGTCATAAGTAAGACTGTTAGCGCTCTAGTTGTTCGTTAGAACACTCTGGGACATTCTGTCATTGGGCTATACATGGGCTACATCTGGGTGATATTTGGGCTACATTTGGGCTCTTTTGTCTCTGGTGGCCATCTTGGGAGATTTATTTGTTATGAAGTTTCCTAATTTCCTCATTTACTGCAGTCTCCTCAGTAGGAAATACTTTCAGTTATTTATTTTGGTTCCATCAAGAAGGCATTCAGATGTGTCACGCATTTGCCATAAATTCTGAATGTTAGCACTCTAGTTGCTCATTAGATCACTGTAGTAAAGCTACTGCTCACCAGGAAAGTCTGCTGCTGGTATTCAAAGTGCATGTTTCAGTCTGCATGTCAGAATTTGTTTATGAAATAGAAGAGGATTTGAGAAGTCAAAATGTGCCCTAATTTTTCTTTCTGCAGCACTAATCATGATTTATATGGCAAAATGAACCCCCTCATTGTGTTCCTTTGTAAATTAAATCTTTTAAGTGTTACCACTTTATTCCAATCAATATGGCTTCAGGTGTGCCATACTTTTGTCATAAGTAAGACTGTTAGCGCTCTAGTTGTTCGTTAGAACACTCTGGGACATTCTGTCATTGGGCTATACTTGGGCTACATCTGGGTGATATTTGGGCTACATTTGGGCTCTTTTGTCTCTGGTGGCCATTTTGGGAGACTTATTTGTTATGAAGTTTCCTAATTTCCTCATTTACTACAGTCTCCTCAGTAGGAAATACTTTCAGTTTTTTACTTTGATTCCATCAAGAAGGCATTCAGATGTGTCACACATTTCCCATAAATTCAGAATGTTAACACTCTAGTTGCTTATTAGATCACTGTAGTAAAGCTACTGCTCACCAGGGAAATCTGCTGCTGGTATTGAAAGTGCATATTTCAGTCTGCATGTCAGAATCTTTTAATGAAATAGAAGAGGATTTGAGAAGTCACTCAAAATGTGCCCTCATTTTTCTTTCTGCAGCACTAATCATACTTTCTATGGCAAAATGAACCCCCTCATTTAGTTCCTTTTTAAATTAAATGTTTTAAGAGTTACCACTTTATTCCAATCGAGATGGCTTCAGGTGTGCAATACGTTTGTCATAAGTAGAACTGTTAGCGCAGACCCCATTGATAACATACAGGAGAGGACCAACATTGAGAGATCAGTTAATGAGAAGCCACTTCACAAAAGCCCCTAAGAAAAAGGATTTGATTAGGGGATTATTCCATGCATGAATTGCAAGGCATGTAAGAATAGTCCTAAAGTGAAAGATAACAGCATACCAGGAAGGAAGACCAGACGAAAGATTAGCAAACTCATGAACTGTAAGTCTGACTATACGGTCTATTGTTTGCTGTGCCCGTGCAACAGGAGATATGTAGGTAGCACGATCCATCCTACTAAAAAAAGAATTCTTGAGCACATGCGTGCCATTAAAAATCGTGATGTAGCATATCCTGTTGCACGGTACTTTGAGGAGAAGCATGAGTCAAATGTCAACTTATTGCGATTCTTTTGTCTAGACCGTGTTCCCAAAAATGAAAGAGGGGGAACAGAACTAAAAAAATAAGAAAACTTGAGTCGCGATACATTGTAGAATTGCAAACTAAGACCCCGAAAGGGTTAAATAATGAGGAAGAGCTCTGGGTCCACATAGAATAAAGATTATGGAAGAGAAAACAGAGAGTATTCTCTTTTGGTGGGGCCCATTCAGGGCATAATTAATTGAAGAATGATGATTATTCAGCACCCTGGTGAATGAGGATCCCACTGTGGGTTTGATTGTAGACATCATGAATTGTGTAATGTGTGAACAAAAACAATTAATGAATTTGAATTACTTGATTTGTACATAGATGTTTTAAAAGAATGCATTATGAAATATAAGACAGGAAATATATATTTCATTGACATCTTGGAAGTTCACATATATTAAAGACCTTTCCTGAAATTTCATCATGGCCACCGCAATCACTGAGCAGTGTTAACAATGACCCTTTTTTCTATGTTTATGAACTGCCAGTCCTCCCTCTTTCTTTATTGTTTATTCAATATTGTTTGTTTCTATATAAAAAAAACTCGTTTGAAACCAGAATGTGACATTGAGGAAGACGTGCAGCCGAAACGCGTCTGTCCATTTTTCGTGTGTAACGATTAAATACGTTGCCAGAGTGCGCCTCGTCTTGTGACCGCAACTGTGGGAGGAGGTCACTTGTCAAATATATATATATATATATATATATATATATATATATATATATATATATATATATATATATATATGTATTACCTACTGGCGGTCGCCAGTAGGTAGTTATAGTTAGGACCGTGTTTCCATAGGAAATCTCAAAATTCTATTTTGAATAACTTTGGCGCCGGATGACGAATCCTCGCAAAAGTTTCAAAACTAATGGGGCGTTCCGCTCAGCTCCTACCCTGAAAGCCTCGGGGTGATTCGTCAAGCGGGGGCTGAGAAAGAGGGGGGGTCCCAAAACACGTTTTCCCCATGGATTTTTCCATAGGGACTTTAGTCGCAGCTACAGCCCGAACGGCTGAACAGAATTATTTGAAATTTGGCAGAGAGGTAGCCATAAGGTCCATGAAGTGCCTTTTGCAGGTTTGGTGTAAATCTGTTCAGTATTTCCTGAGAAAATAGCATTTAAATCAATATATATATCTATACGCGCGCAGCGTGCGCGCACTGAGCAAGCCCTGTGCGCGCACCCTGCCGTGCGCGAGCGCACATCTGATTGGTTGTTAGATGTCAGTAAACATTTGAATCGGTGGAAATCAGGAAGCGGCGGCCGCCATTTTGTCTCTCGCAGTCTGAGGCGGTAAAAAACAAAGGGGGAGAACGTGTAAAGGGGACAGAGTGGGGAGATATTGACCCACTAGGCATTGGCAGGGGGTCACAGTAGGACCTTGTAGGGCAAAAAAAAAGAATTATAATATTTAAAAAAATATCGCCGAGTGCGCGCACCCAGCACGCACCCGAAAAAAACTTTTAACAAAAAAAAGAAAAAAAAATCACAGTGAAGTGTTTAGATATTAGGTGGCTCTAAAAAGAGCCCTTGTGTTCATTGAGTGCTTTTTTTGGTAGTACCTACAAGTAAGTACCGATGCAGAGTCTTAAGTTCAAGAGGAAGACTCTGTTGCCTTCATCAGTGAAGTGTACACCATCTCCTCTATAAATGTCTTGCATGTTGTAACGCAAGTTGTTGTGGTATATAGAACCCATACCATAGTGTCTGAGGAAAGCAGAAATAGATTTGTTGACGTGCTTCCTTGCTTTGTCAATCTGCGGACAATGTTGGCTGGACCAGTTCCACTTTTGCCTTTGGCATATATTAGAATATACAAAGGCAGTTTGTGGAAAAAGTGACATCAATTGCACAAAGGTGTCCTTAACAAGCATTTCCAGACCTACCCCAGTTAAAGTGCCTAGGTCATTTCCACCACAGTGCACAATAATAAGGTTAGGCTGTGGGAGATGTAGAAAGGTTTTCACCAAAGGCATTAATTGGTGCCACTTTAACCCTCTCTGACCAATCCATTTAATGTCTACATTTGGCAAAGCAAGGTCTCTCATCATACCTCTTTTTACTGCATACTTTTCACTCCAGAAGACATAGCTGTGACCTACAATCCACACTGTGAACATCTTCCAAGGAGATCTGGATGCAGTCAGGATGTGTCTTTCAGCAGAATGGCAATATGAAAAGAAAGACAGTTGAAAAAAGGAGGCATACATATTTTTTTTTAACAAAAATAACTGATTGGCTGATTCAAACTATTTTAAGGTTAAAACTAGGCTGTCTGTATACATTTTTAGAAGCATGTTTTGTATTGGTTATGAAAAATGTGTTGCAATTGAACATTACTTTGAATTTGCTGAGAGGTTTGACAGGTCAAGCACTCTTGCTCTTGGGTTTTGAAACATTGTGTGCTGAACTTTTGACCTCTCTGCACACACCAGTGTTCCATGACCTGTTGCTATCGCAGCAGGCAGAAGTTATGTTGGGGGAAGGGTTCAGTTGGAAAAGGGTTGAAAATGACAACCAATAAAAAAGTGTGATTCCATTTGAAAAAATGTGGGAAGGAATGTGATTTGGAGTTAACATGTATATGTGTGAAAAAAGAGAAGGAAACTGTGCCATTAACTGGTTCTGCTGAGAGGAGAGAGGTGTTCAGCTCAGAGATTCTGGTCTGATAAACTGCTGTGTGACTGCCACATTTCTTTCACAACTAACTAATTTTAAAGGTGAGTTAAGAGTTTGAGAGGGGGTGTTTGTGGATAATTTAGATATAAAAAAAAATTGTGATTATTTGTTTAAAGTTGTGATTTACATTTTGTGTTTTGGGAGATATTTAACTGTCTTGAATATGTAAAATATTATGGAGTATGTTTTCACCATAAGTTAAGGTGTACTGGTAACAATGAGGAATAATATTGTGTGCCTACTATCAAACCATGAGTCTGTGTGCAGAGAGGAATTGTTGACAGAGATTTAATTTGTGTTGCTGTTGAAAAGTAAGACTTGCACCTGAAAGAAAAGGAAAGCTTCTTTTTAATTGTGATGGTTAGGATTTAGCAGAAATCACTTTGAAAGAAATGAGAGGCAAATGCCAACACATTTGAAATTAGCATGGTAGATTTTCGTTCTACATTAAAAGTTGTGAATTACATTTTATGTTGTGGAAGATATGTATCTGTCTTGAACATGTTAGATATTTTGGAGTATGTCTTTCCCAGAATCAAAGGTGTGCTGAAACTATGCCTTGTTACATACAGCCCAGCAGTCTTCATGCATTTCTCTTGCACCAGACAAAAAACAGTCTCTGTGTGCTGTTTCAGATAGCACTGTGTAACGCAAACACATTCAACGTCACCAAGGCACATTTCCTTTGCTCTAGTGTAGTCACTCACCCAGATTGCACATGCTCATGGTATGAAGTAGCTGGTAGGACATGTGCTCTTTTCTGCCTCTGTGATCTACAAGGAAAATGTGTCAGGCTGTAACAGTAATTATCACTTGCTCTACCACAGTAGTAAATGTGCTTTGTAATTGCCAATCAAATTCTGTTTTCTGCTTAGAAGCACACCATAAGGCTGTGTGCGCACAGGAATTGTGGCCATAGATGTAATGTGTGTTGCAGTTGTTCTGTAAAACATGCACTTGCAGGAAAGGGACAGCTTGTTTTCTTCAAATGTGGTGGTTAGCAGTCAGCAGAAATCACTAAATCGCAAATGAGAGGCAAAAGCTAAAACATTTGAAACCAACAGGATAGATTTTTCTTTCAAAATAGCAAAGGCACAGGTAGTTGCCATATGTTCAAAACTGAAAATAACCCTTAGCACACATGCACTGTTACATACATCCCAGCAGTCTTCATGCAGTTTTGGAAGTCTCTTTGCTCATCTGTCTTGCACCAGACAATACACAGTCTCCAGAAACACACTCTTGGCACACACGCAGCAGCTTCTCCAACACTCCCATGCGTAGTACTCAGCTCTGTGTGCTGTTTCAGATAACACTGTGTAACGCAAACACATTCAACGTCACCAAGGCTCATTTTCTTTGTTCTAGTGTAGTCACTCACCCAGATTGCACATGCTCATGGTATGAAGTAGCTGATAGGACATGTGCTCTTTTCTGCCTTTGTGATCTACAAGGAAAATGTGTCAGGCTGTAACAGTAATTATCACTTGCTCTACCACAGCAGTAAATGTGCTTTGAAATTGCCATTCAAATTCTGTTTTCTGCTTAGAAGCACACCATGAGGCTGTGTGCACACAGGAATTGTGGCCAGAGATGTAATTTGTGTTGCAGTTGTTCTGTAAAACATGCACTTGCAGGAAAGGGACAGCTTGTTTTCTTCAAATGTGGTGGTTAGCAGTCAGCAGAAATCACTAAATCGCAAATGAGAGGCAAAAGCTAAAACATTTGAAACCAACAGGGTAGATTTTCCTTTCAAAATAGAAAAGGCACAGGTAGTTGCCATATGTTCAAAACTGAAAATAACCCTTAGCACACATGCACTGTTACATACATCCCAGCAGTCTTCATGCATTTTTGGAAGTCTCTTTGCTCATCTGTCTTGCACCAGACAATACACAGTCTCCAGAAACACACTCTTGGCACACACGCAGCAGCTTCTCCAACACTCCCATGCGTAGTACTCAGCTCTGTGTGCTGTTTCAGATAGCACTGTGTAACGCAAACACATTCAACGTCACTAAGGCACATTTCCTTTGCTCTAGTGTAGTCACTCACCCAGATTGCACATGCTCATGGTATGAAGTAGCTGTTAGGACATGTGCTCTTTTCTGCCTCTGTGATCTACAAGGAAAATGTGTCAGGCTGTAACAGTAATTATCACTTGCTCTACCACAGTAGTAAATGTGCTTTGAAATTGCCAATCAAATTCTGTTTTCTGCTTAGAAGCACACCATGAGGCTGTGTGCGCACAGGAATTGTGGCCAGAGATGTAATTTGTGTTGCAGTTGTTCTGTAAAACCTGCACTTGCAGGAAAGGGACAGCTTGTTTTCTTCAAATGTGGTGGTTAGCAGTCAGCAGAAATCACTAAATCGCAAATGAGAGGCAAAAGCTAAAACATTTGAAACCAACAGGGTAGATTTTCCTTTCAAAATAGCAAAGGCACAGGTAGTTGCCATATGTTCAAAACTGAAAATAACCCTTCGCACACATGCACTGTTACATACATCCCAGCAGTCTTCATGCAGTTTTGGAAGTCTCTTTGCTCATCTGTCTTGCACCAGACAATACACAGTCTCCAGAAACACACTCTTGGCACACACGCAGCAGCTTCTCCAACACTCCCATGCGTAGTACTCAGCTCTGTGTGCTGTTTCAGATAGCACTGTGTAACGCAAACACATTCAACGTCACCAAGGCTCATTTTCTTTGTTCTAGTGTAGTCACTCACCCAGATTGCACATGCTCATGGTATGAAGTAGCTGATAGGACATGTGCTCTTTTCTGCCTTTGTGATCTACAAGGAAAATGTGTCAGGCTGTAACAGTAATTATCACTTGCTCTACCACAGTAGTAAATGTGCTTTGAAATTGCCAATCAAATTCTGTTTTCTGCTTAGAAGCACACCATGAGGCTGTGTGCACACAGGAATTGTGGCCAGAGATGTAATTTGTGTTGCAGTTGTTCTGTAAAACATGCACTTGCAGGAAAGGGACAGCTTGTTTTCTTCAAATGTGGTGGTTAGCAGTCAGCAGAAATCACTAAATCGCAAATGAGAGGCAAAAGCTAAAACATTTGAAACCAACAGGGTAGATTTTCCTTTCAAAATAGAAAAGGCACAGGTAGTTGCCATATGTTCAAAACTGAAAATAACCCTTAGCACACATGCACTGTTACATACATCCCAGCAGTCTTCATGCATTTTTGGAAGTCTCTTTGCTCATCTGTCTTGCACCAGACAATACACAGTCTCCAGAAACACACTCTTGGCACACACGCAGCAGCTTCTCCAACACTCCCATGCGTAGTACTCAGCTCTGTGTGCTGTTTCAGATAGCACTGTGTAACGCAAACACATTCAACGTCACCAAGGCACATTTCCTTTGCTCTAGTGTAGTCACTCACCCAGATTGCACATGCTCATGGTATGAAGTAGCTGTTAGGACATGTGCTCTTTTCTGCCTCTGTGATCTACAAGGAAAATGTGTCAGGCAGTAACAGTAATTATCACTTGCGCTACCACAGTGGTAAATGTGCTTTGAAATTGCCAATCAAATTCTGTTTTCTGCTTAGAAGCACACCATGAGGCTGTGTGCGCACAGGAATTGTGGCCAGAGATGTAATTTGTGTTGCAGTTGTTCTGTAAAACATGCACTTGCAGGAAAGGGACAGCTTGTTTTCTTCAAATGTGGTGGTTAGCAGTCAGCAGAAATCACTAAATCGCAAATGAGAGGCAAAAGCTAAAACATTTGAAACCAACAGGGTAGATTTTACTTTCAAAATAGCAAAGGCACAGGTAGTTGCCATATGTTCAAAACTGAAAATAACCCTTAGCACACATGCACTGTTACATATATCCCAGCAGTCTTCATGCAGTTTTGAAAGTCTCTTTGCTCATCTGTCTTGCACCAGACTATACACAGTCTCCAGAAACACACTCTTGGCACACACGCAGCAGCTTCTCCAACACTCCCATGCGTAGTACTCAGCTCTGTGTGATGTTTCAGATAGCAGTGTGCAACGCAAACACATAAAAACATCATCAAGGCCTCATTTTCTTTGCTCTAGTCTAATCACTCACCCTGTAGCACATGGTCATGGTCTCAAGGAGCTGTTAGGACATGTGCTGTTTTCTGTCTCTCTAAATGATAAGGAAAATGTGTCAGGCTGTAACAGTAATTTGGTACTATCCAGGAAAACTGTTTTGTGCCTAAAAACACAGCATGAGTCTGTGTGCATACAGGAATTGTGGGCAGAGATTTAATTTGTGAAGTTGTTGTTCTGAAAGAATTGCAGTCCCAGGAAAGGGGCAGCCTGTGTTATGTGCCTAAAATGACGGCATGAGTCTGTGTGCGCACAGGAATTGTGGGCAGAGATTTAATTTATGAAGTTGTTGTTCAGTAAGAATTGCAGTCCCAGGAAAGGTGCAGCCTGTGTTATGTGCCTAAAATGACGGCATGAGTCTGTGTGCGCACAGGAATTGTGGGCAGAGATTTAATTTGTGAAGTTGTTGTTCAGTAAGAATTGCAGTCCCAGGAAAGGGGCAGCCTGTTTTCTTTACTCAAATTATCCCTTAGCACACATGCACTGTTACATACATCCCTGCAGTCTTCATGCAGTTCTGGAAGTCTCCTTGCTCATCTCTCTTGCATCAGAGAATACACAGTCTCCAGAAACACACTCTTGGCACACATGCAGCAGCTTCTCCAACACTCCCATGCGTAGTACTCAGCTCTGTGTGATGTTTCAGATAGCACTGTGTAACGCAAACACATTAAACGTCACCAAGGCTCATTTCCTTTGCTGTAGTCTAATCACTCACCCAGGTTGCACATGCTCATGGTATGAAGTAGCTGTTAGGAAATGTGCTCTTATCTGCCTCTCTAAATGATAAGGAAAATGTGTCAGGCTGTAACAGTAATTTGGTACTATCCAGGAACACTGTTTTGTGCCTAAAACCACAGCATGAGTCTGTGTGTATACAGGAATTGTGGGCAGAGATTTAATTTGTGAAGTTGTTGTTCTAAAAGAATTGCAGTCCCAGGAAAGGGGCAGCCTGTGTTATGTGCCTAAAATGACGGCATGAGTCTGTGTGCGCACAGGAATTGTGGGCAGAGATTTAATTTATGAAGTTGTTGTTCTGAAAGAATTGCAGTCCCAGGAAAGGGGCAGCCTGTTTTCTAAACTCAAATTATCCCTTAGCACACATGCACTGTTACATACATCCCTGCAGTCTTCATGCAGTTCTGGAAGTGTCCTTGCTCATCTCTCTTGCACCAGAGAATACACAGTCTCCAGAAACACACTCTTGGCACACATGCAGCAGCTTCTCCAACACTCCCATGCGTAGTACTCATCTCTGTGTGATATTTCAGATAGCAGTGTGTAACGCAAGCACATAAAAACATCATCAAGGCCTCATTTTCTTTGCTGTAGTGTAGTCACTCACCCAGATTGCACATGCTCATGGTATGAAGTAGCTGATAGGACATGTGCTATTTTCTGCTTCTCTGATCTACAAGGAAAATGTGTCAGGCTGTAACAGCAATTATCACTTGCTCTACCACAGTAGTAAATGTGCATTTAAATTGCCAATCAAATATTGTTTTCTGCCTAGAATCACAACATGAGGCTGTGTGCGCACAGGAATTGTGGGCAGAGATTTAAAGTGTGTTGCAGTTGTTCTGAAAGACTTGCACTTGCAGGAAAGGGGCAGCTTGTTTTTTTCAACTGTGGTGGTTAGCACTCTGCACAAATCAGTAAATCACAAATGAGAGGCAAATGGTAAAACATTTGAAATTAATGAAAAGCTTAAAAATAATTTAAATGAATTATAATTACAAAAAGGAATTTTTTTAAAGTTTCTTGCAGGTATTGCTGAGCAACAGTGAAAAAATAAAAAAATGCCTTTAAGGACAAGAAAGAGGAAAGAAAAGCAACAACAAGTATATCTGGACAAAACTGGGAAAAAAATAGGAGGAAAAGCTGGTGATGGAAAAAAGAAAAACTCTACTGGTAAGAAAACTAAAGTTTTCTTTAAAAATATCTTCAAAAAAACTGAAAATGGCAAAAATAAATGTAAAACAAACAGTGTTTTATGTACAAAGCAACACCAGAGTCAACAGCAAAAAACAAAAGCTAATGTACAATCAGAAGTAAGTAAAACTGATTTAACACGAAAATTAGATTTTAAAAACATTCGTCGAAAAATGTTTCAGAGAAGAGTGATGTTAAATTTGCTAAAGGATGTGAAAAAATATAAGAAAAAATCAAAATGTATTAAGAATTTTTTTTTTATAGAAAATATTGTAAGTAAGGCTTTGGAAATAAAAAGAAAACTTTTTATTCTAATTTTGAATAGGATGCGTAGATTAGATAAATTAGTCAATGCAATGAAGTCACAAAGCAAAAGGAAAAAAGAAGTGAAAAAAAGTAACTTTTGTAAAGTGTTCTTGGGAGAATGGAAGCACAGTTCAAGTACTGAACCATTTTTTAATGAAGAGAGTTATCTTCAAAGTAATAGTTTGTTGCATGCAGTTGACACCAATGGTAGAGCATATGAAGTTAAGGATGGTTGTGTGATGGAAAAAGAGAAAATGGTCCCAAGAAACGAGGAAGAAGTAATGGCTGCGGAGGCTATGGGGAGACGTCCAAAAGCCCCAGTGTACACTTGGAACTGTAGTAGTATTTGTAGTGTGCGTCAGGAATCTATTGATAAATTACTTGACTTTCTAAGAGAATATAGTAAAAAGAGTGTAAAACAGAAGATGAAGGTGCTTCAAACACTAGATCCATGCAGAGTGAGAGAGAATACTGGTTTGCAAGGACATTCTCTGGCTTGTCTTTCTAGAAAAGTTCTCAACAACAGAATAGCTCCTTCTCCAAGTGAATCAGAACTAACAATGAGGGGAGTAGGTGTGGTTTGGGAAGAATCTGGAACTGAAAGTACTTCAAACCAATCAAAAGTGATGATTCTTGATCACATGACTTGCCATAAGGGGATTGGGTGTGGTGTTGAAACAATCAGAAACTGAAAGTAATGATAACCAATTAGAAGTGTTGTTTTATTAAGCACATAACCCGAGGTGCGCGCACTGAGCAAGCTCGGAGCGCGCACCTTGTGATTACGCATGCGCGAATGCGTAGCAGCGCATGTGCATACGTCATATGCGCGTACGTAACGCGCATACGTAGCACACACGTATACGCGAACGTAAACGCGCGTAATTTAAGCGTATGCGGAAGTAATCCGCATGGAGCGCGTACGACGCACGCACGCATGCGTACGTACGTACGCAGGCGTACTGGGTATGCGCTCCCAGCACGCACTAATACGTATGTATGCGTACGTAAATAACGTACGACGGTATTCATAAAAAACTTACGAAAACGTACTAGGTGCGGGCTCTGAGCGCGCACCCCAAGAATTTATATAAAAAAAAAAAAGTGGAGAAAAATTAATTGCAAAAATTAAATAAACTGTTCAACTTTATCCTAATTGAAAGTTAAAAAAAAAGAGCCAAAACAAATAAAAGGATACAGATAATATATAAATGAATACATATGTTTTAAAAAAAAAAAAAATATATATATATAATTTAATAATTCAAAAATTAGCATTTAAAAAACCATACAAATTCACTGAAAAAACCATAGGTTTCACACACGTTATAGTTAGGAATTAGCATTTAAAAAACCTTGCAAATTCACTTAAAAAACCATAGGTTTCACACACGTTATAGTTAGATGGACATTTCTCTCAACCAATGAAATTCCCCCGTTATAGTTAGTACAGCTAACTATAACTTGCGCGACCGCAATCCACTGCTGATGACGTCACATATTACATCACTCATGACATGGTCAGTGACATCACTCATGACATCACTGATGACATCTCAAATGACATCACTGATGATGTCACTGTTGAAGACATCAATGTGATAAATTACCACATCTTCTCACACCCTTATAAAACCTTTGATATACCAACTGAAAATTACACAGTTCCATTCTCAAATCCATAAATAATGCAATACTAATAACTGCATACCCAAAAAGTAACTTTTAGGTATTCATTCACCTCCACACACTCACCTGTACAGTCACTCATGGTTACATTCAGTCCATAAAAAAGTATCATATGAATTTATACATACATCTATATACACACACACACACTAACAATCATCCATAGAGGTACTCTCACACCTAGTCATTCATACAAATAATCACACTGCCATTTACTCATCTATGCAGTTATACACACTCAAGTTCACTCACTCACAAAAATAGTATCATATTCTTATGCTCAATTAGAATCATTGACACAAGCACACATTCATCCATACAGTCACTGTCACAATCACACACTCTCACATCTAGCCACTTATATACTCTTACACACATATATAATGCCTTTTACATATTTAGTTATTCACAAATGTACCACTGAGATATACATTCAAACCATAACACAGCCATACATACACTCACTCAACCTTACAGTCCTTCAGAGATGCACTTTAATAACATCCAGTCATAGAATCACACACTCACTCATCTATGCACACTCACACACACTTTACCCACACAAACACGCAGGAATTCATACAGATACTGAGACAAGCAATCAATAACCCATATAGACAATTATATAGCTATTCACAAAACCATGCCACCACTTATACACCAACACACAGACACATACAAAACATTTATACAGTTTATGCACTAGTCTGAAGTAAGATGCAGTTAAAGGACTCACTTGTCGAGTCAGTTACACAACACAGAAAATCATCCCTTTACACACTTGTACACCCACTCATTCTTTAACAGGCCTTTCCCTATATTTATAAACATTTTTGCAAATTAAACGTTCACTGGAGGACATCATCAGTGACGTCATCAGTGATGTCATTTGAGATGTCATCAGTGATGTCATGAGTGATGTCACTGACCATGTCATGAGTGATGTAATATGTGACATCATCAGCAGTGGATTGCGGTCGCGCAAGTTATAGTTAGCTGTACTAACTATAACGGGGGAATTTCATTGGTTTTTTGCGAGAGAAATGTCCAGCTAACTATAACTTGTGTGAAACCTATGGTTTTTTAAGTGAATTTGCAAGGTTTTTAAATGCTAATTCCTAACTATAACGTGTGTGAAACCTATGGTTTTTTTCAGTGAATATATATATATATATATATATATATATATATATATATATATATATATATATATATATATATTATCTACTGGCGGTCGCCAGTAGATAGTTATAGTTACAACCTAGTTTCCATAGGAAATCTCAAAATTCTATTTTGAATAACTTTGGCGCCGGTTGACGAATCCTTGCGAAATTTTCAAAACTAATGGGGCGCTCCGTTCAGCTCCTACCCTGAAAGTCTCGGGGTGATTCGTCAAGCAGGGGCCGAGAAAAAAGGGGGGTCCCAAAACGCGTTTTCCCCATGCATTTTTCCATAGGACGTTTAGACACAGCTACAGCCCGAACGGCTGAACAGAATTACTTGAAATTTGGCAGAGAGGTAGCCATAAGGTCAAGGAAGTGCCTTTTGCAGGTCTGGTGTAAATCTGTTCAGTATTTCCTGAGAAAATAGCATTTAAAAGCATATATATATGTGGGCGGAGCCTAACCACACATCTCATCCTGAGATCTGATTGGCTGTCAGCACTTCATCCAAGAAGTGTTGGCAGCCATCTTGGGACCAATATACATGATAGCACCTCATTAAAAAGCATTGCAGTTAATAGAAGGTTTTAAGACTTTAGTTACATTATAAATCATTTGTTGATGGTACCATACTCATTTTAGGAAGTGTGGTATGTTCTAAGGTGATTTCACCATGTGAAAAAGCCTTCTGCTGGGATATCATGATTGAGAGAAATATATTTTCTCATGCTTTTACCACAGAGGTTTGGAAGGTGATCTATAAGCTAAACTGAGAGCTTATTTTCTGTAAATTCACATTATCGTTCTCAGTCATGTGAGAATGAAGTCTGACATTCTCAGTAAAACATGTATCCAACAAGGGCAGAGACTGTCAGTTGATTCCTTTGTGTTCTACTGCAGCTTCCCAGAGTGTTCCAAAGAACTACTAGAGCGCTAACAGTCCTACTTATGATAAACGTATGGCACACCTGAAGCCATCTTGCTTGGATTAAAGTGGTAACTCTTAAAACATTTAATTTAAAAAGGATCAAAATGAGGGGGTTCATTTTTCCATAAAAAGTATGATTAGTGCTGCAGAAAGAAAAAATAGGGCATATTTTGAGTGACTTCTCAAATCCTCATCTATTTCATTAAAAAATTCTGACATGCAGACTGAAACATGCACTTTCAATACCAGCAGCAGTTTTCCCTGGTGAGCAGTAGCTTTACTACAGTGATCTAATGAGCAAAAAGAGTGCTAACATTCTGAATTTATGGCAAATGTGTGACACATCTGAATGCCTTCTTGATGGAAGCAAAGTAAAAAACTGAAAGTATTTCCTACTGAGGAGACTGCAGTAGATGAGGAAATTAGGAACCTTCATAACAAATAAGTCTACCAAGATGGCCACCAGAGACAAAAGAGCCCAAATGTAGCCCAAATATCACCCAGATGTAGCCCAAGTATAGCCCAATGACAGAATGTCCCAGAATGTTCTTAAAAACAACTAGAGCGCTTACTGTCTTCATTATGACAAAAGTATGGCACACCTGAAGCCATCTTGATTGGAATAAACTGGTAACACTTAAAACATTTAATTTAAAAAGGAACACAATGAGGGGGTTCATTTTGCCATAGAAATTATGATTAATGCTGAAGAAAGAAAATGAGGGCACATTTTGAGTGACTTCTCAAATCCTCTTCTATTTCATTAAAAAATTCTGACATGCAGACTGAAACATGCACTTTTAATACCAGGAGCAGAATTCCATGGTGAACAGTAGTTTTACTACAGTGATCTAATGAGCAACTAGACTGCTAACATTCAGAATTTATGGCAAATGTGTGACATATCTGAATACCTTCATGATGGAATCAAAGTAAAAAACTGAAAGCATTTCCTACTGAGGAGACTGCAGTACATGAGGAAATTAGGAAACTTCATAACAAATAAATCTCCCAAGATGGCCACCGGAGACAAAAGAGCCCAAATGTAGCCCAAAATCACCCAGATATAGCCCAAATATAGCCCAATGACAGAAGTGTGCAAAACACTTATTATTTTGTGTTTTTGCAGTGTTATATAGTGCAGACTTGTCAGGTATTGGAATGCTTTACATGAGCATTGGTTACATCTCACAAGAACAAATTCATTTTGGTTGTAGACATGGGGAGACTAAGTGATTTGACCAGAATCACAGAATGTTGAGCTGAAGCAGAAACTTCAACCTGGTTCCCTAGTTGCAAAGTCTGCAGTTCTGGAAGTAACACCACATCCTCTCCCCTAAGTGCAACATTTAATCAAGTGGTCAACTGGATAAAAAAACATAAAGATAACAAATAATTTAAAAGTGCTTTGTCGCTATTTGAAAACTCAGAAAATATGTCCTTATTTTAGTCTTTTGGAGCACTAACCATAATTTTGATGCCAATAAGACCCTCTCATATATGTAATTTCTAAAGGCAATGCTCTAGGTATTACAGTTTTGATTACATCAAGATGATGTCAGGCGTTCCACACTTTTGTAATAAATATAGAATGTTAGCAATCTATTTGTTCATTAGGATACTGTTGAGAGGCAGAGGCCAGGGGCACAGACTCTGAAAATTGAAGGCAGGTAGGAGGGTGCAAAGGCAACAATTTAACCACACTGAGCAGGCAGGAAGGGCCGTGGAAGCACAACAGACTATGGAGGGCAGTGGAAAGGGGGGCAGGGGCAACAAACCAACAATACAGGACTTGCAAGAGAGGCTGTTGGAGGGAAGATCTATTACGGGTCAAGAAAGCTAGGGTCGGTCCCCAGAGCCCCGGGAGCCACCACAGAACTGAGCAGGAGAGTGAGTCAGGGACAAAAGGGGCACCTTAATTTGAGCCGGGGTGCCCAGGAACGCTTGCTCCAAAAATGAAGAAAACAGACATATGAGACATGGAATTGGAGGCAGAATACAATGGCAGTTTAATGAGAAGATGCAACTTCAAAGAAACCGCAGAATAGAGACATAAAGTACAAAATACAGAATCCAGATAATCATACAGCTGTCATGATATTCTCTGTATCTCAATTAATGTACTGACAGAGACAGAGAAAAAACACATCTATAAATGCATCATGAGAAACAAGTTACACCAAGGAAAATGTTACCTAGGAACACTCACGTTTACTCTTAGAGCAAGCATTCCTGCAATTACAATACAAAATCTTTTAAATGCAAAAGTAAAGAGAACAATGGTTAAACATAACATGACATTTCATATAGGTAAAATAGAATAAGATACTTCAAGCAAAGCAGAGCAAGACATTTTAAGCAAAGGAAGACAAGAGCTCCCAGCTCTTGGGGAAAACCTGCACAGCCTGTTAACCTACATACAGACGGCGAGGTAGTCCGTCGATATCTGTGGGTGCTCCCTTTTTATATCATTTTGTGGGCTCCTTTGCACGCTACATCTACCTACGTATGCTACCCAAAAGCTTCGTCTGCAGATTTTACCAGACATTTCGTCGTTTACCCACTCAATGCTGACAATGGACTGGGTGAAAAGGTCAGTCTCTCAGGCCAATCGCTTATCGTAAGTTCCATAGAGCAAGCAGAAAATAATGGGTATTGTACGGGAATTCAATATATTCATGTATAAAATCTCCTCAGTTCTCCTAACTTGACGCTCTGCGGTGGGAAACCTGCCCAGGAAGCAAGTACCAGTCCAGGATGCAGCCTACTATATGTCGACAGCTTCAGGGGGATGTTGAACTTTGATACCGAGCACGGAGCACTCGGGTAGGGTGGGGGCTACTAGTTTGGAGCAGAAGGCCTCGCAGACCTGCCTTCAGACTGCTATACACTAAAATTGCAGAGCTATGGTCAATTTAACAAAGAGGCCTACATATTGAACAGAAGGGCCTACACAGGGGTTTTATGCTGGCTGATTGGTAAGGATGTCTCAGGATAATTATATAGCAACACAGGACCCGCTGGTCAATTTAATACGGCCTACAAATGCGGCTGGCAGGGCAAGGACAAGGGTCTCATACTTCAGGTGTGGACAGAACGGGCCAGGGGCCCCCTGTGATACAAAATCTACCCTCCTTCAAGGCTGTGGCAATGTAATAGACCATTGTGGGCAGAAGGAAGAGGCAATGGTAGTACAACCATACATGCCAACAGACCCGATTCAGCCAGGAAACGTCCAATGTTTTTAAGCTCAAATGGGCTTTATTTGATCTGTCTCCTGTCTACAATATAACCTTTTTCAATGTAACTCAAAGGGGAACATCAATACCCCAGTTTCTTTTCAAAATCTCCCTCTTACCAAGTTCAAAATGTTCGCAAGTATGGTACATTGGATCATGGAAGGAAATGGGATAGGGACATGGACTTGGATAACAGAGGACAGGAGGGACATGGAGAGGTGCACCAAACTGACCCTGCAGGGCAGGCATCAGGGTTTGCAGCAGCACAATACACCACACAGGGCATGCAGGACGGGAGTGCAGCACAACAATCCATAGAAAGCAAGAGGGAGGGGACAGGACCATGCACGAGGACAACAGAGAACAGAGGGACAAGAGGCAATGGTAGCTAGCTGACCATAATGGACAGACAGGAGAGAAAGCTGCAGCATAACAGACCATAAAGGGCAGGAGGGACGGATCAGGGGCATTACAATGGAACAGACGAGCCAGGAGGGAGGGAGTAGGGGTCTGCACATGTAAACAGAGGGCTGGGGGCAAGGGGGCAGGGCAGGAGCAGCAAGATAGCCATGGAGGTCAGGCAGGATGGGCACTAGAAGCAAGACACACCATGAAGAGCAACAGTGAGACTGTGATGGCATACACACAGACCATGGAGGGAAGGTGGGAGGGGGTCAGGGGCAGCTAACTGACCACACAGGGAAGGTGGGAGGGGCCATGGCAGCACAGAAGACCATGCATGGCAAGTGGGAGGGTTAGTGGCAGCACAATGGCTATGATGGGCAAGAAGGAGGGTGCAGGGGCATGCACAAAGGACGATGGAGGATAGAAGGGAGGGTCAGGACCTGTGCACAGACAAGAAAGTTCAGGGGAAGGGACCTCACAACAGACCACACAGGGCAGGCAGGAGGAGCAGTTGCAGCACAACAGACCAGGGAGGGCAGAAGGGTGTGGCAGTACAATGGACCATGTAGGACAGGAGGAAGACGATAGGGGCATGGCATGTGGACAGGCAGGGCGGAGGTGGCAAGGACAGGTTACAGTCATCTGACAATGCTAGGCAGGTGGGAGGGGAGTGGCAGCTCAACAGAACACTCAGAGCAGATAGGAGTGGCAGGTCCATGGGACATGGTGGGCAAAAAGGATGGAGCAGGGGCATGCACAAAGACATCGGAGGGCAGGGGGAAGGAGAATAGGGGCAGCAAGCTAAGCACAGAGTTTAAGCAGGAGGTCAATGATGTGGCATAGAATTGGGCAATGGAGGGCAAGAGGAGTGGACTGGTACATCATACTAAATTGAGGGCAGTGGCAGCACATCAGACCATGCATGGCAGGAGGGAGGAGGCTAGGCAATGGATTCACACAACAGAGGATAGGGAGGAGGGGGATGGGGCAGCAAGCTAACTGTTCAGAGAAGGCGGGTATTAGGAACTTTATTGTTTTTAAAACATTGTGTCTGTGCGAACTACTTAAAATATGAACAAGTATACAGCATAATCTCACTTTTATTCAGGAAGAAGAGGACGTTTGTGACTGTGACTCCGGGCTCACTTGGCAGAAACACCCCCTGACCCTCCACCCCCTATCGCAAAATGTAATGCCCGTGAAAAGGGTAGGTGAACACAGTGTTATATAGAACATAGTCCTGAGAGCACGATTGAAAATGAAAACTAGATATAGTGTATGGTATAAACTATGCACCAAAAAGTGTGATATAAGAGGAACCGGGCGTGAAATATAATATGCAATACATTGTGCGCAATGACAGATTCATTGGAGAGCGCGAGATAGCACAGGCACTAGCGCGTGCTATGCAATATGCGCCTTGGAGTGTAATATGCAAAGGGCAGTGTTGTGTAACCTAACTAGTCTCTAAAGTTGTAATATAAAATATGTGCTGGGGAGTGTAACGTTGCATATGCACTGTGACAAAGATATGGATCCCAGATTGTAATATGTATGGCATAGCACTGTGCGTTATAACATAGGCATCGAGGAAGGCACGTTAGATGGGGCAATATAACCCGTGCGAAGACAAGTGTGGCATGACATATTCACGGGGTGGTGTTACAGTGCACATGGGCTAGAGAGTGTCATAGCATATGCACTAGCTAGTGGAATACAACACAGAGGTGTGTGGCACTCGGCAGGCAATGGTGGGTGTAACACAGCATTGGGCTCTGTCAGGAGCGCGCTGTGACTCTCAAGTAATGTTCGTCCCCTTTCCAGAGAGTAAAATAAAAAGTATTACACATCCGGCAGTGGATGTGTGTTTTATTAACCGTGAGGGGGGTTTCTTGCATAGTTTTGGTCGAATTTTTGTTGAATCCCCTTTGAATGGCTTGGTGTGCATGTGTATTAAATGTGCCCGTCAATAGCTACCCATGTTTGTATAAATTACCGACAAGGGTGTCTACCGGGATTAGGCACGGTAGGGCATCAGACATGTCAGTGCTTCACTAGTGGAGTAAATACATTCCACGTGGATTCATTGCATGCATAGTCGCCTTTTAATGAATATCACGCAAGTCGTCATGGTGATAGGTACGTACGGTTTGTCCAGCATGTCCTAGGTGTGGCCGGCCCTGGGGATTGGGGTCAAAAAAATATAATTAGGAGACAGGCCCTGGTGGATGGGGTCATCAGGGCCAATAAATTAGAATAAGAAGGGGAACCACACAGCCCCCCTTCTTAAAAAATTTAAATAAATAAAAGACTGGCATCGTGCCGGAGGCCATGCCCCCTCCGTGCAGCACTCTGCAAACGCGCCCCCAACAGGCATCTCCAGTATGCGCCAGGGAGCTGCGCTGCAGACAGGTGTTCTGAGGCCAAGCCCCTTTTTACACCTCTCTGCAACGCAGCTCTGTGGCGCTTACTGGAGGTACCTAGTGGTCTAGTTTGACCCTAGGGACCCTTAGGATTCAAGGGGACTTAATCTCTCAACTTAGAACAGCCACAGGGCGCGTTTACACAGTGGTGAAGGGAGGGGACGGGGCCTGAGGTGACGTGTGCAAACACGCACTATGGCACGTTTTAAATAGGGGATATAATTTCCCTTCAATACTGAGGGCCCCTGGGGGCTAACTAGCCCACCAAGTGCTTCCAGTAAGCGCCACTGAGCTGCATTGCAAGGAGGTGGTCCAGGCCGTGCCACTTTTTACACCTCTCTGCAACGCAGCTCTGTGGCACTTACTGTAGGTACCTAGTGGGCTAGTTGGACCCTCGGGACCCTCAGGATTCAAATGAACTTAATCTCCCAACTAAAAATGGACACAGGGCGTGTTTACACAGTGGTGAAGGGAGGGGACGGGGCCTGAGTTAACGTGTGCAAAAACGCCCTGTGGCCTGTTTTAAGAGGTAGTTTTAATCCCCATGCCCTATTATATACTAGGGGCTTACAGAGGAGGTCTTGCTAATCACAGGGGGACCCCAACGCATAAAGTTCCCTAGTGTATGTAGGTGTTTTCACTGTATTCTAAGTGTCTTTTAACATAGCACTGGCTCTAGGACTGGTTAGTCAGACTCAGTTACCACCAGTATCCGTCTGAAAAAGTTGAGGGTACAGGATGATTTTGCAACAAGGCTTCTTTCTGCTCTTCTTTTTGTTCTTTCTGCACGTTATCCTTCTTCCTGCACTTATCTTCGTATTTGAGGACTTCTGTTGCTTCTTTCTGCACTTCTTTTGTTTCTTTCTGTGCATTTTTTCTTCTTTCTTCATATGTCCTATCTCTGTAGGCATAGTTAGAAATTAGCATTTAAAAAACCTTTGAAATTCACTGAAAAAACCATAGGTTTCAGGCACGTTATAGTTAGGAATTACCATTTAAAAAACCTCAGAAATTCACTGAAAAAACCATAGGTTTCAGGGGTGTTATAGTTAGCTGGACTTTTCACTTGTACAAAACCATTGAAATTCCCCCGTTATAGTTAGTTCAGCTAACTATAACTCGCGCGCCCGCAATGCACTGCTGATGACGTCACATATTACATCACTCATGACATGGTCAGTGACATCACTCATGACATCACTGATGACATCTCAAATGACATCACTGATGACATCACTGATGACATCATCCTTGTGATAGAGTGGCAGACCTCCTCTCACCCTAATATAACCTTTGATACACACATTCAAAAATAGAGACTAAAATTTTCAAAACAATGGACATACCAATACCAGTTACAACAACCTCTTCAGTAATTCTAAGATCCACATACACATCCACTCATTCACCAACAGTCCTATACAGTCACTCATACATGTACTCACTCATCATATGTACTCATACACCTATACATCCTGTTACACAATGCCACTCATCCATAGAGTTACTCACACACATAGTCACTCATGCTAATAAAGAATCAAACATACATTTACTTGCATATACAGTTAGACACACATCACCACACTTCCTTCTACGGAAACTTACACATACTTAGTCTTTTAAACAATCACTTATAGAAACACATACCTATTCATACAGGAACTCTTTCAATCTCTCACTCTCACATATACTCACATATATACACCAATAGTCACATATACTAGTTTAAAACATATGTAGTTACTCATAAAGACACTATTGAGACAGTCATTCACTCACTAACACACCCATACACACACTCATCCACCAATACAGTCCTGCACACATGCTGTGTTCAACACATACAAACAGTGAGTCACTCATTCATGCACCTATGCACTACGTAATACCCCCCACCGAACCATGCAGACACTCAGACTGATACTCAAAAAACCAACTAATAACCTATATAGACACCCATGTAGCTACTCACCAACCCATGCAGCCACTTATACACAGTGAGAGACTGATACAGATATTTACATATTTAAACATTACTCACTAAGCCATGTATTCACTATGATACACTTAATCAGTCAGTTACACAATCAATTTTTCAAAAACAAATCATCCATTTAGACACTTATATACCCATTTATTCTTCCATCGACCTTGAGATATACATATATAAAACATATTTAATTTTCAGAAAAACACACATTCACTGGATGATGTCATCAGTGATGTCATTTGAGATGTCATCAGTGATGTCATGAGTGATGTCACTGACCATGTCATGAGTGATGTAATATGTGACGTCATCAGCAGTGCATTGCGGGCGCGCGAGTTATAGTTAGCTGAACTAACTATAACGGGGGAATTTCAATGGTTTTGTACAAGTGAAAAGTCCAGCTAACTATAACACCCCTGAAACCTATGGTTTTTTCAGTGAATTTCTGAGGTTTTTTAAATGGTAATTCCTAACTATAACGTGCCTGAAACCTATGGTTTTTTCAGTGAATATATATATATATATACACCTAGATGCACAACTAACTGAGATTATCCCTACCAACCCAACCATCACTTTCAGAAGGGCACCATCGACCAGTGATTTCTTGGTTAATAGCAGTCCAGAAATTAAATCTATAACAAACTGGCTAACTAAACGTAGGGGTTTTTTCAAGTGCCCAACCTGTAAAGCTTGTAAACACGCAACAAACAAAACATCTTTCATCACTCCTTTTGAGGAAAAACCACACATGATCACCAAAAACATGTCTTGCAAAACGGAATTTGCCATTTACGTGCTGGAGTGCTCTTGTGGACTGCAGTATGTGGGATCCACAAAACTGCAGGTCCACAAGAGAATTCTCCAGCACTTACGTGCAATTACAAATATAGACACCTCATATCCGGTGGCCCGACATTTCAGGGATTGTCACGCAAGCAACATACAATTCCTTAAATATTTTGCAATTGACTGCGTCCTACCTCTTAGAAGAGGCGGTGATCGTGAGGCTCTCCTCAGAAAATTGGAGACCAAATACATATTGGAACTGGACAGCAAAAGCCCACATGGGCTCAACACCACGGAAGATCTCTATACGTGGTTGTAAGAAATCTATAGTTAACTGAGAAACAATAAAAATAACTTGAACTAATTAGATTTCAAGGTCCAGGGCTCTCCACTGCAAAGATAATGTTATTCACACACAATACAGATATTTTTAAATATATTTAAATATATTTGTAATTTCCCTCCCGCCACATTTCTCTCTTCTCCTCTTTTCCCCGTTTTTATCTTTTCCCTTGACCTACATTTTATCTCTATGAATCACGTTTTACAGAAAGGGAAAAAAAGGTCTCCAAAAACAATTGAACAAATGCACAGGTGATTCCATTGCACTATTTTGCACAACTTTGCACTTTACTTGCCATTTTGCACATTTAGAACATTACCATGCTGCTTAGCAATTGCTTAAAATGAAATGTGTTTTTTACAAACTTTTGCTTTTAACATGTTTTTTTACCATTTGTATTGCTCTGTGTTTATATGTGCAGTTTATTTATTTATTTATGTATTTATACATTCACGAATAGACTGAGTGGTATATGAGTCAACAGCTCAAGCCTCACATTAGATTACAGCTCACTTCATTACTGTATAAATTATATAGCAATGAGCAACAAATGTATTATTGTATTTTACAATTATAAGTGACTAGAGCTATCATGTTAAAAGCAACTCCATCATGGTAAAATCTTTCTTCTATGTCAACAGCAAAAAATTAAGCACTGTCACTTTAAAAGGGATTCACACGAGGGGTTCGTCATGTGATCAAGGGCTGTTGAGCCCGAAACGCGTCATGGCGGCAGAGCGCACAAACAAAAAATAAAATAATTTGGGTACAACTTATCGGAGTCCGTCCCCTTCTTGATCCAGGATTGAGCGGATCGTTTGACGAAAGGTTGACTGCTGTATTTACCAGGAAACGGCTTCCCTGGTTATCGACGGACCCCCTCCCGGTTGTGGTACTTTGACTTGAAGCTGAGTTCCGGGTCTCGGCCCGGAAGTGATTGATTCTCCTGGAGGAGAGTGTTGAAGTTACCCCCGGTCACAACAGGCACGGAAGCTGAAACCAAACGTGGACTGCAACGGTGAACTCCCGAGTCGGAGGGCGAGGTGAGCGACTGCGGCACATCCACAAGGTACGAGCGGCCTTTATTGACGGGTGGGAGGCATAACCCAAGCGTATACAGATTATCTGTTTTCGAAACACGCACTCATAAACACAGCGCTAACGATGTCGGCCGACGTCTTAAGAGGAAGAGAGGAAATCGCGGAAGGTATTTTTGTGGAAAGAGCGTCCACACAATCCCCGAAAAGGAATGATAACAAAGAAACAAGCAAAGGCAAAAACAATCTCAAAGATTTATATAAAATACTAGAAAAAAAGATGAAAGCTGAACAAGCCAAATGGTGGGAGCACAAATCCCTCACAAGTTACCTAGAAGTTAACAGAGTCCCACGTGGGCTCCGGATCTTCTTGGCTCCCAGTTACGAGAAGCCCAATCCAGCCATGCTCAAGGAGTGGGCCGAGTGCAATTTGGCAGCGTCAAGTGAGCTAATGAAAGTACTAATCAAATATGCCCACATAGACAGACTGGAGTTGGTATCGGAAATAGAACAATTGAATATACAAATTGCAGCCATGGAAACTGGAGAAACCAAAAACAAATGGCGCGACGAAATGATGAGCAGATTAAAAAAAGAGGAAGACATAATCATACAAAGAAAGAGCTTCAAATTCCAAAGGGACAAACAAGACTATGAGCGTGGACAGATTTTCACCTGCGCACGAAAGTATGATGCAATCAAGGCCTCATCAAAAAACAACAAGCCGCCTATCCCGTCTGACATGGCGGGACCTAGCCATATCCAGACAACGTCTTCAGTTTCAGACCTCAGCTCAGCGATCGACAGCGAATCTGATATCGAATCCAACAGGGGAGCGACAGGAGGCACAACCAACTCTAAACATACGCTAGTCGATGAACTCCATTTTTTACGGGATGAGCGGCGCCAAACCCTGCGCCCAAGAAACCAAACGACAGGAACCAAAAAAGAAATTCCAAAAGAAATGAAAGAAGGAAACGAAGAAGGAAAAAACAAAGGGAGATTCAACAAAACCCAGAAAAGGAATTGGCGGCGGTAACTGATCTTCAATCCCAAGCACCAAATACCATCATCAATCTAGCTAATGTCAATCTAGACAAAGCAGAAGAACAACTCCTTGCATTAGGACTTTCCTTCTGTCCCGAAACAAATTTCGACTATGCACAAACTAGAGCTGATATCTATCATTTCATACGGAAACTCAAGCTCCGCAGATTTCATGCTCTCAAGCCGAGTAAAGAACCGGATATCTCCACAAAAATAAACCAACCTGGGGAACCCATCCAATTAGCTATATCCGATGTTCACACTCTAGGTGTATTACAGGACTTAGAAAACAACGCACCAGAGTGTACCCTGTCCCCCTCCTCCCAATCTATCTTGGCACAACAACACTTGACTACAGATCAGAGGCCCAAAACCAACTTCAAACCTAAATCCAAGTTTGTGCCAATCCTACCCAGAGACAACATTGACACATTCAGCGAAACAGTGGTTGCGGAAATAAAAAAACTGAAGTACAAGACGGCATGTACAAAAAACAAATATTCCTTTCAACAGCAAAAATACAATCAACTAATCAAAAAATTGAAGGAACAAGACAAAGTGGTCATCCGCAACTCAGACAAGGGTGGAAACGTGGTATTATGGCCCCTGCAACAATACACTGATGAAGCTATGAAGCAACTAAACGACAGATTATGTTATAGGATTAGCAACAAGCAAGCAACAATACAGGCGCAAAATGAACTCTCCACACAACTTTTAGCATGGAAAAGCATTGGCCTTCTCAACCAAGACGAATACAAATTTATGAAAAAAGATCATCCCATTATGCCGGTAATCTACTTCATACCAAAAATACATAAAGACATCCAAAATCCACCAGGACGGCCCATAATATCGGCCAAGCAAAGTCTACTTGAAAACGTATCCATCTACATAGACTCATTCCTACAAGATCTAGTCCAAGCACTACCTTCATACGTCCAAGACACCTCTGATTTCCTCAGGCAAATATACAATTTCCAGTGGAATGACAATTATCTTTTAATAACTCTGGACGTCGCTAACCTCTACACTTCTATCAACCATAAAGATGGACTGAGAGCGGTAGAATATTTTTTATCAAATAGACTGATCCAATTCCATCAGCACAACAAAATGTTGATCAGTCTTATCCATTTTTGTTTAAACAAAAACTTTTTCATGTTTAATCAACAAATCTACCAGCAACTACGAGGAGTTGCCATGGGGGCTAGCTTTTCACCAAGTTATGCTTGCCTCCACATGGGCTATTGGGAAGAGACTGTTTTAAAAACGACACATGCTGCAACAATGACTAATCATGTGATAAAATGGATGCGTTACATTGATGATCTTTTTATAATTTGGGGTGGGAGTGAAAGTGAAGCTCTGAAGTTCATAGATGACATCAATGATAATAATCTCAATTTGCATTTTACTAGTACAATTGACTGTACAGAGGTTTGTTTTTTAGATGTGAAAGTATATGTAGCCAATAACCAGCTTCAAACAAAACTGTACCGCAAACCCACTGCAGGTAACACCACGCTACATTCCTCAAGCTTTCACCCTAAAAACACTATTCATAGCATCCCATATGGTGAGATGCTTAGGATTAGAAGAATCTGCAGCACCGAAAATGACCTAGCAATTGCTCAACACGAAAGCAAAAACAGATTCATACAAAGAGGATATAGCAAAAAAACTATTGAGGAGGCTATACAAAAGACTAGGTCCATGAGCAGGGAGGTTTTACTATTCAAACCTTCCAACAGTAAAATTAAATCCATGAGCAGTCACTCTGACATGAACAAAACAGATGAGATAAGACTAATCCTAACGTACAACAAACAAAAAGACAGCCTCAGCAAAATCATTAGAAACAACTGGTATTTGCTACACCTAGATGCACAACTAACTGAGATTATCCCTACCAACCCAACCATCACTTTCAGAAGGGCACCATCGACCAGTGATTTCTTGGTTAATAGCAGTCCAGAAATTAAATCTATAACAAACTGGCTAACTAAACGTAGGGGTTTTTTCAAGTGCCCAACCTGTAAAGCTTGTAAACACGCAACAAACAAAACATCTTTCATCACTCCTTTTGAGGAAAAACCACACATGATCACCAAAAACATGTCTTGCAAAACGGAATTTGCCATTTACGTGCTGGAGTGCTCTTGTGGACTGCAGTATGTGGGATCCACAAAACTGCAGGTCCACAAGAGAATTCTCCAGCACTTACGTGCAATTACAAATATAGACACCTCATATCCGGTGGCCCGACATTTCAGGGATTGTCACGCAAGCAACATACAATTCCTTAAATATTTTGCAATTGACTGCGTCCTACCTCTTAGAAGAGGCGGTGATCGTGAGGCTCTCCTCAGAAAATTGGAGACCAAATACATATTGGAACTGGACAGCAAAAGCCCACATGGGCTCAACACCACGGAAGATCTCTATACGTGGTTGTAAGAAATCTATAGTTAACTGAGAAACAATAAAAATAACTTGAACTAATTAGATTTCAAGGTCCAGGGCTCTCCACTGCAAAGATAATGTTATTCACACACAATACAGATATTTTTAAATATATTTAAATATATTTGTAATTTCCCTCCCGCCACATTTCTCTCTTCTCCTCTTTTCCCCGTTTTTATCTTTTCCCTTGACCTACATTTTATCTCTATGAATCACGTTTTACAGAAAGGGAAAAAAAGGTCTCCAAAAACAATTGAACAAATGCACAGGTGATTCCATTGCACTATTTTGCACAACTTTGCACTTTACTTGCCATTTTGCACATTTAGAACATTACCATGCTGCTTAGCAATTGCTTAAAATGAAATTTGTTTTTTACAAACTTTTGCTTTTAACATGTTTTTTTACCATTTGTATTGCTCTGTGTTTATATGTGCAGTTTATTTATTTATTTATGTATTTATACATTCACGAATAGACTGAGTGGTATATGAGTCAACAGCTCAAGCCTCACATTAGATTACAGCTCACTTCATTACTGTATAAATTATATAGCAATGAGCAACAAATGTATTATTGTATTTTACAATTATAAGTGACTAGAGCTATCATGTTAAAAGCAACTCCATCATGGTAAAATCTTTCTTCTATGTCAACGGCAAAAAATTAAGCACTGTCACTTTAAAAGGGATTCACACGAGGGGTTCGTCATGTGATCAAGGGCTGTTGAGCCCGAAACGCGTCATGGCGGCAGAGCGCACAAACAAAAAATAAAATAATTTGGGTACAACTTATCGGAGTCCGTCCCCTTCTTGATCCAGGATTGAGCGGATCGTTTGAGGAAAGGTTGACTGCTATATATATATATATATATATATATATATATTGTCCCAAAACTGCCTCTAACTCAAGGACATACTCCACAACGAGAATAGTTTCCAAAACCCTTTATTTCAGGAAACTGTCATAGCGGCGGCTATTCAGTCCCTGACGCGTTTCGGAGCTGCAGGCTCCTTCTTCATGGGGTAGTGCTTAGGCAATGGGCGGTTTAACCACAGGTGTATTTATCCATATAGCGCATGCACTCACCAGTGAGGCATGCTGGGACCTGTGGTCCGATTCTTCTCCTTCGGTGGAGTCCGTCCATTTTGCCCACAGTAAATCAAGCTTTAATGTTCATTTCTATAGCACTCCAGTGGGCTCCAGGCGCTGTGTGCAGTTTCTGCTTTAGTCTCCTTGTGCTGCTTATAAGCTCATACAATACCAGCCTACAGACCTGTCACCACATTTCAAACAGGTGAGTCATCCTCCGTGGCTGAGGCCGCCGCGTTTAACATTGTCCCAAAACTGCCACTAACTCAAGGACATACTCCACAACGAGAATAGTTTCCAAAACCCTTTATTTCAGGAATCTGCACATAGCGGCTGCAATTCAGTCCCCGACGCGTTTCGGAGCCGCAGGCTCCTTCTTCATCGGGTAGTGCTTAGGCAATGGGCGGTTTAACCACAGGTGTAATTATCCATATAGCGCATGCACTCACCAGTGAGGCATGCTGGGACCTGTGGTCCGATTCTTCTCCTTCGGTGGAGTCCGTCCATTTTGCCCACAGTAAATCAAGCTTTAATGTCCATTTCTATAGCCCTCCAGTGGGCTCCAGGCGCTGTGTGCAGTTTCTGCTTTAGTCTCCTTGTGCTGCTTATAAGCTCGTACAATACCAGCCTACAGTCCTGTCACCACATTTCAAAAAGGTGAGTCATGCTCCGCGGCTGAGGCCGCCACGTTTAACATTGTCCCAAAACTGCCTCTAAATCAAGGACATACTCCAAAACGAGAATAGTTTCCAAAACACTTTATTTCAGGAAACTGCACATAGCGGCTGCAATTCAGTCCGCGACGCGTTTCGGAGCCGCAGGCTCCTTTTTCATGGGGTAGTGCTTAGGCAATGGGCGGTTTAACCACAGGTGTATTTATCCATATAGCGCATGCACTCACCAGTGAGGATGCTGGGACCTGTGGTCCGATTCTTCTCCTTCGGTGGAGTCCGTCCATTTTCCCCACAGTAAATCAAGCTTTAATGTTCATTTCTATGGCCCTCCAGTGGGCTCCAGGTGCTGTTTGCAGTTTCTGCTTTAGTCTCCTTGTGCTGCTTATAAGCTCGTACAATACCAGCCTACAGTCCTGTCACCACATTTCAAACAGGTGAGTCATCCTCCGCGGCTGAGGCCGCCGCATTTAACATTGTCCCAAAACTGCCTCTAACTCAAGGACATACTCCACAACGAGAATAGTTTCCAAAACCCTTTATTTCAGGAAACTGCACATAGCGGCTGCTATGTGCGTCCCGACGCGTTTCGGAGCCGCAGGCTCCTTCTTCATGGGGTAGTGCTGAGGCAATGGGCGGTTTAACCACAGGTGTATTTATCCATATAGCGCATGCACTCACCAGTGAGGATGCTGGGACCTGTGGTCCGATTCTTCTCCTTCGTGGAGTCCGTCCATTTTGCCCACAGTAAATCAAGCTTTAATGTTCATTTCTATAGCCCTTCAGTGGGCTCCAGGCACTGTGTGCAGTTTCTGCTTTAGTCTCCTTGTGCTACTTATAAGCTCGTACAATACCAGCCTACAGTCCTGTCACCACATTTCAAACTGGTGAGTCATCCTCCGCGGCTGAGGCCGCCGCGTTTAACATTGTCCCAAAACTGCCTCTAACTCAAAGACATACTCCACAACGAGAAAAGTTTCCAAAACCCTTTATTTCAGGAAACTGCACATAGCGGCTGCAATTCAGTCCCCGACGTGTTTCGGAGCCCCAGGCTCCTTCTTCATGGGGTAGTGCTTAGGCAATGGGCGGTTTAACTACAGGTGTATTTATCCATCTAGCGTATGCACTCACCAGTGAGGCATGCTGGGACCTGTGGTCCGATTCTTCTCCTTCAGCATAGCGCCTGGAGCCCACTGGAGGGCTATAGAAATTAACATTAAAGCTTGATTTACTGTGGGCAAAATGGACGGACTCCACCGAAGGAGAAGAATCGGACCACAGGTCCCAGCATGCCTCACTGGTGAGTGCATGCGCTATATGGATAAATACACCTGTGGTTAAACCGCCCATTGCCTAAGCACTACCCCATGAAGAAGGAGCCTGCGGATCCGAAATGCGTCGGGGACTGAATTGCAGCCGCTATGTGCAGTTTCCTGAAATAAAGAGTTTTGGAAACTATTCTCGTTGTGGAGTATGTACTTGAGTTAGAGGCAGTTTTGGGACAATGTTAAACGCAGCGGCCTCAGCGGCGGAGGATGACTCACCTATTTGAAATGTGGTGACAGGACTGTAGGCTGGTATTGTACGCGCTTATAAGCAGCACAAGGAGGCTAAAGCAGAAACTGCACACAGCACCTGGAGCCCACTGGAGGGCTATAGAAATGAACATTAAAGCTTGATTTACTGTGGGCAAAATGGACAGACTCCACCAAAGGAGAAGAATCTGACCACAGGTCCCAGCATGCCTCACTGGTGAGTGCATGCGCTATATGGATAAATACACCTGTGGTTAAACCGTCCATTGCCTAAGCACTACCCCAAGAAGAAGGAGCCTGCGGCTCCGAAACGCGTCGGGGACTGAATTGCAGCCGCTATGTGCAGTTTCCTGAAATAAAGGGTTTTGGAAACTATTCTCGTTGTGGAGTATGTCCTTGAGTTAGAGGCAGTTTTGGGACAATGTTAAACGCGGCGGCCACAGCCACGGAGGATGACTCACCTGTTTGAAATGTGGTGACAGGACTTTTAGGCTGGTATTGTACGAACTTATAAGCAGCACAAGGAGACTAAAGCAGAAACTGCACACAGCGCCTGGACCCCACTGGAGGGCTATAGAAATGAACATTAAAGCTTAATTTACTGTGGGCAAAATGGACGGACTCCACCGAAGGAGAAGAATCGGACCACAGGTCCCAGCATGCCTCACTGGTGAGTGCATACGCTAGATGGATAAATTCACCTGTGGTTAAACCGCCCATTGCCTAAGCACTACCCCATGAAGAAGGAGCCTGCGGCTCCGAAACGCGTCGGGGACTGAATTGCAGCCGCTATGTGCAGTTTCCTGAAATAAAGGGATTTGGAAACTATTCTCGTTGTGGAGTATGTCCTTGAGCTAGAGGCAGTTTTGGGACAATGTTAAACGCGGCGGCCTCAGCCGGCCGCGGAGGATGACTCACCTGTTTGAAATGTGGTGACAGAACTGTAGGCTGGTATCGTACGAGCTTATAAGCAGCACAAGGAGACTAAAGCAAAAACTGCACACAGCGCCTGGAGCCCACTGGAGGGCTATAGAAATGAACCTTAAAGCTTGATTTACTGTGGGCAAAATGGGCGGACTCCACCGAAGGAGAAGAATCGGACCACAGGTCCCAGCATGCCTCACTGGTGAGTGCATGCGCTATATGGATAAATACACCTGTGGTTAAACCGCCCATTGCCTAAGCACTACCCCATGAAGAAGGAGCCTGCGGCTCCAAAACGCGTCGGGGACTGAATTGCAGCCGCTATGTGCAGTTTCCTGAAATAAAGGGTTTTGGAAACTATTCTCGTTGTGGAGTATGTCCTTGAGTTAGAGGTAGTTTTGGGACAATATATATATATATATATATATATATATATATTCACTGAAAAAACCATAGGTTTCACACATGTTATAGTTAGCGGAAATTTTACTGATAAAAAACCAATGAAATTGCCCCGTTATAGTTAGTGCTGGCAACTATAACTCACGCGACCGCAATCCTCTGCTGATGCTAATACTGTATTTAGACACCTATTTGCCCATGTCTTCTTCCATACATTTTTAGCTATACATATATTACAAATATTTTTTTTTATAAAGACACATATGTCATCAGCAGAAGATTGCGGTCGCGTGAGTTATAGTTGCCAGCACTAACTATAACGGGGCAATTTCATTGGTTTTTTATCAGTAAAATTTCCGCTAACTATAACATGAGTGAAACCTATGTTTTTTTCAGTGAATTTGCAAGGTTTTTTAAATGCTAATTCCTAACTATAACGTGTGTGAAACCTATGGTTTTTTCAGTGAATTTGTACGGTTTTTTAAATGCTAAGTTACTTTACGCCATTCGAGGCGTGCGCGCCCACTTAACGCAGTGCGTTCCGTGCACGGTTTTTATCAACTTTAATAAGCCCTGTACATTTGGTGGCCTTCGGCCACCAAAAGCACAGGGGGTGGGGTCAATGTGGATAGTGTTTTTTTTATTGCGATTTTATAATTTCATGTTGCCAAAATATAGTTTTTTTACTGATGTAATAAGCCCTGTACATTTGGTGGCCTACGGCCACCAAAAGCACAGGGGGTGGGGTAAGTGTGGATAGTGTTTTTTTTATTTCTATTTTTTACCGTACGCTTACGGTAAGCGAACGGTAAGCGTACTCGGCGAAATTGCCGAAAAAAAATTAAAACCGTTTTTGCTCTTGGGGGATGTTTGGGGACTCCCTCAACATGACTATGTGGGAGGGAGTTGTCAAAACAGCCCCGTAACATGTTTTTGGGCATCATGTTTGATAAATAACACTCAGTGCGAGAGACAAAATGGCGGACGCCGCTTCCTGGTTTCGGCCTGTTTACTAAGATCTAAGAGCCAATCAGAATCGCGCTCGCGCACGCCACCGTACGCGTACGGTAAGCGTACGGTAAGCGTACCGTAAGCGGGCTCAGATATATATATTGATTTAAAGGCTATTTTCTCAGAATCTACTGAACAGATTTACACCAAACCTACAAAAGGCACTTCCTTGACATAGGGACTACCTCTCTGCCAAATTTCTAGTAATTCTGTTCAGCCGTTCGGGCTGTAGCTCATTCTAAAGGTCCTATGGAAAAATGCATGGGAAAAACGCGTTTTGGGACCCCCCTTTTATCTCAGCCCCCGCTTGACGAATCCCCCCGAGACTTTCAGGGTAGGAGCGGAGCGTAGCGCCCCACCTATTTTGAGAAATTCGCGAGGATTCATCGACCGGTGCCAAAGTTATTCAAAATAGAATGTTGCGGATTTCCTATGGAAAAGGGGTCCTAACTATAACTACCTACTGGCGACCGCCAGTAGGTAATATATATATATATATATATATATATATATATATATTACCTACTGGCGGTCGCCAGTAGGTAGTTATAGTTAGGACCACGTTTCCATAGGAAATCCGCAACATTCTATTTGGAATAATTTTTGCGCCGGTCGACGAATCCTTACATGACGCATTTTTCCATAGGACCTTTAGACACAGCTACAGCCCGAACGGCTGAACAGAGTTACTTGAAATTTGGCAGAGAGGTAGTCCTCAGGTCAAGGAAGTGCCTTTTGTAGGTCTGGTGTAAATCTGTTCAGTAGTTCCTGAGAAAATAGCATTTAAATCAATATATATATCTGAGCCAGCTTACGGTGCGCTTACCGTGCGCTTACCATACGCGTACGGTGCCGTGCGCGAGCGCGATTCTGATTGGCTGTTAGATCTTAGTAAACATTCGAATCGTTCGAAACCAGGAAGCGGCGGCCGCCATTTTCTCTCTCGCACTCTGAGGGGGGGAGTAAAAACAAAGGGAAAAAACATGTAAAGAGAGCGGTTAGTCACGTCCTAACCACCTGGCCTTTGTGAATGTGTCCCCCAAGAACCCCCAAGGCCAAAAACTCATTTTTAATTTTTTCCGAAAAATCGCCGATTACGCTTACCGTACGCGTACGGTAAAAATTATTTAAAAAAAAAAAATTATCCACAATCTCCCCACCCCGTGTGCAAATGGTGAATGGCATATATTTAACAGGCAACTATAACTCACGTGACCGCAATCCTCTGCTGATGACATATGTGTCTTTATGAAAAAAAATATTTGCAATATATGTATAGCTAAAATTTAATGGAAGAAGACATGGGCAAATAAGTGTCTAAATACAGTATTAGCATCAGCAGAGGATTGCGGACACGTGAGTTATAGTTGCCTGCACTAACTATAACGGGGGAATTTCATTGGTTTTTTATCAGTAAAATGTCCAGCTAACTATAACATGTGTGAAACCTATGGTTTTTTCACTGAATTTGCAAGGTTTTTTAAATGCTAATTCCTAACTATAACGTGTGTGAAAACTATGGTTTTTCAGTGAATATATATATATATATATATATATATATATATATATATATATATATATATGTATATATATATATATGTATATATATATATACATATTATCTACTGGCGGTCGCCAGTAGATAGTTATAGTTAGGGCCGTGTTTCCATAGGAAACCCGCAACATTCTATTTTGAATAACTTTCGTGCCGATTGACGAATCCTCGCAAAATTTTCAAAATAGGTGGGGCGCTCCGCTCAGCTCCTACCCTGAAAGTCTTGGGGGGATTCGTCAAGCGGGGCCTGAGAAAAAGGGGGGGTCCCAAAACACGTTTTCCCCATGCATTTTTCCATAGGACCTTTAGTCCAAGCTACAGCCCGAACGGCTGAACAGAATTACTTGAAATTTGGCAGAGAGGTAGTCCTCAGGTCAGGGATGTGCCTTTTGCAGGTCTGGTGTAAATCTGGTCAGTATTTCCTGAGAAAATAGCATTTAAATCAATATATATATCTATAAGCGCGCTCCGAGCGCGTACGGTAAGCTTACCGTACGCGCACGCTGCCGTGCGCGAGCTTAATTCTGATTGGTGGTTACATGACTGTAAACATTCGAATCGGTCGAAATCAGGAAGTGTCGGCCGCCATTTTGTGTGTCTCACACTGATAAACAAAGGTGAAGAACGTGAAAAGGGGGCAACGAAGAGAGTTGTAGACCCCCTAGCGTTTGTCAGGGGGTCCAAGCAGGTCCCAAAAGTGTGAAAAATACATTTAAATTTTTTTTTTTTTAATCGCGGGGTGCGCACACGGTAAGCTTACCGTACGCGCACGGCAGAAAAAAAACAATAAAAAAAATAGAAGTAAAAATCAAATTTAAGTGTTTAGATATTAGGGGGCTCTAAAAAGAGCCGTTGTGTTTATGAAGTGTTTTTTTGGTGGTACCTACAAGTAAGTACCGATGCAGAGTCTAAAGTTCAAGAGGAAGACTCTGTTGCCTTCATCAGTGAAATGTACACCGTCTCCTCTATAAATGTCTTGCATGTTGTAACGCAAGTTGTTGTGGTATATAGAACCCATACCATAGTCTCTGAGGAAAGCAGAAATAGATTTGTTGACGTGCTTTCTTGCTTTGTCAATCTGTGGACAAAATTGGTTGGACCAGTTCCACTTTTGCCTTTGGCATATATTAGAATATACAAAGGCAGATTGAGGAAAAAGCGACATTAATTGCACAAAGGTGTCCTTAACAAGCATTTCCAGACCTACCCCAGTTAAAGTGCCTAGGTCATTTCCACCACAGTGTACAATAATAAGGTTAGGCTGTTGGAGGTGTAGAAAAGATTTCACCAAAGGCATTAATTGGTGCCACTTTAACCCTCTCTGGCCAATCCATTTAATGACTACATTTGGCAAAGCAAGGTCTCTCACCATACCTCTTTTTTCTGCATACTTTTCACTCCAGAAGACATAGCTGTGACCTACAATCCACACTGTGAACATCTTTCAAGGAGATCTGGATGCACTCAGGAGGTGTCTTTCAGTAGAATGGCAATATGAAATGAAAGACAGTTGTAAAATGGAGGCATACATATATTTTTTTAAATAAAAATAACTCATTGGCTGATTCAAACCATTTTACAGTTAAAACTAGGCTGTATGTGTACAGTTTTAGAAGCATGTTTTGTATTGGTTCAGAACATTGTGTTCCCACAGAAGATTAATTTGGATTTGCTGTTAGGTTTGACAGGTGAAGCACTCTTGCTCTTTGGAATAAAAACATTGTGTGCTGAACTTCTGAACTCTCTGCTCACACCAGTGTTCCATGAGCTGTTGCTATGGTAGCAGGCAGCAGTCAAGTTGGGGGAAGGGTTCATTTGGAAAAGGGTTGAAGTTTTCAACCAATAGAAATGTGTGTTTCCATTTGAAAAAATGTGGGAAGCACTGAGATTTGTAATTAACATGTATATGTGTGAAAAAATAGAGGGAAACATTGCCATTTACTGGTTCTGCTGAGAGGAGAGAGGTGTACAGCTCTGAGATTCTGACTCTGATAATCTGCTGTGTTCTCCTCTCTCTGCTTTTCTCATTTCCGTTGTACTCCCTCAAGGACCTTGTAGGGTGAATTATTTTTTTTTTTTTAAATGTGCGTACAGTACGCGCACGGTAAAAAAAAAAAATACTTAAAAAAATTAAAAAAAAGTTGTGAGGTAAGGTTGGCTCTTAAAAGAGCCGTTGTGTTAATACAGGGACAGAGGAAAGAAAGAATGGGAATTTTAACAAGGACCACAGATGTGCTGGTCTATCTTATTGTTTATTAGGAAATACTGGTCTCCCCATGAACAATTAGACCATAACATCTGGTGCACCTCATTTGTACCCTCTGAAATCGAGGGTTCCTTTCCATAGGAGCAGAAGAGGGTGATGCTCCCACCGCAGAGGAAGTGCTCGGCTGAGCTGCCGAAGATGTACTCGGCTGAGCTTCTGCGGATGTGCTTGGGTGACTTACTGAAGGGTTTGCTTCAGTATGTCGAGCAAAAGTCCTAGGATGAACATCCCTAAGGTGTCTCAACATAGTGTGATTACCAAAGGAATACTTCTTCCTTGGATTACCTCTAGATAACACACGCTCACAAAGTGAGCAGGTAACTAAAGGAGCATTTACCTTTTTCTGCCCCTCAGGAAATGTAAAATACTCCCAAATAAAAGAACTCTTCTGTTTCCTCCTTCTCTGTTTGATGATGCTGCTGCCCTACTCACTCTCAGAAGAGGACTGCTGCTCTGCCATTGTATCCCAAAGACAATTCAGCTCCTTCTCCTAAGAAATCAAAAGCAGTAATGAGGGGAATGGGTGTGGTGTAGGAAGATTCTGGAACTGAAAGTAGTTTAAACAAATCAAAAATGTTGTTTCTTGATCACAGGACCAACCGTACGCGCACGTTAAGCTTACCGAGCGCGTACGGTAAAAGTACGCATGCGCGTACGAAAGACACACGCACGCGCGCATGCGCATTACAGGCACACTCGTACACTTCCGCGTGACGTGCGCGCGCGCGCGCGTGCGCGTATAAAGCATGCACTTACGCGTCGCGTAGGAAGTACGGACGCGTCCGCAAATTGCGTAAGCATGCGCACACGGAGTATAAATATTACGTACGCTCACTGTACATAAAGCAAAGCGTGCGCTTACGGTAAGCTTACCGTACGCGCACGGTAAAAAAAATTACAAAAAAAAATTACAAAAAAAATAAGGTTTGTTGAAGATATTAACTATGTTATACAACTATATCTAACCATTTATTTAAAAAAGGTGAATCATACTATATTAAAGAATGCATTAAATCCATGAATATATACATAGGTAGCATAGTGTTTAAAGGAAAAAAAGAAAAAGAAAAAAAATGATGTAAAAAACCAAGCAAATTCAATGAAAAAACCGTAGGTTTCACACACATTATATTTAGGAATTAGCATTTAAAAAACCTTGCAAATTCACTGAAAAAACCATAGGTTTCACACACGTTATAGTTAGGAATTAGAATTTAAAAAACCATGGAAATTCCATGAAAAAAACATAGGTTTCACACACATTATATTTAGGAATTAGCATTTAAAAAACCTTGCAAATTCACTGAAAAAACCATAGGTTTCACACACGTTATAGTTAGGAATTAGAATTTAAAAAACCATGGAAATTCACAGAAAAAACCATAGGTTTCACACACGTTATAGTTAGGAATTAGCATTTAAAAAACCTTAGAAATTCACTGAAAAAACCATAGGTCTCACACACGTTATAGTTAGCTGGACATTTCTCTCGTAAAAAACCATTGAAATTTCCCCGTTATAGTTAGTTCAGCTAACTATAACTCGCACACCCGCAATCCACTGCTGATGACGTCACATATTACATCACTCATGACATGGTCAGTGACATCACTCATGACATCACTGGTGACATCTCAAATGACATCACTGATGACATCACTGATGACATCATCCAGTGAATGTGTGTTTTTCTGAAAATTACATATGTTTTATATATGTATATCTCAAGGTCGATGGAAGAATAAATGGGTATATAAGTGTCTAAATGGATGATTTGTTTTTGAAAAATTGATTGTATAACTGACTGATTAAGTGTATCTTAGTGAATTCATGGCTTAGTGAGTAATGTTTAAATATGTAAATATCTGTATCAGTCTCTCACTTTGTGTATAAGTGGCTGCATGGGTTGGTGAGTAGCTACATGAGTGTCTATATAGGTTATTAGTTGGTTTTTTGAGTATCAGTATAAGTGTCTGATGTCTGTATGGTTCGGTGGGGGGTATTACGTAGTGCATAGGTGCATGAATGAGTGACTCACTGTTTGTATGTGTTGAAGACAGCATGTGTGCAGGACTGTATGGGTGGATGAGTGTGTGCATGGGTGTGTTAGTGAGTGAATGACTGTCTCAATAGTGTCTCTATGAGTAACTACATATGTTTTAAACTAGTATATGTGACTATTGGTGTATATCAATCAATCAATCATTGTCATTTGTATAGCGCACTACTCACCCATAGGGTCTCAAGGCGCTGGGGGGGGACGTTACTGCTCGAACAGCCAGGTCTTGAGGCTCTTCCTGAAGGCGAGGTGGTCCTGGGTAGTCCGGAGGTGGATGGGGAGGGAGTTCCATGTCTTGGCTGCCAGGTGGGAGAAGGATCTTCCTCCGGCGGTGGCTCTGCGGATGCGTGGAACGGTGGCGAGAGCGAGACTGGCGGAGCGGAGTTGGCGGGTGGGTGTGTGGAAGGTCAGGCGGGTGTTGAGGAGCTCGGGTCCCAGGTCGTGGAGGGCCTTGTGTGCGTGGGTGAGGAGTCTGAACGTGATCCTCTTGCTGATGGGGAGCCAGTGCAGGTCTCTCAGGTGTCCGGAGATGTGGTTGTGGCGGGGGATGTCCAGCACGAGTTGTGCTGAGGCGTTCTGGATTCGTTGGAGTTTCCTCTGGAGTTTGGCGGTGGTACCGGCGTAGAGGGTGTTCCCGTAGTCCAGCCGGCTGGTGAAGAGTGCCTGGGTGACCGTCTTCCTGGTCTCTGTGGGGATCCATCGAAAGATCTTTCAAAGCATGCACAGGGTGTTGAAACATGAAGACGAGACGGCGTTGACTTGTCTGGTCATCGAGAGGGAGGAGTCCAGGATGAAGCCTAGGTTGCGTGCGTGGTCCGTTGGCTTGGGGGTGGTGCCCAGGGCAGGGGGCCACCAGGAGTTGTCCCAGGCGGAGGGTGATGATCCCAGGATGAGGACCTCCGTTTTGTCTGAGTTCAGTTTCAGGCGGCTGTTCTTCATCCATTCGGCGACGTCTTTCATCCCTTCGTGTAGGCTGGCTCTGGCGGTGTCCGGGTCATTGGTGAGGGAGAGGATCAGCTGGGTGTCGTCGGCATAGGTGATGATCTTGAGGTTGTGTTGGCGTGCGATGGCTGCGAGGGGGCGCATGTAGACGTTGAAGAGGGTGGGGCTGAGCGATGATCCCTGTGGAACGCCGCAGATGACTTCGGTGGCCGCTGACCGGAACGGGGGAGGCGGACTCTTTGGGTTCTTCCGGCGAGGAACGAGATGATCCACTTCAGGGCCTTGTCCTGGATTCCGGTGCTGTCCAGGCGTTGCACTAGGGTGCTTTGGCAGACAGTGTCGAACGCTGCGGAGAGGTCCAGGAGGATGAGGGCCGCTGTTTCCCCATTGTCCAGAAGGGATCTGATGTCGTCTGTGGCGGCGATGAAGGCGGTCTCCATGCTATGGTTGGCTCGGAAGCCAGACTGCGAGTGGCCGAGGGATCCGTTTGTCTCGAGGAAGTTGGCTAGCTGTTTGTTGACGGTCTTCTCGATGACTTTGGCAGGAAACGGGAGGAGCGAGATGGGGCGGAAGTTCTTGAGGCCGGCGGGGTCTGCTGTTGGTTTCTTCAGCAGGGCGCTGATCTCGGCGTGTTTCCAGCACTCCGGGAAGGTGGCGGTGTCGAAGGAGGCGTTGACGATGTCGCGGAGGTGGGGTGCGTTGATGCAGTCGGCCTTGTTGAAAATGTGGTGTGGGCAGGGGTTGGTGGGGGATCCAGAGTGGATAGTGTTCATTGTGCGGGTGGTGTCTTCGGTGCTGACCGGGGTTCAGGTGCGGAGGGTGGTGGTGGGGGGCGTCGATTCGGCGGTGGGGTTTGTGGTTGGTGGGCCGAAGCTGCTGTGTATGTTGGCGATCTTGTCATGGAAAAAGGCGGCGAGTGAGTCGCAGAGGTCTTGTGATGGAGCGATGTTGTTGTTTCCGGCGTCGGGGTTGGAGAGCTCTTTGATGATGCTGAAGAGTTCCTTGCTGTTGTGGGTGTTGTTGTCCAGACGATCCTTGTAGGCTGTCTTCTTCGTGGCGCGGATCAGTTGGTGGTGTTTGCGGGTGGCGTGCTTGAGGGCAGTCATGTTGTCTGTGGTCAGGTTAGTGCGCCAGGTAGCTTCCAAGGAAGCGGCAGTTCTTTTTGGAGGTGTTGAGTTCGTCGGTGAACCAAGATGCTTTCTTGCTGCCGTGTCTGCTGGGAGGGTTCTTCAGTGGTGCGAGGGCATCTGCGCAGTTGGTGATCCACTGTGTGAGGTTATTGGCGGCTATGTTAGGGTCCGTTGAACTGGCGGGGGTTCTGGCTGAGGGAGGCGGAGAGCTGGTCGTTGGTGGTCTTGTTCCAGCTTCTGCGAGAGGCCTGTTGTGGGCGGTGGTGGGTCGTTGTTCGTCTGAAGCTGAAGTGTACGCAGCTGTGGTCAGTCCATTGGAGATTGGTGGAGTGGTTGAAGGTGACGTACTTGCTGGATGAGAAGATTGGGTCCAGCGTGTGGCCTGCGTAGTGGGTGGGGGTGGTAACCAGTTGCTTGAGTCCGAGGTTGGCCAGGTATATAAGTGAGTATATGTGAGAGTGAGAGATTGAAAGAGTTCCTGTATGAATAAGGATGTGTATCTATAAGTGATTGTTTAAACGACTAAGTATGTGTAAGTTTCCGTAGAAGTAAGTGTGGTGGTGTGTGTATAACTGTATATGCAAGTAAATGTATATTGATTCTTTATTAGCATGAGTGACTATGTGTGTGAGTAACTCTATGGATGAGTGTCATTGTGTAACAGGATGTATAGGTGTATGAGTACATATGATGAGTGAGTACATGTATGAGTGACTGTATAGGACTGTTGGTTATTGAGTGGATGTGTATGTGGATCTTAGAATTACTGAAGAGGTTGTTGTAACTGGTATTGGTATGTCCATTGTTTTGAAAATGTTAGTCTCTATTTTTGAATGTGTGTATCAAAGGATATATTAGGGGGAGAGGAGGTCTGCCACTCTATCACAAGGATGATGTCATCAGTGATGTCATCAGTGATGTCATTTGAGATGTCATCAGTGATGTCATCAGTGATATCATGAGTGATGTCACTGACCATGTCATGAGTGATGTAATATGTGACGTCATCAGCAGTGCATTGCGGGCACGCGAGTTATAGTTAGCTGAACTAACTATAATGGGGGAATTTCAATGGTTTTGTACAAGTGAAAAGTCCAGCTAACTATAACACCCCTGAAACCTATGGTTTTTTCAGTGAATTTCTGAGGTTTTTTAAATGCTAATTCCTAACTATAACGTGCCTGAAACCTATGGTTTTTTCTGTGAATTTCAAAGGTTTTTTAAATGCTAATTTCTAACTATGCCTACAGAGATAGGACATGTGAAGAAAGAAGAAAAAATGCACAGAAAGAAAAAAAAGAAGTGCAGAAAGAAGCAACAGAAGTTCTCAAAGACAAAGAAAAGTGCAGGAAGAAGGATAACGTGCAGAAAGAACAAAAAGAAGAGCAGAAAGAAGCCTTGTTGCAAAATCATCCTGTACCCTCAACTTTTTCAGACGTATACTGGTGGTAACTGAGTCTGACTAACCAGTCCTAGAGCCAGTGCTATGTTAAAAGACACTCAGAATACAGTGAAAACACCTACATACACTAGGGAACACTATGCGTTGGGGTCCCCCTGTGATTAGCATGACCTCCTCTGTAAGCCCCTAGTATATAATAGGGCAGGGGGATTAAAACTACCTCTTAAAACAGGCCACAGGGCGTTTTTGCACATGTTAACTCAGGCCCCGTCCCCTCCCTTCACCACTGTGTAAACACGCCCTGTGTCCATTTTTAGTTGGGAGATTAAGTTCATTTGAATTCTGAGGGTCCCTAGGGTCCAACTAGCCCACTAGGTACCTCCAGTTAGTGCCACAGAGCTGCGTTGCAGAGAGGTGTAAAAAGTGGCACGGCCTGGACTACCTCTCTGCAATGCAGCTCAGTGGCGCTTACTGGAAGCACTTGGTGGGCTAGTTAGCCCCTAGGGGCCCTCAGTATTGAAGGGAAATTATATCCCCAATTTAAAACGTGCCATAGTGCGTGTTTACACACGTCACCTCAGGCCCCCTCCCCTCCCTTCCCCACTGTGTAAATACGCCCTGTGGCCGTTCTGAGTTGGGAGATTAAGTCCCCTTGAATCCTAAGGGTCCCTAGGGTCAAACGTGACCACTAGGTAACTACAGTAAGCGCCACAGAGATGCGCTGCAGAGAGGTGTAAAAAGGGGCTTGGCCTCAGAACACCTGTCTGCAGCGCAGCTCCCTGGCGCATACTGGAGATGCCTGTTGGGCTAGTTGGCCCTCAGGGACCCTCAGTATTGAAGAGGAATTAATTCCCCAACTTACAACTCGCCAGGGGGCGCGTTTGCAGAGTGCTGCAAGGAGGGGGCATGGCCTCCGGCACGATGCCAGTCTTTCATTTATTTTAATTTTTTAAGAAGGGGGGCTGTGTGGTTCCCCTTCTTATTCTAATTTATTGGCCCTGATGACCCCATCCCCCAGGGCCTGTCTCCTAATTATATTTTTTTGACCCCAATCCCCAGGGCTAGCCACTGTTTTTTATTATTTTTAAAAAATATATATTTATAGACACACCTAGGACATGCTGGACAAACCGTACGTACCTATCACCATGACGATTTGCATGATATTCATTAAAAGGCGAGTATGCATACAGTGAATCCACGTGGAATGTATTTACACCACTAGTGAAGCTCTGACATGTCTGATGCCCTACCGTGCCTAATCCCGGTAGACACCCTTGTCGTTTATTTATACAAACATGGGTAGCTATTGACGGGCACATTAAATACACATGCACACCAAGCCATTCAAAGGGGATTCGACAAAAATTCGACCAAAACTATGCAAGAAACCCCCCTCACGGTTAATAAAACACACATCCACTGCCGGATGTGTAATACTTTTTATTTTACTCTCTGGAAAGGGGACAAACATCACTTGAGAGTCACAGCGCGCTCCTGGCAGAGCCCAATGCTGTGTTACACCCACCATTGCCTGCCGAGTGCCACACACCTCTGTGTTGTATTCCACTAGCTAGTGCATATGCTATGACACTCTCTAGCCCATGTGCACTGTAACACCACCCCGTGAATATGTCATGCCACACATGTCTTCGCACGGGTTATATTGCCCCATCTAACGTGCCTTCCTTGATGCCTATGTTATAACGCACAGTGCTATGCCATACATATTACAATCTGGGATCCATATCTTTGTCACAGTGCATATGCAACGTTACACTCCCCAGCACATATTTTATATTACAACTTTAGAGACTAGTTTGGTTACACAACACTGCCCTGTGCATATTACACTCCAAGGCGCATATCGCATAGCACGCGCTAGTGCCTGTGCTATCTCGCGCTCTCCGATGAATCTGTCATCGCGCACAATGTATTGCATATTATATTTCATGCCCGGTTCATCTTATATCACACTTTTTGGTGCATAGTTTATACCATACACTATATCTAGTTTTCATTTTCAATCGTGCTCTCAGCACTATGTTCTATATAACACTGTGTTCACCTACCATTTTCACGGGCATTACATTTTGCGATAGGGGGTGGAGGGTCAGGGGGTGTTTCTGCCAAGTGAGCCCGGAGTCACAGTCATAAACGTCCTCTTCTTCCTGAATAAAAGTGATATTATGCTGCATACTTGTTCATATTTTAAGTAGTTCGCACAGACACACGTTTTAAAACCTATGGTTGGTTCATCTTTTCCTCAGTACTCTCTGTGGCCGCGTTGCAGTGTTTCATTTTTTGAATGTAGAGCGCGCGCTGCCAATACGCGGTGCACTTCAACCGTCTTATCCTGCTGAGTGGCGGTGCTCTTTGATTTCCGTATTTTCCCTCAGGCTAATTTCAGTCAGAAGTTGGGAAAATCTAATTGAGGGTTTTTTCTCTCTTTGTGACTACCTTTCGGCTCCGTGAGTGGAGCGTTTGTTCGTGTAATTTCTTCAGCGGCATTTCCAGAAGAGTTAGTTCAGCGAGTATGAGGTGATTTTCCAGGCTACAGAAACTCCACTAATGGACATCGTTCAACTGAAGTAAGGAGGCTTGGTCTCACGAGAGAGTAATGGACTTCTAGAAAAGTAAGTGAAGCTTCTCTCTCGCATTTGCCGTAGCAGCAACTATTCCAGTGTCCTCTTCCAGGAAAAGAGAAAGAGTGAACTCAGTCTTTCAGTATCAATTGCGTGCCCGGCTACTGTATCTAGCAGAGTAGCGCTTTTTCCAGTCAACATCAGAACTGCCTCCACTGTAATAAGAAATTTAAGAGACTAACAAGCGAACTTGCATCAAGAAGACACTATTGCAGCGGATCTTAAAAGTGCAGGAGTGTATGCATTTATATATATATATATATATATATATATATATATATATATATATATTATCTACTGGCGGTCGCCAGTAGATAGTTATAGTTAGGACCACGTTTCCATAGGAAATCCGCAACATTCTATTTGGAATAACTTTGGCGCCGGTCGACGAATCCTCGCGAAATTTTCAAAATAGGTGGGGCGCTATGCTCCGCTCCTACCCTGAAAGTCTCGGGGGGATTCGTCAAGCGGGGGCTGAGAAAAAAGGGGGGTCCCAAAACGCGTTTTTCCCATGCATTTTTCCATAGGACCTTTAGACACAGCTACAGCCCGAACGGCTGAACAGAGTTCCTTGAAATTTGGCAGAGAGGTAGTCTACAGGTCAAGGAAGTGCCTTTTGTAGGTTTGGTGTAAATCTGTTCAGTAGATTCTGAGAAAATAGCCTTTAAATCAATATATATATCTGAGCCAGCTTACGGTGCGCTTACCGTACGCGTACGGTGACGTGCGCGAGCGCGATTCTGATTGGCTGTTAGATCTTAGTAAACATTCGAATCGGTCGAAACCAGGAAGCGGCGGCCGCCATTTTCTATCTCGCACTCTGAGGGGGTGGAAGAAAAACAAATGTAAAAAACATATAAAGGGGCTGTTTAGACTGCTCCCAACCACCTAGCCTTGATGGAGGTGTCCTCAAAGAACCCCCAAGGGCAAAAATGCAATTTTAATTTTTTTCGAAAAATCGCCGATTACGCTTACCGTACGCGTACCGTAAAAAAACTGCAAAACAAAAAATATCCATATTCTCCACACCCTGTGTTCAAATGGTGCCCGTAGGGCACCATTTGTGCATGGCATATAATCCTTCCATAGCACAAAAAAAAATCAAACAATACCTTTCACAACGAAGCGCATAATATGTCCTCCATGCGCGCACGGTGCGCGAAGCGCACCGTGCGTACATGGCCCATCCAGCGTAACGTGGGCACGCGGTGCGCATAGCGCACCGCGTGCCCACCCAGCGTGCACGGCACTAACTGCGTAAAGTGGGCGCGCGGTGCGTGAAGCGCACCGCATGCTCACTGTGCGCGCACCGTGCGCGCACGGAACGAACTGCGTTAAGTGGGTGCGCACGCCACGAATGGCGTAAAGTAACTTAGCATTTAAAAAAACGTACAAATTCACTGAAAAAACCATAGGTTTCACACACGTTATAGTTAGGAATTAGCATTTAAAAAACCTTGCAAATTCACTGAAAAAACCATAGGTTTCACACATGTTATAGTTAGCTGGACATTTTACTGATAAAAAACCAATGAAATTCCCCCGTTATAGTTAGTGCAGGCAACTATAACTCACGCGACCGCAATCCTCTGCTGATGACATATGTGTCTTTATGAAAAAAAAATATTTGTAATATATGTATAGCTAAAATTTAATGGAAGAAGACATGGGCAAATAATTGTCTAAATACAGTATTAGCATCAGCAGAGGATTGCGGTCGCGTGAGTTATAGTTGCCTGCACTAACTATAACGGGGGAATTTCATTGGTTTTTTATCAGTAAAATGTCCAGCTAACTATAACATGTGTGAAACCTATGGTTTTTTCAGTGAATATATATATATATATATATATATATATAGGGTATTCACAATTCAGCAACCGTTCATCCTTGAGTACAGAACCCTGAAAGCTAATTCAACCAGTCCCACCGCTCCATTTTCAAGTTTGGTGATATATGTAAAATTAATCTCAGATGGTAGACAGGTATGGTAGCCAGATTAAGCGAGGGTGGGGGAGTCTCTGGGACGCTAGGTTTTACATGTGAATTTCCATTGCAGGTATTGTCGCATGCCATCTGCACAGCACCATCCTCCGGTAATGAGGTTCTCGCTGAAAGAGTATAGAGAGCAGCTACCCACTGTATCAGGACAGGTATAGTGTAGAAGGTCTTTAATTAGAACTTAGAGAGTTAGTGGTTTAGAGTTGTTGTTTATTAACTCTCTTTACAGGGTCCAAGACGAAAGAAGTTTCGAGGCCAGTCCAAGAAGAACATACAGTGCAGTCTCTCTTGTCTGTCCAATTCCCCTTTCCCCCTCGCTGCTGTTCGTGAGCCTTGTGTTCGCCCAAATTTTTCTCACACAATGCTCTTTACACTATCTCTGTCGGCCTATTATTTTTATGGAAGATCAGTCTAAGGTGGCGTTCATGCTGTCGTACCTGAGTGGAGATGCCGCCGCTTGGTCCATGCCTTTGGTTAACAACAATGATCCAATTTTATATGAATTTGAAGAATTCAAAAAAGAATTTCTACGGATTTTTGACAGACGGTCCATCTCTCAATCCACAGATAATGAGTTATTAGATCTTAAGCAGGGGAATCGAGAGTTAGTTGCATATTTGGCGCAATTTAACAAATTAATTGTAGAAACAAACTGGCCAGAAGCAAAACGTGCGGCAATCTTCTATCGTGGTCTCAAGGATGAGATCAAGGATGGTCTATCACAGATTCCGAAACGTCCCACGGAGATTTCCGAACTAATTGACCTTGTTCTTCAGATTGATCAGCGTCAGAATGAGAGGAAAAATGAGAGGCGAAAAGAAACTAGGTTTATCCCTCCTCGTTTCGACAGGATGAAATCGGAAGGAGCCAAGTCCAAGGAAACGACTTCAGAAGACGAGCCAATGCAGATTGGATCTGTGCGAGGACCTTTGTCGAAAGAAGAAAGAGAGAAGAGACGTCTGGGCAAGCTGTGTATGTACTGTGGGAACTCAGGTCATTTTGTGAAGGAATGCCAAAAGAAGCCAAAGAACAATTCCTGGGTAAAAGATCGGCTCCACCAGTAGAAGGAGTTGCCCTGGTGGAAGCGAAGGAGCAGTCAACTCCAGATTTGAAATTAGTGGCTAACACTTTGCAATCTTCAGCCCCACATCTAATTTTATCGGTACAGATAAGATTTGGAGGTCAAATCAAGGAGGGGATTTCCGTCATGATTGACTCTGGGGCCACGGGAAATTTTTGTGATATTGGTTTTGCTAAGACTCTTGGAATCACATTCGTGAGGAAGGAACGGCCAGAGCCGGTACGTGCAGTAGACGGAACGAGTTTGTCCTCTGGACCTATAGTCTACGATTCTGAGGAAATTTTGTTGTGTGGTCCCGGTCAACATCTTAGCTCTGTACAATTCAGTTTGATTGATGCTCCGCAATTCCAATTTATCTTGGGTCTGCCTTGGCTTACGGAGCATAACCCTCAAATAGACTGGGCTCAACGATCTATTCGCATGAATTCTAATTACTGTTTGCAACATTGTTTTCATTCAAATCCAGATTCCTCAGCAGCTGCTCAAGCCTCTCAGTCCCAATTGTTAGCAAGCGTTACTCAGTCCATTTGTGCTTTAGATACTCAAGAAATCCCCCAAGATTATGAAGATCTCGCCCCAGTGTTTGATGAAAGAGAAGCTGAACGTTTACCCCCCCATCGAGAGTACGACTGTCGAATTGAGCTGGAGCCTCACTGCCCTGTAGCCGAATTTATGCATTGACTGAAGCGGAAAATGTCCATCTGAAGGAATATCTGAGTAAATATTTGGCTAATGGCTTCATACGCCCTTCACAGTCTCCGGTTTCGTCTCCACTCTTCTTCATCCCAAAGAAGGATGGCCAACTGCGCGCTTGCATAGACTATCGTGCTTTAAATTTGGTGACCAAGAAGAATCGTTATCCACTACCTTTGATTTCTGAGCTTTTGGATCAGGTTAAGGGAGCGAATGTATATACAAAACTGGATCTGAGAGGAGCCTATCGCCTGGTACGTATGGCTGAAGGAGAGGAGTGGAAGACGGCCTTTCTAACTCGTTTTGGGTTATTCGAATATCAAGTCATGCCTTTTGGTCTATGCAACGCTCCAGCCGCATTTCAGCACTTTGTAAACGATGTTCTAAGCGAATTTTTGGATCGTTGCGCAGTGGTATACATAGACGACATCCTCATTTTTTCAGCCAGTTTAAAGGAACATATCCAGCATGTTAGATCCATTCTGAAGAAGCTGCTTGAGAACCAACTTTTTGTCAAATTGGAGAAGTGTGTTTTCCATTCCACCCAAGTTGAGTTTTTGGGATTTGTGTTGTCACCCACTGGGGTATCCATGGATGAATCTAAGGTAAGAGCCATCAAGGATTGGCCCTCTCCGAGCTCAGTGAAGGAAGTTTAGAGTTTCCTCGGCTTCGCCAATTTCTACAGGCGTTTCATCATAAACTTTTCTGAGCGAGTTTGTCCCCTTACTAGATTACTCAAGAAGAAGACCAAGTTTGAGTGGAATGCAGAAACTGAATCAGCATTCAATGAACTTAAGAGAATTTTTGTTTCTTCCCCGGTGCTGCTCCATCCAAATCCTGAAGAACCGTTCTTTGTGGAAGCAGATGCCTCCAACCTGAGTAGTGGGGGAATTTTGTCTCAGCGCCATAAGCAGACAGGCCAGTTGCATCCTGTAGCTTTTCGTTCAAGAACATTATCAGCTGCGGAGATCAATTATCCTATTGCGGATAAGGAACTGTTGGCAGTCAAGGATGCATTCTTGGAGTGGAGACATTATTTGTTGGGTGCCAGGCATGTTGTAACCGTTTTTACGGATCATCGAAATCTCCAGTTTTTGAAATCCGCTCGCACTCTAACTCCACGTCAACTGAGATGGTCTTTATTTTTTGCAGATTATGATTTTGTTTTAACTTATAAACCTGGAACTGCAAATGGAAAGGCGGACGCTCTTTCTCGTCTGAATGTGAGTGAAGAAGTTAACTCTAGTGAAAAAGGAGTCATTATCCCTGTAGATCGAATAGTTGGAACTCTCACCTATGCAGACATTGAAAAGAAACTTTGTGATTCGCAGTCTCCAGAAGAGGTGAGGACTTGGACTGCCAAAGGAAAGAAATTTCAAGTCAGAGAAGGAAGACCCTATTATCTTGACAAGTTGTTTGTGTCAAATCTGGATTTGAGAAAGCAGATCATTGAACACTTCCATGATGATCCACTGGCTGGGCATAAAGGAGTGAAGAAAACTATGGAGCTGATTCGAAGAGAATTTTGGTGGCTGGCAATGGAAGGTCAGGTGCGGCAGTATGTAACCACTTGTGAGTTGTGTATCAAGGGAAAGACGCCTAGAAGGGCTCCACAAGGTCTATTACAGCCTTTGCCTCCAGCCCCATACCCTTGGCATACAATTTCTATGGATTTCATAGTTGATCTCCCGTCCAGTGGAGGGCTTTCCGTTATTTGGGTGGTGGTGGATCTTTTTTCTAAGATGAGCCATTTTGTCCCTTTGAAAACTCTTCCCAATGCCACACAACTGTCCAAACTGTTCACCCAACACATTGTAAGGGCACACGGTATTCCAAAGACAGTCATTTCCGACAGGGGCCCTCAGTTTGTCTCTCGCTTTTGGAGATCCTTTTTGAAGAGGTTGGAAGTAGATTCTCGTCTGTCCACCAGTTTCCATCCAGAGACTGATGGACAGACAGAAAGAGTAAATCAAGAGTTGGAACAATACTTGCGCCTGTTCTTGATGGATCAGGAAGGAGAATGGCCAGACTTGATCTGGGCAGCCGAGTTTGCTTACAATAACTCAGAGCATGCTTCTACCGGTTACTCCCCATTTTATTTGAATTCAGGTAGGCATCCAAACGCCCTGGTAGATAGAGAAATCAGTAATGTTCCAGCAGTAGAAACGGTAGTACAAGAATTACACTTGGCTTATCAATCAGCTTCCAGAAATTTATCTTAGGCAAAGAGTTCTTTTAAGAAACAGGCAGACAAGAAGAGGCGTCCAAACCCAGTATATGAGAAGGGAGATTTGGTCTGGGTTTCCACTCGAAACTTACGCCTGAAGGGGAACCGGAAGTTTCAGCCAAGGTTTGTGGGCCCTTTTCACGTAGATCGAATGGTGAATCCTGTCAGTGTAAAGGTCTGACTTCCCCCAAGGTTGAAGATTCATCCGGTTTTTCATGTCTCCCAGCTCCAGCGTAGTCCAGAAGGTTGTAGACTGAGGAAGTCTCCTTCGTCAATCAAGGTGCAGGGTAGTGAGGAATTTGAGGTGAAGAGGATCTTAGATTCTAGGCTACAAAGAGGGAACATTTTCTACTTAGTGGACTGGAAGGGTTATGGTCCTGAAGAAAGATCATGGGAGCCATCATCCAATATCCATGCACCACGTTTGCTTCGAGAGTTCCATCACACTTATCCCACTAAACCCAAGGAGGGGAGGAGAGGGGTTTTGGTGGGAGGTACTGTCAGGTTTGGAGTCGAGAGGGTTAGATTCCCCCGTTTGCAACTACAACACTTTAGTCAGGCAAGGTGGGGAATAAGGAGGCGGAGATGCGTGTCTGCAAGATCGCTCTCCGCTTTCCTACGTTTATTATTAGTTTAGGCTGTACCTTTTCTTTTCCCCCTCCACACCTCCAAGATGGCCGCTGGTTGGTTCATCTTTTCCTCAGTTCTCTCTGTGGCCGCGTTGCAGTGTTTCATTTTTTGAATGTAGAGCGCGCGCTGCCAATACGCGGTGCACTTCAACCGTCTTATCCTGCTGAGTGGCGGTGCTCTTTTAGTTCCGTATTTTCCCTCAGGCTAATTTCAGTCAGAAGTTGGGAAAATCTAATTGAGGGTTTTTTCTCTCTTTGTGACTACCTTTTGGCTCCGTGAGTGGAGCGTTTGTTCGTGTAATTTCTTCAGCGGCATTTCCAGAAGAGTTAGTTCAGCGAGTATGAGGTGATTTTCCAGGCTACAGAAACTCGACTAATGGAAATCGTTCAACTGAAGTAAGGAGGCTTGGTGGCATGAGAGAGTAATGGACTTCTAGAAAAGTAAGTGAAGCTTCTCTCTCGCATTTGCCGTAGCAGCAACTATTCCAGTGTCCTCTTCCAGGGAAAGAGAAAGAGTGAACTCAGTCTTTCAGTATCAATTGCGTGCCCGGACTGGGTCCAGTCTTTGTCCAGCTACTGTATCTAGCAGAGTAGCGCTTTTTCCAGTCAACATCAGAACTGCCTCCAGCGTAATAAGAAATTTAAGAGACTAACAAGCGAACTTGCATCAAGAAGACACTATTGCAGCGGATCTTAAAAGTGCAGGAGTGTATGCATTTATATATATATATATATATATATAGGGTATTCACAATTCAGCAACCATTCATCCTTGAGTACAGAACCCTGAAAGCTAATTCAACCAGTCCCACCGCTCCATTTTCAAGTTTGGTGATATATGTAAAATTCATCTCAGATGGTAGACGGGTATGGTAGCCAGATTAAGCGAGGGTGGGGCAGTCTCTGGGACGCTAGGTTTTACATGTGAATTTCCATTGCAGGTATTGTCGCATGCCATCTGCACAGCACCATCCTCTGCTAATGAGGTTCTCGCTGAATGAGTATAGAGAGCAGCTACCCACTGTATCAGGACAGGTATAGTGTAGAAGGTCTTTAATTAGAACTTAGAGAGTTAGTGGTTTAGAGTTGTTGTTTATTAACTCTCTTTACAGGGTCCAAGACGAAAGAAGTTTCGAGGCCAGTCCAAGAAGAACATACAGTGCAGTCTCTCTTGTCTGTCCAATTCCCCTTTCCCCCTCGCTGCTGTTCGTGAGCCTTGTGTTCGCGGCAGCGGAGTGGGGGAGTGGAGATCTAGCATCTGCTCCTGTGGAAACTAACTTCAGCTTGAGGAACTTGACACCATTCCGTCCGTCCCTCCTGCCCTTTATGGTCTGTTATGCTGCAGCTTTCTCTCCTGTCTGTCCATTATGGTCAGCTAGCTACCATTGCCTCTTGCCCCTCTGTTCTCTGTTGTCCATGTGCATGGTCCTGTCCCCTCCCTCTTGCTTTCTATGGATTGTTGTGCTGCACTCTCATCCCGCATGCCTTGTGTGGTGTATTGTGCTGCTGCAAACCCTGATGCCTGCCCTGCAGGGTCAGTTTGGTGCACCTCTCCATGTCCCTCCTGTCCTCTGTTATCCAAGTCCATGTCCCTACCCCATTTCCTTCCATGATCCAATGTACCATACTTGCGAACATTTTGAACTTGGTAAGAGGGAGATTTTGAAAAAAAACTGGGGTATTGATTTTCCCCTTTGAGTTACATTGAAAAAGAGGAGATTGTAGACAGGAGACAGATCAAATAAAGCCCATTTGAGCTTAAAAACATTGGACGTTTCCTGGCTGAATCTGGTCTGTTGGCATGTATGGTTGTACTACCATTGCCTCTTCCTTCTGCCCACAATGGTCTATTACATTGCCACAGCCTCTCTTGCAAGTCCTGTATTGTTGGTTTGTTGCTCCTGCCCCCCTTTCCACTGCCCTCCATAGTCTGTTGTGCTTCCATGGCCCTTCCTCCCTGCTCAGTGTGGTTAAATTGTTGCCTTTGCACCCTCCTACCTGCCTTCAATTTTCAGAGACCGTGCCCCTGGCCTCTGCCTCTCAACAGTATCCTAATGAACAACTAGATTGCAAACATTCTATATTTATTACAAAAGTGTGGAACGCCTGACGTCATCTTGATGTAATCAAAACTGTAATACCTAGAGCATTTCCTTTAGAAATTACATATATGAGAGGGTCTTATTGGCATCAAAATTATGGTTAGTGCTCTAAAAGACTAAAATAAGGACATATTTTCTGAGTTTTCAAATAGCGACAAATCACTTTTAAATTATTTGTTTTCTTTATGTTTTTTTATCCAGTTGACCACTTGATTAAATGTTGCACTTAGGGGAGAGGATGTGGTATTACTTCCAGAACTGCAGACTTTGCAACTGGGGAACCAGGTTGGAGTTTCTGCTTCAGCTCGACATTCTGTGATTCTGGCCAAATCACTTAGTCTCCCCATGTCTACAACCAAAATGAATTTGTTTTTGTGTGATGTAACCAATGCTCGTGTAAAGCACTCCAATACCTGACAAGTCTGCACTATATAACACTGCAAAAACACAAAACAATAAGTGTTTTGCACACTTCTGTCATTGGGCTATATTTGGGCTACATCTCGGTGATTTTGGGCTACATTTGGGCTCTTTTGTCTCTGGTGGCCATCTTGGGAGATTTATTTGTTATGAAGTTTCCTAATTTCCTCATGTACTGCAGTCTCCTCAGTAGGAAATGCTTTCAGTTTTTTACTTTGATTCCATCATGAAGGTATTCAGATATGTCACACATTTGCCATAAATTCTGAATGTTAGCACTCTAGTTGCTCATTAGATCACTGTAGTAAAACTACTGTTCACCATGGAAGTCTGCGCCTGGCATTAAAAGTGCATGTTTCAGTCTGCATGTCAGAATTTTTTAATGAAATAGAAGAGGATTTGAGAAGTCACTCAAAATGTGCCCTCATTTTCTTTTTTCAGCATTAATCATAATTTCTATGTCAAAATGAACCCCCTCATTGTGTTCCTTTTTAAATTAAATGTTTTAAGTGTTACCAGTTTATTCCAATCAAGATGGCTTCAGGTGTGCCATACGTTTGTCATAATGAAGACAGTAAGCGCTCTAGTTGTTTTTAAGAATACTCTGGGGCACTCTGTCATTTGGCTATACTTGGGCTACATCTGGGTGATATTTGGTCTACATTTGGGCTCTTTTGTCTCTGGTGGCCATCTTGGGAGACTTATTTGTTATGAAGTTTCCTAATTTCCTCATTTACTGCAGTCTCCTCAGTAGGAAATACTTTCAGTTTTTTACTTTGATTCCATCAAGAAGGCATTCAGATGTGTCACACATTTGCCATAAATTCAGAATGTTAGCACTCTTTTTGCTCATTAGATCACTGTAGTAAAGCTACTGCTCACCAGGGAAAACTGCTGCTGGTATTGAAAGTGCATGCTTCAGTCTGCATGTCAGAATTTTTTAATGAAATAGAAGAGGATTTGAGAAGTCACTCAAAATGTGCCCTAATTTTTCTTTCTGCAGCACTAATCATACTTTTTATGGAAAAATGAACCCCCTCATTTTGTTCCATCATAAGTAGGACTGTTAGCGCTCTAGTAGTTTTTTGGAACATTCTGGGAAGCTGCAGTAGAACACAAAGGAATCAACTGACAGTCTCTACCCTTGTTGGATGTACATGTTTTACTGAGGATGTCAGACTTCATTCTCACATGACTGAGAAAGATAATGTGAATTTACAAAAAAATAAGTTCTCAGTTTAGCTTATAGATCACCTTCCAAACCTCTGTGGGAAAAGCATGAGAATTTTTTGTTCTCTCAATCATGATATCCCAACAGAAGGCTTTTTCACATGGTGAAATCACCTTAGAACATACCACAATTCCTAAAATGAGTATGGTACCATCACCAAATGATTTATAATGTAACTAAAGTCTTAAAACCTTCTATTAACTGCAATGCTTTTTAATGAGGTGCTATCATGTATATTGGTCCCAAAATGGCTGCCAACACTTCTTGGATGAAGTGCTGACAGCCAATCATCTCAGGATGAGATGTGTGGTTAGGCTCCGCCCACATATATATATGATTTTACTTTTGATTTTCTCAGGAACTACTGAACAGATTGACACCAGACCTGCAAAAGGCACTTCCCTGACCTGAGGACTACCTCTCTGCCAAATTTCAAGTAATTCTGTTCAGCCGTTCAGGCTGTACCTTCGACTAAAGGTCCTGTGGAAAAATGCATGGGGAAAACGCATTTTGGGACCCCCCTTTTTTCTCGGCCCCCGCTTGACGAATCACTCCGAGACTTTCAGGGTAGGAGCGGAGCGGAGCGGAGCGGAGCGGAGCGGAGCGGAGCGTCCCACCTATTTTGAAAATTTTGCGAGGATTCGTCAACCGGCGCCAAAGTTATTCCAAATAGAATGTTGTGGATTTCCTATGGAAACACGGTCCTAACTATAACTATCAACTGGCAACCGCCAGTAGATAATATATGGTACTGTCATGCTGACTGGGCAAGTGCACCCACTTCCCAGTCCCTAAACCTTCCCTTAACTTCATATTAGTCACCCCTATGGTAGGCCCAAGGGCAGGGTGCATTGTAAGCATAAGGTAGGACCAGCCCTGATGTGTGTGGCATGTCCTAATAGTGAATTACAGCCATTTGCGTTTTTCACTATTGTAAGGCTACCTGTTCTCCATAGGCCAGAATGGGCTGTTAGAATTGTTACATCCTATGATCCTAACAGACCCAGGGAACATGGTAGAACATCGAGTTTAGTATGACTGAACTCAGAATAATAAAATACATCTTTTAGTAAAGTTTATTTTAATATTCTGTGTTTGCAAATACCACTTTTAGAAAGTTGGTATTTGCTTCCCTAACCATTTCAGCCCGCCTCTGCTATGATGTGTATCTGCCTGTCTGGTTTGTGTGAGTGACAGCACTGGGGAAACCCAGAGGGGCAGGGCTAGGTAGCCTGGTGGTGAATAGAGAGATTGACATCCAGATGGGTGGGACGAGTGCACCTGGACTCTGAATAGGGCTGTGCTCTGCCACCACAATGCTGGCTCCACCTCCTGTGGAGCGGCTGATGTCTCTGCCCTGCACCCTGAATAGAAAGGCAGAGTCATGTCAACAAAGTGCTCAAGAACTGGTTTGGACTGGGCAAAGGCCCCTCTACCCCAGAGGAACAAAGGAATTAGGGGTATAAGTATTGGAACCCTGCTCCCAAGAAATTAGATCCTGCTTGACAAGAAGAACCTCTGCCTGAGGAGAAGGAACTGGGAAAGCTGTAAGGAGGAGTACTGTCCCTGACCTGGGGGATTGGCCTGCAGTGGTTGCCTTGCTGCTGAAAGGAGAGGAGAAAGACTACAAAGACTTTATTTCAACTTGTGCTTAAAAGATCTCCAAGGGCTTGTGCCGAGCTTGCCCCCTGAACGAAGTCCCAGGACCAGTGGACTTCACCCCCCAGCTCCCCAGAGTTCTTTGGAAGTGCCTGCTGCTGTTGTGGGGCCTTCTGAGGGACTGCGTGTTGCAAGGAGCTGGAAGCGCGACTCAAAAAGAAGAAGCGTGCCGCCGTCGGAGCTGTTGTCGTCGCATCTCGGAAAGGGTGTCGCCGCTGCAGCATCGCATCGATCGGAAGCGTCTCGCATCATTCCGGAAGTGTCTCGCAATGCCGAAGAAGCGTGTCGCCATCGCAGCCATCGTAGCTGACGCATTGCACCGCATCAAGAGAAGAGTCTCGCATCGAGGAAGAAGCGTGTCGCCATCGCAGCCATCGTAGTTGTCGCATTGCACTGCATCAAGAAAAGCGCCTCGCATCCACGGAGAAGCGTGCCGCCGTCGGAGCTGCTGTCGTCGCATCGTGTAAAGGGGTGACCCCGCTGCAGCATCGCATCGAGCGGAAGCGTCTCGCAAACGTCGGAGAAGAGTGCCGCTGCCAAGGCCGCTGTCGTCACATCGCATAAAGGGGTGATGCCGCTGTAGCTGACGCATCGAGTCGAGTCTTCTCGCAACATCGGAGAAGCGTAACGCACCTGGAAGATCTTCACGTCTTTATTTCTTTGCACCAAAAACTTCATCGCATCTGCATCGTTGCCCTGCGTGTCGCATCTAAGGTACATTGACTTAAAGTGTCGCATTTAAGAACTAAAGAGAACTAAGCAAACTTCTACCATCTAAAGTAACAGTATTGTGTATTTTTGTCGATTAATGGTCTTGTGGTAACTCTATATAAAGAATCCTTATTTTTAATATAAAAACCGGTGTGGTGTCCATCTGTAGTGTTGTCACTTGGTCACTGTATCTGTTCACAAATGCTTAACCTATAACGCTCTGAGATAAGCCTTGTCTGCTCGCACCAAGCTACCTCTAGGGCGTGAGCAGGGAGGGGTTATTTTAGAGTGTAACCCCTTACCCTGACTAGAGGAAAGGTTCCCTGCTTGTCACAAGTACCTACCTGTGCCAACCAGAGAACCCGGATTCTAACAATTATTATTCAACAAATGCCCAAAAGATTGAGAATGCACTCGACAGCTAATGAACACCTTCAGGTACTGATTCAAATTTGGAAACCAGCTTCAGTATTCCAGGTTAAAAGTCTTTATTTGCCAACGTGTTTCAAGGCTCCAGCCTCTTCTTCACAGGCAGCTTTGATCTACGGCACAAAGGTTCCAAGTAGTTGCATGCTTTCTTTATATATTCACCCCCAGTGGGCTACCCTTAGTGTAATTAATTTTTAAGGCATGCTGGGACATGTGGTCCACTTTGGATCAGTTATTACTCCCAGTGAGTTCTGTGCCACAGTCTTCTCTTTATAGCTTTTCACATAACCTCAGTGGGCCCCAAGATACAGCACAGGTTAATTGGTAGCGTCATTGTGCTCCTACCAATCCACTTATTACTTTCTTCCAACTTCTTCAGCAGACAAGTTTAATATAAACTCTCCTGTAGTGTTCTGTAATAGAATTTCGGGCTACATATTTGGAGCAAATAGCGAGAGCCGCTGGAATTATGTGATCCTGCAGCGGCAAGTGTCACGTAATTATTGATTTGCTGCATTTCCACATATTCCATGATCTGCTGCATAACCTGCAGAGTTTACCAAACAAAATTGTGTTTCGAGCTCAAATGGATAACAGGTTATTAAAATCATGGCAGCCCTTGTTCCCCACAGCTGAAGGCCCTTCTCAAGGGGTTGATAAGCATGTTTCATTTATTTATTGTTGTATTTTGGTGTCAAACTTGCCCTAATACGGTGAAATCATTACCCAGACAGTGTTATCATGTGTAAAAATGACAAAATAATGAAGTAACATTATCACAAAATGTGCTGAATTACACCACACAATTTGCCTGTTTTTGCCTCATAATTTAAGTAGCCGTGCTGCATAATGTGGTCCTCCCTTGTCGCATAATTTCTATGGCCTTGCAATTAGATATAGCAGAAAACACTTAATAGAAAATTAACAAAAAGTTTTTGATATTTCACTTTGTCAATATAAAGGAGTGATATCCGATCATAATACAATAGCATTGTAAGGCATGCATTGTTGCTTCGATTTCGTTCACTAGTAAGGCATTTGTAAAGTAATATGATCTGGTACTTACCCATGTCCCCTACTCTAACGACTGACCCTATGGTTATGGATGCCATTTCCCTCCCCTTCAGTGTAACACTTGTGAGACCACACAGCTAGTATTACTTTTTGGATTAGGGGGGGAGTAACCCCCCCGGCCGTATTTATTAACATTCACAAAAACAAATTAAAACATTATATACAGCAACTTTATGCAGAAAGTACAGATACATTTTGATAGTCAGATATTCCACGGCTAACCTTAACACAGTCTAATACACAAAACACTCCTGCTGTAAATCTATCAATACCTGTTATTTACTTTCTGCATGTCCCCTCTAGAGCCTACGGCAAAGTCAATGACTGGCAGCTCCCCTGGTCCCCGTACACTCCATTACGTGGGGGCTGCAGACATCTGCACAGTGGTGCCTTAATGCGCATGCGCGTTCGGGTGTGGCCCCAGGCCCACTGGGAAGGATGACTCCCCCGGCCCCCGCACCCTGACAGCCTACCTACCGGCTGTTACTACCCCTGAAGTTATATGGTGCTGACCGTTGAGGACCCAAGACTATGCTTATCAATCATGACCTTACCAACACAGGCCAGCGTAGTTGCCCGACTACCTGGCCTCCCCCTCACCCCCTAGGAAGGTTGTGCACTGCGCCTTACGCTCTCCACCCAAACTAGGATGTCCTCCATGAAAGCCTGATTCCCTTTATGTGAAAGGTGCACCCCGTCCTGATGAAAAAATTGCTCCCCTTTTATGTATCTGTGACCTATGGACCCTAGTCTAGGGGGCCTGAACATTTTATCAAATTTGTTGTTGATCCGCTTTACCGCGTAATTCAATGCCCTCACTGACTCCCCCCCGAGTGACCTGGGGATCATGTGTGACCATGCTATTATCGACTGGGGGCACTGCTTGGCTAGCTATCCCACTTCAGTGAGGATATCCTCAACCAGTACTCTCCTGCCTAACCGGGCCAAGTCGTTACCCCCCAAATGCAGGATCCAGATTGCCGGTGGTCCCATACGAAAAAGGATAAGTTTATCCCTAGCTGAGTGGCCCTAGTCTTGTCAGCTCCTGAAAAGAAATTCTTCAAACGTCGAACATACGAGTGCCCTAACATCCACACATGTTGATCTTCCTGGTGCGAAGAGTGAACTTGCGCCACCATGCTTGCTGTTCGTTCGTAACTCGGCGCCCGTCGTACCACTGCTTGCTCTTGCGTTCTGTGGATGCGAAAGAGTCCAGATGCCTCTCCTGAGTCACAGGATGAAGGAACTGCAACTGACGATGAAACAAACAAGAGGGGGGTAAGCGATTTGCCATGCTGGCACAACCACACACAAAGTTCCATGAAGCGGCGTCTAGCGCCTGTCAGCCAGTAACATTGGCCCAGCCCCTTTACCTGAGTAACAGGGAGAAAAAAGGAGGGGGGGGAGAACCCCCCTTTATGCCCCGACAGTTGGGCAGCCGCACGGTATTAGAGCATGTGCACCCGCACATATCTCTTGAAGGAATTAGAGGACCATCTACCGATCCTTTTGAGACATTCGTCCCCCAGCCCTCTTGTTGCTGCCTCGGTGGCTGCTCCTATCCTAAATTAATGAGTCCCAAAATCGGCTGGGTCCAGCCCGGCGCTCTTCAACGCTAGGAGCATGACTCTCCTGAACTGAAATACTGTGAGTGGTGTCCCATCCCCATGTATCAGGAGCGGCCCACCCTGAGTGCGTGCCCATTGGGCCATGAAAACCCCAAGCCTGTAAACCGGGCAGCATTGTGTGTTCCCTGCTCTGTGTAATACTATGCTCTCACCCTTACCTTCCTGATCAGTCTTTGATTTCCGGATGGAAATCAATACTGAATCTTTCTTGATGCTAACGTGTCCCATTTGCAGGCCCCCAGCCAATATCCCTTATTCCTGGTGACTAACTCGCCCACCCTCAAAGCACCGTAAAATGCAATGCAGAATGCGGCTTGAAACAAAATGACTTTGTCTGCGGAAGTGCAAACCTGCTGCAAAGCCCCCAGTAGATTGCCTAGTGTTTCGAAACCTATGGGTGGTCTGACATCCGGTTGCCCTCCCTGCAAGCGTTGCCACCCTCTCAGCACCTGGCGTACTATGAAATTCCTTGTGGGATCCACTTTTCCTTTCATTTTTGCAAAAAATGATATGGCTGAGATATGCCTTCTCGTCCCTGCCACTGTGCGCACCTGCTCTCTCATGTATACCAGGTAGTCCACTACTGAGTCATGATCCTGCCACTTGTGCTCCCATTGTTCCCCAAAGAACAAGCAAAAAGACCCAAACGCCCCTTCGTAGGCCCTCCTGGTTCTGGGTGCTAGGCTTGCTGCCACGAGGTTCAATACCCTGGGGCACCAAGCTGCCACAGATGTTCTGGGAAAGGTGATGGGTGCGCTGCTGCCCCTGGAATATGTGACCTGAAAGCCTGCATTTTAAAACAAGACAATGCGTCAGCCGCGTGGTTCAGAATACCTGGCACGTGTTTTGCTTTAAAAAGAACATTCGATTTCATGCACTGTAAAACAATCTCCTTCACTAACCGCAGTATCATGCTACATCTGGCTGTTTGGCTATTTACGCAGTCAACTACTGCCATGTTGTCTGTCCAGAGTATCACAGACTGATTTTTTAAAACCTCTGCCCACACAGTCAGTGCCACCAGAATTGGAAACAGCTCTAAGAAACTTATGTTGGTGGTGATGCCGGTTTCCTTCCACCACTCTAGCCAATGTTGGACTACCCATTCGCGCCCCAGGATGGCCCCGAAACCCTTGCTACCCGCAGCGTCATTCATGAGGCCCAACTCCGGGCTGGACTTAGGTGGGCTGGGACACACCACTCTCCCATTAAAATCCCGCAAAAATGTCTTCCAGATCATCATGTCTTGCCTGTCCTCTGCGGACAGCCTGGTGTGGTGATGCTTCTCCCGGAGACCTGACATTGCATGCGCGATAGAGCGAGAAAAGGGGCGCGCCATTGGGATTATGCGTAGCGCGAAATTCAATTGCCCCACCACCTGCTGTAGCTGGTGCAACGTAACCTTCTCTTTCCTGAGGCAGAGCTGCAGCGCCATCTCGAAATCCCTAACTTTGTCAGCGGGTAACCGCGAGACCCCTTGGACAGAATCTAATTCAATCCCCAAGAATTTGATTGTTGTGTTAGGGCCCACCGTTTTGCCGGGCGCCAAAGGCACACCGAACTCCTGCATTAATGCACAGAATTTTGACAATGCTGACTTGCACTCCCTAGTTTGGGGCGCTCCCAAAAACAGGAAATCGTCCAGGCAGTGCAGCACCCAGCGATGCCCTGACCCCCGTCTGAATGCCCATTCTAAGAACGAGCTAAACTTCTCAAAATAGGCGCAGGACACTGAGCAACCCATTGGCATGCATTTGTCGACATAGTACTTTCCTTGGAACTGTAAACCTAGCAAGTGAAAATCCGCGGGGTGTACTGGTAGCAATCTAAATGCCGACTCAACGTCAGCTTTAGCCAGCAAGGCCCCTTGACCCAAAGACCTAAGCATGTCTACCGCTTGGTCGAAGGATGCATATTTCACGGTACAAAGTGTGTCCGAGATGGCATCGTTCACTGAACCCCCCCGGGTGCAGAAAGATTGTGAATCAGCCTGAATTCGCCTGGCGCTTTTTTAGGTACTACCCCCAAGGGTGAACACACAAAATCCTTAATTGGGACTTCATCAAAAGGCCTGGCTACCCTACCCAGGCTTACCTCTTTAAGGACTTTTGCTGAGGCTATGCCTACATTGGACCTCACTGACAGCTGGTTCTGGCAATGCGCCACCCCCCTGTAACCCAGTGCTGGTATCCTGAAACCTTCTACAAAACCCTCCCTGATCGTTCTAGCTGCCTCTGGGCAAGTGTAAGACTCCAACCAAGGTATCATAGTGCTAATGTTAATAGGAGAAACAGCCTTTCCTAGTAGCAGGTTGCTACTCTTGCTTTTTCCCCCCTCTGCCTCTGGACTTCTTGTGACACCTGGACTCTGGGTGGGATGCATTACCACAGTAACCACAGGAATGTTTCAACCTACATGTGCCTGGTGCTCTACTGCAGGTCCGTTTGTTGAAATCAAAACAGACGCCGCTCTTCCCAGTGTTCCCTGGCTTTCCCATGAACCCCCCTGCACCAAATGCTTCAGATGAATAAACATGTCCGTCTGGCTCCATCTTAGGGTAGGATCCTGCGCCTTTGCCCTTCTAAATTCCTTGTCATACTCCTTCCACCCATCCCCACCCTGTGTGGCATGGGCAACTGTGATCCTGTTCTGATAACACGCCATTTCAGACCCCACCTCTGGGAAACGCTCTAACACGACGGCCATGAATATAGTGAAACCCTGTATCCAATTGGCGAAATTCTCCTCAACTCTGTATTTCATGACTATATTGGACCATTCCTTGTAGTGTGTCCATTCATGTTCCTCTTTGCCTCTTCCCTGTCTGCCTCATCAATCAAGAGGGAAAACATGCTAACGTACTCCCCTCTCCAGATCCTTTCTTTAGTCTCCTTAGACAGATGCCGCCCCAACTGCTCCCTCCCGGAGCACAGCTCCCCCAGAACTAGTGGAGGTAATGTTGTCCTTGTACCTGCTGGTACTGCTGCATCAGCCATCTTGTCTGCGTCTGTATTCTTCGGGTCGTTGTTAATCTCCCGGCCACCTTCGCCACTGGGGGCTGGTGCTGTGGGAACGGGTGCTGCCCCCCCTGACGGTACTGCCGGCACTCCGCCACCGGGAGCTGGTGCAGGGGCAACAGGAACTACGCCCCCGCCGGTATTGCCGGCACCTCGCCTCGCTTTTTCTTTCCCAGTTCAGCCATCAATTTCTTAGCCCTTTTGATGGCATCCCCCCCGCCAGTTGTCGCCCCTGCGGCGTGCAACCAGTTCCCTACCATTTCCAGCCAGGGGAGAACTATAGCTAAATTGGCGGCTATGTCTGGTTCAGCTGGGTCTGTTCCACCCGCCCCCTCTACTGGGGGATTTGTGGGTTCTCCCAAGGGGCCCGCTGGCACAGTGTCCCCTGGTTTCCCATTGCCCATGGGGCCCGGCGTGCCCACGGGTGGGACTGGGTCACCAGCGCCCCCTTCCCCCTGCGGGCTAGTCGCGGGTGCGGGCTCACGCCTTGGTGGGACCGCTGCCCCTTTCCCACCTGGCTTGCGCCTGTACCTCTTTGGCGGTGGCGGTGGCGGGGAGCAGGGTCTCGGTGGTACAATAGGCCACCTACCCCTCCCCTCAGGGACCTCGGGACCCTCAACCTTATCCTGTACCCTGTTGAGCGTCTGACCCATGACCTGGACCTGCTGCATTAAGGCCTCCAGGAGGACGTCCGTGCTCGATCGCTTTTCGTGCCGCCGGACTGGGGGGGTCATGTCAACACTTAACTGGAACCTGCCTGTTTGCGTAACCGTAAACCCCCATCAGGTGACTGTGTCATCTCTTACCTGTGGAATCAGCAGCCACCAGCCAACCTTTGCACCCACGCAACCAGAGCCACGACTTACTGGCTACTCCAGTAAGCTCAGGTGAGCCGCCCGCTCGAACCCTCTGTGGCTCCCAGAAGCGATGAGATGCTCGCTAGCCGGTGCCGCCCAAACATGTTGCCCCAAATCACCACCAGCGACTTCTTTTGACCTTGGTACCGTCTTGTTCTGGAGCTGTGGAAACACAAATAAGCCCAATTGCGCTGCGCGGAAGCCTAGCTAGTCTGCAGACAAACCCTACAGCCCACCGTACACACTGAGTAACAGTGTCCTGGAACTGAAAGGACTGACCAAGTGTCTAGCGCCCCCCCGTTTATACCTGGGACCTTTAACACTCCTCAAAAGTACAGCAAAAATACCTCTAGTCTGACTACACAGCCGCAATGCATACTTACAGCAACCCTCCTCCTTGCAGTTGGTCGCGCGCCCACGTAACACTCCCAGATTTTTTAAGGCACTGTATTAGTATTGTCCCTGTTTTGCCACACTTTTTCACTTTTTGTCTACCTGATCAGATCAATGGGGACAGCACATGCAGCCTTGAGAGTATTGGATCTCAGCCCTTAACTATTCTGGCAGCGAAAATATGGAAAGTGAGCCCCTGACCCTCAATTCACAAACCTCCCCCACCTCAGCCTGAATCTCCTGCAGACGGTCTCTGCTCAGCCAAGCTTGTACTCCCTGCTCAGCTATGCATGCGCGCTGGAGCCCCCCCCCCCCCCCCGCCGGTCAAAAAACGATCAAACAGACCACTTATTAAAAACAATCAATTGGAATTGAACCTGTAACCTTGAGAGCAAGAGTCTCAGATCTTAATCATTAGGCCACAGCAACTCTCTTAGACAACACAGCCGCCTTCAGACCTCGCGCAGCGCTACCGGTATCAGGCGACCCTCAAACCTTCCCCTAGCACTGCATCAACATTCACTAGCACTAAATACCGCGCTTTTTCCGCAGCGCCTACCGCGCTTCAGACCTTCCCGACGGGGCTCCCCTCGCCTCCAGACCAATGATGCAAATCGATGCCACTCGCAGCTCCGCTTCCGACGTTCTATGCACGCTCTCCACTCTCCACCCCAGGATCCACACGACGCGGTCCAAACAACGTGGTCCAGCGACGATCCACCTTGACTCTCCTTCAACGACGGGGTCCAGCGACGAGCCTACAGTAAAAACAAAAGAAAAGGAAGAAAGAACGTTATGGGCCCGCAGCCGGCCTGGGGACCCTGTGCGTGTGGAGCAAGAACAAGAGACTGTTCTGTTCCCCACCACCTCCTTTTAAAGCTGATGGCCAGGGCGACCGGCTGAGACCGGTCAGCCTGGACGTTCGCGGGACGTTCTGCGCCGGAAGCACTGGAGTGCTTCCGGAGCAGAAATAGCCTCACTACTGATTGGCTACTGCGGGGGGAGGAGTGCCGCGTCACTCGCTGAGGCGGCCTCCCCCCCCCCCTCCTTTCGAAAGGCCGGGGACTGGCACGACCGCCATAATGTTGGCGCGTCCTAGTCAGCCCGCGCCTTCTCCAACACATTAGGCAAGTAACGTGAAACTGCAAATAAAGCAAGTGGCTCAACATCTGCAGCATGCAAACGTCCAAATGAATGACGGCTCGAGCAAATGGCGTCAGCAACTAAAGTTGAAGTAGAAACATATTACACATTCTTCCACTTTCTAGTCCCATTTCTTAGTTTGTGACGTGTGTCCATCTTGTTTACATACACGCTGTCCATCGGAAGTAGAAACAAATCCTCATTGTATCACCTATATCAAATATAGTCGCCTGTGGCTTCTGTTCTTTCAAGCCTCAAAAAACACCCATATCTCATTTATTTTAGGATACAGCTAATTGTTCCCATCTGTTTTAGACTTTGCAATCCATATTTTATGTACTGCACGGACTAAACACAAACATCCGATGGGGATAGCAGGAGAGTCGAGCAAATCATGTTAGCAGTGATCAGACAGACACTCAAGTGCAGCTGCTCAGAGGGAGGTCACTTGTTTTTATTCCCGCGCAGGTACATATTTTAAGCAGCCACTAATGCATCATGCAACTGGAGTCTTGCTGACAGAAGAATAATTGTAGCTAACATGCCCACGAAGGCGTCGAACACACGCTTCCTGCTGCGAGGAAAACAACGATCCGGTGCACTTGAGTGAATCTCTTTACAGTAGGAAACATAATGTCCCACCTGGCAGTGCAGCTGGTGCATGGCTCTGGACGCTTGCCAACATTTCTTCTTCCTAAACATTTTTATCCTACTTAAAACAAAAGTAAGCGTGAGTACAACACGCAATTATGATTTCAACATTTAATAACTACAGTAGGCGCTCACCAGGCTGGAGGAGGTGCAGAACCAGCAGTAAGATTTATTTCACATGAGTGCCAGCACTTCTGTGACTTTGGTTAATGCCAGTAATATTATACATGCGCATAATACCAAAACCCACAGCAGTATTCATAATTATATTACAAAAAAATTCGGCTGCAACATGGGCAGGGGCATTGCCATGTCAGAATTTCCTATGACGTGACCCTGCAGATAAAGGGGCATATTAACAAGCCAGGCGATAAAATTATCGCCGCTTTAGCGGCAGAAAACTGCCGCTAAAACGGCGATAATGGGCTTGATAATATGCTCTATGGAATTCTAATTGAAGCCCATGTTAGACGTCCTTCACATCTAACATGGGCTTCAATTGGAATTCCATAGAGCATATTATCAAGTCCATTATTGCCGTTTTAGCTGCAGTTTTCTGCCGCTAAAGCGGCGATAATTGTATCGCTTGGCTTGTTAATATGCCCCCAAGCTCGCTTTGGTGCACTTGTGTATTTCTTTAAAAGGATGCATTTTTTTATTTTCTGTGATCAGATCACTGAAAATGGAAACATATGGGAAAGACAAGATGAAACCTGTGGTTTATTGTGATACTAAAGGAGAGCCCCGACAAGGACTAGCCGCCGTTTACTTTTTTGAGTGAATATTTTAATCTCTGTCCCCCACTCCATCGCTCTAGCTTTTCACTCATTCTTTGTCTTGCACTTGGCAAATTCTAAGGATGATTAATCATTCCAAGCCCAACAAATGAACGCTGGTGTCCACCACCAGAAAGCACCTGTAGAAATTAAGCGCAGTAAGAATGATCTAACTTCTTGGGTAAGAAGACACTTTAACTTCTTCGTACCATATTTAGTGATGCTGGCGATGAGTCTCAGCCTGAAAGAGTGAATAAGGTGTTTCGGCAACACTTTCTTTTCATTTTTTGACGTTTTATATAGTGAAAACTTGATCCAAAAGTGGTGGAACGCTTTACTTGAGCAACAGACACATTACACAAGGTTACACTAATTTTTTTTTAGGCATGGGGCATTTAAGTGATTTGCCCAGAATCACAGGATAGTGCGTCAACGCCTAAACTCAAACCTGCTGCCTCAGTTCCAAAGTCGTCCGCTTTGGCTGCATTGCCAAATTCTTCATGTCAATTAATTCTTTTCTTAACACACCAGCATTTCACTGTCAGCGCCCTATGCACAACTGCGAGGTTTAAATAATGCCAAATATAAACACTTGTAAAGTCACTCAACTTAGCCATGTACATTACCTACTCATCATTGCTCCTTATCCCAGTCCTAATGTTTAAAGCATTGCCTCTTTGACAGCATCCTCACAAGTAAAAACATGGGGGCATATTTATGAGAGGACTGCTTTGCCATTGCATCACAAATTTTGACACAACAGTGGCGCAGACAGTACTCCATATTTACACGTCGACGCATGTGGCCACATGTGTCAGTTTTTGTAGGCCTACGTCTGAAAATACCTGCGGAAGAACAGGCTCTGTCATGGAGAGACTATTCAAAGTAGGTGTTTCCCCACAAAATATATGATAAAACTAACTCAGTGATATTTATGATTTGTCAATGTGTGATGTATCTTCGTCATGAGGGGCACAGAACCAGAAATGCGCCAACATTTCTGCTCATAAGCAAACCAGGCATGGGAAATGACACTGTGGCTGTGGTACATGAAGACGAGCCACACAAAACAGTTCGGCAAGCTCAACTGTCCCATGGAGGTGCAGATACTGCCGCCTGCAGTTGCAAGGAGACCCCCCAACCATCACCACCATGTAGACAGTGCAGGAGAAGGGAGCTTGTTTTTCTCCATTGAACGTCCGTCATTGACCTTAGGGAGGATGAGGTCATCAGACATTACAGACTCAGGAGGCAGTCCTTAATAGAACTGCTGAACCAGATACAGCCAATGAACCATCCACCGACTGCTAGGCTCAACAACATCCCTCTGCAGGTTAAGCTGATGGCAGTCCTCCACGTGCTGGCATTAGGTTAATTCCAGATCACAACAGTCAAGGTAGCAGGAATATTGCAGCCATCTTTTTCTGCCTTCCTACCTGCTATCCTGAGTGCCATCATCTGCTAGAGACCAAGCACGGTTTCTATCCCATAGCAGGATTTCACAGGTGCTAGGTGCCATGGATTGCACTAATGAGCAGCTGGTTCCCCCTGCAGAAACATCACATCTGTACAGGAACTGAAAACACTCCTACTCTATCAAAGTCCAGGCCATCGTGGTCCATCTGGTTATGTTCACCAGAGTGCCAGCAAAATACCCAGGGAGCCTGCATGATTCCTACATCTTCAGGCACTGCATCATCAATCCACGCTTTCAGAATGGTCAATATGAGAATGGCCTACTCGTTGGTAAGCAAATCTGAAGTGCATCACAGACCTACTAACCACGGGCCGACTGGGAACCAAAACTGGCCGTGGCAAACTGCTGTGCCAGCACCCGGCACCCGGTGGGAGAGGGGGTGCCGCCCATCTGTTTGCCAGGGCCAGTTTAGTCCAATTTTGTTACAGGGGCTGATATTGCATATATACTGCAAAACCGGCTGGTGCAAAAACGGTCCCCAGGGGCCCAAAACCGCCCCCCCATCCTGGCAGCCCACAGTGGAAACACCCAGTGCCCGCTACAGCCAGTCTGGCCCTGCTACTAACAGTAAGAAATGTATGCCATCTCTGAGTATGTTGACAGAGATATGGTCATATGTATGAGGGGTGTGCCTCATATGTGCACCATGCATCATGGTACATGTGTAATGCAAACCTGCAAGTCACATTTGTTAAGACAGGCAAAGCTCTTTGAGTGCCTTTGAATGGCATAAAGATCCATACCAATGCAATGCTGTATAAAATACAGCGTAGCATCACTGTGTGCAAGGGAGAGGTTCTGTGGGCAGTGTGTATGTGTCTCCATGCAGCTCCCATTGTTAATGATGCATGTCATATACCCCACGCCAGGTAAACTTTGAAATGCATCAAATCAATTGGTCTCCCCAGGTAATGTGTAACGTGGGAAAATAACGTGCCATCCAAGACACTCCAGCTTCCTCTATTTGCAGCTTTCTGTGGCACACATACATAGATGATCAGGCTTATGAGGAATCATCAGGTGCAAAAAGGGCCCCCTTCTGCACAAAGATAATCCCTCATGCAATGCAGACACCCAAGCAACACGGTGCAACTGTTCCTGTGTCCATGTTAGGCGGGCCATTATGGGCCTGTGCAGGGTGAAAGGTTAGGAATATGCTCTAGGGCACAAATACTGTGCACTATTACCCTTGCTTAGTGAAGCAGTGCAGAGCTGATAGGTACTTGCTGCACTGCCTAGAGTCACATTCGGAAATATCTGTGCCCTTGTGTTACGTGAACATAATGGGCCCAACACACTGCAACATGTATACAATTATGTACCACAGTGATATGCACTCACTCATCTGTCATTGGTGGTAGCTACAGAACACCAGTGAGTAGTTATGTGTAATTTTACTCTTTGTAAATGGATGGAACCACATTATCTACACTGTTTGAATTACGATGCAAACCATGTGGTATGCTAGACAAGCCACCGACATCTCTCCCTCACTGAAAGAAAATACGCTGGCCATACGAGGAATGAATGTATTGGCTGCAATGGGTCTAGATAATGCCCTTATTTCTGTAATAAAAAAGGTATCACTCTGGAGTAGAATTTTATTCCCAATATTTGAAAGCTGCTATGAGAAAAGGAGAGTTCCTTCCTCCTGGACTGGAAGTATCTTACTCCTGTTATTCAAAAAGGGAGATCATAAGAAGCTGGGAAAATACCGCCAGATCACCTTTCAGGATGCAGTTGGTAATGTGTTTAAAGAAATGCTTATTGTCTCAGCTAACTCAGTGAGCTGAAGAAAATAACATTATTCCCCTTGAGCAAACTGGTTTTAGAAGAAATCATGGAACCATAGATAACATTGCCGCTCTACAGCTGATCAATGAGAAATACGTAACTATTAGAGGGGGAGTGAACTATGCAGACTTGATAGACTTCTCCACAGCAATTGAAAAAGTTAACTGAGCTTTGCTAGAAAGAAAATTGTCAGAATGGTATGCCGAGCACCCTTTCACACATAGTAATTGCACTTCATACTGGGGTAGAGTACTGTTGGGGGACGATCAAGGTTTATCAAAGAAGACAATACCCCAAAATGGTCTAAAACAAGGGTGCCTATTAGCTCTGTTACTTTTTTCCTTAAACATCTCTGACCTTCCTGCCCACCTGACCCAGAGTAAAGGCTTTGCCCCATCCATTGGTGGTAGAGCAAAAGCTTGTTTGATCTATGCGGACTACATAGTAATGTTGTACCTTACTCCCAAAGGCCTTAATAGTAGTCTGGAGGCCTTGCAACAGTTTGCTATTGCTCATCACTTGAAGATTAACATCTCTAAAATTAAAATAATGTGCTTCCATGGGAAAAAGAACCCAAAGCATAGTAACTTTTGTTGGTTCTTGGGTCCCCAAAACATAGAAGCAATTAAGTATTAAACCTTCCTAGGGAACTTAATGTTTTGCATCCTGAGCGATAAGGCTCGTGTTGAGAATAATATAAGCAAAGCCCGTTCTCAGGCTAAATAGCTGGGTGCACTCTGCAGGGCAACAGGTAGAAGACACGTCTCCTACCTTCGAGAGGTATACCATGCAAAAATCTCTGATTTGCTACTCTATGCTTTGGAATCCATTGACATAGCTAAATGAGGCTTCTTAACCAGAACACAAGGGAGAGTATTAAGAAACATCACTTCTTGCAATTCCGCAATTTCAGTGGTGGCACTAAGGATGGAAATGGTTTCAAAAAAGACTTTTATTTAGGGTCTCGTAGGGGTTTGCTGTTTTGCTTGTTTGAAGAGGAGTGATGAAGACACTCTAAGGTTTTTCATGAAGAAAGAAATTCTGGATGATAAAAAGGAAAAGTTACTGGTCTATAGTAAATGTTTATATGCAGTAGATCAGGTTTAATTGGAACCTGATACTGTTCTCATATTACCTGTGGTCCAACTTAAGGCATGCTTAAAACAAGCCACTCAGGTATCAATTCTCTACCTGGATAAAAAAGTTTGCCTTAAAAAAGTGGATTTCAAAATATAATCGACTAAACCGTAGTGAATAAAATATATTCTTTTATAAAATGGAACTTATCCCATTGAGTGAGACAATTTGGGATTTTGCTGCGATTAGGTATGCTTCCTTGACATATCCTTAAGGTGAAATGGTACAGAACTTCTGCTGAATATAACCTCTGTCAAAACGCAATTCAAGATTTGAATCACCTTCTCTTTGTCTGTCCTGCACTTCAGTTACATCTGCGAGATTTGCTGAGGCCAATTTGCCTAAAGTCGTCTATACAAACCGCTCTGGAAATGCAGCAAGTACTTTAAAATCCCCCTAATTAAATCTTTTGTTATTGAATTTTTAACTGTTTTAGGTGCTTTTTAAGCTTGCATTGAATGTAATTGTCTAAGTTGAAGTATTTATTTTATTACTATGCACTTATATTTCTTTATTTTTTAATGTGCTCGGTGTCTGCTTAAATATAAGATTATGTGTATGTTTCATGTGGGCCTCTTCCGAATTCTGTAACATAAATAAATAAACTTGCACTTGCTGTACAAGCCAATGTGAGTGCAAAGATAACACAAGAGATGAGTGTGAGATGACTCTTCAATGGCATACCTAGTCTTGCTACCAGTTAACTATCATCAATTTCAGTGGTCGAAGAAAAAGTTCTGTGTCACACATGGCAGTATACTTATATGTTGACCACATTTTGTGGAACCACATAGAAAGAAGTATTTGGAAAGCCATGTGTGACATGCTATGCCATTGTAGGCCCAGACATGTGTAAATGTAAATACTGGAAGACATTGTGGCACCCAAGGTATAAAACATACTTATGCCTCAGCCATACTGACGGTCTACGTAAACACATGCACATAGATTTACACCTGCATTGACAGATGTAACCAATGTGATGGCTCACCTATTCTGTGGCGTAAGTTACCCAAATGAAAAAGCTTATGAATCCAGCAATGTGAAACTCACAATGTCTAAAATATAGCTGGCAACATGTCATACATCAGTCATCAGCAAAGAATAAAAAGCTACCTGGACAAGGCACCACAGTGTACTCTGGATGCCAATCTCAACATTCATGTGCTACAGCAATGAAAACAAAAGCAAGGCAGAGAGGTACACAATCCCCCACAAGTCACTGTCATACACAGACATGTGAATAACTAAGTGTTGTGTCCTAGCCTATGGCAGACTGATACTTGTAGCAACATCAGTTAGCTCTATATAGAGATGCCCTACATCGCAATACTTATGTGTTAATCCCAGGGCATCATGACAAAATGGCAGATCAAAGCAAGCGCGGGAGGCTGACAATAAATTGTACAACTATCCATGTAACATGTTTGCAATGCACCACATGTAAACACCAAAATCACATGCTAAAGTAAGTTAACAAATCAAAGCCTGTATCAATGACAGGTAAGGCAGCTACAACATCTGTGGGACCAAACAGACATCTGTATGTGTGAGTGTCAAACATTTTGGCACTGTCACAGCCTACCTCAGGGTATCTAAAAGTCCCAAAAATCAGATCAAAATACTGTCACTTTGCTCATGCAGTGTGTGCACATACCCAAGAGTGGTAACAAACTTCTCAAAATACCTATCACAGTAAGCTATTGGCCAAACATGAATGACTCCATGTAGAAGTGTCCAAAGTATCAGGGCTTGCAAATCTTTTGCTATGACACACTGAACTGGAAGAGGCATGTGTAATATAATGGCCAAGAGTATACGTAACATGTATTGACTAATACTGTAAGAAAAGTGTAGGACTCATTCAGTACACATCACAGACATGGACAGGAATTTGCATGTAACAATCTCCATAATCATTTACTGTATTATGTTTTTCTATTTTCAGCTCACTAAGGATATGGTCTGCAGCCATGGGTCATGACCCCATTTGCACATCCCCACACTGGGCCAGAACGGCATTCCAACAAAGCACTGGCCAAGACCCGGAATATTGTGTAAAAAATGTTTGGTGTGCTGAAGTCCCTCTTCCAATGCCTGGACATATCAGGGGGGGAGATTGCTATACTCGCCCCCTATGGTGTGAAAACTCATCCTTGTATGTGCCATTCTATACAACATATGTGTACCAACAAATGTCCCATGATACGTGGACCATGTGGAGTAGGAACTAAAGGAGGAGCAGGTGGAGGATGAGGATGGAGGAGAAATCCAACACACAATGGCTGGTAGATGGTAACACAACAAACTGTGCAGAATTTATTGGGATACATTTCCGTTTAGCCAATGGACAAAATCTCTGAAATTAACTGATTTGTGCAAAATGTAACTAGATGTTTGTACACATTCTTTGTGTTAGTAATTTTATGTCTCAGTCACTGTAAACTTCAACTCACTCACATCTCCTCAACTTGAAATAGGCCTAACCATGTAACAATCATGTGGTCAGACCAGTTGAGCAACATGGGGCTATGTCACCATTTATTCAAACCACCTATACAGAAATGCAATGGGATGCAATGCACTGCATCAAAGGGATAGACCAGGCAGGCTACACATCCACATTCAAAATGATAATTTCTGTCTTCACAGCAGTGCTGCACAGCTAGGAGACTTGCTTTATCCTGCAGCATGTGTGTTTCAGATGGCACTCAGTGTGTGTTGGAACACAAACCACCAAATATGCCCATAACTTAGACACTCAAGACAGTGTAATGCGTCTCACCAAAGTCTTAGCAGGCACAAAGGCAGCACTGTATAGCATGCACAATGGCAGCACTGTGCAGAGGCTAATGTTGTAGCACATACCTTCACATATCATGAGTGACCGTTGTCATGGACAAAGGCCAAGTATGATGTGTAGAAGATGAAATTGTCTTGTTCCAGAATACATACATGTATGTCTGGGGAATCTCAAAACACTACATATGTGACTCAATTACTGGCCTAATTGCCATATAAATCACTTCAGGACACAATTGTCCGCAAACACAACTCAATGGGCTTTGCACAGTCACATGATGAGAGTTAAAGTCCTGTAACACAACAATATGAGCAGATGGCTTTTCATTGTGTAAAATTACCCAAAGAAGTATGACAATGGAGATGTGTTTAGCAAACATCACAACACCTAAATAAAACAGATATCTCAAGAGTGTGATATGTCCATGTGAAAAGTTCAGCAAAACATTATTGAACATGGTATGATGGAGGAATTTGGATAAACACTTACCTCTGAATGGCTAGAGTACTTACCCTGAGTGTACAATTGCATAATTGATGAATTAGCTAATCTTGTATCATCCCAATGGCGAAATGGCATTTGAGTGTGTGGCATTACATGGGCCCGTGTCACAGAATGCTGTCGTCTTGGAACAGGGGTCCCACACAAAGACCTGTCTCTAGAGTAGACAGCACATAAAGGACTGTTGATGTGTGTCACACTCACCACTCACCAACATAATGCTGTTGGAAATATTTGTGCATTATAAACCCACATGCAGAATGCATGTGACTATGCGAGATACACAACACATGGGCTCCATTACTAAACAGTCTGTACACCTTGAAGGTGTGTGCTGGTAGTGTGTGACCACTGTCGCACACTCAAGTACAGTCAAAGGGAGTGTAGTACTAATCAGTGTGTGGCAACTGAGTGTGTTTTCATGCAGGTGGAAGCGAAACACATGTGCATAACAGCATAGCAGCACAATTGTCCTGTGACAGTAAACAGATGTGTAGTATATGAGCATGGCCACACCGTGCAGGTCAGTAAGTCCCCCTACTACAATGCTATGTGTGAAAGCAAAACTGCAGAAATGCACAGCATGCAAACGTATACAATGCATTTCTGCCTTTTTCCCTTTGTCAGTGCTGTTTTGGCTGGCTAGGCCCAAAATAGCCAATCATGCACCATGGTGCAAGGGTGTTTCATTTGCATGCAGAAACGTATTTGTTCGTGAAGGTGTGCCATGTAGATAAGCAAAATAACCTGTGAAACATAGTCCACAATGTTAGTGTTCTGCAGAATGTAGCACAAATTTTAAAGTTGAAGTAACAAGGAGACCCTAAGGTAGTACACCTTGTTACCCCAATCTAGGGGAACCTGGGTATTCCCAGGTTCCCCTAGATTTGTACATCTGGAAATGGGTCTCAACAAAACCATGCAGCAATTTTGTTTTACACTTAATTGTGTCCATAAATCCAGCAAATGTGCAAGCTGGGTGTGACATATACTGTAGTATGGTTGAGCCAGCCTGTCTTTGTGCCTCTCTAAGTGTGTGTTGCATCTGTGACACATGAAAATGACAGATTGCCCACACATGGCATGAATAGAAAGTCTAGCCAGATTTAGAAGTGCAATTGTGCTGCACATAAGCCCCTGCAGCCATCTTCATATTCACATAAGAGTGTGTTGGACATCAAGATGTGTACCCTGGTAATGGCTGTGTCAACTGATGTGTGATCCTACAGCTCATAATGTCTCTCATGCTGTGCTGCCATGCTGCCTACTGTTTCCCATCGCATGATGATAGGGAATGCCCATGCATTCCTTGCCCCATGCTCACTTGATGGCCAATCCGTTGCCTCACTTGTAGATGCTGCCCCACTTGTCATGAAGTTACTGGCACATGATGGACTTACAACCACCCCGATTAACCACATTGACACTGCCCTCTGTCACACATAGATGCCAAATGCTGCCACCCCAGTCCTGGCCCAATGACAGAGTGCCCAAGGGGTATGATCGAGCATCACACAGACCTCTACAGTAGAAACAACACACTTGGCCAGGTGCATGGATCACAACCTGCGCATTGCCCCTATTGTGCAGCACATTGCAACACTTGCATCTATCAAATGTTGTGCATCCAAGCTAATGCATGGAAATAGCAGCAGAAGTGCCAATGTGCAGTGTAGGAATGATGCATTGGCCTTTTAAGTACTGATGTGTCATAAAAAATGGTGCAGATGCCGAAAACCAGTGGGATACATACAGAAAATAATGCACTGGCTGTTTCAGGCTGCAAACAAGGACATGATAAAGTTTCTTTCATTTACAGTCTGTTTGTTTGTGCTGGTTACAAGAGGTGTTTTGTGTAGTGCCTTGTGGTTTCTGGTGAATATTGTTCTTGTCGGTGTCTGCTCTTTCCCTGTCTGTGCCTATTGTGTTTTGTAATTGTAATTTGTATTGTATTTTGTCATTTTATTGTTGGGTGTTTGTCCATTTAGGAGTTTACTATTTTGGGGGTAGGGATTAGTTTAAGGGTTGTTTGTATTGGGTTTAGGGCCTATATAGTGGGTTGGGCCATGCCAGGGAAGGGTAGGACAAAGCACCTTTCAGAAGGAGTGTTTGGGGGCCTGCTATGACTGCTGGCACATTATGTGCCAAACATTATCGCATAGGGTGTAGGGTCAGACAGTGCTGCTCCACCAAGTAACGCAAGGAGCAGTGGGAGAGGGTGTGGTGGAACATGTATACATTGTTTGGGATTTACCACACCCTCCACCAGCTGAAGTACCAATTGGTGGATGTGGTGTCACAGGAGGCGGATCTCCTATACCTCCTTGTTTGGAAGTTGGTGGCCCTATAGGTATACATGTAAGTAGTATCTGCATGGAGTTGGGTCCCTATCACAATAAATTCATACTCCATTTTTACACATAAGGGGCAGATTATTTGAGGAGTAGGAGTCAAAAATCAAGTGTACATCTGTCCAATAGCTTACCCCAGCCCAGGGGGCTGTTCAAACTGTTGTGGAGTTTTTAAATTGATTCACATACATGTATTGTTAACATGACTTGATTTCACATACGTGCTTGTTCAGAGCATGAACAAATGATGTTGAAATACCCTGCACAGGTGAATTGTAAGGAGCAAAGTAATTATCAATCTCCTAACAAGTAAACCTTCTAATATGTGCTTCATTTTTCAGCACACATAGATAGTTGGACACATCCCTGGCAATGTAATTACTTCCAGAGGGTGGCCCTTTTAGGATCGGCATTTGATACTGCCATCAAAAGCATGTACCCTTGCACCGTGTTACATGCTTTGCACCTACTCTGCACTGTTTGCAACAGTGAAATGAATATTCAAAATTTGCACATACAATGTTACATACAGCATATTTCAATCTATAATTATTCCATCTCTACTTTGGCATGTGCCACATGTCCAACATGCTGAATATACCAAATCATTGTGATGGTACTATGCATCATATGTGAGCAGTGTGTATTTACAATTTTCATAAAGCAATACTCACATTTTTGTCCTGTAGGTGAAGCTGCACCATTTACCCATGGCGAAGTGGAGACCTTCAGGGGTTCCAATGCTCCCAGTAAGTGTATATAGCATATGCTTTCAGCTCTGTAAGGATTGTGTCTGATCTATGATAGTCGTAACATTGTGATGTGTATGGGGTAGCATCACTCACCCCTCAATTTACAGTAAATGTAAAATGACATCTGAAGTTGTACTCAGTAACATTTTAAATGGCTAAGGACATATGCCAATGTGCCTATAAGGGCAATGTATGCTGGCCCGCATGAATCATGCTTCTTTACCTGCTATGGCGATGTTTGCCCAACCACTGATTGGATGCTTATGACACACATACCATCACCTGACAATAAATCTACAGATGCTCAGAAGTTCTATTTTTTCTAAACCATAATATTGCACAAACATAACAAACTATGGTTCAATAAATATTGCCGCACAGTGGAATGAGCTAGGCTGAACTTGTCTGGGCCCGGTATACGTGCCTATGTTCAGAATGTAGCATGAGACAGGTGCTGGTGAGGTGTAACACATGGCCCAGACAGCATTAGCAGTAGTCAACATTACAGTGTCATGTAATCATATTTACAGTAAATGTGTTTTCAAAATACAACTTATACTATTGTTGTTTAACATCATACTGTGCTCAGACATGCTCCATATGTTTAACTTTGCTACCAAAATGTTTTCAGTGTGAAAGACTAAAGGCATGATCAGACATTTATGCTGATCAACAACTAAAATGTTTTGTGATCCATAGCTGTATCAGTAGCTATTTGTGAAGTTAGAATTCATATTCAGGCAAACTTATGTGACCATGTCAGCAGGTTGGCAATTACAAACCAACAATCCTTCCTATGACAGATGTGGCAAAGTTGTGAGGGGGTAAAAGTTACTCTTAATCATTGATTAGAGTCATTGCAGCGGACATATGGTTTGTCAACGTGTGTTGCTGTAGGGGTGTAAGTATATTGTCAGTAGGAGTCATTTACTATGGATCACCACTTTTGCCACAATTAGCCTGAGGTATGGTAGCTGTAATCCTGTCTCAGGGGTGCCTAAGCATCTCTCAAAGTAGTTCATATCATACATATGTGAGGTGGGGTGACAGAGGAACGATTACACAGATGCCATGGGGGATGTGGAGATGCAGGCCAGCAACTCAGTTTTACTATGTGTCGGAGGATTTATCATCAGACTGCCTGTCTGATGCATATTGCAAGTGTTTATGTCCACATGGCAGGGTATGGACATACGGCTTGGCAGATCATTACAGGGCGTAAGGAATCCTACCTCAGTGCAGACAGATTTGGTTGGAGTACATTTGGCACACGTCACCAGTCTGCAAATGGAAAATGCAGTTAAATGCCTTACTCATGGCATCTTATACCCAATGTCCCATTTCTGAGAGACACTCATATATTGGTGGGGATTTGTTGATATTGATGCGATATTGAAAGGACCACAGGAAGGTCTGCACTGTGTCAGCAGCATACAGCCCATTACACTGCTCACTTACTGATGGTGTTACTTCTACTGGCTAGTACCAACGCTGTCACCCTTGACTCACTGTGGAAAGTTACCTGATAGATAAATCACTAAGTACTTGTACATATGAGAATTGCAAAATGCATGCACATACTCCTGACATGGATCGTCTTTTTGTTAATGGCATCAAAGAAAGTAGCCTTGCTGCAAATGTGTAGTGAGTGACTCTAGGATATGTTAAGGCCACCATGGTATTGCTAAAACTGTATACCATAAGCTATATGTTAGTGTTCCTGGTGTTTGCCTCAGTCAATATTGGTGAAGTGTCCAACAGGTCTGTTTTACAGAAGGTAGCTACTCACCCTCCAGCTATGTTTTGACTACCTGTCACAGAGTAATTCACTGCAGCAATGTGTCTTGCCTTGTGTATTTTCCAGACGAGTTAACCAACGCAGATAACACAATACCAAAGGAGACCAGGGGCAATAGCGGTCCAGCCCATGAGCCCCAAGATATGAACTGTAAACCACGGGGTGTGCAGCTCCTAACAGAGGGAAGGAAGGGGGGGTTGGAGGATTTAGACCCAAGCGGTAAGGGGAATAGCTCCTATAAGGAGCAAGGGCCCTCACACACCCTAGGGGGGTGTCATGCTTCATCAGAGGGAAGCTCCTCATTAGGTCAGCACTGCAATGCCGAACTGGCCCTGCAGGGGGGCTCTTTGCCGGAGATCTTTTCCCTGTGATCTTAGCCTTTGATGAAGTGGGTGCGTTTGGAATATGTGTGTAAATACAAAAGTGAGTAGAGGGTGGGATGAGTAAATTTAAAAATAACTATGGGAACCAGCTGCACTAACTTTAATTAGCAGGTTACATGTCACGATTAAAACCTGTAATACTTGCATAAGGAGACTATAATAGTCTCTTCAAGCATTTTGAGTAAGGATAATGGTCAACATGTTTGATGCCCTGTTGTGTTATAAATATCGTGGCATTTCTTCAGGACCTAAATACCCTACTTGCTACTCATAGAGGGGTGGTTCATATCTATGTGTACAATTCATTAACCATGCCCTTACCAAATTACACCAACTGCAACAAGGTTCCTCCTGAGTAAGGGCCAGGAGTGCACGGGTAAAGGACCAGAGGCTCTGGAGTCACGAGACGCTCACTGGCATTCGTAGGGGTCGCACTTCACAACTGACCTACCCTCCATGCCGCTGTGGGTACACAAAAGAGATAAAGCAGATGGAGAAGGGCAGAAGGGAGCAGAGACCAGAGCTATACCCGGTTGGCTGTCAACAGAACCATTTTCCAGTGTTGCAGGAATCCTGAATGTGTGAGTGGAGCAGATTTTATGGAAAGGGTTAGATGAAAAAGTAACTCATCTTTTAGAGCAAAAAGAATTAGAAATATTAAAGCTAAGAGGGCGGATCAGAAGCAGAAAGCAGTTGAAAGCCAAAAGCAATATTAAGTCCATACCAATAATGTACTCTGGCAACTGAGCTACTAACAAATTAACAGTAAATGGAGGTACTTTGCCTATTGACAATTTTATCCTAGCAGGTTTAGATTCAGTCCCAGCACCCCCATAACCATTAATAATCACACTTTTTCCAGGCAACCTCTAAGGGTTTCCATTTATCAAGGTTACTTCTGTCCCCATATAAAGTAGTGCCATCACATGTTGTACTCCTTTTTGATAAAAAATAGTGAGAGGTATATGGCCTCCTGTCCACGGTGCTTACCTCTTGCACTGCTGTGACACCCGGTGCCCTCATAATGGGTCTGAGACTTCTCAGCCATTGATTTTTTTTTGTTTTTTTTTAAACCGTTTATTACAAAACACATAAAAATATACAAAGATGGGCCTACAACCTTCCGGCCGGCCGCTAGTAAACAAAAGGAGCATATGATACACATTGTAGAGCGTGCATTGCGGCTGAGGAAGAAGCACAGGAGTTAACAGCGTTGATAGCAACACCATCCGGACCACACTATACGGTTTCATTTTAAACTGAAAGAACAACCAAAAAAAAAAAAAAACAAACCCACAAGGCAATCCACAGTCAGAAATAGCAGCATGTGCTCCCCTAGAAGGGGGACCCTACCAGTCCATGGGAGTATCAATAAGGGGAAGAAATCAGGACTAGGGCTGGGTAAACTCAATGCCCGGAGCGACGGAAGAGGGATCGGCTAGGGGGATGGGGCCGGCGACAGATCGGGCAATAACGGCGGAGCACAAATCCCCCCGCGGTAGGCGTTCCAGGGGCCCCATACTTTCACCCATGTCCCAGGCTTACCTCTCGCCACATACACCACCTTTTCCCAAAACATGCACCAGTCCATATGTTCCTTCCAGGCCGAGACAGTCGGGGACCTCTGGGATCCCCACAGTTGAGCAATATCACGCTTGGCCACCATATATCCCAGAGTCACCCACCACGTCTGTGGCGCCGAGTAGTCAGCAGGTTCCCACACATTCAACAGGCATCTCCTCGCTTCGGGTAGCAGCACCACATGCGTAACCACACGCAGGACCTCATGCACACCACGCCAGAATCGCTCCACCTCCGGGCATTCCCACAGTATATGCAGAAAGGTCCCCAAAGCACCACACCCATGCTTACACAACCCGTCCACAGCATAGCCCATACGCAGGAGCCTTGGCCCCGTCATGTAGACTCTGTGGAGTATCTTGAGCTGGACGAAGCGAAGGCGGACCGGTATGGCCACCTCTTTCGGGGAGGCCACCGCAGAGGTCCAGTCCTCGTCGTCCAGCTCCAGTCCATCGGCAACCCAAGCCTCGCGAAGGGCAGTCAGCAATCCTGAGCGGTCATTGATCAGTTTTTTGTAGATCAGTGAGATCGTGCTGTCCGGAACATGTCCATCCAGCACTTTATCCTCCAGGGGGGAATACTCCGGGATGGATGCAACGTCCGGGAAGACGGAGCCCAGTGCATGACGGATCTGCAAATACCGAAAGTACTCCCTATCATGCAACTGGAATTCCGTCTGCAGCGTCTCGAACGTTTTGAATCCTCCCCTCGTCCAGAGATCCCCCACTTTACTGATGCCTATCATGTCCCACTTCTCGAAGCCCTTCGAGGTCCACAGGGAGCCCAACCGCTCGGACGCGTATAGTGGTGTTGCCCGGGTCAGACGGTCCTTCCACCCCATCGCCGCATTGGCCGCGTGCCACACACGCACCATGACACGCGTGGGGCCGGTCAGCCGAGCGTGGGGCGCGCCGGAGTAGAGCGCTCGATTATAGTCCCCACCCGGGAGTAGCATCTTATCCATTTCATATGCCGGGTTTAAGGCGGGCCCGTACAGGCCGTGATTAATCGCTGCCAGCTGGGAGGCCCAATAGTACCGTTTGTTATCCGGGAGGGCGATTCCGTCATACCATGGGAGCGTCAGCTTCGCCAGGGCGATACGCGGCCTCCCGTCCCAAAACAGGCGGCGCTGCAAACTCTCCACCTCACGGAAGTAGCGCGCTGGGACGAGGTCCATGGTGTTCTGCAAAGCGTACAAGAAACGCGGCAGAGACATCATCTTGAACAATGCCGCCCGGCCGAGCGGCGAAAGCGGCAGGCGCCGCCAGCGTGCGACGTCTACCTTCAGGCGCTGTAGGGGGGGAAGCAAGTTCCGTTCATACCGGGCCTCCGGGTCCAGAGTAATGAAGACACCCAGGTACCGAAATCCCTGCGGGGCGATCTGGATCGGACAGCCCCGCGGGAGAATAGGAGCCTCCCCAGAGAGAACATACACGCACAATTTAGCCCAGTTGATGACAAGACCGGAGATACGACCAAATGAATGTAAAACATCAACCAGTACTATCAGTGATTTACGTGGGGAAGCTAGGTACAGAAGGATGTCATCAGCGTATAGAGATACGCGGTCCTCATACTCGGGGGTTCAACGGAGACCACGGATGGAAGGCTCCCACCGCAGCCACTCCGCCAGGGGCTCCAAGGCAAGCGCAAAAAGGAGCGGCGATAAGGGGCAGCCCTGTCGCGTGCCCCGGCCCAACTCAAACGGAGCCGATACTCTACCGTTCACCACCACCTGCGCCAATGGGCCCGAATACAGCAATTTGACCCAACTGATGAACCCTGCGCCAAAGCCAAACTTCGCAAGCATCGCCCAGATGTATGGCCACTCAAGCGTGTCAAACGCCATAGTGGCGTCCAAGGACGCCAAAATGGCCGGCTCACGTATGTGCTGAACACGTGCGAGTACCCCATGCAAACGCCGCAAGTTAAGGGCCGTGTTACGCTGGGGAATAAAGCCGGACTGATCCTGGTGAACCAGTTCGCCCACCACGCCGACCAGCCGATTGGCCAGGACCTTGGCGAGAATTTTGGGCTCCGCGTTCAGTAGCGAAATGGGCCGATAGGATGTAACCCGGTCCTGAGGTCTCCCCTACTTGTGGATCACCACGATTGTAGCCAGACGCTGGTCCAGCGGGAGGGAGCCCACCGAGTGAGCTTCCAGGAACATCGATCGGAGATGTGGTGCCAGCGTATCCGGTCGCAACTTGTACAACTCGATGGGGAGACCATTAGGACCCATGGCCTTGCCGGAAGTGACCGAACGTATGGCGAGGGCGATTTCGTCGGAGGTTGGAGGGGCGTCCAACGACACTCTGTCCTCCTCCGAAAGGGAAGGCAGCGCGATATCCCTGAGCAGGGCACGGGAGTCCTCTTCAGAGCGGGAAGACACCGGGGAATAGACCCCACGGAAATAATCCGCGAAGCAGGAGACAATTTCTTCCGGCTCAGTCACACACACACCGTCCGTTGTCTCAATCAGCGGGACTACACGACTCGCTCTCTCCTTTTTGTCCAGCCACGCAATCAATTTACCAGCCTTATCACCCACATCATACAATCTCCCCTGTTGCTCTCTACTGAGGCCCCTGGCTGCCTCCGTGACGAGGGCCCTATAGGCCGCTTGCTTGAGTTGGAGAACATGTAATACGGCATCTGTCACCCCACATTCTAGATTACTCTCCAACTCGGCTATCTCAGCTTCCACCCGGGTCACCTCCTCCCGCTCGCGCCCCCGGGTGTGGGAAATAAGGGACAGGGCCTCTCCTCGTAGTACTGTCTTGAATGCCTCCCACAGTGAGACAGCCGAGGGCACGGACCCCACATTCTCGTCAAAATAGCGCTGGAGGGATTTAATCAATTCAGCGCGAATGGTGGGGTCGCGCAGGTACCAGGGATTGATCGGGACCACCCTACCCTCACCCCTCGGAAAAAGATCCAGGTGTAACAAGAGCGGGGAATGGTCCGAGATACCCCGTGCCAAATGGCGCACCTCTCCCACCCTCCCAACATAGGCCGCCGGGACCAGGACATAATCTAGTCGTGAGAGACTACCATGGGCCCCCGAATGGAAGGTATACTGTAGTTGCGTGGGATGTTTTAAACGCCAGCAGTCCACCAACCCCAAAGTGTCCAATAGACCAGAAAGCCACGCTTGGGCCCGGGGGAGGTCCCTAGGGGGGTGACGATCCACAGTCCCGGAAACCACTGTATTAAAATCCCCCCCCACCACCAGAATCCCCCCCGGAAGGCCAAGGAGGAGGCGCCCCAGGTCCGCAAAGGTAGTTGACTGCAGCCCCGGCGGGACATACACTGACACAAATACAACCACTTTGCCCTCCATCCTTCCCACCAAGACCACGTAACGTCCCCTGTCGTCATGGAGCACCTCATCAATCTCCAAGGGGAGCGAGTTCTTAACCATGATGCCCACACCCCTTGAGCCAGACGTGAAGCCCGAATGGGCTACCAGGCGATAGCCACGCCGATTCGTGGCGCAGAATGAATTGCCAATGAGGTGTGTCTCCTGCAGGAAAACTACATCGGGCGAAAGTCGCTTCAAGAACTGCAGGACTACCCCTCGTTTTATCCTGTCCCCCAGTCCGTTCACGTTCCAGGACAACAGAGTTAATTCCCTACCCCCCATCATAAACAGAAGCCACCATTTGTCCCCCCGAGAGCACTATTGAGCGAATACAATGATAATCTTGCCTTGTGGTAAAAACGAACAACACCCCCCATCCCTGCCCACCCATCCCAACAAAACTCCCCCCTCCCTGCACCCCTGCATGAGCCCGAACAGCCCCCCCAACGTGCAGTGTGCCTGTCGCCCCATATATATAGTAAAGACTAGCTAAACCCCTTAGAGGAGGAAGGAGAACCCCCAGTAGACCCCACCCAACCTCCATAGGAGGGGAAATTATACAAACAGACGCTTAATCGAGAGTGGCATCAGTTTTGTCCAGAGCGAAGTCCAATATTACCCCCTCAATCCCGATCCAGAGTGCCGTTTCCCCCCGCCACCCCCCCCACCCCCCGGATCACGATCTCCAGACAGAGTGTCCAGCCAGTCTCCGGCCGCTTCGGGACGGTCAAAAAAGTGCGTGCGACCCTCTACCTCCACTCGCAGCTTGGCCGGGAAGAGCATAGCGTATTTAAGGTTCAGGTCCCGAAGACGGCGCTTGACGCCTTGGAAGCTCAGTCTCTGCTTCTGGACCGCTGGGGTGAAATCGGGGTAAAAATTCACCTCCATATTGTCAAGCTTAACCGGCCCATGCAGTCTGGATGCTTGCAGGATAGCGTCTCTGTCCCGAAAGTTGAAGATCCGGGCAATGAGAGGCCGCGGAGGGGCTCCGACCTTCGGCCGTCCCCCGGGAACCCTGTGGGCCCGCTCCACAGCGAAGAACTTACTCAGCCCCCGTGGCTGGAGATGGGTAGCGATCAGGTCCTCCACAAACAGGTCCGCCGCCGCTTCCTCCCGTCCCTCAAGCACCCCAATGATGCGGATGTTGTTCCTCCGGGCACCTCTGCCTGTAGTACTGCCACCTCAGTGGTAAGGCCCGATGCGGTGTGGGCCAAAGAATCAACTCGGTCATTGGTCTTGGAAAGATCGGCCCTCACCAGGCCAACATCCACGAGGACCGAGTCGATCTTCTGTGCCAGTGTGTCGAATCGCTGGCCTACCGAGGCCTTCATCTCGGCGATGGCGCCCATGACATCCCGCAGAGTCAGATCCGTGGGGAGGTCCGGGGCATCAGGAGGGCCCTCAGGGAATTTGTGCGGTCCGCCGGGAGATCCCTTCTGGAGGGTGTAGCGGTCCATACTATTGGCCTGAGGGGTGGTGCCACGCCGGGTCGATTTGGTCTTTGCCCGATCTCTATCTTGTTTCGTGGCCATGGCCACCAGTCCCCCGGTCGCACCAGCCACGTCGTGAAGGGCAAGCAATCAGGGCCACAAGCTCCGGGGGGGGCACCCCAGATCGGCGGGATGGGTCACAGCCAGCAGGCAAGCCGAGTCTCCGAGCGAGACCACGCCAGCACAAAGAGCCCCGCGACCCAACCCTGCAGAGACGGCAAGGGAGTGCGAAAGCGAAAGTGCGGGGTACGCGACCCGCCAGGCCCGGCCCGCCGCTGTTGATCACTTTGTCACTGGATCACCCCTCAGCGCAAATCCGGGGTCTGGCGAGGAGAAGGCCGCAGACTTCAAACGGTGCTTACTCCGGTGTCCGAGGTCCGATTTGACAACGGAAAGCGGGTGCCACCTCAGCTCAGGCTCACCAACACATTCCCCTCATCCGAGACAGGATTAATTCAGGATAGTCGTAGGAGGTTGCGGAGGTCCCCGGGAGCCTCGCACCTACGCGGCCATCTTGGTCGCGCGCTAGGCTCCTCCCCCTTCTCAGCCATTGTTGGGGAAATCTGGGTACAATGTTGAAATTTGAACTTTCCTCCCTTTATTACCTCAGACCATCTGTGAGCCCTTTCAGCACTCCTATATTGCTATGAAAAAAACAGATAATTGCCATAGAATGACTGTGGATTACCACCAATTGAACAAAGTAGCCGCTCCTTTGACTACTGCTGTTCCTGACATTATTACCCTGGATGAGAATTTGAGCAAAGAGGTGGGGGAGTGGCATACACTTATCAAATTCTTTCTTCTACCATTACACTGATGAGGTGAGTCAGGATCAATTTGCAATAACCTGAGATGACAGGCAGTATATATTTCATAAGCTGCCTATTAAGTATGTGCATAGTACAGCCTTGTGTCACAGATTGATAGCTAGGGACCTGGCCAACTTTTCAGCGGGTGACACCCAGCTTGCACATTACATCACAAAAGAACAGGTCACTGAGACATTGGAAAAATTGATTGTCCTACAGAGAGGGTGTGGGTTATCAACCCCAAAAAGATGCAGGGTATTGCATGAGAGGTGAACTTTTTGGGTACTATCTGGTCAGGACCGGTGAAAAGAATACCACAGAAAGTAATTGATACTGTGCAGAATTTGAAGGTCACAACAAAAGGAGAAGCACAGAGATTCATTGAAATTATAGGGTTTTGGAGACAACACATTCCTAATTTAGGAGTAATATTGAAACCAGTGTACCAAGGGAGTATCGACTATGAATAAACACACTCTATATCGGGGTTCCAAACAGAAGGAAGCCTTTGAAGGAACAAAAGATGCATTATAGAATTATTTTGTCCTGGGTCCCATCAAAGAGCCTAGAGGTAGCAATATAGGATGATGTAGAGTCTGTGGCAGAGACAAGGAAGACAGAAAGTTCAGCAGAAAATCTGGTCCAGGAAACTGACACCCTTAATGAGCAATGATATCTCTCTAGAGAAGTAATTAGCAAGGGCATACTGACACTAGTAAAGACTGAGCACACTACCGGTTATCAACCAGTTACCCTGAGAACGAGAATTCCCTTTGTTGGGCTGGGTGAGAGAAGGAGGAGCAGGTAATAGAGTAGGTAGGGCACAGAAGTCTACCATTATACACTGGAAATGGTATCTGTAACAGAGAGCAAAGTCCTAACCCTCTGCGGAGTCCAACCTACAAGATCATTTATTGGAGGCATTAGACTTGCAGACAACAACCCATCCACCAGAAGTGACTGAAATGGAGCCCCTCAATTTAAAACTGGACCACCTTTTGAGCAACTCAATGAAGAAGAACAGTGGAATGCATGGTCTACTTATGGGGCTGATCGGTATCAGCAGGGTAAAAGACAATGACAAGTATTTGCATTCCAACCTGCCACAGAGACAGTCCTGCTAAGAGGAAGAGGCAATGGTTATAGACAGTTTGCTGAATTGCAAGGGGAGGCAGCAATGATTGAAAAAGCCTCTGTTGGAAAGAAACCTTTGAGAACACAAACAGCTGGGTTGCTTATCATGGACTGGTGAGCGGACTCCAACCTGCAACAGAGATGGGTGGAAAATCAAAGGCATCCCTATCTTGGGTGGTGAACAACTATGGGAAGAGTTTTGGAAGAAAGGGAAGGAGTGGCAAATCTAGGTGGGTCATGTTGATGTGCATTGTCTATCAGACAAATTGCTTGCATCTCTATTCAACAATAAAGCAGATCCAATAACCTAAGCACCGTTGGTGGTAATTGATGGAGAAGCTGAAATGGCCTTATCAAACTGGGCTCCCATGACATCAGGACATCTGTGTGGAAAATGGCCTTTATGCATGGAAACAACAATTACAACTCTCAATCTCTATGGAGCAAGTGCAACCAGCAGGGAAGGGGTGCCCTAAATGCAACCACATCAGAAAGTTGCCCTTGCACAAGAAACCAAGTGGGCATAATTGTGTCAGTTAAACAATAGGAAAAGTAGGACAACTGACCCCATATATGTGAATGGCAGGACAGGGCCCTGAGCCTATACCATGAATGATCATTTGGAAAACAAACCCCAGTCAGAGTTTCATTACAGGCCACTCCTGGCAGCATAGGATTAGACTTATTTGTGCTAGAGGAGGGTGAAACTTAGAGAGGACAGCCAAAGGTGATTCCTTTGAGGACAGGAGTGAAATTGCCAGCGGGAACTTATGGAAGGAAATCCCCATGGTTTGGCCTAGTTATTAAAGGAATATCAGTGTTCAGAAGAGTTAGTGATCCATATTACACAGGGTGATACTACTGAACCAGAGAGATACTGCTGTATCATACCAAACACATTACAGAACTGCACACCTGATGTGTGAAAAAGCACAAATCCTACAAAAAGAGGAAAGTTCTGGACCCCCAGATACTGCCCGAAGAGGCGAGGGGTGATTGGGAGCACTGAAAAGCAGATGTGGGTACACCATCCAGGAAAGAAAGTGGAAGCTCAAGAGATATTATGTCAGGAAATAGGAAGTCATATGCTGTACTTTTAAAAAATGCTATTGGGTCAGTATTTATACCTGCATTGAGGCTTAGTCCACGAACAGGAATTGGGGGGGTCCTTGCCAAAGAGGTGGTTTCAGTTCGGCCATATTATTGCCACTGAAGGAGCTCAATTGAACAATTTTTTAATTTAATTGATTTAGATCTCAGCTGAGGTCAACAATTAAAATACACAGTAATATGACAATATATTGACATGTTTACAATACATTCATACAAATATATCTAATACAATGGTATAAAAGATTTAAAAAAATACATATAGATTATTACAAACAAATTTACTTGGAGGAGAATGTATGATGGCAATAAGGCTATTCTCAGTAGATACCTTTAATTCTTAAACATATGGAGTTTAAAAATCGGTGGTGGGCTTCAACTACCTCCTTACTTAGACAAGTATATAACATATGGACTAGGTCTTGTTCTCTTCCACCACTGCACAGTTTACATAATCCTATGTTATCTATTGTTTTATCTCAATGTTTAGTATAGGAGTTTTAAGGTTAGATCCTCAATCAGAGCATGATAATACAGCGTTGCACCCTGTGTGCAAGTGTAAATCTTAAATACTGCTGGTAAATCTTATATTCGAAAGAGGTTGAGTAAAACCTGTAGTGGGATAATTGTGAGCAGTGGTCAGAGTCTAGATCAAAACTGAGGTACGGTGTCATATGTTTTAAAAATTTCTTTAAATGGGCATGGGTCCAGGACTGTAGGAGTGGAATTGTACACTTAAAGTGTGATAGAGCTACTTTGAGATTATTAAATATTGTCAGATTGCTCAACCTTTACCTCAAAATTCTCGATTTTTAACAGAAATCTCACAGTATCTTCATCTGCATATATCATAATATAGGCCCATCTAATTAGGTTTGCCAGGGCAATTGTGTAGGCGCTTGTAAATGACAATTCTAATCGAAGCGCCTGGACTGGTATAGCCTGGCTAGTGTTAGTTATTTTCCGCAGGAATTTCCCTTCACACTTGTGCAGAAAGTGCCATTTATTTATTTTGAGATATTCTAAGGCATAAGTCAGAGTAGACAGGATTTTTATTTGATATATATCCAAACGCCAATCAAAATGCCTTTTTTGTCCCGAGAAAACATATCAGTTCTTTATATAATTTGCGTGTGCTATAACTTCCGATTCTAAGTGCGGAAGGTGCAAATTAATTTCAACTGCCTGCGTAAATATTTTTCCTAAATCTGTGTACTCCTTTACGACCTCTACAGGTTTCCCACTCAGTTTCCAATTGAAATGGATATAACGCTTCCTTCCCCTGAAGGGAAGCATTTTCGTCTTCGAGATATTTATTTTCAGGAAGCTTTTTTCAGTATCGTTAAAAAGACCATCTAAATTACATTGTAGGCCGATCAGTGTTGCATCAGGTATGACAACATCATCGGCACACATTAAGATATGAATACCCTGAGAAGCTATTTTTGGAGGCAAGTTCTTTATACCCACTAGGCGTTTTGGTAAATCACTTACAAACAGGGAGAACAGTAAGGGGGCTAGCAAACAGCCTTCCTTAGGGCCGTTCAAAGTATGTATCCTGTGGGCTAATCCCTTTTTACCCACCATCTGCACTCTACACCATGTTGCAGAGCGTAGGGCCACCATTAAACTTAATAAGGTGGCAGGAATCCCCATTTTCTCCAGTTTCCTCCATAAGCACATTCTATCAACCTTATCAAAAGCTGTTGAGAAATCTACAAACTATAGATTATCTGTGATATCATTATGACATGTTTGTAGGTTAATGATTGTAAGAGTCCGATGTTATCAGTAACAGAGTGCTTTGATCGGAGACCTATCTGGGCCATTGGAATCACACCCTTAGAAAAAGCCCAGTCCTTCGAGTGGTCTAATATACTTGCAGCAAAGATTGTGGTAGCCATATGGGTACGGCTACATGTATACAAGAATGTCGCCTATGACCTACAAGTCCAGTGTGCACAGTATGCATCCAACATCACTGACAACAAAGGGGTGGTTTCACTCTGGAATCTGCCAGTGCCTAGATGCAAATGGATGGCCACCGAGGTGAAGACTTGGAAGGTGATGGGACAACTAATCTGCCATGCCAATGGATTAAATGAGCCGCAAGAAATGACCACAATGGTGCAGGTAGTGAAAGCTATCCTGAATATGACATGGAAGTACTTATTTGAAATTTCACCTTTTGTTCCATCTTCAGTGTATTATCAGTGTAAGCAGTATAATACTCTAAGGAACAAGTCTACAAGGGAACAGGGTATTGGTTACTACACAAATTGAGACAGTGGGGGCCAGAGGTTTCAAGGTTTAACCATTTATATTTTATGTTGCAGAGAAGTGCATGGTTATCAATTTAGGCAATTTCCACTGTGGTTAGATATTAGACAGGATGCAAACAAGCTCTACATGCAAGTAGTATTAATCAAGGTATATTACAGATCAATGTTATAAAAGGGAATGTTGCACTTTATGATCTACTTTGGGTACAACAGGTGTGGCCCTAACCAAAATTACTGATTTAGAGAGATTTGTGGTCCCTACTGGCTTGAGCAACTGGAATAGGAGTAGGAGCCCTTAACTCCATTGATATTGAAGCCATTATGAGGAAATTATCATCCACAGGATATAGTATAAGTTAGGCAATCAAAGTTATATCACAGTGGGGCCCCATTCATTACAGAAAGTATCAAAGGTTTTGCAGGGACCGTACCAAGATTGGCACTGGCTCAATTTCACGTATGAACAAATTGGAGACACTTTCAAAAGTGGACATAGTATGTCCAAAGGCATACGATGCATATTATGGCTAAATATTGTGAATCAACAGTTTACAGACCTCACAACTGAATGGGGACAGCTACGGGGAGAGTACTGGAGACAACAGTTACGGTTACCCAGAGATTTATGGTTCAAGCCAATGCAATTTCAGTGCTAAGGAGAAATATGTTATGCTCACTTTAAAGTAGCGAGCAGTAACCATCCTCTAGCAATATCGCCCTCCTTTGTATTGCTTCATATAGCGATAGGGAATGATTGGTGGGTTTCACATACTAACAAGTTATGGATTGCTTAAATTAACCACACAGTAGACCTCACAATGTGTGCAGAATGGTCAAAGGAGTGGGTCTATAGTCACAAAGGGACAGCATTAGATTAATTTCTTAGTTTAATGCTAGGAGATTGTGAGTGTTTACCCTATCCCATAAACAGCATGGACCCGCTACTACTGAATGGACTCTTACAAACCACGGAAGAGGAAACCATGTTAATTCATAATGTAACCAGCATGATTGATATAAGCTCCCATGATTTGTCCCTACCGAACAGATTTACCACATCCCAGCTAGGTGTGCAAGTGCAAGGACTCTTTGAATCGGAAGTCCTGCTTGCCATTACATTTCCTAAATTAGAGGTGATTGGACAGCATGCACATACTGCTTTTGCAAAATTTGACACAGCTTCAATATATGGTAAAGACACAGCTATTCACATGACTATTTATGCTAAGCAACTCATGCACACCACATCCCATATTCAGTAGTTAACAGGTCCTCACCTGTTTGATACATTCCTTGTCTGGGCACCAGGATCCACACAACTCTTAACCTAGCGTTGCACCCCTTAATTTGGCTTTTCATTGCTTTAGCTATATTAACTATCATAATGTACAAAGTATATGTTAGAACTAAACAGCTGTAGCTTAGAATGAAAATGCTTAATGCAATGTTTACTGGACTCCTTAGACAACTGTCAGTGAATGCAATCAAATAATTTGGTTTTCACATGGAATGAGACTTATCAAAAGGGGTGGAGTGTGTAGTATAAAGGGAATAGTACGCGGAAGACATTGTGGCATGAAAAGGTTAACTAGTTTAGGCAGTGTTGATGAGTGAAAATGCATACAGACAACCCATGTACCACATTGAGACAGCAGATAATGTGATGCTTATTTTTGCCATTCCTAACAGAGAAAACCATATGTTTTGCCAAGGTGTTGTGTTTATTGTACCATGCCAAGGCAAGTGGATCAGGGGGGACATCCAGTTAAGGTGAAGCTGACCTAAACACGCTTGAGGTTCTCTTGAAGGCCCTGGGAGGATGATTGGTTGGTGCCAGTGAGATAGAGGTGCGAGACACTGCTGATAGGAGTTGAGAGGAGATGAGAGGATCCTGGGTTAGAGAAATAATGATAACACCACAATAAAGGAACATGTTATTGTGTAAGCTAGCTTTAGTGTATACAAAGGAGGTGTAGAGATCCCTCGGAGGAGCTCACAGAATGTGTCATGCAGATTTGCCATCAACACCGGCTGATCTCCTTTTTGTACTATTTCTAGAGAGTGTTTGGAGTGGGGCAACTGGTCACCAGTGACTCAACAGTTCAAATTGTTGATCCTATTCTCAGACGGGGAAAGGGCTCAATTACAGTGGTGGTTAGACCCATCAAATCAAGAAAAAGACATACACTTTCAGCTCTCAAATCCAAAGGTAGTACCTCAGATGCAACTGTATGGGGTTTGAGTGCTGCTCTTGAAGGAGTGGGATCACAGGGAGAATGGTTAGAAACAGAAAGGTTAAACTATTTTAATTGGAGAGAGCTGAAGGCAGTTTCGTGTGGCATTCAGAGGTTTGCGCCTCAGATGATAATCAGGAGCTTCAGGAAACCACGGTTGGACTTGTTTGTTTCCCCAGAAAATGCCCTTCTCCCCAAGGTTTTGTTTGGGGCAAAAGCACCAGGGTGTGTGTGTGGTAGATGCGCTGGCAGTCAAGTGGCCTACTATTTGGTCCCTCATATTCCTCCACTGCCAAAAGTATTGCAGAAAGTGAAGATAGAGCAGGTGCAGGTAGTTCAAAGGTCACCCTTTTTGCACAGGAGGGTTTTGTTCCATTTATTGAACAGTATGGCTCAAGGGAGATATTTCAAGCCTCCACACCAACCTTTGCCACTACAATCTCTACTTCTATTGTAAAATCAGCAGTTGACTTTGAATCTCACAGCCTGGAGGTTAAAAGGAAAGTCTCACAGGACTTGGGTTGTTCAATAGTGGTAGCGTTGGAGATTCAAGAGTATAAGAAGCTGTTTATTTTGAGACTAGATCCTAGACATTAGTAGACTTTTGACAACTGGTGCAGAAAGAAAGGGCTGGTTCCCATGTCTTGTGATCAGTTTATTGTTTTGGACATTCTGCAAGATGGTTTTGTGTTGGGGTTATCTAAATCAACACTAGCAGCACAATGAGCAGCAATTAAGGGCTGCAGACAATTGCGGAATTCAGGAGACAAAATACTCTCTTTTGTTGGCAAATTGTTCAAAATTTTAGGTTGAAGAAACGAGTGGTCTGTTCCCCTACAGTGACATGGGACTTGTCAGTGGTCCTAAAGTGCTTACAAAAGAATCCATTTAAGTGATTGCAGGAAGCAGATTTCTCTTGGGTATCTGCAAAGGTGGCATTTTTGCCGGCGATTACTTCAGCAAGAGGTTTGTGGAAGTTGATGCGCTAGTGAATACTAACCTGTACATTAGATTTCTAGCAGATTGGAAGGTGTTAAGTCTAGACCGAAAAATCAAGCCCAAGTTATAGAGAGAATTTCATTATTCTACCAAATGAATTTATCAGTGTTTTTTGTACGGGTCAGACTTGGTCCTTGTGGAATTACTGGATGAGAAAGAAGCATTGGTAAATTTACCCGGTGAGGTCAAAAGTGTTTCCCTTAGCTAATGCATTATTTGGGCTCATGGCACACCAAACAAAAGAAAAAATGTGGCTACTATTGCCTTGAGCAGATGGGTGAAGCATGCTATTACTTAAGCTTCTGGACCTGAAATACAAAGGTAGAGTTAGACCAAAAGTATAACTTAGACCAAAAGTCTAACTTTACTGTTAGGGGCTGATAGAGATCTTGGTGACATTACCACCATCCCACCGCAGTGGTGGTCCCTAGTACTCTGCTGAGTCAATGGTCTTTCACCCATCATATTTAGATGCATGCAGGCTCTCTCACCATCCACACATGCAGTGGTTGCAGCACACAGCTGCTGACATGGTGGACTACAATGCTAGCAAATATTACTCCGTTGCCATCAGGTCAACTGTTCCTCTCTGATTTACATTTCACAGTTGGGCTGGTGGTCTACTAAAGCGGTTCCAATACAGAGTGACTCCATCACGGACAAAGCACACCGCTGCCAATGCGGTGGACTACAATGCTGGCAAATACTACTCCGTCGCATTAGGGAGACTGTTTCCTGCTGATTTAGATTTCACATTTGTGCTGGTGGTCTACTAGCAGCGGTTCCAAGATAGAGTGAGTCCATCATGGTATGAACTCAACAATGCACCATCACTATGGCCGTTGGCTGGATGCTAGCAGAGCAAACCTGATGTCAATTGGCTAAATGGAAACACCCACATGCCACACTATAAACCACACCCCGTTTCAGACCCTGATCCTTTACCATTCCAGCTGCATAACGACTTTTGATCCCAAAGGCTCTGCAGGCGAAGTGAGGTTTTTTGTTTTTCATTCCCCCTGTCTCCTGTCCTTTTATTCCCTTTATTTTAGTACCCTGTGGTCAATAATTGACTTATTTTTTCAATTTGAGCACAATGTCTTGCCCCAATTGCCACTTTTTACAGAGGGAGAATTGTCAGTCATGTCGAATAAAACCCTAAGAGTTGAGCCACAATTGTTTGGACTCCAAGTCAAAAATGCACCCCATCACAGAAAAGGGAAATTTGGGCCTGAATAGTCGACAGAGTGAATGCTGTAGCTGACAACTCACACACACAAGAGGAAATTAGCTAGAAGTGGACCAACCTGGGGGGGAGGGTGAATTCCCTGGCCTCCAAGCATCACATGGAGGCCAACAGGACCACTAGTGGTTTCCCCAGGTCCCTAATACCATTCATACCCTAGGAGAAGAAGGTCTTGCAGAGCCTACACCCTGAAGGCTTGACAGGAATACCTGGTGGAATGGAGTCTGATAAGTTACACTTTGCAAAGTCACAATAAACCTTAATGTCCTGTTAGTTCTCAACTCAGCTGTTCCTAATGTGTCCTGCAAATATTTTCCTAACATACAAACCTCAAAGTATCAGTATCTGATAATTATTATTGTTTGTGTGAATGTATTGTGTCGCATCTAAGATTACAGGTAAAAATCTACACTACATTCACATGATGTTATGGTGCCTGTAAGTGTTACACCTAATAACCCATCACCCATATGTTTGTCAAAATGTAAGTGTCTGGCCCTTTTACACTGCATATTTCCCACAGGTATGTTCTGCTAACAATTTTGCAAGTGTTGGGAAGTTCTCTTTGAAATCACTACAACCACCATGATGTCCTGTTTCTGTTTATCTAAACAATATTGCTATGTCATGTTGCTCATTCTCTCTTTCCAAATAGATTTTAACACATGGTAAAGTGTTCTGTAGTGATCAATCCCTTTCAATGGTCTCTAATGAAAATGGTCAGTGCTGTTTTCTGAATAACGTCCTGTTCCACTCAACAAATTGTATTTATGTCATAAGTTTCACTATTCAAACTGTGTTGACAAAAAATGTGTCATGTATGCAAATCACTATGCTGAATATAAGTGGAACTTGCAAATTTTGACACTGCACTGTTCACATGATGACCAATGCCAAACATCCATCCAAATAGTGGAAATGTCTGTTTTGCAGTCAGCTACGCCTTGGAATTTGTCAATTACACATTTCATCTCTCCACTGTGTTGGGCTGATTGGTTGGGAGATGTCAGGTATACTCCCTAATCACTTCATGAACATTTCAGGATATCTGATTACCTGCTGATTTGAAGTTGTACTGGTTGCAATTGATAAAAAGAAATTGGCTAATACGTTCAATACCACTGGAAGGTATCAAAACAATAATCTGTACCTATTTTTTCACATTGTTTTTCTTAAAAAATGTGAATGTACAATACACACTTTAGCTAATAAGAATGTTCTCTGTTTTGCAATAGGTCAAGCTGGCCGAGCATATGGGCAGGTTCCAGCCACTGAAGGGGCCTCCACTCCAGCCTAGGATCAAGACTTCAGTGAAGACAGCACTCCTGGTGATATGGAGGAGCTTGACAAGCCTGGTGCATCTGGTCAGTCTGCGCAGACGACTCCCCGCACCCACACCAACATCTACCATCTCATGTGTAACACCTCAGCAACCTTAAGACTCTACTTCCTGGGTCCTTCCCAATGTGAAAATGATCATGTGCCCCCCAGTCCCAGTGATGTTGAGACCACACCACCTCCAGCTCATCCAGGACCAAGTGGATGGGGCACACTGGGTAAAGGGCACAGAGTAGTGGGATTAGGGTTGTGAAGGGTATTTGTGGGCCAGCATACTGGGTTCACTGGGTTCACTGACACCCAGACCACCATCAACCAAGTCTTGGGAGCCTACAATCAGTCCCAAGACATAATGGGCCAAGTACTCACAGAGCACTGGGAGATGAAGCAGCTGCAGAGGGAGCACAGCCACCATATTCTAATATGGGTTCCCTGATTGTGAGGCTGCAGGACATTTACACCCACATGTGCAGGATTTTCCAAGCACCATCTTCCCCTTCCCGTGATCCTACATCATTAGAGCCATCTACATCGGGCACAGGAAGGGAGGACCTGCCACTGAAGAACCACCTGCAGACAGTAGTGGCCAGGGGAGGCAGGTGCAAGGGAGTGGGATTCATGGGTGTGTCGCGGGGGGATTGTGGGGGTGTCACAGGGAAATAAAAAAATTATTAAAATTCAATTACCTTTTCACCAGGTCCGGCCCACCCGCGTGTCCGCCAGCCCTGCCTGCTTGCAATGCGTAAAGCAAACAAAAAATGGTAATAACTGAGAGTCATTACCATTCTATGTTTTGGCTTTCTCACACTGCGAGAAAGCAGTGGCATAACTCCACCGCCCTGGTGGAAGAGCCACCCCTGCCTGCAGCCCTCACAGCCCATGCAGCTGTGGATACCCGCCTCCCTCCTGCAACAGGGAACATTCACACAGATCACTAGGAAGTGAGAATGGAAAGACCTCTGCCAAAGCCAGCAAGAAACCTCAATGCTAATTTTCTCTAGTGTGTGCCTACCATTCACTCTGTGGACTATTTCTGAATGCATTTGCCTTTCTGATGCCAGTATTATTTTGACATTGGACTTCAAACAATTTTAGCCCTGAAACTGTGGTTTCATTCACCATGACTGACTTCCTCACTTTTTGCTTTGCTTTTGTTATGTTCACCCTCTTTAACTTCATCACATTTGGTACAGTAAAAGTGCAAGTCAACATATCATAAACTGTTGTTGTATATCTCAACTCTATCAATGCATTTGTTTAATTCCATCATAACTTGACAGTGACAGAACATCAAAAGATTATGTCAACATAGATGATTTGCAAGTAGGTGTTGTTTATTTCAAGTTCCCAAACCTGAAACCCAAAATATGTCATACCATTGAATCATGAGCTACTATGTTTATCTCATTTGACCAATACTTTTCTATCAACATTTGCACTCACATAGCAATCCATGCATTACACTAATACTCAGTGCCAGTTTGCAAATTTCCAATTCAAGACTTTTCCAATATGGAAGAAGGGGATATGTCCAAAACAATAAGATGGCATGGGCACATTTTCGATGATTCATGTCATCAGCTCGATCCAGATCTTCTGGCTCACATAAGGAAGCCCACATTAATAACATCAAGAGACAAAACCATGGCAACACTACATATTTTGGACACAGGATACAAACCACTCTTCCAGTATCTGGTGAAATGTCACAACCAAGTTTCTGTGGTGTGCCACAAGAAGTATGTCCCGCAATGAAGTGACACATCAATAATCACATACATTTTACATACACTGAGGATTTTACCAATGTGATGGAGAAGTTTCATGATTTGGCTCCTCTACCACATGTGTTTTGTGTAAATGATGGTACACATATTGCTTTAGTGCCAATACACAACAGAGAAAAAGTCCAATTGTAATCTTCAAATCTCCCATCCAATCCAAGTGCAAGTTGCCTTGGTACAAGGTTTGTACATCCATAGTCTGTGTCTGTCTTTCCCAGGATCAACCCAGGTTCCCTGTGTATGGAAACAGCATCAAACACCTGGAAATGTCACCACTAAGAAATGTGCAAATGAAGATGAAATGGTAAAAAAAAAAGGCTTAAAAAAAGCATTACCAATCACTCAGAACCTGATAGCCACATTACAAAGTCAACTTTTGGAGGGCACAGTTTCACAATACAATAAGGAATAACTAGTGTAACTGAACACGGTAGTCAACGTGTCCATGCCTTTATCCACAAACATCTTTGGCCTGATTGGCCCAGAACTTGGCATTCCCAACAAAGTACCACCACATACATCTCTCATCACCACATCAATATTGATTTAACGGCGAAAGATATGACATGTAAAGATATACTCACACTCATGAAAAGAAGCTGTAAATGATGTCAAGACGAAAGTCAACTCCTTCCTCTTCAACACTATCATCTTCATTTGGCATATTAGGATTCTCACCCGGAGCCTCTTCATAGTCTCCATCCTCTGTGATTTAAGGGATATTCTGTCACAGGATGATGTTGCGGAGTATGCAGCAGACCAAGGTGATTTGGCACACCTTACCAGGTGAGTAGAGGAGGGCTCCACCAGTTTTGTTCAGGCAAAGAAACCAGACCTTTAGGAGCCTAAAAGCCCGCTCTACTGGCCGTGTGTTCATCCATGGGCCCCATTAAAGCAGACTTACCCTGGTATTGTTGGATTCCTCAGAGGTGCCAACAACCATGGTAGGTTGGGTTAATCTGAGTCTCTTAGATTGAGGACAAAAAAGGCCAAAAATTATGCAACATAATTCCAGATCATGCAACTAGCAATACCCCAAACAATATTATGAAATATTGAACTGACCAACAAGCCAGGCCCTCTCAGATCCGAGTTGAGACATTTTCAGGGGTATGGAACTGTTCTGCACTACAAAGGAATCATAGACAGAGCTGAGGAAACTGGTACAAGCACTTATGATGTAAAAGTCTAGTGAGCAGACAACTTGCACGTTGATTGAATGGAAGTTCTTTAAATTCCAGTATACCTGTTCTCTGATGTGTGGTGGCACAAAGGCAATATGTATGCCATTATTTGCTCCAAACACATGTGGTAGGTGACCCAAACCATTGAAGTCACCCTTCACATTGGCTAAATCCTGCTGCTGTGGAAACTGGATGAAACTGTTGAGGTACTTCATCATTAAATGTAGAACTTCTTGTAGCACATCACTGAAAGTTGGTTGTGACATACCATTTGATAGGGCCACAGTGTATTGGAAGGATCTTGTGGCCACAAAATGAAGTACAGGCATGATTTTGACAAATGGTGTTGTATATGTGGATTTCTGTTCTTAGACTGTAGATCTGGCTGATTACATAAGTCCAATATAGTTTGCCTATTCAACCTGAATTTCTTGATTACATCCATTTCTTCCATGGTAGCAAGGTCTGTCTTCTCCTCACCCTCCCTGGGTTCATATGCCTGCATTGGGAGAAACATGAGAACATTTTATACATGATCCACAGCAACATATGTGATGCAGAACACACAAGCCATCTATTTTTAAGAAATGTATATGAGTTACTACATATTTATATTTTAAAGCTACATTTGCTTCTTGTCCTTTAACCATCAGAAATGACATGTATAGCCGGTATATAAATCTGAAAAGTAAATGTAGAAATAATCCTTTTGAAATGTATTATTTACACATATTTCCTCCAAAAAGACTACCAACGGAGGTGTACACAACACTGCACTAATATTGCATTTCAACACAGTAACACACTACACATACATTTTTATTGTTTTTAAAAAATGAGTGTCCATCTAAGTGTTATTATTTGAACACAGTAGCCCCCATTTGGAGTGGTGGTGACATACTTTACAGTCACAAGCACACTAGTTTGAAGTCCTAAAAAGGTGGCTGCCTGACCTCGCAGATAGGACATTTGGAATCAGAGTGCAGTGGCCCTTGAGCACACTGAGAGTTAAACTCCATGACAGACTCAGCCATAGACTAACATTGGTGATCGTAAAAGTAGAAGGCCAATGCCTGTGCCCATCTCCGCTGATGATTGCGGCAGTTAGAAAAAAAAGCTCCTAACACTGCTGTTATTAAGACCTTCTCAACTTTTGCTGCTGTTTCTGAAATATGGGAGCAACCATGCCAGGCCCAACAAATGAGAGGGCACTTATCTTCATGCCAGAGGCGCTGGAATTGCTGGCAACGAATGTCCTCTACCTGTATGGCCAACTCTATGGCTCACCAGAGAAACAGTTACAATGTTCCTTTGAGTTCCAGAGTGAAGTTTAGTGATTGATGTTGAGTATCACATAATGTGGTCCTTACATAGGATAACGATGTTAGGGAATTGTATGCATTCTCCGATGTCAAATATGCAACATCATCAATATGTGTTGTGTGTTTAAAGCCATTGATTCCCATTGGTGTGTCTGCGGAGATCTATGCATGTATATGTTTGATGTACTTGTGATATTTTGCCAAATGACATGATGGTAAATGGTAAACACATCACAAACTCTTTACAGCTGGAGAAATGTATCTACTCTGTCCAACCAAATTGAAAATGATGTTAGCTATTTGTATGGTCCCACAAATCACTCAGCCTAGATCAGGGCTATCCAAAATATAGTTTTGATGCTACCAGTAGCTCCCAGACCAACAGAGGCCCATGCAGGTAAGAGCAATGGGATGGTGGGGCCCGTTGGGGGGGATTTTGATAGATGACGATGAGGGAAAATGTATTATTTATTTAATTTGCCCTTGTCTTTGTCCGTTGAAATCCCCCCCACTGGGCCCCATCACTCTAACCTGCATGGGCTGCTGCTGTCCCAGACCCTTTCAGAGTAGCACACAGCCTTGAGGTCACTTATTGGATGGGCACAAGGTGACCCTTGTATTGTTAAAGTTTAGGAAATGCAGTGTTCATGTGATGTCATGATCATCAGGCTGCAGATAGCTGGGCCTGTCGTTGAGCAGTGCTCATTCATAATCATGGGCCAGGCTGGGCCAGAGGGGAAACATCCTTTACCCCAAATGCTTTCCTCCGCATGCCATTACCCTGCATTTTATACTCCTCAAAAATGTTTACAACACAGGGCTTTACACCGCAAACCTGTTACAACGCATTCTTCAAAATAACACCCCCCTAGACTTAGAATAGTAATTGCGTTGGAATGGGAAATGTGTTGTAACGGATTGCATTGTAAAGCCCTGCATTGTAAAAGTCTTTTCAGAGTAAAAAATTTGGGGTAATGGCATGCGGAGTAAAAAATGCGGGATAAAGTGTCCTATTTGGTCTAGAGTCACCGGGTCAAAAAACTGATGAACTAAGGGACAGCTATTAAGGTGATATATCCTTTGCAGGCCACAATTTGAGGTGTGCCAAATGGACAACATTTGAAAGTGAGAGTTCCCTGACTTCTTGAGCTAACACTTCTTTTCAAAGGACTCACATTTCAGTCCCGTTATTCAACGTGACCACTATTCACTGTGCCATAATCATTAATATTAAGCCTTCAGTAGTTCATATTTTTTCCATTAATCAGGATTAGGTCAACTCACAGATTATATAGGATTCCCAGGTCTGGATGATGGCAGATGCCTGGATGTGTGTGTTGAGGCCATGATATGGGATGAGGATGAGCAACAGGTTACTATTTAAATGTGCATGAGTATATTAATTTAGGCCAGAATGTGAAAATACATATGTCGTATAGTAATTTATGAGTTATGCTACTGATATCTGTAGACAAATTTTGTGAAAGCAATACAGACAAACAAAAAGTCTCAATACAATTTTTTGTTCTTTCCTTTTATGTATCCATACAGGTTAATGCCCATCAGAATCATGATGTATGGAAGACCCTCGCAAGGAAGGTCCGAACCCTAGGGGTCTACAGGCTGCGAAGCACCCATTGCCGCAAGAGGCAGGAGTACCTAAGACGCTGGACTCGGAAGATTGCAAAAGTCCACCTCAGGAATCCACCCAATGTGTGAAGGGCCTCTGCTGCAGACTGACCCCCCTAATGGCCCTCATTCTTGCGGTGGCTTATTCGGAGCTTGATGGGCAGTTGAGGACCCAAAGCAATTTCCACATAAATAATCTTTACAAATACCAACCAAATACATATACTTATTTCAAGATCTCTTATACATAAGACATTTCACATTAGAATACAGGGGACATCAAGAAGAAACCAAAAAAGGGGGGTATTTTCAACACATATTTACATTCACTATCTCAAAAACTACACGCATAGTTATGGCCTCACTGTCTGTCTTAAATCTAAAAAGTGCAAGTTTAAGTCCAATAGCAAATATGTACTTTAAATATGAAAAAACTAAGATAGCAACCACAGGGGATCATGCGCAGTAGAATTAGAAAAGGTATCACTGCAAAAATATATGCATGCAAAAACAAAAATCAGGAGAGGTGAAAGAAAGAGGAGAAAGCTATTATACATCCTCACCTTTAGAACCAGTTCTAACTTGTAGCTGCAATTGTAGCTTTTCCTTTCTTATTGAGAGATAAAATATTTATCACTTACCAGTGCAGCTTAAAAGAATCATTATCTAAAAACAGATAATATAACGCTATGTCAAATACAGAAGTAGACAATATTTAAAAACCCAAATAGGTGAAGACATAAAATAAGCTTCTCATAAGAAAATTTCATGGTGCACCTAAGCATAGGCTTACCAGAGAATACAGTCGGTTCAGCATACCATTAAAGATGAAAAACCGAAAGTATATAGAAGGGATGGTACCCCCAGTCCGTATTAGAATGCATCCAGTGTGCGCCTCCTACGGTAACAATAAAATATCCAGAGGTTACTGTGATAATTATTACGTATATACTAATCAATTCGCAAAAATTCCATGAATACGAAAAATTTCCAACCAAATTATGTACAGCTACTTCTACTTGTTTTGAACCACAGACACAAACAATGTATATATTACTTGTTTATGTTCTGTCAAATTCTTCACCTCACCCTTAGCATGACCCATATCCAACCGGATAATCGGTCCCTTATTTTCTCCAAATGTACCGATCCAGATTTGAGAGAAGGGGGGATCAGATAAAAAAGGAAAGACATTCGCGACCATGAACTACATCATCTACAGCGTCAAGTTCTATTTAATGGTTCGACCAAATAATAATCACACCCACAATCGAATTTCTCCACCAGTGCAGCCCATATCCAGTAGGATTATGGGTATGGTAGTTTCTAATTTGTGGAAATGTGGATTTTCCTGGTCAGTTATGTCCCCTATCTTGGACCCCAACGGTTCTATGTGCATGTCGCAAGTACATGTATGTTCCCTCCAGTTCCAGTATTGATGACGCAAACACATGCGTGTCCACCGTCAACATGTCCTTTGCCAGATCCGCCATGAATAGGCCGGATATTCCATTCTTAAATATGAAAGGCCACCGGCTTTATATGGTTCACTTATGCCACTTTTCAGTCCAAGCAAGTAGGCCCTGATTCTGTCATCAAACTCTTCTTGCCTTCTGCCTCTAAAAGCTCCAGCCCGAGCCTGCATCTGTGACCATGAACTTTGTCTCATTCTCTGCGCTGCTCACGAAGCCTGACATCAGCTTACTCTCTGCCAAGAACTGTATTTCACCTTCGAATTATCTGCTTCCCCCTCAGCCGATGCATTCCTGCCTAGTAGTTTAAGTAAACATTCTTCCAGTTACCAAGCAAAAAGACCCATCTTCTCTGTCCTCATGCAAGTAATTCATAGCCTTGTTACCATGGAATATTCCTACCCCCTCGCATTCAGTGTAGACACTTAGACGCTTGTACACGCACAGTCAGTATAGAATAGATTCTGTCCGAGAGTCCTCCTTTTTGGATAACATAGTTCTTTAAACATAGGATGTTAGATATGATTTGGGATTAGGTTGACTTGACCTCCCAGACTTCTCGTCTCCACATATAGAGCTAAATGTCAAGTCCCCATCACCCCCTAGTTCCACGTCAATTACACGTCATACTGCTGCGCGCGCATCCATGCCAAGTATTATCTTATAGATCCACCTATACATGACATCACAACCAATCATGTTTCTTTTTACTCATTATTACACCCATTTTCGGTTACGCAAACCAAACATCAAATGTCCTTATCAATTGTTACGCCTACTGTATTCACTTCATTATAATGTATGTATTATAAAAGTTACTGCTTGTCAATAAAGTATGTACTTCACTTCCTGAACCCCCGTGGTGATGGAACTTGAGGCATCCGATTATAATCGCTTATTGGAATAAAGCCCATTCCGAACCTCTAATATCACGGATTCTGCCTCTCATTTTACTGAGCTATTTTATAATGTTTCTGTACCAAATTCAGTCCCGGTAAAGGAGAAATATTTACCACATGATGGCGCCCGAACAGGGACACTTTCTCATCTCACGCGCCGGCGGTGTGTTGCAGGCCCGGTCTCCTGCCATAGCTGGACGGACAATAACGCGTACCAGCAGGATTTCCTGTATCTCCCTCCGGTCAAGCGGGGGCGACTGAGACTGCAATCAACACCCAGACGAGGCGGTGAGAAGTGCGAAGTATCCCGACCAGAGCCTAGCTGAGAGAGCAAGATCCGAGGTATACAGAGACCCACCAGTCCGAAGTCAAGCCCAGTGTCCGACGAGTCGAGTCGAGTCGAGTCCGGTCCGGTTCAAGTTCAAGTTACTGAGGCCTTCTGTTTCCGAAGCTACCCGGTGAGTACCATTGCTGGGGAGGCATTTCTGACGTGCACATAGGTTGTGCCGGTCAAGACGGGTTTGGGTACACAAATCCGGTCTGCACTGTTTTAGCAGTGTATCTGTACTGTTTAGCAGTATATCAAGTATTCCGAAATATTCCGAAGTGTCTAGTTATTGTCTAGTTATTGTCGGGAATTAAGCTTGGTGATTAGTTATGCAGACGATCATCATTGTTGTTTCAGTTAATGGTTTAATGTTAAATGTTTAAAGTGTTTAAGTATGTTCTGAATATCGTGGTATGAATGACTGTTCATTATCGTGTTTATTGTATTAAGTCTGTTCAAATTCAAGTATCAGGTCAAAATCAAGTATAAGGTCAGTTCTCAATATGCCGCTCTTTTCGAAATTAAGACAGATCACTACCAGAAAAGGGGTTCTCGAAGAAGCCGTCCCTATTCCTCCTAGGGACACTCCAGGGCATTTTATGTATCACAAACATGGCTTAGACGCTATATTATTTCTTGATTTATGGGTAGACTATACCAAGGGATTACCAGAAAGTCAAAGGTGGCCCACAGCGGGGACCTGGGATGCAGAGTGCATCATGAAAGTCGAGGAAGAGTTATGGAAAAGAAAAGTCAGACAGTCACAGAAAGACGCCGTTGAATTATGGCGTAAAGAATCACATAGACGAACAGAAAAAGCACGTAGACAGGAGGAGAAGAGTAAAGAGAATTCCAATAAAGTTCGAGAGAATCTATTAATTGAGGAAGGTATCCGAGTAAAATCAGAACAAGTAGACAGACAAAGAAATGCCCTTATGAATGGTATGTATCCTCTCCTGGCCGAAGGATTACCTAAGGCTACTCCAGAGACACCAAAAGACTTGCCAACCCCATTGTTCCCAATAAAGGTACATCCTAAGGGGCATCCTAGAACCGCAGAAGATGTTTTTCTTTCCTCATATTTAGATGACGCAGCTCCCGAGTATGCTAACTCTGCCCTACATAGACCGCATACCAGGGAGGTTCAACGCCAAGATCCAGTACCCGTATCCCTGCAGCAACAAATCGAGTCACAAGTTCCGGCAAGCACATCTGTTTCTGTACCCGCTCCTACAGCTACTTCTATGGCTGTGTCCACACCTGAAGTTGCTGTGTCACGTTCGACGAATCCTTTTACACCCGACGCCCCAGATGGGGCCGCGGGAGGAGCTACCAATGTCTTTTCTACGCCACCCAGAATAAATAAACTTACTTTTCAAGAGTCAGCGCATTCACGTACACCCAAACTCCTTAGTACCCGTACGCTTAAGGAACTTCTTATAGACTGTAGATATGACCCGGTGCCTGGAAAGGAGGACGAAATGACCCTAGCATCATTGCGTATCAGACGAGCCGCAGTGTATTTAGCGAAGTTACCAGGAATGACTGCGCATCTAGATAATATATATCATTTTGTCCAAACAGGGCGAGATCCAGAATGTATTTACAGAGCTACGGAATACCAGAAAGTAGAGATACAGGGGGAACTGTTACGTTTCCTCATAAACTGTGTGATCAGAAATCAAGACCGACCGGGGGTAGACCCGGAAGCCATGAAAATTCTTACAAGATGGAGCCAGAATATATCGGAAGGGAGGCATGATAAACAAAACTGTATAATAGCCATGTGCCGAAAGATCCGTAAAGAAATAGAACGCCTACACGAAGAGCGATTAGAGGTAGACGAGTTCGAACAAAACGAGGAAGAAGGGTCAGGACTGCCCACAGGACAGTCGGACACCATAGCCTATGTAGGTAGAGGAAGATCTTGTAATAGGAGTAAGACTAGATATCACACTGACTCAATACATCCGATATGTCCAGATAATAACAGAAATTTTCAAATACCTATAATTAACATAAGGTCTAACGAGCATTCGTTCCAAACCGCCGACAAACTACTACAAGAACGAAGGGGTTATCATTTCCTCGATTCTATGGATGAACAAGATTTAGCCAGGGCAGCTGTCCATTGGGTGGACAGTCCCGGAAAATATAGTGATGATACAGTAGTACGCACATTTTTGAATCTTACCCCAGATGAACAAAGGTTAGCTGGGATTTATATGATTCAACAACTCATTATACTATATCGGAGTCAGCATTCGGACCCTGGTCCCTTGCCTGACATACTGACTGAATTACTTATGAATAAATGGAGAGGTCCAGGTACTGAATTAATTAAAGAAATTCTAGAATCAAGAAAGCAGTATATTCTTTTTGTATGTTCAGAACATGTTCCATTGTCTGTCAAGGAAAGAACTACGTATCACATAGATAGACAGAATCCCTTACGAGAAGTGCACCCAATAAAGGGTGAGGACAACGAGTTTAAACGCGTATTTGTATATACGCCTATATCGAAAATAGAATTGTTAGAAATGAAGAAAGTAGTACCCAGTCATGACAAGGACCCAGCGGGGTTTCACCGAGAAATTAAAGACATGTTACTCATGGGAGAATATACCTACCCCGACATTATGACAATATTAAAGGTGTTGATGCCTGCTGGCATTTATGAGAAACTCAAGGAAAAAGAGTGGGAGGTAGGTGATCAAAAGATAGAATGGTCAGCATTAGAAGCAGAAGAAAGGGCCCGAGGTCCAGGTTCGGGGCTTGGGGACAAAACTAAGGCATTACCAGGACTACTAGTACAGGTACTGCCACGTTTATTAACTACGAAAAAGGAAGATTGGGGTACAATTTCAGCCTGTAAACAGAAGCAAGACGAAGACACTAGTGATTACTATGCCCGTTTTGAAAAATGTTTTGGTATAAATAGTGGCATAAAAGCAAGTAGCGAATCATACCCACATCTGTTTGTAACAAAATTAGTAGAAAATGCTCTGCCCCCAGTAAAGAATAGAGTATTAAAATTCGAGAGTACCTGGCAAGGTAACACTCCAACACAAATGTTACAAATGTTACAGTACCACCACAATAGAATTAAAGAGGAACAAGAACATGAACACAGACGCATGAAAGACACGAAAATGAAAATGCTAGTTTCCCAGACAGTTCCAGCTGAAGGACATAAAAAGGGTATGACACATTCCGATTCAGCAGGACCTGTAAAGGGGACATGCAATTATTGTAAAAAGCCAGGCCATTACGTACACGATTGTCCAGTTTTAAAACATAATATCGCCATAGGTAAAACACAAGAAAGATCACGGCCACTAAGACAAGATCAGAATGAACAAGGAGCTATGCAGCATGCCCAGGCCATGCCAGCCTCACAACAGCCAATACAGTTTGTGCCAGCTGCACCACCGTTGCCTGCTGCTGCCACACAGACGACAACACGACAAATGTATCAGACCGCACAGTATGAATATCCCGAGTATCAGCGTTACGCATGAACAAGCCTAGAGAGGGAAGTTGACTTACCCCTTATCGAGATTCCTGTAGATCAAGAAGGACCTTATGTACATAGTAAATTATTAGGTCAAGATAGAAAATTTTTACTCGATACAGGGGCAAGTCGAACAACTATAAAACGTAGTGAAGTTCCAGGGGCACCCCTCTCAGGCTCACAGAATATTTCCCTTGGTTTTTCAGGAAAACCTATTGTTAATGAAGTGTCACAGCCTTTGCCACTTACGATAGGACCTCTGACCCGAACTACAGATTTACTGCTTACTAAATCATGTCCAGAAAACTTGTTAGGAATAAAAACGTTGAAAGCCCTAGGAGCCATAATATGTTGTTCTCCGGAAGGAGTAAGGTTGTTTTTACGTGATTTTAAAGGTCACTATGTATCTAGAGACATGGATCCCCGACTGCAGACTTTACCTACACACCTATGGGCACAAGGCCCTACTGATGTTGGTTGCATGAATATTACACCATATCGAGTCACACTAAAGGCAGGAGTGGTGCTACCACGAATGCGACAATACAAGTTACCACCAGATGCTGTAGTGGCTTTACTACAAATCATTGACGAGCTCATTGCCCAAGGAGTAGTTGTGGAAACAGACTCCAATATATGTAATTCACCGATAATACCGATTCTTAAACGAACAGATCCTACAGCGCCGCCAGTATATCGATTGGTTATTGATCTGCGCGAATTAAACAAATGCATTGTGCCACAATTCCCTGTGGTTCCAGATATCTCGTCATTACTGACAGCCATTGATTCCGAAGCGACATTCTTTACTGTAATTGATCTCAAAAACGCCTTTTTCAGCGTCCCAATAGATCAGGAAAGCCAATATTTGTTCGGATTTAGTTTAAATGGGCGTAGCTTTAAATTCACACGCGCACCTCAAGGATTTACAGAAAGCCCCAGCATCTATAGCCAAGCACTGAAACGAGAACTTGACAGTATCCACATGCCAGTCAACACTGCTTTGCTTCAATATGTCGATGATCTGCTGATTACCGCAAGAAGCGAACCGGAATGTGAGAAAGCATCACTGACAGTTTTACAATTTCTGGCCGAAAAAGGGCACAAGGTGTCCCCTTCTAAGCTGCAATTCTGTGTCCAGCAAGTTGTTTATCTTGGACACTCGCTGGACAAGGAGGGAAGGCAGCTTACACCCGACCGTATTCAGCTAATAGCTAACATGCCAATACCCAAGACACAAAAGGAGGTACGGGCTTTCATAGGCCTCACTTCATATTGTAGGCAGTGGATCCCTCAGTATGCATTTCTAGCAAAACCCCTCATTCAGTTAACCACACAGGAGGCAGCCACATCGACTGTTCTCCCTTGGACTCAGGAACACACACAAGCTTTTGAAAGCCTAAAGAAAGCTTTATGTCAAGCACCCGTTTTAGCAACGCCATGTTACAAAAAACAGTTTACACTCTTTGTTACAGAACGCGAAGGTACTGCTTTGTCAGTACTCACACAGGATCAAGCAGGAGCACACAAACCATGTGCCTATTTCTCTAGTACATTAGATCCCGTAGCTCAGGCTCTGCCTGCGTGCCTGAAATCAGTAGCAGCGACAGCTTTAGCAATCAGACAAAGCGATGCCATAGTGTTAGGACATCCATTGACAGTTCAAGTACCCCACGCAGTAGAGGTTCTTGTAAATAGAACGCAAACACAACACTTAACTATAGCGCGACTTACAGGATATGAACTTACATTGTTTCAGCCACATATAGAAATAAGACGCTGTAACACATTGAATCCGGCCACACTTTTGCCAGTAACCGGAACAGACCCACTAGCCCATGACTGTATTGAAGTTATTACTGTAACGACAAAACCCAGACAAGACTTGACCGATGTTCCATTGTCAGATCCAGACTTGACATTTTATGTCGATGGTTCATGCATGAGAACAAGTACAGGAGAGTTAGTAGCCGCTTATGCAGTCACAACAGATACTGAAGTCATTGAAACTAATCGTATAAATACTTTGTCAGCTCAAGCCGCAGAGCTCATCGCTCTGACGCAAGCCTGTATTCAAGCCACGAATAAAAAAGTCAACATATACACTGATTCACGTTATGCATTCGGAGTTGTACATGACTTCGGCGTGCTGTGGCGAGAGAGAGGTTATTTAACTTCCCACGGTGCCCACATTCAGCACGGACCCCTCATTCACGCATTATTAAATGCAATACATCTACCCACTGAAATATCAATTATGAAATGTAAGGCCCATACGAAGGTTACTGATATCATTTCCCAAGGCAATGATCTAGCCGACAGAACAGCTAAACTGACTGCTCAAGCTCAGACCCCCGACATGACAAAGACAATAGTCCCGACACCGACACATTGTATGACCGTTAAAGATCCTACTCTTGACGTAATTGACATACAGACACATGCTACACCAGACGAAATAAAGAAATGGACCGAGTTAGGAGGGATCCAAACGGACCAAGGATGGATGATGAAGGAAAGGTCTGTATGGTTCCTTCCTGATTCAATGGTCCAAGTCGTAATTAACACTATACATAGTCCGGCACATCTAGGAGAAAAAGCTATGCTAGACAGCATTCAACACATTTGGTTCAATAAACATTTACGAGCAGCAGCAAAACAAAAGGTCCGTACCTGTATGATCTGTTGCCAGTTCAACCCAGGAAAAAGTGTTCCCGTAGAACAGGGTGGATTTCATCCTCCCGATCACCCTTTTGAAGTCCTACAGATGGATTATATCCAGATGGAACGATGTCGAGGATTCAAATATGTTCTCGTAGTTGTCTGCGCTCTGTCCCGTTGGACAGAGGCGTACCCGGTTTCAGATTACACTGCCCCGACTACTGCCAAACAGTTGGTTCGAGAATTCTTCCCACGATACGGTTTACCACGTGTTGTCTACTCAGATAACGACCAGCCGTTCTCATCCGAATTAATGAAACACGTTTCACTTCTGCTAGGATATCAGTGGAAATTCCACTGTGTCCGACATCCCGAGGCAGCAGGTCTCGTAGAAAGACATAATCAGACACTGAAAATCAGACTGTCCAAAATATGCAGAGAGAAAGGGGTCGACTGGATAGTAGCATTACCAGTTGCACTTTTTTACATGAGAATGGTAGCACACTCTAGAACAGGGCTATCCCCGTATGAGGTGATCTTCGGTAGACCACCGAATATGTGGGGGACGCCTATACCACGCAAAATAACTGATATTGACTGTAATATGCTGACAGATTACTTGGCTTCCTTGATGTCTGCACTACAATCTTCTCGTTCACAGGTAGCTGCAGCCTTTCCCGACAACACTGAGGTGAAACCCCATGACGTGGTTCCGGGGGATCTTGTCTTTGTGAGAAATTTCGACCGAAAGACTCAACTGGAGCCCAGGTGGAAAGCACCCAAGTTGGTCCTGTTGACCACAAGAACAGCCGTGAAGATCGAGGGCCGCAAGGGCTGGATTCATTCAAGCCACATCAAGAAATTTCATGGACTATCTTCGGATATAGACATTGTGCCCTGCACTCCCTCACAGACTGATATAAAGCTTCCTTTTGTTGAACCGAACAAATCTGAAAATTACAAACTAAAGCTTAGGCCCACCAAGTCGAGCAATTTGATTGTTTAAGTCCTCTCCAAGGTGAAGCGGTTGAATTGTCTCTGACATGTATCCCTTGGACCTGAGTAGAGAAAATACCCGAAAAATGTTGAAACGACAGGCGTATTGTAAATCACTGCGTAGCCACTGCATAGTGACATTATTAATTTTGTTTTTATTGAGTCTTTTAATAATTATTACAAGTATGTTGTTGCACATATATTACCCTATTTCTAGACATGTTTATAATGTTGCTGCTGAACATTCTTTTAGTGACTTACCTCCGCATGAATTGTCTTATAGACTTGCGCTGCGCAATAACACTTTCATTAGTATGTTACATCATTCCCATCAGACTAGTAACGCCACCAATTGTTGGGTGTGTGGCCGACTCCCTCCCTACCAGAATTATGAAGGAGTCCTGCCTTTCTTTCCCCATCCATTTACACATAATGGCTCCTGTGGAGCATGGTTTAGTTTAATTAATTCCATAGACTCAGACACAGCAGTTTACCAAGACCATTGGATATGGGGAAACCTGAACCTAGTTTTATTCAAAGTCTGTTACCCTGACAAGGAGGGTCGCCCCAAGAGAACAGGAACTGACCTAGAAAATGAAGTATATGGATTAGGTAATTTTACACCTAATCTCATGATTCTAAATGTCGTATCCGAAGTTGAGCTAGTCTTACCCACCATGTCAGTATTCCCAGCAAAAGGTGAATTATGTGTAAGAAAGGTTGGTTCCATACATATGGGCCACAGTCAATGCACTACTACCGTAGAATTCAGTGACCAAGGCAAATCTTCATTCAGAGCTTCTCGCCACTCCTACTTTATATGTGGTCAGACTGCATATATGCGTCTACCCCTAGATTGGGATGGTACCTGCTACATTGCATTCCTTTTGCCACCTGTTTTCCTAGCTCCTCCTGATTATTACAGAAATATTCATTTAGTACACAACAGAAAACGGAGAGATCTCCCCATTGTCGATTACACTGAGACGGCATGGGACAAGTATGTAGATTTTAATAAAGGCATCTTTCCCTATATAGGTACTGTTACTAATAGTAAGCTGATACGTAGATTAACTAGAACCCTTGAAGCAGTAGTGAATGAGACTATTTCCGCCTTAGGTAATTTAACGGAAGAGCAGTCTGCTATGCGGATTGTTGTGCTTCAAAATCGTCTTGTCCTTGACGTCATCCTGGCTGATAGGGGCGGAGCTTGTAGGGTCATCGGATCAAGCTGTTGCGTATTCATACCAGAAAATTCGCCATCTGTATATAAAGCCATCACTCGCCTTCATAAGATTGTAAGCCAGATACACCAGAACCCAGGCACTTGGACTTGGTCCAGTTGGTTTTGGAATGCGGTATCAGCCTGGGGATGGAGAGTTCTATCCTTCCTAGGTATTGGCCTTCTCATACTATTCAGTTGCTGTCTATGTCTACAATGTGGACCAGCGATTTGTGGTCTGTGTGCCACATCGTGTATCCCACATCAAGATTTTCATTCAAGATCCCGGAAGAAGAAAGAAGAACAAATGATGCTATATGAACAGATCAATGGATTGATGAAGATTGATATCTCTTGAAGGGCAAGTAGGGGACAAGGAGGGAATGTGGAAATGTGGATTTTCCTGGTCAGTTATGTCCCCTATCTTGGACCCCAACGGTTCTATGTGCATGTCGCAAGTACATGTATGTTCCCTCCAGTTCCAGTATTGATGACGCAAACACATGCGTGTCCACCGTCAACATGTCCTTTGCCAGATCCGCCATGAATAGGCCGGATATTCCATTCTTAAATATGAAAGGCCACCGGCTTTATATGGTTCACTTATGCCACTTTTCAGTCCAAGCAAGTAGGCCCTGATTCTGTCATCAAACTCTTCTTGCCTTCTGCCTCTAAAAGCTCCAGCCCGAGCCTGCATCTGTGACCATGAACTTTGTCTCATTCTCTGCGCTGCTCACGAAGCCTGACATCAGCTTACTCTCTGCCAAGAACTGTATTTCACCTTCGAATTATCTGCTTCCCCCTCAGCCGATGCATTCCTGCCTAGTAGTTTAAGTAAACATTCTTCCAGTTACCAAGCAAAAAGACCCATCTTCTCTGTCCTCATGCAAGTAATTCATAGCCTTGTTACCATGGAATATTCCTACCCCCTCGCATTCAGTGTAGACACTTAGACGCTTGTACACGCACAGTCAGTATAGAATAGATTCTGTCCGAGAGTCCTCCTTTTTGGATAACATAGTTCTTTAAACATAGGATGTTAGATATGATTTGGGATTAGGTTGACTTGACCTCCCAGACTTCTCGTCTCCACATATAGAGCTAAATGTCAAGTCCCCATCACCCCCTAGTTCCACGTCAATTACACGTCATACTGCTGCGCGCGCATCCATGCCAAGTATTATCTTATAGATCCACCTATACATGACATCACAACCAATCATGTTTCTTTTTACTCATTATTACACCCATTTTCGGTTACGCAAACCAAACATCAAATGTCCTTATCAATTGTTACGCCTACTGTATTCACTTCATTATAATGTATGTATTATAAAAGTTACTGCTTGTCAATAAAGTATGTACTTCACTTCCTGAACCCCCGTGGTGATGGAACTTGAGGCATCCGATTATAATCGCTTATTGGAATAAAGCCCATTCCGAACCTCTAATATCACGGATTCTGCCTCTCATTTTACTGAGCTATTTTATAATGTTTCTGTACCAAATTCAGTCCCGGTAAAGGAGAAATATTTACCACAAATTGACCGCCCGTTATGATTTTAAGGAAAGAAAAAAAGAGAAAATCGGAAAGACAGATATATAACCACCTCCGATCACAAACCAGATTAGAATAACAAAAAGAGAAATAATAAAACGAAAAAAAAAATATATATATATATATGTTCAAGTTAGTTGGTCTGGAAACCATGTCATATTACACTACAATGGTACAGACGAGCGGCGATCAAACTTATCTTATCAGAGCCCCAAATAGTGTAACAGCGAGCACGGTCTCACCACACCCAAAACTACCTGGAACATACCTTAATTAGCGGTCTGTGGATATCACCGTACGACGTCCGACACAAAATACGCCTCTCTTGTGTAGAATTTTGGTGGGCTTTATATACCATATCAATTTAGAAATAAGTGGCAGCACCTGTAAAACTGCTGGTACATCTAAGTAGACACAGTGAATTCCCCAGTGCCATGTTGGAAGGTGGAATTACCATTACAGGTATTAGATGTGCAGCATTGTGCGCCGTACTTGAAGAACCACCGTAACGTCAGCGCCATATTGGCAGTAGGGAAAAGTAAGAACATACTAACTACCTATATTAAATATATGAAATAGAATCTTCCAAAACTATTAAAAATATTTCATGCTGCTTCGTGTGCCATAAGGTAAAACCACCCGCCGCCTGCCTAGGCACATTTAGAAACAAACGTCAATGCTAACAAAATCTTTTAAGGGACCAACGACTCCCAAAAAACCAGGAGCACCCCTCTGAAAACCACAGCCCCCCTCCCAAACACAAGGGCACCCTCCCAAACCCAAGGACACCGCTCCCAAACACAACCCACCCCTCCCAATTGAGATCTTGAAGGTTCCTGCTCTGTCCACTAGATGCCCCTTCCGGAGAATGTACCCTTTGGCAGTTATGTAGGAGGCAAGCTGAGTGCCACGGCACAGCAGTCCCCAGGACTTTTGAAACAAGGATTGAACTGCCATTTGGAATGTTTTCATTCTTATGGGACTCAGTCATATAAATAAATACCTATTTTTCATTTTGCAAAGTTTGTTCTGGCATTATTTTTCCTTAGTAATCATTTTATTTCTAGCCATGTTTCTGAGAACAATGTGAAGTACTTATTTGTCTTTCCCTTGATGGCAGGTGATGCAACTTATATGTTTAACATCTACTTTGTTCAGTGCAGACACTGTTTAACATTATATGTGATGGTCATTTGAATTTAGATGCAGGCATTCATCATAGTAATGGACACTTGCACTAACTATTTGAGGTAGAAAATTTGTTTGGGATGCGTTACTACCGGTATGTTTCTTACACCTTGATTACTAATCAGTATAGGCACATATGCATGACACCTTTAAATTTCAATTGTGATTATTGATATTGGATAAAGTACATGTCTTGCACTAGACAAGGGGCAATGTTACATGTATGTATATGCTGATTACGTCTAATTGGTGACAGACATTCATTTGTTTTTTTAATTCTAAGGTAAAGCTAACACCTTTTCCAGTGCAATTTCTACATCATGTAACAATGCACTTATTCCTAAGATGTGTGTTGCATACGCTCTTAATTTTTGAATTTTATACCTTTCTTCCCACACACTTTTATTTTGACTTTTAGATTTTTATTTTGGTATCCTATTTGTGTGCAAGTGTCCATCTTTGGGACGGCAACTTGAACCAAATTCATGCAGACAATGTGTTGATATAGATGTGTTTGTTTAAATTTCTAAGACATCCAACATTACAGACATATGCACTGCACAATGGTATGCTATGGCTTATACAAGAGATTTCTAATTGCACGAGTCCTGTGCAAATGATGACAGACAAGTCATTGGGTAACATGTAAGAACGTAACTTACCGTCGATTGCGTCCACAATAGTGTTGGTTTTGTTTGTCATCAACCAGCTGTGACAGGATTTGGCAGATGAGATACATGGACAAACAGGATGTGTGAAAGTGAGAAAAGGTGAGTTTCAGCCTTATATCTCTTACATTTCGCCAACTCAGGTGTGGAGGTTTGACCACCACAGTCATGTCAGCAGGAAGGCACATTGTGATTGGCCCGGTGGAGAAACTGGCAGTCCTCCCTCCGACAACAGCTTTTGCCTATCCAGCCGTAGATTAAACTGAGACTTCCTGGCGGCGATGACGGGACCACAGTGGTCTTTCGTCTATGTAATAGCCCGGATCTAAATAGGATGGGTGGACCACTAAGTGTGTGAGCAGGAAGATTCCCCCAAGATCAAAATCAGGCCCATAGCCTTTTGGTCTAAGTTAGACTTTACCTTTGTGAATCAGGCCATTAGACTTCAGTTATAAACTGAGGGCCTGATTCACAAAGGAAAGGTTTGACCAATAGTGCCAGTAGGCTTCAAGCCTTCCAATTGTGTTTGTAATGCTTCCACTGAATATGTGTGATTGCTTGCTCAGCTTGCGTTGTGAAAAGTGAATTTATTTTATATCTAACCATCATTAAGTGCTCTGAGAATGTCTGGTGTCATATGCTGTTATATTTTGTTTTTAGTATCCTAAACTCCCTTTGTAGATCTACCTCAATCAATCAATCAATCAATCAATCAATCAATCAATCATCATGCGAGTATAGCTCACAGCTACTCGGTGAGTGTAAAGGCACTTGCTAGGCATATTGACAGATCATGCTCAACAGGTTATCTAAATGCATTTTCAAATAGCCAATCCCTGTTTTTTTCTATCATGTTCTTTATATAGTAAAGATTCACACCTACGGGTTACCTCCTTTCACAGCCATACCTGCTGCCCACAATACCTGGGGGATGAAGCTGAGCCCTCATTAGAGGATAATTAGTCGACCTGTAGGCTCTAGAGTTTCTTCTCAACTTGAATTCATGTTCCACAGCTTGGGAGGAATAAACAACCAAACCCGTAGTGATCATTACTATCATGAGCGCTGATAGTTGCCCAAAAATAACAACTCCACTCTGTGGGCTGGTAGACGAAGAAGGTGTTTTCCCGTACCATTTTTTACATACTCAGTATGGGGATGAAATGAACAGGCTCCTGGTCAAGAGAAATCTGGTAATGCTCAATCCAACTGATGAGCATACTGGCACCCTGGCAAAGACTTTCTGGGACATCATACATGGCTCCACGTTAGATTATCTAGTGGTGGTGCTACCTTTTAAGATATTTTTTCACCAGATACGAACCTTTGATTTAGTATTTAGCAATCTAGTTGCACTGATCTTCCAAATTCACTGGAAGGGTTGTTTTTACTGCGTGGTTATAAAAATCCAAGCATCAGTAATAGCAAGAAGGAATGGAATAGTGCTAAAGTGGGCAAAAATAAATAAGGATATACTATTGCCTACTATAATTGGGTGCACCCAGAAAGAAATATCAACCTATCTCGATCTGCTTAGTGACCCACAAAATATAGTGCAGGCCTTTGTTTCACTTCTGAGTGTGGTAGAAAGCAATTTAAAATTCCCGGAAGAGATACCATCTAACAAAAAACCTGTGTTGGTTTAACACTGCTTGCAACGGGGACTCAGTAGTCTACACAAAGCTCTAAAGGAAAGGCCAAGGAATAAAGCCTTGGTCACCTCCCTCAATTGCAATATAAGAAATGTAGGCTGGACAGACTCTTAGCGCTAAAGGAGGATGCCTGGGACAAACTACAACTAACCTCAGCTTTAAAAAGCTCTAAAGAATTTTGGGCTATATTTAATTCACCATTCCTGAACTAAGAGACAGGACCCTCCCTAAGTGTCAACATGGGAGAGGATGCTTGAGTGGACCATTATTCAGCTATATTTGGGCTAGTGCCAGATAGGGAAAACTTAACTGGAGACCAACAAAATCGTGATTAGGGCACTCCCATTATCCTCTCATTGGCAGAGATGAAAACTGGCCTTATGCAATCCAGTAGCACTAACGCTCCAGGTCCGGATTGGGTCCTATTGATTTCTTTTTTGATTATCCGGAACTCTGGATTCCATTCTTGATGAACGTTTCATTGCAATTGCTATAGCGAGCTCCACCTGCCTCATGGAAAACAACAGTTATCGTGCCAATACACTAGAAAGGGGATAAAGCATTGCCCAAAAACTATAGGCCAATCTCACTTCTGGATTCAACAGTTGAACTAATGGGCCATTTGTTGTTAAACAGACTTGAGGAATGGGCTGCTGAAACAAATATTTTAATCCAGTTGCAATATGGTTTTAAAAAAGGGATGGGGACACTGGAGCAGTTCTTAAACCTAAATCTAATTGCAGCAAAGTATACCAATATCAAAGGAGGGAATGTTTTTATAGCGTTCATGGATCTTTCCGCTGCTTTTGATTCTGTTTCACATAATAAATTATGGAATATTTTGAAAGACATGGGTGCGGATGATAATATAATACTCTTCATTCGCCAACTATACTCCCAGTCCACTGCATGTGTTAGGTACGGCAGCCAGGGCCAGTGTACAAGATCTTTCCCTATTCTTCGGGGTGTCAGGCAGGGATATGTTCTCGCCCCCTTCTGTTTTCACTCTACACCAACGGTGTGGAATCAGCAGTGAATCATGAGGTTATTGGCGTCCTCATGGTCAACAAGAAACAGATTCCTATCCTGTTATATGCTGATGATGCCGTATTGGTAGCTAGGACCAGCTTAGCCCTGCAAAAACTAAAAAATAACTATGTGTCCTATATGGCTGCATTAGATCTCCAGGCTAACAAATCAAAAACGTATGTCCTAATAGTTGTGAAACAGCCTAAAAAATTATCGACATTTTTTATCGCTACTCAGACGCTTGAAGTAACTAAGACGTTTTCATATTTGGGCTTACTTTTTAATAGTTCAGGGTCTTAGACACACATGGTAGAGAATAGATGTAATGCACTAGAGAAGAGTGTAATGGCTATATGTACGTTCACGAAAAAGTTGGACACAAAGCCTTTGGAACCAATCAAAAAGATTTAGTCTGCTAAAGCTATTGCATCAGCTACATATGGAGCAGGGATTTGGAGAATAACCAAAGCTGATGTATTACAACAGAAAGAAGATGGTTTATTTAAAAAATTATAATTTCTCCCGAAAGGTTGCTCAAATTACTTAATGCCAAAAACAAGATCCCTTAGGGTTTCTTTTGAGCATACAAATACACACTGCTATCATACCCACACGGCCTAATCACCAACAGTAAAATAGAAACCAAAAAAATAATATAAAATGTTTTTATTAGCAGGATCCTTGTGAGATTCAAAATATATTAAAGAGATTTAAAAACATATACATCATCAATTCACATCAAATATTCATATAAGTTAAAAACATATTATACAGAAAACCTGGGAGAGTATAACAAGCAATAATAACATCAGAACCTGATGAATCAAGTGAGCACACCAAGTACATAAAACAGAAATTAATAGCCCTGGCTTAACACTTCATAGAAATATTTTCTCCTGATAAAACTTGGTTGCTTGGGTGCGTTTTCAACACAAAGCGACACGTTTCGGTGGTATAGTTTGATCCACCACCTTCTTCAGGCTTACAATTACACTATGCACCAAGAGTTGAACATCCCATTTATATTTGATTTATTATTTTTAGCCCCGGTCCTACTTTGGCACTTCACCTGGACCAGGAACACAGTGGGACTGACTCAAGTTATTATTAGAGACTGTCTATCCCTTGACCAGGCGCACCAGGTTCCACCGCTGCGGTAAAGGACACCTTGTCAACACTGGGCTTTGAGTTTTTATTTTGTGACCCACTCACCTGTTTGAACACCCCAAAAGCCAAAATTAAATCTCGCTTAAAAGAATATAGGGATAATGAAAGGCATGTACTAAACTCTGATAAAACTATAGTGGCATTATATCTGGGCCTTCCACCTGAACTTGGGGAATCAAACTCATACCTGGTCTCTATAACAAACACCCATCACCAATATGTATTGCTGAGATTCAGACTAAATCTTATCCCTTGCATGCTGGGCTTTCCTTCAGGGACGTATTCAATCATCGAACTTCCAATTCGCCCCTGTGATGGTACCTCAACCCAATCAAACCTCAATTTTATATTTTTCTGTAAGTTTTACACCTGTGTACAGAAAAAGTATATTCGCCCAATGTTTTCAAAATATAATTTTGTACAATGTCGCCCAGCTCTGTCCTTCCTCCAAACGCTCCCTGCCCCTTATGTAAATTTCTCTATTGCATCTTACCTATGCCTGGTTTTATCAAAAAGGAGATTGATCAGCTCATAACTTGCACTTTGATTGATTCTGGCACTGTTTTGCACTTTATATTATCTACAGTGCGAATTGGGTTTGTTTTTATTGGGTGTCCCTTTACCCAGAGTTTTTTTTATCTGGTATTATTTGCACTTAGCTGGTCTTAGCAGATAGTAGATTGATTGACCCATTGTCTGCAACCCAACCTGTTTTGGTACTGTCTTGCATATTTGATCATATATTGGATTAATTCAGTATGTTTTAATATAGCTTTTAACCTAAAGATTTAATATGGTTCCTATCTGTGTTTTACTTTGTGTCTTACTCAAATGTGATGGGAATGTAACACTGCAACAAATATGTATGTTATGAACTATTGTACTTTTATGATCTTAATGTCTAAGATTGAATAAAGTTAATTGACTTGACTTGACTTGAACTGTGGAAATATGTGAACAAAGCATGAGAGACAACATTTTAATGCCTTGGGCATTGCTCCATGTCGGCACCAGTGATTAGAAAATCTCCATTGGTTTAACAAGAGGGTGGTTCTTTCCATATTTGTCAGATCCCAAATTCAAACAAGCTTTGACCCAGCTAGTAGATCTAGCTATACAGTGCTGAACCATGTAAGCAGAGGCATGCACATGTTTGCTTGCACCAACAAACACCTGTTGTTGAAGCACATAACAGGGAGTCAAGCTTGTCTGATTCACTGCAATTCAATAAACAGGTAAACTAGAGATATTGGCAACGAATCACACTTCATATACCATGCCATCCTCTTTTACTTTTTTCAGCTGTTACTATATGCCCCTCTTAAGTCATACATAAGTGCTTGAAGGTGTTTTACAAAGGCACAGTGCCCTAAGTCTATTCTAGATGTCCTTCGTGAGACACATTTCCTTGTAGATTGTTTCACAAAAGTGCAGAAACATAAACCGTTACATTATTTTGCTTTTGAGTTAGGACATTATTGAGGATTCTTTTACAAAAGATCCAGTACCACAAGCAGGTACTCGACGGCAAACATGAGTCAGGTATGACGCTTGTTGCAGCAGGCTGCAGTACCTTAAGTTGAGGGGTTCGATATGCACCCACTGTTAGAAATGGGATCTCTGGTTGGCTAAGACTTGCGCCAAAGCCAGGCAGAGACCACCAGGGCAAGGGAGTTACATGCCAAAGATAACCCATTCTCACCCCCTTGGTAGCTTGGCACGAGCAGTCAGGCTTATCCCGGAGGCAATGTGTAAAGCGTTTGTGCAACACACACACAGCAACAACATACTTAGGTACACCACAAAAGGAACTCCACACAAGGTTATATCCAAAATAGCCTTTGTATTATCAAAAAACACATTAGAATAGTAATCACACAATATACACTGTGCCATCTGGCACTAGGCAATATTTACTAGGGATTATATACACATGACAGGGCCAATTGGGCCACTGTTAGAACCATCACTTAGTAAAGATAGTAAATGTAGAACATATAATAAACGTAGAACACAACCAGTAATTACTGGCAAACACTGTACTCAGCATCATCCTGCAACATAAACCATATTATGCACAGTAACACATTAGGCAAAAAAATACATTATAGTCCAACCTCATAAGCCTAAACATATTAGACCATAACCTCCTAAGCATAACCCACATTAGGGGCATAAACCACAGTGAAGACTAACCTCCCAAGCATAAATCATAATATGCAAAACCTCATAACATAAACCACAGTAGAGGCATAAATCACGGTGCATAAAACACAGTACATCATCATCATTTAATCTTTATTTCGGTTATAAAACCATAAATGAGACACAAATATTTATCCTTGACAATGGATCCCACGGTACAATTATACAAGTAAATAAAGATATTTCATACACCAGGTTCTAATAGACAAGTGGCTCATGGTGAAATTTGTAAGCACAGGAAAAATCACTGGAATATATCATTTGCTATGTGTGTACCCAATTAAAACCAAGTCAAAGAGATGAAACAGGAATAAAGTGAGAGTGCAATAATATCTAACGATCTCCGAAGTTTACTCTCTGAGGCTTTCAATAGAACCCTAATGCCTTATGGATTTAAAAAGATAAAAAAGTTAAGATAAAAGTTAAAAAGAAGATTAAAAACAGGATCCTGGGAATTAAAACACCCTCGAGTCATAGGATTTTTACTGCAGCTAGACCCTAGCACAAGGAAGAGTAAACAGGAGCCTTCACCTAATGGCCCAGAACCGGGCAAGAAAATTTTGCAACAGCACATACAAAGGATGGTCTCGTATCTGCTCTTAACAACCGTAGGGCGTCAAGGTGGCTATGAGTCCCCAACTGTCTGCATAGTGAGACCAACCATATCCTTCTTGGTCTGTCATAAACTGGACATGCAAAAAAAACGTGGCCCACAGTACATGAATCACATTTCCTGCGCACCACATAAATCACATTAGGGCCTGGCGCCCTATCAACCCAGCAGTCCCCCTGGCCAACTGGCCTTCTCGGAGGGCTCAAATGCCCTGTGTCCAAAATGTCAGGGCGGCTACCAATGCAGCAGAATCCATGGGTGCAATTGCGCTGGGGCAGAGCACTGTATCTCACTCCTATCTCACACAAAAATGCCCCCAAAGAACTGTTGGCCTAAACGTAGCGGATGGCGCTAATTGCCGTGCAGCTGTGATGCCAAACGTGGGCTTGAGCACTCACTGTGCCCTTTGACAAATATGCAAACCATTGCAGCTGCCTACGCTGGTGCAGTGCAGCTGAGAACAAACCAAGTGAAGGGGCCCTGGGACATCTGTGCCTCTTCAGCCCCACTGGGCCTCTCTAAATAAAATTGCCCCCATCGTTGCAGTTGCCCACTGTCAAGCAGGGCAACTGTGAAAATCGCTATGGAGGAGATGCATGGGCACTACTGGCCCTCGGGACTCTTACTGGGGCCCTAGAAACAAATGTGGCCCCAACATTGGAGGGCGGGCACCGATAATGTGCCCCGATGCGCCCCTCCCGTCAAGGACTCTAAGAAACAATGGCCCCCTTCGAAGGAGCGCCCTCTGTCATGCGGGGCCACTCAGAAACTGGCCATCGACACTGTGCCTCGATTGGCACCACCCTGGGCAATGGAGGATCCCACTCACCAGGTCTACAGGGGAACTCCTCGGGTGCTCTCCTCCTCTCAGGACATCAGCAAGATGTGGGGCTCTCTCTTTGCTACGAGAGCCCCGCTGACCGGTGCCAGCATTTCCCTTGCACGTGGGTCTTCCCTCACTCACGGGAGCCCTGCGCTGCAATCGGCGGCCTCGGCCACCACTTCTCCCTTCACCCGGGCCCCCTCCTGGGACCTGGAACTTCAATGGGGAGCCTGCGGGGCTCTGGATGCCTTCTGCTTCTCCTCCGGTTGCCGGGGCTCCCAACTGCTCATGGGAGCCCTGCTCCACCCCACAGCTCAGGCACCTCTTAAGGCCCTGCCGCAAGCCCCGCCCAGAGGCCGGCGAACTTTGCCTGGCTTCCGGGTTGGCGGCCACTTTCACTCGGGCCTCGGCGGTGATTTCCCCATATTAGAACACGGGGGGAGCACCCGCAAGAGACTAACATAAAACACCAGTGAGGTGGGCACCCACAATTAAGATGAAAATAAGCGGAGTGGGCACCTGCAAGAAATAGCGAAAAATGAGGGGTGGGCACCCGCCGTTTACAGCATCATGGGGGAATCCCTCACGCCCTCCAACAGGATGAGCAGCTCAGCGCTGCAAAAACCCATGCATTCCTCTGCTGTGGAAAATGGAAATGGAAAGAAAGGCACACGAGGCGCTAGAGGCATCAAAAAGACCTGCAAAGTTTCTTAGGGATCAAGGGGGCAATGCTGGGCCCAGAGAGGCAAGCCCTCATGGCGGTTCCTCCTGGGCCCCAGCAGCAGCACACCCTAGCAAGGTCAGGAACAAGCACAAGAAGAGAGAACAAGAGCAAGGACAAATTCATGGGGTCACAGCCCCTATAGTTATACCACATAATCCTTTGTCTGTAGTGCAGGGCATGGGGGAACCAGATGCAACTGGTTTAGGGGGGATTTGGAGCACTTTGTTTTCCAAGCTCCTCTTCCCCTTCGTCGGGTCGGGTGGGGGTTAGGTGATCAGACACACCACAGGGAGCGGAGCCAGCATTGTCCAGGCTGGGCACAGTCCAATTTAAGGTCAGGAGATTACTCCTCCCACAACTCCCAGCACAGATGACCCATTCAGTCATAGGGCTGACTCACCCTGCCCCTCCTGGAGCCGCACACACCTCCCAGCCCCTGTCACTCACAAGCAAGACATGCAATTCACATCAGGCAGGCAGACACATAGCACACAGAAATACCAACTTTTAAAAGTAGCATTTCTAAAATAACCACAATAAATTTGAGCACACCATTGCGCAGCATTTATTAATACAACTCCAAATATACTAAACTTGACCATGCCGCTCCTTCCATATCAGGAATTACTACTGACACACTGATCAGGGAATTCCCAATGCATTCCTATGGGAGCGCAGGCCAATCTCACCAGTGTAACACAGAGAGCGCACACACTTTACACTGGACCACAGTGCTAAAGCGCCCAGATGCCTAAAACCACCAACACCAGGTCACAGAAAAGGCAAAATGTTCAGGGGGGAACCTGCCAAAAAGGGCCAAGTCCAACACAACCCCCTTGCAGCCAAAATGCAGGGTAGACCAATCACTGCTTTGTTGGGCTTCCCTGCTTTAGGCGATAGAACACGGATGAGGGCCCGCACTGCAGGGACACCCTCTGGATCTACACCACTCTGAACCCATGTGGTTCCCTCTGGAAAAAAAACTCTCAGGCCCAACTAGGCTACCCCACTGGTACTCCCTAGTTGTCCACGGCCAGGACCAGGCCCTAGGCCACCCAGATGTCACTGGTCCTTGCCAATCCACAGAGTAGGGGGCAGTAACCCCTGGCACCTAATAGCCATTCCCCACCCTTCCTCTCAGTGTAGTTTCAAACTGCCACTGATCCTCCAACCTAGGGTCCGCACCCTCAGGCTGACCAGAGGTCACGGGCAAAGCGTCTCCTCGCCCTACCTCTCTTCTGGCATTCCGCACTCTCCCAGGATAAGCACCCCTAGAACCCAACTCTCCCACCAGTTCAGGACCTCTCTCCATCAACTGGTCTACCACCTGGGATCTAAGCACACCAGCTGCACCGGGGTCAGAGGCAAGGACGCCCTCCCTCTGCAACCCCTTCCAGAGCCCTATACTCTCCCAACTGGAGTGGTACCCCTAGAAGGCAAACCGGTCAGGACACTGATTACTGTTGCCCTTCCGTCCAGGACAGGAAACCCCTGAATCTGGCTCCCCAACCCAGGGACGGTACACTTTAGTTGGATGCCCAGTGAACCATGACTTCATGAAGCACGCATGCCCCCCGAGGGTGACACATAACTAATGTGTCATGTGACAGTCTGCCTGGTGCAGAGCTCACAAACTCCTGTCCCTTTGACAGTGCGTGAAGATGCCCCAGGACAGAAGTGGCGTCACCATGGCCTAACATTGGTGACTCAGCCCTTCTGGCTGGCAACTGACCCACTGAATCTTCAACTGGGGACTCTTCCCCCTCTCACCCCTCAATCTGGACTTCTGCACCCTCGACTTAGGAGTGGCACTGCTAGACACCAGAACTGATGGAGGCCTGATTACAGACACTCCCAGCTCACCTATCACGGGGAGATCCCCCTCGAAGAATGGTATAACAGGAAAGACTAGGCTCCCTAACTGGTGTTCCCTCTAAGAACAATCCAGTACTGGGGACTGAGGTGTGGGCCCTTCGGGACAAAGCCCCATCTTACTCCTTGCCCTGTGAGACAGGATGTGAGTCCCTACAACCTCCTCACTACAAGGGTACCTAGCTAGGCTACTCTGAACCACTTCCACTACTCTGGGTTGGAAGATACCTGCACCATTCTTCTAGTATCACTCCCCAATGCAAGCTCCCTAGACTCAGAGAACATACACCCTCCAACAGGGGTTGGCGCAACTCCAGAAAACAATTAGGGGTCAGATTCTCTCTCACAAAACAGATTGAAGAGCCCTTTAACACCATTTACCATGCTAACCAATCACCCAAACGTCCAGTGCACCACAACGTTCATCCATACTTCCCCCCAAGACTGGTGAGACAGCATTTTACTGCCCCTGAATCTCAACCTGTCCCCCTCTTAACCGGGAACCAGGTACCATACTCTGGGAACTGGGAAGAGGACTTCCTGCACTGGACTACATATTGCTGCCACCACTGGATCCCACCCTTACTGGGGATTCCAGAAATCCACAACTGCACTTAGGGGATAATCTACCCTTCTGAGTTAGGTACTCCATGGCAATTAAGTAACCACTGTAGGCCAACCCTAGAAATAGCAGACAGCACAGGGGCAGTACAACTCTTTTAGCTTGCGCTGCAGGCCAACCCCATAAATAGCAGTCTGCACAAGGGCAGTACAAAACTCCTCCATATTCTCTGGTTTCTGTCCTTGGCAGGACCCCTAACTCATAGTGCAACAATAAAACACATTTCAATGAAATGATACTTAAAACAAACTCAGAAACAATAATCCCCATCCATGTGACTATCTGAATGCAGATCTTGTAGTGCAGCCAGTTGTCGCTGTGGTACTGCGCAAACGCAATATCTATCCTCACCGCTGACAACCAATGTTAGAAAATGGATCTCTGGTTGGCTAAGGCTTGCGCCAAAGCCAGGCAGAGACCACCACTCTAGTCAGGGCAAGGGAGTTACGTGCCAAAGATAACCCCTGCTCACCCCCTTGGTAGCTAGGCACGAGCAGTCAGATTTATCCCAGAGGCAATGTGTAAAGTGTTTGCGCAACACACACACAGCGACAACATACTTAGGTGCACCACAAAAGGAGCTCCACACACGGTAATATCCAAAATAGCCTTTGTATTATCTTAAAACATATTAAAATAGTAATCACACAATATACACTGTGCCACATGGCACTTGGCAATATTTACAGGGAATTATATACACATGACAGGGCCAATTGGGCCACTGTTAGAACCATCACTTGGTAAAGATAGTAAATGTAGAACATATAAGAAACGTAGAACACAACCATTAATTACTGGCAAACACTGTACTCAGCATCATCCTGCAACATAAACCATATTATGCACAGTATCACATTAGGCACAAAATACATTATACGCCAACCTCATAAGCCTAAACATATTAGACCATACCCTCCTAAGCATAACTACCATTAGGAGCATAAACCACAGTGAAGACTAACCTCCCAAGCATAAACCATAATATGCAAAATCTCATAACATAAACCACAGTAGAGGCATAAATCACGGTGCATAAAACACAGTACATGAATCACATTTCCTGCGCACCACATAAATCACATTAGGGCCTGAAGCCCTATCAACCCAACAGTCCCTCTGGCCAACTGGCCTTCACGGAGGGATCAAATGCCCTGTGTCCAAAATGTCAGGGCGGCTGCCAATGGAGCAACATCCATGGGCACAATTGCGCTGGGGCAGAGGAGTGTATCTCACTCCTATCTCACACAAAAATGCCCCCAAAGAACTGTTGGCCTAAATATATCAGCTGACACTAATTGCCATGCAGCTGTGATGCCAAACATTGGCCTGAACACTCACTGTGCCCTTTGACAAATATGCAAAACGTTACAGCTGCCTGCGCTAGTGCAGCGCAGCTGAAAACAAACCAAGTGAAGGGGTCCTGGCACATCTTTGCCTCTTCAGCCCCACTGGGCCTCTCTAAATAAAATTGCTTCCACTGTTGCAGTTGCCCACTGTCAAGCGGGGCAACTGTGAAAATCGCCATGAAGGAGATTCACGGGCACTACTGGCCCACGTGACTCTCACTGGGGCCCTAGAAACAAATGTGGCCCCAACGTTGGAGGGCAGGCACCGTTAATGTGCCCCGATGTACCCCTCCCGTCAGGGACTCTAAGAAAGAATGGCCCCCATCGTAGGAGCGGCCCTGTGTCATGCGGGGCCTCTCAGAAACTGGCCATCGACACTGTGCTTCCATCGGCACCACCGTGGGCAATGGAGGATCCCACTCACCAGGTCTACAGGGGAACTCCTCCTCGGGTGCTCTCCTCCTCTCAGGGCGTCAGCAAGATGCGGGGCTCTCTCTTTGCTACAAGAGCCCAGCCAACCGGCGCCAGCATTTCTCTTGCACACAGGGCTTTCCTCACTCACTAGAGCCCCGCACTGCCATCAGTGGCCTCGGCCGCCACTTCTCCCTTCACCCGGACCCCCTCCAGGGACTCGGGACTTCAATGGGGAGCCCGCAGGGCTCCAGACGCCTTCCGCTTCTCCTCCTGTCGTCGGGGCTCCCAACTGCTCACGGGAGCCCCGCTCCGCTCCACAGCTTGGGCTCCTCTTCTGGCCCTGCTTCAGGCCCCGCCCAGAGTCCGGAGAACTTTGCCTGGCTTCCGGGTCGGTGGCCACTTTCACTCGGGCAGCGGCGGTGATTTTCCTATATTAGAACAAGGGGTGGGCACCCGCGAGAGACTAAAATAAAACACAAGCGGTGTGGGCACCCGTAATTAAGATCAAAATAAGTGGGGTGGGCACCCGCAGGAAATAGCGAGAAATGTGGGGTGGGCACCCTCCGTTTCCAGCATCATGGGGGAATCCCTCACACTGCGATTCCCTCCAATAGGACGAGCAGCTCAGCGCTGCAAAAACCCACACATTCCTCTTCTGGGGAAAATGGAAAGAAAGCGCTAGAGGCATCAAAAAGACCTGCCTTAAAAGAATAAGTCCCAGCAAACGTTCTTAGGGATCAAGGGGGCAATGCTGGGCCCAGGGTGGCAAGCCCTCATGGCGGTTCCTTCTGGGCTACAGCAGCAGAACCACACCCCAGCAAGGTCAGGAACAAGCACAAGAAGAGAGAACAAGAGCAATAGCAAATTCATGGGGTCACAGCCCCTATATTTATACCACATAATTCTTTGTCCTTTGTCCTTTGTCTGTAGTGCAGGGCATGGAGGAACCAGGTGCAACTGGTTCAGGGGGGATTTGGAGCACTTTGTTTTCCAAGTTCCTCTTCCCCTTCGTCAGGTGGGGGATAGGTGATCAGACAGGGGGAGGAGCCAGCATTGTCCAGGCTGGGCACAATCATATTCTGGGTCAGGGGATTACTCTTCCCACTACTCCCAGCACAGATGTCCCATTCAGCCTAGGGCTGACTCACCCTGCCCCTCCTAGAGCCACACACACCTCCCAGCCCCTGTCACTCACAAGCCAAACATGCAATTCACATCAAACAGGCAGACACATAGCACACAGAAATGCCAACTTGTAAAAGTGGCATTTCTAAAATAACCACAATAAATCTGCGCACACTATTGCGCAGCATTTATTAATAAAATTCTAATTATACTAAACTTGACCACGCTGCTCCTTCCATATAAGGAATTACTACTGAAACACTGATCCAGGAATCCCCAATGCATTCCTATGGGAGGGCAGGCCAATCTCACCAGTGTAACACAGAGAGCGCATGCACTTTACACTGGACCACAGTGCTAAAGTGCCCAGAGGCCTAAAACCACCAACACCAGCTCACACAAAAGGCTAAAAGTTTAGGGGTGAACCTGCCAAAAAGGGCCAAGTCCAACACCCACACTAAGAACAAACAACACTGCTCCCTCAGTTTCAAAATAACAGACAATTATAAATAGTAGAAAACCTAAACATTCTTTTTGATGAAAGTGAATGGAATAATGAAAACAACTCTACTGTGCCTTTGAGTAGAGAAGATAAATGGGTGCCGCTGTCACACATGCATGCACATCCTCACCTTTGCAGTCAGGCACAAAATAGAAAAGATTGTGGGGCTACAAGCTGCATACTTTTTTCATGGATAACCTGCTTGAGAACGGAGTGGAGCTCTGACACTCCTTCCCTATGGGAGCAGAAAATATTCATCCCTGCTCTTTTGAATAACATGTGGACTATTGCAACATCCCATACCTTGGTTTATAAACCCACCCTGATACATCACATTAATGCAGTCAAAAACAAAGCAGTTCGGCCATTGATGAAAGACCCTCTGCTTCAATATTTGTTTCCTCTGTTAAATGCTTTACACTGGTTTTCAATTCAGGTCTGTTGGAAATGGCCCTTTTTGCAGGGTTAGCCCCAAACGTTTTGCTTCTTCCTCCTATTTCTTCCTCACCTGTTTTTGTTGGTTTTAGGACTCTGGGCACTTTACCACTGCTGATCAGTGCTAAGGTGCATATGCTCCCTGTTGTAAATTGTTATTATGGATTGTGATTTTCCATGATTTGAATATTTGATTTACTGCTAAGCCCCAAGTAAAGTGCACTGAGTGTGCCAGGGCCTGTCAATCAAACGCTACTAGTGGGCCTGCAGCACTGATTGTGCCACCCACATGAGAATCCCTGAAAATGTACCTCAGACCTGCCACTACAGTGTCTGTGCGCAGTTTGTGATTGAGATGTTGACCTGGCAAGTGCACCAACTTGCCATTCCCTAATTTTCCATTTCTTACATATAAGTCACCACTAAGGTACGCCCAAGGTGCCCCCATAGGCAGGGTGTTGTATATGTTAAAGGTTGGACATGTACTGGTGTGTGTGACAGGTCCTGGTTGTGAATTGCATTTTGTTTTTCACTATTGAAAGGCTATCTGTCCCATAGGGTAGAATGGGAGTTTATTTATAACATCTTATAAATATAACTTCCCATTGAGACAAGATTGAAAGATGGAGTTTAGTATGCCTGAACTCAGAATATAAAATGCATTTTTCAGTAAAGACAATTTTATTATTGTATGTTTGAAAATACCACTTTTAGAGAGTGGGTATATTCTTGCTTAGCCATCCTGTGTGCCCCTGCTGGTTTGTGGATTGACTGTCTGGCTTTGGAGTGACAGGGGCTGGGGATGCGCATTCTCTCAGACAGCCACTGGGGAGGGAGTTGATGTTTGTCCTGCCTTTCCTTAATAAGTCAGGGCTAGGCTAAATATACCTGGACTGCATTCAGAGTAGTGGGAGGAGTTTTCACAAGTACCTGAATACGCCTGGTCTGCATTCAGAGTAGTGGGAGGAGTATTCACTAGCACCTGAATAGGCCTGGTCTGCATTTAGAGTGGTGGGAGGAGAGTTCCCTTGCACCTGAATAGGCTGTGTCTGCCTTGGACAATGCTCTCCCCACCTCCTGCTGGGAAGCTGGGCCAGAGAGGACAGAACTGGTTTGGACTAAGGACAGAGACTCTCTGTCTGAGAGAACAAAGACATTTTGAGTATAAATATTGGGGCCCAGACTCCAGAACTTTAGAACTCACTGAAATCAAGGAACCTGCCAAGAATAAGAGCTGCCAAAAGGAGCACTGCCCCTTTGCTGTGTTGTTGCTTTGTTAGGTTGGCCTGCAGTTGCTGCTTTTGCCTTTGGCAGCGAAAGTACTGGACTGAACTTTCTTTACTTGTGCAGAGTATCTCTAAGGGCTTGAAGTAGAGCTTGCCTCCTGTTCTGCAGTCTCAGGGACTGCAAAGACTTCACCAACATCTGGGTACCACTTCTGGAACCACTGTTTCAGTTGCCACAACCGACTCCATCATCAACTCCGTTCCTGGCTCTGTGTCCTGATGGCACCATAGAAGGCACCGTCCACATCTCGCACGGCAACTCTGGTCTCAACCATGACGACGACCACCACCGCTGTCACTGAGCCGCTGCTTGCACTGTGACCTGTGGACACCGCACTCCGCACCGCCTTGCTTCACTGAGCCATCATAGTTTCACCAACGCTGTTGCTGCTGCTGACTTCATCACCTGTCACTGCATCGTGGCTTGGGGCACGGCTCGCAAGTTTCATGATGCACCACCTCGTCCTTCACAGCAGTCTGGGCAGACCAATGCCAGCTACTGCTAATCGGCTCTGTCACTAGCACCGCAGCCTGCCAGCACCGCATTGAGCACTGCTTCGCCCTGCACCATAAGCCTTGGTCTCACCAACGCCTTCTGCACAATCATCACCAAGCTGCTGCCTGTACCGCATCGTGAGGGCACCGCACCCTGCACCACTTCCATTTTGCAATGCAACCATGACAATTGCCACAACTTGTTCGCACCAACATGCCAGCTGCAACGAGAAAAGTACTGTTCATGAGTCTGTCCATGCTTCCGCTGGCCTGTACCGGCGTGGTTGGATGGAATGTTGTTTTCAGCATCGTGGTAGCCCAGGACGGAGCTACCGACTCGTAATAATTGTTTTTTGGAGATATTTCGCAATTTTAAGGGTATCTTGCAAAGTATATATTTTTAAGTTCTGTGTACTGGATTCTTATCATTTTGGTCTTGTTTTGGATATATACAAATATTGGATATGTTTCTAAAGGAGGTGTGGTGTCCTTGCGCAGTGTTTTCACTGTATTACTGATGGATATGTGCAAATGCTTTACACACTGCCTCTGAGATAAGCCTGACTGCTCGTGCCAAGCTACCAAGGGGGTGAGCAGGGGTTATTTTAGGAGAGTAACTCCCTTACCTTAACTAGGAAGAAGGGTCCCTACTTGGACAAGCTAGAGATCCCTATTTCTAACAATGCCCTTATCATGTTTAATGTGCAATGCACTTTGCATAGATCAATCTGCAGCTTAGCACCATTTGTAACAAAGAGCCTTAGCAGACGCGTTACCCACATCCCTTTTTTTCTGCCAGAAAGATACTTTTCCATATTCTTAGATTTTACAGCACTTGTCTTAGTGGTTAGGTATCCTCTGTGTAGATGTCTACTCTATGGAACCGATTTTTGGTCAACCTACATTCCACAGAACACATTTGCGCTTCTAGAAAGCACTAAAAACATGGTTGTTTGAATATCACACTCCTTAAGATAGTCCTCTGCCCCTGACATGCCTCAGTTCAGTGAAAGAGATCTACTGGATGTAAGAGTTCTTTATTAGGTTTAATTATTCATCAACAAGCCATGTATGAACTGTTTAATTTGCCAAATGTAAACATCTGTGAAATGCTCAAAATGGATTCAGGATATGAAGAAATTATCAGACAAACAATTACTAAAGGGGGCCTAACTCATAGCCCATTTCAGTGTATTTCTTTGTGTGTTCATTTTGTGTTCATGAGTTGAAATTTGGTAAATGTCAGAGGTCTTGTAGCCAGATCTCAAAAGCATATTTTAGACCACAGGCATAACTTGGTCTCTTAAATGTATTACCACATTTCCTTAATGACTGAACAGGTCTGTTTATAACAGGAACCAAAGAACGTTTTTCTGAAGCATTTTGCCTAAATATTGGTTGTCGGAGTGAGAACTTGGTTAAGTAAGCCTCCGTTATTAGAGTTAAATGAGCGGACATAGCACGAAGAAAAATGTGAACGACTGACTCTACTGCATCTCCATGTCTGACATAATCCTCTGATGGATAATTTGCTCATTCTATCACCTACCCAATTTAAAGTTGACAGTTGATTGGTCAGCTTTTACTCTCCCTTTCTGCTGTGAAAATGTGGCGGTAAGGGACAGCAAAAACACTTAAATGGCCACCACAACATGATAGAAAACTCCCAATTGAGGTGATGGGTCATTAGTTTTTGAAAAAAAATCTTATAAAAAGATTGCCAGACGGCCATCATATTTGACGCAGCCATCTGTCAAACTTTTAAGTCATTAACAGGAACCACTGGGAGGCGGGTTCCTGTCAATGATTAAGATGTCCCCTGGTTTGGGGGATAACTCTCAGTTTGGAGGGTGGGTACAGTGGCAGCTCATAGAGGTAACGCTGAGGGGTGGTGAGGTGGGGTGGGGCAGGGTGGGGGGCTATTGGAGTCCGATTTATGACGGCAAAGATTAAAGTGAAAAAATAAATAAATATAACCACTTACCTTGCACTCGCCACGGCGATGTGGCAAGCCAAGGTAAGTGGTTATATTTATTTATTTATTTACTTTAATCATTGCCATTGTAAATCAGACTCCACTACCCCTCACCCTGCCTCTCCTCACCGCCCCACAGCGTTAACTCTGCGAGCTGCCACTGGGTAAGTACTCCATCAGAGAGACAGATTATTTCCTTCTATTGCTATGCCAGAGTCAAATCTGTACTCTGAAGTCTAAATCAATTCTTAACTCATCCCTAGCATTACTACTTCTTTTGACCCTGGCAATTCACTTAGTATCCATGCACCTTCTATAATGTGCCCACACTATGAGTGCTTAAGAACAGGAAGTGCCCAGTAATACATACTGTTTGAAAACTGTAGTTATATTCATATGTTAGTAAACATAGCATGCAGTCATATATATTAATAGCTTGGTGTTTGTAATACCAAAAATCTTTATTTGTTTTTATTAAATCTCTCATTATATAAAAAAATGGTATATTAATCATAGAAGCATATTGTATTTGAAAATGTTCACCTTGTATGTGCGATGGGTTCATTTACTGATGACTTTAAAGAGACTATTTTTGTGGATTTACTTGAAATGGAAATGTTCATATACATTAATATGCATTTGATCTTTTTTTAATTTCTATACAGCAGGAATTACATCCTTTAAATGTTCTGTTGGGGTCAGTTTGTAGAGTGTCGCATCCAAATATTCTGGCAGAAATTGACTAGTAGGAATGCCAATGTGTTAAAATGTAAACCCATTTGAAGAAACTTTGCAAACTCAATGAAAGATTCAGGGCCATATTTATGAAATATTCATGCAACCTTGCTGCGTTTCCTGAAAGTGAGATGGCAGGAATGTGCTGTATTTAACATTATACGCCACATTCCTGCCCTCTGCCTGTGCTAGCGCACAAGCTGCTGCCAAGCACCAGCACAGGCACCCTTGAACCATGGTGCAAGGGTGCCTGAATTGTAGGCAGGATTGGTATTGTGCAGAAAGGGACACCTTCATGCACAAAAAGAGTCCCCTGAGGAGTTTTCCTCTTCATATGTGTGCTGCAGAATGCTTCTGCATGGTAAATACATGCGTGGCCAAGGCAGTATTTTAAAGGTATGCATGTAAAGGCATATGTGGAAATGTCATACATCCTCTTTCAGCAGCTTAAATTACATCCTCCTGCAGAGAGTGCATTAATGGTGGTCATTTTTGCAGTATTGTGGGCATCAATGTCAGGATGGTGCCCATCCCCAGCACAATGAGGGCTATGAAATGGTAGTGGTATTTCTTGGCCTTCTTTGTATACCTAGGGCATGATGACAGCCTCTTCTGAAATAATGGTATGATTTGCATAGTTGTGTTAATGATTGGCATAATGTGGCCATTCTTGGTATAATGGTGCTCACTTTTTCTAATGCTAATAATATTAGTGTTATTTCTTGGCATGCTGTGGTATACATAACATGATGCCCACACATAGCATCATGTTACAATCACCCAAGCATTCATCCACCCATGAAACGTTCTGTTCATGCATTCATTAACGTATTCACTAATGCACCCATCACTTTAGGCCTTGCATGCACTATGAAAAGTGTTATGTAAATACCAGCACAGTATGATAAAATCCAATACATCAATTGTTCTATCTATTCTTCTAAATATTAATTTGTTATTGCATCAACCCACTCACCCATGCACGTAAACACATGACAGTCTGTCACTCAACAAAGAAACACTCTGAATTGTTAAAAATCAGATATTTTTATTTGTCAATGCTTGCCATTTTGAAAGTTTGTTTAGTACATAGTACATCCACATGCATATTTCTGTCCACTTTTTAGTGGAGTAGATTATGGTGCCAGGTATCTGCTGTGACCAATGATCCTCAGGAAACTGAAAGGTTACTTGCATTTCAAAATGATTCAAGAAAAAATAGGATTGGATGTAAATTGTATTATCGATAATATTATTATTATTTTTATTATTGTTATTATCATTAGTAGCAGTAGTACTAGTAATAGAAGCAGGAATATCCGTATTAATTTATTTCAATAATACTAGCAATAGCAATACTTCGTTGCTGTTGCTATTTCTAGCACCACTATTGCTAATAACAAATACTGATGATAATAATAATAATGTTTAGTGCAATATTGACAGGCTTAATATTTTTTTGTTTCAGGATTAATTACCTAGACATTAACTTTAATGTCTAACAACAGGGGAGAATCTTTGCAAAGCACTGAGCTGATTGTGTCTGGCAGTTTTCAGACCTGCCGTGCTATCCATCTTCTTTAAGGCTCTGTAAAGTGCATGGTGTAGATTTATAAGAATATTAGTAATGTGGATTGTATTCTTTGGCTAGAAAGCATTGGTATTAATTTGATACATCACTGTGTATATTATTGTTTTAACATTTTATGCAACGTTTTTCAGAAATTTAAATTAATAACACTTTTAACCTGTTCAAATTTGACCTGGCCAATCTTGATCTAGCTCCCCCTGCCCACTGATAACCTAACGTTACAACTGTTTTAGTAACTAACACTTTAGGAAATGGTGCCTTCAAAATAAAAATAAGGCAATGGAAATCAGCATTTACACCCAAAGGCACAAGATAGATATGGCCTGTTAAACAAGTGTGTAACAGTTACTTATTTCAAAGTCATGCACTAAGTGTGATAGGTATGCCCAAATGTGGCCTTGTGCCGACTGAACCATTAGGTCCAAGGTGCACCTAGCCAGCATGACCCATTAACAGGGGTGTTGTGAACCCCCAGCTTTAGCAGCCACAGTGGGGGTGGCGTTCTCTAATGCCTTCTTTTGTCTGCAAATTGAAAGATAACACCTCATAATTAACACTTAAAGAAAGAAACAAAGATGTTTGAAATGGCCCTTTTTGCAGGGTATCCCCAAACCTTTTGCCTTCTTCCTCTGGTTCTAGGACTCTGGGCACTTTACCACAACTGTCTAGAACTTAAGTGCATGTGCTCTGTTTTGTAAAATTTAAAGGCTTTTGGTTTCACCATGATTGGCATTTTTGATTTACTGATAAGTCCCTAGTCCAGTGCACTACATGTGCCCAGGGCCTATAAATCAAATGCTACTAGTGGGCATGCAGCACTGATTGTGTCCCTCACATGAGTAGCCCTACAAGCTTGTCTCAGGCCTGTTACTGTAAGGCATGTGTGTGCAGGTTTAAACTGCCATGTCGACCTGGCATGTTTACCTACTAGCCAGGCCCCCATCTTCCCTTTTACTACATATAAGGCACCCCTAAGTTAGGCCATAGGGATCCACATGGATAGGGTGCAGTGTATTTGAATGGTAGGACATGTGCTTTTGAGTTTTAAATGTTCTGGTAGTAAAAAAACGCTAATTTCGTTTTTCACTACAGCAAGGCCTATCTCTTCCATAGGTTAGCATTGTAGCTGTCTTGTAAAACTTTGCAAGTGTATCTTCGATTTGGAGCAGATAGAAAATTGGAGTATGGTGTCTCTGTACTCACAATTTTAAAACATCATCTTTTAGTAAAGGTGTTTTTTAAATTGCAGTTCTAAAAATGCCACTTTTAGAAAGTTTACATTTTCTTACTTTAACTATTCAGTGCCTCTGCCTGTCCCTAGAATACACATCTGGGTGACAGCTGGGCTTTGTGAATACACTTTAAACAGTCACACACAAAGGAAGATGAGGTGTGCCTGGCATATCCTGATGCCCATCACCAGGATGATTGGTCTTCCTGACCTAGAGTGGTAGGAGGAGCTGACACTTGCACCTGAATAGGGCTGTGCCTATCCCCACACCAAGAGCTGCATATCCCCCTGTAAAGTGTATGGAGTTGAGGTCAGTAAGGGCCGGGTCCTGTGCACTACAAAGGCCTTTCTTTGAAGTCTCTCTACTTCAAATGTTGAAATGGGTATAAACACTGGGCATATACTCAGAATACTTCTAAACTGTAGACATTCTGCCAGGAAGAAGAGCTGTTGTACTACCAAGAGGGACTACCACTTTGCTGCATACTTTGCTTTGTTGGCCTGCTGTCTGCTACTTCTTGCCTGGGAGTGAGAGGACTGGACATTACTCTCTGCATCCTGCTTTCCAAGGTTCTCCAACAGCTTGGCTGGGCTTGCCACCTGTTGTCGAAGTCTCAGGGATATCAAAGTCTTCACCTGCATCTTGCTACTACCACCTGTCTCCTCTGCAGGGAGTCCTGACCTGCCAAGTGGTGCCAAATCCAGTCCTTTGCCCTTGGAGGTGATTCTGGTGCTGCAACTAAGAAATCAACGCATTGACTCCAAATATCAATTTAGAACCGGCACATCCCTACGAAATCGAAGCATCTCCGCTGTCTGTACTGAAGCCGTGGACACCGCTCACCAAGTGCGTGAGGCAAGGAACTAGACTTTCAACACAGCCCCGACTTTGCCAACACATCGCCTCTGAAGAAACACCAATACGGGAGTTTCGAGCATCACATCCCCAAAGTCTGTGACTCACCGTTCCAACGCAGCCCAAACCCTGCGTGGCTTTCGACCAACGCATTGGCTTAAGCCCAGCTGTTTGATTTTAGAGATATGGAATCGACGCACTGTGCTCTTGGCATCGATGCATCATTGATGCCTCGTTATCTTTGGTAACTGAGGAGTTGCACCAGCAAATGATGCATCATCTCCTCTGTGCAACACATCGCCTCTGAGCGAAGAAACACAATGGCCCTGCACTGCCTTAAGGAACCGAAGTATCACCTGCAACCGTGATGCCTCACAGCCTCTGTGTGATGCATATTCTTTGATTTCCGACTCATCCAAGGTACTGTAAAGAGGTCTGCGTGGTTCCTGTATCCGGCCCATGCACCTCTGCAGGAGGGGACTGAACTTTTGGATTTTCCCCAGTCAAGCGCTATCAGATAACCCCAGTTGGAGCTATAGTGGTGCTTTCACAGTCTTACTCTATGTGTGTGTGTGTGTGCACACAAATACTTTAAACATTGACTCTTTAGTTTAGCCTGACTGCTCTGTGCCAAGCTACTTGAGGGTGAGCAAAGGTAAACTTTTAGTATGTACTACACTTACCCTAACTAGAGTGCGGGTCCCTACTTGGACAGGGTTCAGTACCTCAGCCAACTAGAGACCCCATTTCTAACAGGTTGATAGAGAAGGTAAAGAAGGATGGCAGAGTGGTTGCATGAGTGGATGAAAGGATTTATGGATGAGAGAGCAAAGGGATGGGTGCGTAAAATGATTGATGAATGAGTGCATGAAAGGATGAGTAGATGAAAGGATGGATAGATGAGTATGTGAAAGGATGATTGGATAAAAGTATGGATGTGTGGGTGATAGATGGGTGGGTAAAAGGATGAATGTATGGGTGGGTGAAAGATAGATGAGTGGGTAAAGGGATGAATGGGTGTGTGAAAGGATGAATGGCTGAAAGGCTGAATAATGAATGAGTGAAAGGATGGATAAATGAGTGGTAAAAGGATAGGTGGATAAGTAGGTGAGAGGATGGGTGGATGAAAAGATGGCAGGGTAAATAGAAATGTCAGAGGGTTGGTGGATAGATTAAAGTATGACAGAGTAAGTGGAAATCTGAGGATGTTTGGTTAGGCATAGGTTCCTGCCTGTACAGGTTGCATACTCTGACAACCACAAACCACATTTCTAACAGATATAGTATTGTACAAGGTGCAGTCATGTCCTTGTACAAATTCTACAAACCATGCAACATGTGTTGACATATCAGTAATTACTAGAATCATTGATGCAAAACCTAAATACAAAGGAGGCTGAAGCCCGTCATCTTGGGCAATGGTCCTTTCCCACCGGGATGCTTATCTCATGGCCAACACATTTTCTGCTTATCAAGTTTGCACTGCCTATTATTGTCCGTTACAAATAAAAATGCTCAATATTCCCTAGAAGTATACGATTGCAGTTCACCCAGTTACTGTCTACTCTCATTCTTCCAGTCAGTTTGCTGTCCATGTGACATTGCTCTGATATTTGTAAAGCTTCTATCTGATATTGACTCTGTGAACGCTATTGATTCTAATTTTACACAAGCTGTTCAACATGTAACATCAATATGTAGGAAAACAATGTAGAATAATTATACCACTCCAAAGTGCAATGTCAGCATAGTTTCTATGATGTCATTGTGGCTATAGTTCTGTGCCCTCTCATTATTTCCAGTACCAGGCATTGTGATGAGTGCTGATAAGTGTGTGGGTTGGCAATGCAATGTACAGTGCTTATAAAATATCCACATTTGTTTACCTTGATTGGCAGGCTGCCATCACTAATTTAATACCTTCATGGGCACATTGTTTGTTCTTCCTATTAAATTGCACACAAATACTTTAAACATTGACTCTCTAGTTTAGCCTGACTGCTCTGTGCCAAGCTACTTGAGGGTGAGCAAAGGTAAACTTTTAGTATGTACTACACTTACCCTAACTAGAGTGCGGGTCCCTACTTGGACAGGGTTCAGTACCTCAGCCAACTAGAGACCCCATTTCTAACAGGTTGATAGAGAAGGTAAAGAAGGATGGCAGAGTGGTTGCATGAGTGGATGAAAGGATTTATGGATGAGAGAGCAAAGGGATGGGTGCGTAAAATGATTGATGAATGAGTGCATGAAAGGATGAGTAGATGAAAGGATGGATAGATGAGTATGTGAAAGGATGATTGGATAAAAGTATGGATGTGTGGGTGATAGATCGGTGGGTAAAAGGATGAATGTATGGGTGGGTGAAAGGTAGATGAGTGGGTAAAGGGATGAATGGGTGTGTGAAAGGATGAATGGCTGAAAGGCTGAATAATGAATGAGTGAAAGGATGGATAAATGAGTGGTAAAAGGATAGGTGGATAAGTAGGTGAGAGGATGGGTGGATGAAAAGATGGCAGGGTAAATAGAAATGTCAGAGGGTTGGTGGATAGATTAAAGTATGACAGAGTAAGTGGAAATCTGAGGATGTTTGGTTAGGCATAGGTTCCTGCCTGTACAGGGTGCATACTCTGACAACCACAAACCACATTTCTAACAGATATAGTATTGTACAAGGTGCAGTCATGTCCTTGTACAAATTCTACAAATCATGCAACATGTGTTGACATATCAGTAATTACTAGAATCATTGATGCAAAACCTAAATACAAAGGAGGCTGAAGCCCGTCATCATGGGCAATGGTCCTTTCCCACCGGGATGCTTATCTCATGGCCAACACATTTTCTGCTTATCAAGTTTGCACTGCCTATTATTGTCCGTTACAAATAAAAATGCTCAATATTCCCTAGAAGTATACCATTGCAGTTCACCCAGTTACTGTCTACTCTCATTCTTCCAGTCAGTGTGCTGTCCATGTGACATTGCTCTGATATTTGTAAAGCTTCTATCTGATATTGACTCTGTGAACGCTATTGATTCTAATTTTACACAAGCTGTTCAACATGTAACATCAATATGTAGGAAAACAATGTAGAATAATTATACCACTCCAAAGTGCAATGTCAGCATAGTTTCTATGATGTCATTGTGGCTATAGTTCTGTGCCCTCTCATTATTTCCAGTACCAGGCATTGTGATGAGTGCTGATAAGTGTGTGGGTTGGCAATGCAATGTACAGTGCTTATAAAATCATCCACATTTGTTTACCTTGATTGGCAGGCTGCCATCACTAATTTAATACCTTCATGAGCACATTGTTTGTTCTTCCTATTAAATTGCATTGCTTGGTCTCATGTAGAATTATATCTCAACATGCTATTGGGTATACCACTGTGGCCAAAAATGACGGAGACCATAATATTGCCAAATTGTCATTTAATCCATTTGGTTGGAGAATGGCATGACTTAACAGAGGTGTTCATCATCACTTCAACCGATTCTGGTCCTGTGCTTTATTGCCCACTTCTTGCACACCTTGCTCAAGACATTGCCACTGAAGATTCCATCTCTGCTGGTTAGCATTAGAGGTAATATAATATATTATGATTAAAAGTTCATATACTTCATTACTTTAAGAAAATATTGTGATCTATAATTTAATTGTTGAAATATCTAAATGTACATACAAGGCATGAATTATGCAAAGTTAATATTTCTGTCCCCAATATTTTTATCCACTATTCTAGTTGCCAATAATTTTGTATGCAATATTTTGTCATTCAACTGATATAATGGAATCAATTTCAGTAAATATTTTTTGCTATTTTGTTGCCTCTTCTAAATTATGAATAAATGTGGCACAATTGATAGTTAACATAAAAGTTGAAGTCTCTTCCTATATTTTGCAACGTTGAAATTGTATAGATATTTGGATGATATTAGAGCTACATTTTTCTGACTGTTAGAATTATGAGATTCCTATTTTTATTCGTGTATATCTAGATTGCATCTTTTATTTTTATTTTTTAGGCAAATATTTAAAAAAATCAAAAAATCAAGGGATCCACTGGAAATTGTCTGTAATAATATTAAAATGTTCATTTGTAATAAAACTTCAACCTCCAGGCACTGCAAGTCGTCTATTGCTACAAGCAATGTATTTACAAAGCATGACTTATTGTTAGAATAGTATTCATCTTTATGTTTGAAATTTCTTTGACAGTTAGTAAACCTATCGCTGTGCTTGCTTTTTTCATGAAACGCTTAAATTACTATACTGCACTGAGGATGCGTGATGGAAAAAAGTGTAAAGCATTGATAAGTAAAACCTAGGGCCTCCTCAAACATATACTCTGACATAGTAAATACTAAAGTGTGGATCAGGTAGAATTGTGTGAATTTCCTGTTTTGTGCAAGGGTATCCAAACCTGTGTCTGGGGATTCTCCGCTATGCAGGAAAAAACCAGGAGGATGGTTAGTGTAAACAGTAGATTTTGCATTTTCTTTCTTTCTACTTTCTTTGAATGTTTACCCAGGTGCAGTACCTTTTAAAGTAGTACTGTTGCAAAGCTTCTCTCTACACTGTCACCAGTTATTTTCCTCTGGTCTTCAGACTTTGAGGCCGATTATGATGAGTGTCAGTAAGCCTCCGACATCAGGTCGGACGATTTCCGACACTCATCATAGGTTTCAATTCCAACTGGCCCGTAATTGAAATGGACGGTGGTTTATGCCGTCCGGATTCAGATGCACTGTATCCTGCAGGGTTTTCATGCAGGCCTTTCTGACATGGAAACACTGTGTGAAAGCATATTTCCCTTGCGGCCTCCAGTTGGGGGGCAGAGGGAGCACCTATGGTGCCGCCCGTTAATCCCTGCACCCCATGGCAGGCACCTTGACATGCCTGCCACATGGTGCAGGGACTAACACCACCTCACATTTCCCTATGAGACCATGTACTACTGTGGTAGCACATGTACTACTGTCGTTATACATGCTCCCATGGGCAAATGTGGGAATGCGACCACACCATGTGCGGTCACATCATGATTGGGCAGTCGGGAATGCAGACTGGAGGTTAGTCGGTCCCATTTCCGTGACAGTGTCGGGCAGACGCAAGACATCGTAATAGGCCCCTTTGTGTGTATTCACACTGTTTGATTTGGCACACCCCTGGCACACCTCTGGCAACACACACTTCACCAATACCAACAAATGTGTATCTCCTGCTTTTCTCCATCAGTCACATGTGACATCAGCATATATAAAATGCCCGCAGACCGTAGATTTGGGACTTAGGATGAGGATTTACCATGCCTTATTGCCACTTTAACTGCATACATGTCACATTCACATGTGGAAGAAAGTTGTGAATCATAGGTTTTACATCTACATGTACAATAACAAGGTCTGTCTTAAAGTTGGAGTGGCAAAACATTCCATGAGTTGTTTACAAAAGTGATGGGCCAACAGCTTTTAGGGCACAAATCTTCTGTCAATGCTTGTTTTCGGCTATAAGTCTGTATGACAACACATAAGCGGGACATTTTAGAGTCCTCATAAGTTTTGATTAACAAAGATTTTCCTATGAGTAGGTGTGAATTATGTGTGCAGTACCGTCTTTGTTAATCATGTCAGTTGTGTCAAAATGAAACTTTTAACTGTTACTTTCAGCTCAGCAATATAACTAATACTGATTATCTATCACTAACAACTGTAATTACAACATGTGTCGATTTCAGCTACTGATCTCTGTAAGATACACTATGAAAGTCTTCAATAGCTCTTGTGTAAAAGAAAATATTTCCTATGTATTTGCATTAGTCTTTGATATAATCCAATAAGAATCACATGCAGTTGCTTCATAATGATTGTCTGTGCCATGTGTTTTATGTGATGGATACCAACGTGCATTATGTAGTATAGATACCACCTTGTGATTCATGGTTTAGTTGTGTCTATATTAGTTAAGTGTGTAAAGGTATGGCTGACAAAAGCTACTCCATTATTATTAAGGAGTTGGTGATATATAGTAAGTGCCGGCAACATTGAAAATCTCATCATCTGAGCAATGTGCCGCTTTCGTTAATTTAATTGGCAATCTATTTCCCATACTCCTTTATTATATCATTAGGTTAACCCTTACCTCATCCCTTAATTCATAATCTGAAAACAGATGGAGAGCCTGGATTTCAGAAACATTGGCGCTGTCTTGTGATCTTTTGATCTAGTCAGTTATTGCCATTTCTGTTGACAGGGATATATTTAAGACATAATTTCATATTATGTCTGCTGTAAGTTAATTCACATAATAATGATGGACATTAAAAGCTTAATTACGAGTCTGGCAGTCTTTGGATTGCCAAATTCGTGGAAACGTGGCAGTCTCCCAATCGCCCTATTACAATAAGAGCAGTCGAACTAACAATGCCCAGCCCCAGCCGCCAGGGAACTGCCATTCCCTTGCAGTGTTGCAATGGTCAGGAGGCAGTATTATGCTTGGCGGGACCGCCACAATCCTGCCAAGCATATTACAAGTTTTCTCCCTGATATGGTTTTCATTGCGGTTCCACAGCCATGAAACCTGTGGCAGAGAGAAAGCAAAGGGGGCTCTATGCAATGTGGATGCACACGGGTGACACTACATGTGCCCTCCTGTGTGTATACATGTCAGTTCCTGCAGGGCATGGACTTTATAGTCCATGCCGTGCAGGAACTGTTTTTGGCATTCCCATTGCGGTGCCCAATTTCAGGGCACTGCTGTGGGAACGTCAAAACAAAAGCATGCCAGACATGAGTTACACTCGTAATCTGGCGTGTGGCCCGACCACAGCTTTGGCGGTGCGGTTGCAGGGCAGACCATGTGCCGCACCACCAAATTTATAATCAGGCCCCAAGTGTTTTTGCACATCATTGTTTGTATTTCAAGTTTTCAAATAAAACGCAATATTTGTTTCAAGTCGCCAATGTTTCAGCAGGGCCCTATCATCTGGATGATTTCTTAAAAAAGATCTATGGGGTGGACACTGCACGCTCATAGTCAATGCTTATGCTAGTATTGAAGAATGCTTAAGCTTGAAAAATATGTATTACAAAACTTAATAGGCTTTGACTCGTACAGATAACTGACAAGGCGATCCTCATAAATCAGAGATAGAGCATAGCTCCCCTATATAAGGAAGAACTCAAACATATTCTCTACTATACACTCAGGTTTACTATCAACCACAGGGCAAAATTTCCACTAAAAGAACAAGGAGGTACTGAGCAGAGAATGCCTTTTCAAGTACCAAAAATGCAAACAGTTGATTAAAAAAAATGATTTACAACAGTTTATTTACAAAATGTAAATCAGCAAGCCAAATGTTCATACTTTCATGTCTCATTTCGTTAACTGACAAAATATCTCCTCCTATAATATGGTGCTACAAAAATATCGGGACATTAATATCAAAGTCAAAAATATCATCATCCTTTACTTATAATGAAAGTACAAAGATATATAAAAAAATATTGTCACTAATATCAATGTATAAATATTGTCTTGTAAATATAATATAATACATTTAAATTATAATTATTAAATATATTAAATAAATAACATTCATATCATAAAAATAAAATGCATTTAACCTGTATTTAAACACGCATATATATATTTATATATACATATATTTTTACATACATCTATTTAATAAATATTATTAATCTAATAATTATATTTTATATAATAATGAAATTACTTTTTAAATAGTATATTACCTACTGGCGGTCGCCAGTAGGTAGTTATAGTTAGGACCACGTTTCCATAGGAAATCCGCAACATTCTATTTTGAATAACTTTGGCGCCGGTCGACGAATCCTCGCGAATTTTTCGAAATAGGTGGGGCGCTACGCTCCGCTCCTTCCCTGAAAGTCTCGGGGGGATTCGTCAAGCGGGGGCTGAGATAAAAGGGGGGTCCCAAAACGCGTTTTTCCCATGCATTTTTCCATAGGACCTTTAGACAGGGCTACAGCCCGAACGGCTGAACAGAATTACTAGAAATTTGGCAGAGAGGTAGTCCTCAGGTCAAGGAAGTGTCTTTTGTAGGTTTGGTGTAAATCTGTTCAGTAGATTCTGAAAAAATAGCCTTTAAATCAATATATATATCTGAGCCAGCTTACGGTGCGCTTACGGTACGTTTACCGTACGCGTACGGTGGCGTGCGCGAGCGCGATTCTGATTGGCTCTTAGATCTTAGTAAACATTCGAATCGGTCGAAACCAGGAAGCGGCGGCCGCCATTTCGTGTGTTTCACTCAGAAAAAAAAGAGTGATAACAAGAAAAGGGGGCAAGGAGGAGAGTTACAGACCCCCTAACATTTGTAAGGGGGTCAAAGAAGGACAGAAAAGTACAATGAAAACATTTATTGATTTTAAAAAAAATCGCGGGGTACGGGTACGGTAAGCGTACGGTAAAAAAAAAAAAAAAAAAAAAGAAATTAAATGCAGATTTAAGTGTTTAGATATTAGGGGGCTCTAAAAAGAGCCGTTATGTTTATGAAGTGATTTTTTAGTGGTACCTACAAGTAAGTACCGATGCAGAGTCTAAGGTTCAAGAGGAAGACTCTGTTCCCTTAATCATTGAAGTGCACACCATCTCCTCTATAAATGTCTTGCATGTCGTAACGCAAGTTGTTGTGGTAAATGGAACCCATACCATAGTCACGGAGGAAAGCAGAAACAGATTTGTTGACGTGCTTTCTTGCTTTGTCAATCTGCGGACAGAAATGATTGGACCAGTTCCATTTTTGCCTTTGGCATATGTTAGAAAACACAAAGGCAGTTTTAGGGAAAAGTGAAAACAGTTGTGCAAAGGTGTCCTTCATAAGCATTTCCAGACCTACCCCAGTCAAAGTGCCTAGGTCATTGCCACCACAGTGCACTATTATGAGGTCAGGGTGTTGGATGTGCATGAAGGATTTCACCAATGGCATCAATTGGTGCCACTTTAACCCTCTCTGACCAATCCATTTAATGTCTACATTTGGCAAAGCAAGGTCTCTCACCATATCTGTTTTCTCTGCATACTTTTCACTCCAGAAGACATAGCTGTGCCCTACAATCCACACTGTGAACATCTTCAAAGGAGAACTGGATGCACTCAGGAGGTGTCTTTCAGTAGAATGGCAATATGAAAAGAAAGACAGTTTGGAAATGGAGGCATACATATTTTTTTCATAAAAAAAAGAACTGATTGGCTGTTTCATACCATTCTAGAATAAAAACGAGGCTGTATGTGTAAATTAATAGAAGCATGTTTTGTATTGGTACAGAAAAATGTGTTACCAAAGAACAGTACTATGGATTTGCTGTTAGGTTTGAAAAGTCAAGCACTCTTGCTCTGTGGAATTGAAACATTGTTTGGTGAACTTCTGACCTAACTCCACACAGCAGTGTTCCATGAGCTGTTGCTATGGTAGCAGGCAGAAGTCAAGTTGGGGGAAGGGTACTAGGCAGAAGTCAAGTTGGGGGAAGGGTACTTTTGGAAAAGGGTTGGTTTTCAACCAATAGAAATGTGTGATTACATTTGAAAAAAAGGGGGAAGCACTGAGATTTGAAACTAACATGTATATGTGTGGAAAAAGAGAGGGAAAGTTTGCCATTATCTGGTTCTGCTGAGAGGAGAGAGGTGTAAAGAACAGAGATCCTGGCTCTGATAATCTGCTGTTTGAGGGCCACATTTCTTTCACAACTAACTAATTTTAAAGGTGAGTTTAGAGTTTGAGAGGGGATGTATATGGTAAATTAAGAAATGAATAATAGAAATGGGATTCCTTTTGTTGAAGTTGTGTTTATTATTTTCTGTTTTGGGAGAAATTTAAATGTGAGGAACATGTAAAATAATATGGACTATGTTTTCACGATAAATTAAGGTGTACTGGTATAAAAAAAGAATAGTTTAAGGGTTTGAGGTTGGACTCAGTAATGCAAATACATACAGCATCACTAAGGCTGGTTGCCCTTGCTGGAGTGTAGGCAGTCCCCCAGGTTACAAATGGTGCTGGTCTGAAAAAGCAGTTTGGACATGTGCTTTTTTAAGAATCTGAAAAGTGGATTCATAATGTGTCAGTCTGTAAAAGTGATTATCACTTGCCAAAAAAAAGAGTAGTAAGAGTGCTTTCAAATTGGCAAAGAAATTTCGTTTTGTGACTAATGTGAAAACATGACTCTGTGTGCAAATAGGAATTACAGGCAGAGATTTATTGCGTATTGCTCTGGTGATTTCACAGTTGCATTAGATGGAAAGGGGGAGCCATTTTTTGGTGCAGAAGCAGACTCTTAGCACACACCCAGCTGCTTACCATGTGGAATCATGCACAGTATTCAGAAGCGAGTGGGGTTTGAGGTTTCAGTCAGTAATGCAAATACATTCAGCATCACTAAGGCTGGTTGCCCTTGCTGGAGTGTAGGCAGTCACCCAGGTTACAAATGGTGCTGGTCTGAAAAAGCAGTTTGGACATGTGCTTTTTTAAGAATCTGAAAAGTGGATTCATAATGTGTCAGTCTGTAAAAGTGTTTATCACTTGCTAAAAAAAAGAGTAGTAAGTGTGCTTTCAAAATGGCAAAGAAATTTCGTTTTGTGACTAATGTGAAAACATGACTCTGTGTGCATATAGGAATTACAGGCAGAGATTTATTGCGTATTGCTCTGGTGATTTCACAGTTGCATTAGATGGAAAGGGGGAGCCATTTTTTGGTGCAGAAGCAGACTCTTAGCACACACCCAGCTGCTTACCCTGTGGAATCATGCACAGTATTCACAAGCGAGTGGGGTTTGAGGTTTCAGTCAGTAATGCAAATACATACAGCATCACTAAGGCTGGTTGCCCTTGCTGGAGTGTAGGCAGTCACCCAGGTTACACATGGTGCTGGTCTGAAAAAGCAGTTTTCTGCCTAATTTCAAAGCATGACTTTGTGTGCACACAGGAATTATTTTTAGAAATTTAATTTGTGAAGGTGTTATTGTGATTTTCATTTATAGGAAAGGGGTTTATAGTATTTTAAGATTTCTAAAGAACATAAAAAATGTAGTAATATATTTAAATAAAATAAAGGAATTTTTTTTTAGTTTTTTTTAGGTATTGCTGAAGAGCAGTGAACAAAATTTAAGATGCCTACAAAATCCAGAGTAAAGAAAGACCACAAAAAAAAACTATATTTGAAGACAACTGGAGGACCTAAGTTAGTTGGAGATGCTCATGTTGGGAAAAAGAAAAAATCTTCTGGTAAGCAAACAAAAGATTTTTTAAAGAACATATTCAAAAAAAGGAAAAATGTACAAAATGTCTGTACTGGAAAAAATGTTTTCAATAGAAAAGGAGAGGAAACAATTGAGCATTTAGTTAATGCAAATATACCTTCTGCAACTAAAAAGATAAACTTAAACAGAAAAACAGCGTTTAAAGAGATACGTAGAAAAATGTTTCAGAGAAGAGTTATGTCCAATTTGATAAAGGATGTGAAGAAATATAAGCAAAAGGCTAAGTTTTATAAGAGAAAAAAAGAAATTGAAGCCATTGCAGCAAAGGCATTAGAATTAAAAAGGAAACTATTCATTTTAATTTTGAATAGGATGCGTACATTAGATAAAATGGTTAATGTACTGAAATCACAAAGCAAAAGGAAAAGAGTAGTGAACAGAACAAACTTTTGTAAAGTGTTTTTAGGAAAATGGATGCATAGTTCAAGTAGTGAACCTTTTTTTAATGAAGAGAGCTATTTTCAAAGTAATAGTTTGCTGCATGCAGTTGACACCAGAGGTCGTGCTTACGAAGTGAAGAATGGTTGCATAATGGAGAAGGAGATAATGGTTCCAAGAGATGAGGTACAAGTGATGGCGGATGAGGCTATGGGGAGACGTCCTAAAGCCCCAGTGTACACTTGGAATTGTAGTAGTATTTGCACTGTGCGTCAGGAATCTATTGATAAATTTCGTGAGTTTCTAAGAAAATATATTTAAAAAAAGTGTAAAACAGAAGATTAAGGTGCTTCAAAGTCTGGATCCATGCAGAGTGCGAGAGAATACTGGTTTGCAGGGTCATTCTTTGGCTTGTCTATCTAGAAAAGTGTGTAATAGTGTTTTCCATCATTTTAGGATGCTGGCTGTTCATCATACTGAAATGAGAAAGTTTGTGAGACGGTTGTATTTTGCTAAAAGTCCAGCAATAAAGTTAGATGAATTGAATAGGGCTCTGTTCCGTGGATCGGTATCAGATGTAGAGAAGGTTGTTGATGAAATTCAGTTTTGTTACTTTGGTCCTGAACAAAACAGTGCAGAAAAGGACACAGTAAATGAGGAAGAAGTGGAAGAGAATGTAGAACCCTCTGTAAGTAAGACATTTAATGATCACATAACAAAATTTGCAATAATCTCTAATGAAAGACCAAATATTACTTGTATTTGTTGCCGCAGAACTCATTATAGAAAACAAACCAGGTATGTTGATCTCTACAGAAAAAGTGAAAATGAAGATAATTATAAGTGGAAGGATTTTGCCACATATATATTTCTTGAAAATTGTTTTGAATTGGGTGAAGTTCAGCGTATTTGTAAATACTGTTACAACAAGTTAGAGGAAAATAGAATGCCGACCAGAGCTGTACATAATAATTTAGAATTGGATGCTATTCCTGCTGAACTTTCTGAATTAAATACATATGAGTCTATACTCATTCAATGTGTTCATCCGTTCCAGACCATAGTACGTATGGAGCCCAAAACTGGTAAATTACCTCCTTCAGATTTACTGAGAGGTTTAAAAGGTAGAGTGGTGTATTTGCCCTTGGATTTGAAAAAAAATATGGAAACTATTGATGCGGATACTTTGGAAACTGAACCATTAATTATTCTGGTTAATGGTGTACCTACAAAGAATAAGAAGATTTGGCAGGAGCTGGTAGATGTACGGAAAGTACAAAGAGCAAATTTGTATTTGAAAAGGAATAACAAATGGTATGAATCAATTTATATAGAAGAAGAAGAAGAAGAAGATTTACAAGAAGACACAGAAACACCAACTGGACAAATTGAAAAAGTGGACAAGTCAAAGGAAGAAGAAATTTATGAACATTTTAGCATACATCCTCTTCATTCAAAAGAAGTTATGGGAGACAATATTGATCTATTTCAGATGAAGAAAGCAAAAGGAACTCCCATGAGTGTATGGGAGGAGAGCTTGGAAGCTCGATGTTTTCCCCAGCTGTTTCCTAAAGGAAAAGGAGGACGATACGATGAACGTCCGGAACAGATTCCAGCTTCTGAGTATCGGACTACAAGACTATATGCTGAAGATCCCAGATTTCGACAAAGTATTCCTTATTTGTTCCATCTTTTATTTGAAAGCGACTTGTCTGCATTGTCTTATGCAGTAAATCACATTTTAAAAAGTGGAGTACATTTACAAAATGTGTCTGCTAAGGATTTTATGGAGAAAGTGCAGCATCGAGATGATCATTTGGAAACACAACTGATCAATCTGATGGCTTGTCAGCGTGGGACAAATGAATATTGGTACCGACGCCATGGTGAATTAAAATGCATGCTACGGAATTTAGGAACACCAACATGGTTCGTTACCCTAAGCTGTGCGGAGTACGCTTGGGATGATTTACTGGATTTTCTACGAGAGGCAAATTCAAACATTAAAAACATCGAATACAAGACAGCAGGAGAACTGTGCTCATTGGATCCGGTTAATGTTTGCAGATATTTCAATCATAGATTTGAGGCTATGATGTCGTTCATCTGCAATAAAAAAAATCCACCTCTAGGAGAAGTAGTGGATTTCTTTTGGAGAAAAGAGTACCAGGCAAGAGGTGCTCCTCATATTCATATGCTGTTGTGGATCAAGGATGCCCCAAAGTTTGGAACAGATGCTGATGAAGCAGTGTTATCTTACATTGAAGAATATGCCACATGTGCTATACCAAAAAGCACAGAAGAGAAAAAGTTAAAGGAGCAAGTTTTACGTTTCCAAAGTCATCGGTGTGGAAAATACTGTCGACGGAAATACAAGAGCAAAGATAAATACTACACTAAATGTCGATTTGGATTTCCTAGACCTGTTCTTTCAAATGGAAGAGTAAACAGTTTTATGTCATCTGTGAGACATACTATCACAAGAAAATCACCTAAGAATACCTACAACCTTAAAAGAAAAGAAGAATCAAAAAATATAAATGACTACAACCCAGTCATTTTATCCATGTGGAACGCTAACATGGATATACAGTATGTAGCTGACAATTCCATTGCTGTTGCTCGATATGTAACGTCTTACATTACGAAATCAGAAAAAACAGAATTGAAGGAAATGTGGGAAGAGATTTCTCACGAGAAAACTGTCAGTAAGAAGCTGTACAGTTTCAGTTTGAAGATGTTATCGCATCGAGAAATTGGATCCTACGAATTTTCAGATAGGTTATCTTCTGCAAGTCTCTACTCGAAATCAAGAAGAATAATTTGGGCAAGTTTAGGCCTTGCAGCAATGAGAAATCGGGTACTGAAATCTGTTGGAGAAATTGAATATTTGGCCGAAAATGACCCAGAAAGTACAGATATTTTGAAATCAAACATGTTGGACACATATTATCCCAAGAGAAGTCATCATCTGGAGAACATGTGTCTCTATGAAGTGCTGCAGAACTACATTTATTCACGGAAAGCCACAGAAGACATCAACAATAGAAAATATAAAGTCATTGGTGAGGAAGGATGTTTGGTGAAGCAAACAAAAGGAAGTTTGATAAATCACAGGAAGCTGAGTTGCGACACTACTGACAAAAAGGAATTTTACTACTTGGCTCTTTTACAGCTGTTTACACCATGGCGTACAGAGGATGAACTACTGGGAGAATTTCAAAGCTATGAAGATTCTTTTAATGCTTGCAAAGACAGCATACAATGCAGTACATTCTCAACTTATCTGCAAATGTTAAATGAAGAAATTGAACAGGAAACTACAATTGCAGCAGAAATAGCTAGAGACAGTTCTCAGGACAGCCAAAGTTCAGGAACACTCAGTCAAGATCCCCTAGGACAACCAATCGTTGAAAATGAAGCATCAATAGCCATGAATGAAGTGGAAACGGCTATGAATCAAGCTCAAGAAGAATTTATAGACTTACAAAATTTGGAAAGACAACTGAACGAAGAGCAGCAACAAATTTATGAAGAGATCAGAAACAAAATTGATCATGGATTTCTACATGAAAAAAAGAGTGCTCATGCACATCATTTCATCCAATCAGGATGTATGTAAGCGGACAAGCTGGAACTGGAAAAAGTTTCCTTATAAAAGTCATCAGAAGCTACCTACAGCAAAAAACGGATTCTACTTTGTCTTGTGTGGTTACTGCTCCAACTGGGTTAGCAGCATATAACATAAAAGCAATCACTTTACATCGTTTGCTAATGTTACCAGTGGAGCATGAGAACAAAATACAATACAACAAGCTAACTGGAGAAGCATGCTTGGAAGTTTCAAGAGTATTGAAGAAGATGCAAGTTCTCATTATTGATGAGGTGAGCATGGTATCAAACTTAATGCTTGCCTTTGTGCATTTAAGAATGCAGCAAATTCTGAAGACAGACTATGACGTGTTATTTGGAGGAAAACACGTCATAGTTTTTGGAGATCTTTTGCAACTTACTCCAGTTAAAGGACAACCAGTGTTTAATACTGTGACACATGAAGACACAAAGAAGTCATTGGGAAACATCGGTAATGCAAATATTTGGTCCTTCTTTGAGTACAAGGAACTTACTACTAATATGAGGCAAGCAAACGATGAAGAATATGGAAGTATTCTGAAAGATATCAGAATTGGACTACTCACTGAAGCTGGCAAAAAAGCATTACAGAGTCGGCTGCTACATAATTTATTTCCAAAGGAAGAAATAGTTGCAGAGAAGATATACAAGAACATTGCAGAAAACAAAAGTGTCATCTGCTTAATGCCAACTCTACGTGAATGCTCAATATTCAATGAGGAGCTTTTGAAATTGGAAAAGGAAGATATCAGGAAATTGGAAGCAGTGGACAAAATTGAGGATGGAAGAATTACTGTCACATTAACAGGCACACTGAAAAATAAATTGGATTCACTAGAGAAGAACATTTCCAAAACAGCTGGATTAGAAAAAAATCTATATGTTTGCATGAACTGTAGAGTATTTTTAAGGAGAAATTTGGATGTTGAAAAAGGTTTAGTTAATGGAGCTATGGGAAGAGTTGTGGGTTTTATTAATTATCAGAAAAAAGATGGAATTGAATGTTTAAAAATAAAATTTGATCAGATAGAAGAAGTTAAAGACATTTGTCGTTGTTCAGTTCGTTTCATGCTTGTGAAAGATTTATATGTACGTAGGAAGCAGTTTCCGTTTTCTCTAGCATATGCTGTAACTATTCACAAGTCTCAAGGATTGACTGTAGATTGTGCATTTGTGAACATTGGTTCAACTGTGTTCAAAGAAGGTATGGCATATGTTGCTTTGTCACGAGTGAAAACATTATCAGGTTTATTCATGATAGACTTTGATGATTCAAAAGTTAGTGCTGATACAAATTGTGTAAAGGAGTATAATAGATTAAGAAGAAGCTATGCTCCTCATTTAGGTCAGTATCCTGTGTTGGAGAAACGTGTAGTTTCTCGTAAAAGGAGAAATGAGAATATCTGTAATGAAGATGTAGAGAGGAGGAAAAAAAAGAGGAGTGATGTAATTGCAAGCAAAAAGAATAAGGAAAATGAAGAACAGGTTGTAGGATGTCATTTTGAAAATAGCTCTGGTGTCAACTGCTACGCAAATGTAGTGCTGAATGTTGCATTTTATCTGGAAAGTTTGCAAGAGCAGATAATAGTAAATCAGGGAAAAAGATTCTGTTCTGTGCTGAGTCTCCTTTTTGAAAAGCTGAGTAATGATAAAACTCAAATAGAAAGTGCTACTGAAATTAGAAAACTTTTAGTTGTATGTTCAGGACGAACACAGTTTTCTCAAAATGTACAGCAAGACGCACAGGAATTCTTGATGTATTTTCTTCAGGTACTGGAAGAAGAAGGGGTTCCCATTGAAAATTTATTTGGTCTCTCTTATAAATGGGAACATAGTTGTGAAAACTGTTATAATATATGTGGCTCTAATGTTGATAATGAAAGGTTTATTTATTTAACATTGCCAGAGAGTAAAACAGTCACTTTTGCTAAATTAGTTAAAGATGCTAATCATAGCATGCAATGCGGTGAGTGTAAATCTGACATGTTTTCAACGTTAATTTTAAAGGAATACGGACAGTATGTAATTTTAATGATGCAACGATGTAGAGCTGATGGTTCAAAATTGGATACTTTAATAAAGAAGTTTACAGGACAGCAATTATCAATTTCAGGAAAAACTTTTGTAACAGTTGCAATAATTTTCCATGATGGACCTACTGTAACTTCTGGTCATTACACAGTTTATCTTAAATGTGAAAAAGGCTGGACACTGTGTAATGATTCCCAATTGATTTTTAAGCAATGTTTGCCTTTTGATTTAGCAAATTCCTATCTAATCTTCCTGAAACCTAAATTTTAGAGAGATTTGGCAACATCTGGACAAAACAATTTTACCATTTTATTGGATTACCATTGGAATTTACAAATAAAAAGATTTAACAAATTATCATTTGGCCTAATGGAAAGGTAACCAATTGTAATGTGGAATTTTTCCATTTTTTAATGAAACTTTGGAAAACCAAAAATTTAGAAAAAATCGGTAACATCTGCACAATTTAAATTTTGGAATGTTATTGGATTGCCATTGGAAATTTTTTCAAAAAAGATTTTTAAAATTACTATTTGGCCATGCGGAAAGGTAAACAATTCTATTGTGGACTTATTTAATTATTAATAAATCTTTCGGAAACTAAAATGTTACAGAGAATCGGTGAGATCTGTACAATTTAAACTTTAGTTTTTTATTGGATTACCATTGGAAATTTAATCAAAATAGAATTTTAAAATTACTATTTGGCCTAAAGGAAATGGAACCAGATGTATTGTGGAGTTATTTGAGATATATTATTGTGATTATACTTCTGAAACAAAAATATCAGACGGTATTTTAAAGAAATAAGTATTGATATTAGATGATATTTTTTAAGAATATTATGCATTTCTATAAAGTTATGTTTATGCAAAAAGAGATTGTGGGCTTTTTTAAAACAATCTTTGAGATTGTTAATTTTTTTTTTGCCCGCTGTTAGATGATGAATGCAATTGCTTTCACAATTTATAGTGAAATGCAATATATTCTGAAAACAGCAAAAAAAAGGCAAAAATATTTTTTGAAAAATATGTAAATATGTGTACTGTATTATAAAATGTTTTATTAAATATTAATACTTTTTTCATTTTTTTCAGATTGAGATAGAAAATTTTCGAAAACTAGAACCATTGTTAAAGCAATTTAAAAAAAATTTAAATGAATAAATATTTTTTTGAGTGGGTATGGTAAGTCAATAATATCATGGTCCCTTTTTTCCACTTTTCTACAATCACATTTTCAGTTTTTCATTGTAGTCTCTCAAGGACCTTGTAATGTGATAATTGATTTTTAGTGTTTTTTTAAAAAAAAAAAAAAAAAAAAACGCGTACCGTACGCGTACGGTAAAAAAAATGTTTTAAAAAGTTTTTAAAAACATATTTAAAAAATAGATGAAAGGTAAGGTTGGCTCTTCAAAAGAGCCGTTGTGTTCATGCAGGGACAGAGGAAATAAAGAGTGGGAATATTAGTCTCTACGACAAGTGTGCTGATCTATTTTATTGTTCACTAGGGAAATACTGGTCTCCCTATGACAAATTAGATCATGACAAGTGGCGCACCGTATTTCAACACTCAGAAACCGAGGGTTAGTTTCCAGAGGACCAGAAAAAGGAGATGCTCCCCCCACAGATGAAGGGCTCACCTGACCTGCAGAAGAAGGACTCGGCACTGCAGATGATGGTCCAGGCTGAGCTGCTGTGGATGTGCTTGGTTGATTTACTGAAGGGTTACCTTCAGTAAGTCGAGCATGTGTCCTTCTGTGTACATCCTTAAGGTGTCTCATCATGGTGTGATTCCCAAAGGAATACTTCCTGTCGGGATTCCCTCTTGAAAGTACACGGCCACACAGCTTCCAAGTCACTAAGGGTGCATTTACCTTTTGCTGGCCTTCTGGAAAAGAAAAATACTCCCATATGTAAGAGGTCTTTTGTTTCCTCGCTCTCTGCCTCAAGGTAGTGCTGCTAGCCTCACTCTCAGAAGGGCTCTGCTGTTCTGCCATCGTATCACAAAGACAACCCAGCTCCTTCTCCTAAGGGATCACAAGCAGAAATTAGGGGAATGGGTGTGGTGTAGGAGAGTTCTAGAACTGAAAGTAGTTTCAACCAATCAAAAGTTGTGTTTCATGATCACATGACCTACCGTACGCTTACGGTACGCTTACGGTGCGCTTACGGCAAAAGTACGCATGCGCGTAAAAAAGACACGCGCACGCGCGCATGCGCAAAACAGGCACGCCCCTTCACTTCCGCGTAACGTGCGCGTGCAGCGTACGCGTTACGCGCTAAGCGCGCGTGACGTGTGTCTACGCAAATTGCGTAAATGAACGCAAACAGCGTAGAAATCTAACGTAATTACAGCAAGACGTGCGCTTACCGTACGCGCACGGTAAAAAAAAAAAAAAAAAAAAAAAAAATGTATTGCTAATAAATTTTACCTGTTTATTTTAAAAAAGTTGTAAAATAAAAACATATTGTAGAATTTTTAAAATTTAACCATAGTCTTTAAAAAAGGATAGACAATTAAAATAAAAATATGTAAAAAAAAAAAAGAAGAAAAAAAAAAAATTTGCATTTAAAAAACCTTGCAAATTCACTGAAAAAACCATGGGTTTCACTCACGTTATAGTTAGGAATTCGCATTTAAAAAACCTTGCAAATTCACTGAAAAATGCACTACTTATGACGTCACATATTACATCACTCATGACATGGTCAGTGACATCACTCATGACATCACTGATGACATCTCAAATGACATCACTGATGACATCATCCTTGTGACAGAGTGGTAGACCTCCTCTCACCCTAATATAACCTTTGATACAAACATTCAAAAAAAGAGACTGAAATTTTCAAAAAAATGGACATACCAATACCAGTTACAACAACCTATTCAGTAATTCTAAGATCCACATACACATCCACTCATCCACCAACAGTCCTATACAGTCACTCATACATGTACTCACACATCATATGTACTCATACAACTAAACAACCTGTAACACAATGCCACTCATCCATAGAGTTACTCACACATAGTCACTCATGCTAATAAAGAATCAAACATCCATTTACTTGCATATACAGTTATACACACACCACCACACTTACTTTTACAGAAACTTACACATACTTAGTCTTTTAAACAATCACTTATGGAAACACATACTTATTCATACAGGAACTCTTCCAATCTCTCACTCTCACATATACTCACTTATAAACACCAATAGTCACATATACTAGTTTAAAACATATGTAGTTACTTATGAAGACACTATTGAGACAGTCATTCACTCACTAACACACCCATGCACACAATAATCTACCCATACAGTCCTGCACACATGCTGTCTTCAACACATACAAACAGTGAGTCACTCATTCATGCATCTATGCACTACGTAATACCCCCCACCGCACCATGAAGACACTCAGACACTCATACTGAGACTCAAAAAAACAAATAATAACCTATATAAACACCCATGTAGCTACTCACCAACCCATGCAGACACTTATACACAAAGTGAGAGACTGATACAGGTATTTACACATTTAAACATTACTCACTTAGCCATGTATTCAAAAAGATACACTTAATCAGTCAGTAATACAATCAATTTTTCAAAACAAATTCATCAATTCTTCCATCGACCTTGAGATATACATATATTAAACATATTTAATTTTCAGAAAAACACACATTCACTGGATGATGACATCAGTGATGTCATTTGAGATGTCATCAGTGATGTCATGAGTGATGTCACTGACCATGTCATGAGTGATGTAATATGTGACGTCATCAGTAGTGCATTGCGGGCGCGCGAGTTATAGTTAGCTGAACTAACTATAACGGGGGAATTTCATTGGTTTTTTACGAGTGAAATGTCCAGCTAACTATAACATGTGTGAAACCTATGGTTTTTTCATTGAATATATATATATTATCTACTGGCAGTCGCCAGTAGATAGTTATAGTTAGGACAGTGTTTCCATAGGAAATCTCAAAATTCTATTTTGCATAACTTTGGCGCCGGTTGACGAATCTTCGCGAAATTTTCAAAACTAATGGGGCGCTCCGCTCAGCTCCTACCCTGAAAGTCTTGGGGTGATTCGTCAAGCGGGAGCCGGAAAAAAAGGGGGGTCCCAAAACGCATTTTCCCCATGCATTTTTCCATAGGACCTTTAGTCGAAGGTACAGCCCGAACGGCTGAACAGAATTACTTGAAATTTGGCAGAGAGGTAGTCCTCAGGTCAGGGAAGTGCCTTTTGCAGGTCTGGTGTCAATCTGTTTAGTTTTTCCTGAGAAAATAGCATTTAAAAGCATATAAATATCTATACGCGCGCACCGTGCGCGCACGGTGCGCGCGTATAGATATTTATTAGGCCTGGGCAAAAATTTCGTTCCGTTCGCGGAAATTGCGATAATTTGACATTTTTGCGTTCCGCGGAGAGCGCGAAAATGTCAAAAATTCCGGTTTCCGCAGCTTGGCGATAATTTGTTTCTTGCTCGCGCTGTAAAATGATACATTCTCGCGCGCGCGCGATCGCCTTACCTGAATCCCTGCGTTCGCCGACAAGTTTTCTTGATCCGGTCGCGTTCTCCATGAGATGTTGTATTGTTTTTAGCCATTTGCGCTGTCTCGCGACAGTTCGCGCCCGCAGTGACGTCATGCGTCGCGCGATCACGTCTTTCTTCTCGCGATCATGCACCGCGAGAACAACTCAAAACAAGATGGCCGCGCCCGCAAGCAACCACATGGGTAAGTTGGCGACCCGCAACCATGCAGAAAATCTCGCGAACATGCCGGAAAAAAACTTCCGCATCTTCGCGATATTTCTGCTTGTTTGCGATAATTTTAAACATTCTCGCGATAATTTGCGAAGGTTAATTCCGCAAATTCCGCCCACCCCTAATATTTATATCCCTTTAACGGTGCGGGCACGGTGAAAAACCTTAAAAAAAATATATATATTAATAAATACATAACTTAGCATTTAAAAAAACGTACAAATTCACTTAAAAAACCATAGGTTTCACACACGTTATAGTTAGGAATTAGCATTTAAAAAACCTTGCAAATTCACTTAAAAAACCATAGGTTTCACACAAATGAAATGAAATTCCCCCGTTATAGTTATTTCAGATAACTATAACTCGCGCGACCGCCACTCTATCACAAGGATGATGTCATCAGTGATGTCATGAGTGATGCCACTGACCATGTCATGAGTGATGTAATATGTGATGTCATGAGCAGTGGATTGCGGGCGCGCGAGTTATAGTTATCTGAACTAACTATAACGGGGGAATTTCATTGGTTTTTTACGAGTGAAATGTCCACCTAACTATAACCTGTGTGAAACCTATGGTTTTTTAAGTGAATATACATATATATATATATATATTCACTGAAAAAACCATAGGTTTCACACACGTTATAGTTAGGATTTAGCATTTAAAAAACCTTGCAAATTCATTGAAAAAACCATAGGTTTCACACACGTTATAGTTAGTGGACATTTCACTCATAAAAACCATTGAAATTCCCCCGTTATAGTTAGTTAAGCTAACTATAACTCGCGCACCCGCAATCCACTGCTGATGACGTAACATATTACATCACTCATGACATGGTCAGTGACATCACTCATGACATCACTGATGACATCTCAAATGACATCACTGATGACATCATCCAGTGAATGTGTATTTTTCTGAAAATTAAATATGTTTTATATATGTATATCTTAAGGTCGATGGAAAAATAAATGGGTATAAAAGTGTCAAAAAGGATGATTTGTTTTTGAAAAATTGATTGTGTAACTGACTGATTAAGTGTATCTTAGTGAATACATGGCTTAGTGAGTAATGTTTAAATATGTAATTATCTGTATCAGTCTCTCATTTTGTGTATAAGTGGCTGCATGGGTTGGTGAGTAGCTACATGGGTGTTTATATTGGATTTTAGGTTGTTTTTTGAGTATCAGTCTGAGTGTCTGCATGGTTCGGTGGGGGGTATTACGCAGTGCATAGGTGCATGAATGATTGACTCTCTGGTTGTATGTGTTGAAGACAGCATGTGTGCATGACTGTATGGTTGGATGAGTGTGTGTATGGGTGTGTTAGTGAGTGAATGACTGTCTCAATAGTGTCTTTATGAGTTACTAAATATGTTTTAAAGAAGTATATTTGACTATTGGTGTATATAAGTGAGTATGTGTGTGAGTGAGAGATTGAAACAGTTCCTGTATGAATAATTATGTGTTTTTATTAGTGATTATTTAAAAGAGTAAGTATGTGTAAGTTTCTGTAGAAGTACGTGATGAGGTGTGTGTATAACTGAATATGCAAGTAAATGGATGTTTGACTCTTTATTAGCATGAGTGACTATGTGTGTGAGTAACTTTATGGATGAGTGACAATGTGTAACAGGATGTATAGGTGTATGAGTGCATATGATGAGTGAGTACATGTATGAGTGACTGTACAGGACTGTTGGTGAATGAGTGGATGTGTATGTGGATCTTAGAATTACTGAATAGGTTGTTGTAACTGATATTGGTATGTCCATTTTTTTGAAAATTTCAGTCTCTATTTTTGAATGTTTGTATGAAAGGTTATATTAGGGTCAGAGGAGGTCTACCACTCTGTCACAAGGATGATGTCATCAGTGATGTCATTTGAGATGTCATCAGTGATGTCATGAGTGATGTCACTGACCATGTCATGAGTGATGTAATATGTTACGTCATCAGCAGTGGATTGCGGGTGCGCGAGTTGTAGTTAGCTTAACTAACTATAACGGGGGAATTTCAATGGTTTTTTATGAGTGAAATGTCCACTAACTATAACGTGTGTGAAACCTATGGTTTTTTCAATGAATTTGCAAGGTTTTTTAAATGCTAAATCCTAACTATAACGTGTGTGAAACCTATGGTTTTTTCAGTGAATTTGCAAGGTTTTTTAAATGCTAATTCCTAACTAAAACGTGTGTGAAACTCATGGTTTTTTCAGTGAATTTGTATGTTTTTTTAAATGCTAATTCTTACCTATAACATGTGGGATTCCCATGGTTTTTTCATTGATTTTTTATGTTTTTTTTTTTACAAATTCCTATATTAAACATGTTTTTTTTTTTTTATTTGCAAGTGTTATTTATTTTTTTTTTTACTTTATATTCTCTTAAAACACTATGCTTAATTTTAAAAAATTGTGCAATATATTAATTTTTCTCTTTTTTTTTCCAAACAGGTAAGATATATTAGTATAACATAGAGATTCTTTTTTTCCTTTTTTTTTTTAAGTGCGCGTACGGTAAGCTTACGGTAAGCGTACGGTTTGCGTAATGTTCGTAATTTTTCTACTCTTTTTGCGTATGGTTACGCAATTTACGTAGCCGTGCGTACTGCGTACGTGGCGCGTAAGCGTGTACGCTACACGCGCACGTTACGCGGAAGTGTTGGGGCGTGCCCGTTATGCGCATGCGCGCGAGCGCGTGTCTTTTTTATGCGCATGCGTACTTTTACCGTAAGCGCTCCGTAAGCGCAACGTAAGCGCACCGTAAGCGTAACGTACGCGCACGGTGGGTCATGTGATCAAGAAACAAAACTTTTGATTGGTTAAAAGTAGTTTCAGTTCTAGAACTCTCCTACACCACACCCATTCCCCTCATTTCTGCTTGTGATCCCTTAGGAGAAGGAGCTGACTTGTCTTTGGGATACGATGGCAGACCAGCACTCTTCTTCTGAGAGTGAGGCTAGCAACACCACCATCAGGCAGAGAAGGAGGAAACAGAAGAGCTCTTTTATATGGGAGTATTTTACTTTTCCTGAGGGCGAGAAAAAAGTCAATGCTGCCTTGGTGACTTGCAAGCTGTGCCAGCGTGTACTTTCGAGAGGTAATCCCAACAAGAAGTATTCCTTCGGGAATCACACTATGTTGAGACACCTTCATGATGTACACCCTAGGACACATGCACGACATACTAGAGGCAACCCTTCAGTAAGTCGAGCAAGCACATCCACAGCAGCTCAGCCGAGTCCTTCTTCGGAAGCTCAGCAGAGCCCTTCATCTGTGGGGGCAGATTCACCTCTTTCTGGTCCTGTGGAAACTAACCATCGGTTTGCGAGGGTTACTATGCGGTGTTCATTTTGCCATGGTCTAATTGTTCATAGGGAGACCAGTCTTCCCCTCATGAACAACAAAATAGACCAGCACATTTGTCCTACCAGCTAATGTTCCCATTCTTCCTTTCCTCTGTCCCTGCATGAACACAACGGCTCTTTTAAGAGCCAACCTTACCTCTCAACTTTTTAAAAAAATTTCGTAAAAACTTTTTTTTTTTTTTTTTAAAAACACTAAAAAACTATTATCACATTACAAGGTCCTTGAGGGTTAATAACTAAATACTGAAAATATGTTTGAGGAGAAGTGGAAGAAAGGGACCATCTAATTTCTGACTTACCTGACCCACCCAAAAATTTAATTATAATTTTAAATTTAATTGAAATTGCTTATAAAAATGGCTTTATTTTTCGAAAATTTTCTTTCTCAATCTGAAAAAAAAGAAAAAAGTATTAATATTTAATAAAACATTTTATAATACAGTACACGAATTTACATATTTTCCAAAAAACAATTTTTTGCCTTTTTTTTGCTGTTTTCAGAATATATTGCATTTCACTATAAATCGTGAAAGCAATTGCATTCATCACTTAACAGCGGGCAAAAAAAAATTAACAATCTCAAAGATTGTTTTAAAAAAGCCCAGAATCTCTTCTCACTAAAACATAACATTATAGAAATGCAAAATATTCAAAAAAAATTTCATCTAATAACAATAACTATTTCTTTAAAATACCGTCTGACAATTTTGTTACAGAAGCATAATCACAAAAATAATATATCTCAAATAACTCCACAATACATCTGGTTCCCTTTCCTTTAGGCCAAATGGTAATTTTAAAATTATTTTTTTATTAAATTTCCAATGGTAATCCAATAAAATTCCAAAATTTTAATTGGACAGATGTTACCGATTCTCTCTAAAATTTTGGTTTCCGAAAGATTTATTAGGAATTAAATAAGTCCACAATACAATTGATTACCTTTTCTTTAGGCCAAATGGTATTTAAAAAAATCTTTTTTGATGAAATTTCCAATGGTAATCCAATAAAATTCCAAAATTTAAATTGTACAGATGTTACAGATTCTCTCTAAAATTTTTGGTTTCCGAAAGATTAATTAGGAATTAAATAAGTCCACAATACAATTGGTTACCTTTCCTTTAGGCCAAATGGTAATTTGAAAAATCTTTTTATTTGTAAATTCCAATGGTAATCCAATCAAATGGTAAAATTGTTTTGTACAGATCTTGCCAAGTGTCTCTAAAATTTAGGTTTCAGGAAGATTAGATAGGAATTTGCTAAATCAAAAGGCAAACGTTGCTTGAAAATCAATTGGGAATCATTACACAGTGTCCAGCCTTTTTCACATTTAAGATAAACTGTGTAATGTCCAGAAGTTACAGTAGGTCCTTCATGGAAAATTATTGCAACTGTTACAAAAGTTTTTCCTGAAATTGATAATTGCTGTCCTATATACTTCTTTATTAAAGTATCCAATTTTGAACCATCAGCTTTACATCGTTGTATCATTAAAATTACATACTGTCCGTATTCCTTTAAAATTAACGTTGAAAACATGTCAGATTTACACTCACCGCATTCCATGCTATGATTAGCATCTTTAACTAATTTAGCAAAAGTGACTGTTTTACTGTCTGGCAATGTTAAATAAATAAACCTTTCAGAATCAACATTAGAGCCACATGTATTGAAACAGTTTTCACAACTATGTTCCCATTTATAAGAGACACCAAACATATTTTCAATTGGCACCCCTTCTTCTTCCAGTACCTGAAGAAAATACATCAAGAATTCCTGTGCGTCTTGCTGTACATTTTGAGAAAACTGTGTTCGTCCTGAACATACATCTAAAAGTTTTCTAATTTCAGTAGCACTTTCTATTTGAGTTTTATCATTACTCAGCTTTTGAAAAAGGACACTCAACTCAGAACAGAATTTTTTTGTCTGATTTACTATTATCTGCTCTTGCAAACTTTCCAGATAAAATGCAACATTCAGCACTACATTAGCGTAGCAGTTGACACCAGAGCTATTTTCAAAATGACAACCTACAACCTCTTCAACATTTTCCTTTTTCTTTTTGCTTGCAATTTCTTCACTCCTCTTTTTTTTCCTCCTCTCTACATCCTCATTACAGATATTCTCAATTCTCCTTTTTCGAGAAACTACACGTTTCTCCAACACAGGATACTGACCTAAATGAGGAGCATAGGTTCTTCTTAATCTATTATACTCCTTTACACAGTTTGTATCAGCACTAACTTTTGAATCATCAAAGTCTATCATGAATAAACCAGATAATGTTTTCACTCGTGACAAAGCTACATAAGCCATACCTTCTTTGAACACAGTTGAACCAATGTTTACAAATGCACAATCTACAGTCAATCCTTGAGACTTGTGAATAGTTACAGCATATGCTAGAGAAAACGGAAACTGTTTCCTTTGTACATATAAGTCTTTCACAAGCATGAAACGAACTGTACAACGACAAATGTCTATAACTTCTTCTATCTGATCAAATTGTATTTTTAAACATTCAATTCCATCTTTTTTCTGATAATTAATAAAACCAACAACTCTTCCCATAGCTCCATTTACTAAGCCTTTTTCAACATCCAAATTTCTCCTTAAAAATACTCTACAGTTCATGCAAACATATAGATTTTTTTCTAATCCAGCAGTTTTGGAAATGTTCTTCTCTAGGGAATCCAATTTATTTTTCAGTTTGCCTGTTAATGTGATAGTAATTCTTCCATCCTGATTTTTGTCAACTGCTTCCAATTTCTCTTCCTTTTCCAATTTCAAAAGCTCCTCATTGAATATTGAGCATTCACGTAGAGTTGGCATTAAGCAGATGACACTTTTCTTTTTTGCAATGTTCTTGTATATCTTCTCTGCAACTATTTCTTCCTTTGGAAATAAATTATGTAGCAACCGACTCTGTAATGCTTTTGTGCCAGCTTCAGTGAGTAGTCCAATTCTGATATCTTTCAGAATACTTCCATATTCTTCATCGTTTGCTTGCCTCATATTAGTTGTAAGTTCCTTGTACTCAAAGAAGGACCAAATATTTGCATTACCAATGCTTCCCAATGACTTCTTTGTGTCTTCATGTGTCACAGTATTAAACACTGGTTGTCCTTTAACTGGAGTAAGCTGTAGAAGATCCCCAAAAACTATGACATGTTTTCCACCAAATAGCACGTCATAGTCTGTCCTTAGAATGTGCTGCATTCTTAAATGCACAAAGGCAAGCATTAAGTTTGATACCATGCTCACCTCATCAATAATGAGAACTTGCATCTTCTTCAATACTCTTGAAACTTCCAAGCATGCTTCTCCAGTTAGCTTGTGGTATTGTATTTTGTTCTCATGCTCCACTGGTAACATTAGCACACGATGTAAGGTGATTCCTTTTATGTTATATGCTGCTAACCCAGTTGGAGCAGTAACCACACAAGACAAAGTTGAATCCGTTTTTTGCTGTAGGTAGCTTCTGATGACTTTTATTAAGAAACTTTTTCCAGTTCCAGCTTGTCCGCTTACATACATCCTGATTGGATGAAATGATGTGCATGAGCACTCTTTTTTTTCATGTAGTAATCCGTGATCAATTTTGTTTCTGATCTCTTCATAAATTTGTTGCTGCTCTTCATTCAGTTGTCTTTCCAAATTTGGTAAGTCTATAAATTCTTCTTGAGCTTGATTCATAGCCGTTTCCACTTCATTCATGGCTATTGCAGCTTCATTTTCAACGATTGGTTGTCCTAGGGGATCTTGACTGAGTGTTCCTGAACTTTGGCTGTCTTGAGAACTGTGTCTAGCTACTTCAGCTGCAATTGTAGTTTCCTGTTCAATTTCTTCAGTTAACATTTGCACATAATTTGTGAAAGTACTGCATTCTATGCTGTCTTTGCAAGCATTAAAGGAATCTTCATAGCTTTGAAATTCTCCCAGTAGTTCATCCTCTGTACGCCATGGTTTAAACAGCTGCAAAAGAGCCAAGTAGTAAAATTCCTTTTTGTCAGTAGTGTCGCAACTCAGCTTCCTGTGATTTATCAAACTTCCTTTTGTTTGCTTCACCAAACATCCTTCCTCACCAATGCCTTTATATTTTCCATTGTTGATGTCTTCTGTGGCTTTCCGTGAATAAATGTAGTTCTGCAGCGCTTCATAAAGACACATGTTCTCAAGATGATGACTTCTCTTTGGGTAATATGTGTCCAACATGTTTGATTTCAAAATATCTGTACTTTCTGGGTCATTCTCGGCCAAATATTCAATTTCTCCAACAGATTTCAGTACCCGATTTCTCATTGCTGCAAGGCCTAAACTTGCCCAAATTATTCTTCTTGATTTCGAGTAGAGACTTGCAGAAGATAACCTATCTGAACATTCGTAGGATCCAATTTTTCGATGCGATAACATCTTTAAACTGAAACTGTACAGCTTCTTACTGACAGTCTTCTCGTGAGAAATCTCTTCCCACATTTCTTTCAATTCAGTTTTTTCTGATTTAGTAATGTAAGACATTACATATCGAGCAAGAGCAATGGAATTGTCAGCTACATACTGTATATCCATGTTAGCATTCCACATGGATAAAATGACTGGGTTGTAGTCATTTATATTTTTTGATTCTTCTTTTCTTTTAAGGTTGTAGGTATTCTTAGGTGATTTTCTTGTAATAGTATGTCTCACAGATGACATAAAACTGTTTACTCTTCCATTTGAAAGAACAGGTCTAGGAAATCCAAATCGACATTTAGTGTAGTATTTATCTTTGCTCTTGTATTTCCGTCAACAGTATTTTCCACACCGATGACTTTGGAAACGTAAAACTTGCTCCTTTAACTTTTTCTCTTCTGTGCTTTTTGGTATAGCACATGTTGCATATTCTTCAATGAAAGATAACACTGCTTCATCAGTATCTGTTCCAAACTTTGGGGCATCCTTGATCCACAACAGCATATGAATATGAGGAGCACCTCTTGCCTGGTACTCTTTTCTCCAAAAGAAATCCACTACTTCTCCAAGAGGTGTTTTTTTTTTATTGCAGATGAGGGACATCATAGCCTCAAATCTATGATTGAAATATCTGCAAACATTAACCGGATCCAATGAGCACAGTTCTCCTGCTGTCTTGTATTCGATGTTTTTAATGTTTGAATTTGCCTCTCGTAGAAAATCCAGTAAATCATCCCAAGCGTACTCAGCACAGCTTAGGGTAAGGAACCATGTTGGTGTTCCTAAATTCCGTAACATGCATTTTAATTCACCATGGCGTCGGTACCAATATTCATTTGTCCCACGCTGACAAGCCATCAGATTGATCAGTTGTGTTTCCAAATGATCATCTCGGTGCTGCACTTTCTCCATAAAATCCTTAGCAGACACATTTTGTAAATGTACTCCACTTTTTAAAATGTGATTTACTGCATATGATAATGCAGACAAGTCGCTTTCAAATAAAAGATGGAACAAATAAGGAATACTTTGTCGAAATCTGGGATCTTCTGCATATAGTCTTGTAGTTCGATACTCAGAAGCTGGAATCTGTTCTGGACGTTCATCGTATCGTCCTCCTTTTCCTGTAGGAAACAGCTGGGGAAAACATCGAGCTTCCAAGCTCTCCTCCCATACACTCACGGGAGTTCCTTTTGCTTTCTTCATCTGAAACAGATCAATAGTGTCTCCTATAACTTCTTTTGAATGAAGAGGATGTATGCTAAAATGTTCATAAATTTCTTCTTCCTTTGACTTGTCCACTTTTTCAATTTGACCAGTTGGTGTTTCTGTGTCTTCTTGTAAATCTTCTTCTTCTTCTTCTTCTATATAAATTGATTCATACCATTTATTATTTTTTTTCAAATACAAATTTGCTCTTTGTACTTTTCGTACATCCACCAGCTCTTGCCAAATCTTTTTATTCTTTGTAGGTACACCATTAACCAGAATTACTAATGGTTCAGTTTCCAAAGTATCTGCATCAATAGTTTCCATATTTTTTTTCAAATCCAAGGGCAAATACACCACTCTTCCTTTTAAACCTCTCAGTAAATCAGAAGGAGGTAATTTACCAGTTTTGGGCTCCATACGTACTATGGTCTGGAACGGATGAACACATTGAATGAGTATAGACTCATATGTATTTAAATCAGAAAGTTCGGCAGGAATAGCATCCAATTCTAAATTATTATGTACAGCTCTGGTCGGCATTCTATTTTCTTCTAACTTGTTATAACAGTATTTACAAATACGCTGATCTTCACCCAATTCAAAACAATTTTCCAGAAATATATATGTTGCAAAATCCTTCCACTTATAATTATCTTCATTTTCACTTTTTCTGTAGAGATCAACATTCCTGGTTTGTTTTCTATAATGAGTTCTGCGGCAACAAATACAAGTAATATTTGGTCTTTCATTAGAGATTATTGCAAATTTTGTTATGTGATCATTAAATGCCTTACTTACAGAGGGTTCTACATTCTCTTCCACTTCTTCCTCATTTACTGTGTGCTTTTCTGCACTTTCTTGTTCTGGACCAAAGTAACAAAACTGAATTTCATCAGTAACCTTCTCTACATCTGATACCGATCCACGGAACAGAGCCCTATTCAATTCATCTAACTTTATTCCTGGACTTTTAGCAAAATACAATCGTCTCACAAACTTTCTCATTTCAGTATGATGAACAGCCAGCATCCTAAAATGATGAAAAACACTTTTACACACTTTTCTAGATAGACAAGCCAGAGAATGTCCCTGCAAACCAGTATTCTCTCTCACTCTGCATGGATCTAGACTTTGAAGCACCTTAATCGTCTGTTTAACACTTTTTTTACTATATTCTCTTAGAAACTCACAAAATTTATCAATAGATTCCTGACGCACAGTGCAAATACTACTACAATTCCAAGTGTACACTGGGGCTTTAGGACGTCTCCCCATAGCCTCATCCGCCATCACTTGTACCTCATCTCTTGGAACCATTTTCTCCTTCTCCATTATACAACCATTTTTCACTTCATAAGCACGACCTCTGGTGTCAACTGCATGCAGCAAACTATTACTTTGAAAATAACTCTCTTCATTAAAAAAAGGTTCACTACTTGAACTATGCATCCATTCTCCTAAAAACACTTTACAAAAGTTTGTTCTTTTCACTAGTCTTTTCCTTTTGCTTTGTGATTTCAGTACATTGACCATTTTATCTAATGTACGCATCCTGTTCAAAATTAAAATGAATAGTTTCCTTTTTAATTCTAATGCCTTTGCTGCAATGGCTTCAATTTCTTTTTTTCTCTTATAAAATTTAGCCTTTTTCTTATATTTCTTCACATCCTTTATCAAATTGGACATAACTCTTCTATGAAACATTTTTCTACGTATCTCTTTAAACGCTGTTTTTCTTTTTAAGTTAATCTTTATTGTTTCTGAAGGTATATTTGCATTAACTAAATGCTCAATTTTTTCCTGTTGTTTTCTATTTAAAACATTCTTTCCAGTACAGACATTTTGTACATTTTTCCTTTTTTTGAAGATGTTGTTTAAAAAATCTTTTGTCTGCTTTCCCGAAGACTTTCTCTTTTTCCCAACATGAGCATCTCCAACTAACTTAGGTCCTCCAGTTGTCTTCAAATATAGTTTTTTTGTGTGGTTTTTCCTTAGTCTGGATTTTGTAGGCATCTTAAATTTTGTTCACTGCTCTTCAGCAATACCTGAAAAAACACATTTTTTATGATCTTTTCAAATCTTAAAATACTATGTACCCCTTTCCTACCAGTGAAAATCACAATAACACCTTCACAAATTAAATATCTAAAAACAATTCCTGTGTGCACACAGAGTCATGGTTTGAAATTAGGCAGAAAATGAAATTTCTTTGCCAATTGGAAAGCACACTTCCTACTGCTTTTTTGGCAAGTGATAAGTACTTTTACAGTCTGACACATTTTGAGTCCACTTTTCAGATTCTGAAAAAAGCACATGTCCAAACAGCTTTTTGAGACCAGCAACATCTGTAACCTGGGTGACTGACTACACTCCAGCAAGGGCAACCAGCCTTAGTGATGCTGAATGTATTTCCATTACTGACTGCAACCTCAAACCCCACTCAGTTGTGAATACTGTGCATGATTCCACAGGATAAGCAGCTGGGTGTGTGCTAAGAGTCTGCTTCTGCAGAAAAAATAGCTCCCCCTTTCCATCTAATGCAAATGTAAAATTACCAGAGTAATACGCAATAAATCTCTTTGTGTAATTCCTCTTTGCACACAGAGTAATGCTTTGATATTAGTCAGAAAACGAAATTTCTTTGCCAATTTGAAAGCACACTTACTACTCTTTTTTTGGCAAGTGATAAGTACTTTTACAGTCTGATACATTTTGAATCCACTTTTCAGATTCTTAAAAAAGCACATGTCCAAACAGCTTTTTGAGACCAGCAACATGTGTAACCTGGGTGACTGACTACACTCCAGCAAGGGCAACCAGCCTTAGTGATGCTGAGTGTATTTGCATTACTGACTGCAACCTCAAACCCCACTCGGTTGTGAATACTATGCATGATTCCACAGGATAAGCAGCTGGGTGTGTTCTAAGAGTCTGCTTCTGCAGAAAAAAATAGCTCCCCCTTTCCATCTAATGCAAATGTAAAATTACCAGAGTAATACGCAATAAATCTCTTTCTATAATTCCTCTTTGCACACAGAGTCATGGTTTGAAATTAGGCAGAAAACGAAATTTCTTTGCCAATTTGAAAGCACACTTACTACTCTTTTTTTTGGCAAGTGATCAGTACTTTTACAGTCTGACACATTTTGAATCCACTTTTCAGATTCTGAAAAAAGCACATGTCCAAACAGCTTTTTGAGACCAGCAACATGTATAACCTGGGTGACTGACTACACTCCAGCAAGGGCAACCAGCCTTAGTAATGCTGAATGTATTTGCATTACTGACTGCAACCTCAAACCCCACTCGGTTGGGAATACTATGCATGATTCCACAGGATAAGCAGCTGGGTGTGTTCTAAGAGTCTGCTTCTGCAGAAAAAAATAGCTCCCCCTTTCCATCTAATGCAAATGTAAAATTACCAGAGTAATACGCAATAAATCTCTTTCTATAATTCCTCTTTGCACACAGAGTCATGGTTTGAAATTAGGCAGAAAATGAAATTTCTTTGCCAATTGGAAAGCACACTTCCTACTGCTTTTTTGGCAAGTGATAAGTACTTTTACAGTCTGACACATTTTGAATCCACTTTTCAGATTCTGAAAAAAGCACATGTCCAAACAGCTTTTTGAGACCAGCAACATCTGTAACCTGGGTGACTGACTACACTCCAGCAAGGGCAACCAGCCTTAGTGATGCTGAATGTATTTCCATTACTGACTGCAACCTCAAACCCCACTCAGTTGTGAATACTGTGCATGATTCCACAGGATAAGCAGCTGGGTGTGTGCTAAGAGTCTGCTTCTGCAGAAAAAATAGCTCCCCCTTTCCATCTAATGCAAATGTAAAATTACCAGAGTAATACGCAATAAATCTCTTTGTGTAAATCCTCTTTGCACACAGAGTAATGCTTTGATATTAGTCAGAAAACGAAATTTCTTTGCCAATTTGAAAGCACACTTACTACTCTTTTTTTGGCAAGTGATAAGTACTTTTACAGTCTGATACATTTTGAATCCACTTTTCAGATTCTTAAAAAAGCACATGTCCAAACAGCTTTTTGAGACCAGCAACATGTGTAACCTGGGTGACTGACTACACTCCAGCAAGGGCAACCAGCCTTAGTGATGCTGAATGTATTTGCATTACTGACTGCAACCTCAAACCCCACTCGGTTGTGAATACTATGCATGATTCCACAGGATAAGCAGCTGGGTGTGTTCTAAGAGTCTGCTTCTGCAGAAAAAAATAGCTCCCCCTTTCCATCTAATGCAAATGTAAAATTACCAGAGTAATACGCAATAAATCTCTTTCTATAATTCCTCTTTGCACACAGAGTCATGGTTTGAAATTAGGCAGAAAACGAAATTTCTTTGCCAATTTGAAAGCACACTTACTACTCTTTTTTTTGGCAAGTGATAAGTACTTTTACAGTCTGACACATTTTGAATCCACTTTTCAGATTCTGAAAAAAGCACATGTCCAAACAGCTTTTTGAGACCAGCAACATGTATAACCTGGGTGACTGACTACACTCCAGCAAGGGCAACCAGCCTTAGTAATGCTGAATGTATTTGCATTACTGACTGCAACCTCAAACCCCACTCGGTTGTGAATACTGTGCATGATTCCACAGGATAAGCAGCTGGGTGTGTGCTAAGAGTCTGCTTCTGAAGAAAAAAATAGCTCCCTCTTTCCATGTAATGCAAATGTAAAATTACCAGAGTAATACGCAATAAATCTCTGTCTGTAATTCCTCTTTGCACACAGAGTCATGGTTTGAAATTATGCAGAAAACGAAATTTCTTTGCCAATTTGAAAGCACACTTACTACTCTTTTTTTTGGCAAGTGATAAGTACTTTTACAGTCTGACACATTTTGAATCCACTTTTCAGATTCTGAAAAAAGCACATGTCCAAACAGCTTTTTGAGACCAGCAACATGTGTAACCTGGGTGACTGACTACACTCCAGCAAGGGCAACCAGCCTTAGTGATGCTGAATGTATTTGCATTACTGACTGCAACCTCAAACCCCACTCAGTTGTGAATACTGTGCATGATTCCACAGGATAAGCAGCTGGGTGTGTGCTAAGAGTCTGCTTCTGCAGAAAAAATAGCTCCCCCTTTCCATCTAATCCAAATGTAAAATTACCAGAGTAATACGCAATAAATCTCTGTGTGTAATTCCTCTTTGCACACAGAGTCATGGTTTGAAATTAGGCAGAAAACGAAATTTCTTTGCCAATTTGAAAGCACACTTACTACTCTTTTTTTGGCAAGTGATAAGTACTTTTACAGTCTGACACATTTTGAATCCACTTTTCAGATTCTTAAAAAAGCACATGTCCAAACAGCTTTTTGAGACCAGCAACATGTGTAACCTGGGTGACTGACTACACTCCAGCAAGGGCAACCAGCCTTAGTGATGCTGAATGTATTTGCATTACTGACTGCAACCTCAAACCCCACTCGGTTGTGAATACTATGCATGATTCCACAGGATAAGCAGCTGGGTGTGTTCTAAGAGTCTGCTTCTGCAGAAAAAAATAGCTCCCCCTTTCCATCTAATGCAAATGTAAAATTACCAGAGTAATACGCAATAAATCTCTTTCTATAATTCCTCTTTGCACACAGAGTCATGGTTTGAAATTAGGCAGAAAACGAAATTTCTTTGCCAATTTGAAAGCACACTTACTACTCTTTTTTTTTGCAAGTGATAAGTACTTTTACAGTCTGACACATTTTGAATCCACTTTTCAGATTCTGAAAAAAGCACATGTCCAAACAGCTTTTTGAGAACAGCAACATGTGTAACCTGGGTGACTGACTACACTCCAGCAAGGGCAACCAGCCTTAGTGATGCTGAATGTATTTGCATTACTGACTGCAACCTCAAACCCCACTCAGTTGTGAATACTGTGCATGATTCCACAGGATAAGCAGCTGGGTGTGTGCTAAGAGTCTGCTTCTGCAGAAAAAATAGCTCCCCCTTTCCATCTAATCCAAATGTAAAATTACCAGAGTAATACGCAATAAATCTCTGTGTGTAATTCCTCTTTGCACACAGAGTCATGGTTTGAAATTAGGCAGAAAACGAAATTTCTTTGCCAATTTGAAAGCACACTTACTACTCTTTTTTTGGCAAGTGATAAGTACTTTTACAGTCTGACACATTTTGAATCCACTTTTCAGATTCTGAAAAAAGCACATGTCCAAACAGCTTTTTGAGACCAGCAACATGTGTAACCTGGGTGAATGACTACACTCCAGCAAGGGCAACCAGCCTTAGTGATGCTGAATGTATTTGCATTACTGACTGCAACCTCAAACCCCACTCGGTTGTGAATACTATGCATGAATCCACAGGATAAGCAGCTGGGTGTGTGCTAAGAGTCTGCTTCTGCAGAAAAAAATAGCTCCCCCTTTTTCCTACTAATGCAAATGTAAAATTACCAGAGTAATACGCAATAAATCTCTGTCTATAATTCCTCTTTGCACACAGAGTCATGGTTTGAAATTAGGCAGAAAACAAAATTTCTTTGCCCATTGGAATGCACACTTACTACTCTTTTTTTGGCAAGTGATAAGTACTTTTACAGTCTGACACATTTTGAATCCTCTTTTCAGATTCTTAAAAAAGCACATGTCCAAACAGCTTTTTGAGACCAGCAACATGTGTAACCTGGGTGACTGACTACACTCCAGCAAGGGCAACCAGCCTTAGTGATGCTGAATGTATTTGCATTACTGACTGCAACCTCAAACCCCACTCGGTTGTGAATACTATGCATGATTCCACAAGATAAGCAGCTGGGTGTGTGCTAAGAGTCTGCTTCTGCAGAAAAAATAGCTCCCCCTTTCCTACTAATGCAACTGTAAAATTACCAGAGTAATACGCAATAAATCTCTGTCTATTATTCCTCTTTGCACACAGAGTCATGGTTTGAAATTAGGCTGAAAACGAAATTTCTTTGCCAATTGGAAAGCACACTTACTACTGTTTTTTTGGCAAGTGATAAGTACTTTTACAGTCTGACACATTTTGAATCCACTTTTCAGATTCTGAAAAAAGCACATGTCCAAACAGCTTTTTGAGACCAGCAACATCTGTAACCTGGGTGACTGACTACACTCCAGCAAGGGCAACCAGCCTTAGTGATGCTGAATGTATTTGCATTACTGACTGCAACCTCAAACCCCACTCGGTTGTGAATACTGTGCATGATTCCACAGGATAAGCAGCTGGGTGTGTGCTAAGAGTCTACTTCTGCAGAAAAAATAGCTCCCCCTTTCCTACTAATGCAACTGTAAAATTACCAGAGTAATACGCAATAAATCTCTGTCTATAATTCCTCTTTGCACACAGAGTCATGGTTTGATATTAGTCAGAAAACGAAATTTCTTTGCCAATTTTAAAGCACACTTACTACTCTTTTTTTTTGCAAGTGATAAGTACTTTTACAGTCTAACACATTTTTAATCCACTTTTCAGATTCTTAAAAAAGCACATGTCCAAACAGCTTTTTCAGACCAGAAACATGTTTAACCTGGGTGACTGACTACACTCCAGCAAGGGCAACCAGCCTTAGTGATGCCGAATGTATTTGCATTACTGACTGCAACCTCAAACCCCACTCGGTTGTGAATACTATGCATGATTCCACAGGATAAGCAGCTGGGTGTGTGCTAAGAGTCTGCTTCTGCAGAAAAAATAGCTCCCCCTTTCCTACTAATGCAACTGTAAAATTACCAGAGTAATACGCAATAAATCTCTGTCTATAATTCCTCTTTGCACACAGAGTCATGGTTTCATATTAGTCAGAAAACGAAATTTCTTTGCCAATGTGAAAGCACACTTACTACTCTTTTTTTTGCAAGTGATAAGTACTTTTACAGTCTGACACATTTTGAATCCACTTTTCAGATTCTTAAAAAAGCACATGTCCAAACAGCTTTTTCAGACCAGAAACATGTGTAACCTGGGTGACTGACTACACTCCAGCAAGGGCAACCAGCCTTAGTGATGCTGAATGTATTTGCATTACTGACTGCAACCTCAAACCCCACTCGGTTGTAAATACTATGCATGATTCCACAGGATAAGCAGCTGGGTGTGTGCTAAGAGTCTGCTTCTGCAGAAAAAATAGCTCCCCCTTTCCTACTAATGCAACTGTAAAATTACCAGAGTAATACGCAATAAATCTCTGTCTATAATTCCTCTTTGCACACAGAGTCATGGTTTCATATTAGTCAGAAAACGAAATTTCTTTGCCAATTTTAAAGCACACTTACTACTCTTTTTTTTTGCAAGTGATAAGTACTTTTACAGTCTGACACATTTTGAATCCACTTTTCAGATTCTTAAAAAAGCACATGTCCAAACAGCTTTTTCAGACCAGAAACATGTGTAACCTGGGTGACTGACTACACTCCAGCAAGGGCAACCAGCCTTAGTGATGCTGAATGTATTTGCATTACTGACTGCAACCTCAAACCCCACTCGGTTGTAAATACTATGCATGATTCCACAGTGTGGAAATATGGATTTTTATGATCAGTTATGTCCCCTATCTTGGACCCCAACGGTTTCATGTATAAATCATAAGTACATGTATGATCCCTCCAGTTCCAGTTATGAAGACGCAAACACATGTGCGTCCACCGTCAACATGTCCTCTTTCAGATCCGCCATGAGTGGGCCGGATATTCCATTCCTAAGTATGAAAGGCCACCGACTTTATATGGCTCATTTATCCCATTTTTCAGTCCAGGCGAGTAGGCCCTGATTCTGCCATCAAGCCTTTTCTTGCCTTCTGCCTCTGAAAGCTTCAGTCTGAGCTCGCATCTGTATCCATGAACTTTGTCCTACTCCCTGCGCGGCTAACGGTGCCTGACTCCAGCCTGTTGCCTGCCAACAACTGTATTTCACCTTCGAAATTATCTGCTCCGCTCCCCATCCAATGCATTCCTGTCTAGTAGTTTAAGTAAACATTCTTCCAGCTACCGAGCAAAAGGCCCGGCTTCTCTGTCTTTATGCAAGTAATTCATAGCCCTGTTACTATGGAAGATTTCTGCTCTCGCATCTAGTGTAGACACTTAGACGCTTGTACACGCACTCACAGTCAGTATAGAATAGATTTTGTTCGAGAGACCTTTTCTTTTGGATAACATAGTTCTTTAAACATAGGATGTTAGATATGATTTGGGATTAGGTTGACTTGACCCCCCAGACTCCCTGTCTCCACATGTAGAGCTAAATGTCAAGTCCCCTTCACCCCCTAGTTGCACGTCAATCACACGTCATGCTGCTGCGCGCGCATCTCTGCCAAGTATTTCTGCTGACATTGCGAAATTCTTTTATGGAACCACCCTATTGTGACATCATACCTGATGACGTTCTTTAAGTTACGCCTAGTTACACCCACTTTAGTTACGCATGTATGTGTTATCAATTGTTACGCCTCCTGCATCTGTTTCACTGTAATGCCTATTGTATAAAAATGATTACTTGTCAATAAAGTAGGGTCCTTCACTTCCTGAACCTTCGTGGTGATGGAATATGGAGCCCCTCAATTCGAATTGATCTTGGAATAAAGCCCGTTCCGAACCTCTAATACCACGGATTCTGCCTCTTATTTTTCTGAGCTATTATTATTAATTTTCCGCATCAAATTAAGTTCCGGTAATTAAATTATTTACCACAACAGGATAAGCAGCTGGGTGTGTGCTAAGAGTCTGCTTCTGCAGAAAAAATAGCTCCCCCTTTCCTACTAATGCAACTGTAAAATTACCAGAGTAATACGCGATAAATCTCTGTCTATAATTCCTCTTTGCACACAGAGTCATGGTTTCATATTAGTCAGAAAACGAAATTTCTTTGCCAATTTGAAAGCACACTTACTACTCTTTTTTTTGCAAGTGATAAGTACTTTTACAGTCTGACACATTTTTAATCCTCTTTTCAGATTCTGAAAAAAGTACATATCCAAACAGCTTTTTCAGACCAGAAACATGTGTAACCTGGGTGACTGACTACACTCCAGCAAAGGCAACCAGCCTTAGTGATGCTGAATGTATTTGCATTACTGACTGGAACCTCAAACCCTAAAAGTATTCCTCATTTATAACAATACACCTTATTTTATGGTGAAAACATAGTCCATAATATTTTACATGTTCCTCACATTTAAATTTCTCCCAAAACACAAAACGATAAACACAACTTCAACAAAAGGAATTCCAATTCTATTATTCATTTCTTAATTTACCATATACATCCCCTCTCAAACTCATAACTCACCTTTAAAATTAGTTAGTTGTGAAAGAAATGTGGCACTCAAACAGCAGATTATCAGAGCCAGGATCTCTGTTCTGTACACCTCTCTCCTCTCAGCAGAACCAGATAATGGCAATGTTTCCCTCTCTTTTTCCACACATATACATGTTAATTTCAAATCTCAGTGCTTCCCCCTTTTTTTCAAATGTAATCACACATTTCTATTGGTTGAAAACCAACCCTTTTCCAAAAGTACCCTTCCCCCAACTTGACTTCAGCCTAGTACCCTTCCCCCAACTTGACTTCTGCCTGCTACCATAGCAACAGCTCTTGAAACACTGCTGTGTAGAGTTAGGTCAGAAGTTCACCACACAATGTTTCATTTCCAAAGAGCAGGAGTGCTTGACTTTTCAAACCTAACAGCAAATCCATAGTACTGTTCTTTGGTAACACATTTTTCTGTACCAATACAAAACATGCTTCTATAAATTTACACATACAGCCTAGTTTTTAGTGTAGAATGGTATGAAACAGCCAATCAATTCATTTAAAAAAAAAAAATATGTATGCCTCCATTTCCAAACTGTCTTTCATTTTTTTCTCATTCTACTGAAAGACACCTCCTGAGTGCATCCAGTTCTCCTTTTAAGATGTTCACAGTGTGGATTGTAGGGCACAGCTATGTCTTCTGGAGTGAAAAGTATGCAGAGAAAACAGGTATGGTGAGAGACCTTGCTTTCCCAAATGTAGACATTAAATGGATTGGTCAGAGAGGGTTAAAGTGGCACCAATTGATGCCATTGGTGAAATCCTTCATGCAAATCCAACACCCTGACCTCATAATAGTGCACTGTGGTGGCAATGACCTAGGCACTTTGACTGGGGTAGGTCTGGAAATGCTTATGAAGGAGACCTTTGCACAACTGTTTTCACTTTTCCCTAAAACTGCCTTTGCATATTCTAACATATGCCAAAGGCAAATATGGAACTGGTCCAATCATTTTTGTCCGCAGATTGACAAAGCAAGAAAGCACGTCAACAAATCTGTTTCTGCTTTCCTCCGAGACTATGGTATGGGTTCCATTTACCACAACAACTTGCGTTACGACATGCAAGACATTTATAGAGGAGATGGTGTACACTTCACTGATGAAGGGAACAGAGTCTTCCTCTTGAACCTTAGACTCTGCATCGGTACTTACTTGTAGGTACCACTAAATAATCAAATCACTTCATAAACACAACGGCTCTTTTTAGAGCCCCCTAATATCTAAACACTTAAATCTGAATTTTATTTCTTTTTTTATTTTTTTTTTCTACCGTACGCGTACGGTAAGCTTACCGTAAGCTTACCGTACGCGTACCCCACGATTTTAAAAAAAAATTAATATATGTTTTTTTTTGTACTTTTCTGTCCTTCTTTGATCCCCTTTCAAATGTTAGGGGGTCTGTAACTCTCTTCCTTGCCCCCTTTTCAAGTTATCACCCTTTTTTTTTCTGTGTGAAACACACAAAATGGTGGCCGCCGCTTCCTGGTTTCGACCGATTCGAATGTTTACTAAGATCTAACAGCCAATCAGAATCGCGCTCGCGCACGTCACCGTACGCGTACGGTAAGCTTACCGTAAGCGCATGGTAAGCGCACCGTAAGCTGCCACTGATATATATATTGATTTAAATGCTATTTTCTCAGGAACTACTGAACAGATTTACACCAGACCTACAAAAGGCACTTCCTTGACCTGAGGACTACCTCTCTGCCAAATTTCAAGTAACTCTGTTCAGCTGTTCGGGCTGTAGCTGTGTCTAAAGGTCCAATGGAAAAATGCATGTGAAAAATGCATTTTGGGACCCCCCTTTTTTCTCAGCCCCCGCTTGACGAATCCCCCCGAGACTTTCAGGGTAGGAGCGGAGCGTAGCGCCCCATTATTTTTGAAAATTTCGCGAGGATTCGTCGACCGGCGCCAAAGTTATTCCAAATAGAATGTTGCGGTTTTCCTATGGAAACAGGGTCCTAACTATAACTACCTACTGGCGACCGCCAGTAGGTAATATACATATATATATATATATATATATATATATATATATATATATATATATATATATATATCGCCAATAATATAAAATATTTAAAAACCAACCCATGTAATTAGAAATAAAAAAGTAAACAACATAAAAAATACAATTTACAAACAATATGTGAACACATTAAAAACAATAATTATAAATACTATGATTTTAAATAAACAAGAACATTTTACTATAAGTTGTTACAATATAAAATAAACTTTAACATTTCACAATTAATACATATACTATTAACATTAAAATTTGTAAAAAGGTAGGCAAAGTGTTGGACTAAGCAGGGATACAATGTACTACTCCCATTTCACAAAATGCAACTGTAGGAAAACTGTTAAATTACACAGTAGTAACATTCACTATCCCCACTTCAAATTCAGTGTAACCGTAGTGTAATTCTTAAATTGCGGAGGGGGGCATTTTATTATTTCCACTACAGTGAGTGCAACAGTAGGGAAAGTGTTGGATTGCAGAGTAGTAAAATGTACTATTCCCAGATCAGTCACTGCAACAGTAACAAAAGTGTTGGATTGCTGAGAGATAAAATATAGTATTAACACTCCAGTCGGTGCAACAGTATGGAAAGTATTGGATTGCGGAGGCTTAAAATTTACTATTCCCACTCCAGTCAGTGCAACAGTAGAGAAAGTATTGAATTGTCGAGGGGTAAAATGTACTTTTCCCAATCCAGTCAGTGCAACATTAGAAACAAATAAATATACTTCAAATTAATAAAATATTTTCAAAAACATAGTGAACAAGTGAAGCCATAAATATGTTAAAAAAAGAAATATATAAATATATACATATTTTTTAAATAAATACATATTACATTATTAAATACATATGCTAAATTACTACAAATAATAAGCAAAATACAAAAATATATTCTCAAAATAATAACAACACATAAATACAATATTATTTACATTTAAATAAGACAACGCAATTAACACATACACTATTAACATAATTAAAACTAAATATGAACTCTTTTCAAATGTGTTATTAATTAAATAACTTACTACCCTATACTTAAACAAAGTACACAACACATATCTAAAAGTCTTGATTAAAATAATATTATGTACATATGTTAAATAATTAAATATTATTACTAAATATTTATTCCTAAAATAATGACCACCTCACCCTTTATCCATACAATAAATCAACATACACCAAACATATACATTTTAAAATTATTAATCCCATTCTCATAATTAAATCTCAATTTAACACATATTATTAATAATTAAGTAATAAAGAATTATTAATATTCAATTAACTTCCCACCATTTACTCCTACAAATGACACTTAGGAACTCATTATGATGTTGGTCAAAAACCATTCCAACCGACTCCTTTTCAGAATAATTTCTGACCGACTCGGGTTATGGGAGTCTGACTGACCGATTACGATGGTTCGGAACACCATTAGGTCGGACTCTCACTGACTTCAATGGGAGCCTGTGTTCCGACCGACAACACAGGCTCCCATTGAAAAAAAGTGGTGGTTCTGGAAAACCTTGCACCATGTGGCGGGCACCTCATGGTGCCTGCCACACTGTGCATGGTTGGAAAGAGGGGTCGCATGGGTATTTCCACGGGCCCCAAACGGAGGCCTCTGGGTAAAGGGGGGCAGCAAAGTCAGTTTCCGACAGTGATTCATGTCAGACAGACCGGGTCGGAATGGCTGTCGGATTCCGACATCGTAATTGGTCGGTCATAAATGCAGCCCATAGAGTTCTATGATTCGGCTACGACCAACTCAAACTCTCCAAATGCGAGTCGGAAATGATTCGGAATGATCGACTGACTGCCTTGTATCGTAATTGGTCGGAAATGTTTTAGAGTCGGCCGGATACATGGCTTCCGACACAGGTTCGGTCAAACCGAATGCCATTCTGAGCCTTTCCGACCGACATCGTAATGAGTCCCTTAATTCATAATATAAAAAAAAGTATTTACATATTTGACATAATTATTTTTATTTCTATCGTTTTTTTTAATTAACTTAATTTATTATTTAGTATAATTAATTTCCTACATGCCCTTTACACATACAAAAACAACACAAACCCAAAAGAAACCATTTAACATAATACACAATTTACATAATTATTTTTCATTTAAAGAACTAACATTATTTAAAAATTAAATATTAACAAGAATTGAATTATTAAATCATTATAATTTAGCTATGTCCCCCTTATACCTCTACTAAACCCACAGCGCATGCCTAAAATTTAATATAGCAAAAATCATTTCCACAATTAACAAAATCAATTGTCAATTAAATCATTAAGATCAAATACAAATTAATTGCTACTTAATTAAAATTAATTTACTTCCCACCTGATACCCCAACAAAACCCACACCTCAAATGTAACTTCAAACAATTAATGGCACAATTAACATATTTATTTATCAATCAAATAATTAATATTAATTAAAAACTAATTTTTAATTAATTATAATTAATTTGATCCCCACCCTGTACCCCTGTAAACTCCATATCCCACACCTAAATGTTAACTTAAAAATAAGAGGGGCATGTCCAAAGATGGCAACTGGCGAAGACGGTGGTTGGAGAGTTCCGCAGCCCGCCCATGAAAAATCCTAAGTTATCATGCCCATCCGTGCCCTCCTGGTACAGGAATGCTACCTCCTGATGATAGGGAGGCGGTGGCCGAATATTGAAAGGCTCTGATGATCTGGGGCAGAATCTCTGTGCGAGATGGTGAACTGCTGTGGCTTGGGCATGTGCCGCACTGATCAGGGGATGAGCGGAATAGACTCAGAAGACATTGCGGTGGCCTGTCTGGGTGTCAGCTTGGCTGCCGAGCCAACTGGCCCATTAGAGAACCGGGTGCGCCTTCTCCATCCATGGACCCCTTCTCTGGCCCTCCTCTGGCACTGGGACGCGCACACTTGGAGTGCAGAGGAGACGCAGCGACCAGACTTGGCTGACGGGTGCTGTGGTGGGCTGCAGGACGCCTGGGAGCGGAGTCGCCATTTGATTGGGACATTCCCTCCCCGACCCTTGCTCAGCAGTGGATGCTGCCCCCCCCGCCATCTGCGGTACGGCACCCTATTGAGGTGGCCTCACTACTCTGTGTGGACACGCCAGGATGGGGGGCCAGATGGGGCCTGCCCCTCCCCTCTCTTCTCAAAAGAACTGACCTTTGCAGGTGGTGCACCCAGGCTGTATTGCCTGCACCGAGTGGGGAGTTGATGTGGTCTCGGCCTCCTCCCCCGCTCCACTCCCCCATCTGTTGCAGACTGGGGGCAGACGGTCTGCTGTGGTCCTGGATCAGCCAAGAACAGTGTGCAACATCCAGACTCATGCCAGGACGGATCAAAGATGGGGAGGGTGTGTGCCTGGGCTGCAGGTGGTGGTGTATCGAGCCGGGGGGCACTGCATTGACCAGGCACTGGGCCCTCAACAATGTGAAGCCCGGCGCATGAGCAGAGTGTCACCCGTGCCCAGACATGAACACTCAGATCCAGCATCATCAGCGGGCTGGGTGCCCCCCCCATGTCATAAGGGATCGTGATGGCATTGATGGCCCCCTCACCCCTGTTGTTTTCATTGTGGCATCCATCGGGGGTAGCCTCCCCCTGCGTGCAGGATTTTTGGGAGGATCTGACGCTTGCTCACATGTGCTGGCAAACGAGTAACAATAGATGCAACAGAGGCACTGCCAGAATATAGAGCCAGCCTGGGTTTTTGCACACTTTTACCATACTGAACGATTCCTGCTCCTTTCATATAAACTAAGGGGTGGGAGTGACACTGGCCTGTTGTAGGTTGAGAGGCCCCCTGTGCAATGGGAAAGGATCACCTCAAGAGGGCTGCTCAACATACATAGATGGATCAATTTACAGCTCAGCGGGCGCTCCCGAAATCGGATTCACTGCCTGCAGTCCCGGCAGGAGGTGGCCCAGTGCAGCCTGAGCCCACAGGTGCCCAAATACTGGTGGCCATCTAAGCTTTGAGTGCAAAGGTACAGGCGAAAATTGATGCGGTCTCCTTGGATGTCGGACTGCTACGTGCGGCTCAACGCACGGTTGCGGAACGCTCACAGGCGACGAAACAAACGGTCAGTGAATTGAGAGAAGAAGTTTCAGCGCTAATGGCAACATTAACTGATCTTTCACAAAAAACTATTTTGGAGCGCTGGACTGAAGATGCCGAGGCGTGTTCCCACAGCTGCAACTTCGTTTTGTAGGATTTCCTGAGGGGGGCAACTGGAAAGAGCCTGAACTTTTCTTGGAGAAATGGATCAAAGAGGCCCTCCCCATGGCCGAACTCTCCTCAATTTTCATTGTAGAATGGGCGCATCGTGCGGTCACTGTACCCCTGCTGCCAGGTACTCAGCCCAAGACTCTTATAGCCAAAATCTTAAATCCCGAGTTAAGGACTGTATTCTCAGGGAGCCCAGACGCGATGGAGATCCGGCCTTTGGGAACCAGAACATTTGTATATTTCCAGACTACACCCGTCTGTTTTGGCAGCAGAGAGCGTCCTTTCTTGGGGTTAAATAAAAGCTGCAAGATATGAATCTCCTATACATGCTCCTTTATCCCGGGAAGCTGAAAGTTCTCCATGAACACCAAACGCACTTCTTTACAACACCGGACGCAGTCTAGGATTGGCTGGAGGTCTATGGTGATGAGAGGTTATAACGTAGGGGACATGTGATGGGAAGACCCCCTAATATCCCCAGAACTGGAAAGAGCAACAGTCGAAGTGGGAAGTCCAAAAAAGCCACACACAAGGGTGGTGGTGCAGCAGGATAGATCCCTGGATTTGGAGGGTGCAAACTCAGGCAGCGAGGGCAGGAGATACCCCAGAATAGACTGGGGGACAAAACAGGCCGAGCTGGACACTGCCAGGGCACTGGTGCAGGTGGGAACAGCCACAGGTTCAGACACGAGCATGGGTGGCATTGTTGAAGATACCCCACAGCTCATGAGCTCATACAAGGATAAAACAACGGCAAACGGATGAACCTGGTGAGGGTGTAGTTGGGACTGCATCACGGATTGTGCCCACTTTGTTGCACAGTATTTCACGTTATAGTGGTGCCCACCTCCTCCATTTCACAGTGGGAGAGAGGAACACAAATGGACACAGCTGCTGAGTATGTGGAGAAGGCCTCTCTTTCTCATCTTATTCCGTCTTCTGGATGGTTGTGCCTCCCGATTAGTGGCAGGCTTGATGATGTGCGTGGGTATGGATGGTAGTAGTATGTGTGGGAGTGTGTGACAGCTGGGCTCGGGTGGGCCCGGTTGATGGATGCATTGCGAGTCCGGGCAGAGTGCTACCCCTGACCTGACAGAGGAGGCATATTGGATAAATGCATGTGTAGAGTTTGTGGGTAGAACGAGGGATATGGAGTGCATGAGGAATGTGTGTTTTTTTGCTTCTGTTATGTAATCTTTTTGATAACACAGATAATGTTTTATTGTTAATGATGTTCAAAGTACGGGTTGGGGGATCTAGGTGTGGGGACTATATAGGGATGCACGATTATTCAACACAGTGTCTACCTGGGGGGTTGAATGTCCAAAATGTTCAAGGTATGGGACTCTCTGGCAGCGACAGTGGCAAAAGGCAGATTGACGACATAATAGTTAGGGCTGGCAATTACTGGTGGCTATGGGACAGTACAAAGTCATAACATGGACTGTGAGAGGGTGAATCTCGTTTGTGAAGCGCTAAAGAATGCAAACATATCTGAGACAACAGGGTACTCCTATGCTGCAGGAGACACACCTCCTGTACCCCCCTCAAGACACAGAAACTCCACAAAAAGTGGAGGGGCAGCTGTTCGCATCTACTTTCTTCACTTATGCCAAGAGGGTTGCCATATGGATAGCTCCGCAGGTACCGTTCAAATAACGAAAATATGAGGTTGATGTAGTAGGCAGATATGTTATAGTGCATGGGGACCTGGATGGGGTGGAGGTGTGCCTGGTGAATATTTATGCCCCACACACAGAATGGAAAGTTTGCTTCTCCCATACATTGAAGTGCCATTAATATGGGCTGGCGATTTTAATCGTGTGATGGATGGCTCACTGGACAGGCACCCACTGAAACACCACACTAAAACGAATATGTTGGCTGCCCTCAGGGGAGTGATGAACAGGCTCCATTGTGTAGACATCTGGTAAGAAACACATCCTGAAGAGCGACAATGCACTTGCTACACACAAGCCTGTGAGGTATACAGAAGGTTCACCCGTTTTCTGCTTTCCCGTGAAGTGTGCGATACAGCGTGCGGAACTGCTGTACTAGGCGGTTTCCTGTCAGATGATGCTCCTGTATTGCTAGAATGGGGGCCCGAGAGGAACAGGCGGAGAGTCATGTTGTGGAGATTACAACCGTTCACGCTGCGCGACTCGGTGTTCATAGAGGAACTTAGGGAAACCATAGTAGATTACTTTGCAAAGAATTGGTCAACCACTGAGGCCAGGAGCACAGAATGGGATGCATTCAAAGTGGTCTCCAGAGGGGACTGCTTGTCTAGAGTGGAAGGCACTAGGAGGAGACTTTAGTTGGAACTGAGAGAGGCGGAGGACAAGCTGACTAAATTACAGCATGAGAACCAGGCGATGGGTCTGCCTTCGGACTTACTTCTACAGGCACAGTGTAGGGTTAGAGAGGTCTAGGATAGACTGGACTGCATGACCCGCAGGGAATATTGGCAACTATTGCATAAGGAGGGCGATAGATCAGGAAGACTGCTGGCGTGGTTGTTAAAGTGTGAACGCCCACCCCCAATGATACTAGCTCTGCGTTGTCATGAGGGAACTATGGCCAACACGCAGGTTGGTGTTAATACAGTGCTATTTAACCACTTAGTAGGTATTTATCGCACAACCTAGGGGAGTGACGGGATGGGAGGGCGAACTTTATTCCGGATGTCCTACTTCCGAGACTTACAAACGAGCAGAGTGAAGATCTGGAGGCAGCACTCTAATTAGAAGAACTGCAGGAAGCATTACGGGGCATGGCTCGCTGTAAATCACCAGGCCCAGATGGGATTCCGGTTGAGTTCTATCAGACATATGCAGATATTCTGCTCCCGCACTTATTGGATACCTCTCAGCAAGCCAAAAAGGCTGGATATCTGCCACCATCCATCAGGGAGGAGCAGATTGTCATGCTCCCCAAACCTGATAGGGATCCTGAGGACCCGGCTGCATACAGACCCCTGTCCATGCTGGGAGTGGACAGTAAACTGTTGGCCAAGGTCCTGGCCATAAGACTAAGAAGAGTCATGACCTCGCTGGTACATGAGGACCAATGCGGTTTTATACCAGGTAGGGAAACACACATGAACCTATGTCGATTATCACACGTCCTGCATTCGGTGGGGGACCGCAAGCTCAGGGTGGCAGTTGTCGCCCTGGACATTGAAAAAGCCTTCGATACACTGCGGTGGGACTATCTTTGGGAAGTGCTGAGAAGAATGGGGTTTGGCAGAGAAAACATAGCCTGGATTAAACTGCTTTATCATCAACCAAGAGCCAGAGTGCTGAATGGGGTACAGGTGTTGGAGACTATACAGGTAGAGAAGGGTAGACAACAGGGATGCCCATTATCCCCACTGCTCTGCACAATAGCTGTGGAACATCTGGTGGTTAGACTGCGGAGAAATATTGATCCATGGGGTATAGTGGTAGATGGCTGTACATATGTAGTCTCCATGTACGCAGATGATGCAATCCTTTAAATTACAGAACCAGAGGAGGTGATCCTGGTGGCCCAGACTATATTGACTTCATTCGGTTTGGCTTCCGACCTCCGGCCTCCGAATTAACTGCCAGTAAACAATATTATTTCTTCTTTCAGCCCTGGCGTGTATGGTGCCCCAAGATCTTCCAGAGGTGGTATGGACTGGAGATGTGACCACTTTCAATATCTCAGTATCCAGGTGGCCCATCAACCGGAGACCCAGTTTGAAATTAATATGGAAAAGGTCCCTGCAGGATTGCGGGAATCGATAAAATTCTGGAACAGGTTACCATTGTCAGGTATGGGGAGGGTGGCTATATCAAAGATGGTGCTCCTGCCCCGCTGTCTCTATGTGCTACGGAATTTATTCTGTAAAATTCCAAAGTCCACGTTTGATATCTTAAATGGCCTCCTGACCTCATTGGTGTGGGCTGGTGGATGGAGCAAAGTCAAATTGGAAATACTTAAACTGGATATGGATGTGGGTGGCCTAGGATTGCCGGACCTCAGATTATATTGTATAGCAGGATTATTGCAGTAACCAGCACAGAGCTGTATGGTGGAACATATGGCGGAAACAGACTTACTGGGAAGCTGGAATGAGGGGACACAGTTACAGCGTTTCTTTATGATGGGCTTGGGGGTTCCCAGAGATTGTCCTTATATAATATGATAGGTGACTGAGGCCTGGGAACAGGCAGTTGTGTTGGTTCTCCAAAGGGCTCCGTATGCTAGCGCGCTATCCCTCTTGTGGTTGAGGGGATTTCAGAATATTCAGGTGACTATGGACATTTCGTAGTGGTATGAGGGAGGATGCGAATCAGCAGGAGACCTCTACCAAAATGGAGCCTCTCTGACCTTCGATGAGGCACAGAATTGGTTCCAGGTACTGGCGGGGAACTTTCTGCAAAATGCTAAAATATCACGTACGGTACACGAGATGTGGATTACGTTTCCGAAGGAACCTTGGGAGTTCTGCATGCTGATGACACAGTTAGGCCTCGGCTCCAGTAGAGGTCTCATCTCGCGTATATACAGAGCATTAAAGGAGGACCGTGGGTCCAACCTTGCCGTAATTAGAGAGAAGTGGGATGGGGATCTACCTATCCCATTGACTGATGGCGAGTGGAAGGGAGCGTTAGCGCAGGTGGCTGAAGTAACAAGTAACGTGAGGTTCAAACTTACTCAGTTCCACTATTTACATTGTACGTATTTGACCCCACAACGCCATGCACAGTTTACCCCGGAACTGACCCTCTCCTGCCCATGGTGTGGCACAGACCGCACCATATTCCTACATATGACCTGCAGTTGCTTGTGCCTACACACGTATTGGAATCGGGTGGCACAATCTCTTCGCACATCAACAGCGTTGCGGATTGAAACCTTCATAAAACAATGCGTTCTGGGTATACTCCCGACACCCAAGAAGGGAACAAGGTTCCATTGGATCCACCCAGCTCCCCCCACATGGGATAGATGGAGGGACGATTTGTGTGAGTGGGAAGTGGCTGAGGAGTGTCGCCTTAGAGCAGTGAGAACAGATGAGAATGCTGAGAGAGACTTACTAGACTGGTGTCAAATGTTAACAGAAGTGAATGCAACAACACCCCAAAGCAATAACGAACCCGCACATAATGCGCCATCCACCCAGAGTTCGCTGTCATCTAATGCAGAAATAGACTAATGGCCCTCTACACAAACATCAAACCAGTTTCTTGTCAATTACCAGATTGCCAATATCACGAATAGTGACGGTTGCCAGTCGCAGCAGGGGGGGGGGGGGGTAGGGTGATGTGTTTTTCTCTTTTTCAATTTTTGTTTTTCGCCTCATTGTTTATGATTGCGGTCATTACTTACTAACTCACTACTCGCATATTAAACTTAAAAAAGGTAATTACACAATTAACTTAATTAACTATCAATTAATCAATTAAAATAATTGAAAATTAATTATGAATTCATTATAAATAAATTACTTCCCACCCTGTACCTCTATAAACTCACAGCCTTCTACGGTACGAAAAATCACAAAAATGTATGACATTTAATTGAATAACTACAAAAAATGTATCAACTATATTAAATATCAAAAACAATAATTATACAAAAAATGTACAACATACACATTTACATTATATACTAAAATGCATAACAATAATTTTAAAATGATATTATTACCAACAACATTTTTGTAAACAATATTTCTGACTTTGAGATTTTCAAAATGGATATTACTTTCCTTAAATCGATATTCTTGACAACGGGATTCTTGCAAACCATATTTCTATAACAGGCTATTTTGGAAACGATATTTTGGAAGCACGATAATTATGTTTTGATATTTTGTCTGAATACCATCTTGTATGGCAGTCAATCCATGGTACATCCAGTAGGCTAAGTTAGCATGAGCAAGATAAAAAAATGGCTGCAACAGGATATAGTTATGCTTAGACAGGCAAATGTGTTTCCATTCTTCTACACTAGGGGACATAGTTATCAATGTTTTACGTCCTCCTTGCACCACACAAGGGGTGATCAAGGATGACACAATACTAAAGTAGGATTTAGAACGCCATGGAAGGCCTCCTTGCATGGCCCTGCATGGCTTGATAAATCTGGAGTAATACAATGCAGCACAAATCGCTGTTGTGCATTACTCTGCCTCTGGGCGGCATTCCATGGGTGGAGCATGCTTGTTCCTACACATTCAACCATGGATGTTGGCATATTCCCAGATTCACCAACACTGATAAACTTGGGAATGGGCCAAAATTCTACGCCTTCCCAGGGGCAGGCGCAGCGGGCAGAAATGTCTTTATTTCTCCTCATTGTTTCCTCTATCTAAGTGTGCTGCATCCTGCAGCACACTTAGAAAGAGGAAAATGCCTCTGAGGAATGTTTTTGTGCAGGAAGGGGCCGTTTCCTGCATAAAAACAATCCTGCCTACAATGCAGGCGCCCTTGCACCATGGCGCAAGAGTGCCATACCTTGGAGCAAAGCAGCCAAAAGGGCGCCAGTGCAAGGAAAGGACAAGAATGTGCTGTATAATGTTACATTTCTGCCCTTTCCCTTTCACTCAGTGCAGCACAGTTTGGAGGCGTGGTGCGATAAAGTTTGATAAATATGCTGGTAGAAATCATCTTTGTGAGCATTCCAGGACTTACACTCCGTCAACTAAAAGTTTCTGATAGCTGAGATTTTTAGTTAAGAAAAGAAGTATATGTGATAATGCAAATGACTATTGTATATTCAATTGTCCTGTACAATAAATGCTTAGAATGTATACTGCAATTATTTGGTCACTTAATTTAACAGCAATTGTAGTAGCTCTGTAAGTGATCGAAAACAGAATCAGAGAAAATGTAGCAGTCACGGAAATAGCATAAAGATAACATTTATGGTCCGGCTCTTAAATAGATCTTTCTAAATTGACATGTTTCTTTCTACCTAAAATTATGCAGGCTCTACAACCCTAAAATTAGAAACGCTAATTTGAACAATTTAAATAATTGAATGTCACCCTTTAGTTTTGTCTTACAAGGAGAAAAGAAGACAATCAAGGACAAATTCTCATTGTTCCTTCTGCAAAATTAACCTCCTTGCTGTAGAGCAGAAAAACAATGCTGTAATTAATCCCCAAGGAAAAATTATTTTATTGCAGTTATGAGAAAGGGCAGTCGATAGATGTTTTCGATTACATCGAAATTAATGTAACATTTTTTTTAATCCAGTTAAGTTTGCAGAGAAAAAAACATATATTTATGATGGAGCCCAAAACGCCAATATACATACATATCTGTTCCCTTTTCCTTCCTAGCCACATCAGAATGTCTGTATGGTGCCTGACAGAGCATTGTATACATTTACTGAAAGGAATTCCTTTCTACACAACAAAGGTGCGTGGTGGAGTGGAGGAGTTGACAAGAAAGGCAATCCTGAATGTCAGCCCCACAAATAACAAAGCAGAGCTGAGCATATCTGGGAATTGACAGGCGAGATGTAGAATAAATAATTAATCAAATCCAAGTGCAATATATTTCCGTCTTTCTGTAATAAAACAACGCAAGCTCCTTTTATTTTATATTATTTATAGTTTCCACGGTCTTTGTGGCGCAAAATTTTCCAATCTCTTGAATTCATCGTTCAGACACTAATTTGCTCTTTCTGAAGTTTAATAAAGAAGGGAAAAGCTTGGAATGTGTTCTACATAACCGAATATACGCGCTAACGCATTTCTAGGTAACTACTGTCCAAGGGTAGCGATGCAATGCATCAGAACTGGAAAGTCACTGAGGGGCATATCAACAACAACCGGCGATAATTATCGCTCAGCGCTCTTAGCGTGAGGATAATTATCGCCGGATAGCGTGAATTTTTATCGCTGAGATAGCGTGCTATTAGCAACGCTTATCTCAATAGCGATAAAAATCCTCACGTTACAGGCTAACGTGAGATTATCACTGGAAACCCAGCGATAATCACACGTTACCTTGTTGATAGGGACAGGCACCCTTAGCCATGATATCCTCCTTCCATAGGATATCATGGCTAAGTCTGAAAATTAGCAGACGGAAAAAAGCAGCGTTAACCGTGGTTAGCGCTGCTTTTTTTGTCTCTAACAGGGTTAGCGACATTCTTGATAATAGGAGAAATGTCGCTTAGCGACATTTCTCCTATTATTTTACTCTGGAACGCCCCCTTTGCATCTCATTAGAGATGCAAGGGGAAGCGTAGAGTAAAAGGGTGCTAACATGCAAATTTGCGTGTTAGCACCCTGTTGTTGATAGGGCGCTAGTTTTAGCTCTGCTTTTTTGTCTTTTAAAGCCAAAAAAGCAGAGATAAAGCCCTTGTTGATATGCCCCTGAGTATCGCAGGCCGAGGCTTATTGGAGAAACATTGGTTCCAATATACACTGTCTAGGTTTTGGCCTCCAATATGGTAGCTCGTACAGTGAAGCACACCATGAGAGGAAAATATTTATGACACGGTTTAATGTCTCTTTTATGAATAGTTATATCCGCTCATACAACATTTGAGATTCTACCATTTGCAAGGGTGAAACACTGAGTCGGTCGCGCTATTTCACAATATTCAGAGTGTGATTCAGCAGTGGCCAGTAACTGCTGCCTTAACCTCGCCTGCTACCATTGATTTGACACATAACTGCAAAAAGTGTCTGGAAGAGTCTATATATCATATAGACAAATTTGTTTAAATACATGCATTTGTCATTTATAGAGTTTCCCTTATGAAGGGATTCCCAAAATGCATTGGGAACACGGCAATGGAAACATCTTGTTGAAGTTACGAAAAATATAATGTTACGATTACATTATAACGTGTGTGCAATATATAAGACACAAGAAATGTGTCAAGAAAAACCTTTTTTCTGTTGTGGTTATTATTGTGAACATATTGTTTTGATGCATTATGCAACCAGTGAAACGGTAAAAACCGTATGATATACTATTTAAAGTTATTTGATTTAATTATTGCATCACATGGGCATGAGTAGTGCACCTTGAAGCATGTGACAGAATCTGTACACTTCTTCTAGTTGATATAATTTTCCTGACGGGAGCAGGTCAGGTCTCAAGGTAGCACACAACAGATTACATAGTTGAATTTACAGATTATTTTGTCCACGTAGATTACGAAGGTGTGCAGGATATATCTATAGATTGAAGTGTACTTGTTCTGCTCCATTCATATAACCAGCACCCCCTCACACCATGTCGTTCAAAGACAAAGCTCACTTAACCTCCAACCAAGCAGACACCAAGGTTTATACCACAGAAGAAGCAAAATCAATCTATTCACGCATACAGGAGGCAAGGACTTTTTAGGCGACACCTGGATCTGTCAATCAAATGTTGAAACAATTGGAGTACACACTACCAAAGCAAGTAAACCAGAGACAACATGCAATAACACTAATTCAATATCACAAAGTCAAGCGTATCCCCAAGGGGTTAAGGATCTCTCTCCAACCAATGTTGTTTAAATTTAACAAATCCTACATGACAAGATGGTGCGCCATTTTGAACAATTGTTCACTTGATTTGATACTTTTAATCATAGAGGAGCTTTCTAATATTCTCAAAGAATTATCCACTGGGATTCATGATTTAAAAACGGAAATTGAAAAAAGGATGTATGCTAACAACTGGACCAAAACTCTCAACCAGATCAATGAGAAACTTCTTAATCATGCTAAAGAAATCCACAAATGGAAACTAAGAAAATTCAAGAGGGATACCATAAACTATAAACTTGATGAGGTGCACACATGGGCAGAAGCATATATGCACAACGTCGTACCTTTAGAAAACCGGAGGCCTCATCATCTGAGGAAAGCGTGGCGACAGAACAAGACACATCAGCATCCAGCACACCTTTTCAAGCAGTAACAAGTACATCGGGTACTACATCCAATCCCCAAAATAAGAGCACAGGTGCAAAGGATTCTTTTTTAGAGTCAGGCCAGACATCAAACCATCCCCCAGAGGAAAAAGATCCCTCAATAGCAAGCAAACATGGAGGGGACAAAAGAAAAAATCCAGACAATGTACGGAGAAACCCCAAGAGTACCTAACGATGAACATTTCAGACAGAACACTCACGCCATTGGAATTATCCACACTGAATAAAGGTGTGTCGCTTGTACCGACATACTTGACCAATCCTATGGAGATGGAAGTGTCCTTGTTTAAGTTCATGAGGAAACTACGATTGCGCTGGTTTTTTCATCATGTTGTACAATCGACGGACACAACAATGCAGCCAGGTGACAAGGCGTTCAAACACAAAAGCATGTTTATGTCACCCATATCTCACAAAACCTTGAACACATTTGAACTTTTAGTAAAGAAAGATTTGCAACATTTACACCGTCCGTCACACATACAGAAAAAAAACTTTACGGCGAAGGAATTCAGGACATTGAGGAAACTCGCTGAAGATGACAACATAACGTTTCAGCCACCAGACAAAGGAGGTGCCGTGGTGGTCATGAACACACATTATTATGAGAACAAGGTACACAATCATGTATTAGACGAACAAACTTACATTCCTTTGGAATTTGATCCTACAATTGCTTTTAGGAATACATTGAATGACATCTTATCAAAAGCAGTGGAGTTGGGATGCATGATGAAAATACCCAAACATTTTTGACATTGGATTTTCCACAATGACCGCCCTACTCCCAAAGATGCATGAAGATCCACATGACCCCCCTTTTAGACCCATCGTGGCAGAATATGGTTCTATACATGAGTCAGTAGGGAGACATCTTGATCACTTCTTACAGCCTCTGGTACAATCATAGACATCATACATTCAAGGCACCACAGATTGCATGAATAAACTAATGAACATACAAGATATAATTGGTGAAGACATGTGGTTGTGCACCATTGACGTGGTGGCATTATACATGTCCATCTCCCATTGATGTATTGGAGGCGGTAGAATGGATGCTGTTGAAAAGCAACTATGAAGAAACTCTGAACATTTGTTTATTGGAATTACTGCATTTCAGTTTATACCTCAGCTACTTTTCTTGGAAGGACACTTTTTTTCTTCAACGAACAGGCACATCTATGGGCTTTCCTGGGGCACCCATATATGCAAACATTTTTATGGCCAAGTTTGAAGACTCTTACATTTTACAACAAAAAGAGTGGCAGGATCGCCTACTAATATATATGAGGTACATTGATGATATCTTGCTTTTATGGAAGCGGCCGCAACAAACACTTGAAAATCTTATTGAGACTCACAATGGACAGAATCCTCGCATAAATTTGACACATCATATCAATCAATCAATCAGGGGGTTTATGAGCGCGCTAATTACCTATGAGGGTCTCAAGGTGCTGGGAGGGTGCGTCTCCGCATCAGTCGAAGAGCCAGGTCTTGAGACACTTCCTGAAGGTGTGCAGAGTGGGGGAGTGTCTGATGTTGACTGGGAGCTCATTCCAGGTCTTTGCTGCAACGTGGGAGAAGGCTCTTCCCCCTGCTCTTGTTCTGTGGATGTGTGGGGTCTCTGCCAGGGCTAGATTGGTGGGCGGAGGTTCCTTTTGGGTATGTGGAAGGTACTCTATCGTTGAGGTATTTGGGTCCGTTGTTGAGGAGGGATTTGTAGGCGTGGGTGAGTAGTTTGAAGGTCCCTCTCTTCTCAATGGGGAGCCAGTGGAGGTCTCGTAGGTGCCGGGTCATGTGCTCATGTCGTGGGGTTACGAGGATGAGTCTGGCTGCGGTGTTCTGGAGGGTTTGGAGCCTGTGTAGAAGGGTTTTGTTGATTCTGGCATAGAGGGTGTTGCTGTAGTCCAATCTGCTGGTTGCGAGTGTGTGGGTGACAGTCTTTCTGTATTCGGGGGGGATCCAATTGAAGGTCTTGTGGAGGATGTGGAGGGAGTTGAAACAGGTGGATGCGACGGCATTGATCTGGCGGATCAGGGCGAGGGAGGAGTCTAGGATGATGCTGTGATGCTGAGTTTCTGGGCATGGTCCATCGGGTTAGGGGGGTTTCTGAGGGCAGGGGGCCACCATGAGCTGTCCCACGCAGTGGGGGAGGGTTCGAGGACAAGGACCTCTGTTTTTTCTCCGAGTTCAGTTTTAGGCAGCTGTTGCTCATTCAGGCTGCGACATCTTTCATTCCTTCTTGGAAGATGAGTCTGGTGTCTTCAGGGTTCTTCATGAGAGAGAGAATGAGCTGGGTGTCGTTTCATATGAGTCAACAATCGATTAACTTTCTGGATATTTGGGTGGAATTTAGGGAAAGCTGTCTAAACACAATTGTGTACAAGAAAACAACAGATAGGAATAATGCCTTGCATTATCAAAGATTTTATCCACCATCCTTAAAAAAAAACTACCACTTTCACAATTCATTTGAAATAAGAGAATCACATCAGACCCAATTAAATGTCAAACAACCATTCAAGCAACATCACAACAATATCAGCAACGAGGGTACCTGCATGAAATTTTGGAAACTGGGAGACAGAAGGTCCAACACATGCAATGCAAAGATCTCTTAAGGAAAGTAACAAAACACACTGACAAAAGGGAAGTCTTCGTATTAAAATTCTCGTCTGAAACTCTGGTGATCAAATGGAGTATATATCAAGAAAATGGGAAATAATTGAACAGGAGTCAGACTTCAAGGACGTGTTTCCCTCAAAGCCTATGTTTGCGCACTCGTGCTCCAAAAATCTGAAAGAATTTCTAAAAAAAGGACGTATACCAATGTCTGGAGATCAAACCATAGGCATGTGGAAATGTTTTAATTGGAGTCACTGTGGAAATGTGATTGTAGGTAATACATTCACTCATCCTCATACAGGACAAAATATCAAATTGACTCACACATCGGATTGTAAGACTGATATGGTTGTTTATGCCATAAAATGCCCATGTGGTCTAGTGTATGTGGATAGAACATCAAGGAAAATTAAAACACGCATCACAGAACACAAAAGTATGATCAGAACTACAAACAAAAAATCATGCTTAGCCACCCATTGGGTAGAAAACAAACACACCATACCACAATTGAGGTTTACTGTTTTAGAAAAAATAGTGTCTACACCATATCGATATACCAACCAACAGTTGGTGCAAAGGGAAACATTTTGGATAAAACGTTTGAATACCTAGATACCGTTTGGTCTTACTGAAAAAATTGAGATGGTTTGCTTCCTATAATTTGTACTTAGAACTTGTTTATATAACACATTTGACTGTATAACAGTTTAAATGCTGTCTAAACACCCCAGGAGTAATATGTTTGTTGATCACATGATCATATTGGGAGAAACTTAATATGTTTTCCACTATGTGTTGATTTGAGGTATCGATTGCATACATTGGGGTTCAGGGGTTTTATCTTGTCTCATGCTGCTGAATAAAAGCAAGGTATTCCACTTTCTATACATTTTTATACGTACACACACAGTGACCTTTTACACTACATGATCCTATTCTGAGCACCACACGCATTAGAGCTGCGACTCAGTCATATTGGCATGTAACGGATAGTACTATTAGTTCTCTCACAGGTGTTACACTTTTGTTATAGTTTTTCTTACTGTTTTTTCTACATGTGATATACTCTAGTCATTTTCATTTATATATAGTAGCAGACGGAGTGCATGGAGTCTGTTTTTCATTGCCATAGTAACTACGTCATGCAGTTACTGAAACGCTTGAACGCGTCACTTTGAAAAGATCGGAATGGCGGAGACCTTTTGAAACACCAGTAGATGAACGCAGGTTACGCGGCAGTAAGTGGTAGTTTGGGCAACATGATAGAAACAGATTGCCGTTTCGTTTCAATTGAAACTTGGTAATAATTCAGGCATTGTGTCACTTTGATTAGTAGACAGAGTCAGACGACGCTTTTGATTAATCAACTACGTGTGCGCCTGGATAGTTGCTGGAGTAAGTTTCTTTAGTTTTTCTTGGGCACAGAAAGTAGGCACAGTAGAGATTGGACACTGATGGTTACTTAATTATTTTGCTGAGAAACTCGTTATTTTGACATTTTTGGTGAAGTGATGACCAGGTAGGTGCCCAGTGCTTTCAGATGCTTGATTTAAAAATAATACACGGTTGAGGACCTCTGTAATAGTGCTAGTTTGAACAATGTTGTATGTCTATTCAGGCACCTTGGGCATATCATCAACAACCGGCGATAATTATCGCTAAGCGCACTTAGCGCTAAGATAATTATCGCCGGCTATCGCTTGTTTTTATCGCGGCCATAGCGCGCTATCAGCGACGCTTATCTCCAGAGCGATAAAAATACCCGAGTTAGCTGCCAAGTGTGCATTTATCGCTGGGATTCCAGCGATAATCTCAAAACGTTTGGCGCTACGTTGTTGATAGGGCACGGCATACTTAACCATGATATCCACCTTCCATTGGATATCATGGCTAAGTCAAACATCCTTGTTAGCGTGCCGATTGATAATTGGAGAAATGTCGGTTAGCGATATTTCTCCAGTTATTTTCAGAAGTAACGCCCACTTTGCATCTCATTAGAGATGCAAAGGGAGGCGTAGGAAAAAGGGTGCTAACATGCAATTTTGCATGTTGGCACCCTCTTGTTGATAGGGCGATAGTTTTATCTCCGCTTTTTGGGCGTTTAAAGCCAAAAAAGCCGAGATAAAGCCCTTGCTCATATGCCCATTCGTGTTTAATGGGACGATTGGTGCAAATGTTGGGCATATGGTTGCGTCGGACTTTTAGACACACTAAGCCATACATTTCAATAGCATATACACATGCTCTTGAGCAACAGCATGACCCAATATAATCAACCAGACAGTGATGGTATAGCTTGAATAATTCTTTCATTTTCTGTTATTTTAGTATGTCCAAATACATGCATTTGTCATTTATAGAGGTCCCCTGACGAAGGGATTCTCAAAATGCATTGGAAACACGGCAATGGAACCATCATGTTGAATTTACGAAAAATATAATTTTATGATTACATTATATCATATATACAATATATAATACACAAGAAATATGTCAAGAAGAACCTTCTTCTGTTGTAGTTATTATTATGAACATATTGTTTTGATGCATTATGCCACCAGTGAAATGGTTAAAACTGGATGATATACTATTTAAAATTGTTTGATTTAAATATTGCACCACATGGGCATGAGTAGTGCACCTTGGCGCATCTGACAGAGTCTGTACACATCTACTAGTGGACACATCTCCGGGTGCCACGCCTTCCAGCACTATGTGTGGTGCACTATACCCATGTGAGGGCACATCTGAAAGAGTGAATGTGTGCCGACGATATCTAAGTTCACCCTTAGATATTACCAATGCTCCTGAAGCCATAATGAATACATGAGCTGGAAACTCATCATTACGATTTCCCAAAGTACATGATGGCTTCCTGTATTCCAAGGTGGTTGGTATCAAACACTGCATCTAAGCAATCAACATTGATGCCAGTGCTGGATTTATTAATAAATGCACACAGAGGACACGTTAGAGGTGCCTCCAAAAATCCTACGGGCTACTATTGTGTTGACTGACTGGTCTCGACGTGCTAGACACCATAGACAGGGTTGTGACCTGCGGAGGTGAGAGCCTTCTCTCTCGGAGGTCAGGAACAAAGCCTTTTCTGTGAAGAAGTAGTCACAGCTCCTCCAAGCAGGATGGGAACTCCAGAGCTGGAAGCTTCAAAGACCCTGCCGCCTTTTTTATGCAAACCTAGGCTTCTCCAGATAGTGTAGGTGCCAATTCCCTTGTCCTGACCCCACTTATGCTGGCAAGACAGGTGGGAAAATTAGTATGATTATGAGGTGTGCCCATAGTCTGACAGCAACACCCTTAGAGAAGGCCAGCTGATGTGGACCCCACTTTTCAGATTCCTCCATGTTGTTTTGGCCAGAATTAGCCTCCTAGGTTCAGAGCTATGCAAACATCCCACAAGAAGTGGTCATATAGAGGGTGGAAGCACCCTAAAGGTAGGTAGCACTTGGCTAATAGCCATTGGCTACTACCTTTCACTTCCTACAATGGCCCTAAACTGAGTAATTAGGTGGCACCCCTGAACCCAAGAACTCACTTTCAAAGGGTCCACAGAAGAATGACAAAGAAGAGGCACTGGCTGGTGAGAACTGCAGCAGAACTTCAGACTTTGATAAGAAACCCTGCCGTCCTCAGCCCTCTCTCGACTATTGTGACAGAGTGACTTGTCCTGTGATCTGGAGAGCTACCAAAGCCTTGGGTAGATGGCCAGCACTTCAAAAGCCACAGACAGGTTCCCCAGGAGTAGAGGAGCTACTCCCCTGCCATCCACTGGCACTGGCAAGCAGAGTCTAGTCCACCGCCTTGCAGCTTCCTGGTCCGACCGATGCTGCAGATGACCTAGAGATGCTACTCCTGCCCCGGAAAGTCAGATCTGTCTCCCTACTCAGTGTGATGACACCAGGACCAACCAGATCCATGCAGCAGCACACCAAGGGTATTGGATGCCCTGCACCAAACCTCAACAGCGAGAGTCCAGTCCAGATTCTCACTGCACCAGGACTAAGCAGCCATTGAGGTATCTATCAGCATGACTGAAATTTTCTTCAAGAGTGGCCCAGCTACTTTGATTTTGCTCCTGACAGCTGTTTGTCCCTGACAGTAAGGTGCATGTTTTACACCCAGCCCAGCAAACCTAACCGCTCTGCACCCGAGCCACCCGGCATGGGTCTTGATAAACTGGCTGCAACCATGTGTTCCAAGACCTCTTGCGACCTAAGACCCAATTTGGATGAACTTGGACTTGCCCGCATGTCTCCCTGTGCAGCCTCTTTTCCGGTGGCCCCCCTTCTCTATAGGGCACCAGCTACCAGCCTCACCAGCACCCTGCTCCTAGTAGAACCCGGATGGTACCCAAATAACTGCTGATAGAACTTTGAACCTTGGCCCATTACTATTCCAATCCCAGAAGGTGAACTCCTAAAACCAACTGTACCTACCTTTCTGCATCTTTGACTTTTCCTCCCATAGGTTTACACCGGTTTGAACATTTATTTACCTGTGCATATTTTTAAGAAAAACTGTACTTACCTTGAAATGAAGTCCATGAGTTTGAAAATTGTTCTTGGATTTATTCTTTGAGTGTGTGTCTTATTTATTGCCTCTGTGAGTACAAAGAACGCTTAGCACTACCATCTGATAAGCTTAACTGCTCACCCACACTACCACAAAAGAAAGAGTTAATGTTATCTACTTTATCCTCTGTAAACCAACTGGGGAACCACTGGAGTATCTGCACAGTGTACTTCTTTTTAGTACACTTTTGAGAGAGCCAGCTTTCTACAACTTATGTTTAGATGGTGTCCATGCCCAAGAAGCCACATGGCCTATCTTACTCTGGCCAACAAATGTGACATTATCCCCCAGCATGAGACTAGCCACTTGCCATTTCAGAGCATTAAGTCAGTCCTGCTGCCACCAAGTGGTACCCACAGAAGGCTACTACACTTCTGCATACAATGATAGCCTTATCATGACTGTAGTGGTAAAATTGCATGTATTTTTGGATGCAGCTGGAAGAATCTTTGTTGTGAGCACTGTGAGGTCTAATTGGAAAAATCACAGAATTTTCTCCAATCAAGACACTGAGCATGGTTCTTTAACCATTTCTCCACCTCCAGTAAATGGACGTAATTCATAGACCCCCATTGCATACTTTGTCACTCATACAGTGAAGCCAGATTTCAGCTGCATTTACCCAGTATAGGAAAGTGACTTTGTATATGGTCACCCCACCACATTTTTGTGCAATGACAATGGTTATGCCTTTGAAAGTGCACTGAAGTCTACTGCCTAGGCTCCAGTGCTGTCTCCTTAAAACTGATACATACAAATTGGTAATCCCAATTGGCAAGGACTCTAACCCCCTTAAGTCCCTGGTAAATGGTAACAGTGGTACCCAGGGCATGGTAGTTAAAGGGTTCACCAGGTTCTGAAGCACTCACACGCTAGGATTCACTAAACATACCCTAAGACACAGATGGAGACACTTATGCATTATCTAACATTCACTCACTCAGTCATACACAGAGCTACACACTCTACAAGTCACTAATACATACACTGACACACCCATAAACAGACTGATGTTTTAAGTAACATACTCACTGCAACAGTCATATAGAATGTACATATACTTATACACCCCTGGATTCACTAATGCATTCACTAACACACTCACACACTTCTACATACCCTGAGACAAATTAGCACAACCAAAAAATAGACTGACACACCCATGGACACACTAATACATTAACTTACGTACTCACACCCTCACTCGTACACACTCTGACACATCCTAGGACAAACTGATACATTCACTTTCACATCCATGGATTCACTTATGCATTCGCTAACACACTCACAAGCATACTTCTATACACCCTGAGACAACCTAGGACTCCCTAATATATACACTGATACACCCATGAACACACAGATGCATTAACTAACATACTCACTCACTCATACACACACTGACACACCCTAGGTTTCACTAACACATACACTAACACACTGATGGACACATTGATACATTCTGTAACAAAATCACCAACTCACTCATTTACACACTGAGACACTCTGGGACTAACTGATACATACACTGATACGCCCAGGGGCACACCAATCTATTCACTAACACATTAAAACAGTTACTCATGCACACCTTGACACACTCTAGGACTAACTCACTCACTCATTGAGGAACTGACACAACCTATTTTTTTTCCAGAGTTTTACATAGCACAAACTTGACCCAAGGGTATTGGGTATCAGATCGCTTTACATGAGCACCAGTTGGGTTACATGAGGACACATTCATTTTTGTTAGGCACGGGAAGATTAAGTGACTTGCCCAGAATCACAGGATGTTGAGCGTCCTTGGCGAGACTCGAGCGCGGTTCCCCAGCTTCGAGGTCAACCGCCCAAGCCATAACCCTAGGTCTCACTAATACATATCACCTATGTACACACTGATGCATTAAGTGACATACTCACTGGCCCAGTCATACAGACACTTGCACACTCTAGGTCTTACTAATAAAAACACTAACACACCCATGGATTCAGTAAGACATTCAGTTACACACTCACTCTGTCATGTCACTAATCATGTCATGAGTGATGTAATATCTTTGGTCATAAGCAGTGCATTGTGGGGTCATACGTTATAATTAGCTCAGGTAACTTTAACTGCAGAATCCCCCTGTTTTTGTATGAGTGAAATGACAGCCTAACTATAAAGTCCCTGTAACCTTTGTTTTTTTCAGTTAATTGCCAAGCTTTTTTAAATTCCTGAGTGGGTGCATGAGTGTCTGAGTGAGTCTCTGTGTGTGGATGCATGAGTGTCTAAGCGGGTATGTGAGTGGGTGAGCATCTGAGTGTGCCTGTGAGTAGATTGTGTGAGTCACTAAGTGGGTCTGTGAATGGGTCCCTGAGTCTTTGAGTTGGCCTGTGATTGGATTTGTGTGTATCTAAGTGGGTCTGTGAGTGATTGTGTGAGTGTCTGAGTGCGTCTGTGATTGGATGTGTGTGTATCTAAGTGGGTCTGTGAGTGAGAGTGTGAGTGTCTGATTGGGTCTGTGAGTCACTGAGTGTGTTTCTGAGTCAGTGCATTAGTCTCTGAGTAGGTCTGTGAGTGGGTGAGGGAGAGGTTGAGTAAGAGGCTGCATGAATGTCTGACTAGATCTGTGGGTGTGCGTATCTCAGTTCATCTCTGAGTGGGTGCATGAGTGTCTAAAAAACTGTGAGTGGCTGTGAGAGGGTCTGTGTTGTTTTGTGAGTGGGTATATAAGTGCCAGAATAGGTTCTGCTCGGTCTCTGTTCATTTTCAGCCTTTTTTCTGCTCACTTCTGATCTTTATTTTGTCTTTGTCTGCTTGTTTCTGCCTGCTTCACGCTGATTTGCCTTTTTCTGCTCCTTTCTGACATCTACGTTAACTCTTTCTTTGTGTTTCTGGCCTTTATTTTGCCTCATTCTGCTAGTTTCTGACCTTTATTTTGCCTCTTTCTCTTTGTTGATGATTTTTATTATTGCCTCTTTCTGCTTGTTTTTCACCCTTATTTTGTCTCCAACTGCTGGTTTCAGACATCTATTTTGCCTCTTTCAGCTCATTTCTCATCTTTATTTTACCTCTTTCTGCTTTTTTCTGACTTTTATTCAGCCTCTTTCTGCTCCCGTCTGACCTTTATTTTGCCTCTTTCTGCTTCTTTCTGATTTCTCCTTTTCCTCTTTCTCCTCTTTTCTGACCTTTATTTTGCCATTTACTGCTTGTTTCTGGCCTTTATTTTGCTCTTTGTGCGAATTTGTTACCTTTATTTTGCTTCTTTCTACTCATTTCTCACATTTATGGCCCTGGGACCTGGCCTTTTAAATAATTAATTCTAAATAGAGAAGGGTGCCATGCAGCCCCCTCCACGGACCGATTCTGGTCATGGGGACCCCATCTGCATGGGCCTGACCAATAGAATATAGGTAGAGGGGATCACATGGCCCCATTCCTCAGGCCGATTTCGGTCCTGGTGACCCCATCCCTAGGGCCCGGCAATCATACCATGGGGAGGCCCACACAGCTGCAAATTCCCCTGGCCGATATCTGCCGTAGGGACCCTATCCCTGGGGCCCAGACATTATACTATGGGGAGGGGGGCCATGTGGCTGTTTTCAGCCCTGGGGACCCAGGGGTCAGGCCTTGTCACCTGTGTGTTCCCTAGGATGCCCAATGTGCAATGGAAAGGCAGGGTGAGCCTGAAGGCCCCTTGGTCCCATGCGGCTCACCCCTCCTACAGGAGCTGGCATTGCTGTGACAAACAAGGGGCTGCTGAAAGGCAGCTCCCTGTCGGTCAGTACAATCTTTTCATCTGTTTCCCTGTATACATATTTGCATGCAGGCAAATAGAGGAAAACTCCACTGTTTGACAGCTCCGGCTTGCAAAAAGTGGAATTATGTTTGCTTATGCTTGGTGGAAGCTGTCAGCTGCCACCAAGCAAAAGCAAACAGCTACCTCCCAAGGGCGGGAGGTAGCAGGAGCTGGCCAAGGTGGATGCGGTCCCCAAGGCCATGAATGGCTCAATGAGGGGGCAACACTAACCCCCTCTATTCTAGAACCTAGCCACAGGGAGGTGGTGGTCCCCGGGGTGACAGTGCATTGTGGGGGCATGAGGTTTTTTTAGCTCAGGTAACTATAACACTAAATTTCAATGGTTTTGCACAAATTAAATCTCAGCCTTATTATAACATCCCTGTAACCTTTGTTTTCTTCAGAGAATTTCTATGTTTTTTCCTGACTGTATTCTGTCACTTTTGAGAGTGGGTGTGCGAGTGGCTGTATAAGTCTGCATATATTTAGCCTGACCCGCCTGCACCTCTCGATAGGTGCGGAAATTCTCCAACCGTGATATATATGTGAACCTGGCAAGGGATTAAGAAAGGGTAATTTAACCATTTACGGACTTCAGCAGTATGCGAAAGCTAAAGCAGATGTTAATCAGTGCTTGTGGCAGCAGGCCTTTATTATGAGCTGGAGAACATTTGCACTTTCAAAGTTAATTATTTGAGTGATGGCTACAATGTTTGCGAATTGAACGAAAAAGAGAAAAGTACAATGCAGTTTGAAAGAACACTATAATATGCTTTTAAGAAGCACTCTCATGTGTATGTAAATGTAAGACTATGTAATAACCAAGTGGTTTTGGGACCCGTTTATAAATCAGAAGGCTTTAGTGCAATCAGAGACTGTGATCTTGTGTGAACAAAACTCTAACTTGAGCAGAAACACATCAAGACAGAAGCAAGCTGCAGCACTCTGCACATTTCAATAAAGCTCCTAATCTTGCCAGACGTTTGGTGTGCAGTGATCTTCTTTTGACCCAAAAGGAGTGTTTTGTTGGAGTATATAAAAATGTGTTCTTAGATTATAGATATGTATATCTATATGTAGATAGTTATAGTTAGGACCTTGTTTCTATTCAAAAAGCGTTTTTTCTTTTGCCAATATCTTTGGCGCCGTTTGACGAATCTTCGCAAAGTTTTCAAAACTAATGGGGCTCTCTAGTCAGCTCCTCTATTGAAAGCTTCGTGGTAATTCGTCAAACGGGGGCCAAGAAAAATTGGGAGGCTCAAAACGCGTTTTCCCCATGTTAATTTCCATAGGAAAAATTGGAACAGGGTACAGCCTGAACTGCTGAACGGAATTACACCAAATTTGGCAAAAAGGTAGCTCTTCGTTCAGAAAGTGACCTTTTTTTAAATGGTGTAAATCCGTTCTGTAGTTCCTGAGAAATTAAAAAAAGAAAAATGTTGATATCTGAGCACCGAGGAGGAATTGCGAACCCTCCTGGGCATGAGCTTCACTCGGATTGGCTGCCAACACTCCAAACCAGGAACTGTAGGCAGCCATCTTGTGATTTGGTAACCGAGTCACAAGAAATCAGTGAAAAAAAGTTTAAAAAACAAGAAAAGGGGGCAGGCTAGAAACCCCCTGACCCCCTAGGCCTGCTCAGGGGGTCCCACAGGGACCCCAAGTCCCCAGAAAAAGATATCATTTTTTTTAAATTGGCAGAGTTAGTACTGGGTGTGAGAATCCTGCCGAGATTCTGTAAGCCCTTGGGTGGGCCAGGTACCGGGGGCAATGCCTAATTATATAGTGGGGCCCGCGAGGGCCCCCACAGGCCTTGGGACCACCACCTCCCTGGGGCTATACTAATTATATGCATGGGGCACATGGCGCCCCGCAGCCCTGGGGATTGCCACCTCCCCGGGGCTTGTTTTAAATAGGCGTGGGGGCATGCGGCCCCCCGCTGCCCCGGGACCAACATCTCCCCAGGACTAGAATTTGGCTAAAAAATGTGTGTGGGGGGTCTCACAGACCACCCCCCTAGCCCTGGGGACTGCCACCTCCCCGGGGCTTTCTCCAATAATTTACAGGGGGCCTCATGGGCCCCCCCAAGCCCTGGGAACCACCACCTCCCCAGGGCATTGGAAACATTGGGAGGGGGCCACATGCCCCCCCTCATGGAGCCCTTGATGGCCCTGGGGACCGTCACCCCCAGGGCCGGCTCCTACAATGTCCCGGGGTACCCACCCCCGGGACATTGCTGTTTGATATTCTTCCATAGCAAACTCTGCTTTGCTTCATTGAATCCTGCTCTCGTTTCAATGAAGCAAAGCAGGATTGCTTTTGAGCAAGGGGAGCTGCATGTCAGCAGCTCCCCTTGCTCAAAAGCAATGCCGGCTTCTGTAGGAGGTGGGGAGCAAGGGGGACCGTGTGGGCATTGGGGCTCCCCCCATGGTCCCCAACGATGAGGCCAGGCCCCGGGGGACGGGTTCCCCAGGGCCAAAAGCGCCCCCCTCCCGCAAATAAAAAAATAATTTAAAAACGCAGGCCGGCCCTGGGGGACGGGGTCCCCGGGGCCGAAATTGGCCTCGGGAGGGGGGCCGCGCTGCCCCCTTGCTGTTTTTTTTTTTTTAAAGTGGTCAGGGCCTGGCTTGGACAAAACCAGAGAAATTTGGCACTTATAATTAGTTAAGCTAACTATAAGTGCCATCCCCGCAATGCACTGCTGATGACATCACATATTACATCATTCATGACATGGTCAGTGACATCACTGATGACATCACTGATGACATCTCAAATGACATCACTGATGACATCACTGATGACATCATCCAGTGACTGTGTGTTTCTGTAAAGTTTAAATGTGTTTTATATATATATATATATATATATTACCTACTGGCGGTCGCCAGTAGGTAGTTATAGTTAGGACCACGTTTCCATAGGAAATCCGCAACATTCTATTTTGAATAACTTTGGCGCCGGTCGACGAATCCTCGCGAATTTTTCAAAATAGGTGGGGCGCTACGCTCCGCTCCTACCCTGAAAGTCTCGGGGGGATTCGTCAAGCGGGGGCTGAGATAAAAGGGGGGTCCCAAAACGCGTTTTTCCCATGCATTTTTCCATAGGACCTTTAGACACAGCTACAGCCCGAACGGCTGAACAGAATTACTTGAAATTTGGCAGAGTGGTAGTCCTCAGGTCAAGGAAGTGCCTTTTGTAGGTTTGGTGTAAATCTGTTCAGTAGATTCTGAGAAAATAGCCTTTAAATCAATATATATATCTGAGCCAGCTTACGGTGCGCTTACGGTGCGCTTACCGTACGCGTACGGTGGCGTGCGCGAGCGCGATTTTGATTGGCTCTTAGATCTTAGTAAACATTCGAATCGGTCGAAACCAGGAAGCGACGGCCGCCATTTTCTCTCTCGCTCTCTGAGTTGGGCAGCAAAAACGAAGCCAAAAAATGGCTAAAGAGGCAGTTTCGTCACATCCTAACCACCCAGCATTGATATAGGGGTCCCCAAACAACCCACAAGCCCAAAAAAAAAAGTATTTTTTTTTTCGGTAATTCGCCGATTACGCTTACCGTACGCGTACGGTAAAAATTAAAAAAAAAAAAAATAATCCACATTTTCCCCACCCCGTGTGCAAATGGTGCCCGAAGGGCACCATTTGCGCATGGCTTATTACAGATATAAAATTAACAAAGAATACATTTCAAAAAGATGCGCATAATATGTTCCCCATGTGCGCACGGTGCGTGAAGCGCATCGTGCGTACATGGCCCATCCCGCATAATGTGGGCACGCGGTGCGCGCAGCGCACCGCGTGACCACCGTGCGTGCACGGCACTAACTGCGTAAAGTGGGCGCGCGGTGCGCGAAGCGCACCGCGTGCTCACTGTGCGCGCACGGTGCACGAAGCGCACCGTGCGCGCACGGAACGAACTGCGTTAACTGGGCGCGCAACGCCACGAATGGCGTAAAGTAACTTAGCATTTAAAAAACCGTACAAATTCACTGAAAAAACCATAGGTTTCACACACGTTATAGTTAGGAATTAGCATTTAAAAAACCTTGCAAATTCACTGAAAAAACCATAGGTTTCACACATGTTATAGTTAGCTGTACATTTCACTCGTAAAAAACCAATGAAATTGCCCCGTTATAGTTAATGCAGGCAACTATAACTCACGCGACCGCAATCTTCTGCTGATGACATATGTGTCTTTATGAAAAAAAAATATTTGTAATATATGTATAGCTAAAATTTAATGGAAGAAGACATGGGCAAATAAGTGTCTAAATACAGTATTAGCATCAGCAGAGGATTGCGGTCGCGTGAGTTATAGTTGCCTGCACTAACTATAACGGGGCAATTTCATTGGTTTTTTACGAGTGAAATGTACAGCTAACTATAACATGTGTGAAACCTATGGTTTTTTCAGTGAATATATATATATATATATCTGCAAATTTCTAACTATAACATCCCTGAAACCGATGGTTTTTTCAGTGAATTTATTGATATTTATATATATATATATATATATATATATATATATATATATATATATATATATATTATCTACTGGCGGTCGCCAGTAGATAGTTATAGTTAGGACCCTGTTTCCATAGGAAATCCGCAACATTCTATTTGGAATAACTTTGGCGCCGGTCGATGAATCCTCGCGAAATTTTCAAAATAGGTGGGGCGCTACTCTCCACTCTTACCCTGAAAGTCTCGGGGGGATACGTCAAGCGGGGGCTGAGAAAAAAGGGGGGTCCCAAAACGCGTTTTTCCCATGCATTTTTCCATAGGACCTTTAGACACAGCTACAGCCCGAACGGCTGAACAGAGTTACTTGAAATTTGGCAGAGAGGTAGTCCTCAGGTCAAGGAAGTGCCTTTTGTAGGTCTGGTGTAAATCTGTTCAGTAGTTCCTGAGAAAATAGCATTTAAATCAATATATATATGTGGGCGGAGCCTAACCACACATCTCATCCTGAGATCTGATTGGCTGTAAGCACTTCATCCAAGAAGTGTTGGCAGCCATCTTGGGACCAATATACATGATAGCACCTCATTAAAAAGCATTGCAGTTAATAGAAGGTTTTAAGACTTTAGTTACATTATAAATCATTTGTTGATGGTACCATACTCATTTTAGGAATTGTGGTATGTTCTAAGGTGATTTCACCATGTGAAAAAGCCTTCTGCTGGGATATCATGATTGAGAGAAAAATATTTTCTCATGCTTTTACCACAGAGGTTTGGAAGGTGATCTATAAGCTAAACTGAGAGCTTATTTTCTGTAAATTCACATTATCTTTCTCAGTCATGTGAGAATGAAGTCTGACATTCTCAGTAAAACATGTACATCCAACAAGGGCAGAGACTGTCAGTTGATTCCTTTGTGTTCTACTGCAGCTTTCCAGAGTGTTCCAAAGAACTACTAGAGCGCTAACCGTCCTACTTATGATAAATGTATGGCACACCTGAAGCCATCTTGCTTGGATTAAAGTGGTAACTCTTAAAACATTTAATTTAAAAAGGAACAAAATGAGGGGGTTCATTTTTCCATAAAAAGTATGATTAGTGCTGCAGAAAGAAAAATTAGGGCACACTTTGAGTGACTTCTCAAATCCTCTTCTATTTCATTAAAAAATTCTGACATGCAGACTGAAACATGCACTTTCAATACCAGCAGCAGTTTTCCCTGGTGAGCAGTAGCTTTACTACAGTGATCTAATGAGCAAAAAGAGTGCTAACATTCTGATTTTATGGCAAATGTGTGACACATTTGAATGCCTTCTTGATGGAATCAAAGTAAAAAACTGAAAGTATTTCCTACTGAGGAGACTGCAGTAAATGAGGAAATTAGGAAACTTCATAACAAATAAGTCTCCCAAGATGGCCACCAGAGACAAAAGAGCCCAAATGTAGCCCAAATATCACCCAGATGTAGCCCAAGTATAGCCCAATGACAGAATGTCCAAGAATGTTCTTAAAAACAACTAGAGCACTTACTGTCTTCATTATGACAAAAGTATGGCACACCTGAAACCATCTTGATTGGAATAAACTGGTAACACTTAAAACATTTAATTTAAAAAGGAATACAATGAGGGGGTTCATTTTGCCATAGAAATTATGATTAATGCTGAAGAAAGAAAATGAGGGCACATTTTGAGTGACTTCTCAAATCCTCTTCTATTTCATTAAAAAATTCTGACATGCAGACTGAAACATGCACTTTTAATACCAGGAGCAGACTTCCATGGTGAACAGTAGTTTTACTACAGTGATCTAATGAGCAACTAGAGTGCTAACATTCAGAATTTATGGCAAATGTGTGACATATCTGAATACCTTCATGATGGAATCAAAGTAAAAAACTGAAAGCATTTCCGACTGAGGAGACTGCAGTACATGAGGAAATTAGGAAACTTCATAACAAATAAATCTCCCAAGATGGCCACCGGAGACAAAAGAGCCCAAATGTAGCCCAAAATCACCCAGATATAGCCCAAATATAGCCCAATGACAGAAGTGTGCAAAACACTTATTATTTTGTGTTTTTGCAGTGTTATATAGTGCAGACTTGTCAGGTATTGGAGTGCTTTACATGAGCATTGGTTACATCACACAAGAACAAATTCATTTTGGTTGTAGACATGGGGAGACTAAGTGATTTGACCAGAATCACAGAATGTCGAGCTGAAGCAGAAACTTCAACCTGGTTCCCCAGTTGCAAAGTCTGCAGTTCTGGAAGTAACACCACATCCTCTCCTCTAAGTGCAACATTTAATCAAGTTGTCAACTAGATAAAAAAACATAAAGATAACAAATAATTTAAAAGTGCTTTGTCGCTATTTGAAAACTCAGAAAATATGTCCTTATTTTAGTCTTTTAGAGCACTAACCATAATTTTGATGCCAATAAGACCCTCTCATATATGTAATTTCTAAAGGAATGCTCTAGGTATTACAGTTTTGATTACATCAAGATGATGTCAGGCGTTCCACACTTTTGTAATAAATATAGAATGTTAGCAATCTAGTTGTTCATTAGGATACTGTTGAGAGGCAGAGGCCAGGGGCACGGACTCTGAAAATTGAAGCCAGGTAGGAGGGTGCAAAGGCAACAATTTAACCACACTGAGCAGGCAGGAAGGGCCGTGGAAGCACAACAGACTATGGAGGGCAGTGGAAAGGGGGGCAGGGGCAACAAACCAACAATACAGGACTTGCAAGAGAGGCTGTTGGAGGGAAGATCTATTACGGGTCAAGGAAGCTAGGGGCGGTCCCCAGAGCCCCGGGAGCCACCACAGAACTGAGCAGGAGAGTGAGTCAGGGACAAAAGGGGCACCTTAATTTGAGCCGGGGTGCCTAGGAACGCTTGCTCCAAAAATGAAGAAAACAGACATATGAGACATGGAATTGGAGGCAGAATACAATGGCAGTTTAATGAGAAGATGCAACTTCAAAGAAACCGCAGAATAGAGACATAAAGTACAAAATACAGAATCCAGATAATCATACAGCTGTCATGATATTCTCTGTATCTCAATTAATGGACTGACAGAGAGAGAGAGAAAACACATCTATAAATGCATCATGAGAAACAAGTTACACCAAGGAAAATGTTACCTAGGAACACTCACATTTACTCTTAGAGCAAGCATTCCTGCAATTACAATACAACATCTTTTAAATGCAAAAGTAAAGAGAACAATGGTTAAACATAACATGACATTTCATATAGGTAAAATAGAATAAGATACTTCAAGCAAAGCAGAGCAAGACATTTTAAGCAAAGGAAGACAAGAGCTCCCAGTTCTTGGGGAAAACCTGCACAGCCTGTTAACCTACATACAGACGGCGAGGTTGTCCGTTGATATCTGTGGGTGCTCCCTTTTTATATCATTTTGTGGGCTCCTTTGCACGCTACATCTACCTACGTATGCTACCCAAAAGCTTCGTCTGCAGATTTTACCAGACATTTCGTCATTTACCCACTTAATGCTGACAATGGACTGGGTGAAAAGGTCAGTCTCTCAGGCCAATCGCTTATCGTAAGTTCCATAGAGCAAGCAGAAAATAATGGGTATTGTACAGGAATTCAATATATTCATGTATAAAATCTCCTCAGTTCTCCTAACTTGATGCTCTGCGGTTGCCACTTCCTTAAAAGCGGGAAACCTGCCCAGGAAGCAAGTACCAGTCCAGGATGCAGCCTACTGTATGTCGACAGCTTCAGGGGGATGTTGAACTTTGATACCGAGCACGGAGCACTCGGGTAGGGTGGGGGCTACTAGTTTGGAGCAGAAGGCCTCGCAGACCTGCCTTCAGACTGCTATACACTAAAATTGCAGAGCTATGGTCAATTTAACAAAGAGGCCTACATATTGAACAGAAGGGCCTACACAGGGGTTTTATGCTGGCTGAGTGGTAAGGATGTCTCAGGATAATTATATAGCAACACAGGACCCGCTGGTCAATTTAATACGGCCTACAAATGCGGCTGGCAGGGCAAGGACAAGGGTCTCATACTTCAGGTGTGGACAGAACGGGCCAGGGGCCCCCTGTGATACAAAATCTACCCTCCTTCAAGGCTGTGGCAATGTAATAGACCATTGTGGGCAGAAGGAAGAGGCAATGGTAGTACAACCATACATGCCAACAGACCCGATTCAGCCAGGAAACGTCCAATGTTTTTAGCTCAAATGGGCTTTATTTGATCTGTCTCCTGTCTACAATATCCTCTTTTTCAATGTAACTCAAAGGGGAAAATCAATACCCCAGTTTTTTTTCAAAATCTCCCTCTTACCAAGTTCAAAATGTTCGCAAGTATGGTACATTGGATCATGGAAGGAAATGGGATAGGGACATGGACTTGGATAACAGAGGACAGGAGAGACATGGAGAGGTGCACCAAACTGACCCTGCAGGGCAGGCATCAGGGTTTGCAGCAGCACAATACACCACACAGGGCATGCAGGACGGGAGTGCAGCACAACAATCTATAGAAAGCATGAGGGAGGGGACAGGACCATGCACATGGACAACAGAGAACAGAGGGGCAAGAGGCAATGGTAGCTAGCTGACCATAATGGACAGACAGGAGAGAAGGCTGCAGCATAACAGACCATAAAGGGCAGGAGGGACGGATCAGGGGCATTACAATGGAACAGACAAGCCAGGAGGGGGGGAGTAGGGGTCTGCACATGTAAACAGAGGGCTGGGGGCAAGGGGGCAGGGCAGGAGCAGCAAGATAGCCATGGAGGTCAGGCAGGATGGGCACTAGAAGCAAGACACAACATGAAGAGCAACAGTGAGACTGTGATGGCATACACACAGACCATGGAGGGAAGGTGGGAGGGGGTCAGGGGCAGCTAACTGACCACACAGGGAAGGTGGGAGGGGCCATGGCAGCACAGAAGACCATGCATGGCAAGTGGGAGGGTTAGTGGCAGCACAATGGCTATGATGGGCAAGGAGGAGGGTGCAGGGGCATGCACAAAGGACGATGGAGGATAGAAGGGAGGGTTAGGACCTGTGCACAGACAAGAAAGTTCAGGGGAAGGGGCCTCACAACAGACCACACGGGGCAGGCAGGAGGAGCAGTTGCAGCACAACAGACCAGGGAGGGCAGAAGGGTGTGGCAGTACAATGGACCATGTAGGACAGGAGGAAGAGGATAGAGGCATGGCATGTGGACAGGCAGGGTGGAGGTGGCAGGGACAGGTTACAGTCATCTGACAATGCTAGGCAGGTGGGAGGGGAGTGGCAGCTCAACAGAACACTCAGAGTAGATAGGAGTGGCAGGTCCATGGGACATGGTGGGCAAAAAGGATGGAGCAGGGGCATGCACAAAGACATCGGAGGGCAGGGGGAAGGAGAATAGGGGCAGCAAGCTAAGCACAGAGTTTAAGCAGGAGGTCAATGATGGGGCATAGAATTGGGCAATGGAGGGCAGGAGGAGTGGACTGGTACATCATACTAAATTGAGGGCAGTGGCAGCACATCAGACCATGCATGGCAGGAGGGAGGAGGCTAGTCCATGGATTCACACAACAGAGGATAGGGAGGAGGGGGATGGGGCAGCAAGCTAACTGTTCAGAGAAGGCGGGTATTAGAAACGTTATTGTTTTTAAAACATTTTGTCTGTGCAAACTACTTAAAATATGAACAAGTATGCAGCATAATCTCACTTTTATTCAGGAAGAAGAAGACGTTAGTGACTGTGACTCCGGGCTCACTTGGCAAAAACACCCCTGACCCTCCACCCCCTATCGCAAAATGTAATGCCCGTGAAAAGGGTAGGTGAACACAGTGTTATATAGAACATAGTCCTGAGAGCACGATTGAAAATGAAAACTAGATATAGTGTATGGTATAAACTATGCACCAAAAAGTGTGATATAAGATGAACCAGGCGTGAAATATAATATGCAATACATTGTGCGCAATGACAGATTCATTGGAGAGCGCGAGATAGCACAGGCACTAGCGCGTGCTATGCGATATGCGCCTTGGAGTGTAATATGCACAGGGCAGTGTTGTGTAACCTAACTAGTCTCTAAAGTTGTAATATAAAATATGTGCTGGGGAGTGTAACGTTGCACATGCACTGTGACAAAGATATGGATCCCAAATTGTAATATGTATGGTATAGCACTGTGCGTTATAACATAGGCATCGAGGAAGGCACGTTTGATGGGGCAATATAACCCGTGCGAAGACAAGTGTGGCATGACATATTCACGGGGTGGTGTTACAGTGCACATGGGCTAGAGAGTGTCATAGCATATGCACTAGCTAGTGGAATACAACACAGAGGTGTGTGGCACTCGGCAGGCAATGGTGGGTGTAACACAGCATTGGGCTCTGTCAGGAGCGCGCTGTGACTCGCAAGTGATGTTCGTCCCCTTTCCAGAGAGTAAAATAAAAAGTATTACACATCCGGCAGTGGATGTGTGTTTTATTAACCGTGAGGGGGGTTTCTTGCATAGTTTTGGTCGAATTTTTGTCGAATCCCCTTTGAATGGCTTGGTGTGCATGTGTATTAAATGTGCCCGTCAATAGCTACCCATGTTTGTATAAATAAACGACAAGGGTGTCTACCGGGATTAGGCACGGAAGAGCATCAGACATGTCAGAGCTTCACTAGTGGTGTAAATACATTCCACGTGGATTAATTGCATGCATAGTCGCCTTTTAATGAATATCACGCAAATCGTCATGGTGATAGGTACGTACGGTTTGTCCAGCATGTCCTAGGTGTGTCTATAAATATATATTTTTTAAAAATAATAAAAAACAGTGGCCGGCCCTGGGGATTGGGGTCAAAAAAATATAATTAGGAGACAGGCCCTGGGGGATGGGGTCATCAGGGCCAATAAATTAGAATAAGAAGGGGAACCACACAGCCCCCCTTCTTAAAAAAATAAAATAAATAAAAGACTGGCATCGTGCCGGAGGCCATGCCCCCTCCGTGCAGCACTCTGCAAACGCGCCCCCAACAGGCATCTCCAGTATGCGCCAGGGAGCTGCGCTGCAGACAGGTGTTCTGAGGCCAAGCCCCTTTTTACACCTCTCTGCAACGCAGCTCTGTGGCGCTTACTGGAGGTACCTAGTGGTCTAGTGTGACCCTAGGGACCCTTAGGATTCAAGGGGACTTAATCTCTCAACTTAGAACAGCCACAGGGCGCGTTTACACAGTGGTGAAGGGAGGGGACGGGGCCTGAGGTGACGTGTGCAAACACGCACCATGGCACGTTTTAAATTGGGGATATAATTTCCCTTCAATACTGAGGGCCCCTGGGGGCTAACTAGCCCACCAAGTGCTTCCAGTTAGCGCCACTGAGCTGCATTGCAGAGAGGTGGTCCAGGCTGTGCCACTTTTTACACCTCTCTGCAACGCAGCTCTGTGGCACTTACTGGAGGTACCTAGTGGGCTAGTTGGACCCTAGGGACCCTCAGGATTCAAATGAACTTAATCTCCCAACTAAAAACGGACACAGGGCGTGTTTACACAATGGTGAAAGGAGGGGACGGGGCCTGAGTTAACGTGTGCAAAAACGCCCCGTGGCCTGTTTTAAGAGGTAGTTTTAATCCCCATGCCCTATTATATACTAGGGGCTTATAGAGGAGGTAAGGCTAATCACAGGGGGACCCCAACGCATAATGTTCCCTAGTGTATGTAGGTGTTTTCGCTGTATTCTAAGTGTCTTTTAACATAGCACTGGCTCTAGGACTGGTTAGTCAGACTCAGTTACCACCAGTATCCGTCTGAAAAAGTTGAGGGTACAGGATGATTTTGCAACAAGGCTTCTTTCTGCTCTTCTTTTTGTTCTTTCTGCACGTTATCCTTCTTCCTGCACTTATCTTCGTATTTGAGGACTTCTGTTGCTTCTTTCTGCACTTCTTTTGTTTCTTTCTGTGCATTTTTTCTTCTTTCTTCACATGTCCTATCTCTGTAGGCATAGTTAGAAATTAGCATTTAAAAAACCTTTGAAATTCACAGAAAAAACCATAGGTTTCAGGCACGTTATAGTTAGGAATTAGCATTTAAAAAACCTCAGAAATTCACTGAAAAAACCATAGGTTTCAGGGGTGTTATAGTTAGCTGGACTTTTCACTTGTACAAAACCATTGAAATTCCCCCGTTATAGTTAGTTCAGCTAACTATAACTCGCGCGCCCGCAATGCACTGCTGATGACGTCACATATTACATCACTCATGACATGGTCAGTGACATCACTCATGACATCACTGATGACATCTCAAATGACATCACTGATGACATCACTGATGACATCATCCTTGTGATAGAGTAGCAGACCTCCTCTCACCCTAATATAACCTTTGATACACACATTCAAAAATAGAGACTACAATTTTCAAAACAATGGACATACCAATACCAGTTACAACAACCTCTTCAGTAATTCTAAGATCCACATACACATCCACTCATTCACCAACAGTCCAATACAGTCACTCATACATGTACTCACTCATCATATGTACTCATGCACCTATACATCCTGTTACACAATGCCACTCATCCATAGAGTTACTCACACACATAGTCACTCATGCTAATAAAGAATCAAACATACATTTACTTGCATATACAGTTATACACACACCACCACACTTACTTCTACGGAAACTTACACATACTTAGTCTTTTAAACAATCACTTATAGAAACACATACTTATTCATACAGGAACTCTTTCAATCTCTCACTCTCACATATACTCACATATATACACCAATAGTCACATATACTAGTTTAAAACATATGTAGTTACTCATAAAGACACTATTGAGACAGTCATTCCCTCACTAACACACCCATACACACACTCATCCACCCATACAGTCCTGCACACATACTGTGTTCAACACATACAAACAGTGAGTCACTCATTCATGCACCTATGCACTACGTAATACCCCCCACCGAACCATGCAGACACTCAGACTGATACTCAAAAAACCAATTAATAACCTATATAGACACCCATGTAGCTACTCACCAACCCATGCAGCCACTTATACACAAAGTGAGAGACTGATACAGATATTTACATATTTAAACATTACTCACTAAGCCATGTATTCACTATGATACACTTAATCAGTCAGTTACACAATCAATTTTTCAAAAACAAATCATCCATTTAGACACTTATATACCCATTTATTCTTCCATCGACCTTGAGATATACATATATAAAACATATTTAATTTTCAGAATAACACTGGATGATGTCATCAGTGATGTCATTTGAGATGTCATCAGTGATGTCATGAGTGATGTCACTGACCATGTCATGAGTGATGTAATATGTGACGTCATCAGCAGTGCATTGCGGGCGCGCGAGTTATAGTTAGCTGAACTAACTATAACGGGGGAATTTCAATGGTTTTGTACAAGTGAAAAGTTCAGCTAACTATAACACCCCTGAAACCTATGGTTTTTTCAGTGAATTTCTGAGGTTTTTTAAATGCTAATTCCTAACTATAACGTGCCTGAAACCTATGGTTTTTTCTGTGAATATATATATATATATATTATCTACTGGCGGTCGCCAGTAGATAGTTATAGTTAGGACTGTGTTTCCATAGGAAATCCGCAACATTCTATTTGGAATAACTTTGGCGCCAGTTGACGAATCCTCGCAAAATTTTTAAAATAGGTGGGCTGCTCTGCTCCCCTCCTACCATGAAAGTCTCGGGGTGATTCGTCAAGCGGGGGCCGAGAAAAAAGGGGGGTCCCAAAACGCGTTTTCCCCATGCATTTTTCCATAGGGACCTTTAGTCCAAGGTACAGCACGAACGGCTGAACAGAATTACTTGAAATTTGGCAGAGAGGTAGTCCTCAGGTCAGGGAAGCGCCTTTTGCAGGTCTGGTGTCAATCTGTTCAGTAGTTCCTGAGAAAATCAAAAGTAAAATCATATATATATGTGGGCGGAGCCTAACCACACCTCTCATCCTGAGATCTGATTGGCTGTCAGCACTTCATCCAAGAAGTGTTGGCAACCATCTTGGGACCAATATAAATGATAGCACCTCATTAAAAAGCATTGCAGTTATTAGAAGGTTTTAAGACTTTAGTCACATTATAAATCATTTGTTGATGGTACCATACTCATTTTAGGAATTGTGGTATGTTCTAAGGTGATTTCACCATGTGAAAAAGCCTTCTGCTGGGATATCATGATTGAGAGAAAAATATTTTCTCATGCTTTTCCCACAGAGGTTGGGAAGGTGATCTATAAGCTAAACTGAGAGCATATTTTCTGTAAATTCACATTATATTTCTCAGTCATGTGAGAATGAAGTCTGACATTCTCAGTAAAACATGTACATCCAACAAGGGCAGAGACTGTCAGTTGATTCCTTTGTGTTCTACTGCAGCTTCCCAGAGTGTTCCAAAGAACAACTAGAGCGCTAACAGTCCTACTTATGATAAACGTATGGCACACCTGAAGCCATCTTGCTTGGATTAAAGTGGTAACTCTTAAAACATTTAATTTAAAAAGGAACAAAACGAGGGGGTTCAGTTTTCCATAAAAATTATGATTAGTGCTGCAGAAAGAAAGATTAGGTCACATTTTGAGTGACTTCTCAAATCCTCTTCTATTTCATTAAAAAATTCTGACATGCAGACTGAAACATGCACTTTCAATACCAGCAGCAGTTTTCCCTGGTGAGTAGTAGCTTTACTACAGTGATCTAATGAGCAAAAAGAGTGCTAACATTCTGAATTTATGGCAAATGTGTGACACATCTGAATGCCTTCTTGATGGAATCAAAGTAAAATACTGAAAGTATTTCCTACTGAGGAGACTGCAGTAAATGAGGAAATTAGGAAACTTCATAACAAATAAGTCTCCCAAGATGGCCACCAGAGACAAAAGAGCCCAAATGTAGCCCAAATATCACCCAGATGTAGCCCAAGTATAGCCCAATGACAGAATGTCTCAGAGTGTTCTTAAAAACAACTAGAGCGCTTACTGTCTTCATTATGACAAAAGTATGGCACACCTGAAGCCATCTTGATTGGAATAAACTGGTAACACTTAAAACATTTAATTTAAAAAGGAACACAATGAGGGGGCTCATTTTGCCATAGAAATTATGATTAATGCTGAAGAAAGAAAATGAGGGCACATTTTGAGTGACTTCTCAAATCCTCTTCTATTTCATTAAAAAATTCTGACATGCAGACTGAAACATGCACTTTTAATACCAGGAGCAGACTTCCATGGTGAACGGTAGTTTTACTACAGTGATCTAATGAGCAACTAGAATGCTAACATTCAGAATTTATGGCAAATGTGTGACATATCTGAATACTTTCATGATGTAATCAAAGTAAAAAACTGAAAGCATTTCCTACTGAGGAGACTGCAGTACATGAGGAAATTAGGAAACTTCATAACAAATAAATCTCCCAAAATGGCCACCGGAGACAAAAGAGCCCAAATGTAGCCCAAAATCACCCAGATGTAGCCCAAATATAGCCCAATGACAGAAGTGTGCAAAACACTTATTATTTTGTGTTTTTGCAGTGTTATATAGTGCAGACTTATCAGGTATTGGAGTGCTTTACATGAGCATAGGTTACATCACACAAGAACAAATTCATTTTGGTTGTAGACATGGGGAGACTAAGTGATTTGACCAGAATCACAGAATGTCGAGCTGTAGTAGAAACTCCAACCTGGTCCCCGGGTTGCAAAGTCTGCAGTTCTGGAAGTAACACCACATCCTCTCCCCAAAGTGCAACATTTAATCAAGTGGTCAACTGGATAAAAAAACATAAAGATAACAAATATTTAAAAGTGCTTTGTCTCTATTTGAAAACTCAGAAAATATGTCCTTAATTTAGTCTTTTAGAGCACTAACCATAATTTTGATGCCAATAAGACCCTCTCATAAATGTAATTTCTAAAGGAAATGCTCTAGGTATTACAGTTTTGATTATATCAAGATGACGTCAGGCGTTCCACACTTTTGTAATAAATATAGAATGTTAGCAATCTAGTTGTTCATTAGGATACTGTTGAGAGGCAGAGGCCAGGGGCATGGACTCTGAAAATTGAAGGCAGGTAGGAGGGTGCAAAGGCAACAATTTAACCACACTGAGCAGGCAAGAAGGGCCGTGGCAGCACAACAGACTATGGAGGGCAATGGAAAGGGGAGCAGGGGCAACAAACCAACAATACAGGACTTGCAAGAGAGGCTGTGGCAATGTAATAGACCATTGTGGGCAGAAGGAAGAGGCAATGGTAGTACAATAGTAGATAGGAGTGGCAGGTCCATGGAACATGGTGGGCAAAAAGGATGGAGCAGGGGCATGCACAAAGACATCGGAGGGCAGGGGGAAGGAGAATAGGGGCAGCAAGCTAAGCACAGAGTTTAAGCAGGAGGTCAATGATGGGACATAGAATTGGGCAATGGAGGGCAGGAGGAGTGGACTGGTACATCATACTAAATTGAGGGCAGTGGCAGCACATCAGACCATGCATGGCAGGAGGGAGGAGGCTAGTCCATGGATTCACACAACAGAGGATAGGGAGGAGGGGGATGGGGCAGCAAGCTAACTGTTCAGGGAAGGCGGGTATTAGGAACTTTATTGTTTTTAAAACGTGTGTCTGTGCGAACTACTTAAAATATGAACAAGTATGCAGCATAATCTCACTTTTATTCAGGAAGAAGAGGACGTTTGTGACTGTGACTCCGGGCTCACTTGGCAGAAACACCCCCTGACCCTCCACCCCCTATCGCAAAATGTAATGCCCGTGAAAAGGGTAGGTGAACACAGTGTTATATAGAACATAGTCCTGAGAGCACGATTGAAAATGAAAGCTAGATATAGTGTATGGTATAAACTATGCACCAAAAAGTGTGATATAAGATGAACCGGGCGTGAAATATAATATGCAATACATTGTGCGCAATGACAGATTCATTGGAGAGCGCGAGATAGCACAGGCACTAGCGCGTGCTATGCGATATGCGCCTTGGAGTGTAATATGCACAGGGCAGTGTTGTGTAACCTAACTAGTCTCTAAAGTTGTAATATAAAATATGTGCTGGGGAGTGTAACGTTGCATATGCACTGTGACAAAGATATGGATCCCAGATTGTAATATGTATGGCATAGCACTGTGCGTTATAACATAGGCATCGAGGAAGGCACGTTAGATGGGGCAATATAACCCGTGCGAAGACAAGTGTGGCATGACATATTCACGGGGTGGTGTTACAGTGCACATGGGCTAGAGAGTGTCATAGCATATGCACTTAGCTAGTGGAATACAACACAGAGGTGTGTGGCACTCAGCAGGCAATGGTGGGTGTAACACCGCATTGGGCTCTGTCAGGAGCGCGCTGTGACTGTCAAGTGATGTTCGTCCCCTTTCCAGAGAGTAAAATAAAAAGTATTACACATCCGGCAGTGGATGTGTGTTTTATTAATTGTGAGGGAGGTTTCTTGCATAGTTTTGGTCGAATTTTTGTCGAATCCCCTTTGAATGGCTTGGTGTGCATGTGTATTAAATGTGCCCGTCAATAGCTACCCATGTTTGTATAAATAAACGACAAGGGTGTCTACCGGGATTAGGCACGGTAGGGCATCAGACATGTCAGAGCTTCACTAGTGGTGTAAATACATTCCATGTGGATTCATTGTATGCATAGTCGCCTTTTAATGAATATCACGCAAATCGTCATGGTGATAGGTACGTACGGTTTGTCCAGCATGTCCTAGGTGTGTCTATAAATATATCGTTTTTTAAAAATAATAAAAAACAGTGGCCGGCCCTGGGGATTGGGGTCAAAAAAATATAATTAGGAGACAGGCCCTGGGGGATGGGGTCATCAGGGCCAATAAATTAGAATAAGAAGGGGAACCACACAGCCCCCCTTCTTAAAAAATTAAAATAAATAAAAGACTGGCATCGTGCCGGAGGCGACGCCCCCTCCTTGCAGCACTCTGCAAACGCGCCCCCTGGCGAGTTGTAAGTTGAGGAATTAATTCCTCTTCAATACTGAGGGTCCCTGATGGCCAACTAGCCCAACAGGCATCTCCAGTATGCGCCAGGGAGCTGCGCTGCAGACAGGTGTTCTGAGGCCAAGCCCCTTTTTACACCTCTCTGCAACGCAGCTCTGTGGCGCTTACTGGAGGTACCTAGTGGTCTAGTTTGACCCTAGGGACCCTTAGGATTCAAGGGGACTTAATCTCTCAACTTAGAACCGCCACAGGGTGCGTTTACACAGTGGTGAAGGGAGGGGACGTGGCCTGAGGTGACGTGTGCAAACACGCACTATGGCACGTTTTAAATTGGGGATATCATTTCCCCTCAATACTGAGGGCCCCTGGTGGCTAACTAGCCTACCAAGTGCTTCCAGTAAGCGCCACTGAGCTGCATTGCAGAGAGGTGGTCCAGGCCGTGCCACTTTTTACAGCTCTCTGCAACGCAGCTCTGAGGCACTTACTGGAGGTACCTAGTGGGCTAGTTGGACCCTAGGGACCCTCAGGATTCAAATGAACTTAATCTCCCAACTAAAAACGGACACAGGGCGTGTTTACACAGTGGTGAAGGGAGGGGACGGGGCCTGAGTTAACGTGTGCAAAAACGCCCTGTGGCCTGTTTTAAGAGGTAGTTTTAATCCCCATGCCCTATTATACACTAGGGGCTTACAGAGGAGGTCATGCTAATCACAGGGGGACCCCAACGCATAATGTTCCCTAGTGTATGTAGGTGTTTTCACTGTATTCTAAGTGTCTTTTAACATAGCACTGGCTCTAGGACTGGTTAGTCAGACTCAGTTACCACCAGTATCCGTCTGAAAAAGTTGAGGGTACAGGATGATTTTGCAACAAGGCTTCTTTCTGCTCTTCTTTTTGTTCTTTCTGCACGTTATCCTTCTTCCTGCACTTTTCTTCGTCTTTGAGGACTTCTGTTGCTTCTTTCTGCACTTCTTTTATTTCTTTCTGGGCATCTTTTCTTCTTTCTTCACATGTCCTATCTCTGTAGGCATAGTTAGAAATTAGCATTTAAAAAACCTTTGAAATTCACAGAAAAAAACATAGGTTTCAGGCACGTTATAGTTAGGAATTAGCATTTAAAAAACCTCAGAAATTCACTGAAAAAACCATAGGTTTCAGGGGTGTTATAGTTAGCTGGACTTTTCACTTGTACAAAACCATTGAAATTCCCCCGTTATAGTTAGTTCAGCTAACTATAACTCGCGCGCCCGCAATGCACTGCTGATGACGTCACATATTACATCACTCATGACATGGTCAGTGACATCACTCATGACATCACTGATGACATCTCAAATGACATTACTGATGACATCACTGATGACATCATCCTTGTGATAGAGTGGCAGACCTCCTCTCACCCTAATATAACCTTTGATACACACATTCAAAAATAGAGACTACAATTTTCAAAACAATGGACATACCAATACCAGTTACAACAACCTCTTCAGTAATTCTAAGATCCACATACACATCCACTCATTCACCAACAGTCCTATGCAGTCACTCATACATGTACTCACTCATCATATGCACTCACACCTATACATCCTGTTACACAATGCCACTCATCCATAGAGTTACTCACACACATAGTCACTCATGCTAATAGAGAATCAAACATACATTTACTTGCATATACAGTTAAACACACACCACCACACTTACTTCTATGGAAACTTACACATACTTAGTCTTTTAAACAATCACTTATAGAAACACATACTTATTCATACAGGAACTCTTTCAATCTTTCACTCTCACGTATACTCACTTATATACACCAATAGTCACATATACTAGTTTAAAACATATGCAGTTACTCATAAAGACACTTTTGAGACAGTCATTCACTCACTAACACACCCATACACACACTCATCCACCCATACAGTCCTGCACACATGCTGTCTTCAACACATACAAACAGTGAGTCACTCATTCATGCAAATATGCACTACGTAATACCCCCCACCGAACCATGCAGACACTCAGACTGATACTCAAAAAACCAACTAATAACCTATATAGACACCCATGTAGCTACTCACCAACCCATGCAGCCACTTATACACAAAGTGAGAGACTGATACAGATATTTACATATTTAAACATTACTCACTAAGTCATCTATTCACTATGATACACTTAATCAGTCAGTTACACAATCAATTTTTCAAAAACAAATAATCCATTTAGACACTCATATACCCATTTATTCTTCCATCAACCTTGAGATATACATATATAAAACATATTTAATTTTCAGAAAAACACACATTCACTGGATGATGTCATCAGTGATGTCATCAGTGATGTCATCAGTGATGTCATTTGAGATGTCATCAGTGATGTCATGAGTGATGTCACTGACCATGTCATGAGTGATGTAATATGTGACGTTATCAGCAGTGCATTGCGGGCGCGCGAGTTATAGTTAGCTGAACTAACTATAACGGGGGAATTTCAATGGTTTTGTACAAGTGAAAAGTCCAGCTAACTATAACACCCCTGAAACCTGTGGTTTTTTCAGTGAATTTCTGAGGTTTTTTAAATGCTAATTCCTAACTATAACGTGCCTGAAACCTATGGTTTTTTCTGTGAATATATATATATATATTACCTACTGGCGGTCGCCAGTAGGTAGTTATAGTTAGGACCCTGTTTCCATAGGAAATCCGCAACATTCTATTTGGAATAACTTTGGCGCCGGTCGACGAATCCTCGCGGAATTTTCAAAATAGGTGGGGCGCTACGCTCCGCTCCTACCCTGAAAGTCTCGGGGGGATTCGTCAAGCAGGGGCCGAGAAAAAAGGGGGGTCCCAAAACGCGTTTTCCCCATGCATAAATTTTCCATAGGACCTTTAGACACAGCTACAGCCCGAACGGCTGAACAGAATTACTTGAAATTTGGCAGAGAGGTAGCCATAAGGTCAAGGAAGTGCCTTTTGCAGGTCTGGTGTAAATCTGTTCAGTATTCCCTGAGAAAATAGCATTTAAAAGCATATATATATGTGGGCGGAGCCTAACCACACATCTCATCCTGAGATCTGATTGGCTGTCAGCACTTCATCCAAGAAGTGTTGGCAGCCATCTTGGGACCAATATACATGATAGCACCTCATTAAAAAGCATTGCAGTTAATAGAAGGTTTTAAGACTTTAGTTACATTATAAATCATTTGTTGATGGTACCATACTCATTTTAGGAATTGTGGTATGTTCTAAGGTGATTTCACCATGTGAAAAAGCCTTCTGCTGGGATATCATGATTGAGAGAAAAATATTTTCTCATGCTTTTACCACAGAGGTTTGGAAGGTGATCTATAGGCTAAACTGAGAGCTTATTTTCTGTAAATTCACATTATCTTTCTCAGTCATGTGAGAATGAAGTCTGACATTCTCAGTAAAACATGTACATCCAACAAGGGCAGAGACTGTCAGTTGATTCCTTTGTGTTCTACTGCAGCTTCCCAGAGTGTTCCAAAGAACTACTAGAGCGCTAACAGTCCTACTTATGATAAACGTATGGCACACCTGAAGCCATCTTGCTTGGATTAAAGTGGTAACTCTTAAAACAATTAATTTAAAAAGGAACAAAATGAGGGGGTTCATTTTTCCATAAAAAGTATGATTAGTGCTGCAGAAAGAAAAATTAGGGCACATTTTGAGTGACTTCTCAAATCCTCTTCTATTTCATTAAAAAATTCTGACATGCAGACTGAAACATGCACTTTCAATACCAGCAGCAGTTTTCCCTGGTGAGCAGTAGCTTTACTACAGTGATCTAATGAGCAAAAAGAGTGCTAACATTCTGAATTTATGGCAAATGTGTGACACATCTGAATGCCTTCTTGATGGAATCAAAGTAAAAAACTGAAAGTATTTCCTACTGAGGAGACTGCAGTAAATGAGGAAATTAGGAAACTTCATAACAAATAAGTCTCCCAAGATGGCCACCAGAGACAAAAGAGCCCAAATGTAGCCCAAATATCACCCAGATGTAGCCCAAGTATAGCCCAATGACAGAATGTCCCAGAATGTTCTTAAAAACAACTAGAGCGCGTACTGTCTTCATTATGACAAAAGTAAGGCACACCTGAAGCCATCTTGATTGGAATAAACTGGTAACACTTAAAACATTTAATTTAAAAAGGAACACAATGAGGAGGTTCATTTTGCCATAGAAATTATGATTAATGCTGAAGAAAGAAAATGAGGGCACATTTTGAGTGACTTCTCAAATCCTCTTCTATTTCATTAAAAAATTCTGACATGCAGACTGAAACATGCACTTTTAATACCAGGAGCAGACTTCCATGGTGCAGTAGTTTTACTACAGTGATCTAATGAGCAACTAGAGTGCTAACATTCAGAATTTATGGCAAATGTGTGACATATCTGAATACCTTCATGATGGAATCAAAGTAAAAAACTGAAAGCATTTCCGACTGAGGAGACTGCAGTACACGAGGAAATTAGGAAACTTCATAACAAATAAATCTCCCAAGATGGCCACTGGAGACAAAAGAGCCCAAATGTAGCCCAAAATCACCCAGATGTAGCCCAAATATAGCCCAATGACAGAAGTGTGCAAAACACTTATTATTTTGTGTTTTTGCAGTGTTATATAGTGCAGACTTGTCAGGTATTGGAGTGCTTTACATGAGCATTGGTTACATCACACAAGAACAAATTCATTTTGGTTGTAGACATGGGGAGACTAAGTGATTTGACCAGAATCACAGAATGTCGAGCTGAAGCAGAAACTTCAACCTGGTTCCCCAGTTGCAAAGTCTGCAGTTCTGGAAGTAACACCACATCCTCTCCCCTAAGTGCAACATTTAATCAAGTGGTCAACTGGATAAAAAAACATAAAGATAACAAATAATTTAAAAGTGCTTTGTCGCTATTTGAAAACTCAGAAAATATGTCCTTATTTTAGTCTTTTAGAGCACTAACCATAATTTTGATGCCAATAAGACCCTCTCATATATGTAATTTCTAAAGGAAATGCTCTAGGTATTACAGTTTTGATTACATCAAGATGATGTCAGGCGTTCCACACTTTTGTAATAAATATAGAATGTTAGCAATCTAGTTGTTCATTAGGATACTGTTGAGAGGCAGAGGCCAGGGGCACGGACTCTGAAAATTGAAGGCAGGTAGGAGGGTGCAAAGGCAACAATTTAACCACACTGAGCAGGCAGGAAGGGCCGTGGAAGCACAACAGACTATGGAGGGCAGTGGAAAGGGGGGCAGGGGCAACAAACCAACAATACAGGACTTGCAAGAGAGGCTGTTGGAGGGAAGATCTATTACGGGTCAAGGAAGCTAGGGGCGGTCCCCAGATCCCCGGGAGCCACCACAGAACTGAGCAGGAGAGTGAGTCAGGGACAAAAGGGGCACCTTAATTTGAGCCGGGGTGCCTAGGAACGCTTGCTCCAAAAATGAAGAAAACAGACATATGAGACATGGAATTGGAGGCAGAATACAATGGCAGTTTAATGAGAAGATGCAACTTGAAAGAAACCGCAGAATAGAGACATAAAGTACAACATATAGAATCCAGATAATCATACAGCTGTCATAATATTCTCTGTATCTCAATTAATGTACTGACAGAGAGAGAGAGAGAAAACACATCTATAAATGCATCATGAGAAACAAGTTACACCAAGGAAAATGTTACATAGGAACACTCACGTTTACTCTTAGAGCAAGCATTCCTGCAATTACAATACAAAATCTTTTAAATGCAAAAGTAAAGAGAACAATGGTTAAACATAACATGACATTTCATATAGGTAAAATAGAATAAGATACTTCAAGCAAAGCAGAGCAAGACATTTTAAGCAAAGGAAGACAAGAGCTCCCAGCTCTTGGGGAAAACCTGCACTGCCTGTTAACCTACATACAGACGGCGAGGTAGTCCGTCGATATCTGTGGGTGCTCCCTTTTTATATCATTTTGTGGGCTCCTTTGCACGCTACATCTACCTACGTATGCTACCCAAAAGCTTCGTCTGCAGATTTTACCAGACATTTCGTCATTTACCCACTTAATGCTGACAATGGACTGGGTGAAAAGGTCAGTCTCTCAGGCCAATCGCTTATCGTAAGTTCCATAGAGCAAGCAGAAAATAATGGGTATTGTACGGGAATTCAATATATTCATGTATAAAATCTCCTCAGTTCTCCTAACTTGACGCTCTGCGGTTGCCACTTCCTTAAAAGCGGGAAACCTGCCCAGGAAGCAAGTACCAGTCCAGGATGCAGCCTACTGTATGTCGACAGCTTCAGGGGGATGTTGAACTTTGATACCGAGCACGGAGCACTCGGGTAGGGTGGGGGCTACTAGTTTGGATCAGAAGGCCTCGCAGACCTGCCTTCAGACTGCTATACACTAAAATTGCAGAGCTATGGTCAATTTAACAAAGAGGCCTACATATTGAACAGAAGGGCCTACACAGGGGTTTTATGCTGGCTGAGTGGTAAGGATGTCTCAGGATAATTATATAGCAACACAGGACCCGCTGGTCAATTTAATACGGCCTACAAATGCAGCTGGCAGGGCAAGGACAAGGGTCTCATACTGCAGGTGTGGACAGAACGGGCCAGGGGCCCCCTGTGATACAAAATCTACCCTCCTTCAAGGCTGTGGCAATGTAATAGACCAGTGTGGGCAGAAGGAAGAGGCAATGGTAGTACAACCATACATGCCAACAGACCCGATTCAGCCAGGAAACGTCCAATGTTGTTAAGCTCAAATGGGCTTTATTTGATCTGTCTCCTGTCTACAATATCCTCTTTTTCAATGTAACTCAAAGGGGAAAATCAATACCCCAGTTTTTTTTCAAAATCTCCCTCTTACCAAGTTCAAAATGTTCGCAAGTATGGTACATTGGATCATGGAAGGAAATGGGATAGGGACATGGACTTGGATAACAGAGGACAGGAGGGACATGGAGAGGTGCACCAAACTGACCCTGCAGGGCAGGCATCAGGGTTTGCAGCAGCACAATACACCACACAGGGCATGCAGGACGGGAGTGCAGCACAACAATCCATAGAAAGCAAGAGGGAGGGGACAGGACCATGCACATGGACAACAGAGAACAGAGGGGCAAGAGGCAATGGTAGCTAGCTGACCATAATGGACAGACAGGAGAGAAAGCTGCAGTATAACAGACCATAAAGAGCAGGAGGGACGGATCAGGGGCATTACAATAGAACAGACAAGCCAGGAGGGAGGGAGTAGGGCTGGGGGCAAGGGGGCAGGGCAGGAGCAGCAAGATAGCCATGGAGGTCAGGCAGGATGGGCACTAGAAGCAAGACACACCATGAAGAGCAACAGTGAGACTGTGATGGCATACACACAGACCATGGAGGGAAGGTGGGAGGGGGTCAGGGGCAGCTAACTGACCACACAGGGAAGATGGGAGGGGCCATGGCAGCACAGAAGACCATGCATGGCAAGTGGGAGGGTAAGTGGCAGCACAATGGCTATGATGGGCAAGAAGGAGGGTGGAGGGGCATGCACAAAGGACGATGGAGGATAGAAGGAAGGGTCAAGACCTGTGCACAGACAAGAAAGTTCAGGGGAAGGGACCTCACAACAGACCACATGGGGCAGGCAGGAGGAGCAGTTGCAGCACAACAGACCAGGGAGGGCAGAAGGGTGTGGCAGTACAATGGACCATGTAGGACAGGAGGAAGAGGATAGGGGCATGGCATGTGGACAGGCAGGGTGGAGGTGGCAGGGACAGTTTACAGTCATCTGACAATGCTAGGCAGGTGGGAGGGGAGTGGCAGCTCAACAGAACACTCAGAGTAGATAGGAGTGGCAGGTCCATGGGACATGGTGGGCAAAAAGGATGGAGCAGGGGCATGCACAAAGACATCGGAGGGCAGGGGGAAGGAGAATAGGGGCAGCAAGCTAAGCACAGAGTTTAAGCAGGAGGTCAATGATGGGGCATAGAATTGGGCAATGGAGAGCAGGAGGAGTGGACTGGTACATCATACTAAATTGAGGGCAGTGGCAGCACATCAGACCATGCATGGCAGGAGGGAGGAGGCTAGTCCATGGATTCACACAACAGAGGATAGGGAGGAAGGGGATGGGGCAGCAAGCTAACTGTTCAGAGAAGGCGGGTATTAGGAACTTTATTGTTTTTAAAACATTGTGTCTGTGCGAACTACTTAAAATATGAACAAGTATGCAGCATACTCTCACTTTTATTCAGGAAGAAGAGGACGTTTGTGACTGTGACTCCGGGCTCACTTGGCAGAAACACCCCCTGACCCTCCACCCCCTATCGCAAAATGTAATGCCCGTGAAAAGGGTAGGTGAACACAGTGTTATATAGAACATAGTCCTGAGAGCACGATTGAAAATGAAAACTAGATATAGTGTATGGTATAAACTATGCACCAAAAAGTGTGATATAAGATGAACCGGGCGTGAAATATAATATGCAATACATTGTGCGCAATGACAGATTCATTGGAGAGCGCGAGATAGCACAGGCACTAGCGCGTGCTATGCGATATGCGCCTTGGAGTGTAATATGCACAGGGCAGTGTTGTGTGACCTAACTAGTCTCTAAAGTTGTAATATAAAATATGTGCTGGGGAGTGTAACGTTGCATATGCACTGTGACAAAGATATGGATCCCAGATTGTAATATGTATGGCATAGCACTGTGCCTTATAACATAGGCATCGAGAAAGGCACGTTAGATGGGGCAATATAACCCGTGCGAAGACAAGTGTGGCATGACATATTCACGGGGTGGTGTTACAGTGCACATGGGCTAGAGAGTGTCATAGCATATGCACTAGCTAGTGGAATACAACACAGAGGTGTGTGGCACTGGGCAGGCAATGGTGGGTGTAACACAGCATTGGGCTCTGTCAGGAGCACGCTGTGACTCTCAAGTGATGTTCGTCCCCTTTCCAGAGAGTAAAATAAAAAGTATTACACATCCGGCAGTGGATGTGTGTTTTATTAACCGTGAGGGGGGTTTCTTGCATAGTTTTGGTCGAATTTTTGTCGAATCCCCTTTGAATGGCTTGGTGTGCATGTGTATTAAATGTGCCCGTCAATAGCTACCCATGTTTGTATAAATAAACGACAAGGGTGTCTACCAGGATTAGGCACGGTAGGGCATCAGACATGTCAGAGCTTCACTAGTGGTGTAAATACATTCCACGTGGATTCATTGCATGCATAGTCACCTTTTAATGAATATCACGCAAATCGTCATGGTGATAGGTACATACGGTTTGTCCAGCATGTCCTAGGTGTGTCTATAAATATATATTTTTTAAAAATAATAAAAAACAGTGGCCGGCCCTGGGGATTGGGGTCAAAAAAATATAATTAGGAGACTGGCCCTGGGGGATGGGGTCATCAGGGCCAATAAATTAGAATAAGAAGGGGAACCAAACAGCCCCCCTTCTTAAAAAACTAAAATAAATAAAAGACTGGCATCGTGCTGGAGGCCATGCCCCCTCCGTGCAGCACTCTGCAAACGCGCCCCCAACAGGCATCTCCAGTATGCGCCAGGGAGCTGCGCTGCAGCCAGGTGTTCTGAGGCCAAGCCCCTTTTTACACCTCTCTGCAACGCAGCTCTGTGGCGCTTACTGGAGGTACCTAGTGGTCTAGTTTGACCCTAGGGACCCTTAGGATTCAGGGGGACTTAATCTCTCAACTTAGAACAGCCACAGGGCGCGTTTACACAGTGGTGAAGGGAGGGGACGGGGCCTGAGGTGACGTGTGCAAACACGCACTATGGCACGTTTTAAATTGGGGATATAATTTCCCTTCAATACTGAGGGCCCCTGGGGGCTAACTAGCCCACCAAGTGCTTCCAGTAAGCGCCACTGAGCTGCATTGCAGAGAGGTGGTCCAGGCCGTGCCACTTTTTACACCTCTCTGCAACGCAGCTCTGTGGCACTTACTGGAGGTACCTAGTGGGCTAGTTGGACCCTAGGGACCCTCAGGATTCAAATGAACTTAATCTCCCAACTAAAAATGGACACAGGGCGTGTTTACACAGTGGTGAAGGGAGGGGACGGGGCCTGAGTTAACGTGTGCAAAAACGCCCTGTGGCCTGTTTTAAGAGGTAGTTTTAATCCCCATGCCCTATTATACACTAGGGGCTTACAGAGGAGGTCATGCTAATCACAGGGGGACCCCAACACATAATGTTCCCTAGTGTATGTAGGTGTTTTCACTGTATTCTAAGTGTCTTTTAACATAGCACTGGCTCTAGGACTGGTTAGTCAGACTCAGTTACCACCAGTATCCGTCTGAAAAAGTTGAGGGTACAGGATGATTTTGCAACAAGGCTTCTTTCTGCTCTTCTTTTTGTTCTTTCTGCACGTTATCCTTCTTCCTGCACTTATCTTCGTATTTAAGGACTTCTGTTGCTTCTTTCTGCACTTCTTTTGTTTCTTTCTGTGCATTTTTTCTTCTTTCTTCACATGTCCTATCTCTGTAGGCATAGTTAGAAATTAGCATTGAAAAAACCTTTGAAATTCACAGAAAAAACCATAGGTTTCAGGCACGTTATAGTTAGGAATTAGCATTTAAAAAACCTCAGAAATTCACTGAAAAAACCATAGGTTTCAGGGGTGTTATAGTTAGCTGGACTTTTCACTTGTACAAAACCATTGAAATTCCCCCGTTATAGTTAGTTCAGCTAACTATAACTCGCGCGCCCGCAATGCACTGCTGATGACGTCACATATTACATCACTCATGACATGGTCAGTGACATCACTCATGACATCACTGATGACATCTCAAATGACATCACTGATGACATCACTGATGACATCATCCTTGTGATAGAGTGGCAGACCTCCTCTCACCCTAATATAACCTTTGATACACACATTCAAAAATAGAGACTAAAATTTTCAAAACAATGGACATACCAATACCAGTTACAACAACCTCTTCAGTAATTCTAAGATCCACATACACATCCACTCATTCACCAACAGTCCTATACAGTCACTCATACATGTACTCACTCATCATATGTACTCATACACCTATACATCCTGTTACACAATGCCACTCATCCATAGAGTTACTCACACACATAGTCACTCATGCTAATAAAGAATCAAACATACATTTACTTGCATATACAGTTATACACACACCACCATACTTACTTCTACGGAAACTTACACATACTTAGTCTTTTAAACAATCACTTATAGAAACACATACTTATTCATACAGGAACTCTTTCAATCTCTCACTCTCACATATACTCACATATATACACCAATAGTCACATATACTAGTTTAAAACATATGTAGTTACTCATAAAGACACTATTGAGACTGTCATTCACTCACTAACACACCCATACACACACTCATCCACCCATACAGTCCTGCACACATGCTGTGTTCAACACATACAAACAGTGAGTCACTCATTCATGCACCTATGCACTACGTAATACCCCCCACCGAACCATGCAGACACTCAGACTGATTCTCAAAAAAACAACTAATAACCTATATAGACACCCATGTAGCTACTCACCAACCCATGCAGCCACTTATACACAAAGTGAGAGACTGATACAGATATTTACATATTTAAACATTACTCACTAAGCCATGTATTCACTATGATACACTTAATCAGTCAGTTACACAATCAATTTTTCAAAAACAAATCATCCATTTAGACACTTATATACCCATTTATTCTTCCATCGACCTTGAGATATACATATATAAAACATATTTAATTTTCAGAAAAACACACATTCACTGGATGATGTCATCAGTGATGTCATCAGTGATGTCATTTGAGATGTCATCAGTGATGTCATGAGTGATGTCACTGAGCATGTCATGAGTGATGTAATATGTGACGTCATCAGCAGTGCATTGCGGGCGCGCGAGTTATAGTTAGCTGAACTAACTATAACGGGGGAATTTCAATGGTTTTGTACAAGTGAAAAGTCCAGCTAACTATAACACCCCTGAAACCTATGGTTTTTTCAGTGAATATATATATATATATATATATCTTCACAGAAAAAACCATAGGTTTCAGGGGTGTTATAGTTAGCTGGCCATTTCACTCGTAGAACACCATTGAAATTCCTCCGTTATAGTTAGTTCTGCTAACTATAACTCGCGCGCCCGCAATGCACTGCTGATTATGTCACATATTGCATCATTCGTGACATGGTCAGTGACATCACTGATTACATCACTGAAGACATCTCAAATGACATCACTGATGACATCATAAAGTGAATGTGGTTTAGTTAGAAATTTAAATATGTATTATATATATACCAATCTGTATTGAAGATTGAGTGGATATATAATTGTCTGGATGGAGGATTTAGTAGCTGTCTGACTCTCTGTTTAAGTGAGTAATTAAAAGTGTCTCACTTAATACATGGATTAGTAACTAAACTATGTGAATGTGTGCAGCACTGTCTCTGTTGTTGTATAACATGCTGCATCAGTTGGTCAATAACTGCATGAGTGTGTATATTAGTTATTGATTATTGGGTGAGTATTAGTATGGGACACTGAGTTTGTGTGTGGTTAGATGGTGTGTGTGTAACTCTATGCATAGATGTGTGAATGGTTGATTGACTAGGTGTATAGGTTTAAGAGTGCATATGGAAACAGTTGTTTGGGTGAATGAGTGTATTTATTTGTGTGTTGGCGAGCGAATATATGTTTTAGTTGTACATCTTCAACAAAGTAAAAAAATAAGAAGCATTGTATGTGAGAGTTGGTGTATATAAATAAGTATGTGTAAGAATCAGTGATTGTGAGAGTAACTATATGAATGAGTGTATAAGTGTAATGGTGATTTTTTAACATACTAACTATGAGTCACTATGTGTTTGAATAAATGAGGTGTTGTTGGATAATTGTGTAAGTGAGTAAATGTGAGTGTGATGAATTCTTTTCATGAGTGAGTATGATGACTGCAAAACCGACTAAGATGACTGCTGATGTGTCAATGTCTATATATGTGTATAAGTTCATTTGATAGTGTTCTATTAATTAGTGACTGCATGTATAAATGATTCTGTTGTTGAATGGGTAGTTGTGTGTGTAGACTTAGGAATCAGTGAGTCAGTATGTAGTAACTGGTATTGGTGTGTCAATAGTTTCAAATATGGAACAATGTATTTTACAGTGAGTGATAAAAAGGTTATACTAGCGTATGATGAGATGTATCAGATTGTCACGTGGATGATGTCATCAGTGATGTCATTTGAGATGTCATCAGTGATGTCATCAGTGCCGTCACTGACCATGTCATGAATGATGCAATATGTGACATCATCAGCAGTGCATTGCGGGTGCACGAGTTATAGTTAGCAGAACTAACTATGACGGAGTAATTTCTATGGTTTTGTATGAGTGAAATGGCCAGCTAACTACAACACCCCTGAAACCTATGGTTTTTCTGTCAATTTCTAAGGTTTTTTAAATGCTAATTTCTAACTATAATGTCTCTGAAACCTATGGTTTTTTCGAGTGAATTTCAAAGCTTTTTTAAATGCTAATTTTTAAGTGTGATAATATTTATACCTTTTTTTTTGTACTGATTTTCTACAGTTTTTTTTCTGTTTATTTATACATTTTTTATTCATTAAATGACATTATATATTTTTCTGAAAATTGCAAATATTTCGGTTGCGGGTCCCGCGTGACGTTCTATACGTGCTGGGGCGTGCTGTTCCAAAATGATATGTATGTGTCTTTAATATACAAATTAGGGCAAGAGATTATCTAAGATATTCAAAAATAATATATTTGTACTTATAATAAACTTATATTATTTTTAAATATATTTTCGCGAAGTCGGGTGCGTGCATCGTGAGTGCAGAGAACCAGGTCAGCAGAGGTGCTGTAGAGCCAGAGAAACCAGGTCAGCAGAGCCGTTGTAGAGCCAGAGAACCAGGTCAGCAGAGCTGCTCGAGAGCCTAAGAAGCAGGTCAGCAGAGCTGCTCTAGAACCAGAGACCCAGGTCAGCAGAGGTGCTCTAGAGCCAGAGACTCAGGTCAGCAGAGCTGCTCTAGAGGCTGACAACCAGGTCAGCAGAGCTGCTGTAGAGCCAGAGAAACCAGGTCAGCAGAGCTGCTGTAGAGGGAGAGAACCAGGTCAGCAGAACTGCTTTAGAGCCAGAGAACCAGGTCAGCAGAGCTGCTCTAGAGTCAGAGACCCAGGTCAGCAGAGCTGCTTTAGAGCCATAGAACCAGGTCAGCAGAGCTGCTCTAGAGGCAGAGAACCAGGCCAGCAGAACTGCTTTAGAGCCAGAGAACCAGGTCAGCAGAGCTCTTTAGAGGGAGAGAACCAAGTAAGCAGAGCTGCTTAAGAGCCAGAGAACCAGGTCAGCAGAGCTGCTCTAGAGCCAGAGAACCAGGTCAGCAGAGCTGCTTTAGAGCCAGAGAACCAGGTCAGCAGAGCTGCTTTTGACCCAGAGAACCAGGTCAGCAGAGCTGCTTTAGAGCCAGAGAACCAGGTCAGCAGAGCTGCTCTAGAGGGAGAGAACCAGTTCAGAAGAGCTGGTTTAGACCCAGAGAACTAGGTCAGCAGAGCTGCTCCAGAGCCAGAGAAACCAGGCCAGCAGAGCTGCTTTAGAGGGAGAGAACCAGGCCAGCAGAGCTGCTTTAGAGCCAGAGAACCAGGTCAGCAGAGCTGCTCTAGAGCCAGAGAACCAGGTCAGCAGAGCTGCTTTAGAGACATAGAAACAGGTCAGCAGAGCTGCTCTAGAGCCAGAGAATCAGGTCAGTAGCGCTGATTTAGAGGGAGAGAACCAGGTCAGCAGAGCTGCTTTAGAGCCAGAGAACCAGGTCAGCAGAGCTGCTCTAGAGCCAGAGAACCCAGGTCAGCAGAGCTGCTTTAGAGCCATAGAACCAGGTCAGAAGAGCTGCTTTAGAGCCAGAGAACCAGGTCAGCAGAGCTGCTCTAGAGCCTAATAACCGGGTCAGCAGAGCTACTCTTGAGCCAGGGAACCAGGTCAGCAGAGCTGCTGTAGATCCAGAGAGACCAGGTCAGTAGAGCTGCTTTAAAGCGAGAGAACCAGGTCAGCAGAGCTGCTGTAGAGGGAGAGAACCAGGTAAACAGAGCTGCTTTAGAGCCAAGGGACCAGGTCAGCAGAGCTGCTCTAGAGCCAGAGAACCAGGTCAGCAGAACTGCTTTAGAGCCATAGAACCAGGTCAGCAGAGCTGCTTTAGAGGGAGAGAACCAGGTCAGCAGAGCTGCTTTAGAGCCAGAGAACCAGGCTAGCAGAGCTGCTCTAGAGCCAGAGAAGCAGGTCAGCAGAGCTGCTGTAGAGCCAGAGAAACCAGGTCAGCAGAGCTGCTCTAGAGCCAGAGAACCAGGTCAGCAGAACTGCTTTAGAGCCATAGAACCAGGTCAGCAGAGCTGCTTTAGAGGGAGAGAACCAGGTCAGCAGAGCTGCTTTAGAGTCAGAGAACCAGGTAAGCAGAGCTGCTCTAGAGCCAGAGAAGCAGGTCAGCAGAGCTGCTGTAGAGCCAGAGAAACCAGGTCAGTAGGGCTGCTTTAGAGGGAGAGAACCAGGTCAGCAGAGCTGCTCTAGAGGGAGAGAACCAGGTCAGCAGAGCTGCTTTAGAGCCAGAGAACCGTGTCAGCAGAACTGCTTGAGAGTCATAGAACCTGGTCAGCAGAGCTGCTTTAGAGCCAGAGAACCAGGTCAGCAGAGCTGCTTTAGAGCCAAAGAAACCAGGTCAGGAGAGCTGCTTTAGAGGGAGAGAACCAGGTCAGAAGAGCTGCTTTAGAGCCAGAGAACCAGGTCTGCAGAGCTGCTCTAGCTGACACTGACTGACTGACACTGACTGACTGACAATGACTGATTGACACTGACTGACACTGATTGACTGACACTGACTGACACTGACTGACACTGACACTGATTGACTGAAACTGACTGACTGACAATGACTGACACTGATCGACTGACACTGATCTGCTTTAGAGCCAAGGGACCAGGTCAGCAGAGCTGCTCTAGAGCCAGAGAACCAGGTCAGCAGAACTGCTTTAGAGCCATAGAACCAGGTCAGCAGAGCTGCTTTAGAGGGAGAGAACCAGGTCAGCAGAGCTGCTTTAGAGCCAGAGAACCAGGCTAGCAGAGCTGCTCTAGAGCCAGAGAAGCAGGTCAGCAGAGCTGCTGTAGAGCCAGAGAAACCAGGTCAGCAGAGCTGCTCTAGAGCCAGAGAACCAGGTCAGCAGAACTGCTTTAGAGCCATAGAACCAGGTCAGCAGAGCTGCTTTAGAGGGAGAGAACCAGGTCAGCAGAGCTGCTTTAGAGTCAGAGAACCAGGTAAGCAGAGCTGCTCTAGAGCCAGAGAAGCAGGTCAGCAGAGCTGCTGTAGAGCCAGAGAAACCAGGTCAGTAGGGCTGCTTTAGAGGGAGAGAACCAGGTCAGCAGAGCTGCTCTAGAGGGAGAGAACCAGGTCAGCAGAGCTGCTTTAGAGCCAGAGAACCGTGTCAGCAGAACTGCTTGAGAGTCATAGAACCTGGTCAGCAGAGCTGCTTTAGAGCCAGAGAACCAGGTCAGCAGAGCTGCTTTAGAGCCAAAGAAACCAGGTCAGGAGAGCTGCTTTAGAGGGAGAGAACCAGGTCAGAAGAGCTGCTTTAGAGCCAGAGAACCAGGTCTGCAGAGCTGCTCTAGCTGACACTGACTGACTGACACTGACTGACTGACAATGACTGATTGACACTGACTGACACTGATTGACTGACACTGACTGACACTGACTGACACTGACACTGATTGACTGAAACTGACTGACTGACAATGACTGACACTGATCGACTGACACTGATCGACTGACACTGATTGACTGACACTGACTGACTGACACTGACTGACTGACTGACACTCACTGATACTGATTGACTGACACTGACTGACTGATGGACACTGATTGACTGTCACTGATTGACTGACACTGTCTGACTGACTGACACTGACTGACTAACACTGACTGACACTGACTGACTACTCTCTACTACTCTACTACTCACTCTCTACTACTCTCTACTACTTTCTCTCTCTCTACTACTCACTCTCTACTACTCACTCTCTACTACTCTCTACTGCTCACTCTCTACTACTCACTCTCTACTACTCTCTACTGCTCACTCTCTACTACTCACTCTCTACTACTCTCTACTACTCACTCTCTGCTACTCTCTCTCTACTACTCACTCTCTACTACTCTCCAATATTCACTCCCTGCTATTCACTCTCTACTCCTTTCTACTAATCACTCTACTACTCTACTACTCACTCTCTACTACTCACTCTCTACTACTCTCTACTACTCACTCTCTGCTACTCTCTCTCTACTACTCACTCTCTACTACTCGCTACTATTCACTCCCTGCTATTCACTCTCTACTCCTCTCTACTACTCACTCTACTACTCTACTACTCACTCTCTACTACTCACTCTCTACTACTCTCTACTACTCTCTCTCTACTACTCACTCTCTAGTACCCTACTACTCTCTACTACTCACTCTCTACTACTCACTCTCTACTACTCTACTACTCACTCTCTACTACTCACTCGCTACTTCTCTCTTCTACTTACTCTCTACTACTCTCTACTACTCACTCTACTACTCTCTACTACTCTCTACCACTCACTCTCTACTACTTTAGTATTCACTCTCTACTACTCTCTACTACTCTCTCTCTCTCTACTACTCACTCTCTAGTACTCACTCTACTACTCTCTACTACTCACTCTCTACTACTCTCTCTCTCTACTACTCACTCTCTACTATTCACTCTACTACTCACTCTCTACTACTCGCTCTATACTGCTCTCTACTACTCACTCTCCACTACTCACTCTCTACTACTCGCTCTCTACTACTCTCTACTACTCACTCTCTACTACTTACTTTCCAGGTCCGCAGAGCTGTTCTAGCTGACACTGACTGACTGACGCTGACTGACTGACACTGACTGATTGACACTGACTGACACTGATTGACTGACACTGACACTGACTGACACTGACACTGACTGACACTGACACTCATTGACTGAAACTGACTGACTGACAATGACTGACACTGATCGGCTGACACTGATTGACTGACACTGACTGACTGACACTGACTGACTGACACTCACTGCGACTGATTGACTGACACTGACTGACTGATGGACACTGATTGACTGACATTGACAGAAAGCGAGTAGTAGAGAGTGAGTAGTGGAGAGTAAGTAGTAGAGAGTTGTAGAGAGTGAGTAGTAGAGAGTGAGTAGTAGAGACGGAGTAGTAGAGATAGAGTAGTGGAGAGTAGTAGAGAGTGAGTAGCAGAGTAGTAGAGAGTGAGTGGTAGAGAGTAGTAGAGTGAGTAGTAGAAAGTAGTAGAGAGTGAGTAGTTGAGAGTGAGTAGTAGAGAGTGAGTAGTAGAGAGTGAGTAGTAGAGAGTAGTAGCGAGTGAGTAGAAGAGAGTTAATGGTTTAATTTAAAAGGAACACAATGAGGGGGTTCATTTTGCCATAGAAAGTATGATTAGTGCTGCAGAAAGAACAATTAGGGCACATTTTGAGTGACTTCTCAAATCCTCTTCTATTTCATTAAAAAATGTTGACATGCAGACTGAAACATGCACTTTCAATACCAGCAGCAGACTTCCCAGGTGAGCAGTATATTTTCTACAGTGATCTAATGAGCAACTAGAGTGCTAACATTCTGAATGTATGGCAACTGTGTGACACATCTGCATGCCTTCTTGATGGAATCAAATTAAAAAACTGAAAGTTTTCCTGCTGAGGAGACTGCAGTGAATGAGGAAATTAGGAAACTTCATAACAAATAAGTCTCCCAAGATGGCCACCATAGACAAAAGAGCCCAAATGTAGCACAAATATCACCCAGATGTAGCCCAAGTATAGCCCAATGACAGAATGTCCCAGAGTGTTCTAAAGAACAACTAGAGCGCTAACAGTCTTACTTATGACAAAAGTATGGCATACCTGAAGCCATCTTGATTGGAATAAAGTGGTAACACTTAAAACATTTAATTTGCAAAGGAACAAAATGAGGGGGCTCATTTTGCCATAGAAATTATGATTAGTGCTGCAGAAATAAAAATTAGGGCACATTTTGACTTCTCAAATCCTCTTCTATTTCATTAAAAAATTCTGACATGCAGACTGAAACATGCACTTTGAATACCAGCAGCAGACTTCCCTGGTGAGCAGTAGCTTTACTACAGTGATCTAATGAGTAACTAGAGTGCTAACATTCAAAATTTATGACAAATGTGTGATACTTCTGAATGCCTTCTTGATGGAACCAAAGTAAACAAGCATTGAAAATGCAATAGGTCTCACCCACGTTTAAGTTAAAGAAATTCTGTTTGTAATTAGGTGGCTTTTTAGCTTTGATTTTATTAGTGTTTTTCAAACTTTCATGGACATAACATGCATATGTATGCATATATGTATATGTATATGTATGCATGCATTTATATTTGTATTTATATAGATATGCAGATTATATATATGTATGTATATATTTATATTCAGTGAAAAAACCATAGGTTTCACACACGTTATAGTTAGGAATTAGCATTTAAAAAACCTTAGAAATTCAGTGAAAAAACCATAGGTTTCACACATGTTATAGTTAGCTGGACATTTTACTCGTAAAAAACCAATGAAATTCCCCCGTTATAGTTAGTTCAGCTAACTATAACTCACGCGCCCGCAATGCACTGCTGATGACGTCACATATTACATCACTCATGACATGGTCAGTGACATCACTCATGACATCACTGATGACATCTCAAATGACATCACTGATGACATCACTGATGACATCATCCAGTGAATGTGTGTTTTTCTGAAAATTAAATATGTTTTATATATGTATATCTCAAGGTCGATGGAAGAATAAATGGGTATATTACTGTCTAAATGGATGATTTCTTTTTGAAAAATTGATTGTGTAACTGACTGATTAAGTGTATCATAGTGAATACATGGCTTAGTGAGTAATGTTTAAATATGTAAATATCTGTATCATTTTTTCACTTTGTGTATAAGTGGCTGCATGGGTTGGTGAGTAGCTACATGGGTGTCTATATAGGTTATTAGTTGGTTTTTTGAGTATTAGTCTGAGTGTCTGCATGGTTCGGTGGGGGGTATGACGTAGTGCATAGGTGCATGAATGAGTGACTCACTGTTTGTATGTGTTGAACAGAGCATGTGTGCAGGACTGCATGGGTGGATGAGTGTGTGTATGGGTGTGTTAGTGAGTGAATGACTGTCTCAATAATGTCTTTATGAGTAACTACATATGTTTTAAACTAGTATATGTGACTATTGGTGTATATAAGTGAGTATATGTGAGAGTGAGAGATTGAAAGAGTTCCTGTATGAATAAGTATGTATTTCTATAAGTGATTGTTTAAAAGACTAAGTATGTGTAAGTTTCCGTAGAAGTAAGTGTGGTGGTGTGTGTATAACTGTATATGCAAGTAAATGTATGTTTGATTCTTTATTAGCATGAGTGACTATGTGTGTGAGTAGCTCTATGGATGAGTGGCATTGTGTAACAGGATGTATAGGTGTATGAGTACATATGATAAGTGAGTACATGTATGAGTGACTGTAGAGGGCTGTTGGTGAATGAGTGGATGTGTATGTGGATCTTAGAATTACTGAAGAGGTTGTTGTAACTGTTATTGGTATGTCCATTGTTTTGAACATTTTAGTCTCTATTTTTGAATGTGTGTATCAAAGGTTATATTAGGGGAAGAGGAGGTCTGCCACTCTATCACAAGGATGATGTCATCAGTGATGTCATTTGAGATGTCATCAGTGATGTCATCAGTGATGTCACTGACCATGTCATGAGTGATGTAATATGTGACGTCATCAGCAGTGCATTGCGGGCGCGCGAGTTATAGTTAGCTGAACTAACTATAACGGGGGAATTTCATTGTTTTTTTACGAGTAAAATGTCCAGCTAACTATAACATGAGTGAAACCTATGGTTTTTTCACTGAATTTCTAAGGTTTTTTAAATGCTAATTCCTAACTATAACGTGTGTGAAACCTATGGTTTTTTCACTGAATTTCTAAGGTTTTTTAAATGCTAATTCCTAACTATAACGTGTGTGAAACCCATGGTTTTTTCAGTGAATTTGCAAGGTTTTTTAAATGCTAATTTTTTTTTTTCTTCTATTTTTTTTAAACATATATTTTTTTTAATTTTCTTACCTTTTATAAAGACTATGGTTAAATTTTTAAAATTCTTTAATATGTTTTTTTTTAATATATTTTTTTAAATAAACATGTAAAATTTATTTGCAGTACATTTTTTATATTTTTTGTATTATTTTTTTTAGTACGCGTACCGTAAGCTTACGGTAAGCGTACGGTTTACGCAACGCCCGTAATTTTTCTACGCTGCTTGCGTATAGTTACGCAATTTGCGTAGCCGCGCGTACTCCGCGTGGGACGCGTGCGCGCGTACGCTACACGCGCATGTTACGCGGAAGTGTCGGGTAGTGACTGTTATGCGCATGCGCGCAAGCGCGTGTCTTTTTTACGCGCATGCGCACTTTTGCCGTAAGCGTACCGTAAGCGTACGGTAGGTCATGTGATCATGAAACACAACTTTTGATTGGTTGAAACTACTTTCAGTTCTAGAACTCTCCTACACCACACCCATTCCTCTCATTTCTGCTTGTGATCCCTTAGGAGAAGGAGCTGGGTTGTCTTTGTGATACGATGGCAGAACAGCAGAGCTCTTCTGAGAGTGAGGCTAGCACTAGCAGCACTACCTTGAGGCAGAGAACGAGGAAACAAAAGCCCTCTTATGTGTGGGATTATTTTACTTTTCCTGAAGGCCAGCAAAAGGTAAATGCACCTTTAGTAACTTGTAAGCTGTGTAAGCGTGTACTTTCAAGAGGTAATCCTGACAAGAAGTATTCCTTTGGGAATCATACCATGAAGAGACACCTCAAGGATGTACACAGAAGGACACATGCTCGACTTTTTGGAGGTAACTCTTCAGAAAGTCAACCAAGCACATCCACAGCAGCTCAGCCTGGACCATCATCTGCAGGGCTGACTCCTTCTTCTGCAGGTCAGGTGAGCCCTTCATCTGTGGGGGGAGCATCTCCTTTTGCTGGCCCTCTGGAAATTAACCCTCGGTTTGCGAGGGTTGATATTCGATGCGCCTCTTGTCATGATCTAATTTGTCATAGGGAGACCAGTGTTTCCCTAGTGAACAACAAAATAGATCAGCACACTTGTCGCTTTGACTAATTTTCCCAGTCTTTCTTTCCTCTGTCCCTGCATGAACACAACGGCTCTTTTAAGAGCCAACCTTATCTTTCATCTTTTTTTTACATATGTTTTTTAAAAACTTTTTTGATTTTTTTTTTTACCGTACGCGTACGGTACGCATATTTTTTTTTTTTTTTTTTTAAAAACACTAAAAATCAATTATCACATTACAAGGTCCTTGAGAGACTACAATTATTATTATTGACTTACCATACCCACTCAAAAAAATATTTATTCATTTGTTTTAAAAAAAAATTGCTTGAAAAATGGTTCTAGTTTTCGAAATTTTTCTATATCAATCTGAAAAAAAAGAAAAAAGTATTAATATTTTTAAAACATTTTATAATACAGTACACATATTTATATATTTTTCAAAAAATATTTTTGCCTTATTTTTGCTGTTTTCAGAATATATTGCATTTCACTATAAATTGTGAAAGCAATTGCATTCATCATTTTACAGCGGGCAAAAAAAAATAACAATCTCAAAGATTGTATTAAAAAAGCCCAGAATCTCTTTTTACTTAAACTTAACATTATAGAAATGCATAATATTCTAAAAAAATATCATCTAATACCAATACTTATTTCTTTAAAATACCGTCTGATATGTTTGTTTCAGAAGTATAATCACAATATTATATCTCAAATAACTTCACAATACATCTGATTCCATTTCCTTTAGGCCAAATAGTAATTTTAAAATTTTTTTGGGAATAAATTTCCAACGGTAATCCAATAAAATTCTAAAGTTTAATTTGTCCAGATCTCACCAATTCTCTGTAACATTTTGGTTCACGAAAAATTTTTGAATAATTTATTAAGTCCACAATAGAATTGGTTACTTTTCCGCATGGCCAAATAGTAATTTTTAAAATCATTTTTGAAAAAATTTCCAATGGCACTCCAATAACATTCCAAAATTTAAATTGTACAGATGTTACCGATTATCTCTAAATTATTGGTTTTTGAAAGTTTCATTAAAAATTAAAAAAGTCCACATTACAATTGGTTATCTTTCCATTAGGCCAAATGATAACTTAAAAAATCTTTTTTTTACAAAATTCCAATGGTAATCCAGTAAAATGGTAAAATTATTTTGTCCAGATCTTGCCAAATCTCTCTAAAATTTAGGTTTCAGGAAGATTAGATAGGAATTTGCTAAATCAAAAGGCAAACGTTGTTTGAAAATCAATTGGGAATCATTACACAGTGTCCAGCCTTTTTCACATTTAAGATAAACTGTGTAATGTCCAGAAGTAACAGTAGGTCCATCATGGAAAATTATTGCAAAAGTTACAAAAGTTTTTCCTGAAATTGATAATTGCTGTCCTGTAAACTTTTTTATTAAAGTATCCAATTTTGAACCATCAGCTCTACATCGTTGCATCATTAAAATTACATGCTGTCCGTATTCCTTTAAAATTAATGTTGAAAACATGTCAGATTTACACTCACCGCATTTCATGCTATGATTAGCATCTTTAACTAATTTTGCAAAAGTGACTGTTTTACTCTCTGGCAATGTCAAATAAATAAACCTTTCATTATCAACATTAGAGCCACATATATTATAACAGTTTTCACAACTATGTTCCCATTTATAAGAGAGACCAAACATATTTTCAATGGGAACCCCTTCTTCTTCCAGTACCTGAAGAAAATACATCAAGAATTCGTGTGCATCTTGCTGTTCATTTTGAGAAAACTGTGTTCGTCCTGAACATATATCTAAAAGTTTTCTAATTTCAGTAGCACTTTCTATTTGAGTTTTATCTTTACTCAGCTTTTGAAAAAGGAGACTCAGCTCAGAACAGAATCTTTTTCCCTGATTTACTATTATCTGCTCTTGCAAACTTTCCAGATAAAATGCAACATTCAGCACTACATTTGCGTAGCAGTTGACACCAGAGCTATTTTCAAAATGACATCCTACAACCTGTTCTTCATTTTCCTTTTTCTTTTTGCTTGCAATTACATCACTCCTCTTTTTTTTCCTCTTCTCTACATCTTCATTACAGATATTCTCATTTTTTCTTTTACGAGAAACTACACGTTTCTCCAACACAGGATACTGACCTAAATGAGGAGCATAGCTTCTTCTTAATCTATTATACTCCTTAACACAGTTTGTATCAGCACTAACTTTTGAATCATCAAAGTCTATCATGAATAAACCTGATAATGTTTTCACTCGTGACAAAGCAACATATGCCATACCTTCTTTGAACACAGTTGAACCAATGTTCACAAATGCACAATCTACAGTCAATCTTTGAGACTTGTGAATAGTTACAGCATATGCTAGAGAAAACGGAAACTGCTTCCTACGTACATATAAGTCTTTCACAAGCATGAAACGAACTGTACAACGACAAATATCTTTAACTTCTTCTATCTGATCAAATTTTATTTTTAAACATTCAATTCCATCTTTTTTCTGATAATTAATAAAACCCACAACTCTTCCCATAGCTCCATTAACTAAACCTTTTTCAACATCCAAATTTCTTCTTAAAAATACTCTACAGTTCATGCAAACATATAGATTTTTTTCTAATCCAGCTGTTTTGGAGATGTTCTTCCTTAGTGAGTCCAATTTATTTTTCAGTTTGCCTGTTACTGTGACAGTAATTCTTCCATCCTCAATTTTGTCCACTGCTTCCAATTTCCTGATCTCTTCCTTTTCCAATATCAAAAGCTCCTCATTAAATATTGAGCATTCATGTAGAGTTGGCATTAAGCAGATGACACTTTTGTTTTCTGCAATATTCTTGTATATTTTCTCTGCAACTATTTCTTCCTTTGGAAATAAATTATGTAGCAGCCGACTCTGTAATGCTTTTTTGCCAACTTCTGTGAGTAGTCCAATTCTGATATCTTTCAGAATACTTCCATATTCTTCATCGCTTGCTTGCCTCATATTAGTAGTAAGTTCCTTGTACTCAAAGAAGGACCAAATATTTGTATTTCCGATGCTTCCTAATGACTTCTTCGTGTCTTCATGTGTGACAGTATTAAACACTGGTTGTCCTTTAACTGGAGTAAGTTGCAAAAGATCTCCAAAAACTATGACGTGTTTTCCACCAAATAACATGTCATAGTCTGTCTTCAAAATTTGCTGCATTCTTAAATGCACAAAGGCAAGCATTAAGTTTGATACCATGCTCACCTCATCAATAATGAGAACTTGCATCTTCTTCAATATTCTTGAAACTTCCAAGGATGCTTCTCCAGTTAGCTTGTTGTATTGTATTTTGTTCTCATGCTCCACTGGTAACATTAGCAAACGATGTAAAGTGATTCCTTTTATGTTATATGCTGCTAACCCAGTTGGAGCAGTAACCACACAAGACAAAGTAGAATCTGTTTTTTGCTGTAGGTAGCTTCTGATGACTTTTATAAGGAAACTTTTTCCAGTTCCAGCTTGTCCGCTTACATACATCCTGATTGGATGAAATGATGTGCATGAGCACTCTTTTTTTTCATGTAGAAATCCGTGATCAATTTTGTTTTTGATCTCTTCATAAATTTGTTGCTGCTCTTGATTCAGTTGTCTTTCCAAATTTTCTAAGTCTATAAATTCTTCTTGAGCTTGATTCATAGCCCTTTCCACTTCATTCATGGCTATTGATGCTTCATTTTCAACGATTGGTTGTCCTAGGGGATCTTGACTGAGTGTTCCTGAACTTTGGCTGTCCTGAGAACTGTCTCTAGCTATTTCTGCTGCAATTGTAGTTTCCTGTTCAATTTCTTCATTTAACATTTGCAGATAAGTTGAGAATGTACTGCATTGTATGCTGTCTTTGCAAGCATTAAAAGAATCTTCATAGCTTTGAAATTCTCCCAGTAGTTCATCCTCTGTACGCCATGGTTTAAACAACTGTAAAAGAGCCAAGTAGTAAAATTCCTTCTTGTCAGTAGTGTCGCAACTCAGCTTCCTGTGATTTATCAAACTTCCTTTTGTTTGCTTCACCAAACATCCTTCTTCACCAACGACTTTATATTTTCCATTGTTGATGTCTTCTGCGGCTTTCCGTGAATAAATGTAGTTCTGCAGCACTTCATAGAGACACATGTTCTTCAGATGTTGACTTCTCTTGGGATAATAAGTGTCCAACATGTTTGATTTCAAAATATCTGTACTTTCTGGGTCATTCTCGGCCAAATATTCAATTTCTCCTACAGATTTCAGTACCCGATTTCTCATTGCTGCAAGGCCTAAACTTGCCCAAATTATTCTTCTTGACTTCGAGTAGAGACTTGCAGAAGATAACCTATCTGAACATTCGTAGGATCCAATTTCTCGATGCGATAACATCTTCAAACTGAAACTGTACAGCTTCTTATTGACAGTCTTCTCGTGAGAAATCTCTTCCCACATTTCCTTCAATTCTGTTTTTTCTGATTTCGTAATGTAAGACGTTACATATCGAGCAACAGCAATGGAATTGTCAGCTACATACTGTATATCCATGTTAGCGTTCCACATGGATAAAATGACTGGGTTGTAGTCATTTATATTTTTTGATTCTTCTTTTCTTTTAAGGTTGTAGGTATTCTTAGGTGATTTTCTTGTGATAGTATGTCTCACAGCTGACATAAAACTGTTAACTCTTCCATTTGAAAGAACAGGTCTAGGAAATCCAAATCGACATTTAGTGTAGTATTTTTCTTTGCTCTTGTATTTCCGTCGACAGTATTTTCCACACCGATGACTTTGGAAACGTAAAACTTGCTCCTTTAACTTTTTCTCTTCTGTGCTTTTTGGTATAGCACATGTTGCATATTCTTCAATGTAAGATAACACTGCTTCATCAGTATCTGTTCCAAACTTTGGGGCATCCTTGATCCACAACAGCATATGAATATGAGGAGCACCTCTTGCCTGGTACTCTTTTCTCAAAAAGAAATCCACTACTTCTCCAAGAGGTGGATTTTTTTTATTGCAGATGAAGGACATCATAGCCTCAAATCTATGATTGAAATATCTGCAAACATTAACCGGATCCAATGAGCACAGTTCTCCTGCTGTCTTGTATTCGATGTTTTTAATGTTTGAATTTGCCTCTTGTAGAAAATCCAGTAAATCATCCCAAGCGTACTCAGCACAGCTTAGGGTAAGGAACCATGTTGGAGTTCCTAAATTCCGTAACATGCATTTTAATTCACCATGGCGTCGGTACCAATATTCATTTGTCCCACGCTGACAAGCCATCAGATTGATCAGTTGTGTTTCCAAATGATCATCTCGGTGCTGCACTTTCTCCATAAAATCCTTAGCAGACACATTTTGTAAATGTACTCCACTTTTTAAAATGTGATTTACTGCATAAGACAGTGCAGACAAGTCGCTTTCAAATAAAAGATGGAACAAATAAGGAATACTTTGTCGAAATCTGGGATCTTCAGCATATAGTCTTGTAGTCCGATACTCAGAAGCTGGAATCTGTTCTGGACGTTCATCGTATCGTCCTCCTTTTCCTTTAGGAAACAGCTGGGGAAAACATCGAGCTTCCAAGCTCTCCTCCCATACACTCACGGGAGTCCCTTTTGCTTTCTTCATCTGAAAGAGATCAATATTGTCTCCCATAACTTCTTTTGAATGAAGAGGATGTATGCTAAAATGTTCATAAATTTCTTCTTCCTTTGACTTGTCCACTTTTTCAATTTGTCCAGTTGGTGTTTCTGTGTCTTCTTGTAAATCTTCTTCTTCTTCTTCTTCTATATAAATTGATTCATACCATTTGTTATTCCTTTTCAAATACAAATTTGCTCTTTGTACTTTCCGTACATCTACCAGCTCCTGCCAAATCTTCTTATTCTTTGTAGGTACACCATTAACCAGAATAACTAATGGTTCAGTTTCCAAAGTATCCGCATCAATAGTTTCCATATTTTTTTTCAAATCCAAGGGCAAATACACCACTCTACCTTTTAAACCTCTCAGTAAATCAGAAGGAGGTAATTTACCAGTTTTGGGCTCCATACGTACTATGGTCTGGAACGGATGAACACATTGAATAAGTATAGACTCATAAGTATTTAATTCAGAAAGTTCAGCAGGAATAGCATCCAATTCTAAATTATTATGTACAGCTCTGGTCGGCATTCTATTTTCTTCTAACTTGTTGTAACAGTATTTACAAATACGCTGAACTTCACCCAATTCAAAACAATTTTCAAGAAATATATATGTGGCAAAATCCTTCCACTTATAATTATCTTCATTTTCACTCTTTCTGTACAGATCAACATACCTGGTTTGTTTTCTATAATGAGTTCTGCGGCAACAAATACAAGTAATATTTGGTCTTTCATTAGAGATTTTTTCAAATTTTGTTATGTGATCATTAAATGTCTTACTTACAAATGGTTGTACATTCTCTTCCACTTCTTCCTCATTTAGTGTGTCCTTCTCTGCACTGTTTTGTTCAGGACCAAAGTAACAAAACTGAATTTCATCAACAACCTTCTCTACATCTGATACCGTTCCTCGGAACAGAGCCCTATTCAATTCATTTAACTTTATTGCTGGACTTTTAGCAAAATACAACCGTCTCACAAACTTTCTCATTTCAGTATGATGAACAGCCAGCATCCTAAAATGATGGAAAACACTATTGCACACTTTTCTAGATAGACAAGCCAGAGAATGACCCTGCAAACCAGTATTCTCTCTCACTCTCTATGGATCCAGACTTTGAAGCACCTTAATCTTCTGTTTTATACTTTTTTTACTATATTCTCTTAGAAACTCTCGAAATTTGTCAATAGATTCCTGACGCACAGTGCAAATACTACTACAATTCCAAGTGTACACTGGGGCTTTAGGACGTCTCCCCATTGCCTCATCTGCCATCACTTGTACCTCATCTCTTGGAACCATTATCTCCTTCTCCATTATGCAACCATTTTTTACTTCGTATGAACGACCTCTGGTGTCAACTGCATGCAGCAAACTATTACTTTGAAAATAGCTTTCTTCATTAAAAAAAGGTTCACTACTTGAACTATGCATCCACTTGCCTAAAAACACTTTACAAAAGTTTGTTCTGTTCACTACTCTTTTCCTTTTGCTATGTGATTTCAGTACATTAACCATTTTGTCTAATGTACGCATCCTATTCAAAATTAATATGAATAGTTTCCTTTTTAATTCTAATGCCTTTGCTGCAATGGCTTCTATTTCTTTTTTTCTTTTATAAAACTTTGTCTTTTTCTTATATTTCTTCACATCCTTCATCAAATTAGACATAACTCTTCTCTGAAACATTTTTCTACGTATCTCTTTAAACGCTGTTTTTCTATTTATATAAATCTTTTCAGTTGCTGAAGGTATATTTGCATTAACTAAATTGTCAATTTTTTCCTCTCCTTTTTTTTTAAAAACATCCTTTCGAGTACAGACATTTTGTACATTTTTCATTCTTTTGAATATATTTTTAAGAAATTGTTTTTTGTGCTTACCAGAAGATTTTTTCTTTTTCCCAACATCAGCATCTTCTACTAACTTTGGTCCTCTAGTTGTCTTCAAATATAGGTTTTTGTTTAGCGTTTTTTGAACTCTGGATTTTGTAGGCATCTTAAATTTTGTTCACTGCTCTTCAGCAATACCTGAAAAAAACTAAAAAAAAAATTCCTTTATTTTATTTAAATATATTACTACATTTCTTTTCACAATAGTCACAAAACGAAATCTCTTTGCCAATTTGAATGCACACTTACTGCTCTTTTTTTTTGGCAAGTGAAAATCACTTTTACAGACTAACACATTATGAAACCACTTTTCAGATTTTTTAAAAAGCCCATGTCCAGACTGCTACACTCCAGCAAGGGCAACCAGCCTTAGTGATGCTGAATGTATTTGCATTACAGACTGAAACCTCAAAACCCCACTCGCTTCTAAATACTGTGCATGATTATACATGGAAAGGAGCTGGGTGTGTGCTAAGAGTCTGCTTCTGCACCAAAAAAATCGCTCCCCCTTTTTCCTACTAATGCAACTGTGAAATCACCAGAGCAAAACGCAATAAATCTCTGCCTGTAATTCCTATTTGCACACAGAGTCATGTTTTCACATTAGTCCCAAAACGAAATTTCTTTGCCAATTTGAATGCACACTTACTACTCTTTTTTTTTGGCAAGTGAAAATCACTTTTACAGACTGACACATTATGAAACCACTTTTCAGTTTTTTAAAAAGCCCATGTCCAGACTGCTTTTTCAGACCACCACCATGTGTATCCTCGGTGACTACCTACACTCCAGCAAGGGCAACCAGCCTTAGTGATGCTGAATGTATTTGCATTACAGACTGAAACCTGAAAACCCCACTCGCTTCTAAATACTGTGCATGATTATACATGGAAAGGAGCTGGGTGTGTGCTAAGAGTCTGCTTCTTCCCCCAAAAAATCGCTCCCCCTTTTTCCTACTAATGCAACTGTGAAATCACCAGAGCAAAATGCAATAAATCTCTGCCTGTAATTCCTATTTCCACACAGAGTCATGTTTTCACATTAGTCCCAAAACGAAATTTCTTTGCCAAATTGAATGCACACTTACTGCTCTTTTTTTTTGGCAAGTTAAAATCACTTTTTCAGACTAACACATTATGAAACCACTTTTCAGTTTTTTTAAAAAGCCCATGACCAGACTGCTTTTTCAGACCACCACCATGTGTATCCTCAGTGACTGCCTACACTCCTTCAAGGGCAACCAGCCTTAGTGATGCTGAATGTATTTGCATTACAGACTGAAACCTGAAAACCCCACTCGCTTGTAAATACTGTGCATGATTATACATGGCAAGCAGCTGGGTGTGTGCTAAGAGTCTGCTTCTTCCCCCAAAAAATCGCTCCCCCTTTTTCCTACTAATGCAACTGTGAAATCACCAGAGCAAAACGCAATAAATCTCTGCCTGTAATTCCTATTTGCACACAGAGTCATGTTTTCACATTAGTCCCAAAACGAAATTTCTTTGCCAATTTGAATGCACACTTACTACTCTTTTTTTTTGGCAAGTGAAAATCACTTTTACAGACTGACACATTATGAAACCACTTTTCAGTTTTTTTAAAAAGCCCATGTCCAGACTGCTTTTTCAGACCACCACCATGTGTAACCTGGGTGGCTGCCTACATTCCAGCAAGGGCAACCAGCCTTAGTGATGCTGAATGTATTTGCATTACAGACTGAAACCTGAAAACCCCACTCACTTGTAAATACTGTGCATGATTATACATGGCAAGCAGCTGGGTGTGTGCTAAGAGTCTGCTTCTTCCCCCAAAAAATCGCTCCCCCTTTTTCCTACTAATGCAACTGTGAAATCACCAGAGCAAAACGCATTAAATCTCTGCCTGTAATTCCTATTTCCACACAGAGTCATGTTTTCACATTAGTCCCAAAACGAAATTTCTTTGCCAATTTGAATGCACACTTACTGCTCTTTTTTTTTGGCAAGTTAAAATCACTTTTACAGACTGACACATTATGAAACCACTTTTCAGTTTTTTTAAAAAGCCCATGTCCAGACTGCTTTTTCAGACCACCACCATGTGTAACCTGGGTGGCTGCCTACATTCCAGCAAGGGCAACCAGCCTTAGTGATGCTGAATGTATTTGCATTACAGACTGAAACCTGAAAACCCCACTCGCTTGTAAATACTGTGCATGATTATACATGGCAAGCAGCTGGGTGTGTGCTAAGAGTCTGCTTCTGCACCAAAAAATCGCTCCCCCTTTTTCCTACTAATGCAACTGTGGAATCACCAGAGCAATACGCAATAAATCTCTGCCTGTAATTCCTATTTCCACACAGAGTCATGTTTTCACATTAGTCCCAAAACGAAATTTATTTGCCAATTTGAAAGCACACTTACTGCTCTTTTTTTTTGGCAAGTGAAAATCACTTTTACAGACTGACACATTATGAATCCACTTTTCAGATTTTTTTAAATGCACATGTCCAAACTGCTTTTTCAGACCACCACCATGTGTAACCTGGGTGGCTGCCTACATTCCAGCAAGGGCAACCAGCCTTAGTGATGCTGAATGTATTTGCATTACAGACTGAAACCTGAAAACCCCACTCGCTTGTAAATACTGTGCATGATTATACATGGCAAGCAGCTGGGTGTGTGCTAAGAGTCTGCTTCTTCCCCCAAAAAATCGCTCCCCCTTTTTCCTACTAATGCAACTGTGAAATCACCAGAGCAAAACGCATTAAATCTCTGCCTGTAATTCCTATTTCCACACAGAGTCATGTTTTCACATTAGTCCCAAAACGACATTTCTTTGCCAATTTGAATGCACACTTACTGCTCTTTTTTTTTGGCAAGTTAAAATCACTTTTACAGACTGACACATTATGAAACCACTTTTCAGTTTTTTTAAAAAGCCCATGTCCAAACTGCTTTTTCAGACCACCACCATGTGTAACCTGGGTGGCTGCCTACATTCCAGCAAGGGCAACCAGCCTTAGTGATGCTGAATGTATTTGCATTACAGACTGAAACCTGAAAACCCCACTCGCTTGTAAATACTGTGCATGATTATACATGGCAAGCAGCTGGGTGTGTGCTAAGAGTCTGCTTCTTCCCCCAAAAAATCGCTCCCCCTTTTTCCTACTAATGCAACTGTGAAATTACCAGAGAAAAACGCAATAAATCTCTGCCTGTAATTCCTATTTCCACACAGAGTCATGTTTTCACATTAGTCCCAAAACGAAATTTCTTTGCCAATTTGAAAGCACACTTACTGCTCTTTTTTTTTGGCAAGTGAAAATCACTTTTACAGACTGACACATTATGAATCCACTTTTTTGATTTTTTTAAATGCACATGTCCAAACTGCTTTTTCAGACCACCACCATGTGTAACCTGGGTGGCTGCCTACATTCCAGCAAGGGCAACCAGCCTTAGTGATGCTGAATGTATTTGCATTACAGACTGAAACCTGAAAACCCCACTCGCTTGTAAATACTGTGCATGATTATACATGGCAAGCAGCTGGGTGTGTGCTAAGAGTCTGCTTCTGCACCAAAAAATCGCTCCCCCTTTTTCCTACTAATGCAACTGTGAAATCACCAGAGCAAAACGCAATAAATCTCTGCCTGTAATTCCTATTTCCACACAGAGTCATGTTTTCACATTAGTCCCAAAACGGAATTTCTTTGCCAATTTGAATGCACACTTACTGCTCTTTTTTTTTGGCAAGTTAAAATCACTTTTACAGACTGACACATTATGAAACCACTTTTCAGTTTTTTTAAAAAGCCCATGTCCAAACTGCTTTTTCAGACCACCACCATGTGTAACCTGGGTGGCTGCCTACATTCCAGCAAGGGCAACCAGCCTTAGTGATGCTGAATGTATTTGCATTACAGACTGAAACCTGAAAACCCCACTCGCTTGTAAATACTGTGCATGATTATACATGGCAAGCAGCTGGGTGTGTGCTAAGAGTCTGCTTCTTCCCCCAAAAAATCGCTCCCCCTTTTTCCTACTAATGCAACTGTGAAATTACCAGAGAAAAACGCAATAAATCTCTGCCTGTAATTCCTATTTCCACACAGAGTCATGTTTTCACATTAGTCCCAAAACGAAATTTCTTTGCCAATTTGAAAGCACACTTACTGCTCTTTTTTTTTGGCAAGTGAAAATCACTTTTACAGACTGACACATTATGAATCCACTTTTCAGATTTTTTTAAATGCACATGTCCAAACTGCTTTTTCAGACCACCACCATGTGTAACCTGGGTGGCTGCCTACATTCCAGCAAGGGCAACCAGCCTTAGTGATGCTGAATGTATTTGCATTACAGACTGAAACCTGAAAACCCCACTCGCTTGTAAATACTGTGCATGATTATACATGGCAAGCAGCTGGGTGTGTGCTAAGAGTCTGCTTCTTCCCCCAAAAAATCGCTCCCCCTTTTTCCTACTAATGCAACTGTGAAATCACCAGAGCAAAACGCATTAAATCTCTGCCTGTAATTCCTATTTCCACACAGAGTCATGTTTTCACATTAGTCCCAAAACGAAATTTCTTTGCCAATTTGAATGCACACTTACTGCTCTTTTTTTTTGGCAAGTTAAAATCACTTTTACAGACTGACACATTATGAAACCACTTTTCAGTTTTTTTAAAAAGCCCATGTCCAAACTGCTTTTTCAGACCACCACCATGTGTAACCTGGGTGGCTGCCTACATTCCAGCAAGGGCAACCAGCCTTAGTGATGCTGAATGTATTTGCATTACAGACTGAAACCTGAAAACCCCACTCGCTTCTAAATACTGTGCATGATTATACATGGCAAGCAGCTGGGTGTGTGCTAAGAGTCTGCTTCTTCCCCCAAAAAATCGCTCCCCCTTTTTCCTACTAATGCAACTGTGAAATTACCAGAGAAAAACGCAATAAATCTCTGCCTGTAATTCCTATTTCCACACAGAGTCATGTTTTCACATTAGTCCCAAAACGAAATTTCTTTGCCAATTTGAAAGCACACTTACTGCTCTTTTTTTTTGGCAAGTGAAAATCACTTTTACAGACTGACACATGATGAATCCACTTTTTTGATTTTTTTAAATGCACATGTCCAAACTGCTTTTTCAGACCACAACCATGTGTAACCTGGGTGGCTGCCTACATTCCAGCAAGGGCAACCAGCCTAAGTGATGCTGAATGTATTTGCATTACAGACTGAAACCTGAAAACCCCACTCGCTTGTAAATACTGTGCATGATTATACATGGCAAGCAGCTGGGTGTGTGCTAAGAGTCTGCTTCTGCACCAAAAAATCGCTCCCCCTTTTTCCTACTAATGCAACTGTGAAATCACCAGAGCAAAACGCAATAAATCTCTGCCTGTAATTCCTATTTCCACACAGAGTCATGTTTTCACATTAGTCCCAAAACGAAATTTCTTTGCCAATTTGAATGCACACTTACTGCTCTTTTTTTTTGGCAAGTTAAAATCACTTTTACAGACTGACACATTATGAAACCACTTTTCAGTTTTTTTAAAAAGCCCATGTCCAAACTGCTTTTTCAGACCACCACCATGTGTAACCTGGGTGGCTGCCTACATTCCAGCAAGGGCAACCAGCCTTAGTGATGCTGAATGTATTTGCATTACAGACTGAAACCTGAAAACCCCACTCGCTTGTAAATACTGTGCATGATTATACATGGCAAGCAGCTGGGTGTGTGCTAAGAGTCTGCTTCTTCCCCCAAAAAATCGCTCCCCCTTTTTCCTACTAATGCAACTGTGAAATCACCAGAGAAAAACGCAATAAATCTCTGCCTGTAATTCCTATTTCCACACAGAGTCATGTTTTCACATTAGTCCCAAAACGAAATTTCTTTGCCAATTTGAAAGCACACTTACTGCTCTTTTTTTTTGGCAAGTGAAAATCACTTTTACAGACTGACACATTATGAATCCACTTTTTTGATTTTTTTAAATACACATGTCCAAACTGCTTTTTCAGACCACCACCATGTGTAACCTGGGTGGCTGCCTACATTCCAGCAAGGGCAACCAGCCTTAGTGATGCTGAATGTATTTGCATTACTGAGTCCAACCTCAAACCCTTAAACTATACTTTTTTTTTCCAGTACACCTTAATTTATCGTGAAAACATAGTCCATATTATTTTACATGTTCCTCACATTTAAATTTCTCCCAAAACAGAAAATGATAAACGCAACTTCAACAAAAGGATTTCCATTTCTATTATTCATTTCTTAATTTACCATATACATCTCCTCTCAAACTCTAACCTCACCTTTAAAATTAGTTAGTTATGAAAGAAATGTGGCACTCAAACAGCAGATTAGCAGAGCCAGGATCTCAGAGCTGTACACCTCTCTCCCCTCAGCAGAACCAGATAATGGCAAACTTTCCCTCTATTTTTCCACACATATACATGTAAGTTTCAAATCTCAGTGCTTCCCCCTTTTTTTCAAATGTAATCACACATTTCTATTGGTTGAAAACCAACCCTTTTCCAAAAGTACCCTGCCCCCAACTTGACTTCTGCCTAGTACCCTTCCCCCAACTTGACTTCTGCCTGCTACCATAGCAACAGCTCATGGAACACTGCTGTGTGGAGTTAGGTCAGAAGTTCGCCACACAATGTTTCAATTCCACAGAGCAAGAGTGCTTGACTTTTCAAACCTAACAGCAAATCCATAGTACTGTTCTTTGGTAACACATTTTTTTGTACCAATACAAAACATGCTTCTATTAATTTACACATACAGCCTAGTTTTTATTCTAGAATGGTATGAAACAGCCAATCAGTTCTTTTTGTTTTGAAAAAAATATGTATGCCTCCATTTCCAAACTGTCTTTCTTTTCATATTGCCATTCTACTGAAAGACACCTCCTGAGTGCATCCAGTTCTCCTTTGAAGATGTTCACAGTGTGGATTGTAGGGCACAGCTATGTCTTCTGGAGTGAAAAGTTTGCAGAGAAAACAGGTATGGTGAGAGACCTTGCTTTGCCAAATGTAGACATTAAATGGATTGGTCAGAGAGGGTTAAAGTGGCACCAATTGATGCCATTGGTGAAATCCTTCATGCAAATCCAACACCCTGACCTCATAATAGTGCACTGTGGTGGCAATGACCTAGGCACTTTGACTGGGGTAGGTCTGGAAATGCTTATGAAGGACACCTTTGCACAACTGTTTTCACTTTTCCCTAAAACTGCCTTTGTGTTTTCCAACATATGCCAAAGGCAAAAATGGAACTGGTCCAATCATTTCTGTCCGCAGATTGACAAAGCAAGAAAGCACGTCAACAAATCTGTTTCTGCTTTCCTCCGTGACTATGGTATGGGTGCCATTTACCACAACAACTTGCGTTATGACATGCAAGACATTTATAGAGGAGATGGTGTGCACTTCAATGATGAAGGGAACAGAGTCTTCCTCTTGAACCTTAGACTCTGCATCGGTACTTACTTGTAGGTACCACTAAAAAAATTACTTCATAAACACAACAGCTCTTTTTAGAGCCCCCTAATATCTAAACTCTTAAATCTGCATTTCATTTCTTTTTTAATTTATTTTTTCTTCCGTACACTTACCGTAAGCTTACCGTACGCGTACCCCGTGATTTTTTTAAAAATCAATAAATGTTTTCTTTGAACTTTACAGTCCTTCTTTGACCCCCTCACAAATGTAAGGGGGTCTGTAACTCTCCTCCTTGCCCCCTTTTCTTGTTTTCACTCTTTTTTTTTCTGAGTGAAACACACGAAACGGCGGCCGCCGCTTCCTGGTTTCGGCCGATTCGAATGTTTACTAAGATCTAACAGCCAATCAGAATCGCGCTCGCACACGCCACCGTACGCGTACGGTAAGCTTACGGTACGCGTACCGTAAGCTGGCTCAGATATATATATTGATTTAAAGGCTATCTTCTCAGGACCTACTGAACAGATTTACACCAAACCTACAAAAGGCACTTCCTTGACCTAGGGACTACCTCTCTACCAAATTTCTAGTAATTCTGTTCAGCCGTTCGGGCTGTAGCCCTGTCTAAAGGTCCTATGGAAAAATGCATGGGAAAAACGCGTTTTGGGACCCCCCTTTTATCTCAGCCCCCGCTTGACGAATCCCCCCGAGACTTTCAGGGTAGGAGCGGAGCGTAGCGCCCCACCTATTTTGAGAAATTCGCGAGGATTCATCGACCGGCGCCAAAGTTATTCAAAATAGAATGTTGCGGATTTCCTATGGAAAAGGGGTCCTAACTATAACTACCTACTGGCGACCGCCAGTAGGTAATATATACACATACATATATTTAAATAAATGAATATGCATATATATATATATATGCATATATATGTGCCATGAGTGCATGTAGAGAGAGGTAGAGAGGTTGAGGTGTAGAGGTAGAGAGGTAAAGGTAGAGAGGTAGAGGTAGAGAGGTAGAGAGTAGTAGAGAGAGAGGTAGAGTGGTAGAGAGTAGAGGATGAGTAATAGAGAGTAGAGAGTGAGTAGTAGAGAGTAGTAGAGAGAGTAGCAGAGAGTGAGTAGTAGAGAGTAGTAGAGTCAGTAGTAGAGAGTGAGAAGTAGAGAGTAGTAGAGTGAGTAGTAGAGAGTAGTAGAGAGTGGGTAGTAGTAGAGTGAGTAGTAGAGAGTAGTAGAGAGTGAGTAGTAGAGAGTGAGTAGTAGAGAGTGAGTAGTAGAGAGTAGAAGAGAGTGAGTAGTAGAGAGTGAGTAGCAGAGAGAGAGTAGTATAGATTAGTAGAGAGTGAGTAGTAGACTGAGTAGTAGAGAGTGAGTAGTAGAGAGTGAGTAATAGAGTGAGTAGTAGAGAGTAGTAGAGAGTGAGTAGTAGAGAGAGAGTAGTAGAGAGTGAGTAGTAGAGAGTGAGTAGTAGAGAGAGAGTAGTAGAGAGAGTAGTAGATAGTAGTAGAGAGAGAGCAGTAGAGAGTGAGTAGTAGAGAGTGAGTAGCAGATAGAGAGTAGTAGAGAGTGAGTAGTAGACTGAGTAGCAGAGAGTGAGTAGTAGAGAGTGATTAATAAAGTGAGTAGCAGAGAGTAGTAGGGAGTAGTAGAGAGTGAGTAGTAGAGAGAGAGTAGTAGAGTGAGTAGTAGAGAGTAGAAGAGAGAGTAGTTGAGAGTGAGTAGTAGAGAGAGAGTAGTAGGGAGTAGTGGAGAGTTAGTAGTAGAGAGTGAGTAGTAGAGGGTAGTGGAGTAGTGGAGAGTGAGTAGTACAGAGTGAGTAGTAGAGTAAGTAGTAGGGAGTGAGTAGTAGAGAGAGTAGTAGAGAGTGATTAGTAGAGGGAGAGTAGTACGGAGTAGTATAGTAGTAGAGAGTGAGTAGTAGAGGGTAGGGGAGAAGTGGAGACTGAGTAGTAGAGAGTAGTAGAGAGTGAATAGTAGAGTGAGTAGTAGGGAGTAGTAGAGAGTGAGTAGCAGAGTAGTAGAGAGTAGTAGAGAGCGAGTAGTAGTAGAAAGCAAGTAGTAGAGAGTGAGTAGTAGTGGGGAGTAGTAGAGTAGTAGAGAGTGAGTAGTAGAGAGTGAGTAGTAGAGGGTAGTGGAGTAGTGGAGACTGAGTAGTAGAGAGTAGTAAAGAGTGAGTATAATAGAGTGAGTAGTAGAGAGTAGTAGATAGTGAGTAGTAGAGAGAGTAGTAGAGAGAGAGTAGTAGAGAGAGTAGAGCATAGTAGAGTAGTAGAGACTGAGTAGTGGAGAGAGTAGTAGAGAGCGAGTAGTAGAGAGTGAGTAGTAGAGAGTAGTAGAGAGTGAGTAGTAGAGACAGAGTAGTAGAGAGTCAGTAGTTGAGAGTAGTAGAGTGAGTAGTAGAGAGTGAGTAGTAGAGAGAGTAGTAGAGAGTAGTAGAGAGTAGAGAAGTAGAGAGTGAGTGGTAGAGAGTAGTAGAGTGAGTCATAGAGCGAGTAGTAGAGAGTAGTAGAGTAGCAGAGAGTGAGTAGTAGAGAGTGAGTAGTAGAGAGAGTAGTAGAGAGTAGCAGAGTAGTATAGAGTTGAGTAGTAGAGAGTGAGTAGTAGAGAGTAGTAGAGAGCGAGTAGCAGAGAGTAAGTAGTGGAGAGTGAGTAGTAGAGAGTAGTAGAGAGTGAGTAGTAGAGAGTCAATAGTAGAGAGTGAGTAGTAGAGAGAGTAGTAGAGAGTGAGTAGTAGAGTGAGTAGTAGAGAGGGAGTAGTAGAGAGAGAGTAGCAGAGAGAAGTAGAAAGTGAGTAGTAGAGTAGTAGAGAGTGAGTGGTAGAGAGTATTAGAGAGTAGTAGTAGAGAGTAGTAGAGCGTGAGTGTAGTAGAGAGTGAGTAGTAGAGTGAGTAGTTGAGAGTAGTAGAGAGAGAGTAGTAGAGAGTGAGTATAGAGAGTAGTAGAAAGGGAGTAGAAGAGTGAGTAGTAGATGAAGTAGTAGAGTGTGTATTAGAAATGGAATAGTAGGGATTAGTAGAGAGTAGTTGCAGAGAGTAGTAGAGAGTGAGTAGTAGAGAGTGAGTAGTAGAAGAGAGTAGTAGAGAGTGAGTAGTAGAGCGTGATTAGTAGAGAGTAGTGGAGTAGTAGAGAGTGAGTAGTAGAGAGTAGTAGAGTAAGTATTAGAGTGAGTATTAGAGAGTAGTAGAGTGAGTAGTAGAGAGTAGTAGAGAGCGAGTAGTAGAGAGCAAGTAGTAGAGAGTGTGTAGAAGATAGTGAGTAGTAGAGAATAGTAGCGAGTGAGAAGTAGGGAGATTAGTAGAGAGTAGTAGAGTAGTAGAGAGTGAGTAATAGAGTGAGCAGTACAGAGTACTTGAGAGCAAGTTGTAGAGAGTGAGTAGTGGAGAGTGAGAAGTAGAGAGTAGCAGAGAGCGAGTAGTAGAGAGTGAGTAGTAGAGAGTGAGTAGTAGAGAGTAGTAGAGAGTGAGTAGTAGAGAGAGAGTAGTAGAGAGTGAGTAGTAGAGAGTAGTAGAGTGAGTAGTGGAGAGTGAGTAGTAGAGAGAGAGTAGTAGAGAGTGAGTAGTAGAGTAGTAGAGAGTGAGCAGTAGAGAATAGTAGACAGTAGTAGAGAGTGAGTAGTAGAGAGTGAGAAGTAGAGAGTAGAATAGTGTAGTAGAGAGTGAGTAGTAGAGCATGAGTAGTAGAGAGTAGTGGAGTAGTAGAGAGTGAGTAGTAGAGAGTGAGTATTAGAGTGAATATTAGAGCGTAGTAGAGTGAGTAGTAGAGAGTAGTAGAGAGCAAGTGGTAGAGAGCAAGTAGAAGAGAGTGTGTAGTAGATAGTGAGTAGTACAGAGTAGTAGAGAGTGAGAAGTAGGGAGAGTAGTAGAGAGTAGTAGAGTAGTAGAGAGTGAGTAATAGAGTGAACAGTACAGAGTACTTGAGAGAAAGTCGTAGTGAGTGAGTAGTGGAGAGTGGGAAGTAGAGAGTAGTAGAGAGTGAGTATTAGAGAGTGAGTAGTAGAGAGTGAGTAGTAGAGAGTAGTAGAGAGTGAGTAGTAGAGAGAGAGTAGTAGAGAGTGAGTAGAAGAGAGTAGTAGAGTGAGTAGTGGAGAGTGAGTAGTAGAGAGAGAGTAGTATAGAGTGAGTAGTAGAGTAGTAAAGAGTGATTGGTAAAGAGTAATAGAGAGTAGTAGAGTGAGTAGCAGAGAGTAGTAGAGGGTGAGTAGTAGAGAGAGTAGTATAGAGTGAGTAGTAGAGTAGTAAAGAGTGATTGGTAAAGAGTAATAGAGAGTAGTAGAGTGAGTAGCAGAGAGTAGTAGAGGGTGAGTAGTAGAGAGAGTAGTAGATAGTAGTAGAGTAGTAGAGAGTGAGTAGTAGAGAGTAGTAGAGCATGAGTAGTAGAGAGAGAGTAGTAGAGAGTAGTAGAGAGCGAGTATTAGAGAGTGAGTAATAGAGAGTGAGTAGTAGAGAGTGAGTAGTAGAGAGTAGTAGAATGAGTATTAGAGAGTGAGTAGTAGAGAGAGTAGTAGAGAGTAGTAGAGTAGTAGAAAGTGAGTAGTAGAGAGTGAGTAGTAGAGAGTGAGTAGTAGAGAATGAGCAGTAGAGAGTGAATAGTAGAGAGTAGTAGAGAGTGAGTAGTAGAGAGTGAATTGTAGAGAGTAGTAGAGAGTGAGAAGTAGAGAGTAGTAGAGTGGTAGAGAGTGAGTCGTAGAAAGTAGTAGAGAGTGAGTAGTAGAGAGTGAGTAGTAGAGGGAGAGCAGTAGCGAGTGAGTAGATTGTAGTCAGTCAGTCAGTCAGTCAGTGTCAGTCAGTCAGTGTCAGTCAGTGTCAGTCAGTCAGTCGGTGTCAGTCAATCAGTGTCAGTGTCAGTCAGTCAGTGTCAGTTAGTGTCAGTCAATCAGTGTCGGTCAGTGTCAGTCAGTCAGTGTCAGTCAGTCAGTCAGTGTCAGTCAGTCAGTGTCAGTCAGTGTCAGTCAGTCAGTCAGTGTCAGTCAATCAGTGTCAGTGTCAGTCAGTCAGTGTCAGTTAGTGTCAGTCAATCAGTGTCGGTCAGTGTCAGTCAGTCAGTGTCAGTCAGTCAGTCAGTGTCAGTCAGTCAGTGTCAGTCAATCAGTGTCAGGCATTGTCAGTCAGTCAGTGTCAGTCAATCAGTGTCAGTCAGTGTCAGTCAGTGTCAATCTGTCAGTGTCAGTGAGTCAGTGTCAGTCAGTCAGTGTCAGCTAGAGCAGCTCTGCTGACCTGGTTCTCTGGCTCTAAAGCAGCTCTGCTGACCTGGTTCTCTCCCTCTAAAGCAGCTCTGCTGACCTGGTTTCTCTGGCTAAACAGCAGCTCTGCTGACCTGGTTCTCTGGCTCTAGAGCAGCTCTGCTGACCTAGTTCTTAGGCTCTAGAGCAGCTCTGCTGAACTGGTTCTCTGGCTCTACAACAGCTCTGTTGACCTGGTTCTCTGGCTCTAAAGCAGCTCTGCTGACCCGGTTCTATGGCTTTAAAGCAGTTCTGCTGACCTGGTTCTCTGGCTCTAAAGCAGACCTGCTGACCTGGTTCTCTCCCTCGAAAGAAACTCTGCTGACCTGGTTCTCTCGAACTAAAGCAGCTCTACTGACCTGGTTTCTCTGGCTCTGCAGCAGCTTTGCTGACCTGGTTCTCTGGCTCTAAAGCAGCTCTGCTGACCTGGTTTCTCTGGCTCTACAGCAGCTCTGCTGACCTGTTTCTCGGCCTCTAGAGGAGCTCTGCTGACCTGGGTCTCTGGCTCTAAAGTAGATCTGCTGACCTGGTTCTCTGGCTCTAGAGCAGCTCTGCTGACCTGGTTCTCTGGCTCTAAAGCAGCTCTGCTGACCTGGTTCTCTCCCTCTAAATCAGCTCTACTGACCTGGTTCTCTGGCTCTAGAGCAGCTCTGCTGAACTTGTTCTCTGCTTCTAGAGCAGCTCTGCTGACCTGGTTCTCTGGCTCTAGAGCAGCTCTGCTGACCTGGTTCTCTGCTTCTAGAGCAGCTCTGCTGACCTGGTTCTCTGGCTCTAAAGCACCTCTGCTGACATGGTTCTATGGCTCTAAACAGCTCTGCTTCCTGGTTCTCTGGCTCTAGAGCAGCTCTGCTGACCTGGTTCTCTGGCTCTTAAGCAGCTCTGCTGACCTGGTTCTCTCCCTCTAAAGAGTTCTGCTGACCTGGTTCTCTGGCTCTAAAACAGTTCTGCTGACCTGGTTCTCTGCTTCTAATGCAGCTCTGCTGACCTGTTTCTATGGCTCTAAAGCAGCTCTGCTGACCTGGGTCTCTGGCTCTAGAGCAGCTCTGCTGACCTGGTTCTCTGGCTCTAAAGCAGTTCTGCTGACCTGGTTCTCTCCCTCTAAAGCAGTTCTGCTGACCTGGTTTCTCTGGCTCTACAGCAGCTCTGCTGACCTGGCTCTTGGCCTCTAGAGCAGCTCTGCTGACCTGAGTCTCTGGGCCCGATTCACAGAACAAACTTAAGACTAAATCCTAAACTTAGTACCATTCTGGTATTCACAGAATGCACCTAGTACTTCTGGTATTCACAGAATGAACTTACTACTTTTGCTATTCACAGAATGAACTTAGTACTTTTGCTATTCACAGAATGGATTTATGACTCCTAAACTTACGTCCGCACTCGGGCCGGAAATTCCGGCCCGGAGGCGGAGCTTCCGGGCCGGAGGCGGGGTTTCCGGGCCGGAGGCGGAGCTTCCGGGCCGGAGGCGGAGCTTCCGGCCCGGAGGTGGAGATTTCAGCCATAGCTAAATCGGCCGGAATCCCCACCTCCGGGCCAGAAGCTCCGCCTCCGGCCCGGAAGCCCCGCCTCTGGCCCAGAAGCTCCGCCTCCGGGCCGGAATTTCCGGGCCGAGTGCGGACGTAAGTTTAGGAGTCGTAAATCCATTCTGTGAATAGCAAAAGTACTAAGTTCATTCTGTGAATAGCAAAAGTAGTAAGTTCATTCTGTGAATACCAGAAGTACTAAGTGCATTCTGTGAATACCAGAATGGTACTAAGTTTAGGATTTAGTCTTAAGTTTGTTCTGTGAATCGGGCCCTCTGGCTCTAAAGTAGCTTTGCTGACCTGGGTCTCTGGTTCTAGAGCAGCTCTGCTGACCTGCTTCTTAGGCTCTAGAGCAGCTCTGCTGACCTGGTTCTCTGGCTCTACAACGGCTCTGCTGACCTGGTTTCTCTGGCTCTAGAGCACCTCTGCGCAACTGGTTCTCTGCACTCACGATGCACGCACCAGACTTCGCGAAAATATATTTAAAAATAATATAAGTTTATTATAAGTACAAATATGTTATTTTTATGAAAAGAGGTTTCAGCACTATATACATTTATATAAGCATGATATAACAAGAGCAACTTAATAACGAAGACATCTAGCACAAGATGTGTATTTCATGGAGAAATGTTCTTCTTTATTTAAGTAATATTGTATGGATAAACAGGATGGTTCAAATCTCAATTAAATACAGTTGAGTTTTACATGTGCCAATTAAAAATAAAAATGCTATGTATTTTCTATGGTAAATGATGAGATGAGATATCGTGGCTGATATTGCTTGAATTTATATATTCTTCATAGAAGACTGAGTGATCTAGAGAAAACGTTGACCACTGAATTCGCACTATGTGAACCCCTAAGAAAAATTCTATCCATCACATATGCAAGGTATGCAATGTATTCATTGTTTTGACAATAATCACAAAGAGCATTTTCTCATGTTTTTGGCCTTTTTCTGCATTGTAACCCAATATGTTACTGTTTCCTGACAATTAGTACCCGCTATTCAAATTGTAGATGGGATATGTTTAGAGAAAAGATTGTTTTCATGACAATGTTGTGTGCAATAATATTTTTTTTTTTTAAACTGCTGAAAAGCTTATGAACATCGTGAATGATTTGGAGCTGATAATAATTATTTGTATATATGTCTGCAAGGGGGAACCACCTTTACAACGCAACTTTTACAACGCTATGCTATTACAACGCATTTTTTACAACGCAAAAACTTTTACAACGCATGCTTTTACAACGCGTGCTATTATATGGTAAGTACTGTTACAACGCATATACTTTTACAACGCATTATGTGAAAATGCCTTTACAACGCATTCATTTACAATGCATGGCTTTACAACGCAAGATGTTATATGGTAAGTACTTTTACAACGCATATACTATTACAACGCATTTTTTTTTCTTTGTGTTTCCATTTAAAAAAATATTTATCTTGTTTAATTATTTTTAAAAAAGCATTTGTAATTTGACAAAAGTTATTTGTTTTTCAAAATATTAATACTAGAGTATTTTGTCTAGTAGAAATGTTTGGATGGATAGTAGTTAAATTAATACTTGAGTATTTTAAGTATTTATAATAAAGCAATATTAATTTTTAAAAAGTGAGTAGTTAATTAAAATATTAAGACTTGAGTATTTTGTCTAGTAGTAATGTTTTGTTGGATAGCAGTTAAATTAATACTTGAGTATTTTAATATTTATACTAGGCCATTTAGTTTAGTAGGAATGTTTTGTTGGATAGTTAAAAAACTAAAAGATTTTTAAAATATTAAAAGTTGATACTTAATAATTACCAAATTTAAGAGTTGACTATTTTTCTAAATTGAATGTGTTTTTAAAAAAAAAAATGGAGTATTTAATATTATAATTTAAATGAATATGAGTGAGTACCTAATTTAAAATACTAGAGTATTTTTATTACATATGAAAAGACTAGAGTATTTATAAGTACAAAAGACAGTGCCCTTTTTTAAAGTAATGGAAGAGTTTTTTTGGTTTAATTATTATAAAAATAATATAATTTTATTTTTTAAATAAAAAAAAATAATATAAAAATTAAAAGAGTAATATATTTACAAATGTATCATTAATAAAATTTTAAAATTAGAAAAAACATTTATAACTTACTTTTTGTAATAAATTCCCACGCTTTTCCATTGTAGTCTATGAGCGTCTTTGTCCTTCATTTATTTTGGCAGCCTTAGAATATACAACCCGCGGAACAAGAAAAGAAGGTACAGAAAGTGAAGTAAGAGAAAGTTTTGAAGGGAAAAGACAATAGAGTCAAGGTAAGGAACATATTTAGTTAATTTACATTTATTTAATTACAATATTGGTGTTTATTAAAATTATTTTAAAATAATGACAGTAAACAATTTTTGATTTCACATTTTTATTTGTTTTAAAAATCATGAAAAAAATAAGCATATTTTTCATAAATTTTTCAAAGTTTGATTTTTATTACAAAATATATATATTTTATTTACATATATTAACATTTATTTACAGTAGAATTTAAAAAAGTAGTCCGCCATAAATTGAGATGCACGCGATGACGTAAGGACGTGAGCGTCGACGTAATGCGCCATTTTGCAGAGCATCGGAGGAGGAAGCAGCAGGAAGCTGATCTGCGTCCAGGTAGGAAATGTTTTCAGTTGATATTATAGATTAAACATTCAAAAGGGATACATATATAGTAAGGAAAGAATAAGGGGAGGTTGCTGGAAAACTAATAGATGTTTTAAATGTTGTTAAACATGTCCACATTAATGTCATTAATACATGACTATGTCGGGTCGCTTAAAGTAAGTTAGTTATTTAAAAAAAGTATGTTACTCTTACAAAATTAAAAGTTACTGTTCAGACAGTTGATTTGTTTATTTACGAAGTAAAAAACGTACTGTCGATCTTCATTTCTAAGTTCAAAAATTGTGCGTACTTGTAAATTTTGTAAATGAAAATTGAAATACAAATGATGATTCAGCTGCAAAGTGCATTTCGGAATATGGTTTGATTTGTATATTATACATCTGTTTGAAATTTGGTGATTGGTTTTGACGGTATTTAAATTGGATTTGTTCGGTAATTTGAAAAATGGAGTTCCGATAATGAAAAGTGGTTCAAATTCGATGGAACAGTTAATTTGTACTAATTGGTTTATTTTGGAGGAAATGAAGATTTGTTTTAAATAATAAAAAAAACCCGACTTGTTTGTTTGAAAAAATTTTTAGAAAAAAAAAATTTGTATGCCAATTGAATTTTAAAAATTACTATAATTTAAAGCAAAGCAGGAAAGTAAGTACATTCATTGTTTTAAAAAGAAAGAATGTTAGAAAGATTTTCCAGGTAGTCTATAGCCACACACAACGAAAACTGTTGCAAAATTGCCAATAGTCTCTCAGACATTTCCCTTGTTTTGACTGTTACTCGTGGGTTTAGACTACCTGCGAGTGTTTGTGCTATTCTCATTTCTTGGAAACTTTGCTCCTTCTTCAAAGTTTCCAAAAATGAGTAGAAGTTAGGATGTGGTTTTCCAATTGTATGATTGAAGGAGTTATGCCACCCCTCAATGGCATTGTTTGTTTTGGCCTCTCCCTCTAAACAACTCGTGTAGCAGTTCCACCACTCCACATGGAATCGTGGCTTCCTCCTGCGACCCGATCTGCTTAGGTGTCCAATCCATGTGTCCTCAAAATAATTTAGAATGGGTGCCAATTTTTCCTCGTTACTCGTATAATAAACAGATTCTATAATTGCAGTGTAGTACTCGTCCACACTATCGGGAGGAACAAAACAAAGTGCAGTTAATTTTTTAAGTTCAAACTGTAGTTTGCTATCCCGAGAATATTCTGCAACTAGGGATGTTTTCTGTAGTTTACGCCAAAATGCCTGCGAAAAATGGAAGAAACATCCCTGAATTTGGGTATCCGTGTACGTTTTAGTGATCACATTGATCATGCTCAATTCGAAATCAATAATTATTTTTCGAGGACTTGCAGATGTTTTGCTTTTAATTAGGCCTGGGCGGCAAATTCCGTTCCGCTCGCGGAATTTGCGTAATTTCGCGTTCCGCGGAGAACGCGAAATTGCTCAAAAGTCTGCTTTCCGCGATTTCGCGAAATTTTTGCTTGTTCGCGTTCTCAACATGCATGTTCGCGAGATATTTCTCCTCGAGCACGCAAACAGCAATTGCGAACAGGAAAAAAGCATCGCGAACAAGCAATTCCGCGTGTTCGCGGAATTTCTGCGTGTTCGCGGAGATTTTTTACCGTTTCGCGGAGATTTGCGTAACGCAATTCCGCAAATTCCGCCCACCCCTACTTTTAATCACTGATAAAAGTTCAGTGTATGTTGCAGAAGTCTTATCAGGTAGCAAACTATACACTAAGGGAATTACACTATTGTTAATTTTAGCATGTATAGTGTAAATTTGAGTGAAAGGATGGGGTGTACTTTTAAACGTCCCATCCATCATCCAAATTTCACTACTTTCTAACTTAGCAAGGTTACGTGGGGTACTAAAAATTAGAATACGTTTCTGAGGGTTTTCGTTGTCATGCAGAAGGAAAGGTTCATCAGAAAAAGAAATAGAAAGATCATGAGGAATTCTAATGTCAGAGAATGTATGTGGTGTAGACAATTGAATATTACTTGCCTGCTTTTGTCTCTGAATAATTCTTCTCAAATTGGGTATTATAGGCATGTTACTAGCAACATGACTGGGGACATGCTGTGCAACCTCCCTTAAAATTGATCCTGTAGAATCATTGGAGGTGCTTGCAATTGCTTTCATCTCATTTATTGTCTCTCTGATTTCTACATCCATTGCAGAGGCAGAGTGGTTATGTTCAGTGGTTTTCACAACCAAATTATCAACAGTAACCGCTCTGCCACTGCAATGGGTAGTGTAGTATTGCACGCACCTCCAATGATTTCTAGTTAAACTTATTCTTTCCTTACTATATATGTATCCACCATGGTTTAACAAATTTTTGCCCTTCCTGGATTTAAGGTAGTTGGCTGCTCCAAGGCTAGACATTATCTGAAAAAAGGAGAAAAGTAAAAAAAATTAGCATGATATAATTTACGATTTTTTTACAACATAACTTTTACTCTATCCATTCTTTTGCCTACTGATGCACCTTCATGGAGTAAGAATAGTAAATTGTTACCCCTACACTATCCAACACTTTCCCTACTGATGCACCTTCCTGGAGTTAGAATAGGAAATTGATACCCCTACACTATCCAACACTTTCCCTAGTGATGCACCTTCCTGGAGTTAGAATAGTAAATAGATACCCCTACACTATCCAACACTTTCCCTACGGATGCACCTTCCTGGAGTTAGAATAGTAAATTGATACCCCTACATTATCCAAAACTTTCTCTACTGATGCACCTTCCAGGAGTTAGAATAGTAAATTGTTACTCCTACACTATCCAACACTTTCCCTACTGATGCACCTTCCTGGAGTTAGAATAGTAAATTAATACCCCTACACTATCCAACACTTTCCCTACTGATTCACCTTCCTGGAGTTAGAATAGTAAATTGATACCCCTACACTATCCAACACTTTCCCTACTGATGCACCTTCCTGGAGTTAGAATAGTAAATTGATACCCCTACACTATCCAACACTTTCCCTACTGATGCACCTTCCTGGAGTTAGAATAGTAAATTGATAACCCTACACTATCCAACATTTTCCCTACTGATGCACCTTCCTGGAGTTAGAATAGTAAATTGATACCCCTACACTATCCAAAACTTTCTCTACTGATGCACCTTCCTGGAGTTAGAATAGTAAATTGATACCCCTACACTATCCAACACTTTCCCTACTGATTCACCTTCCTGGAGTTAGAATAGTAAATTGATACCCCTACACTATCCAACACTTTCCCTACTGATGCACCTTCCTGGAGTTAGAATAGTAAATTGATACCCCTACACTATCCAACACTTTCCCTACTGATGCACCTTCCTGGAGTTAGAATAGTAAATTGATACCCCTACACTATCCAACATTTTCCCTACTGATGCACCTTCCTGGAGTTAGAATAGTAAATTGATACCCCTACACTATCCAACACTTTCCCTACTGCTGCACCTTCCTGGAGTTAGAATAGTAAATTGATACCCCTACACTATCCAACATTTTCCCTACTGATGCACCTTCCTGGAGTTAGAATAGTAAATTGATACCCCTACACTATCCTACACTTTCCCTACTGATGCACCTTCCTGCAGTTAGAATAGTAAATTGATACCCCTACACTATCCAACATTTTCCCTACTGATGCACCTTCCTGGAGTTAGAATAGTAAATTGATACCCCTACACTATCCTACACTTTCCCTACTGATGCACCTTCCTGGAGTTAGAATAGTAAATTGATACCCCTACACTATCCAACACTTTCCCTACTGATGCACCTTCCTGGAGTTAGAATAGTAAATTAATACCCCTACACTATCCAACACTTTCACTACTGATGCACCTTCCTGGAGTTAGAATAGTAAATTGATACCCCTACACTATCCAACACTTTCACTACTGATGCACCTTCCTGGATTTTGAATAGTTAATTGTTACCTCTAAAGCATGGTACATTTTAAAATCTGCTGCACCTTACAATGTTGCTTGAAATTACCTTTTTCTTTCGAAATTGCTTTTCTTGCTGACTCTTGTTCAGTGGTATTGGTGTGTAGGCTTGTGTAGACACTTACAAGGTGATTTGTTGTGGAATCGATAAATAAATGTCTGGAAAAGTGAAAAAAGAAAAAAATTTGGAAACAGAACGATGTTGAGAAATGTGTTTTTTAAAAATTTTCTTCAAAAATCGCACATGTGATATAAGTTGCAGCACATAACAATTTCCGTAATGCTAAACCATCCTTTAGACATGAAATATAATTCTGAAATGGGGAAATGTAATCATAACTGCATTGATTTTTTTTGGAAAACTTTAGCAATGTGATAGTTAGTGTAGTATTTTTAAGGTTAAGAATCCGTGTTGAAAATAAATACCTTGTTTCGTAGAACTCGCTTTTCTGGATGAGGTGGCTGAAGATGATTTCCTTTGTTGGCTCAAGATTTTAGTTGTGATTTAAAGTTGTTTTCTTTGGGAAAAAAAAAAGAGGAAAAAAAAATAATTAACGGTGGTTACAAATGTTGAAACTGAGTATCTTTAAAATTATACTGACATACAATATAACTAGTACTACATGACACTGTCCTAATCAATGCACCTTACTGCAGTAGAAATAGAGATATGTACCCCTACACTACACAGAAAAATCCCTAATGTTGCTCCTTCCTAGAGTAGAAATAGTATATTGTTTCTCTAAACTATCCATTAGTTTTCAAATGAGGTCCGTTCGAGGAGGAATAATTGCAAAAGGAAGGATTAATAATGTATAGTATTAAAAAAATGGAAAAGGTTACATACCTTATCCAGTGGTTTTTTTGTTATCGTCCCTTTAACCTGATGCTTGTAGGAGGTTGAATTTTTTTGGGGGAAAAGATGTTCGCTGTTGGAAAAAAAAAAAAAAAAAAAAACACTTTTGTAATATGAAAAAGGAGTATGAGTAACAATTGGTGAGAGTAAACATACTACACATTTGATGTATTTTTCAACTAAAACATAACAGGTAATTTCGAAACTATTACTAAATTAGTAAAATGCAGAACATTCATGGACTTAGAATACAAATATTTGCCCTAGTAATATGAAACGCTTTTGCAGATGTGGTAACTAACTGAAGTCTTATTAGAAATTGTTACTCCAGCATCATGGTAATTTTTCGTTTATTATGTGGTGAGATTGAGTAATAAAAAAAAACACCTTTGCCAAACATGACTTTAGGAAATTTTTAAAAATAAATTTTACAAGTAAAACCATTACACATAAATAACATTTACCTGAACAATTGAGTTTGTCAATCGTTAACGTGGTGAGGATGCCAAAATAGGTGCAGCTATTGTGGAATGTCAAAATCTTCCGATTTTCTGGTTGTGGAAAATAAAAAACTTGTTTTAATTTTGAGTTTAATTTTGTTGATAATATATTGGAAACATTACATTTGTAAAGTTTTTATTATTAATTAAAATTATATTTTTTGTGGGTTATGAAAATATATTTTTATAAAAACAAACGTTTAGAAATATATTAATAACTTACTAGTAGTTGTTCTGCTGTTATGCTTTCACGAGTGAATTCTGTGCTCTCTCTGAGGAGGTCGCAGTGCAGGTGACAGAGGGTCAGCTTATTACGTCTGCTCTCTCTGCTAGTTGATAATCAACTGAGTGCAAAATGGTGTCTCCCTTGTATTTATAAGTTTTACTCTGTGTCACTATTAATTTTTTAAAAAACTGCGTTCGCTGTGTTTTTTTTAATGCTTTGTTTTACTGTGGAAAATGATAATTTAAAAATGCTTTTTAACAAATATTGTTTTCATTCATTTGCTCCGTTTTGGCATCCATTTTGGAACATGTCTTTTGGTATTGTTTACATAGAAACTGTGGTAGGACAAGTTTTACAAGTGAGATGGGTAAAATGGCGCCTATGTGTATGTGTGTTATGTTTCAGTTGGTTTACTTACTTTGCGATCTAATCATGTTAAAAATGTGTTTGTTCTGTTATTTATTGTTTCGTTATTTTTTAAATGCTTAGTAATGTGTGAAAACAGATTTTTTTGGGGAATTTTGAGTATTAATTTTAATACTCGAGTATTAATTTTAATACCCGAGTATTAATTTGGTAATGCGTTTCAGACGATTTACGTACAGTTCTTCTCCACGTTTTAATACACTTCCCCACCCTAAAACCCCTAATTTCCCTGCATCCCGTGCCAGATTTTATTGTACTTTTAATTTAAAAAAAAAAAAAATCGCGTTGTAATGGTATGCGTTGTAATATACTTCGTTGTAACAGCTCTTTTCAGTATTTAAATAGGTTTGGCGTTGTAAGAGAATTCGTTGTAAAGTAATGCGTTGTAGTAGTACTAGCGTTGTAAAAAATGCGTTGTAAAGGTATGCGTTGTAATAGCATGCGTTGTAACGTCATACATCCGTCTGCAAGCATTTACAAATGTTCTTATGAAAATATAAATGTATGGTATCATATGTATGTTTTTTATTGCATACTTTCTGAGCTTAGGTCTATATATCTATATAATATACAAAGAGAAAATATATAGAAGTGCTTTTAAAGTATGTTTTGGGAATTTTGTATATAAATATTAAAGAATTTTTCATGTATATTTCTCTGATAGCCCTGAAAAAGTCTCGTGGGAGACGAAACGCGTTGGTTATAAGAATATGAAATATGAAATGTAAAGAATTTCCATCTGAGAAAAATAAAGAAGAACATTTCTCCATGAAATACACATCTTGTGCTAGATGTCTCGTTATTAAGTTGCTGTTGTTATATCATGCTTATATGAATGTATATAGTGCTGAAACCTCTTTGCATTTGAATGTTGTTGTAGGACTTGATCCTACATTTTAGGGAGTAAAGAGGGGAGTACTCTCTGGTTTCGTGCACTATCTAACAACCAGTAACCACATTCATTTGTTGTGTGCGGATCTGATCAGCCTCTACCCTCAGGATTAGACTTATGATGTTATTTTTATGACCATCTTAGATAATCTCTTGCCCTAATATGTCTATTAAAGACACATAGATATCATTTTGGAACCTAAAATATTTTGCGGGAGTTGCGCACCCAGCGCTCCCCAGCACGTATATGAAATCACGCCGGACCCGCCACCGCACAAGCATCTCGTACCGGAATGCGCATGTGTCGCGAATGCGCGGGTGCAGGAGTCGCGGACTGGTCGCATACCAATTGCGCACATCACGTAATATTAAATGTATATGATGTAACTGACAAAAACGCAGCTGTCGCACACCGTACGTGGATCCTTCACGACTCTGAATTTTTTGGGGAAAAATCTTTTTTTAAAGAAAAGAATATAAATATATTAAAATAATGTTTTAATGTTTTTTTTTGCAATTTTCACTATCACACTTAAAAATTAGCATTTAAAAAAACTTTGATATTCACTGAAAAAAACATAGGTTTCAGAGACGTTATAGATAGAAATTAGCATTTAAAAAACCTTTGAAATTCACTGAAAAACATAGGTTTCAGAGACATTATAGTTAGAAATTAGCATTTAAAAAATCTTGGCAATTCACAGAAAAAAACTATAGGTTTCAGCGGTGTTATAGTTAGCTGGTCATTTCACTCGTACACAACCATAGAAATTCCTCCGTTATAGTTTATTCTGCTAACTATACCGCGCGCCCGCAATGCACTGGTGATGATGTCACATATTGCATCATTCATGACATGGTCAGTGACATCACTGATGACATCACTGATGACATCTCAAATGACATCACTGATGACATCATCCACGTGACAATCTGATACACCTCATCATACACTAGTATAAACTTTCATCACTCACTGTAAAATACAGAGTACCATATTTGAAACCATTGACACACCAATACCAGTTACTACATACGTACCCACTCACTGATTCCTAAGCCTACACACACAACTGCCCATTCAGCAACAGAATCATTTATACATGCAGTCACTAATTAATAGAACACTATCAAATGCACTTAAACACATATATAGACATTGACACATCAGCATTCACCTTAGTCAGTTATGCAGTCACCCTACTCACTCATGAAAAAAATTAATCACACTTATATTTAGTCACTTGCACAATTATCCAACAACACCTCAATTATTCAAACACATAGTAACTCATAGTTAATATGTTAAAAAATCACCATTACAATTATACACTCATTCATATAGTTATTCTCACAATCACTGACTCATACACATACATACTTATATGCACTAACTCTCACATACCATGCCTTTTATGTTTTTTACTTTGTTGAAGATGTACAACTAAAACATATATTCGCTCACCAACACAGAAATAAATACACTCAGTCACCCAAACAACTATTTCCACATACACTCTTAAACCTATACACCTAGTCAATCAACCATTCACACATCTATGCATAGAGTTACACACACCCCATCCAACCACACACAAACTCAGTGTCCCATACAAATACTCACCCAACTAATCAATAACTAATATACACGCTCATGTAGTTAGTGACCAACTGATACAGCACGTTATACAACAACAGAGACAGTGATGCACACATTCTCATAGTTTAGTTACTAATTCATGTATTAAGTGAGACACTTTTAATTACTCACTTAAACAGACAGTCAGACAGCTACTAAATCCTCCATCCAGACAGTTATATATCCACTCAATCTTCAATTCAGATTGGTATATATATATATATATATATATTACCTACTGGCGGTCGCCAGTAGGTAGTTATAGTTAGGACCCCTTTTCCATAGGAAATCTGCAACATTCTATTTTGAATAACTTTGGCGCCGGTCGATGAATCCTCGTGAATTTCTCAAAATAGGTGGGGCGCTACGCTCCGCTCCTACCCTGAAAGTCTCGGGGGGATTCGTCAAGCGGGGGCTGAGATAAAAGGGGGGTCCCAAAACGCGTTTTTCCCATGCATTTTTCCATAGGACCTTTAGACAGAGCTACAGCCCGAACGGCTGAACAGAATTACTAGAAATTTGGCAGAGAGGTAGTCCCTATGTCAAGGAAGTGCCTTTTGTAGGTTTGGTGTAAATCTGTTCAGTAGATTCTGAGAAAATAGCCTTTAAATCAATATATATATCTGAGCCCGCTTACGGTACGCTTACCGTACGCGTACGGTGGCGTGCGCGAGCGCGATTCTGATTGGCTCTAAGATCTTAGAACACATTCGAATCGGCAGAAACCAGGACGCGGCGTCCGCCATTTTGTCTCTCGCACTGAGTGTTATTTATCAAACATGATGCCCAAAAACATGTTACGGGGCTGTTTTGACAACTCCCTCCCACATAGTCATGTTGAGGGAGTCCCCAAAAATCCCCCAAGAGCAAAAACGGTTTTATTTTTTTTTCGGCAATTTCGCCGAGTACGCTTACCGTACGCTTACCGTAAGCGTACGGTAAAAAATAGAAATAAAAAAAACACTATCCACACTTACCCCACCCCCTGTGCTTTTGGTGGCCGTAGGCCACCAAATGTACAGGGCTTCTTACATCAGTAAAAAAACTATATTTTGGCAACATGAAATTATAAAATCGAAATAAAAAAAACACTATCCACATTGACCCCACCCCCTGTGCTTTTGGTGGCCGAAGTGATGTCATTTGAGATGTCATCAGTGATGTCATGAGTGATGTCACTGACCATGTCATGAGTGATGTAATATGTGACGTCATCAGCAGTGCATTGCGGGCGCGCGAGTTATAGTTAGCTGAACTAACTATAACGGGGGAATTTCATTGGTTTTTTACGAGTAAAATGTCCAGCTAACTATAACATGTGTGAAACCTATGGTTTTTTCACTGAATTTCTAAGGTTTTTTAAATGCTAATTCCTAACTATAACGTGTGTGAAACCTATGGTTTTTTCACTGAATTTCTAAGGTTTTTTAAATGCTAATTCCTAACTATAACGTGTGTGAAACCCATGGTTTTTTCAGTGAATTTGCAAGGTTTTTTACATGCTAATTCCTATCTATAACGTGTGTGAAACCCATGGTTTTTTCAGTGAATTTGCAAGGTTTTTTACATGCTAATTCCTAACTATAACGTGTGTGAAACCCATGGTTTTTTCAGTGAATTTGCAAGGTTTTTTAAATGCAAATTTTTTTTTTTTCTTCTATTTTTTCTAACATATTTTTATTTTAATTTTCTTACCTTTTATAAAGACTATGATTAAATTTTTAAAATTCTTTAATATGTTTTTTTTTTATATATTTTTTAAAATAAACATGTAAAATTTATTTGCAGTACTTTTTTTCTATTTTTTTTTTTATTTTTTTAGTACGCGTACCGTAAGCTCACGGTAAGCGTACGGTTTACGCAACGTCCGTAATTTTCCTACGCTGCTTGCGTATAGTTACGCAATTTGCGTAGCCGCGCGTACTCCGCGTGGGACGCGTATGCGTGTACGCTACACGCGCACGTTACGCGGAAGTGCCAGGAGTGACTGTTATGCGCATGCGCGCAAGCGCGTGTCTTTTTTACGCGCATGCGCACTTTTGCCGTAAGCGTACCGTAAGCGTACGGTAGGTCATGTGATCATGAAACACAACTTTTGATTGGTTGAAACTACTTTCAGTTCTAGAACTCTCCTACACCACACCCATTCCCCTCATTTCTGCTTGTGATCCCTTGGGAGAAGGAGCTGGTTTGTCTTTGGGATACGATGGCAGAACAGCAGAGCTCTTCTGAGAGTGAGGCTAGCACTAGCAGCACTGTCTTGAGGCAGAGATCGAGGAAACAAAAGCCCTCTTATGTATGGGATTATTTTACTTTTCCTGAAGGCCAGCAAAAGGTAAATGCACCCTTAGTGACTTGTAAGCTGTGTAAGCGTGTACTTTGTAGAGGTAATCCTAACAGGAAGTATTCCTTTGGGAATCACACCATGAAGAGACACCTCCAGGATGTACACAGAAGGACACATGGTCATCTTTTTGGAGGTAACTCTTCAGAAAGACAAGCCAGTACATCCACAGCAGCTCAGCCTGAACCATCATCTGCAGGGCTGACTCCTTCTTCTGCTGGTCAGGTGAGCCCTTCATCTGTGGGGGGAGAATCTCCTTTTGCTGGCCCTCTGGAAATCAACCCTCGATTTCGGAAGGTTGATATTCGATGCACATTTTGTCAAGATCTAATTTGCTATAGGGAGACCAGTGTTTCCCTAGTGAACAACAAAATAGATCAGCACATTTGTCGCTTTGAATAATTTTCCCATGCTTCCTTTCCTCTGTCCCTGCATGAACACAACGGTTCTTTTAAGAGCCAACCTTATCTTTCATCTTTTTTTTACATATGTTTTTAAAAACTTTTTTTTTTTTTTTTTTACCGTACGCGTACGGTGCGCGTACTTTTTTTTTTTTTTTTTTAAAAACACTAAAAATCAATAAACACATTACAAGGTCCTTGAGAGACTACAATTATTATTATTGACTTACCATACTCACTCAAAAAAATATTTATTCATTTGTTTTTTTTAAAAATAGCTTTAAAAATGGTTCTAGTTTTCGAAAATTTTCTATATGAATCTGAAAAAAAAGAAAAAAGTATTAATATTTTTAAAACATTTTATAATACAGTACACATATTTACATTTTTTTCCCAAAAATATTTTTGCCTTATTTTTGCTGTTTTCAGAATATATTGCATTTCACTATAAATTGTGAAAGCAATTGCATTCATCATTTTACAGCGGGCAAAAAAAAAGAACAATCACAAAGATTGTAATAAAAAAGCCCAGAATCTCTTTTTACTTAAACTTAACATTATAGAAATGCATAATATTCTAAAAAAATATCATCTAATACCAATGCTTATTTCTTTAAAATACCGTCTGACATGTTTGTTTCAGAAGTATAATCACAATATTATATCTCAAATAACTCCAAAATACATCTGATTTCATTTCCTTTAGACCAAATAGTAATTTTAAATTTTTTTTGGGAATAAATTTCCAACGGTAATCCAATAAAATTCTAAAGTTTAATTTGTCCAGATCTCACCGATTCTCTGTAACATTTTGGTTCTCGAAACTTTTTTGAATAATTTATTAAGTCCACAATAGAATTGGTTACTTTTCCGCATGGCCAAATAGTAATTTTTTTAATCATTTTTGAAAAAACTTCCAATGGCAGTCCAATAACATTCCAAAATTTAAAATGTGCAGAAGTTACCGATAATCTCTAAATTATTGGTTTTTCAAAGTTTCATTAAAAATTTAAAAAGTCCACATTACAATTGGTTATCTTTCCATTAGGCCAAATGATAATTTAAAAAATCTTTTTTCTACAAAATTGTAATGGTAATCCAGTAAAATGGTAAAATTATTTTGTCGAGATCTTGCCAAATCTGTCTAAAATTTAGGTTTCAGGAAGATTAGATAGGAATTTGCTAAATCAAAAGGCAAACGTTTTTGAAAATCAATTGGGAATCATTACACAGTGTCCAGCCTTTTTCACATTTAAGATAAACTGTGTAATGTCCAGAAGTAACAGTAGGTCCATCATGGAAAATTATTGCAACAGTTACAAAAGTTTTTCCTGAAATTGATAATTGCTGTCCTGTAAACTTCTTTATTAAAGTATCCAATTTTGAACCATCAGCTCTACATCGTTGCATCATTAAAATTACATACTGTCCGTATTCTTTTAAAATTAATGTTGAAAACATGTCAGAATTACACTCACTACATTTCATGCTATGATTAGCATCTTTAACTAATTTTGCAAAAGTGACTGTTTTACTCTCTGGCAATGTCAAATAAATAAATCTTTCATTATCAACAATAGAGCCACATATATTATAACAATTATCACAACTATGTTCCCATTTATAAGAGAGACCCAAAAAAATGTCAATGGGAACTCCTTCTTCTTCCACTACCTGAAGAAAATACATCAAAAATTCATGTGCATCTTGCTGTTCATTTTGAGAAAACTGTGTTCGTCCTGAACATACATCTAAAAGTTTTCTAATTTCAGTAGCACTTTCTATTTGAGTTTTATCTTTACTCAGCTTTTGAAAAAGGAGACTCAGCTCTGAACAGAATCTTTTTCCCTGATTTACTATTATCTGCTCTTGCAAACTTTTCAGATAAAATGCAACATTCAGCACTACATTTGCGTAGCAGTTGACACCAGAGCTATTTTCAAAATGACATCCTACAACCTGTTCTTCATTTTCCTTTTTCTTTTTGCTTGCAATTACATCACTCCTCTTTTTTTTCCTCTTCTCTACATCTTCATTACAGATATTCTCATTTTTTCTTTTACGAGAAACTACGCGTTTCTCCAACACAGGATACTGACCTAAATGAGGAGCATAGCTTCTTCTTAATCTATTATACTCCTTTACACAGTTTGTATCAGCACTAACTTTTGAGTCATCAAAGTCTATCATGAATAAACCTGATAATGTTTTCACTCGTGACAAAGCTACATATGCCATACCTTCTTTGAACACAGTTGAACCAATGTTCACAAATGCACAATCTACAGTCAATCCTTGAGACTTGTGAATAGTTACAGCATATGCTAGAGAAAACGGAAACTGCTTCCTACGTACATATAAGTCTTTCACAAGCATAAAACGTACTGTACAACGACAAATATCTTTAACTTCTTCTATCTGATCAAATTTTATTTTTAAACATTCAACTCCTTCTTTTTTCTGGTAATTAATAAAACCCACAACTCTTCCCATCGCTCCATTAACTAAACCTTTTTCAACATCCAAATTTCTCCTTAAAAATACTCTACAGTTCATGCAAACATATAGATTTTTTTCTAATCCAGCTGTTTTGGAGATGTTCTTCTCTAGTGAGTCCAATTTATTTTTCAGTTTGCCTGTTACTGTGACACTAATTCTTCCATCCTCAATTTTGTCCACTGCTTCCAATTTCCTGATCTCTTCCTTTTCCAATTTCAAAAGCTCCTCATTGAATATTGAGCATTCACGTAGAGTTGGCATTAAGCAGATGACACTTTTGTTTTCTGCAATGTTCTTGTATATCTTCTCTGCAACTATTTCTTCCTTTGGAAATAAATTATGTAGCAGCCGACTCTGTAATGTTTTTTTGCCAACTTCTGTGAGTAGTCCAATCCTGATATCTTTCAGAATACTTCCATATTCTTCATCGCTTGCTTGCCTCATATTAGTAGTAAGTTCCTTGTACTCAAAGAAGGACCAAATATTTGTATTTCCGATGCTTCCCAATGACTTCTTCGTGTCTTCATGTGTGACAGTATTAAACACTGGTTGTCCTTTAACTGGAGTAAGCTGCAGAAGATCTCCAAAAACTATGACGTGTTTTCCACCAAATAACATGTCATAGTCTGTCTTCAAAATTTGCTGCATTCTTAAATGCACAAAGGCAAGCATTAAGTTTGATACCATGCTCACCTCATCAATAATGAGAACTTGCATCTTCTTCAATACTCTTGAAACTTCCAAGGATGCTTCTCCAGTTAGCTTGTTGAATTGTATTTTGTTCTCATGCTCCACTGGTAACATTAGCAAACGATGTAAAGTGATTCCTTTTATGTTATATGCTGCTAACCCAGTTGGAGCAGTAACCACACAAGACAAAGTAGAATCCGTTTTTTGCTTTAGGTAGCTTCTGATGACTTTTATTAGGAAACTTTTTCCAGTTCCAGCTTGTCCGCTTACATACATCCTGATTGGATGAAATGATGTGCATGAGCACTCTTTTTTTTCATGTAGAAATCCGTGATCAATTTTGTTTTTGATCTCTTCATAAATTTGTTGCTGCTCTTGATTCAGTTGTCTTTCCAAATTTTCTAAGTCTATAAATTCTTCTTGAGCTTGATTCATAGCCGTTTCCACTTCATTCATGGCTATTGATGCTTCATTTTCAATGATTGGTTGTCCTAGGGGATCTTGACTGAGTGTTCCTGAACTTTGGCTCTCCTGAGAACTATCTCTAGCGATTTCTGCTGCAATTGTAGTTTCCTGATCAATTTCTTCATTTAACATTTGCAGATAAGTTGAGAATGTACTGCATTGTATGCTGTCTTTGCAAGCATTAAAAGAATCTTCATAGCTCTGGAATTCTCCCAGTAGTTCATCCTCTGTACGCCATGGTTTAAACAACTGTAAAAGAGCCAAGTAGTAAAATTCCTTCTTGTCAGTAGTGTCGCAACTCAGCTTCCGGTGATTTATCAAACTTCCTTTTGTTTGCTTCACCAAACATCCTTCTTCACCAACGACTTTATATTTTCCATTATTGATGTCTTCTTTGGCTTTCCGTGAATAAATGTAGTTCTGCAGCACTTCATAGAGACACATGTTCTCCAGATGTTGACTTCTCTTGGGATAATATGTGTCCAACATGTTTGTTTTCAAAATATCTGTACTTTCTGGGTCATTCTCGGCCAAATATTCAATTTCTCCTACAGATTTCAGTACCCGATTTCTCATTGCTGCAAGGCCTAAACTTGCCCAAATTATTCTTCTTGACTTCGAGTAGAGACTTGCAGAAGATAACCTATCTGAACATTCGTAGGATCCAATTTCTCGATGCGATAACATCTTCAAACTGAAACTGTACAGCTTCTTACTGACAGTCTTCTCGTGAGAAATCTCTTCCCACATTTCCTTCAATTCTGTTTTTTCTGATTTCGTAATGTAAGACGTTACATATCGAGCAACAGCAATGGAATTGTCAGCTACATACTGTATATCCATGTTAGCGTTCCACATGGATAAAATGACTGGGTTGTAGTCATTTATATTTTTTGATTCTTCTTTTCTTTTTAGGTTGTAGGTATTCTTAGGTGATTTTCTTGTGATAGTATGTCTCACAGCTGACATAAAACTGTTGACTCTTCCATTTGAAAGAACAGGTCTAGGAAATCCAAATCGACATTTAGTGTAGTATTTTTCTTTGCTCTTGTATTTCCGTCGACAGTATTTTCCACACCGATGACTTTGGAAACGTAAAACTTGCTCCTTTAACTTGTTCTCTTCTGTGCTTTTTGGTATAGCACATGTTGCATATTCTTCAATGTAAGATAACACTGCTTCATCAGCATCTGTTCCAAACTTTGGGGCATCCTTGATCCACAACAGCATATGAATATGAGGAGCACCTCTTGCCTGGTACTCTTTTCTCCAAAAGAAATCCACTACTTCTCCAAGGGGTGGATTTTTTTTATTGCAGATGAAGGACATCATAGCCTCAAATCTATGATTGAAATATCTGCAAACATTAACCGGATCCAATGAGCACAGTTCTCCTGCTGTCTTGTATTCAATGTTTTTAATGTTTGAATTGGCCTCTCGTAGAAAATCCAGTAAATCATCCCAAGCGTACTCGGCACAGCTTAGGGTAAGGAACCATGTTGGTGTTCCTAAATTCCGTAACATGCATTTTAGTTCACCATGGCGTCGGTACCAATATTCATTTGTCCCACGCTGACAAGCCATCAGATTGATCAGTTGTGTTTCCAAATGATCATCTCGGTGCTGCACTTTCTCCATAAAATCCTTAGCAGACACATTTTGTAAATGTACTCCACTTTTTAAAATGTGATTTACTGCATAAGATAGTGCAGACAAGTCGCTTTCAAATAAAAGATGGAACAAATAAGGAATACTTTGTCGAAATCTGGGTTCTTCAGCATATAGTCCTGTAGTCCGATACTCAGAAGCTGGAATCTGTTCTGGACGTTCATCGTATCGTCCTCCTTTTCCTTTAGGAAACAGCTGGGGAAAACATCGAGCTTCCAAGCTCTCCTCCCATACACTCACGGGAGTTCCTTTTGCTTTCTTCATCTGAAAGAGATCAATATTGTCTCCCATAACTTCTTTCGAATGAAGAGGATGTATGCTAAAATGTTCATAAATTTCTTCTTCCTTTGACTTGTCCACTTTTTCAATTTGTCCAGTTGGTATTTCTGTGTCTTCTTGTAAATCTTCTTCTTCTTCTTCTTCTTCTTCTATATAAATTGATTCATACCATTTGTTATTTTTTTTCAAATACAAATTTGCTCTTTGTACTTTCCACACATCTACCAGCTCCTGCCAAATCTTCTTATTCTTTGTAGGTACACCATTAACCAGAATAATTAATGGTTCAGTTTCCAAAGTATCCGCATCAATAGTTTCCATATTTTTTTTCAAATCCAAGGGCAAATACACCACTCTACCTTTTAAACCTCTCAGTAAATCTGAAGGTGGTAATTTACCAGTTTTGGGCTCCATACGTACTATGGTCTGGAACGGATGAACACATTGAATGAGTATAGACTCATATGTATTTAATTCAGAAAGTTCAGCAGGAATAGCATCCAATTCTAAATTATTATGTACAGCTCTGGTCGGCATTCTATTTTCCTCTAACTTGTTGTAACAGTATTTACAAATACGCTGATCTTCACCCAATTCAAAACAATTTTCTAGAAATATATATGTGGCAAAATCCTTCCACTTATAATTATCTTCATTTTCACTCTTTCTGTAGAGATCAACATTCCTAGTTTGTTTTCTATAATGAGTTCTGCGGCAACAAATACAAGTAAAATTTGGTCTTTCATTAGAGACTATTGCAAATTTTGTTATGTGATCATTAAATGTGTTACTTACAGAGGGTTCTACATTCTCTTCCACTTCTTCCTCATTTACTGTGTCCTTCTCTGCACTGTTTTGTTCAGGACCAAAGTAACAAAACTGAATTTCATCAACAACCTTCTCTACATCTGATACTGTTCCTCGGAACAGAGCCCTATTCAATTCATTTAACTTTATTGCTGGACTTTTGGCAAAATACAACCGTCTCACAAACTTTCTCATTCCAGTATGATGAACAGCCAGCATCCTAAAATGATGGAAAACACTATTGCACACTTTTCTAGATAGACAAGCCAGAGAATGACCCTGCAAACCAGTATTCTCTCTCACTCTGCATGGATCCAGACTTTGAAGCACCTTAATCTTCTGTTTTACACTTTTTTTACAATATTCTCTTAGAAACTCTCGAAATTTGTCAATAGATTCCTGACGCACAGTGCAAATACTACTGCAATTCCAAGTGTACACTGGGGCTTTAGGACGTCTCCCCATAGCCTCATCCGCCATCACTTGTACCTCATCTCTTGGAACCATTATCTCCTTCTCCATTATGCAACCATTTTTCACTTCGTAAGCACGACCTCTGGTGTCAACTGCATGCAGCAAACTATTACTTTGAAAATAGCTCTCTTCATTAAAAAAAGGTTCACTACTTGAACTATGCATCCAATTTCCTAAAAACACTTTACAAAAGTTTGTTCTGTTCACTACTCTTTTCCTTTTGCTATGTGATTTCAGTACATTAACCATTTTGTCTAATGTACGCATCCTATTCAAAATTAATATGAATAGTTTCCTTTTTATTTCTAATGCCTTTGCTGCAATGGCTTCAATTTCTTTTTTTCTCTTGTAATATTTTGCCTTTTGCTTATATTTCTTCACATCCTTTATCAAATTGGACATAACTCTTCTCTGAAACATTTTTCTACGTATCTCTTTAAACGCTGTTTTTCTGTTTATGTAAATCTTTTCAGTTGCAGAAGGTATATTTGCATTAACTAAATTCTCAATTTTTTCCTGTTCTGTTCGTTTCGTAACATTCTTTCCAGTACAGACATTTTGTACATTTTTCCTTGTTTTGAATATATTTTTAAGAAATTGTTTTTTCTGCTTACCAGAAGATTTTTTCTTTTTCCCAACATGAGCATCTTCTACTAACTTTGGTCCTCCAGTTGTCTTCAAATATAGTTTTTTTTTTAGCGTTTTTTGAACTCTGGATTTTGTAGGCATCTTAAATTTTGTTCACTGCTCTTCAGCAATACCTGAAAAAAACTAAAAAAAAATTCCTTTATTGTATTTAAATATATTACTACATTTCTTTTCACAATAGTCACAAAACGAAATTTCTATGCCAATTTGAATGCACACTAACTGCTCTTTTTTTTGGGCAAGTGAAAATCACTTTTACAAACTGTCACATTATGAAACCACTTTTCAGATTTTTTAAAAAGCCCATGTCCAGACTGCTACACTACAGCAAGGGCAACCAGCCTTAGTGATGCTGAATGTATTTGCATTACAGACTGAAACCTGAAAACCCCACTCGCTTGTAAATACTGTGCATGATTATACATGGCAAGCACATGGGTGTGTGCTAAGAGTCTGCTTCTTCCCCCAAAAATTCGCTCCCCCTTTCCATCTAATGCAACTGTGAAATCACCAGAGCAATACGCAATAAATCTCTGCCTATAATTCCTCTCTGCACACAGAGTCATGTTTTCACATTAGTCCCAAAACGAAATTTCTTTGCCAATTTGAAAGCACACTTACTGCTCTTTTTTTTTCGGGGCAAGTGAAAATCACTTTTACAGACTGACACATTATGAAACCACTTTTTTTGATTTATTTAAATGCACATGTCCAAACTGTTTTTTCAGACCACCACCATGTGTATTCTCGGTGACTGCCTACACTCCAGCAAGGGCAACCAGCCTTAGTGATGCTGAATGTATTTGCATTACAGACTGTAACCTGAAAACCCCACTCGCTTGTAAATACTGTGCATGATTATACATGGCAAGCACATGGGTGTGTGCTAAGAGTCTGCTTCTTCCCCCAAAAATTCGCTCCCCCTTTCCATCTAATGCAACTGTGAAATCACCAGAGCAATACGCAATAAATCTCTGCCTATAATTCCTCTCTGCACACAGAGTCATGTTTTCACATTAGTCCCAAAACGAAATTTCTTTGCCAATTTGAAAGCACACTTACTGCTCTTTTTTTTTTCTGGGCAAGTGAAAATCACTTTTACAGACTGACACATTATGAAACCACTTTTTTTGATTTTTTTAAATGCACATGTCCAAACTGTTTTTTCAGACCACCACCATGTGTATTCTCGGTGACTGCCTACACTCCAGCAAGGGCAACCAGCCTTAGTGATGCTGAATGTATTTGCATTACAGACTGAAACCTGAAAACCCCACTCGCTTGTAAATACTGTGCATGATTATACATGGCAAGCACATGGGTGTGTGCTAAGAGTCTGCCTCTTCCCCCAAAAATTCGCTCCCCCTTTCCATCTAATGCAACTGTGAAATCACCAGAGCAATACGCAATAAATCTCTGCGCACATGGGTGTGTGCTAAGAGTCTGCTTCTTCCCCCAAAAATTCGCTCCCCCTTTCCATCTAATGCAACTGTGAAATCACCAGAGCAATACGCAATAAATCTCTGTTTTTTCAGACCACCACCATGTGTATTCCCGATGACTGCCTACACTCCAGCAAGGGCAACCAGCCTTAGTGATGCTGAATGTATTTGCATTACAGACTGAAACCTGAAAACCCCACTCGCTTGTAAATACTGTGCATGATTATACATGGCAAGCACATGGGTGTGTGCTAAGAGTCTGCTTCTTCCCCCAAAAATTCGCTCCCCCTTTCCATCTAATGCAACTGTGAAATCACCAGAGCAATACGCAATAAATCTCTGCCTATAATTCCTCTCTGCACACAGAGTCATGTTTTCACATTAGTCCCAAAACGAAATTTCTTTGCCAATTTGAAAGCACACTTACTGCTCTTTTTTTTTTCGGGGCAAGTGAAAATCACTTTTACAGACTGACACATTATGAAACCACTTTTTTTGATTTATTTAAATGCACATGTCCAAACTGTTTTTTCAGACCACCACCATGTGTATTCTCGGTGACTGCCTACACTCCAGCAAGGGCAACCAGCCTTAGTGATGCTGAATGTATTTGCATTACAGACTGAAACCTGAAAACCCCACTCGCTTGTAAATACTGTGCATGATTATACATGGCAAGCACATGGGTGTGTGCTAAGAGTCTGCTTCTTCCCCCAAAAATTCGCTCCCCCTTTCCATCTAATGCAACTGTGAAATCACCAGAGCAATACGCAATAAATCTCTGCGCACATGGGTGTGTGCTAAGAGTCTGCTTCTTCCCCCAAAAATTCGCTCCCCCTTTCCATCTAATGCAACTGTGAAATCACCAGAGCAATACGCAATAAATCTCTGTTTTTTCAGACCACCACCATGTGTATTCTCGGTGACTGCCTACACTCCAGCAAGGGCAACCAGCCTTAGTGATGCTGAATGTATTTGCATTACAGACTGAAACCTGAAAACCCCACTCGCTTGTAAATACTGTGCATGATTATACATGGCAAGCACATGGGTGTGTGCTAAGAGTCTGCTTCTTCCCCCAAAAATTCGCTCCCCCTTTCCATCTAATGCAACTGTGAAATCACCAGAGCAATACGCAATTAATCTCTGCCTATAATTCCTCTCTGCACACAGAGTCATGTTTTCACATTAGTCCCAAAACGAAATTTCTTTGCCAATTTGAAAGCACACTTACTGCTCTTTTTTTTTCGGGGCAAGTGAAAATCACTTTTACAGACTGACACATTATGAAACCACTTTTTTTGATTTATTTAAATGCACATGTCCAAACTGTTTTTTCAGACCACCACCATGTGTATTCTCGGTGACTGCCTACACTCCAGCAAGGGCAACCAGCCTTAGTGATGCTGAATGTATTTGCATTACAGACTGAAACCTGAAAACCCCACTCGCTTGTAAATACTGTGCATGATTATACATGGCAAGCACATGGGTGTGTGCTAAGAGTCTGCTTCTTCCCCCAAAAATTCGCTCCCCCTTTCCATCTAATGCAACTGTGAAATCACCAGAGCAATACGCAATAAATCTCTGCGCACATGGGTGTGTGCTAAGAGTCTGCTTCTTCCCCCAAAAATTCGCTCCCCCTTTCCATCTAATGCAACTGTGAAATCACCAGAGCAATACGCAATAAATCTCTGTTTTTTCAGACCACCACCATGTGTATTCTCGGTGACTGCCTACACTCCAGCAAGGGCAACCAGCCTTAGTGATGCTGAATGTATTTGCATTACAGACTGAAACCTGAAAACCCCACTCGCTTGTAAATACTGTGCATGATTATACATGGCAAGCACATGGGTGTGTGCTAAGAGTCTGCTTCTTCCCCCAAAAATTCGCTCCCCCTTTCCATCTAATGCAACTGTGAAATCACCAGAGCAATACGCAATAAATCTCTGTTTTTTCAGACCACCACCATGTGTATTCTCGGTGACTGCCTACACTCCAGCAAGGGCAACCAGCCTTAGTGATGCTGAATGTATTTGCATTACAGACTGAAACCTGAAAACCCCACTCGCTTGTAAATACTGTGCATGATTATACATGGCAAGCACATGGGTGTGTGCTAAGAGTCTGCTTCTTCCCCCAAAAATTCGCTCCCCCTTTCCATCTAATGCAACTGTGAAATCACCAGAGCAATACGCAATTAATCTCTGCCTATAATTCCTCTCTGCACACAGAGTCATGTTTTCACATTAGTCCCAAAACGAAATTTCTTTGCCAATTTGAAAGCACACTTACTGCTCTTTTTTTTTCGGGGCAAGTGAAAATCACTTTTACAGACTGACACATTATGAAACCACTTTTTTTGATTTATTTAAATGCACATGTCCAAACTGTTTTTTCAGACCACCACCATGTGTATTCTCGGTGACTGCCTACACTCCAGCAAGGGCAACCAGCCTTAGTGATGCTGAATGTATTTGCATTACAGACTGAAACCTGAAAACCCCACTCGCTTGTAAATACTGTGCATGATTATACATGGCAAGCACATGGGTGTGTGCTAAGAGTCTGCTTCTTCCCCCAAAAATTCGCTCCCCCTTTCCATCTAATGCAACTGTGAAATCACCAGAGCAATACGCAATAAATCTCTGCGCACATGGGTGTGTGCTAAGAGTCTGCTTCTTCCCCCAAAAATTCGCTCCCCCTTTCCATCTAATGCAACTGTGAAATCACCAGAGCAATACGCAATAAATCTCTGTTTTTTCAGACCACCACCATGTGTATTCTCGGTGACTGCCTACACTCCAGCAAGGGCAACCAGCCTTAGTGATGCTGAATGTATTTGCATTACAGACTGAAACCTGAAAACCCCACTCGCTTGTAAATACTGTGCATGATTATACATGGCAAGCACATGGGTGTGTGCTAAGAGTCTGCTTCTTCCCCCAAAAATTCGCTCCCCTTTCCATCTAATGCAACTGTGAAATCACCAGAGCAATACGCAATTAATCTCTGCCTATAATTCCTCTCTGCACACAGAGTCATGTTTTCACATTAGTCCCAAAACGAAATTTCTTTGCCAATTTGAAAGCACACTTACTGCTCTTTTTTTTTCGGGGCAAGTGAAAATCACTTTTACAGACTGACACATTATGAAACCACTTTTTTTGATTTATTTAAATGCACATGTCCAAACTGTTTTTTCAGACCACCACCATGTGTATTCTCGGTGACTGCCTACACTCCAGCAAGGGCAACCAGCCTTAGTGATGCTGAATGTATTTGCATTACAGACTGTAACCTGAAAACCCCACTCGCTTGTAAATACTGTGCATGATTATACATGGCAAGCACATGGGTGTGTGCTAAGAGTCTGCTTCTTCCCCCAAAAATTCGCTCCCCCTTTCCATCTAATGCAACTGTGAAATCACCAGAGCAATACGCAATAAATCTCTGCCTATAATTCCTCTCTGCACACAGAGTCATGTTTTCACATTAGTCCCAAAACGAAATTTCTTTGCCAATTTGAAAGCACACTTACTGCTCTTTTTTTTTTCGGGGCAAGTGAAAATCACTTTTACAGACTGACACATTATGAAACCACTTTTTTTGATTTATTTAAATGCACATGTCCAAACTGTTTTTTCAGACCACCACCATGTGTATTCTCGGTGACTGCCTACACTCCAGCAAGGGCAACCAGCCTTAGTGATGCTGAATGTATTTGCATTACAGACTGAAACCTGAAAACCCCACTCGCTTGTAAATACTGTGCATGATTATACATGGCAAGCACATGGGTGTGTGCTAAGAGTCTGCCTCTTCCCCCAAAAATTCGCTCCCCCTTTCCATCTAATGCAACTGTGAAATCACCAGAGCAATACGCAATAAATCTCTGCGCACATGGGTGTGTGCTAAGAGTCTGCTTCTTCCCCCAAAAATTTGCTCCCCCTTTCCATCTAATGCAACTGTGAAATCACCAGAGCAATACGCAATAAATCTCTGCCTATAATTCCTCTCTGCACACAGAGTCATGTTTTCACATTAGTCCCAAAACGAAATTTCTTTGCCAATTTGAAAGCACACTTACTGCTCTTTTTTTTTTTGGGCAAGTGAAAATCACTTTTACAGACTGACACATTATGAAACCACTTTTTTCGATTTTCTTAAATGCACATGTCCAAACTTCTTTTTCAGACCACCTCCATGTGTAACCTGGGTGGCTGCCTACACTCCAGCAAGGGCAACCAGCCTTAGTGATGCTGAATGTATTTGCATTACTGAGTCCAACCTCAAACCCTTAAACTATTCTTTTTTTTTCCAGTACACCTTAATTTATTGTGAAAACATACTCCATATTATTTTACATGTTCCTCACATTTTATTTTCTCCCAAAACAGAAAATGATAAACGCAACTACAACAAAAACAATTTCCATTTCTATTATTCATTTCTTAAGTTACCACATACATCCCCTCTCAAACTGTAAACTCACCTTTAAAATTAGTTAGTTGTGAAAGAAATGTGACACTCAAACAGCAGATTATCAGAGCCAGGATCTCTGTTGTGTTCACCTCTCTCCTCTCAGCAGAACCAGATAATGGCAAACTTTCCCTCTATTTTTCCACACATATACATGTAAGTTTCAAATCTCAGTGCTTCCCCCTTTTTTTCAAATGTAATCACACATTTCTATTGGTTGAAAACCAACCCTTTTCCAAAAGTACCCTTCCCCCAACTTGACTTCTGCCTAGTACCCTTCCCCCAACTTGACTTCTGCCTGCTACCATAGCAACAGCTCATGGAACACTGCTGTGTTGAGTTAGGTCAGAAGTTCGCCAAACAATGTTTCAATTCCACAGAGCAAGAGTGCTTGACTTTTCAAACCTAACAGCAAATCCATAGTACTGTTCTTTGGTTACACATTTTTTTGTACCAATACAAAACATGCTTCTATTAATTTACACATACAGCCTAGTTTTTATTCTAGAATGGTATGAAACAGCCAATCAGTTCTTTTTGTTTTGAAAAAAAATGTATGCCTCCATTTCCAAACTGTCTTTCTTTTCATATTGCCATTCTACTGAAAGACACCTCCTGAGTGCATCCAGATCTCCTTTGAAGATGTTCACAGTGTGGATTGTTGGGCACAGCTATGTCTTCTGGAGTGAAAAGTTTGCAGAGAAAACAGATATGGTGAGAGACCTTGCTTTGCCAAATGTAGACATTAAATGGATTGGTCAGAGAGGGTTAAAGTGGCACCAGTTGATGCCATTGGTGAAATCCTTCATGCAAATCCAACACCCTGACCTCATAATAGTGCACTGTGGTGGCAATGACCTAGGCACTTTGACTGGGGTAGGTCTGGAAATGCTTATGAAGGACACCTTTGCACAACTGTTTTCACTTTTCCCTAAAACTGCCTTTGTGTTTTCTAACATATGCCAAAGGCAAAAATGGAACTGGTCCAATCATTTCTGTCCACAGATTGACAAAGCAAGAAAGCACGTCAACAAATCTGTTTCTGCTTTCCTCCGTGACTATGGTATGGGTGCCATTTACCACAACAACTTGCGTTATGACATGCAAGACATTTATAGAGGAGATGGTGTGCACTTCAATGATGAAGGGAACAGAGTCTTCCTCTTGAACCTTAGACTCTGCATCGGTACTTACTTGTAGGTACCACTAAAAAAAATGACTTCATAAACACAACAGCTCTTTTTAGAGCTCCCTAATATCTAAACTCTTAATTCTGCATTTCATTTATTTATTTATTTATTTTTTTTACCGTACGCTTACCGTAAGCTTACCGTACGCGTACCCCGTGATTTTTTTAAAAATCAATAAATGTTTTTTTTGTACTTTTCTGTCCTTCTTTTACCCCCTTACAAATGTTAGGGGGTCTGTAACTCTCCTCATTGCCCCCTTTTCTTGTTTTCACTCTTTTTTTTCAGAGTGAAATACACAAAATGGCGGCCGCCGCTTCCTGGTTTCGGCCGATTCGAATGTTTACTAAGATCTAAGAGCCAATCAGAATCGCGCTCGCGCACGCCACCGTACGCTTACGGTAAGCGTACGGTAAGCGTACCGTAAGCGGGCTCAGATATATATATTGATTTAAAGGCTATTTTCTCAGAATCTACTGAACAGATTTACACCAAACCTACAAAAGGCACTTCCTTGACCTAGGGACTACCTCTCTGCCAAATTTCGAGTAATTCTGTTCAGCCGTTCGGGCTGTAGCTCGTTCTAAAGGTCCTATGGAAAAATGCATGGGAAAAACGCGTTTTGGGACCCCCCTTTTATCTCAGCCCCCGCTTGACGGATCCCCCCGAGACTTTCAGGGTAGGAGCGGAGCGTAGCGCCCCACCTATTTTGAGAAATTCGCGAGGATTCATCGACCGGCGCCAAAGTTATTCAAAATAGAATGTTGCGGATTTCCTATGGAAAAGGGGTCCTAACTATAACTACCTACTGGCGACCGCCAGTAGGTAATATATATATCTATATATATATATATATATATATATATTACCTACTGGTGGTCGCCAGTAGGTAGTTATAGTTAGGACCCTGTTTCCATAGGACCTTTAGACACAGCTACAGCCCGAACGGCTGAACAGAGTTACTTGAAATTTGGCAGAGAGGTAGTCCTCAGGTCAAGGAAGTGCCTTTTGTAGGCCTGGTGTAAATCTGTTCAGTAGTTCCTGAGAAAATAGCATTTAAATCAATATATATATCTGTGGCAGCTTACGGTGCGCTTACGTGCGCTTACGGTAAGCTTACCGTACGCGTACGGTGCCGTGCGCGAGCGCGAATCTGATTGGCTGTTAGATCTTAGTAAACATTCGAATCGGTCGAAACCAGGAAGCGGCGACCGCCATTTTCTCTCTCGCACTCTGAGGGGGGGTGGAAAATGAAAGGCAAAAAACATGTAAAGGGGCTGTTTAGACAGCTCCTAACCACCTAGCCTTGATGATGGTGTCCCCAAAGATCCCCCAAGGCCAAAGAGTCAATTTTAATTTTTTTGAAAAAATCGCTGATTACGCTTACCGTACGGTAAAAAAAAAATAAAAATAATAATTATCCATACTCTCCCCACCCCGTGTGGAATAGGTGCCCGAAGGTTACCATTTCTGCATGGCATAATTAATATAATGAATATATAAAAGATTACCTTTCACAACGAAGCGCATAATATGTCCTCCATGTGCGCACGGTGCGCGAAGCGCATCGTGCGTACATGGCCCATCCAGCGTAACATGGGCACGCGGTGCGATTAGCGCACCGCGTGCCCACCGTGCGTGCACGGCACTAACTGCGTAAAGTGGGCGCGCACGCCACGAACGGCGTAAAGTAACTTAGCATTTAAAAAACCGTACAAATTCACTGAAAAAAACATAGATTTCACACACGTTATAGTTAGGAATTAGCATTTAAAAAACCTTGCAAATTAACTGAAAAAACCACGACCGCAATCCTCTGCTGATGACATATGTGTCTTTATGAAAAAAAAATATTTGTAATATATGTATAGCTGAAATTTAATGGAAGAAGACATGGGCAAATAAGTGTCTAAATACAGTATTAGCATCAGCAGAGGATTGCGGTTGCGTGTGTTATAGTTGCCTGCACTAACTATAACGGGGGAATTTCAATGGTTTTTTATCAGTAAAATGTCCAGCTAACTATAACATGTGTGAAACCTATGGTTTTTTCAGTGAATATATATATATATATATATATATATATATATATATATATATATATATATATATATATAATACATATTTAAATTTGAAACTAAACTACATTCACTGGATGATGTCATCAGTCATGTCATCAGTGATGTCGTTTGAGATGTCATCAGTGATGTCACTGACCATGTCATGAATGATGCAATATGTGACATCATGAGCAGTGCATTGCGGGCACGTGAGTTATAGATAGCAGAACTAACTATAACGGAGGAATTTCTATGGTTTTGTACGAGTGAAACAGGCAGCTAACTATAACACCCCTGAAACCTATAGTTTTTTCTGTGAATTTCTAAGGTTTTTTAAATGCTAATTTCTAACTATAACATCTCTGAAACCTATGGATTTTTCAGTGAATATATATATATATATATATATATATATATATATATATATATATATATATATATATATATATATATATTATCTATATATATATATATATTATCTACTGGCGGTCGCCAGTAGATAGTTATAGTTAGGACCAAGTTTCCATAAAAAAAACATTTTTTGATGTGCTTATAACTTTGGCGTCGTTTGACAAATCTTTTCGAAATTTTTCCCAAAAAGTTTTTTTTCAGATCGCTCCTATCTTTGGAATTTGGGGGTGATTCGTCAAGGGGGGGCTGAGAAAAAAGGGGGGTCTCAAAACGTAATTTCTCCATGCAATTTCCATAGGAAACTTTATACAAGGCTACAGGTCAAACTGCTGAACGGAATTATGCCAAATTTGGCAGGCAGAAAGGTCTTGGTCTAGAAAGCACGCTTTTGTTTAAATGGGGTAAATCCGTTTAGTAGTTTTTGAGAAATATCAAAATTACAGATATCGACATTTGAGAATTCTGACATCTGATTGGCTGAGGCGTTATGAGCACGAGCTTGTGGCTCATTGGCTGTGAACGGTTGAAACTAGGAAGTGTTGGCAGCCATTTTGTGACTCAGTTGAAAGGAGTAGGGGAAAAAGAGAAATATTGTATAAGAAGGTATAGTAGGAACAGTGCGGACTTTGTTTAAGCAGTTTGTACAGTGCAGAGGCAGGGAGTTTGAATGTTTTGTAGGCCATGGAAATCATGACCGCAGAAAAATGGTGCGCGGTTTTGCGGCAAGGTTGCGTAGGCTCTGGAAATCCCGTTGGGTAAAGAATGCGCCGTATTGCGGCAAGCAGTGTGTAGGGTGCCCACAGAGGTGGTGTGAATGTTGCGTAGGCCGTGGAAATCATGTCTGCAAAACAACGATGTGTGGTATTGCGGCAATGTTCAATAGGCTGTGGAAATCATATCGGGAAAACAACAATGCGCATTAATGTTTACTTATAATGTGGTGTTCACTTTTATCACAGATAGTGTCACTTTGTTAGAGGAAATGTAATATTATGTGGGAGGGTGTGTTCTGTCCCTGTGCGTGGAACAACCTTAACGTTTAATTGGCTGAGGTGTTCCAAAAACGAGCTTAATGTTCATTGGCTGAGAACCATTGAAAGTAGAAGTGTTGCCAGCCATTCCCTCCCCCTCCACAGAGTAGCAAGGACATCTGATTGGCTCACATGTTCCAAGCAGGACCTTCCAGAGCTTAATGTTCATTGGCTCTCAACCATTGAAAGTAGAAGTGTTGCCAGCCATTCCCTGCCCCTCTGCAGAGTAGCAAGGACATCTGATTGGCTCACATGTTCCAAGCAGGACTTTCCAGAGCTTAATGTTCATTGGCTGTGAACCATTGAAAGTAGAAGTGTTGTCAGCGATTCCCTCCCCCTCCGCGGAGTATCAGGTACATCTGATTGGGTAGTGTGTCCTCAGTTTCATCCTCCATTAGCTCTGCCCTCCCTGAAGATGTAATTTCAAAATCTGTTGTTAACACTTCATCCCCTTCTCCTTTTTTATTGGAAATGGAAAAGGTCAGGGTAGGTGGGAGAACCACAATAAGGGACCAAAGACCAGAAGGGGTGGTAGGAGATGGCAGGAACAAAGAAAAAAACAAAAACAGAAATATGACAAACGAGATCTCGGACCGAACAACCAGATCGAGGAAGGGAGAGAACAGGAATTAAGAGAGAATGATGTGGGTTCAACTGAGAAATTGAAAATTGTTAATTTATCGAAAAAGGTACTCTCCAATTGTGAAATCTCTGTCCTCAGTAAGGGCCTAGACTTCTGCCCAACTCAATCTGGTAATGATGTAGATATTTTTGTTGATTTGTTCAAATTTGTGCGGCAATTAAAATTAAAGGATCATTTCTCACATGTATTGCCTACGTGTATTGAAAAACAACCTGACCGTGATTGTGTTCAACAAACTGCCTCAGAATTTAATGCTTTGAAATCAATGTTATCAATACAATATGAAACTGAAATTGACACTGATTTTCTACTTATAGAGTTGGATATAGTGGAAGATTTGGGTATAAACAGTGGCCTTAAATCGAAATCTAAATTTATACCAACAGGGACACACAAAAATATCGACATCTTTCACGAGAGGGTTACCCGAGACATATACAAACTACAGGCAACACACACCAGAACGAGTAATATGACGTTTAACCTGTCCTTGGCTGAAAATCAGGCACTTAATGAGTTAAGATCCAACCCTACACTAGTCATCCGCGAGGCTGATAAAGGGGGCAACGTTGTTGTTATGGACAAGGTGGATTACATGGGGGAAATTGAGAGACAATTAGTGGACACCACCTGTTATAAGAGACTAACCCTCAATCCTATCAAACCTCTATGCAATTATATTAATACTAGATTGTTTGAGTGGCGGGAAATTGGTCTCTTAGATGATAAGGAATATGAATATTTGACTGTTACGGAACCCTCCTTCCCATGTATTTACATCTTACCCAAAGTCCATAAGGGGGGCCTATTTCCACCTGTCCGACCAATTATTTCTGGTATCAACTCCCCTACAGAAAGGCTGTCGGAATACGTGGATGGTTTTCTCCATCCATTGGTACAGAATTTACCCGCATATGTGAGGGATAGCAAGGATATTTTGTCCAAATTTGAGGGATTGGAGTGGTCAGATTCAATGGTGTTCGCTACTTTAGATGTAACTAGCCTCTACACCAGCATCAAGAAAGAGTTTGGTGTTAGAGCCATGGAATTCTATCTAGGACAGAGGTCCGCTGACTATTTGTCCCATAATGAGATGCTATTGGAAATGACTAATATAATATTGTCTAAAAACTATTTCCTCCACGACAATGAATGGTTCCAACAGATACAGGGGACGGCGATGGGCTCCGGCCTATTTATGGGTTGGTTTGAGGCGTTGCATGCCTGGGGCCGACATGCCACTACATGGATGGAACACGTACTATTCTGGGGCAGGTACATCGATGATGTCATCATCATCTGCAATGGACCTGTCCCCGAACTTTTGAACTATCATCATTACCTCAACGATAATCCATACAATTTGGGGTTCACCATAAATTGGAATAAAGAAAGGATTGACTTTCTTGATATCCAATTTTTTATAGATAACAATACGATACAGAGTACAGTTCATCGAAAGGATACTGCCTGCAATATCGTTTTATGTTATGACAGCACTCACCCCGACATGTAGTTAACAATATCCCCTTTGGGGAAATGAAAAGAATGAGAAGAATTTGTAGCACACAAGAGGGATTCAGTCACAACGTGAAAGAAACCAAGAAGAGATTTTTGGCAAGGGGTTATCCCCTGTCCCTTATGAACAAAACGGAGAGTAGGGTGCTTAAAGTTAACCGGAAAAGCACATTGGAAGAAAAAGCACCACGGATTAAGAAAAGGATAAGCTCCCCTACTGCCCTTGTAACTGGTTACAATAGGGATAGTAGCAGGATTTTCAGTATTTTACGAAAACATTGGAGATTACTTGAGGAAGTACCAGGTCTTAAGGAAGAGATTACAAGAAACCCAAGGGTTACTTACAGACGTGGCCGAAGTTTAAGAAATATGCTTTGCCCAAGTTTTGTCACATCCCCTAAACCTCCTAATTGGATGACAGAGGGCCAAGGGGGGTTTCTTTACATGCTCGAAATGTTGTGCATGCAAGATTGGAAGAAACAGGACTCGTACTTTTCAATACAATACTGAAAAAGTTCATAGGATTAGACATATCATTACATGTAAAACCAAATTTGTCACATATATCCTGGGCTGCCCATGTGATATGATATACGTAAGCAGTACCAAAAGAGAACTAAGGATTAGGATACAGGAACACCTAAGAGCAGTAAGAAACGGGGATCTAAGATATCCCCTCACCACCCATATGCAAACCAAACAACACAAACCCGATGAATTATGGTTCATTGGGATAGACCATATACCGGCATCCCCGAGGGGAGGCAACAGAGAGCAGGAACTAAGAAGGAATGAGGCAAGTTGGATATGCAGACTTTGATGTGTAGAAATGGGACATAATAGTGAATCTGAAATGCACTATTTCCTATAAATGAAGACCGATTAATCTCAGGGCACATTAGGTAATTACAAACTACCCTTGGCGCCCTTAACACATCATGATCTTCTTTCAACCATGACCACAACCACTTTCTTATCATCGTCATTGTGGATTTGGATTAGGTCCACTCCCTCCCTCTTATCACGATTAAATACATATACTTTTTTGCTCCCATGAGATGCGCCTTCCCTGGATAGCTAATTGCTCATTTTTTTTACCCCGAATATCTATTGTGGTATCTGTTATATACATTGACATATCTTACATAATCGATACATCTAATGGGGGGGTTTTTTGATTACATATTCTCTGTTGACCTGGTCCCGATCGAGCTAAATTACTAGCAATGACCCTGTCTGGTTTTATCAACTATATATACACAACTATATATACAGTTTCTATCTAATATTCCTTTTTCTCCCATGGCCGGTATTACATTACACTGGCGATTACGTTTTGTACCTTTCCTTACTACTAACAGTTAATTATGCTTTATTTTTCATTGTTAAATAGGGTTAGTTAACTGTTTTAAGATGGCGGCCGATTTCCAAAAACCTGCTCTTTTTATTACTTTTTGGCAACTGAAAGCACCTGTGTCCTTAGAGGATACTCTCATCCTTCCCTTACTGACAATAGCTACGGTATTCAAACGGGATGTGGATTTTTGTTTATATAACGTCTATTTACGTTGCTAAACTTGTATTTAGCCCTTTACGATCACCGCCTCTTGGGCTAAAAATTTATTATATTTACTTGTTTTTTCTCATTCTGTACTGTTTTAGTAGCCATACAATGTTTGTGGGAGCTTTTACGAACTACGAATGCACCATAATGTTTAATACAGATACAGGGTTGTTTGACCCTTTCAAGATGGCGGCGCGTTATCAGCTCCCGGCTTACGTTGCTAAACGTAGGGTTAGCTTTACAGGTTTTCTTGTTATCAGGTTTCGAACCACTAAATAAATCGTTTTGCTTCACTCTTTTCAATATTTCCAATCATTAGGTGATCGTGTGATTATTTAAGAACCACGAAGACACCCCCCCCCCCCTCTCTTCGCTCTTGATACGGGGCTCGCTTACCCTTCCAAGAAGGCGGCCGTTTTTTTCCACACTCAAGGCTTGACTATTTCTCGATCCAGGGAGGCTAAACTCAGGTGTTACCAATTAAGACCTACCCACAGCTCTATATAAACAGCAAGCTTTTCGCACTTGCCTTGCTGTATCCTGACGGGAGTGATGACTTCTCACTAAATAGATGTGGAATCGGGTAAGCCTATGGACTAGATCTTTTTCACTTGTTTCTTCAGGGGCTCCCTCCGCTAGCCTTTCTGGCTCATTTCCATGTTTGGGGCCTATTGATAACTTTTAATAGATGCATTTATATTGAATCCTTTTTTGCCTTCTAATTTGCTTTCTAGAGGATGTTACTTGAATCAGGTCACTACTCATGTTTTCTCTTTGTCACCTGCGCATTTTTCATGGATGTCTGAGGTCTTTCATGGGCCAACTACTGTTTTACTACTTTACATAAGATATCTTTTATGTTATCACAACAAAAATACTGAATCCTCTTTTGCCTTCTAAATTTATTTTCTAGAGGATGTTACTGGAATTAGGTCACTGCTCATGTTTTCTCTTTGTCACCCTCGTGCTCGACATGGATGTTTGAGGCCTTTTATGGGCCCCCCACTGTTTTACTACTTTACATAAGACATCTTGTATGTTCTCACAACAAAAAATTATTTATCACTCATTTTTAGGCATCTGAAAGAGTGTCATTATTATTCAAATGAGTGACATTAACATTCGCACTCTTGGATAGAACTTAAACAGGACCTTGATAGAAGGATAGGATCGGTCTCAGCTACTTAGCCATATACCTTTCCCTTTGAATTTGAAACTGAGGTACATACCTCTTCGAAGTGAGTACGCTTACTATTCTCCAATGTTTTGGTGTTATGTTATTGATACACCTAATCAATCTATTCAGCTTATTTTGTATATTTATTTATTCTTTGGCTTTTTTCCTAGTGACACATATTGATGTTTCCAGCACCATGACAATTGATATACAGAGAAAGGCATATTTATAAAAATTCTCTGACTAATACAGCAAATTTTTTTTGGTGGGTATATACCCCATTCCTTCAACCGTTATATATCCTTCTGTTGCTTTACTACTTCCTACATTTACTTTTAGATAGATATTTTCAGTGAGGACATGATGAATGTTATTTAACGGTTAGATCTAACCCTAAGAAAGGATCACATACTACTCTATATGAAATACAGTGGGAATCTTTTCTATTTGAAATGAAATCACTTTTCCGGGTGAGGATAATTTAAGTATGTAAACTGGACATTATATCCCTCACCGTAGATTTTAAATTGTCTCCAGATTAAATCATTATATATGAAATTGTTCGTTTTTTGCAATTAATTATGTGTGATATTGTGATACTTACTTTATGTTGTCATTTTTGTGGAAATAAATTGAGGACTATTATTGACCCCATTAGGTTGATGTTGGTCGTTGCTTACAAAAGGATGTCCCATTTAATTGAGATAAATAATTTGGGCTCTATCATTTCAGATCCTCCTGATGTTAGCGTATAGTGTTGTTATAATTGTCTGTGCCTTTTTGCTTATGTGTGTTATTTATTCTATGTATTTTTATAAAATTTGTTGCAGCCCTGAAGAAGTCCCGAGGTGGACGAAACGCGTCGGCTGCTTTGGCTGTTTTTGGATGTTTTAATGTGTATATATCAATTGAAATAAAGAAGACTGCTCTGAAAAGAAACCTCATGGATATGGATTGATTTACACTACATTGGACATTTTGAGTGGTGCAACTTGTGCTGTTTTTCTCTTACCTTCATTCCAGTATTTGGAATAACACTGTGTTAGCGGGTGTTAATTAAGTTTGCACACTCATGGCGAATGAAAATATCACCACTAGATATGATAGGTTAATTCTAAATCCGGTGCTGTCCTAGAGGGATACCGCTAACTTGGTTCTGTCTTATGTTCACATCTGATTGGGTAACGTGTTCCAAGCAGGACCTTCCCAAGCTTAATGAAGTAGAAGTGTTGGCAGCCATTCCCTCCCACTCTGCGGAACACCATGGACATTTTATTGGCTAAAGTGTTCCGAGTACAAGTTTCCTCCTTATTGTCTGGGAACGGTTCACTGTTGTCAGCCATTGTGTGATGCACTTCAAAGGAGTATGGGAAAACAAAGTAGTAGAGGGGAGGGTAGGAACACTAGTAACTCTGTACAGTGGTCACAAGGTGGTGGTCAGGGACTGTGAAGGTAAAAATTGTTTTCGTTTTTTATATATTTTAAGGGCCATTCATATAATTTGCATGGGGCCTACAAATCACGTAGGCAAAATAACAGAGTGTAATGCGGTCTTCTTTTTATTAAGTCAGAGGGTGGGATAATTCCCAGGAGCACTATTTACTTATAATGTGGTGTTTATTTTTGTGACGGGGAGCGCTATATCTTTGGAGCAAATATAATATGGAGGAGGGGGTTGCAAAAACCAAGCGCACTGTTGCGGTCTTCATTTAAATAAGGTTCTGAGTAGGTTATTTCTCGGGAGCAATGCTAACTTATAATGTATAGTTATAGTGCGGTGCTTACTTCTGTCACGGGGAGTGCTACTTCCTTGCAACAAAATAGTAGGTGTGCTGCGCTGCAAAAATCTCAGTCTAGGTTTGAAACAGTTTTTATTAAGCAATCACAAATATACTTTCTTAGGAAAGTGTGGCTGTATATATCACAAATGACAAATAAAAACATAATTCATAAAATATCCCTTTAGCTTTGCCACACCCTCCCTTTTTTGTCGCCTATAGTTTGTAAAAGTGTTGCCCCATATTCTTGTTAATATAAGAGGGCATCAGTTACTTTTAGATAAAGTAGAAAAGAAGTGCTACAAGAAACACTCCCGCACTACATCATCTCAGGTCACAACAACAATAACAAGTAAAAAACTGTTAAACACAAATGACGTCATATTACATAGAAATGTATGCTTCATCAAAACATTAAATGAAGCACTATGTATAAAACTTTTTTTTAGAAACTACTATTTTATAAAACATTAGCAGTGTTACAAACTGTGAAGTAGAAAGTTATCAACGGAAATAACTGTAGTATATGTTATTAATTTCTCGCAGATAGATCTCCAACACCTTTGAAGTACTATAAACTCACAGTATTAAAATATACAGGGTGAGTTTATAGTATTCCACAGGAGAAGAAGAATAAGGTCCACAACAAAAAAATCTAAATTTTTACAATTTCTATTCTGTAGAACTTGGGAAAGTTCTGGCGTAGTGCTTAGACGCCGCTCACTGCTCCGCTAACAGATCACGTACTCCTTTAAGAACATATAGGATAGTAGTATAATAATATACACTACTGGTCTTATATATTCTATAGGGGGAAGTGAATAGGAACTACAACAGAGGAAAAGAGAAATACCAAAATATAATTCAGAAATTTAGGGTTTATCAAAGGCATTCAGTAAGAAAGTATCAATGCAAACAATCTTTTTTAAACTGCAATTTTGAAAAATATTGTCACTCTAAAAATATCTGATCAAGTAAGTTATAAAGGTCAGTAAGCTGTATTTCACATGGTTTACTCCTGGCGGCAACAAATCTCCAACTCTTGTTGTCTGAAAAAATGACACTGTACTAGAATATTCACAGTGTCACTGATGCCAGACAAAAGGAAAAGGAAAATAAAGTCATGAACACAAAAGAAGATCAATAACGAAATATTTTCCAGCGGTGAATATGTTGAAAGCTTCTTTTCACCGGGGCTTCGAAATATTTCGTCTTCGTGCTGACGGGTCAAAAACTCCTCTGAGGTCAGTATAAATATGAATATTACAATATATATACTCACACTATATGATCCCAAGGGGGAAAAAGAGTAAGAACGAGAAGCTGCTGACGGTACTTATAAATCTTTAGTCTTTGCGCCGACGGGTCATAAACTCCTCTGAGATCATAATGACTGTGAATATTACAATATACATACTCACACTATAGGATCCCAAGGGGGAAAAAGAATAAGAACGAGAAGCTGCTGACGTTACTTATAAATCTTTAGTCTTCGCGCCCACGGGTCACCAACACCTCTGAGGTCAAGTGCAGTGTCAATATTAAAATATACAAAGTCACACTATATGAGCTCCAAGGAGCCAGAAAAGGAACAGTGTTTCCTCTATTCTGTCTGTTTCTGAATACAAGCTGCTGACGTTATATATAAATGGCAAAAACAACCAATAACACTTTTTTCAAAATACAAATCTTTAAATATTTACAAATAGCTACGTATTATAAATATCTACTATGCCATAATCAAACAACTTACAACTCCGTAATATGTTTTGTTGTCGCCAAAGAAGAATACGATGCTAGAAAACGGAACTTGCATTACAGAATGGACACGCGTAAATAATTTGCAAAAACAAAAGTATTCGAACAACGTGTGTGGTTTATATACTTTTTGTTTATTGAGTAGTCTATGGAAGGAAGATGCGTCTCCGCCCATTTAGATGTCATGTTTTACAGTTGACATGTGCTTACGTTTTCACTGTTTAACTTGTGCACGTGTTTAGAAAAGTTACAAAATGTGAAGCGGTAAAGGTTTCGATTTTGATCTTCACAAGTATAAGCTTCTTAATATGTACATACGTTGGAGAGCCTAAAAACTGTTACTCAGCAAACTGTGTCATTTCCTATTTCGTGACTAAAAACATCTATTAATTGCCATAATTCTAAATAGAAGATATAAAAAACAAATCGTTCAGAATAGAAGAAAAAAAAATATGTGCTAATATTTCTCATCACTATGGTTTAAAATTTAAAAAATGTAGCATTTGTAAAGCATACAGCTACCCCCGGAGAGGGGTCCAAGGCGCTCGGGGAGTTGGGAAGATCAAGCAAGGTGTTGCCCACAGTGACATAGTGGTGGGCTAACCTGCCGCTGGAGCCGGGAATCGAACTGTGAATGTTGTTGTTCGAAGTCAGGTATCATAGCTGCTGCGTCACACTTTTTTCACACGTATATGTTAATCAGTGCTAATTAAGTTTTAAACATTGTTAAATTATAACTTATAACACTCTACTGTTACAGTTAGTTTTCCACTACAAAAAGTATGCACATCTTTTTAAAATGTACTTATAAACAATATAGGTTGCAGGGACATTGTAGTTTGAAATTAGCATTTATAAAACCTTTGAAATTCACTGAAAACACCATAGGTGTTACAGATGTTATAGTTAGAAATTAGCATAAAAAACATTGAAATTCACTGAAAAAACCATAGGTTTCAGGGACATTATAGTTAGCTGGACATTTTACTCTTACAAAACCATAGAAATTCCCCTGTTATAATTAGTTCAGTTAACTATAAACTGTGCACCCGCAATGCACTGCTCATGACGTCACATATTACATCATTCATGACATGGTCAGTGACATCACCGATGGCATCACTGATGACATCTCAAATGACATCACTGATGACATCACTGACGACATCATCCACGTGAAAATCTGATGCACCTCCTCACACTCTAATATAACCTTTGATACACCCACTGTAAAATACAGGCTACCATTTTTTAAATCATTGACACACCAATACCAGTTACTACATACACACTCACTCATTGCTAGGTCTACACACACATCCACTCATTCATCCATACAATCACTCATACATGCAGTCACTCATCAATACAAAACTATCATATGCACTCATACACCTATACAGACAATCACACACTGCCACTCATCCATGCATTTACTCACACACCCACTCAGTCATCCCAAGAATCTATCACAATTGCATTTACTCACCTATACAATTATACAAACACCACCTCACTTATTCATACTTACTCTGTTATATAATCAGCGATACAAGTACACACTCATCTATACAGCCAGTCTCACAATCTCTTACTATCATGTAGAGTCCTTCTATACTTCAACTCTCACATACACTGCCTTTTACATATGTAGCTACTTGGACATGTACCACTGAGAAATACATTCACTCACAAACACACTGATACACACACTCATGCTCCCATACAGCTGTTTCCACATGCACTCTTGAACTCATACACCCAGTGAATCAACCACTCACACATCTGTGCACAGAGTCACCCACCCACACACACACTCAATCTCCCCCCAAAAATATTCAGACAACCTCTCAATAACCTATATAGACACTCATGTAGCTACTGACCAACCCATGCAGCAGCTTGCACAACAACAGGCAGGCTGATACAGACATTCACACAGTTTAGTCACTAACGCATACATTCAGTAAGACATATTTAATCACTCACTTATACAGTCAGTCACCCACCTACTAAATCGTCCATCCAGACACTTATACACCCATTCATTCTTCAATACACCTTGGAATATATATAAAACATATTTTAAAGTTACAGAAATACACAGTCACTGGGTGATGTTGTCAGTGATGTTATCAGAGATGGCATTTGAGATGTCATAAGTGATGTCATCAGTGATGTCACTGACCATGTCATGAATGATGTAATATGTGATATCATGAGCAGTGCATTGCGGGTGCGCGAGTTATAGTTAGCTGAACTAACTATAACGGTGACATTTCTATGGTTTTGTAAGAGTGAAATGTCCAGCTAACTATAACGTCCCTGAAACCTATGTTTTTTTCAGTGAATATATATATATATACACAGCCACGGTCCGTGCAGGTAACAGCAGTGGGGTGGTGGGGCCACGTTGGGGGTATTTCGAGGGACGATGCTGAGGGAAAATTAAATAAATAGTTATTCCCTTGGCCTCGTCCTTCGAAATCCCCCCAACACGGCCCCACGGCCCCACCGCTGTTACCTGCACGGACCGCGGCTGTATATATATATATATATATAGAGAGAGGCAGAGAGAGATAGAGAGAGAGCGAGAGAGAGAGATTCACTGGAAAAAACTAAGGTTACAGGTACGTTAAAATTAAGCTCAGGTTTCACCTGTACAACCCAGTGAAATTCAGCAGTTATAGTTATATGAGTTAACAATAACTCACATCCCTTCAATGCACTGTGTATGACCTCACATATTACATCACTCATGGCATGGTCAATGACATCACTGATGACATCACTTATGACATCTCAAATGACATCACTGAAGACATCACTGATGCCATCATCCAGTGACTGTGAGTGTTTTAGGGTACCTGTATGCTTGTCTAAGTGTCTGTGTTGGGAGGTGAAGGGGCATGTGACTACCAGTATGGATGACTGAGTGGGTGAGTCAGTGGCATATGGGTTAGTGAGTACATCTCTAGGGGCTGTATGGGTTTGTGAGTGTGTGTTTGGCTGTGTGGTTGAGTGAGTGAATGTGTCTGTGGTATATGGGGGGATAACTTGGTATGTGAAAGGAAGTATAGGTGAGTAATAGGATATATGAGTGACTGTATGGGTAAATGAGTGAATGTGAGTGGGGCTACATTGGTGAATGTGTGTTAGTGTCAATAGCTGTATAGGTGAGTGAGTATGTGTTAGTATCTGTATGTGAGTGTGTGTTTATCTGTATGGCTAAGTGGTTGTGTGATTGACTGTTTGGGTGAGTGACTAGGTATGTGAGTAACTCTATGGGCAACTGACTCAGTGTGTAAGTGACTGTATGGATGTATGAGTAGATATGTCAGTGGCTGTATTTGTGAGTGAGTGGGTGTATGAGTGGCTGTATGGGTTAGTGAATAGATGTGTGAATGTAGACCTATGAATCAGTGAGTTGATGTGTAAGTACTGGTATGGGTCTGTAAATGGTTGTGTGAGAGTTGAAGTAGGTATATGAAAGCTTCTATGGGGTGTGAGTAGGTGCATCAGTGATTCTGTAGATGATGTCATGAGTGATGTCACCAGTGATGTCACTGACCATGTCATGAGTGATGTAATACGTGAGGTCATAAGCAGTGCAGTGCGGGGGCGCGATTTATATAACTGGTGAACTTCACTGGTTTTGTACGAGTGAATCCTGAGTCTAACTATAACGCTCCCATAACCTTTGGTTTTTTCAATGAATTTCTAAGTTTTTTTTTATAGTATTTCCGAACTATAACAGCCCTGTAATCTTTATTTTTATCAGTGAATTTCCAAGGTTTTTTAAATGCCAAATCCTAACTATAATGTCCCAGTAACCTTTGGTTTTTTCAGTATATATATATATATATATATATATATATATATTATCTACTGGTGGTCGCCAGTAGATAGTTATAGTTAGAACCGTGTTTCCATAGGAAATCCGCAACATTCTATTTGGAATAACTTTGGCGCCGAATTACGAATCCTCGCAAAATTCTCAAAATAGGTGGGGCGCTCCGCTCCTTCCCTGAAAGTCTCGGGGGGATTCGTCAAGCGGGGGCTGAGAAAAAGGGGGGGTCCCAAAATGCGTTTTTCCCATGCATTTTTCCATAGGACCTTTAGTCCGAGCTACAGCCCGAACGGCTGAACAGAATTACTTGAAATTTGGCAGAGAGGTAGCCCTCAGGTCAGGAATGTGCCTTTTGAAGGTCTTGTGTAAATCTGTTCAGTATTTCCTGAGAAAATAGCATTTAAATCAATATGTATATCTATAGGTGCGCTCCGAGCGCTTACCGTAAGCTTACCGTACGCGCACGCTGCCGTGCGCGAGCGCGATTCTGATTGGCTGTTAGATCTTAGTAAACATTCGAATCGGTCGAAACCAGGAAGTGTCGGCCGCCATTTTGTCTCTCGCACTCTGAGGGGGTGAAAAACAAAGGTGGAGAACGTGAAAAGGGGGCAGGGTGGACAGTTCCTGACCCCCTAGCCTTTGTCAGGGCGTCCCAGAAGGACCCCCAAGGGCAAAAATTAATTGTAATTTTTTTTTGAAAAATCGCGGAATGCGCTTAGCGTACGTGCACGGCGTAAACGGAAAAATTCAGCGAACTTCGAGTAACGATTCCGCGACTACGCGTACCGTACGCGCACGGCAAAATTTTTTTTTCAAAAAGGAGAGATTAAAGAAAAAAAAAATTGGGAGGTAAGGTTGGCTCTTAAAAGAGCCGTTGTGCTAATACAGGGATAGAGGAAAGAAAGAATGGGAATATTATGAACGTCTACAAACGTGCTGGTCTATCTTATTGTTAATAAGGGAAACACTGGTCTCCCCAAAAACAATAAGACCACAACACGTTGTACACCTCATTGAAACCCTCCAAAATCGAGGGTTAATGTCCAGAGGAGCTGAAGAAGGTGATGCTCCCACCTCAGAGGAAGGGCTCAGCTGAGCTGCCGATGAAGTACTCGGCTGAGCTTCTGAGGTTGGGCTCCAGTGACTTACTGAAGAGTTTTCTTTAGTATGTCGAGCAAAGGTCCTGGGATGTTTATCCCTAATGTGTCTCATCATAGAGTGATTTCCAAAGGAATACTTCTTCCTTGGATTTCCTCAAGATAAAACACGGTCACAAAGTGTGCAAGTGACCAATGGAGCATTCACCTTTTTCTGCCCCTCTGGAAAAGTAAAATACTCCCACACAAAAGAATCCTTTTGTTTCCTCCTTCTCTGTCTGATGATGGTGCTGCTAGGCTCACTCTCAGAAGAGGAATGCTGCTCTGCCATTGTATCTTAATGTCAATTCAGCTCCTTCTCCTAGGGGATCTCAAGCAGTAATGAGGGGAATGGGTGTGGTGTTGGAAGTTTCTGGAACTGAAAGTAGTTTAAACCAATGAAAAGTGTTCTTTGTGGATCACATGACCAAACGTGCGCGCTCCGTAAGCTTACGCTACGCGCTCGTAAACAAGTACGCATGCGCAAACGTGACGTAAACATACGCTTACGGAGCGCTTATGGAGCGTGTACGTAGGACACACTCGCGCATGCGCATTACACGCACCCGCGTAACTGCGACGTTGGTTCCGCGCAACGCGCATGCATGTACGCGTTGCCGAAGAAGTACGCATGCGTACGTATGTCACGTACGTATCACGTACGCGCACCGTACTTATGACGTACGGAGCGCGTAGCGTCAGCTTACCGTACGCGCACGGCAAAAAATCCATTAAAAAAACAAAAATAAAAGTTTCAAGGGTTGTAGAAGATAATAACTGTGATGTACAACTGTATGTAAACATTAATCTTTAAAAAATTAACCATTCCATGATGCAGGATATAGTACATATATTATTTTATACATAGGTTGGATATTATTTTTTAACAAAAATCTCAAAAAAAAATTTGCATTTAAAAAACCTTTGAAATTCACTGAAAAAACCATAGGTTTCACACATGTTATAGTTAGGAATTAGCATTTAAAAAACCTTGCAAATTCACTGAAAAAACCATAGGTTTCACACATGTTATAGTTAGCAGGACATTTCACTCATGAAAAACCAATGAAATTCCCCCGTTATAGTTAGTGCAACCGCAATCCTCTGCTGATGACGTCAGATATTACATCACTGATGACATATGTGTTTTTCTGAAAAAAAAAATATTTGTAATATATGTATAGCTAAAAATTAATGGAAGAAGACATGGGTAAATAAGTGTCCAAATACAGTGATGTAATATCTGACGTCATCAGCAGAGGATTGCGGTTGCGTGAGTTATAGTTGCCTGCACTAACTATAACGGGGGAATTTTATTGGTTTTTCATGAGTGAAGTGTCCTGCTAACTATAACATGTGTGAAACCTATGGTTTTTTCAGTGAATATATATATATATATATATATAAATATATATATATATATATATATATATATTCACTGAAAAAACCATAGGTTTCAGGCGCGTTATAGTTAGGAGTTAGCATTTAAAAAACCTTAGAAATTCACTGAAAAAACCATAGGTTTCGGGGGCTTTATAGTTAGCTGGACTTTTCACTCGTACAAAACCATTGAAATTCCCCCGTTATAGTTAGTTCAGCTAACTATAACTCGCGCGCCCGCAATGCACTGCTGATGACGTCACATATTACATCACTCATGACATGGTCAGTGACATCACTCATGACATCACTGATGACATCTCAAATGACATCACTGATGACATCATCCAGTGAATGTGTGTTTTTCTGAAAATTACATATGTTTTAAATATGTATATCCCAAGGTCGATGGAAGAATAAATGGGTATATAAGTGTCTATATGGATGATTTGTTTTTGAAAAATTGATTGTATAACTGACTGATTAAGTGTATCTTAGTGAATACATGGCTTAGTGGGTAATGTTTAAATATGTAAATATCTGTATCAGTCTCTCACTTTGTGTATAAGTGGCTGCATGGGTTGGTGAGTAGCTACATGAGTGTCTATATAGGTTATTAGTTGGTTTTTTGAGTATCAGTATGAGTGTCTGAGTGTCTGTATGGTTCGGTGGGGGTATTACGTAGTGCATAGGTGCATGAATGAGTGACTCACTGTTTGTATGTGTTGAAGACAGCATGTGTGCAGGACTGTATAGGTGGATGAGTTTGTGCATGGGTGTGTTAGTGAGTGAATGACTGTCTCAATAGTGTCTTTATGAGTAACTACATATGTTTTCAACTAGTATATGTGACTATTGGTGTATATAAGTGAGTATATGTGGGAGTGAGAGATTGAAAGAGTTCCTGTATGAATAAGTATGTGTTTCTGTAAGTGATTGTTTAAACGACTAAGTATGTGTAAGTTTCTGTAGAAGTAAGTGTGGTGGTGTGTGTATAACTGTATATGCAAGTAAATTGATGTTTGATTCTTTATTAGCATGAGTGACTATGTGTGTGAGTAACTCTATGGAAGAGTGGCGTTGTGTAACAGGATGTATAGGTGTATGAGTACATATGATGAGTGAGTACATGTATGAGTGACTGTATAGGACTGTTGGTGAATGAGTGGATGTGTATGTGGATCTTAGAATTATTGAATAGGTTGTTGTAACTGATATTGGTATTTCCATTGTTTTGAAAATTTTAGTTTCTATTTTTGAATGTGTGTATCAAAGGTTATATTAGGGGGAGAGGAGGTCTGCCACTCTATCACAAGGATGATGTCATCAGTGATGTCATGAGTGATGTCACTGACCATGTCATGAGTGATGTAATATGTGACATCATCAGCAGTGCATTGCGGGCGCGCGAGTTATAGTTAGCTGAACTAACTATAACGGGGGAATTTCAATGGTTTTGTATGAGTGAAAAGTCCAGCTAACTATAAACCCCCTGAAACCTATGGTTTTTTCAGTGAATTTCTAAGGTTTTTTAAATGCTAATTCTTAACTATAACGTGCCTGAAACCTATGGTTTTTTCAGTGAATTTCAAAGGTTTTTTAAATGCTAATTTCTAACTATGCCTACAGAGATAGGACATGTGAAGAAAGAAGAAAAAACACACAGAAAGAAAAAAAAGAAATGCAGAAAGAAGCAACAGAAGTCCTCAAAGACGAAGAAAAGTGCAGGACGAAGGATAACATGCAGAACGAACAAACAGAAGAGTAGAAAGAAGCCTTGTTGCAAAATCATCCTGTACCCTCAACTTTTTCAGATGGATACTGGTGGTAACTGAGCCTGACTAACCAGTCCTAGAGCCAGTGCTATGTTAAAAGACACTCAGAATACAGAGAAAACACCTGCATACACTAGGGAACACTATGCGTTGGAGCCCCCCTGTGATCAGCATGACCTCCTCTGTAAGCCCCTAGTATATAATAGGGCAGGGGATTAAAACTACCTAATAAAACGCGCTGTGGCCGGGAGATTAAGTCCCCTTGAATCCTGAGGGTCCCTAGGGTCCAACTAGACCACTAGGTACCTCCAGTAAGCACCACAGAGCTGCGTTGCCGAGAGATGTAAAAAGGGGCACGGCCTAGACCACCTCTCTGCAATGCAGCTCAGTGGCGCTTACTGGAAACACCTGGTGGGCTAGTTGGCCCCCAGGGTCCCTCAGGATTGAAGGGGAATTATATCCCCAACTTAAAATGTGTCACAGGGCTTGTTTGCACACGTTAACTCAGGCCCCGTCCCCTCCCTTCACCACTGTGTAGACAAGCCCTGTGGCCGTTTTTAGTTGGGAGATTAAGTTCATTTGAATCCTGAGGGTCCCTAGGGTCCAACTAGCCCACTAGGTACCTCCAGTAAGAGCCACAGAGCTGCGTTGCAGAGAGGTGTAAAAAGTGGCACGGCCTGGACCACCTCTCTGCAACGCAGCTCAGTGGCGCTTACTGGAAGCACCTGGTGGGCTAGTTAGCCCCCAGGGGCCCTCAGGATTGAAGGGGAATTATTTCCCCAACTTAAAATGCGCCATAGGGTGTGTTTGCACACTTCACCTCAGGCCCTGTCCCTTCCCTTCCCCACTGTGTAAACACACCCTGTGGCCGTTTTTGAAGTTGGGAGATTAAGTCCCGTTGAATCCTGAGGATCCCTAGGGGCAAAATAGCCCACTAGGTACGTCCAGTAAGCGCCGTTGCAGAGAGGTGTAAAAAGAGGCACGGCCTGCACCACCTCTCTGCAACGCAGAGCAGTGGCGCTTACTGGAAGCACCTGGTGAGCTAGTTGGCCCCCAGGGTCCCTCAGGATTGAAGGGGAATTATTTCCCCAACTTGAAACGCGCCACAGGGCTTGTTTGCACACGTTAAATCAGGCCCGTCCCCTCCCATCACCACTGTGTAAACACGCCATGTGGCCGTTTTTAATTGGGAGATTAAGTTCATTTGAATCCTGAGGGTCCCTAGGGTCCAACTAGCCCACTAGGTACCTCCAGTAAGCGCCACAGAGCTGTGTTGCAGAGAGGTGTAAAAAGTGGCACGGCCTGGACCACCTCTCTGCAACGCAGCTCAGTGGCGCTTACTGGAAGCACCTGGTGGGCTTGTTAGCCCCCAGGGGCCCTCAGGATTGAAGGGGAATTATTTCCCCAACTTAAAACGCGCCACTGGGCTTGTTTGCACATGTTAATTCAGGCCCCGTCCCCTCCCTTCACCACTGTGTAAACACGCCCTGTGGCCGTTTTTAGTTGGGAGATTACGTTTATTTGAATCCTGAGGGTCCCTAGGGTCCAACTAGCCGTCTAGGTACCTCCAGTAAGCACCACAGAGCTGCGTTGCAGAGAGGTGTAAAAAGTGGCACGGCCTGGACCACCTCTCTGCAACGCAGCTCAGTGGGGCTTACTGGAAGCACCCGGTGGGCTAGTTAGCCCCGAGGGGCCCTCAGGTTTGAAAGGAAATTATTTCCCCAACTTAAAATGCGCCACAGGGCGTGTTTGCACACGTCACCTCAGGCCCAGTCCCCTCCCTTCACCACTGTGTAAACACGCCCTGTGGCCGTTCTAAGTTGAGAGATTAAGTCCCCTTGAATCCTAATGGTCCCTAGGGTCAAACTAGGTACCTCAAGTATGCGCCACAGAGCTGCATTGCATAGAGGTGTAAAAAGGGGCGTGGCCTCAGAACACCTGTCTGCAACGCAGCTCCCTGGCGCATACTGGAGAATCATGTTGGGCTAGTTGGCCCTCAGGGACCCTCAGTATTGAAGGGGAATTAATTCCCCAACTTACAACTGGCCAGGGGGCGCGTTTTCAGAGTGCTGCAAGGAGGGGGCGTGGCCTCCGGCACAATGCCAGTCTTTTATTTATTTAATTTTTTTAAGAAGGAGGGCTGTGTGGCCCCCCTTCTTTTTCTAATTTACTGGCTCTGGGGACCCCACCCCCCAGGGCCTGCACCCTAATTTATTTTGTTGAAAAAAAAAAATGGGCCCCCCAAGGCCTTAATCGGCCACGGGGACCCCAACCCCCGGGTCTTGGCCTTTTTTTAAAAATTCTTTAGGAGGGGGCTGCGTTGCCCCCCTCCTCAGGCCATTTATGGCCCGGGGACCCCATCCCCCGGGGCCGGCATTTGTTTTTTATTATTTTTAAAATATATATATTTATAGAAACACCTAGGACATGCTGGACAAACCGTATGTACCTATCACCATGATGATTTGCGTGATATTCATTAAAAGGCGACTATGCATAGAATGAATCCACATGGAATGTTTTTACACCGCTAGTGAAGCTCTTACGTGTCTGACGCCCTACCGTGCCTAATCCCGGCACCCCCGCCGGTGGGTACTCTCCAAGTAGACACCCTTGTCGTTTATTTATACAAACATTGGTAGCTATTGACGGGCACATTTATTTAATATACATGTACACCAAGCCATTCAAAGGGGATTCGACAAAAATTCAAAGAAACTATGCAATAAACCCCCTCACGGTTAATAAAACACACATCGACCGCTGGATGTGTAATACTTTTTATTTTACTCTCTGGAAAGGAGACGAACCTCACTTGAGAGTCACAGCGTGCTCCTGGCTGAGCCCAATGCTGTGTTACACCCACCAGTGCCTGCCGAGTGCCTCACACCTTTGTGTTGTATTCCACCAGCTAGTGCGTATGCTATGACACTCTCTAGCCCATGTGCACTGTAACAGCACCCCGTGAATATGTCATGCCACACTTGCCTTCGCACGGGTTATATTGCCCCATCTAACGTGCCATCCTCGATGCCTATGTTATAACGCACAGCGCTATGCCACACATATTACAATCTGGGATGCATATGTTTGTCACAGTGCATATGCAACGTTACACTCCCCAGCACATATTTTATATTACAACTTTAGAGACTAGTTAGGTTACACAACACTGCCCTGTGCATAATACACTCCAAGGCGCATATCGCATAGCACGCGCTAGTGCCTGTGCTATCTCGCGCTCTCCAATGAATCTGTCATTGCGCACAATGTATTGCATATTATATTTCACGCCCGGTTCATCTTATATCACACTTTTTGGTGCATAGTTTATACCATATACTATATCTTTTCATTTTCAATCGTGCTCTCAGGACTATGTTCTATATAACACTGCATCCACCTACCCTTTTCACGGGCATTACATTTTGCGATGGGGGGTGGAGGGTCAGGGGGTGTTTCTGCCAAGTGAGCCCGAAGTCACAGTCACAAACGTCCTCTTCTTCCTGAATAAAAGTGAGATTATGCTGCATACTTGTTCATATTTTAAGTACTTCGCACAGACACACATTTTAAAAACAATAAAGTTCCTAATACCCACCTTCTCTGAACAGTTAGCTTGCTGCCCCATCCACCTCCTCCCTCTCCTCTGTTGCCTGAATCCATGGACTAGCCTCCTCCCTCCTGCCATGCATGGTCTGATGTGCTGCCACTGCCCTCCATTTAGCACTATGTACCAGTCCACTCCTCCTGCCCTCCATTGCCCAATTCTATGGCCCATCATTGACCTCCTGCTTAGCCTCTGTGCTTAGCTTGCTGCCCCCATTCTCCTTCCCCCAGCCCTTCGATGTCTTTGTGCATGCCCCTGCTCCATCCTTTTTGCCCACCATGTTCCATGGACCTGCCACTCCTATCTACTCTGAGTGTTCTGTTGAGCTGCCACTCCCCTCCCACCTGCCTAGCATTGTCAGATGACTGTAACCTGTCCCTGCCACCTCCACCCTGCCTGTCCACATGCCATGCCCCTATCCCCTTCCTCCTGTCCTCCATGGTCCATTTTACTGCCACACCCTTCTGCCCTCCCTGGTCTGTTGTGCTGCAACTGCTCCTCCTGCCTGCCCCGCGCGGTCTGTTGTGAGGCCCCTTCCCCTGAACTCTCTTGTCTGTGCCCAGGTCCTGACCCTCCCTTCTATCCTCCATGGTCCTTTGTGCATGCCCCTGCACCCTCCTTCTTGCCCATCATAGCCATTGTGCTGCCACTAACCCTCCCGCTTGCCATGCATGGTCTTCTGTGCTGCCATGGCCCCTCCCACCTTCCCTGTGTGGTCAGCTAGCTGCCCCTGACCCCCTCCCACCTCCCCTCCATGGTCTGTGTGTATGCCATCATAGTCTCATTGTTGCTCTCCATGGTGTGTCTTGTTTCTAGTGCCCATCCTGCCTGACCTCCATGGTCATCTTGCTGCTCCTGTCCTGCCCCCTTGCCCCCAGCCCTCTGTTTCCATGTGCAGACCCCTATTCCCTCCCTCCTGGCTTGTCTGTTCCATTGTAATGCCCCTGATCTGTCCCTCCTGCCCTTTATGGTCTGCTATGCTGCAGATTTCTCTCCTCTCTGTCCATTGCCTCTTTCCACTCTGTTCTCTGTTGTCCATGTGCATGGTCCTGTCCCCTCCCTAATGTTTTCTATGGATTGTTGTGCTGCACTCCCGTCCCGCATGCATTGTGTGGTGTATTGTGCTGCTGCAAACCCTGATGCCTGCCCTGTAGGGTCAGTTTGGTGCACCTCTCCATGTCCCTCCTGTCCTCTGTTATCCGAGTCCATGCCCCTACCCCAATTCCTCCTGTCTACCATGATCCAATGTACCATACTTGCGATCATTTTGAACTTGGTAAGTGGGAGATTTTGAAATAAAACTGGGGTATTGATTTTCCCCTTTGAGTTACATTGAAAAAGAGGAGATTGTAGACAGGAGACAGATCAAATAAAGCCCATTTGAGCTTAAAAACATTGGACGTTTCCTGGCTGAAACGGGTCTGTTGGCATGAATGGTTGTACTACCACTGCCTCTTCCTTCTGCCCACAACGGTCTATTTTATTGCCACAGCCTCTCTTGCCAGTCCTGTATTGTTGGTTTGTTGCCCCTGCCCCCCTTTCCACTGCCCTCCATAGTCTGTTGTGCTGCCACTGCCCTTCCTGCCTTCCCAGTGTGGTCAAAGTGTTGCATCTGCACTCGCCTACCTGCCTTCAATTTCCAGAGTCCGTGCCCCTGGCCTCTGCCTCTCAACAGTATCCCAATGAACAACTAGATTGCTAACATTCTATATTTATTACAAAAGTGTGGAACGCCTGACGTCATCTTGATGTAATCAAAACTGTAATACCCAGAGTATTTCCTTTAGAAATTACATATATTTTGCATCAAAATTATGGTTAGTGCTCTAAAAAACTAAAATGAGGACATATTTTCTGAATTTCTGAGTTTTCAAATAGCGACAAAGAACTTTTAAATTATTTGTAATCTTTATGTTTTTTTATCCAGTTGACCACTTGATTAAATGTTGCACCTAGGGGAGAGGATGTGGTGTTACTTCCAGAGCTGCAGACTTTGCAACTGGGGAACCAGGTTGGAGTTTCTGCTTCAGCTCAACATTCTGTGATTCTGGTAAAATCACTTAATCTCCCCATGTCTACAACCAAAATGAATTTGATCTTCTGTGATGTAACCAATGCTCATGTAAAGCACTCCAATACCTGACAAGTCTGTATTATATAAAACTGCAAACGCACAAAAAATAAGTATTTTGCACACTTCTGTCATTGGGCTGCATTTGGGCTACATCTGGGTGATATTTGTACTGCATTTGGGCTCTTTTGTCTCTGGTGGCCATCTTGGGAGATTTATTTGTTATGAATGTTCCTAATTTCCTCATTTACTGCAGTCTCCTCAGTAGGAAATGCTTTCAGTTTTTTACTTTGATTCCATCAAGAAGGTATTCAGATGTGTCACACATTTGCCATAAATTCTGAATGTTGGCACTCTAGATGCTCATTAGATCACTGTAATAAAACTACTGCTCACCAGGGAAGTCTGCTGCTGGTATTCAAAGTGCATGTTTCAGTCCGCATGTCAGAATTTTTTTATGAAATAGAAGAGGATTTGAGAAGTCAAAATGTGCCCTAATTTTTCTTTCTGCAGAACTAATCATAATTTCTATGGCAAAATGAACCCCCTCATTTTGTTCCTTTGTAAATTAAATGTTTTAAGTGTTACCACTTTATTCCAATCAAGATGGCTTCAGGTGTGCCATACGTTTGTCATAAGTAAGACTGTTAGCGCTCTAGTTGTTCGTTATGACACTCTGGGACATTCTGTCATTGGGCTATACTTGGGCTACATCTGGGTGATATTTGGGCTACATTTGGGCTCTTTTTGTCTCTGGTGGCCATCTTGGGAGATTTATTTGTTATGAAGTTTCCTAATTTCCTCATTTACTGCAGTCTCCTCAGTAGGAAATACTTTCAGTTTTTTACTTTGGTTCCATCAAGAAGGCATTCAGATGTGTCACACATTTGCCATAAATTCTGAATGTTAGCACTCTAGTTGCTTATTAGATCACAGCAGTAAAGCTACTGCTCACCAGGGAAGTCTGCTGCTGGTATTCAAAGTGCATGTTTCAGTCTGCATGACAGAATTTTTTTATGAAATAGAAGAGGATTTGAGAAGTCAAAATGTGCCCTAATTTTTCTTTCTGCAGCACTAATCATAATTTCTACGGCAAAATGAACCCCCTCATTTTGTTCCTTTGTAAATTAAATGTTTTAGGTGTTACCACTTTATTCCAATCAAGATGGCTTCAGGTGTGCCATACTTTTGTCATAAGTAAGACTGTTAGCGCTCTAGTTGTTCGTTAGAACACTCTGGGACATTCTGTCATTGGGCTATACTTGGGCTACATCTGGGTGATATTTGGGCTAAATTTGGGCTCTTTTGTCTCTGGTGGCCATTTTGGGAGACTTATTTGTTATGATGTTTCCTAATTTCCTCATTTACTACAGTCTCCTCAGTAGGAAATACTTTCAGTTTTTTACTTCGATTCCATCAAGAAGGCATTCAGATGCGTCACATATTTGCCATAAATTCAGAATGTTAGCACTCTAGTTGCTTATTAGATCACTGTAGTAAAGCTACTGCTCACCAGGGAAGTCTGCTGCTGGTATTGAAAGTGCATGTTACAGTCTGCATGTCAGAATTTTTTAATGAAATAGAAGAGGATTTGAGAAGTCACTCAAAATGTCCCCTAATTTTTCTTTCTGCAGCACTAATCATACTTTCTATGGCAAAATGAACCCCCTCATTTAGTTCCTTTTTAAATTAAATGTTTTAAGAGTTACCACTTTATTCCAATCGAGATGGCTTCAGGTGTGCAATACGTTTGTCATAAGTAGGACTGTTAGCGCTCTAGTTGTTCTTTAGAACACTCTGGGAAGCTGCAGTAGAACACAAAGGAATCAACTGACAGTCTCTGCCCTTGTTGGATGTACATGTTTTACTGAGAATGTCAGACTTCATTCTCACATGACTGAGAAAGGTAATGTGAATTTACAGATTATATGCTCTCAGTTTAGCTTATAGATCACCTTCCAAACCTCTGTGGGAAAAGCATGAGAAAATAGTTTTCTCTCAAACATGATTCATGATATCACAGCAGAAGGCTTTTTCACATGGTAAAATCACCTTAGAACACACCACAATTCCTAAAATGAGTATGGTACCATCAACAAATGATTTATAATGTAACTAACGTCTTAAAACCTTCTATTAACTGCAATGCTTTTTAATGAGGTGCAATCATGTATATTGGTCCCAAGATGGCTGCAAACACTTCTTGGATGAAGTGTTGACAGCCAATCAGATCTCACGATGAGATGTGTGGTCAGGCTCCGCCCAGATATATATGTGATTTGACTTTTGATTTTCTCAGGAACTACTGAACGGATTTAAACCCTTTAAGCAAAAGGCACGAGTCTGAACTGAGGACTACCTCTTTGCCAAATTTGGTGTAATTCCGTTCAGCACTGCGGGCTGTAGCTGCGTCAACAGGTTCTATGGGAAAATGCAAGGGGAAAATGCGTTTTGGGACCCCCCTTTTTTCTCGGCCCCCGCTTGACGAATCACAGTGAAATTTTCAGGATAGGAGCGGATCGGAGCTGGCCAAAAGTTTGGAAAATTTCGCAAAGATTCATCAATCAACGCCAACGTTATTCCAAAAAGAATGTTGCAGATTTCCTATGAAAAATAGGTCCTAACTATACCTATATATATATATAACTATAACTATAATATATATATATATATATATCTATATATATATATATGTATATATATATATGTATATATATATATATATATCAAAAAAATATTATATAGTAGTAGTTACATATATAGTTAGGACCTAGTTTACATGGTAGTAAAAGCGTTTATTTACTTGCATATATCTTTGGTGCCGGTTGACGAATATTCACAAAAATTTCAAAAAGAAGCCCCCCTGTGACTCCTATTACACATGGAAAGTTTAGGGGTAATTTGTTAAGCGGAGGCCAAGAAAAAGGGGGATCAAAAAGTGTGTTTCCCATGTTAATCCCAATACTGATTTTTTGTCGCGACTACAGTCTGAAACGTTGGATGGAAACTACACCAAATTTGGCTGAAAGGTAGGTTTTTGTCCAAAAACAACCTTTGTGTTATTTGGTGTAAATCCGTAGTTTTTGAGCTATTAAAGGGAATGTAAATTTGTATATATAGAGATGTGGACCCTTCACCACCCAGACGTGGTGCGTCATGGATCCACGTGCCAGGGACAATGCTGTTATTGGTTGCTCAGAATTTGAATAGATCATTACACCTGCCATTTTATATATCGGAACCTTTTCCAGTGGGATGATGTATGATGCCAAAAAGTATAGAAGGGGTCAGCGTAGTGGTACCCTGACCCCATGGATGTGTTGCAGGTGTGTATAAGAGAACGTTTATGAGTTTTAAAAAGGTGTAAGGTTTTTTTCCACATGGATAGAGTCACAAATCCATCATGGTGCTTAGCACGCTCCCAGAGTAATGTTGCAGAGGATTCGCGAACCTTGCCTATAAATAATTTTTTTAAAGCTGCCACACACATTACTTATACAGTAACTTACACATTCACAGACCTTCTCAGAGATTCATACACTCAGATACTCACGCATTCAATTACAGACATTCTCATGCACCTATTCACAGACCATCGCTGAGATTTATGCACCTACTCGCAGAACCACTCAAAGAATTGTATAATCACTCAAAGACCCATTCAGAGACTCATGCATCCACTGACAGACCAACTCAGAGACTGAGTCACCCATTCACAGACCTACTGAGAGATTCACACACCCCTCACAGACCCACTCAGACACTCATGCATGCACTCACAGACCCACTCAGAGACTTGCATACCCACTCACAGATCTACTGAGCGACTCATGCACTCACTCACAGACCTATTCAGAGACTCATGCACTCACTCACAGACCACTCAGAGACTCAGGTATCAACTGACAGACCCACTCAGAGACTCACACAAGTATTCACAGACCCACTGAGAGACTCATACAACCATTTACACTTAAAGAATCATGCACTCACTCAGAAAATCATGCAGCCACTGAAAGACCCACTCAGAAACTCACACACCCACTCACAGACCCCCTGGTAAACTCATGCACCCACTCAAAGACCCACTCATGCAGGCACTCTAGGAGGCATGCTTTCTATATAGCGTACTAAAGTGAATTACACTATGCAGAGAGTCTAGATAATCCCTTACTGGTATACAGAGGCAAAGGTAGATAATACTGATGCTATTTTTGTGGTAGGGTGACTGAACAGTTAGACTTATCAGTGGTTAGTGCTAAGCATTTGTTGTACTCACAGAGGCAATAAATGAGACACACACTCAAGAACCAACCCAAGACCAATTTGTAAAAATGACATAAATGTTATATAACTTTTCAGACCAAGAACTTAATTCTAAGGAAAGGGCTTTTTTTAAGTTAGGATTTTTCAAAGTTCGTAAGATAAATCTCTGTTGTACCTAATTATTCACAATAGAATAAATGAAAGAAAATAGGAAGAGGAATATAAAATTGCACAATGGGTTCTCGAGATTCACCTTCTGGATTTAGGTAAGTAGCTAGGCGAGGTCCAATGTTCAAGCAGCGGAAGATCGGGCGCATTCTAGATTTGGTTGAGGGCAGGGTGCTGAGGTCATTGGCAGCCAGCACACTACAAAGAAGATGTGGAGAGGATTAGGGAGACTGGGGAGAGGATGTAGCCTTAGCGCTAGAGCAGTGGACCTCAAAGCTGGGGAACCAGGATTTGGCTCAGCAACGACGCTCAACATCCTGTAATTCTGGGCAAATCACTCAATCTCCCTGTGCAAAAAAATGAATGGTTCCTTCTGTAACAAAACTGGTGCTGATCTAAAGTGCTCTGATACCTGATGTCTCAGGTCTAGTTCTCCCGATCTAAAACAAAAAAAAGAGGGCCACCTGAAACCACGCTGCACAAAGTGACTTAAATTAAGTCTGGGGAGTCCTACTCATGGGAGCAGGTCACAAAAGCCTCAAGACCACAGGAGCACAGTTGGTTCGTTGTTTCCCAGGCATTGTGGGCTGCGTGCAGTGCAGATAGGGCAGCCAAGTGTCATGCATCGAGATGGTTGTTGGGGTCAGGAACAGGCAGGTTGCAGGGACAATTCTGGGACAGCCGGGCCACTCATAGATCAGGTCTCAGGGGTCTCAAAGTCACTTGATGGCTGTCTGTGTCCTGAGTAGTTAGAGTCTGTATTGGACTCTTTCTTCTTGGTCTTCAATGTAAGGGGTCTGGTACTGACAAGGTATAGCTCTGGTGGGACCCAGGTTTCTCACACTTGGAGGGGGGACAGATCACACCCTCCTGAGCTGATGTGCCCCTTCTGGCTTGGGTAATGCTTTGGAGTCACCACAAAGCAGCAGACCTTTAAACAGAACTTTGCAGTTCGGTGCCTGCAGGGGAGTAGCTTCTCTACTCCAAGGGAGGTTCTCTGCAAGTGGTCGTAGACTGGATGTGCTCTGGGATTCTTGGAGGCCTCACAGTTACAGGATGACCCAGCACACCATGATTGTTGGGACCAAGAGGTAGCCAGCAGGATTTGGTGCCAATTTTCTGCAGCAGGCCCTTTGTTCTCAGGTCAGCTGCTCTTTTTTGTCCATTGCTCTTCTTATGTCCTTTGAATATAAGTTCATGGTCTGGGATGACACCTAAATGCAAAATTTATGGGCATTACAGGGGATGACAGGTATTAGCCAATGGGCTACCTCGCATTAAGTTGTCTACACCCTTTAAGTAAACTCTTCCTGTGGGAAGAGACACTGCCATATCCACGACAGAATGATGTCCTACCATCCCAAGATAATGGTATTAGAAAGGTAGTGTCCACATTGATGCCCCACCTTAGGAGTGGTGCTGGCTGAATGTGGGGAGCAGTTCCTATCCAACTAATTTTCCTGCCTTTCTTCCCACTAAAAGCAGAGCAGGAAAGGGGGTAGCATCCTACACTATCAGAGAATGCCTGGGTTGCATTTCAAGGTTGGCATTGCCTTTGAAGCTTCCCACCCTGGCAGGCCCTCATGGCCTGGAGGAGGTCTGAAGCACCTCCACCCAGAGCAGTGTTTCTTCTTGATCTCTGAGAGTACTGTCTCTCAGTCCATGAGGTCAGAACCATGTCTGGTGGTGGCAGACTGGCGAAGACTAGACAGAGACTACACCAGTGCTTAGTTGGTTTTCAGGGGATACTCTAAAAGGGTCTCCTGTGAGCAGTTGTTAATAAATCTAACACTGGCATCAGTGAGGATGTATTAAGAGTAGAGGTTTGGCACCAAACATCTTAGGGTACAGCAATGCCATTAAGGAGCTAGGAAACTCGTAATGGCAAGTATCCAGCCCATGTACTCTCTATGACTTCCTTGTGTACTTACAGTATCCAAAAATGGACTTAGCTATTGTATGGTCATATCTGCTCATGCAGTTAGGTCTACAAATGGGATATAGTGCACCCTGCACTAGGGCTGTAAGGCCTGCAGTAGGGGTGACTTATCTATACCACATGCAGTGTAGGTAGACATGGCAGACAGGGATGCAATGACAATGTACATGATCTTGGTGAGTCGTCCCAAAGGTGCACAATTTCTGCTGCAGCCCTAGTGGTCCCTCTACAGTCTCAATGCCCTAGGTACCAGGAGCACAATTTACTAGGGACGTGCAGGGGTTGCTGATTTTGTGTCAATCATGGTACAAGTTTTGGCGAAGGAACTGGCCGTGGGAGCCTGGTTGGCAGGGACCTACTGCACTTACATTACAAATCACATCATACATCAGGCAAAAAGTTGGGGCCAACCATGTTAAAAGTGGCACTTTTCTCCACATGTTCACAGACTCACTCGGAGACATACACAACCACACAAGACCTACTTAGAGACTCATGCATCCCCTATAGACACACTGGGAGACTCATGCATCCACTGAGAGACCCACTCAGAGACTCATGCTCCCACTCACGGACCCACTCAGAGACTAATGTACCCACTCACAGACCAACTGAAACACTCATGCACGCACTCACAGACCCACTCAAAGACTTACACACCCACTTCTAGACCCAGGGAGAGACTTATGCACCTACTCACAGACCCATTCAGACACTCGTGCACACGCTCACAGATCCACTCAGACTTACACACCCACTCATAGACCTACTCAGAGTCTCACACACCCACTCACAGACCTAATCTAAGACTCATGCATCCCCTGACAGACCCACTCAGACTCATGCACCCACTCACAGACCCACTGAGAAATTCATGCACCTACTCACAGACCCACTCAGACACTCATGCACCTATTCAGACACCCACTCAGACACTTATGCACCCATACTCAGACACTCAGTTGGACACTCATGCAGCCCATCACAGAACCACTCAGACACTCATGCATTCACTGTGAGAAATACTCTGAGACTCATGGACTCATTCACAAATCTACTGAGTCACTCACACAGCCACCCACCGACCCACTCAGAGTTATATACTCACTCAGAGAGTCACACAGCCAGTCAGACAGCCACTCATGCACCCATTCACAGTCCAACTCATATTCTCATGTACCCACTCACAGTCCCACTCAGGAAGTCAGTAAATCTGTCACATGCCCACTCAGACACTCATGCACCCACTTACACACATACATGGACTGTCTTTAAACTTTTTACAAAGTTTTCACAATATGTAAAAAGTCAAAATAAGAGTTATACATTTTAAATGTGTTGTTGTGCATTACATTTGTGTTTTTGGTTTGCAGAGCTGGGACAGATTTGAAATAAATATGATTTACTGTTGGGCAATAGGGTGCCTCTGAGAAGAGCCTTTCTGTTTATTGAGGGTATATGACAGCTACACATAAGACTGGAAGCAGAGTTTCACGTTGCTGAGAAACACCCTGTTGCCTTCATCTGTGAAGTGAACTCCATAAATTCTATAGATTCCATGCATGTGCAGGTTGTTGTTGTAGATGGAACCCATGTTGTGATCTCTAAGGAATGCAGAAACAGTTTTATTGACACATTTCCTGATCTCGTCTATGTGTGGACAGAATTTGTCAGACCATAGAGTAGACCAAGGCAGTGTGAAGGAAAAATACCATTAATTGGCCAAAGCTCTCATTCATTGCTATTTTCAAACCTACCCCAGTCAGTGTGCCTATGCCATTGCCACCACAGTGCACAATCATGAGGTCAGGGGGTTGGCACTCCATTATGCTTTTAACCAAAGGCAACAATTGGTACCATTTTAAACCTCTCTGGCCAATTCATTTAATCACCACATTAGGCAAAACCAGGTCTCTGTCAATGCCACTCTTTCTAGCAGATTCTCTGATCTAGAAGACATAGCTGTGAACAACAATCCACACTCTATCCATTTTGAAGGAAGGAGCAGGAGAAGGTTGCAGCTGAATGTAACAGTTGAAAGTATGAAAAGGAGTTAAAATGGAGGAGTGGACCTAGTTTTAGAAAAGGATGTATTTGATGTGGTGGTGTAAATAATTTGAAATCTAAACATAGGTAGTGCTTTAATTGGTAAAGTAAGTAGATCTCTGATTGTTTGTGGATAAATCGTACACAAGTCACTATGTGGTGGATGTGCTTACATTTTCAAGCAGTCAACAACACCTGCTACAGATCGACTTGAAGCTGGTATGGTCCAGTTGGAAGGTGTGTGAAAATTTGACTTACTGGTACAGTAGAGTGTTTCGAAGTGGGTTGCTATAGCAACTGGGTTTAAGCAGTGTGGGAGAAGGATTCTATATATACTCTTGTATGAGCTAGTAAAGCATAGCAGTTGAGAGATAGTATATAGTATAAAGTATGGATTTTCTAATTTAGAATTGTGAATACATTTGTGATTGTTAGAACTGGGGGTGTCTAGTTGGCAGAGGTAGGTACCTTTGGCCAAATAGGGACCCTTGCTTCTCGTCACAGTAAGGGTGTACACTCCTAAAATAACCCCCGCTCACCCCCTTGGTAGCTTGGCACGAGCAGACAGGCTTATCTCAGAGGCAGTGTGTAAAGCATTTGTGAACACATACACTAATACTGTGAAAACACTTCAAATGGACACCACAGCAGTTTAGAAAAATAAGCAATCTTTACTAGAATTAACCCAAGACCTTACGACAAAAATCCCCAATACTGTAATCAAAAACAGTCTCTAAAATGGTAGAAAATAGCTTAGTTCAATGTAGATGGTAAATGCGACACTTTACTCTCAAAGTACCTTGGATGCGTCACGCAATACAAACAAAAGGGTCACAGGGAAGGTGATGCGTCGGTTCCTTGCTTCGGGGAGGTGATGCGTCGGTTCCTTACTGCAGCACAAGGGAGGAGATGTGTTGGTTCTTACCAGAGAGGAGGTGATGCGTCGGCTTCTTACTGTGATCTGGTGCGAGGCAACAAGATGGCACCTTGATGTGATGCGACAATCCGGTGCGATTTGAGAAAATGGCGTCTTGATGCGATGCAACAACGTTGGAGGCGATGCCTGCACGCCAGACGGCCGTGCGGCAAACACGGTAACTTCTGAGCCGCATCAGGCCCTGTGACACGCTTATCCGGTGATGCGACAGTGACCACTGTGGTGGCGACACGCTTCTCCGGTGATGCAAGGCTCTTCATCGATGATGCGATGGCGAACAGCTGCAGCGGCGGCGGCGGCGATGTGATGGCAACTGCTGCGACTGCGACACGCTTCTCATTGCATCGCGCTTCCAGCGACTCGCAGTCTTCTCAGTGGGCCCAAATAACAGTAGGCACCTCTCTCCAGGCAGAATTCCACAACAAGGGAATTCAGGGGAGCAGGTGGTGAAGTCTTGTATCCTTGAGACCTCAGGCAGGAGGCAAGCTCATTTAAAGCCCTTGGAGATTCTTCTTCAAGATTGCAAAAGTACACACAAAGTTCCTTTTCTCCTTTCCTTGGCAATAAAGTAACCACTGCAGGCCAACCCAACAGCACAGCACAGGGGCAGTCTCCTCCTTCAGCTTCCTTGGTTCTTCTCCCTGGCAAAGGGTCGCCTTGATTCCCAGAAGTGAACTAAAGTCTTGGGGTCTGGGTCCCCGTATTTATACTATTAAATCATTTGTCCTCTGAGGGCAGTGGGACCTGTACCCAGTCCAAACCAGTTCTGTGCAGTCCTGGAGCACTTTGTTTACAGTACTCCTTCTTTCCTTTGACAGTGTGGGCCAGAGTCATCAGACGCACTACAGTATTGTGGAAGGCAGGCACAGCCCTATTCAGGCCCAGGTACTACTCCTCTTGCAGATATCATTCTGAGTTCAGGCATACTAAACTCAAAATTTTACCTAGTTCCCTCAGTCAGTTAGGATTATAAGATGTTATAATCAAACTGCCCATTCTGGCCTATGGGAACAGGTAGCCTTGCAATAGTGAAAATCAAAATTGGCTGTAATTCAGAATCAGGGCATGACACACACATCATGGCATGTCCTACTTTTTACATACAATGCACTCTGCCCTTGGGCCTACCTTAGGGGTGACTAATATTTAGAAAGGGAAGGTTTAGGGACTGGCAAGTGGGTGCACTTACCAAGTCGACATGGCAGTCACAGACTGCACACAGGCTCTGCAATGGCAGGCCTGACACACTTTACAAGCTTCTTCTCTCGGTGGCACAACCAGTGCTGCAATCCCACCAGCAGCATTTGATTTACATGCCCTGGGCACACATGGTGCACTGTGCTAGAGTCTGACAAGTAAATCAAATAAACCCATCTTGGAGTCACTAATTCAACACAACTCTTTACAATAGGGAGCACTTGCACTGTGGCACTGAATAGCAGTGGCACAGTGCCCAAAAGCATCTATACCAGCAATACATATAGCAAAAACACAGGAAGCAACAGAAAAAAATGGAAGGGAGACCCACGCCAATGGTGCCAGGTCTAACAGTGATGAAGTGGAAAAACATAGTTCTTAGATAGTAAATGCTTTAATGAACTCCCGTATGGAGTTGCGACCCCGTTGTGAAGTCACACAAGGGGCTGCACTGGGCACTGCCACGGGTGGCAAGCCCATTCACAGACACTACCAGATTGAGCATCTTAAAATGGGACTAATAAAGGGTTAAAAAAAATGACCAATGAACACTGGTGTAAGAAAGGAAAATATGTAGGAAACTTTTTCATTTGCTACCTAGATCAGTATCACTGAAAAATAGAGGGAATATTTGCCATTACTGTAGTTTTCTTACAGAGAGTGATTCTTATCATTTTCTGTGAGAACAAATATATACAAGTTATAAATGTTAGTTAAATGTATTAAAGATTGAATATTATTTATATGTACTGTAATATAGCTTAAAGTAACTTATTTAATGTGAAGGGAAGTGCTTAGAGAACTAGCATTTAGAAACTAAACACTATACACATTTAAATATAGTTATGTACGGAGTCATGTCATTGGAATAACTTGACTAAACACTTTCTAGGTGGTTAAGGGAATATTTTTATGTCCTACATACACAATTGTTATTTTATCCACATTTGCTATATTTAATTTATTTGTAATGATGTTGTTCGTTACTTTAGCAATGGTAGGATTTGTAATTTACACACTAACAGGTATATTGTACATCTGATTGTACAACATAGAGAGGAAGGAATTCAAGTATGCAGCCAGATAATAATCTTTTAAACATATCTCAGGGCTGGTACACTCGACCTTGTTTATGCAGTTTTATTGCTAGAGCAACTTGGAATTAAAACTCTTTCTAAGTCTTAACCTGCTCATCTACTAGATATGACTCAGCCCTAATGTAGGCTGCAGTTAGGCCAGAGTACACTACTCAATGTGCTTAAAAGCAAACACATGTGGTTAGAAGTTTCAGTGAGCTATATCTGTTCTTACAGGACCATATCATCAGGTACACATCCAGTCTGCCACTCTGATTCTATTAACAGATGACTTAATACAAAAGGACAGGGTCACTAATACAGCCCCTCGGGTAGTGTCAGAAGCATTTAAACGTCTATTTTCACAAAGCAGCTCCACTTTTATGAATATAGCACTAATAGAGGTGATTGCACACACTGTTAAATGACCCAGTAGTAACTAACACACTACGGAGGCAACCCATGTAGAGAAGTAGTCAATTAAACATGTCTCAGGCCTGGTACACTTGAGATTGTGCATGCAGTTTTGTTGCTAGGATGACTTTGCATTTAAAACCCCTTGGCAAGTCTTAACCTGCTCGTCTACTACATATAACTCATCCCTAATGTAGGCTGCAGATATGCCATAGGATACGCTTCTATGTGCTTAAAAGCTAACACATATAGTAAGACGTTTCAGTGAGCTACATGTGTACTTCCAGCTCATATGCTTAGTTATATGACCAGTATGCCACTGTGATTTGAATAACATATAACTACATATAAAAGGGCAGACCACTAATACACTCTCTCATACATTCTTAGACACATCTGAACATTCACTCACAAATACAAACACAACTCATAGGTATCCAGCAATAATGGAGGAGGTTACACACAGTTAAATAACTCAATAGTAACAAACACACCCAGGAAGCAATCCACTCCATCTTTTTCATACACATGTAGAGACCCAAAGAATCATAAAGAGAGTCAGTGGTATACCAACAAAGTTACTTACATATGGAAAACACCAAATACTTTCAACTTTGAATGAATGACATGTGCAGTTATAGGCCCCTAGGTAAACTTATCCATCCATTGTTACAGTCACTCTGCAAGTCACATACATATGTGCAAAAGCGTTGAGCCACTACTACAGATAGTCAAACATTTACAATACCACCTAACCATTCAGTGAGCTATAGACTTACATCATACGTTATAAGGTCTGCTGATCGCAGTTCTCAATACACACTTAAATATTGAAAATGTGCCAGCTATTAGTATAGTATGAAAACCTAAATGTCTTTATCACTTTTTCTTTGCAGACTTCTACTCCTTCTTACAAATAAAGATTTACAATGCCAAATAAATCTGAGGAAATAAAGATACAGAAGAAAGCATACTATGCTGTTACAATACTAAAAATCGAATGGAGTAAAAGAGAAAAGAACTACTGGTAAGAAAACTAATACGTTTCGTAAACAAGTATATGGAGGGTTGCAAATTCAGCAAAACCAACTAAATAAGATCGATAGTCTGAATTTACATAAGAATAGAGAAAAAGAAAGTGACATTAAGACAAAAAAGTCATGTAAGAAAGGAAATACATTAGCAACCAGACAGACACAGTTTAAGGAAATAAAAGTGAAAATGATTCATAGTAGGGTATTTCAGAATCTCTTACAATCTATGAAGAAGTATAAAAGAAAAACAGAGGCAGTTAAACAAAAGGAGTGTGTTGAGACTGTAGTTGATAAGGCCTTTTCTCTCAATAGAAAACTATTTTTTTTATTCTAAACAGAATGCGGACACTGGATAAAATAGAATTGTGCATGAGAAGAAAAAGCCAGAAAAAATGATTTGTCAATAGCACAAATGTTTGTAAAATCTTGAGTGGTGAATGGAGATATACTTCTAGCACTGAGCCTTCCATTAACAAAGAAAACTACTTCCAAGAGAACACATTAGTGCATTCAGTTGAAGAATCTGGATGATGTTATCAGGTGAGGGATGCTAGTCCTATTCCACCAGAAGAAATGGTATCTAGAAATGTAGAGTAGGTAATAGCTGAAGAGGTACAGTGAAGGCGTAGACAGGCCCCTGTATATAAGTGGAACTGTAGCAGTATTTGTAGTGTTTGTCAAGAATTTATTGATATATTGAACTCTTTCCTGCGTATGTGTTCAAACAAGAGTCTGAAGCAGAAAACCGTGGCTTTGCTAAGATTATATCCATGCAAGGTAAGAAAGTATACAAATTTACAAGGACATTCATTAGCATATCTATCAAAGAAAGTGTGCCAAAGCACCTTTCATCTTTTGAGAATGTTAGCTGTACACTACTCACAAATGTGAACCGTAGTTAAGAGACTTTGTTATGTGAAAACTCTTGTACTATGTTTAGGAGAAACAAATATAGTTCTTCTGGATGGTACAGTAGTAAAGGGACAAAAAGTTTTGATGATGTTCAATTTGGTTCTTTGGTCCTGAAGAGGAGTGTAGGGATAATGAAAATTTAGTACCTGCAGCTGTGGTGGTTCAGGAAACAGGAATTACTGTTGATAACTTTGAAGAAGAGATTATAAAGTTCAACACAGTGTGCTCAAAAAATCCAGACTGTGTTTGTATATGTTGTCGACGCACTCACTACAAAAGTCAAATTTGCTTTGTTGTAGCTTCAAAAACTGAAGAAGACAACAGACATAAGTGGCGAGAATTTACAGCTTATTTATTTAGAGAGTAAAGCTTTGTTTATTCTATATGAAATATTATATTTAAGTTTTTTTACAATAAGTTGGTGGATAATAAAATGGCAGCTAGAACAGTCCATAAGAAGATAGAATTAGCTTTTAGCCCACAAGAACTTCAAAATTTAAATTTTCATGAATCAATTCTGATACAGTGTATACATCCATTCCAAGCTTTAGTTCGTATGGAGCCCAAGGCAGTGAAGTTACCCCCAACTGAGCTCTGAAAAGGTCTTAAAGGTAGAGTGGTTTACTTGCCATTAGATTTCAAGCACAACATTGAAACTGTAGGGGTGCAGAAAGATTTGGAAGAAGGACTTATTGTTGAAATCAATGGTGTCCCTACCAAGAATAAAAAAAGTATAGCAAGTTTTAGTGGATGTTAGTAAACTAAAAAAGCAACCATATACCTGGTATAAAATAATATTATTCATATAGATGTAGATTTTCTTCAAAATGCAGCACATATGGAGGATGACACATCAACATCAAGAGGTCAGATAGACAAGGTGGATTAATCCCGATCTGAAAAAATACAAAGAAAACACTACAGAATCCACCCTTTGCATTCTATAGAGATTATTGGTGATGCAATTGATCTCTTTCAAATGAAAGAAGCAAGAGGACCTCCCTTGAGTATCAGGGAAACAATTTAGAAGCTAGATTTTTCCACATCTTTTCCCAACAAGAATGGGTGGCAGGTATGATGACCAGCTTGTACATATACTAGCAGCTGAGTACAGATCAACTAGACAATACCCAGAGGATCCTATATATTTCATCTACTATTTGAAAGCAACTTGTCAGGGCTATCTTATGCAGTAAATCACATTCTCAAAAGAGGTGTAAATTTGCAAAATTTCTCAGCAATGGCATTTGTTGAGAAAGTTCAAGGAAAAGATAAAAGCCTGGAATACAAATTGATTAATATAATGGCTTGTCAATGAGGGACCAATGAATATTGGCATCGTCGTCATGGTGAAATGCAAATTGAGAAATCTAGGAGCACCTACTTAGTTCCTAACAGTTGGGCTGGGAATGTGTGGGATGACCTGCTTGAATTTCTGCGAGAGGCAAATTCAAACATAGAAGACAGCAGGACAACTTTGTTCATTGGACCCTGCTAACAGGTATTTTGCCCTAGCAAACACTGCTTTGGATTTTGGAAGCGAGAGCAGGTTTCCTGCTCTTGCTTCTAAAATCCAAAGCAGATTGCTTTTCCACAAGGGGAGCTGCATGTTAGCAGCTCCCCTTGTGGAAAACAATGCCGGCTCCCTCAGGAGGTGGGGAGCCGACGGGACTGTGGGGAAAATCGGGCTCCCCCACAGTCCCCAACGGAGAGGCCAGGCCCCGGGGGATTGGATTCCCGGGGCCAGGAGTGGCCTGGCCCCCCTCCCCTTTAATAATTGGTGTGTCGATGGTTTCAAAAATTGTAGTTTGTATTTTACAGTGAGTGTATCAGAGGTTACATTAGAGTGTGAGGAGGTGCATCAGATTTTCATGTGGATGATGTCATCAGTGCTGTCATTAGTGATGTCATTTGAGATGCCATCAGTGATGTCACTGACCATGTCATGAATGATGTAATATGTGACATCATCAGAAGTGCATTGCGGGTGCGTGAGTTATAGTTAGCTGAACTAACTATAATGGGGGAATTTCTATGGTTTTGTATGAGAGAAATGTCCAACTACCTATAACGTCCCTGAAACCTATGTTTTTTTTGTGAAAAAAAAAAATATATATATATATATATATATATATTATCTACTGGCGGTCGCCAGTAGATAGTTATAGTTAGGACCGTGTTTCCATAGGAAATCCGCAACATTCTATTTGGGATAACTTTGGCGCCGGTTGACGAATCCTCGCAAAATTTTCAAAATAGGTGGGGCGCTCCGCTCCGCTCCTACCTTGAAAGTCTCGGGGGGATTCGTCAAGCGGGGGCTGAGAAAAAAGGGGGGTCACAAAACGCATTTTCCCCATGCAATTTTCCATAGGGACCTTTAGTCCAAGGTACAGCCCGAACGGCTGAACAGAATTACTTGAAATTTGGCAGAGAGGTAGTCCTCAGCTCAGGGATGTGCCTTTTGCATATATGGACTCAATCTGTTCAGTAGTTCCTGAGAAAATCAAAAGTAAAATCATACATATATGTGGGCGGAGCCTAACCACACATCTCATCCTGAGATCTGATTGGCTGTCAGCACTTCATCCAAGAAGTGCTGGCAGTCATCTTGGGACCAATATACATGATAGCACCTCATTAAAAAGCATTGCAGTTAATAGAAGGTTTTAAGACTTTAGTTACATTATAAATCATTTGTTGATGGTACCATACTCATTTTAGGAATTGTGGTATGTTCTAAGGTGATTTCACCATGTGAAAAAGCCTTCTGCTGGGATATCATGATTGAGAGAAAAATATTTTCTCATGCTTTTCCCACAGAGGTTTGGAAGGTGATCTATAAGCTAAACTGAGAGCTTATTTTCTGTAAATTCACATTATCTTTCTCAGTCATGTGAGAATGAAGTCTGACATTTTCAGTAAAACATGTACATCCAACAAGGGCAGAGACTGTCAGTTGATTCCTTTGTGTTCTACTGAAGCTTCCCAGAGTGTAGCCCAAAGAACAACTAGAGCGCTAACAGTCCTACTTATGATAAACGTATGGCACACCTGAAGCCATCTTGCTTGGATTAAAGTGGTAACTCTTAAAACATTTAATTCAAAAAGGAACAAAATGAGGGGGTTAATTTTTCCATAAAAAGTATGATTAGTGCTGCAGAAAGAAAAATTAGGGCACATTTTGAGTGACTTCTCAAATCCTCTTCTATTTCATTAAAAAATTCTGACATGCAGACTGAAACATGCACTTTCAATACCAGCAGCAGTTTTCCCTGGTGAGCAGTAGCTTTACTACAGTGATCTAATGAGCAAAAAGAGTGCTAACATTCTGAATTTATGGCAAATGTGTGACACATCTGAATGCCTTCTTGATGGAATCAAAGTAAAAAACTGAAAGTATTTCCTACTGAGGAGACTGCAGTAAATGAGGAAATTAGGAAACTTCATAACAAATAAGTCTCCCAAGATGGCCACCAGAGACAAAAGAGCCCAAATGTAGCCCAAATATCACCCAGATGTAGCCCAAGTATAGCCCAATGACAGAATGTCCCAGAGTGTTCTTAAAAACAACTAGAGCGCTTACTGTCTTCATTATGACAAAAGTATGGCACACCTGAAGCCATCTTGATTGGAATAAACTGGTAACACTTAAAACATTTAATTTAAAAAGGAACACAATGAGGGGGTTCATTTTGCCATAGAAATTATGATTAATGCTGAAGAAAGAAAATGAGGGCACATTTTGAGTGACTTCTCAAATCCTCTTCTATTTCATAAAAAAATTCTGACATGCAGACTGAAACATGCACTTTTAATACCAGGAGCAGACTTCCATGGTGAACAGTAGTTTTACTACAGTGATCTAATGAGCAACTAGAGTGCTAACATTCAGAATTTATGGCAAATGTGTGACATATCTGAATACCTTCATGATGGAATCAAAGTAAAAAACTGAAAGCATTTCCTACTGAGGAGACTGCAGTACATAAGGGAAATTAGGAAACTTCATAACAAATAAATCTCCCAAGATGGCCACCGGAGACAAAAGAGCCCAAATGTAGCCCAAAATCACCCATATGTAGCCCAAATATGGCCCAATGACAGAAGTGTGCAAAGCACTTATTATTTTGTGTTTTTGTAGTGTTATATAGTGCAGACTTGTCAGCTATTGGAGTGCTTTACATGAGCATTGGTTACATCACACAAGAACAAATTCATTTTGGTTGTAGACATGGGGAGACTAAGTGATTTGACCAGAATCACAGAATGTCGAGCTGAAGCAGAAACTCCAACCTGGTTCCCCAGTTGCAAAGTCTGCAATTCTGGAAGTAACACCACATCCTCTCCCCTAAGTGCAACAATTAATCAGGTGGTCAACTGGATAAAAAAACATAAAGATAACAAATAATTTAAAAGTGCTTTGTCGCTATTTGAAAACTCAGAAAAAATGTCCTTATTTTAGTCTTTTAGAGCACTACCCATAATTTTGATGCCAATAAGACCCTCTCATATATGTAATTTCTAAAGGAAATGCTCTAAGTATTACAGTTTTGATTACATCAAGATGACGTCAGGCGTTCCACACTTTTGTAATAAATATAGAATGTTAGCAATCTAGTTGTTCATTAGGATACTGTTGAGAGGCAGAGGCCAGGGGCACGGACTCTGAAAATTGAAGGCAGGTAGGAGGATGCAAAGGCAACAATTTAACCACACTGAGCAGGCAGGAAGGGCCGTGGCAGCAAAACAGACTATGGAGGGCAGTGGAAAGGGGGGCAGGGGCAACAAACCAACAATACAGGACTTGCAAGAGAGGCTGTGGCAATGTAATAGACCATTGTGGGCAGAAGGAAGAGGCAATGGTAGTACAACCATACAGGCCAACAGACCCGATTCAGCCAGGAAACGTCCAATGTTTTTAAGCTCAAATGGGCTTTATTTGATCCGTCACCTGTCTACAATCTCCTCTTTTTCAATGTAACTCAAAGGGGAAAATCAATACCCCAGTTTTTTTTCAAAATCTCCCTCTTACCAAGTTCAAAATGTTCGCAAGTATGGTACATTGGATCATGGAAGGAAATGGGGTAGGGACATGGACCTGGATAACAGAGGACAGGAGGGACATGGAAAGGTGCACCAAACTGACCCTGCAGGGCAGGCATCAGGGTTTGCAGCAGCACAATACACCACACAGGGCATGCAGGACGGGAGTGCAGCACAACAATCCATAGACAGCAAGAGGGAGGGGACAGGACCATACACATGGAGAACAGAGAACAGAGGGGCAAGAGGCAATGGTAGCTAGCTGACCATAATGGACAGACAGGAGAGAAAGCTGTAGCATAACAGACCAAAAAGGGCAGGAGGGACAGATCAGGGGCATTACAATGGAACAGACAAGCCAGGAGGGAGGGAGTAGGGGTCTGCACATGTAAACAGAGGGCTGGGGGCAAGGGGGCAGGACAGGAGCAGCAAGATAGCCATGGAGGTCAGGCAGGATGGGCACTAGAAGCAAGACACACCATGAAGAGCAACAGTGAGACTGTGATGGCATACACACGGACCATGGAGGGAAGGTGGGAGGGGGTCAGGGGCAGCTAACTGACCACACAGGGAAGGTGGGAGGGGCCATGGCAGCACAGAAGACCATGCATGGCAAGTGGGAGGGTTAATGGCAGCACAATGGCTATGATGGGCATGAAGGAGGGTGCAGGGGCATGCACAAAGGACGATGGAGGATAGAAGGGAGGGTCAGGACCGGTTCACAGACAAGAAAGTTCAGGGGAAGGGGCCTCACAACAGACCGCATGGGGCAGGCAGGAGGAACAGTTGCAGCACAACAGACCAGGGAGGGCAGAAGGGTGTGGTAGTACAATGGACCATGTAGGACAGGAGGAAGAGGATAGGGGCATGGCATGTGGACAGGCAGGGTGGAGGTGGCAGGGACAGGTTACAGTCATCTGACAATGCTAGGCAGGTGGGAGGGGAGTGGCAGCTCAACAGAACACTCAGAGTAGATAGGAGTGGCAGGTCCATGGAACATGGTGGGCAAAAAGGATGGAGCAGGGGTATGCACAAAGACATCGGAGGGCAGGGGGGAGGAGAATAGGGGCAGCAAGCTAATCACAGAGTTTAAGCAGGAGGTCAATGATGGGGCATAGAATTTGGCAATGGAGGGCAGGAGGAGTGGACTGGTACATCATAGTTAATTGAGGGCAGTGGCAGCACATCAGACCATACATGGCAGGAGGGAGGAGGCTAGTCCATGGATTCACACAACAGAGGATAGGAAGGAGGGGGATGGGGCAGCAAGCTAACTGTTCAGAGAAGGCGGGTATTAGGAAGTTTATTGTTTTTAAAACGTGTGTCTGTGCGAAGTACTTAAAATATGAACAAGTATGCAGCATAATCTCACTTTTATTCAGGAAGAAGAGGACATTTGTGACTGTGACTCTGGGCTCACTTGGCAGAAACACCCCCTGACCCTCCACCCCCATCACAACATGTAATGCCCGTGAAAAGGGTAGGTGAACACAGTGTTATATAGAACATAGGCCTGAGAGCACGATTGAAAATGAAAACTAGATATAGTGTATGGTATAAACTATGCACCAAAAAGTGTGATATAAGATGAACCGGGCGTGAAATATAATATGCAATACATTGTGCGCAATGACAGATTCATTGGAGAGCGCGAGATAGCACAGGCACTAGCGCGTGCTATGCGATATGCGCCTTGGAGTGTAATATGCACAGGGCAGTGTTGTGTAACCTAACTAGTCTCTAAAGTTGTAATATAAAATATGTGCTGGGGAGTGTAACGTTGCATATGCACTGTGACAAAGATATGGATCCCAGATTGTAATATGTATGGCATAGCACTGTGCGTTATAACATAGGCATCGAGGAAGGCACGTTAGATGGGGCAATATAACCCGTGCGAAGACAAGTGTGGCATGACATATTCACGGGGTGGTGTTACAATGCACATGGGCTAGAGAGTGTCATAGCATATGCACTAGCTAGTGGAATACAACACAGAGGTGTGTGGCACTCAGCAGGCTATGGTGGGTGTAACACAGCATTGGGCTCTGCCAGGAGCGCACTGTGACTCTCAAGTGATGTTCGTCCCCTTTCCAGAGAGTAAAATAAAAAGTATTACACATCCGGCAGTGGATGTGTGTTTTATTAACCGTGAGGGGGGTTTCTTGCATAGTTTTGGTCAAATTTTTGTGGAATCCCCTTTGGATGGCTTGGTGTGCATGTGTATTAAATGTGCCCGTCAATAGCTACCCATGTTTGCATAAATAAACGACAAGGGTGTCTACCGGGATTAGGCACGGTAGGGCATCAGACATGTCAGAGCTTCACTAGTGGTGTAAATACATTCCACATGGATTCATTGTATGCATAGTCACCTTTTAATGAATATCACGCAAATCGTCATGGTGATAGGTACGTACGGTTTGTCCAGCATGTCCTAGGTGTGTCTATAAATATATATTTTTTTTAAATAATAAAAAACGGTGGCCGGCCCTGGGGATTGGGGTCAAAAAAATATAATTAGGAGACAGGCCCTGGGGGATGGGGTCATCAGGGCCAATAAATTAGAATAAGAAGGGGAACCACACAGCCCCCCTTCTTAAAAAATTAAAATAAATAAAAGACTGGCATCGCGCCGGAGGCCACGCCCCCTCCTTGCAGCACTCTGCAAATGCGCCCCCTGGCGAGTTGTAAGTTGGGGAATTAATTCCTCTTCAATACTGAGGGTCCCTGAGGGCCAACTAGCCCAACAGGCATCTCCAGTATGCGCCAGGGAGCTGCGCTGCAGACAGGTGTACTGAGGCCAAGCCCCTTTTTACACCTCTCTGCAACGCAGCTCTGTGGCGATTACTGGAGGTACCTAGTGGTCTAGTTTGACCCTAGGGACCCTTAGGATGCAAGGGGACTTAATCTCTCAATTTAGAACAGCCACAGGGCGCATTTACACAGTGGTGAAGGGAGGGGACGGGGCCTGAGGTGACCTGTGCAAACACGCACTATGGCACATTTTAAATTAGGGATATCATTTCCCTTCAATACTGAGGGCCCCTGGGGGCTAACTACCCCACCAAGTGCTTCCAGTAAGCGCCACTGAGCTGCATTGCAGAGAGGTGGTCCAGGCCATGCCACTTTTTACACCTCTCTGCAACGCAGCTCTGTGACACTTACTGGAGGTACCTAGTGGGCTAGTTGGACCCTAGGGACCCTCAGGATTCAAATGGACTTAATCTCCCAACTAAAAACGGACACAGGGCGTGTTTACACAGTGGTGAAAGGAGGGGACGGGGCCTGAGTTAACGTGTGCAAAAACTCCCTGTGGCCTGTTTTAAGAGGTAGTTTTTATCCCCCTGCCCTATTATATACTAGGGGCTTACAGAGGAGGTCATGCTAATCACAGGGGGACCCCAACGCATAATGTTCCCTAGTGTATGTAGGTGTTTTCACTGTATTCTAAGTGTCTTTTAACATAGCACTGGCTCTAGGACTGGTTAGTCAGACTCAGTTACCACCAGTATCCGTCTGAAAAAGTTGAGGGTACAGGATGATTTTGCAACAAGGCTTCTTTCTGCTCTTATTTTTGTTCTTTCTGCACGTTATTCTTCTTCCTGCACTTTTCTTCGTCTTTAAGGACTTCTGTTGCTTCTTTCTGCGCTTCTTTTTTTTCTTTCTGTGCATTTTTTCTTCTTTCTTCACATGTCCAATCTCTGTAGGCATAGTTAGAAATTAGCATTTAAAAAACCTTTGAAATTCACAGAAAAAACCATAGGTTTCAGGCACGTTATAGTTAGGAATTAGCATTTAAAAAAACTCAGAAATTCACTGAAAAAACCATAGGTTTCAGGGGTGTTATAGTTAGCTGGACTTTTCACTTGTACAAAACCATTGAAATTCCCCCGTTATAGTTAGTTCAGCTAACTATAACTCGCGCGCCCGCAATGCACTGCTGATGACGTCACATATTACATCACTCATGACATGGTCAGTGACATCACTCATGACATCACTGATGACATCCCAAATGACATCACTGATGACATCACTGATGACATCATCCTTGTGATAGAGTGGCAGACCTCCTCTCACCCTAATATAACCTTTGATACACACATTCAAAAATAGAGATTAAAATTTTCAAAACAATGGACATACCAATACCAGTTACAACAACCTCTTCAGTAATTCTAAGATCCACATACACATCCACTCATTCACCAACAGTCCTATACAGTCACTCATACATGTACTCACTCATCATATGTACTCATACACCTATACATCCTGTTACACAATGCCAATCATCCATAGAGTTACTCACACACATAGTCACTCATGCTAATAAAGAATCAAACATACATTTACTTGCATATACAGTTATACACAAACCACCACACTTACTTCTACGGTAACTTACACATACTTAGTTTTTTAAACAATCACTTATAGAAACACATACTTATTCATACAGGAACTCTTTCAATCTCTCACTCTCACATATACTCACTTATATACACCAATAGTCACATATACTAGTTTAAAACATATGTAGTTACTCATAAAGACACAATTGAGACAGTCATTCACTCACTAACACACCCATACACACACTCAACCACCCAGACAGTCCTGCACACATGCTGTCTTCAACACATACAAACAGTGAGTCACTCATTCATGCACCTATGCACTACGTAATACCCCCCACCGAACCATGCAGACACTCAGACTGATACTCAAAAAACCAACTAATAACATATATAGACACCCATGTAGCTACTCACCAACCCATGCAGCCACTTATACACAAAGTGAGAGACTGATACAGATATTTACATATTTAAACATTACTCACTAAGCCATGTATTCACTATGATACACTTAATCAGTCAGTTACACAATCAATTTTTCAAAAACAAATCATCCATTTAGACACTTATATACCCATTTATTCTTCCATCGACCTTGAGATATACATTTATAAAACATATTTAATTTTCAGAAAAACACACATTCACTGGATGATGTCATTAGTGATGTCATTTGAGATTTCATCAGTGATGTCATGAGTGATGTCACTGACCATGTCATGAGTGATGTAATATGTGACGTCATCAGCAGTGCATTGCGGGCGCGCGAGTTATAGTTAGCTGAACTAACTATAACGGGGGAATTTCAATGGTTTTGTACAAGTGAAAAGCCCAGCTAACTATACCACCCCTGAAACCTATGGTTTTTTCAGTGAATATATATATATTTAAAGCAGAAGAAGATCCTCGCCCTGCCTTGAGTTAGTGTTGTATCCACCACATCTGCCCCAGCAACTGCGCAATCAATTATTGGTGTAAATTTGATTTAGTCTCACCTCAATAAATCAGATCACACAGCCCTGGGGAAGAGGGTTAGGGTTTGTTGAATGGTTGGGAAGCGGGATTTGAGGGAAAGATTTGACAAAGACAAACACTAGACATGGAAAACACATTCATCTTGGCCACCGACCATCATAAATCTGTTAAGGGAGAAAAAGGAAATGTATGCATGATGATGAATAGAGCTAGACTAGTTAGTACAGTGCAGTTTATATTATGCAATTGTCTGTCTGCCCCCAGAGAGACCTAAGTTACATACATTATGTTCTGTTTAAGGTACCAGGCTTCCTTTAAAAATAGCAAATAAAATTTAAATATCTGTAGAAGTCAAATATAAGCAAATATAAACAACACACAGTCATCGTAATGATTGAATAGGAAAAAAATAATGGTACTGTATTATTGCCAAATTAGGAATTGCATCTCTGCATTCCTCTTGGCCGTTCCTTGGACTGTCCATCCGTCAATCTTGGGTGCCTGACGGTTGCGGTTTGCTAAGGTAATAGTGGGTTGTTTTTCCTGCATGGTGCAGGGTAATGGGCCTTTAGATGGAAAAACCAAAAGGATATTGAAAAATCAAGGAGAAAAGTTAAACTGCATAATTAAGAAGGAATACAACTAGAAGAATTTCAGAGGCAGCATGGCTGAATCATATCTGTTTCCAGAAGTTACCTCCAACAACAGGAACAAGCCTCCCCACCCAACCTCCACTTAGCTTAGAATGTATTTGAGCCAGACAGCACAGTGAGCCCACACACAAAGCAACATAGCATTTTCCAAACTAAGTAAAAAAAATCAATGCACCACTGTCAGTCACACCACACTCACCACCACCGCTACGCAGACATGTAGGTCTGGTGTTGTTGTTAATCTTTAGGCCCCTTCATGCCCTGAGTTAATCATCTCTGATCCTCCTTCTGAGTCTGCCTGCGAGTATGGTATGGTGTTCAACCCTGTACTGCCAGTGTCTCGACTCCCGAGTGAGTCCCAGACTCATCCTGACTCAAAAATCCAATGGATCTGCTTGCAGTAGTACAATTTTGTTATTGAACAACAAGAAGGGAAAGATTGACTTGAGTCACTTTTTTGTGTGTAGAAAAATAGTAGACATCATTCACAACAAACAACAATCACTCAGCTTGCAATGCATGCAATAATTTACCTGTTCTTCCGGGGCAGTCCCTCTAGGCTAGGTAGTGATAGATATATAGTCAGGGCCCAGGTTTGGAAGTAGGCACATATTTCACATTTGTTGTATTCTCCATCCAATGTCTGGCTTGAGAGAAATGGCTTTAGGACGAGTCAGGAGGAGTGTACTTACTTCTTCACTGACTGCACAAAGTTGCAACTCCAATCCGGCAATAAAAGAGCAAGAAGGAGGGGGTGGATTTCTTGTGAACCAGATAGACAGTGATACACACAAATAATAAAGTAAATAAAGTTCCTCAGGTATATTTTTGGGGGGTATTTATTGGAGCATCAAAGAAAGAAAGAAGGTAACGTGAAAGCCTAGTTGTCAGGAAATAGAGCTCTTCCTAAAACTCTGGTGGTTCACCCAGAAGTAGGTAACAGACTACTTCTATGACCTGAGTCGCCATCATCATCTTCCTGCTGTGGTTCTTCAGGTATGGTATAATCCAGTGGTATATTTTGACCATGGTTACCCTCTACACACTTTCTGGTGAGAGACTGGTCCTTCTCACTGTCAGAATGTCACCTGCAGCACTGAAAACACGCTCAGCAGAGACACTTGCTACTGGGCAAGCCAGATGGTTTATCACCAGCCTGCTGAGCACTGGCCATTGGTACCTTTTTCCCATACCAATACAGCAATGGGTTTTGATCAAAGTAGACCTCTGCTCGGTAATCCAGATAGGCCTGGACCATCCGCTCAATGGTCATGGGTGCTCCGCTTTTCTCAGCCTCTTTCGCCTTTGCTTCAGCACTGTATTTAAGCCCTGCCTGTAGAGACCATTCCTGTGCCAATTTTGGAGCTGATGCTTCTGTTCTTGTAGTTGTTGATGTTGTTCTTGGTGTTGTTGGTGGTTTTGGCTGCTGTGAGCCAACAACACAGCCCTCATGCTCGGAAGTTGAACTTGAAGGCTGCCCTGCAGTACTTATTGTGCCCTGAAGGGACGGTCATCTAATTCCCAGCCGTTATTTTTCTAGCTGACTGGCTTGCATAGCTATCCAAATTTTGTAGCTGGCAACATCCCTGTCTGAAAAAGGAAGGAAAGTGTGTAGTAATGGTTTGTACCGTGGATCAAGAACTGCAGCACAAAAGTAATGGTTGGATGACACAATGCCTCTTTGCACCCTTGTATTTTGAGAGAAGCGAAGCGTTAAGCTCTCTACCAACTCATATACTTCTTTCTTTTCCTCCACACTTGCAGACAATGCAGACACCTCCTTCAGCTGTTTCTGCAGCATGTGCAACAATGGGATATGGTACAGTCCTCCTTGCTGACTTTATGTGTGAAGACCTCGAAAGGAAGCAGCATCTCTGTCAGGCATTTAACTAGGCCCCATTGGTCCATCTCAATGATCATGCCTTTCACAGTAGCATCCCCTCTTTGCATGACATATTCATTGATTGGTCTGTACTGCTCAAACAGACGTTCAAGCATGTAATAAGTTGAGTTCCAATGTGTTGGCACCTCCTGGATGAGTGCTTTAACTGGCATTCTATTATCACGTTGAATGATCCTTAGTTGCTTCCGGGCATTAAAAGAATGGCTGAAATGTGTGCAGATTCTACTGCAGGTGGAAAATAAGTTGCTGACTTGGTCTTCTTTTTTCAAAAGTCTTGAACAATGATGTTAATGCAGTGCGCCAAACACAGGACCTTGAAATAGCCACCATCGACCATGGCTTTAACTATAATACTGCCATTGTCCATGGCAACAAAACCAATGTTAAGCCCTCTTAGTGGCAGCCATTCAAAGACCTTGTTTTCAAAGTCTTCCAAAATGTTTGCAGCGGTATGAGATTTCTCCATTGCGAACATGGCTACAGTTGCATGTTTCCAAACGGCATTAAAAATCTCACCAGTGTCACCACCTGCAGATATCTTTTCTCTAACCCCCATAAAAGAGATCCAGTGTGCAGTTATGCACATGTAATCATTGGCTTGGCAACTGGTCTACATGTCTGTTGTCAGGTGGATAGTGTGAACAGCACTCTGCTGCAAAGCTTCTGCAAGCAATTCCAGCACGCTGTGATGTAGTGCCGGAACAGCAACTCTGGCAAAATAGTACCGGTTAGGAACCTACCATTTCAGGTAGATGGCTGCCACAATTTCAAGAATACCCACCCCTTCCACAAATGAAAAGGGGAGGAGGTCCAGCGCTATCAGTTTAGCCAGCTTCGCATTGTACAAATGTGCCGTTGGGTGATTGTGTTTTTACTGCCCCTACGACCGAAGCATGCTGAGAATGTAGCCTTGATTGTTGTTATTTTCTGGTGCCACTGATGCAGGTGACTTCTTGACACCAGATGTTAGGCTCAATGCGTATTTTCATATTGCAGTACTCTCTTGCCTTGGACCTCTTGATGTATCAGGCTGACTCTTGTGGCATTGCGATGTTGCTAATGATGATGTGGGCAGTAACACTGCACTGCTGGGGACATGGCTGCTTTGTGTACCAGAGAAAATGTTTCATTCTTGTTCACCTTCCACTGTGATCAGATCTTCTTCATCCCCTCCAACAACACTTGCAGTTTTTTGGCTATTAAGGTGCGCCTCCCACTGGATCAAGTGGTGTTTTCTCAGATGGGTTGTTTAGCCTCCGGTACCATAGTTTTTACAAAGCTTACCCCGACTAACACGTACTCCACAAATAGAGCATATAGCTATATAGCTATGTTTACCTCCTTGCTGCAAAATGAAACTGGGGAGGTCAACATTCTGACGGTGCTGGAGCCACTTGCAATGTTGGATGAACTGGTAGGTGGGTGTGATGTTTGACTCTCTGCAGCACCTACTTCTACTGAGGTGGTTGTGATAAATATGGCAGTTGGAGGTGGTGTTGGTGGTATATGTGTTTCTGGTATCTGTGCTACTTCTCTCACAGAAATGTGGGATGGGGTAATGTTGGTCTCCACTGGGGCAGGGCGAATGTCCAAGATAACTGGCTCATCATCATCATCCTCCTCTTCCTCATCTACCTCCATAACTCTAAGGCTTCCTGGAACCTTCCTTTTCCCTTGCCTTGTCTTGTGGCGTGTCTTACGCTTTGACTGAGGTGCGACCCAAGTGGCATCTTGATCAGCAGAAGAGGGGCTTGCAGAAGACGTTGATGGACTAACCCTCCTTTTCCTTGCTGGGGATCTGGAAGACAATGGATTTTCAAAAGAGTGGCTTGCTCTTCTTCTTCCTCAGCAGGAAGCTTGATCTCCTGAACTGCCCCTACTGTAGGAGGAACAACTAATATTGGGTGTGGTTGCGGCTGTTGTTGTCCACTTATTTGAGCTTCCTGCATTGATTGGGTACTACTTTGCGATAACGATAAGTCAATTTCAGCATCGCTGCTCGTTGGCGTTGTCGTGATTAGACTGGCTGCCTCTGCGACAGACATAGGCTTGGGGCGAGGTTGGTGAGGTGGGTCCACTGATGCGGGGGTGCTGCTCCCAGCTTGCACCCCAGACACCGCTGCAGCAGGAGCAATTTTCAGTTTTGCGAAAAAGGTCTTTTGCGACATACCGGTGGTGGTAAGTGGCAGTGCCTTCTTCTTCTCACTTGCAACTTTCTTGGTACTTGACCTGGTACATTTCATTGGGCACATCTTGAAGATGTCAGTTAGCACGCAGTAGCAAAAGTTGAAGAGATGTCTATCTGTGGTCACACATCACGTGACATCATGCGCAGGGCGCAGGCCTTCTGTCTGGCAGTACAATGGGTGATGTTATCTCCTTATCTTTTTTGCACCTAAAAGCAAAGAAGCAAGAAGAACATCAGGGAAAAGTGGCATTGTTGCGGTTCAATTACTAGTACAAACAAATATAATAGAATTTAGTGTGTGTGGTCATACTTGTTAGTGTTATTACCTCTGTTATTAAAACAATTAACAATACAGTGTAACCATTTGTGAGACTTTGACAACACCAAGGGCTTTCATGGTGTACAGTGTACTCTACACTCAGGAAGGATAGGAAAGAAGAAGAACAACAAAAAAAATACAAATGTAACGGTTTGTCATTGTGCGTCATGTGGGATAAAGGACTCAGGGAGCTGCAGCTGACAAATGACAACAATGGAAGCAACAAGCCAAAGGGAACAAAGGGAAAACAGACATGCAGTCCTATATGGGAAAAGCACATTAACTGCCTCCACAAAATGGCCCAGCCACATGGTCACCAACAACAACAAACAGGTAGCCCTGAAAACTAAAACAATGACCTCAAGCAGGCCTATATGGAGTATTGACTATGGACACAGGCTTTACAAAATATCCCCTGGCCACATGGGGAGGCTTAGCCAAGGTAAATGATGGACCACTGTTACAAACACACTCACACACTGGCCAGAGAAAGTATGCATGCTAAACAACAAATCTTTAATGCAATAATGCCAAAAACGAAAATCCACAGGGCTAAAAAAGTTTGCAAGTTACAACCACACACATCCAACAAAGGCATTTAATTTAACAACACACATGAAAAAAAACTTGATAATATACCACAAACAAAACCTATTTTGTATTTTCAATCCAATGCCATCCATGGCCAAAATGATGTTTAAATTCAACAGACACCACAGAAATAGTTGTTTCATGCACCTAAGAGTATCTCTGGGCCTATTGGTTGGAAAACCCATTGGAAGACTAGGCTACATAGTGAATCCATTCCAATCAATATTGAAAATGTATTAAACACATGGAGAAAATGTAGTGAACTTTGCTACATTTGTTGCTTAATAAAAGAAGAAAGAAATGCATGTAAAACAACAACCAGCAAGAAGACATGGCCACATGGTAGAAGCACACTGGCTGCATGTACAAAATGGCCACCAGCCACATGGTCAGACCACAACAACAAGAAATAATAAGCCTACAAATGGAACACAATGCAGGCCTTTGGCAAAAGCACACTGTCTGTCTTCACAAAATGGCTGTCAGCTACATGGCCAGGCCACAACAACAAGCAATAATAAGCCTACAAAGGGAAGACAATGCAGGCTTATGGCAAAAACACACTGGCTGCGTTCACAAAATGGCAATAGCCACATGGCCAGGCTACCACAACGAGAAGCAATAAGCCAAGAAGAATAAAGGAAAGACATGTAGGACTATGGCAAACGTTCACTGATTGCCTCCACAAAGCGACCACCAGCCACAAGGTCACAAGTTCACAAAAACAACCTGCAGGAGACCTGGGAAAACAATGAACTCAAGCAGGCCTACATGGACACAGACAAAATGGCCCCTGGCCACATGGGGAGGTTCAGTCAAGGCAAATGACGGCCCACTATTACAAACACATTCATACACTGGCCAGACAAAGGAGGCATGCTAAACAACACATATTTAATGCAACAATCCCAAAAACGAAAATCCACAGGTCTAAAAAGGTTTGCAAGCTAAAACCACACACATCTAACAAAGGCATTTAATTTATCACACATGAAAGAAAAAAGGTGAAATTCCACAAAAAACACATTTTGTATTTTAAATCCAATGCCATCCATGGCCAAAATGGTGTTAGTAAACTCTAAATTCAACAGAAACCACTGAACCAGTTATTTGATACACCCATGAGTAGCTTTGGGCCTACTGGCTGAGAAAGGCCTACTTTTGGCAGACTACTGGGCTATATAGTGAATTAAATAAATATTTCAAATTGCTTCAAAACATGGAGACAAATTTAGTGAACTGTGCAACGTGTTTCCTTTATAAAAGAGAAAAAATGACTTACAAAGTAACAAGTAGCCCCCCCACTGAAACTACAGGCACCCATCCCAATAAACGAAGAAAAAATTATGAAAAGTAAAAAAACAATTACTTACTTGTGAAATCTCAAATTCAAAGTCCTCAAATCCAATGATATATGATGCAGCAGACACAAAGAGTGATCCTTCCAGCTCCAAATTCAAATCAAAAGTGACCAGTAGATGGACAAAGCACTGGGAGGAGCCTGCTGGACAGGAACAGGAAGCTGGAGACTCTGGGGCACAACCTTCGTCTTGAAAAAAAAGTAAAAAAAGAAAAAGGACTCCTTACACAAAAAAGTACAGCCTTATGTCAATATGAGGAGTTTTTTTTAATCCAAATCATCAATTCACGAAGGTTTTGATGCTGCTCGGGGAGAGAACCTTTTCCAGATTGTAGTTGTGGTAGATTCTGCACGTTGGGAATCGCGTCCTTCACAAAACATCCGCGGAAGTCCGATGGCATGCTCGAATGAAGTGTTCACAATCGCAAACTCTCGCGGGACCATGCGGCCCCCTAGCAAACCTTGTGGCTATCACAAACCGCTTGTGAAATCTCATCGGCGATCGCAGGCACCCGGCAAGTCACTCCTGCATGCACAAAAACTAATTTCAGGCACGTGAACACAAAAAAACTCCGCTCCGTTCCGTTGTGTTGTTTTTCAGCAACTCTGCATTCTACGCGTAACACGGTGTTGCCAAAATTCTGCAAACTCCGCGAGCGAGGTGGAGTTTTATGCCCAGGGTTACCCTAAGGTAGACAGTGCTAAGTGTTGCAGTTTCTGTAACTCACCACAACAAGATTTATTTCCTTGCTTGTTTGTATTGAAAGAGTTGTTACCCTTATTTTAATTAATTAATTTTTTTTACTTTTTCACTTTTGCTTTGTCTTTGTTTTGATGCCCAGCAGATTCCTGCTCCCAGGGTAGCCTGGGACAGAAGTTGAGGTTGCTGGACCCTGGTTCTGAGTCCTCACTTTCTTTGCCAAATTGTTTGAATCTGCTTGACTAGCGACGTTACAATGCGAGCAAGCCATGACTCTGGCCTCGCCTCCTGCTCATGGTGGGCTATTTAGTCTGACCCATTGCATAGTTTGTGTCACCCACACAAATAACTTTGTTCTCCTTGTAGACGGTCACTGCTGCCACTGTTTGGGAGGTGACTGGCTCCCTGCCTCTAGTGTGGGGGCCATATTAAAAGGGTTGTTACCCTCATTTTAATAGATTTTATGTTTTAACTTTTTCACTTTTTTTTTGTTTTGTTCTTGATTTACGAGTAGATTTGTTATCCCAGGGTAGCCTGGGGCTGGAGTCAGGGGTTGCTGGACCCTTGTTCCGAGTCCTCACTTACTTTGGCCAATTGTTTTAATCTGCTTGACTTGCCTCCTTACAACGTGACAAAGCCACGCTCACGTCGGTCTATTTAGTCTGGCTCATAGCACGTCGGCACAACTATGTGCTGCATTTTCTGTAACCCACCACAGCAACTTTGTTCTCCTTGTAGATGGTCACTGCTGCCACTGTTTGGGAGGTGACTATATATATATATATGTTTTTGCACATCAATTGATTGCTGTTCACAATGCGCTCATGGCTGGTGCAGACATTCAGGCCCTCGCTCACAATTAATCTTCCAAAGAAATATATGCCGCACTCCAGGAGTTTGATAATCGAAGCCTTTTAATTACACTACCAACACTAACGTGTTTCAACTAGAGAGTCTTGATCATGGTTAGGGGAGTCCTTCCTTCATTTTGCATTTTATTCAAACATGCCCACTTAGCCAATAATGGAGCATTGTGGAATATGTAGTTTTAAGAAATATTTTAAAAAACAAAAAACAAAAACAGTTCACTTTTACTTCAAAACACAAATTCGCTCAATTTTGCACTTATCAATGGTCAAGAGGAAGTCATTGACAGTCTTATTGTAAATTAAATGAATTTACAGCAATTTCAAGTTGATAATTATGACTGTATCAAATATTCTATACACATTTCTTTCTAAATGTAATGTACTTTTGATTACTAATGCTTAATGTATTGTCCTATTGATATAATCATACCACTCGATTTCAGGCTTAGTGCCCTGATTAAAAAACTTTTTGTTCTTATTGTTATTCTGTGTCTAGGGGCCAGATGTATGACCACAGAATTTTGCGACTAGCAAATTGCAACAAATTGCAAGTCGCAAAATACCATGTTCAAGTAGTGTCTGAGAAACTGTTTGCGATTCCCAATGGGGTCGCAAATTGCATGCCTCATGCAACTTAATGAGGCAGTTGCAATTTGCGACCCCATTGGGAATGGCTGACACTCCCAGGGATGGTGGCCTGCTTGGGTCAGCAGACCACCATGTCTGGGATTGCTTTTAAATAAAGCAGGTTTTTTTTTAAAACGCAGCCCGTTTTCCTTTAAGGAAACAGGATGCATTTAAAAAAATAAAAATGAAACTTTTCAGTTTCATTTTTTGAAGGGCAGCCCGTGGTTCTTGGGACCACTGCCTGCCCTTAAAAATAATTGCACATTCATTCACAAATGCTAATGCATACCACCCTTCTGAAAAAGGAACGCCCTTGGAACGCCCCTTCCTAATAACGAGTCGCTAATTGATTAGCGACTTGCAAAACAGGGTTGGTATAGGGGCCACGGCAATCTTGCGGTCGCAATACGGGCCAAAAACCCCTTTGCGCCAGCAAAAAACAATCGTACATCTGGCCCTAGGTATATTTGTATTGTAACATCTCATATACATATTATCCTGGGATAAGTGCCTTTAATAAATTTGACTATGATGACAGGTAAGAACCTTATGAATGTTTTCATTCTACGCCTTTTCATTATAATTTATCCGACATAATGTCTCTAAGAGTGGTTATGCATCAATATTCATTGTTTTACTAATTTATTTGACTTCATGTCGTTCCTCTTTATTTGCCATTCGACCTTTTCCTACCTTTACAGAAAGGAAATTGTAACTTAGCAGTTCTTGTACAGTCCATAGACTGAGTCGTTTTGGTTATAAACTTACATGTAACTCTTCATTTTCGTTTAGACCCTGTGGTTGTTTTGTTCTGAATCGTATGATCAAACGGGATTCTAGGCGTCTGAGTTTAAGGGGGTCATTAGGATGCCGCCCGCCACCCTAGGCATAACGGGACCGCCTGCCTGCGGTCTCACCACCCCAATTATGATGCGACCGCCACCGCAGTGGTCACCTCTGGCGATTTAACATTACGGCGGGTGCTGCTGGTTGCAGCAACCACCACAATGTGAAATGTCCATGTTGTGCATTTCCCTGCACAACGTGGCAGGCACAGCGCGGTGCCTGCCACCTTGTGGATGGAAATGTGCACAGCTGACCCCCTGGGGGCCTGCAACAGGCCCCCAAAGCTAGTCTCAATCCTGCCTTTTTGCGGCAGAGAATCCGCTGCAAAAACACAGGTGGAGAGGCCCATTGTATTTACTACGGCAGTGCCGCAATGATTGCCTGGTTCTGGGTTCCGCAAGGCGGGCGGAAAAGGACTGTCTTGCGGAACCGTGGCGGTCGGTCTTTCTGACCGCCGCGGAAAAACAGTAATCCCCACCACCATCATAATATGGCGGTGGGTAAATCACCTTTTGATGGCGGGCGAATCGCCACCGCCGGGCCGATGGTGGCAATCCGCCCGCTATCGTAATCAGCCTCTAAGTGCTCTATCACCACCTCTTTAATGCCTTGGTCCACTCTCTATGCCGTAATCTGTAATTTTTTGCCAATAGTACCCTTCATGAGTTTCTAAATGTTTGGCCATGGCATAGTTTGCAGCTTTATTTTTTACAGCTCGAATGTGTTCCAGAATTCTTTTCTTTAATGGTCATAAGGGGCTGCTGATGTACTTAGGCTGTATTTGCATTCAATCAAATATACTACATAGCTTGTGTCATAGGTGATATCCTTGTTGATGGTGAAGGTTTTGCCCTTAAAGTCCACAATTTCTAGAGTATTTCTCCCAATACTGCACGCCTTGCACATGTTGCATTTGGTAAAGCCCTCTTGATGTTTACTTAGCAAGGACCCAGTTCTCGACCTTTCAAAGTGACTTTTGACTAGTTTGTCTTTCAGTGAAGGAGCCTTTCAATATGAGACATCTGGGCTGCTGCTGAGTTTGTCCCCAATGCCTGGGTCTTAGAATGCCCCAAAATTTGTTCATGATTTTAATAATTTGATTATTTTCTTTACTATAGCTCAATATCAATCTTATTTTTTGATCTTCTTTATCTGGTCGTGCAGCCTTCAATTTGTCATTGTTCATCAAGGTTTGCATCCGTGGAGTAGCTTTCGCTTGCATTCTTCCTTCCTTTATGTCAGACATTTTGTATCCTCTTTGTATAAACTTTAATTCAGTTTCACTCAGTTTTATTTCAAATTCTTTGTCATCTGAATATTTTAGTCCCATTCTTAAGAACGCACCATAGGGAAATAATATGTCTACCTGGTGGATTGATCAACATTCTGTGGACTTTTAGGAGAAAATATATAGTTAGAATATTTGGATTTTCATTATGTAAGAATTTGGCTTCCTCTTAACTTATTAGTTTTTCTTCATGCCATCCCTTTATATTCTGTTTCAAAGTTATTGTACGTTCATTGATAGGATTTTGTTTTAATGTTTTGTAGTTAGTTGCATCATTCAACTGTCTTTTAGCTCTTTTTATGTACTGTGGCTTATCCATGATTACTACATTTCCTCCTTTAAACGCTGGTTTAATTTTAACCCTGTCATTTTTCATAGGTTCCTCTAGTGCTTTTCTTTCTGCACATGTTAGTTTTTTTTCTTATTTCTTAGGATGGTATTCCCCAACTTTTCTAAGTCTGATATAACTAGATCATAGTATGTGTCAATTCTATTTCCAGAATTTAATATAGGACAACATTTGGATTTACTTTTGAATTGTGTGAATTCATGTTCTAATGTGTTGATTTCCAACTCATTTAGAATCTGGGTTTCAGTAGCTTCCTCCTGCTGTAGGTTTAACATCAATTCATATGTTGTTTTCAGATCTGGTATCTGTTCGATGAGCAAATAGTATCTGGGATGTTCTCGTTTTTATGTGTAGATTTGTGTCCTTCGTTCTTGGCTAAGAAGTTTGCTTATTTCAATTTTCTTTTGTATTTGTATAGGTTAATTTTAGTCTCCACATAATCATAATGTTTTCTGGGAAAAAAGGTTAGTCCCTTGTTCAGAAGATTAATTGTATCGTAGCCTAGAATTAGTTCTGACAAATTGATGATGAGGTTGGTCTCCGAGAGCAATCAGAGGAATGATAGCTAATTTATTTAGCCATTCACATTTTCACTGCACTGAATGTGTGTGCTTACACATGCATGGCTTCATCTTTGAGACAAGCATATGCTACTGGCAGCATCAACCATATATGTATTGTTAGACCTGGCTTTCTCTGTGGGATTATCCCAAGACTTTTTGCTTTTTGGCCTCCTGTTTTTGTTGGTTGTATGACTGTGGGCACTTTACCACTGCTGATCAGTGCTAAAGTGCATATGCTCTCTGTGAAAATTGTGATTATGGATTGGTGTTTCCATGATTGGCTTATTTGACTTACTACTAAGTACCTAGTGCAGTGCATTGTGTGTGCCCAGGGCCTGTACGTCGAATGCTGCTAGTGGGCCTGCAGCAGTGACGGTGCCACCCACACAAGCAGCCTTGCAAAAGGTTCTCAGACCTGCCACTGCAGTGTCTGTGTGCAGTTTGGTACTGCTATGTCGACCTGGCATGTGTACCCACTTGCTAGGCCCTAACCTTCCTTTTTTTACATGTGAGTCGCCCCTTAGGTAGTCCCAAGGTACCCATGTGGGCAGGGTGCAGAATCTGTGAAAGGTAGAACATGTTTTGATGTGTGTAACAGGTCCTGATAGTGAATTGCAGAGAATTTCGTTTTTTACTATTGAAAGGCTATCTGTCCCATAGGATAGAATAGGAAGTTTATTTATAATATCTTATAAATATAACTTTCGATTGGGACAAAATAGGAAGGTGAAATTTAGCATGCCTGAACTCAGAATCTAAAGATGCATCTTTTAGTAAGGATGATTTTTTCAATCTGTGTTTCAAAATTCCACTTTTAGAAAGTAGGTATTTTCTTGCTTAGCCATCCTGTGTGCCTCTGCTGGTTTCTAGATTGAATGTCTGGCTTTAGAGTGACAGGGACTGGGGATGTGCCTTTACTATGAACAGCCACAGGGAGGGGTATTTGAAGTGTGTCCTGCCATTCCTGGATAAGTCAGGACTGGGCTGAATAGACCTCGGCTGCATTTAGAGTAGGGGGAGGAGATTTCCTTTCACCTGAATGGGACTGGTCTGCATTACACAATGCTGTCTCCACCTCCTGTTTTTACCTTCTAAGAAGTACATTTTGATTACTGTATTGTGGAGTTTTGTCGTTTTGGTCTTGTTTGGTTTAGATAAAGATTACTTGTTTTTCTAAAATGGTGTGGTGTCCATTTGTAGTGTTTTCACTGTATTACTGTATGGGTGCACACATGCTTTACACACTGCCTTTTAGATAAGCCAGTCTACTCGTGCCAAGCTACGAAGGAGATGAGCAGGGGTATTTTAGAAGTGTATCCCCCTTACCCTGACTAGGAAGAAAGGTCCCTACACAGACAAAGGTTGCAAATCATTGTCAACAAGAGATACACATTTCTAACATGTATATATATATGTATATGTAGATAAATATATGTCTGCATATAGGTTTGTATACATGTATGTATATATATATATTATCTACTGGCGGTCGCCAGTAGATAGTTATAGTTAGGACCTATTTTCCATAGGAAATCTGCAACATTCTATTGGGAATATCTTTGGCGCCGATTGACGAATCTTCGCGAAATTCTCCAAACCTTTGGCCTGCTCCGCTCCGCTCCTACCCTGAAAGTTTTGCGGTGATCCGTGAAGCGGGGGCTGAGAAAAAAGGGGGGTCCCGAAATGCGTTTTCCCCATGCAATTTCCCATAGGATCTGTTGTCGCAGCTACAGCCCGAACCGCTGAACGGAATGACACCAAATTTGGCGAAGAGGTAGTCCTCAGTTCGGACTCGTGCCTTTTGCATATTTGGTGTGAATCTGTTCAGTAGTTCCTGAGAAAATTAGGGTAAAAAGTTAGTGATATCTATGGCCGCGGATGATCCGCGGACCCTATCCGCACCGTACGCGAACCCTCCCCGAACCGAGCGCGCACCGTCCCGATCGCACGCTGAATGCTAATTGGCTGTCGAGCGTCTCTCTACATTCGAAACCAGGAACTGTTGGCGCACATTTTCTGCCTCGGTAGAAGTGAGGCTGAAGATGGAAGGGGAATAAGTGTGTAAAAGATATAAAGGGGGCAGAGTGGAAATACTCTGACCCTCTAGATCTGCTTAGGGGGTCCCAGAAGGACCCCCTGTGGCCCCTCTTTTTAAAAAAAAAAAACGGCAAAATGCACGCACGGTGCGCGCATCCTACCGCGTTGGATGCACGGATTCTCTCGCGGTGGGTGCGCGGATCCACGGCAACGTTTTTTTAAAAATGACAAGAAATCATTGGTTGTATAACAACTTTCTACACTGAAAGGTAGGGTGTATATTTTAGTTTTTTAAAGGTATGATTGTTATTGGTTAACAAAAACAGATTGTAAGGAACATTATATATGATAAGCTGATATGTTGAAAAGTTAAGCACACTTCCTGTCTTGTGTAGGAACATTGTGTGCTGAACTTGTGACCTGTGAGCTCAGTGCAGTGTTCCATGACCTGTTTCTATGGTAACAGGCAGAAGGCAGATTGGGGGAAGGGTTGAAATGTATTTCAGTTGGAAAGGGTTGAAATGTTTAACCAATAGAAATGTGTGTTTGCATTTGAGTTTATGTGCGAAGGATTGTGATTTGATGTTTACATGTATATGTGTGGAAAATTAAAGGGAAACTTTTTCATTCTTTGCTTTTGCTGAGAGGTGCACAGTGCAGAGATTCTGTAAAAGAAAATATGGTGAGTGATTGATATACTCCTTAATCTACAAAAGAACTTGAAAGAGGAGTTATATTGTGAGGGGATGTATGTAGACTATTTTGATTTTAATCAGACTAATGTATTTTTCCTGCTAAAGTGTAGGGAGTACTTTTTTTCTCTACAATGTGTGTGCATGTAGAAACCATTCTGTGATTGGCATTTGTGTTTTTCATGTGTTTGTAGACAGATAACTGTGCAGTTTTTATATTTTGGTAGAATTAGAAATAAGTCATTGTTTATGAATTTGTGAAATGAGTTATGTTATGTTTCTATACTAAAATGTAGTACTACTTCTAGATGAAGAAATGTGTTTTTATAGAGTGCAAGGGATAGTGTTGTTTGTCTAGAATCACACAGTGAGTCTGTGTGCATTTGGGAACCACTGTGAGAGAAGCATTTGGTAACATTGTGTATTTGCTGACAGATAACTGTTTTAAAACCAGTCAGGTTGTCAAGTTTTAGTAGCCTTAGAAGACAGTTATGGCTTATGCTTTCATTAAATGAATCAGACATTGACAGTAAATTGCAGTCGTGAAATATGTAGATTGTGTGCAGTTCCCTTACCGCTTGCACTGTAGTGAATGAGTTTTGGTAACATCATGTATTTGCTGATAGATAACTGTTTTAAAACCTGTCATGTTGTGAAGTGCTTATATGTTGATTAAATGAGTCATGCTTTGACACTGATGTGCTGTACTTAAATATGTAGATTGTGTGCAGTCCCCTTACCCCTTCCACAGTAGTGATTGAGTTTTGGTAAAGTCCTAGGATAGTATTGATTGTCTAAAATCACACTGTGAGTCTGTGTGCATTTGGGTAAGGATTGTGAGAGAAGCATTTGGTAACATCGTGTATTTACTGACAGATAACTGTTTTAAAACCAGTCATGTTGTCAAGTTTTAGTAGCATTAGAAGCCAGTCTTTGCTTATGCGTTGATTAAATTAGTCAGGCATTGACATTAAAGTGTAGTTGTGAAATATGTAGATTGTGTGCAGTTCCTTTACCACTTCCACTGTAGTGAATGAGTTTTGGTAAACTCCTAGGGATAGTGTTGTTTGTCTAGAATCACACTGTGAGTCTGTGTGCATTTGGGAACCACTGTGAGAGAAGTGTTTGGTAACATTGTGTATTTGCTGACAGATAAGTGCTGTAAAACATGTCATGTTGTCAAGTTTTAGTAGCATTAGAAGACAGTTATGGCTTATGCTTTCATTATATGAGTCAGGCATTGACAGTAAATTGCAGTTGTGAAATATGTAGATTGTGTGCAGTTCCCTTACCACTTGCACTGTAGTGAATGAGTTTTGGAAAACTCATAGGGATAGTGGTGCTTGTCTAGAATCACACTGTGAGTTAGTGTGTATTTGGGATCACTGTGAGAGAAGCATTTGGTAACATCATGTATTTGCTGATAGATAACTGTTTTAAAACCTGTCATGTTGTGAAGTTTTAGTAGGATTAGAATCCAGTCTTTGCTTATGCGTTGATTAAATGAGTCATGCTTTGACACTGATGTGGTGTACTTAAATATGGAGATTGTGTGCAGTACCATTAACTCTTCCACAGTAGTGAATGAGTTTTGGTAAACTCCTAGGATAGTGTTGCTTGTCTAAAATCACACTGTGAGTCTGTATGCATTTGGGTAAGGATTGTGAGAGAAGTATTTGGTAACATCGTGTATTTGCTGACATATACCTGTTTTAACCTCATCGCTGCTTATGATGGAGTGGTTCCGTCATGCGAGTCGGTGGCGCTGTGCGTATGACGGAACCACTCCGTCACGGCCCCGCCCGCTCAGTGGAACCTTCAGCACGGCGCGGTAATCCGCGCCGCGCTGAAGGGGTTAAAACCGGTCGTGTTGTGAAGTTTTAGTAGCATTAGAAGCCAGTCTTTGCTTATGCTTTGATTATATGAGTCAGGCTTTGACATAAAAGTGCAGTCCTGAAATATGAAGATTGTGTGCAGTTCACTTACCACTTCCACTGTAGTGAATGAGTTTTAGTAAACTCCTGGGGATAGTGGTGCTTGTCTAGAATCACACTGTGAGTCTGTGTGCATTTGAGAACCACTGTGAGAGAGGCATTTGGTAACATTGTGTATTTGCTGACAGATAACTAATTTAAAACCTCTCATGTTTTCAAGTTTTAGGAGCATTAGAAGCTAGTCTTTGCTTATGCATTGATAAAATGAGTCAGGGTTTGACACTAAGGTGCAGTACCATGTACTATTCTGTTCACTGTGGCAGAACTGAAAATGTTAAAGTTTTATCTAAGCACTCTCCTAGAAGTAGTCTGATTATTTAGTCAGTTTCTAAGTACCAAATAGACTGTTTCAAATGTCTATGCAGTATGCATGTAGTGTTCTAACATACTATACACTTGTCTTTTACACCTTCAATTCCCTAGTCAGTATCCATACACTTCCAGGAAACATCCTGTCACTTCCTTTGCAGTCCTCTAGAGACCCATTCTACAGCATGTACTAATCCATTCACTGTTCCAAAACCCAAACACTTATAAATTCACCAAGACACTCTCTCTCCAGTACTCTAATGATTCAGTCACTGCCTAAGTATTCATGCACAGAGCCAGGTCTTAGCATATGGACTTCTTCAAACCCCTATCCACTATGCATGCAGTCCTCTAAGCACCTCCACACTTGTCTTTCACACCTTCAATTCCCCAGTCAGTATCTGTTCACTTCCAGCAAACACCCTGTCACTCCATTTGCACTCCTCTAGTGACCCATTCAGCATCATGTACTAATCCATTCACTGCGCCAAACCCTAATAAATTCACCCAGGCACTCTCCTTGCAGTACTCTAATCATTCAGTCAGTACCCAAGTACTCATCCAGTGACCCAGGCCTTAGTATATGGACTGCTTCAAACCCTTATCCACTATGCATGCAGTCCTCTAACCACCTACACAATTGTCTTTCTCACCTTCAATTCCCTAGTCAGTATCCATACACTTCCAGGAAATACCCTGTCACTCCCTTTGCAGTCCTCTAGTGACCCATTCAGCACCATGTACTAATCCATTCACTGTGCTAAAACCCAAACACTTATAAATTCACCAAGATACTATCTTTGCAGTACTCTAATCATTCAGTCAGTGCCTAAGTATTCATACACTGAGCCAGGCCTTAGCACATGGACTGCTTCAAACCCCTATGCACCATGCATGCAGTCTTCTAACCACCTAGACACTTGTCTATCACACTTTCAATTTCCTAGTCAGTATCCATACAGTCCAGCACTTGTGACTGCCTTTGCACTCCTCTAGTGACTCGTTCAGTACCAAGTACTAATCCATTCCCTGTGCGAAAATCCTAGCACTTATAAATTCCCCTAGGCACTCTCCTTGCTGTACTCTAATCATTCAGTCAGTACCCAAGTAGTCATGCAGTGAGCCAGGCCTTAGCACATGGACTGCTTTAAATGCCTATGCAGTATTGATGCAGGCCTCTAATCACCTACACAGTTGTCTTTCACACCTTCAATTCTCTAGTTAGTATTCATACTCTTCTAGCAAACACCCTGTCACTCACCCAGTGTGTCTCCTTATAGTACTGTAATCATTTAGTCAGTTGCATGTAGTCTTTTAGGGCCATATGTAGGTAGCTAAATACCGGTCGGTAACGGCCGAAATTCGGTAAATATCCCATTACCGACCGGTATTTAGGCATGTGAGATGTTGGAGGCATGAATTAAGGATTCGGTAATTTACCGAATCGGTAATGGATCGGTAAAATACCGAATCGGTAAAATACAGATTCGGTAAATTACCGAATCCTTAAATCATATGTAGGGAGCACTAAAGTGAGTGAATTTCAGTAGTAAGGATTTATCACCAAATACAGGTTGATGATAAATAACGAATACCTTTCAAAAAGCTATATTTGGCTGATTTAAAAGTGCCATGTGGCAGACATACATGCCCTTAGGGCATGTATGTGTGCCACATGTGCACACATGCACGAAATAGCGGGGCAACAGGGTGTCAATGTGACACCCTGCCACCCATGAATATGCTTCCCCTATTACCGATTCGGTATTTACCGAATCGGTAATAGTAAATGGCTTCCTATTCATTCCTCATAGGAATGAATGGGAAGGGATGCATTATTACCGATTCGGTAAATACCTATTCATAAATACCGATATTTACCGAATCGGTAATAATTACCGATTGTTTACCTACATACTATTTACCGATTCATAAATACCGAATCTGTAAAATTCGGTATTTATGAATCGGTAAATAGTTTGTTACCTACATATGGTCCTTAGTGAGGTAGGCTTTAGGGCATGAACTGCTTCAAAGTAGTATGCAATATGCATGTAGTGTTTTAACGATCGTCACACTTGTGGTTCAGGGCTATAGTTTCTTAGTCAGTTTTTATATAAAATATGTTTGTACAGTAATGGAATAGTATAAATTTGAAAGTTATTAATATACATTTATTTGTGATTCTTTTTTACAGATACAGAACAGGAGTGTTTCTCATCTGTTTGCACTCTTCTCGTGTAAGATTGTTTGGATGAAGGGTCCTTAGGTGTTTCATCATACTTGCTGTGCCGCACGAGTATTTTTTGTTAGGATCCCCTCGTAACAGAACTCTTTGGCAAATCTTGCGAATGAAGAAGGTGGCATTGGTCTTTGTTTGCCCCTTGGAAAAAATTAAAAATGTCTTCACCACTGATGAAAAACGTTGTGGGCGTGGTGCCTTCTGCGAAAAAAATTCCTCAGATTCGGTAAATATTTTAAAGCGGCAACATTTACAGTTTTTGTAAGTTAAACTTATAAAATTGTGTTAGCTGTATACATTTTATATATCTGTGATTTGTTTCTTGTGGTATTTTGTTAAGAATACCATGTTGTTGTTTTTTTAACAATCTTTTTGATTTTTCAGGTCTGTCGTCGACATCCGTGGTTCCCACAGGAGTGTTCTGCTTTGTTGTTTTGTATTATTGTTGTTACATTTTGTTTATTAGTTTATTGTTTATATTTATGTTAATAAAAATATAAAGTTTGAAAATAGTTGATCGTTTATATATTTATTATTATAAAAAATAAAGTTTGAAAAAAAAAATAATAATGTTTTTGGTTGTTCTCTTAACTGCTGTGTGACTCTTGTTCTTATTACTGTTATTTGATGGAGTCCACCATGGTGTTAAATTTTGGGGCACTTATCGCTGGAATACTAGTGATATCTGTAGTGTGCACCAACTTCTGAATAGTGTGTTAGATTTATCTCAACTTTACTTCCGTTAAAGTGCTGATAATGAAATGGAGAGTAGCCGTTCCCGTGCAAAAAGACATGAGGTGCACCTTTGCGATTTATTCTAAATACTAAAATCCTGTATTGTATTGCACTGAGGTATTGGCTGCACTTACAGTGTACACACGAAATCTATTAAGGAATCTCATTGTATTTATATTGATTGGGAATAGTGCGTCAGGTGCTGGATCTTGACGAGATACACTGCTCAATTCGTATATTGTTCTGCATACGAAAAAAATCACATCACAACTTTCACACTAATTGCAATGCGAAACAAATTCCGGCGATAAGACACGTTAGCACCAGGGATTTTACTCCTGCTTTCTGCTGGTGTTAAGCAGGACAACTAACTGCACCATGAAAGGGAACACAGCCAAGAGCCACACCAGAACACCCACAGGTGCCATAAAGTCAATGAGCATGATACAGGGATACCCATGAGGGCCAGAAGACTCATTTCAACAACTCCAGGACCGCCTATGCCCCCCAAACCCATATCTTAGTAAGTGTGTCCCTGTGGTCATTGTCTTAGCATGATAGGCACAAGCCCTGCAACATCACAGTGTGCTGTCACCTCAGCGTTGGCAGTGAGCCTGGATGTGCAGCTACGTACTCATCCTCCTGCATGCACAACTGGCGTGTGCTGGTCTGGGGTTCACAGGTCAGTGGAGGGGTGTGCCTATCCAGCAAGAGGAACGGGGTGTCACGGACATGTCCGTGTACAGGAAGTGCGGTAAGTGTGTCTCTGTGTTCTGGTATGGCCTATTACAAGAGCCGCAGCAGTCGATGTTGTAAAGTGGCATGTACCACCTCCAAACGGCACTGTGATGTTGTTGTTGGAATGTAGCAGGACATGCGCAAATAGGCATTACAATGGCGAGATACAACAGCTCACCGTACAAAAGTGTGGGGGCTCGTGGGAGGGAGGAGCAGCCGTTTGGCAACATAACACACAGTGAACTCGACCATGTGCCACATGCTGGGCATCTCATCCATGATGACCACGGTCGCAGACATCCCACAACACCAACGACTGGCCTTTGTACACATCCTGTATGAATGCAGCGTGGTTTTCACTTCTATGCTCGTTCAGTGGTGTGATGTTGGCAGGTTGTGTGACTTGTGCTCCTTGTTGGTGTGTTTCATTTTGGCCATTGTTTGTCTATACTTGTGCTGTACTTAATTGTGCATGTGTGCCATTCTGCCCATCTCCCCTCATTCCCCCACTCCCTGATTCTTCCTCTTCCTGGTGCTGTTGTGTCTTTAATTCTGTTGCTGCACAAATAAATACATGTAAAGAATGAATTAGAATAGTTCCTTGATTCTTTTAGGTTTCAAAACTTCTCTATTGGTTTCTTTTTAATTTTCCATATGAACCATTTTTTTAATATTCAACAACACATAGAAGTCAGAAGTGCAACGTATTCTATCAACACACTTTCTAGAACATTCTACAACACGTGCAGGTTAAAAGTTCATAAATTTTTTAAAACTTTACGATATTTTTCTGTAACATTTTCTTGAACATTTAATGACACGTGCAGGTTAAAATTTGACGATTGTTTTAAGTTCGAACAGTGCCTTCCAAATGCAAGTAGCAGGTGTGGTTGAGCTGAGCAAATTTTATCCTATGATATGTACTCCACGTTGAAACTGCTTTTTCTTAACCAATCACAAAGATGCTTTTCCACAAAACTAATGTGCACCCTACTTTTAAAAAAGAATGCTTTTCATGATATCTTCAGAGATAAGTTAGAGCTAGGAATTAGCATTTAAAAAACCTTTGAAATTCACTGAAAAAAACATAGGTTTCATGCACGTTATAGTTAGGAATTGGCATTTAAAAAACCTTTGAAATTCACTGAAAAAACCAAAGGTTTCAGGGGCGTTATAGTTAGGAATTGGCATTTAAAAAACCTTAGAAATTCACTGAAAAACCATAGGTTTCAGGGGTGTTATTTTTAGCTGGGCATTTCCCTCATACAAAACCATTGAAATTCCCCTGTTATAGTTAGTTCAGCTAACTATAACTCGTGCCCCCGCAATGCACTGCTGATGACGTCACATATTACATCACTCATGACATGGTCAGTGACATCACTGATGACATCACTGATGACATCTCAAATTACATCACTGATGACATCACTGTGTGTGTTTCTGTACATTTTAAATATGTTTTATATATTTATAGTGAAAGGCCTGTGGAAGAATGAGTGGCTGTACAAGTGTGTGAATGGATGATTTTCTAGGTGCGTAACTGACTCTATAAGTGAATCATTAAATGTATCTTACTGCAGACTAGTGACTAAACTGTGTGAATGTCTGTATGTTTCTGTCTGTTGGTGTATAAGTGGCTGCATGGTTTTGTGAATATCTATATGAGTGTCTATATGGGTTATCGATTGGTTGTCTGAGTATCTGTATGGGTGCCTGAGTGTTTGTGTGGGTAGGCTGTGTGTGACTCTGTGCATAGATGTGTGAGTGGGTGATTCTATGGGTGCATGGTTTTAAGAGTGCATCTGTGATGAACTGTATGGTTGAGTGAGTGTATGTATGGGTGTGTTAGGGATTGAATGTATATCTCAGTGGTACATTTGTGACTAACTACATATGTGAAAGGCAGTATATATGCGTGTAAGAGTATATAAGTGGGTATATGTGAGAGTGTGTGATTGTGAGAGTGGCTGTATGGATGAGTGTGTGCTTGTATCAATGATTGTATAAGAGCGCAAGAATGTGGTACTATTTTTATTAGTAAGTGAACTTGAGTGTGTTTAACTGCATAGGTGAGTAAATGTGAGTGTGATTAATTATTTGCATGACTGACTAGGTGTGACAGTACCTCTATGGATGATTGGTGGTGTGTGAGTGTCTATGTAGGTGTATAAATGCATATGATAGTCTTGTACGGAGTGACTGTAAGTATGAGTGACTGTACATGTGAATGAGTGGAGGTGTATGTAGACCTAAGAGTTAATAAGTGGGTATGTAGTTATTGGTATTGGAGTATCTATGGTTTTGAAAATGGACGTCTGAAATTTTCAGTTCGTGTATCAACGGTTAAATTAGGGTGTGAGAAGATGCAGTAATTTATCACATGGATGATGTCATCAGTGATGTCATCAGTGATGTCATTTGAGATGTCATCAGTGATGTCATCAGTGATGTCACTGACCATGTCATGAGTGATGTAATATGTGACGTCATCAGCAGTGCATTGCGGGGGCGCGAGTTATAGTTAGCTGAACTAACTATAACAGGGGAATTTCAATGGTTTTGTACGAGGGAAATGTCCAGCTAACTATAACACCCCTGAAACCTATGGTTTTTTCAGTGAATTTCTAAGGTTTTTTAAATGCCAGTTCCTAACTATAACGCCCCTGAATCCTTTGGTTTTTTCAGTGAACTTCAAAGGTTTTTTAAATGCCAATTCCTAACTATAACATGCATGAAACCTATGATTTTTTCAGTGAATATATATATATATATAGCTTAGGAGGTGATGCTCAGACATAAGAATAACTACATACAATATACAATTCCTATCTGATAATGCAACATTGAAAAATATCAAGTGCTGTGGTTTGGGAGGCATTCCACATGTAGTTGGTGTCATAAAAGGAACTCACATAGTGTTGGTGCCACTTCATGACAGTGAAAATGTATATCAGAAATATTTCCACTCCATCAAATTTCAGGTGGTGTGCATACCAGATTTCTATATCACAACTGTGTGTGATGATTTCTGGGATTTACCCATGCCTCCCTAGCGCTACGCAACTGAAGCTTGCCTCGATTTATGGGAGACCTGACAGCAATGAAGACCTGGCTTGTTGGTAAGTAATAATTTATCATTTTCATTATTTGATATTTCATTGAATTCTAATGTATTGTCACTTTAATAATAATTTCTATTATTTCCTATTTATCATTTAGGGGATTCAGCACATCCAAGCTATACATGACTATTAACCACAATTCAGAACCCAACAACACGAGGGGAACTCTGCTTCAATGAGGCCCATGTGTAGGCCTGGGCGGTAAATTTCGTTCTGCTCGCAGAATTTGCGATATTTTGACATTTTTGTATTACGCGGAGAGCGCGAATATGTCAAAACATTCGCAATCTGCCGCGAAACGGAAGTATTTTTCTTGTTCGTGCTTTAAAAATGCATTCTCGTGCATGCGGTCGCGACTTACCGGGTTCCTGCGTTCGCCGATGAGTTATCCTATCCGTTCGTGTGCGCCACGAGATGTTTGATTGTTGGTAGTCGGTCGCGCTATCCCACGAGAGTTTGCGATCGTGAACACGTCATTCGACCCGGATCAGGAAATAAATAAGCATCGCGAGCAAGATGGCCGCGCCCATTAGCGACCATATGGGCAAGTTGGAGATATATTTCCCTGCAAGCACGCAAAAACACATCGCAAACTGGCGGGAAAAGCAATCTCCGCATCTTCGCAAAAGTTCAGCGTGCTCGCGGAGATTTTGAGCAATTTCGCGATAATTTGCGAAAGTCAATTTTGCAAATGCCGCCCACCCCTACCCATTTGAAAACTAAGGGACTTGTGGAGTGGACGTATTGGCTCCTGAAGGCACGATTCCAATCCTAGATAAGTACGGTGGGGCCCTCCTCTACTCTCTTGAGAAGGTCTACCAAATAGGTATTTTATATTGTATACTGCCCAACATTGTCTTTTGTAGAAACATCCCTTCATACCTGATGAAGATTATCAATAGCAACTCCAGAGTGATGTTCTAGAGATGCATCAGCAAGATGGCAGCGATGATTAAGAAGTAAACTAAGGCTTAAATTAACAGAGAACATCTTTGCTTGATGGTAGGGGTATATACGTTTTAAATAAAAAAATCTAAATAATTGTCTGATAAAAAATACATTTGGTAATATTTTTGTCCCATAAAAAATAGGTAATCAAGTAAGAATTGTTTATAACAAACTTCACAACATACCTAAAAAAAATTAGCAAAATACATACTCATTTGCAAATGAAGATATGTAAATTAACTACTGATATTATTAGTTCCGGATTGATTGATTGATTTATAACAGTCAATTTCCTGCACAGTTTGCTGTGAATTTCATCATCTTTTGCATATAGTTCCACATCAGGAATGTTATCACAACACACAGTAAAAAGCACATTGTAGACATTAGCATTCAAGTAGCCCAAATATTCATTTAGTGGAGCGTTTGGGCCTGTTGTGATAATCAGCAGGGTTAGTTTTCTTGATGTGGAACTATATGTGAAAGATGATAAAATTCACAATAAACTGTACAGGACATCCACTGCTACCAATAATATCTTACATTCACATCTGCATTTGGTCATTATGCTTTACATCCACATTTGTGCATTAGGGGGATCCCTTATGGAGAAATGGTCAGATTACTATTGTAGCGAAGACCAAAATTTTGAGGATGGTATTTTGGATTTGAAAAATAGGTTATCTGTCTGTTGTTATAGTGTCAATCTTTTGGACCAAGCTGAAATGAGGATTTGCACTGTGACTGAAGGTCTACTCTGATACAGAAGCAGAAGAAGGAATGTGAAAGCAAATTGGTATTGGTGACTATGTATAATCAAAATACACTACTATATATAAGACACTCATTCAGGGGTGCATAGATTCGATAAAGTGATCTCACAAAAACATTAGTTAGCTACATGATAGGATGCACTTTTAGAGATGGAGTTACTATGAGTTACTTGTTTATAGTTACAAAAAATTAGGTCAATTGGTTGCCTGGTCCACTTAAGGGATTTTGTGTTTGTACTGACTGTAATGTCTGCTAATACGGCCTGAAGAAGATTAAAATTTCAATATAACACAGCAACGACTTCCCAAATTGAACAATTCATTGATTGCAATAGTGTCTTTGTGATATACACAATTATTTTTGATTGCTCTAAGGTATATATTGGAAGTAGTAAGAGGACCTGAAAGCTCAGGCTACAAGAACACTGCAAAGCTATCAAGAACCAGGAAGTGCATTCTCCTTTGGCCCAGCACATTAAGGAATCCCACTCTGATAGAATTAATTTTAAATTCCATCGATTTAAGAAGATTGATCATAGTCCACAGGGTGCTGATATAGAACAGAGACTTCACCAAATGGATGTGAGGAGGATTAGCAGACTGGAAACCTTGGAGAAAGGACTAAATATTGAGAGGGAATTACATTATTTCTGCAATATCTGGAGAACTGTTGTTACGTAAGAATGTCTGGATATGTTCTGCTTGACAGTTATGATGGAGATGCAGTTTATGAGTTTTATTAATGAAATGGAAATAACGTGGCACATGATGTTTGAAATTGTTACGATAAACAGACCCTCCAGCATTTCACGATTTTGTGATTCACAAAATAATCGTGAAATCAGCTAAATAGCACGATGACCACGATATTTAAGTTTTTGGCTGCAAAAAAATGTTTTGCCAGACAGCAAACAAAATGGTGACCTCTGATTGGCTGTACGGGCACACATCACTATGTTGTGCCGTACTAGCTAATTTAGAGGCGGTGAGTAATTGAACAGGCCTTGTGAATTAGATCGACCATGACAGCTGATTGCTCCAGCGAGAATTTCACTTATGAGTGGGGGTGAGTGGGGGCATTGGTAAAGGGGGGCTCCTGACACCAGGTCTGAGAGTGCAAACTCATTCGAATTCAGCTGTTTGCGACCTGGGTGGGAATAACACAAATCTAGCGAGTTGAGGCCCTGGACTCACAGCACACACTTTTGTATTGCTGCATTACAGCAATCACAACCAACAATGTGCGTTCAGTTTAGCAGTCTTACAGCTATGAGGTGCTGTATTCAACATGCAAAATTGAAAAGATGATAGGCGAGCAGACCCAAAGTTCGATTACAGCAGCCTGCACACATCTCTGTGGCAGGTGGATCTCCCTTCGGTGCAAAGTGTGACTTGCTTGTAAATCCACTCATTCCGCTTTTAATAAGGTCCTCGTGCTCCATTAATATGTAAGTATTTCTGCACTTAGGAGCGTCCATCACTCTCCTGACATACCATGATAGCTGTTGAAAATACTGCACAGCCAGCATAGCTAAAACAAATGCATCACACCAAGAATCAGATCCACCGGCATCCAAGAAAGCTTCTCTTCTTCACTCAAAACATGTTTTCAAAGTCGGCACAAACACCCTCGTAAAATGTGTAAAACAGAGTATAGTCTGAACTGCGTTCTCTTGGGTCGAGGCAGCCTGACTTTGCTCTTGCCTTCCGATGTCTTTACTGGGGCTGAGCAAGGCGAAGGTTCGAGCAAGACAGGTGAAACAGGTCTGTATGTAGCCAGATTTTACCGTGAGCTGTTCCAACTCACTCTTTCATTCTTCCTAGGGCGATAATACAACTGAGTTTCAATTGGTTTATAGGCAGACCTTAAGCAAGCACCAAAATATACGTGAGTAACTTTACGAGTCAGTTTATCTGAGAGCCGTAGGTCGACTAGAGATGGAGCTGTGTGACTAAAGGATGGGTGGGTGCACATTTAAGAGGGAGATTTTGGGGCAGTAGAGGGAGAATTGTGTTCTGTGATTCTAGAAAGGAGCAAGCAAGGCTTTAGTCAAAATATCAATGTTTCCAGTGTAATTGGTGAATATCTTTCCTGCATAGGACTTATAGGCATGGAAATCCATCTTTTTATTCTGGAATTTTAAGAGTTTGCGATTCCCAGGAGAGTATTTGCATTTCAAATTTGCGTCAGTGCATGGCCTCTTCAATCGTGTACAGACCAGCACAGTAATTGTAATTTTGCCACAATTCAAGGTTGACTACGGTGCTTACATTATTTTCCTTGCCATTTTTCTATTTATTCTGTTGATGTGATGGTTTGTGTGTGATAAATTAGCAGTTTGTAATTCACTGTTAGAAGGGTAACACTTGCTCAAATTGTAATATTAATTCTGTTCATTAGGGTTATTAGAATTTTTCCAAAGGTTGCTGCCAATCTTTTTTGCACGTTCTATTGTATTTGTTTTTGGGCGTCCCAATTTTAAATGAGAACTGTGAATCATGCACATCCTACAAGAATGGAATGTAATATTTAGGGGCATGATGTTTATTTGCCGCATATTTGCTCTTGTTGCAGGAATTTGGAGAGGCAGAATATGATCAGTTAAGGATGGCACATTTGCAAGATGAGTTACATGGGCAAAATTTTGTTAGGAGCTTGCCCGTGTCCTTCATCAAAATAAAACAAATGTTTTACAAGCTCTCCAGGTACTGTGTTGTGCTGAGCTTATTTTCAAGTACTACTATACACATATTAATGCCATTAAAACAAGCCTTTTTAAACCCTTTCCTCATGTATCCCTCCTATCTCATCCGATACCTCTTCTTTCTCCCTAATCCAGTTCTGGAAACTCTTACCCCTCTATCTCTCCATTACTTATCCCAAACCTCCTCCTACTGCTATGATCTCCAAATAAACACTTTTTAAACCCTTCCCTCTTCCATTCCTCCACTATCCTTTTCAACCCAACTAACAGACTCGCATGTCCATAGAATTTCATATTTACCTATATAATTCATCACTAATCCTTTTTGGGTTCTGGAATCTCGTGCTACTCACCGAAAAGCTCCTTGACGCCTTTTCAGCGTAGTAAGCTCTATATCAATGCAATTACAAGTCAAGGATCCCTTCCCTTCCATTGACAGTTTCACCTATTCCCTACTGCCACCATCAACAGCCCATGCCCCATGCCAGGCTACCCTCCGAGGAGTCTGTAGACATGCTGTGGATGCACCAGGCTTTGATAAGCCCTTCATTACTAAGTCAAAGGTCCCTTTTGTCTGCATCACTTCTACCCTCAATCACACATGCCCGATGCCAGGCTGCCTTCTGAGGAGCCTTTAGATGTTCCCTGCATGTACCAGTCGTCCATAGGCCAGCCCTTCATTCCCAAGTCAAGGGTCTCTTCTATCTTCCCCACTTCCACCCTTAGTCACCCACACCAGATGACAGGATTCCCTCTGAGGAGTCTGCAGATGTGCTCTACATGCACCAAGCGTCCACAGGCCACCTCTTTCCCTTTGGGGCTTGGAACCACTAGCCCCAAGTCAGCACAGTGCCACAAAAAACAGGATGACTAGCAATCCTGGGCTATTGTGCTTGGCTTACCATATGACCTAGAATGTTATCAAGAAGGAGAATAAGGCAAACAAACACTCTCAGACACTTTAAACATGTATATTTGAAATTGAATTACTCTGCTTAAACAGTTTCCACGATTTAAGGCTGAAAAGGAATGATTACAAGTAAAATAAAGTGCCGCAATAATGCAGCAAAATTTCAATTTTTGTGCCGCAACATTTCCATTTTTTGTGCGTCTGGATAAATGTCATGTTTCTTGGGTGTTTGTTATATTTGAAAACTGGATTTAGATTTGAACCCATTCAATATATATACCTGGGTGAATTGTTTAAACAGTGGACATTTGAAAATACCAAGGATAGAAACTACTATGGTATTGCTTATAGGTGCATTTGATTTAGACGTGATCAAATGTGGGCACAGAGGGGGGGCCTGTAATGATGTGTTCGTTCAGCTTATCTAAGAGGATGTTTGCATGTAATCCGTCATTTCAACATGGTGATGATTATAAGAGTGAGTCAGACTAAGATATCTGTGCTTGTGGTGTTTTTCCACCTTGTATGCATGTCTCATATAGAGATAGATGTTTAGTGGATTTGAGACGTTTTTAATGTTGACATTCTTGTGAATAAGTAACATTTTGAAGTTCTGAAATGATGGTGTGAATTAGTATGACTTAGTTCAAGGGTGTATTTGACGTGGACACAAATTAATGTGGGCGATTGTCAATTAATCATTTATCTTTAGGGATAGTGTTGACCAATATGTGTAGTTTATTTAAAGGGGACTTTTTGCATGGTATTATACATACCAATATGGCGATGACTTAAGGAGTAAAGCTGAGTGGCATACTTGAAATTGCTGTGTGTTTTCCACCAACCTAATAGGCGTCAGATGGAGTCTGGTGATAGGGGGATTTTAGGTGTGAGTTTCATGTGAATGGAGCAGCTTTAACAAAGCAAGCAAGTTGCTTCTGATTATGCGGTATGTGCGTTAGATAGAGATCAACGTTAGGTGCCTTTGAATTTCCAGCTACCCAGGATTTGTTGGACACTATCTAATGGAGCAGGTGAACTGTTTTTGAATGAGTGATACTAGGGACTAATATTAGCGTTGATTAGTGGATCAAGCACCTTAAAGCAATTTATTCCCATTCAAATGATGAAGTCAGTGTTCTTGTCATGTTACTCAAAGTCTACCCCCTAAACATCAGATTTATCCCTGCTGAAGTAAGGAAGGCAAATAGCTCCAGCCCCTTGCAGAAAGCAGAGGGGCCTGATGGGGTCCCGATGGACCTTTACAAGAACAACTTGAATGTTTTTGTTCCCATTATAACTAATGTAATAAATTCAGCAGTATTGAGTGGCCTTCAAACTTCTTGGCACTCAGCAGTAATACTTCATGTCTTTAAAAAGTGCTGCAGATCAGATCCTCGCTTTTACCGCCCAATATCTTCATTAGGCTCAACTGTTAAAATCATTGGCTGTTCTGAACTAAGGGGAATTGAAGACTGGATTGTGAGCAATCATGTGTTCTCCCCTACAAAGTATGCGTTCTGAGAAAGCCTTGGCACAGTAGAATAATGCCTTATTCTCCATCTAATTGTCAGCAAATTCACTGTTGATAAGCGGGGGTGCTTCTTTTGTCCTTCATGGACCTAGGCAGTGCCTTTGATAGAGTCAACTGCAGTAAACTATGGTTGATCCTTTGTGACTTAGGACTAGATGATGAAATTGCTGGCTGCTTGGGGCTCTGCACCCTGGGGTTAACGCCTCTGCAATATCCGACACCGACATCTTATTCTGAACCTTACCTGACTTGGGTAACCAGCTTTAGGGAAAGAGCTCTCTCAGCCAGATTTCAGCTAGGAATCATTAGACCATTACTATGTTTCCCTTTAGAGCAGTAAAATGAAGAGACGATTCTTATGTGCCCTTGTGATGAGTTTTCTGCTCAAACCTTGGAACATTTTATGTTTATGGTTTTAGACAGTACAGGTATGACTAGCACTCTTTCAAATAGTGGAAAGCCCTTTCATCTGTTTCCATGTCGGCTGCGTTCTTGAAATCCGCTATTCCTAAATGTAGCACTTTATCTATATGATCCTTTTTCATTTCATAATACGCTATTATGATTCTTTATAATTCAATGTTGGTGCCGATCAGTTTTTGCAGGTGTACTTTAGAACCTGTGCTATTTCTTGAACTTATACTCAATCAATTAATTAGGAAATTGTAAGCACGCTACTCACCCGTGAGGGTCTCAAAGAGCTGGGGGGATGCAGCTCCGGTAAGTTGAAGAGCCAGGTCTTGAGGGTCATCCTGAAGATGTGCAGGGTGGGGGCGCACCTGCTGTAGATCGTTAGCTCGTTCCAGGTCTTAGCTGCGATGTAGGAGAAGGTTCTTCCACCCGTTCTTGCTATGCAGATGCGTGGGGGTTCGGTGAGGGCAAGGTCGGCGGATTGGAGATTCCTCTTGGGTGTGTGGAAGGAGATTTTCTCGTTGAAGTATTAGGGTCCTGTGTTGTGGAGGCCTTTGTAGGCATCGGGGAGTATCTTGAAGGTTACTCTTTTCTCAATGGGGAGCCAGTAGAGGTTGTGCAGTTGCTGGGTGATGTGTTCATGTCGATGGATGCCGAGGATGAGTCTGCCTGCAGTGTTCTGTGTGGTCTGGAGTTTGCGGAGCAGAGACTTGTTGATCCCGGCATAGAGGGCATTTCTGTAGTCCAGTCTGCTGGTTATGAGTGCGTGGGTGATGCTCTTGCTTGATTTGGGGGGATCTATTTGAAGGTCTTTCAGAGGATGCGAGGGTGTTGAAGCAGGTGGAGGTGACGGCGTTAACCTGTTGAGTCATGGAGAGGAAGGAGTCGAGTTTGATGCCAAGGTTTTGGGCATGGTGCATGAGGGTGGGGGGTGCTTTGTGCGGTGCTCCACAAGGAGTTGTCCCATGCAAAAGGGGAGGGTCTGAGGATGAGGACCTCTGTCTTATCTCAAGTTGAGCTTCAGGCAGCTGTTGCTCATCCAGGATGCAATGTCTTTCATTCCTTCCTGGAAGTTGAGTTTGGTTGTAATGGGGTCCTTGGTGAGGAAGAGGATGAGTTGGGTATCGTCAGCGTAGTATACTATGCTGACTTCGTGCTGTCTGATGATGGTGGCGAGGGGGCCATGTGGATGTTGAGGAGCGTGGGTCAGAGCGACGATCCTTTGGGCACTCCGCAGTTGATCTTTGTGGGTTCAGAGTGGAAAGGTGGAAGTCTGATTCTTAAGGTACTCCCGGCGAGGAAGGAGGGGAGCCATTCGAGGGCAGTTACCTGAATGCCGGCTTTGTGGAGTCTGGCGGTGAGTGTACAGTGGGAGACAGTGTCAAAGTCTGCTGAGAGGTCTAGTAGGATCAGGGCTGTGGTGTGTCCTTGGTTGAGGAGGGTGCAGATGTAATCTGTGGTGGCAAATAGAGTGGTCAATGTGTTGTGGTTGCTGCGAAATCCGGATTGGAAGGGGTCAAGGACGGATTTTGTTAGCTGGACGTTGACTGTCTTCTCGTTGACTTTGGCCATGAATGAGAGGAGGGAGATGGGATAGTAGTTTTGAGGTCTGTGGAGTCTGCTAAAGGCTTCTTGAGTAGGGTTCTGACTACTGCAAGTTTCCAGTCATCGGAAAAGATGCCAGCTTTGAAGGTGGCGTTGATGGTGCGTTGTAGTTTTGGAGCGATGGTGGCTCTGTGGAAGATGTGTGGGGGGCATGGGTTGATGTAGTATATTCGGTAGTGACTGGGGTCCAGGATGCGATGGTAGGTTGGCTGGCGTTGCTGGAGGTTGAGTGGTTTCGGAGTCAGGTGTCTGGTTGAAGTTGGCTTAGAGGCCCTTGATCTTCAGATGGAAATAAGAGTCAGGTTTGTTGCAGAGGTCCTGGGAGGGGTGATGACCATGGTTTCGCTGGGGGGTTTAGTGAATTCCTGGATGAAGCTCAATAGTTCCTTGCAGTTGCTGGACTTGACGCGAATCTTGTTCTGGATGAAGGTCCTTTTGGTGGATTTGATGCGTTGGTTGTATTCTGTCATGGTGTTCTTGTAGGTGGTGCGGTCTTGTGGGAATTTGTTGTTTCTCCAGTTCTTCTCGAGGCATCTTCAGGTGCATGTGGATTCGTGGAGGTTGGCGGTGAACAAGGTGGCCTTCCTGGGGCGCTGTCTGTCGGGGTTACTCAGGGGAGTGAGCTTGTCTGCGCAGTTGGAGATCCATCTGTGGAGTTCTTTGGCTGCGAGGTTGGCATCAGTCGAGGTGGTGTGGGCATTGCGGTTGAGGGCAGAGTTGAGCTACTCCTCGGTGATCTTGCTCCAGTTTCTTTGTGGAGGGTGGGGTGTAGGTTTGAGCATTGTTGGTTTGTCGATGTGGAAGTGTACGTAGTGGTGGTCCATCCATAGGGGTTGCGTGGGGTGGCTGAAGTGTGTGTTGTTGCCTTCTGTGAAGATTGGGTCGAGTGTGTGTCTTGTCTCATGGGTGGGGGTGGTGACGAGTTGTTTAAGTCCAAGGTTGGCAAGGTTGTCCAGGAGGGTGGAGGGTGGTGGAGTTGGGGTCGCTGAAGTTGTCGAGGTGGAAGTTGAGGTCTCCGAAGAGTAAGTAGCCCATGGAGGCAGAGGCATGGGGTGCAATGAAGTCAGCGATGGAGGTGGTGAATGCAGTTTGAGGGTGCCTCTCAGGGTCGTTCTGGGCTTGGTCTGGATCTGGAAGTAGAGATGTTCAGTGGTGGGTGGGCCGTCGCTCGAGCTGAAGGTCGTGAGTCCAAGGGAGCTCTTGTGTGTGATGGCAAGTCCTCCCCCCTAGGCGGTTGGTGCGGTCCTTTCTCTGGATCTTGTATCCATCAGGGATGATGGTAACGATGATGGGGCAGAGGTGGAGTTGGTCCAGGTGCACGTTGAGGAGGATGCATCTCAGGGCACCAGAGGTGTTGGCATTTGGTGTGTGAGCTGTGGTCATGGGGTGCGGACGGTGGTGAAGGTCTAGTGGCAGTGGCGGCAGGAGAACTGTCCGTGGTTAGTGCTCAGCGTGGACAATTGGCAGTTGTTGTTCCATCCAGGGTTGAGTGCGGGGAGGGCAGCTGAGTTGTAGCAGTGGGTGGTCAGTGATCCAGGGTGCCTGGCACTGGTCGCAGTCGGTTCATGGATGGGCCCAGATGGGCTTGCCTTTGGCACGCCAGCGGGTGCGTCCGCTCAGTGGCTGCCATTAAGTAGGGAGGGAGGGAGGTGCAGCTGGGAGGCAGGAATCGGCAGGGAGGAAGGGCCCCAGGGGCAGCACCGGTGGCGGGAAAGGGAGTGGGAAATGGAGAGGGAAAAAGAAGAGCAGAGACTAGGTATAGTGCGCAGTGAAAAAGAAGAAAAACTGGCAAAAACAATCTAAGAACAAGAGGGCAGTGACACAGGCAAAAAATTGGCAGAACACAATCAGGGCACAACACAGGGCTCGAACCCCTACCTGCACCGATCACTGTGCTGGGCTGCGGCAGCGGCACAGCAGTGGAGCTGCAGAGGGAGAGTGTAGGACTCTCGCCAGGAGTTCAGAGGTCCTGCTTGTGCTCCCTCGCAGAGGCCGCCATTAGGTAGAGAAGGGGGAGGGAGGCGCAGCGAGGAGGAGGGAATCGACACTGGGGAAGGGCCATGGGGGCAGCAGCAGTGGCGGGAAAGGGAGCGGGAAACAGTTAAGGAAAAGAAGAGAAGAGACTAGTTACAGGGCACAATGAAAAAGAAGAAAAACAGGCAAAACATAATCAAGGAACAAGAGGACAGTGATACAGGCAAAAAAATGTGCAGATCACAATCAGGGCATAATCCAATCAGGGCACAACACAGGGCTCGAACCCCTACCTGCACCGATCACTGCGCTTGGCAGCGGCACAGCAGCAGAGCTGCAGAGGGAGAGAGTAGGACTCTCGCCAGGAGTTCAGAGGTCCTGCTTGTGCTCCCTCACAGTGGCCGCCATTATGTAGGGGAGGGAGGCGCAACAGGGAGGTGGGAATCGGCACTGGGGAGGGGCCACGTGGGCAGCAGCAGTAGCGGGAAAGGGAGCGGGAAACGGAGAGGGAAAAAGAAGAGAAGAGACTAGTTACAGGGCACAATGAAAAAGAAGAAAAACAGGCAAAACACAATCAAGGAACAAGAGGACAGTGATGCAGGCAGATCACAATTAGGGCACAATCCAATCAGGGCACAACACAGGGCTCGAACCCCTACCTGCATCGATCACTGCGCTTGGCAGCGGCACAGCAGCGGAGCTGCAGAGGGAGAGAGTAGGACTCTGGCCACAGTGAAGGCATTAGGTATGCACTTTGAAATCTATTTTTGATAGATGTGGTTTCAAGACGAGTACTAAAATATTATATTGCCAGAGCCAGACATTTTTTTTTAACTTTTAAGTGTGTGCGCAGATCCTGATACTAGCGGCATATTTATGTTTGTCGTTATCTAGGGGTTGAGGGTTTCCTTCCGCATCCTAAAGCAATGAGCTTCAAAAGCATGGCTTTTGCTGCTCAGTTTTTAATTATGTAGTATTTGCTGTACTCCAAACTTTCACACTGTGCACATCACACCTAAAATTCAGAATTACAAGACCATACTGCCTTTTCCAGGGCGATAATGCCATACACAGTTTGTTCTGAGAAATGGATACACACTACAGCTGTGTATAAAGTAAGTTTTTGTGGTTATCTACCGGACCACGGAGATTGCATTATGAATAACCACTGGTGCCAAAATCTACCTTCTTCTCATTCTACTTTACCTTTCCCTGTGAATGTCTTTGCAAAACCTGTTTTCTAAAGTGGCCATCCAAACTTGTTTTCCCACCACAGTAATGAAGTTAGTATCACACACACAAGATGTAATTGTTCATATAAGAGCTTGTTTCTCACGTCATCATGGTGTGAGTTCAAGATGCCTGTTTGGAATACATCAGGCACATAACCAGATATATGTAAGGTTATTTAGTTTTAATAGTTTGATTACTGGATGCCACTGTATTACTGAAGTCATTAGCTAAAAAGTAACTTTCCATGGCATGTGTGTATTACAATCCTATTATAATTGGAAAAAGGAAAACCTAACTAACATCTCTTCTTGCCTAGACCTCATTCACTACAGGCTGAAAGAGAACTTTCTATGCATGAAAGGCCGAAGTTATAATTAGTAGTAACCTTAGAATCTGATTCATTACACTTTAACTGTCCCTAACGCCCAGGATGCCTGACACAGAGTGATAGGACTAATAGTTAACTAACTGATTTTTTTTTTTAAATAGGAGAATATAATGGCTATTATATATTTACATGGTCTACAGAGATAGAACTCTGGTTTATGAAAAGCAGCATTTCCTACCCGAGGACATCTTCAGAAAGACTTGACTTTGAAGTTTCTCAGGAACACGTGTAGTGCTCCTGCTGTGAGGAAGTGCCCGCCCTAGATTTCATAAAAGGCATCTAAAATTAGAAGATGGTTCATCAGAGGAGGAATAGGAAAAAATATGCCTTTGTCAGCACTAGACTTTAACCTGATATGTTAAAGAATAGGACAACATGATTGTTGATGAAATTCCTAAACTAAAATGAACTTCCCAAAAGTCTTGAGACACTCTGATTTTAGAGAGCAAACAAGCACAGAATAATGAAATGGAACTCCAGCTGCTTCCAATCTAAAATAAAGTTACTGACTCTGATGCCACCACAATTACAACACCCAGTGAATACACCATGACGATCCACTGCTTGATCTATAAGTCCTAGTAGGCATTTTAATAGTTCATACCTCCCTGGATGTTTTTAAGTTGGACACTTTCAGCTTGAGATGAGCGTTTTTCAAGCTGTTTGCCAACGGTGCTATTCCCTATAAATATGTGGCACTTTGTGGTTTGTAGTGTGTGCTGCTGAATTAGATTCTGTTTGTGTGGGCCATGTGTGCCTCTCAGGATGCTTACTTGTGTTTGGACCTATCCATTGGACATATCCATGACTGCTGCCACCCTACTCTTTAATGTCACTGTTCTTATGGTCTGTCTTTGTGAAAGCTCAACTGGCATGTTTGGATTCAGAATGCCAATATGCATCTGTAACCTCTTGATGGGTAGAAAAGCGGCGATAATTTTATCGCTATATTAGCAAGGTCACGCTAACGCGTGAAACCTTGCTTTAGCGTGGGGATTTCTAACGCCCAGCTTTGCATCTCTAATGAGATGCAAAGTGGGCGTTCCTTACCTGACATGATAGGAGAAATGTCGCTAAGCGACATTTCTCCTATCATCAAGCCCCACACTATTAAGCATAGCGTCAGGAAAAGTAGCGATAACACCTGTTATCGCTACTTTCCTAACACCTGCTTCAGGACTGACTTAGCCATGATATCCTATGGAAGGTGGATATCATGGCTAAGTTTGTGAGTCCATATCAACAAGGTAACGTGAGATTATCGCTGGGTTTCCAGTGATAATCTCACGTTAGCCAGTTAGCGTGAGGATTTTTATCGCTATTGAGATAAGCGTTGCTAAGAGCACACTATCTCAGCGATAAAAATCCACGCTAGCCGGCGATAATTATCCTAGCGTAAAGTGCGCTTTGCGATAATTATCGCCGGTTGTTGTAAATATGCCCCTAGGGGCGGTGCTATTACAGATGGCCCGCTTGCTAGCACTATATCGCATGTCCATAATCCCTCTCCTGAGTTAGGGTCTTAAAGAAGACTATTACACTAGGCATCTGGGATATAAAATCTATAATTAGAGCATGCTGCACAACATGGCTTAAAGTCAATAAAAACAAGAATTTGTAATGCAGTAGGTTTTACATTTACTCAGGTTTCAGTACTGGAATTGTAAATGACAATGGCGTTTATAAATGTTTTAAAAATGAAAACAAAAATAAAAGGCATTGTCATAAATGCGAGACATATTGCATTGCAAATGCTTGGTGAAATGCATAATCACCAAAAGTATGCATGCGCTTAACTGTGAACAGTGATGCAACACAGGGGCTTACATAGAACAGAGTTGTACATAAAAACAGAGCAACAGGTTGTAGTATAAACAAAAAACATAATATTGGTGTGGATTTATATGACTAGAGAAGGGAAGGAGGAAGATTGAGTGAAGGGAGTGGAAACATAAAAGATTAGGGTGTGGTAGGCAGCTTGAGGGGAGACGATGGTTGAAAGAAGAGGGAGGAGAAGAGTGGGTGGCAAAGGAAGAGAATACTAGTCAGAGGGCAGGAACAGGGTGAGAAGAGGAAGGGGAGGAGCGTGCTAGCCAAAGTATTCTGAGCAGCACAGCTCATTTATAAAGTTTTATATAGCGCGAACATGATCCCGAGGGATATCAGAGCGCTTCACACACTTTGGATGATCAGGGTTAGGCAGACGTCAAATACATATCAAAGGAAAACAGTAACAACGGGTGCAAAACAGCATCACAATAGTTTTTTAAAAAAGCGGGACTGGGAGGAGAAGAAAAGATTAAGTAAGGGGATATAATACATCCGTACAAGAGATGAAGATGTCAGTCCAGTATCTTCAAGCAAATGACCGGGGCCCAATTAAGTTAAGAACTTGCACATAAGGAATCGCTTTACTTCCATTTTGACGGCAACCGTGGAGGTGAGTCTGCAAACTTCAGGAGGGAAAGAGTTCCAGATCTGCGGAGCAGAGCCGGAGAAAGCTCTTTGACAAGTTCTCTTTTTGCGAGATGTCTGTGGTTTCAGAAGGAAGGTGATAGCACTTCTTGAGGGTCTACCACCTCCAGATAGTTCTAGCTTTTGGCATAGATAATTGGGGGTTCTAAGATAGAGAGCTTTGTGAGTCAGGCAGGCGATCTTTAGCTGTATTCTTGCTTCAAAAGGCAGCCAATTTAGAGATTTTAGGACTGGGGAAATGTGCGCAGATCTTTTTGTGCCCGTGGTCAGCCTGGCCCCTGCATTCAATACAGCCCTAAGTGGGGCCAAGGTATATTTTGGGAGGCTACATAGTACAGCCCTAGTCTAGCCTCGGCAAAACCAGCGCTTGAACCACTTGCTTAAAGTCATCTTGTGGGAGGAAAAGTTTGAGATTCCTGAGTAGTCTCACTAGGTTATTCGCTCCCTTGCAAACCTCATTAATGTGGTTCTTCACATTTAAGTGTTTGTCTAGGGTGATTCTGAGCGATTTGGCTGAATCAATGATGGGGGAGGGGGCAGTTGAAGGCAGTGAGATGGTTCATCCATAGGTCTACCTTGGGGGTATGATTCGGAGGAGAAATGAGCAAGAATTCTGTTTTGGAAGTGTTTATTAGGAGGTGGTTCTCCGTTAGCCAGTTTTGAGTGTTCACGAGGGTAGTGTTGAGTGATGTAAGATTGTCAGAGGAGGAGATTTTCAGGTAAAGTTGCGTGTCATCTGCGTACATGTGGAAGAGAATGTTCATTGAGTTTAGTGCATATGCAAGTGGATCCAAGAATAGGTTGAATAGTATTGGGGATAAGGCGGACCCCTGTGGCACACCCATGGATACAGGCGTGTGCTGGGATAGGGAGTGGGTCACCTTTATTCTTTGGGATCTGTGGTGGAGGAAGGACGAGAACCATTGCAGCACCAGACCAGAGAGGCCCATCCTGTGTTCCAGAACAGATAAAAGTTTGTCGTGATTTCCAGTGTCAAATGCAGAGGAAAGGTCAAGGAGGATCAGTAGGCAGGTTCGTTGTGGTCGAGCATTTTTAAAATGTCATCGAAAACATGAATGAGAGCCGATTCAGTGCTGTGTTCACTCCGAAAGCCGGATTGGTGATGGTCTAGGAGTTGGAAATTTTCAATGTGAGCACAAAGTTGAGACTGGACACATTTTTTCAAGGAGTTTGGCCAGAGTAGTGATGTTGGAGATAGGGCAGAAATTGTTAAGGTCTGCACTATCAGCATTAGGTTTTTTTAAAACAGAAGAAACCTGAGCTGCTTTTAGGAAGTCAGGGATGATACCTTGAAACAGTGAGGGATTGACAATCTTTGTACGGGGGGGTGATGACTTCCTTGATTTCTTTGAAGACAGGGGGTGGTAGTGGGTCATTAAAGTGATTGGATGGATTGATACTCTGAAGAAACATGTTAATGTCTCTTTCGCTAAAAGGGGTGAAGGTGTCCCAAGAGGCATTGTTTTTGGTGCTCAGACTAGCTGGTTTGGGCTGTACTGCGGGGGATGGAGGGAGCGCAATCCAATAGGATGGTAGAGAGGCCTTTTTAGATTCCAATTCGATATTGATGAGCCTCGATTTCTCAGAGGAAACCGTAGCCAAAGCATCGCAAGAGGGTTGGCTGTGTCCTGGGTCAGACCGAGTGGGTGCGTCACACGTTTGTTTTTTAACAATTTCAAAGAGTTTCCTGGGATGATTTGAGGCTTGGTTAAGTTTAGATCTGAGGTAGTCCGCCTTGGCACTCTTGAGTTGTTTGTTATAGGAGCTCCTTACCGTTCTGAAGACTTTTAGCTGATCCGAGAAAGGATTGGATTTCCAAGTTCGTTCAGTTGCCCTTAGGTTGCATCGTTCGGAGTTTAGGTTGTCGTTAAACCATGGTTTGGAGATTTTTGTTGATGCATTTTTTTGTTGGATTGGTGCAACGGAATTCATGATACTTGAGATAGTAGAGTTGTTACTGTTCGGGTTAGGGTGAATGGCTTGAAATTGACCGAGAGGAGTCTTGTTGCTGACTAAGTTAGGGGAGTAAAAAGAAAGTAGATCGTTGATGTCTTTATATGCGAGATCGGTCTTCTTCCTTCTGGGCCGGGAGACTGTGTTTGGGTGAGGTAAAATATTAAATGAGGGGAGGAGAGGATACTAGACAGGGCGGGATATCAAGCTAGAGGGACTACGGGCAAATTTTGGAGAGAGAGGAGGGAGCTGATTGAGTGGAGATGCTCGATTTACAGGGCTCTCAAGACCTGATGTTCCGCCGTAAGAAGGTGCAGCTGGAGAGATAAATCATCAAGGCGTGCCACTAGGTTTAAAGGTTGGGTGAGGGTTAATGGATGTGTAGGGGATCAGGTCGAGGGGTGAGTCCACGAGGGGAGCCAGAGAGTTCTAAGGTGGTACTATTAAGATCCGGGGGGTGGTCATTACACATTTGGGATGATTCTGAAAGCTTGGAAAGAGGGGCAGAGAAATGTGTAAGGACAGGCGGACAATTTGCCTGTATGTCGGGGGTGGTCAAATGAGGGTAGGAAGGGTTTGACTGTTCAAGATCTGAGGTGGACCTATGCCAGGTCTCAAGCCTAGTGGGTGAAGTGGTTGTAGGAATGAAGGAGAGTGGATCGTCTGTCAGGAGTGGAGACAAGAGGGTGTGAAGGAGTCTCTCAGCTTGAGAGTCACCTTGTATCGGACAAGTGGTTGGCGGGAAGAGTGGGTTTGGCTGATCAAGAACCAAGGAGGACCATTGCCCAGTCTCCAGCCTAGCAGGTGGCAAAGTTATAGGGATGAAGGAAGGGGCATCTTCTGTTAATAGAAAAGACGGAAGGGCGTGAGGGAACCTCTCAGCTCGAAAGTCACCCTGTATCAGACTGATGGTCGGCGAGGGGATTGAGCCCATAGGTCCACCAACCAGCTGTGGAGGTGTTCTAGTGGCTTGATACAATCTCACTGGGAACATGGGGGCTCTGGGATCAACTAAAGGAGGTGTAGGGTTTAGAGAGAGTGGGGTACTCTCAGCTGTTAAAGTGGGAGTGCTGGTTAGATCCAACAAAGATGTAATGGATGAGTCAGGGCCAGTGGATTTGGCGTTCACCGCTTTTCTGAGTGTGGGGTAAATATTGTCCATCTTAGCTAGGTTGATATTAGAGGTTTAGATTAAGATGATGCCATTATTGTAAAGGGTGATAGTGGTGGTGGCTTTGAGGGTGGGCAAGGGAGACATTGTTAGTTTGAGACCATGAGGGGTTTTCTTAGAACCTGTTAATCGAAGCATGGAGTAAAACACAGTTCACCAGCAAGCCCGTTTTCTGGTATAGAAGAGGAGGTCATTAACAAGAGAGCCTTTTTTTGTACAGAAATAGGGTTCTGAGATTAAGGTTTCGGGTCTAGCTTTGAGTATGCGATGTTTGAGTTTTTTTGCCGCATTTTTGGAGAGGTTAGTTGGGTAGTTGATGATGAAGTTGTTGGAACCAGTGGGGTTGGGATTTATCTCCATTGTGAGAATGAGTCCTAGTGGGGATGGGAGCTCAATTAGGAGGATCAGGCGGTGAGAGAACACGGCGTCAGTCCTGGGCCTCACTGTGGAAAGGTGAGGGGGCATAGTGACAGCATGTTGAGAGGTGTTGAGATCTTGCTGTGTCGTGCCAGTGACTGGGAACCATTAATTCACTGCAGTCATAACATCCCATAGTTCGTCTCTGCTCTGTAGACTGGCACTGGAAAGCAGACGGGGCAATAGGTGGCCCATGTAGGTTGGGGTGGAAGGGGAGCAGAAGGATGCAGGTGTTGTAACAAGACCCCTGTTTACAGGCCTGGATTAACATGCTCGATATAACTAGAGAAGATAAAGCGATTATGATGTCTTCATACCGCCGTCATTTTAAAGTCAGGCACTGTTCAACTTGCAAGTCGTCGGGAAGCCATAGCTGTCCCAGTTATTGAGCTCTCCATAAAGGCTGAATGCAATGCCTCCGTAACGCTTGCATATCACCTTGCTTGAAGTACGCTTCACAACAAGTCCAGTAAAATGTGCCTCGCATTACTTATGGAGCCACCATTTTGGGTACAGGCATATTTCAGCCCACGATCATCTTAACAATCAAGAACTAGCAAAAGCGGTGCAAATACCTGAACGAAGGTGAGTCCAATCGAGGAGTCTAGGATCAGATGTTTGAAGGAGTAAGTAGGGTCATTAATGAGCCTTTAATAACCTCCGTGTAAGCAGTGGATGAAATCCACCATTTTGTGAGATTGGATTTAGCAGTTTTTCAGATTGCGACATGAATGACCTCTTGGAGGTCTCAGAGCTGCCTCATATGCCGTGGAAGAAGCTGGTTAGAGGGCGGGTCATCATTCTCAGCACTTCGGTCCCAGCCAACGATGTGTTCATGTGGCTCGCTTCCTGCAGGGGTGGTCTCCCTGTGACCTTCGGTCACCTCCGGTGATGTGGGAGAACTAGGGCTCTGGTCGGTTCAACAACCTCTGGGGTCCTGAACCCTGCAGCGATGAGTATGTCAGTGTGTGCGATCCCAGCCAAAAGACTCGCCCCCTACACTGGTGCTCCCAACGGGGCACTCAATCCCCACCGGTCGTGTAGAAGAACCTGGGTGTAGGTTGTGTCATCGCCTCCTGGGCCCTGTAGTGATGACTCTGGTGATGTGCATGAGCCTGGCCCGAGGTTGGGCCATCCTCCAGTGGTCCAGGCGCTGATGCGCGAAATTCAATCGATCCGTCTCCTGTCGCGGAGTTCTCCTGGGGACTCTCGATCGAGCTTGGTCGGACGGCGGGTCGTCATCATCACAGTCTCGGTTCCAGCCACCAGGAATCCTGTAGATCGTCTCCGGTAAGTTTCCGATCAAGGCTATTGCTACCACTGACCGAAGTTTCAATGTTGCGGATTAAAGTATTCCCTAGTTCTTGGTTTACCATGCCTTGCAATGGTGAGGCTAGTGCGGGCTAAACAGGGATATTGTGAACAGCTTGAACCGGTGGGCCTTTATTAGACATCGCAAAGCCAGTAGGATAGGAACATTTTCAATGCAAGTACTAAGATCCGGGGGGTGGTCATTACACATTTGGGATGATTCTGAAAGCTTGGAAAGAGGGGCAGAGAAATGTGTAAGGACAGGCGGACAATTTGCCTGTATGTCGGGGGTGGTCAAATGAGGGTAGGAAGGGTTTGACTGTTCAAGATCTGAGGTGGACCTATGCCAGGTCTCAATCCTAGTGGGTGAGGTGGTTGTAGGAATGAAGGAGAGTGGATCGTCTGTCAGGAGTGGAGACAAGAGGGTGTGAAGGAGTCTCTCAGCTTGAGAGTCACCTTGTATCGGACAAGTGGTTGGCGGGAAGAGTGGGTTTGGCTGATCAAGAACCAAGGAGGACCATTGCCCAGTCTCCAGCCTAGCAGGTGGCAAAGTTATAGGGATGAAGGAAGGGGCATCTTCTGTTAATAGAAAAGACGGAAGGGCGTGAGGGAACCTCTCAGCTCGAAAGTCACCCTGTATCAGACTGATGCTCGGCGAGGGGATTGAGCCCATAGGTCCACCAACCAGCTGTGGAGGTGTTCTAGTGGCTTGATACAATCTCACTGGGAACATGGGGGCTCTGGGATCAACTAAAGGAGGTGTAGGGTTTAGAGAGAGTGGGGTACTCTCAGCTGTTAAAGTGGGAGTGCTGGTTAGATCCAACGAAGATTAATGGATGAGTCAGGGCCAGTGGATTTGGCGTTCACCGCTTTTCTGAGTGTGGGGTAAATATTGGCCATCTTAGCTAGGTTGATATTAGAGGTTTAGATTAAGATGATACCATTATTGTAAAGGGTGATAGTGGTGGTGGCTTTGAGGGTGGGCAAGGGAGACGTTGTTAGTTTGAGACCATGAGGGGTTTTCTTAGAACCTGTTAATCGAAGCATGGAGTAAAACACAGTTCACCAGCAAGCCCGTTTTCTGGTATAGAAGAGGAGGTCATTAACAAGAGAGCCTTTTTTTGTACAGAAATAGGGTTCTGAGATTAAGGTTTCGGGTCTAGCTTTGAGTATGCGATGTTTGAGTTTTTTTGCCGCATTTTTGGAGAGGTTAGTTGGGTAGTTGATGATGAAGTTGTTGGAACCAGTGGGGTTGGGATTTATCTCCATTGTGAGAATGAGTCCTAGTGGGGATGGGAGCTCAATTAGGAGGATCAGGCGGTGAGAGAACACGGCGTCAGTCCTGGGCCTCACTGTGGAAAGGTGAGGGGTCATAGTGACAGCATGTTGAGAGGTGTTGAGATCTTGCTGTGTCGTGCCAGTGACTGGGAACCATTAATTCACTGCAGTCATAACATCCCATAGTTCCTCTCTGCTCTGTAGACTGGCACCGGAAAGCAGACGGGGCAATAGGTGGCCCATCTAGGTTGGGGTGGAAGGGGAGCAGAAGGATGCAGGTGTTGTAACAAGACCCCTGTTTACAGGCCTGGATTAACATGCTCGATATAACTAGAGAAGATAAAGCGATTATGATGTCTTCATACCGCCGTCATTTTAAAGTCAGGCACTGTTCAACTTGCAAGTCGTCGGGAAGCCGTAGCTGTCCCAGTTATTGAGCTCTCCTCAAAGGCTGAATGCAATGTCTCCGTAACGCTTGCATATCACCTTGCTTGAAGTACGCTTCACAACAAGTCCAGTAAAATGTGCCTCGCATTACTTATGGAGCCACCATTTTGGGTACAGGCATATTTCAGCCCACGATCTTCTTAACAATCAAGAACTAGCAAAAGCGGTGCAAATACCTGAACGAAGTTGAGTCCAATCGAGGAGTCTAGGATCAGATGTTTGATGGAGTAAGTAGTGTTAGACCTGGCACCTTGGCGTGAGTTTCCCTTCCACTTTTTGATGGTGTGCCTCGATTGTTTTGCTGGTGTTGTCCGCTCAGGGCACTGCGCCACGGCTAATCCGTGCCGCAGTGCAAGTGCTCCCTAGGTAAAGTGTACCTGTAATTGATGTCCATGATTGGTTTATTGGATTCACTGTCAGTCCCCAGTAAAGTGCACCAGGGGTGCCAGGGCTCGTGAATGCCAATGCCGCTGGTGGGCTTGCAGCGCTGGTTGCGCCACCCACAGAAGCGGCCTTGTAAAAGGTGTCTAGGGTCTGCCACCGCAGACCCTGTGCGCGGTCCGGGACCGTCGCGCTGACTGCGCAAGTACCCCCACTTGCCAGTCCCTAAACCTTCCCTTACCTACATATTAGCCACCCCTCTGGTAGGCCCAAGGGCAGGGTGCATTGTAGGCATAAGGTAGGACATGCCCTGATGTGTGTGGCATGTCTTAGTAGTGAATTACAGCCCTTGTCGTTTTTCACTATTGAAGGCTACCTGCTCTCCATAGGCCAGAATGGGCTGCTGGGATCCCGCCAACGCTGTGACCCCAGTGGACTCAGAGAGCATGGTAGAGTGTCAAGTTTGGTATGCCTGAACTCAGAATAATAAAATACTTCTTGTAGTCAAGTTTATTTTAATATCCTGGGTTTGTAAATACTACTTTTAGAAAGTTAGTATTTACTGACCTGACCATCTCAGTCCGCCTCTGCTGTGTGTATGTGTTCTGCCTAGCAACAGTAAGGAGCAGGGTGGGGGGATCCCCAGAGACAGGTTGGCTGCCAGGTGGTGGGTAGAGAGATTACACCTGGATGGGTGGGAGGAGTACACCTTGACTCTTGAATAGACCTGTGCTCTGCCACCACAAAGCCGGCGCCACCCCCTGTGGGGCGGCTGATGTCTCTGCCCTGCTGCTGAAAGGAAAGAGCAGAGTCACCATAACAAAGTGCTCCAGAACTGGACTGAGCCAGGCCTAGGCCCCCTGGCGCTAAAGAACAAAAGAATCATGGTATAAAAGTAGGAGCCTGGCTCCTAAGAAATCAGAATCCTGTTTACCACAAAGAACCTCTGCCCGACTAGAAGGAGAAGAAGACGCCGGAGGAGCTGGCCTGCTGCTTGCCTTGCTGAGAGAGGAGAGGAGGAGACTTACTGAAAAGACTTTGCTACTTTGTGCTTGAACATTCTCCAAGGGCTTGATCTGAGCTTGCCCCCTGAACTGAACCCCAGGAACAGTGGGTTCTCTGTGCTTCTTGCTCGTCCTCCAATTCGAGCCGTGTGTGCATCCCGCTGGAAAAGAGACTGCGCCCCTCATCGCCCCTCCTAGGGCCGTGACACTCAGGAGCTCGCCTGCCGCAATCCCGTGAGAGCCCCGCTCCGTCCGGAGCCGCTTTCTGTCCCCGGGCCAGGCCGCCTGCACCCCTGTCGCCGCCTGACATTGGAGTGCGCTGAACGCGCTATCACCCCTCCTGCCGGAAGCCGTCCGACGACTGTGATCTACGCCGGGTCATCCAGCTGCACTGACTGTGCCCTGTGACCCCGCTTCGCTATCCTCGGACATCTCAGGCCGCGCCGCCCCCGCTGTGGAGACCCTCCTGCACCGCCGTGCTAAAGGGTCGCGGGCCGCGCCTGCCTACTTGCCCACACCTGCTGATTGAGGACCCAAGAACACTTCCCAAGCTGAGAGTCGCACCGACCTGTGCCGACTCTCCACATCACGAAAGAAGTTCCAGTATCGGGCTCGGGGCCCGCAACGCCTTATTTCCCCGTTCGCAGGAGTCGATCTCTGTGAGTACTGGAACTACAAGTAAAGAGACTACAAAGTATCCATTTGAAACTACAAACCCAGAACAGTTGCCTGCTGTATAACCTGGTGGCCTAGCGAAAACGTTATTGGTCTTGTGATAAGTCTGTTGAGATATATATACCTTATTTTTACATAAAGAATCGTATTTTCATATATATCCAAGTCTGGTGTCCGTTTCTGGGGGGATTGATGTATTTACTGTGTGTACGATTGTAAGTGCTTAACCAACAACGCCTGAGGAATCGCCTTGGCTGCTCACGCCACGCACCTAGAGGGTGAGCAAGGGTCATTCGCGAGGGGTTATCCTGCGCCCTGACGTGGAGGAGAGGGTTCCTGCTTGACACAAGGGCAACCTTGCGCCAACCAGAGATCCCCGACTCTAACATTGGTGGCAGCGGTTGGGATTTCGGATTTGCACTTGTAATTTGCATACAGTGAATTATTAATCACCAGATAGTGAGAGCAGACCAAATAACGCAGCCACAGGTTTGTAATTGTTGAACTTTGTTGAGACATCTGCCATTACTGCAACCATGCCTGGCTCACACTCCGCTGGGAGAGCACTCTCTGTGATTTCTGGAATCGATGAGGTGGATTGGGAGAGACTGGAAGGCTACACGATAGAGCAATTGAAAGGCTACAGTGTAAAATTCCGAGTCCCCCATGCTGGATTCAAGAGGAGAACCCAGTACGCCAAGGCGCTGAGAGCCTGGAAGGAGTCATGAGACCCACGGAATGCGGGGGACATCGTTCCACCCGACAACCTTGAGGAGCCCAGCAGAGTCCGGTCGCCAGAGGAGCTGGCAGACAGGGCAGCAGACAGGGCGCATGCAATGGAGATGGCAAAGTTGGCAGGACAAATGGAAATGGAAAAGCAGAAGTTGGCCCTGGAGGCACAACAACGCCAAATGGATCATGATATCAGATTGAAGGAGTTGGAGCTGAAGGCGAAAAGTTTGGACACCGCTCCTTCTGGTGGCAGCACTCCACCAGCGCAGGTAGAGTCCAAGGTGTACATCCCCAAAGATGTAGTAAAGGAGTATTTCAGAAAGGATGACATAGGGCAGTGGTTTAGGGCCTACGAGGTGGCCATGTCCTCACACCGGGTCCCTGAGAAAGACTGGGGAGCGGGGTTGTGGGGAAGGTTCCTTGCTGAAGGGCGTGACACACTGTTAGATTTACCCTTAGATCTCCAAACCTCATACCCCCATATGAAGGAAGCTTTAATGACCAGGTATGGGTTAACTCCGGAGCTATATAGACAGCGGTTCAGGGAGACGAAGAAGATCCCTGAGAGTACGTATGTGGAGTATGTGACCTTTTTCTGCAGAGCGCTGGATGGTTGGGTGAAGGGTAGCAAAGTGAATGATTATCAAGGGCTGCTTGATTTAATTGCATGGGAGCACTTGCCCAGTCAATGTTTTCCTGAGCTACGCCAGCACCTGATTGATAGCAAGCTGTCCAACCCGAGGAAGCTTGCTGAGGAGGCGGACCGCTGGCTCAGCACCAGGGTCCACAAGGGTCAAGTGGGAGACTCCGCCAAAGGTGGGCAGGGTCCCCAGCAGAAGAGTGGGGGGGACAAGGGTAAACAGAAGGGGTTCCAAAAAGGCCCCCAAAGTAATTCCCAAGGGAGCCAGCAGAAGGGTTCTCAGCCTCCCCCACCCCCGCAGCAGAACGGGGCCCCGACAGGTAGACCTGTTCCAAAGGGGCCCTTCAATTGTTATAAGTGTGGTGATCTGGGTCACATTGCCTCTGATCCTAAGTGTCGCCTGTTTGGTAAGACCGCACCCACTGGTGCTCCACCCCGGCAAGTAGCTAGTGTTAACTTTGGGGAGGAAGTAGCAGTCCAGGAGGGTGGGGGTCCCGGGCAGATGACCCTAGTCTCGCTAGGAGACAGTGAGATGGTCCCTGTAACCTACCTGCCCTCTAACACTAAGAAATATGGGCAAGTAGTGACCATCAATGGAAAGAAGGTTGAGGCTCTTAGAGATACAGGAGCCAGCGTGACCTCGGTGAGGCAACACCTGGTGTCTCAAGAGCAAATTGTACCCAATGCCTACTGTAGGGTTGTCAATGCTGACAACGTAGAGAGTCGTTGTCCAATGGCTCAAGTTCCCTTTGAGTGGGGGGAGGTCTCTGGTACTCTACAAGTCGCTGTGAGAACTGACATGCCTGTAGACTGTCTGCTAGGGAACGACCTGGAGAGTTCCCCTTGGGAAAAGGTGGAGAAGACCACGCATCTGAGGATGGTGGGTCTACCCGACTGGGCGTGCGTGACCACCCGGTCCATGGCAGCCAGTAAGGGTGTTGAGAGGGTCCTGGAGCCTGAGGGAGAGGTCCAGGAACCGGCCTTAGGGAGAAGGCGCAGAAGGCGCGGGAAACCGGCCCCCGAAGTTCCCACGCCCCAGGAGGAAGTAGACCCTGAGGGGGATGCTCTGGAGCCTACCGGGGAACAGATTGCCGAACTGGGAGATCTGCCTGAGCTGACCCATTGGCAGCAAGAAGGAGGTCCCTCCAGAGAGGAATTCTGCAGGGAGCAGAAAGAATGCCCTTCTCTCGTGGGTATGCGGCAACAGGCTGCAGACCAGGCCAATGGTGTTCAGGCCAAAACACACTACGTGTACTGGGAGAGTGACCTCCTGTATTCCGAGCCTAAGGCTGCTGAACCTGGGTCAGCCCGTGTGCTGGTGGTACCCCAGAAATTCAGAACCTTCCTACTGGGGCTGGCTCATGATGTGCCGTTAGCAGGACATTTGGGGATGGACAAGACCTATGACAGGCTTGTCACCCACTTTTACTGGCCCCAAATGCACAAGAATTCCGATTCCTACTGCAGAACCTGTCAGACTTGCCAGGCAAGTGGTAAGAGCGGAGGGAAGCACAAGGCTCCTCTGCAACCTTTCCCTGTGGTCGGTACGCCATTCCAACGAGTGGGTATTGACATTGTGGGGCCTCTGGACCCCAAGACAGCCCTGGGCAACAGGTTCATCCTGGTCTTGGTGGACCATGCCACCCGGTACCCTGAAGCCATCCCTCTGAGGACAGTGACGGCCCCCGTGGTGGGACGGGCACTGATGGGAATTTTCTCCCGAGTGGGATTCCCTCTAGAGGTGGTGAGCGACAGGGGGACCAATTTCATATCCACCTATATGAAATCCCTGTGGAAGGAGTGTGGGGTAACGTACAAGTTCACCACTCCTTACCACCCCCAAGGAAATGGGTTGGTTGAGAGATTCAACCGAACCCTCAAAGGCATGATCATGGGCCTGGACGGTCCAATGAGGCGTAAGTGGGACGTCCTCTTGCCATGCCTGCTCTTCGCTTACCGAGAGGTGCCGCAGAAGTCTCTAGGGTTCAGCCCCTTTGAGCTTCTGTATGGTCACCCAGTAAGAGGACCTCTGAGTTTGGTAAAGGAAGGCTGGGAGCAATCTCCCAGGAAACCTCCCCAGAATGTATATAGTTACATGCTGGCCTTCCGAAACCAGACTCGGCGTTTCAGGCAACTTGCTGAGGCAAATCTGGAAGCCAGCCAGGAGGAGATGAAGCGGTGGTACGACCGGAATGCCACTCTGGTAGAGCTTCAACCTAGACAAAAGGTGTGGGTCTTGGCCCCAGTGGAGCCGTGTGCACTTCAGGATAAGTGGACAGGTCCATTTGAGGTTGTGGAGCGCAAAAGTCCTATCACCTACTTGGTGGACATGCAGACTCCCAGGAACCCTTTGAGGGTCCTACATGTTAACCGCCTTAAGCCCCACTTAGAGAGGACCGAAGTGGGCATGCTGCTGGCCACTGATGATGGAATGGAAGAGGAGACCGAGCCTCTTCCTGACCTCTTAGTGGCCTCTGAGAAAGATGGGTCAGTGGATGGAGTTAACCTCTCACCCACCCTGACGCCCGAACAACAGGAAGATTGCCGCCACTTGCTGGGACAATTCTCCGACCGATTCTCCCTGGTTCCTGGTGTCACAGATTGGTGCATCCATGATGTGGACACAGGAGACAGCTTACCTGTAAAGCACAAGGCTTACAGGGTAACTGACAGGGTCAGAGCTTGCATTAAGGAGGAGGTCTCCAAAATGATTGCGCTAGGGGTGGTTGAGTCCTCCAGCAGTCCTTGGTCCAGCCCCGTGGTCTTGGTCCCAAAGGCTGCTGCGCCGGGAGCCACACCTGAACTCCGGTTCTGTGTGGACTACAGAGGACTCAATTCAGTAACGAAGACTGACGCGCACCCCATCCCCAGAGCTGATGAGCTCATTGATCGGCTGGGGGCTGCCCGGTTCCTCAGTACGTTTGATCTAACGTCTGGGTACTGGCAGATCGCCTTGACCGATGGGGCCAAAGAGAGGTCCGCATTCTCTACACCAGATGGGCACTTCCAGTTCCGAGTCATGCCATTTGGGATGAAGAATGCCCCTGCCACCTTTCAGAGGTTGGTCAACCAGGTACTGGTTGGGCTGGATGCGTTCAGTGCCGCCTACCTGGATGACATCGCAGTGTTCAGTGCCACCTGGCCTGAACACCTGCGCCACCTCTGGGAAGTGTTGATGGCGCTGCGCCGAGCAGGCCTCACGATCAAGGCAAGCAAGTGCCAGATCGGGCAGGGTTCCGTGGTGTACTTGGGACACCAAGTGGGGAGTGGCAAGGTGGCACCCTTGCAACCCAAAATTGAAACCATCCTGGCTTGGGAACCCCCCAAGACGCAGACCGCAGTGAGGGCCTTCCTGGGGCTCACTGGGTACTACAGGAGGTTTGTCAAGGGCTATGGAACGATCGTTGCCCCCTTGACAGAGCTGACTTCGAAGAAGCAGCCCAGGAACGTGATTTGGACTGACACCTGTCAGAAAGCTTTCGACACCCTGAAGACTGCCATGTGCACGGCGCCCGTGCTCTTGGCCCCTGACTTCTCCAAGGAATTCCTAGTACAGACAGACGCTTCAGAGCATGGTGTAGGGGCTGTTCTTTCACAGATGACTGAGGAGGGCTGGGACCAACCCGTAGCCTTCATCAGTAGGAGGTTACTTCCACGGGAAAGTAGGTGGAGTGCAATTGAGCGAGAAGCATTTGCTGTGGTCTGGGCGCTGAAGAAGCTAAGACCCTACTTGTTTGGGTCTCACTTCTGGGTTCAGACGGACCACAGGCCCCTCAGATGGTTGATGCAAATGAGGGGTGAAAACCCGAAGCTGTTGAGGTGGTCCATCTCCCTACAGGGTATGGACTTTACGGTGGAACACCGTCCTGGTACAGATCACGCCAACGCTGACGGTCTGTCCAGGTATTTCCGCCTTAGTGACGAGGAACCCCCTGGGCAAGGGTAGTTCTCCCCACATTTCAGCTGGAGGGGACACGTGTTAGACCTGGCACCTTGGCGTGAGTTTCCCTTCCACTTTTTGATGGTGTGCCTCGATTGTTTTGCTGGTGTTGTCCGCTCAGGGCACTGCGCCACGGCTAATCCGTGCCGCAGTGCAAGTGCTCCCTAGGTAAAGTGTACCTGTAATTGATGTCCATGATTGGTTTATTGGATTCACTGTCAGTCCCCAGTAAAGTGCACCAGGGGTGCCAGGGCTCGTGAATGCCAATGCCGCTGGTGGGCTTGCAGCGCTGGTTGCGCCACCCACAGAAGCGGCCTTGTAAAAGGTGTCTAGGGTCTGCCACCGCAGACCCTGTGCGCGGTCCGGGACCGTCGCGCTGACTGCGCAAGTACCCCCACTTGCCAGTCCCTAAACCTTCCCTTACCTACATATTAGCCACCCCTCTGGTAGGCCCAAGGGCAGGGTGCATTGTAGGCATAAGGTAGGACATGCCCTGATGTGTGTGGCATGTCTTAGTAGTGAATTACAGCCCTTGTCGTTTTTCACTATTGAAGGCTACCTGCTCTCCATAGGCCAGAATGGGCTGCTGGGATCCCGCCAACGCTGTGACCCCAGTGGACTCAGAGAGCATGGTAGAGTGTCAAGTTTGGTATGCCTGAACTCAGAATAATAAAATACTTCTTGTAGTCAAGTTTATTTTAATATCCTGGGTTTGTAAATACTACTTTTAGAAAGTTAGTATTTACTGACCTGACCATCTCAGTCCGCCTCTGCTGTGTGTATGTGTTCTGCCTAGCAACAGTAAGGAGCAGGGTGGGGGGATCCCCAGAGACAGGTTGGCTGCCAGGTGGTGGGTAGAGAGATTACACCTGGATGGGTGGGAGGAGTACACCTTGACTCTTGAATAGACCTGTGCTCTGCCACCACAAAGCCGGCGCCACCCCCTGTGGGGCGGCTGATGTCTCTGCCCTGCTGCTGAAAGGAAAGAGCAGAGTCACCATAACAAAGTGCTCCAGAACTGGACTGAGCCAGGCCTAGGCCCCCTGGCGCTAAAGAACAAAAGAATCATGGTATAAAAGTAGGAGCCTGGCTCCTAAGAAATCAGAATCCTGTTTACCACAAAGAACCTCTGCCCGACTAGAAGGAGAAGAAGACGCCGGAGGAGCTGGCCTGCTGCTTGCCTTGCTGAGAGAGGAGAGGAGGAGACTTACTGAAAAGACTTTGCTACTTTGTGCTTGAACATTCTCCAAGGGCTTGATCTGAGCTTGCCCCCTGAACTGAACCCCAGGAACAGTGGGTTCTCTGTGCTTCTTGCTCGTCCTCCAATTCGAGCCGTGTGTGCATCCCGCTGGAAAAGAGACTGCGCCCCTCATCGCCCCTCCTAGGGCCGTGACACTCAGGAGCTCGCCTGCCGCAATCCCGTGAGAGCCCCGCTCCGTCCGGAGCCGCTCTCTGTCCCCGGGCCAGGCCACCTGCACCCCTGTCACCGCCTGCCATTGGAGTGCGCTGAACGCGCTATCACCCCTCCTGCCGGAAGCCGTCCGACGACTGTGATCTACGCCGGGTCATCCAGCTGCACTGACTGTGCCCTGTGACCCCGCTTCGCTATCCTCGGACATCTCAGGCCGCGCCGCCCCCGCTGTGGAGACCCTCCTGCACCGCCGTGCTAAAGGGTCGCGGGCCGCGCCTGCCTACTTGCCCACACCTGCTGATTGAGGACCCAAGAACACTTCCCAAGCTGAGAGTCGCACCGACCTGTGCCGACTCTCCACATCACGAAAGAAGTTCCAGTATCGGGCTCGGGGCCCGCAACGCCTTATTTCCCCGTTCGCAGGAGTCGATCTCTGTGAGTACTGGAACTACAAGTAAAGAGACTACAAAGTATCCATTTGAAACTACGAACCCAGAACAGTTGCCTGCTGTATAACCTGGTGGCCTAGCGAAAACGTTATTGGTCTTGTGATAAGTCTGTTGAGATATATATACCTTATTTTTACATAAAGAATCGTATTTTCATATATATCCAAGTCTGGTGTCCGTTTCTGGGGGGATTGATGTATTTACTGTGTGTACGATTGTAAGTGCTTAACCAACAACGCCTGAGGAATCGCCTTGGCTGCTCACGCCACGCACCTAGAGGGTGAGCAAGGGTCATTCGCGAGGGGTTATCCTGCGCCCTGACGTGGAGGAGAGGGTTCCTGCTTGACACAAGGGCAACCTTGCGCCAACCAGAGATCCCCGACTCTAACAAGTAGGGTCATTAATGAGCCTTTAATAACCTCCGTGTAAGCAGTGGATGAAATCCACCATTTTGTGAGATTGGATTTAGCAGTTTTTCAGATTGCGACATGAATGACCTCTTGGAGGTCTCAGAGCTGCCTCATATGCCGTGGAAGAAGCTGGTTAGAGGGCGGGTCATCATTCTCAGCAATTCGGTCCCAGCCAACTATGTGTTCATGTGGCTCGCTTCCTGCAGGGGTGGTCTCCCTGTGACCTTCGGTCACCTCCGGTGATGTGGGAGAACTAGGGCTCTGGTCGGGTCAACAACCTCTGGGGTCCTGAACCCTGCAGCGATGAGTATGTCAGTGTGTGCGATCCCGGCCAAAAGACTCGCCCCCTACACTGGTGCTCCCAACGGGGCACTCAATCCCCACCGGTCGTGTAGAAGAACCTGGGTGTAGGTTGTGTCATCGCCTCCTGGGTCTTGGGCCCTGTAGTGATGACTCTGGTGATGTGCATGAGCCTGGCCCGAGGTTGGGCCGTCCTCCAGTGGTCCAGGCGCTGATGCGCGAAATTCAATCGATCCGTCTCCTGTCGCGGAGTTCTCCTGGGGACTCTCGATCGAGCTTGGTCGGACGGCGGGTCGTCATCATCACAGTCTCGGTTCCAGCCACCAGGAATCCTGCAGATCGTCTCCGGTGAGTTTCCGATCAAGGCTATTGCTACCACTGACCGAAGTTTCAATGTTGTGGATTAAAGTATTCCCTAGTTCTTGGTTTACCATGCCTTGCAATGGTGAGGCTAGTGCGGGCTAAACAGGGATATTGTGAACAGCTTGAACCGGTGGGCCTTTATTAGACATCGCAAAGCCAGTAGGATAGGAACGTTTTCAATGCAAGTAAAAAGGATTACACTATAAGCAGACTAGAGGGTTAATGGAAGCATGAAGTTTACTCCATACGTCTTAGCCACAGCATACCAACTACCAGTTCAGGAGCATGCAGGCTCCTCACTCTAAATTCTAGAGCTTTGCGACCGCAAGGTTCCACTGTGCTAGTCTCTTCTACAATGTTCTGGTATCTTGTACAGTACAAGTGATATAGATGATTAACAGATACCACACAACTCCCTTTTTCAGAAAAGATATTTCTCTCAGATTCTGGCCCCAGAAAGCATAGAAACACAAAACCGTGAATAATAGGAAAACGATCAAATTAAACAAATATGTTAAGGAAGGGTTTTCATTCATGGCTTCACAGAGGTAAAATTTGACTTGAGCATACCATTACACTTCCAAAGATAATGGGAAGTTAACAATGTACTGACTCTTGCTGTTTTACTTGACTGAGTAATCTTTTAAGAAACTCTGGGGACGAATCACCTGTCCAATTGAGCCAACCTGAACCACAGTGTTTGCCCCTTATGTAACACAGGACTGTCATTTGTATGTCCAATTTCTGACCATGCTTTACTGTTATTTTCATGTGTCTCCCCATTATGTTCAGGCCAGTGATGTTTACCACCCTCCCAAGATTGCAGATTTTTCCATCATGTGTCTTGACCGCATTGCAAAACAGCTTTATGATTTTCATGGGTTCAGTCAATTTTGACCATTGTTTTTGCAAGTTGGAGCATTTACTCTTACCCAATAACCCACTTTAAACTCAATAACTTTGGTCCTATGAAATTTGTCAAAACTCTCTTTGTGGGCTGCCTGCAACTCCGACTCCTTTTTCCTCCACTGTTGGCCTACATCAATCCTCACCCAACCTCTGTGCCACTTCTGTTGTAAATTAAGGCAGAATGTGATTAAGCATTTACTGAAAACATTGGTGTTCCCCTTTTATCGTGTTTTCCCCATTATGTTGGCCGAAGTCCGAACTCCATTTTGTATTGACATGCTGCCACGTGCTCACCACGAGGAGAGTCCGACCTCTGTGTTAGTTGCTCTTGTAATCTGCCTAGCAACAGTTATAAATAGCTCTCTCTCGTCCATCTGGCGCATGCCCAGACTTGACCACATCTGTTATAATTAGCTTTGCTTGACCATGTGTTTTCGCGGGCCCAAGGAGTGTGTTAGCTCCGCCCATGTATTGATTTGGTATCGAGAATGACCCTAAATGGTAATGTTCTTCAACTTAGTGGTATCCACCCACTCATGAGCCCCTTCGCTGTGTATAAAAGGGGACTGTGTATGCAAGTTCTTTGTGCTACTCCTTGCAATACTGAAGAGTGTTGTGTGGACTGTAGGACCACCCTTAAGGGTTAATAAACGTTGTTTTTGTACTTTGCAGTTTCCGTGCCAACTTCCTTATAGATTTCGTTACAGAAGAGCGAACCCTTGTCTCTTGCGGGCCTAGCTGGGGCTTGTATTCATCAATTGGCGCCCGTCACGTGGGGCTCATCGGCGACTCGGATGCTCGAAGGACTGGTCGCGACGAAGGTGAGGAGTTTGGCCGGGGACGTGATCACTGCCAGCGGCGTCTTAGCCCTGGCATCCCGAGGTTTTTCTTCCTTCCCTTCCGAGCTGACCATCTGGGTAGCGCCGGTCATCGACTGAGATCTCTTCTGTCGGTCCTGCCGTGAGAGCCGTTTGGGCGATTGTGGAGCTTGGCAGTTGGAACCTGGACTCTTGATTGGTAAGAACCGTTGTACGGTACTTGCTCCGAGTTTTGAAGCCTGGTCTGGCTATTTGAGTTTGATTGATGGTGACTAGTCATATTTTGAATTTGTCTTTGTGAAAATATATGCGTTGCAACACATATAGGCAGGTAATGTGGAGAAATTTCTCCGGAGCTGTGTAAACTTGGAACGGCGCAACGATTAAGTGCCATTTTTTTTTGATAATACTGCATATTTTGCATTATTCCTAGCATGCCTGCTTTTAGCGCACTCCGTAAGTGGTGCTGCTGTTTGGATAACCGGTTGAACCTCGAGGAATCTGCTCCAGCTCCCCCAGAGGGGACTCCTAATAGGGATATGTACGTGAAGCATGGTCTTTCTTCCATAATGTACAGCACGTTATGGAGGAAATATACTAGGAAGGATCCTGAGTTGCGATGGCCTTTGTATGGATCGTTTGATATACGTAAGATTGAGTATGTGGAACAGTGTATGTGTAAGCGACGTGCTCGTCAGGATATGTTTGAGTGTGTGCGATTATGGGTGAAGGAAGTGCGTGAGCGAGAGAAACGTGAGAAAGCACTGGCTGATAAGGAGCAACGCAAGAATGATCATATGCGAGCGCAGGAAGCGAAGCATCGGGAGGACAAAGAGCAAATGGACAGACAAGAGAAAGAGCGTAGGCTACAAGTTTCGGGTCAATATGTTGTTCGCCAGCCGCTTTATCCTGTCCTTAATAATCCTGATGACGATTTTTATTTACTAGATCGCTCTCCGCCCCCTTATGTTGGCGCATCTGCTCCACGGCCGCAAGATTCTGGCCCGGCTCCGGGTAAGGTCGACACACGGTCCATGTTATCGGCCGAGTATATGGCTGAGCTTCGGAAACTTTCCTTTCGTGCACTTAAGGGCAAGATGTCTATGGAGTTGTTCCATGCTTGGGGGTCGTGGCAAGATAGAGAGAGGGTGTATTTTCTGTCTCATTTTTCAGAAGAAGTAATTGCTGCTTTCCGAAAATATTCTGGTGTCCTTGAGCCTGCCGACGTGTCTTCGGATGCCGGAGCATTACGTAATGGTGTTTTTTCTCCCCCTAAGGCTTCTGAAGCGGCTCGGCGGCTGTTCGCTTTGCGGGACGAAGTGCTGGCCCTTAGAGAGAAAGTACGTCAACAAACGGAGGAGGAGAAGCAGTCGGATTCGTCTGCAGCAGGGGGCCACCCATCCGCCTCCCAGTCAGATAAGGATGACATAGTGCATGCTAAACCAATGCGAGAGGCGGCGCCTTTGTATGTTCCTCCTAAGGGAGCAGGGACTAGCTCGGATGTTAACTCCGCCGATGCAAGGGGATATTTTGTATATAATTGGGTTTATACTCCATGGCATAGGGCCGATGTTATGGCATTAAAAAATGCGTTGCCTGACCCCCGCAAGAATCCAGCGGCCTTCTATGAAGAAGTCGAGGGGGCCTTGAATTCTTGCATTATGACCTTGGCGGATATAGACCTGTTCTTTGGCCTTATCCTACCGCCGGATACGTGGCGCTCTGTCCGGAAGGTAGATGATGCGGTTGCCTTCAAGGCCCGGTGGTCCGACCTTGAGGATGAGGATAGGGAACGGAAGCCCGCACAGAAACCACCCCAGAATATTTTAGATCTCCCTGCGGCTATTGTGGCTAAGTTGAAGACGATTATCCCCCCTAAAAAGATTGACTGGAATATGTTAGCTGCATGTAAACAGAAAGTTGACGAGTCAGTTGCGGACTTCTTTACGCGCTTTGAGGAGACGTTTCATGATTTTAGTGGCCAGTCGCTTACTGACGACACGGGCCGCCACCTTTTCGCGGACAAATATGTGGCCAATCTGCTGCCGGCAGTTGCGGCCCGGTTAAAAGCGAGTGAGAGTTCTTGGTCCTCCGCGACACCGACGGCCCTTCTGACCATTGCTCAGTATTATGAGCGTCAGGAGCATGAGGCGAAGGGCCAGGAGGAGAAGAAATCGAAAGATCTTAAAACCAAAGTGATGTTAGCACAAGTATATGGCCCGCCCCGCCGGGGTAATAATAATAGAGGAAGGGGCGGATCTTATGGTCCCCCTTCGGGCCGATCTGATTTGAATAGGAACCAGTGTGCGTATTGCAAGCAGTTGGGCCATTGGGCCAGGGATTGCCCAGCGTTGCGTGCTTCGCGTCAGGGGCACACTCCGGGTGGGCCGAGAGGTAGAGGGGGCTTCTCGAACTTTAGAGGGAATTCCAACGATAATGCCCGTTTCGATACCGCTGGACAGCACCGAGATAGCTCAAATGTTTTTGATCGCCAGCATCAGTATCATGTATCGGACATCGATCACTCGGGATATCATGATTCTCAACATGCATAGGAATGCGTAGGATGGGGGTCCGAATCAGTTGAGGTGCCGGTCGATCAGACGGGTCCTTATGTATCGGCTGAGGTTTTAGGTTCTACTGATCAGTTCCTAGTGGATACAGGAGCGACACGTAGTGCATTGTCTAGGTACTTGGTTCCGGGGGCTCCCCCATCCGGCTCAATAGTTACATCGGTAGGGTTTGACGGTACACTCTCCCGAAGCCCTCTTTCACAGCCCCTTGCGTTTAAAGTGGATTGTTTTTCTGCGCCTTGTCCGTTTTTGCTTGCTCCATACACACCGGATAACATTATGGGCCTTGATATGTTAAAGTACTTTAGGGCTACAATTCGTTGTTCCCCTGAGGGTGTGAGGGTGATTCTAAATGACAACTACCCCCGATCTGGGCGGATGTGTACGATCTCAGAGGATGCGTTGTTGGCTACCCTCCCCCAAGCTTTATGGGCGACTTCGGACACAGATGTCGGACAAATGGTGATTCCTCCGGTCCACATTAGTGTCCAGGAGGGGGCGGTGCTACCACGCCTCCCACAGTATCGTATTTCCCAGGAGGGCGAGGAGGCTCTCATACAGATTGTGCAAGACTTGATCGCAGTGGGGGTAGTGGAAGAAGTTCCCTATAATATCTGTAACAGTCCGATTCTCCCTATTCTGAAAAAGGACACGGATGCAAAGGTTTATCGGTTCATAATTGATTTGAGGGAGGTGAACAAGATCGTGATACCTCAGTACCCGGTGGTTTCTGATATCACGACGTTGCTTACCTTGGTCCCGCCTACGGCGACCGTGTTCTCGGTGATTGATTTGAAAAATGCCTTCTTCTCTATTCCCATTCACCCTGATAGCCGATTTCTTTTTGGGCTCACATTAAACAATAGATCTTATCGTTTTTGTAGAATTCCCCAAGGCTATACAGAAAGCCCTAGTATTTACAGTCAGGCTTTGAAACAACAGTTGGATTCCTTTGTCTTACTCGAGGGGGTCGCCCTCATTCAATATGTCGATGACATCCTGTTGGCGGCTGACACCCTGGAGTTGTGTGAGAAAAGTACGATAGCCTTACTTTCCTTTTTAGCATCCCACAATCACAAGGTCTCTAGGAAGAAATTGCAATTCTGTAGACCAAAGGTGACTTATTTGGGTCACCTTTTGTCTAAGGAGGGGCGTGCACTCACACCAGATCGTATACAAGTAATTTTGGACACACCGAGACCATCCACGCAGAAGGATGTGCGTGCATTTTTGGGTCTTGTTTCTTTTTGTAGACAGTGGATATTGGGGTTTTCACACATAGCTAAGCCATTACTAGCGCTCTTGACAAAAGACACGCCCATCCCGATCCCCTGGTCAGATGAATGTGACGCTGCTTTTCAGCAATTGCGACAGGCCCTTTGTTCAGCACCAGTGTTAGGGACCCCTGATTATGCAAAACCCTTTTCGTTGTATGTGCATGAGAAAGATGGATGTGCATTATCAGTCTTAGTGCAGATGCACGGCGATAAGCAGCGCCCTTGTGCATACTTTTCGGCTGTGCTTGATCCTGTCGCCCGAGCATTACCAGGGTGTTTTCGCTCGGTTGCGGCGACAGCTGTGTCAATACGGCAGAGTGAAGGAATTGTATTGTCCCATAAACTGTTGGTGTTAGTTCCCCACGCTGTTGATGCCCTGCTTAATCAAACAAAGACGCAGCATTTGACCAGTGCCCGTTTAACGGGATATGAGTTGACGCTTTTAGCTCCTCACATTACGTTAAAAAGGTGCGTGACATTAAACCCGGCCACATTGTTGCCATACCCCGAGACCCAGCCTGAGGCACAGAAAGCGCATGATTGTATTCTTGTGACTGAGGAACAGACAAAGGGTCGTATTGATCTCCAGGATACGCCCTTTTCAGATGTAGATGGAGAGTTGTGGGTAGATGGATCATGCCTGAAGCTACCAGATGGTACGACTTCAGCAGCATATGCAATTACCACACTACAAACAATAGTGGAGACAGCACGCATACCACAGAAATCAGCTCAAGCAGCGGAACTGATAGCGTTAACACGAGCGTGTGAGCTTAGTACAGGATTGTGTGTGAATGTTTACACAGACAGCCGCTATGCCTTCGGAGTAGCGCACGATTTCGGCCTACTCTGGAAGGAGAGAGGGTTTCTAACGTCACATGGGGTACAGATAATGCATGGGGAGTTAGTCCACAATCTTTTAACTGCATTGACATACCCAAAGAAAATTGCCATTGTTAAGTGTAGCGCCCATAGGAAAGTGGTTGATAAGGTTGGAGAAGGGAATGCGTTAGCGGATCGAGTAGCACGGGAGACCGCGATGCAGCCCGGCACTACTGCCATGTATGTAGTGAAGTCACAGGTGGAGAGATGGCATGATGCAAAGGAGCAAGTGCGAGAAATACAAAAGAGCGCTTCTGACAAAGAGCGGGAACAATGGGTTAGCGAAGGAGAACTGGATGACGAGGGTTGCTGGAGAAATAAGCAGATGGATAGATGGAAGTTACCCACGGCTTTTGTACAACCTATGGTCCAGATGGCACATGGGCTAGCACATGTTGGAGCTTCCGCAATTGTGAAATTGCTTACCCAAGTCTGGGAGCATCCAGAAATTGCTAGCACAGCAAAGAGGGTGGTGCAGACCTGTATGATCTGTCTGAAGTATAACCCAGGGAAAGGTACGCGAACTCCAGCAGGAGGATTTGCGACACCCACTGCACCCTTTGAGGTTCTGCAGATGGATTACATCCAGCTTGAGCGCTGTAACAATTTGAAGTATGTTCTAGTAGTGGTTTGCGCCTTCAGTAAATGGGTTGAGGCGTACCCTGCGAAAGACAATACTGCAATGACTACAGCGAAGCTGTTGCTGAAAGAGTTTTTCCCCCGATACGGCGTCTGTAGACTTCTGTGGAGTGATAATGGCCCCCACTTTGTAGCAGATGATATAAAGTATGTTTTGAAGGGCCTAGGCATCACCCAGAAGTTCCACGCCGTGTTCCACCCTCAGTCTGCAGGACTAGTCGAGAAATATAATGGTACACTGAAGCTTAAGATCGCCAAAATTCAAGCTTCAACATCTTTGACTTGGCCAGACGCCTTGCCACTGGCGTTATTGTCAATTAGGTCGGTGCCACACTCTCGAACCGGCCTTACACCTTATGAGATTGTATTTGGACGCCCAATGAATATTTGGGGTCCACCAAGGCCTAAGGCTGTGTATGATGTACCTTGTGTGATGATGAGTGATTATCTGGCACAGTTAACGGATAACTTGGTTTCCATTCATCAACAGGTCCGAGAGGCGCTCCCTGATCGGTCTACTGGCGAAGGACATGGTCTCCGGCCCGGAGATCATGTGATGATAAAGGTCTTCGACAGATCGAACAGTTTGGAGCCGAGATGGGTCGGACCTGAGCAAGTCCTTCTTGCAACGAGGACGGCAGTGCGAGTCTCGAACAGGAAGAATTGGATCCATTCCTTGCACTGTCGAAAGGTACCGCCCGGATTGGTGGAGTCTGCCGTGCTGACCGATCAATGAGACATCCTAGCAGTAGAGACAGGCCGTGCTGCAGAGCCAAACGACACTGAGGAGCTCTTTCCGGACCATACGACTTCTGGAGGAAGGCGATATCATCTGCGACCAAGGAAGTGAGGTTTCCAGTACCGGGACATACTGTCAGAACGGCCCTTGGGTTAGTGAAACGGAGAGCCGATGAGGCAAGGGGGGGGGGATCAGCCCTGCATTAGTGTAGCGACACCCGTCTTGGCCCGCTGGTGAAGAAATCAACCGCTGCCCAAGGGGAAGAGTTCTGACAGACTTTTAGTTTCAGGAAGGTATTAGGGTATTGTTTCCTTTGACATGGAGAAGAAGAAAATTCTTTGTGCGTTGGGGTTCATGCTAACAGTAGCTATCGTTGGTATAACCACATGGTTTGTGGAGGAGGCAACTCCTGCCCGAGAGACACTTGTGTTGACGACTCCAGTGCCTGCGGAGCACTACTTTTACACATTGCCATACCAAGAGTTGAAGCATCGACAATCCTATTTGAATAACACTTTCATTCAGATGCTGCATCACACCCACGTTGCTACAAATGCTACGAACTGTTGGATATGTGGGATGATGCCAGCCCATCAGAAGAAAGGAGGTACGCCATTCATACCCCTTCCTTTCTCTCACAATGGCTCTTGTAGAGCATGGTACACTCTGTTGTTTGCTACTCGAAAACCGACAGTGGGACGATTGCTTTTCAGACTTAATAAAGAATGCCATCAGGACAAGAATGGATATCCACAAGCGAATGGGACAATTTGGGAATGGGAAGAATACCGACCGGACAATGAATCCATTCCCTATATCTTCACGAATACCAGAGACACTGTGGGGAAGGAAAAATTTGTGATCCAAGTGGCCCAAGCCCAAGCGGACCTGTGTGTCCAGAGTGTGGGTTTTATCCCTGTCGGTGTCAGTGATTGTATAACCGTATTAAACATCGATGGGCTGAACAACAGCACCTTCCTAGCATCCCATAATACCTATTTCGTATGTGGAAATAAAGGTTATTACCGTTTGCCGGCTGGGTGGTCTGGGGTATGCTATGTATCATTCCTATTACCTCCTGTATTTCTAGCACCCGCGTCCTATCATAAGGATTTGAAGTTGTTGAATAATGTGACTGTAAATAGATATAAACGTACTTTATCGACTGATGATGTGGATCAGACTGATACTAGCTTGCAACAGTATATTGATTTCAACTTAGGACTGTTTTTCTTTGTCGGAGCTGCTTTGAATAGTAGGAAGATCCGAAGATTAACAAGAGTGGTAGAAGCTGTGACTAATCAGACTGCTGCTGCTCTTGGGAATCTTACGGAAGAATTACAGATTACCAGGATTGTTGCATTGCAGAATCGTATGGTGTTAGATGTAATGCTAGCTGATCGAGGAGGAGCCTGTAAAATTATTGGAAGTAGCTGCTGTGTGTTCATTCCTGATCATACGCCATCCGTTTATAACGCCATTAATAAGCTGCATAAAATAGCAGCTGAAATCCACACGGAAAACGGCACTTGGTCCTTTTCTGGATGGTTTTGGGCGTTGGTTACTGCCTGGGGATGGAAGGTCTTAACTGGTCTCTGCATTATTATAGCAGTTTTGTTCCTTTTCTGTATGTGTATTCAATGTGGACCATTGTGCTGTTCCGTATGCATTTCATTTTGCATTCCAGATAAGAAAGCTATTGCCGAAGTTGCCCGCCAGAAGGGTCTAGCTAAAGAGGTTAAAGGAATGATGATAATTGACATATACGATGATTATTCTTGGAAGCCAGATGTCTTCAGTAAATGCTGAAAGGGTCGTCTGTTGTAAATTAAGGCAGAATGTGATTAAGCATTTACTGAAAACATTGGTGTTCCCCTTTTATCGTGTTTTCCCCATTATGTTGGCCGAAGTCCGAACTCCATTTTGTATTGACATGCTGCCACGTGCTCACCACGAGGAGAGTCCGACCTCTGTGTTAGTTGCTCTTGTAATCTGCCTAGCAACAGTTATAAATAGCTCTCTCTCGTCCATCTGGCGCATGCCCAGACTTGACCACATCTGTTATAATTAGCTTTGCTTGACCATGTGTTTTCGCGGGCCCAAGGAGTGTGTTAGCTCCGCCCATGTATTGATTTGGTATCGAGAATGACCCTAAATGGTAATGTTCTTCAACTTAGTGGTATCCACCCACTCATGAGCCCCTTCGCTGTGTATAAAAGGGGACTGTGTATGCAAGTTCTTTGTGCTACTCCTTGCAATACTGAAGAGTGTTGTGTGGACTGTAGGACCACCCTTAAGGGTTAATAAACGTTGTTTTTGTACTTTGCAGTTTCCGTGCCAACTTCCTTATAGATTTCGTTACAGAAGAGCGAACCCTTGTCTCTTGCGGGCCTAGCTGGGGCTTGTATTCATCACTTCATCCACCAAGGTACGAGTCTAGAATTAGGATTCCTACTCTTTAACAACTCAAAGGTTGTCATACCTCTTGATTGATGAGAAGTTAAGGGATAAGTCTCTATTTGCCTCCAAACTTCATTTTTCCAGCTCAACCCATTTGATCTTGCCAGCTGAATGCCTTCTTTCAGTGTTTTTTAAAAACTTTATACTGCCCCATTGCTGAAAATCCTTGTCAGTTAAAAGGGTATTGGGCCGTCCTTCTCGTAAAACCCCCCCTGCAGGAAGTTTGAGGTTGAGCTGATGTCAGAGACAAATCTGATTTCTGCCCATCTTGAATATAAGCTGATTAAAACTAGAATATATGGGAAATGTATTTTTCCCATCAGTGGCCCAATATTATACATTCCTACATCCATCCAGGGACCTTCAGGTGGGGTGTGACACTGCATGGGTGGAGTGTGCAATTTTGCTACCTCACCACTGGTTGAACAGGCTATGCAATTACTTGTTTCTCTCTCAACCAGTACATCCACCCCTGGCCACCAAAAGTCTTACTTCGCCTTTTGCTAAGTTTTGGGGATCCCCATATGGATTTCGTGTGCTATGTCAATCAGTTTTTTCCTAGGGGGTTCAGGAGGTATCAATTTTCTGCCTATGAAAAGGCATCCATCTACTTCTGATAATTCTCGAACACTCCTGCATTTTAATAAGAATTTAAAAAAAAAGTCCTGACTGTAAAGGCTAACTAACCAAAAATGTTTTATCAGAGTGTATTTTTGTAATGGTTTTAATTAATCAAAAACAATACAATTATTACTTACTTACTTATTTACTTCTGATAATTCTTCTCTGACCATCCAATATGGGCTTAGCCACTCCTCTTCATTCATTTCTATACTTTTCCACCCCTGAATTAGCAAATCTCATACTTTACTCAGAATGGGATCGGTTTCCAACTCTTTTTTCCAATATTCCTACTCCACCACTCCTTTGGTGATCAGACTAATATTTTCTTTGTGCTATTCTCTATCCTCACTTAGGTTAGCATAGACTTTCTCTTCCTTTTCTGTATCATTAACCAAACAAGACAAGCAATCTGCTGAAAAATTACACATGCCATGGAAATATTCTATATTGAATGTGTACTCTTGTAGAATAATGACCCATCTTTTAATTCTACTGGAAATTGCTTCCTGCAATTTTTTGTAATTAACTCTTTGTGGGGCTTGTGGTCTGTTCTTAACTTGAACACAGTCCCCCAAATAAAGTTCTTGAATTTGTTTAGCATCCGCGTCACTGCTATTGCTTCTTTTTTATTAGAGTTGACCTCAGGTTGCTTATGGGCTCTTGAGGCAAATGGATTGGTTTCCTCACTTTTTCCACTTTCTTGTAGAAGCACAACCCCTAGCCTTTTTCAACTGGCATCAGTTATTACTGCTTTTTTCCTGGAACAAATGCTTCTAAGTCAGATGCAGTGGTCAGAGCATTCTGAACACATTTAAATTCTCTCTCGCAATGCCCATCCCGCTCAAAGGGTACCCTATTTTTCAATAATTTGCGCATATGGCACGTTCAACCGGCAAAGTTGCTAATGAATTTACTATAGGAGTTTGCCGTTCCCAAAAAGGATTCCAGTTCATCTTTGGTTTTGGATGCCACTAACTTCATTATGGTGTGAGCCAGATCTCCCTTGGGTTGCACCCCTTCAGAAGTAAATTTATGCTCAAGATAGTTTATTTCAGTAAATTGAAGTTTACATTTGTCTTTCCTTACTGTAAGGCCATACTCTTTGAATTTGTCCCAAAAATATCTAAGTGTTTCATTATGTCGTGCCTGAGAGTTCCCAAATATCAGCACATTGTCCTGAAAAAAGAAAACCCCATGCTTTCAGACAGTACATTAGACATGGCTCTGAAAGACCATCACTGCCGTTACCAGACTGAACGGCATGTGTTTACATTTGTATGCCCTCGTGAGCATGATGAGAGCAGTGAGCTCTTGAGAGTCAGGATGTAGATGGATCTGGTAATAGGCGGATGTTAGATCTAATGTTGAGAAGAGTTTTGCTCAAGCTACAGTTGTGATCCTCTCTGTTATGTTTGGCAAACAGGACTTGTCAACAACTACTTCTTTGTTTTGGGCCTTAATGTCAGCACACAGGCAAATCTTGCCATCTGATTTTATGGCCATTACAATGGATGCTAACTATTCAGTTGCTTCCACAGGTTCTATTACATCCAGCTTGCACAGTTTTTGTAACTCTTCTTTCACTGCATTCTGTATATTCAAGAGAAGAATATGTAGTTTAGCTGACACTGGAACTACTATCTCTTTCAATTTGATCTTGTGCACATATTGCTTGAGGCATCATAACTTTTTTGTGAATACATCAGAATATTATTTCTCAAAATCATATCCCACTTCTACATCCTTGTTAACATTCGGGATCAGTATTTGAGGTTCAGCATTGGGATTCAGATAAACTCCAATTTCTTTTTGTGATGGCCATCCTAAAATGTTGTCTCCTTTATATGAAACATAAACTTTGAATAATGTATATCTGTTTTTATACTTGATCTTTCATACAAAGTGTCCTATCATCTCTATTGGTTGACCACCATACCCTTTCGGGTGTATATCCATTTTGTGTATTCATCTGTTTCTTGAACAATTTATTAAATACCTCCTCTGTAATTATTTTTAGTCTCGGGCATGAATTAAACATTACCTCAACCTCAATGTTTTCTATCCTTACCACATCTTTGGGGTTTCTAGTCCCTCCATCAGTCATCTGCATAACAATTTCTTCGCACAACGCAGACACACCATGTTTCTCAGGTATCTTGCTACCAGAGCTATTTCTACAGCACACCATAAAATGTCCATTCCGCCAACACTTATTATATACAGCTTTCATTGCTGGGCATACCTTACTGTTTGCCTTGTGGCCAGCCCTCCACATATGTAGCATTGCCCCTCATAGGCGCCAACATGCCTCCTGTCCTTTGTCATAGGAGTACCCTTAACTATTTGTACCTAGTTTTTAGCATCCCCAACTATTTGAAAATTGTCCTTACTGTTGGTGCCTTGGTTAATTTCTTTAACACATCCCAACATGTTCTCTCCTTGATTTAACACAATCAACAGAACTTCATAGGGAGGATTTTCTTTAAAACACACAAGATGATGGACAGAATGTTGCACAATGGCAAAACATTCACCCCCAGTCACAGATCTGGGTTTAATCCATTATTATTTTGCTCACCACGCCACCCCAGTTCAGACATGGCCATATGCAAATCAGTCTTGACCCTGTGCCTCATGGGAACAGTCCAGCCCGAACTGCCAAGCCATGTCTTTCCTAGACCGGAATCAAGCATCCTACGACCGGTTTCGGGGTTTCACCCCTCTTCAACCAAGATAGCTTGACTCCAGTGGCGTAGTGAGCACAGGACCCACGTCTGGGCATCCCCTTCCCACATAGGGTAAACAGCAAAACACACAAAATGATGGACAGAATGTTGCACAATGGCAAAACATTCACCCCAGTCACAGATCTGGGTTTAATCCATTGTTATTTTGCTCACCACGCCACCCCAGTTCAGACATGGCCCATGCTCTCCATGCCACTGGAATCAAGCTATCCTGGCTGAAGAGTGGTGAAACCCCGAAACCGGTCCTAGGATGCTTGTTTCCAGTCCAGGGAGGACCTGGCCTGGCAGTTCGGGATGGACTGTTCCCATTGGGCACAGGGTCAAGACTGATTTGCATATGGCTGGGTCCAATCTGGAATGGCATAGTGAGCAAAACAACGATGGATTTAGGCCCAGATCTCTGTACTGGGGTGAATGTATGACATTGTTCTGCATTCTGTCCATCAATAGTTATTTGGGGATTTTCTTTAAGCCAAATTTCCCGTATTCTTTCAATTTTACAATTAAACAGAAATTGGTCCCTAATGCAGTCGTCATTTGTTGCTTCAAACTTACATGAGGCTGCAAATGTTTGCAACTCAGACACAGATTCCTCTACTTTTTCTCCTTCCTTTTGGGAGCGATTCCCAAAGTGATAATGCTCCATGATTGAACTGATCTTACGAAGGAAATAGTTATCTAAATTCTTCCTGTTCAAAAGATGTTATTGGTTGTTTTCTTAAAAACAAATACAAATACCAAAATCAGACAAATTACCGACATTAAAATCAATAAAGAAGGAAAGATTACATTGGTGGGAGATATTACGATGGCAACATACATTCCAAACATTGAGTGACAAGATCTGTAATAACACACTTCGAGAAGATAGGTATGCAGCTATTAATATGATATACCCTCATTGATCTATTGCTTTGCTCTTGAAGGGGATATTTAGCTGGATAGATAACACAAGGGTGTGGTCAGGCGGAGGGCCGACCTCCTCATTGAATTTTGTGAATTATGGCGGTTTATGTGATTTGAAGTATAGATCAAGGCTATCCCACATATGCCTAAGGGGGGGTTTCCATGATGAGATTTGGACAGCAATATTGTCAGCGCCCCTAAGATGGGAGGCCCAGTTTAACCAGCAACTAAAAGATGCTTTTTGTGTATCTCTCCAGTTATTTAGGATAACCTTAACCGCTGCTGTCAGAAGGAGGTCCAGTAGGGCACTATCCTTATCGTTTAATGTATCCACACGGAGGAAGCCGGATGTCAGTGTGGATAGTTCCCTTTTAAGGGACTATGAAAATAGTTTAGAGATAAAGTCAAATACCCTGTCACAAAATGGCTCAACACATTTGCAGTATAGTAGCAGATGGGCCTGGTCCCCTATTCCCTCTTTACAATTCCAGCAGGTAGGGTCCTCATGTATCCTGTGCAAATGTAGGCCTTATGTAGGAGACAGAATTTTGTCTGTGAAAGGGCTGGGGAAATTTTATCCCTGGAGACAGATCTCCAAGTTTGGGACCATTCAGCTTCAGAGATCGGGGAAGAGGAGAGTGAATCCCAAAAGGAGATAAGGTTCTTATTGAGGGCAGATTGCTTTGGACGGAGTAGTTTATACCAGGGAAGGCAGACTGAAGGAAGGTGAGTGGTGCTACTGGAGTGGGACCCTAATTCAGGTTATTGGGTGTCAAATTCTCCACAATGTGCTGCAAGCGGGTAGAGTTAATGATGGTGACTTGTCTTGCTGAGCGTACAGCCCTTACGCTCACAAAAGTATGTTGCTGCGCATAGGCGGTATCAAACAAACTCCCATAAGTCCATAGCTACTTAAGTTTGGCTGTACAAAAGAATGTGATTCCTCATGTCCAGTGCGCACCCTCATCAGAAAGCTGCACACCCTTAATGCTAACGTTGGAAGCAGAGAGCGGTGTCAAATATCCATCTATCTTTTTAGTTGTTTGTGCCCTCTATGGAGTTTGAAATCACCACATCCCTCTGAAACACATTTTCTTTCCCAAGTCAATAACTCAAGAGGTGAACAAGTGTCATGTCGGAATGACCATTAAGTCACCACAGTGACTGCTGCCATTAGCCAATTGCACACTGTGCAGGCTCACAGCCAGCAACCATCTGCAGAAGTTCTAACTGTGTACCAGAGTCACTTTGACACAATGATCCTTGACTCAGTCCAGTAACCAAGGTACCTCCATGAATACCCTTCAGTTCCTGAGAGTGGCCATACTCGGTCTTCCTACTGCATCAGGTTTGTGTTGAGGTGTACCTGGACATATCCTGTCCTCTTTACCAGTGTCCAATTCAAGTTAAAAGGTTTTCCCAATAGGCAGACCAGAGAGTGAAGATAAACATCAGGTTTATTCCATACACCTTAGTCGCAGCATACCAACTGCCAGTTCATGATCTCACAGGCTCCTCACTCTACATTCTAGAACCTTGCGACCACAAGGTTCCACTGTTCTAGTCTCCTCTACAATGCTACAATGTTCTTGTATCTTCTACAGTGTAAGTGACAAAGGTGACTGACAGATACCACAGAACTCTTCTGAGATCTGAGGGCAAGGAGTTCCAGAAGGTAGAGGCCTCTCTAGAAAAAGAATGGTGTGGAGTGTGAGAGGTTCTGTATAAGGTGTTTCCAAGAGAAGGTTTTCTCTACTTCACAAGCTCATCAAACCACTAGAGGTTTTCAGCAGGTTGGTTTGGTGGGAGTGTGCTTTTGCGGGGATTGCTTTGAATGTTAAACAGATCAGCTTGAATTGTATTTTTCGCCTCAATCTAGAAAAAGTGCTCTATCAAAAGAATTGGGGAGATGTGATTACGTTTTTTACCCTGGAAAGTAGTCTGGCTGCAGCTGGAAGACTGCTTTAAGAATGGTTAGTGTGGGTAAGGAGGACCCAGCAAGGACCATATTGCCTAAATCTAATTGATGGTGATAGTGAAGGGATGAATTCTGATAGGTAAAGCTGTTGTCGAAAATCAGAGTTGAAGGATTTTGTTGGTTTGGTTGAGAAGAGGATGATTTTTGGTTTTTTTAAGAGCGAGATTTGTTGTGGTACACCCATGTTTGAATTTTGGGTAAGATCTTTCTTAAGGAGAGTGTATACTGTAGAATTTCAGTTTGTTTTCATGTAGAGTTTAGTGTTGTCAGCATATTGGTGAATGGAGACGGTTGAGTCTTTGGAAATTCCTACCATTAGTTCAACACATAGGTTGAAGAGTGTAGGGGGATACAATGGATCCTTGTGGGGTTCCACAAATAATAGGTAAAGGGTCAGAGATACTGTTGTTGGTTTTTATAATATGAGTGGTTGAAGAAGAAGGAAGTAAACCATTCTGGACTCTGTCTTAGAAATCAAAGCAGTGTTCAAGGAGGTTGATTAATTAGAAGTGATCAATTGTGTTGAAGACTGTGAATAACTCCAGCACAACCAGCAAGCATAATTCATCCTTGTGCAGTATACAGTGGAGGTCATCCAGGATCACCTAGGTTGCTGATAGTACAGTAAGATACCTATTGTTAGAGGCAGCTAGTTATAACAATCTGTATTACATTTCATATTATGATGTTTACTGTAAATCCAATGGTTTTTGTGAGAGGCTCATGCATAGCATAGATTAATACAGTATTTCAAGTTGTATAGTGAAATAGAATCAGATGTGGCTAGAGGACTGTATGTACAGTTATTAGCTTTACTGCACCCTCTATATTAAATCTGTAGTATCCAATATATTATTCCTATAGCTAGTTTTGAAAATATCTAAGATTTACTGTTAGAAGGCACCACCATGCAAGGGAGAGAGTCAATTTACAGCTATAAACACAGGGTTAATCGATCATGGTGTCAGTCTATTTGAAATGCTTTTCAGGAGCACATCATATCACATAACTAAAACATTAATACTGACCTACATCAACAAAATTGACATGCTCCTAATTTTAATATTACCATCACTTACCGGGGGAGTGGGTATAATACTTGTATTAACAAGTACCAATACTGATCAGTAGAACTACTCCACCTTTAGTGTGAAAGCTACATTAACTGTCAGGAAGGAAGTTACACCTGAAATGGACAGTGCCAGTCTGTTGTTGCAGGGATTCTGTACATGTAATATATATACACTGGTAGTACTGGCAGAACGTCTTAGCAGGGCTTCTATGTTTTAAGTGACACAACCAGCTATGCTAGTAGTAAAAAGTACTGTTACTTATTGGGAGGACAGTCAGGATAGTAGAGAACAGTAAAGGTACTTCTCAGCATGCTACTAGTGGCGGCTAGTGAAAATGTTGTGGCCAGTAAACATTACAGATGTACATGAAACAAGTCAATGCCTTGTATATAGTTCAAAAATCTTTGCCCTGATCCACCTAACATGAAAAAGACCTATGTTCTAAAATAGTGCTTTTGATCTTAAATAAATAAAGTGTTTGTTGAAAATACAATTCCTGTCTTCGAAGGCACTTAAATATTCTTCCTGCTAAGGAGGCAGATACAAGGCTGAGAACTTCTTTTATTCAGCATGGCTTGTTCATTCAACATTAACTACCCATAAATGCAGAAACAATCACACAAGCAGCTATTTGCGGTTTTGACATTGCTCCAATCACATACCTTAAATGGAAAGTATGCACGTCTTAACATTCTTCTGTTTTTGTTACTGCCATCTGTGCTCAGATCATCCATAAGAACTGAAAAACAGTGTGCAGCTGTGCTGCTTCCAGTTGCATGTGTTTCTATATCTGCTTAACTTGGTGATAATGAGTTTCACGTTATTTTTTAATCATTAATGTGAGTTAAGGGAGGTGTGCTTGTTTTTCATTTAAAGTAGTTAACTGCAGCAACAATAAAATATCAATCAGCTTGTTGTGTGAGTGTTGCTGCTGTTACCGGAAGTGCACTTATCCTGAAAAAACAGTGCCTGATGAAGAAACTAGCTCGGTAAGTTGATACAGAAGGTTGTTTTTAAAAGTAAATAAAATTATAATACCACTCACTAGTGAGTTGGCTCAGCTAAAGAAAGACAAAGTGCTGTTGCCTAGCTACAGCTCCTCCTCAGCAACAAGAGAACGTACTTCTGGGCTTATTTACAAGCCTCCTGCACTGTCGGTACGTCACTTTTTCCCATTTTAAAAGAGAAGCACCAGCTGTGCAAGGGTCTGTAAATAAGCCTCTTAGTCTTCAAAACTTCTCACTGATATGAAACTGAAAGTCAGATTGCCAGACTCTTCCTCCAGTCTGACCCTTAGCATTGAAAAGCAATCTAGCAGTGGGTGGGAGTAGAGGAGGCACAGTCAATGCTAAGGTGGTTGCCACCCACTCTTACCTTGTACTCCTCTGCCTGCCCCACCAGCAGCCCATTACTTAGAATTGAGTTCTACTGACCCCGCTGTAGTCCACAGTAGTGCCTGAATATAAACAGGTTCAACACTGCTAATCCACGCTCTGCTTATCAATGTGATGTCACTGGCCTGACTTTTGCCTCTAGGACAAGGTCTTTACTTATCCAGTACATTCACAGAACTCTTCAGTCCTCGCAACAATTCTCCAACACAAAAAAACGGAATCCAGGCACATTTGTGCTAAACTGCTCAATTTTACTTCTCCTCCACCTTGACGGCAGACCAATGCTGCTAACACCTTTGAACACCAGCCATACCTGCATCCTGCTATGGTTTTTATTAGAGCCAGCAGTTCTCAGAAAGACTGTTGTAGCTTTAGGGAGACATCAGCATTTCTAAGCAGAGCTACCACTACCTAATGTAACAGTATCTGCATTTCACAGCATAATTGCATAGACATATATGCAAAACTATTATCAAGACTGTACCAACACTTCTCTTTAGGACTGTACGCGCCTTAATGGGGCAATGCCAGCACTTTTCTGAAGGATTGCAAACATTTATCATCCAACAGTGTCAACAGTGCTCTACACAAAACTGTTTTTTAATTATTTCGGAACTTATATAAAGTTTGCCGGACGTGATATTACATCACACACATGGTGGATTTCCCTTCTGGTGTACCACTAGTACCAAAGGCTATAATGTAGTTAGAATATTGAAGACAGGACATCTTCTATGTGATGGAGTATCATATCCACCAAACTCTAGATAAGACCCTTAGTACTTGGATCTGTCAGGCATTTTTAGCAGTTGGAATGATTAAAAATGCATATTTTAATGATATCTGTCACAATAGAGAAGATGAGAACAGATACAATGAAGAACTAAACAGCATTGCTTTTATGTGATATTTACCCCATAGGAAATTCAAATGCACGAGCTGAGAGATTTGCCACATCTTCCTGCCCTGAACTCTTTTTTCAGATGTTTTTAATGAAATGAACACAAGTAACAACAATTTCATTGATATAGGCCATTGGTTCACCTTCTCACCATGCAGTGGTGTCTATTCTGCAGTTTCTGCTATAATAGGCTAATGTCGTTTTGGATAGCACTGCTATCATCTAATGGAACTTTGCTGCTGTCCATTAAAATTAAATTAAATGAGTGCATGAAATGGTGAAAGGTGTTATTCCTATTTTGCTAATTTAGGGAGACACTCATATGGTAAGGTCCCTCTCTTTTTTTTTTGCATGGTCTAGTCTGACCTATATTTTAGAAATGATTATAAAAAACTAAAAGAAAGTATATAATTTCAAAAATCATAAAAATTAAATTAAGATGAAAAATTGTTACAGAAGGAAAACCTATGAACAAAAAAGAGTATTAAAAGGAAAGGCGCAAGTGAAAATTGAGGAAAAGAGTAGTAAGATAAGAAACAAGGGGCATGAATATGAAATAAGATTTAGGAAGGGGCGGCAATGAGCAGAAAAGTAGAATGACATAGGAGAACTGCACTATACGTTTTGCAGTTGTCCTAAATCCAACTGTTGCCCAGCATTCTTCTTTTCTGTTTATTACTCTTCTAATGTTGGGTTCTGATTACTCTCCTCCTCACATGCAAATTATATATAAAAGATAAGGGCAACATTGCAAATGTACAGCCTGTTGTAGGATTAGTAAACAGTAGTGACAATGTTCCATATATCAATGTATTTTATTGTTCTCAAACGGTGCAGTATGGAATGCAAGCAAATTGCTTTTTTTTCTTCTAAATTCCACCCTGCAACATTTTGAAAATTGTTACGAAGCAGCACAACAGTATTTAGATTGTTCTTTTATTCAGCACTCAGAACAACCTCTGACCACATGAGCTCTATGATCTTCTCACCACAACATTCCAATTGTAACTTCAGGCTTGTGGGGCAAGGAAAGTACCAAAGAGAGAGATAAAGAGGAGTGGAAGCAGAGGAAGAAAAAAGGGAAGTAGGTAATCATAGCAGAAGTAAGAAAATGCTTAGTACAGTTTTCAACACTTCTCCCTTCTGTAATAAAATTAGAAGAATGCAAAGGGAAAATATTTACAAAAAGAACAGAAGATGAACTTGAATATGCGATAACATAATACAGACAACAATAGCGACATAAGGAGAACACAAGTAAACCACGTCTCAAAAGTAACATAAACTTATAAGGCTATCATCGAATAACATTATCTTTGTGCCAAACAGGACGTCTGCGTGGCCTGGTGTTGGAACAGCTTGCGTTAAAATCAGTACTATCAAGAGTACCTTCAGGGTTAGCATAGCGATTCAACATTTGTGAAGAAGGCACCAGAGGGTCAATAATAATATGACCAGAGTAGTCCTGAGAAATCCTATCCATACTCCAAGTTCCGCCATCCTCCAGGGTTACCACATTCTTTTTTATATCAATTACTCTCATGGGCTTGGAAAATTTGCTGTCACTTTGATGGCAGGAGACAGGAAGCTTATACACCACTCTGTCCACCACCTTCCAATTAGTCCTCTTAACTCCATGTTTCTGATCATATCTTTTTTGTACTCTTCCTGGTGTTGTTTAACATGGCAATCCATTTCCTCCCTATACACCCACCTGGGCTCTCCTCCCCCTTACCTATTCCTAGAAACCTACATCTGAGGGCCAAAAATGGAGAAATCTTAGTGACAGAATTAGGTGTGATGTGATGAGACCAAAGCATGTTTTTTAGAGCCTTATCCACAGGTCTCCCAGACATATGGGCTAATTGAATTCATTCTTTTATCATGCGATTTACACGTTCCACTAGTCCATTGGCTCTTGAGCAATATAAGGCAGTTTTAAGATGGCATACAGATATTCAACTCAAGAAATCCTGCATCTCATCTGAGGTAAATTGAACACTATTATCAATTATGATAGTACTGGGGACACCTTCTGCCACGAATGAGTCTGTCAAAAATTCTATCAGAGATAGAGTTTTGATTTTGGTGACCACTTTGGTTGCGACCCAATGTGAGTGGTAATCCACAAGTACCAATATGAATTTGCCTTCCCACACAGAAGCTTTAAGGGGACCGATAATGTCTAAATCAAGTTTGTCCCAAGGTTTAGGAGGAACATTCACAGGGGATATAGGGCAGCTCTCGTGACCATGGTTTTGACGCAGAAGGCACAAATCATGCAATCTCTGACTTTATTCTCTACAATTTTATCCATACCCAGACACAAGTAGGAAGCTCTGACATTGGATTTCATTAGATTCCTCCCTAAATGGCCCTCATGAGCAAGTCCAGCAATTATATCCGAAAGATCTTTAGGCATTATAAGTGTACCCCTTCTCATAACTATGTCATCAACAATGCTTAATTCCTGGGGAACCCCCCAGAAATCCTTAAAATCATCCTCTAAAGATCCTGGTTTGATTGGCCAACCCTGAACAATTCTTTATTTCGCCTTTTTTGAGAGACAGACCCTTAACCATACCAGCTGCCTATTCTTCCTTAGATATTCCAGGAATCTCCACTAGCAAAATGAGATTTGTAATGTTGTCACATTCTGCTCCTTCCCCTGTACAAGGTAATCTAGATAAGCAGTCTGCCACTATAATCTTAGTGCCAGGTACAGAATCAACTTTAAAATTATACCTTTCTAAGCCAATGAGTCATCTGCCTATATAAGGAGTAGTAATTTCCCTGCCTTTGGTAGAAAATATGTTTACAAATGGCTTGTGGTCCGTGCTTACTGTGAAGGGTAATCCCCAAGAGAAGAATTTGAAATGAGCAATATTCCAGGCATAGGCTAGGGCTTCTTGCTCCTTTGGGAAATAGTTACACTCAGCGTCTTTTAGTGCCCTAAAGGTAATCCTCTCCTTACCATCTACAACTTGGGTAAGAGAGGATCCAATCCCTTTTCTACTAGCATCAGTGGTTAACACCGTCTTGCGCCTATGGTCAACATTTCCCAATGATGGTGCATCAACGATGGACTTTTTAGTGTGCTCAAAGGATTCTTGGCACTTCAAATTCTATTCAAACTGCTTTCCTTTTCTTAACAAGTTCCTCAGTGGGGAAGTGATGTCTGCAAAGTTTTTCACAAACTTCATTATGTACTCAACCAGACCAAGAAAGTACTTGACCTCCTCCTTGTTCGTCGGTGCTGGGGCTTCCCTTACAGCTTTTACAAGGTCTAACTCAGGTTTGACACCGGTTTTTGAAATTGTGTGCCCCAAATAATCAATGGAATGTACATCAATTTTCCACTTATCTCTCCTGATTTTTAAATCAGTGTCCCCGAGTGTCTGCAATACCTGTTTTAAATTGTCATTATAATGAATACTCGATATTCCATAAATCAGTATATTGTCTTGGAAGCCCGAACAGCATTCTGCAGTTCCTGAATGTGTCAAAGGGCCATATGTATCAAGGTATTTTGAGGTCGCAAATGTTGTGAATCGCAAAAAAGCAGTGTTTGCGATCACAAAATAGCCTTCTCCCATGTATGACGGTGTTTCGCTTTGCAAAAAAGGTATTAGCTAAAATAGCGAAAACCTATTTGGCGAGGCCCCATTCTGCAAAAAATCATCTGCAAATTCGCAAATACTATCACGCAATTTGCGATTTTCGCAAAAACCCATGTCACAAAAAGCGAATTTGCAAACCAATGTATTCAAAAAATCGCTAATTGTGAATCTTCAAAATTCCCAAATTTGAACCTGATTTTTATCACCAACTCAAACCAGGTGGTAACCAGGTGAAACATATTTAAACAGGCCCACAATGCAACCGTGACTTCCACAATGGCAGCCAGGAGGATGCGGATTCAAGCTGCAGCACAGAGAAGGAGGAGACAGGAACGGGTCTTCAGAATGCGCATCACTCTGTTCCAACAGACAGAGGACGAGATACATGAGAAGTGTAGGCTGGACTTAGCTACTATATTAGACTTGATTGCTGAGCTAAAACCTATGCTTGAACACCCAACCCGCAGGACCCAAACAATTCCACCACATGTGCAAGTTCTGGGTTCACTGCACTTACTGGCATCAGGGAGCTTCCAGGGGGTGATAGCGACAGCAGGAGGGGTCTCCCAGAGTTGCCTGTCGCGCTTCTTCCATGCATTCCTGGATGCAATGGTACAGAGGATACATCATCACATAATATTCTCCGCCACACAACATGCATTGCAGCAAACCAAACTGGACTTCTACCAGATTGCCCAATTTCCCCATGTCATTGGTTACATAGATGGAACTCATGTAGCCCTCTCACCCCCCTCTGCCAATGAGTACATATTCAGAACCCAGAAATCATTCCAGTCAATCAACATACAGGTAATCTACAAAGCAAAATATATCATAACTGACATAGTGGGAAAATACCCTGGCAGTACACACAATTCCTTCATTTTTAGACACAGTGGGATATACACACGTCTCACTGAGGGCGAATTTGGCGAGGGATACCTGCTAGGTAAATGCATGTCAAGCACTCTTATACACAGTTAAGAGCTGAAGTGAGAGGAGAGTGTTTAACTGTATGCCTTTCATCCTGTAGGTGACAGTGCATATGCAGTGTGCGAATTCATCCTCACACCGTACCTCAATCGGGCTAATCCAAGAGAGCGAAGATACAATCGTGCACACAAGTCAACGCGCTGTGTGATCAAGTGGACATTTGGTATACTGAAGAGCAGGTTCCGCTGCCTGCACAAAAGTGGAGGAGCACTACAATATGGCCCAGAGACCTGCGGCAAGATTGTGGCGACTTGTGCCAAGCTGCACAACATAGCGACAAGAAAAGGTATACCAGTGGATCTCACAGATACAGAATCAGATGAGGATGAGGTACCAGGTCTACGTTGCAGACCACAGGTGGTGAAGGGGCAGCTGAGGGCCGACAGAGATGGGCCGAAAAAACTCACAACTTTTAATATGTGAGTAATGATGACACAAAACAAATAATGATTTGAGAATGACTGTGTTTTAATGTAACTTAGCGTCAGGTAAATTGCATTCACACAGCCTACATAAACACTTTATGTGTGGCACATGCTGTTGCACGTCATGTACACAGTGCATGAGTAATGGATTTACAAATGTCAATTTGCCATGGGTTACTTCACCCATTAGAATTCAGCTGTGGCAACTCAGTTTATTTCTTCTGTGCACGTCCTGTACTTGCACGCTTAGGGTGCTGACTGCTCTCCTTTGAGGCATCTGATGGTGTCCCCTGCCTCACACTACGCCGTATGGGTTCTGTAAATGGTGGGGTGATGCTGCCTCGGCTGGAGAGCTCCTCACTGTCCCCTGCCCCCAGGAGACATGTGCCACCTATATTTGCTGTTGGCAGCTGGTCAACTGCATTTGTGACCTGCCCCAACCCTTTGGCAACATCCTGGCTGCAGTGTGTCAATTCTATCTGCAGCATCACTGTGCGGCGTGACGGTACTGATGTGGCATTTGACAAATGGTTGACCGCCTTGCTATATATCCAGACGAGTGAACAGACATTGTTTTCCCCTGCGTCTGGATGCATGGTCCCTTTACGTTGTGGCACAGAGCTCTTTGATTACTCCAGTCATTTTCCTACTGCTATCTGCACAGGCCTTATTTCCCTCTTCAACTGTGTGGATGAGCTCTCTGATGCCCTCCTTCATGTCTGTAAGATTATGATTAACAGACACCAGCTGCCTTTGTATTGATTGCTTTTGGCTTGCAAGTGCTGGACCTTCATCATTGTGCTTTCCAGGCCGGAAAATACGGAAGGATCATCTCCTGCATCTTTGTCGGTTTGTGCCCTTGTCCTGCGTCTCCTGGAACTGTTGTCCTTACAGTGCATAGGGGCTGATCATGTTCCTGCTGTGCATGCTCTTCTTGCTCTGGATGTGCCTCATCAACTATGCCTTCGGCTTCTTCCTCCAACAACGGGAGTGGAGGCACAATGTGACGGTGTCTTCTTAGGACAGGTGTTGGCAGTGTTGTCTGATCTGTGTCCTCTCCACCTGCCTGGTCCTCTGTCTGTGCTGCCTCCTCGGCTTCGGTGTTGTCACCCTGTGTTTCAGGTTCAACTGTAAATACAAAAGCACTACTTTGTGTGTGTCCTGCTTTCCATTGTTCACTGAATAAACAGTTTTGCATTTTGGTTACCTAAGTGCTGTGTTACATATTTGGCTTTACTATTTTGTGTCAACTGTTGATACATTGCTTTGTGTCATTGTTCAACTGTGTTATGTGTGTGACTACATCTCCCATGATGCATTGCTGGGTGGGCTGGAAAATGTGGAATGGAGTTGCATTGTTACTTCGTGATTGGGGCATTCCTGAGTGTGTTATTAAGTTGGTAATGGTTCAGGGCTGATTTAGCATGCAACTTACCTTGTCTGGTGTTGGGCGTGTCAGAGCTGTCGATGGCTGCAGCCCCGCTGATGCTTCCAGGCTGTAGGGTGGACTCCACCAACTCCTCAAGGGGTATGGATTCAGGCTCTGTGGATGTACCCCCACCAGTTTTCTTCGCCTTTGCAAGCCTGGTGGCAACCTTGTCCTTGGACCTTGAGCGCATGTCATACCAGTGCTTGCGTAGTTCACCAATGTGTGACACCTATGGCATTCACCTTAGCCTGTATGTCCAACCATATTTTGCGCTTTTGAGACTTAGGGACATGCAGGGATTTCTTGCCAAAAAGAACTTCATCGCTCTGAACCATCTCCTCAATGAGTACCTCCTGCTCCTTCTCACTGAATTTGTGTTTTCTTTTCCTGCCAGCTGCCTCCTTATCCTTCTCCTTTGGATCCATTGTGTATTGGTGGTATTGCAGTTCAGAGTGGTTTGCTTCTCCTCCCAGCCTTTGACACAGCCGCAGGCAATCAGGAACAGCATGGGCAGTCACACTTCCTAGGTGTGATGTCATCAAGCTGCACCTGAATTGCAGATTCGCTAAATTTGTGATTTCTTAATAGCAAATTCTCTAATAAGAAATCGCTATTTTGGAAATCGCTATTTGATTTTGCAATTTTTAAGGAATCGTTATTTTTTTGTGAAAAATCATTTACATCGTGTTTGCGACTCTCAATTAGCGATTGGCAAAAAATCACTATTTGAGAATCGCAAATCACATTTTTGATACATATGCCCCAAAAATTGTTATGAATGATGTGAGAGAGTTAGAGTTGAGATGAAGTTCTAATTGGTGGTATGCAGAAGAAAGATATATTACACTAAAGTGTTTAGCTTCCTCAATCATACTAATCATTTCATTAATTCTGGGGAGGGTAAATCTATCTACCCAGATATTTGCATTGCCGTTCCTTAAATCAACACATGCACGTTGACCCCTTCCACCTGATTATTGAGTGACTACAATTGGGGTCAGCCATAAGGAAATATCAATAGGTTCAATGATAACTTGACTCACCAGTTTGTCGACCTCTTCTTTGAGGGTCTCATTCATCAAAAAGAAATCGCCTGACCTTATGAATAACTGATACAACATTGTCTTTCACTTTGCTTTTGTGCTAGGAATTCCTCAAATGGCTAATTTTCTCACTAAATACCTCCCGGAACTTGTCACATAAGGTTATATACTCATCACTACCATCAATAGTTAAAAGCTTGTTCCTGGCTATTAGGATCAAGTGTGATGCCTAATTCCCTTTGATGAGCCCAGCCTAGCAAGTTGGACCCTTTTATAGCTAAGTATACCTTCCCTGTCGTGGTACGATCTTTAAAGGCTTTTTGCATACATAACATGGCAGCCAATGGTATAGGATCCTTATTTTACCCTCCACGTTTAATGTTAACTTGTTGAATGACATACCCCTTTTCACAGAATTTCTCTTGAAATATATCATAATCAATCAAGGTGGAAGGGGATCAATAATCTGCATATACTTTCACTTGTACTACATCTAAATTCATATCACATGTGGGATAGTTGTCCTCTGTCCCCATGGCCTTATTTGCAACCTGGAAAATAAATGTGTTATCATTTCCACTCTCATCTTCAATCATGTGTACATTTTTCTTCTCAATATTAAAGTTTTTCACAGCCAGGCAAAATGCCCTCTATTATTGCATTCCCTACAAACTACAGAGCCGGCCGGAAAATTAAAGTTATTGGCAATATGGTTGACATTTCCGCAGCGAAAACACTTCATACTTTCTCTCTTTTTATCCTCTGCTTTCTTTTTTTCAACACTTCTTCACTAGATTCTACCTGCTTTTTTACTGAGCGGTTTCTTATTACACTAACAGTGTCAGAAATGCTGCTCTGCTTCATTTCTCTTATGCACTCTGCTGTGTGCTCTATGATTCTGGAAGCATTGATAGCCTCTTTTAATTATAAATTACTGGTTAATTGCTTCGTTTGGATTTTCTGGTTGTTCGTACATCTTACTAGCTGATCTCCGATTAGAGAATCACATAATGGACCACTTTCCCACATATTAGCCAGACCCCGTAAAAACTGCTATGTAAGTAGTTACTTTCTCATTTTTTCCCTGAACCCTAGAAAACAAATTGTGTCTCTCTAACACAATGTTTACCTTCTGACCAAACTGCTTTTCCAACTTAATGATAGCTGTCTGGAATACGTGTTCTTGAAAATCCTCTATTTCTTCCTCATTTTCAGAATCTGCAAAACTTTCATTAACTTTCCTCCCTGTACACCAAAATTGTGCAACAATATATGATGCTTCCTTAAAGCTGAATATCTCCCCCCCAATTGCAATCCGATACAACATAAACAACATTTCCCATTCTTTCCAAGGTATGATTGGTTCTCCCATTTCATCCATGAATGTCAGGGACTGTGACATATTTTCTGCGGCCATGGTTACAATTTAAGGTAACAGAAGGAGTAACAAAGTGAGAATATGTCCTAACAATAAGGATAAAACAACAGACAATTAAGTAAGAACAAAATAACAATGTATTATTTACAACTCTAGGCATGTAAATATGCTTGAACTTTGAGAAGGAAAAATAAAATGTTTCTTTAATAAAGCACACAACAAGAAGTCCTGTTTCCGTTTCCTTCACAGTATAGACAGTGAGTGAAGCAAAATAGGCAAACTGACGGGAGAAAATTACCATTGAAAATACACTGAAACTCTGTTTCTATGTCCTCCACAGAAGAGTCAGTAGGTGGAGCCAGGGGAGGAGGAGGAGGAACACGTTTTGAGGAGCGGAAGCAGCAACCATACAACAGTAGCCTCTGAATAAACATTATAAATACATGTGGATCCTTTCGCTGTGCTTATCAGTGATATAAAATGCAGGAGCAACTGTGTGATTTAAGCAATTCATACCCAATATGCAGAGGAGACACCTTCAAGATTGTTTGTGCCTACAAAAACACCCAGCAGAAGCAATCTCAGCAAGATACATAGCAGTTATTTGATTATTTGTTTATTACTTGAATCCACAATGTGAATAAGCTGTGCCTAGTAGCATTGAGTCATGTCTTCTGATAGGAGATATTCAATTATGGCTATGCGCATCAGCATCTGGAGCCTCACACAAGACAAAGATAGGCGTGACAGGCTGTTAGGCAGTAAGTAAAAATGAACGGCTTCCTTCGAAGACACCACAGCAAGACGTGAAGGCACTCGTGCAGCAGACAAAGTGCTTAAGGTGAGGCTAGAGGCAGACAGACATGCACAACTACAACTACAATGCAGCTACTGGGCATGCCAACCACACGCCTCTGAGAAGGTAAACCAGAAGCAAACTGTAATATCCCTTCACCCTGAACTAGGGGACACCGCAACTCCTGTTCCTTGCAAAATACCTTTCACCAGTAACTCCCTCACTGGTAAAGCATCCCCCCTTCTGCACCTCACCTCGTCTCAGTCCTTGAGACAGTTGCTGAAGTTCTGACTATCCTGTAGTGCGTACTAGGGGCTGCACAACTCCAATTCCTTTCCTAATGCCTTATGCCCAGAAGTCTTGCACCTGCAACGTTAACCCCTTTCACACTTCATCTCAAACCTTGAGACAGCTTCAGAAGCTCCAATCTCAAGGAACTAGAAAGCATAAGTCACCGGAGCAGAAATACTTTGTGGCACTAATTATCAGGGGAAGAGGTTGTAAAAGCTGTCCCCGACCAGCATATAGTCGCCAGAATTATGAAGCAGCACAACAGTAGTTAGATTAAAGTTTAATTCAGCACTAAGAACAACCTCTGGCCACATGAGCTCTGCGATCTTCTCACCACAACATTGCAACTGCCACTTCAGGCTCATGGGGCAAGAAAGGTACTAAAGTGAGAGGTAAGGAGGTGGTGGGGCGGAAGAAGAATAAAGGGATGTAGGGAATCCTAGCAGGAGTAAGAAAATGCTTAGTACATATTACAACAGAAATGCATATTAATGATTTAGGAAAAACAAGTTCATCTATTTAATGCATTTCCTTGGCCGCAGATCCCGTTGGGTAAACTAGATTGCTGCACCAGATATCCTGTGGTGTTAAACCTGAAGCTATCCACATCTACTCTCTGTTTTTTTGCCCAGGGTTGTGTCTGGAGCTTTTCAGTGCCAACATCCCCGGGAGGTGAAATCCGCCACTGGTACACTCAAGAAGAGCCAGCAGCCAGTACTCCATGAGCCTTTTCAAAGCACAGGCCCAATCTTGCAAAAACCATATCTAACACATCACGCTAGCCAATCAAGCACAAGAATATCACGGACACTATTGATAAGGAGCACTCCGGTCACGTTGTCATCTCTTGCAAACCTAAGATGACCTTTTAAAAATCTTCAATGACAGGAGGAGATGGAGAAAGGACTGAATTTCACAGTCAGTTTAATTAATGTGTTGAATGAGAAAGTGGAAAATACTGCTTTACTCGGTGCTATGTTTTTAATATTATCCTCTTTTCTCAGTCTCTACGAGTCTCATACCCTATGTTAGTTCACATATAGTTTTTTCTCTATTCATTGGTGGGCTAATAGAACAAATTACAGCTATATCTGATGAAACAAAAGCATGTTTCAGACACTATCTTCATCAAAATATAATTCATACTTGACATTGTAGGTCAAACCTTTGAAACATGCTAAACGAGAATGTCACAGAAGCAGGTACATATGCTCCAGTGAAGGAGCTAGCATTTAAAATTAAAATTAAAAAGAAATCAAAAGATTCAGAAAGATAAATTTTGAGAAAGAAGGAGGAAGTACAAAACACAAAAAGTAGTTTAAAGCAAAAGCGATGAAAACATTTGAAATCTGTGAAATAAATGTTTTAAGTAGCAATGGTGACAATGTTGAGGTCTTGCAGGAAAGGAAGTGGAGCCTAGTCTGCACAGTCTTCATGGTAATAAAGAATATCCCATTTCTGCCAACGCTGGCCCAAAACTATTCATCACTGAAAGAATGATCAAATCAGAGGTGAAAAGGAGTGGACCATCCACTGACTGTCATGGGAGATAAAACAAGGGTCACATCCAGCAAATACCTATATACTTTTGACAAAAATCTTGAATATTTTGATGGTGCTTTTGGATATCAGGCTAATGCTAATTGTCAAGGTTGTGAGCTGGTGACAGTAATTATTTATGGCAGTGCTATGTGTTGTCCTCCAACTTTGTGTTTTGAATTCATTCAACATTGAGCTGACAACCTGTTAATGAATGTATGAACATAAAGTCTCAAAGGTTACCATATTCAGGTTTTAATCTCCGGCAATATTATACTTTGAAACACTTTAATGACATTCACTGGAGGAGGTATGATTAATTAGTGTCTACTAAAGTCCCTCAAATTCAACATAAGACAGAGAGAAGTGGCATTAAGCTACATAGCTTTAAAGCTTATGTACCGTGCTAAACAGCAGTTTGGCACCATCTAGGAATTTAAACTTTACTTTTTATCCAATACTGTTTAAAAGAAGTGGAATTAGGGTGGGCAATGTTTTAATTGAAAACATTTTTAACTTTAAAAAAAAGAATTTGTATTTTATTTGTAATTAGAAATGTGTATTTTATTACTTTTAATGTTATTATATCTTGAATTAATATGTTTATTATTTTAAGACTTTTTTTAAATGTATACTATTTAGTCTATATATAAATAATTTTATTTAATATATCTAGGAGTGTGCCTCAAAAGCCCAACACTTTTCCTACTGTTGCTCAGATTGGAGTAGGAGTAGTAATTCTGACCCCTCCAAACCTACTTTTGCTTACGTGGGACTGGAAATACTAAATCTGCCCACTTTAAAAGTCCATGACGTACCCTATTGTTGATCAGGTTGAAATGGGAGTAGTAAATTTGAAACTTCCAGGTGTAAAATTAAGAATTTTTTATATTGCTTTAATATATATATATATATTTGTTCTAATTGTAAAAGTTAGTTGAATGTAATTTACTAAATTAATATTTGTAATAATATATATGTTGTATAATTTCATTTTAATTTTAGTTGTTGCTAGTCTATATTTGTAAAATATTTTACTATCTAATGTGTGTATCTTGTAATTTGTTATTATGATTTATCTTCAGATAGTTTTATTTTTTATGTAATTTTTTTGTTATTATTTTAAAGCACATTTGTTATATTCGTAAGTTATACCCTATTTTATATATGTTTATATTATTTTTATGTTGTAAAATTACTTTCAAAGTTGATATATGTTTTGAACTTAATATATTTTATAGTAGTTAAAGTTCGGTATACTTAGCTATTTTCTGATGATATTGTGGTCTTCTATATTTTTGTTGCCAATATTTTTTGCATGCAAGGCATATGTAGACAATATTTGTGGCCTCAATATTTTTTTAGCAATGTTTTTGTCCCCGCTATTTTGTCTTCCATGTTCTGTCGTACAACTTTTTACCAATTTCATGCTTCAAGAAACTGGGCAAACTGTTAGATTGCAGATGCCAAATTTCGAAATTCACCATGTCAAAGCAAAATAAGGAAAACGGTTCTCTTTATGGCCCCCCTTATGGAGGCCTTTTCATGGTCATTTCCCATCAAGTGCACTATTACCATATTATTGAAAAGGGACATAGACAATAGTCTAATTCTATCCCTAAAAAACAGTGAAAATGTTTCAGATATGCCATCAGTCAATAGTTATCTGCCTCTTACATTGAAAAATTTAGAATCTATGGATTATTTGGAATGTGTCCACTTTTTCCTTAATCATAATTACACAATCTCATTGACGCTCATCTGTGGGATTTTCACTGCTACAATGGATGTCACTGGCGTGATGAAATTGTGAAAACCGTGAACCAAGTTTGGGCAATTCATGGTACTAAATTCACGGAAACTGCAATATGCCCATGGAAAAGCATTTCTTGACATGGTTGCCTCAGAACAACAATAGGGTACTGAATAGTGCAACCAAAGGTAACAATCAAGCCAGAATATATGTTCATTACAAACTAGATTAATTAAGAGTATGTGCACAATTGCTTACTGCCTTTCTTGGATTAATCATAAATGTCTATGATCTCAGAACATTTAAAAAAATGACGGGATAAAGTGGTTGGGCCAAGAGAAAAGAACATGGTTTAATTTAAAAATATCGCATATGCAAAATATTAGAGTGATATAATCTCAGGATTCTTATAAATACTGCCATTTCATAATGTGCATGCGGACAACTAAGAAAAATGTATTGGCCTAAGTGCTTGGTAGAGCCTATCACCAAATTATTTGAGGGAGATGACTTTTTCATTTTGAAACAAACTAGAGGGTGATGTTGAGAGGAGCAGTTAGTGTCCTGATATTACTAGACACTTCATTAAATCTATCATTGTCTTGAAAGCTATTGGCCCAAGGGGCAGTACCAGGATTGCACTCCACAATTTTCCTTAGTGACAAGCATCTATGCTTTCAAATTTAAATGGGCTGTGTAGCATTATCCCTGCATAATGAAATGGGAGGCTTGTGGTGCTTATTTTTAAGAAGTAAGAGATGAGTCCTGAAAGTATCGTCTTTTGGTCATGCTTTGCATTCACAGTAAGTTTTTTCTAGTCATACTATTTGATCTGCAAAAACAGGAGAAAAACCATTTTGCACTCTACATACCATAGTCAGCATTTCATATTTTCTGTTGTTTTTTAAATTGTGCAAAATGGGGTTACCAGAGGAGTTACTAAGAGATATGGAGCAAGTATCAACTACAATCCTTGTTTGGGTGAGGCACATGCCAACACTAAATTAAGCTTTGCTCAACCCTCTGGTAGCTTGTCACAGAGGAGTCAGATACAACATAGAGGCAATGTACAAAGTATTTCTGCAATACTTCAAACAATAATACAGTGAAAACACCAAAACAAAAGTTTCCACACCAACTTAGAAAAATAAAACTTTCCTTAATAAATATAACAAGGCCATAATGAAAAACATCCAATCAGTAGAACAGGAGACATTCAATTTGAAAGATTTAGGTAAAAATAGCACCAATAAGCACAAAACGGCAACTGTGTACAACTGGTTGCGCCGGACTGGGACAGTCACAAATTCAGACTGACTGGAATGGAGCCCGGGCCACTGAAAAGGACCGTTAGGCCTGCTGAATATAGTACCTTAAATCCTGGTTTGCAGAGTGTTGCAAGGATCTGCATTGAAGATGCGTCAGCAGCCAAAGCTATGCATCAGATTTAAGATGTGGCGAGGCTGTGATGTGAGGGCCTGCATCATCGAGAATCCCATTGATGAGGCTTGCACTGCGAAGTCCATCGTTGAGTTTGCAGTGCACAGTCAAAGAAATATGTCAGGTCTGAGGAGCTGCAAGGCTGTGATGCAGAGTCTGCGTTGAGAATGCATCGTTCAGTTGGGGTGATGCAGTGGTTCCGAGGAGCTTGGGGTGGCACCACTTGGCATGGTAGACTCCCAGATGGCAGAGTCCAGATGCAGGTGCAAGTTTGTTGGAAGCCTGTTATGTCTCTGAGGCTTCAGATCAGGAGGACAGTCAACTAGCCCTTAGAGTTTCTCTTGATTCTGGATTCAAGAAATGAAGGTCCAGTCCTTTTCACCCAGGCATGAGGGCAGCAGGCAACAGGTCAACACAGCAGGGCAACAGTTTGTTCGGAGCAGCAGTCCAGCAGTGTGGCAGTCCTTGTTGCAGCAGAGCAATCCTTCTTCCTGGCAGAGTATTCACAGGTACATAAGTGTACTGAAGTGTTGCTGTCTCTGGTCCTGTTTTATACTCTGGGCTCCTCTTCTGGAAGATGGAGCTTCTAGACAGTGAATTTGAAGTGCATGAAATCCATGTAATCTGCTCCCCTGGCTGCAAGCTGGCTACAGTACCAATGCAGAGTTGTTAGGCCCTTTATGAGAAGGCAGAGCACAGGCGTTTCAGTTGTAAGTGGGGCTGTGCTCACCTCTGCCCCAAATTCTCTAACAGATGAGTCATCCAGGGACACCTAATCATTCTATTGAGTAACTGTCTGGGAGGGATTCACAAAGTCAAACTAACAGTTACACCCAGTCATCTGACCCAAGACAGGCTACAGGCACAAAGTGTCAGGAATCAGACTAACATATTTTCCCTTATCCAGGGCAGTAAGAATAAGAGCAAGAAGAGAAGTGGCAAGGTCCTAGTGTAACCCTCAATGATTAATCATTGGGAAAACCTACAGGGTTAGAACAGACCAAATGTTACAAGACAGCCGATGCATTTTCAGAGTATTTGTGGTTCGTATTGTTAGAGAATTCTCACAATATCTGTTGTATTAAGATGAAAGCATGCGCACCCCTAAATTTATAATAAGGAAGAGAGAGAAAGTATTGCTGACCGTTCCTCCTCAAATTCTCTGAGAGAGGTTATGGACTTCTTGGGCTGCTGAACTATTTCAGAGAGGTTGTTATCCTTTCTCTGAGTGGGCAGCCAATCGAGTTCTTCGTCTAGAGAGTAGAGTCTCTCTTCAGAGCTTTTATTTTCAATTTGTTCTCCTTAGAGTAAGGAGTAGCATCTCAGATGGGAGCCGCACAGCAAACGTTAATCTCCAGTGTGTTGCGTCTCTTCGGAACACGTCTTCAATCGCCTACCTGTGTTTCCGAATTAAAAAGCTGTATTCTCTTCTGGGATCTCTAGTTAATTCAGCTGCTTCCTAGATCCTTTCCACCCTGACTTGTCAGTAAAGAAAGACTCCATCTCTCATTTACTAGTAATGTTACAGTTTGAAGATTCTGCCGAGAGGACGCCGACGAGAATTCAGTAAGAGCTCTTGCTTACACTCCTTAAATGACACTTCATACCCCATCTTGCCTCTGCCTCCCTTGAGTTTTCCTTCCTTATCCTTTCCTTCCTAATTGTTGCTTCCCCTGTTCCTTTTTGCATGCTCCTTCAGTGATTGTGGAACTCAGTTTTAGGAGTCAAGCAAAGTTCAGCTGGTATCTCAGAACTCATGGTGTATGAGAAAATCCTCACTTATTCAAGGAAAGATATTTACTGAAAGTTACAGGAACTCAATTGTCTACTAATCTTGTTTTTGGAACTGTTGCCATTCACAACAGTGATGTTATCAATTTAGTGAAGCTGTTCTTGTATATTCAGAAGAAAAACAATAACTCCTGCAAACTCTGGTAGGGGGTTACAAACATAACAAGACATAAGATCTTAGAGTAATGTTTATGTAGTAGAGTTGATCTATATTTCTGTCTCCATGTTTTCCTCTTTGCATTAGGTACTCTCACCTTCCAGGAATCAGTATCAGTTTCCTTAGGAGGAATACCCTAAGTGAAGGCTCAGGTAGATAGAGAGCACCAGCAGTAATTAGAGTTATCTCTTCTTTATCCCAATCCCCTTTCCCCCTTGCTGGCGAAGCCCGCTGAGAAACCTTTACCATAAGTAAGGATTTTGAATTCCAAATGCAGAAATACAAAACCTGAGATGGTTACTTGTTCCAATTTGGAAATTACACTTATAAGAGGTAATATGGTAACCCACATGTTATTCTATGGTAGAGTTAGGCCTCACGGTAGCAAAAAATGAATTTGGGAGTTGTTCACTACCAGGACATGTAAAACTTTAAAGTACATTTCAACCTTTTACTTACACAGCACCCTACCCTATGGGCTACCTAGGGCCTACCTTAGGGGTGACTTATATGTATTAAAAGAGGAGTTTAAGGCTTGTGAAAGGGGTGAAATGGCAAGTCAACATGGCAGTTTAAAACTGCATTCAGGCTGCAATGACAGTCCCAGGATATGTTTTACAGTGCTATATAAATAAGTGGCACAATAGGTGCTGCAGGCTCACTAGTAGCATTTAACCCCTTCGGCGCTCATGACGGAACGGTTCCATCATGAGCGTCGGTTGGGCTGTGCTCATGACGGAACCGTTCCGTCATGAGCCCGCCCGCGCAACGAACCTTCAGCGTGGCGCGGGAATCTGCGCCGCGCTGAAGGGGTTAATTTATAGGCCCTGAGTTAACTATGCCAATTTAACTATGTTTTAGGGCACAAGCAAATCAGCACTGGTTAGCAGTTGGAAAGTGCACAGAGTTTTGGCCAACAAAAATAACTTCTGCAAAATGGTGGAGGTAAGGCAAAATGTTTGGGGGGAAAACCACCCTAAGGCTGAAAGGTTTAACACTGGGGTATCATACAAGGCTGCTTACTGGTCCCCCACTTTTTAATTTGTTTATTTCCCCAAGGTTATATTGAAAGTTAATGGTATTGCCCCAAAAGATTTAATTGTGCAAATTTGCACCTTCTGTTATGCTTGGCAAGTCCCCTTTTGGAGTGAATCCTTTATTCAACCATCTGAAGTTGTAACAGTGTAACAAATGTTGAATAGTATTATTTGCACTAAATGCACTCCAATTTTATGCTTCTTGTGAAACAAAAAGGAATGCATTCCTACTGAACTACATCAATGAAAAACACAACCTAAGTCCCAATTTTTAAGGACTTTTTTAATGCTTCTATACACAACAGCATCCTCCCTAAATCCCTGGAAGATGCTATAATTAAGCCCTGCTTAATAAGCTAAATGTGTCTACCAATAACCTGTTCCCTATTTCTAACTTTCCCCTTGAGAAGAAAAGTATAGGAATGATAACAAATAGCCAACTGCAAGCACCCAGCGCTGAACTTCACATTTTGAATGAATGACATTCTGGTTTTAGGCATACTAGAATGACTGAATAAACCCCTTTCAATAATTGTGAGAAGACTCTGAAAACCCTGCATACAATCTTACCTGGAGAAGTCATGTTATGTTGTTATGAGTTTTGTAGAGCGCAACAGCTGCCCCAGCTAAGAGGCGTCCTGGCGCTAAGCAACAAGAGGGCAGCACGCACAAAAGCACAGGAGGCCTACTAGGGAGGAAACAGGAATGTCTTAATGGCTTTCCTAAAGTGAAGATAGTTAGTAAGCCCACGGATGTGTGCCGGCAGTGCTATGTGTTGTCCTCCAACTTTGTGTTTTGAATTCATTCAACATTGAGCTGACAACCTGTTAATGAATGTATGAACATAAAGTCTCAAAGGTTACCATATTCAGGTTTTAATCTCCGGCAATATTATACTTTGAAACACTTTAATGACATTCACTGGAGGAGGTATGATTAATTAGTGTCTACTAAAGTCCCTCAAATTCAACATAAGACAGAGAGAAGTGGCATTCAGCTACATAGCTTTAAAGCTTATGTACCGTGCTAAACAGCAGTTTGGCACCATCTAGGAATTTAAACTTTACTTTTTATCCAATACTGTTTAAAAGAAGTGGAATTAGGGTGGGCAATGTTTTAATTGAAAACATTTTTAACTTTAAAAAAAAGAATTTGTATTTTATTTGTAATTAGAAATGTGTATTTTATTACTTTTAATGTTATTATATCTTGAATTAATATGTTTATTATTTTAAGACTTTTTTTAAATGTATACTATTTAGTCTATATATAAATAATTTTATTTAATATATCTAGGAGTGTGCCTCAAAAGCCCAACACTTTTCCTACTGTTGCTCAGATTGGAGTAGGAGTAGTAATTCTGACCCCTCCAAACCTACTTTTGCTTACGTGGGACTGGAAATACTAAATCTGCCCACTTTAAAAGTCCATGACGTACCCTATTGTTGATCAGGTTGAAATGGGAGTAGTAAATTTGAAACTTCCAGGTGTAAAATTAAGAATTTTTTATATTGCTTTAATATATATATATATATTTGTTCTAATTGTAAAAGTTAGTTGAATGTAATTTACTAAATTAATATTTGTAATAATATATATGTTGTATAATTTCATTTTAATTTTAGTTGTTGCTAGTCTATATTTGTAAAATATTTTACTATCTAATGTGTGTATCTTGTAATTTGTTATTATGATTTATCTTCAGATAGTTTTATTTTTTATGTAATTTTTTTGTTATTATTTTAAAGCACATTTGTTATATTCGTAAGTTATACCCTATTTTATATATGTTTATATTATTTTTATGTTGTAAAATTACTTTCAAAGTTGATATATGTTTTGAACTTAATATATTTTATAGTAGTTAAAGTTCGGTATACTTAGCTATTTTCTGATGATATTGTGGTCTTCTATATTTTTGTTGCCAATATTTTTTGCATGCAAGGCATATGTAGACAATATTTGTGGCCTCAATATTTTTTTAGCAATGTTTTTGTCCCCGCTATTTTGTCTTCCATGTTCTGTCGTACAACTTTTTACCAATTTCATGCTTCAAGAAACTGGGCAAACTGTTAGATTGCAGATGCCAAATTTCGAAATTCACCATGTCAAAGCAAAATAAGGAAAACGGTTCTCTTTATGGCCCCCCTTATGGAGGCCTTTTCATGGTCATTTCCCATCAAGTGCACTATTACCATATTATTGAAAAGGGACATAGACAATAGTCTAATTCTATCCCTAAAAAACAGTGAAAATGTTTCAGATATGCCATCAGTCAATAGTTATCTGCCTCCTACATTGAAAAATTTAGAATCTATGGATTATTTGGAATGTGTCCACTTTTTCCTTAATCATAATTACACAATCTCATTGACGCTCATCTGTGGGATTTTCACTGCTACAATGGATGTCACTGGCGTGATGAAATTGTGAAAACCGTGAACCAAGTTTGGGCAATTCATGGTACTAAATTCACGGAAACTGCAATATGCCCATGGAAAAGCATTTCTTGACATGGTTGCCTCAGAACAACAATAGGGTACTGAATAGTGCAACCAAAGGTAACAATCAAGCCAGAATATATGTTCATTACAAACTAGATTAATTAAGAGTATGTGCACAATTGCTTACTGCCTTTCTTGGATTAATCATAAATGTCTATGATCTCAGAACATTTAAAAAAATGACGGGATAAAGTGGTTGGGCCAAGAGAAAAGAACATGGTTTAATTTAAAAATATCGCATATGCAAAATATTAGAGTGATATAATCTCAGGATTCTTATAAATACTGCCATTTCATAATGTGCATGCGGACAACTAAGAAAAATGTATTGGCCTAAGTGCTTGGTAGAGCCTATCACCAAATTATTTGAGGGAGATGACTTTTTCATTTTGAAACAAACTAGAGGGTGATGTTGAGAGGAGCAGTTAGTGTCCTGATATTACTAGACACTTCATTAAATCTATCATTGTCTTGAAAGCTATTGGCCCAAGGGGCAGTACCAGGATTGCACTCCACAATTTTCCTTAGTGACAAGCATCTATGCTTTAAAATTTAAATGGGCTGTGTAGCATTATCCCTGCATAATGAAATGGGAGGCTTGTGGTGCTTATTTTTAAGAAGTAAGAGATGAGTCCTGAAAGTATCGTCTTTTGGTCATGCTTTGCATTCACAGTAAGTTTTTTCTAGTCATACTATTTGATCTGCAAAAACAGGAGAAAAACCATTTTGCACTCTACATACCATAGTCAGCATTTCATATTTTCTGTTGTTTTTTAAATTGTGCAAAATGGGGTTACCAGAGGAGTTACTAAGAGATATGGAGCAAGTATCAACTACAATCCTTGTTTGGGTGAGGCACATGCCAACACTAAATTAACCTTTGCTCAACCCTCTGGTAGCTTGTCACAGAGGAGTCAGATACAACATAGAGGCAATGTACAAAGTATTTCTGCAATACTTCAAACAATAATACAGTGAAAACACCAAAACAAAAGTTTCCACACCAACTTAGAAAAATAAAACTTTCCTTAATAAATATAACAAGGCCATAATGAAAAACATCCAATCAGTAGAACAGGAGACATTCAATTTGAAAGATTTAGGTAAAAATAGCACCAATAAGCACAAAACGGCAACTGTGTACAACTGGTTGCGCCGGACTGGGACAGTCACAAATTCAGACTGACTGGAATGGAGCCCGGGCCACTGAAAAGGACCGTTAGGCCTGCTGAATATAGTACCTTAAATCCTGGTTTGCAGAGTGTTGCAAGGATCTGCATTGAAGATGCGTCAGCAGCCAAAGCTATGCATCAGATTTAAGATGTGGCGAGGCTGTGATGTGAGGGCCTGCATCATCGAGAATCCCATTGATGAGGCTTGCACTGCGAAGTCCATCGTTGAGTTTGCAGTGCACAGTCAAAGAAATATGTCAGGTCTGAGGAGCTGCAAGGCTGTGATGCAGAGTCTGCGTTGAGAATGCATCGTTCAGTTGGGGTGATGCAGTGGTTCCGAGGAGCTTGGGGTGGCACCACTTGGCATGGTAGACTCCCAGATGGCAGAGTCCAGATGCAGGTGCAAGTTTGTTGGAAGCCTGTTATGTCTCTGAGGCTTCAGATCAGGAGGACAGTCAACTAGCCCTTAGAGTTTCTCTTGATTCTGGATTCAAGAAATGAAGGTCCAGTCCTTTTCACCCAAGCATGAGGGCAGCAGGCAACAGGTCAACACAGCAGGGCAACAGTTTGTTCGGAGCAGCAGTCCAGCAGTGTGGCAGTCCTTGTTGCAGCAGAGCAATCCTTCTTCCTGGCAGAGTATTCACAGGTACATAAGTGTACTGAAGTGTTGCTGTCTCTGGTCCTGTTTTATACTCTGGGCTCCTCTTCTGGAAGATGGAGCTTCTAGACAGTGAATTTGAAGTGCATGAAATCCATGTAATCTGCTCCCCTGGCTGCAAGCTGGCTACAGTACCAATGCAGAGTTGTTAGGCCCTTTATGAGAAGGCAGAGCACAGGCGTTTCAGTTGTAAGTGGGGCTGTGCTCACCTCTGCCCCAAATTCTCTAACAGATGAGTCATCCAGGGACACCTAATCATTCTATTGAGTAACTGTCTGGGAGGGATTCACAAAGTCAAACTAACAGTTACACCCAGTCATCTGACCCAAGACAGGCTACAGGCACAAAGTGTCAGGAATCAGACTAACATATTTTCCCTTATCCAGGGCAGTAAGAATAAGAGCAAGAAGAGAAGTGGCAAGGTCCTAGTGTAACCCTCAATGATTAATCATTGGGAAAACCTACAGGGTTAGAACAGACCAAATGTTACAAGACAGCCGATGCATTTTCAGAGTATTTGTGGTTCGTATTGTTAGAGAATTCTCACAATATCTGTTGTATTAAGATGAAAGCATGCGCACCCCTAAATTTATAATAAGGAAGAGAGAGAAAGTATTGCTGACCGTTCCTCCTCAAATTCTCTGAGAGAGGTTATGGACTTCTTGGGCTGCTGAACTATTTCAGAGAGGTTGTTATCCTTTCTCTGAGTGGGCAGCCAATCGAGTTCTTCGTCTAGAGAGTAGAGTCTCTCTTCAGAGCTTTTATTTTCAATTTGTTCTCCTTAGAGTAAGGAGTAGCATCTCAGATGGGAGCCGCACAGCAAACGTTAATCTCCAGTGTGTTGCGTCTCTTCGGAACACGTCTTCAATCGCCTACCTGTGTTTCCGAATTAAAAAGCTGTATTCTCTTCTGGGATCTCTAGTTAATTCAGCTGCTTCCTAGATCCTTTCCACCCTGACTTGTCAGTAAAGAAAGACTCCATCTCTCATTTACTAGTAATGTTACAGTTTGAAGATTCTGCCGAGTGGACGCCGACGAGAATTCAGTAAGAGCTCTTGCTTACACTCCTTAAATGACACTTCATACCCCATCTTGCCTCTGCCTCCCTTGAGTTTTCCTTCCTTATCCTTTCCTTCCTAATTGTTGCTTCCCCTGTTCCTTTTTGCATGCTCCTTCAGTGATTGTGGAACTCAGTTTTAGGAGTCAAGCAAAGTTCAGCTGGTATCTCAGAACTCATGGTGTATGAGAAAATCCTCACTTATTCAAGGAAAGATATTTACTGAAAGTTACAGGAACTCAATTGTCTACTAATCTTGTTTTTGGAACTGTTGCCATTCACAACAGTGATGTTATCAATTTAGTGAAGCTGTTCTTGTATATTCAGAAGAAAAACAATAACTCCTGCAAACTCTGGTATGGGGTTACAAACATAACAAGACATAAGATCTTAGAGTAATGTTTATGTAGTAGAGTTGATCTATATTTCTGTCTCCATGTTTTCCTCTTTGCATTAGGTACTCTCACCTTCCAGGAATCAGTATCAGTTTCCTTAGGAGGAATACCCTAAGTGAAGGCTCAGGTAGATAGAGAGCACCAGCAGTAATTAGAGTTATCTCTTCTTTATCCCAATCCCCTTTCCCCCTTGCTGGCGAAGCCCGCTGAGAAACCTTTACCATAAGTAAGGATTTTGAATTCCAAATGCAGAAATACAAAACCTGAGATGGTTACTTGTTCCAATTTGGAAATTACACTTATAAGAGGTAATATGGTAACCCACATGTTATTCTATGGTAGAGTTAGGCCTCACGGTAGCAAAAAATGAATTTGGGAGTTGTTCACTACCAGGACATGTAAAACTTTAAAGTACATTTCAACCTTTTACTTACACAGCACCCTACCCTATGGGCTACCTAGGGCCTACCTTAGGGGTGACTTATATGTATTAAAAGAGGAGTTTAAGGCTTGTGAAAGGGGTGAAATGGCAAGTCAACATGGCAGTTTAAAACTGCATTCAGGCTGCAATGACAGTCCCAGGATATGTTTTACAGTGCTATATAAATAAGTGGCACAATAGGTGCTGCAGGCTCACTAGTAGCATTTAACCCCTTCGGCGCTCATGACGGAACGGTTCCATCATGAGCGTCGGTTGGGCTGTGCTCATGACGGAACCGTTCCGTCATGAGCCCGCCCGCGCAACGAACCTTCAGCGTGGCGCGGGAATCTGCGCCGCGCTGAAGGGGTTAATTTATAGGCCCTGAGTTAACTATGCCAATTTAACTATGTTTTAGGGCACAAGCAAATCAGCACTGGTTAGCAGTTGGAAAGTGCACAGAGTTTTGGCCAACAAAAATAACTTCTGCAAAATGGTGGAGGTAAGGCAAAATGTTTGGGGGAAAACCACCCTAAGGCTGAAAGGTTTAACACTGGGGTATCATACAAGGCTGCTTACTGGTCCCCCACTTTTTAATTTGTTTATTTCCCCAAGGTTATATTGAAAGTTAATGGTATTGCCCCAAAAGATTTAATTGTGCAAATTTGCACCTTCTGTTATGCTTGGCAAGTCCCCTTTTGGAGTGAATCCTTTATTCAACCATCTGAAGTTGTAACAGTGTAACAAATGTTGAATAGTATTATTAGCACTAAATGCACTCCAATTTTATGCTTCTTGTGAAACAAAAAGGAATGCATTCCTACTGAACTACATCAATGAAAAACACAACCTAAGTCCCAATTTTTAAGGACTTTTTTAATGCTTCTATACACAACAGCATCCTCCCTAAATCCCTGGAAGATGCTATAATTAAGCCCTGCTTAATAAGCTAAATGTGTCTACCAATAACCTGTTCCCTATTTCTAACTTTCCCCTTGAGAAGAAAAGTATAGGAATGATAACAAATAGCCAACTGCAAGCACCCAGCGCTGAACTTCACATTTTGAATGAATGACATTCTGGTTTTAGGCATACTAGAATGACTGAATAAACCCCTTTCAATAATTGTGAGAAGACTCTGAAAACCCTGCATACAATCTTACCTGGAGAAGTCATGTTATGTTGTTATGAGTTTTGTAGAGCGCAACAGCTGCCCCAGCTAAGAGGCGTCCTGGCGCTAAGCAACAAGAGGGCAGCACGCACAAAAGCACAGGAGGCCTACTAGGGAGGAAACAGGAATGTCTTAATGGCTTTCCTAAAGTGAAGATAGTTAGTAAGCCCACGGATGTGTGCCGGCAAAGAGTTCCACAGAATGGCAGCTCTATTACGAAAAGAGCGCCCGCCAGCACAGACTCTTCTCACCCGGGGGATCACTACCAGACAATGTCCCATGGATCGAAGTGATCGTGTAGGAGTGTAAGGTAAAAGAAGATCAGACAGAATTTGTGGGGATGCCAATTTCAACATTTTAAAGGCAATACACAGTGCCTTGAACTCAATTCGCCTGGCCATAGGCAACCAATGGAGGCAACGGATGGCACTAGTCACTGTGCAAGTTCTGCGCAAGCCCAGAAGAGATCTTGCGGCCGCGTTCTAGACTCTCTGTAGCCTCTGTATTTCAGATTTATTAGCTCCCAAATACAACGAGCAAGCATAGTCGAGCCTAGACAAGATCAGGGCCTGAATAATGATCTGCCTGGTCGTAGCATCAAAGAAGGCCAGGATAGGTTTGAGCCTGCGTAACAAACCGAAACATGTTCCCGCCACCTTTTTTGTCTGAATCTAAAAATTAAGTGAGTTGTCCATCCAGACCCCAGGTTCTTCACTACAGGCTTAGGGATGGGAGCCATACCTAAGCTCTTGGGCCACCACAGCTCACTCCAACAATCATGGTTCCCTCCCACCAACAACACTTCTGACTTGTTGGTATTCAGTTGGAGACAGTTGGTGGTCATCCACTCAGCAACCACCGAGAGGTCGCCCTGAAATTTCCTGACGTCCTGCTCGGGGTCACTCAAGAGAGCCGCCACCAACTGAGTATCGTTGGCATAAGAGACCATGGTCAGCCCTCTGCTCCTGGCTACACCATACCAGATCTCTCAGTTACTTTCGACACAGCAGGCCATGATATTTTAGCCCATTATCTTGAAAATGAAATGGTGATGAAGGTTCTGCCCTATCCTGGATTAAATCATTTGTCTATCAGTGTACTCAGAAAATATGACTGGGAAGATATAAAACCAAGATTTTGATTGGACTGATCTCAAATGCTTTAGTTTGAGTGGTGCCACTAGGTCAAGAGCCTCCATCTTTGCTGTGGAGTGAGGTCATCAGCAGTATGAGTGAGAGGAGGACAATGTAGTTGGGCACATATCCTGGATTCTAGCTCAATTATTGGGACTTGTTTGATGTTGCTGGTCCAGTGCTTAGGTTTATCAGTTAAGGCTGGGTGGGATCTGAGGTGGGTATCGATATTAACCAATATGAGATGGTGGCCAGACTAGTCAATGTGTGAAATGGATCTAAGAGAGAGCAGCTCATTTCTGGTGAAAGTCGCATCTAGAGTGGAGCCTTTAATGTATATTGGTTCATTGATGAGTTGTTTAAGGTAATTTATTTCAAGAAGGTTGGTGAGGTTCTGGGCTGTGGTGTCTTCTGAGTTGTTCCAGTGAATATTGAAGTTGCCCAAGAACACGTCCTTTGTGTCAGTTAGGGAGAACCATGTTACTAGGTCAGGTAACTCTTCTGCGAAGAAGGCACGATCACCAGGGCAGTGTTGATGGTGTGTAGTTTGATAGAAGAGTAGGGGTGGGCGGAATTTGCGAAAGTGACTTTCGCAAATTATCGCGAAAATTTTACAAATCTCCGCAAACACGAGGAAATATCGCGAAGATGCGGAAGTTTTTTTCCCGCCCGTTCGCGGTATTTTCTGCATGGTCGCGGCTCGCCAACTTACCCATGCGGTTGCTTGCGGGCGCGGCCATCTTGTTTTCACTTTTCTCGCGGTGCATGATCGCGAGAAGAAAGACGTGATCGCGCGACCAATGACATTACTGCGGGCGCGAACTGTCGCGAGACAGCGCAAATGGCTACCAACAATCCAACATCTTGTGGAGAACGCGACCGGATTGGGAAAACTTGTCGGCGAACGCGGGGATTCAGGTAAGGCGATCGCGCGCGCGCGAGAATGTATCATTTTACAGCGCGAGCAAGAAACAAATTATCGCTAAGCTGCAGAATGCGGAAATTTTGACATTTTCGCGCTCTCCGCGGAATGCGAAAATGTCAAATTATTGCAATTTCCGCAAGCGGAACGGAAATTTAGCCCAGGCCTATAGAAGAGGAGGCTTTGACTGTATGTTCAACACTGAGATATTCAAAAGTCAATTAGTCTGTGGGTTTGAAGATGGAAAGCTGTATTCCTTTTTTGTGAATTATTGCTAGTCCACCACCTGTTCTTTTATGTCTGTCATGTCTGATGAGGATGTATCCAAGTGGAATAAGGAGGTCTCGAATTGGGTAGAGTGGTCATTAAGCCAGGATTCGGTGAGGAGAGCAATATCTATTTCTTTACTGAGTATAGCTTCAGTGATATCTACAGTTGAGCAGAATGCATGATAGAGGGCAGGGATTATTCTTGGTAGAATATAGTGTTTGAATGGTAGAATATTGAGCAGGTGGTCTGGGCAAGTAGATAATTCTAAAGATTCTTTTTGTGCCCACTGTTACTGGGATTGTGGATGGAGGCTTATGAACCATATCCTGGTTCTTTGTGAGGTTAGCTTCAGCATCCAGTGACGATTTGGGGCTGAGAGCTTGGTGGGGTCAGTGGGACTGATGACACAAGGACATAGAGGACCAGAGGGTACGCTGTATGGCAGTAGGAGAATCTGTGTGGGGCGACGATTTATAACTACCCAGAGTGTGTAAGCGGGCAAACTTGGCCTGGCTTGAAAGGTTCTGTCTTAGATGCATGATGTCATTAGCTAAAGAGTCAAGTTTTTGCTCCATTTGGTTTAGGGGCTGGGTAAGTGTGTCATTGATGCTTCCAGCCTTGAGAGAGGGAGGAAAGAAGGCAGGTCCTGAGTATAAAAAAGGAGAGTGTGCTACCCTATGAGGGTGATCAGTGTCATTGGGAATGGAAGTGAGGGGTGCATTTGCCGAGATTCCAGTAGCAAATGGTGTGTAGTTGGGGCTCATGCTATATGGCTCCAGGTCGACATTGGCGAGTCCTGTTACTGTGTGTTTTCTGGTTAGGGTGGAAGCAATTAAAGACATTCTAGTGAGTATTTGTCTGCAGAGTGTGTTAATGGGGGCAGTACAGTTGCTAAGAGTGTCAGAGGATGTCACAGAGTTGCAAAGCGAATCAGTGGGGAAAAGAGGACGGGCCGGTGCTGGGCAGATGGTTCGGGATAAGACAGATAGAGGAGTTTGGATCACATGGCTCTGTTGTGTTAATGAGGTGATGAGTGATGGAAAGTGTCGATCAAAGATGGTGAGGTGAGGGTCTGTAGCTTGTAAAAGTATGTTCCCTGTCCTGAAAATAGAAATAGCGATTTCCCCTCTAAAGGTTGGGGAGGGAGACATGGTGAGTTTTGTTCCATAGGAAATTTTGATTGACTTAGTAACTTGTAGGTGGGGAAGGAATATGTTTTTCCACTTTGCAGTTCTTTTGGAATAGAAGACAAACTTGGTTTTCTTATTGCCGTTGGTCATGCTGTGGTAGGTATCGGCTATTAGTGTTTCTGGGCAATGTTTCAGTAATCTGTGTTTGAAATTCGTATTTGCATTTTTGGAGAGATTTTTAGGATATCTAATGCTCCATGATTTGGGTCCATATCTCACGAGTGAAGTGTCGAGGGGTTTGTGTGGGTACATTGCGCGAGACTTCAATGTCCGTTTACAGTTGAACAGCAAGATAAAGGGAAGTAAATGGAATCGAGACTTGAAGCCTTAGAAGGATAGACAGGACACTGTGGAGGAGAGAGGTTGTAAAGTAAGTAGTATGTTTGGATATTGTTATATTGGTTGGAAAACAGGACAAGGGCACTTTGAAGGAGTAATGTTATACAGTGAGCAATCCGTATGGCAAATTTGAGGTGCGTGGGAGCTTCAATTACGAAAGAAGCATTGTTCAGTTATGGAGGTAAACAATATGCACTTCTAAATAAAAAAAAACCATCAAATAAGTTAGGAAAATGCACAACACATCACATCAATTAGGATACAAATAAACAGCAAATAAGATGATCAAATAGTAAATAAGCGTATCAATAGTGTGGGACGTATTCATAGTTACGACCACTAGGGGGAGATCCAAGTTAGGTAGGGGTCACCACTAGGTGGAGCTCCAAGCTAGGTAAGGATCAAAGACCACATGATGAAGTCTATGTCCCTCAAGGTGGTCCAGTCGCTTAGGCTCACCACAGTCCCCAGGCCCCCATCTTTCTGCTTTACCTACAAAAAACACCACTGGTAGTGTCCACTTTACTTTGGTATCAGGGAATCATCGTGGCCAGAAGGTACGGGGAAGGATAGCCAGGGTCCAGCGGTTCACTCCCAGGCCATCAGCAACTACAAGCACTCTTGAGAGGTGAGAGGTAGAAGAGGTTGTTCCTGTATTTTTTTTTTTTAGTTTGTGGTCCAAACCATTCTAAGATGGCCACCATATTAGATGTGAAAGAGGAGTTTGAGTTCCATTAGCCCACTGTCAGTTTCTGTTGTAAAGTCGGGGATAGCATAGGGAATTCAGCAATTTCAGTGTTGTGATGGATGGGGAACGTCAGGGGCACCCGGGTTCCACTAGTCTTTTTTTAGTTTTAGTATGCAAGGAGCGGCCAACTCATGAAGTGATGGGGAAATATGGGGCAGAGTCTAAAACAGGGGCCCTCAATCCCACAAATGACCAGGGACATTGAGGTCAATGTAGTTTGTGTTTACTAGTTTACGTGAGCAAATAAATTACTATTAAATCATATCATACCAAATGGGCTAATAAGTGATTTTGAAAATTATAGGAGACAATTCCCCTCACTCCAGCTAAGCACATAAGGATCTGTGATTTCACACAGATATGCAGACATACCCATCAGCTAAAAATACGGACTGACCTTCTGAATCACTCAGTGGGGTGAAAACTGTTCAACCAGTTTTAGTTATCCTTACAAAGGTGACATGCCAGTCTTTCCTTTGAAAGGCAAATGACAATCTATTAGGTTTGCCAATGATTTTTAAAAATTTTACTTTACTGTTCTGAATTAGCTGTCACGTGGATTGGCACAGTAAAATAAAACAACCAAAATGGCTTAAGGGGCATCACACTGCATTTATGCACGGTCATGCACCACTGCCAGTCTGGCGATTTTACTTTACCGTTCCAGCATGGCTGACGGCCATCTGGAACAGTGGAGTAAAACGTTTTTAAAAATGCACACACGCATGAAATGAGTGCGCAAATGGCACTTTGCAGCTGCTTGGCCTTCAATAATAAAAAAAGAGAGCAACCTTTAGTAAGGGGTGAGCAGACAGAGTGAAATGGTGGTTGAACCATAATAGCCAAGCCTGAAAAGGACTGTCCATAAGCCCCCTGCCGTATATGTATCTGGAGGTATGTGTTTGTGTAAGTGTGTTGGAGAGATGTTTTTAAGGAGGAAGAAAGTGAGCGTAAGTGATTGAAACAGAGAGGAACACAAAAAGAAAGCGAATAGCAAAAGTGAGCAAGGAAGACAGAGGTAAAGAGAGATTCAGAAAAAAATAATGACATAGAAACAGGGAGCTATCATAAATCTTGATTGAAATCTCCTGCTGCTTGCGTATCTATCTTCCTATCAAGTTCTTTCTCACAAATGTATTTTCCATGCATATTTCTCTTCTACAATATCCCTCGGTAGACTTTCTGTAGATTTGTATGGAAATGTAACACTTGTAGGGCACTATGAAAAGCTACTTACATCAGAGCTAGAGCAGATGACATGAGTTTCATCGTCTTGTTTTTGAATAATGCATTTCATTCAAGTATTGTTTCAAAAGAACAGGCTTCTTATGATAATTTTATAGCTATATTTCTTGTTCACTCGGAAGGCTGATGATTGTTTAGATCGCTGTGCTTGTTTATGAAAAATGTATATTTGAGCAACATTTCATATATCCCCTTTATAAAATGAAAAATTCCAAACTAGCTGTAAATTAAAGGAACACTGATGCACGCACATTTGACATATAAAATGCGAAATGCAATGCATTGTGTTAAGTGTTTGACATTTATTTGCAATGCAATCTTACATTTTGGGTGTTTCAAAATATTTTATTCAAAGTGATATCAACCAGCAAATGCAAAGAACATTTAGCAGTGCCGAAGAATAATAAGATCATTTTGTGATTTAGTTCCTACAAATCTATATAGGATTTGCATGTTTAGACAACATAAACTAAGGGACTGGTGCTCAGACTGATTCCAGACACCCCCAAAGGATATGTTTGTCTGTAGACCAGCTAGCTCACAGAACCACTATACACCACACAACCTTACCAAGGAGCGAATAGTTTCTGGAAACTATCAAACATGACAACCCTGACCTCTCAGGGATCGTGGAAACAGTACAGTATTTTTTGCACAGTCACTTGTGCTCACTTTATCTCAGAGAGATATGCAGAATAAATGGTGGGGACGTTTTCAATAAGTATTTATTGAACCAGCGTCATTCCAGTATAAAATACATGTGCTGCAACAACCATGCAACAGAATCATATATAGACGATTACCAGCACTAATAGAGTAAATAAAAGGTAGAATTCTATTATAGTACTAAAACATTGAATATATGCAGGCATATAAATACATGACAGTAATAAAGCGTACTCCTACAATGCTACCCCTAACTAGATGTACCTAAGTGTACCTAGCATGTATGTAGGTGTATAGCCAAGAATCCCACTAGGAAAGAGCCAACCCCATTTCCTGATGTGAGAGAGTGAAGGACCCCTTGGTCATGAGTTGGACACCCTGCGAGGGATGACAGACCACTGTGTGCTGGAGTCTCAGCGTGCAGTGACTTCAGCATCTCATGTCAGTGTGTCAGCATGGAAGTTTCTTCTCCTCTGGTCTACCCAGCAAAGATGTGGTACTTATATACCCAAAAGGTACCCTCAGGGGTTCTACCTAGGTGTGGCATGATACAGTTGGCATGTCGGCCAAGGATGAAGATAGTGGTGGCCCTTCTACAGAGGTATTATGCAGAAGATGGTAATCTTGCTGTGATACTGAGAATCCTCATGCATAATAAATGAGGCTCGTTTTTTGGAGAAATCCATACAACATTTATGCGGCATCTAACTAGGTAAAAGGTCAGCGGCAGAGCTGTTATGTAGAACAATGATAGGACAAATGTAGGTAAAAGGTTGTGCAACTACCTTGGCCTATATCGGGGTACATTGGGGTTCATCTCAAGTTGCAATATTCAATATATAGTGTAGAAGCCTATGATCTAACAGTTTGCCTTTTTTTTTTACTCAGGTTCTGTTTATTGTATATTACAACAGCAATACATTCACAGTACGGTGTCAGCATTGGTGCTTATAAACAACAGGTAGCCCTGTCAGGAGTGTCAGGTAACTTAAGGTACATCTGCACAAGTGGTTACTAAACAATAAAGCAACAGCTGTAAGATACGGCAGGCTGTAAAGCAGTTGCATCAGATAAAACACAATATATCGTCTAATGACACCACTTGATTGAATAAACAAGAAAAAGACAGAAAAAATGGCATAGAAACATTCATATATAAATGCAAAGTATCCAGAACAAACATGAGAAGTACAGGTCGAGGTTTGCTGAGGGGGGCATAGGAAGAGGCGGTTTTGTCTTGCAGGGGCTGAAGGGCAAATCACTCCCCCCTACATAGTATTGGCCATTGCAGTACACCGGGGTGTGTGCATCAATTTCACTCAAAGAGCTGAAGCATTCAAAGTTTCACAGTTTTAAGCAAGTTAACTCTATGCATGAGATAGTGGATTAGGGGACGCCATCGGTGTTGGAACTTCTTCTCTGTTTTAGCCAAATTGTGTGATATCCTTTCCATTGCTAGGATCTGCCAGATGCGGGTAAACCATTGCGCTAGTGAGGGATGGGCTGTTTGCTTCCACCTAAGGGCTATGAGTTGCTGCACCCCTAAGAGCAGGCAGCTGATAACCTTCCAATCTGCATGCGTCATCGCGGCTAAGGCCCGAGGTGTAATGCCCAAAATTACCATGATATATGAGTAATGAAGTGGGTAGGTTATAATAATTTTAATATGGCCCAGTAGCTGTTTCCAATATATGGCAATTACTTTACACAACCACCAAATATGATGAAAGCCGCCTCATGACAGCGCCAGCAGAGAGGGGAGGTACCTGGATAGATAGTGGAAAGATGCGTCGGTGTGTGATACCACTGAAACATCAATTTGTATGCTATTTCTCTTAGAGAGAGACTGCGGTAGGTTTTGGGTATACCTTCCCACAATGTCTCTCATTTTAGGGTCGGGCAAGCTTTTTTAAGGGAGTGTAATGACGTGTGGCCACAGGATATACCGAGGGGTGTAAGGCTCAGTGCTGCATCCAGCAATATTGGAACCGTAAGCTTGAATTCCACTTTGCACTGGTTGAAGGATTTCATGACGTCTCCCACAAAGAGGTCTCAAATGGTCTGGCAGTCCCCATCACTACAGACGTGAAATGAAAAGGGGCGAAAGCGGGGGGGAAAGTCCAAGTTACATGCAATCAGTGAATTTGGGGAAGGGAAAGTAGTCAGGCCCTTCTTAATGGACACTTTGTCCCAGATGTTGAGTACTGTCCAGGTAGGGGTAGCAAAGTATGCACTATGTGGATGGGCATGTTTGGGCAGCCAGACCAGGTCCCACAGGGGCTGGCATGCCATCACTCAGTGCATCTCTATCTCACGGACCACCCATTTGGAAATATTATGCGAATGGGCGCCCAGTAATACTCAAGAAGATTAGGGCACGCTAGGCCTCCCCTATCTTGTGGGAGCATCAACAGCGCACTAGCTATCCATTTCCCATTCCAAATAAAAGTTCTGGTGTCCCATTACAAGCGCAGAATGTCATCATGTGGGATCTATGTGGGCAGGATCTGAAAAATGTAAAGTATCCGCAGGAGCACTTTCACTTTCACAACATTAACATGTCCCATCCAAGAGATCTGAAGGGACTTCCACCTCTGGAAATCAGCCAAGATGGAGCGGCACTAGCTCGCATTCCATTTGAATTTTGTATACAAGTAAAATTGCCCAATGTTGCCTTTCTCCGATTAACAAAATGCTTAGGTTAAAGAAGAAAAATGGTGAAAAAATTAGTAAATACTCATAGATGTCCACTGAATGCATTGTTTTTGTCAGTTGACCCTCTTTACGGAGAGCATGCTCAATTTGCTGCACATTTTCAAACAGTTTCAATTTATATGGATATTTTTGAGGTTGATTGTTCCCTTTCTGCATACTCCACGTGCACAGCATAAGCTTAAATTGAACCTAGTTGGATTTCATAATTTTAAGCACAATGCCTTAGCACATTCCCTCAAATAATTGGTTGGCATTACTCCTTTTTGCAAGTCAAACTCTGTACATTTAATTTTCCACCAATTTCTATGTAATAAGTATTGGGAAAATGGAGCGTGCATGTGTCCACTTGACTTTATTTGTAAAATACAACTATATACATTTCTATGTAAAAGTTACCACGGATGAAATTTAAAATACTGAAGCTGTTTATTTTCTTGCTGTCACAGTTTTAATTTGAACACATTTACTGGTTCCACAACTCTCACAGAAAACATTATAAAATAAGGGCCTAGTATATGGAGAATTGGCATAGGGCAGAGGAATATATACTTTTACTTTGCATGCGTTACATCGCATGCCTTTACAACGCAGTCGTTACAACGACCGCGTTGTTACAACGCAAACTATTTAATCGCAAGTCATTTCAACGACTTGCTGTAGGGGGCACCCTGAACGTAGGAATAGTATAATTTACTACTCCTACTCCAGTTTGTACAACAGCAGGGAAGGTGTTGGATTCTATATCCAACACCAGTGCGCCCCCTACAGCAAGACGTTGAAACGACTTGCGATGTAATGGTTCGCGTTGTAACAACGCGGTCGTTATAACGATCACGTTGTAAAGGCATCGATGTAAGGCATGCGTTGTTATGGCTGTTTCCCAGGGCAGAGCCGCAAATCTGAGCTGCCTTATGTCAATGTGAAAAAGTAGGAATGCACTGTATTTATGAAATACGGCGCATTCTGTCCTTTCCCCTTGCACTGGCACACAATTTGAGGCCTAGCGCCAACGCAGGCACTGTCTGCATTGCAAGCAGGATTGATTTTGTGCAGGAAGCGGCACGTTCCTGCACAAAAAACTATCCTGAAAGGCATTTTCCTTTTTCCAAGTGTATTGCAGAATGCTGCACACAGAAAGAGGAAAATACGAGGAGAAAAAAAAAGATTTCTTCTTGTTGGGTGTGCTTTTGGGAGGCGTAAGGGTTTGGCACTGCCCCAGGTTTACTTGATTCTCGGGCAGTGTCCAAATCCATGGGTGTTGCCTGAAAAAAAACACCGCAATGCCCATGGAATGCCTCTCTGTTGCAGAGTAAGGCAAAGCAGTGACATGCTCTGCTTTGTCATATCTATGAGTTCATGCAAAGCCACGCAAAGTGGCTTATTTGCGTAGCCTCATAAATATGGTTAAGAGGTGTGCGCAGCCGGAGCGTCAGAAAAAGTGATGCTCTGGCGGTGCAAGCCTCTCATAAATAAGCCTCTAATTTATTTATTTTGAAACAACTGGTTGTGTAGGATGACAAATATTATATTCTTTATGCTGAGAAGTACCTGCTTTGTGTTTGTTGTTTCTCCCTGTGGCAGAGTCTTTTCCCCAGCGTAAGCCTCATGACCAGTTCTAATATAGATGCAGGGATTCCAGAGGACCCCGGTGGGATCCCCCTCACCTAAATTCAAGTATTACAAGTTATGTTTCACAGAATGAGGAATAACATGTGAATCTTGAAATGCTGAATCAAAAACTGCATTCTCACGATCCATGACGAGGGCGCGCCGAATACATCATGAACACTGCCAGGTCAGGAGGTTAGAGGTTTACGAGTGTGGAGGAGGTATCAGAAACACTCGGGTGAACCGGGACCTTTCAAAACTACAAGTCCAAAGAACGGATGCTGGGGAAGGGGGTGGAACGTACTCACGTGTGTTTGAGGAGGAACCGCCTTAAAAGGCACTTCCGCATTACCGGACACGGACGAATATTTATTATTTTCGAATCTAAGAAGTACGCGACATCCGAGGAGAAAGACACAGTTGGCAAGGGTGCCTTGCCCACCAGCTGTTTTCTTTTGACGTTCTTCAGGGAAATCCTTTGCAAAGTAAGAGTTCCTCAGGTATGAGACAAGAAGGATTGTCTCATTTAAAACCGGGGCTATCACAATATTGGATTTCGCTGTTGGCAGGCATACGTTTGTGCCGCATGCGCTGGTGTTGGCGAAACAAAGGCATAATTTGCCACAGTTGGCGAGGCACACGTATGTGGCTCATGCGGTGGGAAACTCAAGGTGCCAAACAAGTGGACAAAACGACTCTGGAATACTCCGCAATCGACAAGCATTGCATTGGTGATTTATATCTATGTTGAGTGTCTTTTGATGGTTACTCCAGTTGTAAACCTGCTGCAAGGAATCACAAGTTACTACTTACTGACTGGAGGACACGGTTCCAGTTTATGTTATCAAACAATTCTGATTTTATTGTTCTATGACAATTATACGCACTGACAATTGCTCTTATGTTCGCTACTTTATTTCACCTTTTTAACAGGGGGTTGAATAGTGTTCCTGCTTCTTTTGATATCTTCACCCCTGTGATTCAAGCCATTAGAGCAGAGAGGGTAGGTGAAGTGTGCACATAACATTACTTCCTACGTGCTTATGCTACCTGGTTGATAAGAGGTTCCTGATGCATACTTTCTATGTTTTCCTAATTGCAGCACAGTGTAATCATGGATTGATGGTTATGCCTTTGTAAAGGATTTCGAGGGTGCCTTGCTTATGGTCTCTTTTATTATTGGCTACAGGTAGCTATTGAGACTCATAGAGGGATTGTAAATGATACCTTGATCGTAGTATCATATATGTAATTGTGATACTTTGTATGTTACAGATCTCCCTCCCTGCTGTTCCCTTCCTTCCCTCTCTTGATCCCTTCAACAGTCTTTGCTAATATAGCATTACAGACATTGGAGTTATCAGGAGGTGGACCATTCAGTGCATCAATTAAATCCAGAGGATACTAAACTCGGACATAATGGGACCAAATCAACAAACATTTAAAACTGCTAGGAGATGTCGTAAATATGTGGCGCAGATTCTTTTCAGGCTGAGGCAGGGATGGGAGTCAAGGACAGTGGAAGAAAAGTCTTGCTTTTGTTTTTACTGTGAGAAGCCTTTTCTGTTTACCCAAGATGCACATCGAGGACTGTTACAGGAGTTGCCAGTAGCCCCGAAGCTCTACTAAATTATCTGCTTTGGAGTATCAAACCAATAATTCCAGGCCCGCAGAAACTGAGAAATTTGTAGCCTGGAAGAGTGGTATAGCCAAGGGCAGTTGTATGACGGAACAATGGAAGCCTTAAGCATGCATGCCATTGCAACGCAAATGCTGCAATGACCCTACCAGTACAATGCAAGTCTTTACCATGCATGCCTCCACCACGCATATACATAGGGATACATTGCACATACCTTTATAACAAATACCATTTCCAACCATGCCTTTATCAGGCATACTGAGACAATGCATACATTGAAAATAGAGTACAAGTGCACTTCCCCCCCGAAAAAGTACCTTTTTTGTTTCCACATCCTACAACAGCAAAAATGTAAAAGTTCTCTAAAATTAGGAGCAAGACTTCAATTCCCACCTTTGTGGTTGAAACATGGTCAAATACCATTACATTTAGATAAAGAGTATCCCTGATACGTCAATTATATAGTCGTCTTTCCATGATACAATAAATGTACTCCCACTGTAAAATGGCTGACATTCTTTGAGTGGAAAGCAATAAAATATAATTTTCAAAAGAAGAAAATAATGTTACGTTCTGTCACAATCGAATGCACTCTTTAAAATTCTGCCTAAAACATATTTTGGTTTGAATTAAGGAACACCACACACTAAACTATACAAACAGCCGCCCACCATTTTGTGATCAGCGGTACACTGACTTCCTTCGTGACCACACAAGGCATTCGGATCGGAATACTGACAGCGACAGCCAGTTGGAAAGAGTGACATCTAGCTAAAAAAGTAGGTATAAAATTATACAAAGTGTTCCACAATAACAATCGGACAATGCCAAAAGCTTTTAAAATATTTCATAGAATTTGAAAATAGCAACTACTGTGCTACTAATTTTAATAAATGATAGACAGTTTTACTGTTTGTAACAAGTCAAAATTATATCTCAGCAGAACAGTCACTCAACAAAAAATGTAGGCCTTTAAATATTAATTGTAAGATACCCTGCAAGAGACCTCATGGCCGATGCTGTATACTGCCTAGAGTAAAAATTGCTAATGCTGTACACTACCTGGAGTAAAAATTGCTAATGTAGCTCTGACAGAGAGTTTACCTCATGCCAGGTATTAAGCAGTGACTGAGAGCTAAATTGCTATTTTGACTGCACTGAGGGCTTACTATTCCAACTCTGCTGGGTACTTACCTCAGAAGCAAGAAGAACTGATGAAGGAAGGAATGTTAAACAATGCAAACATTCACCCCCATTCGCAGATCCAAGTTGAATCCATCGTTTTCCTTTTTCTCACCACGCCACCCCAGTTTGCGGTCAGTCATATGCAAATCAGTCTTTACCCTGCTCCTTATGGGCACTGTTCAGCCTGATCTGTCAGTCCAGGTCCTGGGACCGGTTTGAGGGTATCACCCATCATCAGCCAAGCAAGCTTGAATCCAGTGGCTCAGCAAGCAAGGGAACCATGTCAGGGCACACTCTGGTCACTTAGAGTGAACATAGCAACAAAACAAGGTGGTGGGCGGAGTAAGGAAACTTTTCAAACACTCATCCCCTTCCCATATATGGGTTAAATCCATTGCTGTTTTGCTCACCATGCCACCCCAGTTTGGACCCACCCATATGCAAATCAGTCTTAACTGTTCTCCCCAAGCACCCCATCCATCCTTGTTGTGTTCGCTATGTTCATCCTAAGTGGCCAAGTGTATGCCCAGACTTCGGTCCCTTGCTCACTGTGCCACTGGACTCAAGCCAGCCTGGCTGATGAGGGGTGATATCCCAAAACTGGTCCTAGGATCCTTGTTTCCAGTTGAGTTAGGACCTGGCCTGGCTACAGGCTGGACTGTTCCCATGAGGAGCAGGGTCAAGACTAATCTGCATCTGGCCGGGTCCAAACTGAGATGGCATAGTAAGCAAAATAATGATGGATTAAACCCAGATCTCTTGACTGGGGGAGAGTGGTTGAAAAGTTTCAGCACTCTGTCCATCTTTTTGTTGTGTGTGCTGTGTACTTACTTCAGGGCAGGTGCTGGACAGTGACTGGGGGCAACATTATTATTCTAACTCAGCTGTGAACTTACCTCAGGGAAGGTGCTGGACAGGGATTGGCAGATTGGGGCACAATTACTATTCTAAATTTGCTGGGTACTTACAGTGAAGGTGATGGACAGTGACTGGGGTCAAAATGCTATTCTAGCTGTGCTGAGTACTTGCCTCAGGACAGGTGCTGGACAGTGACTTGAAGCACACTACCATTCTAACACTGCTGGGTATTTACCTCAGGGCAGGTGCTGGAGAGTGACTAGGGCTAAATTACAATTCTAACAATGCCGGTACTTACCTCAAGGGCGGTGCTGGGTAGTAACTGCTGGGTAAAATTAACTTTGTTACTCCACCAAAGACTTACTTTAGGACAGGTGTTGGAGAGAGACTGTGGTTTTAAAATACAATATGAAATAATACAGAATCTAAGTATTTTTTATTTTTCCCAAGATGAGATCATCCTCAAAAATACAATTTGAAAAGCATCTGAGAACATAACAGTTTTCACAGGAATTTTACAAACACAGAGAATGAAAACAAAACCAAATTTTATTGTCATTCATGTTTCAAAAAATTAAATAGCCTTTTCCCCTTTTTCCACAGAAATAAAGAGAATCCAAACGTGCCCATTTCATCATTAAAGCAACTGACAACTCAGAGAACAATCTATTATTTCAACAAGGCACAATCCATTTCATCCGCAGGTAATAAAATATACTGTAAATAATCAAATGGCTAACCCAGACGGTTGGAAGGTATATACAGAATATGATATCTCTTTCTCAAATCTCACTTATGACATAATCATTAGACCTTATGGGTTTTATGAATTTACAGGATATTGTATTGTCAAGTTGTTAACTCAGTTGTCCCAGATCCCCCACATTCTAATTCTTTTTTTTTAAGAACTGGCAAGATCCAATCTGTGGATTCGTTTCTCTGAGGCAACCCAGTCTAATATTACTGGGGGTTGCGAGGAGATTATTTTAAACAGATTTCCCTCCTTGCAAGTAAAATTAACAGAAATAAAAGGGAGACTTGTGAGTTGGAGAGGTTATAACGGGAACTCTCCTACCGGAAAACACCTAAAAATAACCAAAATCAGGCTTACTTTGATTTCTTGCCCAAAGACCTCAGAAACAGTCTTACCAAAATTGTGCCAGAAACCCTGGATAGAAGGACACTGCCAGAACATATGTAGGTCATCCGCATCATCAGAAGCACAATTCAAACAAACCTTCTGTCATTCACCTCCCAGTTTTGAGAGTTTCTTCGGGGTCCAATATGCCCTATGGAGTGTGAACATATGGTTTCTCTTAAGATGGTTGGCTTTAACCACATTCCATAAAGTACGCATCGATACTTGCCATAAGTATGATACGTTGATCGAAGACAGGTCTCCTCTCCAGGGCTCCTCCATAGGTAGTAAAGGTGGCTCCCCTTTGACCAAAAGCAAGTACCATTTGGAGACCTCTTTATGTTGATGAAGGGGCCCCCCGTAGGATAATTTTGTGATCTTTGTTTACTTCTCCCTCTTTATCTAACTTAGCAGCCCAGCTAGATAGCTGATAAAACCTAAATCTTGAAAGTCTTTGATGTGTGATGTTGCAGAGTACTTCCCATGGAAGAAGTTTGTTCTCTTGTAAAAGTTGACCCCATTTCAAAATACCTTCTTCCAATAAAGGAGTCAATAGTCTATCTTTTAGACAGGCAGGAGTTGCTGGGGAGCTCCAAATAGTGGCCCCTGGACTATAGTATGAGATCTTTAGGATCTTCCATGTGTAATAACAAACTTCACAGGCAGATCTTAAAAACGTAAGTTTGATTTTTTTAAATATATTTCGGGTGACCAAACTTAAACAAACAACCATCACTGCCCTGAGGAATATTTTTGGACATTGCTTGAAGCAAGGGGGGAAAACAAGAAGGGTTAAACAGGTGGGGCCTTACATTCTTTAATTGAAAGGCATAACAATAAAAACGAAAGTCAGGACCTGCTACACCCCCCTCCAACTTTGTGCATCGCAACTTCCTTCATGCAATCCTTACCTCCTTGTTAGACCAGAGAAAACTATTTATAAGTCCTTGCAGATCTTTCAGAGAAGAGTGGTTAAAAGATAAAGGAATCAAGTCAAAAATGAAGGTAAACTTCGGCAGGATTGACATTTTGATCAAATTGGAGCAGCCCAAAATAGACAATGGAAGACCACCTCAAGATCCTAATAATACGGTCACCTCTTTCCTTTTTGTATCGAGATTTACTTGGGCTAATTCAGAAATATTTTGTGGGCTCTATATGCCTAAATATCGGATTTGATGTTTAACTGTCAGGTTACTGGGTGGTGTGTTCCATATCATAATGTCTGTTTTTTAGACATTAATTAAATAACCAGAGACCCTCCCAAAACTCATCAGGATTTTTTCCAGGCAAGACAAGATAGCAGGGTAGTCCCTGGAAAAAAACATCAAATATTCTGCGTATAATGCGACAGAAATTTTACAAAGACAATTAACATGTAACTGTAGGAAAGTATTATCTGCTTCTTACGGTTACCCCCACTTTTTGCTGATGTCGCACTGTTTTTGGACTAGTCTGACTGAGATTCTGCTATTCAGGACCCCAGTCTATCTGCTTTCTCCCTTAAATTGCTATGTGTGTACTTTAGGTACACTCCAGATTGGAAACTGAGGTACCCTTATCAGTCCCTAGTATATGGTACACCATGTACCCAGGGCATAGGTACCCCAGAGGCCTCCCATGGGCTGAAGCATGTATTATGTCACCCATGAGAGGCCATTCAAATCGACACGACAAGCCTGCTACAGCAGACTGTGTAAGATGGTGCTTGCACCACTTACTTAAGATATAGGTTCACTATATCTATCTAAATCACTCCACTTATAAACCTATCAGTCACCCCTATGGCAGGCGTTATCAATCCTAAAGGCAGGGTGCTGGGTTTTACATGAGAGGGTGCCGCCCCTGCATGAGCAGAGCCCCTCTGCAGCCTTCGGAGACCATTCTCTGGGGTTGTCTGTGATGCAGCCAGACATATATTTTTAAGTGCATTATAACCTCGCGGTAAATGATAACTTTAAAACGGCTGCTTAGAAATATGTCGTGTTTGGTGTCAAACACCTTGGAATCATACCTCCACACCAGTAACTGGTGTGAGAGGAATGATTGCACCCTTCCAAAGGGACATATGTGGGTCACCGGTCTACCTGGTACCAGCTTTCTCGACCCGGGCAGCACAAAATGGACGCTGCCAGCCACAGACCCGATCCTGCTCTCCTGCTGCTGAGCCAAGCTCGAGCAGAAGAAGGCATGACTATAGGCATCCTGTCACAGGGAGGTGTGACCACCTCACAGACATGGTTCAGTGTATTGGGGCTGGGTGGGTGCACTCTGAGAGTGCCAGAAAGTCTACTCTGGGGGCACATTTGATGTCCCTGTGCATAGTCCAGCTCAAACCAGCTCTGGGAGCTATTGGCTCCTGCTCTGGTGTGAAACTGGACAAAGGACATGGGTGTAGCCATCCCTCTGTTCTGTACCTCCCCTAGGAGGGACCACAGAATCTTTCCAACCCCTTCCCATGGGTATAAAGTGGGTTACCTGGCTACAGGACTTTAGATTTTTACCTGGACAAGATTCTGTTAAGAAGAAACCAAGTACTTTGACTGACTGGACGAGGCTGGATGACTGAAGAATCTCCCTTGGAGAAAAGGAGATACTCCCTGCAGAAGCAGGCACCTAAACGCATCTGACCAGTTTGCTTCTCCCGAGCTCCTGAGGACTCCAAAGATTTCAGCAACACAGGAGGTGGGTTCCCAAAAGTCCCTGCGGTAGTTCTGACCTCTCAGCGATTCTGAGACCAGTATCCCTCGTGGGGGCAGTGCAACCTGAACCCCTGTGCACAACGTTTATTTGCAGTTGCATATGCTTGTTGACAATTCCTGAGTTTGTGCATTGGACTCTGTGTGTAGTCCTGGCCCGAGCAGTAATTGTACCAAATATATCCAGCCTTCACTCAACGAGTGTCCTGTGGGCTGGTACTTTGCAAACTAGCTTGAGGTCTCCTCTCAATCCCTGGTCCATTGGCCTGTGGGTCCTGGCGAGCGTCACCTTGTTTATTCTTAGGCTTACCTAGTTTCTCCAGACGCGCCCTGACTCTCCATTGCTTGGGGAGTCCCCTGGACCTTGCTGGTCCACACCGTAACCTGTTTACTCTAACCGCGTGGGTTGCATTTGACAAGGCATATTGGTGCTCCAGCCAGACATTGACCCCTCAGCACTTGACATCCTTCGTGGGACAGCTCACCTCCGGATCCTGGTCATCCTTGACATCTCCTGGTCCCCATGGCTGCAGAGTCAAGCAACCCTTCTTCGCACTTGAAGCATCTGACGGCATTTGACAACCGAGCCGCTGGTCACCTGAAGTGACCCAGACTCTGTCCCCTCAGCTTTCAGGCTCATCTCACTTAGAATCTAGGCTTGGATTCCACCAGACACTCTTGCCTTCCTGGCAGCAGTACTTATTTGGAACTCTCCATTGAAAACAACAAACGTTTCTGACACCACTTGACCCCAATGCACCCGGCGCCTCTGGGATAGGTAACACGGGTACCTAGGTACTTACTGGTGGGTTGGTATTAGAACCTCCTATGTTTCAAAAGGTTTGCTCGAAGTCCTCATAGAAGTGTCCTTAACTTGTAACTTTGCAACCGCGACTTTCTCATAGAGTTGTACGGAGTTGTCTGTGTTTCCTCACTTCACTCGTCCTCCGTGGGCTCCCTGTGTCACTCCTCCGGGTGGTTCCTTGGGGTCCCAGCGATTCTACATGCTCTAGGCACTGTGTCTATTCAAGTCGTGATTGTTATACCATTTTTTTAGTATATGGTTTGGTCACCCCCTGAAGCCCGCTGTGTAATTCGCTACTTACAAATGGTCTATTGATTCAGTATTGTGTACTTTGCGCCCTAATCTTGTATAGAGACTAGTAGAGTGTGTTATATTAATAAATACATATTTTTATACAACTACTGTGTGGTTCTCCTTTCATTTAGTCATTTAGGAGGTGATATTCTGGTAAAACAAGCTGCGGCTCATTCCTTCAAGATTGAGCCTGAAGGCTGCTCTCCACAGCTACCACTAGGATAAGCTTTCGAAAGGTCATCTTTGACTTCATACATCATAAGGGTCGTGTTGACTGGTACAGGGTGGCCACTTTAATTAGTGGACAGCATATACCAGGCCACCTTCTCAAAATAACAATAAACACAGAGAATGAGAACAAAACTACATTTTATTGTCATACATGTTTCAAAAAATTAAATAGCATTTACCCTTTTTTCCACAGAAATAAAGATAATCCAATAGTGCCAGATTCATCCCAAAAACAACTAACAACTAAAAGAACAAATTATTCCTTCAACAAGGCACAATCCATTTCATCCTCAGGTAATAAAATACACTATAAATAATCACATGACAGACCCAGATGGTTGGCAAACCACCAAAAGGGACAATGTACCATAACATGTTTAAGTTCAGAAGTGTTTTTTAAGTGTTTCCTTTCTCACAGGCTACAACAATTAACAAAGGTATCTCTTTCTCTTACCAGGCAAAGGCACAGTTGGGAATCCATGGAGTAATTATTAACCAGCTTAGCAGGCTCCACGAATATATATCAGCCACAGTACGGTATAGCAGCAAGGGGGATCTAACGGAATAATTCTCCTCTGATATGGGGGTGTGTTCTGGCCCCATTTCTCTTCCTACTATACAATAATGGATTAGGAGTAGAGTAATGCAGGGGGGGGAGGACACCCTGAGGACTAATTCATGCAGAATTCCTGTCTTACTATATGCAGACGATGCTGTCCTAATAGCCAGGACAGCTAACGGCCTACAAATTGTGCTTGATACTTTTAATGCCTTTATGAATAAATTAGGACTTAATATCAACCGCTCCAAATCATTCATAATAACATGTGGACCAAAAAAAGTCCAAAACAAGAACATTTTTAGTCGGAGGAGAAGAAATTAAGAAAGTCCCTCATTCTACCTATCAGGGGGTCTCATTTAATGTGGACTTTAGCTGGAAATTGCTATTAAATGTCACAGCCATGCAATTCCAAAAGTCGATCGACGCCACCTTTAGATTTGGCAAGAGATTAGGCCACAACCCAATGAAAGAAATGTTATGTGTTTATAAGGGTGAAAGTGTTTCAGTAGTAAATTTTGGGGCTGGTGTCTACGAATATGTAAACTGTAATTCACTGCAAGTAGTTGAAAACAAGTTTATAAAGAGACTTCTCGCAGTGCTCCAGAGTACCCCTGCCTCTTTCTGTTATGAAGAAGTTGGACTGAGTTTTCTAAAAGATTATATTACACATTTCTTTAGAACAATATTAACAGACTGTATGAAACTGAATAACTGCTTAAATATACCCTCGCTAAGTTTCATTAAACTGGGTTTTGCAAGGATGGGCTGCTCGGAATACTATGTAAATCCCAAAACCTTCAGAAACGTCTCATCTGCTACAATGATATCACTTTTTTATCAATGTCTTGAGCGGCCAATTGCAGACTGCAATATTGCTGGACAATTGGAGCTTTCTCGTCAACCCAAAATACAACCTGCCCTCTATTTGCAAATAAATCTGAATGAAAGGCAAAATATTTTTGGTGACCAGGTTCAGTTTACAAATCATACACTTTCTGGCTGCTTTTCCCATCCAGGGTACATGGTTTTTTCCACTCCTTGTCTGTCCCTGCGATAACCTCACATCTCAAAGCACTATGCACTTTAATTTATTCTGTAAATTCTTTACTCCCCAGAGGAGGCAGTTTATACATCTGTTATTATTGAATATATGACGTTACAACACAAACAAATACAACGCATGCTTTTACAACGCAACTTTTACAATGCAACTACCATTACATCGCAAGTTTTTGCAACGCATACCATTACAACGCAAATTTAGTTTAATGAATTGAATGATCCATTACAACGCATAGTACAACAATGCACACATTTACAATGCAATATATATATTTTTTTTGTATAATAAACCCCTTGAGCTGGATGCAGGGAAAACAGGGGTTTTGGTTGGGGGAAGTGTATTAAAATGTAAATAATGAAAAGTAATACACAAGCATTAAAAGTTATACTCGAGCATTAAAATTAATACTCTAGTATTAAAATTAATATCCAGGGTTAATATTCGAAATTTAGATAATAAAATGTATATAAATTTATTAAAATAATTGCTACAACACATACTATTTTATACCACAATATGTGATTAATTATGCAATGGTAAAAAAACGTATAAAAGAAGCCATCCACCATTTTTAAAATTGTAGTTACCGGATTACCAGAGACTGCACGTGGGATTACACTTTGCAAATTCTACTCGTCAAAGAAAGTCAGCTAACACTCGAAGTAAGTACAAACTATAGAAATGTAAAGCTACATAACAAGTTTTTATAGACGCAAATAAACTAAATTCCAACATATTATTTTTTTCAGTTTGTTACAAAACTTTAAAACCTCCAACCAACTTTACTAAATACTCTATTTGGGACAATATATATAAAAAGTAAGTCACAACATATTTTTTTTTCTCGTTTATAACAAAATGTAAAATAATTGTTTTATAGTAAATAATGCTAAAACGAACGAGACTTCACCCAAAAAATAAATTATTATTCACTTTACAAAATATATTCCAAGTTAAAATAATGTTTCCGTTTAAACATTTTTTTACACTTGAGTCTAAAAATGTACAGGATAATAATGTATTAAAATTACTATTCTTACTCCAAAGAGTTCTTGCCTGTGAGAAAATGCTGGATAGTGTTTAGGTTAAAATAACTATTCCTACTCCAAACTATGCTTCCCTCTGAGAAAATGCTGGATAGTGTTTAAGTTAAAATTACTTTTCCAACTCCAAAAGGTGTTTGACTCAGAAAATATGCACGACAATAATATATTAAAATTAATATTTCTACTCCAAAGAATGCTTGCCTCACAGAAAATGCTGGATAGTGTTTAGATTAAAATTACTGTTACAACTCCAAAAGATATTTGCCTAAGAGAAAATGCTGGATTGTGTTTAGGTTAAAATAACTATTCCTACTCCAAAGGGTGCTTGCCTCACAGAAAATGCTGGATAGTGTTTATGTTAAAATAACTATTCCTACTCCATAGGGTGCTTGCCTCACAGAAAATGCTGGATAGTGTTAAGGTTAAAATAACTATTCCAACTCCAAAAGATGCTTGCCTAAGAGAAAATGCTGGACAGTGTTTAGGTTAAAATAACTATTCCAACTCCAAAAGATGCTTGCCTAAGAGAAAATGCTGTATAGTGTTTAGGTTAAAATAACTATTCCAACTCCAAAAGATGCTTGCCTAAGAGAAAATGCTGGATAGTGTTTAGGTTAAAATAACTATTCCAACTCCAAAATATGCTTGCCTAAGAGAATATGCTGGATAGTGTTTAGGTTAAAATAACTATTCCAATTCCAAAAGGTGCTTAATTCAGAAAATGTGCAGGATAGTAGTATGTTAAAATTACTATTCCTACTCCAAAGGGTGCTTGCCTCACAGAAAATGCTGGATAGTGTTTAGGTTGAAATAACTATTCCAACTCCACAAGGTGCTTGATTCATAAAATGTGCAGGATAGTAGTATGTTAAAATTACTTTTCCTACTCCAAAGGGTGCTTGCCTCACAGGAAATGCTGGATAGTGTTTTGGTTAAAATAACTGTTCCAACTCCAAAAGGTGCTTGATTCAGAACATTTGCATGATACTAGTATATTTATATTACTATACCTACTCTAAAATATGCTTGACTCAAAGAAAATGCTGGATAGTGATGAGATTAAAAGAAATATTCTTACTCCAAAAGCTGCTTCTTTCAATAAACATGCATAATATTAAAACGTTAAAATTACTATTCCTACTCTAATTTTTTTTATATCAGCAGATTACTGCAATACAACATCAAAAATAAACAACATCTCAACAAAGAAATCTCCACTGGACAGCAGCAACATAATTTACCAATAAAATATGAACAATGTTCAATTCTTTTTTCCCCAGCTTTCAAACAATAAGAAAAAAACAGACGAAAGCAAGGTCATTTCCACATCAATAATTATTTACATTTTAAACTGTACTGAAATTATTTTCCAGAAAATAATATTTTATCTCCCACACAAAAAGACATATAACTGGTAAATAAATTGATTATACTTGAATAAGAAATGTTGATAGATAAACACAAATTTAAGTCTTGGCATCAAAAAAAGGTCATTGTATATAATTATAAAACATGATTGTATTGTTCCTTAACCAAAAATATGCTATTATATTTCAGAGAAATTATGTAACACATTTTTAATACACTAACATTAATTTTCTATAATCTTTTTCAGACCACAAAACAACTCAAGATATTAAATAAAAGGAAGAAACAACCTAAACAATTTTATAAAGGTAAGATTCTAAAAACAAAAGCCAACAAATATAAAGAACTATTGTATTCTTACTAGGAAACCTCACCAGTAAACTACATATACCTAATACAACTCAAAATATATTTTATTTTCAGAAACACAGAAAACCACAACTAATTTTCCAACACAAAAGACCATTGCAACATCTAATTCAAAGGTAAGATAAATTGATTCATTTTCCTATACAATTCATTACATTTCCTTCCTCCCAATAAAGCAGGATTGTTTATTTGGAAATACAACAAAAATAGAGATGCATCAAAATAAAAACAATAACCAGATATTGAAAATGCATACATTGTAAACTGTGAAACAACGAATATAAACCTACTGTCATTTTCCCTCTAAACAGGTATATATCACTTAATTTTAAATAAATATCATTGTTTCTTTCTTACTTCTCTTTACAGGAAAAAAATGGCAACATCATCCAAAGAAGCAAAATACATTCAAGCAAAAGAGGGAACAGGCTGCTGAACCATAGTGGGTATGTTTATTGTATGGAGAGACTATCTGAACCCAAATGTCATTGGAGGTGTGTGCAATATTACTCAACCCATTGCCCAGGCAGAGCGGTCACTCTTGATAATACTGTTTTAAGAACCACAGACCATAACCACTCTGCCATGGAGATTGAAGTTCATTAAAGAATAAATGAAATGAAAGATATTGCATCCACCTCCAATGAACCCTGTGGTTCAATTTTAAGGGAGGTATCGCAACAAATTCCCCCACATGTTGCAAGTAGTTTGCCCACAATACCTAATTTGAGAAGAATTATTCAACTTCAAAAACAGACAAGTAACCCACAAAGAGTAACACCCCAAACATACATACTCTGACATTATAATTCCACCTGAACTCTCCGTTACTTTTCTAATGAACCTTTCCTATTGCATGATAACGGAAACCCTCAAAAGAGAATCCTAATATTCAGCAGACCACAACATTTAGTACGTTTAGAAAACAATGATATTTGGATGATGGATGGAACGTTTAAAAGCATGCCCCTTCCATTCAACCAAATATACACTATTTATGCATATATTAACAATACAGTTCCTTAGTATACAGTTTACTGCCTGATAAACAATCCTCAACATACACTGATTTTTTTATCAGTGATAAAATCTAAAACATCTAACAAAAGCCCTAGAAAGTAATAATTGACTTTGAAATATCTATGATTAATACAATTACAAAAACCTATCCATAAAACCAAATTCAAGGATGTTTCTTTCACTTTTCTCAGGCATATTGGCGCAAACTTCAAAAAACATACTTAATTTAGGATTATATATCAGACAGTAAACTACAATTTGAACGAAATAAACTAACTGCACTTTGCTTTGCTCCTCCTGACAGTGTAGACGAGTACTACACTTCATTTACTTGAATATGAATATTTTACAGCAAGTGAAGATAAATTGGCACCTATACTAAATTATTTTGAAGACACATAGATTGGCCATCTAAGCAGGTTGGGTCACAGAAGGAAACCACGTTATCATGTGGACTGGTAGAACTGTTACTCGACCTGCTTAGAAGGAGGAGCAAAAACAAACAATGCCATTCCTTTGTTGATCCCTGCACCTGATGGCGGGCACCTTGGGGTGCCGGCCATAGGGTGCAGGGATAAACTGCACCCCTGCTTTTCACAATGCAAGCATGCATTCCACTCGGAATGCATGCTCCCATTGTGAAGCATACGAGTGCGACTGAAAGGGTTTGGTCGCATCGTACTTGCAGGGCCGTAACCGACGACAGCAGGCCGGTCGGTTACGGCTCCTGACCGATGTCGGATGGACCAGAGTCCGTCCAACATCGGAATCGGCCCTTAAGTGTTTAATATATATACCATTACAACTTAACAAAACAAATGTAGTTTTAGAAGTAAAAGACCCGACGTGGAACTACTACTTCAACATGTAATAGCGGAAATTAGTTTGTGAAAACACATGAAACCTACATAAACCACATTTACTAAATAGATATACCTCCCTCATCTCTCCTTACAATAAACATTGCCACTACACTATGTATTTTAAAAATGTAAATGTATCTTACCTTAACGCAGCTCTCCCTTGCTTCTGTTCTCTCCAGCGACGATCTCCGTAATGATGAAACTTACGCGTGGACGTCATATGTGTTAGTAAAAATGAAAAAGGACATTTTCTCTCATTGAAAATAATGGAAAAGCGTGAGAAACTTATTGAAAAATGTATTATAAAATGTTACTCTTCATAATAAAATACAAAACTATTTTAATAAAATGTGTTAATATATACTCTATTTTTCAATATATATTTTTGAATTTATTACAATGATTCCAAAAATGTAAAATTAACAATAACTAATTCTAAAAAAGAAATTACCTGTTTCCTATTTCTTTGTACATGTTTATTTACCTTTAATAAAAATCTAAAATACCAAATAATTATTTTTTAATTTAAACATTTATATATATATATGTTTTATTTTTTTACATTTATTAATAATTAATTCCATATACTTTACATTAAAATAAATATCATTAATCACAATTTACTATGAACAGTAATAGTATTTAAACCTAACATTAACTTTATTTTTCTCTATGTACTTTTTTACTTAAAATATTCATTAAAATGTAAATTGATTTTAATAATACTTTCTTTAAGTTTTTACATAACAAATAAATACTTATAAACATTTTTCATACCTGAGTATTAATTTACTAATAATGTATTAATATAATTTTAACTTAAACCTTAAAAATAAGTAAATTAAATATTTACCAACAAAATTAATGCCAGAGTATTATAATTGTTTTAATCTTATATTTAAAAATACATTTTCTGTAAAAGTTTCAATAATAATTATAACAGTAGCATTAATATTAATACATGAGTATTAATCTACTCATAACTTAAAACTATTACATAAATTATATATTATTATTAACAAACATATTCGCTCTTAAATAGCAATATAAATATATAAAAACTAACAAACTATAAATTAATATTTTATAAATCAATATTACTTAATTTTATTTAAATACCATTATCTAAAAATATAACAAATACTTACCATACTGTACTCACCAATGCTTTGTACCTCTATATGCGTAGTAATGGCATGTGTTGTAAAATCATGCAATGTAAGTGTACCTGCGTTGTAATGGTTGCGTTGTAAAGGCATTGCGTTGTAATGCCTGCATTGTAAAAAATGTTTCCCGTTATTATTAGCATCGGAGACTAGAGTTCTTGTGGTTGTGATGGTTTGTTTGCTCTCTTTAGGTACTACAGATATTATATATGGAATTTTAAACTAAATTATTTCTGTATCGAAGATTTTAGTATATATTAGGCATTTTTATCAATTTGTATTTTACGGTTTTAATGCTTCTTTTTTCATTGAAAATATATAAATGTAAACTTTATAGCTCTTTTGAGTCGAATAAACTACTTTGATTGATTGACACCATTGTTAAGACAACTGAGGATAACCTCTCTGCCCCTGTAATGTAAGTTAGCTACTAGCACACACCTCCAACGAGCCCTGTGGCTCAGTATTGAGGGAGGTTGCCCAAAACATTTCCATGCACATTGCTAGTAAACTGCCCACCATAAACAACCTGGCAACAAAAACTGGCAAGTAATCGCCATTATGTAACACCTCCAAACCTGTGGAGATCCCGCCTGAAAAAACTGTGACTTTCTCTGAGAACCTTTCCCTATGCAAGACAATAAAAACACTCAGGAAAATATTATTAATTTTTAGTGCAACCCATGACCTGGTTACCCTGGAGAATAGTCAAATTTGGATTATGGATGGGACATTTATATCAACACCCCATCCATTCACCCAGATTTACACTATTCATGCCAGCATACATAACACTACTGTCCCGTTAGAGTATAGCTTACTCCCTGACAAGTAATCCTCAACTTACCCTGAGTTTTTAACAGTCATCAAATCCAAAACATTGAATAAAAGTTCTCAAAAAGTGATAATTGATTTTGAGTTGACTACAATGAATACAGTCATGAAATTGTACCCTGAAACCCAAATTCAAGGACGTTTTTTCACTTTTCAAAGGCATATTGGCAAAAAATTTAAAAATCATCCTTAGTTAAGGATTAAATGGCAAGCAGTAAACTACAGTATGAGTTAAAAAAATTAACTGTGTTATGCTTTGTACCACCTAATAATGTAGATGAGTTCTACACTTATATTACTGAATCAGAATGTTTTCCACTAAATGAATGCAAATTGGCACCCTTAGTAAATTACTTTGAAGATGCATGGATTGGTCAGCTAAACAGGCTCGGTCGCAGGAGGAAGCTAAGATTTCCCATTGAATGGTGGAACTGCCACACGGCCTGTTTAGAGGGTGGTGCAAAGACTAAAGATGCCATACAGAGTTGGCACAACTCCTTCAACAAATCAATTGGCAGACATCACCTGAACCTATATCATTTACTGGAAATTTTGAAGAAGGAATGAAGTTTCCAAGAAATGAGACTTGCCCAGTCACTGTCAGGTAGACTGAACCCAAGTGTGTCCAAAAAAAGAAATGAAATGTCAGAGAGACTATTGGGTAAAATGCAACAATTTGATGGTTGCTTCAGACTACCTAGACAGTCTTGCATACATATTACATTTCTAACCCTTACTAACAACTACCTACAATACTTGCCAGTTTTACAAACCACGATTCAATCGATTTTTGCATTTGTTTTGTCATCTAACTTAAAGGAATATTGGGATTCCGACCTGTAGCTGCCAACTTTTTTTCAACCCTTGGTGACTTCGCAAAACCACCTGTCACCAAGAGTCTTCTATAGTCCAATATTCCATGCAGGAAAAACAGCACCCCAAAAAAACAAGTCCCAAGAAATATGGTTACTCCACTACAACCATCCGCGAAAAATAACCTCCCAGATCCCAACAAGGTGGCAATCCGAATCGCAGCCCTGAATGGCGCAGGTGCTGAGTCAAGCATCATTGTCAGGATTTGGATATCCCTTTCTGACAGCCTTTTCATGGTGGGAACAATGCCATGAAAAAGGTTGTCAGAAGTGAAATGAAGGGGCCCAAACAGGGCCCCCTGACATTGTAGGCCACTAAGAAGTGACCATTTGGGCACATGCAGTGCACTCATTCACCTCCCTGCACTGGGTGAAATGCACTGCATGGTACATGGCACATAGTGCATGGACCTGTTGGTGGTGCTGCAAAGTGGCAGCATGTGCTGCAGTCATTTACACGCCACTGGAGTCAAGCTATCCTGGCTGATGACGGCTGATAGCCAGAAACCGGTCCTAGGATGCTTGATTCCGGTCCAGGGAAGACATGGCTTGGCAGTTCGGGCTGGACTGTTCCCATGAGGCACAGGGTCAAGACTGATTTGCATATGGCCATGTCTGAACTGGGGTGGTGTAGTGGGCAAAAGAACAATGGATTTAACCCAGATCTCTTGACTGGGGGAGAATGTATGCATTGTCAGCATTCCGTCCATCATTTGTTTGTTGTAACGCTTTTCGCCCTAAGTGGGATGGTTATTCCCAGACGTGGGACCCGTGCTCACTACGCCACTGGAGTCAAGCTATCCTGGCTGATGACGGCTGATAGCCAGAAACCGGTCCTAGGATGCTTGATTCCGGTCTAGGGAAGACATGGCTTGGCAGTTCGGGCTGGACTGTTCCCATGAGGCACAGGGTCAAGACTGATTTGCATATGGCCATGTCTGAACTGGGGTGGTGTAGTGGGCAAAAGAACGATGGATTTAACCCAGATCTCTTGACTGGGGGAGAATGTATGCATTGTCAGCATTCCGTCCATCATTTGTTTGTTGTAACGCTTTTCGCCCTAAGTGGGATGGTTATTCCCAGACGTGGGACCCGTGCTCACTACGCCACTGGAGTCAAGCTATCCTGGCTGATGACGGCTGATAGCCAGAAACCGGTCCTAGGATGCTTGATTCCGGTCCAGGGAAGACATGGCTTGGCAGTTTGGGCTGGACTGTTCCCATGAGGCACAGGGTCAAGACTGATTTGCATATGGCCATGTCTGAACTGGGGTGGTGTAGTGGGCAAAAGAACGATGGATTTAACCCAGATCTCTTGACTGGGGGAGAATGTATGCATTGTCAGCATTCCGTCCATCATTTGTTTGTTGTAACGCTTTTCGCCCTAAGTGGGATGGTTATTCCCAGATGTGGGACCCGTGCTCACTATGCCACTGGAGTCAAGCTATCCTGGCTGATGACGGCTGATAGCCAGAAACCGGTCCTAGGATGCTTGATTCCGGTCCAGGGAAGACATGGCTTGGCAGTTCGGGCTGGACTGTTCCCATGAGGCACAGGGTCAAGACTGATTTGCATATTGCCATGTCTGAACTGGGGTGGTGTAGTGGGCAAAAGAACGATGGATTTAACCCAGATCTCTTGACTGGGGGAGAATGTATGCATTGTCAGCATTCCGTCCATCATTTGTTTGTTGTAACGCAGTCATTTACATTGGCCACAGCATGCTACCGCCATGGTTCCAACAGCTTTGCGACTGGTTGCATCAAAATGCAGCAGTCAAACTGCCTTCTGCTTGTCGGGCAGTCTCCTGACCATCACATTAGCAATCGGTGGTCCAACCGACCGTAACCGTAATCAATCCCAGAAAGAGCCGGCCGAGGGATTACTGAAGGCAGTCTGAGCCCGTCGGATGCCATTCGGAAACCTGATTCGGATTCCCTTCCGACCGACCTCATTAAAATGTGTCAGCCGAAAAGGAATCTGACCAGCCAATTATGATGCTAGTAGAAGGGCTCCGACCAGTGGCCTGAGCCATTTCAGCCCGCATCGTAATCGGGCCCTAAGCTAGCCACATGCAAATGTAGAGGTGGAACATTTCATAAGAACATTCAAAAAAGTTTTGAAGATTGTTGAGATGGAGCAGGATTATGTAGAATGAGCTATTTAAATTTCTTGAGGGCCTATAAAAATATTTAAAGAAATTCTGTATGAAACACAAATGCTGCAATGCTGCTTGAGATATATGTCAAGGACATGAACCCCACCTACGTCATGAATCCACAGAAAACTCATGATATTGAGCAAACATATGCTTGCACCAGAAATCACAATAAAATAATTAACCTAAAATTAACATACAGAGATATTTGGAATCGTGCGGGTAACTTTGTTCCTGGTTCGTCACCATTTTCCTGAAGCAAATTTAACCTATTATGAGAACCTTAACCATGCATAGTTGTTTCATTCAATTGAACATGGATGTCAACTTGGGAGGCGTGGCCGAGCCACGGACAAAGATGGCCACATAATCTCGGAGCTCCGCTTAACTCCCCGGGAACCACTGCCATCCCGGAGTCCACACATCATCATTGGGCGCGGCTTGCCAGTGGGTGTTTTGTCCGAGACACTCTGATCACGGCGGTATTTCAAGTTTGATCCTGGGAGGCCCAGTACGGCTGTACACGTGATGTGCGTGCAGCGGGCTGCGTCGCACTGCTGAGCCGCGGCCTCAATTGCGTACTGTCGGCCCGCTGGAGTGACTGGTGACGCCCAATGGATTTGATGTGTGCCATTTCAGGCGTTGTCGGAAGGCAATGAGGCACATGCAAGAGTCTCATTGTCCCCTGGAATCGGCGGTCTCCTCACAGTGTGCCTGAACTGCGCGGGCTCTCCAGAGAGCAGAGGGTAAGCCCACGTATATATTTCTATGGCCTGTGACATGCCGCGACCCCATCGGGGTCGTGCTTGACTCTGGAGGGCCGGCTGCTTGGCGCTCCCTTTCTTCAGTGGCCCTCAGCCCTTTAGACACAGCCTGGCACACTACAGCCCTCCTCCCATTTGATACAGCGCAGTGGGGCAAAATGATGTGACGTTCTGCGGGCCCGTGGTGGTGTTGGGTCAGATTGAGCTCCTTGAGGTGCCTGATTGAGGAACGGCCTCTCTGACCGTTAAACCCCAGCTGAGGTTGGATCGCAATCTTAGAGCAGGGGCGGCCTGGCAAACCTGTGCCATGCTGGCCAGAAGACATCAGAGGGAAGCCATACTGGAGAACTGAGGGAGGTGCATCAGAGAGCCTGATTCCACCCTTACGGACTGTGCCTAGATTTGGGAAAGTCCACGACGACAAGTCCAAGCTGTATTAGAACTGTTGGAAATCTACTCCCTCTTGCCTTACCCTAAGGCCATGGGCATGGGGGACCCAAAGGAACGGAAGTTAACCTTTGAAAGGGCAGGAGGACCCACGGACTTAACGAGCACCACAATGGCAGAGGGTGGAGATCAGGCTGCTGCCCCACCACAAACCAACATGCAGGGCAATGAAGCGCTTATGGCAGAACTTAAAGTAGGCTTTCGTGCATCAGACTCTCGCTTTGACGCACTTGATAAACCCCTTGACCGAATGGGAGCCCGACTGGACTAGCACAATAAAAGGCTGGACACTGCGGAGGGCAGGATTTCAGACTTGGAGAATGACACAGCCCAAGCAGCAAAACGGTTAGAGAGGATGGAAGGTCTGGTAAAGAATGTCGCCATTAGGAACAAAGACCTTGAAGCCAGGGGAAGACCCAACAACGTTTGCATCATGGGCGTTCCAGAATCCACCAATACGGGTCGTTTAGATGAGCTAGTTGAGGGCCTCCTAGTGGACCTATTTGGGTGGAAGCCCTTCATTACCACCTTTTTTGTTGAAAGAGCACATAGAACCCTCGTTCCACAGCCTTACCATGGCTATCCACCTCGCCCCATCCTGGCAAGGCTTCTGAGCATTAAAGACAGGGAAACTGCATTGCGGATGGAATGAGAGCATGGGTCATTGGACTGGCAGGACTCTTCCTTCTCTTTTTCTCCGGACTTCACGGCAATGGTGCAGGAGGCCAAGCGAAAATTTGCGATGATCAAAACCACGTTACGTAAGTGCAGACTCAAATGTGGCATGTTGTACCCAGCGCAACTGAAAGTGGACGTTGATGGCAGGACCAAGATTTTTGAAACTCCAGCAGAGGCCCAAGAATTTCTCGGAATCTGTTCCAAAGCCGCTCCACCAATGAAATACCCCACGCCAGAGCGATTGCCCCCGATGCCAAACTCTGGCTCCAGCATGGAACTTTTCTCAACGAGATAAATGAATTTGCCATGACGTATCAATGCTCTTTGTTCCAATTCTTTATTTCCTTTTTTCCTCCTAGATTCTTCCTTTTCATGATAGTTCAAATTGTGGACTCTGTGCTCTAGCCTTAATGTACTATATTTTCTAAACATGTTTTAAGGTTTCCAGGGACAATGCGAGGCGTTGCCACTCCCCTGGTGCGTTTGCACATTTTATGCTAATGTTTGGGTTTGGTAGCAGTGCTGTTTGCTTGACAGTATTCTGGGGCAGTGGGTTTTCCACTAGTTTTTGATTTTGGGGATGGGTGGTTGGGGTTCTCTTTGGTTACACTATGTCATTAGTTCCTATTCCTACTGATTTGTCATGATGTTCTGTATGCTCATGTTGACGCACTCATGTCCTTTGCAGATATGACTACTTGTGTAGATGGCGGGTAAGCTCTATACTATCTCGGATATTAATTTTGTTACATGGAATGTGTGAGGTCTTAACAATGCCAGGAGAGGGAGGCATGTGTTGGAATATTTGCAGCGTCACACAGCAGATGTGTTTTTTTTTTACAGGAGACCCACCTGTCCCCCTTTTCCCCTACAACGTTTGCCTTTAGCTGGGGTATGCATCATTACTTCTCGAATTGCAGCATGTACTCTAGGGGAACAGCCATACTCATACATAAGCGTTTGCCCCTCCAATTACATTAAGTAAATACGGACAGGGCAGGCCATTTCACATTGGTTACTGGAAGGCTTATGGGATACAATATCGCCTTACTGTGTTTCTACGCTCCAAATGTGGATGATCCTGATTTGTTTCACTCTCAGCTTGTCCTATTGCTCCTCATAGGCACTGATTGTTTGCTTGGGGGGAGATTTTAACCTACTTTTGAATCCTGCTTTACACAGTACAGCGGATTCCCCTGCCATGAAACCCCGAGCCAATACAATACTCCGTGATATTTGGGACTCCATTGGTTTAGTAGATATATGGTGCATGCGCAGCCTCAAGGACTCTGCGTACACTCACTACTCAGCCCCCCATGACACTCACTTGGACATGCCTGGACTTTTGTCTTCTTTCCCACATCATGGTTCCCTGGTTTCGCACCATGACTAATTTGCCTAGAACCTATGCAGATCGCTCACCGGTCTGCATGCATATCCGGTTCCCCAGGCCAGGGTGTGGAGCGGCAATGGAGGTTCCCGGGACAGGCTTTAAATGATGCGCATTCTCTGTGGAAATTCCAGAGTCAATAGTGACTTACTTTATTTAAAATTATTTTTTTGCTATCCACAAGGTACAAAAGTATATAAAGACAATACCACATCATAATTTCATAGTTAACATCACTCATTTCATTACTAGCAGATAACATTTTCCTTTGTAACACTCAAACCATAATATCCAATTTCCTATGAGATACAATAATATTAATTAAAAAAAGGACAAAAAGAAAAGAGAGAACCCCTTTTTTCCTTCTTTTCCCCCTTCTCCCTTATTATAGCAACTCCTATTCATGTCGATTGCTCCTCGTGTCTTTTTTTACTGAGCCATTTCGTCATGGGTACCCAGATCTCACCCCCTTTCTCCCTCGCTCGCCAGCCTTTGTTTTTATACAGAGCCATTTCCTGCACATGTACACTCAGCAAGCGGTAGAGTAATGCTATATATACAGGAGGTTCCGAATCCTTCCATGCCGTGGCTATCAATAGCCTAGCCACTGCAAACATAATAAATACAAAATCTCCATGCGGTGTTGATAACTCTGCACAATTATCATACCCAAGTAGCATCATTGGTGGGCTAAGAGTAATCACACAATTGGTTGTTTCCTGCCAAAAGTTTTCTATACCTTTTTTTAAAGGGGTCAAGGTTTTACATGCATAAAACATATGCATGCGACCCGCAGGACTATGTTGGCACCTTGGGCATTCATCATTCTCACGTTTCCCCCATTCAAAATGTTTCGCGGGGTATAATCCAGATTAAACAAGGTCTTGTAGTGTTGAGCTTTGAGATTTGCCACTAGAAACATTTTTGTTTCCCCAATTGCAGTGACATATCTAGATTTATCTCCTCATTGCCCAATTTATCTGCCCATTTCGTCTCTACTGTTTCCAAATCGTCAGGAAGTGTTTCCATTAGTATGCTATAGTAGTCCCCGATCGAACAGTCGCCTCTATATATCATATCCAATAGCGGTATTGCCTCAAGGTTATCAAACCCTATAGCCAGATTTTTTTTAAGCACCCCCTTACTTGAATATACTTAAAGTATGACCTACTATCAATCCCCAATTTCTGGGCTAATTCCCAAAAAGGTATGATCTCTAAGTTACTATTATATAGGCTTGCAAACATTTGTATACCTGCTCGTTCCCACCCCCTAGCCATGCCATCGTATATCTCAGCCAGAGGGAATGAAGAGCCCCATAGAGGAGTATATCCATTATATTTCGGGATTTTCAATATTCTGCTAACCTAATTCCGTACCTTCCAAGCTGCTTTTAAGCATTTAAATCGAGGTATTTGATAATAGCTGGGCTCCAGTTATCTAAGAAAGAGCCCCGTTGCTTACACCGACGGCTAACTGATAGATTGAGGGTAAACCATCCTAGCTTCTAGATCTATCTGATATCAACAGGTTACCCATCTGCTGCAGGGTAGCTGCCCAATAATAGAACAGTAAATTCGAAGCAGCCCAGTCGCCTCTCTCCCGCGGGAGAGGTAAAGTTTGAGAACATTGAGTTCATTTTCTGTTCTGCGGTAGAAGGCAGTTCTAGGAGGATAGATCGGAATAAATATAATATTCTGGGGAAGACTTTCATTTTCAATACGCTAACCCTGCCAACTATTGTTAAGTGCAATTTATCCAGCCGCCTTAGCTCTGTGCTGACATCGTCCAGTAAAGGGTCAAGATTGTTAGACCATAATGCATCCATATCGGATCCTATCCTGACCCCTAAGTACATAGCGGACTCTATCTGGTGTTGGTCTTGCATAATACAATGGCTTGTACAGATTATCTGTGTCTTTCCTTTGTGTAATTTATATCCCGATCTGCTCCCAAATTCCTCCACCATACTCTCAATCTCTAAAATTGCCATCTCTGGTTTAGATGTAATAATGGCAATGTCGTCCACATAGGCCAACACTTTAGTCTCATAGTTGTTAGTTATCATTGGTTCGATCGCAGAGTTCAAGATTATCTGATTTATGAAAGGATCCAGATATATGGCGAAGAGAATTTGGGAGCACGGACATCCCTGCCTGGTTTCCCTGGCCACCTCGATTGGTCCCTAGGTGTTTCCCTAGGTGTTTCCCATCACCTGTAGCCTTGCATATGGTCTATGGTACATTGCCCGAATCGCTGTAATTAATTTGGGGCCTAATCCCCTCTCTGATAGGGCTTTCCAAAGATATTGCCAAGCCACATGGTCAAAGGCTTTCTCAGTGTCCAAGAGGATCACAGTCATTCCGTCCCCAGTAACCTCGGCTATGTCCAATAAGAAGATCACCCGTCTTATGTGATCTTCAGTCCCCCTGCCAGGTATAAAACTGTGTTGCCATGGCGAAGCTAGTTTGGCTATGACCCTCTTGAGCCGATTGGCTAGAGCTTTCGAGTAAATTTTAGCATCCGAGTTTATCAAGGAAATAGGGCGGTACGAGCCGGCCAGCTCTGGTGGTTTCCCCTTCTTGGGGAATATTATTAAATCAGTATCCTGCCAAGATATGGGTGTAATGTCTCGATATTTTACATCTAAAAAGAGATCATGTAGAAAGGGGGCCAAATCGTATTGGAGTAATTTATACAACTCGATCAGAATTTTAAATGGTCCAGATGCTTTCCCAGAGGATAAGGAACTTAGAGTCGTCACTATTTCTTCCAATGTAAATTCTGTTTCCTGCTCTAAGCCTATATCTTCATCAATTTTACTCAACAATGGATCGTTCCTTACAGTAGCCATTTGTGCAGCATCAGTAGGATCTAATTGATATAGTGTTTAGTAGAACTGTTCAAAAACACCCATAATGTTTACAGAGTTGGTCTCATACTGCCCTTCGTTGTTTTTGATTTTATCTGTCTAGTCCGAAGGACCAGTAGTCTGCCAGCCATTTCCCCATATTCATACATCTCTGTTCAATGTAGCTGATACGCTTGGGCCACTTGTATCTGAAAATAGCTATTAATTTCTGATTTAGCGATAGCTATTTTTATTACCACCTCACTTAAACTCTCCTGAGCCCCGTGACGAATCAGATTAGTATGTTCTACCTCCAATTGTGCCAACCGTGACATTAGGGAGATGATCTCATTCCTACGGTGTTAACCAACATAACTTATCGCTTCCCCATTAGGCCAGCTTTAAATGCATCCCACACTATAGTGCAGAAGGCGATAAAGCGGTTTATGTCAAATAACTCTTGTCCATTTTTTAATATGACTCATAAATTTCTCATCTATTAGCAACTTCCTATCAAAGGACCAACAGCGGTGTTTCCCTCCCATACTCCGACATGATATTTCCAGCAAAAGCGGATTATGATCCGAAAATATTTGAGGTAATTTGGTTATCTCCACCTTGTCAATAATCCTAGCAGGGACCAAAAAATAATCTAGACGAACATATTTTTGATGGGGATGTGAAAGGTATGTATATCCAGGGTCCTTTATTTTTTTTGCTGCCCAAGTATCTACCAGCCCATGACTATCCTTAAGAGCATTTAGTGCCCGATTTACCTGTGGTTTCCTCCCGCTATAGGGTAGCCCAGCATCGCGAGAGATCCCAAGGTGAATGTTAAAATCTCCACATACTGTTAGTGGTGTAGGCCACGAAGCAAATTCCAACTCAAGCTCCTCCCAGATTTTAGGATTGTCCTGATTCGAGGCATAAATAGTCCCAATCGTCATCCCGTACTTAATGTCACAATTGCCCAACTTCCCCATTTAGCCACCAATGTGCATGTACTGATGCCAGCTTGATATTCAGTCAATATTGCAACTCCCCTAATCATGGAGGTCTGGGTGGAGCAGGCTACAAACTTGTAGCCTCTTATTTGAAGAGCCTCCTTGTTGCTCCAGGGGATGTGGATCTTCTGTAAGCAGATAACCTCTGGGTTCATATACCGCAAAATCTCAAATACTTTGGCTCTTTTCGCTCTGTCATTTAGCCCTCCCACATTCACTGAGCAAATCCACATTTTAACCATATTGGGTAGTTTGGAAAAACCATCTGTATATCATACTTTTCTAATGTCTATCTGTTCCATCCATTCTCTCAGCTTCAATGTACCTTGTCTGGCTTTTTCCCCTCTTAGTTCCACCCCTAGCTCTTGCAGGAGCCATATCCACCCTCCCCCTCCCCTCATTCACCTACTCCAACCCCAATGAACTCCCTTCCCCCAGCCCTCGCCCTTCCCCTGGAAGCTTCCAGACCGGTGGTCTGGTTGGAGATATAGCAGCGCAGCACCGTGATCCATGAGCCCCCCCTTAAATCAATTACGTACACCCAAAAATAGAAAACACCCATAAAATGCCCCCACAAAAAAGAAAAAAGAAGAAAAAACCCTCCTAATCGCTTTTCGTATTAGCATGGGAGCAAGGTTTTTGGCGAGAAAAAGAGGAGGTATAATAAGCAAAAGTGAGAGAAAGTGATCTACACCCCCATTAAACCTTTCCTCCTCCTTTACTCTCCCCTTCTTCCCTTGCCAGTTCCCAGAACGTTTTCATTTCCTTCCTCCTACAATGGTAATATGTCTTAGGATGTAATTTCCTTAGCATTTTTTCATTTAGTTCATCCCCAAAAATTTTTGTTTTGATTTCAGATGTGAAATAGCGAGACCTGTCACCCATTATAACCTTGAATTTACCTGGATTCATGAGGTATGCCTGTGCGCCCATTAACTGAAAAGGATTAATCATCTGTCATAGTCGCCAGCGCCTTTCAACAGTTACGTGACAGAAATCAGGTAGTTTGAAAAACTCAATACCATCTAGTTTACGTTTGCAGTCTGGCCTAGCCTTTTCGAAGATAGTCTGCCTGAGGAGATAATTCCCAAATTAGACTAACATGGCTCTGTGTCTAGCATCTGCTCCGGCAGGATGTTTTATTGTCATGAGAACGCAATGGGCCCGTTGGATTTCGTGAGCCAGTTCCATTCTTCAACCTTGGGAAAAACCTTTGCTAGCTGATCGATCATGTAAAGGCCGATGTCCGTGCCTCCTTTTTCCTCTGGAATACCCAGGAATCGCAGATTGTTCCTTCGTTAGCAATTTTGCTGGTCTTCCAGTTTCAACTGCACGTCTATAAGTTTGACCTCATGGGATTCAGTTTGAAGCTGGGTTGCCACCATATCTGTCTCGAGATTTCTGGTTCTTGTCTCAAGCTGGGTTAGACGATCCAAGATCTCGCTACATACTTTGGCGATTTTCCGAACTGAGCCCTGAACCTTTCGGATAGCAGCCTGAGAGTGCCTGTTATCCTGTCTACTCTCTTCCCGGTGAGCCATGATAGTATCCATGATTGTGATAGATGTAGCGTTTGGGTCAGGTATTAGGTCTCGTTATTCCCCCATAAACCGGTTCGTTGGTGAGTAATCCCAATTTAAATCCATCTTTTTTCCCCCTTTCTTGGGCAGAGAGATTTTCTATCCTGCTAGTTTTCCGCAGAGTTGCAGCAGAGTCTCTTCCACTAGTATCTGCCAAACTTTCACTCTCAGCTTCACTATCACTTGCCAAGGAGAGGGAATCAACTATTGAACCTGTGTCTTCCGATAATGAGTAGAAATAATCCATAGTCTCTACATCTGTTTCCTTTATGCGGCGGGTTTCTTGTGCGTTGAGCTTAGTCCCAGGTTGTTTTTTACCCCCTGTGGCAGTCAGTGTTTTTTATCTCTCTTTTGTAGGAAATGTTCAGAAGCTTTTTTTATGAGGGGTAGTTGAGCTTGCTGGGGTTCTATCTGCTTAATTAGATTGCTCTCCGTTATATTTCGAGAGTCTATTTTGTCACTGTCTTGGGTATTCCTGCTCCCAACCTGATCTTCCCTATCCCAGTCAATCTCTTCCCCTCACAAACAGCAGCTGTGTTCGTGTCTCTTGCCACATATTCCTCCACATGCTCAACCCATGTCAAAAGAGGATGAGTTTCAACTGTATCGAGTGCTATGGGCCCAGCTGTTACATTTTCTTTTACCTGCAGGGTTGGTGAGGCTGTGATGCGTGTGGCTGGTGAGGAAATTTCTTGGACAACGACTAGCAGATTAGTCACTGGTTTGTTCTACCAAGAGACCGAAGATAACGCTACAAGCTTCCATATCAAGAGACCGTAAATAACTGGTCCCTGTTCCTAGCATACATAAATCTTCAAAGCTGGGATTATCGAACCTCTTGTAGATTAATCTGACGGTTGTCAAATATCAATAAGATTCCCACTAAATTAAAGGGTCTTTTTAATCAACACTCTCTACGTCCTGAAGATGGTCTAACGGACAAAGCCACAATTAGACCGAGACGTCGACTTCTACACCTATTTCCTGCTCAAATGAAAGAGAGGCAATATTAGTTTTGTATAGATTTCTTAGATTGCCTGAAATAGATCTCTGTGAAAAGGTGTTCACAAATGTGACTGTGAAGGATTTTTCAATTCATGTTAATATAACTTCTGGTTACATTGTGTTGTTGCTTTTCATGTACCCTACATAAAATGAATTTAGAATCAATACTAAATTTTGCTTGATTATACACACCCGTGTTTTTCCTTTCTTTTTTGACCTTCTTTGCTGATTAATTCATTGATAAGTAAACGCGATCCTTTGTGATTGATATTGATGTAAGTTACTCGAATAACTTAATTGAAAATCATTTTTAAGTATTGAAGAGTTATAGAAACAAATCCCTTGTAGGCGTATTTACCTGCTTCTTGTAAACTGCCCAAGCTGACAAGGGTCTACTGGGTTCCCCATTTTGTGTTTTTGGATTGGTGAGGCGGGAGAGTTCCCCTTCTCCATATCTGCTGTGTCCAGCGAATCCTCCTGCTCCTGTTCCAGCATTTTGGATCCTGCACTCAGGTCAACATGTCCTGTATGGCTTGTCAGCACTTGGAGCCGGCAAACAGCTCCACAATTGTTGGACCAGCCAGACGTTGCCGGAGTGTCATCTCTCCTTTCCCCTTCCTGTCCAGGGGATCCTTCCGGGTCGCATTCTGCCCGCGTGACCCAGGCTGTTGTGTTACTCCTGCACTTGCACCTGCTGTAACGGTGGAGAGATCCGGTATGTGGCGTGTCGCTGGTGCTGGTGCAGCCCCCAGCAGGCTACCAGTGGTAGAGTTTGTTGTTGTCTTGCCACGAGTCGCGAGAGGCCAAATCGGCTTCATTGTGACCCAGCGCTCACCGCACGGCTCTCCTGTTTGACAGCAGTCTGAGCTCAGCATCCTATATATTAAGGGTGGGCGTAGTGGGCGTAGTGGGGCTACGTGAAGCAGCGCGTAGTGTGCCCAAATCTACGCACACTACGCGCTCCGCGTAGCCCCACTCGCCACCCGCCTCCCGCCCGCCCTCCTTTTAAAATATACCCTAATTGTACGTTAAATAAAAGTAAAGACACTTACCTGAAGCGCGGCGTCTCCGGGGCTCCCTCTTCCTGGTTTCCAACTTCTTCTGACAAATGCGCATGCGCGAACGCCCGCGCATGCGCATTTCTTGCGCATTTGTCCTGGCAGTTTTCGAAGTAGGCGAAGCAGGCAGCGCTACGTACACTACGTGGGCGAAGCGTAGTGTCACGCCCAGGGTTACTATATATCTACCGGCAGGTCAGTGCTCGTTCCTGTTGCTTGGCTGCTGCTGCACATAAGAATGTACATTTACATATCTTCTCATGTAGTAATCTCAGCATGAGGTCCAATACTGCTAGGATCATCCTAGTTAGTTACCAAGGGGGGCATTCTCCAGGGGTAGCTCAAAGGATCAGGACGGCTTGTGCTGTCAATAGTGATTTACTTTGATATCAATGTTGCCTCTGTTAGTACATAGGCGACAGTGTGGAAGGCATACATGAGGGGGGAATGCATTGCAGAAAATGCCGGGTGCTGAACTCATTAATGGGCACACTTGCTCGAATAGAGGACCGTCTAAAAACCTTGGACACAGACCTACCTAAATGCCCAGATCCAAATAAACAGGCTAGCTGCTTGCGGTTGCTGGCAGAACTCTGGGAAGCAGCCGAGAGTGAAACAAACTTTTTGGGAAAATACACCACTGCCAGATGGTATGGAGAGGGGGATAGGCTGGGACCCATGCTGGCACAGTTGTTGCGACCTTGTGTGGGGAAGACTTACATTGCATCTATTTGCTCTGAGGACGGACAGATTCACACAGACACAGTTGCCATCAGAGATGTGTTTTATCGATATTACACAACTTTATACACTACGCATGTGAGTCAGGACAATGACGATTGTAGGGCCTACTTGGATGAGATCTCTATGGTGTGGCTTGAGGACTACATGCAGAGATTTTTGGTGGATCCATTCACTAAGGAGGAATTTGTTAGCGCCATAGATGCCTTAATTGGAACTACAACACCAGGACTGGATGGCTTCACAGGCATTTTCTACAAGCATTATAAAGATATTCTCGCACCTTATCTTCTTTTTTTTTTGTAAAAACAATTTTTATTTTCAACCAAATAATATCGGTACAGAGCATTGTCAAAGCAATAGTCAGGCCCCCAATAAAGGATTCCATCATCTTTACAACAACATGACAATAATCACAGGTTCCACTATTTCGCCGACTCCGGCTAATATCCAGCCACCTATGTGACCAATTACTAAGCAGAGGAAATACATACATCAGTAAAGTATAAAATGAATGAGGCCCAACGGATATATCCCCCTTAGTGTGCCTGAGAAGAGGGCTCATCAATATCTGTTAGTAGAGATATCAAAGTGTGTCTTTCACGCCGCACTTCTATAGTAGGAGAGATGCAGATGTCCCCTCTATATTTGTTCCATTTCCCCCATTTATGGTCCCATTTCCTGGGGCAGCCTCTACCCTTGAACACAGCCTTCTCTGCAATCATTGCACTATCCATGTCTTTGGCCCAGTCGCGCAGAGTTGGGATCGTGTCCACCCCCCATTTCTCTGCAATATTCCGTTTCGCGATGGCCCAACCCATCGACGCCCACGCCTGCTCTGCCTGGGAAAGCTCAGTAGCCTCCCATATATTAAGGAGACAGAGCTGGGAAGATGGCTTTAGGGACTTATCACATGTCCTCTCCATTTGCTGTGTGACTTTATCCCAGTAATGTTTAATTTGTGGGCATTCCCATAGTATGTCAATGAAGGTGCCAGTCTGATTACAATGACGGAGACAGAGAGGGCCAGGCCATCTACCCAGTCTAAAAAGGAGTTTAGCATCAAAATAGACACGGTGGAGAATTTTCAGCTAGATGAGACGTAGTCTCATGGGGATGGCCACTTCCCTGGGGGAGGCCAGCGCGTCTCGCCATTCCTCATTGTCGATACTTCCCAAGTCTGACTCCCAACCCACACGTAGTCACTGCATCGGCTCAGTACGGTTATTTACCAATTTTTTATAAGTGAGTGATATTGGTTTTTGTTCCATGGGGTCTAGTAGCAACCGGTCCTCTGGGGGGGAAGACTCAGGTAGGGGAGCCCATTAGGCATGAACGCCGAGATGGCATGGATGATCTGGAGGTATCTGAAGGTCTCAGTGTGTGTCAATTGATACTTAGTCTGAAGTTTGGCGAACATGGCTAGCCTCCCGTTTACCCACATGTCCCCTACTGAGGATAACCCAATTGTGTCCCATTTATCAAACCCAGGGCATTTACTGAGCTGTCCTAATATGTCGGGTTCCCAGAGTGGCGTTGCCTTAGTCAAGCGGTTGTGCCAACCTAACTTCCTTGTGACTCCATGCCTGATCTCCACTGTATGGTGTGTAGGGCCTGTCAAGTTAAGCTTACGGGGATTAGTGTATAGTACCCTATTGTAGCCGCCCTGCCCCTTGAGCCAGTGATCTGTTCGGAAGTTAGGGTCGTCATGTGGACCAAACCCCCACCTATTTATTGCGGTCAGTTGTGAAGCTTGATAATAAAGTCGTATGTCTGGTAACGCTATGCCAACGTCATACCATCCCATGGTGAGTTTGTTCATTGCAATACGTGGTGGATGGTCCTCCCATAGTAGTCCCCGCACAACGCTATCTATTTTGGAGAAATAGGAGTCTGGGATAGAAATGGGAGTGTTCTGTAATGCATTGAGGAAGCACGGGAGCGTGAGCATCTTAAAAAGCGACGCCTGCCCCAGGAGAGTAAGAGGGAAAGATCGCATAGGGCTTCAGAATTGAGATGTTGGAGAGGTCCCAGCAGGTTCTGTTCAAAGAATAGGTTAGTATCTGGGGTCACAACGATACCCAGGTAGCGAAAGCCCTGAGACACCACCGGGATTGTATAGCCCCGAGGACTGGGGGTGGTCACCCCATAGCGGCATGCATCTGGGATTTAGACCAGTTAATCTTGTATCCGGAATGTGCACCAAATATATGAAATATGTGAAGTACACGCTGCAGGCATCGTGAAGGAGAGGCCAAATAGAGAAAAATGTCGTCTGCGTACAGCGAGATGCGGTCTTCATGGCCTACCATCCATTTCAGTCCCCGTATTTCTGGATCACCCCTAACCCAGACAGCCAGTGGTTCCAATACAAGGGTGAAGAGCAGTGGAGAGAGCGGGCAACCTTGTCTCGTGCCCAGTCGAAGGGAGAAGGTGGCTGAGCGAAGGTTATTGATGGTGACATGTGCGGTAGGTTGTGTGTACAGCAGCCTGATCCATTTTATTACCCTAGGTCCAAACTATATGCGAGCTAATACAGCAAATAGGAAATCCCATTCAATAGTGTCAAAGGCCATAGTGGCATCCGGTGACAGCAAGATCGCTTCTTCCCTGATAGTTCCAAGTCTACCAACGGCCCTGTTCACCCATCGCAGATTTCGGCCTGTGTTCCTTCCCGGCATAATTCCGGTGATATAAGGAAGGAGCCGATTGGCCAGTAGTTTGGCCAGGATCTTTGCCTCGACGGTGAGGAGGGAGATAGGACGGTAGGATTTACAGTCGTCCGCCGGCTTATTTGGTTTATGTACCACCACAATGGAGGCAGTCCAGATGTTGGCCGGAAGGAGTCCCGACTCAAAACATTCCATATAAATGTTGAACAGGTAAGGCACTAATTTAGCAGCCATGGGTTTAAAAAGCTCAATAGGGAGCCCGTTGGGGCCCATCGCTTTGCCGGAACGGACATACTGTATGGCCTTCTGGATCTCCGTCTCAGTGATGTCCACTTCCAGGGCATCTCTATCTTGTGGGGAGAGGCTCACCACATTTATAGTAGCCAGGAGATCAGCCGAAAAAAGGGGCCCGAGATGTCTCCGATATATTATAGACTGCTTCAAAATGGACAGCAAAGGCGTCGGCAATTTGTTGGGGGTCAGTGAGAAGTACACCGTCTGGGCCAGATATCGCATGGACCCATCTCGAGGCCTGTTCCCTCTGTTCCAGCCACACCAGGAGTTTACCCATGCGTTCCAAATTGCTCATAGATTCTGTGACGGGTAGCTAGGTAGCACGCCGTGGCATACTCCAAGAGAAGTTGCCTATAGTCCTGCCGTCTCATATTTAAAATGTGTTGGGCTTCAGGATCGGGGCGCGTGCAACGGCCTCTTTAAAATATCTTTTTTCCATCTCTACCACCCTCCTGGAGTGCTCAGTCCTATGTCCCACCATTAACGACAGTGCACTGCCCTTGATAACAGCGCCAAACGCTCCCCAAAGTGTTCCTGCAGAATCAACGGACCCCACATTTTCCGCAAAGTAGTAGTCAGTGTCTTTAAGTAGTGCCTTTATGATGTGTGGTATCTTTAGCGCCCACGGTTGTACAGTAAGGGTGCCGTGGCGCCTGGACTCCTTCAAGCCGAAAGTCGTAAGAATGGGCGAATGATCAGAGACATCTGGACATAGTGAAATCTTGAATGTCTTGTGCATGTGTAAACATGTAGTCGTTTTGAGACTGGCTATTGTGAGCCCCAGACTGGAATGTGAATTGAGTATGAAGCCGGTTCAGCCATCTCCAGATGTCCACGACGCTGAGGGCGTTGGCAAACTCGTTGAGCTGTGAGCCCCGCAGCGGATCATCTTGGGGTGGGAGACGGTCCCGAGATCCATCCATAGTTAAATTAAAGTCACCCCCTAGTATCAACACTCCCAAGGGTAGTTCCAGTAGTAGAGTCCCTACGTCCCGTAGTGTCAAACGCTGTACTCCAGGGGTCGCATATACGGAGACTACGTTAAGGACTCGTCCCTCCCAGGTGTCCGTGACAGCTGAGTATCTACCCTGTGTGTCAGTCCAGGTGTTGTGTATCATAGATGGGCAGCCTTTGCGGAGGACGATCCCTACCCCTCTCGAGCCTGAAGAGAATCCTGAGTGAGCTATCATTCGATACCCCCATCTGTTCAGGGCCCCATAGGAGTTCCCTACCAAGTGCGTCTCTTGGAGCATCACGATGTCCAAATCATGCCGTTTGATATACTGCAACACAATACTCCTCTTAATCTTGTCCCCCAGGCTGTTAACATTCCAGGTCAATAAGTTGAGAGCTATGCCAGATGCCATCTAACTATTCTGTTTGGAAAGGAAATCATCTTGAGGAACCCATCCGCCAATGGACCTCCAAAACACCCCCCCACCCCATGGTCAAAGCTAGGCGGTGGACAAGAATGGCTCGAATGGAGTTCGTATCCACAAGGGACAGGGGGACCAATTGCTTCACAGGAGAACCAAACATGACAATGTACTGATACTAAAAACAAAAGAAACATAAACAAACTCCTTGCTCCCCTCTTGCAGAGTGCCTGTCGCCCTCCCTCATCAACTTTGGGTACGTGAACAACCCCACTCCCTAGAGCAACACTTTACAAACCTAAATACTAACCCGGCCAATATGCCCCGAGGGCAGAACATTCCTAAATGAATGTCGGAATACACAGTGTACGACACAGCATATGTATCTGATATATCAGGGCACCAAAGGATCATACAGAAAAAGTTTGATTCCTCCAGGCAATGCGGGGAAGAACTACAGCCTGAGTACAACACTTACTCCCCAACTGAGTGTGAAAGTCAAAGCCTTAGCAGATAGTCCCTCTTGTCCAATGTTCGCAGTCACCCCGTCGGGCTCTGAGTCTCTGAATCAGAATGAAGAGGGGACCGTCGTTGCTGATGCTGGTCACCGGCCCCGCGGGCCGCAGGTGTTGATTTGTGTGCCCGCTTACAAACTGTACGCCAGCCGTCAAGCCAGTCCCAGGCGTCCTCGGGTCTCATGAAGAACCACAACTTACCATCCAATTCCACCTAGAGTTTTGCTGGGAAGTACATGGCATACTTGATCTCCTGGTCTCTGAGAGCGCACTTCACTTCCAGGAAGCAACAGCGTTGTTTTTGGACTCTCAGGGTGAAATCTGAAAAGAAGGACACTTTACTGTTTTCGAATGTCAGCGAGGGCCGCCCGTGCAGTTTGGAGGATCACATTGCGGTCATGAAAGTTAAACACGCGGGCAAGAAGCGGTTGGGGGGCACCCGGCTTCGGCCTACCCCCAGGCACAAGGTGAGCTTGCGCAATGGAGAAACACTTGGATAGACCTTGTGGTTGAAGTCGTTGTAGGATCAGCTCCTCAACGAACAGGTCGACTGCCTGCCCCTCCGCTCATTCTGGTATACCAAGAATCCGAACGTTGTTGCGCCTCATTCGGCCTTCATAATCGTCCAGCTGCAGGGCCATCGCCTCATGGGAAGTGTGAAGTTCGGTCACCTGTTTCTTTAGGAGGGTTGAGTCATTCACCAAGACTTTAGTGATGTTTTTGGCAGAGCTAACTCGATCTGCCATTTTTCAGGTGTCTTCTCTGATCAAGGCAACCTCTTTGGTGAAAGGTCTGTACGGTGGTTATTGCTGCTAAAATGTCTTTGTTTGTGGGAACTGGGCTCACTCTGGGCCGCAGTGGGGCCTTGGCCTTCTTCTTGATTCTTCTGCCACGCATACTTGACTAATTTTACCTGTATGGCACTTCGTCCACTGCGGACGTCGTCATGTTTGCTCCATCAGAGAAGGTGCAGTGGAGGGCTGGGACTCATCAGCTACTCACCGCCACCTGCAGTGGGATCCCCCACACGGCCTGTCGGTTTTGGCAGAGAGCACCCCAACCACCAAGCCGATGGACCGCTAGGCCGCACCTCTCAGCAGCGTCAAGAGTCCTGGCCGCCCACAGTGATGTAATAGCTGGAGGCCCTGGCGCCTTGTTGGTAAGTAGGCCTCAGTCCTAATAGTCCACCTCCAGAAAGACCCGCTGCCTCCACTTTAATTCCAGCACCAGGACAGACAACCAATAGGAGCACCAATCACTTACTGCCCCCGGAGATCTACTATGGCTGACACATGAGGGGATCCTTTCCTCACCCCTCTCGATCAGGGAATATGGCCGCAATGCAGTGGGACACCTCGGATTACTCACACAGAAGCTGAGTGGACACAGCAGGCAGCAAGCAGGATGGTTCGGTCCCCCGGGACATCCAGCGCACCGTGGGGGCAAATGCTCGAGTCGTTCAAATCCTCTCCTCTCTCAAGGGGGTTCTCCTATTCGTGGCCGCCCACTTCAAACTCACATACAAATGTGCCTTCGGCTGCGACGGTGGCCCACAGGTCCGATTCTGGATGTGACTGGGCAGGTGATATTGGGGCCGTGTTATTCTCCGGGGCCGCAGGGAGGCCCTTTTCTATTCTCAAAGTTCCAGGTCAATTGTGGACTATGGCGGCTATGTAGGGATTCGGCCTCAGCCGGCGCTGGATTCTCCCTCCCCAGCGTTCACCAACCTTTAGGGCAGCTCTGCCAGGTGCCTCCTGTGCTTCTGATGGCCCCGAGGTGTGAGTGCCAATCGTTCGCCCTGGCAGCGTCAAACCATGGCCAACGACTCAGCCGCGGCATCAAGTAGTCGAGGAGCGACACACCCTTCCAACACAGCCGGGCAGAACAATGGCAGTTGCAGCAGCACAGGGGCCCCTTTGATCTGGCCCAAAGTTCGTACGATCACGGGGCAGCAGCTGTGAGCTTTGTCAAGCACCCTATATAAAAGATTTGGCCGGGGCAGACAATGGTTCGGATGTTTCGGGAGTGGCGCAGCGGAGCTCGGCTACCATGCTGCCATTCCCTTTGGCAGTTGGCCATACCCCCTGGCCCCTTATCTTCTTGAGGTCTATGAAAAAGCCCTGGCAAATACATCGCTGCCTCCCACACTTCACGCAGCCGTAATTCTCTTATTGCCCAAGCCTGGCAAAGACCAATTGAGCTGCGGCTCTTACAGGCCGCTCTCACTTTTGAATTTGGACTGCAAAATCCTAGCCAAAATTATTGTATTGAGGTTCGCATTACTCTTAGATTGCATTATATCCCCGGCACAATCTGGTTTTGTTCCCTGCAGGTCAACCGCGCTGAATTTGCATACATTGTTCGTGGTACTACACCGATTACACCAGAGATCCTGGAGGCGGCAGTTTACTTGGACTCCAAAAAGGCATTTGATTCCTTGGAATGGCCTTTCATATGGGCTGTAAAGAGGAAATTAGGCATTCCCAAGGGTTTCATGGACCTCACAACGTTACTTTACACCTGCCCCACTGCAAGACTTCGCTTGAACGGCACGATGTCCGCCCTATTTAACCTTACATGTGGGACAAGGCAAGTTTGCACTTTATCCCCCTTACTTTTTATATTGGCATTGGACCCGTTGGTTCGCCACTTTCAGGAGAAACATCTCCATTGAGGTATACAGTTCAATACAGGTCCTCTTCTCATCTCGCTCTACGCGGACAACATCGTGCTGTATGTCCGCTGTCCACAGATCAATCTAGACCCACTGATCAGAGAGATTCTTGGCTTTGGGGGCTACTCAGGATTAGGGATTAACTGGAGTAAGTCCGAACTGTTCCCTTTGACCAATGGCACCATGGAATGGTAATGCGAATTCCTGCTGAAGTAGTGTCACGATTCAGTCAGGTATCTAGGTATACAGATACATAGAGAGGCGGAACGGATGGCATGACTAAATTACGGTATAGCCATACACAACCTTGAAGCGCAGATAGAACATTGGCTATGGCTATGGCTATGGCTGTCTAGGTCCGGCCGAACCGCACTTATGAAGAGGATAGTTCTCCGAAGTTCTTATACATATTTCATAACAATCCTATTTTACTCCCGGACAGTTTCTTTAAAACCCTCCGGTCGCACCTGATCCGGCTCGCCTTGGGGGGGGGGGGGGTGCAAAAAACCTAGGATACGATGGGACACCATGACTCTGCCTTACGAAAGGGGGTACTGGGGGCTCCGGACTTCAGAATGTATTATCTAATTGCGCAGGCTAGTTTTGCCCACTCATGGTACCACCCAGAAGCGCTCATTCCCTGTGAGAGACCTGAGGCGGACTTGGCACTCCCGACTCCACCCTACGCCATTTTGCCCCAGGGCTTTCCTCATGACCCCAATGACATTCAGACTGTGTCCACCACAAGCTGGGCGTGGCGCAAACTCTCACGGATCTCAGGACACGGATCCCTGTACTCCTCTGACATACCTATAGCGCACAACCTATGGTTCTCTATGACAGATGAGAAACTAGTCTTGCGGACACTTAAATCCCATTCTATGGCAAAGTTTGGTGACCTGTTCCCGGACGGGCATATATTTGATAATGCTTATAGACAGGGTGATTCGACTGACCTTTATGGACCAGTTTATTTTTACTAGGGTGCGCAGGGCTCTGCATGCTAAAATAGCAGAACACCCGCTTGAGCCACCATCATTTGGACCTTTATCCCTTGTTATAAAAAACCCTGAGGGGTACCAATTGATATCAAAATTATACAAGGCCAACATGACTCTGATCCCATGCCACAACACTAAGATTCGGGTCACCTCGGAGCTGGACCTAGGTCATCCCATCCTGGACGACCAATGGCCCTTTTGTTGTGCGCAGACTAGGAGCATCTCCCGCAACAGCAGGCATAAGCTGAACCACTCTAAATATCTATGGAGGGCATACATGACTCCTGCCAAACTTCATGCTGTTGACCCCTCCAGGCCACACAACTGCAGGAAATGCAATAGCCCTTATGCCAACTTCCCTCATTTGACATGAACTTGCCCCAAGATTTCTGAGTTTTGGGTAGCGGTTTTCGAAACATTATCACAAATAACACTACTGGAAATAGCCCCCTCACTGGTAGTTGCGCTGCTAGGATATGTCTACAATATACCCAAGAACGTAGGCAACTTTGTTGCTCTCGCACTGCTTTTAGCTAAACGAGAGCTAGTGCTTAGATGGGGCAGTAAATTTACACCCACAACTGGTGCATGGATCTCCAGTCTCACATTTTGCAATGCTTACTGCGAATTATATGCTACATTACTTCCACCTAAATCCCAACCAAAAGGTATCTGGGGCCCACTCAAGACATATCTACAGAGTTTAGACCCTGGTGCCCCAAGCCACACCCCTGATGGCATAGTCCCGACTGGCGGCGTGGACTGAGAGACGAAATTGGGCAATCGCACCAGGTTTTAACATATCAGACAAATTGGAGATTGGGAGGTTTGCCCACTTTGGGATGTAATAGCACAAACAAAACTCACATGTTGTGGTCATGCTTTGAAATGGTGTGGTTTTCGTTTTATTATTGTGTATTGCTTTACGTAAAGGCACTATATGAGCGTAACTGTTAACGTATTCAGACGGAACGACTGTTAAGATGACATCGATTGTATACGTTGGAATAATGATAAATAAAGTTTAAAAAAATAACATAAAAAAACTTGAATGTCGACTTAGAGAAACAGTGAAGATGTATCTAATTTCAAAAGGATACTTAGACAGGTAACCTCAAGATGTTACTGAGTCAATATAAAGGCCCTGGACATGGGCGGGTACATTTTCTAAACTAATCAATGTAGTGTGAGCGTGTCTTGGTTTTTTTTAAGTAATCCTACTGCTTTACCTCTCACAAGCACCGTGGAGGGCGCCGAACCAAATATGGTTGTCTGTAGCATTTGTAGAGGTGCGACAATTTGTATAGAATAGCCAAGAATGTGCAGATTGGCATGTTAGATATTGCACATTACCTCTCTGTATGAGTTACTTTTTATTAGTTCACTATAACACATATCATTGCATTTTACCTGCTTTTATGTTCATATATCACATGCCATAATGTTTTATTTATTTCTCGTACACTGTTTTTTATAAACTATATTGTAGCAGGGACAGTAAAATGCTCATATTTTCCATCGATGTAATTTTCCTAGCAATAAAGGGAAGAGGAACACTAAACGAGACCGGATACCATATGTTCATCTACAGCTTTCTCCCTCTGCCCTGGGGAAGCGGATTCACCATAGTGGTTTCTTCAATATACCAATGTTAACATGATGACGCTGAAGGTCAATAGGTTCCTGGAAGCGAAACAAAGCAGCAGGTTCTTTCGCGTGGAGAAATAGCATGAAATATAATTTCTGAACTGACATTTAAAGAAACACCACTTTAACCAAGTGAATCAACAGTCTACACTTCATGGCATTCCCATTAAAGCATTCTCTTGAAAAGTCGCTTAAAGTAATATTCTCTTTAACTTTCAAAACTCGAAATTTGAAATGGGTCATTGATTTACCGAACCATTTTAAAGAACTGTCTCATTTTTAATTGGGTTAGAAAAAAAGATTGAATGGCAAACTAAAGGACTTAAAGGCCCTTATTTATTAGGAGTTTTGCACGATGCTCCTGCTAAGCAACGTGATGCAAAGCATAATGTCAATTTGCTAAACATTTTAAAGGCCCATCGGCAGATCGCTAAATGACATTATGGCAATCAAGCACTGGCATAGAAAAATAAGAATGCAAGATGTATCCTAATGGCAAGGGCACTTGGCCTCATACTTGGGGAACTGGGTTCTAGTCTCGGCAAGGATGCTCAACATCCTGTAATTCTGGGCAAATCACTAAATCTCCCCATGCCTAACAAAAGCAAAAAATGAATTTTTCTTTATGTAACGTAACTGGTACTCATGTAAAGCACTCCGATACCTTCAGGTCAAGTTCGCGCTATATAAAACTCCGGAAAAAAATCCTTTAAATGTATGAGGTCTAAAATGTACATACATAAAAACAAACATCCAGAGCAAATTCAGGAAAAATTCAACGCCCAACCAGTCTCAGAAATGGGCCTTTCACACATTTTCAATTACAATTGCACTATCTACATTGCATATTCTAAGGCCAGACCCACACTGGTGTGGAAATACTGGGGGGTATATTCACAAGAACGTGTGATAACTACGGCAAGAGTTGCTTAATGCAACTCTCAACATCGCAGCCCATCGCGGGAAAATAACCCCGTGTCAACGTGGAATTCACAACAAGGCGGTACCATGCGATAATCTGCCGAAACCGCGGACAATGTCCACGATACAACCACCTCGATGGAGATAAAAACACAAACCACAACACAAAAAAACCTGCGATGGGCCAAAGCGCGTTTAGGAAATCAGCAATAAGCAGCACCAGGCCTGCAACACACACCTGGCAGGCGGGAAAAATCACCATAAAGGTAGAAAAAACACCCAAACACACACTGACCAACACCCAAGCACCATGGCGGCAGCAGGAGCAGGCTCAGAGGACGAGCGCAACCTCACAAGCAACCCGGATGACCAACCCGGGACCTTGGGGACAGGTAAGGGTAAGGACAAGAAGAAGAGAAAGACAAAGTTCAGTCCGCAGGCGAACAGGATCATAGTCACAGAGGTGATGAAACACCATCAACAACTGTTTGTCACTCCCAACGTGTCATTGGGCACCAAAAATGGAATATGGCGTTGACAAGGTGAATGCCTTTGGAGAGCACAAGAGGACAATGGACAAGGTCAAGAGGTGATGGAATGACATCAAACGGAGGACCAAGGAGAAACTTGCAGCCAACCAGAAGGCAGCAATGCAGACTGGAGGTGGGGGCTCAGCACCACAGCTCGTGCTGGATGACATGGAGCAGCTGGTGCCGACAGTCATCAGTGTGGATACTGTGGCAGGAGTCGGGGGACCGGACACTGCTCGACAGGACACAACACAACTGCAACAGGGTGAGTGACCACCAGGTACTGGGGGGATGGGTGGAGATGGCCACGATGGCACACATGCACAATCAAGCAGAGCACAGTGCACAGCCTCCATCACTCTGGGTCATCGCCCAGATCTATAGACTGTCACAATGTACAATGCCATGCTGTCTGAATGTCAACATCTACCATACAAGTGAACACATTGCAGTACACCATCTCCCCTTCACATTGCAGGGCCACCGTCTACACCCCCTGCAGAGCAGTCCTAACCACTCTTAACTGATGATGAGGAGGACAACCCCAGTATTTACGCAAAAGCCCTCCTAGACATCATCTGCGACTCACCTCCAAGATCGGGGCTGACCAGCTGAATCGAGGAGACCCCACCCACCACCCAAACCACCCAGCAGGAGGTACCCATGGCCCGGCAGTCTCCCAAGACCACCAGGAACAACACACGGTCTTCCAACGCCTTGTGCTGGAGGCTCAAAGGGAGACGGCTGAGCAGGTGCAGGTGGAGTTCGGCCTCATGGCCACCAAACTGGGCGCCATCCATGGGTGTCTAGGCCCGCTCCATGGTCTCCAACGAGCCCAGACTGACATTGCTGGAGTCTTGACATGGAGAGAAGAACACCTGTCCTCTCAGAGGGGCACCAGCGATACCAGCCGTGAGCTGGCACACATGCGGAGGCTCATGCAGGACATGGTGCGGATGGAGGCAGAAAGGATGGCAGCCACCGCTGCACATCAGCGAAATGTAGCTGGGATCTACTATGCCCTGCAGATCATCATCATGGCATTGCTGCCACTAGGTGTGGCGCAGATGAATGCTGCTGCACCCACACCATCCATATCTCCGCCCCCTGGTGTGCCATTGCCTCACAGTGCGGCAGATGTATCCACTCCGGCACCTGATGTCAGTGGCACACAGTGCCTTAGCCAGTACTGCAACACCCACAGGTAGGGCAGAGCACACATCCAGATGAGGACGTGGATGGGTTTGTGATCAGGAGGCACTAGCATTCATTTCCGCCACCTGGCCTGTTTCTGCTTGGTGCCGCACATGGCCTCATGACCTTCCACTGACCCCCCGATACACTCCGATGCACTCACCTTGGACAGCGACATGGTTTGCCATATCCTGTTTGATGACCAATGACACGGTGACCAGAAGGTGGACTGTACCCTTCCTCTAACGCAGTACTTGTCATCCCCGGATGGACTCTGGCTGGCCCTCCAAGGGCCCATATTGTGTAGTGTGCTCGGCATTGCCCTGTAGCGTTCCAGCTGCAGAACTGCACTGGATGTGCAATAAACATCCAGTGACGCACTGCTGTGTCATGTCTTTCATCATTCATGTATGAATGTGTGGATGAATGTTGGGACAGTGATTTCCCTTGCGTCAATGATGCTCATACTATGGGATGCAGGTCAGAGGGTGCTACATTGCATATTGTGTACTGGGTCCCATGAACACTACAACAGGGACACACGCATTGGTCACTTCCATGTCCGGACATGCACTGAACCACGCCTAGAGCCCATGAGTCATTGTAGCAAGCCCTACGCTGGTCCGGCGTACAACAGGCCAGACCACTCCACTTACGCTCCAAGGGGGGCCCTCATTACTACCCGTCGCAGGCGTACTCACTGGTGGTGTGCAGGTCACTGGTCTAGTTGTCAACATGTCACAGCCACTCCCTGAGGGCAGGTTTGCACGCACACCACACCCATCTGGCACAGGCATCACAGGATATGTGACTCCGCCAACATAAGGGGCTGACAACTTCACATTCCCCTCTGCCAGTGGTGACTGGATGATGGATGCTCGACGATTCTCAATCATAAAGGACCAATGAGTTTTGCGCACAGGGTTAGTGGCACCCGAGGCCAAGCGGCCGTCACGGGCCTACCACCACGTGGCGCTGACTAGGGTTGCACATTGTTAGTGGCACCCGGAGCATTGCGGCCGGCACAGGCACCCCGCCACAGGACGGTGACTTTGGGTTCACTGAGTTAGTGGCACCTTAAGCTGCTGAGCGGGTGTGCAGCCTGCGATGATGCCCCGTCCTGGCGGTCCAGACAGCCCAGGTTTTGTGTGCTCTGCTGGACCGCAGTGTAGGTCAGAGCTAGCGGGCAGCGCAGGCCTACCATCAACTGGCGTCGCTTCTGGGATCCCAGAGTTAGTGGCACCCATTGGGCTGAGCATGTGTGCAGCCTGCGATGATGCCGGGTGCACTGGTATGTGCTGTGCCATGGAGTAGTCAAGACACAGCACCAATTGTGAGACCTGGTGGCCTGCGGAGTGTGGCTGCATGGTGTGGAGGGTGCCATGTCCGTGGGCCCTGGGCTTGTGGCTTGCAGCGGCACGTGGTGGGACCTCCTGTTTACACACCAGTGGCGGAAGGTGAGCAGTGAGGCCTGGGTGTGCATGGGCAAGCATGCTCCGATGGGCGGCGGGAGGGGCTAGGGTACTTCTTCCTGGGTGTGCATGGGCGGGCATGCTCTGATGGTCGGTGGGAGGGGCTGGGGTGCCTCTGCCTGGGTGTGCATGGGCGGGCATGCTCCGATGGGCGGTAGGAGGGGCTAGGGTGCCTCTGCCTCGGTGTGCATGGGCGGGCAGGCGATGTTGTCTTGTGCAAGTGTGTGTACTGTGTTAGTCATGTATCTGGACTCTGTTTCAGATGACGGCTCTGTCTCAGATGGTGTACTGCTATACATACCGACAAGTGGTTGTGGACACACCGGTGGCAGCAGGTGAGCAGTTTGGCCTGGGTGCGCAGGGGCGGCAGTGTCTCTCTCTCTCTCTCTCTCTTTCTTCTTCTCTCTCTATCTCCCCCTCTCTTCTTCTCTCTCTCCCCCTCTCTTCTTCTCTCTCTCTCTCTCCCCCTCTCTTCGTATCTCTCTATCTCCCTCTCTTCCTCTCTCTCTCTGTCCTTTGATGTGCGCAGGACACACCTTGTCATCATGATTTTTGTCTTTCAGGCTGTGACCTACGGATTGTCCCGAGGGGATCCGCCATGTGTCTTCATTTCATTTCAGTGTTCATTTGAATAAAGTTTCATTTGTTGCTTCGAAAGTGAATGTGTGATGCTCATTTTTGTGATAACACATGCATGTCACCAGTTGTGATTGTGCGACATCAAGCGGATTATTTTGTACATGTTTAGGTGTAGCTGATGTGGCATGTCTTTGGTCGGGGTGCCGGGGAGGGGGGGTCCTGGGGGTGGTGGCGGCGGGTGTTGTTGCCCTTTCGACCCTCCGGGCTGCATGTTCAGTTGCCCGGGTGCATCTGTTGTTCTTCAGGTGTGACTCTGGGCTGTGCTCCCTTTTGTGGTGCAGGCTGTGGTCCGACTTTGCACCAGGTCAGAGCAGGTGTTACGTTCCTGCTGCTAACACACCTTATCGCCTGTTTTGTGTTCCCTTTGCAGTTCTGGCTGGTCGTTGTGAATGTTGTGGAGTGGTGTTGTCGCGGCTTTTGGCACGAGAATGCCTACTCTGCATCTCATTAGCAATAGTTTAGCGGGGTCATCTGTGGCAATGATTTTTGCTGCTGCTATTGCGGGTAAACTGGTGCTTTGGGCTGTTAACACCAGCTTGTCATTGGGGCGATAAGTTTATCAGAACTTTGGCTGCGATAATGTGCCGTTAATTCGGCGATAGATCCTTGTGAATAACTTCCTGAGTGAGGTGGAAATTCCTGTTTTTGCCAACTCATTTTTTGACAGGGTGCACAATGAACATCCTGCGTATTTGCCTTGATGATTTTTGCAAGGTCAGAAATCAGTCAAGCATATAGGACACACGGATCATTTGTGCACCTCAAAATGAGGAATAGCATATGCTAAAGGCATACCAATACCTATTCCAATGTGCATAAAAAGGAATTTTATGTAAATTGTCCATCCTGCAAATGCCAAAAGACACACATCCTAGCCCTCATTTATGGGATTTTGGCGTAAGGCTGTGCAGCAAGTCACCTTCCTGCACTACGCCTTAGTGAAAGGGCAGGAATGCACCGTATTTAAACAATATCATGCATACCTGTCTTTTGTGCCTGCGCTGGTGCCATTTCAGCAGCTTAGCACCAACACAGGCACCCTTGCACCATGGTAGAAGGGTGCCTCCATTGCATTCAGGATCCTTTTTGTACAGGAAGGGGCACCTTCCTGCACAGAACCAATACTAAGATGTGTTTTGCTCTTTCTAATATGTGCTGCAGAATGCAGCACACATAGAAAGAGGAAAGAACAAGGAGAAATGAAGACATTTCTCCTCATTACGCCTCACCTAAGGATTTGACACTTCCACAGGTTCACATGATCTTGTAAATCAGGGGCTGCATCAAAATCCAAGGAACGCCTCTTAAGCACAGTGAAATGCGACGCAGCGATTTGCACTGAGTTGCCTTAGTCAAGATTTATGAGGCCACTCAAAGCTACGCAGGGCGGCTTTGCATGCCTTCATAAATTTGAATGAGAGCCCTGTGGCACGCATGTACCACTGTACATTGTGCAAACCCCTACATAAATATGTATCTATAAATTTTAATATTACATTTTTGGGGGCGGGTGACCGCCAAACAACTCCTTTTTTTAATCCTATTTTTTCCAAATCTTTATTGGAAGGGAAACCCCACTTTTTAAATTACTTTTACCTCCCCGTTCCCTTCGGAGGAGCAGGTCGTTAGTAGCATTGATTATTTTGAGAAATATGTCATCATGTGGGTAAAGTACATTGGTGATATCTTCTGTATTTGGAAAGGTAACACTGGTGAGGCAAGGCATTTTGTCAATATACTCAATGACAACACTTTAAATCTCTTATTCAGTAGTCAGCTTCATAAAACCACAATTGATTTCCTGGATCTGAGACTTGAAGTGAATGGAAATAGATTGGAAAGTCATCTATTCCGCAAAGAAAAAGCAGGCAACAGTTTACTGCATGTACAGAGCTGTCACCCAAAAATTCTAATTCAAAGTATTCCTCTGGGTGAGCTACTCAGAGTTAACAGAAACTGCAGTTCAGAGGAGGGGTTTAAGAAAGAGAAACTTAAGATGACAGAAAGAGTTTTAGCCAGAGGTTATTCAAACAAGGGCATTACACAAGCTTGTTTTCAAGCAGAGAAACAGAGATGATCCGAACTCCTGAGTCACAAGGTGAAAAGCAGGGTGGATGTTAATAAGATCAGATTTATTACGACCTTCCACAATCAGACAAATCATTAAAAGACATAGTGTGTCGAACTCTGGCAACCCTTACACAAGACAGGACCACCATACAAGGATTTTACACCTGCTGCACATGCAAAGAATGTAAAAATAGTCACAACAGCAAAAATGTTAAGTTGTCAGAAAACCTACAACTATTCAAAATAACAAAACTTCTGACCATGTAATTTATGCACTGAGATGTCCGTGTGATAAATATTATATTTGCAGTACCATACATCAGGCGAAAAAGAGAGTGTTGGAACATCTGAGAGCAATAAACAAAGATGACAAGCAGTATCCCGTAACTAGACATTTTTAAATACAGCAGAACCTAAACACCAGTCTGCTATCCTTTTGAGTTCTTGACAGAATCCCAATCAGAGAAAGAGGAGGTAACAGAGAACAAGAGCTTAGACATCTTGAATAAAGGCTAATTATCAAATATAATACTCTACACCCCTCAGTCCATAACCTTGATGAGGTATTAGCTGTACATACAGGGCGATCAAGCCAACAGACTATCCATATACTGCTATTGTGATACCTCACTAAGGTAATGCAAACTGCTTTTGTTATCACATAGGAATATATGGTTTCTATTTTTAACAAGGTTGTAGTTTTTCATTATAGATGTACAGGGTCCTTTCTGGAAGTAAGAATACAGAAAGCAATAAAGCTTACAATATCTTATGGTAAAAAGCATATAGACATCCGAACAAGTAACTGGTTTTTGACATACAAAATCGTAATATTCAAAGTGGTTTGGCAATATTTAGACACCAATGTGGTTTGTGGTAGTAGGTCCAAATGGCGTGAGGATCCATGCCAATAAAAGTGTTTGGGGAGACTTGTCTAGTAGATACATAGAACTTTAGATAGGTCACATATGCCCGCTTCAGCAGAATTGTGTTGTAGACATTCAACAGTCCAATGTACATGCCCACAGGGCATATAAAATAAAAATAGGACAAGGTAAAGTTAATTTTGATTGACAAATCTGTCAGTAAAAATGTATTTATCAGCATTCCCCATGTAATGATGCAAACATGCTCATATAACTGTATAGGACATCACAGTGGTTTTTGTGGAAACGTAATGCTCAAAGCAGAATTTAAAATTGAAGCCAATCAGACCACATTAGATTGATTTAATTTTGAGATTAAAATCTTTCAACAACTGTTTAAAACTTTATTGAGAATGTCGATCAGTTAAGACACAGAATGAAACTTTACTGTGAAAGTTAAAACGAATTATGCTCAGAAAAACATTACTTTATTTTATGTGGTAATAAGGAGCTTTATGTTTGTTGAACTAAATTATGAATTGTTAAACACCACATGGGAATACCTGTACATGTCTGTCTTTTATGGGATTTGTTTTTCACAACCATGTGACATGTTATATAGTTAATATTTCACAGCAAAGGGTCTGATTTGAGTGTTTATCACCATCCAACGTACTACTCCATTCAATATATCTCACAAAATGTACAGGGATGGTTAAAAAAAGAAGCCTTCTTTTTTGCACCATCGCGTACATTTTGTGAGATATAAGTTATATAGTTAACAGCAATTGCTGTGAAATTCACTCGTGAACAAGGAACGGAGTGCTCTGAAACGCATAGAGGAATGTTGTTGCACTAATAAAAGCACGCTTGGAATTACATATGAGCCACGGTGTGTTTTGTTCTTAAACGGACTTGGCACGGGTTGGTGGATTTATAGTAGGGGCTTGCAACCCCGCCACTGTACACCATAACAAAGAGAATCGGGATAGAGTGATCATCGACCAGTGGATATCTATATCTATATCTCTATCTTTCTCTCTCTCCATCTATACATATATATGTGATTAAGGCCCCACGAGGGCTGAAACGTGTTATGGCTGTGGCGGTGCATGGGATTGATTAAACAAAATTGCACCATACTTTGGGTTCGCTTTGTCTTTTCTACAAATAAAGGTTACAAGAGACGAATTATATATAAATCGGTACTTCGATGGGGACCTGCTTTGCTCCTCACTTTGCGGGTCTCTATCTGGGATACTGGGAGGAAATGGTGGTGAAAAAGTTAGACATTGTGAAAGAAAAAATTGTAGTTTGGGCCAGGTACATTGACAACATTTTTGTTGTCTGGAATGGTAGTGAAGAGGAAGCGAATAATTTTATTGAATGCTTGAACATCAATACATTCAATCTTAAATTCAACCATCAATTCTCCAAAGAGAGTATTGATTTTCTTGACCGGGAAGAGACAGCAGGCAATAGTTTACTTCATGCTCGCAGTTGCCATCCCAGTACTTTGATTCAAAGTATCCCTTTAGGGGAATTTTTACATGCAAAAGAAATTGGAGTACAGAGGAAAGTTTCAAGTCCGAAAAAGAGATAATGACGCAGAGATTTCTTGAACGCGGTTACAGCAAATCCACCATTAAAAAAGCAAGTCTTGAAGTTGACAAAAGATCTAGATTGAGTCTTGTAAATAAGAATGAAGGTAGTACAAAAGAAGGTCAGCCTAAATTAAGGTTTATCACTACCTTTAACAGACAGGTGCAGAAAATGAGAAAAGGTTTGGGAAAGTTTTGGCACGTATTAAGCACTGATAAAGATATCGCCAGCGAAATAGAACAGTTCCCACAAATAACCTTCAGAAAGGCCAAATCCCTCAAAGACACATTGTGTAGAACTTTAGAGTTAAAAATCTCGAATAAAACTTAGATCAGGGGACTTTTCACATGCCGAAAATACAAAGCATGTAAGAACAGTAAAAATTGCAATGAATATAAATTTTCTACCACAATAAAACCTTATGAAATCAGAAAGCATGTCTCATGTAACACATAATATGCTGTCTATGCTCTGAGTTGTGCTTGCGAGAAAACATACATTGGCAGCACATTACATAACTCAAAAAAACGGGTTTTAGAACATCTGAGAGCTATTAGAAATGGAGACAGACATTATCCAGTTGCAAGACACTTTCAAGAACGGCATAACCAAAATGAAAATCTCTTAAGCTTTTGTGTCTTAGATTCGATTGATATAAGCATTAGAGGGGGCAATCGAATTCAAGAACTGAGACGTCTTGAATCAAGGCTCATCATACAATACCAAACTATGGCTCCTGGAGGGCACAACTGCGATGAAGAACTGTCGGTCCATCTAGGCTGAGCATAGGTAGATGTCGACAATGTACTTTTGTGAATTACATGTATAAAGAGTACACCAATGAGATCATAAATATAAGAAACTTATAAAAAAAATTGATTAAAAAAGATGCATATATTAGTGAAACCTGAAAGAATTAAGTTTGTTTCTCTTTTAAAAGATTAATTATTTAGTAACTGCTGCAGCAACGTGATTTGATTTGTTTGTCTAGTGTTATTTATGAATTTTTAATTACTGACATGGACATAAGATGTTGATGGACATATTCATCTCTTTTTCTATCTTTTCCCTTTTCTTTTACAAATACTGTAAAACTGCAATATGGAAGAAGAAGACATTTGAGCTAATAATATCTTTTTATCCTTTTTTCTTTAATTATTTGCTGTTGGTTGTTTTCATTTATGGTTTGTTAATAATACATGTTGTATAGCAAAGCAATTTATGAAATTAAGAGTGCACTGGCACACATGATTTGAATTTAAATGTATGCATAAATCCAACAATTTGAGTATCATAATGATAAGTAAATTGAATCCTTTTGGATTTTTGATTTATTTGAAATATATATCCAACAACATGAGAACCTCTGTCCACTGTGACAATATGATTGGTCTTGATAAAATCGAGAATTAAATGAGGTTTGGTATACTAACATGAGGAGTAAAACTGGATTACAGAAACAAGATCATTTCATAGAATGTGTCTATGATGGATAAAGTTTTATTGAAGCCATTGAGCCAAACACAAATGTGGCATTCTTTCTCCACTTTTATTTATCTTTATATCAGTTTATATTTTTTCTATTCATTCTTCCAAAATTGCAGTCTGATATATCAATAACATTTTGTTAAATGTTTTGAAATAATTGCTTTGGTAAAGAAAGAATTTTTATTTGTTCGAAGTAAATGTAACTTGAAAGTCTGTTGATTATGTTCATTAGTCACATGATTTGTGTATTTAAATTGGAACCAACACTGAAAAACTTCACTCGTGATCAAGGGGATTGTCCCCGAAACGCGTAGAGATTGTTAGAGCCACCTGGGTGAATAAACACTTTCTGCAAAGAGTTGTGAGTCCACAGTATACTGTTTTTGATGAAGTATTCGGCGTTGGACTGATATATATATATATATATATATATATATATATATATATTCACTGAAAAAACCATAGGTTTCACACATGTTATAGTTAGCTGGACATTTTACTGATAAAAAACCAATGAAATTCCCCCGTTATAGTTACTGTAGGCAACTATAACTCACGCGACCGCAATCCTCTGCTGATGCTAATACTGTATTTAGACACTTATTTGCCCATATCTTCTTCCATTAAATTTTAGCTATACATATATTACAAATATTTTTTTTTCATAAAGACACATATGTCATCAGCAGAGGATTACGGTTGCGTGAGTTATAGTTGCCTACAGTAACTATAACGGGGGAATTTCATTGGTTTTTTATCAGTAAAATGTCCAGCTAACTATAACATGTGTGAAACCTACGGTTTTTTCAGTGAATTAGCAAGGTTTTTTAAATGCTATTTCCTAACTATAACGTGTGTGAAACCTATGGTTTTTTCAGTGAATTTGTACGGTTTTTTAAATGCTAAGTTACTTTACGCCATTTGTGGCGTGCGCGCCCACTTAACGCAGTTCGTTCCGTGCACGGTTTTTATCAACTTTAATAAGCCCTGTACATTTGGTGGCCTTCGGCCACCAAAAGCACAGGGGGTGAGGTCAATGTGGATAGTGTTTTTTTTATTTCGATTTTATAATTTCATGTTGCCAAAATTACGTTTTTTTTCTCTATTAATAAGCCCTGCACATTTGGTGGCCTGCGGCCACCAAAAGCACAGGGGGTGGGGTAAGTGTGGATAGTGTTTTTTTTATTTTTATTTTTTTACCGTAAGCGTACGGTAAGCTTACGGTAAGCGTACGGTAAGCGTACGGTAAGCGTACCCCGCGAAATTGCCGAAAAAAAATAAAACCGTTTTTGCTCTTGGGGGATGTTTGGGGACTCCCTCAACATGACTATGTGGGAGGGAGTTGTCAAAACAGCCCCGTAACATGTTTTTGGCCATCATGTTTGATAAACAACACTCAGTGCGAGAGACAAAATGGCGGACGCCGCTTCCTGGTTTCGGCCGATTCGAATGTTTACTAAGATTTAAGAGCCAATCAGAATCGCGCTCGCGCACGCCACCGTAAGCTTACGGTAAGCGTACGGTAAGCGTACGGTAAGCGTACCGTAAGCGGGCTCAGATATATATATTGATTTAAAGGCTATTTTCTCAGAATCTACTGAACAGATTTACACCAAACCTACAAAAGGCACTTCCTTGACCTAGGGACTACCTCTCTGCCAAATTTCTAGTAATTCTGTTCAGCCGTTCGGGCTGTAGCTCGTTCTAAAGGTCCTATGGAAAAATGCATGGGAAAAACGCGTTTTGGGACCCCCCTTTTATCTCAGCCCCCGCTTGACGAATCCCCCCGAGACTTTCAGGGTAGGAGCGGAGCGTAGCGCCCCACCTATTTTGAGAAATTCGCGAGGATTCGTCCACCGGCGCCAAAGTTATTCAAAATAGAATGTTGAGGTTTTCCTATGGAAACGTGGTCCTAACTATAACTACCTACTGGCGAACGCCAGTAGGTAATATATATATAATAACTATATATATATACACATATATATAGTTAGGACCACGTTTCCATAGGAAAAGCATGTTTTCATGTGCTTATAACTTTGGCGTTGTTTGATGAATCTTTACAAAAATGCCAATAAAAGTGTTTGGGGAGACTTGTCTAGTAGATACATAGAACTTTAGATAGGTCACATATGCCCGCTTCAGCAGAATTGTGTTGTAGACATTCAACAGTCCAATGTACATGCCCACAGGGCATATAAAATAAAAATAGGACAAGGTAAAGTTAATTTTGATTGACGAATCTGTCAGTAAAAATGTATTTATCAGCATTCCCCATGTAATGATGCAAACATGCTCATATAACTGTATAGGACATCACAGTGGTTTTTGTGGAAACGTAATGCTCAAAGCAGAATTTAAAATTGAAGCCAATCAGACCACATTAGATTGATTTAATTATGAGATTAAAATCTTTCAACAACTGTTTAAAACTTTATTGAGAATGTCGATCAGTTAAGACACAGAATGAAACTTTACTGTGAAAGTTAAAACGAATTATGCTCAGAAAAACATTACTTTATTTTATGTGGTAATAAGGAGCTTTATGTTTGTTGAACTAAATTATGAATTGTTAAACACCACATGGGAATACCTGTACATGTCTGTCTTTTATGGGATTTGTTTTTCACAACCATGTGACATGTTATATAGTTAATATTTCACAGCAAAGGGTCTGATTTGAGTGTTTATCACCATCCAACGTACTACTCCATTCAATATATCTCACAAAATGTACAGGGATGGTTAAAAAAAGAAGACTTCTTTTTTGCACCATCGCGTACATTTTGTGAGATATAAGTTATATAGTTAACAGCAATTGCAGGCAACAGTTTACTGCATGTACAGAGCTGTCACCCAAAAATTCTAATTCAAAGTATTCCTCTGGGTGAAGTACTCAGAGCTAACAGAAACTGCAGTTCAGAGGAGGGGTTTAAGAAAGAGAAACTTAAGATGACAGAAAGAGTTTTAGCCAGAGGTTATTCATACAAGGGCAATAAACAAGCTTGTTTCCAAGCAGAGAAACAGAGATGATCCGAACTCCTGAGTCACAAGGTGAAAAGCAGGGTGGGTGTTAATAAGATCAGATTTATTACGACCTTCCACAATCAGACAAATCATTAAAAGACATAGTGTGTCGAACTCTGGCAACCCTTACACAAGACAGGACCACCATACAAGGATTTTACACCTGCTGCACATGCAAAGAATGTAAAAATAGTCACAACTGCAAAAATGTTAAGTTGTCAGAAAACCTACAACTATTCAAAATAACAAAACTTCTGACCATGTAATTTATGCACTGAGATGTCCGTGTGATAAATATTATATTTGCAGTACCATACATCAGGCGAAAAAGAGAGTGTTGGAACATCTGAGAGCAATAAACAAAGATGACAAGCAGTATCCCGTAACTAGACATTTTTAAATACAGCAGAACCTAAACACCAGTCTGCTATCCTTTTGAGTTCTTGACAGAATCCCAATCAGAGAAAGAGGAGGTAACAGAGAACAAGAGCTTAGACATCTTGAATAAAGGCTAATTATCAAATATAATACTCTACACCCCTCAGTCCATAACCTTGATGAGGTATTAGCTGTACATACAGGGCGATCAAGCCAACAGACTATCCATATACTGCTATTGTGATACCTCACTAAGGTAATGCAAACTGCTTTTGTTATCACATAGGAATATATGGTTTCTATTTTTAACAAGGTTGTAGTTTTTCATTATAGATGTACAGGGTCCTTTCTGGAAGTAAGAATACAGAAAGCAATAAAGCTTACAATATCTTATGGTAAAAAGCATATAGACATCCGAACAAGTAACTGGTTTTTGACATACAAAATCGTAATATTCAAAGTGGTTTGGCAATATTTAGACACCAATGTGGTTTGTGGTAGTAGGTCCAAATGGCGTGAGGATCCATGCCAATAAAAGTGTTTGAGGAGACTTGTCTAGTAGATACATAGAACTTTAGATAGGTCACATATGCCCGCTTCAGCAGAATTGTGTTGTAGACATTCAACAGTCCAATGTACATGCCCACAGGGCATATAAAATAAAAATAGGACAAGGTAAAGTTAATTTTGATTGACAAATCTGTCAGTAAAAATGTATTTATCAGCATTCCCCATGTAATGATGCAAACATGCTCATATAACTGTATAGGACATCACAGTGGTTTTTGTGGAAACGTAATGCTCAAAGCAGAATTTAAAATTGAAGCCAATCAGACCACATTAGATTGATTTAATTTTGAGATTAAAATCTTTCAACAACTGTTTAAAACTTTATTGAGAATGTCGATCAGTTAAGACACAGAATGAAACTTTACTGTGAAAGTTAAAACGAATTATGCTCAGAAAAACATTACTTTTTTTTATGTGGTAATAAGGAGCTTTATGTTTGTTGAACTAAATTATGAATTGTTAAACACCACATGGGAATACCTGTACATGTCTGTCTTTTATGGGATTTGTTTTTCACAACCATGTGACATGTTATATAGTTAATATTTCACAGCAAAGGGTCTGATTTGAGTGTTTATCACCATCCAACGTACTACTCCATTCAATATATCTCACAAAATGTACAGGGATGGTTAAAAAAAGAAGCCTTCTTTTTTTCACCATCGCGTACATTTTGTGAGATATAAGTTATATAGTTAACAGCAATTGCTGTGAAATTCACTCGTGAACAAGGAACGGAGTGCTCTGAAACGCATAGAGGAATGCTGTTGCACTGTTAAAAGCACGCTTGGAATTACATATGAGCCACGGTGTGTTTTGTTCTTAAACGGACTTGGCACGGGTTGGTGGATTTATAGTAGGGGCTTGCAACCCCGCCACTGTACACCATAACAAAGAGAATCGGGATAGAGTGATCATCGACCAGTGGATATCTATATCTATATATCTATCTTTCTCTCTCTCCATCTATACATATATATGTGATTAAGGCCCCACGAGGGCCGAAACGTGTTATGGCTGTGGCGGTGCATGGGATTGATTAAACAAAATTGCACCATACTTTGGGTTCGCTTTGTCTTTTCTACAAATAAAGGTTACAAGAGACAAATTATATATAAATCGGTACTTCGATGGGGACCTGCTTTGCTCCTCACTTTGCGGGTCTCTATCTGGGATACTGGGAGGAAATGGTGGTGAAAAAGTTAGACATTGTGAAAGAAAAAATTGTAGTTTGGGCCAGGTACATTGACAACATTTTTGTTGTCTGGAATGGTAGTGAAGAGGAAGCGAATAATTTTATTGAATGCTTGAACATCAATACATTCAATCTTAAATTCAACCATCAATTCTCCTAAGAGAGTATTGATTTTCTTGACCGGGAAGAGACAGCAGGCAATAGTTTACTTCATGCTCGCAGTTGCCATCCCAGTACTTTGATTCAAAGTATCCCTTTAGGGGAGTTTTTACATGCAAAAGAAATTGGAGTACAGAGGAAAGTTTCAAGTCCGAAAAAGAGATAATGACGCAGAGATTTCTTGAACGCGGTTACAGCAAATCCACCATTAAAAAAGCAAGTCTTGAAGTTGACAAAAGATCTAGATTGAGTCTTGTAAATAAGAATGAAGGTAGTACAAAAGAAGGTCAGCCTAAATTAAGGTTTATCACTACCTTTAACAGACAGGTGCAGAAAATGAGAAAAGGTTTGGGAAAGTTTTGGCACGTATTAAGCACTGATAAAGATATCGCCAGCGAAATAGAACAGTTCCCACAAATAACCTTCAGAAAGGCCAAATCCCTCAAAGACACATTGTGTAGAACTTTAGAGTTAAAAATCTCGAATAAAACTTAGATCAGGGGACTTTTCACATGCCGAAAATACAAAGCATGTAAGAACAGTAAAAATTGCAATGAATATAAATTTTCTACCACAATAAAACCTTATGAAATCAGAAAGCATGTCTCATGTAACACATAATATGCTGTCTATGCTCTGAGTTGTGCCTGCGAGAAAACATACATTGGCAGCACATTACATAACTCAAAAAAACGGGTTTTAGAACATCTGAGAGCTATTAGAAATGGAGACAGACATTATCCAGTTGCAAGACACTTTCAAGAACGGCATAACCAAAATGAAAATCTCTTAAGCTTTTGTGTCTTAGATTCGATTGATATAAGCATTAGAGGGGGCAATCGAATTCAAGAACTGAGACGTCTTGAATCAAGGCTCATCATACAATACCAAACTATGGCTCCTGGAGGGCACAACTGCGATGAAGAACTGTCGGTCCATCTAGGCTGAGCATAGGTAGATGTTGACAATGTACTTTTGTGAATTACATGTATAAAGAGAACACCAATGAGATCATAAATATAAGAAACTTATAAAAAAAATTGATTAAAAAAGATGCATATATTAGTGAAACCTGAAAGAATTAAGTTTGTTTCTCTTTTAAAAGATTAATTATTTAGTAACTCCTGCAGCAACGTGATTTGATTTGTTTGTCTAGTGTTATTTATGAATTTTTAATTACTGACATGGACATAAGATGTTGATGGACATATTCATCTCTTTTTCTTTCTTTTCCCTTTTCTTTTAGAAATACTGTAAAACTGCAATATGGAAGAAGAAGACATTTGAGCTAATAATATCTTTTTATCCTTTTTTCTTTAATTATTTGCTGTTGGTTGTTTTCATTTATGGTTTGTTAATAATACATGTTGTTTAGCAAAGCAATTTATGAAATTAAGAGTGCACTGGCACACATGATTTGAATTTAAATTTATGCATAAATCCAACAATTTGAGTATCATAATGATAAGTAAATTGAATCCTTTTGGATTTTTGATTTATTTGAAATATATATCCAACAACATGAGAACCTCTGTCCACTGTGACAATATGATTGGTCTTGATAAAATCGAGAATTAAATGAGGTTTGGTATACTAACATGAGGAGTAAAACTGGATTACAGAAACAAGATCATTTCATAGAATGTGTCTATGATGGATAAAGTTTTATTGAAGCCATTGAGCCAAACACAAATGTGGCATTCTTTCTCCACTTTTATTTATCTTTATATCAGTTTATATTTTTTCTATTCATTCTTCCAAAATTGCAGTCTGATATATCAATAACATTTTGTTAAATGTTTTGAAATAATTGCTTTGGTAAAGAAAGAATTTTTATTTGTTCGAAGTAAATGTAACTTGAAAGTCTGTTGATTATGTTCATTAGTCACATGATTTGTGTATTTAAATTGGAACCAACACTGAAAAACTTCACTCGTGATCAAGGGGATTGTCCCCGAAACGCGTAGAGATTGTTAGAGCCACCTGGGTGAATAAACACTTTCTGCAAAGAGTTGTGAGTCCACAGTATACTGTTTTTGATGAAGTATTCGGCGTTGGACTGATATATATATATATATATATATATATATATATATATATATATATATATATATATATAATAACTATATATATATATACACATATATATAGTTAGGACCACGTTTCCATAGGAAAAGCATGTTTTCATGTGCTTATAACTTTGGCGTCGTTTGATGAATCTTTACAAAAATGCCAATAAAAGTGTTTGGGGAGACTTGTCTAGTAGATACATAGAACTTTAGATAGGTCACATATGCCCGCTTCAGCAGAATTGTGTTGTAGACATTCAACAGTCCAATGTACATGCCCACAGGGCATATAAAATAAAAATAGGACAAGGTAAAGTTAATTTTGATTGACGAATCTGTCAGTAAAAATGTATTTATCAGCATTCCCCATGTAATGATGCAAACATGCTCATATAACTGTATAGGACATCACAGTGGTTTTTGTGGAAACGTAATGCTCAAAGCAGAATTTAAAATTGAAGCCAATCAGACCACATTAGATTGATTTAATTATGAGATTAAAATCTTTCAACAACTGTTTAAAACTTTATTGAGAATGTCGATCAGTTAAGACACAGAATGAAACTTTACTGTGAAAGTTAAAACGAATTATGCTCAGAAAAACATTACTTTATTTTATGTGGTAATAAGGAGCTTTATGTTTGTTGAACTAAATTATGAATTGTTAAACACCACATGGGAATACCTGTACATGTCTGTCTTTTATGGGATTTGTTTTTCACAACCATGTGACATGTTATATAGTTAATATTTCACAGCAAAGGGTCTGATTTGAGTGTTTATCACCATCCAACGTACTACTCCATTCAATATATCTCACAAAATGTACAGGGATGGTTAAAAAAAGAAGCCTTCTTTTTTGCACCATCGCGTACATTTTGTGAGATATAAGTTATATAGTTAACAGCAATTGCTGTGAAATTCACTCGTGAACAAGGAACGGAGTGCTCTGAAACGCATAGAGGAATGTTGTTGCACTAATAAAAGCACGCTTGGAATTACATATGAGCCACGGTGTGTTTTGTTCTTAAACGGACTTGGCACGGGTTGGTGGATTTATAGTAGGGGCTTGCAACCCTGCCACTGTACACCATAACAAAGAGAATCGGGATAGAGTGATCATCGACCAGTGGATATCTATATCTATATATCTATCTTTCTCTCTCTCTCTCCATACATATATATGTGATTAAGGCCCCACGAGGGCTGAAACGTGTTATGGCTGTGGCGGTGCATGGGTTTGATTAAACAAAATTGCACCATACTTTGGGTTCGCTTTGTCTTTTCTACAAATAAAGGTTACAAGAGACGAATTATATATAAATCGGTACTTCGATGGGGACCTGCTTTGCTCCTCACTTTGCGGGTCTCTATCTGGGATACTGGGAGGAAATGGTGGTGAAAAAGTTAGACATTGTGAAAGAAAAAATTGTAGTTTGGGCCAGGTACATTGACAACATTTTTGTTGTCTGGAATGGTAGTGAAGAGGAAGCGAATAATTTTATTGAATGCTTGAACATCAATACATTCAATCTTAAATTCAACCATCAATTCTCCAAAGAGAGTATTGATTTTCTTGACCAGGAAGAGACAGCAGGCAATAGTTTACTTCATGCTCGCAGTTGCCATCCCAGTACTTTGATTCAAAGTATCCCTTTAGGGGAATTTTTACATGCAAAAGAAATTGGAGTACAGAGGAATGTTTCAAGTCCGAAAAAGAGATAATGACGCAGAGATTTCTTGAACGCGGTTACAGCAAATCCACCATTAAAAAAGCAAGTCTTGAAGTTGACAAAAGATCTAGATTGAGTCTTGTAAATAAGAATGAAGGTAGTACAAAAGAAGGTCAGCCTAAATTAAGGTTTATCACTACCTTTAACAGACAGGTGCAGAAAATGAGAAAAGGTTTGGGAAAGTTTTGGCACGTATTAAGCACTGATAAAGATATCGCCAACGAAATAGAACAGTTCCCACAAATAACCTTCAGAAAGGCCAAATCCCTCAAAGACACATTGTGTAGAACTTTAGAGTTAAAAATCTCGAATAAAACTTAGATCAGGGGACTTTTCACATGCCGAAAATGCAAAGCATGTAAGAACAGTAAAAATTGCAATGAATATACATTTTCTACCACAATAAAACCTTATGAAATCAGAAAGCATGTCTCATGTAACACAGAATATGCTGTCTATGCTCTGAGTTGTGCCTGCGAGAAAACATACATTGGCAGCACATTACATAAGGCAAAAAAACGGGTTTTAGAACATCTGAGAGCTATTAGAAATGGAGACAGACATTATCCAGTTGCAAGACACTTTCAAGAACGGCATAACCAAAATGAAAATCTCTTAAGCTTTTGTGTCTTAGATTCGATTGATATAAGCATTAGAGGGGGCAATCGAATTCAAGAACTGAGACGTCTTGAATCAAGGCTCATCATACAATACCAAACTATGGCTCCTGGAGGGCACAACTGCGATGAAGAACTGTCGGTCCATCTAGGCTGAGCATAGGTAGATGTCGACAATGTACTTTTGTGAATTACATGTATAAAGAGAACACCAATGAGATCATAAATATAAGAAACTTATAAAAAAAATTGATTAAAAAAGATGCATATATTAGTGAAACCTGAAAGAATTAAGTTTGTTTCTCTTTTAAAAGATTAATTATTTAGTAACTGCTGCAGCAACGTGATTTGATTTGTTTGTCTAGTGTTATTTATGAATTTTTAATTACTGACATGGACATAAGATGTTGATGGACATATTCATCTCTTTTTCTTTCTTTTCCCTTTTCTTTTAGAAATACTGTAAAACTGCAATATGGAAGAAGAAGACATTTGAGCTAATAATATCTTTTTATCCTTTTTTCTTTAATTATTTGCTGTTGGTTGTTTTCATTTATGGTTTGTTAATAATACATGTTGTTTAGCAAAGCAATTTATGAAATTAAGAGTGCACTGGCACACATGATTTGAATTTAAATTTATGCATAAATCCAACAATTTGAGTATCATAATGATAAGTAAATTGAATCCTTTTGGATTTTTGATTTATTTGAAATATATATCCAACAACATGAGAACCTCTGTCCACTGTGACAATATGATTGGTCTTGATAAAATCGAGAATTAAATGAGGTTTGGTATACTAACATGAGGAGTAAAACTGGATTACAGAAACAAGATCATTTCATAGAATGTGTCTATGATGGATAAAGTTTTATTGAAGCCATTGAGCCAAACACAAATGTGGCATTCTTTCTCCACTTTTATTTATCTTTATATCAGTTTATATTTTTTCTATTCATTCTTCCAAAATTGCAGTCTGATATATCAATAACATTTTGTTAAATGTTTTGAAATAATTGCTTTGGTAAAGAAAGAATTTTTATTTGTTCGAAGTAAATGTAACTTGAAAGTCTGTTGATTATGTTCATTAGTCACATGATTTGTGTATTTAAATTGGAACCAACACTGAAAAACTTCACTCGTGATCAAGGGGATTGTCCCCGAAACGCGTAGAGATTGTTAGAGCCACCTGGGTGAATAAACACTTTCTGCAAAGAGTTGTGAGTCCACAGTATACTGTTTTTGATGAAGTATTCGGCGTTGGACTGATATATATATATATATATATATATCAAACACAGTTACCCTTTCCGGTGAGTTGCACTCGCTGGTTGGAATAACGCTGTTCTCTCACAAGCAACCCAGGCTCAGACACCCCTTTGCTGTAGTAGTGCCAACGCGTTTCGGGCTTGGCGCCCTTCGTCATGGGCAAATTTCTCAAAGAATGGCAAGCTGTGACCACAAGAATGTTCCCTTGTTTATTTCCAAACTCCACACAGGTGAGTAAAGATCGCAATGATTGCTGCAAAGTATCATGGGTCTTGTAGTCTAATTTTCATTACCCACGTGGGTCGCTGCCGTTCTAAGGAAAATAAAACAAAATCAAAAGGCAAGTTGTAAAAAGTGTCCCGCACTGTTATGCTTGCAAATAACACAACACCATCCAGCTCACTCGTGAACTGCCCCAATAAGCAGCTTGAGGACCCTCCAGGATTTTAAGGCGGTGCAGCTCGTGACCTGGGCAGGTCACTCAACATCAAACACAGTTACCCTTTCCGGTGAGTTGCACTCGCTGGTTGGAATAACGCTGTTCTCTCACAAGCAACCCAGGCTCAGACACCCCTTTGCTGTAGTAGTGCCAACGCGTTTCGGGCTTGGCGCCCTTCGTCATGGGCAAATTTCTCAAAGAATGGCAAGCTGTGACCACAAGAATGTTCCCTTGTTTATTTCCAAACTCCACACAGGTGAGTAAAGATCGCAATGATTGCTGCAAAGTATCATGGGTCTTGTAGTCTAATTTTCATTACCCACGTGGGTCGCTGCCGTTCTAAGGAAAATAAAACAAAATCAAAAGGCAAGTTGTAAAAAGTGTCCCGCACTGTTATGCTTGCAAATAACACAACACCATCCAGCTCACTCGTGAACTGCCCCAATAAGCAGCTTGAGGACCCTCCAGGATTTTGAGGCGGTGCAGCTCGTGACCTGGGCAGGTCACTCAACATCAAACACAGTTACCCTTTCCGGTGAGTTGCACTCGCTGGTTGGAATAACGCTGTTCTCTCACAAGCAACCCAGGCTCAGACACCCCTTTGCTGTAGTAGTGCCAACGCGTTTCGGGCTTGGCGCCCTTCGTCATGGGCAAATTTCTCAAAGAATGGCAAGCTGTGACCACAAGAATGTTCCCTTGTTTATTTCCAAACTCCACACAGGTGAGTAAAGATCGCAATGATTGCTGCAAAGTATCATGGGTCTTGTAGTCTAATTTTCATTACCCACGTGGGTCGCTGCCGTTCTAAGGAAAATAAAACAAAATCAAAAGGCAAGTTGTAAAAAGTGTCCCGCACTGTTATGCTTGCAAATAACACAACACCATCCAGCTCACTCGTGAACTGCCCCAATAAGCAGCTTGAGGACCCTCCAGGATTTTGAGGCGGTGCAGCTCGTGACCTGGGCAGGTCACTCAACATCAAACACAGTTACCCTTTCCGGTGAGTTGCACTCGCTGGTTGGAATAACGCTGTTCTCTCACAAGCAACCCAGGCTCAGACACCCCTTTGCTGTAGTAGTGCCAACGCGTTTCGGGCTTGGCGCCCTTCGTCATGGGCAAATTTCTCAAAGAATGGCAAGCTGTGACCACAAGAATGTTCCCTTGTTTATTTCCAAACTCCACACAGGTGAGTAAAGATCGCAATGATTGCTGCAAAGTATCATGGGTCTTGTAGTCTAATTTTCATTACCCACGTGGGTCGCTGCCGTTCTAAGGAAAATAAAACAAAATCAAAAGGCAAGTTGTAAAAAGTGTCCCGCACTGTTATGCTTGCAAATAACACAACACCATCCAGCTCACTCGTGATCTGCCCCAATAAGCAGCTTGAGGACCCTCCAGGATTTTGAGGCGGTGCAGCTCGTGACCTGGGCAGGTCACTCAACATCAAACACAGTTACCCTTTCCGGTGAGTTGCACTCGCTGGTTGGAATAACGCTGTTCTCTCACAAGCAACCCAGGCTCAGACACCCCTTTGCTGTAGTAGTGCCAACGCGTTTCGGGCTTGGCGCCCTTCGTCATGGGCAAATTTCTCAAAGAATGGCAAGCTGTGACCACAAGAATGTTCCCTTGTTTATTTCCAAACTCCACACAGGTGAGTAAAGATCGCAATGATTGCTGCAAAGTATCATGGGTCTTGTAGTCTAATTTTCATTACCCACGTGGGTCGCTGCCGTTCTAAGGAAAATAAAACTAAATCAAAAGGCAAGTTGTAAAAAGTGTCCCGCACTGTTATGCTTGCAAATAACACAACACCATCCAGCTCACTCGTGAACTGCCCCAATAAGCAGCTTGAGGACCCTCCAGGATTTTGAGGCGGTGCAGCTCGTGACCTGGGCAGGTCACTCAACATCAAACACAGTTACCCTTTCCGGTGAGTTGCACTCGCTGGTTGGAATAACGCTGTTCTCTCACAAGCAACCCAGGCTCAGACACCCCTTTGCTGTAGTAGTGCCAACGCGTTTCGGGCTTGGCGCCCTTCGTCATGGGCAAATTTCTCAAAGAATGGCAAGCTGTGACCACAAGAATGTTCCCTTGTTTATTTCCAAACTCCACACAGGTGAGTAAAGATTGCAATGATTGCTGCAAAGTATCATGGGTCTTGTAGTCTAATTTTCATTACCCACGTGGGTCGCTGCCGTTCTAAGGAAAATAAAACAAAATCAAAAGGCAAGTTGTAAAAAGTGTCCCGCACTGTTATGCTTGCAAATAACACAACACCATCCAGATCACTCGTGAACTGCCCCAATAAGCAGCTTGAGGACCCTCCAGGATTTTGAGGCGGTGCAGCTCGTGACCAGCGAGTGCAACTCACCGGAAAGGGTAACTGTGTTTGATGTTGAGTGACCTGCCCAGGTCACGAGCTGCACCGCCTCAAAATCCTGGAGGGTCCTCAAGCTGCTTATTGGGGCAGTTCACGAGTGAGCTGGATGGTGTTGTGTTATTTGCAAGCATAACAGTGCGGGACACTTTTTACAACTTGCCTTTTGATTTTGTTTTATTTTCCTTAGAACGGCAGCGACCCACGTGGGTAATGAAAATTAGACTACAAGACCCATGATACTTTGCAGCAATCATTGCGATCTTTACTCACCTGTGTGGAGTTTGGAAATAAACAAGGGAACATTCTTGTGGTCACAGCTTGCCATTCTTTGAGAAATTTGCCCATGACGAAGGGCGCCAAGCCCGAAACGCGTTGGCACTACTACAGCAAAGGGGTGTCTGAGCCTGGGTTGCTTGTGAGAGAACAGCGTTATTCCAACCAGCGAGTGCAACTCACCGGAAAGGGTAACTGTGTTTGATGTTGAGTGACCTGCCCAGGTCACGAGCTGCACCGCCTCAAAATCCTGGAGGGTCCTCAAGCTGCTTATTGGGGCAGTTCACGAGTGAGCTGGATGGTGTTGTGTTATTTGCAAGCATAACAGTGCGGGACACTTTTTACAACTTGCCTTTTGATTTTGTTTTATTTTCCTTAGAACGGCAGCGACCCACGTGGGTAATGAAAATTAGACTACAAGACCCATGATACTTTGCAGCAATCATTGCGATCTTTACTCACCTGTGTGGAGTTTGGAAATAAACAAGGGAACATTCTTGTGGTCACAGCTTGCCATTCTTTGAGAAATTTGCCCATGACGAAGGGCGCCAAGCCCGAAACGCGTTGGCACTACTACAGCAAAGGGGTGTCTGAGCCTGGGTTGCTTGTGAGAGAACAGCGTTATTCCAACCAGCGAGTGCAACTCACCGGAAAGGGTAACTGTGTTTGATGTTGAGTGACCTGCCCAGGTCACGAGCTGCACCGCCTCAAAATCCTGGAGGGTCCTCAAGCTGCTTATTGGGGCAGTTCACGAGTGAGCTGGATGGTGTTGTGTTATTTGCAAGCATAACAGTGCGGGACACTTTTTACAACTTGCCTTTTGATTTTGTTTTATTTTCCTTAGAACGGCAGCGACCCACGTGGGTAATGAAAATTAGACTACAAGACCCATGATACTTTGCAGCAATCATTGCGATCTTTACTCACCTGTGTGGAGTTTGGAAATAAACAAGGGAACATTCTTGTGGTCACAGCTTGCCATTCTTTGAGAAATTTGCCCATGACGAAGGGCGCCAAGCCCGAAACGCGTTGGCACTACTACAGCAAAGGGGTGTCTGAGCCTGGGTTGCTTGTGAGAGAACAGCGTTATTCCAACCAGCGAGTGCAACTCACCGGAAAGGGTAACTGTGTTTGATGTTGAGTGACCTGCCCAGGTCACGAGCTGCACCGCCTCAAAATCCTGGAGGGTCCTCAAGCTGCTTATTGGGGCAGTTCACGAGTGAGCTGGATGGTGTTGTGTTATTTGCAAGCATAACAGTGCGGGACACTTTTTACAACTTGCCTTTTGATTTTGTTTTATTTTCCTTAGAACGGCAGCGACCCACGTGGGTAATGAAAATTAGACTACAAGACCCATGATACTTTGCAGCAATCATTGCGATCTTTACTCACCTGTGTGGAGTTTGGAAATAAACAAGGGAACATTCTTGTGGTCACAGCTTGCCATTCTTTGAGAAATTTGCCCATGACGAAGGGCGCCAAGCCCGAAACGCGTTGGCACTACTACAGCAAAGGGGTGTCTGAGCCTGGGTTGCTTGTGAGAGAACAGCGTTATTCCAACCAGCGAGTGCAACTCACCGGAAAGGGTAACTGTGTTTGATGTTGAGTGACCTGCCCAGGTCACGAGCTGCACCGCCTCAAAATCCTGGAGGGTCCTCAAGCTGCTTATTGGGGCAGTTCACGAGTGAGCTGGATGGTGTTGTGTTATTTGCAAGCATAACAGTGCGGGACACTTTTTACAACTTGCCTTTTGATTTTGTTTTATTTTCCTTAGAACGGCAGCGACCCACGTGGGTAATGAAAATTAGACTACAAGACCCATGATACTTTGCAGCAATCATTGCGATCTTTACTCACCTGTGTGGAGTTTGGAAATAAACAAGGGAACATTCTTGTGGTCACAGCTTGCCATTCTTTGAGAAATTTGCCCATGACGAAGGGCGCCAAGCCCGAAACGCGTTGGCACTACTACAGCAAAGGGGTGTCTGAGCCTGGGTTGCTTGTGAGAGAACAGCGTTATTCCAACCAGCGAGTGCAACTCACCGGAAAGGGTAACTGTGTTTGATGTTGAGTGACCTGCCCAGGTCACGAGCTGCACCGCCTCAAAATCCTGGAGGGTCCTCAAGCTGCTTATTGGGGCAGTTCACGAGTGAGCTGGATGGTGTTGTGTTATTTGCAAGCATAACAGTGCGGGACACTTTTTACAACTTGCCTTTTGATTTTGTTTTATTTTCCTTAGAACGGCAGCGACCCACGTGGGTAATGAAAATTAGACTACAAGACCCATGATACTTTGCAGCAATCATTGCGATCTTTACTCACCTGTGTGGAGTTTGGAAATAAACAAGGGAACATTCTTGTGGTCACAGCTTGCCATTCTTTGAGAAATTTGCCCATGATGAAGGGCGCCAAGCCCGAAACGCGTTGGCACTACTACAGCAAAGGGGTGTCTGAGCCTGGGTTGCTTGTGAGAGAACAGCGTCATTCCAACCAGCGAGTGCAACTCACCGGAAAGGGTAACTGTGTTTGATATATATATATATATATAATAACTATATATATATACACATATATATAGTTAGGACCACGTTTCCATAGGAAAAGCATGTTTTCATGTGCTTATAACTTTGGCGTCGTTTGATGAATCTTTACAAAATTTTCAAAAAAGTTCCTCTTTTTAGGTCAGCTCCTATCCTGAAAGTTTGGGGGTGATTTATGAAGGGGGGCTGAGAAAAAAAGGGGATCCCAAAACGTGTTTTCTCTATGCAATTTCCATAGGAAACTTTAGACAAGGCTACAGGTCAAACTGCTGAACGGAATTACGCCAAATTTGGCCGGGAGAAAGGTATTGGTCCAGAAAGCTCGCTTTTGTTTAAATGGTTTGAATGTTGCGTAGGCCATGGAAATTACATCCGTAGAACAACAGTGCGCGGTATTGCGGCAAGGTTGCGTAGGCTCTGGAAATCCCGTCGGGAAAACAATGCACTGTATTGCGGCAAGCAGTGTGTAGGGTGCACACACAGGTAGTGTGAATGTGTGGTATTGCGGAAATGTTTAGTAGGCTGTGTAACGGTGCACACACAGGTAGTGTGAATGTGTGGTATTGGGGCAACAGTAGGCTGTGTAAATCATATTGGGAAATTAACAATGCGCCATATTGCAGCTTTCCTTTAATATAATGCACAGTAATGTTTACTTATAATGCGGTGTTCACTTTTATCACAGACAGGGTCACTTTCTTAGACGAAATTTAATATTATGTGGGAGGGCGTGTTGTGTTCCTGTGCCCGGAACAAAATTAACGTTTAATTGGCTGAGGTGTTCCAACAACGAGCTCAATGTTCATTGATTGCGAACCATTGAAAGTAGAAGTGTTGCCAGCCATTTCCTCCCCGTCCACAGAGTAGCAGGGACATCTGATTGGCTGATGTGTTCCAAGCAGGACCTTCCCAAGCTTCATGTTCATTGGCTGCGAACAATTGAAATTAGAAGTGTTGCCAGCCATTCCCTCCCCCTCGCGGAGCATCAGGGACATCTGATTGGGTAACGTGTTCCAAGCAAGACCTTCCCAAGCTTAATGTTCATTGGCTGTAAACCATTGAAAGTAGTAGCGGGGAAGGGTAGGAACACTATTAACTCGATATAACAGAGTGTGTTGCGGTCTTCTTTTTATTGAGTTAGCAGTTGGGATACTTCCCAGGAGCACTATTTACTTATAATGTGGTGTTTACTTTTTGGACAGGGAGCTGTGGTTGGGCATCAAAAATTTCAGTCTAGGTTTGAAACAGTTTTTATTAAGCAATTACAAATATACTTTCTTCGGAAACTGAAGCTGTAGATATCAAAGGGGTGACAAATAAAAACGCAATTCATAAAATATCCCTTAAGCGTGGCCACACCCTCCCTTTTTTTCTGCTATAGTTTGTAAAAGTGTTGCCCCATATTCTTGATAATATAAGAGGGCATGAGTTACTTTTAGATAAAATAGAAAAAAAGAGCTACAAGATACACTCCCGCACTACATCATCTGAGGTCAGCAGAACAATAGGAATTAAAAACAATTAAACACAAATGACTTTATATTACATACAAATGTAGGCTTTATCATTTAAAAAAATTTCTATTCTGTAGAATTCGGGAACGTTCTGTCGTAGTGCTTAGAGGTCGCTCACTGCTCCGCTAACAAATCACGTACTCTTTAAAGAATATATAGGCTAGTAGAATAATAATATACACTACTGATCCTATATATTCTATAGGGAGAAGGTGAATAGGAACCGCAACAGAGAAAAATAGAAATACCAAAAAAAAGTAGGGTTTATGAAACATATTCACTAAGAAAGTATGCAAAGTAACTTTATTTAAACTGTAATTTCAAAAAATATAATCACTGTGAAAATATCTGATCAAGTAAGTTATAAAGGTTAGTAAGCTGTATTGTAGATGGGTTACTCCTGTCTGCGACAAATCTCCACTTCTTGTTGTGTGGAAATATGACACTATTATAATATACAGAGTGTCACTGATGTCACACAAAAACGAAATACTTTTCAGTGATTAATATGTTAAGAGGTTCTTTTCTGCGGGACTTCGGAATGTTTTATCTTCGCGCCGACGGGTCATAAACTCCTCTGAGATCATAATGTGTGGTTATTATAATATACATACTCACACTATATGAACCCAAGGGGGAAACAGACTAAGACCAAGAGGCTGCTGACGTTACGTACAAAATATTAGTCTTCACGTTGATGGGTCATAAACTCCTCTGAAGTCATAATGACTGTGAATATTATAATATACATATTCACAGTATATGATCCCAAGGGGGAAACACAGGAAGAAACAGAAGCTGCTAACATTACATATGAATCTTTGTCTTTGCGCCGATGGGTTACCAACACCTCTGACATCAAGTTCAGTGTCAATATTATAATATACAAAGTCACACTATATGAGCTCAAAGGAGGTTGAAAAGGAACAATGTTTGCTGTATTCTGTCTGTTTCTCAAAACAAGCTGCTGACATTACATATAAATGGCAAAAACAATTAAAAACACTATTTTCTAAATACAAGTGTTTAAATATTGACAAATAGCTACGTATTATAAATATCTACTATGCCATAATCAAACAATTTACAACTCTGGATTATGTTTTGTGGCCACAAAAGAAGAATCCTACTCTAGAAAAGAGCACCTGCATCACTGAATGAACACGCGTAAATAACTCACAAAAAAGAAACTAATCTATCAACGGGTGTGGTTTATATACTTTTGGGTTATTGAGTAGTCTGTGGAAGATGCAGCTCTGCCAATTTAGATGTCACGTTTTACAGTTGACACGTGCTTATGTTTTAACTGTTTAACTTGTGCACGTGTTGGGAAAAGTTACAAAATGTGAAGCGGTAAAGGTTACGATTTTGATCCTAAGACGTATAAGGTCCTTAATATGTACATTCGTTTGATAGCTTTCAAACTGATACACGGCAAACCATGTCATTTCCATTCTCATGACTAACTACATCTATTAATTGCCGTAATTCTAAATAGAAGACATAAAAAACAATATCTTTCAAAATAGAAGAAAAAAAGGTGCTAATATTTCTCATCAGTATGGTTTTAAATAAAAAAAATGCGAGCATTTGTAAAGCATAGAGCTACCCCTGGAAAGGTGTGTCGATGCTCGGGGGCGTCGGAAAGATTAATCAAGGTGTTGCCCACAGTGACATAGTTGTGGGCTAACATGCCGCTGGAGCCGGGAATCGAACTATGAACGCTGTTGTTTGAAGTCAGGTATCATAGCTGCAGCATCACACTTTTTCCATACTTATATGTTATTTACTGCTAATTACCTTTCAAACATTGTTAAATTATAACTTATAACAGACTACTGTTACAGTTAGTTTTTCACTACAAAAAGTATGCAGGTCTTTTTAAAATTTACTTAAAAACAATATAGGTTTGAGGGACATTGTAGTTAGAAATTAGCATTTATAAAACCTTTGAAATTCACTGACAAAACAATAGGTTTTACAGATGTTATAGTTAGAAAATAGTATTTAAAAAACCTTAGAAATTCACTAAAAAACCATAGGGTTCAGGGACGTTATAGTTAGCTGGATATTTCACTCGTACAAAACCATAGAAATTCCACTGTTATAGTTAGTTCAGCTAACTATAACGCGCGCACCCGCAATGCACTGCTCATGATGTCACATATTACATCATTCATGACATGGTCAGTGACATCACTGATGACATCACTGATGACATCATCCATGTGAAAAACTGATGCATCTCCTCACAGTCTAATGTAACCTTTAATACACCCACTGTAAAATACAGACAACCATTTTCAAAATCGTTAACACACCAATACCAGTTACTACATACATACTCACTGATTGTTAGGTCTAAACACACATCTACTCATTCATCCATACAATAAATACAACACTATCATATGCACTCATACACCTATACAGACAATCACACACTGCCAATCATCCATGCAGTTGCTCACACACCTACTTAGTCATGCAAAGAATCTATCACAGTCCCATTTACTCACCTATACAATTATACACACACCACCTCACTTATTTATATAGATACCAACGCATACTTACTCTATTATATAATCAGTGATACAAGTACACACTCATCTATACAGCCAGTCTCGAAATCACCAACTATCGTGTAGAGTCCTTTATATACTTCAACTCTCACATACACTGCCTTTTACATATGTAGTTACTTGGACATGTACCAAAGAGACAACCATTAATTCACCAACACACCGATACACACACTCATGCACCCATACAGGTGTTTCCAAATGCACTGTTGAACCCATACACCCAGTGAATCAACCACTCACACATCTATGCACAGTGTCACACACCCCCACCCACCCACACACACACTCAGCCTCCCAACCAACAATCAATAACCTATATAGACACTCATATAGCTACTGACCAACCCATGCAGCAGCTTGCACAACAACAGACATATTGATACATACATTCACACAGTTTAGTCACTAACCCATGCATTCAGTAAGACACATTTAATCACTCACTTATACAGTCAGTGACCAACCTACTAAATCGTCCATCCAGACACTTATACACCCTCTCATTCTTCAATACACCTAGGAATATATATAAAACATATTTAAAAATTATAGAAACACAGTCAAGGGATGATGTCATCAGTGATGTCATCAGTGATGTCATTTGAGATGTCATCAGTGATGTCATCAGTGATGTCACTGACCATGTCATGAATGATGCAATATGTGACGTCATGAGCAGTGCATTGCGGGTGCGCGAGTTATAGTTAGCTGAACTAACTATAACAGTGGAATTTCTATGGTTTTGTACAAGTGAAATGTTCAGTTAGCTATAACGTCCCTGAAACCTATGTTTTTTTTAGTGAATATATATATATATATATATATATATATATATATATATATATATATATATATATATATATATATATATATATATAGTGTAGAAAAAGTAGGTTGCCCCCGGAGAGAAGCCACACACAGCGGGGTTACTGCACACCACTCAGCAGGTTGCAGTGAGGTTAACAGAGCGCATGCAGTCCAAGCGCCAAACGCGTTTCAAGCTCCTGCGAGCCCTTGATCACTGGCAATATGGAGGCAGGCAACAGGAGTAAGAACAACTAATTAAAGAACTTGGGAGTTCGAGTGTGGCGAACATTATGGACTACTTGGACCAGCATGCCTTATTGTACACGCCCACATGGGCGGGACTCCATATTGAATAAAATTAGTTGTTCTTACTCCTGTTGCCTGCCTCCATATTGCCAGTGAATATATATATATATATGAAAAAACAGTCCCATTCCAAGAAGTGGGTCCGACACATGCTCAGTGGCGAAGGTAACTTCTATTGCAGCGAAGGCTCCGTTGTTACTAAAAATAGCGAAACGCTTAGGCAGACGCGTTTCAGCCATACGGCTTTCATCAGTGCCCACTCCACTATCACGATGTTTTACACCTGGAGGCTCGTTGTTCGTAGTCTAAGTAGATTCTCACTGATTGGAGAATTTTACTGGCCCAACCTCCTTGGCTTCTGCCTCCATAATCCCATTGTAGTCCATCTCGGAGTTTCCATGCCCTCTACTGTGAAGTCCAGATACAATGATCGGCATCTTCAAAACACCAAGTAATGTCCCAAACTTAATGTTTGGCTGCGGAAAACACTTTTACCCCGGCAGACCGACCAGAGTGCAAGGATGGTAGTTACGTCTATGTATATCTTTTTTTTACCTTGACTGCCCCTACCTTGCATCGTAGAAAAAAACATATGGTAAAGGCATGGCTGGTAAAGGCATGTGTGGTAAATGATACATGGTAAAGGCGATTGCCCTCCATTATGTTGATGCCGCACAACCCCAATGATTCCCCCTGACCCATCTGACCTCTTGTATGCCACAAATACATCAAACAAACACAAATAGCACTTGCATATCCGAGAGCTATTTGGCTTTGTCAATTCTTTTTTAGACATATTTCACAGCAGCGCGCGCTTCTGTGCAACATGGCTTAGTGACAAAAAGTGTTATGACAGGGTCAACGCTGGCTGCGTCATAGCACTTTTTTTTCTTTACTTTAAGCCTGCACTTCTGTACAACATGTCTAATAAAACATTGATAAAGCCACCACATCTTGCATAGGCAAAAACTATTAACCTCGGCAATGCTTGTTACTGTTGCACTGCATGCGCCTGAAGGTTCGACTGGGTAGCAAGTGGTAGCCCATTAACAAATGAGATAGCTAAAAAAGTGGCCCACATTTCAAATTAGGGCAGTTTTGAAAGGCATGCTGTATAAATGTTCTACAAGGTATGAGAGACTGCATGCATTTGTGTATACTGCAGGCAGTGCTTCTGATAGTACCAGGGGAATCAGCAGTAAAAATAATCCAACCAGCCCATTAAACAAGACAAACAGCCCAAATAAATGGCCTGTAAGATCAGACTAATTGCCCTCTAGACTATTGAACCTATGTGGGTTCCCTGCAGCCTGTTGACATGTTAATACATGTAACAGTTTGTCAAGACCTTTCAAGCAAATGTGTAGAGAAAAAAGACTTGTAAAGGTGATAAGTGCATTAGCATATACATTTAGGAGTTGCCTTGTCACACTGCCACCTTCAGGGGCCCTGTCAAAATACTTATGGGATCCTAGCAGGATCTCTTCTCAACTGCATTCCCTTCTACTGCACTGTGCACATGAAGAGAAAGTGTCCTTCCACGCTGCTGCATTCTTTGCAATTGAGCAGCTGGGGAAGTGTTTCTCTGGGTGCTTAGAAATGCCATGCGTGCTTTCGCAGGACTGGGCGCTGTGAAACTGTAGGGTGCATGCGTACGTGCGAGCACTCTACAGGTAGCATAGTTACTAAGTATACACTCAGAAATCATGCTTTAGGAGTCTCCACTCCCTGACCTCAGGGTGGGCTCATGTAAAGCAACACCAAGGTGTAAATTTACAATTAGAATTGCATAGCAAAAAAGTATAGTCTTGTACCTAGATATAGTAGTAAATATACACTTGAGTAAAGTCACACGTGTATACTTACCATTGTTACTATGCCCCCTTGTGTTGTCGTTACATTTTTCCTAAATGTTCTGTCAGAACCTCAAGTTCTAACTCACAGTTACCACATAAGTGCAAGTGCATTGTGTGTCTTGAAACTGGTACAGACCAGTAGTACAATATGGCCCACAGTCCCTGTTTAGAAACATGTTGAATTGCTTCATAGCCTTAAATGAAACAATCTAACCAGTTGCAATCAATTAAAGTACAGCATACTTTAACTTAGGTTATCTCACAACATGATGCATGCAAATGATCCTATACAGCACAAATTGGAGATACATTTATTTTCTTCTCGTCTTATTGGCTTGTGCTATTAAAACTTGTCTATGTTAAATATCACCAGAATATTTTGCGCATCACGCTTCTGATATATTGCTTTTTGAGCTGAATTGCACCGAGTTATAAGTAGAATGCTCATAATAATTGCAATTTGCCATATAGTTAATTATTTTTTTTGCTGAAGTATAGATCTTTGTGAGGACCTTCTTGTGATTCATGATAGAAAAAAGTAACAATTGTTTGCCACACACTAGAAGTGAACTCCCAGCACAGGCAGGTCAAGAGTTCTCTTTTATTTCTGAATAAAGAGCCATGCTTTTGAGTTCTGTCTTTTGTAAAAACATAAGTACCCACAGCTCAGCTATGCTGGCATGGCAGCATTCTGACACTTTTTCACTTGAAATGGCTACCTCAAACGTGGCAGAAGCTACTTTAAGAATTAAACAACCGTAAGATGGTTGACAGACTCATAATTACATGGCTGACCTGTTTTATAGGTGACAATGACCGTGTTTCCTCCATCCCAGGTGCATGCCAGTGGTACCACAGAACGTAACACGATGCTCTGAGTGTTTTTCTTTCCACAATGCCAAGGTGCATAGTACAGCACTTTTGTAGCAGGTAATAACAATGCAAATGTACCAGTAGCCTGATTCACACACAGTTGATTATGTTTGGTTTGACTGTTTTCTGTTACCTTGAGCATTATATCGCTATGTTGATAAAAATCTTTACTTGGGTGTAGTTGAAATATAATCCTTTGGTGAAAAAAACGTACCTCTAAATTTCACTTAGAAAAATAACTATACATCAAAGGAAGGTATTATTTAATGTAAATCAAATAATAACTTCCTTTATAATTTGCTCTTGGTTCTTTGCCTTTTTCAATCACAGACAGATTCACTTGCTTCACTTACTATTTCGCAACTTATCATTGGTTATTATAATGACATCAGACCAAAACGAATATATGATGTTACATCGTGAGCAAATACCACGCGGTAGGTTACAACGCGGTTGTTACAATGATCGCGTTGTTAGAATGCGTGGCTTTACATCGCAAGTCGTTTCTACGACTTGCACTAGATGGAGTGCTGGATTTAGGAATAGTATAAATTACTATTCCTACTCCAGTTAGCACAACACCAGGGAATGTGTTGGACTTAAAATCCAAAACATTCCCTGGTGTTGCACGACACCTAGCGCAAGTCATAGAAATGACTTGCGATGTACAGCCACACGTGGTAACAACGCGGTTGTTGTAACGACCGCGTTGTTACCTACCTGCGTGGTAACAGCAGCGTTGTAAACACTGTTTCCCGACCAGAACAGCTTCACTATGTTTAACTCACATTGAAATAATCCTAGGAGGGGATTTGGTACTTACTATTCAAACCCCAGCTCACCAAGTATTCAGCGCCATGCTAATACAATGGAACAACGTTTATGCTAAAATGGTGAAGACATATTTCACATTATCACCATTCAATAAACAATGTGTAGTTCTGCAATCAGTGCTTATCTTGTGCTGGTAGATGTCATTGATGTGTGCAGCACTCTTTTTTTGTGTGACCTTCTTCATATGTACATATTGCCCAACTTCTACACACAGGCCATTTTGTTTTAAGATTCTGTTCCAGTTCAGTATTTTACCCATCGCAGAATGGGAAGTAACTCAGTAAGATAACAATCTCTCCTGTAACGCATTTTTCCATGGCAACCCAGCTGCAAGAGCTAATTGGATGGCCTCGTTTACCACCCTATTAAAATGATCACCCTGTCCATTTCCTTCTGGGTAATATAATGATGCTTTCACATGCTTAATACCAGCATTCACCAAAATCATTGCATCCTACTAGATGTAAGTTGCACCCTGTTGTCTGAAACCATCACTTCCCAAACACCTTGCCATGAAAATACGTCCTCTAGAATCGCCACATCTCTAGTCACACAATTAACCAACAAGAACTATGGCACAACTTTCTTTAGACGAAAATGTGGGAAAAGAACCCAAGAAATCAATAGCTAGTTTCTGCCATGGACCTTCCAGCAATTCTACCATCATTAGAGGTATATTCAAATGTTTAATCACTTTTTCAATTGGACTACAAGCTTTACAATTCCTTACCCAATGGCCCACCATGGTGTCCAACCCTGGCCACCAAAAATGTTACTTAATTTTTCTTTTGGTACTTGACATACCGATGTTACCTTTATGTTAAATTTTTATTATACAATCACGTACTCCATCCAGAGGTTTAATTCTGTCCCCTTGCAAAATGATCACCTTGCACACAGAAAGTTTATCCTTGATCATCCAAAATGCACTAAACTCTCCTCTCAATTGTCCTTCTCTAGGGCATTCACCCATAACTTACCCATTCTCCAGAATAACATCTTTACTCATCTCATGAATCCACATACTTTTTGTTAAACACTGCTCTCCCCTACTAGCAATGTTTCCACCTCCAAAAATATCCTCATATGTAAATACCATCTCACACTCGTCATCATTCTTTTCATCTCCAACCAACCAAACACTGGATAACCCTGGAAAGCCATCTGCAATGTATTACTTTTACCTGGTAAATACTCAATCTCATAATGGAACATTTGTAATTTTGATGCTAGTCTTGCCAATCTTGTTGTTAAATTTGTCCCCCCTTCTGGTTTCAAAATATTGACCAACATGTGTGGTCAGTATATATTTTAAACCTTTTTCCCCATACGTGCATTCGGAAATGTTCTGCTGAATATGCAGCCACAAGTAGCGCTCGCTCAATAACTGAGTAATTTCACTCAGATTGCATTAATGTGTGAGAAGCATACAAAAAATACAAAATTACCTTTTCCTTTTCTTACAGGGGGAAAAGATCGATATCTTCAAACCCAGTTATCTATCCAGCTAGAACTGGATACTTAATAAGTACAAGGTTTTAAGAACAAACTTTTACAAGGTCTAATTTTAACACGTTGTCAAATTTACATGTTTGTTTATACAATATGCCCCACAGTTAAAAACAATTCAAATTCAAAGGAATGTTCTAGTGCTCTATTTTATTTATCAGCAAATTGTTTCATACAAATCATAATATTATAACAAAACCCATTTAAAAACAATTGATCATGATTTTTTATTTAAAACATACATTATACATGATAAAAAAGAAGAAAAAAGAAACTGTTGATGCGGCGTTTCGGTGTTAGAAAGGATCGTCACCTTCTTCAGGAGAATGATTTCAAGTTAAAAATAATCTAAATAAAATATATTAACACTATACCTATAGACACATTCTTAACTGTTCTTCTATTCAACAACCTGTGCAAATATCCTCATAGATACATCCTATACAACTATTCACATTCGATGGTTAAAAATATCGTATTTCCGCCAACATGTTTCAAAGTTTGTCATAATTACTTTGAATACGTTCTTATTGTACGTGTGTATATCTTTATGGTCTTATTATTCTAAAAAAAGACATTCCTTCGTCTCATCCGTTATAAATTCATATGGTATATTTATCTACTTCTCAATCATACATTTCTTCATAAAAACAGTAATGTTTCAACATATTGATGTCATTTCTTTTTAACTTTAAACATCTATATGGTTAGATCAGATTATTTTCACAAAGCCTTGCTTGTATTATATCTAGCAGCGTTGTATTTGATAACCTGGGAATAAATCCTTGAAAATGTTTGTTTCTAATAAATTTTAGGGTTCAAAGGTCTCTTTACGTTTTCCTCAGAATATAGAATCATCACAATTATGTCTATCATCTATCAATAAATTGCATCACATACCTGAGCTAGTACTATATAAGCCCTTCTCAATTGGCTTCAATAATGGATGGATGTTTTCTTCAGTACGATCAATTAAAAGGTACAAATGAGTACTGCAATGAGGAAAAATAATATGTTTAATTCTTATTTTTCTTGAAAGTTCCTATTATTAATATACCTTTTTGTAAGATTATTGAAATATAGTCCATTCAAAGATTATTAAGATCCCCATTACGGGCTACCTGATTTTTTAACCAGGGTTTACGCTGTTTAAATAACCCTCTTTAAAAGAACATTTTATTTATTCAAAGGAATATTTGTTGCTTATTTGCTAGTTCTTAAGTTGGTATTTTACTTCCGGCAAAATTACGTTAATGACGAGTTTGTCTTTACAAAGTAATCTCGCTTGACTATAGATTTCTAGCTTTCATCAACGATCAGTCAAGATAAACTGCAAGAAGATTTATTAAGTAAATATATTATGGTGACAAACTATTATAATTTTTCAAATTTACATTTTCTTATTTCATCTCTTACCTTTTAAATTTTGGGTATCTTTGCTCAAGGCTACTTCCAATGGGTATGAATCTCTCTTGTTCATCTTTATTCAATTTGATGACCTAAAAACAAATTATTATTATTTTTTTTATAAATGCAGTTTTAGTTTGTATCAATTTGCTATTTCTGCTTTGTACCGCATTTCGACCATATCTTACCTTGGATAAAAACCTTAATTTTGTCAATCCTCCGACTATTTTCTATTGTGGTGTGCATTTCGGCTGGTTATAACTCTGGAACACGATATCTAAAAGAATTTTTAAATGCAGTTTTAGTTTTTATTAATTTGCTATTTCTACTTTGCACTGCATTTTGGCCACATCTTACCTTAGATAAAAACCTTAATTCTGTCAATCCTCCCACTATTTTCTATTGTGGTGTGTGTCCCGGCTGGTTATAACTCTGGTCCACGATATCTAAAGTTAGAACATAACTTAATTTAAGATTTTAGTCTACTTGTTACTTTTTGAAGTGAAACTACCCCTAATGTTCCTGCAATGGAGTTACTCACTTCAGGATAAGGGATGCCGAGTGCAAATGTCTGTCTTGCTGGCCTTCCAGATCGGATCTAAATGTTAGCTTGTTCCCTGGCTCCTTTTATATTCATCCTAAGGAGTTGCTAATTGCCTAATTGGAAAAGCTTATTGAGCATGCGTTGTGCAGCACTCAGTAATGTCTATGTTGTCGGTGCTGCCATCTTGTAATATAGTTCAAGATTGAGAGGTACTATGTTTTGCTTATACTGTGCATTTTAAATTATACCCTACTCTTACATTCTGAGTTCAAAATCAGTGTCTGTGTGTGCCAACATGACAGAGTGTAGGACCTTGTCATGAGAATACTTACCCTGATCAAAATTAAAATATCTTCCTGGAATGCTTTAGCTCCCTGTATTCTATTTGAAATCCTGGTCATTTCTCTTTGGACTGCAGATGCACTCACATGTCTAAAAGGCATTCTACAGTATTGATACATGCCTTCAGGAGTTTTGAAGTTCTTACAATGCCTTGATTCTTCTTCTGACTCAATTTGATGTTATGCACTTGTAGGGTCAATTTTCGAAAGTATTCCTTATTGATGAACTCATCTCATGCAGATTAGGCAGTGGGAAGATGTCTACCATTTTACATCATTTAGACATCTCAAGTCCACTCATAAACGTAGCTCCCAATTGGCTTTAAGGGAAATCACCAACAATGAAACCCAGTCAGACCTTTCCACTGTCTCAATTACCCCTTTCTCAAACAAATCCTGCAGCATTTCTTTCAACATCTCCCGGTAATTTAATGGTACATTCCTAAGCTTCTTTCTGAAAGAGGTAACACTACCACTAAGAATGATTTTGTACTTCAACGTTTGCATTTTTCCTAAATGTTCAGAAAGTACATCAGGGTAATCATTTTCCAAGCTTCCATATTCACATTCATTGTCCCCCCTTTTTAACTTCTCATCTCCTTCATATGCTCCAATACACTGGAGGATTGAGACAAGGATCGATTTGTATTCCTAGTTCCATCATATGTGGCCAACCATGAATCAGGGTTCCCTTATTGGTTACAAATACCTTCCCATGGCACTTGTTGGAACCAAATTCTATATCAGCACAAATAAATCCTTGCATAGGAATGTTATGACCAGCATAGCTACCAGGATTAGCATCTGGTTCACCCAGTGTACCCCAGAGCTTCCTCTTGCTTGATCATCTTGCACACTCAACACCACATCCTTTAAACTCCTTTCTTCATCTGACACATCTTCCACAGTTTAGTCTACCTTATTTCCCATATTCTTGGACACTCTACTAAAATGACCCTTTTCCATGCAATTGCTACATACCTTGTTCAATGCTGGGCACATTTTAAAGCTAGCCAAATGGCTACTCAAACCACATCTGAAACATAAAAGCAGTTTGTTAGACATAAATCCCCCTTCATTTGTCTTCACGTCACCAGCTTTATTCTTTAATCTATCATCATTTATCTTCCCCTCTCCTGTTTTATTCTTGTATATAGCAACCTTCTCTACACTGATAGCATTCACCGGATTATTGCTGCCACCTTCACTTCTTAGTCTTTGAATGCATTTTTCTGATACCTCAATACCCCTTGCCGCATCAGCAGCTGCCTTCAGTGTTATCTCCCCACATGATCATAGCTTCTTTTGAAATGTTTAGATTTGGTCTTCATGAGTATTTGGTCTCATAATACATTGTCATATGACATGCTCAAAATCACAGGTCACTATGCTGCACCATCCATCTACTTCCAGTGCACCCAATATGGCCATCCTCACCGAACACTAGACCAGTCAATTGTGAGACACAACATGCGTTTCTACAACATGCGCTTCTCCTCAACATCTGATCATCTGTAGACTCCAGGAATTTTACTCAGCCCACAGCCCTTCATGGAACTAGTCCGGGCTTCCTGTTGAATGTCCATAGCCTGATGATTGCCAAAACTAGACGTCTTTGGTTCTATTTGTGTCACCAACTCCAGAACACCGACAAGCACACAAATCCCAAATGGCTCAAGTAATCCAAAACGATTCCTCAGATGCTGGTATCTCTCCATCCCACCATTGTCACCATTGTTTGAACAATTCACGGTCCACCACATGGTAAGGAAGGATGTACTATTTATTTATAACAGAGATACTCGTAAGGAGTGGCACCAGCATATGGCAATACAGCAATAGCCACCAGCAATTGATCTTCCCCAAACATCACCCTTAGAACCCCATACAATATTCCACCTCTATATTCTACAAAGTTCTACAGTCTATGCTCTCTTACCCATCTTTGTACAATAACATGCAGGGTTGCTTTGCGTGGCTTAATAAATATTTATGGTTGTTCTTTTCACACATTTACCGCTTTGCCTGGTGCAAAAAGTGGAGCACAGCTCTCATAAATAAGCCCCCTTGTTATTTGGGGACCTCAGCATTTAGCACCTTTGGTGAGAGGCACATAGGAAACACTTTTCACCCACACTTGTGTATTTTTTTAACAAAATAATCATTGTGCACAATTTTGCAAAAATGTAGTTGTAAAACCTTTCTCAATTCTTCAATCACCTAGTTGACTAGCATTCAGTCTTCCAGGCCCTCACTTTACTTAAACACCTGGAGAGACTGCAATTTCAAGTAGTTATTCACTCTAGCAGTTGTGTTCTTCACTTACTAATTATGGGCCTGATTACGATGCTGGTGAAACCGCCACCCACAGCCTGTGGGTGGCGGTTTCACCATCATCGTAAGCAGGTTTTACACCTGCCACATTACAATGGCGGTCATGTCTTTTGCGATCGGAAAGACCGACCACCACGGTTTCGAAGGGCTCAAGGAGTCCCTCGGACCATCAGAGGGGACTCATATCACAACAATGGTGGCGGTTATTACCTGGTACCACCGTAGGGATTATGATGTTCCTTTCCGCCTGCCTTTTTCATGGCGGGTAACCTGCCATGGTAAGGCGGGCGGAAAGGGACTTTGGGGGCCTGTAGTTGGCCCCACTTCCTCTGCACTCCAGATGTGGGCACTGGGGGTCACCTATGGTGCCCCCTACATATCCCTGCACCATGTAGCAGGCACTGCATGGCGCCTGCCACGTTATGTAGGGATATGTGCAGTGTCCCCTTTTAGTCTTGTGGCGTGTGTTGCAGCTAGCAGCACACCTCGCAACACAAAATATAGGCATTGCGACAGTCGTGGTGGCGGTCGCATTGTAATGCCTATGTTGGGACCGTCGATAGACTGTCGGGCGGTCCCGTTTCGGATAAATGCCATTGTAATCAGCCCCCATGTATAGAAGGACTGGTTTGTTTCATTCCTCTTCTGGATCTCAGACAATATGTGAGGGAAAGTCACATGGTATAATATATGAACGGGAGACCACAGTCTCCATAAGTGTGTCCCTCAGCACCAGATTTAAGAGACCAAAATGGAACTCTAGTCTGTCCAATAAGTTTACACTTAGTAAACATTTGGAAGTTTGTGATTAGCCGAAAGGTAAATCTTTAAAGCTATAAGCAGTGTTTCGTCATTCTACTCCACAGAATAAATAGTGTGAACATTTCGGTAGTACAGTTGACCCCGTGGGGGAATTAGAGGACACTATAAATCAGGGTACTGGGGGCAAGCCTCCAGTCCCCCACTGGGTCCCAATAGATCTTTTTAAACATAACCCTGGATCCTGGGTTCCTTTATTGATGAATGATTTTAACAGTCTCTCTTTCGCCCCCAAACCTTATACATGGTCAATATCTATTACAGTGCCCATTTTTTTAAGAAAGACAATCACTCTAAGCCCTGTTGTTATAGGTCCATATCATTAATAGATACAACTCTAAAAATCTTAGGCAGGGTCCTATACAACTGAACTAAGGAATGGATGGAAGAGAAGTCAGTATTTTATCCTAGTCAGTATGGTTTTAGAGCTAAGGTAGGCACAGTAGAGCAATTTCTCAACCTTAATCTGGAAATAGGAAAATACACCATAGCTAAAATGTCCCCAATTTTTCTAGCTTTTCATTGATTTGACCACTGCGTTCGTCAATGTTAACCATTTGAAGCTGAGGTTTATTTTGATAACCCTTGGACTGGATGCAGGATTGGTGCACTTTTTGGTATACCTGCACAAGGGCATGAAGGCTAGAGTAAGAATTATTGCTTAGAGGGAAGTGTTTCGAGACATGGAAATTTGCAGAGGTGTGAGACAAGGATGTATTTTAGCTCTGCTTTGATTTATTCTGCATATAAACTACCTTCATCCTTTTTTACTCACAACTACCCCGACCTTCCGAAAGTTAATGGCACTTTTCTGCCATCACTACTATATGCCGACAATGCTGTGTTAATGGCCCGTACTCCGAAGGCCCTCCGTCAGCTAGTATGTGGTTTTGTAAATTTTATGGCATCGCGGGATTTATGTACTAACTGTAGCAAATCTTTTATCATGACCTGCAGCCTAAAGAAGCATAACTTGGTATCCTTAGTGGTGGGCAAATTTAATTTAAAATGCACATGCACTTTTTCTGATCTAGGAATGGTCTTTTCTGAGATCAGCTCATGGAGATCACACATAAAATACAGTGGAAATACATTTTCCAAAATGATCAACTCACTGCTTAGTTTACCGCAACCCAGGAAGGGGGGGCACTTGTCACCTTACTGAAGATCTTTAAAACGCAGTTTCTCTCAATCGCTACTAAGGGGCCGAAGTCTGTGGAACTGGTAAATGTAATTTAATCTAAGCGGAAAAAAAAAGATTCTGCAGAAGAATCTTTAGGACCCAACTTCTACTTCAAACGTTATCTGTCACAGAGAGCTGAACTTTCCATTTGCTGAAGGTTATATTAGCACTTGTCCCATGTTGTTATGGCTCGTCGTATGGAGAAACATGGAGGCAGGTCTCACCAGAGACATTATCAAAGATTGAATCTCCTGTGATATAGGCAGGAGCATCCCCTGTCTGGGGTATGTGGAATCCCACCTGCGTAAGGCAGGCTGCCAACAGTTATTTGAGAATCCCAATGACCCACATCCTACCAGTAAAAAACAATTGCAGATCATTTTTTTTTAATTATCACAAGTTGAGAGAGTAACAAATGAGTCTGCAAAGAGTGACAGCTCATTTGGACATAAACATGGGAGAAAATAGTTTAATCCGAACGTACCTGACAAGCGCCATGGGTCAATGGGAGTGCAGTTTGTTGTTTCAGTTCAGGGTAGGCCCTGTCAAATATTTAGTAAGCTTCCCACTAGGTATTCAAGTAAACTTGGACAGTTACCTTTGTCTGTGTAATAGGAGATCAGGCCAATCTATTTTACACTGTTTATTATTCTGCGGTTTGTACTCCTTGTATACAAAAAGCAATTTCCCTCCCTTAAACAAGAAGTATCTTATTAATGATTTAAGACATTGTAGGACCTGGGGTCTCCAGGCCCTATGGGGCGGTAACGTGACACGAGCGGTCGGGCCACCAGGGGACTGTGTGTAAAGCAACCATACAACACGCACCTCACATGGGACAAGGAACACACACAATAAGTGACGCACACGGTAGGAGTTAAGTAAATACTCAAGTTTATCCAAGCAGATCACGTTAGATGCAGTTCATGAGGAAGCAGTACATTTCATAAGCTGGTAATACCACAAATGACATTCATAACATATCAGTACTGCCTGAGGTACCCGCGCGCTTCACTTTCCTGTAGCGCCTTAGGGGGGTGATTATGGCGCTATGCGCACTAACTGGTGACGACCTCAGAACGGGGCATCTAGCATAGAGAGCTACTCGTAATAGATGTCATTTAGCATTTCACTTCAACATGGGCGTGAATAACAGCGCGCTACTCGTAATCAATAGCACGTAGTACTTCAATATGGAACATGAATAACAGAGCGCTACTCATAATTATTGACATTGAGCACTTCAATCCGGCACAGGAATAACAGAGCGCTACTCGTAATTATGGACATTGAGCACTTCAATCCGGCACAGGAATAACAGAGCGCTACTCGTAATTATGGAAATTGAGCACTTCAATCCGGCACAGGAATAACAGAGCGCTACTCGTAATTATGGACATTGAGCACTTCAATCCGGCACAGGACAGCCAATGCGCCTCACGAAACTTTTAGCGGGGAGCGCTCGGGATGGGAGGAGCGAGTCTCTCGGCTCCGGTGCAGTTCGTAGGGCACCGCGCTTCAGAGCAGTCACGGGGGCACACGGAGAGGATCCCTCGGCGGGGTCTCTCCGTCGCTATGGCAGGGGGGACCTCCCACGGAGAGGGGACCCGGGCTGGGGGTGATGTGCGGTTCCCAACCAGTAGGGGGCGCACCAGGGGCAATCCCAGCCTCCGGGCTTACCTCGTTCTCGGCGTTCTCGGCGTCAGACGGCGTCCGCTCCAGCGACGATGGGGAAACTCGGCCCCAGGCCTCGCGCACCTTCTCACACAGCTGCGATGGCAGCGGCGGGGCCCCGGGCTTCTCACGGGCCTCGCGACTCTGCAGGGCACTTCTTCCGGCCTCCGGGCCGCGGCGGTGAGCGCGCTGGCTTCCACGTCACAGGGGGGGCTCAAGTTAAGGATGGGGGTTCCGTGCTCAGCGGAGCACGCTGCCGGGGGTCCCAGGCCAGGTCAGGGAGCGCAGGGGTCACAGCGCAAATACCTGGTCGATCCCCGGTGGCTCTTCAATCTGCTTTGCATACGGCTTCAGGGGTCAGTCTGGACACGCAGTCTCAGTGCTTGGCATATAAGTTTTAGAGTTCAATCTGGACACGCAGTCTCAGTGCTTGGCATATAAGTTTGAGAGTTCAATCTGGACACACAGTCTCAGTGCTTGGCATATAAGTTTGAGAGTTCAATCTGGACACGCAGTCTCAGTGCTTGGCATATAAGTCTCTGTTCTCAGATGTTAGATGAAGTCTTGTTGGCGCAGATGTATCTGGCGCCCTTAAAGGGGTTCTGTTACAGGGGGGTAGGGATGGAGAAGGCGACTAGGTCCTTCCTAGTCAGGCTGGGCAGAGGTTCTCTGGGTCCTCCTACTGCTGGGCAAGATCAGTGGGTTTCACAGGGTCCCTCACTCACTTAAGAGGCAGCACCTAAATCCTGTCACTCTCAGAGGCATAAGTCCCTGGCTAGGCCCTACCGCCTACACTCCTGGTGGATTCTTCCAGCTCTGCTTCACCCCACTGGCCAACTCAACACAAAAAGTTCCCTCCCTCACTTAAGTAGCCCTAGGTCAGGTGACCTCTGGCCAAGGCGGCAAAAGAAAAACCACACCTCCCTTCTAGAAGGTTCCAGCACATTCCAGGAGCTTCCCCACTCTACCTATGGGACAAAAAGGCGGGCTGGAGTCGCAACATTGTTGTGGGGTTCCAGCCAGCTCCTGGCAGCTAGGGTGCTACTATGAAAGACCACTCTGCAGTAGCAGGGGCCTGTGGCAGCCATCTTGGGAGAAGGGAGCACCTGCACCTTAACACTGATTGGCAATGAAAAGGCGCCCGGAGACCTAGTCCAACATAAAAATGAGGGTGGAAAAAATGAGGCACGATACAAAAATAGAAGGGGAGACCACCCTAGGGCTGACAGGTTCAACAGACATGCGCATAGCAAATTCCTACAACTGAATAACGATGAATGCATCTTTCATGTAGGTCTGTTTTTGAGAACTTCTGTGACTTACAATGACTTTGTTTTAGCTTTAAAGGCAGGGTGCAGCTGCAATTTTATTGAGCACTTTTTTCTGGGTTGATGATATAAAATTGTAAAATTGTTTTTAAACATATTTATTTCTGCATGCACTTTCATGGTTACTTTTGTACCCAAATTTAGATTGAAATTGATTGATTGATAGTGGGTAACAAATATGTGATTACAGATGAGAATGATACCAAATATGCAACAGTGTGATTCATCAGGAAATGTGTTTGGTACCCTATACATGCTTACACATGGCATGCCCTTAATTGCAGTATTGCCAAACACATTGAAACCAATACAGGACATAAATGGAGCTAGCAACACCTGCAGTAGATATAGGAAAGAAGTGTATAGGTAACATAGGCACAGTAGTTGAGGCAATTCTTGGTACTATTAAAATCGAAGAAGCAGTATTGTCTACTGGCCAATTATATGCTTCTACTCCACAAGACCAGTAGGAGAAGGTCTAGAGCAGAGAATGATAATCTGCTAAAAAGAACTGCAACAATCCTGAGTGGAGAGTATGACGTTCTGGGGTGGAATTAAATAAAAAAGAAGATACAATTGTATCGCAAAGAGTAAGGCAGGCAGGAAATAACTTGGTTGATATGAGAGATATAGAGTTCTAGTGAGAAATCAATCTTCTGATGAGATGATATTCTTGTTTGGCATTGGATTGTGGAGATAAGAAGGCAGAGTCAAACAAAGATGTCTGTTCTTCCCAAGGACCTGAGGATATCAGTTTCGTTTCTTATGTTGATGATGTATACATAGCAGATCAATCAATCAATCAATCAATCAATCAATCAGTGACACTTATAAAGCGCGCTACGTACCCGTAGGGTCTCAAGGCGCTGGGGAGGGGGGGTGCCGCTACTGCTCGAACAGCCAGGTCTTCAGCTTCTTCCTGAAGGAGAGGTGGTCTTGGGTCAGGCGCAGGTCGGACGGGAGGGAGTTCCAGGTCTTGGCGGCCAGGTAGGAGAAGGACCTTCCTCCTGTAGTCGCTCTTCGGATGCGGGGGACGGCGGCGAGGGCGTGGTTGGCTGATCGGAGGTGGCGTTTGGGAGCGTAGAAGTTGACTCGGCTGTTGAGGTAGCTCGGGCCTTGGTCGTGTAGGGCTTTGTGTGCGTGGGTGAGGAGGCGGAAGGTGATTCTCTTGTTGATGGGGAGCCAGTGAAGGTCTCTCAGATGACCGGAGATGTGGCTGGATCGTGGGATGTCGAGGATGAGTCTGGCTGAGGCGTTTTGGATCCGCTGGAGTCTCTTCTGGAGCTTGGCGGTGGTCCCGGCGTAGAGGGCGTTGCCGTAGTCCAGTCGGCTGGTGACGAGGGCCTGGGTGACGGTCTTCCTGGTCTCTGAGGGGATCCACCAAAAGATCTTTCGTAGCATGCGTAGGATGTTGAAGCACGCCGAGGAGACGCTGTTGACTTGCCTGGTCATGGAGAGGGAGGAGTCCAGGATGAAGCCCAGGTTTCGTGCATGGTCTGTCGGTTTGGGCGCGGTGCCCAGGGCGGGAGGCCACCAGGAGTCGTCCCAGGCGGAGGGTGAAGAGCCCAGGATGAGGACCTCCGTCTTGTCCGAGTTCAGTTTCAGGCGGCTGGTCGTCATCCACTCGGCTACCTCTTTCATCCCTTCGTGCAGGTTGGCTCTGGCGGCGGCGGGGTTGTTGGTCAGGGAGAGGATCAGCTGGGTGTCGTCGGCGTAGGAGATGATGCTGAGGTGGTGTTTGCGTACGATGGCCGCGAGGGGGCTCATGTAGACGTTGAAGAGGGTGGGGCTCAGTGATGATCCTTGGGGGACGCCGCAGATGACTTCGGAGGCCTCTGACTTGTGCGGTGGTAGGCGGACTCGCTGTGTTCTTCCGTCGAGGAAGGAGATGATCCATTCCAGTGCCTTGTCCTGGATACCGATGTTGCTGAGGCGCCGTGTTAGGGTGCGGTGGCAGACCGTGTCGAATGCCGCGGAGAGGTCTAGGAGGATGAGGGCCGCTGTTTCTCCCTTGTCCATCAGGGCTCGGATGTCATCGGTGGCGGCGATGAGGGCGGTCTCGGTGCTGTGTTTGGCTCGGAAGCCGGACTGTGAGGGGTCGAGGGATCCGTTCGTCTCGAGGAAGGCGGCCATCTGCTTGTTGACGGTCTTCTCGATGACTTTGGCTGGAAACGGTAGAAGCGAGATGGGGCGGTAATTCTTGAGGTCGGTGGGGTCCGCTGTTGGTTTTTTGAGTAGAGCGCTGAGTTCGGCGTGTTTCCAGCTTTCGGGGAAGATGGCGGTGTCGAAGGATGTGTTGATGATGTCTCGCAGGTGGGGTGCGATGGCAGCGTCGGCCTTGTTGAAGACGTGGTGAGGGCAGGGGTCGGTTGGTGATCCGGAGTGGATGGAGTTCATCGTGCGGATGGTGTCTTCTGTGCTGATCGGGGTCCAGGCGTGGAGGGTGGTGGTGGGGGGGGTGGCAGGTCGGTCGTGGTGTGCGTTGGTTGGTTGTTGAAACTGCTGTGTATGTCCGTGATCTTGTTGTGGAAGTATGAGGCGAGGGAGTTGCAGAGGTCTTGTGATGGGGTGATGTCGTTGTTTCCTGCTCTGGGGTTGGAAAGCTCTTTCACGATAATGATGTGTCAGAACATTTACATCACACGGACAACATAGTTACAGTGTTAGCTGATGCAGGTTATAAATTGAATTTTAGGAAGTCCAATCTATGCTTTTTAATGTATTATTCCTTTGATATGAACTTGGAAGCAGAAGCACATGCAAACACGCAGCGACTTACAGAAAGACGTGCTTATACCAGCACATTTACAAACACACAATAACCCATTTAATTTGGTGGTCAGAATAATACCCATTTAGTCCCATATTACGAAAGACAAATCATACCAATTGCAGACCATACCAGCGGACATATCATTAGCAATAGCAAGATGGAGTATACTGGGAGGAAGTAGTGCTTCAGATTCTAGGGACAGCAGTTGTTGTCTAGGTTCCACATACGTGCCATCTTGATTTAGATTACATCTTGCCTCAAAGCCCATTTACCAATAAATGGGACGGAGACTGTGAAAATGTGCCCATGGAATTACAGACATACACTTCAGTATGCAACGCTGATCCCCATTTCCACCATATAAAAATACAAATGGATATCCTGGTACAACTGATTTGCTGACTGGTATCTACATATATTGAATGCAACAAGAATAATACATTGACTACAATAATAGAGAAAGCCCGAGCTTCTAGCAAATTTGCCTTATTTTAAGCGTTCATTGAGATACAAAAATGATGCTGAAACATATTTTTCTAATGCAAATATTTCAAAATACTCTTTTTATTCCCCTTTTGCTCAATTTGTTTGATGTTTTTCAGATAATATACTGAAACAGATTATGCAATATGGAATACAGTATGAGGGAAAGAAAACTGGCAGATTCAACTGTCATTAGGATTTGCTTCTGGCATGTTATTTTCTAGAATATTTTGCATTCGGAATGAAGGTATTTAGTTGGTAACATGCAGGTTTTGCTACTGTTAATGAATTGAAAATACCTTTAATGGCAAATGAAAATGATTCTCACTTCTCAAACGACTACTGAGTAATAATGGAATAAAAGCATTAATTACTAGTGGTAATTTCACAACATTATCTCTTGATTCAGTGAGTTCTTGCATTACATGTTCACAACTGAATGAATGTTTTAACCGATATGTTAAAGGAATAGCAGTACCTGTGGTAAATGAAGCAGACTCCAGGTATACTATAACAGAGTACACATTGACACGTATGCTTAGGCCTTCCTGTTTTCAGTTTCTATTTTTAGTCCATTCTGGTGGGATTTTTTTCAGTGATTTCAATGCTTTAAAAAACAGTGGTTATCAGTGGTTACACATTTTTGCACCATTAAAAACAACGAAAACAGTGTTTTTCCGGTGTTTATGGAACGTTTTACTTTGATTTTTGCTAGCTTTCTGCACTGATAGTGCATGTTATATAGACAGTGTATGTACAGTGTATATGAGTTCCAAATACATATTTACAAATCAAACTTATTGTAGTAGACCATACAATACTTCTTCAGTTAGTCTTTGGTCATGCGTGCTCGCCCTTTCCTTCCAATATAAACTTGTATCTGTGTAAAGGCCCTCTAAAAAAATGGCAAGTGAGATGGGTAATGCCAAAACAGCCAGTACACAATGTGCTAACTCTGGCCACTGACATAGCTTTCCATGGCTATACTGGTGCACCTGAATATTGCGATTCTCTCAGACAGGTTCTACAACAAATATGTGGAACTGGGCGCAATGTTTTGCATGCAGGTGCACTTAGAAACAAGTTGGCAAAGGAAAAAGCACTGTAGACTGCATTGACTGGTCCATGACAAAGCTGCAAAAACACAACCCACATGGTGTCATTCTTCACGACCGTCCTTGCTTACTGTTGAGAAAATAATGGGAAAGACAACATTTTCACAGTCTTTATGATTTTACCACAGCTTGTTTTAGTTCATAGCCAAATAAAAGTTCCACAATGGATTGTGACTTTTTACGGCAAACTGCAATTTATATATATATATGTATATATATATTCAATGAAAAAACCAAAGGTTTCACACATGTTATAGTTAGCTGGACATTTCATCGTAAAAAACCAATGAAATTCCCCCGTTATAGTTAGTGCAGGCAACTATAACTCACGCGACCGCAATCCTCTGCTGATGCTAAAACTGTATTTAGACACTTATTTGCCCATTTCTTCTTCCATTAAATTTTAGCTATACATATATTACAAATATTTTTTTTTCATAAAGACACATATGTCATCAGCAGAGGATTGCGGTCGCGTGAGTTATAGTTGCCTGCACTAACTATAACGGGGGAATTTCATTGGTTTTTTACGAGTGAAATGTCCAGCTAACTATAACATGTGTGAAACCTTTGGTTTTTTCATTGAATTTCTAAGGTTTTTTAAATGCTAATTCCTAACTATAACGTGTGTGAAACCTATGGTTTTTTCAGTGAATTTGTACGGTTTTTTAAATGCTAAGTTACTTTACGCCATTCGTGGCGTGCGCGCCCACCTAACGCAGTTCGTTCCGTGCGCGCATGGTGCGCTTTGCGCACCGTGCTCGCAGAGTGAGCACGCGGTGCGCTTCGCGCACCGCGCGCCCACTTTACGCAGTTAGTGCCGTGCATGCACGGTGGGCACGCGGTGCACGTAGCGCACCGCGTGCCCACGTTACGCTAGATGGGCCATGGAAGACATATGATGCGCTTCGTTGTGAAAGGTAATATTTTAATTTTTTGGGGTTGGAATATGCCATGCACAAATGCTGCACTTCGTGCACCATTTGCACATGGGGTGGGGAGAGTATGGATATTTTTTTTTTTAATTAATTTTTACCGTACACGTACGGTAAGCGTAATCGGCAAAATCATCGAAAAATTTAAAATTCAGTTTTTTACCTTGGGGGATCTTTGAGTACTCCCTAACCATGGCTAGGTGCTTAGGAGCTGTCTAAACAGCCCCTTTACATGTTTTTGGCCTTTGTTATGTAACCCCCTCTCAGAGTGCGAGAGAGAAAATGGCGGCCGCCACTTCCTGGTTTCTACCGATTCGAATGTTTACTAAGATCTAACAGCCAATCAGAATCGCGCTCACGCACGTCACCGTACGCGTACGGTAAGCGCACCGTAAGCGCACCGTAAGCTGGCTCAGATATATATATTGATTTAAAGGCTATTTTCTCAGAATCTACTGAACAGATTTACACCAAACCTACAAAAGGCACTTCCTTGACCTGTAGACTACCTCTCTGCCAAATTTCAAGGAACTCTGTTCAGCCGTTCGGGCTGTAGCTGTGTCTAAAGGTCCTATGGAAAAATGCATGGGAAAAACGCGTTTTGGGACCCCCCTTTTATCTCAGCCCCCGCTTGACGAATCCCCCCGAGACTTTCAGGTAGGATCGGAGCGTAGCGCCCCATTAGTTTTGAAAATTTTGCGAGGATTCGTCTACCGGCGCCAAAGTTATTCAAAATAGAATGTTGCGGTTTTCCTATGGAAACAGGGTCCTAACTATAACTACCTGCTGGCGACCGCCAGTAGGTAATATATATATATATATATATATATATATATATATATATATATATATATATATATATATATATATGTAGATATTCCTCATGTCTGCCCTCCTCCTGTCTGTGCTGCTGTCAGACACCAACAACGTAAATTATTTATGTATTCAATGGAAAGGCGGTGGGGCAGGAGCATGGATTTGAGGGGGGAGCAGGCTGTCTTATTTGAATTAAAGGATTCTGTTGAATCACCAGCTGGAGGAGTGCGTGTCCATCTGCAGGGGCATGTTTTGGAGAAGATTTAAGCACGGTGAGCCCAGCCGTGGGAAGGTCGCACCGCCCTTCAGGAATATCGGAGGGGCTCGTCTTGCCTGGAATCTGCGGGTGAAATTGACGGCGCAGCTGGTTCGTAATTAATGGGAACAGGATTCTACTCTGAAGCCCACTGGAGGGCAAAAATTAGTCCTGGAAATAATTTGCAATGCACACGAAGCCACCGGAGGCGAAAAAATTAACTGAATTAAACTACATGTTCCAGTGTGCACTGCGCAAGGGAAACAACGGAAAGGCACACCTGAGGCTGGTCAAAGAAGGCTTTTAAAAACGCAAGGAACTGTGGTTGCAAAGTAATGGTGGTGCAGGCAAACTTGCCTCTGAGGAAAGAGCTCGTAAGCTCTGAAACGCGTCAGGCAGCAGGACAGGAGAGATCAGAGAAGTAATGCCTGTTCTTTTGAATTAAAGGATTCTGTTGAATCACCAGCTGGAGGAGTGCGTGTCCATATGCAGGGACATGTTTTGGAGAATATATATATATATATGTAGATATACCTCATGTCTGCCCTCCTCCTGTCTGTGCTGCTGTCAGACACCAACAACGTAAATTATTTATGTATTCAATGGAAAGGCGGTGGGGCAGGAGCATGGATTTGATGGGGGAGCAGGCTGTCTTATTCGAGTTTGGAGTTTAAGCTCTGTTTGGGCAGCGTGGATTAACAGTGTGTACTCCATGCCGTGAGCCGGCAGTTTTTACTATTGACTTCCCTGAAAATTCCACACGCATTGAATGCAGCGAACATGCACAAATGCGGTCTACCTGGCAAAACACAGGGGAATCTCGATACCCGCCCATATGGTGGGGAGGTTTGCAAGCAAATAGTCTAGAAAGGGTTATTTTGGGGATCATAGTAGTAGGAAGGGGTTGGGGATGAGTCAGAGAGTGGAGGTAGAGGATATATTGAGAAAGGTATAATGTGAGAAATAGGGTAGTGCATTGGAGAGAGTGAGAGAATGAGGTATGGGATGAGTCAGAGTGGCAGTAGAGAATATAGATATAGATGCTGAATTAGGAGTAAAAAAATAAATGTAAAAAACATACGTAAACGGAAGATATATATATATATATATATATATATATATATGTATATATATTTATTATATATGGAAGGCAATATTTCTTCTTTATTATTTGCTCACTGGGCTCTGTAGGGCACGGAGAGGCTGGGCTACAAGTTTAAGCATATTATATAGTTTAGAAATTATTGTGGTTGCAGAACTGATTGTGCAGAAAATCACCCAGTTACTGAGGTCAAAATGTCTCTCACTGCGAGCAGCAAAGCCAACTCAGTACCAAGTATGGAAGCAAAGACTCAGTAATGCTGCAGATACACCAGTGATTGACAGCCGGCATCTGCTAAAACAGGAGTGTCCAACATAGGTTGAGTAGGCCCAAATCACAGTCCGATCTTTAGGACATCCACATAGAGTTACATAGAATAAATAAAATATGTAGGGACATTCTAGGAAGAGATAAATTATGATATGGAAATACAGACAATATAGGTGATTAATCACTCCACATTCCACTACTTTGCTAAGTTAAAACTCAAAGGAATCAAAGTTAAAAAAAACATCCAGATAACAACCTAAATATAATCACCATAATTTCTTGTCAATATATGGAAAGCACGTTATCTGACATAGTGGGGTTTAGCCCTGAAGGGGAGGAAGCCATGATTTGAAAATCAGAAGAGGTATAGCATGCACCGTGCAGTTTAAAGTTAAGACTGCACATTTTATTCAGAAGGACGACCGGTTCCAACTTACCATAAAAATCTCAAAACTGGTTATGTTGGCATTAAGAATTTGAATGAAAAATGCACATATGGGCAGCTGCGGGGATGACAATTGGGGAGGAATACTCCAAAAGGGGGTGGAGAATGCTCTGGGTGAAGAGTCAGACAGTAGCTCTTCTCCCCAGATAAAAAGGGCCCCCTCCCGAACTCAGTACGCAAACAGCACGTGCACCAGCCTGAGCTCCCACACGCAGACCACCTGTGTACTCCAGCCCAGGCTGCATTTATTATCGAGCAACAGCCTTGTTTGTGGCCTTTTGAGGGTTGGAACTCATACCAAGAGTACTGCATCCTCAAATAGCAAGGCAATTTCCCCCAGCAGTGGCATTATCAGTTTTACCTCTGCAGTGCCTCTGGCATGGCTTGTTTGTGACCAATTGAGACCTGTGCAATGCCCCAAGCCCCCTTCCCCACCCCCAAGCCATGTGCTTGTAATTATCTGTTCAGCTCTCTGCGGATCCTTAAAGTGGAGAATGAATAACAATACAGCTAACCTGCTGGGTCTGAACTGCTGCTTCCCAAACGCTGCACCTTTAAACTATTGTGCTGGACACTTTTACTTAGTGAAATCCAGCCATTGATTTGTGGAGCTTAGCTGTAAGTTGGGAGCAGATGCCCAACTAGAGCAACATTTCAGGAGGGCTCTTAAAAATTTCAGGGGGGAGGGTGGGTTAATTCTTCCAGCAATAGGCAGGGAGGAGATGAAGAAGTGAAAAACAAAACAAAGCCTTGGTAACACGTAAATGGTCTTTTAAAGACCTGTGAAGTACTCGGGTGTGGCTGCGATAGCAATGTGGCACACAGTTAGATAAACACTCAAGACTGTTTGGGAAGTGGTAGAGGTGAGGTGGTGTGAATGGGAGGCAGGACGGGGGTGTGGTAAATAATTTAATTACCGGGACTTAATTTGATACAGAAACATAATAAAAATAGCTCAGTAAATAAGAGGCAGAATCCGTGGTATTAGAGGTTCGGGATGGGCTTTATTCCAATGGAAGATTCGAATCGGTTGCTCCAGGTTCCATCACCACGAAGGTTCAGGAAGTGAAGTACATACATTATTGATAATTAATCACTTTTATACAATAGGCATTACAGTGAAGCAAATACAAGAGGCGTAACAATTGATAGTGTGGATAATATATTCATGCGTAGCAAAAATAGGCGTAACTGGGTGTGATTAAAGAACGTCATCAGATGTGATGTCATAATAGGGTGGTTTCATGAAAGAATTTCGCAATGTCAGCAGAAATACTTGGCAGAAATGCGTGCGCAGCCGCATGACGTGTGATTGACGTGCAACTAGGGGGTGAAGGGGACTTGACATTTAGCTCTACATGTGGCGACAGAAGTCTGGAGGGTCAAGTCAACCTAATCCCAAATCATATCTAACATCCTATGTTTAAAGAACTATGTTATCCAAAAGAGAGGTCTTCTTTAGAGTAGAATCTTATTCTATACTGACTATACTGACTGTTAGTGCGTGTGCGAGCGTCTAAGTGTCTACACTAGATGCGAGGGTAGAAATCTTCCATAATAATAGGGCTATGAATTACTTGCATAAAGACAGAGAAGGCCGGGCCTTTGCTCGGTAACTGGAAGAATGTTTACTTAAGCTACTAGACAGGAATGCATCGGGCAGGGGACGGAGCAGATAATTTCGAAGGTGAAATACAGTTTTTGGCAGGCAGCAAGCTGATGTCAGGCTTCGTGGGCCGCGCAGGGAATGAAACAAAGTTCATGGTCACAGATGCAGGCTCAGACTGGAGCTTTCAGAGGCAGAAGGCAAGAAGAGTTTGACGACAGAATCAGGGCCTACTTGCCTGAACTGTAAAATGGCATAAGTGAACCATATAAAGCCGGTGGCCTTTCATACTTAGGAATAGAATATCCGGCCCATTCATGGCGGATCTGAAAGAGGACATGTTGACGGTGGACGCACATGTGTTTGCGTCTTCATAACTGGAACTGGAGGGAACATACATGTACTTGTGATTCATACATGAAACCGTTGGGGTCCAAGATAGGGGACATAACTGATCGGAAAAATCCATATTTCCACATTCCCTCCTTGTCCCCTACTTGCCCGTTAAGAGATATCAATCTTCATCAATCCGTTGATCTGTTCATATAGCATCATTTGTTCTTCTTTCTTCTTCCGGGATGAATGAAATCTTGGTGGTGGAATACACGATGTGGCACACAGACCACAGATCGCTGGTCCACATTGTAGACATAGACAGCAACTGAATAGTATGAGAAGGCCAATACCTAAGAAGGATAGGACCCTCCATCCAAAGGTAGATAATACACTCCAAATCCAACCGGACCAAGTCCAGGTGCCTGGGTTCTGGTGTATCTGGCTTACAATCTTATGAAGGCGAGTTATGGCTTTATATACAGATGGCGAATTTTCTGGTATGAAAATGCAACAACTTGATCCGATGACCCTACAAGCTCCGCCCCTATCGGCCAAGATGACGTCAAGGACAAGACGATTTTGAAGCACAACAATCCGCATAGCAGACTGCTCTTCTGTTAAATTGCCTAAAGCGGAAATAGTTTCGTTCACTACTGCTTCAAGGGTTCTAGTTAATCTACGTATCAGCTTACTATTGGTAACTGTACCTATATAGGGAAAGAGACCTTTATTGAAATCTGTGTATTTTTCCCATGCTGTTTCAGTGTAATCGACTATTGGGAGATCTCTCCTTTCTCTATTGTATACTAAATGAATATTTCTGTGATAATCAGGAGGAGCTAGGAAAACAGGTGGCAAAAGGAATCCAATGTAGCAAGTACCATCCCAATCTAGAGGCAAACGTACATAGGCCGTCTGACCACATATGAAATAGGAATGGCGGGAAGCTCTAAATGTAGACTTGCCTTGATCACTAAATTCTACTACAGTGGTGCATCTACTATGGCCCATATGTATGGAACCATTCTTTCTTACACATAATTCACCTTTTACTGGAAATATTGACATAGCGGGCAAAATTGGAGTAACTTCGGATTCGACATTTAGGATCATAAGATTAAGCGTAAAATTACCTAATCCATACACTTCGTTTTCTAGATCAGTTCCTGTTCTCTTGGGAAGTCCCTCCTTGTTAGGGTAGCAGACCTTAAGTAAACCTAAGTTCAAATTTCCCCATACCCAGTTGTCTTGATAAACTGCAGAATTCGAATCTAGGGAATTAATTAAACTAAACCATGCTCCACAGGAGCCGTTGTGTGTGAACGGGTATGGAAAGAGAGGTAGAATTCCTTTATAATTCTGATAGGGAGGGAGTCGGCCACATATCCAGCAATTTGTAGCATTGCTAACCTGATGGGAATGATGTAACATACTAATAAACGTGTTATTGCGCAGCGCAAATCTATAAGACAACTCATGCGGAGGTAATTCACTAAAAGAATGTTCAGCAGTAATATTATAAACATGTCTGGAAATAGGATAATATATGTGCAACAATATACTTGCAGTAATTATTAAAAGACTTAAGGAAAACTGAATTAATAACGTCATTATACAATGACTCCGCAGTAATTTACAGTACGCATGTCGTTTCAACATTGTTCGGGTGTTTTCTCTATTCAGGTCTAAGGGATACATGTCAGAGACAATTCAACCGCTTCACCTTGGAGAGGACTTAAACAATCAAATTGCTTGACTGATTAGACCGGAGTTTCAGTTTATAATGTTCGGAATTACTCGTTTCAACCAAAGGGAGTTTTGAGTCAATGGGTGAAGACACACGAGGTGTGGTATTCACATCCGATGGTAGTCCATGAAATTTCTTGATATGACTTGAATGTACCCAGCCTTTTCTGCCCTCGATCTTCACGGCTGTCCTTGTGGTGAGCAAGACCAGTTGCGGTGACTTCCACCTAGGATCCAGCTGAGACTTCCGATCGAAGTTCCTCACGAAGACCAGGTCCCCCGGGACTACGTCATGGGGTTTCACCTCAGTGTTGTCAGGAAAGGCTGCAGCTACCTGTGAACGACAAGATTGTAGTGCAGACATCAAGGAAGCCAAGTAATCTGTCAGCATATTACAGTCAATATCAGTTATTTTGCGTGGTATGGGCGTCCCCCACATATTTGGTGGTCTGCCAAAGATCACCTCATACGGGGATAGCCCTGTTCGAGAGTGTGCTACCATTCTCATGTAAAAGAGTGCAACTGGTAATGCTACTACCCAGTCGACACCTTTCTCTCTGCATATTTTGGACAATCTGATTTTCAGGATTTGATTATGTCTTTCTACGAGACCTGCTGCCTCGGGGTGTCGGACACAGTGGAATTTCCACTGATAGCCTAACAAAAGTGAAACATGTTTCATTAATTCGGATGAGAACGGCTGGCCGTTATCTGAGTAGACAACATGTGGTAAACCGTACCGTGGGAAGAATTCTCGAACCAACTGTTTGGCAGTAGTCGGGGCAGTGTAATCTGAAACCGGGTATGCCTCTGTCCAACGGGAAAGAGCACAGACAACTACGAGAACATATTTGAATCCTCGACATCGTTCCATCTGGATATAATCCATCTGGAGGACTTCAAAAGGGTGATCAGGAGGCTGAAATCCACCCTGTTCTACGGGAACGCTTTTTCCTGGGTTGAACTGACAACAGATCATACAGGTACGAACTTTTTGTTTAGCTGCTGCTCGTAAATGTTTATTAAACCAAATGTGTTGAATGCTGTCTAGCATAGCTTTTTCTCCTAGATGCGCTGGACTATGTATTGTATTAATGATAACTTGGACCATTGAATCAGGAAGGAACCATACAGATTTTTCCTTCATCATCCATCCTTGGTCCGTTTGAATCCCTCCTAATTCAGTCCATTTCTTTATTTCATCTGGTGTAGCATGTGTCTGTATATCGATTACATCAAGAGTAGGATCTTTAACCGTCATACAATGTGTTGACGTCGGAACTATTGTCTTTGTCATGTCGGATGTTTGAGTTTGAGCAGTCTGTTTAGCTGTTCTGTCAGCTAGATCATTGCCTTGAGAAATAATATCAGTAACTTTCGTATGAGCTTTACATTTCATAATCGATATTGCAGTGGGTAGATGTATTGCATCTAATAAGGCATGAATGAGGTGTCCGTGCTGAATGTGGGCACCGTGAGAAGTTAAATAACCTCTCTCTCGCCACAGCACGCCGAAGTCATGTACAACTCCGAATGCATAACGTGAATCAGTGTATATGTTGACTTTTTTATTTGTGGCTTGAATACATGCTTGTGTCAGAGCGATAACCTCTGCGGCTTGAGCTGACAAGGTATTTATGCAATTTGTTTCAATGATTTCAGTGTCTGTTGTGACTGCGTAAGCGGCCACTAACTTTCCTGTACTTGTTCTCATACATGAACCATCTACATACAACGTCAGGTCTGGGTCTGACAATGGGACATCGGTTAAGTCTTGTCTGGGTTTCGTCGTGATTGTAATAACTTCAATACAATCATGAGCTAGTGGGTCTGTTCCGATTACAGGTAAAAGTGCGGCAGGATTCAGTGTGTTACAACGTCTGATTTCTATATGTGGCTGAAACAATGTTAATTCATACCCTGTAAGTCGCGCTATAGTCAAGTGTTGTGTTTGCGTTCTATTTACAAGAACCTCTACTGCATGTGGTACTTGAACTGTCAATGGATGTCCTAACACTATGGCATCGCTTTGTCTGATTGCTAAAGCTGTTGCTGCCACTGATTTCAGGCATGCAGGCAAAGCCTGAGCTACGGGGTCTAATGTACTAGAAAAATAAGCACATGGTTTGTGTGATCCTGCTTGTTCCTGTGTGAGTACTGACAAGGCAGTACCTTCGCGCTCTGTAACAAAGAGTGTAAACTGTTTATTGTAACATGGTGTTGCTAAAACAGGTGCTTGACATAAAGCTTTCTTTAAGCTTTCAAAAGCTTGTGTATGGTCCTGAGTCCAAGGGAGAACAGTCGATGTGGCTGCCTCCTGTGTTGTCAATTGAATGAGTGGTTTTGCTAGAAATGCATACTGAGGGATCCACTGCCTACAATATGAAGTGAGGCCTATGAAAGCCCGCACCTCCTTTTGTGTCTTGGGTATTGGCATGTTAGCTATTAACTGAATGCGGTCGGGTGTAAGCTGCCTTCCCTCCTTGGACAGCGAGTGTCCAAGATAAACAACTCGCTGGACACAGAATTGCAGCTTAGAAGGGGACACCTTGTGCCCCTTTTCGGCTAGAAATTGTAAAACTGTCAGTGATGCTTTCTCACATTCGGATTCGCTTCTAGCGGTGATCAGCAGATCATCGACATATTGAAGCAGGGCAGTGTGTACTGGCATGTGGATACTGTCGAGTTCTCGTTTCAGTGCTTGGCTATAGATGCTTGGGCTTTCTGTAAATCCTTGAGGTGCGCGTGTGAATTTAAAGATACGTCCATTTAAACTAAATCCGAACAAGTATTGGCTTTCCGGATCTATTGGGACGCTGAAAAAGGCATTCTTGAGATCAATTACAGTAAAGAATGTTGCCTCGGAATCAATAGCTGTCAGTAATGACGAGATATCTGGGACCACAGGGAATTGTGGCACAATGCATTTGTTCAATTCGCGCAGATCAATAACCAATCGATATACCGGCGGAGCCTTTGGATCTGTTCGTTTAAGAATCGGAATTATCGGTGAATTACATACATTGGAGTCTGTTTCCACAACCACTCCTTGTGCAATGAGCTCGTCAATGATTTGCAGTAAAGCCACTACAGCATCTGGTGGTAACTTGTATTGTCGCATTCGTGGTAGTACCACTCCTGCCTTTAGTGTAACTCGATATGGTGTAATATTCATGCAACCAACATCAGTAGGGCCTCGTGCCCATAGATGTGTAGGTAAAGTCTGTAATCGGGAATCCATGTCTCTAGACACATAGTGACCTTTGAAATCACGTAAAAACAATCTTACTCCTTCCGGAGAACAACATATTATAGCTCCTAGAGCTTTCAGTGTTTTTATACCTAACAAGTTTTCTGGACATGATTTAGTAAGCAATAAATCTGTAGTTCGGGTCAAAGGTCCTATCGTAAGTGGAAGAGGCTGTGATACTTCATTAACAATAGGTTTTCCTGAAAAACCAAGGGAAATATTCTGTGAGCCTGAGAGGGGTGCCCCTGGAACTTCACTACGTTTTATGGTTGTTCGACTTGCCCCTGTATCGAGTAAAAATTTTCTGTCTTGGCCTAATAATTCACTATGTACATAAGGTCCTTCTTGGTCTACAGGGACCTCGATAAGGGGTAAGTCAACTTCCCTCTCTAGGCTGGTTCATGCGTATCGTTGATAATCAGGATAGTCGTACTGTGCGGTCTGGTACAGCTGTCGTGTTGTGGTTTGTGTGGCAGCAACGGGCAGCGCTGGTGCAGCTGGCACAAACTGTATAGACTGTGGTGGAGCTGGCATGGACTGTGCATGCTGCGGGGCTCCTTGTTCATTCTGATCCTGTCTAGGTGGCCGTGGTCTTTCTTGTGTTTTACCTGTGGCGATATTACGCTTCAGGACTGGGCAATCGTGTATGTAATGACCTGGCTGTTTACAATAGTTGCATGTCCCTTTTACAGGTCCTGCTGAATCACCAGAATGTGTCGTACCCTTTTTATGTCCTTCAGCTGGAACTGTCTGAGAGACTAGCATTTTCATTTTCGTGTCTTTCATGCGTCTTTGTTCATGTTCTTGTTCCTCTCTAATTCTATTGTGATGATACTGTAACATTTGTAACATTTGGGATGGGGTGTTACCTTGCCAGGTACTCTCGAATTTTAATACTCTATTCTTCACCTGAGGCAAGGAATTTTCAACTAATTTTGTCACAAACAGATGTGGGTATGATTCGCTACTTGCTTTTATGCCACTATTTATACCAAAACATTTTTCAAATCGGGCATAGAAATCACTAGTGTCTTCATCTTGTTTTTGTTTACAGGCTGAAATTGTACCCCAGTCTTCCTTTTTCGTAGTTAATAAACGTGGCAGTACCTGTACTAGTAAACCTGGTAGTGCTTTAGTTTTATCCCCAAGTCCTGCTCCTGCAGTTCGGGCCTTTTCTTCTGCTTCTAATGCTGACCATTCTATCTTTTGGTCTCCCACCTCCCACTCTTTTTCCTTGAGTTTTTCAAAAATGCCCGCAGGCATTAATACCTTTAATATTGTCATAATGTCGGGATAGGTATACTCTCCCATGAGTAACATGTCTTTAATTTCTCGGTGGAAACCCGCTGGGTCTTTGTCATGACTGGGTACCACTTTCTTCATTTGTAACAATTCTATTTTCGATATGGGCGTATATACAAATACACGTTTAAACTCATTGTCCTCGCCCTTTATTGGGTGTACTTCTCGTAAGGGATTCTGTCTGTCCATGTAATACGTGGTTCTTTCCTTGATGGGCAGTGAGACATGTTCTGGGCATACAAAGAGAATGTACTGCTTTCTTGATTCTAGTATTTCTTTAATTAACTTAGTACCTGAACCTCTCCATCTATTTGTGAGTAGTTCAGTCAATATATCAGGTAAGGGACCAGGATCCGAATGTTGGCTTTTATATAGTATAAGGAGTTGTTGAATCATATAAATCCCAGCTAAACGCTGTTCATCTGGGGTGAGGTTCAAAAATGTGTGTGCTACTGTATCGTCACCATATTTTCCGGGACTGTCAACCCAATGAACGGCTGACCTGGCTAATTCTTGTTCATCCATAGAATCGAGGAAATGATAACCCCTTCGTTCTCGGAGTAACTTGTCAGTGGCTTGGAACGATTGTTCGTGAGACCTTATATTTATTATAGGTGCTTGGAAATTCCTGTTATTATCTGGACATATCGGACGTATCGGGTCAATAAAATATCTAGTACTATTACAGGATCTTCCCTTACCTACATAGGCTATGGTTTCTGACTGTCCTGTGGGCAGTCCTGATCCTTCCTCCTCGCTTTGTTCGAACTGGTCTACCGTTAATCTCTCTTCGTGTAGTCGTTCTATTTCTTTACGGATCTTTCGGCACATGGCTATTATACAATTTTGTTTATCATGTCTCCCTTCTGATATATTCTGGCTCCATCTGGTAAGAGTTTGCATTGCTTCCGGGTCTACCCCCGGTCGGTCCTGATTTCTGATCACACAATTTATGAGGAAACGTAACAGTTCCCCCTGTATCTCAACTTTCTGGTATTCCATAGCTCTGTTAATACATTCTGAATCTCGCCCTGTTTGGACAAAATGGTATATATTATCTAGATGCACAGTCATTCCTGGTAACTTCCCTAGATATACCGCGGCTCGTCTGATACGTAATGATGCCATGATCATTTCGTCCTCTTTGCCGGGCACAGGGTCATATCTACAATCTATAAGAAGTTCCTTAAGCGTGCGGGCATTGATAAGTTTGGGGGTACGTGAATGTGCTGATTCCTGAAAAGTAAGTTTATTTACTCTGGGTGGCGTGGAAAAAATGTTGGTAGCACCTCCCGTAGCCCCATCTGGGGTATCGGGCGTGAAAGGATTCGTTCAACGCGATACAGCAACTATAGGTGTGGACACAGCTATAGAAGTAGCTGTAGGAGCAGATGTAGAAACAGATGTACTTGTCGGAACTTGTGTCAAGATTTGTTGCTGTAGAGATGCAGATACTGGATCTTGGCGTTGAACCTCCCTGGCAGGCGGTCTATGTGGGGCGGGATTAGCATACTCGGGAGCTGCGTCATCTAAATATGAGGAAAGAAAAACATCTTCTGCGGTTCTAGGATGCCCTTTAGGATGCATTTTTATTGGAAACAACGGGGGTGGCAAGTCTTTTTGTATTTCCGGAGTAGCCTTAGGTAATCCCTCGGCCAGGAGGGGATACATACCATTCATAAGGGCATTTCTTTGTCTGTTTATTTGTTCTGATTTCACTCGTGTACCTTCTTCAATTAATAGATTTTCTTGGACCTTATTTGAATTCTCTTTATTTTTCTCTTCCTGTCGGAGTGCTTTTTCTGTACGTCTATGAGATTCTTTACGCCATAACTCAACGGCGTCTTTCTGTGACTGTCTGACTTTCCTTTTCCATAACTCTTCCTCTACTTTCATGATGCACTCTGCATCCCAGGTCCCAGCTGCGGGCCACCTCTGACTTTCTGGTAATTCCTTGGTGTAGTCTACCCATAAATCAAGAAATAATATAGCGTCTAAACCGTGTTTATGATACATGAAGTACCCTGGAGTGTCCCTAGGAGGAATAGGAACGGCTTCTTCGAGTACCCCTTTTCTAGTAGTGATCTGTCTTAATTTCGAAAAGAGCGGCGTTTTGAGAACTGATCTGATACTTGATTTTGAACAAACTTAATACAAATAAACACAATAATGAACAGTCATTCACACCACAATATGCAGAACGTATTTAAAACATTTAACATTTAACATTTAACTGAGCAACGATGATGATGACGATCTAAGGAAAACTTAACCACTAAACATAATACTCGGCATTAACTGAATTATTCTGACTTTATATACTTGATATACTAGATATACTGCTAAACAGTACAGATACACTGCTGAAACAGTGCAGACCGGATTTGTGTACCCAAACCCGTCTTGACCGGCACAACCTATGTGCACGTCAGAACGCCTCCCCAGTAATGGTACTCACCGGGTAGCTCGGAAACGGAAGGCCTCGGAACGGAACTGAACTGGACCGGACTGGACTGGACTGGACTCGAAAACTTCGGACACTTCGGGACTGCGGGACTTGATGGGCCTCTGTCTACCTCGGATCTTGCTCTCTCAGCTAGGCTCTGGTCGGGATACTTCGCACTTCTCACCGCCTCGTCTGGGTGTTGATCGCAGCCTCAGTCGCCCCCGCTTGACCGGAGGGAGATACAGGAAATCCTGCTGGTACGCGTTGTTGTCCGTCCAGCTGTGGCAGGAGACCGGGCCTGCAACGCACCGCCGGCGCGTGAGATGAGAAAGTGTCCCTATTCGGGCGCCATTTATGTGGTAAATAATTTAATTACCGGGACTTAATTTGATACAGAAACATAATAAAAATAGCTCAGTAAATAAGAGGCAGAATCCGTGGTATTAGAGGTTCGGGATGGGCTTTATTCCAATGGAAGATTCGAATTGGTTGCTCCAGGTTCCATCACCACGAAGGTTCAGGAAGTGAAGTACATACATTATTGATAATTAATCACTTTTATACAATAGGCATTACAGTGAAGCAAATACAAGAGGCGTAACAATTGATAGTGTGGATAATATATTCATGCGTAGCAAAAATAGGCGTAACTGGGTGTGATTAAAGAACGTCATCAGATGTGATGTCATAATAGGGTGGTTTCATGAAAGAATTTCGCAATGTCAGCAGAAATACTTGGCAGAAATGCGTGCGCAGCCGCATGACGTGTGATTGACGTGCAACTAGGGGGTGAAGGGGACTTGACATTTAGCTCTACATGTGGCGACAGAAGTCTGGAGGGTCAAGTCAACCTAATCCCAAATCATATCTAACATCCTATGTTTAAAGAACTATGTTATCCAAAAGAGAGGTCTTCTTTAGAGTAGAATCTTATTCTATACTGACTATACTGACTGTTAGTGCGTGTGCGAGCGTCTAAGTGTCTACACTAGATGCGAGGGTAGAAATCTTCCATAATAATAGGGCTATGAATTACTTGCATAAAGACAGAGAAGGCCGGGCCTTTGCTCGGTAACTGGAAGAATGTTTACTTAAGCTACTAGACAGCAATGCATCGGGCAGGGGACGGAGCAGATAATTTCGAAGGTGAAATACAGTTTTTGGCAGGCAGCAAGCTGATGTCAGGCTTCGTGGGCCGCGCAGGGAATGAAACAAAGTTCATGGTCACAGATGCAGGCTCAGACTGGAGCTTTCAGAGGCAGAAGGCAAGAAGAGTTTGACGACAGAATCAGGGCCTACTTGCCTGAACTGTAAAATGGCATAAGTGAACCATATAAAGCCGGTGGCCTTTCATACTTAGGAATAGAATATCCGGCCCATTCATGGCGGATCTGAAAGAGGACATGTTGACGGTGGACGCACATGTGTTTGCGTCTTCATAACTGGAACTGGAGGGAGCATACATGTACTTGTGATTCATACATGAAACCGTTGGGGTCCAAGATAGGGGACATAACTGATCGGAAAAATCCATATTTCCACAGGGGGGCGCATCTTTAGTGCCTTCTTCCTGAGAATCTGTGTACTGCCGAATTCAGAAAATATTGTTTTATAAGTAAACTATAATGTGGTGCTGCTGAGCTGTTTCCAATAATATACGCAAGACACAGGAAATAGAGCTATTAAACAGCCATAATGTAGCATTTGGGGCAATAGCACAGAAAAAAAAATAACTCATTTACTCAGGGTCACACACCCTGTGCAAGTTCGTATCAGGAATTTTATCTTTTGACTTTCCAAATAACTGCGCTGCGAGCCAATTAGTCACATTTCCTTTACTGACAGCCAACATCAAAGCTCTCATACAATGCGTTCATGCTAGGGAAACAAACAACGCAAATCCCACAAAAAGAGCCGGTGCCAGGCAGCTGCATAGCTTCTGTTGCCCGACAACACTTCCCAGAGTGACCTTTTTGTAACTGATGAAATTAGCTGAATGTGGGGATGCTTGCATAAAGTCTAAATATGCAATTCAGAGCTGTTTTGTACTGCTTAAGCTCTCTCAAGTGGCCAACCAGTGCAACATGTGAAAAATCAGTGCCACTCGGTTTAAACTGGGTCAGCTGATTTTCAGTCTGTAGGGTACTGTCGGGCACAGTCGGTTTTAACCGATTTCCGGACAGCCTACGTATACTATAGGCAGACTCTATAAAGTTTGGGTGAATGATTTTTCCCTGGAAGCTACAGAAAACACATAGATATATTGTATGAAATGTGAATGTTCATGCTTTTCTTAAAAGTCCAAAATGAAATGACAAAAGGATAAAACATTACTTGCTTGCATTAACTGCTATGGGTATAATGCCTAACACCACTGCAGAAGGTTTAAAAAAAAGAGAAATAGATGTAGAAAATATTCAGGGAACATTTAAAGTAATAGGTGATGATTTAAAATGATAGTGAAGAAAAAATATTCAATTTTAGAAAAGACTTCAATTGCTTTCAATGTTGTGAAAAACATGTTGGAAAGTTATACACATGGATAGGAACATTTTAAAGCAAAATTTACATTGCAGACTTTTTTGAAAGAATTTTAATCTCAGGGTTTTCCATGGAATCTAGTTAATGATATTGAACTATTTTATCTACATAATCTAACCTATCATCAAAACTTGCTAAATAAGTAAGATTCTGTATAGAATTTGGTATCAGTACAGGATTTGAAATTACTCTATATGAACAATCCAGTATTACATGGCTAATAGATTAATGTATTACATACCTATTAAAAGGTATCTTACAAAGAAAGACACTGGAAAGGACGCACAACTTATGAACTCATTAAATTTTTAAATGTGCTTTGGAAAATTTGTATTTAATACATTGTTTCTTTCAACTTCTTAACTGCTGAGGGTTTTTTACCCCCAATGCTAAGCCCTTTTTGGATTTTTAGGATACTTTGAACTTATAACAGCAGAACGTTTTTTACATATGTATCCACTCCAAATTTGGACCCTATTTTTCAGCATCCTTCATTTGTTGATTCCATCGGAGGCCACTGTGAAAATAGCCAGAATGTTGCTGAATGGTTTTTGCAAAAGATGGAAAAAAGTGATGCACAAGAAAGTGTATGATTGTTTTTTAAAATGGCAGCACAAAAGATTTGCTGTGCCAGAATCACTATCTTCCCAGTTTTGTAGAAAAAGCAGAGTTGTAAAAACACACTTTTACCACAGTTTTTGCATTTTTGTAAAACGTCATCCATTTTTAAAAATATTTATAGTTTCAACCTACCTGCAGTCTGTTTTGAAAACAGGTGTGAAAACTATGGGTGGTCCTCGAAATCTACACATTTGTATATTAGACAAAATTATAAATTCAGACAGTGTGAGAAAAAGCTTAGGAATCTGTGGGGATCCACACATTTCTTATGATCGTGACCACATTTGTCTGGATAAAAATAGTTCACCACATGTGTGGGTGAGCCCAGCACCTGTGACAGGAAATGCCCCAAAAATCAACATGGAAACATTAAAACCATCAGTTTTTTTTAATGTGTGTAGCTGTCGATTTTGGGCCTTGACATTGCCTTGACCCAGGGAAACTTATCACATATAAGGCCCAATTCCAATGTTATTTGGAAGGCTTTCAAATCAGATTTGGCTTTCCCAGATACGATTTGTAGCCCTTGTTTAAGACCGAATCATATTGAAGAACCAGAACCTTTTGGACCTGGTGGCGCAGGGTACGCCCTCCGTTTTCTGGATTCACCTGCTTCGTTACACAGAGACACGGGACACTCTGTCGGCGTTAGAAGATTGGATTTATTTAGCTGCAGCTAGTACTGTTATCCTAGAAGTACACAAAGTAGGTTCTCAGGAGACTGCCACTACACTCTGTGGCGCATCAGATTAAATACTATACAATACAGAATTATTAACAAAACACACGCCCCAAGCAAAGAAAAAAAGAGCCAATAGGGTAAGTGGAAAAACAAAGCGGAACCAGTAAGAAGGGTTCGAAAACAGAAAGATCAGATGACTCGAAGAGACCTCTCCTCCAACTATGTTTGTCATCCCACCCGCGAACTGATTCATTAACAGAATACAACTGACTTGCAGGTGGTGAGATACGTTTGTGTGTATTGGAGGACAGGCATGACACAGGAGAATGCTAGCAGGAGACAGTGAAGGCCAGTCGATAAGATATGATCGGGAAAGAATGGTGTGAGCCTACAGATAGTTGAAACAGGGATTAGGAAAGCCAGACACGGATTAGTGTACTCGGCTAGTCCAAACACCAGCCTCGCAAACAAGGCCGAGAACGTATTTTGACACCAAGCTACGGGAAAAGCAGAATAGACTTCGTTCGCCGTGCCGCCTGAGTGATGGCAACACAAAATGGCGGCGGGTTACAAAATGGCGGGTCGATTCGATCGTGATCGAAAATCGAAGTTCCTCAGACCCTCCTTTTGTCAGAACTCAGGCAAGATAGACTCACGTTAAACTGAGTCCACATCAATAGCCATGAGATCATCAAGCTGTTGTTGTAACATCATCCTTATGTTTTCTGTTACTTGAGTTTTGGGTCTAGAAATGCACATGGTAGCACAAAGATCACAGATAGCGGGACCACAGTGCATACAAAGGCAACAGGAAAATATGATTGTCAAGATTATTCCAAGGAATGTCAATGCTTTCCAACCCCATTGGGACAGTAGTCCCCAAAACCATTCCGTTAAGGACCAATCTCCTTCGTCCTGATGAATAGACTCAGAGATTATATGCAACTTAGAAATAGCTTGGTATACTGTCGGAGCGTCATTAGGAATGAAAATACAACAGCTTGACCCGATCAATTTACATACTCCACCACGATCGGCAAGAATAAAGTCTAAGGCAACTCGGTTTTGCAAGGTCATAAGACGATCCGCCTGAAGTTCCGCCGTGATATTACTCAAGGCTCCTACAGTGATGTCTATTGTAGTTTCTACGACACGGACCAGTTGCCTTATATTTCTGCTGTTGGCCATTGGACCCCAGAAGGGAAGAAAACCTTTAAGGAAATCTCCTCCTTCTTGTCCCGAGGTGTCTTTGGAGTCAATAATTCCTCGGCTGAGACGGGTTCGGTGATAATTTGCAGAAGCAGTGTAAGTAGGAGGAAGAAGGAAGGCTATATAGCAGGTACCAGAGAAACCCGTTGGCAACCAGGTATAAGATCTATCATGACAAATGAAATAGGTGCCTTGAGACGGTACTAGAGGAGGTGAGTTTGGAGAGGAATAAATGTCTGTGTAGGAACAGTTACTCTTTGATGCAGTGTCAGAAGAGCGATCGTTTATTTTTAAACAGAAATTACCTTGATGCGGTATAGTCCAGATTGGTGAGGATTTCTCTTTTCCCATTTTATTATTAAGACTCGACATGTATTGGGTGACATTCCAATTGGTGTAGGCTTTTCTTTCATCGATAGAAATCTTGCTATTCTCCATGATTTTAGCCATAACTACCATACCCTTAATCAAAGAACTATGACTAAAATCCGGGTAATTAATTTGTGAAGCAACAGACCGTCTGAATTTGCTTTGATATGCATCTGAGAAAATAACAAAGAATGCCCAAGCAGAACCCTCATAGGAGAAAGGGAGAACCAAATATGGTATTCCTTTCTCTGTAGTATGCGGCATAAGACCACATACCCAACAATCAGTTGTGTTAACCACTAATTGATGCTGGTGTAATAGCTGGACAAAGGAATTGTTGTAATACTCGGTTCTTCTGACAAGTTCATGTGAAGGAAAAGTATGAAAGAGGTGTGGAGAGATAGTAGAAGAAGGCAAAGAGGAGGAAAAGGAGGTGTTTTTTGGCTGCAAAACATAAACTATCCAACCAATAATCGCCAAAGCGATACATAATGATATCAAAATACATAGAGTTACATTATAACAACTGTACATTATTTTACAAGATGCTTTCTTCATTTCATCTCTTCTCTCTTTAATACTTGGTGTAGTTTCCATTTTCACTAGTGGATGCTCACGGCAATCTTCCTCAATAACTAAAGTCACGATGCTCAACCGTCCTATGACACTGAAAGATCCTGCAGACCTATTGTCACTACTCAGGTCGTGACCTAGACTCCTACCGTGACCCTGCAACCTAAACAGAACACTACACAAAGGAGAAGAAAGTCTCAAATGTTCTTTTGTCTGGGCCGAAGATGGTAGCGCTCTTTCCCTAGAACACTCTGATCTTGAAACAGTGTTTTTGGTTCAGTCGTATTTAAGCGACGATGTAATGGAATCGCTTCCTGTAAAATGTCGTCGTCCTCTTTCTCAGACAATGTCCCATTCAGGTGTGCATCGCTAAAGGGTACAAATCGTGGAACTGTTTCGCCTTCACAGTCACCAACCCCACTACGAACCCACTGATCAAAAGGCAAGGGCAAAGGTACTTTCTTGCAGTGCACACCGTGAATCCAATTTTTCTTTCCTTCAACTTTAACTGCTGTCCTCGTTGTGAGAAGGACCATTCGGGGCTCCCGCCATCTGGGCTCCAAATTCTTTTTCCTCTGAAAATTGCGGATGCAAACCCAGTCACCTGGTCGGATGGAGTGACCTGGATCTGTGGAAGCCTCTGGCAAAGCACTCTGAACCTGTCGATGAAGGACATGCAATTTAGTTGTAAGGTCATGCAAGTAGTCAATTAACATTGGGTAGGGCAAATCTGAGAACTTTTTAGGACGAGGTATTCCCCATACATTGGCCGGACGGCCAAACACCACTTCATAAGGGCTAAGTCCCAGACGAGAGTGTACTGCAGTTCTGGTGGATAGCAAAGCTAACGGCAAAGCATCAAGCCAATTAAGTCCCGTACTTGCTTGAATTTTCACGAACTTTACCTTCAAGGTCCCATTGTAGCATTCTACTAAACCCGCTGATTGGGGATGATTTGCCGCATGGAACTTTTGCTTGATTCCAAGACCTGCACAAACTTTCTGCATGACTTGGACAACAAACTCGCTCCCATTGTCACTCCAGACAATGCGCGGCAATCCAAACCTGGGAAAGAACACTTTCAGAAGGATTTTGGCTGTGGATAAAGCTGTGTTGTCTTTCAAAGGGTATGCTTCTATCCATCTTGAAAAGGAGGGTAATTTTTCGATGTCGATTTAACCGACGGATCAGAATCAAGAAAAATCTGAGAGAACAATAAGGTTCTACAAGAGATGAGTGTCCTCACAGCTTCCTCAACTTTGGAACTTACAATAAGTCCTTTTTCAAAATCGGTTTGGACATCTAACAAATCTTGTGAGATCGGACTCGAACTCACATCTTCCCATTCTTTAATGAGAATATCGCACATTACATTAAAAACATACCTCTGCGTAGGTGCATTCCATTGCAAAAAGGTAGGCATAATATCAGACATACTATATTGTGGACCCTTCTTGATCCATCTTCGTGCCAGAGAATCTAGCTTCTCTTGTTCCTCGAAATCTGGGAACTGACTACGAGATTGTCTTCGAGCAAAAGCCGGAGACGCATTAAGAGCTCCAAAGAAAGGAGATAAAATACTAGTGACAGAATCTGTGAGACGCTTACGCACAGACAGTGAATTAGACATTAGAACTGGAGACAGAATATTAGGAGAATTATCAAGAGGAGAACTAGAAATCACAGGAGGAGCAGAAGGCAAAGGTGAGCTAAGATCAGGAGATGAAGGCTGAGAAGCTGAGACTAATGGTAATACCGGCAAGGGCGGTAGTACTGGAGGAGGCAAATGCTGAAGAGCCGGAACCGGCGGAGGTACTACCAGCATCTGAGCAGGCTGTAACGGCTAAGGCACATTAGCATTTTGCGCATAGGGCGGAGGCAACCTCAATAAACAGGACATTAGGGGATCTTCTTCTATATCTTTCTCGTTATCAGAAGGAGAAACAGGCAACACCGGATAGCATTTATCTATCGCCATACGATGTTGTCTTTCTGAAATTTCATTCGCATTGTCAATTTCATCATTTTTAAACTGTTGGGCAGCCTGTATAATCGTCATACCCTGTGCTTTCCTATCTCGTTTTGCTTGTTTAATTTCTTTCTGTTTGGCTTCCTTACGCCAAAGGCGAAGAGAGTCAAACATTGCCGGCCGGGCTTTTCTTTTGAACAAAACTGTTTCTAAATTATCTAGCACATCAGGGTCAAAACTACCATTTTCTGGCCATTTAAGAACACCATCTTTCTTCGTGTATCGAGTCCATGTCTCGTTAAAGGCAATGGGGCCGATACCATGTTTCGAGTAGAGCTCATATGTGGGAGTTCCAACCGAAGGAATCGTACAAGAGTCCTCAAGTCGGGAGTCCCTATTACAACCAAGACAACAAATTCTTCCAAACTTAGTCAGACCAGGCATTTCGCAATGTCTCTGGATTGTTCACAAACTTCAAGGGAGTAAAACTCAGTTTACGCAGCACAAATGCACTTACCCTCGGCTTTAGTCTTTGCAAAAACTAAATCTAAGTAACCTAAGGACATCAAACAAAGAACCAAGATTTGTGGGCGCAACCCACGAAAATACTTAACTTAACTAAGGACGTCTTCTTCCACCAACAGAGGCCCGTCTATTGTCTCGCTTTACCATACATCACCAAAGGAATGGGCCAAAGCAGGGCAGCAGTCAGGGCAGCGGTCGCCAGTAGCCGTCAGGAAGGAGTAACCGCGCTGCAAAAGACCTTCGGACCACTTTCGACATACAGGGGTCGCTTAGTGTGGCTCGCGAACCCTCCAGAATTTTCTTGCGAGGTTCCTCATGACCTTCGAGCAGAACCGGTACCACTGAAGCCGCCCAACGTTGGGCGCCAATTGAAGAACCAGAACCTTTTGGACCTGGCGGCGTAGGGTACACCCTCCGTCTTCTGGGTTCACCTGCTTCGGGACACTCTGTCGGCGTTAGAAGATTGGATTTATTTAGCTGCAGCTAGTACAGTTATCCTAGAAGTACACAAAGTAGGTTCTCAGGAGACTGCCACTTCACTCTGTGGCGCATCAGAATAAATACTGTACAATACAGAATTATTAACAAAACACACGCCCCAAGCAAAGAAGAAAAGAGCCAATAGGGTAAGTGGAAAAACAAAGCGGAACCAGTAAGAAGGGTTTGAAAACAGAAAGATCAGATGACTCGAAGAGACCTCTCCTCCAACTATGTTTGTCATCCCACCCCTGAACTGATTCATTAACAGAATACAACTGACTTGCAGGTGGTGAGATACGTTTGTGTGTATTGGAGGACAGGCATGACACAGGAGAATGCTAGCAGGAGACAGTGAAGGCCAGTCGATAAGATATGATCGGGAAAGAATGGTGTGAGCCTACAGATAGTTGAAACAGGGATTAGGAAAGCCAGACACGGATTAGTGTACTCGGCTAGTCCAAACACCAGCCTCGCAAACAAGGCCGAGGACGTATTTTGACACCAAGCTACGGGAAAAGCAGAATAGACTTCGTTCGCCGTGCCGCCTGAGTGATGGCAACACAAAATGGCGGCGGGTTACAAAATGGCGGGTCGATTCGATCGTGATCGAAAATCGAAGTTCCTCAATACACAGGTCCAAACGGCCAAGTACGATGCAAAGATACGTGCTGGTCGAATTGTTTCCAGGACCCGAACCTGTCCGTTCGACACATTCGTAGCTGAATCGTGCTGCGCAATGGAGCAAAATTCCACCGAGTGAGTACGATGCAAGATTCGGACAGCCGATTCATCTCGGTCTCAGCGAGATGGATCGGCTTTCGGAAGCTTACTTTGGGAGGCTGTAGCAGGCCCCCTTCACCCGGGGCATTCCGAATCTGTCACAGGAGTGTGCCTATCGGTCCCCTTTTCCAGGCATCCACAGTGTGGCAGGCACCATGGGGTGCCCGCCACAGGGTGTACGCTTTCTCCCACCCACACCTTTTCTGCTATGGGAGCTTGTGTACGCATCTGTGCACGGGCTCACCAAATTCCAAAGTTAAGGGCTCACCACATCCTCTCCCTTAAGAGCATTACATTCTAAAGCCTGAGATAATGCAGCGGTTACCTATTGTTGCCAGAGATATAACGCTGCGTTAACATCTTATAAACAATTCCTCAAAGAAGATTCTTTGAATCCTCTGTTGAAAGTGAGCAACCTTTCTAATAGTGATGAATTTTGTTAGATAGTTAACAGGCCGCTTTTTAATAAAGACAAAGGTAATATTCCTCTGCTTACACATTACCACAGATAGATGGGTGCAATAGCTTCAAAGGAGTTTATGTTTCAGAATCTCTTGATTGTTATGATTCTTCCAAAATATGCTTGAAATCGAAGGAAGGATATTAGTTGATTTCTTGGCTCTCTAAAAGCAAAGCCCTGGGTTAGGATGTTGTCCCAGCCTCTTTTTTGACTGAGGTCATTAATGCTGCAGCAAATAATGATATTCTATAATCCTAGTCTCATTCAGTAATCGTTCCAGTCTTCAAGATAGAGGAGAAGAATGCACCCCGTTTCTACAGAGCAATTTCTTTAATTTACACTTTAGTCAAGGTTATGGAGAAGGTAGTTTTAAAAAGGCTAACTCTCTGAGCCGGGGGCTACCACATAATCTCAGCCCTTTAGGTTACATTTAGAATGGGCCTTAGCAATAACAATCAGTGCATAAACCTTTATCTACTTATTAATAAATATGTAGAGGCCAAGATAGGATCCATGTATATGATATTAATGGACATGCCTTCAACAGTTGATAGAGTGAACAGTAGCAACCTGTGGAAGGTTATTCTTAGCCCTTGGGGTTGATACTGATATAGTCCCTTTTCTAAGTGGATTATGTCAAAACATGTCAACCTCAGTTAGATACAGCACTGATGGTTCCCTTACTAACGGTTTTTATGTGAAAGTGGAAATTAGATAGGTGTGCATTAAAGCACCCTTTCTATTCACCCTCTAAATTAATAACAGTCCTATTTGAGGATTATAAAGATATGTCCAGAACAGATATCCATTGGATGCTGGCATTGTTGAACATGGGTGAAGCGGTTCTGCTGTTGAGAACTGCTCTAGGTCTGCAGTCTCTCTTTGATTCTTTTGTCACCTTTACAAATTCTTCAGACTTCATGTGATAGTAATGGAGCCCAGAGCAACCAAATCTAGATATTTGATAGCCTAAGGTAATATTATCAGCAGGGTAGACCATTTTTAAATACTGGTAGTATTGTTTGATCAGGTCAGCTCATGGTTTCCCACTTTAATAGCCCAAAATTTATTTTTGGGAGGACCAATGCTTCTATTCATGACTTTGCATCACATTTGGTCAATACACCATTTAAAACTGTGCTTAGAAACTATCAGGCCAAAATTGTCTCTGTCACCGCTTATGGAATCGATATTTGGGGTGATGCTAACTTTTCCATACTGCAATCGATCGAGAACCAATTTTTAAGAGGCTTGCTGTCTATCACCTATAGTGTGCCAACTCATATTGTCCATTTCAAAGTAAGAGTAGGGCGTGTGACAGATGTGTCCCCCACTCAGCGCTTGCTTAGACTAATCTGGCCTGGACAGAGGAGGTGACTACATTAAGTCAACACATCTTGAGGGATTTCCTAGGATAAAGTACATTAAATCTTCATTTACACCCTTAGGTGGCCCTGACTTATTTCTGAATCCTGAGAATTTCACCCAAAAATACCTGGTTTGGACTAAAAGGAAATGATTGCCTTACTAGCAAAATATACGAGAAACTATGGAACTGTCTAAAACTTCAGGTCCTTCTGATTTTTTGTTGAAAACCTCAATGCTTTTTTAACTGTATCTTTGATTTGTCACAAACAATGCTCATCATTTTTTGTTTAGATGGTTTAGGTTGAATCAAATGCATTGTTCATTATCAGTTCCTAGGAGTTGGAGTCGAGCAAAAAAACTTGAATCCTAGTGGTTGCAACTTAATCTCACAACAGGATGCTATCGATTTAATGTTGTTTTGTTGTTTTTATAAGCATCTTGAGATGAGGTTTCTAGTACTGTTGTTAACAATCTTACCTTTATACAGGTTTGATCAGCTCCGATATATTGCAACTATTGCATGAAGAATGGTCCTGTTTTTATATTGCTTCCTTTTTAAGTGGCGCAGCGACGATGAAAAGTTCATTTAATTCTTAACTATTGATTGTATATTGTTTTACTTTCTGTATTCTATTATAGTTTTCTTCTGTAAAAACCATAAAAGGTATAATGAATGGATGTAAAGAACAATTTTTTCTACATTAGCTAGAGAGAGTTGGCCCCAACAGCTTTTTGCTGCATATGCCCTATTGAATATAAACAATTGGAGACTGAATATACAATACTAAATCTAGTTTCAGTCTTGCAGATCCTCAGAGCTAAATGTTGTTTATCTAAATGGATCAGACAAAGAGGGGCAATTTAACATGAATGCTGTTTTGCGTAAGCAGTGAAGAAAAATAATACATGCTCATCATTTTCAACACTGGGCAACCCTTAGGGCTTAATTTAGAGGGCACAGCAAGGTTTTTACTCGATGTAGCAGTGAATGTGACCAATGGGAGAGTTACAAACCTAAAATTACTGAGCAAGATTCTCTCCAGAGGAGCTCTCACATAGCCCATGTAATCCTCAAAGTGGGAATCATACTGGAAAGACAGATACAGGTCAGACAGACTGCCCGATGGAACGGCCAAAAACCTATAGAAGAAAACAACATGCCAATAACTTATTTTGGCAATTTCCCTGCCATTTTGGGGCACAGAAGCAGGATTCTGCAAGTATTTTGATAGACCAAGCTTGAGCAATCAAGTTTTCCTATGGGATACTCAGACTATTGAAAGTGCCAGGCGGTTATCAACAATCTCCCTGACATCCTCTCATTACAAGGTATGTTCATCTGTTGACCAGAGTCTTGTCCAGTATAGAATAGGTTTCAGGAAAGCTATGGCAGAGAGACATCTGAGGTTTAGGTTGAACCTCAGGGGAAATGATGGAGTACTTTTTGGTAATCTCAAAAGGGATTTGAAAAAAGAGTTTTCACCTGTGTCTAATGAATCGAGGTTGCAGACACCCTACAGTTCAGGTCTATATAGCGCTGCTCCACGAGCTTGAGACTTATTCATTTCTACCTCTTGGTAAACAGGATACGAAGCAGCCTTGTTGACAAATCTTAGTATTAACCATACTCGTTCCGTGCAGGTAACAGTGGTAGGGCCGTGTGGGGAGGGGGTTTCGAGGGACGATGCCGAGGGAAAATTAAATAAATAATAAATTTTCCCTCCGCATCATCCCTCAAAATCCCCCCCCAAAGCAGCCCCACCACCCCACCGTTGTTACCTTCATGGACTGCAGCTGGTATTAACCAGGCTCTATGATTTAAGGTTAATACACTTTTTTCAATCTGGGTGAAATTGCAGTTCTCATATATATCTGCATATATGTGGTTTGAGTAATATTGTTAATGCCCATATATTTGCGTACTACTTTGCATTTATTTTATAGCTGAAAATGTATCCATTTGAATAGTACTCTACATCTATATTATACCCATATATGTATGTCTAATCAAGCATTTGAACATGTATTGAGATGCTTGCCACACTAAGTTGATCAAAGGCCTTAAGCATTTGGATTTCTTAATGTTTAACATTCAACTTGAATGTTCGTCTTGGATGCAATGTTTATCTCTCCTCTGCATGTGCGGTTGTGTGATCTTATGAATAGAGAAGACACATTGTGTGTGAGAAATTGTGACGTTAGGGAGGAGTACTTTTGGCAAGGATGAGCAGCCTTAACAAACAAAGGGAGCATTACTATCCATGCGGAATAGGCCGACAGGAGGAATCCAAGGACGTTCTGATGTGTGGACCAAAGGAAAGGAGATTCATGTGTAGTTGCCAAGTTTTACTGTTTGAAGGTGGAAAATAATGAGACATGACATGGGATTCTCATAGGTTTGTTTAGTGGGTATAATTGATGGTCACACTTCAGTTTATTCAGATTCCTGTTATACTTAGAGAGGTTTAGACCTCTCTGCAACATCTCTGTTGTGTGGCTTCATGCTATTCAATATTGTTTCACTTTAGAGAAATTTTACAGAGGTTCTGCTATGCTGACACCTTTCTCCTTTAATGGATATAATTAGGGTTTCCTCATCCAGTATTATTTAGTGTAGATTTAGATTGGGAGATTTAGATTTTGCTCAAGCATAGCAGGCAAGAGGACCACAAATCGTATATGGATCATCAAATCCTCTTTTTACTATTCTGCATTGCGATTATGGGATTTCTTGTATTTTTTATGTTGCTAAGTACTGTTACAATATATTCCTAACCTTAGTGTTTATCAGTCTGAAGTTACTATAAATCCATTCTTAGTCCCATCTTCTGACGCAGGGTTTTACTGTGTGGCCAAATGGATTACACTGTAATTGTTAAATTGTAGTTGGTTCTAACCTCTTTTATTTCTCAGGCACTTGGAAAGTTCCATTGCAGGGAGCAAGGGAAAAGGGTCCAAATACTGTGCATTAGCAAACATCCATAGCTTGTTGGTAGAATGTAAAGGCAAGGCTGTATGCATGGACTTGCTTGCAGCTGTTTCCATTGTTAATAAAATGGTTTTCTATAGACAATTTGCATATACAATTCATGGGAATTCCGGTTGAAAATAGTCCTGCAAGGAAGGTTTCCTAAGAAACTGTCAAAAGAAGGGTGCCCTCAAATCTCTTTGGTAATTGGGCACCCATGGTGCACAAATGGTGTGCCTACCTTCTTTGTATATCTCTCTCAACCAGGAATCCTAGTAGAGAGCTATTTTGTGAGCCTTGGGGCTGAATCATCAAAACTGTAGTCCCTGTTTCTGCCATCTGTCCTTAGGCGTGCAGTACACTAGCAGTGGATCCCCACTCAAATATGTGAGTTTCATCTATTGCAAGGGTGTGTCATCTAATGCAAATGAAAGAAAACAATTGTCTCAGGTTGTCCTTTTTGATGAGACATGAAGGTTGCAGCACACTCTCTCAGGACCACAGCCATATCTGGTGATTGAGTCACAGACTGCCATGATCCTGACTACCTTTTGAAAGCAGGCATGATATGTGAGCTTTTTTACTAATATTTCTCTATGTCTTTTTTTTTGCAGAAAGTCATTTTACCATGGGCACTAAAGGACAAAGAGTGTATCATAGCTCTTAATATGGTGAGCTTGCTTATATTAAATGTATTCTTTCCCAACCTGGTTAAACGGACAATGGACATAAAATGAAGTGGAGTTCTGAAAGTAAAGAAGGAATAAGCAAAGAATGACACGCTCTGCAACACAGCACCTTTATAGAAGAAGCATTTTAATTATCCTGGAAATTGTTACTGGTTACTTCAGTGAATATTTGGACTCCCACGGCACCTGTAGCAGATATGCTTTCATTCATACACTGGCATGGAGTCACATCAATACACAGGGGCCGATTACAATGTCGAATGGACCAACACCGCCTTTAGTGTTGGTCCCACCGACATCTATAACAGCAGTCAGACCGCCGCATTACAATGCAGTCAGTTGGACCTCATTGACCCAGGCTCAAGGAGCTCATCGGGCGGTCGGTCGGATTGCATTCCCCACAATGGGGATTACGATCCACCTTTCCGCCAGCCCTTTTACATCAGTTCTTCTGACGTGAAAAGGCTGAAGGAAATGCTTTTATGGGGCTCCTAGAAGGGCCAATGTCCCTGTTGGCCCTTTGCTATGGGCCTTGGGGGACACCTGTGGTGCCCCCTAAACATCCCTGCATTGTGTGGCAGGCACAGCATGGTGTCTGCCACAGGGTGCAGGGATGTTTACAAACATGCCTTTTGATAATGGGGCTTGTGCTGCGGCCCTTTTCCAGACCGCAGCACAAGCCTCAGTGCAATGAGGCATGTTACCTACCGTCTCCATGGTGGTCGGATCAAAATTTGGAGACGGGCCCGCTGACTACCTGTCGACCGGTCCCGTTCCTACAACAATGGCGGTCAGACACTCATCCAACTGCTATCGTATTCAGCCCCACAGTGTTCAAAACAGACAACATACATGCTATTGACTACCACTGACGTCCATGTTTCAATTGTTATGCGGGAATTCCGGGGTAAGGGTGTTCATGGTCAGAATTTCCAATTTGTAATGTATTCTTGATTAGGCAGGGCTGTCCATCATAGGCAAAGGAGAGCCAGATCCATTCCACACCAGGTTTTCAGAATAACCACTTAAAATCCATTTATGCACAATGAGTCTAAATCAGCTCATTTATTTTGCAGCTGCAGTATTTTTCAGCATGTTAAGCAAGTTATCAGTCAATTGAAGTGGGAAGTGCCTCTCATTGGTAGAGTTTCTTTTATATGCAAACCAGTCTACTTAAAATAATAATAACGATAATAATTGTATAACAGAACTAATAATAACAATAATAATAATAATAATAATAATGATATATGTAAAAACAAAACTAGTTCTAGGTCTAAGATGTGTCTCCCTCAATTTCTGGAAAATAATATTTCAGTATATTGCACAGACAATTTAGTTCTTTTATTTACAATAAAAAGCTTTAATACAAATTCTAAAATCTAAAATATCCTGAATCAGTATTCACCTTCAAAAGCTATTACATTGATTTTCACATTTCCACATTTAAATCCAGAACCCATAATTATATCAACAAACAGTACACCAGTTCTAGCTCACCTGTTGATAGAACTCATCAGTCCACCAATGCCATCAAAGCGTTCCCAAAATAATTTATCTTGGAACGCAAGCATTTTGCTGTCCATTTTGATCCCTTCAAGAAAGAGGTCTGCAGACACAAAATATATTTAGATTTCAAATGACAGAGAGCTCTAATTCTGTCATCAACCCTTATGCTTTCATTCAATATTCAATAACGAAAAATCTTCATTGTGAGCTACCAAAGTGCACTGCTAAAGAATAGTTAGCCATTATTTCATTTTTCAAGCCACTTAACCTGTTTTTTTAATTGCCATATGGTGCTCGTTGTGTGATTTTTAGGTTCAGGCACATTTTTATTACACCAATGAAATATTTTGTAATTCATGTTGTCTGCATTACAAATATTCATCATATTTCTCCCGATTTCAGAGCAAATGTCTGACGAGATGTTTAAATATGATGTCTGTGTGGCTGAGAGACATGTTCTACACGAAATCAGTCTCCCACCAGCATCTCCAATAACTTTTATATGATGACTAGCAATATATATTTTGTGCAATATTCAAAATGTTTGTAAAAATAAATGTGTATCTGGCCATTAAAAATTTCACCCAGCCATTCCAATTTCTCCTATTATATTTCATTAAAAACGAATAGTTCAAGTTGGTGCCTAGAGATGTGCCTTTGTATCCCCACTTGCGCCCCGGGCTGACCCTAAATAATGCCCACATAATAATGGGCTATAATTGATCCTGCCTGGCAACTGACCCCCAACACCTGAGGGAACAGAGGCTGTGGGAGAGGTGACCCCTGCGGCTATGACCATGGTGAGGACCGAGCTTATGTGAACTGCAGCCAAGGCTGCATGGGCGTTGCATGCTGCGATCAGAACTGGCACTGTGCACCACTACCGGCCGCAGAACAGGCCAGGAACAGGGCTGGACACAGGTCCCCGGAGTATGAGGCAAAGGAGAGCGGTGAAACGCAGCAGAAGTGATCTGGATAGCAGACTCTTCACAAAGGCCTGGACACAATGGCCACTTGCAAGGGGAGAAAGGACAGGTCAGTGAAGGACATGGTCTTCAAAACTCCCAGCTCATTCTCCTGGGGTCCCACCCCACAATGGAACAGACGACCCTGGGGATGTGGGTGGACTAGAGGCACTGATCAACCGCACCTTCATTGAGTCTTTGTTCTCATCCCTACAGGAAGATCTCCAGTCAATGAAAAGGGAGTTTTCGATTGACTTGAGAGAGGTCCGCCGAGATCTGGAATTCATGGGCGACCAAATCAACACCCTGGAAGACCTCTAGGCCAGCAGAGATGAGGAAATCAAATGCTCCCATAGGAGGTACTTCGTCTCAATGAGCCGAACCTGAATCTCCAAGCCCACACAGAAGACATACAACATACGCATCAGGGGCATTGCGACCGGAGTGGAGGACACAAACATAGATGCCTTTGTATCCGATTTCTTACGCACAATCCTGGGAAAGCTCCCAGACTTTGAAATTGAATTGGACCACGCTCAAAATGTGGGCACCAGAAGATCAGCTCCAGCCCCACTAGCCAATATATTAACATGCACTAATGACTTCCTACTCAAGGAGCGCATCCTCTGTAGGTCCATAGACAATCCTGCGATTTAGTTTAAGGGCCATAAACCCACGATATACTAGGATTTGGATGCATCCACCCCGCAGAAATGCTAGGCCTTCCGACCTATCACTGCCCACTTACGGGTTTCTGACATATCCTACTCCTGGGTCCACCCGTTCAGACTGATTGTCTAATTCCAGGGGGACGTCTGTCAAATAAACTCAGTTGAGGAAGCAGGCAAACTGCTGGGGTTGAGACCACTTTATCAGACTGAGCGCAACCAGTCAAAACGAACCAGAGCTGGCAGAACGGCCACAGTTGGACAACAATGAGGACCTTGGTTCCAGGCCTTCACCCTGACCCGGATATCATGGCTAAAGAAAGACAGGCCGTCTTGGCATCACTCGCAGAAGACCTATCTTGCCTCTTGCCATCATTATCCGGAGGGGAAGTCAGTCACTGACTTGCTTGGCCTCTCTTCTCTTCTTCCTTTGCTGAGGGCACGGGGGCTTTGCCTGGGCAGGAGTGGAAAGAGACCATCAATTGGCAACCTCTGTCTATTTTTCCCTGGAGCACGACGCTCCAGACTTTGACCACCAACAAGATGACTGTTCAATTGTTTGCAGTTGATATTGTTGAGGTCTGTATGGTTTTGTTCATCCCCCTGGGACCCATATACACTTGTCTTCTTACACACCTAATCCACCCCCTCCAAGACCACACACCTTTGTAACACAGAAGGGCACAGGGACCCGTACCTCTGGGCCAACAGAGCACCTATTACCAGCTCATCAATCACCACCCAGCGCATATGGTACCGGACATCAAAATCCTTACCTTGAACACAGGGCTGAAAAATCTGGTAAAAAGAGGGGCCATCCTTTCCTATTTAGGACATTAAAGGGCCCAAATCTGTCTTCTAAAGGAAATTCACCTTCTGGCTGGAGACACACACAGGGTCAGATCGAAGGCCTCCCCACACCAGTATTTCTCATCAGGCACAACCTAAACAGCAGGGGTGATGATACTAATCTCTCACTTCTTTAGAGGAAAGATGGGACCTAAGCAGGCTGAAATCAAAGGAAGACTTTTGGCTCACTCTGTCACTATAGGCATCTACACCTTTTCCTTAGGTTCAGTTTATGCCCCAAACAAAGGGCAGGAGGCCTTCCTGCGCCGAGCAGTGACAGAATTGGCCAGCTCACCAGACAGGCAGGTGCAAATGGGTGGGACATCAATATGGTCTTGAATAATCAACTAGACCGTTGTGGTAAATAATTTAATTACCGGGACTTAATTTGATACAGAAACATAATAAAAAATAGCTCAGTAAATAAGAGGCAAAATCCGTGGTATTAGAGGTTCGGAATGGGCTTTATTCCAATGGACGATTCGAATCGTTGACTCCAGGTTCCATCACCACGGAGGTTCAGGAAGTGAAGTACATACTTTATTGATAAGTAATCACTTTTATACAATAGGCATTACAGTGAAGCAAATGCAGGAGGCGTAACAATTGATAGTGAAGATAAAACATACATACGTAGCAAAAGTGGGCGTAACTGGGTGTAACTAAAGAACGTCATCAGGTATGATGTCATAATAGGGTGGTTCCATGAAAGAATTGCGCAATGTCAGCCGAAATACTTGGCAGAAATGCGCGCGCAGCAGCATGACGTGTGATTGACGTGCAACTAGGGGGTGAAGGGGACTTGACATTTAGCTCTACATGTGGCGACAGAAGTCTGGAGGGTCAAGTCAACCTAATCCCAAATCATATCTTACATCCTATGTTTAAAGAACTATGTTATCCAAAAGAGAGGTCTCTTAGAGTAGAATCTTATTCTATACTGACTATACTGACTGTTAGTGCGTGTACAAGCGTCTAAGTGTCTACACTAGATGCGAGGGCAGAAGTCTTCCATAATAATAGGGCTATGAATTACTTGCATAAAGACAGAGAAGCCGGGCCTTTGCTCGGTAGCTGGAAGAATGTTTACTTAAACTACTAGACAGGAATGCATTGGGCAGGGAGCGGAGCAGATAATTTCGAAGGTAAAATACAGTTTTTGGCAGGCAACAGGCTGATGTCAGGCATCGTGAGCCGCGCAGGGAATGAGACAAAGTTCATGGTCACGGATGTAGGCTCAGACTGGAGCTCTCAGAGGCAGAAGGAAAGAAAAGCTTGATGACAGAATCAGGGCCTACTTGCCTGGACTGTAAAATGGCATAAGTGAACCATATAAAGCCGGTGGCCTTTCATACTTAGGAATGGAATATCCAGCCTATTCATGGCGGATCTGAAAGAGGACATGTTGACGGTGGACGCACATGTGTTTGCGTCTTCATAACTAGAACTGGAGGGAACATACATGTACTTGTGATTCATACATGAAACCGTTGGGGTCCAAGATAGGGGACATAACTGATCAGAAAAATCCATATTTCCACATTCCCTCCTTGTCCCCTACTTGCCCGTTAAGAGATATTAATCTTCATCAATCCGTTGATCTGTTCATATAGCATCATTTGTTCTTCTTTTTTCTTCTGGGATGAATGAAATCTTGGTGGTGGAATACACGATGTGGCACACAGACCACAGATCGCTGGTCCACATTGTAGACATAGACAGCAACTGAATAGTATGAGAAAGCCAATACCTAGGAAGGATAGGACCTTCCATCCAAAGGTAGATAATACACTCCAAAACCAACCGGACCAAGTCCAGGTGCCTGGATTCTGGTGTATCTGGCTTACAATCTTATGAAGGCGAGTTATGGCTTTATATACAGATGGCGAATTTTCTGGTATGAAAATGCAACAACTTGATCCGATGACCCTACAAGCTCCGCCCCTATCGGCCAGGATGACGTCAAGGACAAGACGATTTTGAAGCACAACAATCCGCATAGCAGACTGCTCTTCTGTTAAATTGCCTAAGGCGGAAATAGTTTCGTTCACTACTGCTTCAAGGGTTCTAGTTAATCTACGTATCAGCTTACTATTAGTAACGGTACCTATATATGGAAAGAGACCTTTATTGAAATCTGTGTATTTTTCCCATGCTGTTTCAGTATAATCGACTATTGGGAGATCTCTCCTTTCTCTATTGTGTACTAAATGAGTATTTCTGTGATAATCAGGAGGAGCTAGGAAAACAGGTGGCAAAAGGAATCCAATGTAGCACGTACCATCCCAATCTGGTGGCAAACGTATATATGCCGTCTGACCACATATGAAGTAGGAATGGCGGGAAGCTCTAAATGTAGACTTGCCTTGATCACTAAATTCTATTACAGTGGTGCATCTACTATGGCCCATATGTATGGAACCATTCTTTCTTATACATAATTCACCTTTTACTGGAAATATTGACATAGCGGGCAAAATTGAAGTAGCTTCAGATTCGACATTTAGGATCATAAGATTAAGCGTAAAATTACCTAATCCATACACTTCATTTTCTAGATCAGTTTCTGTTCTTTTGGGAAGTCCCTCCTTGTTAGGGTAGCAGACTTTAAGTAAAACTAAGTTCAAATTTCCCCATACCCAGTTGTCTTGATAAACTGCAGAATTCGAATCTAGGGAATTAATTAAACTAAACCATGCTCCACAGGAGCCGTTGTGTGTGAACGGGTATGGAAAGAGAGGTAGAATTCCTTTATAATTCTGATAGGGAAGGAGTCGGCCACATATCCAACAATTTGTAGCATTGCTAACCTGATGGGAATGATTTAACATACTAATAAACGTGTTATTGCGCAGCGCAAATCTATAAGACAACTCATGCGGAGGTAATTCACTAAAGGAATGTTCAGCAGTAACATTATAAACATGTCTAGAAATAGGATAATATATGTGCAACAATATACTTGCAGTGATTATTAAAAGACTTAAGAAAAACAAAATCAATAACGTCACTGTGCAATGACTACGCAGTGATTTACAGTACGCATGTCGTTTCAACATTTTTCGGGTTTTTTCTCTATTCAGGTCTAAGGGATACATGTCAGAGACAAATTCAACCGCTTCACCTTGGAGAGGACTTAAACAATCAAATTGCCTGACTGGTTAGACCTAAGTTTTAGTTTGTATAGTTCGTGATTACTCAGTTCAACCAAAGGAAGTTTTGAGTCAATGGGTGAAGACACGCAAGGTGTGTCGTTTACGTCTGACGACAGTCCATGAAATTTCTTGATATGACTTGAATGTATCCAGCCTTTTCTGCCTTCGATCTTCACGGCTGTCCTTGTGGTAAGCAAAACCAATTGCGGCGACTTCCACCTAGGATCCAGTTGGGACTTCCGATCAAAGTTCCTCACTAAAACCAGATCCCCCGGAACTACGTCATGGGGTTTCACCTCAGTGTTGTCGGGAAAAGCTGCAGCTACCTGTGAACGACAAGATTGTAGTGCAGACATCAAGGAAGCCAAGTAATCTGTCAGCATATTACAGTCAATATCAGTTATTTTGCGTGGAATAGGCGTCCCCCACATATTTGGCGGTCTGCCAAAGATCACCTCATACGGGGATAGCCCTGTTCGAGAGTGTGCTACCATTCTCATGTAAAAGAGTGCAACTGGTAAAGCTACTACCCAGTCGACACCTTTCTCTCTGCATATTTTGGACAATCTAATTTTCAGGGTCTGATTATGTCTTTCCACGAGACCTGCTGCCTCGGGGTGTCGGACACAGTGGAATTTCCACTGATAGCCTAACAAAAGTGAAACGTGTTTCATTAGTTCGGATGAAAACGGCTGGCCGTTATCTGAGTAGACAACACGTGGTAAACCGTATCGTGGGAAGAATTCTCAAACCAACTGTTTGGCAGTAGTCCGGGCAGTGTAATCTGAAACCGGGTATGCCTCTGTCCAACGGGAAAGAGCGCAGACAACTACGAGAACATATTTGAATCCTCGACATCGTTCCATCTGGATATAATCCATCTGGAGGACTTCAAAAGGGTGATCAGGAGGTTGAAATCCACCCTGTTCTACGGGAATGCTTTTTCCTGGGTTAAACTGACAACAGATCATACAGGTACGAACTTTTTGTTTAGCTGCTGCTCGTAAATGTTTGTTGAACCAAATGTGTTGAATGCTGTCTAGCATAGCTTTTTCTCCTAGATGTGCTGGACTATGTACAATGTTAATAATGACTTGGACCATTGAATCAGGAAGGAACCACACAGATTTTTCCTTCGTCATCCATCCTTGATCTGTTTGGATCCCTCCTAATTCAGTCCATTTCCTTATTTCGTCTGGTGTAGCATGTGTCTGTATGTCAATTACGTCAAGAGCGGGATCCTTAACCATCATACAATGTGTTGGCGTCGGGACTATTGTCTTTGTCATGTCGGATGTTTGAGTTTGAGCAGTCTGTTTAGCTGTTCTGTCAGCTAGATCATTGCCTTGAGAAATGATATCAGTAACTTTCGTATGAGCTTTACATTTCATAATTGATATTGCAGTGGGTAGATGTATTGCATCTAATAAGGCATGAATGAGGGGTCCGTGCTGAATGTGGGCACCGTGAGAAGTTAAATAACCTCTCTCTCGCCACAGCACGCCGAAGTCATGTACAACTCCGAATGCATAACGTGAATCAGTGTATATGTTGACTTTTTTATTTGTGGCTTGAATACAGGCTTGTGTCAGAGCGACGAGCTCTGCTGCTTGAGCGGACAAGGTATTTATGCAATTTGTTTCAATGATTTCGGTGTCTGTTGTGACTGCGTAAGCGGCTACTAACTCTCCTGTACCTGTTCTCATACATGAACCATCTACATACAACGTCAGGTCTGGGTCTGACAATGGGACATCTGTCAAGTCTTGTCTGGGTTTCGTCGTGATTGTAATAACTTCAATACAGTCATGAGCTAGTGGGTCTGTTCCGATTACAGGTAAAAGTGTGGCAGGATTCAATGTGTTACAACGTCTGATTTCTATATGTGGCTGAAACAATGTTAATTCGTAACCAGTGAGTCGTGCAATAGTCAAATGTTGTGTTTGCATTCGATTCACAAGAACCTCTACTGCATGTGGTACTTGTACTGTCAATGGATGTCCTAACACTATGGCATCGCTTTGTCTGATTGCTAAAGCTGTTGCTGCCACTGATTTTAGGCATGCAGGCAAAGCCTGAGCTACGGGATCTAATGTACTAGAAAAATAAGCACATGGTTTGTATGATCCTGCTTGTTCCTGTGTGAGTACTGACAAGGCAGTACCTTCGCGTTCTGTAACAAAGAGTGTAAACTGTTTATTGTAACATGGTGTTGCTAAAACAGGTGCTTGGCATAAAGCTTTCTTTAGGCTTTCAAAAGCTAGTGCATGTTCCTGAGTCCAAGGGAGAACAGTCGATGTGGCTGCCTCCTGTGTTGTCAATTGAATGAGTGGTTTTGCTAGAAATGCATACTGAGGGATCCACTGCCTACAATATGAAGTGAGGCCTATGAAAGCCCGCACCTCCTTTTGTGTCTTGGGTATTGGCATATTAGCAATTAGCTGGATGCGATCTGGTGTAAGCTGCCTTCCCTCCTTGGACAGCGAGTGGCCAAGGTAAACAACTCGCTGGACACAGAATTGCAGCTTGGAAGGGGACACCTTGTGCCCCTTTTCGGCTAGAAATTGTAAAACTGTCAGTGATGCTTTCTCACATTCAGGTTCGCTTCTAGCGGTGATCAGCAGATCATCGACATATTGAAGCAGGGCAGTGTTTACTGGCATGTGGATACTGTCGAGTTCTCGTTTCAGTGCTTGGCTAGAGATGCTGGGGCTTTCTGTAAATCCTTGAGGTGCGCGTGCGAATTTAAAGCTACGTCCATTTAAACTAAATCCGAACAAGTATTGGCTTTCCGGATCTATTGGGACACTGAAAAAGGCATTCTTGAGATCAATTACAGTAAAGAATGTTGCTTCGGAATCAATAGCTGTCAGTAATGACGAGATATCTGGGACCACAGGGAATTGTGGCACAATGCATTTGTTCAATTCGCGCAGATCAATAACCAATCGATATACTGGCGGGGCCTTTGGATCTGTTCGTTTAAGAATCGGAATTATCGGGGAATTACATACATTGGAGTCTGTTTCCACAACCACTCCTTGGGCAATGAGCTCGTCAATGATTTGTAGTAAAGCCACTACAGCATCTGGTGGTAACTTGTATTGTCGCATTCGTGGTAGTACCACTCCTGCCTTTAGTGTAACTCGATATGGCGTAATATTCATGCAACCAACATCAGTAGGGCCTTGTGCCCATAAATGTATAGGTAAAGTCTGCAGTCGGGGATCCATGTCTCGAGACACATAGTGACCTTTGAAATCACGTAAAAACAATCTTACTCCTTCCGGAGAACAACATATTATAGCTCCTAGAGCTTTCAGTGTTTTTATACCTAACAAGTTTTCTGGACATGATTTAGTAAGCAGTAAATCTGTAGTTCGGGTTAAGGGTCCTATCGTAAGTGGAAGAGGCTGTGATACTTCATTAACAATAGGTTTTCCTGAAAAACCAAGGGAAATATTCTGTGAGCCTGAGAGGGGTGCCCCTGGAACTTCACTACGTTTTATGGTTGTTCGACTTGCCCCTGTATCAAGTAAAAATTTTCTATCTTGGCCTAATAGTTCACTATGTACATAAGGTCCTTCTTGGTCTACAGGGACCTCGATAAGGGGTAAGTCAACTTCCCTCTCTAGGCTGGTTCATGCGTATCGTTGATAATCAGGATAGTCATACTGTGCGGTCTGGTACAGCTGTCGTGTTGTGGTTTGTGTGGCAGCAACAGGCAGCGCTGGTGCAGCTGGCACAAACTGTATAGACTGTTGTGGAGCTGGCACGGACTGTGCATGCTGCGGGGCTCCTTGTTCATTCTGATCCTGTCTAGGTGGCCGTGGTCTTTCTTGTGTTTTACCTGTGGCTATATTTCGCTTCAGGACTGGGCAATCGTGTATGTAATGACCTGGTTGTTTACAATAGTTGCATGTCCCTTTTACAGGTCCTGCTGAATCACCGGACTGTGTCGTACCCTTTTTATGACCTTCAGCTGGAACTGTCTGGGAGACTAGCATTTTCATTTTTGTGTCTTTCATGCGTCTTTGTTCATGTTCTTGTTCCTCTCTAATTCTATTGTGATGATACTGTAACATTTGTGATGGTGTATTACCTTGCCAGGTACTCTCGAATTTTAATACTCTATTCTTCACTTGAGGCAAGGAATTTTCAACTAATTTTGTCACAAACAGATGTGGGTATGATTCGCTACTTGCTTTTATGCCACTATTTATACCAAAACATTTTTCAAATCGGGCATAGAAATCACTAGTGTCTTCATCTTGCTTTTGTTTACAGGCTGAGATTGCACCCCAGTCTTCCTTTTTCGTAGTTAATAAACGTGGCAGTACCTGTACTAGTAAACCTGGTAGTGCTTTAGTTTTATCCCCAAGCCCTGCTCCTGCAGTTCGGGCCTTTTCTTCTGCTTCTAATGCTGTCCAGTCTATCTTTTGGTCTCCCACCTCCCACTCTTTTTCCTTGAGTTTTTCATAAATGCCAGCAGGCATTAATACCTTTAATATTGTCATAATGTCGGGATAAGTATACTCTCCCATGAGTAACATGTCTTTAATTTCTCGGTGGAAACCCGCTGGGTCTTTGTCATGACTGGGTACCACTTTCTTCATTTCTAACAATTCTATTTTCGATATGGGCGTATATACAAATACACGTTTAAACTGATTGTCCTCGCCCTTTATTGGGTGTACTTCTCGTAAGGGATTCTGTCTGTCCATGTAATACGTCGTTCTTTCCTTGATGGGCAGTGAGACATGTTCTGGGCATACAAAAAGAATGTACTGCTTTCTTGATTCTAGTATTTCTTTAATTAACTTAGTACCTGAACCTCTCCATCTATTCGTGAGTAGTTCAGTCAATATATCAGGTAAGGGACCAGGATCTGAATGTTGGCTTTTATATAGTGTAAGAAGTTGTTGAATCATATAAATCCCAGCTAAACGCTGTTCATCTGGGGTGAGGTTCAAAAATGTGTGTGCTACTGTATCATCACCATATTTTCCGGGACTGTCAACCCAATGAACGGCTGACCTGGCTAATTCTTGTTCATCCATAGAATCGAGTAAATGATAGCCCCTTCGTTCTCGGAGTAATTTGTCAGCGGTTTGGAACGAATGCTCGGGGGACCTTATATTTATAATAGGTGTTTGGAAATTCCTGTTATTATCTGGACATATCGGACGTATCGGGTCAGTGAAACATCTAGTACTATTACAAGATCTTCCTCTACCTACATAGGCTATGGTTTCTGACTGTCCTGTGGGCAGTCCTGATCCTTCCTCCTCCTCGTTTTGTTCAAACTGGTCTACCGCTAATCTCTCTTCGTGTAGGCGTTCTATTTCTTTACGGATCTTTCGGCACATGGCTATTATACATTTTTGCCTATCATGTCTCCCTTCTGATATATTCTGGCTCCATCTGGTAAGAGTTTCCATTGTTTCCGGATCTACCCCCGGTCGGTCTTGATTTCTGATCACACAATTTATGAGGAAACGTAACAGTTCCCCCTGTATCTCCACTTTCTGGTATTCCATAGCTCTGTTGATACATTCAGAATCTCGCCCTGTTTGGACAAAATGATATATATTATCTAGATGCATAGTCATTCCTGGTAGCTTCCCTAAATACACCGCAGCTCGTCTGATACGTAATGATGCCATGATCATTTCGTCCTCTTTGCCGGGCACAGGGTCATATCTACAATCTACAAGAAGTTCCTTAAGCGTGCGGGAATTTATGAGTTTGGGCGTACGCGGATGTGCTGATTCTTGAAAAGTAAGTTTATTTATTCTGGGTGGCGTAGAAAAAATGTTGGTAGCACCTCCGGTAGCCCCGTCTGGGGTATCGGACGTGAAAGGATTCGTTGAACGTGATACAGCAACTATAGGTGTGGACACAGCTGTAGAAGCAGCTGTAGGAACAGATGTAGAAACAGATGTGCTTGCCGGAACTTGTGTCAGGATTTGTTGTTGTAGAGGTACAGATACAGGATCTTGGCGCTGAACCTCCCCGGCAGACGGTCTATGTGGGGCGGGGTTAGCATACTCGGGAGCTGCGTCATCTAAATATGAGGAAAGAAAAACATCTTCTGCGGTTCTAGGATGCCCCTTAGGATGCACCTTTATTGGAAATAATGGGGGTGGCAAGTCTTTTGGTATCTCCGGAGTAGCCTTAGGTAATCCTTCGGCCAGAAGGGGATACATACCATTCATAAGGGCATTTCTTTGTCTGTCTACTTGTTCTGATTTCACTCGTGTACCTTCTTCAATTAATAGATTTTCTCGGACTTTATTTGAATTTTCCTTATTTTTCTCCTCCTGTCGGAGTGCTTTTTCTGTACGTCTATGAGATTCTTTACGCCATAACTCAACGGCGTCTTTCTGTGACTGTCTAGCTTTCCTTTTCCATAACTCTTCCTCTACTTTCATGATGCACTCTGCATCCCAGGTCCCAGCTGCGGGCCACCTCTGACTTTCTGGTAATTCCTTGGTGTAGTCTACCCATAAATCAAGAAATAATATGGCGTCTAAGCCGTGTTTATGATACATGAAGTACCCTGGAGTGTCCCTAGGAGGAATAGGAACAGCTTCTTCGAGTACCCCTTTTCTGGTTGTGATCTGTCTTAGTTTCGAAAAGAGCGGCATATTGAGAACTGATCTGATACTTGATCTTGAACAAACTTAATACAATAAACACAATAATGAACAGTCATTCACACCACAATATGCAGGACGTATTAACACATTTAACATTTAACATTTAAATGAGCAACAATGACGATGACGATCTAAGAAAACTTAATCACTAAACATAATACTCGCATTAACTGAATTATTCTGAAATTATATACTTGATATACTAGATATACTGCTAAACAGTACAGATACACTGCTAAAACAGTGCAGACCGGATTTGTGTACCCAAACCCGTCTTGACCGGCACAGGCTATGTGCACGTCAGAACGCCTCCCCAGTAATGGTACTCACCGGGTAGCTCGGAACGGAAGGCCTCGGAACGGAACTGAACTGGACTGGACCGGACTGGACTCGACTCGAAAACTTCGGAAACTTCGGAACGTCGGAAACCTCAGAACTTCGGAACTTCGGAACTTGGTGGGCCTCTGTATACCTCGGATCTTGCTCTCTCAGCTAGGCTCTGGTCGGGATACTTCGCACTTCTCACCGCCTCGTCTGGGTGTTGATCGCAGCCTCAGTCGCCCCCGCTTGACTGGAGGGAGATACAGGAAATCCTGCTGGTACGCGTTGTTGTCCGTCCATTTGTGGCAGGAGACCGGGCCTGCAACGCACCGCCGGCGCGTGAGATGAGAAAGTGTCCCTGTTCGGGCGCCATTCTTGTGGTAAATAATTTAATTACCGGGACTTAATTTGATACAGAAACATAATAAAAAATAGCTCAGTAAATAAGAGGCAAAATCCGTGGTATTAGAGGTTCGGAATGGGCTTTATTCCAATGGACGATTCGAATCGTTGACTCCAGGTTCCATCACCACGGAGGTTCAGGAAGTGAAGTACATACTTTATTGATAAGTAATCACTTTTATACAATAGGCATTACAGTGAAGCAAATGCAGGAGGCGTAACAATTGATAGTGAAGATAAAACATACATACGTAGCAAAAGTGGGCGTAACTGGGTGTAACTAAAGAACGTCATCAGGTATGATGTCATAATAGGGTGGTTCCATGAAAGAATTGCGCAATGTCAGCAGAAATACTTGGCAGAAATGCGCGCGCAGCAGCATGACGTGTGATTGACGTGCAACTAGGGGGTGAAGGGGACTTGACATTTAGCTCTACATGTGGCGACAGAAGTCTGGAGGGTCAAGTCAACCTAATCCCAAATCATATCTTACATCCTATGTTTAAAGAACTATGTTATCCAAAAGAGAGGTCTCTTAGAGTAGAATCTTATTCTATACTGACTATACTGACTGTTAGTGCGTGTACAAGCGTCTAAGTGTCTACACTAGATGCGAGGGCAGAAGTCTTCCATAATAATAGGGCTATGAATTACTTGCATAAAGACAGAGAAGCCGGGCCTTTGCTCGGTAGCTGGAAGAATGTTTACTTAAACTACTAGACAGGAATGCATTGGGCAGGGAGCGGAGCAGATAATTTCGAAGGTAAAATACAGTTTTTGGCAGGCAACAGGCTGATGTCAGGCATCGTGAGCCGCGCAGGGAATGAGACAAAGTTCATGGTCACGGATGCAGGCTCAGACTGGAGCTCTCAGAGGCAGAAGGAAAGAAAAGCTTGATGACAGAATCAGGGCCTACTTGCCTGGACTGTAAAATGGCATAAGTGAACCATATAAAGCCGTGGCCTTTCATACTTAGGAATGGAATATCCAGCCTATTCATGGCGGATCTGAAAGAGGACATGTTGACGGTGGACGCACATGTGTTTGCGTCTTCATAACTGGAACTGGAGGGAACATACATGTACTTGTGATTCATACATGAAACCGTTGGGGTCCAAGATAGGGGACATAACTGATCAGAAAAATCCATATTTCCACACCGTTCAGCCCAATGACAGGGACAAACCGGGGCCCTGTCATCAGACTGGTCACAATGGTTACTAGACATGGGACTGGTTGACATTTGGTGGACTCTACACCCCCATAACACAGATGACCCATTCTACTCTCATGCACATAAGACATATGCCAGAATTGATTACTACATAGGGTCCCGAGGTCTGATTCCTCTCGCCACATCCTCAGAGATTGAGCTCCGCTTACTCTTGGACCACACAGCAGTGACCCTCATGTTAGATGCCCCCCAGGGGCAGACCCTCACATTCATGGTGGCTTTGTGACACACTACTCCATCACCCTGCTGCGGTACAGCAGCTCACAAAGACACTGGAAGAGTTCTTAGCTTTTAATGACACCCCTGGCAACTCCATCACCACTTTTTGGGAAACACTCAAACTAGTAGCGTGAGGGGCTCTCATTACAATTTCCTCTGCAGATAACAAGCCACGCAGGGACAAGAGAGATGGCCTCACTAAACAGGTGCACAAGTTGGAGCTCATCCATAAGTCCAATCCCTGGCAAGGTTAGAAGGCATTGCGCCTCTTATTGACCAATATCCCTTTTAAATGTGGACTTCAAGCTGTTCACTGAGAACTTGATGGCCAGGTTAGGGCCAATGCTGCCAGGACTGGTGGAGCCGGACCAGGTGGGCTTTGTCGCAACATAACAATGTAGTGAAGGCTGATGGAGACTGCTTTTCATTGATAAGGCCCAACACCAGGATGTAGAACACATATTGCCCTTGGTTGATGCCGAAAAGGCATTTGACAAGGTGCACTTGCCATACCTAGCACCCACCCTCAAACATTTCGGAATCGGGGACCGCTTCAGTAAATGGATATTCAGCAGCTTCAAACACTCATGTACCCCCTTCCTGATCACCAGAGGTACGAGGCAGGGGTGCCTACTCTCCCCCCTCCTAGTCACTCTGGTGCAAGGGGGGGCGGGACAACCCCTTGATCAGAGTGGTCCAGTTTGGTGGGGAAAGACATACCATTAGTCTTTATGCAGATGATGCCATTGCAAGTCTGGAAGACCCCTAAACCTTGAAACCGGCCTTCTTTTCAGAACTTGAATCCTTTTCCCAAGTGGTGGGCTTTAAATTCAATGTTCACAAATCACAAGTCCTTGGGGTTTCTCTCCACCCCTCCACTTGGGAGGCTTGAAAGCTTTTGTGCCCGGTAAAGTGGGGGACAGGATTGATCCCATATCTAGGGCTCCGACTGATGACCTCCACCAAGACATTGCCTCTCTTAATTGCAAACACATTCTTCTTCAAACCCATCAAGCTCTACACTGCTGGAGGCCATTAGCTTTTTCTTGGTTGGACCGCTTTGTGGCCCTTAAAAAGAATGTATTTCTAAAGACATTATATATATTTCAAACACTTCCCGTGGAGCCCCACCAAAAGTTCTTTCTTCGCTTCAGCAAGAGTTCCTCTCTTTCATATGGGCTGACAGGAGACCTAGATTCCGTGGAGAACTGAGCTATATACCCACGATGGGAGAGGCCTCAGAATACCAAACATTCACTTCATTTATCAAGCCACACAGCTCCGAACACTGCTGCAGTGGTCCCGTAGTGTATCTGAAAAGCACTGGCTTTTCATGGATAGGGCCATAGCTTGCCAATCACTATGGAAGATCCCCTTCCTCTACAGGACCCAGTGACCCAAAAGACTACATAGATCTCCGGTCACAAGCACTACATTGAAAACTTGGGACTCGACCACTGAAAGATGTGGGCTCACCTCCTTCCCGTTGCACCTGATGCCCATTGTAAACAACCCAGATTTAATTCTGGGTCTTGACACTATTGCCTTCCATTGATGTGATTGAGAGGGGTGCAGATCGATTGGCCACCTCTTTGATGAGGAGGGCCCTCTAACATTTGAGCACCTTTGCTCTGATCTAACAATGCCAGAAACTGAACGCTACCGCTTCCAACAAGTGAGACACTAGGTTAAGCACCCTTCAATACGACCTAATGCCCAAAGACCCCTCACCCCCTATGAAAAATGGTTGCTTACCAAAACCTCTAACACACGCCTTATTACCGAGCTCTACAAACTTTTGCGCCCTCCCAGAACAGACGTCTAAATACCCAGGGCAGAGATACTGGGAGGTCGAACTGTGACACACACTGACTCAGAAGAAGTAGGGTGATATATTCCATTGCAAGCGGCAAACAGCCTGTAATGTTTATGGCATTGAAAAGGCGACCAAGATTGCTACCTATTGGTACCTAATACCCCCACAGGTTACACAAAAGCAAACCAGTTTGCAAACCTGACTGCTGACGAAATTGCGGGTCCCTAGGCACATTAACCTGTTGTAGGTCAAGAAATACCCATTAAAAAGGAGAGTTCAATTCTATACAGGATTATCTGTTCCAAAATCAACAGAATGTTAAACTGTTCTCCAGCAATAGATCAAGTAGTCATGATGTGGTGAATAAACGTTATTCAGGCGTCTGTGAGTTGCTTTGAATCCAATTTTATTTGAAAAAATGGCAGTTTGACAGAAGCAATCTATTCGGTCCAGCGAACGCATTTCGTCCCAGTGGGAGTTCATCAGGCCTAAAATTTAAAACATACATATCACCAATGATGTTTATACATACAAATTGTACTACACTACCCATTCACCGGTTAACCATTTTCTCACAAAAAACGTTAAAATACAACCCAGCAACACTCCCTACCTATACACATACTGATATAATCGATTCCCTGGATGTTTCCACCTTCCCAGTGTAAATCATAGTCCATAACAATCATAATTAATACATCTTAGAACTATTCAATTCTGAAATTCGTCACAAAAGTTATACCAATGGCCTGCCTACTCCATGTGATCCATTATTCACAGACATTTGCTCTCTGTATAAAGATCAGGTAACAATATTGAAATAATTCAAATAACAAATTCATAAGATAATTCCATCAGTGGCCTAATATTCCACAAAGTTCCCATCATTAGGAGACATTTTGCCTGTGTATGGAGGTCAGGTGACAGTGGCCTTACATCCCATAAAGTTTCAATTTTTAGGAGACATTTGGCCTGTATATGGAGATCAGGTAATGTCATGATATCCTTGCAAAGCCCTCTCTTCCAATTCTAGAACACACAGTTCAAAAAAATTATTTTTAAGTATAAACATAACATCTGTTGTTTGATTGCCCCACTCTCACAACTTACTGGATGCAGGTTCTTTATGACATAGAGAAACACTTTGAAATACAATTGCCTCGCGTTCCAGCATATGTCATCTTGGGCCTATCCAACGCACTTACATTTCCACTTGAATCGCGCAAAGGTAGACAATTAGGTTGAGCCCTGGGCGTGGCCTTGCAAAACTTACTGTTTCATTGGGTCTCAGATCAGACCCCTTTCTTATAAGGGGTAGTTATACAAAATGTGGCATGTGCTTGGCATGGAACGCATGTCCTTTTCACCACAAGGAAATAGATCCATCTTCCCAGATCTATGCCATTCATTCCTTTTCTGACTGAGCACAGAGCTACGGGAGCTCACCTGTCATAGGGACCTATGTCTTTTGGCTTACAGAGCCTAGAGCTGTGGTGACGAGTTAGAGCCGCTAAGGGACCCCGGTCTCCCTTCCTTTGCCTACACTTGGTCACCCAGGGGGGAGAGATGGGTAGGTTCAGGAAGGGGAGGGAGGAGAGAGGTTTGGGACTTGGGGTTTCAATGTTCTTACAAAATGCTTCGATCCATATGACTTGTCAACATATGCTGCTGTTTGATATATTCAATAAAAAAAGATTTAAACCTAAAAAATACTAGTCTGTCTTAGTACTGTCTTACACAGACTTGACTTTGATAACAACGGTTACAAACTGTTTCCTTCTGAGCTATTTTCTGGTCGTCAAAGCATTGCGTATTTCTAAAAATTAAGTACAAGGTCTCTTGTCAGGAGGTCACTGCAGATTACATAACCACCCCTTACCCCTACCAGTACTGCCAACAACAGTACTTACACATCTGCTAACCATCACACTCCTACAAGTGTTACATTTCAGACTGTTCCAGGCCCCCAAAGCTATAATAATGTTTTGCATGGCAGGTTTTAGTCGTTTTTAATGTATATTGAATTAATGACCACTTGTTGTTCTGCTCATCTCAAAATTATGCAAACAGCACCACCATGTGTCAAACTGTCATAAGTGCTGGTGTTAACAATGAAGTGCCGGTACTGAGCACCAAAACCACTGGCACAAATTAAGCAGTGCGCCACAGCCTTCTTCATATAGAGAAAGCTGGCCACTAAGGGACGTATTTATGACCCAGTTTGTGTCGCTCTTACACCATGCAAAGTGGGGCAAGAGCGACGCAAACTTAAAGTCATATTTTTGAAGCCATGCAAAGCCGCTTTGTGTGGCTTTAAATGGCATCAAATATATGGACTAATGGAGCGCAGCGCAAACCGCTGTGTTGCATTACTCTGCACAAGGGAAGTGTTCCATGGGCCCTGCGTGGGTGTTCCCCTGCAACTCCCATGTTTTTTTTTACATATTCCAAGATTTAACAAACATGTTAAACCTTGGAATGCTTAAAAAAGATACGCCTGTGCAAGTAAGGCATAACAGGGGAAATATCTTTAATTCTCCTATATTTTTCCACTTTCTATGTGTAAGCCTCTCAAGGGTGTTTTTGTGCAGAAAGGTGCCCCTTCCTGCGCAAAAAACAATTCTTCCTACAACTTGCTGCAGCTGCCCTGTGCCACAAGGTCCTACATAGTTAATGAGAGTGCGAAGTTTCTTAAATGTATCTCTCGGATTAAGGGATGGCAACTCTAGCAATGCCACTGTAGCATTACACTACAGTGAAATAAATGGAACATCTGGCACTTGTTTAAACTCATTTGCATGAAATACATAAATAATTACCTTTCCGTTTTTCTTGTTACAGTAGTGGAGATAATACAGGAGCAATCTGGTGTCAGCATGGCATAAGGGCAACAGGCTATAATTTACTTTGCAGATGTCACAGTAATTTAAGAAGCATAGCCACAGCGAGCCCATGATACTCTGGGGAGAGGAGGCCAAGAGCCTTGTAAATCACGGGGAGGATGTGAGCAATGGACATGCATCTTCCTAATACCATAAAGCGATGTTGCAAAGCCTAGGATTACAAGCTACTGTGCATGTGATCATGATACAAGGATAAATGGTGTCATTGTTTCCACTAGGTTGCACTTCATGAGCACCGAAACAAATGTTTATTCGGACAGAGATGACCATCACTTTAAGGTTTATTAATTTCAATATATTTATTGTAGCTGTCTAATTAGATCTACATTCCGTCAGCAAAATAAAAGTACAAAATCTAGGGACACTTGTGTTTCCCTTTAAAGAAGCTCACACCAGTTGATTTATTTTCATGTATGTTAGCCTTAAAAAATCCTGGTGTTATGGTGAAAAATAATGTATTATCTTTAGCAAAAAGAATGCATTGTGTTAGGAGCAACTATAAGGGAAATTATCATTTTTTATATCAAATACATGCGTGAGAAACCAAGGTAGAGACGTATATGTCCAAATGTGGTAACATAATTTCTTTATAGAGTGGTCCCTACAATTGTAATCACAAATACAGCATATAGAGAAAAATGGTGTCACACATTTATTTAAAAGTGTTTAAACATTGTCATACCAGATCCAAGTCAGCTTTTTAGAATCCCTGTACAAACTGTTTATACCTCCAGGAAATATAAATAGAAATTATTTGCAAAGCAGTTATCTATATATTCTGGCATCGATCCGGAGCTCTTGGATGTATATTGTAAAATTGAAGCTGTCCAAGGTTGAAGCTGTCCAGGGTTGGGCCAAACACAAGAACAGATGTTAGAAAGTGGGTTTGCATTCTGGCCAAGTATGAACCACAATCCTAGTAAGGGCAACTCAGATATACACTATAAATTAACCTCTGCTCTCCCTCTGGTAGCTTGGCACAGATAAGCAGAATTAACTTCAGAGGCATTGTGTAAAGTATTTGTGCAATACTTCAAACAGTAGAACAGTGTAAACACCACAAAAGACTCCACACCAGTTTAGAAAAAAATCCAGTAAGTAGAAGTTGAGATATACATTTTAATAATAAACAGAAAAAGGTAGCTCTTAGAAGCAATAAGTGCCTATGGGGTTAGCTGTTCGCTCTGGACCAGGGCAAAGTCAAGAGATCAGGCCGACTGCAATAAAGCATAGGCCGGATACAGGAGCCACGACAGACCCGCTGAACAAAAGTTCCTTGATCCTGTTTGCAACAGATCGATGTGGGGGACAGCCAAGTGATGCGTCAGTGTCCATCCCACAGTTGAGGTGATGCATTGGTTTTCTCCATGCAACAATGGTGAGGCATTGGTTTTGAAGAAAAGTGCCAGTTCCAAGATGCATTAGTTCCGACACAGATATACCAGGTTTCTCCATGCAGTCAAGGGGATGCATCAATTGTCTTTCTGCAGTGGCAGCGATCGAGTGATTCTGATGGCGATACATTGGTTCCAAGTGCGATGTGCTGATTCTGTTCTCGCAAAAGCGCTGATGTGTCGATTCTGCTCACACAGCAGAGGATCTGTTGGTTCCACTGAAGCAAGCATCTGGAACCACGTCCAATGGACCAGGCAGAGAAGCATGGGCTAAGACTTTGATTTCCCAGAGTGTTAAAACAGGAGGCTAGTCAGCATGTGCTTGGAAATCACGCTCGGTTCAAATAGTTAGTCCAGTTCTTCCTACATTGGGGCTTAGGATAGCAGACAGCAGAGCAGCACAGAAGAAAAACAGTGTTCCAGAGCAGCAGTCCAGCAGATAGGCAGACCTTGTAGCAGCACAGCAGTACTTCCTCCAGGCAAAGTTCTCCACAGGTCAGAAATGTCTGATTTGTTGGGATCAGAGGCCGAGTATTTATACCCAGTTGTGCCTTTGAAGTGGAGGTGACTTCAAAGAGGGGCTTTGAAGTGCACAGAGGTCCTCTCTCCCAACTTTGACTCAAAACACACTACAGGACGGTATGCATCCAGTTGTGTGGTGACAGGACACAGCCTATTCAGGTGTAAGTGTCAGCTCCTCCCTCTCATCCTGCCCAGGAGGTTCCATCAGTATGAAGATGGCCACTCAGTCACATCTAAACTCCCCTTGTGTATGGCTGTCTAGAGGGAATGCACAAAGTCTAGCTGTCACCCACCCCAGGAATGTATTGGAGACAGGCTGCAGGGTTAAGGGCAGAAAGATGCCATCTTTGTAAAAGTGACATTTTTAACAGGGTAGAGATAAATTCATTTTCACCAGTATTCCTATATGAAACATGACAGAGCTACCCCTTCTCAATCAGGAATTACAGTTTATAAGTATAATAAAGTATTCCCATTGTTAACCTTTGAGAGGGGTAGGCATCACAGTAGTGAAAAACTAATTTGTGTGTTTTTCACTGCCAGAACATGCAAAACTTAAAAGTGAATGTCATACCTGTGAAGAACCAGAACCTTTTGGACCTGGCGGCGCAGGGTACGCCCAATGTCTTTGGAGTTCTCCTGCTTCGCTACACAGAGACACGGGACACTCTGTTGGCGTTAGAAGATCAGGTTTATTTAGCTGCAGCTAGTACAGTTATCCTAGAAGTACACAAAGTAGGTTCTCAGGAGACTGCCACTTCACTCTGTGCCGCACAAACTTATATACAATATGGAAACAGGAACATAAAATAAGTTTACTCCCAGAGTATACAAGAAAGAGCCAATAAGGAAAGTTGGAAAACAGGGTAGAACCAATAGGAGAAGTTGGAAAACAAAAGTGTCAGATGACTCGAAGAGACCTCTCCTCTGATTATGTTTGTTATTCTTCCCTTAAGTGAATTCATTAACCGATTCGTAACTAACTTGCAGGTGGCGAGATACGTTTGTGTGTGTTGGAGGACAGTTGTGAAATGAGAGAATGCTAGCAGAAGACAGTGAAGGCCAGACGATAAGATAAGGTTAGGGAAGAATAGTGTGAATCAACAGATAATTGAGACGGGGATTAGAAAAGCCAGACAGGGATTAGTATACTCGGCTAGGTCTAACACAGCTTTGCAAATAGAGGCAGAAGGCGTATTTTGACACCAGGCTACAGAAAAAGCAGAATAGACTTTGCTCGCCATGCTGCCTGAGTGATGGCAACACAAAATGGCGGCGGAGCACAAAATGGCGGGTCGCTTCGATCGCGATCGAAAATCAAAGTTCCTCAGACCCTCCTTTTGCCAGAACTCAGGCAAGATAGACTCATGCTAATCTGAGTCCACGTCAATAGCCATGAGGTCATCGAGCTGTTGCTGTAACATCATTCTTATGTTTTCTGTTACTTGTGGTTTGGGTTTTGGGATGCACATAGTAGCACAGAGGTCACAGATAGCGGGACCACAGTGCATACAAAGGCAACAGGAGAAAATAATGGTCAAGATTATACCAAGAAACGTCAATGCTTTCCAACCCCATTTGGACAGTAGTCCCCAAAACCACTCCGTAAAAGACCAATCTCCTTCGTCCTGATGAATAGACTCAGAGATTATGTGCAACTTGGAGATGGCTTGGTATACTGTCGGAGCGTCATTAGGTATGAAAATACAGCAACTTGACCCGATCAATCTGCACACTCCACCTCGATCAGCGAGAACAAAATCTAAGGCAACTCGATTTTGTAATGTCATAAGACGATCCGCCTGTAGTTCTGCCGTGATGTTGCTTAAGGCTCCTACAGTGATGTCTATTGTAGTTTCTACGACACGGACCAATTGCCTTATATTTCTGCTGTTAGCCATTGGACCCCAGAAGGGAAGAAATCCTTTAAGGAAATCCCCTCCCTCTTGTCCTGCTGTGTCCTTTGAATCAATAATCCCTCTGCCGTATCTGTTTTGATGATGATTTGCGGAAGCAGTGTAAGTAGGGGGAAGAAGAAAGGCTATATAACAAGTACCAGAGAAACCCGTTGGCAACCAAGTATAAGCTCTATTATAGCAGATGAAATAGGTGCCTTGAGATGGCACTAGAGGAGGCGAGTTTTGAGAGGAATAAACGTACATGTAGGAGCAGTAATTCCTTTGTATAGTGTCAGAAGAGTGATCGTTTATCTGTAAGCAGAAGTTACCCTGATGTGGTATAGTCCAGATCGGCGAAGATTTTCCTTTTCCAACTTTACTACTAAGACTAGACATATATTGGGTGACGTTCCAATTAGTGTACGCTTTTCTTTCGTCAATGGAAATTTTACTATTTTCCATGATTTTAGCCATAGCTACCATACCCTTAATCAAAGAACTATGACTGAAATCTGGATAATTAATATGTGAATTAGCAGATCGTTTGAATTTGCTTTTATAAGCATTGGAAAAAATGACAAAGTAGGCCCAAGCAGAACCCTCGTAAGAAAAAGGAAGAACTAGATATGGCATTCCCTTCTCTGTGGTATGTGGCATAAGACCGCATACCCAACAATCAGTTGTATTAACCACTAATTGATGCTGATGTAATAGCTGGATAAAGGAATTGTTGTAATATTCGGTTCTTCTAACGAGTTAATGTGGAGGAAGAGTATGAAAGAGATGTGGAGAAGCAGTAGAAGAGAACGAAAAGGAAAAGGGAGAAACAACTTTTTGCTGCAGAGCATAAATAATCCATCCTATAAACGCCAAAATAATACACAATAATATAATAACACATAAAACTACGCTGAAACGACTGTACATTATTTTACAGGATGCTTTCTTCATTTCTTCTTTTCTTTCTTTATTATCTAGTGTAGTTTCCATCTTTCTAATGGATGCTCACGGCAATCATCCGTACTCACTAAATCACGATGTTCCACCGTCCTATGACACTGAAGATCCTGTCGGCCTATTGCCACTATTCAGGTCGTGATCCAGACTCCTACCGTGACCCTGCAACCGGGACAAAATACTACACAAAAGAGAAGAGTCTTAAATGTTCTTTGATCTAGGCCTCAAATTATATTTTTCCTTCCCTGGAACATTCTGGTCTTGGAACAATGTTCGTGGTTGAGTCGTATCCAAGCAACGATGTGATGGAATTACTTCCTGCAAAATGTCATCGTCCTCTTTCTCAGACTGTGTCCCACTTAGGTGTGCATTGCTGAAGGGTACGAATCGTGGAACTCTTTCACTTTCACAGTCACCAACACCTCGGCGTACCCATTGATCGTATGGCAAAGGCAAAGGCACTTTCTTACAATGCACACCGTGAATCCAATTTTTCTTTCCTTCGACCTTAACTGCTGTCCTTGTAGTGAGGAGGACCATTCAAGGCTCTCGCCATCTGGGTTGCAAATTGCTGGACCTTTGGAAATTCTTCACGCATACCCAGTCACCTGGACGGATAGAGTGACCTGGGCCTGCGGAAGCCTTCGGCAGAGCACTCTGAACCTGTGGATGAAGGACACGCAATTTAGTCGTAAGGTCATGCAAATAGTCAATCAACATTGGATATGGCAAGTCTGAGTATTTCTTAGGACGAGGGATTCCCCATATGTTAGCCGGACGGCCAAACACCACTTCATATGGGCTAAGTCCCAAACGAGAGTGTACTGCAGTTCTGGTGGATAGCAGAGCTAATGGCAAAGCATCGGGCCAATTGAGTCCTGTACTTGCTTGAACTTTCACTAGCTTTAATTTCAAGGTTCCGTTGTAACATTCTACTAAACCCGCTGACTGTGGATGATTCGCCGCGTGGAATTTTTGTTTGATTCCAAGACCTGCACAAACTTTCTGCATGACTTGGCCAACAAATTCGCTCCCATTGTCACTCCAGACAATGCGCGGTAAGCCAAACCTGGGGAAGAATTTTTTTAGTAGAATTTTAGCTGTGGATAGGGCTGTGTTATCTTTTAAAGGGTATGCTTCTATCCATCTTGAAAAGGCGCATACTACCACCAGAACATATTTGAGGTTGTTGCATCATTCCATATGAATATAATCGATTTGCAACAACTCAAATGGATATGTCGGAGGAGCAAAGTGACCCGCTGGAGTTGGGGTTCCCTTTCCCGGGTTGTACATTAGACAAACAATACAGTGCTTCACTACATTGTCTGCACATTTTGGGATACCTTCATTCTGCCACACTGGAGCCAGAAGTTTACAAATACCTTTTGCACTTAAGTGGGCTGGACCATGTGCCATAGTAACCACTGGGAGAACATAGGCATCTGGTAACAGCCAACGTTGATGTTCAGATAGTTCTATCCAACAACCCATCTCATCCAACATTCCAGTACTTTCTTTCCACTTGTTTAACTCTCTTTCTGTATCTTCTTTCTGAATTGCTTTCACACTTTCCACTGTATCCTCATACATTCCTCTCTCTCTGACCCAATTCGCAGGACCTGCCACATACATTCGAATTGTTGAATCTCTCGCTGTTGTCTTCGCTATTTTGTCTGCAAATGCATTTCCTTGACCAACATCATCCGTAACCTTTTTGTGTGCACTACACTTCACGATCGCTATCTGGGTGGGTAAAGCAAGTGACTCGAGGAGATCAGTCACTAACAGACCATGTTGTATTTTGGTGCCATGTGAAGTGAGGAAACCCCTTTCCTTCCAGAGACGCCCAAAGTTGAACGCTACACCAAAAGCGTATTGGCTGTCAGTGTATACGTTCACTCTTTTCCCTTTCGATAATACACAAGCTCTTGTTAGTGCTATCAATTCTGCTGCTTGCGCTGAATTTTGTCTAATGCGTGCAGCTTCCACAACTGTATGTAGAGTAGTTACAGCATAGGCCGAAACTGTATCTCCATTAGGCATTTTAAAACAAGAGCCGTCTACCCGTAGAGTTCCATCCGGATTCTCTAGCGGTGTGTCTCTCAAATCAATTTGTCCCTTCGTCTCTTCCTCAGTACGGAGGAAACAATCATGCTGTTTCTCAACATTTTCCTCATTTGGAAAGGGCCACAGAGTAGCTGGATTCAGGGTATTACATCGTTTGATGTGTACATGACTAGCCAAAAGTGTCAGTTTGCATCCAGTTAGACGAGCACTCGTCAAGTGCTGTGTTTTTGTTCTGTTTAGCAAAGTATCCACTGCATGTGGTACCATGACAATAAGAGTGTTATCCAACACCACTCCAGCAGACTGCCGAATAGAAATTTCTACTGCTGCTGTCGCTTTGAGACAACTGGGCAATGCTTTAGCTACAGGATCTAACGTAGCCGAAAAATAAGCACATGGCCGTTGTTTGTCTCCGCACTGCTGGGTTAAAACTGATAATGCACAACCTTCTCTCTCATGCACATAGAGCATAAATGGCTTAGTGTAATCAGGGGTGCCTAGTACAGGAGCAGAACATAGAGCGGCACATAAATCTGTGCAACTCTTTTGGCACTCATCAGTCCAAGGAAGGGGGTGAGGCGTATCTTTTAAAGTGAGTGCCAACAAAGGTTTAGCAATTAGAGAGAAGTTAGGGATCCACTGTCTACAATAAGAAGTAATACCCAGAAAGGCACGTACTTCCCATTGTGTAGATGGTACAGACATTCGCGCAATCGCCTGAATTCGTTCTGGTGTCAATCGTCGTCCCTCCTTTGATAGGAGATGACCCAAATAGGTAACCTCTCGACAAACATATTGTGGTTTGGAAGGTGAAACCTTGTGATTCAGTTTAAACAAGTGGCGTAACAATGCAACAGTGACATCTTTGCAGATATCTTTTGAATCAGCGGCGACTAATCAGTCATCCATGTACTGTATAAGAGCAACACCAGACAGCAAATGAAAAGTATCAAGATGACATTTTAAAGCTTGGCTGTAAATAGAGGGACTTTCACAATAGCCTTGGGGTGCGCGCTTAAACCGGAAGCTTCGGCCTCCAAGAGAGAAGCCAAAAATGTCCCTACTCTCTTCTGCAATGGGAATACTAAAGAAGGCATTCTTTAGATCAATGACAGAAAACCAAGTCGCTGTGGAAGGTATCATTGTTAATAGAGCAGTGATATCTGGAACAACAGGGAATTGTGGAACAACAATTTTGTTTACCTCCCGCAGATCAATTACAAAACGATATACAGCTGGTTGAGAAGGATCAGTGCGTTTAAGAACAGGAAGAATTGGACTATTGCATGTGTTTCCTCTTGTTTCTTCAACCACATCCTTCTGTATCAAGTCATGAATGATTCCCAAAAGTGCTTTCTCACCTTCAGCAGAAATTTTATATCGTGGGATGCGCGGCAATTCAACATTAGACTTGAGAGTGACAACATAAGGCGGAATCTCAAGACAACCCACATCATTCGGACCTGTGGCCCAAAGCGCTGTTTGAAGAGAAAGCAATTCAGGAGGAAACTGATCTTTGGACAAATACATTGGGGAGACCAATTTTTGTTCTAAAGTAAGATGTACACCAGAAGGAGAGCAATATATCGTAGCATGCATTCTTTTCAATAGGTCTAGACCCAACAGATTTTCACCGCAACCATTCATCACCAGAAATGGAGCTTCCAAATCATAAGGACCAACTGAAATAGGCAAGGGGCAAGAAACTGGATTGCGAACAGGGGCGCCAGAAAATCCTACAGAAACATTTGTTAAGCCAGACAAAGGTGCCCCAGGGAGTTTGGAGTGAATGATAGAACTTCTCATTGCTCCAGTATCCAGAAGAAATGGCTCTGAAACACCCATTGTAGTGACGTTGACATAAGGTCCATTTTGATCTACTGGGATTGGCACAACTCCCTTACTTTGTCCATGGCTGTCCTAATTAGCATGAAGACTTTCATTTTTGCTTTCAACATAATGGTCTTCATTGTAATACTGTGTGGACCTTGCACTCTGCTGATCAAAGTAGTTCACGGAGTTGGAAGAAGGAGTTGCACGCTGTTCTTGAGTCAACATACCCCAACCTCTACCTCTGTTTGCTGACTGAAGGCCAGTACGACCTCGTGGAGCAGATAACGCTCCATTGCGCTGCAATAAAACTGGACAACTATTCTTAAAATGACCTTCCTCTCTACAATAGGCACATTGATTAGGTCCTAGCAAAGGTCGCGGAATATATGGCTCAGGTTTCTGATACAACCTTTGAAGCTGAGGAGGCTGCTGAATTTGAGGCTGAGCATAACGTGGTGGAAAGGCTTGTTGCAAGAGAACCTTTGTCTTTAAATCTTTCGTCTTTTTCCCTTGCTTTTCTTTTTCTTCTTTGTCCCTGTTTTCATAATATTGTGCAGTAGCCAATATCTGAGCGGAAGAAGAAACAGCCCATGAACTTTCTGAATCTTTTAGTTTGTGTGACAGCTCGGGAAGCAAATTGAATACAAATTTGTCCACAAATAATCGCTGTCCACCCTCTGTAGCCATGTGTTGACCACTGTGGTCGATAATTGTCTCCTCGAAACGAGTAAAGAAGTCAGAGATACTCTCATCTTTCTTTTGTTTGCATGCTGCTAACTTATCCCAGTTAACTCTCAATGCAGGCATCATAGTCTTCATTAACGTAATGATTCTACCAGGTAGTTCCGAGATAAGGGCATCAAGTTTTGCACCACCCACTTGGTCTCTATCTGTATTAGCTATAACGTCCCAAGTAGCACCTAGTTCCTGCGCGTGATCCTCTCTACGGATCTTAGCCCATATTGTCTGTGGGACTACATTTCCCATCAACATGTAAATATCTGCTAGGTTCATAATGCAGGCATCAACTGTCTGCGATAGTTATTTATAATAACCTGCAGGGTTTTTACGAGGATCTGGTAGAGTCTGCTTAAGAGCCAAAACTTCAGATCTCTTCCAAGGAACATGTACCCATATACGTTGAAAATGAGCAGGAATAGCTGCATTAGCACATACTGGAGCAACTTCTTCCTTCCATTCTGGAGGAACCTCTCTCATAGGATAACTTTTCAACGTCAGTCTAACCGACGGATCTGAATCAAGAAAAGTCTGAGAAAACAACAAGGATGTATAAGAGATAAGCGTCCTGACAGCTTCCTCAACTTTAGAACCCACAATAAGTCCTTTCTCAAAATCAGTCTGAACATTTAACAGATCTTGTGGGATCGGACTCGAACTCATATCTTCCCATTCTTTAATGAGAGTGTCGCACATTACATTAAAAACATATCTTTGCGTAGGTGCATTCCATTGCAAAAAGGTAGGCATAATATCAAGCACACTATATTGTGGACCCTTCTTGATCCATCTACATGCAAGAGAGTCCAACCTCTCTCGTTCCTCAAAATCTGGGAACTGACTAAGAGATTGTCTTCGAGCAAAAGCCGGAGACGTATTTAAAGCTCCGAAGAAAGAGATAGAATACCAGTGACTGCATCTGTAAGACGCTTACGCACAGATGGTGAATTAGACATGAGAATTGGAGACAGAGTATTAGGAGAACTGTCAGAAGGAGAATCGATAATTACAGGAGGAGCAGAAGGCAAAGGAGATTTAGGATCAGGTGATGAGGGCAAAGAAGTCGAGGTTAAAGGTAAAACCGGCAAGGGCGGTAATACTGGAGGAGGCAAATGCTGAAGAGCCGGAACAGGCGGAGGTACCGCTGGCGGCTGGACAGGCTGTAACGGCTGAGGTATATTAGCACTTTGCGCATAGGGCGGAGGCAACCTTAATAAATGGGACATTAGGGGATCGTCTTCTATATCTTTCTTATTATCCAAAGGAGAAACAGGCAACACCGGATAGCATTTATCTTTCGCCATACGATGCTGTCTTTCTGAGATTTCAATCGCATTATCAATTTCATAGTCTTTAAACTGTTGGGCAGCCTGTATAATTGTCATACCCTGTGCTTTCTTTTCTCGTTTTGCTTGTTTAATTTCTTTCTGTTTGGCTTCCTTACGCCATAGGCGGAAAGAGTCAAACATTGCCGGCCGGGCTTTTATTTTGAATAAAACTGCTTCTAAATTATCTAGCACTTCAGGATCAAGGCTACCACTTTCTGGCCATTTGAGAACACCATCTTTCTTCGTGTATCGGGTCCATGTCTCGTTAAAGGCAATGGGGCCGATACCATGTTTTGAATAGAGCTCATATGTGGGAGTTCCAACCGAAGGAATCGGACATGAGTCCTCAAGTCGGGAATCCCTATTACAACCAAGACAACAAATTCTACCAAACTTAGTCAGACCAGGCATCTCACGATTTTTCCTGGCTGTTCACAAACTTCAAGGGAGTAAAACTCAGTTTACGCAGCACAAATGCACTTACCCTCGGCTTTGTATACTGCAATATACAAATCTAAGAACCAAAGAAAACCAAAGAACCAAAATTGTGGGCGCGACCCACGAAGATACTTAACTAAGGACGTCTTCTCCCATCAACAGAGGCCCGTTTATCGTCTCGCCTTACCATACATCATCAAAGGAAGGGCCAAAGCAGGGCAGCAGTCAGGGCAGCGGTTGTCAGTAGCAGTCAGGAAGGAGTAACCGTGCTGCAAAAGACCTTCAGACCACTATCGACATACAGGGGTCGCTTAGTGTGGCTCGCGAACCCTCCGGAATTTTCTTGCGGGGTTCCTCACGACCTTCGAGCAGAACCGATACCACTGAAGCCGCCCCACGTTGGGCGCCAATTGAAGAACCAGAACCTTTTTGGACCTGGCGGCGCAGGGTACGCCCAATGTCTTCGGAGTTCTCCTGCTTCGCTACACAGAGACACGGGACACTCTGTCGGCGTTAGAAGATCAGGTTTATTTAGCTGCAGCTAGTACAGTTATCCTAGAAGTACACAAAGTAGGTTCTCAGGAGACTGCCACTTCACTCTGTGGTGCACAAACTTATATACAATATGGAAACAGGAACATAAAATAAGTTTACTCCCAGAGTATACAAGAAAGAGCCAATAAGGAAAGTTGGAAAACAGGGTAGAACCAATAGGAGAAGTTGGAAAACAAAAGTGTCAGATGACTCGAAGAGACCTCTCCTCTGATTATGTTTGTTATCCTTCCCTTAAGTGAATTCATTAACCGATTCGTAACTAACTTGCAGGTGGCGAGATACGTTTGTGTGTTGGAGGACAGTTGTGAAATGAGAGAATGCTAGCAGAAAACAGTGAAGGCCAGACGATAAGATAAGGTTAGGGAAGAATAGTGTGAATCGACAGATAATTGAGACGGGGATTAGAAAAGCCAGACAGGGATTAGTATACTCGGCTAGGTCTAACACAGCTTTGCAAATAGAGGTAGAAGGCGTATTTTGACACCAGGCTACAGAAAAAGCAGAATAGACTTTGCTCGCCATGCTGCCTGAGTGATGGCAACACAAAATGGCGGCGGAGCACAAAATGGCGGGTCGCTTCGATCGCGATCGAAAATCGAAGCTCCTCACCTGTTGATTACGCAGCACTCTGCCCTATGGGCTACACAGGGCTTACCATAGGAGTGACGTATAAAAGGTAGTTTAAGGCTTGGCAAGGGGTTTTAAATGCCAAGTCAACATGGCAGTGTACGCTGCATACACAGGCTCTGCAATAGCAGGCCTGAGACATGTTCAAAAGGCTATTTGAATGGTGATACAATAAATGCTGCATTCCCAACGTAGCATTAAACATACAGGCCATTGGCACATGTAGTGCAGTGTACTAGTAGCTTATAAGTAAATGAAAGGTACCAATTGTGGATATATCAATTACACCTTGTTTATGGGAGAGAGCACATCTACATTAGCACTGGTTAGCAGTGGTAAAATGCTCAGAGTCCTAGGCCAACAACAACAAGGTCAGAAAAAGAGGAGGAGGATGGCAAAAGGTTTGAGGAGACCCTTCATAGAGGGCCATTTTCCAGCAGGCCAAACACAGGAACAGGGAGGCAAGCCATCATCAAGAACAGGAGACTATATAAGTCATGAGCAGTGGGTTGACCCTAAACTCACTCTAAGTTTATTGTATATATTGCTGTGTGTACACTGACCAATAGACTGCAAGAAGGAGATTTAATATAGATGGAGTTTTCTAAGTGGGCTCAATTCCAAGGGAAACTGAAGACCTATCAAGTCTCATTAGTAAATCAATGCTATGTGACCTGACCATGTCAAAGTGAATGGAGGAGACCGACTCATCACAAAATATACAGAAGCTAGAGAGACAGAGATTATGCTTTAGAAGGAGGAGAGGGTAGAGAGATGACCTCAAGAACTTACTTTTGCTTCCACATTCTTATTTTACGAGATGTCAGCATATGGGAACAAATAATGTAGATGCAGTCTTCCCTCTCAGGAGACAAATGGTACATACTCCATTGGCACATGGCTGCCTTGTCATAAGATGATGTGACTGTAATACAGGTGCAAAGAGTGACCTCTTGAGAAGGGGCACGTTACTGGGTCCCTTATGTTGTTATTTTGACCAATGTCCCTAGACTGTGATCCCAGATGCAACGCCAGATGACTGAGAGAACTGAGCAGATAACAAACAAGGTCACTCACTGACTACAGCCTCATGTCCAGCACATAGCTTGAATGTTTTTTGACATATTTTTTGTCCACAGAGTTGGATGGTGTGACCAATGGAAAAGTAAGATGAGGGGATTGTATTGTTGTAATTTTTGCTAAACCGTTAGTTGCAGGGGCGTTGATGTAGTCATCCTATTTGGGTCTCACTCTGTATACTGGAGTAAAGGTACTACCACTATGATATTTTTACTGAGATTTTGGTAAGAGGTTTGGAGCACTAAGAGAGCTGAACACTCCCATATTGTTACAGAATGCGTCCTCCACTTCCAAAGCCCACAGTTTGTATGTCCTGGTTAGGAAGTGCAGTAACATTTAATGCAAAGATTTAGCTTCACAGCTGAACCAATTGGGGTGATTGCCACTTGTAGGATGACCACTAGGCCTCCTGTTAACAATGTGGTTGTGAAAGAAGACAATTGTTTTATAGTCAAGCCCTTAATGGTACCCTCCCATCTGGCTAAAAGGTTTAGGTTGTTGAGTCAGAATTTTGCAAGGTTTGAGGAAAAACTTAAAATGAAGTATTGGGTGGAATGTCTTTCTTTCTATGGCATAGTTATGTACAGGAGCCATAAGCCCCAAATGATTTATTTGGGTTGGTTTTATTAGTTTTCCTGCCACATCTATTGGGTCTGGGAGGGGCCATATATGGCTACCTGTTTGGTTCAAAACCACCCTTGATTGTACTGTAATGCCCATCCCTATGAACATTGGGCTGAACTAGGCATTTTGAGTAAAATGTTCTAAACGTTTTTGTTTTATTCTCATTAATTTTTACAATTATATTTTTTCTACTAATGATAACCCCAATCTTACATTCCTTTTCAATGTTATTGGTGAGCTTGAGCGTAGTCCTGACAATAGAGGTACTAATGTGAAAATTATTCTTGCTGGGTATTTGCATAAAAGACTTGGATACAGGTAGAAGGTCTAAAAGGACATATATTTGAGCCTGACCACTTGGATAACCCTGTTGGTCCTACAGATCACAGAGGAATGATGTTGTACTTCTACCTACTTAAGTTTGACCAATGTAATATGTTTGAATGCATAGCACCACAATACTTAATGACTGCTACTTTCAACGGAGGGGTGCACACGTCAATAACTGACTACATTGTTTGAACCAGGATTCTTCTTAATTGTTTTGTGGATGGGTTTGTATGCCCTAGCATTTATAGCAATCACAATCCACTCATTATTACCCTAGAATGTCCAGACACCTGTTCTCGGGATATTGCTGTAGGGGGTGTGATGTCATCAACAAGGGATTATGGTCTATAATTAGATTAGAGGTCTGCACATTTGTGTGATATCCAGTGTAGGCTTTGTGCAGGCCATTTGGATGGGTTTTATAACTGTCCTAACTTGGCTTTAAGCCCAGGCTGTAAAGTGGACACCTTTATGGTATTGTGGCATGTTGTCAAATCCTAATTTTTTAAAGCACACGAAATGCATTAATACGGCTGAGCATTCTTGGTTTGACAAGGCATGTAGGGAGGCCGATAGATGTCTACATAGGGCTCTGAGGGGAGTACCAAGGGGTACTGAGACAGTTGAAATTTTTGCAGAAGATTATACAAGCAGGCTATTAGTAGAAGGAAATTAGAGCTAAGGGATGAAGTATGGACCACTTTGGTCTCTACCTGTAAGAATAGAGATACCAACGTGTTTTGCAATGTTGTCAATGATAACAAACTTTTTAAAGCCCCCATTATTTTGGTGTGTGCCAACATTAGTGCAGATGAATGGATGTCCCACTTCAGAAATGTTTACCACTTGATTGATCAAGCCACTTATGTTTCGGAACCTGTGATGTTAACCTTTCTAATTGGTTTCATATCCATAGTGGAAGAATTGGCCAAAGCTATTTGTGAAAGCCCTGAGTATAAAGTGCTGGGGCCAGACAGTGTGCAAATGAAGTTGAAGGTTGACCTATGGGTGCCCCATATTAAAAAGCATGCAAATGTTGCTGTCGAGAATGGTGTGCCTGAGTCTTGGCATTCAGCTATGATTGTCCCTGTCTTTAAAAATGGAACTAGCATCCCCTAGTTGTTACAGACCAATCTCTCTATTGGATTCCCATGTGAAAGTCATTGGTAGTGTCATCCTTAATACCGTTATATTGTGGGACACTGACAAACAAATTATCTTTATCATGCAGTATAGCTTTAGTGCTGGACTGGGCATGCAGGATCAGTGTCTCAATTTTCATTTATTAATCATCAAATATATAATAGCTAAAGGTGGCCCAGTTTATCCAGCCTTTTATGCACATTTAACAGTGTGCTCAGATCAAAATTCTGGGGCATGTTAGAGTCCATGGGGCCTGGTGTGATTTTAAGTGACTTTCACTAAGATCCTAAATCTACTATTAGATTTGGACCCAGTGGTTAATGTACAGAGAGTATTGTCCTGGGATGAGGTGTCCCGTAGGGATGTGTCCTGGTGCCTATCTTATTTTTACTACATATAAATGGGTTGAATTTATTCTAGTTAGCAATCTCAAGGACATGTCGATTGTGAATCGTCTGTCTGCCTGGATGACTATGTTTTAATGCAGGGAACATCTAATAGGCTCCAATTACTTTTAGACACTTTGGTCAGTTTTATGGATGGCTTAGGTGTGGCCCCAAATTTACCTAACTTGTTTGTCAAGGAATGTGGCCCAAAGTATGTGACGTCATGCTACGTGGTTCCCTAATTGCAATAATACATGGATTTCCTTACCCTGGGGTTAATTTTATTCCTGGAGAGTCTTGGGCACGTTGCAAAACCCAGAGGAGGTTAACATTTTGCAATTACATTGTCTTTTCATTTAGCCTGGCCTCTAAAATTATGAAAAAGCCTATTGCTCCAATTATAGAAATTTATGAAAAAAAGTGGCTACCTGTTTTAACTTATGGGGCAGGGTTGTTGGGTGGTTGTTGGGTTATAAAGCTACTAAATGTCTTCAGGGTGAAGAAAATAGAGTATCCTGGTGTATTCTAGTTGTTCTCCCTGGTCACTGACATAGCTGACATGAAGAACTTAGGTTACCCTATGTCAAGGACTGCATTAATGTGGTCCCTTTAATGATGTGGTGTTCCATCTGGTGTTATTCTGAGGCCACTTAGAATAGGGAGATTATTATAGACTATCTCCTATGTGATAGGGGTCATCATATTCCATGGATAACGTACATCAAGGATGTTTGCAACAAGTTAGGATGACCTTCTTTTTTTCTAAGTCTGATAACCTATCCATTAGTGACACATCTTGGGTTAAATCATGCTTATGGAGCTCAGGAGAGGGGAAAAAAGTGGACTAAGCTGAGGAAGCTGGTTAATAAAGACTATCTGTTGTTCCAAACCACACCGGGGATAGAATCATTTTTTCTTGAAATTCTGTCCAATGCATGGGACAAGGTATTACTGACAAGATTTGGGCTTGGTCTTGTCAGGCTATCATTTCCCTTGGGCCAGTTTGACCTTAAAACCATTCTTGTTTGTTGGACGGTTCATACTTTCTCAGTAGTACTGATCATTTGTGGACAACATAAATGTCAAAACCGTGTGAGACTGAGTCCACACACACCATCAGGCTAGGTTGGCCTTAGTTCTGGCTAGTTCACAGTGCACCATCTGTACCCCTAACCTAGTGAGGTAAGAGGTGGTATGTGCCACCACAGAACATGACAACAATGACAATCTAAGGAAATTGTGGAAACAGATCTAAACTCCTTTTGTTTGGTAGCTCATGCATTCCCAAAGGAAAGCATAAGAAATACTTGCATTGGCATTTCAAATATTTATTGGAGCAATAGGATTCTTGTGTAAAATATGTGTGCTGCAATTATCAATAGAAGGAGACAAAACAGAGTAATTAGCATCACAAGAATGGCAAAGAAAAAGAGCAGTTGCACTGTTGCGCTATTACACAGACTATATGCTTGAATCTCAGTGTAGTTATACATATGTTCCTACCTAGCACTCCCTGTCCTAGTGTCCCTGATGGTATGTTTCATCTGTTAGCCCATCTTTGTGTACAGTTGCTCACCATCCTTCTCAGGACATAGAGAGGATTCAGCTGGGATAAAATTCTGGCATGAGGATACCTCAACAGTGTCAGTGAAATGCTCCTGTCTCTAAGTAAACTCAACAGTGATGTTGTTTATAAAATAAACTTCACCCATGTTGCCATGCCAAACCCCTATTCAGACTGCCATTAATGATTCTTTGTTTACAGAGCTGTCGCAGAGCGGACAATGACAAACAACAGCATTTTGCGCAGTGAACTTAGCTCACTTACAGAATGCTCAAGGCTCTAATAATATGCCTATGAAGAAATGTAAATGCAAGCAAAGTCATTTCAGTGAATATTATCCCATACCGGCAAGCAAATGTGTGTCAAGTGTCAACGTTTAAGAAAAGATGTCAACTTTAAATGTGAGCATGTTAAATGGTGGTGTCCTCGCACCTCTGATGAGCATTCTTTGTAAACCCTGGCACACTTTGTGTTTTTCTGTAGTTTTTTTCGTATTTATACCGAAAGGTTTTTAATCCCGATACTAAGAGGTGCCTATGTGACCTGATATACTCTGGCAAGTATTTCATTTGCAGATTCTACTTACACCTGAGGTATGGGCTGTGTTGCCACTTTTCTTAAACATTCTCTCCAGTGTAGGCAATATTTATTATTAGGCTGAAAATTATCCACCTTTATATATTTTATATGTATCATTCCTATGTGCATTTGGTATTTACTGTTTTGTATTTTTGTATGTATGAAGATGTTCTTTTATGATTATTTCTGTTAATGTTCATAAGAGGATTTGGCTGGAATACAGGTGCAAAGAGGCATCTGTTGAGGAGGGGCACTCCTGGGGGTCTGGCACTTGATAACATTGAAAAGATAGCTTACCTCATTCCTATTTGCCCTCACTACACTATAGTATGATTCAGCCATTTCTATAGTAAGCAAAGATTCCTTGTACAGGCACTCGAGGGAAGGATATTGCAGAATAATTGCTGCTGTGTTTGAAACGTTTTAAGTATTGCAATGGTCAGTTTAGTCCTACTGAAGAAGAAAGATGTCACTATTACCATGTTAATACATCCAATGATCAGAAAAGAAACACAAAGGAACATATCCTCTATGAGACCTCAGTAACAAAGATTAGCAGTCCAGCAGGTCTAATATTGACCTCTTACATATTTTTGTCATAACAGATTACTACATCATATACAATAGGCTGATAGGAATATACTCTGAAGCCACTGGGGAATGTCAGAGTGAATGTTGGGAGCAGTTTACTATTCTGAATATATGCTAAGCATGTCCTCTGCTTACATTACTCTTAATGAAGATTCTTGCCACATTCAATCAAATCATGAATATTCCAAAACCAGAAAGCCCCTTCCTGGTTATTCTGTGACTGAAGCAACTGCTACACTGTCATGATATTCACCTAAAAAGATAGAAGCTGGCATACCAGTTATTTCTAACTGCCAATGTGACCAAAGCCATTTTCTTGGAATAATAAAATATTAACACCAATACCTGTAACATCCTGTTAAAAATGTTGGGGATGAGATGGCAAATGATACCATTATGACTTGATACAATTGCAATTTTTTTTGATTTACAGAAAATGCTTGTGTCTTTTATGGCTAGGATAGATATGGTGATGTTATACTCCAATGGAGTGAGCCCTGATATTTTTTTGACTAACTCTTTCAAAATATGTATTATGTGTAGCATGACAACTTCATTAGAATTGTCTTATGATTTAGAGCCACTCCTAGTCCTTCATGATAGAGAAGTGTAGGGAGAATTCAGGACTCAGGTATGGTGTTGGGACTCCTGAGAGAATGTTGTGTACTGGGCTTGTTGAGGGGTTCTATTTTGCGATTTATGAAATCAGCCATTTATTAAGGATTGAGTTTTAGGCACCTTGTCACTGTATATGTTTAGAGATGCATTCGGCCAAAATATCAATTAAAGAAAATTGTGGGAAAATAATATTTTTCAAGAAAATGGTGAACTTTAATACCACGGGGAAGAATGTTGTTTTTTGGTCTGTGTTGGATGCAGTGCCTCACCACAGGATATGACCTATAGCCAACCCCACACCAGGTATATACAGCGGAAGGTGGGTGTCCACAGGAGTTGAATGCTGGGACTGGCCATAGGCCAGGTCCTCTGTCCTGCAGTATGCAGCAGGGGATTGACCACCAGTACGGGTTGGGTGCAGGGCCCTGCCACGGTCATGCACAGCAATGGGTTGGCCATCCACTGGGGGTGGCACAGGGCTTGGTCACAGACAACTCGGTGTCAAACCCCATGGCATGTTCAGTGATGCCGGGAAGTTGGCTGCTCACAAGGGGTGGTTGGGGGCAGGGCCTGGCTAGAGGTTAGACTCTTCTGCCTACCCATTGCAACATACAATCAAAAGCTGTGCTAAACAAAGAAATTAGTTTAATATGATCAAAAACTCCAGAAATTCCCTAAGAAACAAAGGTCAATATGATGTCATAGTTCGTTATGGTAGTTAGATCTTACTTTATGTTAAACAAAAAACCTTGGAAATTCTCCTAAAAAAACATAGGTTAAAGTAACGTTATAGTTAGGTATGGTAATAATCAATCACCCAAACAGAAATTCACATACACACCCATACCACCACTTAGTCACCAACTGCCAGACAGATACACACATTCACCCATACATCTAATTACTCACTTATACATGCACCCACTGAATCATGCAATCAGGGACTCATACACACACTGATTTACCAATACACTTTGGTATATAATTTAACACTCAAACGTTTTAAAAACACTCAGTCACCGGATGATGTCATAAGTGATGTCATTTGAGATGTCATCAGCGATGTCATCAGTGATGTCACTGACCATGTCATGAGTGATGAAATGTGTGAGGTCATAAGCACTGGTCGAGCATTGGGAGCAAAGATGGCGCATGACTAATTGCCATGTCTCTCACCATCTTCCCCGTGGTTCAATTACGCAGCCTTTGACTGCTAGGACTGAGTTTGGCTGACTGGTTGCTACGCTCAGGGCACCTGGGGCTACTCCACTGGATTGTTGCTGAGGTTTCCTTGCTGCACTCTTCCTCGCCCAGCTTTGGGCTTCGGTTACGGCAGAACAGGAGAGAACATTTCAGTTTCTCAATGTTGAGTAGATGATAAAACGCAGCAAAGATGCGTAACTCAGGTTTTCCCGCTGGCAGTGTTGTGGTCACAGAAAGCAGTCAGCCCGCAGCCGCAGGAGCAACAAGCATGGATACGAAACAGCGTACGGGTCTTGGCAAGGTGAAACAAGAAATTAGAGGGAAGAAAGCATCACTGAAGACAATACATGGACTGGCAGAGACAGAAGGTGGGTCCACACAACCCTTTGTGGCATTTTTTGTTTTCTCTCCCCTTGGCAGCTGACCCTCAAAAAAGCAACTGTAAGGCTGAAGAGAATGGTAGCGGCAAGAAACCAATGGTAGAAACCATTGATATCAGTACAATTAATGAAGGTGTTGCTAGTGTAACTAACCAGGATGCGGGGATGATCAAGACAGTACCGTTATGAGCAAAGATTCCCTCATCCCCATAGCTATAGCAGAGTTTGGGCCACCTGGGCCAACTGAAAAATGCACCCCATGCTGCACCACAGTAATACCGGGTTATTTCTCAATGCAAGGAGCAGATGGAAATGAATATGGACATTGGTGATGCACAGTCCAATATATCTATAAATCCTGGTCCAGTCAGCACCATTTATCACCAGCAGGGGGCTCTTCCTTCCGACCTGCTTGGTAATTTTTTTTCTCTTTAACTGATGATTCAGATTCTTCTAAGCAGGACAGTACCTCTTTAATTTTCTCAAGCTCTAATAGTATTACTTCAATTGATGATTTACGGCTGGTACAAAAGAAGAAATCTTCCCAAAAAAAGGGAAAGAGAACCAATCGGGACTGGCGGGAGACAGTTAAAATGGGACTATTCAGATACCAAAATAACTCCTCAGGAGCATGGGTTAGACAAGGACTATAGTCCAAACACTGGTATACAGACCAAACAACCTTCCCTGACTACTATCTTTGTATCCATTAAACAAATGCAAGATGAAACTAGAAATGACAGCCATAGGGCGAGAATCGCCTCCAAGACATTTCGAGTGTGGATCCGGAAGCTAAATAAAGCTTGCAGAAAGATTGCTGACCGACTAATTCAAGCTCGAACAAATTCCCTTGAAGTGGAGGTGGAGTCCTTGAAATTGCAAAACACCACTCAGGAAGCAGCTATGTCTGATGTTATGTTTAAACTTGAAGACCAAGAAAATCGCCAGCCTAGGAACAACTTACGCTTTCCCAGGATCCCAGAATGAGTGGAGGTAAGCAATCCCAGAGTCTACATGGTGAATTTATTGAGAGGTGCATTGCCTGATTAATCTAAATGGGACTGGAATTTAGAAATACAGCGAGCCCATCGATTTCATTTAATGTTAAAAAAACAATGATGAAACGAGACGGAAAGGCCTAGAGCTATATTGGTTTAATTTGTCAACTTCTTATTGAGGCAATTTGTTTACGATCAGGCTCTCCGTAACTCCCAGAAATTATTTGATGGTGTGTCATTCTTTGCCAACCCCGACTTTGCACATGCAACTGTAGAAAGAAGGTGGCCTCTCTGGCAGCTGTTTGCACCTTTCAAAAAAATTGGGGCAAAGTTATTTCTTCAAAATCCAGCCAGGCTCAAGATAAAATTTAAGGGATCCACTCGCAGCTTTACTTCCAAGATCCAAGCTCAAGAATACCTAGAAGTGATGAGTTGGAAGGATGGGAGAGTACCCTCCCCAAATGAACTGGAGAATGACAATTGTTTTGCTATTTACCTTCCGTTGCTTGATTACCGCTGAAATGATCAGTCTGATAAAGTTTATGTCATTTGCTATGGGGGGAGGGTGATGGTGGGGCAGCAGATCAAATGCACATCGCTCAGGCTATGCCTAATTGATTTTTTGTAAGGGGGTGGGGTGGGGAGGGATGGGGAGGGTGGATCACACACAAAGGGTTGAATAGGTATGAAGGGCTGCATCTATTTTCTGGGAGATTTTTTTTTGTTTCATTATAATAATATGTTTTGTAGAATCAGTTCTAGTAGAGGGTTACAAGAATGGAGAAGTTGCAGATAGCTACATTGAGGGGCCGATTCCGGCCGCAAAACGAACCGACCGACACAGACCCGGACCGAATACCGACCGACACGGACCAGCGCCATACGACCCGTGCAGTACGATGCAACGCGAGTGAATTACAACCGACACGTACGGAATACAAGCCGTACAACCGAGCTGGAGGGAAAATAGTGATCCGGCCGGAAAACCGACGCGATTTTCACCGACCGACACGAACCCGGATTCAACCCGACCGACCCGTACCCGTGATGTACTATTAGCGCAGTACGATGCAATGCGTGTAAAACCAGACCGACTCGCACGGAGACCAAGCCGCACGACCGACACGCACAGACAACCCGGCACACAAGCAATAGAGACCGCCGCAAACGACGTGTACCAAAGACAGAAGACAGGCAGCATGAACGAGGCGGGGAAGCCCGCACGAGACAACAGCAGCGTCCGTTTCCGTCACATGAACGTCTCCTTCATGCCTACAAAACACAAAGGAAAAAAGACAAAAATAGGACCAAACAAGCAATGACTAAGCCAATAAATACCAAAAAAATAAAAATGGGACAAAGACACACCGACAACTCCAACTATATAAAGGACTACAATCACTACCATCATCCCTTGCAAACAGGAGACACAGCCAGCAGCAAACACCAGTACACAGCAACCACAGACACACTCACAACTCACCCATCACACAACTCAAACACCATCAGTACCTCATACAAAAGCACACACACATATACACAGCAAAACCAACACCAACCCAACATCACTTGCACCCTCACACACACATCCCCCACCACCACCACCCATCACCATGCCTCCAAAGAAGAATCCAAAGTTCACAGATAGTAAGTTAGAAGTGCTGGTAGACGAGATCATCAGAGTAGAGCCACATTTGTTTGGTACATTGGTTCAAAGGACCCCCATCTCACAGAAAACCAAGATGTGGGCAAGGATTGTGGACAAGGTGAACGCACAATCACCAACGTTGAGCACAAAGGACGATATCTAGAACCGGTGGTATGACGTGCGCAGGAGGGTCAAGAAACTCATTGAGAAAGATCACGCTTTGAGTCAGCGCACCGGCGGTGGCCCTCCTGCCAAACCTGTCTACTTCAGGACCTGGGAGGAGAAGGTGCGGGACATCCTACCACCAGAGAGCGTCCATGGCCTAACACACATCCCAGAGCCTGGTGAGTACACAAACAATATACCCAAGATTGTGTGGCAAGGGGACAGTGAAAAGATGCACCGCAATCAAAGCTATACTAACCAATAGATAATCAACCCAAGATGTGTATGTCACACAAACACAATACCTGCCATCTCATAGTGACTGGGGACTGTGTCATTACATGCACCGACCTACAAACAAATAGAGCAAGCCAGTGGCACTAAGCCAAATACACCCTGCCAGACAGTTTGCCACCACAAACACACCACCTCACAGTGCAGCTGACAGTCAGGAAGGAATAGTGGGGATGCAGGTGAAGTGAGTTTAGCAAAAAGCATGATGGGGCCTGTAGTCACAGATAATGCCACCCCTCCTGATTGGCCCATCAAGACCTCTCAGAAACATGCCCACATCACAGGGAGTGGAAAATGACTGACAAGATGGCTGACACTGGGTCCTGCTGTGGGGAGCACAAGGCCCTGCTAGGGCTTGTGTGCAAATCAGAAGCAGGACACCACTGACTGACATCCTGAAAGACAACTTGCACACCCTACAATGGAAGCACGTTTCATGATGGGAAGGAGGACTGACAGCCCTGACCATACTACTCAGCATGGGGAGACAACCCCCCAACACAAACTCCACAAAACTCACCGGGTACAATACTTTGACACACACCTCATTGAAATATCAGCAAAAGATACCCTGTACTGGGTGCTGCCGTGTGAAGCACAGGAGCTCACTTGGGACTTGTAGCCAAACAAACACCAGGATTTCACAGTGAGCCATCTTGCCATTGATGTCACACCCCCTCACAGGGAAGCAGAGTCAAGAGGGAGGAAGTATGGGCATGCTGGGAAGGGGGGTGTAGCCAAGAGTATGATGGGAGTCGCAGTCACAGACAACCTACACCCACCCACATGGCCCAGCAAGATCAAACTGAAACATACTCGCCTCACAGGGAGTGGGAAGGGACTGACAAGATGTCTGACACTGGGCTCTGTTGTGGGGCGCACAAGGCCATGCTGGGAACTGGGCACCAATAAACACAAGGACTTCACAGTCAGCCATCTTGCCATTGCTGTCACACCCCCTCACAGGGAAGCAGAGTCAAGAGGGAGGCAGCGTGGGCATGCTGGGAAGGGGGGTGTAGCCAAGAGTATGATGGGAGTTGCAGTCACAGATAACCTACACCCACCTACATGGCCCAGCAAGATCAAACTGAAACATACTCGCCTCACAGGGAGTGGGAAGGGACTGACAAGATGTCTGACACTGGGCTCTGATGTGGGAAGCACAAGGCCATGCTGGGAACTGGGCACCAACAAACACAAGGACTTCACAGTCAGCCATCTTGCCATTGGTGTCACACTCCCTCACAGGGAAGCAGAGTCAAGAGGGAGGAAGCATGGGCATGTTGGGAAGGGGGGTGTAGCCAAGAGTAAGATGGGTGTCGCAGTCACAGACAACCTACACCCACCCACATGGCCCAGCAAGATCAAACTGAAACATACCCGCCTCACAGGGAGTGGGAAGGAACTGACAAGATGTCTGACACTGGGCTCTGTTGTGGGGAGCACAAGGCCATCCTGGGAACTGGGCACCAACAAACACAAGGACTTCACAGTCAGCCATCTTGTCATTGCTGTCACACCCCCTCACAGGGAAGCAGAGTCAAGAGGGAGGAAGCATGGGCATGCTGGGAAGGGGGTGTAGCCAAGAGTATGATGGGAGTCGCAGTCACAGACAACCTACACCACCCACATGGCCCAGCAAGATCAAACTGAAACATACTCGCCTCACAGGGAGTGGGAAGGGACTGACAAGATGTCTGACACTGTGTGGGGAGCACAAGGCCATGCTGGGAAATGGCCAACAACAATATCAAACTCCGTCTGTGACAGGCTGGGAAAAAGCAGTGTACAGGCAGGCATCTGTTTGAAAAGTAGAAAATGTCATGTTTCTGAACCAACGATGCATGTAGAAACATAAATCACATTGTGTGCCTCTTCCAAACACAGGTCGTGCTGGGCACCCAGCACCAAATGAAGAAGGTTACCCAGTCCCAGACTCTGGTGGACACTGAGCTCTCTTGTCTGACTCTCTCACTGTCCTCTTCAGATGACGACGACCAACCTGCCCCTCCGGTGTGAGCCATCATGCAGCACCAGCAGCATCAACATCTGCCTAAGCCTGGGCGTTGAACTACGCTCCACTCGTGGAGCTTGCGAAGTTTAGCCAACTTTGGGATTCGCGTAGAGCGCGAAGTTGCAGATTGCTACGCAATCTACAGCGTAGCCTAGTAGTTTTGCTTCCTCGCGCGCTCAATATTCATTCTAGCACGCGCGGTAATGTCTTTCCGTGATTCTGCGTTCGCCAACTCGCTTTTCTGTCCATTCGCGTGCGCCACGAGATTTGTAATATGGCCGCCCGAGCCCGCGAGAATGTGCGAACGCGAACACGTCATTCGGGCGCATAAGCTGACTTCCGGCGGCTATCTTGGTAAGATCGCGATCCCGAACATGCAAAAACTACAATCTGGCGAAGAATATCTCTCGAGCTTCATAAAAACTTCTCTAAAATGACCATTTTGCTCAGAAAAACTCCTCAGATTGTGATTTTGCTGTAGTCTTTTGTGTTAAGAGTCCTTTAATTTGTTTTACTCTTTTTTTCAAGAGAAAGGAAGTGCCCCTGAGTCTCCAACTTCCTGTTCCTGTCCAGCAGGCTCCTCTCAGTGCTTTGTCCATGTGCAGTTCACTTTCATTTGGATTTTGAGCTGGAAGGATCACTTTTTGTGTCTGTCTGCTGCATCATACCATTGGATTGGATTTATTTGAGGACTTTTTGATTTGAGATTTAATTTACTACAAGTAAGTTGGAGAATTGGTTTGTTTGTTTCATTGGGGCTTGTTTGTACCTACATTTTTCTGGGATTTTCATTGTTTTTAAAAATTATTGTTGTGGGTGGCCTGTACTTTCAATAGGGGCCTAGTTGTTTTCTCAGCAATTTCAGCCAGTAGGGTACCCATGGGTCCATGTTTTGTGTCTGTTGAATTTAAACATCATGTAGGGCATGGATGGCATAGGATTGAAATGCTAAATGTGACTGTGGTGTATTTCACTGTTTGCGTGTGTGTGTGTGTGTGTGTGTGAAATACCTTTGTTGGATGTGTGTGCTTGATGTGTAACTTCTTTCCAATCCTTTCGTAGCCCTGTTGATTTTAATTTTTGTATTAAAGCTGTGTTGTTTAGCAGGCCTCCTTTGTCCGGTCATATATAGGCCTGCTTCAGTTCATTGTTTTCCATGGCCTGTTGTGACTGTGAGTGGCCATGTGGCTTGTGGCAATTTTGTGGTGGTAGTTTAGTAGTGTGTGCTTCTTTTTCCATAAAGGCCTGCATTTCTTTCTTTGTTCCCCTTGGCTTATGCTTGTTGTTGTTGTGTCCTGGCCATGTGTGTGGCGGCCATTTTGTGAAGGCAGGCATTGTGCTTTTGCCATAGGCTTACATTGTCTGTCTTCCATTTCTTGTTGTAGTGGGTGGGTAGCGGCCATTTTGTGGAGCCATCCAAGCAGTGTGCTTGCTTTTGCCATTCTGTTCCAAGCTTGTGGCCTAGTCTGCCAGTAGGCCCAGAGGTAGTCATCCTCAAATCTTGGTGCATAAAAACAGTTTGTGTTGTCTGTTGAACTTTTTTTACCCCATGGATGGCTTTGGATTGAATTGTAAAAGGTGTTTTTTGGGGTGGAATTGCAGTTTTTGGGTGTGTGTTAAATAATTAGGGTTTTTCAGCCAGTAGGTAACCCTAGGGATTCAGCTTGCGTACTTTCGGTAACTCTGCACAGCGCGACAACGCGGACTTACAGTTTTTGTCATTTTCGCGCTCTCAATATGCGTGTTCGCGCACGCGATAATGACTTTTTGTGCAGTTCGCGATCCCAAACACGCAGCATTTGCAATCTGGCAAACAATATCTCGCGAGCAACATAAATCCTTCTCGTAAACGCTGATTTTGTGCATTTTGCTAAAAAAACTCCTCAGGTTGTCATTCTGTTGTAGTTTTGGAGCACAGAGTCACTTTTATTTAAAAAAATATATTTTTAGGAGAGGAAGTAAGTTCCACAGAGACTACAACTTCCTGTTCCTGTCCTTTGTAATCCCTTTTTTGTTATTATTGTGGTGGGTGGCCTGAGCATGTGTGTGGCGGCCATTTTGTGAAGGCAGGCATTGTGCTTTTGCCATAGGCTTACATTGTCTGTCTTCCATTTCTTGTTGTTGTGGGTGTGTAGCGGCCATTTTGTGGAGCCATTCAAGCAGTGTGCTTGCTTTTGCCATTCTGTTCCAAGCTTGTGACCTAGTCTGCCAGTAGGCCCAGAGGTTGTCATCCTCAAATCTTTGGTGCATTAAAAACAGTTTGTGTTGTCTGTCGAATTTTTTTTACACCACGGATGGCTTTGGATTGAATTGCAAAAGGTGTTTTTTGGGGTGGAATTGCAGTTCTTGGGTGTGTGTTAAATAAATAGGGCTTTTCAGCCAGTAGGTAACCCTAGGGATTCAGCTCGCGTACTTTCGGTAACTCTGCACAGCGCGACATCGTGGACTTACAGTTTTTCTCATTTTTGCGTTCTCAATATGCATGTTCGCGCATGCAATAACGACTTTTTGTACAGTTCGCAATCCCGAACATGCAGCATTTGCAATTTGGCAAACAATATCTCGCGAGCAACATAAAACCTTCTCGAAAACGCTGATTTTGTGCATTTTGCTAAAAAAACTCCTCAGGTTGTCATTCTGCTGTAGTTTTGGAGCACGGAGTCACTTATTTTAAAAAAAATATTTTTAGGAGAGGAAGTAAGTTCCACAGAGACTTCAACTTCCTGTTCCTGTCCTTTGTAATCACTTTTTTGTTATTATTGGTGGGTGGCCTGAGCATGTGGGTGGTGGCTAACCCTGGGCGTAGTTCGTGAAGTAGCACTACGCAAAGCTACGCGTAGCACTTCGCGAACTGCGTAGTACCCTGTTCGCACTGTGCAAGATGTCGTTTTCAATGATTGCACAGTGCGGACAAGCAACCGGTACTGTGCAATCATTGAAAACAACATCTTGCACAGTGCGAGCTGTAGTTTTCTGCTGCTCGATTAGATTTTTACTCGAGCTGCAGCTTTCTCAACGCGAACTGGTAGTTTCTCAGCGCGAGCGGTCGCGAGCATACGCGACCACTCGCAATGAGAAACCTTACCTCCTCGCGTTGAGAATTTCGCCGGGAGGTTTATTTTCCACGCTTGTGATCGTCAACTTGATGTTGCTGATCGCAAACGAGGAAAAAGTCTCGCCGGGATGTCATTTTGCTTGCTCGCGGTCGCCAACTTGACGTTGAGGACCGCGAGCAAGCAAAAAATGACCGCTGCACTACGCAACACTATGCTACGCGTGTTCGCACTGTGCTACGTGCAATTTGCGTAGTGCGAAGTAGCGCAAACTTTGCAAACTACGCGAGCGTAGCGTAGTGCTTTGCCCAGGCTTAGTGGTGGCCATTTTGTGGAGGCAGGCATTGTGCTTTTGCAATAGGCCTGCATTGTCTGTCTTGTATTCCTGACCTTTACTTGTTTTTGTGAGTGGCCTGGCCATGTGGTGGCGGCCATTTTGTGGGACCAGTCACTGTGCTTTTTCCATAGGCCTCCAAGCTTGTGGCCTAGTCGGACAGTAGGCCCAGGGGTACTACTCATCAATCATCACGGGTGCATGGAAGTTAAACAACTGTTTTTGTGTTGTGCGTTAAATTTCAACATCATGTATGGCTTTGGATTGAATTGTAAAATGCGGGCTTTACTTTTTTTCTGGGGTATATTTCACTTTTTGGGTGTTGTAAATAAATGCCATTAGTTTTTATGTGTATATGTTCGTTGTTGTTGCTCCCTGATGCTGCATCCATCCCATGAGATGCACACATTTTTATTTATGGCAAACAGGCTACACTACATTTATGTTGTTGTTCTTTGCTATTCTTATTCTTCTTTTGTCACTCTCAAAAATGGCTATACTGTTGTTGTTCACTGACTTCATAAAATTTAATAATTGTGACCACCCACCAGACACTAAGAAGTTATATATTATATTATTGATCTTTTGACTGATGTTCTTCTGGCTTTTTTGCTTTTAGGTGCACAAAAGACGGAGGAGATGTGTCATCATCATCGACCGTTGTGGTGCCAGACCGACGTCCTGCTGCTGTACACGACGTGACGTGACGTGTGAGTGACCTGACCAGGCATCTCTGCAACTTGTGCAACTGAGTGCTGTTTTGACATCTGAAGAAGATGCCCCCAAATAAAGCAGGTAGCAGGTCCTCCGGTACCAAGAAAGTTGCCATGGAGAAGAAGGAACAGAAGAAGAAGGAAGTGTCACTTAAGTCTGGTGTGCCTCCCAAAACCTTTTTTGGGACACCAAAAATGACGCCTACAGCAGCGGTGTCCGGGGGCCAAGCTGGGGGCAGCACCTCCGCATCAGTGGGCCCAACCCACCAACCCAGACCCAAGCAGATGAGTGTGGAAGAGGTAGCCAGCCTTATGGTGGAAAGCAGTGATGCTGAGCCTGAACTAAACTTATCGCTATTTCAAAGTAGTACACAATCAACGCAGGAGGGAATACAGCAGATAAGTGGTCAACAACAACAGCCGTAACCACCGCCCGCAATAGTAGCCGTAGTTCCTCCCGAAGTAGGGGCAGTCCAGGAAATTGAGCCTCATGCAGAGGAAGAAGAGGAAGCCACTACTTCAGAAGTTCCATTGTCTTCCAAATCCCCAGCAAGGAAAAGGAGGGTTAGTACATCAAGTTCTTCACCAAGCTCCCCTTCTGATGATCTAGATGCCACTTGGAAGCCACAAACTGAGTCTGAGAGGGAGGCATGTCACAAGAGCAGGCATGGGAAAAGGAAGGTTCCAGAAAGCCTTACACTTATGGAGGTTGATGTAGAAGAGCAGGATGATGATGATGAGGATGAGCCAGTCATCACGAACATCACTCCCGGGCCTGAGAAGATGGAGACCAACATTTTTACACTATCCAAAATGGCTGCGAGGGATGTAGCATGCATACCTCCAACACAGGTAACACCAACACGACCTCCAGCTTCCATATCTACATTAGCAAAGGGCCGGCAGCATCCTACATCCAGCACAAGCACCACCTCAGCAGAAGTAGGTAGTGGTACTGCACAGAGTCAAATTCAACATACACCCTCCAGTTCATCCGGCATTGGAAGTGGCACCTCCAGCAGGAGACAAAAGTTAAGATCCCCAGTGTGGGAATTCTTTATAGGCCTGGGCTAAAATTCCGTTCCGCTCGCGGAAATTGCGATAATTTGACATTTTAGCATTCTGCGAAGAGCGCGAAAATGTAAAAATTTCCGCAATCCGCATTTTACCGGAAATTATTTGCTTGCTCGCGCTGTAAAATAATACATTCTCACGTGCGCGCGATCGCCTTACCTGAATCCCCGCGTTCGCCGACAAGTTTTCTCGATCCGGTCGCGTTCTCCATGAGATGTTGGATTGTTGGTAGCCATTAGCGCTGTCTCGCGACAGTTCGCGCCTGCAGTAACGTCATGCGTCGCGCGATCACGTCTTTCTTCTCGCGATCATGCACCACGAGACAAGTGAAAACAAGATGGCCGCGCCTGCGAGCAACCGCATGGGTAAGTTGGCGTGCCGCGACCACGCAGAAAATACCGCGAACGGGCGGGAAAAGAACTTCCGCATCTTCGCGATATTTCTGCGTGTTTGCGGAGATTTTTAACATTTTCGCGATAATTTGCGAAATTTAATTTCACAAATTCCGCCCACCCCTACTTCTTTACGGTTAGCAGAAAGGAGGAGAACATTGCTATATGCTCTGTTTGTTATACCTCTGTTAGTCGTGGTAAGCTTGGTACAAACTATGGTACCAGAGGCCAAATGACCCATCTGAAAAAAACACCATGCAATCCAGTGGGAGGAGCACCTTCGTCGCATAAAAACTGGAACCATTGCTGTTGGGGATAAACGAGTAGAAAGTCCGCTCACGGTGGAACAGGAATAAGAAGAAGAAGGAGACATTCTCTGTGGTAGTGGTACACAAAGTAGCCCTGTCCCCAGCACTGCAGTGGTAACGCCCACGTCCTCAGCAACATCTCAGTGGCACAAGAGTAAGAGTCAGCCTGAGACACCAAGGAGTACTGCTTTTTTTAAAAGTGCGACGTTGAGCACAGGAAGGAATACCACACATGCCCACCATTCTTAGCATGTTTACTAGGCCGGAGGGGCAGTACGAATGCAACCACCCAATAGCACGTTTGTACAATGCGAAGCTGGCTGAAATGTTAGCACTGGACCTTCTCCCTTTTTCATTTGTTGAAGCGGTGGGTTTTCTTGAGTGTGTGACCACCATCTGCCCAAAATGGAAGGTTCCCAGCCGCTACTATTTCGCAAGTGTTGCTGTTCCAGCACTACATCACGACGTGCTGGAATTGCTTGGAAAAGCCTTAAAACAGAGTGCTGTTCAGAGTATCTACCTGACAACAGACATGTGGACCAGTTGCCAAGCCACTGATTACATGTGCAGCACTGCACACTGGGTCTCTTTTTCGGGTGTTAGAGATAAGATATCTGAAGGTGTTGTTGACACTGCTGAGATTTTTAAAGGCACTCGCAAACATGCAACTGTAGCCATGTTTGCTATGGAGAAATCTCATACTGCTGAAAACATTTTGGATGAGTTTAACAGCAAGGTGTTTGAGTGGCTGCGACCAAGAGGGCTTAACATTGGTTTTGCTGCTACGGACAATGGCAGTAATGTAGTTAGGGCCATGAATGATGGTGGCTATTTCAGGGTCCCGTGGTTGGCACACTGCATTAACATTGTTGTTCAAGACTTTCTGAAAAATTAAAGCAAAATCAGCAGCTTACTGACCACCTGCAGAAGAATATGCACACATTTCAACCATTCTTTTAAAGCCCGGAAGCAGCTGAGGGTCATTCAATGTGAGCAAAAATGCCAGTCAAAGCACTCATCCAAGAGGTGCCAACATGTTGGAACTCAACTTATTACATGCTTGAGCGTCTGTTTGAGCAGTACATACCACTCAATGCTTATGTCATGAAAAGGTCAGGAGATCGTACTGTGAAAGGCATGACCATTGAGGTGGCCCAATGGGACCTTGTTAAATGCCTGACAGAGATGCTACTTCCTTTTGAGGTCTTCACATGTGAAGTCAGCAGGGAGAACTGTACTATGGGCCAAGCTATCCCATTGTTGTACATGCTAGAGCAAGAGCTGAAGGAAGTGTCAGAAATGTACGCAGGTGTGGATGACAAAGTAGACGCATATTATTTGGCGAACACTTTAGCTGCTCGCTTATCTGACAATACAAGGATTCAAAAAAACATTGTGTCACATCGACATTACATTACTGTCTCAATTTTGGATCCACGTTACAATTTATTGCTGAGCAGTAATGAAGTAATTCCTTTTTCAGAAGTGGTTGTTGCCAAGTACAAAAGTTTGATAGCTGAGGAAGCCACTGACTTTGAAAACGAACGGATCTTAATTAGAGGCCCACCACCCCAGGGCAGAAAAAGTACTACAGGGCACCCAAAGTCAAGTTCTACTTCAGAGCCCGAGAGCAGTGCGTTTGCCTCCCTGCAGTCAACAACACTGCCAGCAATAACATCAACAGCACCAACAGGATCATCAGCCACATTTAAAAAAATGGCAGGTGATTGGTTTCTACGAAAAGGGTTTTGTACGTCCATTACTGATGCAAAAAGCAAAAGAGGCCAAGCAAATCGGAGCACCCCTGAACATTGAGCGGATGGTTCAGGCCTATCTAGATGACACAACAGAGGTCTTCATGGAGTAAAGCCCATTGGTGTATTGGTATGGGAAAAGAAGGCAAGTGCTCAGCAGGTTGGCGATAAAGTATGTGGCTTGCCCTGTTGCAAGTGTCTCTTCAGAGCATGTTTTCAGTGCTGCTGGTGTCATTGTTACTGTGAAAAGGACCAGTCTCTCGCCCAAAAGCGTGGAGAGGTTAACCATGATCAAAATAAATCAGCACTTTATACCACCGGAGTACAAAATATGTGAATCACAGCAGGAAGAGGAGAGCGACTTCGATGACATAAGTAGTGGGTTCTTACATGACGTACTTCTGTCCGAACCACCAGAGTCCGAGGACGAGCTCCTCTTCCCTGAAAACTAGGCTTTCAAATTTTTCTTCCTTCCTTGATTTGTGTTTGACTGTGTATCTGTTTTTCTGGTTCAAAATCTAATCACAACGGGGGCGTGGCTTGGACGTCGCCTAAGATGGCCGCCTAATCCCGGAGCTCCACTGCGCCTGGACGGACTCCTTGCTGTTTGCAGCGTTCCCGGGACTTCTACATCGTGTTCTCCGGGTGTCCCAGGTAGCGGAACATGCTGTGCACCTGGTGAGCCCAAGGGGGTCCTTCCTCCTGACTAAAATGTGACATTTTCATCGTGGTGATTGAGCACCTCAGCACGGCCGCCATTTTGAGATCAATGCAAGGTCTGTGTGGTTTTGGAGTCTTCTACATCGACGCTCACTCTATAATACTGCAATCTTTTATGCTGTGCTTATGGGGGGGCGGATTGCTCCTATTCACGAATACTATAATTTTTTCTTGGTGTTTTCCGTTATGCTTCCCCCAGAGGCAGCGATATCTGCATACTGAGCACTTATGTGTGGTCTGAGAGAGCGACTGTTGAAAGCTTAACATGTACCTCAATTTCTCTTCATAGTACTAAATACTGAAGGTTTAAGCGGATTAACACAGGAATTTCCTCTTTCGCAAGCGTCAAGGAGAGGGATGCGCAGTTACTATATATGATGCCCTTCTGAGCCTGTAATTTGCCTGTTGGCCCTAGCCTCCATTATTTTGCCGCCTTCATCACTTTTTCATGGCAGCTCTTAATTGGCGTGTTTCTAGTCCCAGCTTCTTGTGAAGTTCCTCAATATTTTTCCTGACTGTCAACTTCCTGCGGAAATGTAAATTGTTTCTCCCATCTCTGCTGTGATAATTTCATTGTTTTGTTCAAGACTGTGTTTGAGGCTACGTTCTGTGGCTATTTTTGGTTATTTTTGGAACACTTGAGTACCTATGGGGAAATTACGTACTCCTAAATTTGTTTTTGTACCTTCGAAGAGCCCTTCTATGACGCTCTCTCCCTCTTCTTCATTAGCTGATTCTTCTTCCTCCTTAGACCAGATGGCGGCTGCAGCTCCTGATCGTTCCTCCTTGCCACAGTCAAATTCACACAAGTCCTCTCCCTCCACCGCATCATCGAAGCGCCTGAAACAGAACTCCCCCCCTCCTCCTGAAAAGCCTTCTCCTCCTATTTCCCTGGAGCTATTATTGGAGGAAATACGTGCTTTTGCGTCCATTTGTGGAGGAAACCAATAATAAAATGCAACTTTTTGAAGAAAAATGGTCGACCATGGACAATAGAGTTTCTTCTGTGGAACAACAGGTCACTGAGATCCAAGTCAATTCTCGGCGTATTGCCTCTCTAGAAAAATCTGTTCTATTCCTCCAACAACACTCTGAGGACTTGGAAAATAGAAATAGGAGGAATAACCTACGTATTTATGGGCTGCCGGAAACCCTGGAGGGAGATGACCCTGTTTCATTTTTCTCCTCCTTTCTGCTGAAACTTTTGGACATTTCTCCTACCACCTCCTTATCTATCCAAAGGGCTCACAGGCTCGGCCCTCGCTCATCATCTTCAACTAAACCACGAGGAGTCATTATTCTTTTCCTGAAATTCACTGATCTCCTTCTGGTCCTTTCGGCAGCTAGAGCTAAACGCCAAGTTTCCTGGTTGGGTCAGAGAGTATTCTTTTCTCAAGATGTCTCTGCTACTACTGCTGCGAGAAGGAAGGAATTCTTGAATCTTCTGGCTCCTCTGCGTTCTCTTGGTGCCAGATATGGTTTATTTCATCCTTGTATCTTCAAAGTTACCCACCAAAATCAAACCTGGACTTTCCATGATCCTGCTGAACTTAAGACTGGCATGGACACCTCCACTTCTGCTAATGGCAGACTGCTTAATTTGCTTTTTTCTTTTTTCTTACAGGTTTTCTCTTGCAGGTTCTTTTGATATTGCTGTCGTATTCTGTTTGCTGTTGTTGAGGTGTTTTTCAAGGATTTCTTAACTTTCTCTTGTTCTCTCTCATTTTACATTTTGGAGTATGTTTCTATTTCACGCATTTTGTTTTCATTGTTATTTCCTTCATTATAATTGTTCATATCCTCTTTTTCTTTATCTAGGCCGATTGATGTGTTCCTCCTCATTCCATATGGTTTGTCCTATTCGTCTTCCGTCCTGGCTTGGTTTGTTCTCCTGGTTTTGGGTGGTCAATCTTGTCGAATCCTTCCACAACCCCGCTATCCTTTTTATGTCCCCCTCAGGTATGTTATCTTCAGTCATCCTTTTCGGATATGTACTGTCTCTTCTTGTACTTTTTTCCTCTTGTCCTTTCCCTTCTTTCCTTTCCATTTTGTTCTGCCTATTATCCGCTTTTGTCTCTTCTTTACTCGCATTTTTATTTTGTCTTTCTATTTGTATTCTTCCATTTGATTCTATTCTCTTCTACCTGTTGCAATTTCCCTTCTTTTTATCTGTTGTTTTAGATGTGACATTTTTTCTCTTTAAATGTTGCTGTAGGTATTGTTCCTATTAATGTTTTACAGCATTTAAATTCAGAGTAATTTCCTGGAATGTAAAGGGTTTTATTAATCCCATTAAACATCAGAGGATTCTTTCTCACCTAGCTTCATATAACCCTGACATTGTTCTATTACAAGAGACTCATCTTTCGGAGGCTGAGTCTCTCAAGCTAAAGCGAGGATGGGTGGGTACGGTGTTATTTTCTCCCTCTACTAATAAGAAGAATGGTGTCGTTATCTTGTGTCATAAAAGGTTAACATGTAAGGTTTTATTACAAGAAATAGATTCTGATGGTAGGTGGATATTAGCTAAATTATTGATTAACTCTGTTCCTCTGACTGTCTTCAATGTCTATGGCCCTAAACAACACGATTTACTTTTCTGGCCCTCAATTACGAGCAAATGTATTCAGCATAGAGATGTTCTTTTTATTCTAGGTGGTGACTGTAACCAGATTGTGGACCCTTTCCTTGACCGTAAGTCAACGGTTCGGTTCATTCCTCATAAACCTCACAAACAATTTCTAGATACTATTTTTCAAGCACATCTCACTGACTCCTGGAGACTTTCACACCCTGACACCCTTGACTATTCCTTTTTCTCTCCTCCTCATTCATCTTTCTCTCGTCTTGACTATATTTTTCTTTCTCCTTCCTCATCGCAAAACCTACTCTCTTCTTCTATTGAACCTATACTTATCTCGGGCCATGCCCCTATTGTAACGGATCTCGACTTCCTTCCTCCGCGTCCCAAGTCTTCTCGCTGGCGATATAATAATTCTCTTCTTACTGATCCTTTATTCTCCTCCTCCTTTCGATCCTTTGCTACTGAATTCTTTATGTTAAATGATGTTTCTAACATTTCCCCCATTCTCTTTGGGACTCCTTTAAGGCCACAGCTCGCGGGTTTGTTATTAATTTTATTTCTAAGAAGAAGAAGCGTTTTCTTCAGAAGCAGAAAACTACATTGGCCCATATTAAATCTTTGGAGCATAAGTTTTATTCTTCTCCTAATAATTGCGTCACTCCGTATCTTATCCGTGCCAAGCTCGAATACAATAAAACTACTACTGACAATGCTTCGTCGGTGCTTCTTCGTAGTAGCGCTCGTTACTATGGCGGAGGCAATAAGGCAGGTAAACTCCTAGCCAATTATCTTAAGTCCCGCAAGGAGCGCTCCTTTATTGATTCTATCTACTCTTCTGACAACACCTTATTACATACAGCTCAGGATATTCTTGACCAGTTTCAGTCCTTTTATTCTACTCTTTACACGCCGGAAGCTTCTCCCTCTTCCTCTCTTGTCCAGGCTTATTTTGACAAACTTCCTAAGCCTTCGACTTCTCATCTTAATTTCCCAGACTTGGAAGTTGATCTCTCTTTACAAGAGCTCTCTGCGGCTTTGAATATTCTCACCAAAGGTAAAACCCCAGGCCCTGATGGTTTTTCAGTTGAATTCTATCTGCACTTCTCTGATCTTTTACTCCCCAAACTCCTTTCTGTCTTTCAATCGTTTTATTTGCTGGGTAAGGCCGAGGGTACATTTCAAGAAGCCACCATTTGTCTCATCCCTAAGGATGGTCGGGAACACAAATTCTGCAAGAACTATCGTCCGATCTCTTTAGTAAATGTGGACTATAAGTTGTTTGCTAAAGTTCTAGCGTTACGTCTAGACCCCCTCATGCCCCATCTCATTGGGAAGGAACAATGTGGTTTTGTTAAAGGCCGGCTTACCTCTGATAATTCTCGCCTCTTCCTTAATGTTTTAAATAAGGTTCCATCTCTCTCTATTCCCTTGGCGGCTATTTCTGTTGACGCAGAGAAAGCCTTTGATAGAGTTGACTGGTCTTTCCTTTTTGCTTCATTGCGTTGGCATGGTTTTGGTCCTCATTTCATCTCTCTTATTTCTCTGTTGTATTCCTCCCCTAAAGCTTCGGTTTTGGTCAACGGTCAAGTTTCCTCATACTTCCCTCTTCAGCGGTGTGTTCATCAAGGTTGCCCCTTATCCCCTTTACTTTTTGTCCTTTCCCTTGAACCCTTTTTGTCTTCTATCCGTAACAATGATTCTATTTTAGGTTTTCCTTATGGTGATAGTCAATTGAAGCTCTCTGCGTATGCGGATGATATTCTTCTTTTCATTTCTGCTCCGGAAACTTCTATTCCCCCTCTACTGTCTGAGTTTGATTCTTTTTCGCAGGTCTCGTGTTATAAAATTAATTTGGATAAAACTGAAATTCTCCCTCTTACCAAATTTTGTACCTCTTCTGTATTTTCCTCTACTGGATTTGCTTGGAATAGTTCCAAAATTAAATACTTAGGAGTATGGTTTTCCAACTCTATTTCCTCCTCAATTTCCTTAAACAGGTCTGCGGTTTTGTCTCGTATTGAACAATTATTTTCCACCTGGAACCCCCTCTTTCTCTCTTGGTGGGGACGAATGGACTCAATCAAGATGATGATAGCTCCCATTTTAATTTACATTTTTTCTATGTTACCCGTTCATATCCCCGCAATTTATTTTAAATGCATCGATTCTTGTTTGTCAAGATTTCTTTGGAACAAAAAGAAGTCTAGAATCTCTTTAGCACGTCTTCGTAAGCCCAAATCCAATGGTGGGGTTAATTTCCCAGACTTTCGTCTCTATCATAGGTCTTTTTCTCTTCATCAGGCGTCCAGATGGCTGGAATCCATTCCTCCCCCTCTCGCTCCTCTTTGGCTTCATATCAAGCAAACATTGTTGTTGCCTTTTCCTTTTGGAGAGATCATAAACTTCTCTGCCAAGGCTCCGCACTCGTCATTTCCTTTATTTAAACATACCTCTTCTCTTTTAAAGCCTCTTTTTAACCCTTCTCCTATTACTCGGGAGTCTTTTCTGGATTCCACAGTCTGGTATAATTCACTTATTCTTATAAATAATAGACCCATCTTCTGGAAAGTTTGGAGGTCTATGGGCATCATCTGGGTGAACCAATTTTTTGATGGACCTTCTCCTTGTTCCTTTCCCCAATTTCAGATGTCCTTTCACTGTCCTCGCTCCTTTTTGCAAAAGTTTGTTACTCTAATGACACTTATTCTTGATATTTTCTATTCTCTTCCTTCTTCCCCTTCTTCTGTTTCCCACGCTCCTCTTCTTAAGGTGCTTTCTGCCCTCCCCAAAGCTTCTCTTATCTATAAATTCTTTTCCTCTCCTAATCCAGATCGTCCTAAATCTAAGTTGGAACTCTCTTGGGAGGCGGATTTGGGTTGTGTTTGGTCCGTTGCCCTATGGGATAAACTCTGGTCCAGATCTCTGAAAATTTCTCGTTCTGATTCCCTCACTCAATCTCTCTTCTATCTGTATCACAGGCAATATCTCTTTCCGCTTTCTCTAGCCCGTTTTTCCTCCTCTACTGAGTCTCACTGTTGGACATGTTCTGCCCCTAACGCTAACCTTTTTCATCTTTTATTCTTATGTCCTTCTGTTTCTCACTTCTGGAACACTGTTTGGCTATACATCTCGCGTATTTTCACAATCTCTTCTCATTATTCTATATCTACCCTTTTTCTTGGTAGTTTATCTAACTCTCTAGATCTTCCTCTACATTCTCGCGGTCTTTTTGACCTTATGCTTGCCTTAGCCTTTCAGCACATCTCTTCTAACTGGAAGTCCCTCACAAAGCTCTCCATACGTTGTTGGTGGAACTCTCTATGTCACTTTCACAGGCTTGATACCGCTTTTGCTTCCTCCTGTAATCCCACACACAACAGGGATCTCTTCTGGTTACCTCTTACCTCATACCTAGACCGGATGGTTCGTAAGAATCTATCAAGTATCACTGCAGAAAATTTTGATCCGCCTTGAGGAAATTACATCTTCTTCTCTTATAGTAATATGACAGGATTTATTTAATGTTATAACTGCTCTTTCGTGTTGCATTCTGATTATTGTTTTACCTACAGCACCAACTCTCTAAAGCATAATTTTGTATTTTCATAATGCATTGTTACCATTTTTCCTTTTTCCCCTTTTATTTCTTACCTCCATCCCTTCTTTTCCCTCTCTCCTGTTTTTCCTTAAAATCTGTATAAAAATGCTTTTGCTTGTTTCTTTATGATATTAGCCTGTTTATGCTATTTAACTGTACTTGTGTAATTTTTATGCCACTGCTGATATCTTTGTACTTACATTTTCCTGAATAAAGCTTTTCAAACAGAAAAAAAATCTAATCACAACAAATCTATCAACAGTCTCCTCTTTTTATTTCCTTATTGGAGTTGCACGTCTGTGCATAAGTGTCCACTCCACTCCTCAGAGTCCTGCTCCATCTTCCTTACTCTCCCTAAATACATTTCAAGCAAGCCAGACATTGGATGGAGATGGAGAATAGTTCAAGTTCAAAGTTCAAATGATCTTTATTCGGAATGAATACATCCATAAAAGTACATACAGGTTAAAACACATAAAAACATATATAACATTTTTTTAAAACAACATTTTCAATTGGGTTTGAGCAGCATATATAACATAAGGTGCAGAGTACATAGTAAGGATATACATAGTCTATTCAAGAACAAAGTTTCCAATTGGGTTTAGCAGCATATATAGCGTAAAGTGCAAGGTGCATAATAAGGATATACATGGTCTATTAATATATATAGTTGTAGATTCCACCTTATCCACTTCCATAATAATCATACAGATCCAAACACACATATAATTGATTCTATATACAATTTATATCAAAAATGATAAGGTGCAATGTACATTCAGTAACCGTTATGTGTGTTCCATGCTTGCCCTAGATCTTACACAGATTTTTATAAAGCAATTTACCACATGTATAACCTCGTCTGTTGGCAACATTTGTAAGAATCTCAATGCCAGATTAAAATCCCTTAAGTTATGTTTACGAAAAATCGGCATTAGATATTGACGGGTATACAGCTTATAATGGCCACAGAAGAAAAAGAAGTGCAACAAACTTTGTTTTCCCCCCTCTGGACAAGGGCAATCCAGCTCTTCTAAATTTTTATTATAGCCAAGGGGGAAGCTTAGTAAATTGACAATACTTCCTTCCCGGAACCTAAATAAAAGGCTCCGGTTCCATCTTCCAATTGGAATCGACAGATATCTACAGGGCTTGTTTAGGTTATCATTGTCTGGATCAGTTAGTGGCAGATATTTAATAACAACAGGTTTTACCAATTCGGATCTCCTTCGTTCCTCCTTATATAAATCAAACAGTGCCCGTTTTACACCGTTCTTGTGAGAAGGGGCAATGATATTAGGGGCGCTGAACAGAAGACCATGTCCCACACTCAACAGGCTGTTGTTAACTGCATTTAACCAGGGTATAAGGTGGGAGCTTTCATGTAGTAAACAATCAGATATTATGCTGCGTGTTAAAGATGCAGCTGGGTTGGACCATATTTTTATCCAGAAAAGCGCAGGCCTTGACCTAATAAAATCAGCAATATATGGCAGCCTAAGTTCAATATGACAGATAAATGTGGGCGCACAGGGAACTCCCCCCAGTACCTTTCTACAAAATCTATTTTCCTCCAATTGGAGAGAAGTGCTGTTACAATAACCCCACACTTCTGCTCCATATGTACCAGTTGGGTGGCATTGGGTACGATAAATATAAAGCAGGGGGGAAATAACATCGGCCATTTTGGGTTGTCGGAGAGATAAAATTGAATTAATCGATTTACCAATTTTATTTCTCGCATAGGCAGCATGTGGCTGCCATGAGCCTGTGTTAGAGAATAATAACCCTAAATAAGGGAAGGTGCTGGTACATTTTAATATATTGTCCCCTGATTTTATCGAAGTGATGTTATACTTTTTAGGTCCACAGTTCATAATGAAAGATTTTTTTAAATTAGTACTTAGGCCCAAATCAGACATAAAAGCAACAAACCCAGTAATTAAAATGCGTAGAGCATTCGGAGTACGCCCCATTAATACTGCGTCATCCGCATAAAGTAGGGTAGAAATGGGGGAACCATTTATAATTGGTACATCCTTAGTGTTCATGCTCAGAGAGCGGCTCAACCCGTTAATGTACAAAATAAAAAGCAGAGGGGCGAGTACGCAGCCCTGTCTAACTCCTCTGCTAATAAAAATATCATCAGATAATTCGCCATCATTATTAATACGTACTCTCGCCTTTAGATCCCTATGTAAATAGGAAAGAAAGTATACCAATGAGCTATCCAAACCATAATCAAGCAAAAGTGACCACAACCTAGAACGATTAACAAAATCAAATGCGGAACTCAGATCCATAAAACCTAAATAAAGCGGGGACTTTTTAACAATAGTATATTTAGCCATAATCAAGTTCAGATTAAGGCATTGTTCAATTGTACCCACATGGCTTCTGAATCCCAGTTGACTGCAATGTAAAACATTATTATCCTCAGCCCAATTTCGTATTCTTTTAAAAATTATCCTTCCGAGAACTTTTAATGTGTTATCGATCAGTGAAATCGGACGATAACAGGCAGGATCCGACCTGTCACCTTTTTTGAATATCGGTACGATTACACTGTTCGACCAGGAGTCGGGAATTGAGCTGTCAGCCAAATTATTGAATAGGTTACATAATAAGGGGGCCCAAACATTTATTTCGGATTTAATCTGGTCGATAGAAAGACCATCCGGGCCTGGGGCTTTATTACTGGTGCTCTCAAGTATAGCGTCCTCCACCTCGGGTACTAAAAAATTCAATCGGTCAACAGTGTTAAATGAGGGGGCAATATCTTGGGAAGAGGGTAATATAGCATAGATTTTAGAAAAATGCTCTACCCACGCTTCACCAGTTATATTGCAATTGATTGGTTTGATGTTCGAACCAAAAGATCTAAGGGACTTGACTTCTTTCCAAAAACCTGTCGTGTCCTTTAGTGAGGCAAAGCGCGTGAGAGATTCCCAGTGATTAATCACTAGGGCCTCGGATCTAATACGTAACACGAGTTTATATTTTGATCTTAATTCTCTCACTAGTTGATCGTCCCTAGGATTGATTTTTAAGGCAGCCCTCAGGTCCCTATTGGCCTTAGAGCAGGAGGAGTCAAACCACCGGGAGCCACGATCTATATTAGGCCTAGCTGGTTTAGAGGATTCTCTTTTAATAGCCCCACAGAGATTACCAAAAGCAATAACCACATCATCGCCTGGGCTAATATGCGACAGACAGGTCTCTACTATCATAGGGTGCTTTTTGATTACTCTAGCTAGGATATCTTTATTATCCACCCCTTTCCATATTAATCTTAATCTATCAGTGGATAAGTCCAAATTTTTGTTCCCCCAACTCTGCTCTCAGTGTGACCTTCGTGGTCTGTGGGTTATCTAAGTATATTCTAAGCGGATAGTGATCACTATATGCGGAACAGATTACTTCTGCTTTCAAAATTATATCACACAGTGTGGGACAGATAAATATATAATCTATCGTAGACGCACAACCCTGGCCTATATATGTAGGTGTTAATATATTGTTTACACTAGAACCAGCGGTTTCCATTGCATTTACTAAATCACGGGAGGCTAGATGATTTTTCAACTCTTCACCGTTTCTACATGGAGGACTATTACGGTACAGGTGAGCATTAAAATCCCCTCCAATGCAGATGCCATCAAAGAGCCCATACTTCTGCCCCTCCATGATTTCGTCAATAAAATTAAACAATGATAAGAAATTGTCATTGGGACGAGTAACAAAATCATTATTATAAAAATTGATTAAACATAATTTCATCCTGTTAATGTACTTCATAGCCATAAAACATTTACCCGGGGTAGGGATCAATTTTGTTTGTACCCCGGATTTAATTTTAGTCCAAATAGATAAACCCCCGCTGGGGCGACCCATAGTTGAAACAGAAGCCTTTAGATTATAACAACAGAAACCCTCCATTGTAGGTGTAGTTGTACACCAAGTCTCTTGTAGCATCAGTATGTCACAGTTATTTTTAACCCATTCTAGCCATTCTTTAATTTTCATTTTAGTATTAAGTCCCGCTATATTCCAACTTACAAAAGATAGTTCGGATACCTGGGACAATAGACTTTGGTTTGTGGGTTTTTCTCTCTCTACAGTCCAAGACAAAGGTTGTGGGACTTCCAAAGTTTCGGTGGTTGTTGCCATTGATGAAGAATCGGCTGAATTAATCAATAAGGGTCAGTCTAACGTGTCCAAATCTGACAAAGGGGCAAATCTGTTAAACATATTGAGTGGAGGTAAAGTTGGCTGGAATTGCGTAAAGGGTGGCTGGAAATGCATTGATGGTAATTGAAATTGCATTAAGGGTGGCCGTGATTGCATTGTGGGTTGTCTGTAAAAGTAACTCAAAGGTAACATAGTTACAACAGTAGAAATGGCAAAGCCGTTACCATTCCTGTTGAGTAAAAATCTTACGGTACCAGGGTTTTTAAAATTGAGAACAATACAGTCACCTTCCTTATCTTTAATTAAAGGGCCAACCCAGGACACCCTACGAGCCGATAGAATCTCTCTGGAAATATCAAATCCAACACCTTTATGCTTAGTTAGCCAGTCTATGCATTTATTTTGCAGTTGCACCCATGATTCCCCCTGTTCCTCCCTCAACGGTGGTACTCCTGCAAGAACTAGAACATAGGGACAAGCATCCGGTGGCAAGTGTAAGGCGGGCCCTTGGTGTTTAAAAGGCTTGCTTGTCCCTGCATGCCCGATACCTTTATTGTTATCAGCAGTTGGTCTTGTTGCTGTTATAGGGTAGATAGAACCATTTTTGAGGTTACTGGCCTTTTTATTAGTACTAACAGAAGGGGCAGTTTGTCTAGGTGCAGGCGTTGGGGTAGATTTGGGAGGTAAGTTGGATTTTGTCAGGTTCTTCCCTCCATTAGCAGATCGGGGTAATGCAGGTGAAGGGGCTGATGTTCCAGGAATACTCGTGCCACCGCCCAGTAAGATGGGAACTTCCTGTTTCTTTAGTGACAGAGTGTTGCTTACGGATTCAAGTTGTTTTACAAGACGGTCAGCTCTGATTTGATCCAGGATGACCGACCCCTTTCTTTTTGCTTCTTCGTTTCTGACCAGGTTGTCTAATCTATCAAGTCTTTTAAAAACGTTATTAAACTGGTTGATCATTTGCTTCTCTAGTCGATTAGAAATAGTATCCACTATAGTATCTATAAGGTTCCCATTCTGTTTCGTGAGATGATAATTATCTCCCATTAGTGTTGTTTGGGTCCATATAGTGTTAGAGGTCCCACTTGAATCAGTGGTGGTTGCGGTAGGAGTATCATCATCCGCAACCACAATATCTTTGTCCACAACATGAGCAATTTGTGCCTCAGTGATTTTTTGTTTATTCCACAGACTCTGAGGCGTAGGCTGATTCTTGCTCGTTGGGAGTCTTTTCCTTTTATTGGCACTAGATTTGGTAGTACCCCTTTTGCGTTTTTCCCCTCCCTGTTTATTGCTAGTGTCAGTAGGTCCCAGGGTAATAACATCATCCTGGGAAGCAATTGTAATAGTTGGAGCAGTCTCAGACAACAGGGATACGTGGGATGGTGGTACCAATACCGGTTTTGTAATTACAACAGCTGGTGATAGAGGAATCCCAGGGCTATTTGACAATGATGTCGACTGGATAATGTTGTTAGAACAGCCCATGGACATTCTTCTTTCAGTGTCAGCTATTTCACTTGATACCAAGTTCAGTGCATTTTCAAGTAGGGACTCAAATGTGGCAGGGGGGAACGGGAAATCGTCCTGTGTGATACCAGCATTTACGGACTCCATATTTAGAAGGTTGTTTAAACTCACCAAAGACGAGATGAAGATGGTAGAGGGGTGGCCCTGCCCTGCCTCCTCCTGCCCCGGATGGCCACAGACGGCCCGCCCTCTGCCCGGGCTCAACCCGGCGCCACCCGCGCGCGTCCCGCTCCTCCGTGGAAGGCGCGTGTTTTTAAAGCGCCTCCGGGCGCGTCGGCGGCGTCAGCGGCCGCAGGGGTGCTTGGGGGCTGTAGTCTCCCCCCGCTCTCGACCGCAAGTATGGTGATGGCGGTGGCGGGGGAGACGACCAGCAAGGAGTGCCCAGAACAGCAGCGCCAGCAGCGCTGGCGTAGAGATGGCGTGAGCGGTTCCCTCAGCAGGTAACAGGGTCCGTCAATTCCAAGATGGAGAATAGTACAATACATGTTGCCTCTAACAGTCCCTCCATAAGAAGTGAAACGTGACTACAGCTATATTACGTTTTGTTTCCAAGCCGAAAGAAACTCATCACTGACTGTCAGAAGGCTAGGCAGGCATCAGATCTGACAGCCAAAGAGAACAGCAAGGCAGGTAATGAGTGATTATTGTGAATGATGGCATGCATTGCATTGGATGCTTGCTGACTACGAGTTAATGTGCATGAAGTCGAACTATACTAGTTTATCTACAAAGTAAAAGTGACTCAGGTGACAGTCAATGTTTCCTTGTTCTTTAATAACCACATTGTACTCCTACCACTGCAGGTGCCGCCCAATATCCGTTGCAATTTTGTAACATGGAATATATTATAAACTTAATCAGTCACTACAGACTGAGTTGGTGTTGGAGAACACATACCACATGGTCATGATGCTGCTGAGCATACTATCTTAATTGATGGAATAACTGCGTTTCATGGACTGCCTTAAAAGGTAAACAGTTTCAACAAGAACCACAGCAGACCTAGGTTACATGTCTGTGTAGTAGTGTGGACTGGAGTAGAGTGTAGTGGTATGAGGGACAGTGGCGCATTGATTTAGTCACTTCATTTGGAAAATGCTAGGTTGCTGCAGTGCATATGCCTTTTGTCTGGCTCGGTCAAAATTTAAGGTAAATGGGGGTAGGGTGCCTGGCCTGTGCTGAGGTTGGCCTGTTCTGTGGCTGTGCTGGCTCCTGTCCCGTTGTTGTTGTAGCTTAATGCTGTAGAGTAGACAATATGTATCCTATCCAAGGTGTCTCAGTCTGAAAGTGTTCTCTCAAGAGTCTTGTCTTCTCTTCTTGCACTCCACTGTAATTGAGTTTATTTTTTTTAATTCAGTTATTTTTCAATACCCCTTTTGTTTTTCCATCTACACTTACAGGCCGGCCTTTAACCTGTGCTATAGGGGGAGAAACAACTCACACTTACCTTACCAATCCCCATCAGGCAGGCAGTGGTACCCAAGATTGATGTGCAGAGTGTCCATGGAAGGGAGGACCAAGAGTAATGACGAGATTGAGGCAACTCCACATTTGGACCAGGATAATACAGTAACTTTAGTATCATTCATCATTCATCTTTAAATTTATTTGATTCCTTTTTTCTCTTCAATCATTACGACTGTGTGTTGTGGGTTGTTTGGTAATTGATCCCTACAACTATTTTTTCATTTCCTTTGCTAGCTTGAAAAATAAAAAATAAGCCCGGTACAGCATGTAATTTGGTTCGGTCTGAGGGCGGCAGACAGGCAAGGCAAATTTCATATTAATAATTTCTGCCCTGTACTGTCTAATTGTGTAGTAGTAGTTAGTAAGTACAACTCATTATTATTAACCATCAAGTTCTCTTCATCAGCATGCATGCATTTCCTTTTTCTCACTTTATACTTAGATTTCTTTGATAATGGATCATGGTCGTCTTACAAGATTGTGTTTTACTTTTGTTGTGTCCATGCATACTGTCTGTTTTTCTTTGTCAAACCTTTCCCAAAACCCCCCCTTCCCATCCATTCATCAATCCCTAACCCTCTTCCGCCGGGTTGTGTGATTTATATTGAGGTGTGATGTGACTACATTAAATGTACACCAACAATTGATCACACGCCCGCTGGGGCAGATGTGGTGAAAGCAACACTAATTGAATTTCAACTAAGGCAGGGCAAGGATCTTCTTCTGCTTGCCCACCCATGCTGTACTTTACTTTGTTCAACTCCTCCCACAGTCTCTCAGTCAAGTGACTTTCTCTTTCTTTTTTCAAATGCTATTGCCAGTGTCTACTACTACCACCACAATAATGGCATCTTCTCCATTCATTTGGGAAACCAACCATGCAGCCATTAGTGTGCCGAACTTCATCGTCATCAATCACAGGTAAGATACGTTTGGTAGGAGGTATAATGGACTAGGAGGAGAGACTGACAGTACTAGTATGACAATTAAAAATAACTCAGTGAGGGGTACCGCATCTATCTGTTTATGTGTTACAAAATCGGCAGATCTTTTAAATCAAACACTGGCTGCGGGTATGCAGCAGCAAGGAAACAAAGTAACAAACCCTGTAACTTACATTGAATTTGGAAAACAGTAACCCACCACAAAACATTAACATCGTATGTTTAAGTAAATAATATAAAATTTAATATACCCTAACAAAAATAAACTATCCCACTCTGACCTAACCCACCCCCTCCCTAACCCCAACCAATGTCCAAAACGAAAGTCAAAGTCCCAATGTCTGAAAGTGAAACCCCAACACCCAAAACTCACCCACCAACAAAAGGAATTTAAAAAGGGGCAAATGACAAGGTCCTCTATAGTCGGCGGGCCTTCAGGTGTTCATCCACCAGGATTTTTACCCGCTCCTCTAGGTGCTCCTCCAAGCGGGCCATCCGTCGGAGCAGCTGGCGCGAAATGCCCTGCAGTTACATGCAGGGTGGGGGGCAGCAGTGGTAGAGATGGAGGCGCAGCGGCGGGCGGCTGCCGGACCACTGCGCCGTAAAACTGGAGGCAGGGCCTGACTGGGGCCCGGGGCATTGGAGGAGGCTGCAGCTGCAGCCGCCTCCTCCTCCGCCTGAGCCACCAGCCGGCGATATTCATCGCAAATGGCCTCCAGTTTACGGTGCCGGGCCCTGGCGGCCAACTCCTTCCTCGATGGTTTTGGTGTGGAAGGAGTATCTATATCAAGAAAGAAAAAGAACATGTTGTAACCAATACTCTTAGCAAAACAGAAACACTAAAATCATTCAACACATAGTGTCAGAGTATCACTAGCAAGCACAGTACATAACATTTGTGATTTGGTGGTAAGTATCTATACTCCTACTTCCTCGGACTCTAACATTTGTGGGAGTTTCCGACATTATACTCATACTATGTACTCCGGTACACACCAGTTGTGTTGTTCTTATCTCTAGTTTAGCGCAATTACATAACCTTGTTGTAGCCGGCATGCCAGCTCAGTCAGCTAAGCTTGCACCCAAGAGAAACAGATATGAGTCACATGATGCAGAGTCACATTAGTTTTATTTACTACTACTGTCTGCAGGTGGGAAAGCTCATATTTTTTTTTTCGGCTGGTGGCACTGGCCATACTATGTCTGTTACATGAGGGCAAATGATCAATTTCACTTACACCCTGCCCTGGGTACTACAAAAAGGCTGATTATTTATCTGATCCAATGATCATTGCTCATATTTATATTATAGATGGTAATACGACATCAGGTCAGTAGCGGTCGGTGGTGGGAGTGCTGCCGGGCGGTGACGTGTGAAGGTGCAGGGTGGGGGTAGTAAACTATGGATTACGGACAATCACAGGTAATTAAACAATACATATAAAAAAAACAAAAAAATTTGTTGCATGCACTGCATCGCATTCGGCGGTGCAGTGTGCACAATGAAAATCATTTTATTTATTTTTATGTTGACTTACCTGTATTTGGCCGTAATACATAGTTTACTTGCCACCCACCCTGCCCCTCCCCATGTCACCGCCTGCTGCACTCCCACCACCAACTGCTACTGCATAGGGTACTTTGCTTTCATTGATTTTGTAACCAACAGGCTGGCTGACCCAATCGAAAATACATTAACGTAGGTAGGGAGTGGTCCCCAGAGTCGGAGGAAGGCGCTTCGGCTTGATAATATATAATTATATATATATCTATATATCTATATATATATATATATCTCCTTAATAACTCCTTTTCCACATTTCCTTCCGTCTGGATACTGGAAACAAAGAGCACGGACCACAGAATCCTTTTTGTAATACCGCTCAGTTTATTTGAGAAGTTCACACAACAGGAGCGGCAGCCATTACGCGTTTCGTCCCTCCCTGGGGACTTGATCACATGACGCGCCTGTGCAAATGGAAATGCTTTTTATAGGATACACACTTTTTTTCTTTTTGCTTAGTTTTTTTTAGTGTTTTTTACCCACATTAACTTTATGTGTTACATTTGTGCTAGTATCTTGCACTCTTTGATAACAATAGTTAAAGGCTTGTAAATGGCACCAATGTACATTGCTTGTGGATGATTGTCACAATTTAAAATCGTTTAAATTGAGGTTACAGTCTCTTTTGATGATAAACATAAGGTGCAAGGCAATGTGTACAAATTTGCAATTATATAAATAAATAAATAAATAAATAGTTAAATATTAAAAAACTGCAATTAAAACACAATTTTATGTTTAAAATACATCCTATTAATAAAAGTCCGTCAAGGTTATGCATGATAAATAAAATGCGTCACTTTACATGATAAAATGATTTATGCATAAAAACGTTAACATTTCAGGATAAATCCTTATTTATTCATTCCGCCTAAAATACTCATTTTATCCATTATATTGGAATTTGTACTGAGTGTCGGTTGGACTGGATAAATGATTTGCCTTTTATCAATTGCATATGACAGTTTGCTTTTGCCAATGTTCTTAAAGGATATTTTTTTGTGCCGGAACGTTGGTAATTCATGCACCTTAGTTGGAGGCTGTATTCTAAGCATTGCCAGGTGTCCTTACTTGCTAATCAAATTGACTTTTGCTGTGTTTATTAAATAAAAACACCCATAAGTGTCTAAAACCTAAGTGTTGGTACTAAAAAGTGCTGAGTGCCTAAAATTTAATCTAAAAAAAAAAAGTGGTTAAAAACAGTTCACATAGAGAGGGAAATGTTAGTAGCTAAAATGGTTGGGGTAGTGACGGTAATTTAAATAATGGTTCTCATGACCAATATTCTGGTCACTGGGGTCTAATTCGCTTGATATGTTACGTGTTGTCTAAGTGTGGAGCATCTTCAATTATTTGTTTGTTTGGTGTCAATGCTGGCGGACCGTATTAGTTTATCTTATAAACTAGCATGCAGTTCATCAGAGCTGTTGAGTCCATTCGGTTGTTTGGTATCTAAATTTAGAATGTAATTCATTTCCAGGATACGTAGGGTTCTTTCCCTGTTACCTCCTCGTTTGTTTTTGGGGACTGAGTCTATTAGAAAATATTTAAGATCCTTTGGATCTCCGTCATGTTGTTCTTGAAAATGACGGGCCACCGGATATGCCTGGTCATGATTTTTGATGGCTCTTATGTGTTGGAGTATACGCTTGTGTCCTTGCAAGATGGTACTGCCAATGTATTTTAACTTGCAAGGACATTCCAACACATAAATGACAAATTCGGTTTTGCAATTGAGGGCCTTGGTAATTTGTTTGTTTGGTCCACCGAAAGGAGTTGCATATTCGGTGGTTGTTACCCCAAATTGACAAGCCCTACATGTTTTACATTTGTAAAATCCTGTCCTTTGGGCTAGCCACGATCCCTTGGCTGTAAGGCCACAAGGATCGTTGTCCACCATGAGGAATATCTACATATATATATATATCTATATATACATATATATATATATATATATATATATATATATATATATATATATATATATATATATATAAGACGTGCTTGCAAACTACTGCGAGTCAACTGTATTCTGAAAATACTACTTATATTCCCCTCCGCTTTGCTACTCTGGCGCAGTTTCTTTTACATTTTCTTCAAAGTAAGACTCTCCAGTGATAGTTTCCACCTATGCTGTCTATTGATGACAGTACATCCAGGCATACATCCATTAAAGTAAACGTCTATCCTTCTTTTTTTATATATCTCTTAACAAACCTTAGTTGGTTTCACCAACAACAACCCATGCATCCGCTCCTTTCTTGCTTGCCTTGGCTTTGAGTTTGAAACAAACACCGCTGATTATTACTATCTAGTACTATCCACCCATACTGTGTTGCCCACCCAGGCAGGCATCCTCTTTCACCTTCCACCCATCCTTCAACAACCCATGCATCTGATCTGATTACTATCAGCCACCTATGCATGCTTCCAATATATCCTTCTCTGCCAGTCAGTCATATTATTTATTTTGCCCGTCCTTCCACCCTTCTTTCCCTCTTTGTTCAACACATCCATCACGGTCATCTGATCTGAGTTTGTCTTCTCCATAAAACCTTCACAGCTGATTTTGGAGTCAAATAGAAGAGGCCATTGGTTACTCAACTCACGCTGCTAATGCTAAGTAAAGGGTGTCTTCTTCAACCGTTATATGATGTTCACTACAACTTAATAAGTCGCACAGTACAGTGAAGTAGTGAACACACTTCCATCTAGTAGTAATGTCAAGAAGTAATGAATATAACTTACCACTGCCGGCCACTGCTGCTGGCTTCCCCCGTGTCACTCCTACAGGTGCCGCCAGTTCTCCCGCCCCCTCCGGAATGGCCGCATCGCAGCTGGCCCCGCCGGCACTGGTGGTTGGTAGTGTGCCTAGAAAAAACATAACACATTTTTAGATGCCTGGAAACCTCCCCCTATTTATTAGTGTTCACTTGGAACATTGAAAAAAAAGTTAATACAACATACATCAGCACTAGAGTAGTACAGTCAGTAGACAGACACTAGTAGTGATATGGGTCCTAGGGTCATCTAGTCCGACTCTACTCTTTTGAAAGTTAGCCTGAGCCATGTGTAACCCTTTTAGATTCATCATGTCGACTACTACTCTTTTGACGCCTATTTAATTATACCTGGCAGCTTATTGACATGTGCAGTAGACGCCTTTGAGGCCACTTGACTGTTGTGTACAAGTGAAGAGGTCGAAAAACAAGCCACTTTGTTATTGAGTTTGGTTAGTCGGTATTGCTTAGCCATCACATACATGTTACACTTTTTGCCATGACTGCAAAATGCTTGCATTCACCAGTATACTATCTAACGGCTAACGCGCAGCATTTTTCTCATATAATAGGCGGAAGATTCCCTTCTACAAACCAGAAATTTACAGAGCTATTTACAGAGCTTATGATGCATGATGTAACCAGTATTTCTTCGTTCTATGGTGAGGGGTCTTCCAGAATTCAAAAGATCTTTTGTCTTGTCTCTTGTTCTTGTTGTCATGCGCTTGTAAATGTTTACTGTTTTAATTTTATGCTTTTTGCTGGCTTATTGACGATGGCTGTAGTAAATTAAATTTCATATAACGACGTACAGAGCTTGTTACTTGTTTCCAATAAACCTTTTGAACTTACACATAGACTCTGTGGTATTTGGTGTGGTGGGGTGGACTTACACAAGTGAGTGAGCAAAATGGTGTTATGTTCTGGGTTGTCTGTCTCAGTCATCATCAACATTGTGTATCTTCTTCGTTGGGGGGGGTCGGGAGAGGGACCCTAATGTGAGACACTATAGCTTGTCGGTCAGGGGATCGTGGGTTCTTTGGACTGTGGTGTGATCAGTAAGGTAAACAAACAGCAAGATTAGGCAGTTAGGGAAAACACCAGCTGCACCCCCCTCCTATACACACAAATATAAATGGAATTAGTAAATTCGGTTTGCCCACCTCTATGGTCCACCACCTCAAGACCATACAAATCTAAAACATATCAATAGCACAAAGAGAGGCAAACACTCAAAAATGTGTAGACACTATACAATAGGCACTCGAGTCCAAATTCTTCATTAGTACGAAAATATTTTCTTTAATGTTGCACGAAGATCATATATAGCAGCAGCAAAACAGCCAATGCGTTTTGCCCGACAACGGGCTTCCTCAGGGCTGTAAAGAGTAACATAAAACATATATCTCATAACAATATATAGTATGACTTGCTCAAAAGACAATATTCAAAACTTAGATTTAAATATATCTGTAATAAATTAGATCCAACTTCTGTTATAATAAACAGCTGTGAGAAAAAACGGAAGAGAGAAGAACCATAAGAACCCAAATCAAATGATTAATTTCAATAAAGAATTGAAAATAGAAACACCAAGTGTATTCTTAAGAAAAAGCCCAAACGGAGCCCAGATAGAATCCGAAGTGTAATCTTAAATAAATTCTCAAAGACTGGTTACCAACACAAAAGATACATTAATCAGTTTTTTAGCGATTTAAGAACATCTCATCACCCATATGCATAATCAAATGCAATTTATAAGTGTAAAGACTGAAACATAAAACCAGAAAATCTCAAAAGAAGGGGTCACACCCAAACGAAAATCTCACCACAATTCGTAACTAGTCCACTCTTAGGTCAGTCATTGGAGACAAATGTTCCCAGCTTGATTAGCTAAACAGATATGGACAGTAAAGCATATGTCATATACAAAACATAGCCCAATTGCCATACATACAAAAACGACTTCATCATGATAATAAATAGTTCAACAGTACCTTTGACAATCATACGAAAAATCCTCTTAACGTTCCAGTATATACAAAAAATGAATTCTTCCAATCATCTCAATCTGTTAGATGGATGAACAGCAATTATGTCCACAGTTCACGGAAATATCATTCAAGCGTATTAAAACGCCCACACGAATTCACTACGAGAGGTAAATATCCCAAGCACTGCAAAAATGAGCAAGTAATTATTTAGTATCACAGACGATAATGTAATATCAACAGTTGAGCCAACCAATCATTGAATGTTAACCAACGATCGCATATATCAAATAAAATGTCAAGTGCCCGTATGATTACAGCCGGGTACCGATCGATGAACAATGACCTAAACAAATATTCAACATATGCATCCAACAGTTATGCCACTAAATGAGCGGAAAAACATAAACGGGAGGATGCAGAGCACTCGTATTCTCTGTCTCCAAAAAATTATAACAGGTAGTACCTCAACAACAATTTCTTAACCATAATCAAGTATTGAGTCTAGTACTTTCAAATGTATGAGAATGATTTCTCAAATTTGATCCCCGTAATTAGCGAGTCAAATTATACCAATATCTCTGCCAGTGTAGCAGTCCAAGATAAAGATCATATTCCTTCAAATGAATGTTTTAAAAACCCAGGTTTAGCATCCCAAAAAGGAGCAGAAAGTATGTATATAACTAGATCATTCTGGCATTTCAACAACCATCATGAGCTGTACTTACATTTATATAAACATTGCTCCGTGACTGCCCCTGTAAGACGCTGAGTTCTCGTGTTTGGACACGCCGGCAGCCATCAAAACTAACCCGGAAACAAGTCACGCTACACGTGACTCATTATAAAGGAATCTGATTGGGTGCGCTTCCGCACTTCCTCCGCCAATGTGTCATTCACACAAAACAACTAGTGCGTATCAGAAAAACTCCAGTTCGCCCAATAGGTTTCAACAAAACTTTATAAAGAACGCGCAGACACAGAACGATGTCAGAATACCTAATTTCCATATATTAAGGGCGATACGATTATTTCGCAAAAGAGGCTTCTCGTAAAGACCGCAATATGTGTATTTATTCAGAATAAAAAAAGAAATCGCAAGTAAAAACATCAGCACTATAGCTATATGTAAATGACTCAACCGCGATTGACCAGCAAGAATGTTGTGTAACCAGTCTATCAAGAAATGTAAACATTATATATAGTGAAAGAGAAATAGAAAAATAAAATGAAATAAGAACAATGTATAGTATCATCCAAATAGAAACCTATTTGAAGGTGTTACATAGCTCAAAAAATTACCAAAGTCAACATATTAGTGATAGGAACAATAGGACCTGAAACCTATCATTTTCAAATATGTGTTAATCCAAATCCACATATTAACAATGATCCAAGTATTCATTTATTGTATGTCGATGTAAGAAACCTCTGATTATGGGATCATAAACTGCACCAATATGCACTGGCATAACAAAATCATACCAATATATAATGTGCGAGCTCACATGTATTTAGCACAATGCATTTAACTCTTTCAACAGAAAAAGTGAACAAAGGCACATAACAGATGACAAATCAGTGACAAGCATATTATAAGGCTCAACAAAAACATGCAAAGTATATCATGCAAAAGAAACACTGTAACAGTAATAACCCAGAAAGACAATAGGGTTATGCCATTCTTTGTCTCATCACAGTAAATAGTGCATCTCATTATCAGAATTTAAACCTGCTGTGACCGCTCTAAGTTTACAAGTCCAAAATGCCTCAAGTTGTCTGAGACGTAACTCACTATTTCCTCCTCTTCTATCATGGGGAGCTTGATCAATAGCATGGAATCTAAATTTACACTTAGGTAGTACAGACTTGCACTCATGGGCTCCAAGCGCGTTATTGCTATCATTATTAAAGCACGCTCTCCGATGCTCTTGTATTCGTACCCGTAGTTGTCTCACTGTACTTCCAACGTATATTTTTGAACAATTACAAATGATTACATAAATCACATGTGTTGATTAACAATTCAAAAATTGTTTGATCTCATATACATATTGATTATTGTATGAGAAACGGGTAGTCTTTTTCAAACCCATCTGACATACATTCCAGTTACCACAGACAAAAAAACCTTTGGGACGTTTAAGCCACATTTCAGGGCTATTTGATCTTATTGCCATATAACTAGGACATAATGCTTCCCTCAAAGTTCCTGATCTTTTATATGTAATAAATGGTTTATCGTGTAAAAGTGGGCCAACACCATGTGTACCTATTAGGATCTTCCAATGTTTGTGTAGTATTTTAAACACATCTTGATTTAACTGTGAGTATGTAGTGATAAACTTCAAACGTTCTTGTTTAAAATGTGTTCCCTTTGCTTTGGGTTTAAGAAGATCAGCCCTCTTTGCATGTTTAGCTTTTTCCAATGCCGAATATAGGACTTGATCTTGATATCCCCTGTTTTTTAACCGTTGTAGGGTTGCCCGAGCATGTTTATCAAACTGTATGTCAGTACTACAGTTACGACGGACACAAATCAGTTCTCCATGCGGAATTCAGCGTTTAGTGCTAGCTGGATGGGCACTCTGAAAATGCAATATGCTGTTCACAGCTGTTTCTTTTCTATATAGAGTAGTTTCCCCAATTCTACATACACTTCTACGTCCAAAAATTGAATAATAGTCCAGGATTTTTTCAGGGTCAGGCGTACATTAAAAGGATTTCCATTAAGATACTCAAAAAATTGTAACAAGTCCAATTCAGGGCCCATCCATATCAGAAATATATCGTCTATGTAACGTCCCCAAAAATGGACATCCTTTGACCACTTTTTTGCCAAATGGGACCAGACGTAGATTTTTTCAAACCATCCCATAAATAAATTTGCATATGACGGTGCAAATTTGAATCCCATGGCCGTACCCTGTTGTTGATGGTACCAATCATCATTCAACAGAAAAAAGTTATTGCTAAGAATCATATCCACCATTTCCAGGATCATACCATTATGTTCGAGAAAACTGGCACTTCTCTTAGACAGAAAGAGATCTAGAGACATTCTCCCAAACTCTTTTTTGATGCAAGTATAACGAGATTCAACATCCATGGTAACCAGCCACATGTTGTCATCCCACTGTACATCCTCCATCTTATTCAAAAAATCTTTAGTGTCTTGAATATATGACAAATTCAAAGGAAATGATGGACGGAGTGTTGAACATTGCAAGCACTCACCCCCAGTCAACTGATCTGGGTTTAATCCACCACCGTTCTTTAGCCCACTCTGCCACCCCAGTTCAGACATGGCCATATGCAAATCAGTCTGACCCTGTGCCTCATGGGAACAGTCCAGCCCGAACTGCCAAGCCATATCTTCCCTGGACCGGAAACAAGCTTCCTAGGACCGGTTTCTGGCATTTCAGCCGTCTTCAGCTAGGCTTGCTTGAATCCAGTGGCAAAGTGAGCAAGGGACTCACGTCTGAGCATACCCTGCCAACCTATGGCGAACAAAGCAAATTCAAAGGAAATGATGGACGGAGTGTTGAACATTGCAAGCACTCACCCCCAGTCAACTGATCTGGGTTTAATCCACCACCGTTCTTTAGCCCACTCTGCCACCCCAGTTCAGACATGGCCATATGCAAATCAGTCTGACCCCCTTTTGTACCGCTTTGTTCGCCATAAGTTGGCAGGGTATGCTCAGACGTGAGTCCCTTGCTCACTTTGCCACTGGATTCAAGCAAGCCTGGCTGAAGACGGCTGAAATGCCAGAAACCGGTCCTAGGAAGCTTGTTTCCGGTCCAGGGAAGGCATGGCTTTGCAGTTCGGGCTGGACTGTTCCCATGAGGCACAGGGTCAGACTGATTTGCATATGGCCATGTCTGAACTGTGGTGGCAGAGTGGGCTTAAGAACGGTGATGGATCAAACCCAGATCTGTGGACTGGGTGTGAGTGTTTGATTGGTTCTGATGCTCCGTCCATCACCACCCCCTTTTGTACCGCTTTGTTCGCCATAAGATGGCAGGGTATGCTCAGACGTGAGTCGCTTGCTCACTTTGCCACTGGATTCAAGCAAGCCTGGCTGAAGACGGCTGAAATGCCAGAAACCGGTCCTAGGAAGCTTGTTTCCGGTCCAGGGAAGGCATGGCTTGGCAGTTCGGGCTGGACTGTTCCCATGAGGCACAGGGTCAGACTGATTTGCATATGGCCATGTCTGAACTGGGGTGGCAGAGTGGGCTAAAGAACGGTGATGGATCAAACCCAGATCTGTGGACTGGGTGTGAGTGTTTGATTGGTTCTGATGCTCCGTCCATCACCACCCCCTTTTGTACCGCTTTGTTCGCCATAAGTTGGCAGGGTATGCTCAGACGTGAGTCCCTTCCTCACTTTGCCACTGGATTCAAGCAAGCCTGGCTGAAGACAGCTGAAATGCCAGAAACCGGTCCTAGGAAGCTTGTTTCCGGTCCAGGGAAGGCATGGCTTGGCAGTTCGGGCTGGACTGTTCCCATGAGGCACAGGGTCAGACTGATTTGCATATGGCCATGTCTGAACTGGGGTGGCAGAGTGGGCTAAAGAACGGTGATGGATCAAACCCTGATCTGTGGACTGGGTGTGAGTGTTTGATTGGTTCTGATGCTCCGTCCATCACCACCCCCTTTTGTACCGCTTGAATATATGACGGCAAATTAGTTACAAGTGGTTTGAGAAAGAGGTCAACAAATTCTGACAGATGTTCAGTCAGAGAGCAATTGCCAGAGATTATCGGTCGTCCAGGTGGAAATTTATCTTTTTTATGAATCTTAGGCAAGAGGTATAGACAGGCTGATCTGGGAGAGCTAATTTTAAGGTATTGATACTCAGCATCTGACAATAATCCTATCTCTTTCCAATGAGATAAACGAATGTTAATTAATCTCATTGCCTCTGGACACGGATTACCACCTACCTTTCTATAACAATCCTTATTGCTAAGTTGTCTTAATGCTTCGTTGTCATAATCAGTTCTATTCATAACAACAACATGTCTATCCTTGTCAGCCTCTCGGATGACAAGGGAGGAATCGTTTTTTAGACTGTAAAGAGCTCTCCGTTCAGTAGTTGTCAAATTACCACTTTTTTTCCCGCCATTACCTTGCATCAATTTATCCTCTAGTTTATATAGATCTTCAGTGACTAATCTATGACCGGAGCTGGCCAAAAGTTTGGAAAATTTTGCAAAGATTTGCCAATTGGCGCCAACGTTATTCCAAATAGAATGTTGCGGGTTTCCTATGGAAAATAGGTCCTAACTATAACTACCTACTGGCGGCTGCCAGTAGGTAATATATATATATATATATATATATATATATATATTACCTACTGGCGGTCTCCAGTAGGTAGTTATAGTTAGGACCCCTTTTCCATAGGAAATCCGCAACATTCTATTTTAAATAACTTTGGCGCCGGTCGATGAATCCTCGCGAATTTCTCAAAATAGGTGGGGCGCTACGCTCCGCTCCTACCCTGAAAGTCTCGGGGGGATTCGTCAAGCGGGGGCTGAGATAAAAGGGGGGTCCCAAAACGCGTTTTTCCCATGCATTTTTCCATAGGACCTTTAGACAGAGCTACAGCCCGAACGGCTGAACAGAATTACTAGAAATTTGGCAGAGAGGTAGTCCCTATGTCAAGGAAGTGCCTTTTGTAGGCTTGGTGTAAATCTGTTCAGTAGATTCTGAGAAAATAGCCTTTAAATCAATATATATCTCTGAGCCCGCTTACGGTACGCTTACCGTACGCTTACCGTACGCGTACGGTGGCGTGCGCGAGCGCGATTCTGATTGGCTCTTAGATGTTAGTAAACATTCGAATCGGCCGAAACCAGGAAGCGGCGTCCGCCATTTTGTCTCTCGCACTGAGTGTTATTTATCAAACATGATGCCCAAAAACATGTTACGGGGCTGTTTTGACAACTCCCTCCCACATAGTCATGTTGAGGGAGTCCCCAAACATCCCCCAAGAGCAAAAACGGTTTTATTTTTTTTTCGGCAATTTCGCCGAGTACGCTTACCGTACGCTTACCGTAAACGTACGGTAAAAAATAGAAATAAAAAAAACACTATCCACACTTACCCCACCCCCTGTGCTTTTGGTGGCCGTAGTCCACCAAATGTACAGGGCTTATTACATCAGTTAAAAAACTATATTTTGGCAACATGAAATTATAAAATCGAAATAAAAAAAACACTATCCACATTGACCCCACCCCCTGTGCTTTTGGTGGCCGAAGGCCACCAAATGTACAGGGCTTATTAAAGTTGATAAAAACCGTGCACGGAACGCACTGCGTTAAGTGGGCGCGCACGCCTCGAATGGCGTAAAGTAACTTAGCATTTAAAAAAACGTACAAATTCACTGAAAAAACCATAGGTTTCACACACGTTATAGTTAGGAATTAGCATTTAAAAAACCTTGCAAATTCACTGAAAAAACCATAGGTTTCACACATGTTATAGTTAGCGGAAATTTTACTGATAAAATACCAATGAAATTGCCCCGTTATAGTTAGTGCTGGCAACTATAACTCACGCGACCGCAATCTTCTGCTGATGACATATGTGTCTTTATAAAAAAAAATATTTGTAATATATGTATAGCTAAAAATGTATGGAAGAAGACATGGGCAAATAAGTGTCTAAATACAGTATTAGCATCAGCAGAGGATTGCGGTCGCGTGAGTTATAGTTGCCAGCACTAACTATAACGGGGCAATTTCATTGGTTTTTTATCAGTAAAATTTCCGCTAACTATAACATGTGTGAAACCTATGGTTTTTTTAGTGAATATATATATATATATATATTCAATGAAAAAACCAAAGGTTTCACACATGTTATAGTTAGCTGGACATTTCACTCGTAAAAAACCAATTAAATTTTCCCGTTATAGTTAGTTAAGCTAACTATAACTCGCGCGCCCGCAATGCACTGCTGATGACGTCACATATTACATCACTCATGACATGGTCAGTGACATCACTCATGACATCACTGATGACATCTCAAATGACATCACTGATGACATCATCCATTGAATGTGTGTTTTTCTGAAAATTACATATGTTTTATATATGTATATCTCAAGGTCGATGGAAGAATAAATGGGTATATAAGTGTCGAAATGGATGATTTGTTTTTGAAAAATTGATTGTGTAACTGACTGATTAAGTGTATCATAGTGAATACATGGCTTAGTGAGTAATGTTTAAATATGTAAATATCTGTATCAGTCTCTCACTTTGTGTATAAGTGTCTGCATGGGTTGGTGAGTAGCTACATTGGTGTTTATATTGGATTTTAGGTTGTTTTTTGAGTATCAGTCTGAGTGACTGCATGGTTCGGTGGGGGTATTATGTAGTGCATAGGTGCATGAATGAGTGACTCACTATTTTTATGTGTTGAAGACAGCATGTGTGCAGGACTGTATGGGTGGATGAGTGTGTGTATGGGTGTGTTAGTGAGTGAATGACTGTCTCAATAGTGTCTTTATGAGTAACTACATATGTTTTAAACTAGTATATGTGACTATTGGTGTATATAAGTGAGTATATGTGAGAGTGAGAGATTGGAAGAGTTCCTGTATGAATAAGTATGTGTTTCTATAAGTGATTGTTTAAAAGACTAAGTATGTGTAAGTTTCCGTAGAAGTAAGTGTGGTGGTGTGTGTATAACTGTATATGCAAGTAAATGGATGTTTGGATCTTTATTAGCATGAGTGACTATGTGTGTGAGTAACTCTATGGATGAGTGGTGTTGTGTAACAGGATGTATAGGTGTATGAGTACATATGATGTGTGAGTACACGAATGAGTGACTGTACAGGACTGTTGGTAAATGAGTGGATGTGTATGTGGTTCTTAGAATTATTGAAGAGGTTGTTGTAATTGGTATTGGTATGTCCATTTTTTGGAAAATTTCAGTCTCCATTTTTGAATGTGTGTATCAAAGGTTATATTAGGGTGAGAGGAGGTCTGCCACTCTATCACAAGGATGATGTCATCAGTGATGTCATCAGTGATGTCATTTGAGATGTCATCAGTGATGTCATGAGTGATGTCACTGACCATGTCATGAGTGATGTAATATGTGACGTCATCAGCAGTGCATTGCGGGCGCGCGAGTTATAGTTAGCTTAACTAACTATAACGGGAAAATTTCATTGGTTTTTTACGAGTGAAATGTCCAGCTAACTATAACATGTGTGAAACCTTTGGTTTTTTCATTGAATTTCTAAGGTTTTTTAAATGCTAATTTCTAACTATAACGTGTGTGAAACCTATGGTTTTTTCAGTGAATTTGTAAGGTTTTTTAAATGCTAATCCCTAACTATAACATGTTTGAAACCTATTGTTTTTTCAGTGAATTTGCAAGGTTTTTAAAATGCTAATTTCTAACTATAACGTGTGTGAAACCCATGTTTTTTTCAGTGAATTTGTACGGATTTTTAAATGCAAATATTTTTTTGTCATTTTTTGTAAGCCTTTGTATAAAATAATATATGTACTATATCCTGCATTATGGAAAGGTTTTTTTTTTTTTAATGCATTTTTTTCTGTGCGCGTACGGTAAGCTGACGGTACGCGCTTCGTACGTCATAAGTACGGTGCGCGTACGTGATACGTGCGTGACGTACGCGTACACCCGGAAGCAACGTCGCGGTTACGCAGGGGCGTGTAATGCGCATGCGCGATACGCAATACGTGCGTGACGTACGCGTACACCCGGAAGCAACGTCGCGGTTACGCAGGGGCGTGTAATGCGCATGCGCGAGTGTGACATATGCGCTTCGTAAGCGCACCGTAAGCGTCACGTGCGCGCACGGCAGGTCATGTGACTTACAAAGAACACTTTTTATTGGTTGAAATTACTTTCACTTCCAGAAACTTCCCACACCACACCCATTCCCCTCATTACTGCTTGAAAGAACACTTTTCATTGGTTGAAACTACTTTCAGTTCCAGATTCTTCCCACACCACACCCATTCCCCTCATTTCTGCTTGTGATTCTCTAGGAGCAGGAGCTGGATTGACATTGGGATACAATGGCAGAACAGCAGACCTCTTCTGAGAGTGAGGCTAGCAGCACCACCATGATCCAGAGAAGGAGGAAACAAAAGACTTCTTTTGTATGGGAGTATTTCACTTTTCCAGAGGAGGAGAAAAAGGTGAATGCTCAATTGGTCACTTGCATACTTTGTGGTCGTGTTTTATCAAGAGGAAATCCAAGGAAGAAATATTCCTTTGGAAATCACTCTATGAAGAGACACCTCCAGGACAGACACCCAAGGACCTTTGCTCGACATACTGGAGAAAACTCTTCAGTAAGTCACCAGAGCCCAGCCTCAGATGCTCAGCCGAGTACATCATCGGCAGCTCAGCTGAGCCCTTCCTCTGATGTTGGAGCATCACCTTCTTCTTTTCCTGTGGACATCAACCCTCGATTTGGGAGGGTTGAAATGAGGTGTACAAGATGTGGTGGTCTTATTGTTTTTGGGGAGATCAGTCTTACCCTTATTAACAATAAGATAGACCAGCATGTTTGTAGATGCTCATAATACTCCCATTCTTTCTTTCCTCCATCCCTGTATGAACCCAACGGCTCTTATAAGAGCCAACCTTACCTCTCAACTTTTTTTTATTTTTTCTTTGAAACTTTTTTTTTTTTTTTTACCGTACGCGCACGGTAAGCGTATTTTTTTTTTTTTTTTAAAAACACTAAAAATCAATTACCACATCTCAAGATCCTTGAGAAATTAATAACTAATTTTTAAAAATCTTTTTGAGATAAAGTGGAAGAAAGAGACCTTCTAATTTCTCACTTACCTGTCCCACCCAACAATTTAATTTATAATTAAAATGTAATTGTATCACTTTTACAGACTGACACATTATGAATCCACTTTTCAGATTTTTTTAAAAGCACATGTCCAAACTGCTTTTTCAGACCACCACCATGTGTAACCTGGGTGACTGCCTACATTCCAGCAAGGGCAACCAGCCTTAGTGATGCTGAATGTATTTGCATTACTGATTGAAACCTCAAACCCCACTCGCTTGTAAATACTGTGCATGATTCAACATGGTAAGCAGCTGGGTGTGTGCTAAGAGTCTGCTTCTGCACCAAAAAATGGCTCCCCTTTTCCATCTAATGCAACTGTGAAATCACCAGAGCAACACGCAATAAATCTCTGCCTATAATTCCTCTTTGCACACAGAGTCATGTTTTCACATTAGTCACAAAACGAAATTTCTTTGCCAATTTGAAAGCACACTTACTGCTCTTTTTTTTGACAAGTGATAATCACTTTTACAGACTGACACATTATGAATCCACTTTTCAGATTTTTTTAATTGCACATGTCCTAACTGCTTTTTCAGACCACCACCATGTGTAACCTGGGTGACTGCCTACATTCCAGCAAGGGCAACCAGCCTTAGTGATGCTGAATGTATTTGCATTACTGACTGAAACCTCAAACCCCACTCGCTTGTAAATACTGTGCATGATTCAACATGGTAAGCAGCTGGGTGTGTGCTAAGAGTCTGCTTCTGCACCAAAAAATGGCTCCCCCTTTCCATGTAATGCAACTGTGAAATCACTAGAGCAACACGCAATAAATCTCTGCCTATAATTCCTCTTTGCACACAGAGTCATGTTTTCACATTAGTCACAAAACGAAATTTCTTTGCCAATTTGAAAGCACACTTACTGCTCTTTTTTTGGACAAGTCATAATCACTTTTACAGACTGACACATTATGAATCCACTTTTCAGATTTTTTTAAAAGCACATGTCCAAACTGCTTTTTCAGACCACCACCATGTGTAACCTGGGTGACTGCCTACATTCCAGCAAGGGCAACCAGCCTTAGTGATGTTGAATGTATTTGCATTACTGACTGAAACCTCAAACCCCACTCGCTTGTAAATACTGTGCATGATTCAACATGGTAAGCAGCTGGGTGTGTGCTAAGAGTCTGCTTCTGCACCAAAAAATGGCTCCCCCTTTCCATGTAATGCAACTGTGAAATCACCAGAGCAACACGCAATAAATCTCTGCCTATAATTCCTCTTTGCACACAGAGTCATGTTTTCACATTAGTCACAAAACGAAATCTCTTTGCCAATTTGAAAGCACACTTACTGCTCTTTTTTTTGACAAGTGATAATCACTTTTACAGACTGACACATTATGAATCCACTTTTCAGATTTTTTTAATTGCACATGTCCAAACTGCTTTTTCAGACCACCACCATGTGCAACCTGGGTGACTGCCTACATTCCAGCAAGGGCAACCAGCCTTAGTGATGCTGAATGTATTTGCATTACTGACTGAAACCTCAAACCCCACTCGCTTGTAAATACTGTGCATGATTCAACATGGTAAGCAGCTGGGTGTGTGCTAAGAGTCTGCTTCTGCACCAAAAAATGGCTCCCCCTTTCCATGTAATGCAACTGTGAAATCACTAGAGCAACACGCAATAAATCTCTGCCTATAATTCCTCTTTGCACACAGAGTCATGTTTTCACATTAGTCACAAAACGAAATTTCTTTGCCAATTTGAAAGCACACTTACTGCTCTTTTTTTTGACAAGTCATAATCACTTTTACAGACTGACACATTATGAATCCACTTTTCAGATTTTTTTAAAAGCACATGTCCAAACTGCTTTTTCAGACCACCACCATGTGTAACCTGGGTGACTGCCTACATTCCAGCAAGGGCAACCAGCCTTAGTGATGTTGAATGTATTTGCATTACTGACTGAAACCTCAAACCCCACTCGCTTGTAAATACTGTGCATGATTCAACATGGTAAGCAGCTGGGTGTGTGCTAAGAGTCTGCTTCTGCACCAAAAAATGGCTCCCCCTTTCCATGTAATGCAACTGTGAAATCACCAGAGCAACACGCAAGAAATCTCTGCCTATAATTCCTCTTTGCACACAGAGTCATGTTTTCACATTAGTCACAAAACGAAATTTCTTTGCCAATTTGAAAGCACACTTACTGCTCTTTTTTTTGACAAGTGATAATCACTTTTACAGACTGACACATTATGAATCCACTTTTCAGATTTTTTTAATTGCACATGTCCAAACTGCTTTTTCAGACCACCACCATGTGTAACCTGGGTGACTGCCTACATTCCAGCAAGGGCAACCAGCCTTAGTGATGCTGAATGTATTTGCATTACTGACTGAAACCTCAAACCCCACTCGCTTGTAAATACTGTGCATGATTCAACATGGTAAGCAGCTGGGTGTGTGCTAAGAGTCTGCTTCTGCACCAAAAAATGGCTCCCCCTTTCCATGTAATGCAACTGTGAAATCACCAGAGCAACACGCAATAAATCTCTGCCTATAATTCCTCTTTGCACACAGAGTCATGTTTTCACATTAGTCACAAAACGAAATTTCTTTGCCAATTTGAAAGCACACTTACTGCTCTTTTTTTTGACAAGTGATAATCACTTTTACAGACTGACACATTATGAATCCACTTTTCAGATTTTTTTAATTGCACATGTCCAAACTGCTTTTTCTACCACCACCATGTGTAACCTGGGTGACTGCCTACATTCCAGCAAGGGCAACCAGCCTTAGTGATGCTGAATGTATTTGCATTACTGAGTCCAACCTCAAACCCTTAAACTATTCTTTTTTTATACCAGTACACCTTAATTTATCGTGAAAACATAGTCCATATTATTTTACATGTTCCTCACATTTAAATTTCTCCCAAAACAGAAAATGATAAACACAACTTCAACAAAAGGAATTCCATTTCTATTATTCATTTCTTAATTTACCATATACATCCCCTCTCAAACTCTAAACTCACCTTTAAAATTAGTTAGCTGTGAAAGAAATGTGGCACTCAAACAGCAGATTATCAGAGCCAGGATCTCTTTTCTTTACACCTCTCTCCTATTCTCTTTCTATTGGTTGAAAACCAACCCTTTTCCAAAAGTACCCTTCCCCCAACTTGACTTCTGCCTAGTACCCTTCCCCCAACTTGACTTCTGCCTGCTACCATAGCAACAGCTCATGGAACACTGCTGTGTGGAGTTAGGTCAGAAGTTCGCCAAACAATGTTTCAATTCCACAGAGCAAGAGTGCTTGACTTTTCAAACCTAACAGCAAATCCAAAGTACTGTTCTTTGATAACACATTTTTCTGTACCAATACAAAACATGCTTCTATTAATTTACACATGCAGCCTAGTTTTTTTTCTAGAATGGTATGAAACAGCCAATCAGTTCTTTTTTTTATGAAAAAAATATGTATGCCTCCATTTCCAAACTGTCTTTCATTTCATTTTCCCATTCTACTGAATTACACCTCCTGAGTGCATCCAGATCTCCTTGGAAGATGTTCACAGTGTGGATTGTAGGGCACAGCTATGTTTTCTGGAGTGAAAAGTTTGCAGAGAAAACAGGTATGGTGAGAGACCTTGCTTTGCCAAATGTAGACATTAAATGGATTGGTCAGAGAGGGTTAAAGTGGCACCAATTGATGCCATTGGTGAAATCCTTCATGCAAATCCAACACCCTGACCTCATAATAGTGCACTGTGGTGGCAATGACCTAGGCACTTTGACTGGGGTAGGTCTGGAAATGCTTATGAAGGACACCTTTGCACAACTGTTTTCACTTTTCCCTAAAACTGCCTTTGTGTTTTCTAACATATGCCAAAGGCAAAAATGGAACTGGTCCAATCATTTCTGTCCGCAGATTGACAAAGCAAGAAAGCACGTCAACAAATCTATTTCTGCTTTCCTCCGTGACTATGGTATGGGTTCCATTTACCACAACAACTTGCGTTACGACATGCAAGACATTTATAGAGGAGATGGTGTGCACTTCAATGATGAAGGGAACAGAGTCTTCCTCTTGAACCTTAGACTCTGCATCGGTACTTACTTGTAGGTACCACTAAAAAATCACTTCATAAACACAACGGCTCTTTTTAGAGCCCCCTAATATCTAAACACTTAAATCTGAATTTTATTTCTCTTTTTATTTTTTTTTTCTACCGTACGCGTACGGTAAGCTTACCGTAAGCTTACCGTACGCGTACCCCGCGATTTTTAAAAAAAAATAATAAATGTTTTCTTTGAACTTTTCTGTCCTTCTTTGACCCCCTTACAAATGTTAGGGGGACTGCAACTCTCCACCTTGCCCCCTTTTCAAGATATCACTCTTTTTTTTCTGAGTGAAACACACGAAATGGCGGCCGCCGCTTCCTGGTTTCGACCGATTCGAATGTTTACTAAGATCTAACAGCCAATCAGAATCGTGCTCGCGCACGCCACCGTACGCGTACGGTAAGCGCACCGTAAGCGCACGGTAAGCTGCCACAGATATATATATTGATTAAAAGGCTATTTTCTCAGATTCTACTGAACAGATTTACACCAAACCTACAAAAGGCACTTCCTTGACCTAGGGACTACCTCTCTGCCAAATTTCAAGTAATTCTGTTCAGCCGTTCGGGCTGTAGCCCTGTCTAAAGGTCCTATGGAAAAATGCATGGGAAAAACACGTTTTGGGACCCCCTTTTATCTCAGCCCCCGCTTAACGAATCCACCCGAGACTTTCAGGGTAGGAGCGGAGCGTAGCGCCCCACCTATTTTGGAAAATACGCGAGGATTCGTCGACCGGCGCCAAAGTTATTCAAAATAGAATGTTGCGGATTTCCTATGGAAACGTGGTCCTAACTATAACTACCTACTGGCGACCGCCAGTAGGTAATATATATATATATATATATATATATATATATATATATATATATATATATTACCTACTGGCGGTCGCCTCTTTTTCAGCTATTGAGATCGCTACAGAAGCACAAATAGATTCAGTCACTCACCAGAAACTACTGATACATGCAGCAGGCTAAAAAGAAGTTGCAGTTACACCTATGTAGCACTGTATTGTCTAACACATACACTGAAGTATTTCTGCAGCCACTTACATACACATTTAGACAGCCATTGAGATATTATAAAAGGCAGTCACATACTAGCACATTTACTTGAACATCTCATGGCACTGATGGAGGTGTACTCCTACACTCTTTGAGATATGTAAGCAAGTACTGACACAACCTTCTCAAATAAGTACAGAAATAGTCCTTCAAACATGGGTGATGTCTACTAGTGCACACCCTGTCTGTGATCTACCACTGAAAGCTTCACTTGGCATGTTATAGGTATTTTCAAGTATCAAGTCCCCTCAAAACTCATGCATCCAGACCCTGACTCACTTAGACACTCATGCTACCACTTAGAAATCTACTCAAATAGTTACAGACTCACTAACACAGTGATGCACCCACTCACACACCCAGTGAGACACTTGCATCAGTAGTCCCTGAACCACTCAGACACCCACACAGTCACACACCCATTCAGGCACTCACATACCCGGGCACTCTTGTACTCTCTTACAAACTCATTTTCAAAGGTTACAGGTCATAGGAAGGAAATAGAATTTCAAAAACCTTAGAAATCCACTGGAAAAAATCAAAGGTTATATTGAAGTCATAATTAGGAAATAGAATTTCAAAAAACCTAGAAATACATTGGTGAAAATAAAGGTTACAGGGACGTTATAGTTAGGAAATAGAATAAGAAAACTTAGAAATTCATTGGAAAAACCCAAGGTTAGGCTCTCATTTCACTTGTACAAAACCAATGAAATTCAGCAGTTATAGTGTCCTGAGCTAACTATAACTTGCCCCTCGCAAGTCCCTGCTTTTGACCTCACATATTACATTATTCATGACATGGTCAGTAACATCACTTCTGACATCACTGATGACTTCTCAAATTACATCACTGATGACATCAACCAGTGAATGTGAGTGTTTTTCCAAATGTTTCTGAGTGTTCAAGATATATACTAAGTTACTACAATACTTAAATAAGTATAGTTTGTGCACTACTAAAGGGTAATACTATTTACAACACATATTATGTGAGTGGCTGTGTAAATGTGTGTATCCGTGTGTGAGAATGTGTCTGAGTGGCTCTATGGGTGTGTGCGTGTTTGTATGAGTGAGTGAGCTGTGTGAGTGACTGTGGGACTGTGAGAGACTGCATAGGTGACCGATGGGATGTGTGAGTGTCTGTATGGGTGAGTGAGTACATAAGTGGTAAATAGATGAGTGTGTGGGTGTATGAGTGACTGTATGAGTGAATGAGTGAATATGAGAGTAACTGTATGGGTAAGTGTGTGCTTGTGTCAGTAATGAATTAGTACATATGTTAGTATCAGTATGGTGAGTAGGTATATGAGTAACTGTATGGGTGTGTGAGTGGATGCATGTGTGACAGTATGGGTTAGTGGGTAGGTGTGTGAGTAGCTGTATGGGTGACTGACTCAGTATGTGTGTGGCTGTATGTGTGTGAGTGGGTGTCTTAGTGTCTGTATGGCTGGATGTGTGAGTGGCAGTATTGGTGAGCTAGTGGTTATGTGTGTGGCTGAATGAGTGAGTGAATGTATGCATGACTATATGAGTCAGTGAGTGGGTGTGTGAGTAAATTCATGAGTGGGTGTATGTGAGGTTGTATATGGTAGTGAACGGGAGTGTGAGTGATTCTGCATTAGGCAATACACGGTACATTGTGGGGGCACAAGTTATAGTTAGCTCAGTTAACTAATCTATAATGTCCCTGTAGCCTTTTTTTCAGTGAATTTCTATGGATTATTAATGTTATTTCCTTACTGTATCTTGTAACCTTTGAGAGAGAGTATATGAGGGAATACATGAGTGTCTCAGTGGATATGTGAGTGGGTCTGTGAGAGTCTCATTGAGTTTCTGGGAGGGTCTGTGAGTGGGTGTTGGAGTGCCTCCATGAGTGTGTCAGTCAATCTGTGAGTGAGTGCATGAGTGTTTGAGTAGGTATATGAGTTGATGAGTGAATCTCTGAGTAGGTCTCTGAGTGGGTGAGAGAGAGTATGAGTAAGTGGGTGCATGGGTGTTTGACTGGGTCTATGAGTGGGTGTATGTGCCTCAGTTCATCAGTGAGTGGGTGCCTGAGTGTCTGAATGGGTCTGTTAGTGGCTGTGAGTGTGTCTGAGTTGTTCTGTGAGTGGGTACATGAGTGCATCAGTGGGTTCTGCTTGTTCTCTTCTCATTTTCTACCTCTGTTCTGCTCACTTCTGACCTTTATTTTGCCTCTTTCTGCACTTTCCACCCTTTATTTTGCCTCTTTCTGGTCCTCTCTGACCTCTATTTTGCCTCTTTCTGCTTGTTTCTGACCTTGATCTTGTCTCTTTCTGTCAAGACTGTCCGGGACTATGTCTGGAAAACAGTCAGGGTCTTGGGCAAGGACTGGAGGCAGGGAAGACAAAGTTGGCAGAATATTGAGTACAGAGCTACCCAAGATCACACAGAAAGTCAGAGGAGAAAGGAAAGCCAAAGGTATAGCTCTGTACAAGGAAGTAAGAGACTGAAGGCTCAGAAAGGACAGGCACTCAAGAGGCAATGTGACAGTCAGACAAACTACGCCCAGGACAGAAGTGCAAGACATATATGTATGCATATCAACATTAATAATAAAGGTCATGTGGGGTAAAGCACTAAGGAGCTCCACACAGTGAGACTGAAGCTAAGCACATTCCTCTCCTACAATTGCTGTTACAGACACTGACTGAAAATACCCACATGTAGGGTATACATGCAAAACAAAACCAAAGGGGATGATGGATGGGGTGTTGAAGATTGCAAGCACTCACCCCCAGTCAACTGATCTGGGTTTAATGCATCATCATTCTTTAGCTTGCAATGTTCAACACTCCGTCCATCATTCCCTTTGGTTTTGCTTTGTTCGCCCTAAGTTGGCAGTGTATGCCCAGACGTGGGTCCCTTTCTCACTTTGCCACTGGATTCAAGCTAGCCTGGCTGATGACGGCTGATTAGACAGAAAGCCGTCCCAGGATGCTTGTTTCCGGTCCAGGGAAGACATGGCTTGGCAGTTCGGGCTGGACTGTTCCCATGAGGCACAGGGTCAGACTGATTTGCATATGGCCATGTCTGAACTGGGGTGGCAGAGTGAGCTAAAGAATGATGATGGATTAAACCCAGATCAGCTGACTGGGGTGAGTGCTCGAAATGTTCAACACTCCGTCCATCATCCCCTTTGGTTTTGCTTTGTTTGCACTAAGTTGGCAGGGTATGCCCAGACGTGGGTCCCTTGCTCACTTTGCCACTGGATTCAAGCTAGCCTGGCTGATGACGGCTGATTATCCAGAATCCGGTCCTAGGATGCTTGTTTCCAGTCCAGGGAGGACCTGGCTTGGCAGTTCGGACTGGACTGTTCCCATAAGGCACAGGGTCAAGACTGATTTGCATATGGCTGGGTTCAAACTGGAATGGCATGGTGGGCAAAAAAACAATGGATTTAGGCCCAGATCTCTGTACTGGGGTGAATGTATGACATTGTTCTGCATTCTGTCCATCAAGTGTTGTTTTTGCCATTGTCACCCCGAGTGGGACGGGTATGCCCAGACGTGGGTCCCGTGCTCTCCATGCCACTGGAATCCAGCTATCCTGGCTGAAGAGGGGTGAAACCCCGAAACTGGTCCTAGGATGCTTGTTTCCAGTCCAGGGAGGACCTGGCTTGGCATTTCAGGCTGGACTGTTCCCATGAGGCACAGGGTCAATACTGATATGTATATGGCTGGGTTCAAACTGGAATGGCATGGTGAGCAACAAAACAATGGATTTAGTCCCATATTTCTGTACTGGGGTGAATGTATAACATTGTTCTGCATTCTGTCCATCAACTGTTGTTTTTGCAGGATATACATGCAACACCCAAGGTCTGTGGAGCTGATGCCTATGGTAATGTTCTAAATGTAACGCAAAGAAAATACTCGGACTAGACAAGACACCTCACCTAGGATGTCAGGTATTCCCACGGATCCTGGAGATCAAACAGGAACACGCAAGGCGGTAACAGCAAGGGTGTGGAATTAATACACACCCACAATAAACAAGGAGCTAGCAAGGAGGAGAGCTTAACAGGAAAGGAGGGAGAACAAAGGGCATACTTGCAGAAAGCAAGAAACAAACACACAAGAAGCAAAACAGCAGAAATAGGAAGACAGCAAACTAGGAACTGAAGCAAAGGTAAAGGGGAAGACAAACAGGGTTTGGGAAGAGGTAAATACAGAAGTAGAGAGGCTACAAGGGTGCTCTAGAATAGTGCTGGTTCAGGAATCAAGGTAACACTGCAGGAAATGCTCGTTCATGAGAACAAGTAAATATCTTAGCTCAGAAATCAAGGTAGCACTGACAGGCAGTGCTAGTTTATTAACAAGGAATTAGCTAAGCTCAGGAATCAAAGTAGCATTGGCAGTCTGTGCTAGTTCAGAAACAAGGAATTTGCTAAGCTGAGGAATCAAGGTAGCACTGGCAGACAGTGCCAGTTAAGAAACAGGGAATTAGTTACAGCTCAGGAATCAAGGATTTAAGAGAGTACTGCAAGCAGTGCAAATCAGGACACAGGGACTATCAAAAGCTCAGGAAACAAGGATATCAGAAGCTCAGGAAACAAGGATCGGTCTCACTGGAACACAGCTATAATGACCAACTCCGGACTGAAGGGAGCTGGGGCCTAAAAGAGCTCACAGTAATCACATGCATCAGGTGTGAGCAGGCAAGTAGCAGCCAGCCACAGGTGAGCTGAATTCCTCCATCCAGCCTTGCCCTGCAGTGGTAGAGATAAAGAAGTGAGCAGGGAATTCTAGGTAATGGAGTTTCAAGAATGAGCAGGATGGTTTCTACCATGAGCAGGCTGGCTTCTACAAAACCTGCAAATGGATTGGGAAGTGATGGCAATTTGCAAAGAGTGTTCAAATGACTGGAACTCAGTAAATGCATGCAGGAGAGGGTCCAGAATCTTATTAGAACACTGGAAAGTCCAACAATTCAGCTCCCTGAAGGTGGGCATGAGAGCACGGGGAGTGAATCGTTACACTTTCTGCTCTTTGCTGACCTCTATTTTGCCTATTTCTCCTTGTTTCTGACCTTTTTATGCCTCTTTCTACTCGTTGCTGGCCTTTATTTTCCATCTTTCTGCTCATTGCTGATCTCTATTTCGCCTCTTTCTGATTGCTTCTGATCTCTATTTGCCTCTTTCTGCTTGTTGCTAGCCTTTATTTTGCTTCTTTCTGCTAGTTTCTAACATTTATTTTGCCTTTTTCTGCTCTTTGCTGATCTCTATTTTGACTATTGCTGCTCATTTCTGAACTCTATTTTGCCTCTTTCTGCTTCCTTCTGCTAGATTCTCATATTTAATTTGCCTCTTTCTGCTCATTTCTGACCTTCATTCTGCCCCTTTATGAGCATTTCTCAACTTTATCATGCCTCTTTCAACTCATTGCTGACCTTTATTCTGCCTTTTGATGCTCATTTTTTACCTTTATTTTGCCTCTTTCTGCTCATTGATGACCATTATTTTGCCTCTTTCTGCAAGTTTCTCACCTTAATTTTGCCTCTTTCTGCTTCTTTCTGAGCTTTATTCATCCCCTTTCTGCTTGTTTCCCACTGTTTGCTTCTTTCTGCTCTTTGCTGACCTTTATTCTGCCTCTTTCTGCTAGTTTCTCACCTTTATTTGGACTTTTTCTGTTTATTTCTCATCTTTTTTCACCAACTTTCTGATCATTTTGTCACCCTTATATTGCGTTTTTGTGCTCATTGTGACCTTTATTGTGTCTCTTTCTGCTAATTACTCACCTTTATCTTGCCTCTTTTTACACATTGCTAACCCTTATTCTACTTCTTTCTGCTTGATTCTGACCTTTATTCTTCCGCTTTCTGCTAATTTTTCACCTTTATCTTGCCTCTTTCTGCTCGTTGCTGACCTTTATTCTGACTCTTTCTGCTTGTTTCTCACCGTTATTTTGCCACTTGCTGCTCTTTTCCCCAGGACCATGGGGTAAGCCTAAATGCATCCCCGGAAGCTGCCGGCTCCCCACCTATTGTGTGAGCCGCCATTGTTCTCACAGACAGGGAGCTACTAAACATGCAGCTTTCTCTCTGTGAGAGCAATCATTTTGCCTGTTTCCCTGCCTGATTAACAGTGGTCTGGGAAACAGACGAACCCTCCGCTTCCATTAAGCAAAAGTACTTTGTCTGCTCCCAGTTGCTGGAAGTAGAATGTATGCTCTGACTTGGCAGGAGCTGTCAAAGCTCCTGCAAAGTCACAGCAAACAGTTGTGTCCTGGGGGTGGGCACACCGGGACATAGCATGAACCTGCCCTGGAGGTGGTGGTCCCCAGGGCCATGTGTGGCTCCAGGAGTGGGGTCCAGGCTCCCCTCATTTATTGTAGATCGGCCACCCCACAGAGGTGGTGGTCCCCGGGGATGCTTATGGCCCGGGAGGTAGGCTGCCTGGCCCCCTCCTATTTTTAGAATATTAATTTAACCTCGGGAGGTGGTGGGCACTGGGGACAGGGGGTCTGTGCGGCCCTCACTACTTTTAATTTAACTCAGGGGAGGTGGTAGTCCCTGGGGCTTGAACCCTCCCCAGGAGGGGAGTCCAAATGCCCCCCTCCAAATTTAAAATAAAGCCCCAGGGAGGTGGTGGTCCCTAAGGCTCATGAGCAGTGCTTTATGGGGACACAAGTTATAGTTATCTCAGCTAAATAGAACTGCGATCTTCTCCTGTTTTGTACAAGTGAAACCTAAGCCTAACTACAACGTATCTGTAACCTTTGTTTTTTTCAGTGAATTTAAAAAAAAAATTAATTCCATTTCCTTACTATACAATTCCTTAACTTTTGTTTTTTTCAGTGAATTTCCTTTTTTTTTATTAAACAGCAATTTAATTACATACAATTAATACTAGAGGAAAAATTAATCAGTTGCATTATGCCCAAGAATCATCAAATCATTTAAGACAGTTACAGAACAATCCTTCACTGAACAGAAAAAGTAATTATTATTTTAAAATCTAGCATCACATAAAAGAAAAATTTGCGGAGCTACCACTTTGTTATAGATCTGAAGATCACCTGACAACCATATCTTATTTCCATCTATAAATAGGAGTCCCATTTTTGCCTACCCAGAATTCTCCCTTTTTTACCCTTTCTTTCATAAATCCCCTTTTCAAGATTATAGGAAGCTAAAAGCCTGGCAAGCCATTGCTGGAACGTTGCTGCTGCTTGATCCAGCCAGGCAGAGGCTATACAAATCTGTAACGCGGCCATAGCTAGAAAGAGGAAATAATAAGATGAATCTTGTGTTTCATTACTATCTATCCCTAAGAGCATAAGTTCAGGGGTAAGCAAAACTTTCATATTGAGCGTTTGGTCTAAAAATTCTTCAATTGCTCACCTCAAGGTATCTAATCAAGGGCAGGTTGAAAACATATGGATTATATCAGCATTCAAACCATCACACCGGGTGCATCTGATTCCTTCCTGTCCACCCCACTGAGCAATCCTCGCAGGAGTATAGTACAGTGAAAATATTGATTTAAAGTGCTGCGCTTGGAGCCCCGCAGAACACAGAATAGTCTGTCCCAGTTCTAGGGAGTCAACAAATGTATATCCATCTATTCCAAATTTATCTGGCCATTTTTTCCCATGTTTATCCAGGTCATCCAGCTTAAGTAGCAATAGTTCTGCATATATTCTCTCAATGGTACAGTTCTTATTATCTCTTATAATATCAATAATTTTAACATCCTTAAAGCCATTCAACCCGCCCTTTTTCCCAGCAAGAAAACTACGTGTCTGTAGGTATTTAAAAAAATGTCTCCTTTCAATACCAAATTTATCCTGAATTTCACAAAATGAACGAATTCCATCCTGAGCTAAAAGATCCCCTATTTTCCGAAGCCCACACCCCTCCCAAGCTAACATTGTTGCATCTATGAACATTTCAAGAAACGTGGGGTTTATGTACATCTGAGTATAAAAATGTATCCTCCCGAGACCAATCTTTTTTTTAAACGCGGACCAGAGTTTGAATGCAGCCGCCAAAGGTTTAAATCTTGTTTTTTTTAAATAACTAGGTTTGCTAAACTTTATAAAACAGTTCACAGCATCCTCTCCTAGCACTAGTTTATATTTATCTGGTAGACCTATAGTAGACCAGGGATCTGAGACATTTCAGTGCATTTCTAAGGTTGTTTAAATGCTAATTCCTAACTATAACATCCCTATAAACATTGTTTATTTAAGTGAATATCTATTTTTTTTAACTAGTAGTCGTGTTTGCAGAGTGGCGGAGAAAGGGGGCTGGGCCTCTGACCATCTCTAAGTATTCCCTCTTTATAGGACTGACAGGAGGTACCAGGAGGGCTTCTTGGCTACCAACTTCCCTAAGGTGTATAGTGGACTTCATACCACAACCAGTAGTGCACCACGAGCCACGTTTGCAGAGTGGTGGAGAAAGGGGACGTGGTCTCGGAAGACCACTTAGCAATCCCTCTGTGTGGGACATATTGGAGATAACAGGAGCTGTAGTTTGCCCCAAAGGACATCCTTGGGGGCCAATTACCCCTCCTATAACTTACAGTGAGCACCAAACAGCAGGAATGCTGAGACCTGATGGAGGCCACTCACCCTTTCTCCACTACTCTGCAAACACGCCTCCTGGCACTCTACTAGTTGAGTGATGAAGTCCCCTTGTCTCATGAGGGCCCTTGGGGGCCATCTGACCCTCCTGTTACCTCCAGTAAGACACACAAAGGTAGATTACTGAAGGTTTCTCAGAGGCCAAGCCCTCTTTCTCCACTACTCTGAAAAGTGCCTCCTGGTGCATTACTCATTGGGGGAAGTAGTCCACTTTAGTTCTGAGGTCCTCAGGAGGCAAGGGGACCTCATACCCCCCAGCAGTGCACTGAGAGGCATGTTTGCAGAGTGGTGGAGAAAGGGGGCATGGCCTCTGACCCCTCCTCAGTGTCAGAAGGTGCGCTGGAATCTCCACGGAGGCAGAATGTTGCTTTTTCCCAATGCCCGCCTCCCGGAGCTCACTGCGTTAAGCAGCTTCTCCAGGCCGGGGGAAAGGGGAAGTGGACAGAGAAGAGACACTCGTGCTGGACCTGAACTCCTTCGTCGTCTTTCTTAGATGATACAGGAGCACCTAATGCACAGAGGGAGACAACACTTCAATACTACACTTGTACCTACTTCTGCCTTCTTCCTCCTTATCGATCTCTCTCTCTTTTATCCTACCAGGTTCTGCGTGAGTATTGCTTCTCTTCTTTCTTTTTCTGTATATTCAGTAGATTGCAGCTGGGATTGAGGGACAGCTACTTCCCTAGTGCACATGGGAGAGAAAAGGAACTGTTACACTCCCTTCCTAACCTAATTCTCTAATTCTTCTATAGGCCTCTCTTCCTACCTTTCTCGCTAATGCTGCGACTACCCAATAGAGGATTCTGGTTTACAACATACAGCAGTTTGAGTAGTCTTCTTGAAGAAAACGATTGTCAATGCTCATTACTTTTCAAATCTCTGGAGGAAAGGCGAAGCCTTGAACTGAAAGTTGATTTTTTCCTAATGCTCAGCTCCTAGGACTGAACGCGCAAAAAGGAAGCCAGGTAGGAGCAAGGGTGGAGGTAAGAAAAGGGAAGCACGCATGAAAGGCAGGGGGGAAGGGGGAAAGGAGACTGAGCATTTATTATCACAGAGTTGGAACTTGCTGTGTTCACGACGCAGTCTTTACCAAGTCTAATTCTTACTTGTCTCTGGTCACACTGGTATTCCACTGGCTCACCTCATATTTGACGGTAGCCTACCGGAGCTGTGAATGAGTAGGAAGCTTCTCAGGAATTCGACGAGCAGCGGGAAACTTTGAACTTCTCAGCGGAAGGGGCAGCACAGTTGACCAACTGCCAAAACGAGGAGCTGTGAGGAGGACGAACTGGTCTGAATGCTGCTCTTCTCTTCTGAAGAGAATGTGCAATACGAGGAGGAACGCTACCAGTTTTGACAGAAAACTGTAGCGCGACACGAAAATACTTCTACTCCAGTCAAGACTCAAATTGAAGTGCGCAATGGAGTGCGCGCGCGCCGAGGATGAAATCTCGGTTCACGCGATATCCATGCCTTAGCACAAGTACATCAGAAGAATTAGCAATTAGGGCGGCCATCTTGACAGGGGTCAATTCCGCCTAAACGTTTACCCAACAATTGCAACTAGAGGGCTTCACAATAACCCTACGATTGCAATTCTGATTTTCCATTACAGAAATGACGTTCACTAAGTTCCTGACAGTACCCCCTCTCAATGACCGATTGATCGGTCTTGGTTTGAAGGGGTGTTGCAAATGAAAACGTTTTATATGTAATGGAGCATGAACCTCTTCTGCAGGTTCCCAGGATCTTTCTTCAGGACCATACCCCTTCCAGTCAATTAGATAAAATAGTTTTCCTCTAATCTTTTTAGAATCTAAGATCCCTTTAACTTCATACTCTAAATGTTCTTCAATCTTTAAAGGGGGGGGTGTCTTACTTTTCCTAAGATTTGATGCCACAGCCTTTAAGAGGGAAACGTGAAAGACAGGATGGATACCCAAATGAGCAGGTAATTTCAATTTAACAGTCACTGGACCCAAGACCTGTTCTATAGGAAAAGGACCCACAAAACGAGGCTGAAATTTTCGATTGCCTTTCAATCTGAGGTGACGTGAGGACAACCAAACTGAATCTCCCACTTGATACTCTCTTGCTCTCTTCCTATGTTTGTCTGCTTGCTTCTTATAGCTTTCTTTTGCCTTGAGTAGGTTAGATTCCGCTGACCTATGAGCTGAGGATAACTCTGTGAATAGATCCTTAACTGAAGGTACCCCAAAATCTCCTTGAGTGGTAAAAGGATTTGGATGCCTCCCAAAATTCAAAAAGAATGGGGAAAAACCGGTGGAGACATTCTTTGCGTTATTTTGTGCAAATTCAGCCATCCACAACAGGTCGGACCAATCGCCTCCCTGATCCAGAAGGAACAGCCGAAGGTACTGTTCTAACTCTTGATTCATCCTCTCGGTCTGACCATCTGTCTCAGGGTGGTAACTAGTGGAGAGTCTGACCTCTACTCCTAAACCCTTCATAAAGGCTCTCCAGAAGTGGGACACAAATTGGGGACCTCTGTCAGAAATTAGAATCTTGGGAATCCCATGTATTTTTACTATATGTTCACTAAAAAGCTTAGCTAACTCTGGAGCCGAAGGAACCCCTTTTACTGGGATAAAGTGGCTCATCTTAGTGTAGGTGTCTACTACTACCAATACTGTGTTGTAACCTCTACTCAATGGTAGGTCCACTATCAGATCTAATGTGACAGTATGCCAAGGGTGCTTTGGGATGGGTAATGGTTGCAAAAACCCCTGGGGAGCCTGTCTAGTGGATTTCCCTCGGGCACATAACTCACAGGAATCTACATATTGTTTAATCTGGGTTTTCATGTGGGGCCACCAGAAGTAACGTTGAATTAGATCGGTAGTTTTCAGGATGCCCTTATGGCCAGCTAAAGGGTGATCGTGACAATCTTTCATAACATGTTCTCGAATCTCCTTAGTCGGCACATAGAGGGTTCCATTAAAGTATGGTAAAGAATCCACGATCTCTCTTCCCTCTTCCTGACTTGCCCATTCTGTCATTTCAGAAGGAGACATGTGTTTTCCAATTTCTTCTTTGTAGTCGGTAAGAGAGAGAGTACATACAATCTTTGATTCTGGAATGATCGGCTGTGGATCTATCGGGTGTTCTGAGGCTTCTGTCTGAATTCGCGATAAGGCATCCGCCTTGCCATTCTTGTTTCCTGGACGATAAGTAATTACAAAATCAAAATCTGCAAAATAAAGGGACCATCGCAATTGGCGAGGAGTTAAAGTTCGTGCGGACTTGAGGAATTGCAAATTCTTGTGATCGGTGAATACTGTAACTGTATGTCGAGCTCCAAGCAGATAATGTCTCCATTCGGCAAAAGCATCTTTGACTGCCAATAACTCCTTCTCAGCAATGGTGTAATTGATCTCGGCTGGACTAAGTTTTCTTGAATGATATGCCACAGGATGCAATTGCCCAGTGGTTTTGTGCCGTTGGGACAAGACTCCTCCAATAGCTTGATCTGAAGCGTCTGCTTCCACATAGAATGGCTCGGCTGGGTCCGCATGAAGCAAGATTGGGGCTGAAGTAAAACTCTTCTTGAGGTACTCAAAAGCTTGTTCCGCCTCAACTGACCACTGGAACTTTACACCCTTTTTGAGCAATCGAGTAATCGGGACAATTTTTTGCGAAAATCCTTGAATAAACCGGCGATAGAAATTGGCAAACCCCAAAAAGCTCTGGATCTCTCTGACATTCTTAGGTGGAGGCCATTCTATTACAGCTTGAACCTTCTTAGCGTCCATTGTGATCCCACCAGGAGACACTAAGAATCCCAGGAACTCTACTGACTGTACACTGAAAGCACATTTTTCTAATTTGACATACAGTTGATGTTGACGGAGCCTTTCTAGTACAGCCTTAACATGACCAGAATGTTCTTGAGGATCCCTGGAGAAGATTAAAATGTCATCCAAATAGATGACAGCAATCTTATCCAACAAATCTCCCATGATGTCGTTGATAAAGTGCTGGAATGCCGCTGGGGCATTGCAGAGGCCAAATGGCATAACCTGATATTCAAACAATCCATATTTGGTTCTGAAGGCAGTTTTCCATTCATGCCCCTCCTTCATGCGAATAAGGTGATAGGCCCCTCTCAGATCTAGTTTGGTGAATATCTGAGCATCTTTAATCTGATCAAGAAGAACAGAGATCAATGGTAGTGGATAACGGTTCTTAATAGTTGCTCTGTTGATTGCACGATAGTCTATGCACGTTCTTAAGGAACCTTCTTTCTTTGGAATGAAGAACAGCGGAGAAGAGACCGGCGACTGAGACGGTCTAATGAAGCCGTTGGCAAGGTATCTGTCGAGGTATTCCTTAAGGTAGCCGTTCTCTGCTTCGGTCAAAGCATAAATCCTACTGCAAGGCAGAGCAACTCCTGGTTCCAAGTCAATGGCACAGTCATAAGAACGATGTGGTGGCAACTTCTCAGCCTCTTGTTCACTGAATACTTCCTTGTATTCTTCATATTCCTTTGGAATCTCCAAGGTATCAATAACTCCAATGGATTCTCCCCCATAGGACAACAGAGTTGCTAGCGAGGGCTCCAAAATCTCTTCAGCTTGCGGGAAACAATGTTCTGAGCAAAAGGATGAATCCATGTTGACTGTCCGATGTTCCCAATCAATATTAGGGTTATGCAAGGAGAGCCACGGAATACCTAGGATAATTTGAAATTGCGGAGCATCAATTAAATTGAATTGGATATTTTCTCGGTGGCCGTTGGACTGAATGAGTTCCATCAATTCTGTATGATGTGTAATAGGGCCCGAAGAGAGGTTGGTTCCATCAACTGCTCTAACTGATTCCTTACGATCCTTAAGCACCGCTTGGATTCCCATCTTTCTGGCATATTTAATATCGCAAAAGTTACCAGTGGCCCCAGAATCAATCATGATGACCACTCCGGTGATTTCTTTCTTGCTGAATCGTACAGTCATTTGCAAGGTTAAATGTGGACTTAGAGTTTGAAGGGTATTCATAATTTGATGGCTCACAGGAGTCGGATTCCCTTGTTGCACCACCTGAGCGACTCCGCCTACAGATGGTTTTGGGAGTTTCCCGAAGCTACGGTCTTAGGTCTCTTAGGACACTCCTTCACAAAATGTCCAGCACTCCCACAATACATACAGAGCTTCTTTTGTCTTCTTTGTTCTTTCTCTTCTCGGGTTAAGGGACCGCGAACAGATCCTATCTGCATAGGTTCACCTTCCATGGAAGTTCCTGAACTCTTACTCTGATCAGCTCTTGCTCTATCGAATCGTGGAATATTCCATCGAAAATCTCGTGACCTCTTTTCTCCTTTTCTCTCTGAACTTCGGAAATCAATCTCCAACACCAGGTCCACCAGTTCCGAAAACTCTGTAGGCCGATTTGGAATCTGTGCCAATGTATCTTTGATGTCATCACGTAATCCCCGATAGAATAGGGCAGATCTTTTTTCCTCTGGCCAGTTTGTTTCTACTAAAAGTTTATTGAAATGAGTCAAATACGTTATAAGGTCTTTGGATCCCTGACGCAACTCTAACAATTCATTGTCTGTAGCTTGGGAGATTCTGCGTCTATCGAAGATCCTCAAAAATTCAGCCTTGAAACGTTCAAAGTCATACAAAAAAGGATCATCCCGTGAAACTAAAGGCATGGCCCAGTTTGCAGCATCCCCACTCAGGTAGGATAATATAAAGGCTACTCGTGACTGAGCATCTGGAAAGAGAGTAGAACGACACATAAAATGTAAGGAGCACTGCGTTAGAAAAAGCTGGGCCTTTTGTGGATCTCCACTAAATCTTTCTGGGGGGGCCAAGGGAATGAGTGGAGAAACTGAATGCACTACCTGTGCTACTGTGCGCTGGTCTTGGTCAGCTGAAATGTTACTAGACAAGGACTGGGACATGGAAGCTCCTGTCGTGATTTCACTAACCCTTTTAGAGAGTAACATTGTCTCTTGACGGGAAGCTAATATATCCTGCCTTAAATTTTTGTTGTCTTCACTAAGTGTCCCCATTTCTCGCTGGATTCCCTCTAACATTTCTCCTAAAGCCTTTAAACTAAATCCCTCAGCCATTCTGCCTGGGTGAAGGAAATTCGTGGGCACTTCAATCTGTCAGAAGGTGCGCTGGAATCTCCACGGAGGCAGAATGTTGCTTTTTCCCAATGCCCGCCTCCCGGAGCTCACTGCGTTAAGCAGCTTCTCCAGGCCGGGGGAAAGGGGAAGTGGACAGAGAAGAGACACTCGTGCTGGACCTGAACTCCTTCGTCGTCTTTCTTAGATGATACAGGAGCACCTAATGCACAGAGGGAGACAACACTTCAATACTACACTTGTACCTACTTCTGCCTTCTTCCTCCTTATCGATCTCTCTCTCTTTTATCCTACCAGGTTCTGCGTGAGTATTGCTTCTCTTCTTTCTTTTTCTGTATATTCAGTAGATTGCAGCTGGGATTGAGGGACAGCTACTTCCCTAGTGCACATGGGAGAGAAAAGGAACTGTTACACTCCCTTCCTAACCTAATTCTCTAATTCTTCTATAGGCCTCTCTTCCTACCTTTCTCGCTAATGCTGCGACTACCCAATAGAGGATTCTGGTTTACAACATACAGCAGTTTGAGTAGTCTTCTTGAAGAAAACGATTGTCAATGCTCATTACTTTTCAAATCTCTGGAGGAAAGGCGAAGCCTTGAACTGAAAGTTGATTTTTTCCTAATGCTCAGCTCCTAGGACTGAACGCGCAAAAAGGAAGCCAGGTAGGAGCAAGGGTGGAGGTAAGAAAAGGGAAGCACGCATGAAAGGCAGGGGGGAAGGGGGAAAGGAGACTGAGCATTTATTATCACAGAGTTGGAACTTGCTGTGTTCACGACGCAGTCTTTACCAAGTCTAATTCTTACTTGTCTCTGGTCACACTGGTATTCCACTGGCTCACCTCATATTTGACGGTAGCCTACCGGAGCTGTGAATGAGTAGGAAGCTTCTCAGGAATTCGACGAGCAGCGGGAAACTTTGAACTTCTCAGCGGAAGGGGCAGCACAGTTGACCAACTGCCAAAACGAGGAGCTGTGAGGAGGACGAACTGGTCTGAATGCTGCTCTTCTCTTCTGAAGAGAATGTGCAATACGAGGAGGAACGCTACCAGTTTTGACAGAAAACTGTAGCGCGACACGAAAATACTTCTACTCCAGTCAAGACTCAAATTGAAGTGCGCAATGGAGTGCGCGCGCGCCGAGGATGAAATCTCGGTTCACGCGATATCCATGCCTTAGCACAAGTACATCAGAAGAATTAGCAATTAGGGCGGCCATCTTGACAGGGGTCAATTCCGCCTAAACGTTTACCCAACAATTGCAACTAGAGGGCTTCACAATAACCCTACGATTGCAATTCTGATTTTCCATTACAGAAATGACGTTCACTAAGTTCCTGACACTCAGCAATGCCACTGTGTGGGGCTTACTGGAGGTAACAGGAGATCTTGCTGGCTTTTCAGAACCCTCAGCAACGAAGGGGATTTCATCACCAACAAGGAACATGCCAGGAGGTGGGTTTGCAAAGTACTTGAGAAAGGGGGTGGGGTCTCTGGCAAGTTTCTGACCTGAGGACCCTATCCTCTGGGGCCTGACACATTTTTTATTTTTGTGTTAAAAATATGGGACTGGGGCCATGCTGTCCCCTCCTGGGCCATTTTCGGCCCGGGAACCCCATCCCCGAACCTTGTCCCCTTTTTTTTATTTATATATTTTTTAAAGGGTGGGGCGCTGCGTGTCCCCCTTCCAGAGGCTGATTTTGGCCCCGGGGACCCCATCCCCTGGGGCCAGGCTGTTATATTTTTTTATAAAAGGGGGAGGAGATCCATGCGGCCTCCCTCTAGAGGTGGATTTCAGCCACAGGAACCACATCGCCTGGGGTCAGGACTTTTTTTTCTCCTAAAATGGAGGGGGCCGAGCGCCCCTTCCCTGGCCGATGTTGGCCTGGGGTACCCCATCCCCCAGGGCCTGGCCTGTAGTGTGGGTGCCCAGGGCTTCCAAATTTTCCATGTTGGGGACACAGGGGGAGCCTGAAGGACCCTGCAGTCCCTGCCAGCTCCCCGCCTCCTGCAGAAGCAAGCAATCATTTTACACACAGGGAGCTGTTGACATTCAGCTCCCTGTGTGTAAAAAGCAAAGTGTGTTCCACTTGAGCAAGCAAGAACAAAATGCTCTCGCTTGCTAAAAATGGAGCTCACAGTTTGCTATTGCATGGCTGGAGCAGTGCTCCCACCACACCACAGCATAGTGCAATGTCCCAGGGTGGGCACCCAGGACATTGCTGGAGCCAGCCCTGGGATGTGGCGGTCCACAGGGCCATATAGGGCTCCAGGAGGGGGGCCTCATGGCCCCCTCCCATATTTTCAAATTTGTCTCAGGGAGGTGGTTTTTCCACAACTGCCCCCCTTAGTTATTGCATTTTTGCAATATGGCGATTCCCCAGGGCCTTCCTGCTTTTTTATTTTTTATTATAAAGTATGTGCCCCAGGGAGGTGATGGTCCCCAGGACAGGGGGGGTCTGCACCCCCCCATATTATTATAATTAGCCCTGGGAAGGTGGTGGTCCCCGGGGGCGGGGGGCCACGAGTCCTCTCATGGAGATAATTAGCCCCGGGGATGTGGCGATCCCCAGGGATGCAGGTGGGATCAGTACGCCTTCCCACATTAATATTTAAAGCTGCCCGAGGAAGGTGGCAATCCCAGGGGTTTTGATTAGCCCTATTAGGTGGGCCACGTGCACCCCCTCCTAAATTAACCATTTGCCCCCGGGAACTGGTCCACCCTGGGGTGATTTTCACATGAACACGGGAGCCCGTGCTTGATTTTCTTGTATTTGTGTGCTGCAGATTCACGGCTCCATTGCAATATGTAAAACAATGCCTTTTTGTCCCTAGCATTGTCCCTCAGGGACCTCCCACCATCTCTGGGGGTCAGGGTATTCCTACTCAGCCCCTTTTCTTTTTTTAAAAACATTTTTCTGGGGCTCAGCTTTCTGATTGAAGTGTTAGCCACCAATCAACTTTTAGTAGGATTTGAGCCCCCAGATATCTATATTTTTAAAGCTAGATATCTGAAAAACTACTTAAGGGATTTACAACAAATCCCAAAAATCACGCTTTATGAACCAACACCTAACGTTCTGCCAAATTTAGTGCAATTCCGTTCAGCAGTTCGGTCTGTAGTCGTGTTCAAAAAATGAGAAATCCCCATAGACTCAGTGATGTCATCAGTGATGCCACTGACCATGTCATGAGTGATGTTATATATGACATCATAAGCAGTGTATTGCAGGGTTGCGAGTTATAGTTAGCCCGCTAACTATAACAGCTGAATATCACTGGTTATATACGAGTAAATCCAGAGCCTAACTATAAAGTCCCTATAACCTTTGTTTTTTTCAGTGACTAAAATTATATATATATTCACTGAAAAAACCATAGGTTTTACAAACGTTATAGTTAGGAATTAGCATTTAAAAAACCTTTGAAATTCACTAAAAAACCATAGATTTCAGGGACGTTATAGTTAGTGGACATTTGACTCATATAAAACCAGAGGAATTCGCCCATTATAGTTAGTTGACCTAACTATAACTTGCGCGCCCGCAATGCACTGGTGATGACATCACATATTACATCACTCACGACATCACTGATGACATCTCAAATGACATCACTGATGACATCATCCAGTGAGTGTGTGTTTCTGTAAAGTTTAAATATTTTTCATACATATCTATGCCAAGGTGTATTGAAGAATGAGTGGATTTACAAGTGCCTGAATGGATTATTTAGTAGGTGCGTGACTAACTGTATAAGTGAGTGATTGAATGTGTCTTACTGAATGCATGGGTTAGTGACTAAATTGTCTGAAAATCTATATTAGTCTCTCAGTTAGTGTATAAGCGGCTGCATGGGTTGGTGAGTAGCTATACGAGTGTCTATATCGGTTATTGATTTGTTGTCTGAGTATCTGTATGAGTGCCTGAGTGTCTGTGTGGGTGGGAGGGGGGTGTGCATAGATGTCTGAGTGGGTGATTAATTGGTTTTATGGATTCAAAAGTGCATCTGGGAAGGGCTGTATGGGTGAGTTAGTGTGTGTATGGGTGTGTTGGTGAGTGAATGAATGTCTCAGTGGTATATGTGTAAGTGACTACATATGTTTTAAGGCAGAATATGTGAGTGCTGAAGTATATAAATGACTATATGTGAGAGTAAGTTATTTGAAGAGTGGGTGTATAAATGAGTGTCTGCTTGTATCAGTGATTGTATATGACAGTAAGTATGTGTTAGAATCTACATAAATAAGTGATGTGGTGTGTGTATAAATAACGCAGTTGGTGTGTATAACTGTAAACATGAGTAAATGGGTATGTGATTGATTCTTTGCATGACTGACTAGGTGTGTGAGTAACTCTATGGATGAGTGGCAGAGTGTGACTGTATATATAGGTGTATGAGTGCATATAATAGTACTGTATTGATGAGTAACTGGATGTATTAGTGAGTGGATGCGAGTATAGACGTAGGAAATAGTGGGTGGTGTGTAGTATCTTGCAGTGTTGTGTGTATGGTTTAAAAAATAGTAGTCTGTATTTTAGAGTGCGTGTATCAGAGTTTATATTAGGCCATCAGTATGTGCATCAGATTATCACATGGATAATGTCATCAGTGATGTCATCAGCGATGTCATTTGAGATGTCATCAGTGATGTCATCAGTGATGTCACTGACCATGTCATGAGTGATGTAATATGTGACATCATCATCAGTGCATTGCTGGCGCGTGAGTTATAGTTAGCTCAACTAACTATAACGTCCCTGAAACCTATGTTTTTTTTAGTGAATTTCAAAGGTTTTCTAAATGCTAATTTCTAACTATAACGTCTGTAAAACCTATGTTTTTTTCTGTCAATTTCGATGGTTTCTAAAATGGTAATTTCATATTTTAATATTTATAAAGCCTATATTTTTTCTATTTTTTTCTTGTAATATTTTGGAACTCTATTATCCTTTTTTTAATTAATTTTAAAATTTATGTAATGTTTTATATCTTCAAACAAAAGTATGTATATCTTTTTTTTTTTTTTTTTAGAAAACTGGAGTCCCGTACCGGTAGTGTACCAAACTCCATCAGCACACGAATCCTATCTGCCATATTGCTAAACTCGTAAAGAATGCGCATTTTGTATCTGACGGGTTCGTGGCACTGCGTCCCGCATAACATCATATACGTATGTGGTCACGCCAGCTGCTAGTTTGGTATGCGACGGGTATGCAGTACTAAGCCACACGTTAAGCCATGTACGTATGGCGTCGCGCCTGCTGCACGTTGCGTATGCGACGAGTGCATGCTGCCAGGCCCTGTGTTACATCATAGACGTATGGTGTCACGCTGGGTATGCTATTCCCTCATTTTTATTTGTCTCAAAACTATATCTAAATAAGTTAAAAGAGTATATGAGAACAAGCGATAATATAAAATATTTTAAACATTTATATATTTCTAACTGTAATTAACTTATATTATGGTAAATATATTTTCTCAAAATCGCGTCGGGTGCGGCCTCCTTGCGCGCTCGGTGCACGATTGCCATGTGACCTTAAAAAAAAGCATTTGATTGGTTCATAACATTTCCCATTGTAACAGTTGGAGGACCCCACCCATTTTAGTCATTCTCTCTACAGCATTTGATGAGAGACTCCTCTTCTGCTTAGAGAGCTTTTTTGAAAACTTTTTGCTATGTACACATATCTGACGGTACACACAACATGCAACCATCATCTTCATCAATATTCATGGTCTGTAAAGTAGCCTTCCACCTGTGATAGCCATGCACCTAAAAGTTACATACCCGAAGTTTTCCCCACTGCCAGAGGTAACAGAGTTGCATACGCTGTCCACAGCACAAGGTAATGTGGTACAGCCCAGGAGCAGTATCATGCATAGATAATGAACACACTTACACAGATAGATAGTGGAAGTGGGTACGGGCACGTGCGCTCGACTCCTCTTTATTACCAGGGTCACATATCCAGTGACGTCTGTGCTGGATGCGTGTGGGGTGAGTGTAAACCAGCCCTCAGAGAATGGTTGCTGCTATCATCAACTACAACAGTAATCATTGGATCACACACAGAGATTCAATAATAAAAGGGTCAATAGTTTGTGCTGCAGTAAGGTAGGGACAGTAGATGTGAAATAACACACAAAAGATTCTATCGTAAAAGAACCATAACTTGTGGTATACTGAGATACAGGCAGTAGATCTGAAATAATACACAAAAAGATTGTATCATAAAGGGTCCATCAGTTCTAGTGCACTCAGATAGTCACATCAAAAGTATTCAGCATGTGAACAGCCAGCGATGATGCGTGCTGTGGGCGGGCTGTACTAGGAACAATGTCTGTTGCCTAAAGGACTGCTTCATCTGCAATAGCGACTCGATCTGAATTGTAAACACTGCTGTCTGCAGTGTAGGCAAGAGAGCGGTCAGCAAGGGCCCACAGTCATGTGGCGTTGACTTGAGCTGCCCAGTTTGTTATACGCGAAGCAACAAAAAGCGCGTGCAGACCCTGCGATGATGCATATGAGTGGTGCAGACAGAGCGCACTGGAGCAATGTCTTTTGCCTACAGGACTGCACCATCTACAATAGCGACTCGATCTGAATTGTGAACACTGCTGTCTGCAGTGTAAATTGAAGGCAGTAGTCAGAACAGTCATCCATCAATACTTTTTCTCACTTCCTCTTCACAAAAGACAACATAAATTACAAAAAACTCTGCAATAAATAAATCAAAACAATTTGAATTGCGATCTCTGCTGTCCATAGTGTAGACTGTTATTCAGTGTTCTTTTCCTCTACCAAGAAGAATTTGGTAATTGTACTAAACCTATAACTCATCTAAAAAAAGTTCTTCAAGCAAGTATACTAAAAGGATATTGTGTATATTTCAATAGATGTGGTAGTTAGTTGCCTACTGGATTCTGTAATTAAACAATCACCACTCGATCTGAATTGTGAGCCCTGCTGACCGCAGTGTAGGCCAGAGGCAGTGGTCATTAACACCTCACAGCAATGTGCCGTTGAATTTGAAAGCACGGAGTTGGTTGCACCTGATCGGAGGGGGTACACACAATCTTCACAGATTTCAACTTCTGACATCCTCAATCACAGAATCAAGACCCTGTTTCACTGTTCGGACCTGCTGTACCATGGTGTACTCCACCGACTACAGTCAGCCAAGCCCAATAATCATGTGCAGCAGTTAGCTACGGAAGCACAGAGTGTGATGCACCTCAATGGAGGGAGTTGTGTGAAAACCAAGCAGCAGGTAATATCGGACATCCTCCATTCTAGGATCAATACACCATTCCACTGTTGGTACCTAGAGTTGGTTGCACCTGGTCGAAGGAAGTACCTTCATCTCCACTCTCAGATGCAGTTCTAACATTGTCCGTTGTGGGATCAAGACCCCGTTTCACTGTTTGGACCTGTTGTACTGCGGTGTACTCCAGCGACTGCAGTCAGTCAAGCCCAATGATCATGTGCAGCAGTTAGCTACGGAAGCACAGAGTCTGATGCACCTCAACGGAGAGAGTTGTGTGAAAACCAAGCAGCAGGTAATATCGGACATATTCTATTCTGGGATCAAGACACCATTCCACTGTTGGGACCTAGAGTTGGTTGCACCTGGCCGAAGGGAGTATCGTCATCTCCACTCTCAGATGCAGTTCTAACATCGTCCATTGTGGTATCAAGACCCTGTTTCACTGTTTGGACCTGCTGTACCGCAGTGTACTCCAGCGACTGCCGTCAGCCAAGCCCAATGATCATGTGCAGCAGTTAGCTATGGAAGCACAGAGTCTGATGCACCTCAACGAAGGGAGTTCAGTGAAAACCAAGCAGCAGGTAATATCGGACATCGTCCATTGTGGGATCAAGACACCGTTCCACTGTTGGGACCTACAGTTGGTAGCACCTGGTCGAAAGGAGTACCTTCATCTCCACTCTCAGATGCAGTTCTAACATCATCCATTGTGGGATCAAGACACTGTTCCACTGTTGGGACCTAGAGTTGGTTGCACCTGGTTGAAGGGAGTACCTTCATCTCCACTCTCAGATGCAGTTCTAACATCGTCCATTGTGGGATCAAGAAAACGTTCCACTGTTGGACTACTGTGTTAGTAGTATACAGAGCACTCCACAGTGCTGGGCCTAAGGCTGTGCGCTGTGCGCCTGTGTCGCGGTAGCCAGCGTTGATCTCAGGAGCCTTCCGAGCTCACAGACCTCAGCCCAAAAGCTTCCGCCGGCACGTGGTGGGCCCTCTTTCACATACGGCAGTGTCAAAAGGTGAACTGTGGGGCATATGTGCGTCGCAGCGGTCATGACGGTTTCTGGGTACCAGCAAGCTGAGAGCATTATTCACGCAGCCACCTTCGCTCACGGCATGAGCCTCGGGGCGGTGTAAGCTGCGCAGACCTGGCAGACATGTTTGCCATTCCGGAAGAGAACCACCCCAAAGAAACGTGCCTTTTATTCATACCCCTACGGTAGCCTTGCGTACGCCGAGCCAGCCCACTACACTGAAGATTTGGGGGGGGAGGGGCCACGTATGCGCTATGTTTTCATAATCTTCCCTACTGACTGTACTATCATGCTTGCGTCCACTGTCCACTTCACTCAATAGACCATCAGTGTATCTTCACATGTACATGTCTGTGCTCTGAATACTCAAGTCTGTCCGGCACATCCCCTCAACACTTTGCATTGTATACTTTTATAATCGAGAATCACATGCTTGCTCCCATCTCTCCCCGCATTCTGCATTGTGTGGCAGAGGTGCCATGCCATGTTTGGTTTGTGTACATGGCTAGCCACGGTTCCCACAGTGCATAGTGTTGTTGTGTCTGCTAGGTGTACATGTTGTTTGTCATGTTGTATGTGATTATATAAGGTAGCACGTTTATTTACAAGCAGTGGTTTCTCCCATATACATATTGTTGTCTTAAAGAGGATACAGAGGTTTTTCTCACAGGTGAAAAGTGCGCCCACAATGGCAGTCATTCATTACTATGCAAGAATGTCCAACTGCACAACACTTCTAAGCTTACAGCCCCCAATCTTGCATGCTTTCTTAAAAGCACGCCAACTCCCACAATCAGACCAACATTCACACAGCTTTCTAACGGCAGTTAACTGGTTCTTAATAACATGGACTCCTACGGAATGTGAGCTGGCATACCGTATGTCCTTACTGTTTCACACCGAGTAACTTCCTGTGGCAATGTCTATTCCCACCCACTCAAAGTAACTCCCACTGTTCGACTTGGCCTTCAATACCTACTTTGAAAACAGATTTTATTAAACTGAGCAAACTGAAACTGCTTTTGTTTCAAACAGAAGTGTCCCTCACTTCTGCAAAAGTAATTTATCGACTGCAGATAGCACGAACTTCAAGTAAAATAAAGTCCCTTTTAAATACAAACCTCCCATTACACTTTGTGAATTGTTACACAATTTTCAACACATCTGACATTTAAGCTCTGGCACACTTTTTTAACACTGTCTCCTCTGGCCTTGTCACAGGCTTTCAAACTGGTTTTGGTATAATACCAGACTTCATTCATTTGATCATCTCTGGAATAACAGGAACAGTGCTCATAATTCTCGCTCTGTTTGCGGCCATCTTACTACTATTTGTGCTTGTAATAAATGGCAGCGCTCCCTTTGGTAACAAGCATGTTCGACAGAATACGCCTCTACGCGAAGCGACATCAATCCCGTGAAAAAATGGAACAACTTTTCGGCTGCTTGCCTAATCTATTATCGGAGGCAGCTACAACATGATATTTATTTACACATATGCAATCTGCGTGCAACCATATTTTTATTGTAAAACTTGCCCATTCAACTGGCGAATGGATGTATGCCTTGCCAACATCCCAACAATCGCTCCCGATATCCAGCAGGTAATGGAGTATCTTGAAAACCATGAACTTGATTGTTCGCGCAGTGAAGCAATGACGGATGCAACGCAAAAAGGAATCCTGGCGGAATGGGATTTCTGCGCAGCCACGAAAGATCTCCTGCAACGTGCGACCTTTGACAACATCGCAGATTGTCTGCCAATTCAAATTGCCGCTCCAACATTCGAGGAACATTACTGTCCCTTCGAGGATATGAATTGTATCACTTCGCTTTTCTCACATGATGGCAACAATCGCCTCATGGAACATTACGCATCTCAAGTCGCTGAAGAACTTCCGGACTGCAATCTCCAAGACTTGTAAGAAATTAACTTTATTCTTGGATTTATTTTTTCTAACTTTTTTTGAGTGTGCTTACGCATTTGAACTCTGTTTTCATTATTGGCCGTTACGTCTCCAGCCTAACCAGGGATGGGTGATCTATGGCCTATGCAAATATGCTATTTACTTGCTAAATTAACCTAAACCCAACATCCATTTTGAAACCATGTCTATTCTTTGTGCACACGTCTCTCTGCCTGCCTGTTATCCATGAAACCCTTCCACACAAATTAGCTCATCCTCAGCCTCTGCTCACGAGCTGGAGATCAAGATCCAAAAACACAGCATTGTTTAGGAACTGGTTGGCACAGTGTGGTAATCGTATCCTACCTTTATTTTCATTATACAATTTACAGTCATTCATGTCTAATAGGTATCGTTTATGTCACATGGAACTGTAACATGTAATGTGATATTGACTGATGCAGGAACTTAGGTTTGAATACAACAGAAGCGGTTGGAGTTTGCCTCAGCTGGATGCCTTAGCTCTTGCACCAGTGGGTCCATTTAAGACACTTTTTAGATAACTTGCAGACTCCATCGCTTTATCACACACAGCCACTTTCTTAGACACACCTGATTTCACCATTTGTCTTCTGTGGCATTGAAACATTCTGCATTATATTCTTCACTATTATTTCTTTATTCCTGCTTGCTAAAACACTGCATTCGAGTCTTCACACTGGTAGGGGTGAGTAGTTAGCTTCCCACTCCCTATATAGTATAAATGCATACTAACACTACTTACACAGGTATGCTACAGTGGCCAGTATCCTACAGCGCCCACAGCACATCACTTTACAGCAATCAGCTCACGGCTTAGGCTCACAGTTTAATCCCCGAGTCTTCAGACCGGTAGGAGTGAGTAGTTTGCTTCTGGGAGTAGCTCGCTTCCCACTCCCTGTATAGTATAAACGTATACTAACACTACTTACACAGATATGCTACAGTGGCCAGTATCCTACAGCGCCCACAGTACATCACTGTACAGCAATCAGCTCAGGGCTTAGGCTCACGGTTTGATCCCCTTAGTCTTCAGACCGGTAGGAGTGAGTAATTTGCTTCCCACTCCTGCTATAGTCTAAACGCATACTAGCACCACTTGCACAGCTATGCTACAGCGCCCAGAGCACATCAGTTTACAGCAATCAGCTCACGGTTTAGGGGCATGGTTTAATTCCCGAGTGCACCGCCACCTCACCTCAGCACAATCTCACTCAGGGCAAAACAGCACTTTAACACCGGTAGGGGTGAATACTTCACTTCACACTCCCTGTATAGCACACCCTAACCACCCCACAGAGCTCACTGCGCTCCTACCCTCCCCTTTCCTACTTTCTTTCCTACTTTTTTTTGTCCTTTTTTCCCCTTACTCACTTCAACGGAATCACAAAATGGCTGCCAACACTTCCTAGTTGCAACCGTTCACAGCCAATAACCAGCAAGCTTGTGCCCGTAACGCCTCAGCCAATCAGATGGCAGAATTCCCAAATATTGATATCTGTAAATTTCGATATTTCTCTAAAACTACTGAATGGATTGACACCAAATAATCAAAAGCGTGCTTTCTAGATCAAGACCCTTCTCCCTGCCAAATTTGGGGTAATTCCGTTCACCCGTTCGACCTGTAGCCTTGGCTAAAGTTTCCTATGGAAATTGCATGGAGAAAACACGTTTGGGGACCCCTCTTTTTTCTTGGCCCCCCTTGACGAATCACCCTGAAACTTTCAACATAGGAGCTGATATGAACAAAGAAATTAGTTTGGAAACGTTCATGAAGATTGATCAAACGACTCCAAAGTTATAAGCAAAACAAAAAATGCTCTTCCTATGGAAACTTGGTCTTAACTATAACTACCTACTGGCGACTGCCAGTAGGTAATATATATATATTCAAGGGGACTGTCCCCGAAACTCAGAGTTTGTTAGAGCCACCTGGGTGAATAAACACTTTCTGCAAAGAGTTGTGAGTCCACAGTATGCTGTTTTTGATGAAGTATTCGGCGTTGGATTGATATATATACATATATATATCCAAAGGATTCCGCCACCAAACAATCGGAAGGACGAAAAAGCAGACCCAGGATCAGTGCAAAGTTGGTTTATTTAGAAAACTCCTGCACCTCCGCCATTACGCGTTTCAGCCTCCAACGAGGCCTTGATCACATGACACGAAACTGAGACATTTTTCTAATTTTTAAAGTGCAGGTGCAAGGGAAACACCTGTGATGTCAAACATCATGGAAATGAAGAAGGTATTCATTGTAGTTTTTGGAAACTTATCTCGGTATAGCATAAATATGATTGTAAAATAGAATACAATTAAATATGTGCAAAAAAGAGCAAAATGTGCTATTAATAAATAATCATAGAACAGCATAAATATTTGGCACAAAAGACACATGGTAAATATCAGGTAAAATCCATAAAGATTGTATCTAAAAAAAACCTTAGGGCCCGATTCACAGAACAAACTTAAGACAAAATCCTAAACTTAGTACCATTTTGGTATTCACAGAATGCACTTACTACTTCTGGTATTCACAGAATGAACTTACTACTTTTTCGATTCACAGAATAAACTTACTACTTTTGCTATTCACAGAATGGATTTACGACTACTAAACTTACGTCCGCACTCGGGCCGGAAATTCCGGCCCGGAGGCGGAGCTTCCGGCCCGGAGGCGGAGCTTCCGGCCCGGAGGCGGGGCTTCCGGCCCAGAGGCGGAGCTTCCGGCCCGAAGGTGGGGATTCCGGCTAGCGGCGGAGATTTAGCCATGGCCAAAATCTCCACCTCCGGGCCGGAAGCTCCGCCTCCGGCCCGGAAACCCCGCCTCTGGGCCAGAAGCTCCGCCTCCGGGCCGGAATTTCCGGCCCGAGTGCGGACGTAAGTTTAGTAGTCGTAAATCCATTCTGTGAATCGCAAAAGTAGTAAGTTTATTCTGTGAATCGCAAAAGTAGTAAGTTCATTCTGTGAATACCAGAAGTAGTAAGTGCATTCTGTGAATACCAAAATGGTACTAAGTTTAGGATTTTGTCTTAAGTTTGTCCTGTGAATCGGGCCCTTAGTGTGTTGTCATTCCTCAGATCGAGCTAAAATTGTTAAAACATGGATAAAATGAAGTAAGACACTGTATAAAATATACAATAAGTCTTAAAAACATTAATATCCTACCAGAGATATATCATGGTTCTCTGATCACTATAGCTCGTCTGCAGATCACTCATAGTGGTAAAATACCAAAGCGCTTGTTTATTTCATGTTCAAATATGCACATAGTTGTTGATGCTATACAGAGTGAAATAAGCAAGTCCCGCCCAAGTGGGCATATATCCATAGATTTTACATAAAGTGCTGGTGCTACTAAAAACATAAAAAGGTTCTACACCCTACTAAATCCCAGCCGTGATTTAGTTAAAAAATGTGTATAAAATTATTACATAACTAACCATAAAAAATAGATATAAATGAGAGACTAATCTGATGTTCAGCTAAGAAGGAGAGTACAAAGATAAAAAAGTGTTTGAGACAGGCAATATTATAAACAAGTAAAAAAAATCCTCACTTGCTTTCAGGCCAAGTGGTGTTTTACAATCCAGCTCTACGATGTATTGAGTTTCCAGCTTTCGCAGAAGGTAATCACGATTTCCACCCCTTCTGAGAGGCAAGACAGTATCAATGGCAAAGTATTTTAAATACTGTAGATCACTGCCATGATGTTCTTTGAAATGCCTTGCCACTGGATAAGCGGATTCATTGTTAGTTATAGTTTGCATGTGCTGGAGTATCCGTTTGTGGACCTGCAGTCTAGTACTACCCATATAGCGCAGGCCACCTGGACACTCCAGCACATATGCTGCAGATTCAGGTTTGCAATTGAGAAATTTTGTTGTCTCAACTGTTTCTGTTTGAAAGGGGTGGTGTATGATTTAGTATTATAGCCGTATTTGCACACTCTGCAGCTCGAACATTTGAAAAACCCTGTTCTGTTATTAAGCCAATTTTTTGTTGTTGAGATGACCTCAGGGCTGCTCCTGACCAAGGCATTGCTCATGGAGAGAGCCTTCTTGTAAGTAATACTGGGAGTTGCAGTTAAACGTTCACCTAGTATTGGGTCATTAAGAATCAAAGGCCAGTTCTTATTTACAATTTTCCTTAATGTTTTGTGCTGTCGATTGAATGTTAACACCAACCGAGTAGGCTGGTCAATGGGTTGAGAAGTGTTGAAATCCCTCATGGTTCGATCTACTAGTACTTCTGAGCGTTGTAGTTTATTGGCATTGTTTATGGCTGCCACAACCACACTCTCAGCATAGCCTCTGGCTAAGAACCTGTCCCTGCTTGCTCGTTGGGCCTGCATGCAATCCAATTCTGTGCTGCATATTCTTCTGATCCGCAGCATTTCCCAATAGGGAATTATATTGATCAAATGAGGCGGATGATGACTGGAAGCATGCAACACAGTGTTGCCAGCTGTTGATTTTTTGTGAAGGAGTGTCTCTAGCTTGTTGTTAGATGTGAAAACCCCTACGTCTAAAAAGATTATGCTTTCCTTGCTTATTTGGGCTGTAAATTGTAAGTTCAGACTGTTGTCATTCAGCTCCGCTATAAAGTTTTGAGCATCCATTTCATTACCCTTCCATACCAAAAACATATTGTCAATGTATCTGTACCAACAAAGAACATGCCTGGAAAGGGTGTCACTGTGTGTTGCAATGAGGACCCGCTCCTCCCACATGCCCATGGCATAGTTGGGAGAAAAGCAAGTCCCCATGGCAACTCCCCTGACCTGCTGGAAAATGTGATTGTTGAAGAGAAAGAAATTATTTTCTAAACATGTGGAAATCATAGTCAATAACATTTTGTTATGTAAGTAGAATTGTCTGGGTCTGGTGTTTAAATAGAATTCAGTTGCCAGCAAACCATCGCGATTGTGAATGCTAGTGTATAATGAGGCAACATCTAGCGAAATGAGCAAACAATCAACATCCCATTTAACACTCTGAATTTTACGGAGAAAATCCCCCGTGTCCTGTATGTATGATGGGAGTTTCTTCACATGATCTTGTAGGAAGAAATCCACATATTTGGATGCATTCTCCAATTTACTGCCTTTGGCCGATATAATGGGCCTCCCCGGTGGTTTGAACATGTTTTGTGGACTTTGGGGATGAAATATATTGTAGGTACAATGGGGTAGTCAACTTTTAAGAATTTGAATTCTTCCATGCTGAGTAAACCGGCAGATTTCCATGCCAACAGTTTGCTATTAAAGTCATTAAATGCACATTTTACTGCTAAGATGTTGTTTTCTTTTTAGCAGTTTCTGTCATGCAGTTGTTGTTCAACCTCCTCCATATATAACTCTCGTGGCCATAGCACCACATTGCCACCCTTGTCTGATTGGCGTATGATAATTTTGTCATCATCCTGTAGTTTTTAGACCAATTGAGAGTAGATGTGGTCCTGTTTGGTAAATTACATAAGGGATTTAATGGTAGCACAATAAAGTTTTTTCAATTCGTAAGTGACTTTGTCATGGAAGATGTCCACATTGTCTTGTATCATTATCAGACAGAAAGTTGATTTAGGTTTGAATTTTGTTCTAATTGTTGCCCCCAATTGCTGGGCTTCCTGATCCAACTCACTCATAGTTGTGTTATTTTTGTCAAATAATTGTTGCATATCTCTCAAAAGATCTAAGTCCCCTACTGTTAATGTCGGACTAGTATTACTTTCCGCATGCGTTGTTGTAGTGTCACGATTTTGCGTCCCTTGAATTGTATGGTATTTAGTAGTTTCATTTTACGCACAAACTTAAATAAATCTATTCGTGTCTCTGCGTAATTAAAATCTCTAACAGGACTGTAAGTGAGACCCACACATAATATTTTCTTTCATCTTCGCTTAATTCAGTTATAGTTAAATTAATGACTGTATTTTCCTCCATTTTGGTAGTTAGCGTCTGTTCCATCTCCTCTTTGTCGTTTTTTTGCTGTTTGGTTTGTTTTTGCTTTCTACATTGGCGTCTTGCCCGACGTTTTTGGTTGTGTCGTTTGTTTCTCCTTTGTTGGCATTTTTGTTTTGTCCACGTGGGCGCAGGGTTTGTATCCTGTCTAATCGAAGGTATTCCAGTTCCTGACCCAATGTTGGTTTGATAAACCCCAACCCCCTAGCTGTTGAGGCCTAGTCATTGTCAGAACCACTGTTGATGGCTGAGCTTAAATCCGAAGCTGATGTGGATGCCTGTAGACTGCCGCTTACATTGGGGTGTATCGTAGGGGGACCTCCTGATGGATTTACCATTTTTACAGCGTCATATTTTTGCGCAAAGGTGAACATGCGCCCTTGCTCGTAGTCCACCTTGTCCCTTTGGAATTTATAGGCTTTACGCCTTTTAATTACATCCTCATCTCTTTGCAAGCGGCTGGTCATATCTTCTCTGTGTTTCTGAATGGCATCCGTATTTCCATGTTTATCAATTTCTTCGTTGAATTCATCGATTTTTAGTTGCAACGCTGCTCTGTCACTGTCTGCATATTTAACTAAAATAACAACAAGTTTTCGTGACGATTCAAGGTTGTAATCTGCCCACTCTGTCAACATACGAGGGTCTGGGTTCTCATAACTCGTGGCGAGCATAGTCCTCAATCCTCTCGGGATTCTTCCTACTTCAAGTTATCTGGAAAGGGATTTGCTCTCGCACCACTTGGCCTATTCAGATCTCATGCACTTTTCAAGTTTTTTAAATAAGTCCTTTATGCTGTTCGTTGTTGGTTGCGCGCTGCTTGTATGCGCCTGATTTGTTGTTACTCCGCTAGGAGAATCATTAAATACATCATCGGCTGCCGCCTCCCTGCTCCGAATCGCATCGGCAGACATAGTGCTTTGCAATGGGTAATTTCCTTAACCATGGAAGGCACTTAAGACAGTGCCCGCACCAGTTCCACACGCACACCCCCCCACCAGTCTGTAGGCAGGCCCTTACATCTGTACGGTATTTCCCGCCGCTCAAGTCCTCCGACTCGCGCTGCACTTCACCTTTTTTGCGGTATGGCTTTTCCGCTGCCCGGGGGCTGCTACGGCTGCTCCTTCGTGGAGAATTCTTTCCAATTCCCGATGAACACCGAGAAAGATGCTTCTTGCCGTCAGCCCTTGGGTCGAGGGAGAGGTCCGCTGCTGCCGAGGAAGCTGTCCCGGTAATAAATCCAAAGGAATAACTTAGTGACAAAATTTGTGTTTTGAAACCAAAAAAACACAGAAATGCCCCAGGTATCATTAGCAGAGCTAACTATACTTTGCGCCTCAGCCATGCTCTGCTTATAATCTTGCATATTACATCACTCATGACATGGTCTATGATATCATTTATGACATCACTAATGACATCAACAATTACATAATTGAGGATATCACTGATAATATCACTGATGACATCATCGAAGCTTCTTTTGCACACATTGCTCTAGAAACGAGTATGACATTAGAGGTCTAGTGCTAAGCACAAAATAGATCATAATAATATGAAGCATCATTAATCCATCATATAAACAACCCCCTTAGGTGAACAGCAGCAGCGCAAGTTATTGTTAGCGCAGCTAACTATGACTGGTAAACATCAATTTTGTCACAGAGATATTCACTTAGCTATAATGTCACCTTGACCTTATTTTTCCTGTGAATTACAAAGGTTTTAATCACACCGAACTACAATGTTACTTTAACCTTTTTTTATTGAATTTCTAACTTTAAAACAAAAAAAAAAAGATTTTTTATCACACCTAGCTATAATATTACTTTAGTCTTTGTTTTTCAGTGAATTGATAGGGTGTTATTTTTACATAAAATAATATTTTATTAAAATACGTCAAGCCAGTGTCCCACCACACACTTCCACAGGGTACCAGGGCCTGGCCTACATCTGGGCCTTGGGCCATTCCTCCACAGGCAGCCAACCACACTCTGTGCACAGCCTTTGACCATGCACAGTAGGTGGTTAGTGCAGGCAGGAAAACTACTGTTTCCAGGGTCAGATTACGCAGGACGCAGTATTCGAGCTGGCCACAGGGAATGGGGTCCCTGGGGCCATTAAATGCTCAGGGGGGCTGCATGGCCTCCTCCATTTCAATTAAACTAACAGCCATAGGGCATGGGATCCACAAAGCCTTATTAAGGCTCTAGGAGAAGGGACATCCCTATAATTTTGAATATAACCATTGCTGTTGTGGACCCCGGGGCCTCATTAGGTTCGGGCGTGGTGGCTGCATCCCCCCTCCCCTTTCATCCTAACATCAGGCTATACATCAACAATATTTGTGCTCCCTTTCAGACAAAGCATCCCATTCCCAATGGCAAGCAAGAGGGCATTTGATTCTTTTGGATGTTGGTTTTACATATGGGGCAGGAGAGTTTGGCTAATTTCCATCCTACTTGCAATGGTGAAAGGCTGCATTTTTTGGGCTTGATTAGACAGCCACCTGGGAAAAACTGCCAGACCCTGTCACGGGTACGAGGCCCAGGAACAGATGTGAGGGAGAGTTTTTATTAGCACAAATGGGGTAATGCTGGGTGATAGGAATTTTGTGGATTCCTATGAGTTCCTGACATTTCCATCACAGAAATGTAAGGAAATATATGATTTCAGGGCACAGTGGGTAAAAATAACTCTCAAGTTACTCACAAGTCACTCCATTCTGGATTCCTCTAGGTGTCTAGGTCTAAAAAATATACAGGTTTGCTAGGTTTCCCCAGGTGACGGCTTAGCTAGGGCCCAAAATCCACAGCTACCTACTTTGGAAAAAATGGGTCAGTTTTGAGTGCAAAAATGTGATGGACCAATGTTGTGTTTTGGAACATTTCCTGGTGTGAGCAGTAGACCTACCCACACAAGTTAGGTACCATTTTTATCAGAATACTTATGAGAATGGTGGAGGGAAGTTTGTGCCTCCCTGCAGCTTCCAGAACTTTCCATCATAGAAATGTAAGGTAAATATGTTTTGAGTCAAACTTTGAGGTTTGCAAGGGATTCTGGGTAAAAAAAACGATGTGAGAGTCACACAAGCCACACCATCTCTGATTTCCTAGGCGTCTAGCATTCAAATATGTACAGGATTGCTAGGTTTCTCTAGGTGCTGGCTGAGCTAGGACCCAAAATCCACTGCTACCTACTTTTCTAAAAACAAGTCAATTTTGAGTGCAAAAATGTGATGTGCCCATGTTGCGTTTTGGCCCATTTCCTGATTTAGGCACTAGGCCTACGCACACAAGTGAGGAACCATTTTTAGAAGACGACATGTGGGATGATAGAATAGCAGGATATTTGTTATTGCCCTTTGGATTTCACTGTATTTGTGCCTTCTAAGTGTAAGCCAGTGTGTAAGAAAGAAGACATTTTAAAAAATCCCCTCTAAAGCACATGCTCCTATGGGTACTCACAAATTCAGAGATGTACAAATAATCACTGCTCCTAAATTTCATATCTTGTGCCCTTTTCAGAAATATATAAGCTATCTTTCACTCTACATATTTCACCATATGAATTGGTCTATTCTCAGTACACACTGAAAATCCATTGTACGGTGCAGAACTGTTGTTGGCTCTGGGTACCTTAGGTTCTTGGAAAAACAAGAAACCCTATATATGCCAACAACCAAAAGGGTCTAGCAAATGTAATGGTACATTGCTTTTTGAAACTGGCATTTAGACAAAAGTCACAGGTGAAAACATTTTCACAAATGGCTGTTTTTTCCTTCTCATTTTCAATAGTTAATTATTTCAACACTTAGGGGCTCATTAGGATGGCGGGTGAAAGCACGTGCGCGGTGCTGGCGGAAAATGTATTTTTCCACACTCCAGCAGTGGTCCTCACGCCCGCCATATTACAATGGGCAAACGTAGCCCATTTTCCGTCCGCTGCGAAGTTACGTGGACTGCCAGGAAATTGTGTCCGCCACCGCGGCAGAGGCAGCCAATACAGACACACCGCCGTACGTAATGATGTCCTGTCCGCTGTACAAATCACGATGCTGCAAACAGCTCATCACACCGCAGCGGAGAATCCACCCACCCAGAGACAACGGGAGCACGACAGCGAAACGAAACTCCCGGTCCCCTCCACCCGGTCCTGACCACAATGGATCCAGCTCTTCAAGCCTTTCCGTTGCTGTACCTCATCCACTACCAGCAAATAATGCACCATAGTGGACAACGCTGCAGGTACGCAAAAACATATCTCCGCACACAACCACAACACACAACTCCCGTGTTGACATACGGTTTCTGTCCACATCAGATACTCTAGTGGGGACAGGAACATAACCTCCAGTGTACCCACACATGTCCTATCTGTCAGAAACTCACCCCTCCGCATCTGGGTCACCCATCAACCACAAAATCACTGCAATATCTCGGTCACGCCACCCCAGCGGTGAAGACGAGGCAAAGCCGGCATATAATGTAGTAGGCAGGGCCTGCACCAGGCATGGGCAGTCCGCCAAGATTCACAGGGCTCCACCTTCACTCTTCCCACACTATGCTTTCCACACACATTTGGGAACATGCTGTGTGCTCCTCCTGTGCCCCCCTGCACAATTAATCTGCCAGGTGTAGCCAGACCTTGCACCTCACACATCTAAGGACAAGGGAGATTGACTGGGAAGGTGGGGGTGAAGAGAAACACCCTGCACAGAAGTTCAGGGGCTGGACACCCCTTCTCCTCACGCCACCCTTTCACTCATGTGAAGCAGACTGTGTATGATTACAAAATGAAGACTTACACTGCCTATGAACATCCACTGAACTGTTCACACTGCCTGTCAAGTCACTCACAAACACCCAACACTGACACCCAGCCACATACTCATACCATAGGTCATCAGCAATGGAGGACAATACATGGGCCAGACAAAAGTGAAGTGGACAGTGCTGGAAAACCATGGAGCAAGCCACATAGCATCTGTACATCACATGCAAGAAAAGGAACATATCACACCACCCTTAGGCCATCAAATAAGTATAAGTATAAGTATAAAGAAGCTTGTTAAGCGCTCGAATGCCAATGGCGTCTTGGCTCTAGGGTGTGGGAGCATGAACAGAGTGATGGTTGATAGCTACTGGAGGTTGAACAACCAGAATTTCAGAGCTTTCCTTAAAGAGGAGAAATTTGGCTGAAGTCGTAAGGCCACAGGAAGTTTGTTCCATAACTGAATTGCACAATTAGAAAATGAGCGGCCACCCCATCTGGCCCGTCTATATCTAGAGGTACAAATAAGGCCAAGGTTGGCCGATCGTAGATCTCGCGGGGGGATGTAGAGACTGAACCTATTTTGACAGTCCACAGAGCCCCCACCATAACGTGCCTTGTGCACCAGGAAAAGTTCCTTAAACTCAATTCTCTGTTGGACAGGAAGCCAGTGTAGTGGCCTTCTTCTATTGGAGGTAGGGTGACCCTTAGGAAGCTTTAAAACAACACGGGCAGCGGCGTTCTGCAGTGATTGAATGTTGCTAATCTGATACTTATCGATGCCCAGAAACATCGTGTTATATTAATCTAGTCTGGACATGAAGAGGGCAGCCATTACCGTCTTCTGGAGTGCCCGGGGAATGAAAGGGAAGATTTTGCGCAGGGTCTTAAGCAGGAAAAAACAAGCTGAGGTTATGCTGTTCACCTGAGCTGACCTGTTCAGTTTGTTATCAAAGATCACTCCAAGATTCCACACCTTTCTCACATGTAGGGGACATTCCCCCACCTCTGGTGGCCACCACAGATTACTCCATATTGGTGGTCCATTCCCAAATTCAATAACTTCTGTTTTCTCAGTGCTAATCTTTAAAAAACTCTGGCTCATCAAGTCCATGTTGTCCTTCAGACAGGCATGGAATCTTACCACTGTTAGCTCTGGTCTGTCGGATAAGGATATAACCAATTGCGAATCATCTGCATAAGATACGAAGGTAAAACCGTGTTTCCTCACTGCACTGGCCAACGGCCTCACATAAACATTAAACAGGGTAGGGGACAAAGCTGAGCCTTGTGGGACGCCACAGTGCAAGTTGAAGTTACCTGATTGTAGGCCCTCCCAGTTCAATGTTTGCTTTCTGTCGTCTAAAAAAGAGGAGAGGAGGGCTAAAGCCCGCTCACTAATCCCTACCTCCTTTAGTCACCCCACCAACACCGTATGGTTGACGGTGTCGAATGCGGCCGACAGATCAAGGAGGACAAGGATTGCCCTCCCTCCCCCATCAACTGCAGCCCGGATTCCCTCCGCTGCAGCGATTAGAGCAGACTCAGTAGAGTGTTTTGGACGAAAGCCGTGTTGTGACGGATCAAGCAGGCTGTTGCAGTCCAAATACTCGGTTAATGTTATGTTCATGTGTCTTTCAATGACCTTGGCTACTAATGGCAGGCCTGAGATTGGTCGGTAGTTTTTAAAATCAGTGGGCTCCAGCGTGACTTTCTTAAGGATCGGTCTAACACTGGCAGTTTTCCAGGTGATAGGATAAATCCCTGATGCCAGGACTTGGTTAATCAGGGGAGTAAGAGTATGACTAATCCTCTCCGCCGCCAGATGCATAACCGGCGGGGGCAGGGATCAAAGGCTGAGCCTGATTTGGTAGATTTTAAAATGTCTATTACTGCCTCAACCAATAAGGAGCCAAAGCTTGTTAGGCTACATCGCACATTCTCGTCGTCCCGGGGAAGTTGCTGTATGCCTAATACAGAGTGTGGAAGTGGTGAGTTAGACAAATCATCATATATTGTCTGCATCTTGTCATGGAAAAAAATTGCCAGCTGATTACAAAAATCCTGGTCAGGGTTGAACAAACTACCCTGCTGGGGTTTGGACAAAAAGGACTCGGATTTAAAACGTTCTTTAGCAGAGTTGCCCGCATCCTGGATTTTCAGAGTGAAGTATGCTCTTTTGGCTAACAGAATGGCCTCTTTATATTTATCGAGAGCCACATTGTAGACGTCTTTACTGACCCTACTATAATCCACTCTCCAGAGACGCTCGTACCTTCTGCATTCAACTTTTAATTGTTTAAGCTCCGGGCCATACCACGGTGCACCCGCAGGGCGCCTGTTGAATGTGGCAGTATGCTTGGGAGCGACACAATTGACCGCTCCCTGAATCCATTCATTAAACTGAGCTGTTGCCACCTCTGGGGACCCGATTCACAGAACTAACTTAAGACAAAATCCTAAACTTACTAGCATTTTCGTATTCACAGAAGGCACTTACTCATTTTGGTATTCACAGAAGACACTTACTCACTTCGGTATTCACAGAAGTTAGGAGTCCTAACTTTAGGACTCCTAAATGCCTTCTGTAAATACCGAAAGTCTTAAAATTAGGATTTTTCTCAGTTTAGGAGTCCTTAAGTTAGGACTCCTAACTTTACTACCACTAAACTGAGATAAATCCTAATTTTAAGGCTTTCGGTATTCACAGAAGGCATTTAGGAGTCCTAAAGTTAGGAGTCCTAACTATACTACTACTAAACTGAGAAAAATCCTAATTTTAAGACTTTCGGTATTCACAGAAGGCATTTAGGAGTCCTAAAGTTAGAACTCCTAACTTCTGTGAATACCGAAATGAGTAAGTGCCTTCTGTGAATACCAAAATGAGTCAGTGCCTTCTGTGAATACCAAAATGGTAGTAGGTTTAGGATTTTGTCTTAAGTTAGTTCTGTGAATCGGGCCCATTGTTTTTATCTAGAGTAGGAGGGGAATGGTCAAGAGCGGCCAATAGGCCGGTACTAGTAATCCTATTCCATCGCCGAAACGTAAACTTTGTGGGTTTGTGAGGCATGCCCGTCCCAGTTAACCTAGCCCTGACCTAAAAAAATACTGCTTTGTGGTCGGTCCAGGGAAGTGCGTCGACCCCGCAGAAGGAGATCTTAGGATGGTTGGAAAACAATCCATTTAAAATATGGCCTCCTTTATGTGTGGGTTGAGATACTAACTGATGCAGGCAATAAGCTGCCATAAAATCTAGAAGTCTGTCCGTGTCCGTGTTAGTACCCAGTTCCAAGTGGTAGTTAAAATCACCAAGTATTGAGTAGAATTCGGAGTCCGTACAGGATTCCATATAGGACAGAAGTGCCGGTGGGAAGGCGGCTCTAGGGCCCAGTGGCCGATAAACCAACAGGCCTTGAAATACGGTCACATCTTTAAGCATAATGCAGAATTGCATTGCTTCGGTGTGAAGGTCCGCCACTGCCCTCACCTGGACATTCAGGATTTGCTTATAGATGATGGCTATGCCACCACCTCGACTGTCTGTTTTGTCTAAGTTCAGAAGTGCGTAACCTGATGGCAGAGCCACGTTCCAATCCGGAACTGATGTTGCGTCCGTCCAAGTCTCGGTTAAGAAAACCATATCGGGGTTGTGTATACTTAAGAACATTTCAAGTTCGTGTTTGTGTTTCACAACCGAGTGTACGTTTAAAAGAATGCCCATAAACCTTTTTAGTGAAGCAAGCTCCGGTCTCATGGCCAGAACTTGTTCTACACCAGTGCGGGGGATAACATAAGTCAGAAGACCCTCTTCATTACCGATTTCAGTATGGCAGGCTATCCTGCCAAATCAGACATGGGTGGCACAGTGAGTGAAATTAAACCAAAGTGACCTCTCTGCAACAACTCAGGGAGACATCATGGCAAGCCATGCATAGGCACAGGAATGATAGGAAGTGTTTGAAGTCATACAGTGATGAGACACACATCTGTGTCAACATACTTGACATGTGTATGTCATCTGTACAACACACATGGCTTATTGTCACACTCCTTGACTGTCAAACACAAGTAGGACCTTCACACATACCCCTCCTTGACCCACCTAACACCTGCAGCACTCAACACCTTTGAGAAACACACATAATGGTCAAAATGATGTCCTGTGAGTTCAATGACATCCAATCACACTCCCTGTGGTGCATCCACAAAATATCACACTCAGGGATGCCTGAACCAATGCTGACACAAAAACAATAGCCAAACACAAAGCTCACAAACAACATTCACAGAGGTCCAACAAGCCCAGACATGTGCAGCCAAACAGTGGAAAGGCACTGTGACCCTAGACAGAACAGGAGTACACAACATTGTCACTCAGGGCCAATGCACAGACACCATACCCCAACACAAACAAGAATTGCAATATCAAAAAACAATCATGAACACTAACTGGGATCAATGGGACAATCAGCTAACACAGACAGAGACACCACACCACTCATCAAGTTAACATGGTGTCATAGTGTAACACAAGCATGGACATGCACAATCCTGACAAGTGACAGGTCAAAATTCAGAGGACAAAGCACCAATGTGCACTCAAAAGAAGCTCAGGACCAAGAATCCACCTTGCTGCATGTGACAGACACACAAGTAATGTACACTACACTTGCAGCACACATATGAATGTATCACACAGCAACACCTACTCACACACAATGACATGCAAATAGAACATCACACCCACATAGCATCTGTCAGTAGAGAGCCAGCACAGGCCAAACACTGCATACATCCACAACAAAAATACAACAGATGCACATACCAATCCATCACATTGCAAACTCAGCTGGACATCAGGGGGATGCACACCAGGCAAGTACAAGGCAACATACACTGACAGCACTGCATGCACACCAAGCAATGTATGCACATCAACCAAACCAGTAGCACACATATCTGAGTGACACACCATGAACTCCCAGAACACAAATCATCACAGCACACAGAGAACATCACAATCAGGAAGGGGAGCAGTACCTCAGCAAACACACATACAGCTTAACCATCACCCACAGATGCACAACTGAGGGAAACCCAGGGGCAAACAACATGCCTAGAAGACTGTGCTGCTCAAACATATGTACTGCACATGAGCAACCATAACAGCAAAACAGTAGAAGAAAATAACACATAACTAATTGGGAAACTGTCCTGAGTGTCACATTGGTCCTGTACACAGTTCAGCCTCACACAGCATAGTGTCACACTATGAAGTGGTGGGGAGGCTCACACACTGGCAAGCCATGGGGATGGAAGACATGAGATTGAAGTGGTGTGTGCATCAGTAGTGGACAGGTGAGGAGTGTACAGTACACAAACACATAGAGGAATTACTCACAATGTGTAGGCATCAGAAGCACATATAGGGGATGGCATGACTCCACATACCAAATACAATACTGGAGCCAAAAATGGGTCAAGTGACAGCAATGCATGAGAAAACTCACAAATAATGTCAGTGTTGCTCACAAACAGTAACAAGACACGTGGCTGATCAACAAAACACAACACAGACTTGGCAGTCACACACTCTGCATACTCACAACTGGCAGCAACAACAAGTAGGTGTCCCCCAGGAGTGCAAGGACACACTAACACACTGCACAGTGCCCAACCTACAACTCCTACATGTGCCCACAATCTGAAGCACATGGCAGACAATTGAAACAAATAGGCACTCATTACCTGGATCATACATGTGTGCAGTTTGCTTTGCAGGGGCACACACACATCAACACTACTGACAATTACAGCCCATTCACACGGTATGAACACTCAAGTTCACATATTCAAATGTACCCATGTGAATAGGAAGACAGGCCTTCACAAGATGACCACACATCAACACTTCTGTTCACACATCAAGAAAGATCACACAGATATGATTGACCCTGTCCACCCTACAAGTAATCCTGTGGATAGAATTCACCACTGTTGTGGTATTGCATCCTAACATGACATGTGTACAATTTAGCAAACCTGACCATAGAGTGATTAAGAGTAGATCATCACAAACAACCATCATTGCACCCTCAAGATTCAGAGTCAAGAAGAACTAAAGTGCCTGTCACCTATGACAAACTCTGAAAAGGTCAAACAAGCAATTGGCAATGTTAAAGTAGCATACAGAGCATGTGTCACATGAAACCATACCCATACATAAAACATTTTATTTAGCAAGGACATAGACAAAGCAGACAACAGGAGTAACTGTCTTTATTACATATTACCCAGATAGGTAACAAAAGTAGAAAACAGCAAGGCCATTGGCCAGTCCATAGTTCAAAGAATGTACATGTGTGCATGAGAACCTGCACAGGGAATGGGCATCCAAAGTGACAAACAGCAAGGCCATTGGCCAGTCCATAGTTTAAAGTATGTACATGTGTGCATAAAAAACTGCACAGGGAATGGGTAACACAGTACACTGCCATGGGAATCACCACAGCTCCGGTGATACCAATGGGCAGTCCAGGCACCGCTGTGGGAGAGATAGGTTTGGGAGGGGGACTTTGCCTCAGTCTTGGCTGTCAGTTGAACTGTGAGGTGGCTGATTGTTGGGCTCAGTAGAAGGACTGGACCTGGTAGAGAGAGGACCAGTTGAGGTAGAGGGATCAGTGGCTGTGGGAGCTGGAGGGCTGCTTGGACCGGGTGACATGGTGGCACGGGGAGGCGGGGACATGCTGCCGTGAGACACAGTGTGTGAGGGTGAATGTGGAGGGCTGCCTCTCCACTTCTTGGGGATTCGATAGGTAAGAATTGTCTTGGTAGGAGTGGGAAGTGGGGCGGGCACAACAGCCTCACTCTCCACCAAAGGTGCATCAGGTGCAGGTGGCTCTCCCTGTGAGGATTTGCTGGATCTGGTGGTACGCTTGGGTTGGCCTTGCCTTTTCTCCTCTATCCCCTGTTGACCAGGTGAACCCACCACGTTGCTGTCCTGTCCCAGCTTCACAGGGGTGTGGGTGGGAGTTGAGGTTGTGGGTGAATCTGCCTTAGAGAGCTGATTGTGCGGACTCTTTGCAGAAACCAGCTTCACAGCAGGCAGGGCAACTGTTTGTTTGTCTTTGGGAGCAGGTGTGGGGACTGGAGTGTCCTTGGATGGGGGTGATTTGGATGCATGTGAGCCTGAGGCCTGCTTCTTGGCCTAATGCCCCTGAGTGTCACGTGAAGGGCTTTTGCCTTTGCGCTACTGTGTGCCTATTTTTTGTTTTGGGGATGGTGTCTGTGCTCTGGGCCACTTGGAGTGCTGCTGTTGTGTGCTGCGTGTGGAGTACTTGGAGCCTGAGGGCTGTGGTGTGTGGTCACTTTCATCAGATGTTGCCACTGGCAGGGTGGATGCTGAAGGGACTGGAGCTGGACTCTGAGCCTGTTACAGCTAAATGGCTGCCGCCATTGTGGAGGACAAAGACTGGACAGTTCTGTGTAGCCCACCCACATCAAAGTGAATGCCCTTCATGAAGGCAACTGCCTGTGCCAACTTCTTGTCATGGTCCTGGAAGGCATTCAGGAGAGTAGCCTGACCCACACACAGCTGGTGCAAAAGGTCCACCGCCTCCACACTGAGGGCAGCAGGGGAGACAAGGGCAGGGGCAGCGGTGCCTGGGGGGAAGGACACTTTACCCTTCTTAGTGATGCGGGCATGGACAGCACTAGTGGTAGTAGACAGGAGGGTGGGAACTGGACAATGTGTGGTGGAAGAAGAGGCACATTTCCCACTCCCTGTGCCCACCAACATCGAGGAGTCACCGCTGGAGTCAGATGATGTTGAGGTTGGTGTTTCTGGGTATGATTCTTGAAGGGCACTCCTGTCCCCCTCCGAAATGCTGGTCACATCATTGTCAGTGAGCTCATTTGTAGCAGTAGTGCCAGATGCCTCACCACTGTTGTCCATCCCCTGTCCTTCTGTGCCCTCGGTAGATGCTGCAATAGACAGAGACATAGGTTCAGTATAGTGCCATACTCACAAACATCATATGCAAGCAAAGCACAAATCTTCAATATGATACCCCCATGTTACACACAACCCTATGCAGTCTGCATGTGCACCCTTAATGCAAAAGTCAGAAGATGCATGGAAACATGCATAGTTGGCATTAATGACCCATGTGACGTTCACACAGCCAAATAGCTGGCCCGTTCCTCCTTGTAACCTGACATACTGATCTCTGTAAGCATACCTACATGCCTGTAGGTGAGATAGATGTATGAATGGGAACGCGGCCGACACTCAACTGACTTTCACCTGCAAAAAGGAACGGACTTTCATGGCGTCAACATCAGAGCGTGTCTTACAATGGTGTTTCATTGGCTCAAGGTGGATCAGTTGAAATGTATTCCGGATAAATCCGAGATAATCTTTTTTGGCCAACCTGCAGTGACTAATTGGAATGTATGGTGGCGGGAAGAGTTATCACTGCCATGCATAGAGCAAACATCTGTTAAAAATCCAAGCATTTTTCTTGATAGTGCCCTCTCCATGAGGACCCAGTGTCAAACTTTGGTAGGTTCATGCTTTGGTATTCTGCATATGATAAAAACATTTCTTTCACTTCTGACAACAGATACCAACAAAATAGTGGTCCAGGCCTTGGTGATGTCAAGACTAGACTATGCAAATATTCTGTACCTGGGCCTACCCTCCTATCTTATACAGCACCTGCAAGTTGTGCAAAACTCCGTGGCCAAGGCGATTCTCAGACCTAAACCAAGGTCTCATATGTCACCCCTTCTTAAATCCCTCCATTGGCTGCGATTGAAAGAAAGAATTAAATTTAAAGCCCTAGTTGTTTTTTCTAAGGCCCTTCATGGCAAAAGAGCAAGCTATCTCAGCAAACAAGTTAACCGCCACACTCCAGCACGATCTTTAAGATCTTCCTGCTCTGACCTAGTCCGTACCCCCAAAGTAAGTTTGGCCTGTATGGGAGACAGGTCGTTCGGGTTCCTGGGCACACAGGCATGGAACAAACTACCTGCTGCATTGAGAGACATCTCAGAACTTTTGATTTTCAAGAAAAATCTTTAAAAATTGCTTTTTGAAATTTAGCAGCGTATCAAGTTTCTTGCCACATGCTCTGTCAGCGCCAGTACACTCTTTTTGAGTAGCTGTCACGCTATATCAAATGTCTTTAATTCATTCAATCATTCATTCATTCAATGCAACAGAGATTGCAGACAAAACATTAGTGATGTTCTCCCTCCAAAATACAATCCAAATTAACCAGGGCCTGAAACAATTAGTCAGGAGTCTTCAGGACAGGAAGAGTAAGTTGACACTGTTTGTAAAGGGCTACAATAGTTTCTTCAAGAGAGGAGTAACAATTACAGATGTGAAATTTGAGGGAACCCTCGCCATGATGGCGGATTCAAGATGGCGCATAATGGTGGAGCAACCTCCAGCATCAATTTCTTTAGGACACAGCAGGAGAAAGAACCTTAGACAAACTCGAGTTTAGGCTTGTAATAGATGCACTGCAGCAAGCACTTGTTGTTCTTCAAAAGATGCAACATTCTTGTATATATTTGCCATCACTACAAAAACAAGATAAAGGACTTGTTAGACCTGACAGCCTTAGGGTGGTCTTCCCTGAACTTTTCGCCTGCTAACTTCCAATTTTTGCTGTATTCTTTTTGTTGACCTTGGGGCTCTGAACACTTTACCACTGCCAACTAGTGCTAAAGTGTATGTGCTTCTCCCCTAAACATGGTTTGATTGACTTAACCACAATTGGTACATTTAATTTATCCATAAGTCCCTAGTAGAGTGTACTACTTGTGCCAAGGAACTGTGAATTAAATTCTACTAGTGGGTATGCAGCACGGTTTGCGCCACTCATACAAGCAGCACTTTAAACATGTCTCAGGCCTGCCACAGCAGCACCTGTGTGTGCAATTGACACTGCCATGTGAACTTGGCTTTTAAAACTCATTTTCAAGCCGTAAACTCCCCTTTTATTACATATAAGTCACATCTAAGGTAGGCCCTAAGTGGCTCATAGGGCAGGGTGCTATGTAACTAAAAGGTAGGGCATGTTCTTTTAAATATTGTATGTCCTGATAGTGAAATATCTCCAAAGTCGTTTTTCACGACTGTGAGGCCTACTTCTCTCATAGGTTTACACTGGGAATTGCTTATTAAACTTATAAGCTGTAATTCCTGATTAAGAAGGAGTAGCTTGGCCATGTTTAATATCATTGGAAGGGTAATGATAAACCCTCTTTGCTGCTAAAGTTTAATTTATTATTAATATTTTCGAAATGCCACTTTTAGAAAGATTTTTGACAACACACAAATGCCAGCGATTAATCAATTTCACCTATACCGTAGTTTGATTTATGTGGTCACTCAACTTAATTACTGCGATCACCATTTGATATAATTGTTAGTCATAAAGTTTATTCAAATTTAAAAACAACTGTAAATAACAGGTGAGCAACAACGAAACAGAAATGAATCACTTCACATTAATTTTGTGACCTACCTCAAATGAACGTCAATACATAATCACAACAATGAATCATTGGACACAATATCAAAGAACACACAATAAAAACATGTAACAGTACATATCCTAGTTCTGACAACTACCAAGAGGTACTGATTAAAATGACCCTAGCAAACTCCTGATTTTACATCCCTAGGGGTTGCATTCTGACCTTTAAATTAATTTGATGCTTCAAACAGGGATATTATCATTGAATTTATTTGCATCACCAGTTCCCTGTATGCCTATAATTGCCTCTTTTCTTGAACACACTACCTAGTTAAAGCTGCTGATGCGTTCCGACCCCACTTCACTCTGGGGTTCTCCTCAGGACTCAGAATTGTAGAACACAAAAGATATTAGAAAACAATAAACAAACAATAAAAGAAGGATCATTATTATGGTGCCGATTCCGATCCGGTAAAAAAAAATACCGTACGACTCGTATCCGTATTTTTTTACATACGAGTCGTACAAGTCCCGTACAAATGGCGAAGTACGATTCGTACAGTAAAAATACATACGAATTGCATTGGGAAAAGTCTACGAGACGTCCCCGGACAGTTTTACGTATGAGTCGTAAAACTGAAGTCCGAGCGCACAAGTCCGATCCGTACCGGCGTCCCGAATATACAAGCATATGGAAAACGTCCTGTACGGAGCGAAGTTTGTACGACCCCTACACCGGGTACACTTGGGCCCGGGGTACAAGTCGTACAGACCCCCCACCCGCACATGTCCGTGCCGTACCCCCCACCCCAGCACCCGCGTATGTACGCGCCGTACCCCAGCACCCCCGTATGTACGCGCCGTACCCCCCACCCCAGCACCCGCGCATGTACGCACCGTACCCCAGCACACACGTATGTAAGCGCCGTACCCCCCACCCCAGCACCCGCGTACGTACGCCCTGTACCCCCCACCCCAGCACCCGCGTATGTACGTGCTGTCCCCAAGCACCCGTGTATGTACGTGCCATACCCCCACCCCAGCACCCGCGCATGTACGTGCCGTACCCCAGCACACGCGTATGTATGCCCCGTACCCCCACCCCAGCACCTGTGTATGTACGCGCCGTAACCCAGCACCCGTGTATGTATGTGCCGTACCCCCCACCCCAGCACCTGCGCATGTACGCGCCGTACCCCAGCACACGCGTATGTAAGCGCCATACCCCCCACCCCAGCACCCACGTATGTACGCCCCATACCCCCCCACCCCAGCCCCGTACCTGGACGCACCATACCCCAACACCGTACACCAGCATCGCGTATGTACGAATCGTACAACACCATTGCATATGTGATCACTGTACAACAACATAGCTATGGACGCACCTTACATACGTGAAAACGACTCGTACTGAACCAGGACACTGTAAAACAGCCCAAGGAGGGTCAATTCGACTCGCACAACACCACAAAACACGTCTACAGGACAAAAAACATCTAAAAGACTGACCTGGCACAACCAAACAGGCAAACAGAGGCCCAAACTCACAACCACCTCTTATAACACACCCACCAAAAGTTCAAACCCAGCCACACCCACAAATGGACCAATAAAAAGGGCCCACAATCACAAACCATGAGCCTTTGCAACAGACCCACTGCTGACAGACATCACACACAAACAACTGCACCCATACACCTTAACTTACTCACCTTCACACAACCTCCTTCACACAGACCCCCTCTACACATACACACACACCTACACATTCACACCCACACACCCACAACCATCCACACCCACACCCCACATCATGCCCACAGACAAGAATCCAAAGTTCACAAGGGAGGAGCTGGACATCCTTGTCAACGAAGTCATCAGAGTCGAGCCACAGCTCTTTGGAACATTGGTCAGACAGACCAGCATATCCCAAACAAACTAGCCTGTGGCAGAGGATCGTCGATCGGGTGAATACTGTTGCGCCCATCAGAAGGACCAGGAATGAATGCCAAGCCAGGTGGTATGATCTGCGGAGGGCAGTCAAGCGCAAAATGAACGAGGACTATGCCCAGAGTAACATCACAGGAAGTGGGCTGCCCCGCAGACCGGTACATTACCATCCCTGGGAGGAGAAGGTGATGGCCCTGCTTCTGCCGGTGGGAGTACACGGAGTCGAAGGAGTTCGAAAGCCTGGTGAGTACACAAACAACTTACGTAACATGGGGGGAATGGCATCCACACCCCAACTACAATAAATGCACTCACCTACCCCCAAGCCCTCACCTGACACAACCACACTCTAAACAATGCTCATGCCACTAACATGAGTATGCCCCATTCACAAAGCAAGGCCATGCCATGCCCTAGCCTACACAAACCACAAACCCAAGACAGGATGTCCGGGATGCTGGGAGGGTGGGGATCATTAAACATATTGTACAACTTAGAAACAGACACCATTGCCCTCAGCCCATATGGCCCAGGTACATACCCATGCACCATGCGCAATGCACAGGGACTGGCAAAGTACTGACAAGGTAGCTGACACTTGGCCCTGCTGTAGGCAGCACAAGGCCCTCCTGTGACAACTGCAAACTCTAACACAAACACAACAAGCTCAGAAATCTAGGACAGGAACTCACACTCACTGACATGGCAGCATGTGCCATAGTGGGACAGATACATCACCTGGGAGACCCACTGCCAAATCACACCACACCCACCAGCAGGCACTGTCAAGCAATCAACAATCGATCAGGGTACTTGTAAGGGGCGCTACTTACCTGTGAGGGTCTCAAGGCGCTGAGGTAGGGTTGGGAGGGTCTTCCAGGTATTTGCGGCGAGGTAGGAGAAGGATCTGCTGCAGGCGGGCATACGTTGGATGCAGGGGACAGCTGCGAAGGCGAGGCTGCCGGAGTGGAGCTGGCGGGTGGGGGTATAGAAGCTGAGTCTGATGTGCAGGTAGGCTTGTCCGGCGGTGTGGAGTGCCTTGTGTGCGTGGGTGAGGAGCTTACAGGTGATCCTCTTGTTGATGTGGAGCCAGTGCAGGTCTCTCAGGAGGGGGGTGATGTGGCTGTGGCAGGGGGGGTTGACGATCAGTTGTGCCGAGGCGTTTCCGAAGCGTTGTAGCCGCCGTTGGTGTGTGCATGGGAGTCCTGCGTAGAGTGCAGTGGCGTAGTTCAGTCAGCTGCTGACGAGGGCCTGTGTCACTGTTCTACTTGTTTAGGTCGGGATCCACCAGTAGATCCGGCGGAGCCTGCGTAGGGTGTCGTAGCAGGAGGAGGAGACGCTGTTGACCTGCTTGGACATGGAGAGGTAGGATGCGAGGATCACTCCTAGGTTGCGTGCGTGTTTGGTGGGTGTCGGTGATGTCCCCAGAGCGATCGGCCACCATGAGTCGTCCCAGGCTGAGGGTGTGGGTCCGAGGATGAGGACCTCCGTCTTGTCCAAGTTCTGTTTCAGATGGCCGCTCCGCATCCAGTCGGCGATGGCCCTCAGACCCTCGTGGATGTTTGTCTTCGCGAAGTGAGGGTCCTTGGTGAGGGAGAGGATGAGCTGGGTGTCGTCGGCGTAGGAGATGTTTTTGAGGTTGTGGTGGCGGGCCGCTTGTGTGAGGGGGGCCATGTGGATGTTGAACAGCGTCGGGCTGAAGGATGATCACTCACCCCTTACACAAGGGCAGCCAATGGAGTCACACTTTCTCACAATGGACATGTGACACAACAAGATCAAGCCACAGCCAAAAAAGCATCCAAGGCCAAATGCGACATGTCAAAGACCCTGGATAACATTTCAATCAGTCCCCTGCAACATACCCATCCACAAGTGAACATTGATGTGAATGCTAGGCACATACAACTACCTTGAGGAACTGTGGCAACTAGAACATGTATGAAACATGGATGTCGCATGAAACAGCATTAACATTGTCTCTCTCTCACACTCAGGGCAACGTCATGGATCTCCCCCAACACTGGGGGGAACAATCACAGGCCCAGGCTCGGCAGGAAGATGATCCCACCGGCAGCGACGACTCTCAGCACTCTGTGGATGACCCCAACCAACCTGGACCCTCTGGTGCCCAAGCCCCTGCAGCACCTGCATCAGGTACATCTGTGCCAACCATCACCCCCATTCTTGCCACATCCCAGGAGACACCAAAGAGCCCTGCCTGCACAGAACAACTGAGCCAGTCTGACCTGGAGGGACAAGGTTCTCCGGTCACCCAGGAGGAGGCAGACAACCCTGCAAATGCCATCCCTCAGGGCTCCCGTAGACCCGATGTGCCCACAACGGCAGGCCAGACTCGTGTGGGCAGGGGTGGTGGGAGTGGAGGCAGGCAGAGGCACGAACCTGACCAGCCAGCTGAGGGAACCGGTATGTCACACATATGCCACATCTTGGACACATACCGGCGTGACACCAGGGGCATCAGCCAGGTAGTGGCGACCTTCAACGAGATTAAGAACCAGCAGGCCGAGCAACACGCCAGTCAACAACAACACCAAGGACGGATGGAGGCAAGATTGGCTGAGTTCCTGACATAAGCCGTTCACTCCGTCGGATCGCCGACAACATGGCCAACCCTCCCTGTGCCCCCAGGTGAAGACCACCACCAGCCACAGGAAGGGAGGAGGAGGAGGAATCGTCCGACGGAGCGTCACAAACATCACCAAGGCCTGCATCTGAGGGTCCCCCGAGGAAGGTGGGTCGTCCACGGAAAGGACCGTGAGAGGCAGCGGACCATCCACATCTCCCAGGTCACCTGGCCTGGCACCTGGCCCTCATGCGCAACAGCAGCACCTCGTCAAATGACATTCTCTGCTACATGGACTTGCTGGTCACAGTCTGACCAATGATGACCAACACTGTGGTCTGGACTCTGATGACTCCAAATGACAAGGATCCCATCTCCCCATGTGAACTTTGGATTCCATGCACACTGTATAGCACCTATTTGTCCACACTAAACAGGCCCCCCACCGAGAATAAATCTTAATTTCTTCAATTAGATGTTGTATTCATTTTGCATGAGTACACAACCTACGTGTGGGGAAATGTCAAACTATGCCTGAGTGTTGAACTTACTCCAGCCATCCATACCCTGGAATCTGAGTCTGGTACAGGACACACATGGGTCACAATGTATCATACAATACAGACATGGAGCACAATATTCACCTGTGATGGCCTCAAGCTGCTGAGGGGGGGCATGCAATACTGTGCGGACAGACCAATTGGGAAGAGTATCATGAAGGCGTAGAGGTCATGGCTCATGTGGATGTTGGTGGGGAGGGAGTAGCAGGTATGTCTTGCCAGGTGGGAGAACTATGTCCTGCATGCTGGAGTACGGTGGATGTGAGGAATGGTGGCCAGGGCAAGGATGGATGCACGGAGTTGGCACAACGGGGTCTCGGATGACAGACGGGCAAGGTTGGTTTGGGGTCTGGGGTTGTGGCCTTCCTCCTGAGTGTGGGTGAGGAGTCTGAAGGTCATCCTGCAGCAGACAGTGATCCATTGCTGCTATCTCTGGTGGACGGTGATGTGACTGGGGTGCGGGATGTTGAAGCTGAGGTGTGCACATGCAGCCTGGATGTGGACAAGTTTCCCGGGAGTTTGGATGTACTTGCTCCATAGAGGGCATGGCAGTAGTTGACACGGCTGGTGTTGTGGGCCTGGGGGATGGTCTGTCTTTCCTTGGAGTGGATCTATCTGTGGATCATGTGCATCATGCAGAGGGTGTTGCACCCTGAGGTACAGATTCTGGTGATTATCATGGCAAATGTGAGTGACGAATCCATGATGCACACCATCTTGTGTGCGTGGGCACTGGGTGCATGTGCAGCGCTCTTGCGGGTGGGACACAAGCAGTTGACCCAGCTGTAAGGGGACAATCCTCAGATGATTACCTTAGTCCTGTACAAGTCCAGCCTCAGGTGGCTGATGTTCAGTCATTCATCAATGGATCTCATGCCTTCTTGAATGTTGGAACTGGCAATGGCTGCGTCTTTGGTGAGGGTGAGGAGCACCTGGCTGTCAATGGCATACGAGGTGATGATGAGGTGCTGTGCGCATGTGATGCCGGAGAGGGGGACCTGGACACATTGAAGATTGACACGCCGAGAGATGATACCTGAGCCATGCGCCAGATGATGCCACTATACATACATGCTGAAGGCTTGAGTCCCTCTCCCATGGCCTTGCTGGTGTATGGAGCCGGTGGGGAGTAGGAGGGACATGACCTGGTTGGTGTGACAGGGCTTGGAAGGTGGGGCAGCGCTGTGCAGGCAGTTGGAGTTGCACACTCATCATGCAAAGGTGTCGTGTGTGCGCCTAGGGTATGCCTGAGAGCAAACGGTAGATTTTTGGATGGACAATGCTTGAAGGGTGGCTGCAACATCAGACTGTAGTGTGATGTGGGTCATGCAAGGACATGAGGGTCATGCAATGTGCACGTTGCATGTGCTGACGGTCCAGCGTTTGGCACCGCGTGGCCACAACAGTGGCACAGACAAGCTGATGACAGCCAAATGAATGGGTGGAGGGAGGAAGGTAGGAGCATCTTTGAGGTGTGTGTGTTGCCGAATCTGGAAACTTTGTGGGCCCTTGCTGCAGGGGCCGCAGCAGCAGGCGGCATGTCCTGCAAACTATGTCACAAGTTGCACACAAAGACAAGGATGTCAGAAAGGACAACTGCAACATGCGTATGTAAAGGAAGGAGTGTCCGGTTTCCCATGGCACACCCAGAGACAATGGATGCACAATCACCAAAGATGACTGACACAAGATCAGGAAACTGAAGGCCGAGCTGCGCACGGATACACACCCTCAGCAGGTGTTGACGGCCCGTTGTGGTGACCAACATGCCCAAATACATACACAACCATGGACATCATGCACACTAGAGATCCTAATCCCTGAAGAACTGCATGCATGTTGCTAAACTACACATAGACTCATATGCACAATCTTTGACAACTATGCCAGAGATGCCTCATGCAAAGTGGCAAGAGACCTGCATTGACAGAGATGAAGCACCTTGGAGGGTGAGGAACACCTTTATTACTCAGGTTCACACCTAGGGAAATGCATCAATATGAACAGACTCACAGGTCATTAGGCTGAACATGTGGGACCTACACTGGACACCCCCTTCACAACACAGATGCTGTAAATCCAATGAACTGGCACACAAGTGAAGGGGGTGAGCCAAACACCCCCTGCTGCACACGGAGGGGCTGCAATTCCCCATTGATCCTCTCATGGGGATGTCCCACACTATGTCCACCCGTAGCATCCCGTATGTTTCAGAGGGAAGTTGTACACACATTGATGCCTTCATCAGAATCCACAGTCCCATTACAGATGACTGTTACGAAGGGTGACTATCAATTCATATGAGTCATGCAACATGTCATGTGCCCCATGGTGAGTTGACATGTATGTAAAGTAACACAATATGCACAGGAGCAGTGCCCACACATTCCAAACACCTACCAACACCAAATTGCCTTGCAGCATTCCTTAACCAAAAAGACTTTTCACCATGTCCTGTGCATGGGACGCTGATTCAGCACACGTTGCAATACTCATGAGGAATAGCGGGAGGCCAAGGATGACACGAGCAGACAGCATGCGCAACTACCTGGGAATGACAGACACACAAGAAGTCAGGGAAAAGATTGTCATCCGCATGCATGGTCATTTACTCTACAGAAATAAGTGTGTCACCATGCTATTTTTAAATTGAGTGTCTAAGCTAAAATGTGTGGAAGGACATGATCACTCGAGTGACACATCTGAACACACCTCTAAGTCACTTAGCATACAGTCAGCTGTACACACACATTGCAACACATGCCACACAAGGCTCCAAGCGTGCACACTCAGACCCATGGACTCACCATTATGAGAAGAAGTTGCGCATGAGCTGACTCCGGATATCGTTCTCAGACAGTGATCCATTGCTGCTATCTCTGGTGGACGGTGATGTGACTGGGGTGCGGGATGTTGAAGCTGAGGTGTGCACATGCAGCCTGGATGTGGACAAGTTTCCCGGGAGTTTGGATGTACTTGCTCCATAGAGGGCATGGCAGTAGTTGACACGGCTGGTGTTGTGGGCCTGGGGGATGGTCTGTCTTTCCTTGGAGTGGATCTATCTGTGGATAGATCCACATGCCACACAAGGCTCCAAGCGTGCACACTCAGACCCATGGACTCACCATTATGAGAAGAAGTTGCGCATGAGCTGACTCCGGATATCGTTCTCCTCCTCCTCACTTGCCTCGTGACCAAGCCCTTCATCCTCCACGGGTGGATGTACCTGCTCATCCGGATCCAGGATGAGTGGCACAGCCTTCTCCACTGCCATGTTGTGCAGCATGCAGCACACAAGGAAGATTTTGCAGACCTTCACCGTTGCATATAGGAGGGACCCGCCTGTCTTGTGAAGGCACCGGAATCGGCTCTTCAGGAGGCCAAACGTCCTCTCGATCACTCGCCTGGTCTGCCCATGTGCGTTGTTGTAACGGTGATCTGCAGCTGTTCTGGGGTTGAGGAGAGGCGTCATCAGCCATGGCATGTTGGGATAGCCAGAGTCCCCTACATGGAAACATCATGGAAAGCAGTGGGTCAGGAGATGCCATAAGATACAAAGATTGAGCTAAACAAAGGACAGAGTATACCCACCAACAAGACATGCTCGTTCGTTGTGCAGTCGCAGCATCATTTCTGGCACCCTGCTACGCCTCATGATGTAGGCATCGTGTGCTGACCCTGGAAAACGTGCACAGACATGGGAAATCAGCATGTTAGCAAGACACACCACAAGGGCATTTATAGAGTGGTAATGTTTACGGTTGCGATAGGTGACCTCCTGTGCCTGTGGTGGTACCAAAGTCACATGTGTCCCATCAATAGACCCAATTACATGGGGCATCCCTCCCAGGGCATAGAACTCACCCTTGACACCTGTCAACTGCTCACGAGTCGGAAAATGGATGAATTCATCCAGGTGCTCCAACATGGCTTCTAAAACATCATGCAGGACACGGCTGAACATGGTCTGTGACATGCCACCCACATCAGCTATGGTGAATTGAAACGTACCGGTGGCAAAAAAATGTAGGGCTGCCATCACCTTCATCTTGGGGTTCAGTGCAGTAGGATACCTGTATCGCGGTTGGAGGTGTTGTTCAAGCTTTGCGGTCAAGTTCTCAATCAACTGTTGCGAGAAGCGGTAACGTCTTATGCAGTCATGTTCCCTCATGGCACCCAAGTCTGGCATTGGTCGGGGGAGAGGCGGTGCCCTGCAGAAAATTGGAAGGAATAACGAAGAGTGAGTACATAACAACATCAATGTCAATGAACTGAGCACATGCTCAACTGCTACTACACATCTGCTAAATACAGAGTCTGGTCTGTGCAATACATCCAGGACACGTATGCCAGCCAGGTGATACTCCTACGAAAAGCCAGCTACACCCGTTGATTGTCAAGTTCTACATGACATGCCCCGAAACTAGCTGTGGGCCAGTGTAAGTGAACAGCCAGAGACTTCACAGGAGTGACATACATCCACCTATCTGCATTTGAAGGATGTCATCTCATACAGACAGCTGGCAGCAAGCTAGACGCACAGGTCACATGTCATTGAAAATGTACAGATCACACACATTGCGATGAAGGGGTACACGTGAAAAACGAAAACACAGACAAGGATACGGCGCAGATATGTCCTCATGTCAAAAAATCATCTTCGAAGCATCCAGACACACGTAACGTGTGAATCAACATGTGGCATGGTGTGCGTATATGTGTGCCATGCCCATCTACACACAGACACATGTTGGATGCAGCAACAGCAGATGCAGTTGACGGAACACCAAGAGCAAGCTCATGGGAACACATGACACACACAGGACATAGTCACATCGGGGCACGCTGGTACTTAGATGTCAGGTGTTAGTGTCCCTGTCCCTGGCATCAGGGGACAGTTGCGGGTGTTGGTGACTGTGCCATAGCAGTGATGCAGTGCTTGACACGTTTGTACTACATGCACACATGTGCAAAGTGGGAAGGGGAAGTGTGCCACATACTGCCCCATCACACATGACATGTGTACACAGGTCATCACACATCTATTGTGCTAAAACATGAGGAGACATGTGCCATATCACTGCCTGACACACCTAGGCCCTGCACATGAAGGACTGCAATGACAATGACTTGATGTACAGCCGGGCACGAGTCTGACACCTCCATTCCTTTTGTGTGCGCCTCCTATCACCAGTGTAAGCTGTGAAACGCCCCGTACACACGCTCTGAGGGTGTGTGAACGGTCCGTATCATTATATTGGTGTTGCCGCCGGAGTACGGGTGTGTGTACGGACCGTACACACGTACGTCTACTACCAGTGTGTACACGTACGTGTACGTGTACACACTGGTCGTACACGTACGTGTACGACCATAGTACACGTACGTGTACACACTGGTCGTACACGTACGTGTACACAACCGTAGTACACGTACGTGTACGTATGTGTACACACTGGTCATACACGTACGTGTACACACTGGTCGTACACGTACGTGTACGACCATAGTACACGTACGTGTACACACTGGTCGTACACGTATGTGTACACACTGGTCGTACCAGTGTGTACACCTACATGTACACACAGGTCGTACACATACGTGTACAACCGTAGTACACATACGTGTACACACTGGTCATACACGTATGTGTACACACTGGTCGTACATGTATGTGTATGTCATAAACGTGTGTGTACACACTGGTCGTACACGTACGTGTACACACTGGTTGTACACGTACGTGTACGACCAGTGTGTACACCTACGTGTACACACTGGTCGTACATGTACATGTACGTGTACACACTGGTCGTACACGTACGTGTACGACCGTAGTACACATACGTGTACACACTGGTCGTACACGTACATGTCAAACGCACTGTGCAACTGGTGCCGTAGAGGTACGTGTGAAACGCACCGTACCTGTGTGTGGGTTTCTAAATTACATAGGGACACATGAGGGACAAGTATTAGGGCCTAAATGCATGCTGGTTGTCATGGATACCGAGTTTCCAGTTCAAATTTTTCCATCAGGTGGCCTGTAAAAGTCAGTTGGCAACTAAATACAATGTTGCAAAGTGGTTGTTGACTTCACATTATGCTCAAATTTTGAACCATGCAAAGGCACTCACTGGTGTATGTTTAAAGGGATTGGAGGAAACGTAGGATGCAAATGAGTCTGACCAATCACTCTGTACTCCTGTAAATGAAACAGCCCAGAAAGGCAGATATAAGTCAGCCAGAACCCATGAGAGGGCACTTGCCTGCACAACCTTTCAGTCGACACCACTGCTGCTGCCTGTGCTTCCTCTGGCACCATGTCAAGGTCATTGGAGAGGGCCCAGCCTTTCACACAAGAGGAGAATGAGGCATTGCTAGATGTCATCCTCCCACAGTACCCCAGCCTGTATGGAAGACCAGGGGAGCAGGTGAGTGCTGACTCCACTACCTTTGACTGTGCACCTTTTTTGTGACTGTCACTTCTGGCATTTTGTCCAGGTGTGACAGACATGCAATGTTGTTTAGAGTGGGTCCCAGGGGTGGGAATGGCTTATGTCTCTCATGCAGAGCATGATGTAGTTCATGTGTGCACTCCTCACTTGCATTGTGCTTAATGTGACATTCACTGCATAGTGCATGGCACATTCAGCCTGCCCAATTCTTTGGGCCAATTTTTGTTCTATAGTCCTGAGGTGATTCAGTGCCCCCTCCCCCGGTGTAACAGGTGACTGTACCCACAGATTTGTGTGAGTTGAGTGGAGCTGTGGTGAGAGCGGTGAGAGTGTCCAAATGATGTGTACGCCCCCTGGACATTGATGTGTGTGAATGTTCCATGTCATGTGGGTGAGTGTCTATGTGGAGTGTTGCACCACAGCTGCATGGAGGAGGCAACAGCTCCACCCATCTGATGTGAGAAGTAAGCCGTGCGGAGTATCTGACTTGCTGAGCTAGCACCACACCTGTGACACCCCACAGGCAAGTGGCACATGTGCAGAGTGAGGTTTGTATCCGCTGTTGCCAATGGCAGGTGATTGATCTGTGCCTGTGTGTGTCTGTGTACTCTTCTGAGGTTGTGTCAGTGGCCTGGGGCATGTGACTGCTTGGAGGTGCTGTCCATCAGCCTGGTGTTGCATGTGATGCACAGTGTGTGCCATGATCAGGGAGTGTGTTGCACCCCTCATGCAACCTGTGTACTTTCAATGCCATGTAGTGCATTGGGGCTTCCACAGAGGCTAATGTCCCTATGACAAAGGTGCTATTTGTTGCCAGCATACTATGCCCTGTTCAACATATCAAAGATATTCAAATGTGTCTCTCTGTGACATGGAGCAGGTGTAGTGATGTTGTCTCACTTTGTCATCCTCACAGGTAACTGCCTACGAGAAGGGGAAGATCTGGAAGCGGGCCGTTAGGGCCGTGAGATCGGTGGATGGTCGCAGTCTGCGCCTAGCCCAAGTGAGGAAACGCTGGCAGGACAACCGGTGCTGGACCCAGAGGATCGCCTGGGTCCAGCAGAAGGACTCACCTCCACGCAAGCACGGCGGGCGCCAACGCCTGACCCACCAGATGAACCGTGTCCTGGCGGTGGTCTTCCCTGACTTGGATAGGCGGTTACAGGAGCTGCAGCAGCAGGAAGGGGGTAGGTACATGTGTGTTTGTTGTGTGTCACCAGCTTTTGGAAGTGCTCAGTCGCCTGGATACACTGTGAGGGTTAATATGTGCAGTGCATATCCTGTTCCCCAAAGTAAACCAGTGCTGTTCTTCCTCCCTTCCCCTCCTTGACATGTGTTCCCTGGTCTGTGTGTAATCACTATTGCACATGGTCATCTAGGCTGCCAGTTAATCCAAGTGCACATTGCTTTCTGCATCATGTGGGGGGGTGGTCTGAGACATGTGTTGCTACCTTGCCTGTGCCCTGTCCTGTTCAGTCATTTGGGGGTCCATATTAGTTGGCACTGATGTTGAGTCTCAACATAGGAGTGTGAGTTTTCAAATGAACAGACTTGCAGCTTGCATGACCGATGTTGTGGCCTCAGACATGATGTGCATGAGTGGGAGATATGCATAGTGCCGGAACGGTTGCTCATGGTACAGTCAGATCATTCCAGGACCATGGAGCAGTGTGCCCACTACAGTCCCCTAAGACACCCTTGCCTCGGAATCATGTGTGTCATCCAACACTGTGCCCATTCTCTGTATGTTCAGCATAGGTTGGCCTCTGTGGCATTGTTCCCTGGCCTCATTTGTATTTATCTAAAGTGTGCTACATGTGCCAATTGTACAGGCTGACCCCATTTGGCTTGTGCATCCTCACACTGGGCAGTGCCTGTGTGTCTATGTACAACTATCTGTTGATGGTTGTTTGTCACAAATATGTGTTGGCAGCCTCACGAGGTGATGTGGAGTACATTTAGGAATTCTTGATGCACATTTTAGTAAACCCAGATTAAGAGGTGTAACTTCTTGATCTGTCTCAATCACATTGTCTCAGGTATGGGGGGTTTGTGTGGGCAAGGCCTACATGTCCAAACCTTATGTCTCCTTGCCAGGTCTGACCTGTGTGTGACAATTGTCTGGACAGACACTCAACATGCAGTGACCCAGTCATGTTGTGCAGGGTTTAATGGTAGTGCTTTGCAGCATGTGTCAAAAGTTAAAATACATGGTTCATGCTCATCCATTTTTGCCACCAGTGTGTGGTCGAGATGCTACGTAGTTTGGTCTGTGTGTGATGACATCTGTGTGGACATTCTTGGTTCCCATGAGGGTGTCTCCTCAGTGCAGGGGCTCCTTATCCCGACACAATTGCTGGCCCATTAGCTAATGCATTGTCCTGTGTTTGGACATGTGTGCCACTCCACATGACAGGCAGTGGGTCAGATGGTACGGATGGCCATGTTACAGGTGGCATGATTTAAGTTGTTAGTCAAGAAGTAAGGTACCTTGGCACTCACTACACTACACTTGTCAACATGTCTCAATTTTTCATATGCTTGACTTTGATGTTTTGTTGTGAAGGACAATAATGTGCCTGCATAACAGATGTCTCCCAAGGAAGTGCAAAAGAAAGTACCTTTACACTTTCCGGGGACACGCTGGCACATTTTAAAGAAAGGAACAGGTTGATTACCACTTGTTTTCTGATTTTACATATCCATGTTCCCAAAGTGTGTTTGCATTTGGGTAAGTCCTTGGTTGTTGCTGATACCAACTTACGAGTGTCAAGTCATCCAGACCACCGTGGTGCCATGTATATGTACTTACTGGTACCCCATTTCTTCTTTACAGTGGCTCAATTGAATTCAGCTGGCAGATCATACAATGACTGTGTAAATGTAGTTTTGTGTGTACCTCCTTGTGTGACTTCTGTTATACAGGCACATGTGTATTCTGTTCACAAAGTGGCACATTCGCACATTCTAAACATGTACATTGTGTGAAGTGTTGTGAGTCCCAAGGGATCACAATGTTTTTCGTTTGGGTTTCCTAAGTACTCACAGGTCTCTGAGTGTGGGGACACCTTCAGCATTGAGGTCTGTAATTTGGCCTTGGGTGCACCAATACTGTTTCATTTACAGTGAACAAGAGGTGGCATGCCTTCATAGTCTTGCTGTGCTCAACTATTCCCAGACACTAGCTTCTCAGTATAATTCGATATCAAGTTATTTGCTGTTGTGTCATAATCTCCATTGTTTCCAAGTGGCATGGTGGGTCAACCCACTGGGGAGTGCAGGGTTACATATGTGCGGAGTATTCTAGATGTTACTCATGATGCATTATCTGATATGCACTGTGACATATTTTGTTTGGACTCATTTGTCAGATGTATACAGGTGACTGATTATTTTCTGTATCTTCACCTTGCCCACAGCATTATCGGAGGACACCGAGGGAGACACCTGCACGGACCTGGAGGAGGGATCCAGCACCGCTGCCACCACTGCTGGCGAGTCTACGGGAGCAAGTGGCACGGAGGGCGAGGGGAGTCAGGCGGAGGACCTGTCTAGTGGCAACACTGACTACGACGCTGACGGGTCCAAGGCTTAACTCCTCGAGGGGGCGGAGGCTGCTACAACAACTGTCAGCAGCACTACATCTGTCACCGCCCCCTCCATTCCTATCACCGCCCTCCCAGTTGCTCCGGTCCCTTCTGTCCATGCAAGGCACCACCGTGTCTCCTTCGTGCCAGGCACCGCACCCCCTGCCCCTGTCCCCCCTGCTGCCCTCACTGCAGAGTCTGTGGACATTCTGCGGCAGTTGCAGGTTGGCCAGACATCGATGCTGAATGTCCTCCATGGCCACACCAGACTGATGACACAGATGGTGTCGTACATGGAGGGCATGTCATCAGCGATGTCTGACCAACGGATGTTGCTGAGGTCCATGAACTCTTCAGTGACGGCAGCTGTGAGTCTCCTGCAGTGCTTCGTCCCCCCCACCCCTGCACCATCCACACTTCCCACTCCCATGCCTGTCCCAAGCACACCCAGACATTCCCAAGCACTCACCCCACCAGACACAGGCAGCACACCAACACGAAAGGGCAAGCGCACACCTCCTCGCACGCACACTCAGGGGGAAGAAGGCACACCCACTGGGTCTGGGGCACACAGGCATACACGCAGCCACAGTCCGAGTCCGCATGCCGCACTACCCAGTCCCTCCAATGGTACTCCCCTCAGCTCCCCTACCACACAATCTGACAAGGAAGCCTACTTGGCTGTGCTGGGCCGCAGCCCCTCTGGCTCACCAGCCCGCAAACGGGAACGGCACTCCACGGGTAGAGGAGTTGAGTCCCCCCCATGTCCACCCCCTCCCCCAGTAGCGCTGCACCCCATCCCTCCAACCCCCCCTCCTTTGAGCCTGTGGTTTGTTCAGGTTCAGGGGATAGGCTGTACGACCTGGCAGCAGTGTGTAGCGCCGAGCTCACCTCGACCTTTGGCACTTCCCCACCGCCTGTGGTGGAGGCATCCGTCCCTGCACCCACCACATCTACCCTTACACCTCCTGTCCCTGCGGTGCCTGGTCCTTCCCCACATGATGCCCCCCTCAGTCGACGAACCTGAGGGTTCTTAATGTGCAGGCAAGCTAGGGGAGACGCGTGGCCATGTGTCCCCCCCCAAGGACTTCTGATCTGGACTGGCCATGTGCCTTTGTAAATAGTGTCCTTTTATAATTTAGCTGTTAATGCTGAATAAAGCATTTTCTTTTCACTTTGAACACTATTGCATTTCAGGTATTGATGTGGGTGCTGATGCTCCAGGAGTTGGGGTTGTGGTAATGTGTTATGTTTCAGGGAAATGTTTTAGTCTGATGCTCATGGGGTGGACCATGGTATCTGCGTGCCATCACAAGGTCTCTGCAAAGAATCTTTGGTTGTGTGTGCTATTTGTGTTTGGAGACATTGTCCCAAGGAGTGTTCCTTCCTCTGTGGCACCTGACATTGTCCCTGCAGGGAGTTGCACAATTGTTGTGCTGACCTCTGTCTACATTTCCTTTGTTGGTGACGGATCCCTTCAACTATGGCCATGCATGCTCAGCAATGTTTCCGGCTGCATCATCTGTGCCAACCTTGATAGTCACTGTACTTGTGTATTGAGTATGTTGTAATGCCTTAATGGCGAAATTCTCAATTTTCAGCACTATGCATGTGTGTTATCCCAGCCTAGCACACATTTGGTACTTGTTATGCAGGGTATTTGGGCACCAGACTGACAATTGTGGGCTTTGTATCTGTGGGAACTCCACCCTTTTCCTTCCATGAGAGGCAACATCTTGGTGGCTGTCCCAGCACCTGTACATTCCTATCAGTCCTGGGATGTGCATGACAGTGTGTGTTCCCTTTGGCTCCCTTAGTTTAGTAGGCATTGACTTGACTATACAGTCTTGTGGCATGATCTCTGTGTGTGTATTGTGCTGCATCCACCAGTGATGGGTATGCATGTGTCATTTGTCCTCACACCCACATGTGGTGTGTCATGCAGTGGGGGAAAGACATCCATCCTCATGAGAGTGGGACACTGCTGTCAGTGATGTGTTGTTATGGCACTATCAACATAGTTGAACATTAGAGATGAGTACATGCACCCATGGAGTTGTGGTCATCTGATCATGATGTACACACTCCCATGTCTCTGTCCACTGCTGGTATTCCTCTGCACCCACCCCTCACATGTCTCTGTCCACTGCTGGTATTCCTCTGCACCCACCCCTCACATGTCTCTGTCCACTGCTGGGAGTGATAGGCACCCACCCCCATGTCTCTGTCCACTGCTGGGAGTGATAGGCACCCACCCCTCACATGTCTCTGTCCACTGCTGGTATTCCTCTGCACCCACCCCTCACATGTCTCTGTCCACTGCTGGGAGTGATAGGCACCCACACCTCACATGTCTTTGTCCACTGCTGGGACTCCTAGGCCGACACCCACCCACCCACCTGCACCCTTGGTGCAGTACACTGCTGTCCTGGCCATTGAACACACCCCAATATACTGGTTATATGCTGCACCAGGCCCTAAGCCAACATTCGTGGCGTGTGTACGCCTTGTATCACAAATGTACTGGTGCCCTAGGGGTACGGGTGATGCGGTCCGTACCCCCACATTCATAGGTTAGGTACGGTCCTTACCACGCGTACCCCTACATCACCACTACAATGGTGGTACGGGCCGTACCCATGCCCTCAGAGCGTGGGTACAGCCCATACCAGCATTGTAGGGGTGGTGGTACGGGCCGTACCCACGCCCTCAGAGCGTGGGCACAGCCCATACCAGCATTGTAGTGGTGATGTAGGTGTACGCGCCATACACACGCCCTCATAGCGTGTGTATGGCACGTACCACGCGTACCCCTACATCACCACTGCAATGGTGGTACGGGCCATACCCACGCCCTGAGAGCGTGTGTACGGCCCATACCACGCGTACCCCTACATCACCACTACAATGGTGGTACGGGCTGTACCCACGCTTCGAGGGCGTGGGAACGGCCCGTACCACCATTGTAGTGGTGATGTAGGTGTACGTGCCGTACACACGCCCGCAGAGCGTGTGTACGGCCCGTACCTAGCGTACCCCTACATCACCACTAAAATGGTGGTACGGGCCATACCCACACCCTCAAAGCATGGGTACGGCCCGTACCACCATTGTAGTGGTGATGAAGGTGTACGCACCATACACACGCCCTCAGAGCGTGTGTACGGCCCGTACCACGCGTACCCCTACATCACCACTACAATGGTGGTACGGGCCGTACCCACGCCCTCAGAGAGTGTGTACGGCCAGTACCACACGTACCCCTACATCACCACTACAATGGTGGTACGGGCCGTACCCACGCCCTCAGAGCATGGGTACAGCCCATACCAGCATTGTAGTGGTGTTGTAGGTGTACGCGCCGTACCCACGTCCTCAGAGCGTGTGTACGGCCCATACCACGCGTACCCCTACATCACCACTGCAATGGTGGTACGGGCCGTACCCACGCCCTCAGAGCGTGTGTACGGCCCATACCACGCGTACCCCTACGTCACCACTACAATGGGGGTACGGGCCGTACCCACGCTTCGAGGGCGTGGGTACGGCCCGTACCACTATTGTAGTGGTGATGTAGGTGTACGCGCCGTACCCACGCCCGCAGAGCGTGTGTACGGCCCGTACCACGCGTACCCCTACATCACCACTACAATGGTGGTACGGGCCATACCCACGCCCTCAAAGCGTGGGTACGGCCCGTACCACCATTGTAGTGGTGATGTAGGTGTACGCGCCGTACCCACGCCCTCAGAGCGTGTGTACAGCCTGTACCACGCGTACCCCTACATCACCACTACAATGGTGGTACGGGCCGTACCCACGCCCTCAGAGCGTGTGTACGGCCAGTACCATGTGTACCCCTACATCACCACTACAATGGTGGTATGGGCTGTACCCACGCTTCGAGGGCGTGGGTACGGCCCGTACCACCATTGTAGTGGTGATGTAGGTGTACGCGCCGTACCCACGCCCGCAGAGCGTGTGTACGGCCCGTACCACACGTACCCCTGCATCACCACTACAATGGTGGTACGGGCCATACCCAAGCCCTCAAAGCATGGGTATGGCCCGTACCACCATTGTAGTGGTGATGTAGGTGTACGCGCCGTACCCACGCGCTCAGAGCGTGTGTACGGCCCGTACCACGTGTACCCCTACATCACCACTACAATGGTGTTACGGGCCGTACCCACGCCCTCAGAGCGTGTGTACAGCCAGTACCACGCGTACCCCTACATCACCACTACAATGGTGGTACGGGCCGTACCCACGCCCTCAGAGCGTGGGTACAGCCCATACCAGCATTGTAGTGGTGATGTAGGTGTACGCACCGTACCCACGCCCTCAGAGCGTGTGTACGGCCCATATCACGCGTACCCCTACATCACCACTGCAATGGTGGTACGGGCCGTACCCACGCCCTCAGAGCCTGTGTACGGCCCGTACCACGCGTACCCCTACATCACCACTACAATGGTGGTACAGGCCGTACCCACACTTCGAGGGTGTGGGTATGGTCCATACCACCATTGTAGTGGTGATGTAGGTGTACGCGCCGTACCCGCACCCGCAGAGCGTGTGTACGGCCCGTAACACGCGTACCCCTACATCACCACTACAATGGTGGTACGGGCCATACCCACGCCCTCAAAGCGTGTGTACCGCCAGTACCACGTGTACCACTACATCACCACTACAATGGTGGTACGGGCCGTACCCACGCCCTCAGAGCGTGGGTACGGCCCGTACCACGCGTACCCCTACATCACCACTACAATGGTGGTACGGGCCGTACCTACGCTTTGAGGGCGTGGGTACGGCCCGTACCACCATTGTAGTGGTGATGTAGGGGTACGTGTGGTACGGGCCGTACACACGCCCTCAAAGCGTGGGTACGGCCCGTACCACCATTGTAGTGGTGATGTAGGGGTACGCGTGGTACGGGCCGTACACACACTCTGAGGGCGTGGGTACGGCCCGTACCACCATTGTAGTGGTGATGTAGGGGTACGCGTGGTACGGGCCGTACACATGCTCTGAGGGTGTGGGTACGGCCCGTACCACACGTACCCCTACATCACCACTACAATGGGGGTACGGGCCGTACCCACGTCCTCAAAGCGTGGGTACGGCACGTACCACCATTGCAGTGGTGATGTAGGGGTACGCGTGGTACGGGCCGTACACACACCCTCAAAGCGTGGGTACGGCCCGTACCACCATTGTAGTGGTGACGGGTACGCGTACGCGGGGATTGGTGGACACGCCCCCCGAAGTGACCAGACCCTGGAGGTAATGTATGGACAGTATATGGTATTTTTAAAATTAGGTAGAGGTTATGTTTCCTGCCCCTCACCCCCCCTTTGCCCCTGGGTGTTGTGCTGACCTTCTGCGGCGTGCGCGGCGGTTTCGGTGCACCAGGTCGTAGGCTAGGAGGGCCGGGATGACACGTACAATGGGGTCCATGGCTGTCCGTCGCGTCCCGCTGCTTCTTCTTTGCGTCGTCCTCAATTTCCCAGGGGGTTTTTGGCTGCCATAAAAAATGAGCCGTACGGAGTGACGTAGGCAAGAATCGTACTTGCTGGTCTGTAAAACGCTGCCTGACTCCGTCCGGACGTCACGTACGCGATGTCCCGGATCAGAATTGTGGGTATTTTTTAGCCGCACGTAGATTTTTACGATTCGTACGGAAATTGTATTTCGGTACGAATCGTACTTGCTGGTTTGTAAGGTGGATTTCCCGGGTACGAGTCATACGGAGAAAACGCTTTGTACGACCATTTGTACCCGTGTTTTACAGGATCGGAATCGGCACCTATGTGTTCAAAAAGCGGGCTAATAGCTTGCAGCACCACTTTTCAATTATCAACTGACATCAGTAGCACAAATGGCAACCTATGACTGGATTCCACTTGTTTCTTTCTTTTTGAAAGCTAAAAAAGACAACATGAGGGGAGCTCAATTAAAACCCAGGCATGTGTGGACAAGTAGTGACTGGTGAACCACATTTTTACAGTGAAAACCAACCCTTTTTTTTCAAAACCTAGCTCTGCTGGCACCTAGGGAAATCTAGCAAACCTATACATTTTCTAAAACTAGACACCAAGGCAAATACAGGATGGGGTGACTTGTGTGGCTCCCTCAAGCTTCTGTTAACCAGAGTCCCTTGCAAACATCAAACTTTGTCAAAAAAAAAAAAATCTTTACATTTCTGTGGTGGAAAGATCTGGAATTTGCATAGATCCACAAAATTCCCCCCGCCCCGCATTCCCCATAGTCCTCAGATAAAAATGGTACCTCACTTGTGTGGGTAGGCCTAGTGCCTGCAACAGGAAACGGCCCAAAACGCAATGTGGACACACCACATTTTTACAGTGAAAACTGACCCCTTTTTTGCAAAGTACCTAGCTGTTGATTTTGAACTCTAGCTCTGCCGGCACCTAGAGAAACCTAGCAAACCTTTACATTTTTGAAAACTAGACACCCAGGGATATCTAGGATGGGGTGACTTGTCTGGCTATCACCAGGTTCTGTTACCCAGAATCCATTGCAAACCTTAACCTTTGTAAAAAAAACCCACCTTTTCCTCACATTTCTATGATGGAAAGTTCTGGAATCTGCGTCGATCCACAAAATTCCACCAAACTTGCATTCCCCAAAGTCTTTTGGTAAAAATGATACCTCACTTGTGTAGGTAGGCCTAGTACCTGTGACAGGAAACGGCCCAAAATGCAACATGGACACACCACATTTTTACAGTGAAAACTGGCCTCTTTTTTGCAAAGTGCCTAGCTGTAGATTTTGAACCTTAGCCCTGCCCGGCACCTAGGGAAACCTAGCAAACCCATACATTTTTCAAAACTAGACTCCCAGGGGAATCCAGGATGGGGTGACGTGTGTGGCTCTCACCAGGTTCTGTTACCCAGAATCCCTTGCAAACCTCAAACTTTATTTTAAAAAAACACCTTTTCCCCACATTTTTGTGATGGAAAGTTCTGAAATCTGCGTTGGTCCACAAACTTCCACCCACTCAGCATTCTCCAAAGTCTCTCGATAAAAATGGCACCTCACTCGTGTGGGTGGGCCAAGTACCAGTGACAGGCTAGGGCCCAAAACGTATTTTGGAGACATCAAAACTACCTATCATAAAACAACCTGTTTTTGCAAGTTGGGGGGGGGGTCACCTGATTTTTGGCCCCGGGCTCGGCGGTCAGCTAGGGACACTTCCAAACCCACACATTTCTGAAAACTAGACACCCTGGAAGTCCAGAGAGGTATGGCTTGCAAGAATTCTCCAATGTTTCCCTACCCAAAATCCCCTGCAAACCTCACATTTTGCTGAAAAAATAATTTTTTTCTCAAATGTCTTTGTGGGAAAGATGTGGAACCACCGGGCTGATACAAATTTCCTACCACGCAGCGTTCCCCCAGGTCTACCCACAACAGGCGAGGGCCCTAAATGTATTGTGGAGACTTCAAAATGACCTATCATAAAACAACCTGGTTTTGCAGGGGGGCACATTGTGTGTTTGGCCCCGGGCTCAACAGCCATCTAGAAAAGCCGACTAAACACACATTTCTGACAAATAGACACCTTCAGGAGTCCAATGAGGTATGACTTGCATGGATCCCCAATGTTTCCCTATCCAGAATCCCTTGCAAACCTCAAATATAGCTGAAAGAATCACGTTTTCCAGACTTTTTGGGTGGGAGGACCGTGCCAGCAAATTTCAAGGGGGGAGCAAAGGCCCTTGCCCAATGGGCAGCTCCCCCCTCCCTGGTGGCTAGTGTGTGGATCCCTGCTTGGGTTTTTGTGGGCTTCTCAATGTGCTGATGACACAACGTCATGTAGACTGCAAGATGATTTGCCATTATACATTATGGAGTGCCATCATTTCATTCACCCCATCTATAACTATCACCTTCAAAGGCACAATTGGGTATATATACTGGGTCTCTGCCCTCTCAAAATCAGATACTACTGGACCTGTAAAGAAACACTTCCAGGAAGAAGGACTGCTGTGCTGCTACAAGGAATGACACTCTGCTGGACTGTTGCTTTGGAATAACTGTGTTTTTGCTGTGCTGCTCTGCTTCTCAATACCTTCTGCCCTACTGAGGAAGAACTGAACTTTTGCTTGAACCCACAGTGATCTCCAAGGTCCTGTTGTCTTGCCTTCTGTTCTAAGATTCAGGGATATAAAAGACTTACCCCTATTCTTGGTCCTTTGGAAGTGGGTCCTGGAGCTTGCTCCAGTGATCTAATGCATCCTCTGCTATGTGAAGCAGAATTGACACAACCAAGCTGTTGCAGGAGCAAAACGGGTGTATCACACTTGGAACCAGAGCATAGCCATTGGAACCGAAACATCAAAATCACTGCAGCACCACCGCTGCAGTGAGAAACGATTGACGCATCCCTCGACTGCATGGAAATAATCTGCAGATCGGCTTCAGAACCAACATGTCTCTATCCTGGCACGTCATCTTCAGCATCAGCATCGTTGCGTGGAGAAAATTGATGCATCACCTCAACAGTGGGATTGACACCGACACATCTCTCTGCTGCACCCCGCATCTCACTGTTGAGACAAGGATCAAGGTTATTTTGTTGAGCGGGCCTTGTGTAATCACTATTGCACATGGTCATCTAGGCTGCCAGTTAATCCAAGTGCACATTGCTTTCTGCATCATGTGGGGGGGTGGTCTGAGACATGTGTTGCTACCTTGCCTGTGCCCTGTCCTGTTCAGTCATTTGGGGGTCCATATTAGTTGGCACTGATGTTGAGTCTCAACATAGGAGTGTGAGTTTTCAAATGAACAGACTTGCAGCTTGCATGACCGATGTTGTGGCCTCAGACATGATGTGCATGAGTGGGAGATATGCATAGTGCCGGAACGGTTGCTCATGGTACAGTCAGATCATTCCAGGACCATGGAGCAGTGTGCCCACTACAGTCCCCTAAGACACCCTTGCCTCGGAATCATGTGTGTCATCCAACACTGTGCCCATTCTCTGTATGTTCAGCATAGGTTGGCCTCTGTGGCATTGTTCCCTGGCCTCATTTGTATTTATCTAAAGTGTGCTACATGTGCCAATTGTACAGGCTGACCCCATTTGGCTTGTGCATCCTCACACTGGGCAGTGCCTGTGTGTCTATGTACAACTATCTGTTGATGGTTGTTTGTCACAAATATGTGTTGGCAGCCTCACGAGGTGATGTGGAGTACATTTAGGAATTCTTGATGCAATTGCTGGCCCATTAGCTAATGCATTGTCCTGTGTTTGGACATGTGTGCCACTCCACATGACAGGCAGTGGGTCAGATGGTACGGATGGCCATGTTACAGGTGGCATGATTTAAGTTGTTAGTCAAGAAGTAAGGTACCTTGGCACTCACTACACTACACTTGTCAACATGTCTCAATTTTTCATATGCTTGACTTTGATGTTTTGTTGTGAAGGACAATAATGTGCCTGCATAACAGATGTCTCCCAAGGAAGTGCAAAAGAAAGTACCTTTACACTTTCCGGGGACACGCTGGCACATTTTAAAGAAAGGAACAGGTTGATTACCACTTGTTTTCTGATTTTACATATCCATGTTCCCAAAGTGTGTTTGCATTTGGGTAAGTCCTTGGTTGTTGCTGATACCAACTTACGAGTGTCAAGTCATCCAGACCACCGTGGTGCCATGTATATGTACTTACTGGTACCCCATTTCTTCTTTACAGTGGCTCAATTGAATTCAGCTGGCAGATCATACAATGACTGTGTAAATGTAGTTTTGTGTGTACCTCCTTGTGTGACTTCTGTTATACAGGCACATGTGTATTCTGTTCACAAAGTGGCACATTCGCACATTCTAAACATGTACATTGTGTGAAGTGTTGTGAGTCCCAAGGGATCACAATGTTTTTCGTTTGGGTTTCCTAAGTACTCACAGGTCTCTGAGTGTGGGGACACCTTCAGCATTGAGGTCTGTAATTTGGCCTTGGGTGCACCAATACTGTTTCATTTACAGTGAACAAGAGGTGGCATGCCTTCATAGTCTTGCTGTGCTCAACTATTCCCAGACACTAGCTTCTCAGTATAATTCGATATCAAGTTATTTGCTGTTGTGTCATAATCTCCATTGTTTCCAAGTGGCATGGTGGGTCAACCCACTGGGGAGTGCAGGGTTACATATGTGCGGAGTATTCTAGATGTTACTCATGATGCATTATCTGATATGCACTGTGACATATTTTGTTTGGACTCATTTGTCAGATGTATACAGGTGACTGATTATTTTCTGTATCTTCACCTTGCCCACAGCATTATCGGAGGACACCGAGGGAGACACCTGCACGGACCTGGAGGAGGGATCCAGCACCGCTGCCACCACTGCTGGCGAGTCTACGGGAGCAAGTGGCACGGAGGGCGAGGGGAGTCAGGCGGAGGACCTGTCTAGTGGCAACACTGACTACGACGCTGACGGGTCCAAGGCTTAACTCCTCGAGGGGGCGGAGGCTGCTACAACAACTGTCAGCAGCACTACATCTGTCACCGCCCCCTCCATTCCTATCACCGCCCTCCCAGTTGCTCCGGTCCCTTCTGTCCATGCAAGGCACCACCGTGTCTCCTTCGTGCCAGGCACCGCACCCCCTGCCCCTGTCCCCCCTGCTGCCCTCACTGCAGAGTCTGTGGACATTCTGCGGCAGTTGCAGGTTGGCCAGACATCGATGCTGAATGTCCTCCATGGCCACACCAGACTGATGACACAGATGGTGTCGTACATGGAGGGCATGTCATCAGCGATGTCTGACCAACGGATGTTGCTGAGGTCCATGAACTCTTCAGTGACGGCAGCTGTGAGTCTCCTGCAGTGCTTCGTCCCCCCCACCCCTGCACCATCCACACTTCCCACTCCCATGCCTGTCCCAAGCACACCCAGACATTCCCAAGCACTCACCCCACCAGACACAGGCAGCACACCAACACGAAAGGGCAAGCGCACACCTCCTCGCACGCACACTCAGGGGGAAGAAGGCACACCCACTGGGTCTGGGGCACACAGGCATACACGCAGCCACAGTCCGAGTCCGCATGCCGCACTACCCAGTCCCTCCAATGGTACTCCCCTCAGCTCCCCTACCACACAATCTGACAAGGAAGCCTACTTGGCTGTGCTGGGCCGCAGCCCCTCTGGCTCACCAGCCCGCAAACGGGAACGGCACTCCACGGGTAGAGGAGTTGAGTCCCCCCCATGTCCACCCCCTCCCCCAGTAGCGCTGCACCCCATCCCTCCAACCCCCCCTCCTTTGAGCCTGTGGTTTGTTCAGGTTCAGGGGATAGGCTGTACGACCTGGCAGCAGTGTGTAGCGCCGAGCTCACCTCGACCTTTGGCACTTCCCCACCGCCTGTGGTGGAGGCATCCGTCCCTGCACCCACCACATCTACCCTTACACCTCCTGTCCCTGCGGTGCCTGGTCCTTCCCCACATGATGCCCCCCTCAGTCGACGAACCTGAGGGTTCTTAATGTGCAGGCAAGCTAGGGGAGACGCGTGGCCATGTGTCCCCCCCCAAGGACTTCTGATCTGGACTGGCCATGTGCCTTTGTAAATAGTGTCCTTTTATAATTTAGCTGTTAATGCTGAATAAAGCATTTTCTTTTCACTTTGAACACTATTGCATTTCAGGTATTGATGTGGGTGCTGATGCTCCAGGAGTTGGGGTTGTGGTAATGTGTTATGTTTCAGGGAAATGTTTTAGTCTGATGCTCATGGGGTGGACCATGGTATCTGCGTGCCATCACAAGGTCTCTGCAAAGAATCTTTGGTTGTGTGTGCTATTTGTGTTTGGAGACATTGTCCCAAGGAGTGTTCCTTCCTCTGTGGCACCTGACATTGTCCCTGCAGGGAGTTGCACAATTGTTGTGCTGACCTCTGTCTACATTTCCTTTGTTGGTGACGGATCCCTTCAACTATGGCCATGCATGCTCAGCAATGTTTCCGGCTGCATCATCTGTGCCAACCTTGATAGTCACTGTACTTGTGTATTGAGTATGTTGTAATGCCTTAATGGCGAAATTCTCAATTTTCAGCACTATGCATGTGTGTTATCCCAGCCTAGCACACATTTGGTACTTGTTATGCAGGGTATTTGGGCACCAGACTGACAATTGTGGGCTTTGTATCTGTGGGAACTCCACCCTTTTCCTTCCATGAGAGGCAACATCTTGGTGGCTGTCCCAGCACCTGTACATTCCTATCAGTCCTGGGATGTGCATGACAGTGTGTGTTCCCTTTGGCTCCCTTAGTTTAGTAGGCATTGACTTGACTATACAGTCTTGTGGCATGATCTCTGTGTGTGTATTGTGCTGCATCCACCAGTGATGGGTATGCATGTGTCATTTGTCCTCACACCCACATGTGGTGTGTCATGCAGTGGGGGAAAGACATCCATCCTCATGAGAGTGGGACACTGCTGTCAGTGATGTGTTGTTATGGCACTATCAACATAGTTGAACATTAGAGATGAGTACATGCACCCATGGAGTTGTGGTCATCTGATCATGATGTACACACTCCCATGTCTCTGTCCACTGCTGGTATTCCTCTGCACCCACCCCTCACATGTCTCTGTCCACTGCTGGTATTCCTCTGCACCCACCCCTCACATGTCTCTGTCCACTGCTGGGAGTGATAGGCACCCACCCCCATGTCTCTGTCCACTGCTGGGAGTGATAGGCACCCACCCCTCACATGTCTCTGTCCACTGCTGGTATTCCTCTGCACCCACCCCTCACATGTCTCTGTCCACTGCTGGGAGTGATAGGCACCCACACCTCACATGTCTTTGTCCACTGCTGGGACTCCTAGGCCGACACCCACCCACCCACCTGCACCCTTGGTGCAGTACACTGCTGTCCTGGCCATTGAACACACCCCAATATACTGGTTATATGCTGCACCAGGCCCTAAGCCAACATTCGTGGCGTGTGTACGCCTTGTATCACAAATGTACTGGTGCCCTAGGGGTACGGGTGATGCGGTCCGTACCCCCACATTCATAGGTTAGGTACGGTCCTTACCACGCGTACCCCTACATCACCACTACAATGGTGGTACGGGCCGTACCCATGCCCTCAGAGCGTGGGTACAGCCCATACCAGCATTGTAGGGGTGGTGGTACGGGCCGTACCCACGCCCTCAGAGCGTGGGCACAGCCCATACCAGCATTGTAGTGGTGATGTAGGTGTACGCGCCATACACACGCCCTCATAGCGTGTGTATGGCACGTACCACGCGTACCCCTACATCACCACTGCAATGGTGGTACGGGCCATACCCACGCCCTGAGAGCGTGTGTACGGCCCATACCACGCGTACCCCTACATCACCACTACAATGGTGGTACGGGCTGTACCCACGCTTCGAGGGCGTGGGAACGGCCCGTACCACCATTGTAGTGGTGATGTAGGTGTACGTGCCGTACACACGCCCGCAGAGCGTGTGTACGGCCCGTACCTAGCGTACCCCTACATCACCACTAAAATGGTGGTACGGGCCATACCCACACCCTCAAAGCATGGGTACGGCCCGTACCACCATTGTAGTGGTGATGAAGGTGTACGCACCATACACACGCCCTCAGAGCGTGTGTACGGCCCGTACCACGCGTACCCCTACATCACCACTACAATGGTGGTACGGGCCGTACCCACGCCCTCAGAGAGTGTGTACGGCCAGTACCACACGTACCCCTACATCACCACTACAATGGTGGTACGGGCCGTACCCACGCCCTCAGAGCATGGGTACAGCCCATACCAGCATTGTAGTGGTGTTGTAGGTGTACGCGCCGTACCCACGTCCTCAGAGCGTGTGTACGGCCCATACCACGCGTACCCCTACATCACCACTGCAATGGTGGTACGGGCCGTACCCACGCCCTCAGAGCGTGTGTACGGCCCATACCACGCGTACCCCTACGTCACCACTACAATGGGGGTACGGGCCGTACCCACGCTTCGAGGGCGTGGGTACGGCCCGTACCACTATTGTAGTGGTGATGTAGGTGTACGCGCCGTACCCACGCCCGCAGAGCGTGTGTACGGCCCGTACCACGCGTACCCCTACATCACCACTACAATGGTGGTACGGGCCATACCCACGCCCTCAAAGCGTGGGTACGGCCCGTACCACCATTGTAGTGGTGATGTAGGTGTACGCGCCGTACCCACGCCCTCAGAGCGTGTGTACAGCCTGTACCACGCGTACCCCTACATCACCACTACAATGGTGGTACGGGCCGTACCCACGCCCTCAGAGCGTGTGTACGGCCAGTACCATGTGTACCCCTACATCACCACTACAATGGTGGTATGGGCTGTACCCACGCTTCGAGGGCGTGGGTACGGCCCGTACCACCATTGTAGTGGTGATGTAGGTGTACGCGCCGTACCCACGCCCGCAGAGCGTGTGTACGGCCCGTACCACACGTACCCCTGCATCACCACTACAATGGTGGTACGGGCCATACCCAAGCCCTCAAAGCATGGGTATGGCCCGTACCACCATTGTAGTGGTGATGTAGGTGTACGCGCCGTACCCACGCGCTCAGAGCGTGTGTACGGCCCGTACCACGTGTACCCCTACATCACCACTACAATGGTGTTACGGGCCGTACCCACGCCCTCAGAGCGTGTGTACAGCCAGTACCACGCGTACCCCTACATCACCACTACAATGGTGGTACGGGCCGTACCCACGCCCTCAGAGCGTGGGTACAGCCCATACCAGCATTGTAGTGGTGATGTAGGTGTACGCACCGTACCCACGCCCTCAGAGCGTGTGTACGGCCCATATCACGCGTACCCCTACATCACCACTGCAATGGTGGTACGGGCCGTACCCACGCCCTCAGAGCCTGTGTACGGCCCGTACCACGCGTACCCCTACATCACCACTACAATGGTGGTACAGGCCGTACCCACACTTCGAGGGTGTGGGTATGGTCCATACCACCATTGTAGTGGTGATGTAGGTGTACGCGCCGTACCCGCACCCGCAGAGCGTGTGTACGGCCCGTAACACGCGTACCCCTACATCACCACTACAATGGTGGTACGGGCCATACCCACGCCCTCAAAGCGTGTGTACCGCCAGTACCACGTGTACCACTACATCACCACTACAATGGTGGTACGGGCCGTACCCACGCCCTCAGAGCGTGGGTACGGCCCGTACCACGCGTACCCCTACATCACCACTACAATGGTGGTACGGGCCGTACCTACGCTTTGAGGGCGTGGGTACGGCCCGTACCACCATTGTAGTGGTGATGTAGGGGTACGTGTGGTACGGGCCGTACACACGCCCTCAAAGCGTGGGTACGGCCCGTACCACCATTGTAGTGGTGATGTAGGGGTACGCGTGGTACGGGCCGTACACACACTCTGAGGGCGTGGGTACGGCCCGTACCACCATTGTAGTGGTGATGTAGGGGTACGCGTGGTACGGGCCGTACACATGCTCTGAGGGTGTGGGTACGGCCCGTACCACACGTACCCCTACATCACCACTACAATGGGGGTACGGGCCGTACCCACGTCCTCAAAGCGTGGGTACGGCACGTACCACCATTGCAGTGGTGATGTAGGGGTACGCGTGGTACGGGCCGTACACACACCCTCAAAGCGTGGGTACGGCCCGTACCACCATTGTAGTGGTGACGGGTACGCGTACGCGGGGATTGGTGGACACGCCCCCCGAAGTGACCAGACCCTGGAGGTAATGTATGGACAGTATATGGTATTTTTAAAATTAGGTAGAGGTTATGTTTCCTGCCCCTCACCCCCCCTTTGCCCCTGGGTGTTGTGCTGACCTTCTGCGGCGTGCGCGGCGGTTTCGGTGCACCAGGTCGTAGGCTAGGAGGGCCGGGATGACACGTACAATGGGGTCCATGGCTGTCCGTCGCGTCCCGCTGCTTCTTCTTTGCGTCGTCCTCAATTTCCCAGGGGGTTTTTGGCTGCCATAAAAAATGAGCCGTACGGAGTGACGTAGGCAAGAATCGTACTTGCTGGTCTGTAAAACGCTGCCTGACTCCGTCCGGACGTCACGTACGCGATGTCCCGGATCAGAATTGTGGGTATTTTTTAGCCGCACGTAGATTTTTACGATTCGTACGGAAATTGTATTTCGGTACGAATCGTACTTGCTGGTTTGTAAGGTGGATTTCCCGGGTACGAGTCATACGGAGAAAACGCTTTGTACGACCATTTGTACCCGTGTTTTACAGGATCGGAATCGGCACCTATGTGTTCAAAAAGCGGGCTAATAGCTTGCAGCACCACTTTTCAATTATCAACTGACATCAGTAGCACAAATGGCAACCTATGACTGGATTCCACTTGTTTCTTTCTTTTTGAAAGCTAAAAAAGACAACATGAGGGGAGCTCAATTAAAACCCAGGCATGTGTGGACAAGTAGTGACTGGTGAACCACATTTTTACAGTGAAAACCAACCCTTTTTTTTCAAAACCTAGCTCTGCTGGCACCTAGGGAAATCTAGCAAACCTATACATTTTCTAAAACTAGACACCAAGGCAAATACAGGATGGGGTGACTTGTGTGGCTCCCTCAAGCTTCTGTTAACCAGAGTCCCTTGCAAACATCAAACTTTGTCCAAAAAAAAAAAATCTTTACATTTCTGTGGTGGAAAGATCTGGAATTTGCATAGATCCACAAAATTCCCCCCGCCCCGCATTCCCCATAGTCCTCAGATAAAAATGGTACCTCACTTGTGTGGGTAGGCCTAGTGCCTGCAACAGGAAACGGCCCAAAACGCAATGTGGACACACCACATTTTTACAGTGAAAACTGACCCCTTTTTTGCAAAGTACCTAGCTGTTGATTTTGAACTCTAGCTCTGCCGGCACCTAGAGAAACCTAGCAAACCTTTACATTTTTGAAAACTAGACACCCAGGGATATCTAGGATGGGGTGACTTGTCTGGCTATCACCAGGTTCTGTTACCCAGAATCCATTGCAAACCTTAACCTTTGTAAAAAAAACCCACCTTTTCCTCACATTTCTATGATGGAAAGTTCTGGAATCTGCGTCGATCCACAAAATTCCACCAAACTTGCATTCCCCAAAGTCTTTTGGTAAAAATGATACCTCACTTGTGTAGGTAGGCCTAGTACCTGTGACAGGAAACGGCCCAAAATGCAACATGGACACACCACATTTTTACAGTGAAAACTGGCCTCTTTTTTGCAAAGTGCCTAGCTGTAGATTTTGAACCTTAGCCCTGCCCGGCACCTAGGGAAACCTAGCAAACCCATACATTTTTCAAAACTAGACTCCCAGGGGAATCCAGGATGGGGTGACGTGTGTGGCTCTCACCAGGTTCTGTTACCCAGAATCCCTTGCAAACCTCAAACTTTATTTTAAAAAAACACCTTTTCCCCACATTTTTGTGATGGAAAGTTCTGAAATCTGCGTTGGTCCACAAACTTCCACCCACTCAGCATTCTCCAAAGTCTCTCGATAAAAATGGCACCTCACTCGTGTGGGTGGGCCAAGTACCAGTGACAGGCTAGGGCCCAAAACGTATTTTGGAGACATCAAAACTACCTATCATAAAACAACCTGTTTTTGCAAGTTGGGGGGGGGGTCACCTGATTTTTGGCCCCGGGCTCGGCGGTCAGCTAGGGACACTTCCAAACCCACACATTTCTGAAAACTAGACACCCTGGAAGTCCAGAGAGGTATGGCTTGCAAGAATTCTCCAATGTTTCCCTACCCAAAATCCCCTGCAAACCTCACATTTTGCTGAAAAAATAATTTTTTTCTCAAATGTCTTTGTGGGAAAGATGTGGAACCACCGGGCTGATACAAATTTCCTACCACGCAGCGTTCCCCCAGGTCTACCCACAACAGGCGAGGGCCCTAAATGTATTGTGGAGACTTCAAAATGACCTATCATAAAACAACCTGGTTTTGCAGGGGGGCACATTGTGTGTTTGGCCCCGGGCTCAACAGCCATCTAGAAAAGCCGACTAAACACACATTTCTGACAAATAGACACCTTCAGGAGTCCAATGAGGTATGACTTGCATGGATCCCCAATGTTTCCCTATCCAGAATCCCTTGCAAACCTCAAATATAGCTGAAAGAATCACGTTTTCCAGACTTTTTGGGTGGGAGGACCGTGCCAGCAAATTTCAAGGGGGGAGCAAAGGCCCTTGCCCAATGGGCAGCTCCCCCCTCCCTGGTGGCTAGTGTGTGGATCCCTGCTTGGGTTTTTGTGGGCTTCTCAATGTGCTGATGACACAACGTCATGTAGACTGCAAGATGATTTGCCATTATACATTATGGAGTGCCATCATTTCATTCACCCCATCTATAACTATCACCTTCAAAGGCACAATTGGGTATATATACTGGGTCTCTGCCCTCTCAAAATCAGATACTACTGGACCTGTAAAGAAACACTTCCAGGAAGAAGGACTGCTGTGCTGCTACAAGGAATGACACTCTGCTGGACTGTTGCTTTGGAATAACTGTGTTTTTGCTGTGCTGCTCTGCTTCTCAATACCTTCTGCCCTACTGAGGAAGAACTGAACTTTTGCTTGAACCCACAGTGATCTCCAAGGTCCTGTTGTCTTGCCTTCTGTTCTAAGATTCAGGGATATAAAAGACTTACCCCTATTCTTGGTCCTTTGGAAGTGGGTCCTGGAGCTTGCTCCAGTGATCTAATGCATCCTCTGCTATGTGAAGCAGAATTGACACAACCAAGCTGTTGCAGGAGCAAAACGGGTGTATCACACTTGGAACCAGAGCATAGCCATTGGAACCGAAACATCAAAATCACTGCAGCACCACCGCTGCAGTGAGAAACGATTGACGCATCCCTCGACTGCATGGAAATAATCTGCAGATCGGCTTCAGAACCAACATGTCTCTATCCTGGCACGTCATCTTCAGCATCAGCATCGTTGCGTGGAGAAAATTGATGCATCACCTCAACAGTGGGATTGACACCGACACATCTCTCTGCTGCACCCCGCATCTCACTGTTGAGACAAGGATCAAGGTTATTTTGTTGAGCGGGCCTTGTGTGGCTCTTGTACCCAGCCCACACTCCATTGTGGTTGGCCTGAGCTGTTGACTTTGCACAGGTCCAGCATGACCACACAACCCCCATAAGTGCTTATAGCTTCTAAGCGCTATTTTCACATTTATTCTTTAGAAATTCATATCTTGAATTATACGTATTGGATTTTTGTCGTTGGAATTTGTGTTATTCATAAAATCATAATCTATTTTTCTAAACTGGTGGTGAGTCTTTTTGTGGTGTTTTCACTGTGTTACTGTTTGAAGTGTTGCACAAATGCTTCACACATTGCTTCTTAAGTTAAGCCTACCTGCTCTGTGCCAAGGAACCAGAGGGTAAGCACAGGTTCATTTATAGTGTATATCTGACTTACCCTGACTAGGATTGTGGTTCCTCCTTGGTCAGAGTGCATACCTCCGCCAAACAGGAACCCAATTTCTAACAAGAATGTAAAAATCACCTGCTTATCATTCTAGTTGCCTGTGCTTCAGAAAGGTTGTCACTTAATTTTTGAGATTGAGCAGCATTATCTTAAAACCAGACAGACATGACAGCTTTTTCAAAATATTTCATATGTCTCCAGATTACCATGAGGAAAATATAAATTCAGACAAAAGCACATCCATGATTTATATACTCTATATTCACTGCAATGACGTTTCACTGCCAAATCATACCACTTGTTCAAATTGCACTTCGCTGCTTTCTCCTCAGGATTAGCAACTACTGATATAAATGGAGAAGTTTAAATTGCTAGTTTGACCCAAGCACATTTATTGTTTAGCTGTGTTGCAGCGTGGATGAGATTTGCATTGTGTAGATCTTTGGTGCAAACTCAAGTACAAGCTTCACTCAAACGGATAGACCTTTAATTCCTGACTGAGGCATTACACCAACAAATCAAAAAAACAACAATAATAGTGAAGCATGTTAAGCCTCACAATATTGACCCAGAGTAGTATAACTGCAAACTATGAGGGTTTATTAGCAGATTAGCAAATTTACAAACCTAAATATTTTACTATTATCAAGAATCGTTAGTTGATTCATGAATGTCAATTTGTATATTGCAAATTAATTCAAAATAGCAAATACAAAAATGCTTGAAGCTGTCATAAGCAAATCAATCAAATTAGGCTTCCCATGAAGGACAATTCCCCAACAGGCTAATCTAAGAAAGTCGGAAAATTTGTGATAGAATTCAGTCAAGATGTGTCAGCAAAGTAACCTCCACAAGGCATATTTCAAAGAAGAATCAGTCAGATCTGTGAGAATGGATTGCTCAGGAGTCCACCTCTTTGAGCAGGAGCAGAGAAAATATCTCTTCCAAAGAGAGTGAAAAGGGTATCTGAATCTAACTAGCATGGTAAGGCACAATTAAATCATACACAGTGTCACAGTGGAAACTGACTCCCCAGTATTCCTATGAAAAGAACCAATCAGGATTAAACATGTCATGATTAGACTGTTTCAGCCTTATTCCCAGCCATCACCCAATGGAAGTCTCTGCTGCATGACCTTCAAGAGGTATCGCGTAATAGGATGATACCTCAACGGCAGCATGTTCTCAGCACAGGTATGGAGCTCTCCATAGAACACATACAGATTAACATTCACACATAAACTTTAAACAAGAAAATACATTTAATTAAAATTTGGCAGTTACAACTGGGCTCCTGAAACTAGAGAAAGAAAAAGTGTACAGCAGCCAAAAGAACATTTCATGTCAGCATGAACAATTTCAACTGAAGCCTACATTAACTATGGTCAACTTTAACATGAAAATAGCAACTTCTATAGTTGAGCATTGAATGCAGATTAATGTAAATGTTGTGCAAAGCAATAAAATAGTGACGGAAGGCATCATCGGCTGTTTTGGGAAGAGTTCAATTAATTTTAAGAAAATGAAACAGTCCTAAATGAAATCTCTTGGTCTGATTTAAATTAAGTGGTAATGAAAAGTACTCATATTTGTGATGAAAGAATTGACTTGTGGGAATTTGAGCTAACGTATTATTTCCAAATTGCCTAATGTCTGATGGCATAAAGTCGCAAACATTAAGAGGCAGATTTACAAGCCCCTTGCGAGACATTTACGCCGCCGTTGCGTCACTTCTGTGATGCAGCGGCGGCGTAAACCATGCGCCATGTTGCGCCTTATTTACAACGTGACGCATCTAGGGAGATGCGTCACGTTGTAAAGCCTTGCGCTACATTAAACCTGCGTCAGGTTTAATGTATGCAGGGTGGGCGTTCCGTCGGTAAAAGCCTCGGAAAAGTGACGCAGTGAAATCTATAAGATTTCACTGCGTCACTTTTCCGACGCTGCTGCGTCAAAACCCTGCGCCTGCTTGAAGCAGGCGTAGGGCATGACGCAGCATGTTCAGTATGGGCAGCCCCTGAGCATTGCTGTAGTTGCGTTGTGCTTGCGACATGACTCCAGCATTGCGCCGCCCTTATACCATCAGATGAGTCACGCATCTGTTTATCCTTGCGCCATGATGCGCTGCATTGTAAATGCAGCGCATCTGTGGTGGCGCAAGGGTAAACTTGCGTGATGCATCTTTCCTGGCGCATCCCTGCTGATTTGCAGGGATGCGCCAGGAAACATAAATCTGCCCCATTGTGTGCACTAGGACAGGGTTAGGACTTTAAAATAAATTACCAAAATAGACCCTATGGGGCTCATTTATGAGCCCCTGCGTCACTTTTGCGCCACCGGTGCGTCACTTTTTGTGACGCACCAGTGGTGTAAAACATGCGCCATGTTGCACCATATTTACAAAGTGACGCATCTAGGTAGATGCGTCACTTTGTAAACCCCTGCGCTACATTATACCTGCGTCAGGTATAATGTATGCAGGGTGGGCGTTCCCACGTAAATAAGCATCGTAGAAGTAACGCAGTGAAATCTACGAGATTTCACTGCGCCACTTCTAGGGTGCAAATGCATCAATATCTTGCGCCTGCCTCACAGCAGGCGTAAGACTGACGCAGGCCCTTTCACATGGGGCTTGCCCCATGTGAAAGGACACATTGCTGGAGTTGCGTCACTTTTGTGATACACTCCAGCAATGCGTCACTTTTGCGCCTACAGATGCATCAGAAATACTGACGTATCTGTGACTCCTTGTGACATGATGCGTCATACTGTAAATATGACGCATCATTGGAGTCGCAGGGAGGGCGCAGTGAAAAGTGACGCATCACTGCTTTCACGCAGTGATGCGTCACTTTTCATAAATGAGGCCCTAAGTGAATATATATCATGTTCTATTGCTTACAGCATGCTGCTTGATTTGAGATACTACCCTAATTCTTATGGGTGGGCATTGGATGAGATACTTAACCATACCTGAAATATGTGTTAGTTATGAGTATTGGAATCCTCTACACAATTTTGCTTAGTTTACAATCTCAACAAAAATGTCATAGCTGTGTTCTTGTAATGCGGATGACACACATCCATGCATAAACCCTTACAAATAGGACTGTATCAAGGCTGTAAAAATGTACAATAATGATGAGTTAATAAGAATTGTATGATGGCATGCAATGTTTTTTACAAGAAGCAGAAAATAAAAGAGACCGTTGCATCACTTTAGTTATTTGCTTGTGTAAGTAAATGCAAGATCGAGAATAGAACAGAATAACAGATATTAAAAACAGGCCAAGTGATGTTCCTGGTGGGATAGTCTAAAAGATCAAAACAGTCCATAGTCATAGTTCACCAATACATGTGCAAACGAGAATTCTTTGCAGTTTTATGTGATTGGAAAGATAGGCGTGGTTTCCATCATACTCACCACAATGGTATTTGAACATTAGCGATTCCCTACATAATTCTGAGCAGAAGAAAGAAGTCAAGGACAAATGTACCAATATTTTTGCAGTGGCAAATATCCCAATTCACAGAAAAACCCTTTTTCAAATATGCAAAATGCCAAATGGAGTTGGTAACTTGTTATCAAATCACTATTTGCATTTGCAGTTCGGTATTTGGGAAGGGGCGTGTGTGGGGCGTATAGCATGTATTGCTGTTTGCGACTGAATTTGGAGGCAAAGAAGTAATACTTACCACCAACTTAAAAATGATGTAACCCATTGGCATATGGAAAGGGGTTCCCTTGGGACCACCTTCAACTTTGAGAATGTTACAAAAATATTTTTTCAGAGCAGGCGGTTCAGACAATATGAAACGTAAACATTTTATTTACTTTTTTTAACTCAACCCATTTTCCTTTAAGGAAAACGGGCTACATTTAAAAAAGATTGCTTTATTAAAAAGCAATCATGGATATGATGGTCTTCTGATCCCAGCAGACCACCATCTCTGTGATGGTGGTGATTCCTTAATGGGTCTCAAATTGTGACCTACCCAATTAATATTCATAAGGTAGATTGATTTGTGACCTACTAGGAATTGCTAGTAGGGAATATAAAATTAATTCTTTAGGAAAACTAATTTCCTAATTGCGATTTGGAGATATTCCCAATTAGGAAATCAGTGGTCCTTATGTTTTCCTCCTTGAATTCAGTAGTAAGACAGAAGTTCTACAAGAATAAGTTGTTTGTAAGATACTCCGTCCAGCAGATAAAGAGTGGATCTTACCAGATATTTCTCTCTCACAATAATAACTAAAGGCCATTTCTACTTGAAAGCCTACTCACGCATGTTTTTTCTCAGGTATCACTCAATGTTTTGCAGGGGCGAATATACTAATATAGGATTCTTATAAAGTGCTCACAATTTGTGCACAGACTTTTTGTGAATTCTATGGTATGTTGAAAACTGACCTATGTACTGATAGGTCTGTTCACAAAATACCAAATTGCAATGGTTCACACTTCAACTGACCTCATGAAAAATAATATCATGAATATTAATACCAACGGTCACAAACTGCGACTTTTAGATCTGACATCCTTTGCATGGTTTCCCCTGACTTTTTGCCTTCTAATTTCCTGTCTTGATGACTTTATTTTTGCTGGCTTTAGTATTCTGGGTACTTTACCATTGCTGACCAGTGCTAAGGTGCATATGCTCTGTACTATAAACATGGTAGCATTGGCTTATCCACCATTAGCATGTTCAATTTTCGTGTAGGTCCCTAGTAAAGTGCACTATATGTGCCCAGAGCCTGTACATTAAATGCTACTAGTGGGCCTGCAGCACTGATTGTGCCACCCTCTCAATAACCCTTTAAACATGGTTCAGGCCTGCCACTGCAAAGCCTATATGTGGAGTTTTAAACTGCCATTTTGACCTGGTAAGTTAACCTACTTTCCAGGCCCAAACGTTTCCTATTATTACATATTAGTCACACCTTAGGTAGACTCAGGCAGCTCTATGGGCAGGGTGCAGTGTATTTAAAAGTTAGGTCATGAACCTTTGAGTTTTACATGTCATGAGAGTAAAAAACTACTACATTTGCTTTTCACTTCAGCGGTATCTCTCCCGCATAGTTTAACATTGGGATTGCCTTAAAACATCTTTTAAGTGTAATTTCCCATTGGCAAAAGAAAGCTATTTGGAGTTTGGTGTCTCTGGACTCAATCTGAAATCACAAATTAGGGTAAAGTTGGATTTAAAAACTGTAAGTCTGAAACGCTACTTTTAGAAAGTTGCAAAAACAACAGTTGATGGACAGAATGCAGAACAATGGCATATATTCACCCCAGTACAGAGATCTGGGCCTAAATCCATCATTTTTTTGCTCACCATGCCATTCCAGTTTGAACCCAGCCATGTGCAAATCAGTCTTGACCCTGTGCCTCATGGGAACAGTCCAGCCCAAACTGCCAAGCCAGGTCCTCCCTGGACTGGAAACAAGCATCCTAGGACCGGTTTCGGGGTTTCACCCCTCTTCAGCCAGGATAGCTTGATTCCAGTGGCATGGAGAACACGGGACCCACGTCTGGGTATACCCGTCCCACTCGGGGTGACAAATGCAAGAACAACAGTTGATGGACAGAATGCAGAACAATGTCATACATTCACCCCAGTTGACTGGGGGTGAATGTTTTGATTTGTTCTGCATTCCGTCCATCAATTGTGTGTCTTTTGCTTTCTCGCCCTAAGTGCGCCAGGTATGCCCAGATGTGGGTCCTGGGCTCACTGTGCCACTGGAATCAAGCTATCCTTGCTGAAGAGGGGTGAACCCCCCAAAGCCGGTCCTAGGATGCTTATTTCTGGTCCAGGGAGGACCTGGCTTGGCAGTTCGGTCTGGACTGTTCCCATAAGGCACAGGGTCAAAACTGATTTGCATAAGGCCAGGTCTAAACTGGGGTGGCATGGTGAGGAAAAGAATGATGGATTTAACCCAGATCTCTTGACAGGGGGTGAATGTTTTGATTTGTTCTGGATTCCGTCCATCAATTGAGTGTCTTTTGCTTTCTCGCCCTAAGTGCGCCAGGTATGCCCAGACGTGGGTCCTGGGCTCACTTTGCCACTGGAATCAAGCTATCCTGGCTGAAGAGGGGTGAACCCCCAAAGCCGGTCCTAGGATGCTTGTTTCTGGTCCAGGGAGGACCTGGCTTGGCAGTTCGGTCTGGACTGTTCCCATAGGGCACAGGGTCAAGACTGATTTGCATATGGCCAGGTCTAAACTGGGGTGGCATGGTGAGGAAAAGAATGATGGATTTAACCCAGAGCTCTTGACTGGGGGTGAATGTTTTGATTTGTTCTGGATTCCGACCATCAATTGTGTGTCTTTTGCTTACTCGCCCTAAGTGCGCCAGGTATGCCCAGACATGAGTCCTGGGCTCACTGTGCCACTGGAATCAAGCTATCCTGGCTGAAGAGGGGTGAAACCTCGAAACAGGTCCTAAGATGCTTGTTTCTGGTCCAGGGAGGACCTGGCTTGGCAGTTCGGGCTGGACTGTTCCCATGAGGCACAGGGTCAAGACTGAGTTGCATATGGCCAGGTCTAAACTAGGGTGGCATGGTGAGCAAAAGAATGATGGATTTAACCCAGATCTCTTGACTGGGGGTGAATGTTTTGATTTGTTCTGCATTCCGTCCATCAATTGTGTGTCTTTTACTTTTAGAAAGTTGGCATTTCCTTACTTTAACCATTCTGTGCCTCATCCTGTCTCTAAATACACATCTGGTTTGGGTGACAGCTTGGCTTTATGCCTTCTTTAGACAGTCACCAAAAGGGAGCTAGGGTGTGACATTTGCATCCTAATGGCCAATCACCAGGCTGATAGGCCTACCTGAGGTAGATTAGGAGGGAGGAGCTGACACTTGCACCTGAATAGGGCTGTGCCTTTCGCCCACACAAAGAGCTGTATACCCCCCTGTATTGAGTCTGGAGTCAGGGCAGGAAAGGCAGGGACATTGTGATCTTCAAACACCTCGTTCATGTCTCCCCCACTTTAAAGGCACATTGGCTATAAGTACTGGACCCTGTCTCCCCCAAATCAGAACTTTGCTGGAACCAAGAACATTCTGCCTGGAAGAAGAGCTGCTGTGCTGTAAGAGGGACAGTCACTTTGATATCTGCATTGCTTTGTTGGCCTACTGCCTGCTGATTGCTGTGCTGTAGGAGGGACTGCCACTTTGCTACCTGCTCTGCTGTGTTGGCCTGCTGCTTCTTGTCTGGGAGTGAGAGGAACTGGACCTGTTCTCTACATCCTTGAACCCAGGTTTCTCCAAGGGACTGTTGGCCTGCCTCCTGTTTCTGAATTCTCAGGTTCACAAAAGACTACTAGCAACTCTGCTGGTGCTGCTGGACTCTGCCATCTGTGAGACCTTGGCCTCAGAGGTGGGTTCTGCAGCGGTTTTCTCCAAAAATCAACGCAGTGGTCCCTTTGCACCCATCAAAACCGACACAGTGGGCACTGACACAATGCCCTTTCGATGATACCATGAGTCTCGACTGCGATGTTCAACAGTGATGCAGTGTCAATCCGGAGATGCTGCTGCAAGGCTCAACTTCAATGCCGTGCCGATCCTTCAACTCCGACGGCGAGGGCTCGGCTCCGAGACATGGAACGACTGCGTGATTTTGAACTGACGCATCGAGTCTCAGACGTCGACGCCTGCAGCATACAAAAGTACTTTTTCAGCAGGACCTGAGTGGGTCCTGTAGCTGGTCTACCATCCATCGCAGTCTGCCTGCACTTTGGATATACCCTGGTTTAGTGTGACCACAAGTAACCTTTTAGCGATATTAACTTCTAAACACTGTTTTTAGATTTAATTTCTCAAAATTCATATCTCGAATTTTACTGATAGGATTTTTGTCATTTTGGTCTTGTTTTGCTCAGATACGTATTCTCTATTTTTCTAAACTGGTGTGAAGTCCTTTTGTTGTGTTTTCATTGTGTTACTGTAATTAAAGTGTGCCCCTTAAGTTAAGCCTGACTGCTTTGTGCCAAGCTACCAGAGGGTGAGCACAGGTGTATCTGACTTACCCTGACTAGGATTGTGGCTCCTGCTTGGACAGGGTGTATACTCTGCCAATCAGAAACCTCATTTTCTAACAGCGACCCTGTTGGAAAGTGGGTTATTGGGAGGGATAAGTATGCACCTACCACCAGCAATAAAGCCACCAACACAATATAATGTTTGGTAAAGGTCTCAGTAAATTAGCAAAAACAACAGTTGATGGACAGAATGCAGAACAGTGTCATACATTCACCCCAGTACAGAGATATGGGCCTAAATCCATCGTTTTTGTGCTCACCATGTCATTCCAGTTTGAACCCAGCCATATGCAAATCAGTCTTGCCCCTGTGCCTCATGGGAACAGTCCAGCCCGAACTGCCAAGCCAGGTCCTCCCTGGACTGGAAACAAGCACCCTAGGACCGGTTTCGGGGTTTTACCCCTCTTCAGCCAGGATAGCTTGATTCCAGTGGCATGAAGAGCACGGGACTCACGTCTGAACATACCCGTCCCACTCGGGGTGACAAATGCAAAAACAACAGTTGATGGACAGAATGCAGAACAATGTCATACATTCACCCAATTACAGAGATCTGGGCCTAAATCCATCATTTTTTTGCTCACCATGCCATTCCAGTAAATTAGCCCCTTGCATAAGCCTTGGCAGTTGGCTGCGAGCAATCAGGCTTAACTTAGGAGACAGGTGTGTAAAGCATTTAAAAACACCAATACACTAACTAAGACACAACACACAATAAAAATAGCACACCAATTTATAAAAATAGCAAATATTTGTATCTTTAAAATGACACTGAATGACTAACGTCCAATTTAGAGAACCAGAAGTTTTTTTTCAAGATGAACCATTTTATGTTTACCTAAAAACATATAACACTCACTTAGGGCATCTGGTTCCACTTGACCGGGACAAAGTCAAAGTTTGAGGCTGACCGCGTTGGAGCCCTGGTTGGGTATACTAAGCAGGAGGCTCCGGTCAAAATTTTACCTTCACACTTCGAAACTTTTCTGGAGCTTTTCTTCCAACGATGGGCAAGTCACTTCGTAAGGCCAGATTTTGTGTGGGTTCATCGGCTTGAGATTCTGTGAGGCCCTGGTCAAATACTGGAAGTCTAGAGCTTTCAGTGGGACAAACCTGAAATCCAGGCCAGGTCGCGGTTTTGACTCTAGACGTTGGGTCGGTCACATTATGGAGCTTTTTTACCAAAGTTCTTAAAACTTCTCCAAACTTCTGGGAGTCCTTTCAGAAGGTCTGCTTGTAGGTTCAAAGTGTCCAGAACACCAATCCAAAGGTCTGCAATCTCCTAGATAGTCTCTGGGATGTCTGTACTACAATTCCCACAATGTACCTGGCCAAATCCTAAAAATGTCCGCTGGACGCACTCCAGGTAGGGACTCTTTGTGAAGATGATGCAAGTGGGCTCTGTTAACCTGTAGCTTACAGGGAGTCCACTCCTTAATCCTTCTTGGAGCAGGGCAAAGTCCTTAGGGGCTGTAGTACCATATTGTGTAGCAGGTGTAGTCTGTCAGAGTGCAGTCATTTGGGTGCTGATCCAGATTCCAGCAGGTCAGTTCTGCTTCTGCTTGTAGTTTCAGGCAGCTGATCTGAGAGGCTATGCAGCATTCTGGGGTAGCAAGCAAAAGAGCACCTCTGTCCAATGAGATGCTGGGGGCCACCCAAAAGAACTGTAACTTCCTCCAAAGTGTGGCATATTCTTGTCCCACAAAGCACTGTGCTTCCAAAATCCAACACAGATCAATGCTCTCAAGAGCACTAACATGTAAAAATAAGGTTGATTATCACTTTTATTGAGCCCATACCACCAATGTTGAAATTGCATATAATTTACTTTTAAAGGCATTCTGCAAAGCAAGGCTGCCTTTAAAACGACAGCAGGCATACAGCAGTGCACACATTCAAGTGCCGGAAATCTGCTGAGCCTCCAAACCTACAGGCCCTATTATATACTTGGGACTTATAGGTAGTTTGAACCTCCTGGCCCTATTATATACTGAGGACTTCTAGGGTCTGTCAGTGCCAAATGTAATTAGACCAACTTACCATAACTAAACGTCCCTGCAAGGCAGGGCTGCCTTTAGAAGTGACAGTGGGACCACAGCAGCACACACATGCAAGTGCAGGAAATCTGCTGGACCTCTACATCTCCAAGTCATATTATATACTAGGGCTTATAGGTAGTTTGAGCCCCCTGGCCCTATTATCCCCTAGGGACTTAAAGGGTTCTGTAATTGCCAATGCAATCGTACCCAAGTACCGTACACTTTTAACACAGAGCACAGGCCCTGGATCTGGTTAGTAGAACCCAGGGCACAGTCAGAGTCAGAAAGCCAGCACCTAGTGGTAAAAATTGCACTAAAAATGGGGGGGACACAGCAAACAGGCCCTGATTTCTCACAGACCCACTGAGATGTGCTGTCATTACAGGGAAAGTGGCATGCTGGAATCAGCATGCCACATTTCATGGAACATAACCTGCTCCCCAAATATTTTTGTGGACCATTCACAGGGAGGTGCCATTGGGGACCCCTTCCCATTTGCAAACGTGTAACCACTACCTTTCAATAGTCTGTAAAATATTAATTTTTGTTTTTGGATTTACGTTACAAAACATGAATACATACCTTAAAGAATCGCTATTTGGAAGAGGAGTCCTATGATTGCCCCTTTCAAATAGTGATCTCAGTGGGTTTCCTAGACCTGTTTAGTGATTTGGTACCACTGTTATCCAATTGCTAAATGGGTTTAGTATATTTGAAAAACGCATTTTTTGATGGCAACCCTAAGATTTACAGAAGCGAGGAGTTTGAGACCAGAACGTATTTGTACATATGGCCCCTTGCCAATTAATTGGATAGCGGTCCTGGAGTGGAACTCCTTCAAGTGCTATGAAAGTTAACGGAAGGATGTGTTGATTTCAACTAAGGAACTATGTGGAAGTCTCAGGGTCTTATTAAAAAAAAATCGGCTTTTAAAAGTCAGAAATCTTCTCTCGTTTCTTCCTACGTTTGGAGCAGATTTCTGAATTCTTTGGGATTCAGTCAAAACAAATGATGGTCTTGATAAGCCATAACGTGCATTTCGATTGAAAATCCACAAGTAACTTTTGTTTCTCAACAGGGAAATGTGGCTCTCCTTGAAGAAACACCTTTCCTCGTTCCCCGTGACATCTGGTGACATTCCTCAACCAATTACACCAGGAAGTTACTTCAACCTTTGTAAGGGCGGAACTATACAAATTATGGGGCAAATCAACAACAACCGGCGATAATTATCGCTCAGCGCTCTTAGCGTGAGGATAATTATCGCCGGCTAGCGTGAATTTTTATCTCTGAGATAGCGTGCTATTAGCAACGCTTATCTCATTAGCGATAAAAATCCTCACGCTAACAGGCTAACGTGAGATTATCGCTGGAAACCCAGCGATAATCTCACGTTACCTTGTTGATAGGGACAGGCAAACTTAGCCATGATATCCTCCTTCCATAGGATATCATGGCTAAGTCAGAAAAATACTAGACGTAAAAAAGCTGCGTTAACCGCGGTTAGCGCTGCTTTTTTTGCCTCTAACAGGGTTAGCGATATTCTTGATAATAGGAGAAATGTCGCTTAGCGACATTTCTCCTATTATTTTACTCTGGAATTCCAATTTTACTCTGGAATTTCCCTTGCATTAGAGATGCAAGGGGAAGCGAAGAGTAAAAGGGTGCTAACAAGCAAATTTGCATGTTAGCACCCTGTTGTTGATAGGGCGCTAGTTTTATCTCTGCTTTTTTGGCTTTTAAAGCCAAAAAAGCAAAGATAAAGCCCTTGTTGATATGCCCCTATATTTGTTGAGAATGGTTGAACACTAAACATTTGCACCAAACCAGCACTTTATGAACTTAAATGGTGGATCCTGATTCTGAGGGGCAGCAACCTTGAAATTTCATATAACTAAGTTGGACTACCAAAATTCATTTGTTACAATCTATTCGGAACAAAAAAAGCGCCTGAGCATTTTGGCATTTTTCATATGGTACTGTAAAGATTCAGGGGCAGATTTATGATGACTGGCGCATCCCTGCATATCAGCAGGGATGCGCCAGTTATTATGCGCCACACCTGCGCCACCATGGATGCGCCGCATTTATAATGCGGCGCACCATGGGGCAAAAACGGCACAGATGCGTGACGCATCTGTGCCGAAAAGTGGCGTATTGCTGGAGTTGCGTCGCAAGCGTGACGCAGCTCCAGCAATGATCTGGGGGGCCCTATCTTTACAATGCTGCGTCGATCCTTACGCCTGCTTCAAGCAGGCGCAGGGTTTTGACGCAGCATGGGCCTAAAAGTGACTGAGTGAAATCTTGTAGATTTCACTCAGCCACTTTTAGGAGGCGTTCCTGCGCCGGAACGCCCCCACCTACCCTGGAACGCCTACATGTGGCGAAGGGCTTTACAACGTGACGCATCTCCCAGCTGCGTCATGTTGTAAATACCCCGCACCATGGCGCAGGATTTGCGCCGCTGCTGCGTCACAAAAGTGACGCAACGGCGGCGCAAAAGTGGCGCAAGTGCAACATAAATCTGCCCCTCAATATTTGCATACATAGCGCTGTCCTTCCAACCTTCGCTCAAGAGAAACGTTAATAGGCTTTTGATTCAGTTTTATGGACAAAGCTCATTTAAGCAGGTAAATAAGTGAACAGACAAAAAGCTAGTTAACCGCCTTTGGAATCACGAGATAGCCACATAACTGTAAGATTCCTGGAAGCGTTTATTAAGTGGTGTCAGTGCCGTCTGCTGCTTCGTGGGCAAACCCACAGGCACACAAATGAAGAAAAAAAACCGATTAGGGCCGCTGTCTGTAGCGGGGAGACAAGGCGCGTGTCAGAGATGAAGTGTGAGTGTAAGAGAGCACAATACATGGCACTGGGATCAAAGACAACATCAATAGTGAAATCAATATCCGGCTACAGGACTGAATGAGGGTGCTGTCACTATACGGGAAGAGGGAGAAAAATGGGAAGGTTTTACGAGCATCGCCATTAGTGTTGATCTAATGAGGGCGGGGCACATCAAGTATTAGCTCTTGTTTTTTTGGTCTTTCACTCTGTATTTTACTACTGGGCTCAGCATTCTCATATTGCTTTCATTTTTGCCAATCTGTTCTCATACTATATATATATATATATATATATATATATATATATATATATATATATATATATATATACGAAGACAACTCAGGTTTACACATGACTACAAAAAGAGGGTATCAACTACAATGTTTACATATCATTTGCAGTATTTGCACAGTTATACTTTAAATGCCCAATTAGGGATTTCATGTCGCCATTAAAGTTAAATACGAGGTACATGATGCATGTTTGCACAATTTTGTATTTTCATAAGTGAAATCGCAAGCATATAATATGGCTTAGACATAGGTGTTTGTGCATATATAAACTCTATTTATACGTGTATTTATACATTTAGAATATATTCAATATTTATTTATTTATTTATTGATTTTTTCAAAATAGAAACTGCAGCATTGTAATATTGTACATTATGCATTTAAGCAGTGATGATATGTTTTTTTTGGGGAACAACCTTTACAACGCAACTTTTACAACGCACTACCTTTACAACGCATTTTTTACAACGCATAATCCATTACAACGCATGACATTACAACGCATGACACTACAACGCATTTTTAAAAACTACCTTTACAACGCATTCCATTACAACGCATACTACCATTACAATGCATACCATTACAACGCATAATATTACACTACACTATCCAACACTTACCCTACTGTTGCACCCCCTGGACTTAGAATAGTAATTTTTACCCCTATACTATCCAACACTTACCCTACTGATGCACCCCCTGGAGTTAGAATAGTAATTTTTACCCCTATACTATCCAACACTTACCCTACTGTTGCACCCCCTGGAGTTAGAATAGTAATTTTTACCCCTATACTATCCAACACTTACCCTACTGTTGCACCCCCTGGAGTTAGAATAGTAATTTTTACCCCTATACTATCCAACACTTACCCTACTGTTGCACCCCCTGGAGTTAGAATAGTAATTTTTACCCCTATACTATCCAACACTTACCTTACTGTTGCACCCCCTGGAGTTAGAATAGTAATTTTTACCCCTATTCTATCCAACACTTACCCTACTGTTGCACCCCCTGGAGTTAGAATAGTAATTTTTACCCCTATACTATCCAACACTTACCCTACTGTTGCACCCCCTGGAGTTAGAATAGTAATTTTTACCCCTATACTATCCAACACTTACCCTACTGTTGCACCCCCTGGAGTTAGAATAGTAATTTTTACCCCTATACTATCCAACACTTACCCTACTGTTGCACCCCCTGGAGTTAGAAAAGTAACTTTTACCCCTATACTATCTAATACTTACCTTAAATGTAATTTAATATTATGCGTTGTAATGGTATGCGTTGTAAAGGTAGTATGCGTTGTAATGGAAATGCGTTGTAAAGGTATTTTTTAAAAATGCGTTGTAGTGTCATGCGTTGTAATGTCATGCGTTGTAATGGATTATGCGTTGTAAAAAATGCGTTGTAAGTGCATGCGTTGTAAAAGTGTGCGTTGTAACGTCATACATCCGTTTTTTTTTTTGTGTCGCACTGGGAACGCTATGATGGCTGTTTTTTTCATTGTTTGAAAAACAGACTCGCGATAGCCTGATAAGAACTCAACAGTATTTTTTCTATGTTGATTGTATCACATGATGTTGGCACTTGAACACCGATTTGCATTTAAAAATGGCGATTTACGTGTTTCAAAATGACTTGTGAGCAAGGGTACTTGTTGCCCGAAACGCGTCAGGTTCGAGGTTCTTGAATAAATTACCATCTGGCCTCACATCGCTGGGTTCGTGTCTCTGTTCGCCAGCTGCTTGGAAGTGCAGAGAGTCAGGATTTGTTTATATATATATAAATATATATATTTTTTTTGTTTTTGTTTTTTTTAAAGCAAATGCGATCCCTACCCTAGCAAAGAGGTGTATATCTTCACAAATGCCCTGCATCTGCTATGAGGACGTTTTAAGGCATGGACATATTTGACCATTGCCAAGGGCCCCCACGGCCCTGGGAAACTGAACTTTCTGTATTTGACCTCCATCTATTCTATTTCTGTATATAAACCACTCTCGCTCCCCTTACCTCTGAACTCTGCCTCTCAAAACCAGTGTCATCTTAAGAGCTTCTGGGGTGCCAGGCAAGACATATTGCAACTATTTTTGTACGGCATTGCTAAAATTTAACACAGATTATAGTGTTGGTTGGCATCATGTGGCCGTAAAAAGGATAGCAAAATTCAAATGTGTTGCATAGAGGGGCTCACCAAATATGTTTTGCCCCGGGGCCCCGACAGTCCTTAAGATGACACTGCTTCTGCTGCAGACTTCACAGGAGGGATGGGGCTACAGGCTTGGGGCCTAGTCCATGGGGGTCTCTGATTGTGCTGCTCAATACTGTTTTTTAGCAATCCCGTGTTAAAGAGGAGCGAAACGTGTGGCGATGGGCATTTTGTGCTTCTGTATGTGAAATTCCATCTCTGCCACCTTCCCCACTACTCAGAATCACTTTTCAAAAATGTGAGTTCTCCGTTTGCGAAATTGCGATTGCTTGTTTTACGTGAACAAATCACCGTCAACTGCCAGAATGTAGCAGGTCAACGGTGACATTCGAATCCAAGTCTGTATTTTTAGTTCGAGCATTCAAGACCTCTTGTAAATACTTTAGTATATACTTATATGTGTATGTACTTTTTGGGCTCTGGAGATCAGCCCTAGGACTTGTTTCCTTCCGCTTAGGGACTTTTTTTCTGTTCAACTGCTTCTATTTAACTGTCTTGATAGAAAACGAGCAGTAGAGGTCAGTAAAACACCAGAATTGCTTTCTACTAAGGGACTTTCTTTTTTAACTTTTCTGGCAACGGCCTCTATTTAACTTTCTTGATAGAAAACAACCAGCAGAGGTCAGTAAAATACTTGAATCACTTTAGCATTCCCTAGATTCCAGTCCATAGAAATTGTCTTCCATGCGCATTCGTAGACAATAATATTTTTTCCAAATCTTGTATTTTCAGCGATGTGACCACTAAAGGCCCCGATTTTAAATTAAAAACAGAGCTTTGGACTATACCATTTCCAGCTGAAAGGCAATATTTCTCTGCATGTGTTCCCATACTTGGCGTGTCACGCAGTTTGGTGCTTACATTCCCTCCATGTTAAAGAACAGTCGGAGTTCAGCACCCAGACTAATGTGCTGCATAGCTAAATACATATAAGGTCCCAAAGGCGAGACCGATTGCATTGCAAATGCTTGTTTGTTTGTATTATACCTATCAAACATGAATACTATATCAAGCTTCTAGGGCTTTCTATCCACACAGCTCACACTGCCCCTTTGTCATCGTTCTCCTTAACAGCGTGGCTCTACGTCCCACACCACTTTTGTTTTTGCACTAAAAACCACATGAATAAGTTATTATGTTGGGAGAAAAACCTGCTGAAAGGAAAAGACCTGTGCAGTTTCTTTTACGAAATAATCCGTATCAGCTTCTCCGAACAACATAAATTGTTCAATAGCCCAATTACTGACTATTTTATAATCTGTGTGCACATAGGCCTTAATTTTTGCGCGGCCAGTAAACTTCATTCAAATGCAAATATGTTTTTGTGCCCAACCCATGCATACTGATATTTCACCAGGTTGGATGTAATGCCCAGTACGTCCAACCATACTGGAGTGAGACCCTTTTCTTGAAAAGCAGGCATTAGAAGGTCACCACGGTACCCTGGTTAAGTAAAAACTGCGAAGCAGTCTTATAAGAACATCATAAAAGCAAGGATCGCAGAAATAAGATCTAAGACTTGCACAGACTTGGGACTGGCATGTAGAGTAAATGATGGTAGGGCTTTTTTGAAAATGATAAATCCCCCTTTTTTCTGGTAGTGATCCAACTAGGTTTGAGAACCTGATTTCTGTAGACACATGGGAAGAATATTTTTCAAAAACCCTCAATCCAGGTTATGGTCCCCTTAACTTGCAAACACAGAATGAGAAGCTCTGGGATGAACCTGGGGCACTTGCTTTAAGTGATGCGGTGGATGTAAAAGAAGGCACTCAAGTGATAGAAAAATAGTTCACTGTAGGAAGTACCAGGGCCAGATAGAGTTCTAGTTGAACTCTTTAAAGAAAATGTAACAGTCTGGGCACTAACTGTCGCCAAGGTATTGAGAGCTACTATGGTGGGCCTGTTGGTAACCACTTGGAAGGAAGCAGTCATATTATTGATTATTAAGAGCACACCCAGGTGTTACCATCCAATTTCTGTCAAAATCGTGGAGTTATTGCTTTCCTTTTGGAAACATGGGCCAAGACAAAAATACTTCGTTTGAAGTACAATTTGGTTTCCATACCGGTATTGGAACTGTTGAACAATGCCTGAATTTGTGTCAAGAATTCCTGTCATACAAGGGAAACACGCCCTTATGTAAACAGGAGAGCTGTTACATAACTCAAGGGAAACACGCCCTTATGTAAACAGGAGAGCTGTTACATAACTCAAGGGAAACACGCCCTTATGTAAACAGGAGAGCTGTTACATAACTCAAGGGAAACACGCCTTATGTAAACAGGAGAGCTGTTACATAACTCAAGGAAAACACGCCCTATAAAGGGAGGAACCGGGAGGTACAAGGCTGTCGGATATTGTGTTTACACCGACGTACCTGCTTCGTGAAGAGCAGTGTTCAGGAGTGGTGCTCCAGTAAGGCAAGAACGGAGGTAGGTCGAGTCGTTACTCCCTGGGCCGTGTCTTGCCCCATCGTCACCTGTGAAGGACCCGGAAGCTCTACCGGTCAACCATTGAGCTTCGCTTTTTGACTCGGCTGAGTCCAAGCGCAGTGGCGCTTTTGCTGGTTGGAGTCGTAACTCCCAGCCCGACCAGAGACACAGGGACTGCCAGCTGTAACGCACACCAGGAGGTGTTTGCCGCGTTACAGACTCGGAAGTCCACAGGATCGATCGAGCGGCTGCTCTCGGTTCAGTCTTCTTGCTTGTGATTGGGGTATCGGTGACGCATCACCAGGAGGTGACTCCGCGTCCCGGTGCAGTCTGAGGAAGAGGTTGAGCGGCTGCTCCCTTCAGGTAGAGACCCCGGCTGGGTGTTTCCCTGACTCCTCGATTCTCCCCAACACTCTTCGTGCCCCTCACAGCCTACCGATTGGCATTGTCGGCCATTACATTTCTGCCCTCTGTTGGCATACGCCGGGATCGGCGTATATGCAGAGGAAGGTTAGGACCATCCTTGCTGTGGGCTGGTAACGTACTTAGCCTGGAGGATTCCAGTGACTATAACTTTTGTTTGTTCTTTGTATTTTATTTGCCTTCATTAAAAGAACTAACCCTTCACAAGTGGTTGCGTCCTCATTGTCGTGTCTGTTAAACGATCCTGAGACGTTCAGGGCGTTACAATTTGTATCTTATAATAGGAAACTATCTCCAGGCCAGAAGAGGAGCCATACACGAGCATTTATGGACTTCTTCTGTGCCTTTGACACCGTAAATCGAGCCAAACTATGGGAACTTATGGGGAAATTGGGGTAGAAAACACTTTAGGAGCTCTACTCAGGTGCCTGTATAGTGATACTTTTGACAGGCCATGTGCCAATGCCTTCTTTTGTCCATCATTAGAGTTCATTTACTCCCTGTCTCTGTGTGTGTACATGTTATTTTGACTTACACGGATGCTGTTTCTTAGCTCCCCAATTGCAAGTATGTATTACGTATCATATATCAGTGTGTTTCCTTGTCCCATCGCAAGTGTACATCCTTTTCTAATATATGTTTAACCTGTTGTATGTGTCGGACAGCCAGGAGACGTCTGACGTCACGGTGGGCATGTGCATCGGACAGCTCCTGGCCGTCCAAGCACCCACCCACAGGGAAGCTCTGGCACTCCCCCCGTGGGCCACCCATCTACGGGACCCCACCAGGGATGGCAGTGGAAGCCCTTCCGCTGCCCCCCGAATGCCCCTCCACAACATCTAATGACATCAGCGCGCACTGCTCACCAACATCATTAAAGATAATGGGGCGAGCTGGAAGCCATTTTCTTCCAGCACTTAGGAGGGAGAAGGTAAGTTTCTCTTTGGAGCATTCCTGATGCATGATCGCACATGAGGTGCGATCGTGCAGCATGAATGCCCACTAGACACAAGCGATTTCTTTTTGGATCAATTTCGTATTTGCGGGCAGCAGCCACTTGGGCAAAGGTCGCTCCCCTTTGGGGAGCAATTATTTTGGCAATTTCTGCCCCCCTGGGGGCAGATCGGCTGATTATTTTGTGTGCCCAACTATGCCACCGGGGATTTTTTTTGTAAATCAGTTTTGTGTTTGCATGGAGCGCCCCCTTGGGCAAGGGTCGCTCACCTTATAGGGGGTGAATTTTTTGCCTGTTTCTGCCCCCCCTTGGGGTCTGATCAGCCTTATGCTTTTAGGCCCATCTGTCCCCCCAGCTTGGCTGGTGCATTGTGTGTGTACTGGAGTATTATTTGTATATGTGATTGTAATATCTTATTTCTCCTTTTTATTCTAGTGCAAAGCTTTTGATTCTTGTTTGTGGTTTCAGCAGTGAGTGATGTGCACTTTGCGTAGTTGCCTGTATTTGGTAAGAAATATTTTTTGTTGTGTAGTATTATTGTCATGCATGATTTTTTTTGCAAGTGATGTCATAACAGCAGCATATTTTGTTTATGTTTTGACAGTGAAATTATTTTTTCTTTTTTAGTGGGATATTGTTGGTCCTTGATGTGTCTGTGCAGAGTCGGTGGTGGTGGGTCTAGCTGTTTCTGGTAAGTGAGTGTTATTGTTTTGGAGTATATAGGTCTTTGTGATAAAGCCACATTTTGTTTATTACTTATTTTACAATGTGTTTGTTGTTGTTGACTTGTTTGACTTATGGCTAGCCACAGAATGACTGCTCGGCAGGTGGTTCGTATGGTTTTTGAATCTCCCTCTCACCATGATTGTGAGACTGGCAGTGCGTCTGAAGGAGAGGAGGGAGTGCAAGATTCTGGCAGTGAGTTTTCTGTCCACGAGGAATCATCTGATGATGAAGCTTCTCTCAGTGCGGATGAAGCTACTCTCGGTCTGCCTGTTTTAGAGGAGGACACTGATGAATCAATAGTGCAGCAAGAGGCATCTGGATAGCAGCTGGGGCTGCAAGACTTCCCATTGGAAGTGCTGGACTCTAAGTTGATTCAAACATGGTGCAGACGGTGTTGCCTGCCTTTAGTGGTGATGCAGGGTGTAGAGTGAATTGTGATTTTTTTTTTTGCCTGTACAGTATTTTCAGTTGTTTATGGATGATGTATTTTTGGCTGAGATTGGTGAGCAGACTAGTTTGTGTGCTGAACAGTATTTGAGGGACAACAGTACCAGACGTATGCCCCGCTGTAGAGCTACCCGGTGGACTCCCACAAATCTGGATGAGATGAAGACATTTTTGGGTTTAACTTTATTGATGGGCTTGATAAGGAAGCCGTCCCTGGCTTCATATTGGTCTACCAGTCCCTTGATGACAACAGCCATATTTCCTGCAACTATGAGTCATGATCAGTATTTACTTTTGCTTCGGATGCTGCTTTTTATTGATAATGCTTTGGTGTTGCCACAAGATCACCCTGACTGTGACTGCCTTGTTAAGATTCGGCCTGTCCTTATTCCCTTGGTAGAAAGATTCTCAGAGATCTATACTCCAGGGAAAGAAATAGCTGTTGCTGAGTCTTTGGTCCTGTTCAAGGGCGGTTTGATTTTTAGGCAGCACATTTCTAGCAGGAGGGCACATTATGGAATTAAAATGTAGATGTTGTTTGAGAGTAGGGCAGGCTATCTCTATAATTTCTGGTTGTACACTGGTAGGGATTCCACTATTGACCACCTGGTTGTCCGTCCACTTTAGGTGTTTCGCGGAAACTTTGTAGGAACTTGCTAGAGGACTTTTTAACAAAGGTCACCATTTGTACCCGTTCAAGATGGACACTCTTGCTTGTGGCACAATCTGCTCTAACCATAAAAATTACCCAAAAGAGCTTGTTTGCAAAAAAATTCAAAGGGAACAGTGCAGTGTCTTGCATGGTGATGAATTGCTAGCTGTGTAATTTGTGGAGAGGAGGGATGTCTACATGCTGACTACGATCCATAATGAAAGTACTTCACGTGTGACTGTTTGGGATCAGGTTGCTAAAGTGTGCAAACCTGTGTGTATTGTAGACTACAATAAGCACATGGGTGGTGTAGATAGAGTAGATCAGAGGTTGTAGCCTTACACTTCTCTTCGTAAGTCTTACATTTGGTATAAGAAGTTGGCCATCCATTTCTTCATCTTAGCAACTTTTATTGCTTTTGCTGTGTTCAAGGAGTGTTCTCCAGCATCAAGGATGACTTTTGCTCAGTTTCAGGAGTCTTTGATAGGCAGCCTTGTTGTAGCGGAACAGGCAAGTGTTCCTAGATTTGGAGTGGTGGAGGATGTGGCTAGAGTGAAAGATCGCCATTTAATTCCTCCCACGCCCAAAAAAACAATCTCTGTGAGAGATGTAAAGTCTGTCTGCGAAGTGGTATGTGGAAGGAGAGTCGTATGCACTGTGCTGATTGTCCTACTAATCCTGGGCTGTGTGTGCCCACATTTTTCAGATTGTATCACACTCAAAAAAGTTCTTTGGAGCAACTGTGAATTTAATAGTGAACTGCCTCATCTGTATTGTTTTGTATTTGAAGTTCTGTCTCACGGTTTGCATTAGAATGATGTATTTAGTTACAGCTGTTGTGTATGTAGTTTCAGTTTTGTATCTAGTTCCAATTCATTTGTGTTTTCTTTCTTGTTAAAAAAAATGTGATGACGGTGTGCGTGGAGTGGCATTTGGCAATGAGATGTGCATGGACTGGCTCTTGGCTGGTTGTGTGTGTGGACTGGCACTTAGCTGGCAGTGTGCATGGACTGGCGCTTGGCTGTCGGTGTGCATGGAGTGGCGCTTGGGTGGCAGTGTGCTTGTACTGGTGTTTGGCTTGCAGTGTACGTGGACTGGCACTTGACTGGCAGTGTGGATGGGCTGGCACTTGGCTGGCAGTGTGGGTGGACAGGAGCTTGACTGGCGGTGTGCATGGGATGGTGCATGGTTAGTGTACGCGTGGGCTAGTGCTTGGCTGGCAGTGTGTGAGTAGTGACTTGCTGCTCATCATTACACACAGTGCTAGCCAAATGCCACTGTACACACTATGTCAACCACCAGCCGGTGAGATTGCTGTGTCAGTTATGTGGGTGTATGAAAGTGATGGGCCCTTGAATGGCACTGTCCGTTTTTGTGAATGTTGCAATGAGCTGGGCCCGCGACTGGCAGTGTGAATGGTCTTGTGTGTGTTACGTATGAAAGGTGTGTGAATGACCTGTAAAGAGGTTGGTGCCTTGCCGTGGCTTTACAGCTCAGAAGCTGTGAGTCATTGGTTCAGGTTTTTAACCATTTAATTATAAAGTGCATTTCCACTTTGTGAAATCACTTGTTAATAAAATGTTATGCTCTGACCTTCACTCATCCTCATGCCAAATCCAACCAGTATCTGTGTGCACATAAGGAATAGTTAGTTTTGAAGTAATATTTGTCCTTTCTGTTTTTCTTTTAGAGTGTACATTGTCTCTACATTGTCTGTTCATGTGAGTGTTGTAATATGCAGGGCACACAGCTGGTAGTGTGAACATATATGTCAAGTATGAAAGGTGTGTGAATGGCCTGTAAAGAGGTTGGTGCCTTGACGTGGCTTTACATCTCGCGAGCTGTGAGTCATTGGTTCAGGTTTTTAACCTTTTGATTATTAACAGTGCATTTCCTTTTTGTGAAATCTCTTGCTAATACAATATACAGTTTGAACTTTCACTCACCCTTGTGTCAAATCTAACCAGTATGTGTGTGTGCTTGAGAAACAGATGGATAGGTAGTCATATTTGTCTTGTCTGTCTTCCTGTGCTAAGGTGTAGTTTGACTCTAGGGAAAATCTACCAATTTTAATATTTTTGTAAACTAAAAACAATTGTGAGTACTGGGTGGTGTGCCTCTCAAGGATCCCAACACATGTATTTACTCACAATGCCATGCAAACCTCAAAATGTGACTATAGTCACACATTTTCCTTGCATTACTGTGTCATATTCTTCTGGTATCAGAAAAAACACAATTTTCCTATCACCCAGCGTTCCCCCAGGTCTCCCAATAAAAATGGAATCTCACTTGTGCGGTTGGGCCAAGTACCCGCTACAGGCAAGGGCCCCAAACGTATTGTGGAGACATCAAAATTACCTATCAGAAAACAACCTGTTTTGCAAGAGGAGTCACCTGGGTTTTTGGCCCCTGGCTCGGCGACCATCTAGGGAAACCTACCAAACCCACAGATTTCAGAAAACTAGACACCCAGGGAGTTCAGGAAGGTATTGCTTGCATGAACCCCCTCAACGTTTTCCTACCCAGAATCTACTGCAAACCTCCAATTTATCTGAAGAAAATCAATTTTTTTCTCACATTTCTATGTGGAAAAGTTGAGGAATCCCCAGACTGACACAAATTTCCTACCACCCATTGTTTCCTCAGGTCTTCCGATAAAAATGGTACCTCACTTGTGTGGGTGGGCCAAGCACCTGTGAAAGGCAAGGGCCTGAAACGTATTGTGGAGACATCAAAATTACCTATCACAAAACAACCTGGTTTTGCAAGGGGGGTGTTGGACTTGGCCCTTTTTGCAGGGTCATCCCTGAACTTTTTGCCTTCCTCCTGTATTTTTTCTGACCTGTCTTTGTTGGTTTTCTGACTCTGGGCACCTTACCACGGCTGATCAGTGCTACAGTGCATATGCTCTCCCTATGTTAAATTGATGCATGGAATAGTAACTCCATGATTGGCTTATTTGGTTTACCTGTCAGACCCTAGTACAGTGCACTGAGTGTGGCCAGAGTGTGTAAATCCAATGCTTCTGGTGGGCTTGCAGCACTGATTGTGCCACCCACCGGAGCAGCTTGTAAAGTGTGTCTCAGGCCTGGCATTGCAGAGCCTGTGTGCAGTCTGGTACTGCCATATCGACTTGGCAAGTGCACCTACTTGCCAGTCCCTAAACCTTCTCTTTTCTACATGTTAGCTACCCCTAAGGTAGGCCCAAGGGCAGGGTGAGTTGTATGTAAAAGGTAGGACATGCCCTGATGTGTGTGGCATGTCCTGATAGCAGTCGCGGCCCGTGGAGGGAGTTCCGTGGGACGGTAAGGCGGGGCGGGGGAGGGGCAGGGTGGGGGGTTCTAAAAACCAGAATATGGATAATTGCAGGTAAGTAAACAATTAAATAAATAAAACGAATTTCGTAGCACGTGCTGCATCGCAAAATGCGATGCAGCGCGCGCTACGAAATTCTTTTTATTTATTTAATTGTTTACTTACCTGCAATTATCCATATTCTGGTTTTTAGAACCCCCCACCCTGCCCCTCCCCCGCCCCGCCTTACTGCCCCACGGAACTCCCTCCACGGGCCGCGACTGCCTGATAGTGAATTACAGCCATTTTCGTTTTTCACTGTTGCAAGGCTACCTCTTCCCCATAGGCCAGAATTGGCACTTTGATTATAACATCTTATAATCCTAACTGACCCAGGGAGTTTGCTGTGCTATCTGCTTAATCCCTATGTTTTTGGCTCTTCCCAGTCATAGGCCCTTGGCCCACCCACACAAGTTTGATTTTTCAGCTAAATTTGAGGTTTGCACGGGATTCTGGGTAGGAAAACGTTGGGGGATCCATGCAAGCCATACCTCCCTGGACTTCTCCGGGTGTCTAGTTTTAAAAAATGTCTGGGTTTGGTAGGTTTCCCTAGATGGCCGCTGATCCCGGGGCCAAAAACCCAGGTGACCCTCTGTGCAAAACAGGGTCATTTTGTGATAGGTAATTTTGATGTCTACACAATACGTTTTTGGCGTTTCCCTGCCACGGGCAATTGGCCTACCAACACAAGTGAGGTACGAGTTTTATTGGGAGACTTCTGGGGATGCTGGGTGGAAGCTTATGGATCCACGCTGATTCCAGAACTTTCCATCACAGAAATGTGAGGAAAATGTTTAAGTTTGAGGTTTGCAAGGAATTTTGGGTAAAAGAACCTGGTGAGAGCCACACAAGTCATCCCATCATGGACTCCCCTGGGTGTTTGGTTTTCAGATATGTATAGGTTTGATAGGTTTCCTTAGGAGCCGGCTGAGCCAGGGTTCAAAATCTACAGCTTGGCACATAGCAAAAAAAAAAAGGGTCCGTTTTCACTGAAAAAATGTGATGTGTCCACGTTGCGTTTTGGGCCATTTCCTGTTGTGGGCATAAGGCGTACCCACACAAGTGAGGTACCATTTTTATTGGGAGACATAGGGGAATGGTGGGTGGGTGGATGTCTGTGGATCCAAGCAGATTCCAGAACTTTCCTTCACAGAAATGTGAGGAAAATGTTGTTTTTTTACATAGTTTGAGGTTTGCAAAGGATTCTCAGTAACAGAATCTGGTGACAGCCACACAAGTCACCCCATCCTGGTTTTCCCTGGATGTCTAGTTAAAAAAAAAATATAGGTTTGCTAGGTTTATGTGAAATATACGAGCAGCATCTCTGTTATGATAAGTACATTTATGAAATAAGAAACTTTAAGTAACTTCAGGATATTACAGTTTCTCTAGGTGCAGGCTGAGCTAGGGTTCAAAATCCACAGCTAAGCTCATTGCAAAAAAAGGGTCAGTTTTCACTGGAATATGGGATGTGTCCACGTTACTCTTTGGGCCATTTCCTGTCGCGGGCACTAGGCCTATCCACACAAGTGAGGTATCATTTTTACCTGGAGACTTTGGGGAATTCTGGGTGTGTGGAAGTTTGTGGATCCATGCAGATTGCAGAACTTTACATCACAGAAATGCAGGTTTTTTTTTTTTACAAAGTTTGAGTTTTGCAAAGGATTCTGGGTAACAGGACCTGGTGAGAGCCACACAAGTCAACCCATCCTGGATTCCTCTGGGTGTCTAGATTTCAAAAACATATAGATTTGCTAGGCTTCCCTGGGTGCCGGTTGAACTAGGGTCCAAAATCCACAGCTAGACACAGCAAAAAATGGGTCAGTTTTCACTGGAAAAATGTGATGTGTTCACATTGCATGTTGGGCCGTCTTCTGTTGCAGACACTAGGCCTACCCACACAAGTGGGGTAGCATTTTTATCACATGACTTAGGGAAACAGAATAGTAGAACAAGTGTTATTATCAATTGAATTTCTTTGCATTTCTGACTTCCAAATGTAAGACAATTTGTAAAAAAAAGAAGTCATTTTGAAAAATGACCTCTAATTCACATGCTTGTATGGGTACCCACAATTTGTGAGATGTGCAAATAGCCACTGCTTCCAAACTGTACATGCTGTTCGCATTTCATAAATATATAGGTTTCCTTGGTACCTGTTTTTCACTCTCTATATTTTACCAAATGATATGCTATATACCCGGTACACAATAAAAAAACATTGCAAGATGCAGCTCAGTTTTTGGCTCTGGGTTCCTCAGGTTCTTGGTGAACCTACATGTTCTAAATATCCCCACAACCAGAAGGATGCAGCGGAGGTAATGGTAATCTGCTTTTGAATCTGTCATAACTAGAAGAAGTTACAGTTGAAAACGTTGGCACAAATCGCTTTTTTTTTCAACTCAGTTTCAATATTTTTTATTTTCAACTATTAGTTTCTATTAAACAAACCTTGAAGGATCTACACATATGACCCCTTGCTGAATTCAGAATTTTGTCTACTGTTCAGAAATGTATAGCTGTCTTGGATCCATTATTGCTTTCACACCCATGTCGACTACTAACTAGAAGGCGGTTGAAAGCAGAGAAAATGGCAAAAATGGACTATGTCCCAGTAAAATGCCAAAACTGTGTAGAACATTTTGGTTTTTTAACAAAGGTCTGCTTGTCCCTAAAAGCTGGGAAGAAGGTGATTTCAGCACCGCAAACCCTTTGTTGACACCATTTGCAGGGAAAAAACAGACACTTTCTTCTGCAGCACTTCTTTCCCCATTTTTCGAGAAAAAAACTGAATTTAGCTGTATGTTGGCTAATTTCTGTGTCCCCTCCAGGGAAATCCACAAACCCTGGGTCCCTTTAAAATCCTCATTATTTTATAAAAAGAGGACGCAAATTTGGTGTGAATAACTTGTATGGACAAAAAGGTACAGAGGCCTAAGCGCAAACTACCCCAAATAGCCAAAAAAAGGCTTAGCACGGGGGGAAAGGCCTAGCAGCGAAAGGATCATTTATATGTCAATGTGATTATTTTGCCCTGTCAGAATGTGTTTATTTCCTGGGGTTAGTGGCCTGCCACGTAACGTACAGTCCCATTGTATATGCCATCTTGTGTCAGTTCTGAATACACACCCTTCTGTTGTCTGTATCTAATTGTCTATTTTACTTTGGTGCCCAGTAGGACCACACTTACAGTCGCAGAAGCACTGGAAAAGACAGCATTCATGGACGCCTGTAGTGTCTCTCTCCACCATTCAACTTAAGGAACACTTTAGCTAGGCCAAGGGATAAGAAAGCTCTTGCCGATGCTGAAGTATTTCCCTCAGTAAATGTACTTACCTTTTGGAAACATAAAGTAAGTGAAGTATAGTGACTTATTGGACAATCTGCAAATGGCTGATGCACTCTTCCCTTAACCCCTTCCATGCTCATGACGGAACGGTTCCGTCATGAGCATCGGTTGAGCTGTGCTCATGACCGAACCGTTCCGTCATGGCCCCGCCCGCGCTCGAACCCTTCAGCACCGCGGGGGAATCCGCGCAGCGCTGAAGGGGTTAAAAAGAGCTAACTTTAAAAAACAAAAAACTCGTCCAGCCAAAAAGTATTCTTCCAAATAATACAAAGGCATTCCTCGTCTATTCCAATGAAAGAGCCTTTCCACGTCTTCCCTATATTTCTGCTGCGGAAAAGTTCACAGAGAGAAATTTAGTGAATAGGCCTGCTTCATGCAAGACAGTTGCACTTCATAAGCACAGAGAGACACCCCCCTAAAATCTCTTACTTGTATTTCTCACTAGAGGCTATTGTCCAATAAATTGGTGGTAGAACCCAACAACATTCATTAGAATAATCTAATCAGATTTTCTTTTTTTGCACCTGAGAATTCATTATGCCCAAAATAAACTCGTGACTTAAAAAAAATAATATTACGATTTAATTCCCACTAGCTCTACATTAAAAGTGAGAAAGGCAATGCTGAATTATTCATATGTGCAAAATACACTCATGGGATCCAAAAGCCACAAACCTGCTGCATCATATGTGGGTGTTGCTTGCTACTGCAAACGAAGGAAAAGTGATATTCCATTGACCACTTCTGTTTTGTCATAGGTGTTTGAGGGGCTTGGATAGGAAACAACTATTCAATGCTTTGCAACTGCACAAACAGTCTCAAAGTATTGACACAATCTCTTTAGATTTGAAGTGGCAGTGATAAATTCACAAATTCTTGTAAAGGTTTTGAAAGCTGGATATTGGAAATGTTAGTAACGGTGGTAAATTCCAGCCCTCATTCTGTACATTGTGAATTGGGTCTTTGTGTCAGGATGAGCTTGTCACAGAATTGTACAATCCGTGGTTATATAGTCAGTTTTTACAAGTACTCTGTGTAGATGTGATAAGCTGGTTCTTGTATTTGGGCACTATTCATTTCTGCACACCCACTGGCATAAAAGTCAGATGTCACATATGAACTGCAGTGTGGGATGATGCTATCTTTTAGACCAGTCAGCCTTTGGGTGGTCTTCCCTCAAACCTTTTGCCTGCTTGCCTCCTATTCTGCCGAATTCTTTTTTTTAGCCTTAGGACTCTGAGCACTTTAGCACTGCCAACCAGTGCTCTCTCCCCTAAACATGGTTTGATTGACCAATCACAACTGGCATATTTAATTTACCTATAAGCCCCTAGTAGAGTGCACAACAGGTACTCAGGGCCTGTAAATTAAATACTGCTAGTGGGCCTGCAGCACTGAATGTCCCACTCACACCAGTAGCACTTTGTGTCTCAGGCCTGTCACTGCAGAGCCTCTGTGTGTAGGTTATACTGCCATGTCAACTTGGCATTTAAATCCGCTTGTCTAGACTTCAACTCCCCTTTTATTATAGGTAAGTTAACCCAGAATGGAGGCCCTAGATAGCCCATAGGGCAGGGCGCTGTGTAATCAAAAGGTAGAACATATACTTTTATGTTTTGCATGTCTCTGTAGTGAAAAATACCCTCATTCGTTTTTCGCTACTGTGAGACCTACCTCTCTCATAGGTCAAAATTGGGAATACCTTATTACACTTTATAAGCTGCAGTTGCCGACAGAGAAGGAGAAGATTTGCTGTGCTTCACATCACTGGAATGGTAATGATAAATACTCTTTACTGGTAAAGTCAAATTTATCACTGCCCTTTTAAAAATGCCACTTTTAGAAAGATGGCATTTTTCTTCTCTAAGCCCTGTGTGCCTGCAACCTGTCTTAAATACACATCTACGTTGGTTGACAGCTGGACTTTGTACATTCTCTCTAGACAGCCACACAGGACCTTAGGTGTGGCTGAGTAGGCATCCACATTCTGATGGGGTGTTCCTGAGCAGGATGGGAGGCAGGAGCTGACACCCTTCAATAGGCTGTGTCCTGTCTACACACAAATGGCGTCATACCCCCACCCCCCGGAGTGAATCTAGAGCCAGACCTGGGAGGGAGGACCTCTATGCACTTCAAAGCCCATCCTTGAAATGACCTCCACTTCAAAGGCACAACTGGGAATAAGTACTGGATCTCTGATCGCACCAAATCGGACACTACTGACCTGTGGAGAACTCTGCCAGGAGGAAGGACTGCTGTGCTGCAACAAGGTCTGTCACTCTGCTGGATGGTTTCTCTGGAAGAACTAATTTTCTGTGCTGCTCTGCTGCCTGCTACCCTCTGTCCTGTTGAGGAAGAACTGGATTAACTTACATGAATCCAGACTGATCTCCAAAGGTATGCTGGCTTGCCTCCTGTTTTAACATTCAGGGATATCAACGTCTAACTCCCTGCTACTTTGCCTGGTCCATTGGAAATGGATCCAGGAGCTTGCTCCAGTGGAACTGACACATTCTCTGCTGCATGAATAGAATCAACACATCACTACTGCTATAAGAACAGAACCGGCGCTTCGCCTTTGAAACCAAGGCATCGTAATGGCAACCAAGTCACCCCCACTTCAAAGGCATCACTTGTGAATACCTCTGCCAGGAGGAAGGACTGCTATACTGCTAAAAGGACTGCCACTCTGCTGCACTGCTGCTCTTGAAGAACTGCTTTTCTGCTGTGCTGCTTCTGCCTGCTAATCTCTGCCCTGACTGAGAATGATTGGACCCACCACACTTGAACCCAGAGTTACTCCAAGTGCATGCTGGCTTGCTCCCTGTTCTAAGTCTCATGGACATCAAAGACTTTAACTCACCCTGCCAAGTTGTGCCAACCATGTCCTGGGACCTTGGAAGTGGGCATTAAGTGCTACGCAAACAAGAATGAATGCATCCACCCCATTGTCCCGCTCGGATCTGACACATCTCCATCAACACATCACTGCAGCCCTGAGGATCGAATGCCTCACTTTGCTGACTGCTCAACGCCTCTTGACTTTAAACGGCTTGGAACCAGCACATCCCCATTGACCACAATGCATCACTGTAGCTGTGAGGATTAAGTACATTGCTTTAACAGCTGCTCACTGCATCGCATTTATCCCCGACTTTGCGCAGATCGGCCCGATGCATTGCCTCCATTAGAAGGATTGACGCTGTTGCATCGCTTCCACTGCTCCCCGCATTTTCCTATACAAATTAAAGATACTTTTTCAGTAGGCTAAGACTGATCCCTGTATCTGACTCCCAGTCCATTGCGGTAGGCCTGAACTGTTGGATTCGACTCAGTCTAGAGCGACCAGATCGCCCCTGGTTGGCTCTATATACTTTTCAGAGCCCCAACTTTCGGACTCATCTCAAACTTCTTTCTACTACTCCTTCCTATGCCCTACCCTATTTCTCACCCTATACCTCTATCAATATATCCTATTCATCTACTCTCTCATTTATTCCAAACCCCATACCACTACTATGATCCCCAAAATAAACCTTTCTAGATTCTAGGCCTGCTTCATGCAAGACAGTTGCACTTCATAAGCACAGAGAGACACCCCCCTAATATCTCTTCATTGTCTTGGTATTCCTCACTAGAGGCTTTTGTCCAATAACTTGATGGTAGAACCCAAAAACATTCATTAGAATAATCTAATCAGATTTTCTGTTTCTGCACCTGTGAATTCATTATGCCCAAAATAAACTTGTGACTTAAAAAAAAATATTACAATTTAATTCTCACTAGCTTTACAATAAAAGTGAGAAAGGCAATGCTGAATTATTCATATGTGCAAAATACACTCATGAGATCCAAAAGCCACAAACCTGCTGCATCGTATGTGGGTGTTGCTTGCTACTGCAAACAAACGAAAAGTTATATTCCATTGACCACTTCTGTTTTGTCATAGGTGTTTGAGGGGCTTGGATAGGAAACAACTATTCAATGCTTTGCAACTGCACAAACAGTCTCAAAGTATTGACACAATCTCTTTAGATTTGAATGGGCAGTGATAAATTCACAAATTCTTGCAAAGGTTTTGAAAGCTGGATATTGCAAATGTTAGTAACGATTGTAAATTTCAGCCCTCATTCCTTACATTGTGAATGGGGCCTTTGTGTCAGGATAACCTTATCACAGAACTGTACAATCCGTGGTTATACAGTCAGTTTTTACAACTACTCTCTTTAGATGTGATAAACTGGTTCTTGTATTTGGGCACTATTCTTTTCTGCACATCCATTGGCATGAAAGTCAGATGTCACATATGAACTGCAGTGTGGGATTATACTATCTTTTAGACCTGTCAGCCTTAGGGTGGTCTTCCCTCAAACATTTTGCCTGCTTGCCTCCTATTTTGCCGAATTCTTTTTTTTTAGCCTTAGGACTCTGAGCACTTTAGCACTGCCAACCAGTGCTCTCTCCCCTCAACATGGTTTGATTGACCAATCACAACTGGCATATTTAATTTACCTATAAGCCCCTAGTAGAGTGCACAACAGGTGCACAGGGCCTGTAAATTAAATGCTGCTAGTGGGCCTGCAGCACCGAATGTCCCACTCACACCAGCAGCACTTTGTGTCTCAGGCCTGTCACTGCAGAGCCTATGTGTGTGGGTTATACTTCCATTTCAACTTGGCATTTAAACCCTCTTGCCTAGCTTTCAACTCCCTTTTTATTACAGATAAGTTACCCCGAATGTAGGCCCTAGGTAGCCCATAGGGCAGGGTGCTGTGTAATCAAAAGGTAGGACATATACGTTTAAGTTTTGCATGTCTCTGTAGTGAAAAATGCCCACATATGTTTTTCGCTACTGTGAGACCTACCTCTCTCATAGGTCAAAATTGGGAATACTTTATTACACTATATAAGCTGCAGTTCCCGACTGAGAAGGAGAAGATCTGCTTTGCTTCATATCACTGGAATGGTAATGATAAATACTCATTACTGGTAAAGTCAAATTTAAAAATGCCACTTTTAGAAAGATGGCATTTTTCTTCTCTTAGCCCTGTGTGCCTGCAGCCTGTCTTAAATACACATCTGCGTTGGGTGACAGCTGGACTTTGTACATTCCCTCTAGACATCCACATACAAAGGGACCTTAGGTGTGGCTGAGTAGGCATCCACATTCTGATGGGCTGTTCCTGAGCAGGATGGGAGGCAGGAGCTGACACCCTTCAATAGGCTAGGTCCTGTCTACACACAAATGGATGCATACCCCCCACCCCCCGGAGTGAGTCTAGAGCCATACCTGGGAGGGAGGACCTCTATGCACTTCAAAGCCCCTCTTTGAAATGACCTCCACTTCAAAGGCACAACTGTAAGTACTGGATCTCTGATCTCAAAAAATCGGACACTTCTGACCTGTGGAGAACTCTGCCAGGAGGAAGGACTGCTGTTCTGCAACACAGTCTGCCACTCTGCTGGACTGTTTCTCTGGAAGAACTAATTTTCAGCTGTGCTGCTCTGCTGTCTGTTACCCTCTGTCCTGTTGAGGAAGAACTGGACTAACATACATGAACCCAGACTGATCTCCAAAGGTATGCTGGCTTGCCTCCTGTTTTAACATTCAGGGATATCAACGTCTTACTCCTGTGCCTGGTCCATTGGAAGTGGATCCAGGAGCTTGCTCCAGTGGAACGACACATTCTCTGCTGCATGAGTAGAATAGACACATCACTACTGCTACAGGAACAGAACCGGCGCATCGCATTTGGAACCAATGCATCGTAATGGCAACAAAGTCACCCCCACTTCAAAGGCACCACTTGTGAAGAACTCTGCCAGGAGGAAGGACTGCTATACTGCTAAAAGTACTGCCACTCTGCTGAACTGCTGCTCTTAAGGAACTGCTTTTCTGCTGCACTGTTTCTGCCTGCTACTCTTTGCCCTGACTGAGAATGACTGGACCCACCTCACTTGAACCCAGAGTTACTCCAAGTGCATGCTGACTTGCTCCCTGTTCTAAGTCTCAGGGATATCAAAGATTTCAACTCACCCTGCCAACCATGTCCTGGGACCTTTGAAGTGGGCATTAAGTGCTACGCACACAAGAATCAATGCATCCACGCCATTGTCCCGCTCAGAACCGACACATATCCATCAATGCATCACTTCAGCCGTGAGGATCGATTGCCTCACTTTGCTGACTGCTCAATGCATTTCGACTTTACACGGCTTGGAACCAGCACATCCCTATTGACCACAATGCATCACTGTAGCTGTGAGGATTAAGTACATTGCTTTGACAGCTGCTCACTGCATCGCATTTATTCCCGACTTTGCACAGCTCGGACCCGACGCATTGCCTCCATCAGAAGGATTGACGCTGTTGCATCGCTTCCACTGCTCCCTGCCTTGTCCTAGATGAATTTAAGATACTTTTTCAGTGGGCTAAGACTGGTCCCTGTATCTGACCCGCAGTCCAATGCGGTTGGCCTGAACTGTTGGATTTGACTCCGTCTAGAGCGACCAGATAGCCCCTGGTTAGCTCTATATACTTTTCAGAACCCCAACTTTCTGACTCATTTCAATCTACTTTCTACTACTCCTTCTGATGCACTACCCTATTTCTCACCCTATACCTCCATCAATATATCCTCAGCATCCACTCTCTCATTTATCCAAAACCCCATACCACTACTATGATCCCCAGACTAACACTTTCTAGATTCTTCCCTACTCCACCCCTCCTTGCATCATCTGACTCCACTTTTACTATACCGATCCCCCAAAACAAGCCTTTATAAACTCTTCCCTCTGACTCTGTCCCTCCACATCCCTTTTTACTCATGCCAAGCCTCCTCCTACTGCTATGACCTCCAAAACAAACAAAAAAAGTCTACAACCTTCAATCTTCTATCCTTTTCAATCCAAATAACAGATTAACATGTCCAGCTCTCAAATTTCATATTTCACTCTACTAATTCACCACTAATTCTTTATGGGTTGCAGAGTAGCGTGCTACTCACCAAACAAGTGCTTCAACACCTCATCAGGGGTAGCAAGCACTATTTAAATGCAAATCATTTTCCCTCTTCTATCCCTCCCCTACCCTTCTCAATCCAAATAACTGACTAACATCCACCACTCAAATTTCTTTCATATTTCACTATACTAATTCAACACTAATCCTTTATGGGCTCTGGAGCAACGTGCTACTCGCTAAAAAAACACTTCAACACCCCATCAGCGGTAACAAGCGCTATAGAAATGCAAACCTTTTTCCCTCTTCCATCTCTCCCCTACCCTTCCCAAAATGGAGTGTCAGTATAGTTAAACAGTAAAGCACACTGACTTTTCATATTAGTGTACACTACCCTCATGAGGCTTATCCCAGGTGAATGCCTAAATCTGCAGAGTCCCCATTGCACCAGGCCACCTTGGTGGTATTACCGGGGTGTGCACAACAGTAGTTGCACATGCACAGCCTGCACAGGGGTGCACATACGTGTTCATGTGCAAACAGCCAAGTGCCCCTTATTCTTGCTGCATTGCAGTGACCTTATCATAAAAGGCAGACACTGGCAGTAAACACGGTGACTCCATTTACGATGTGCTTACCGTGGGTGAGACACTGGTAGTATAGCTCACACACAGCAAAAAGTCCAAAAACTGGATGATCAGAAAAGCAAAAAATCTGGGCGTACTGCTGAGGCAGAACCCAGTGCAACAATAGTGATATCAAACAGACAACAAAAGCAAGGATTGAGTTTTCTATGATAGTTCTTCAACTCAAATTAAAAAAAAGATTATTCACACTTAAACGTATATTTTATGTTATGAATGGCCACACCAATTCAATCCCCCCTACTCTAAGTAGCTGTTCAGGGGTAGATGAGTCATGGAGAAGCTAAAGACATCATGGCCTCAGTACTTAATTTGAGCTGGTGGTCTCCGGTGGTCAGCAGCGGCACTTATTCAACACCGGTGCTTTAGGCACAGGGAGATTAAGTAATTTGACCAGAATCAAAGGATGTTGAGCTGACGCTGAGACTCAAACCTAGTTTCCTATGTCTGAAGTCGGCAGCTCTGTCCTTTAACCACATCCTCTCCCCACTTTCATGGTTCTGTTTTAGGCAGTTCTAAGAGGAGAAATGAACTGATGCAAGCTGCCTCCTGAACAAAGCTGTGGCGCATATTTTTTTACACATGAATCACTGCATGGCCTCACTGTGTCTGCCCCCAGCTTTATATTACACCTGGTGTCCTGCACCTCCAATACACTCTGGCATTCAACCCACCCAAATGTTTAATCCATGCTTACCATCCTGGCACTTACAAACCAAATGCACCGGGTTTCCTTGCACCTGCACCCCATATTTCAACATTTATCCTCGTCTCTGCCACCTAAATTAAAAACAACATGTGTCCGGCCACCCACACACACCACCCTCTCTTTAATAAACCCCCCTTCTTCCACCCAATAAAAAAAAAATACATGGCTTCCTTTCACCTACCCTATAATCCCACTAGCATTTCCTCTTCTCTCCACCCCCATAGAAGCCATCGAAAAATGTGATGTGTCCACGTTGCGTTTTGGGCCATTTCCTGTTGTGGGCATAAGGCGTACCCACACAAGTGAGGTACCATTTTTATTGGGAGACATAGGGGAATGGTGGGTGGGTGGAAGTCTGTGGATCCAAGCAGATTCCAGAACTTTCCTTCACAGAAATGTGAGGAAAATGTTGTTTTTTTACATAGTTTGAGGTTTGCAAAGGATTCTCAGTAACAGAATCTGGTGACAGCCACACAAGTCACCCCATCCTGGTTTTCCCTGGATGTCTAGTTAAAAAAAAAATATAGGTTTGCTAGGTTTATGTGAAATATACGAGCAGCATCTCTGTTATGATAAGTACATTTATGAAATAAGAAACTTTAAGTAACTTCAGGATATTACAGTTTCTCTAGGTGCAGGCTGAGCTAGGGTTCAAAATCTACAGCTAAGCTCATTGCAAAAAAAGGGTCAGTTTTCACTGGAATATGGGATGTGTCCACGTTACTCTTTGGGCCATTTCCTGTCGCGGGCACTAGGCCTATCCACACAAGTGAGGTATAATTTTTACCTGGAGACTTTGGGGAATTCTGGGTGTGTGGAAGTTTGTGGATCCATGCAGATTGCAGAACTTTACATCACAGAAATGCAGGTTTTATTTTTTACAAAGTTTGAGTTTTGCAAAGGATTCTGGGTAACAGGACCTGGTAAGAGCCACACAAGTCAACCCATCCTGGATTCCTCTGGGTGTCTAGTTTTCAAAAACATATAGATTTGCTAGGCTTCCCTGGGTGCCGGTTGAACTAGGGTCCAAAATCCGCAGCTAGACACAGCAAAAAAAGGGTCAGTTTTCACAGGAAAAATGTGATGTGTTCACATTGCATGTTGGGCCGTCTTCTGTTGCAGACACTAGGCCTACCCACACAAGTGGGGTAGCATTTTTATCACAAGACTTAGGGAAACAGAATAGTAGAACAAGTGTTATTATCAATTGAATTTCTTTGCATTTCTGACTTCCAAATGTAAGACAATTTGTGAAAAAAAGAAGTCATTTTGAAAAATGACCTCTAATTCACATGCCTGTATGGGTACCCACAATTTGTGAGATGTGCAAATAGCCACTGCTTCCAAACTGTACATGCTGTTCGCATTTCAGAAATATATAGGTTTCCTTGGTACCTGTTTTTCACTCTCTATATTTTACCAAATGATATGCTATATACCCGGTACACAATAAAAAAACATTGCAAGATGCAGCTCAGTTTTTGGCTCTGGGTTCCTCAGGTTCTTGGTGAACCTACATGTTCTAAATATCCCCACAACCAGAAGGATGCAGCGGAGGTAATGGTAATCTGCTTTTGAATCTGTCATAACTAGAAGAAGTTACAGGTGAAAACGTTGGCACAAATCGCTTTTTTTTTCAACTCAGTTTCAATATTTTTTATTTTCAACTATTAGTTTCTATTAAACAAACCTTGAAGGATCTACACATATGACCCCTTGCTGAATTCAGAATTTTGTCTACTGTTCAGAAATGTATAGCTGTCTTGGATCCATTATTGCTTTCACACCCATGTCTACTACTAACTAGAAGGCGGTTGAAAGCAGAGAAAATGGCAAAAATGGACTATGTCCCAGTAAAATGCCAAAACTGTGTAGAACATTTTGGTTTTTTAACAAAGGTCTGCTTGTCCCTAAAAGCTGGGAAGAAGGTGATTTCAGCACCGCAAACCCTTTGTTGACACCATTTGCAGGGAAAAAACAGACACTTTCTTCTGCAGCACTTCTTTCCCCATTTTTCCAGAAAAAAACTGAATTTAGCTGTATGTTGGCTAATTTCTGTGTCCCCTCCAGGGAAATCCACAAACCCTGGGTCCCTTTAAAATCCTCATTATTTTATAAAAAGAGGACGCAAATTTGGTGTGAATAACTTGTATGGACAAAAAGGTACAGAGGCCTAAGCGCAAACTACCCCAAATAGCCAAAAAAAGGCTTAGCACGGGGGGAAAGGCCTAGCAGCGAAAGGATCATTTATATGTCAATGTGATTATTTTGCCCTGTCAGAATGTGTTTATTTCCTGGGGTTAGTGGCCTGCCACGTAACGTACAGTCCCATTGTATATGCCATCTTGTGTCAGTTCTGAATACACACCCTTCTGTTGTCTGTATCTAATTGTCTATTTTACTTTGGTGCCCAGTAGGACCACACTTACAGTCGCAGAAGCACTGGAAAAGACAGCATTCATGGACGCCTGTAGTGTCTCTCTCCACCATTCAACTTAAGGAAAACTTTAGCTAGGCCAAGGGATAAGAAAGCTCTTGCCGATGCTGAAGTATTTCCCTCAGTAAATGTACTTACCTTTTGGAAACATAAAGTAAGTGAAGTATAGTGACTTATTGGACAATCTGCAAATGGCTGATGCACTCTTCCCTTAAAAAGAGCTAACTTTAAAAAACAAAAAACTCGTCCAGCCAAAAAGTATTCTTCCAAATAATACAAAGGCATTCCTCGTCTATTCCAATGAAAGAGCCTTTCCACGTCTTCCCTATATTTCTGCTGCGGAAAAGTTCACAGAGAGAAATTTAGTGAATAGGCCTGCTTCATAAGCACAGAGAGACACCCCCCCAAAATCTCTTACTTGTATTTCTCACTAGAGGCTATTGTCCAATAAATTGGTGGTAGAACCCAACAACATTCATTAGAATAATCTAATCAGATTTTCTTTTTTTGCACCTGAGAATTCATTATGCCCAAAATAAACTCGTGACTTAAAAAAAATAATATTAAGATTTAATTCCCACTAGCTCTACATTAAAAGTGAGAAAGGCAATGCTGAATTATTCATATGTGCAAAATACACTCATGGGATCCAAAAGCCACAAACCTGCTGCATCATATGTGGGTGTTGCTTGCTACTGCAAACGAAGGAAAAGTGATATTCCATTGACCACTTCTGTTTTGTCATAGGTGTTTGAGGGGCTTGGATAGGAAACAACTATTCAATGCTTTGCAACTGCACAAACAGTCTCAAAGTATTGACACAATCTCTTTAGATTTGAAGTGGCAGTGATAAATTCACAAATTCTTGTAAAGGTTTTGAAAGCTGGATATTGGAAATGTTAGTAACGGTGGTAAATTCCAGCCCTCATTCTGTACATTGTGAATTGGGTCTTTGTGTCAGGATGAGCTTGTCACAGAATTGTACAATCCGTGGTTATATAGTCAGTTTTTACAAGTACTCTGTGTAGATGTGATAAGCTGGTTCTTGTATTTGGGCACTATTCATTTCTGCACACCCACTGGCATAAAAGTCAGATGTCACATATGAACTGCAGTGTGGGATGATGCTATCTTTTAGACCAGTCAGCCTTTGGGTGGTCTTCCCTCAAACCTTTTGCCTGCTTGCCTCCTATTCTGCCGAATTCTTTTTTTTAGCCTTAGGACTCTGAGCACTTTAGCACTGCCAACCAGTGCTCTCTCCCCTAAACATGGTTTGATTGACCAATCACAACTGGCATATTTAATTTACCTATAAGCCCCTAGTAGAGTGCACAACAGGTACTCAGGGCCTGTAAATTAAATACTGCTAGTGGGCCTGCAGCACTGAATGTCCCACTCACACCAGTAGCACTTTGTGTCTCAGGCCTGTCACTGCAGAGCCTCTGTGTGTAGGTTATACTGCCATGTCAACTTGGCATTTAAATCCGCTTGTCTAGACTTCAACTCCCCTTTTATTATAGATAAGTTAACCCAGAATGGAGGCCCTAGATAGCCCATAGGGCAGGGCGCTGTGTAATCAAAAGGTAGAACATATACTTTTATGTTTTGCATGTCTCTGTAGTGAAAAATACCCTCATTCGTTTTTCGCTACTGTGAGACCTACCTCTCTCATAGGTCAAAATTGGGAATACCTTATTACACTTTATAAGCTGCAGTTGCCGACAGAGAAGGAGAAGATTTGCTGTGCTTCACATCACTGGAATGGTAATGATAAATACTCTTTACTGGTAAAGTCAAATTTATCACTGCCCTTTTAAAAATGCCACTTTTAGAAAGATGGCATTTTTCTTCTCTAAGCCCTGTGTGCCTGCAACCTGTCTTAAATACACATCTACGTTGGTTGACAGCTGGACTTTGTACATTCTCCCTAGACAGCCACACAGGACCTTAGGTGTGGCTGAGTAGGCATCCACATTCTGATGGGGTGTTCCTGAGCAGGATGGGAGGCAGGAGCTGACACCCTTCAATAGGCTGTGTCCTGTCTACACACAAATGGCGTCATACCCCCACCCCCCGGAGTGAATCTAGAGCCAGACCTGGGAGGGACGACCTCTATGCACTTCAAAGCCCATCCTTGAAATGACCTCCACTTCAAAGGCACAACTGGGAATAAGTACTGGATCTCTGATCGCACCAAATCGGACACTACTGACCTGTGGAGAACTCTGCCAGGAGGAAGGACTGCTGTGCTGCAACAAGGTCTGTCACTCTGCTGGATGGTTTCTCTGGAAGAACTAATTTTCTGTGCTGCTCTGCTGCCTGCTACCCTTTGTCCTGTTGAGGAAGAACTGGATTAACTTACATGAATCCAGACTGATCTCCAAAGGTATGCTGGCTTGCCTCCTGTTTTAACATTCAGGGATATCAACGTCTAACTCCCTGCTACTTTGCCTGGTCCATTGGAAATGGATCCAGGAGCTTGCTCCAGTGGAACTGACACATTCTCTGCTGCATGAATAGAATCAACACATCACTACTGCTATAAGAACAGAACCGGCGCTTCGCCTTTGGAACCAAGGCATCGTAATGGCAACCAAGTCACCCCCACTTCAAAGGCATCACTTGTGAATACCTCTGCCAGGAGGAAGGACTGCTATACTGCTAAAAGGACTGCCACTCTGCTGCACTGCTGCTCTTGAAGAACTGCTTTTCTGCTGTGCTGCTTCTGCCTGCTAATCTCTGCCCTGACTGAGAATGACTGGACCCACCACACTTGAACCCAGAGTTACTCCAAGTGCATGCTGGCTTGCTCCCTGTTCTAAGTCTCATGGATATCAAAGACTTTAACTCACCCTGCCAAGTTGTGCCAACCATGTCCTGGGACCTTGGAAGTGGGCATAAAGTGCTACGCAAACAAGAATGAATGCATCCACCCCATTGTCCCGCTCGGATCTGACACATCTCCATCAACACATCACTGCAGCCCTGAGGATCGAATGCCTCACTTTGCTGACTGCTCAACGCCTCTTGACTTTAAACGGCTTGGAACCAGCACATCCCCATTGACCACAATGCATCACTGTAGCTGTGAGGATTAAGTACATTGCTTTAACAGCTGCTCACTGCATCGCATTTATCCCCGACTTTGCGCAGATCGGCCCCGATGCATTGCCTCCATTAGAAGGATTGACGCTGTTGCATCACTTCCACTGCTCCCCGCATTTTCCTATACAAATTAAAGATACTTTTTCAGTAGGCTAAGACTGATCCCTGTATCTGACTCCCAGTCCATTGCGGTAGGCCTGAACTGTTGGATTCGACTCAGTCTAGAGCGACCAGATCTCCCCTGGTTGGCTCTATATACTTTTCAGAGCCCCAACTTTCGGACTCATCTCAAACTTCTTTCTACTACTCCTTCCTATGCCCTACCCTATTTCTCACCCTATACCTCTATCAATGTATCCTATTCATCTACTCTCTCATTTATTCCAAACCCCATACCACTACTATGATCCCCAAAATAAACCTTTCTAGATTCTAGGCCTGCTTCATGCAAGACAGTTGCACTTCATAAGCACAGAGAGACACCCCCCTAATATCTCTTCATTGTCTTGGTATTCCTCACTAGAGGCTTTTGTCCAATAACTTGATGGTAGAACCCAAAAACATTCATTAGAATAATCTAATCAGATTTTCTGTTTCTGCACCTGTGAATTCATTATGCCCAAAATAAACGTGTGACTTAAAAAAAATATTACAATTTAATTCTCACTAGCTTTACAATAAAAGTGAGAAAGGCAATGCTGAATTATTCATATGTGCAAAATACACTCATGAGATCCAAAAGCCACAAACCTGCTGCATCGTATGTGGGTGTTGCTTGCTACTGCAAACAAAGGAAAAGTTATATTCCATTGACCACTTCTGTTTTGTCATAGGTGTTTGAGGGGCTTGGATAGGAAACAACTATTCAATGCTTTGCAACTGCACAAACAGTCTCAAAGTATTGACACAATCTCTTTAGATTTGAATGGGCAGTGATAAATTCACAAATTCTTGCAAAGGTTTTGAAAGCTGGATATTGCAAATGTTAGTAACGATTGTAAATTTCAGCCCTCATTCCTTACATTGTGAATGGGGCCTTTGTGTCAGGCTAACCTTATCACAGAATTGTACAATCCGTGGTTATACAGTCAGTTTTTACAACTACTCTCTTTAGATGTGATAAACTGGTTCTTGTATTTGGGCACTATTCTTTTCTGCACATCCATTGGCATGAAAGTCAGATGTCACATATGAACTGCAGTGTGGGATTATACTATCTTTTAGACCTGTCAGCCTTAGGGTGGTCTTCCCTCAAACATTTTGCCTGCTTGCCTCCTATTTTGCCGAATTCTTTTTTTTTAGCCTTAGGACTCTGACCACTTTAGCACTGCCAACCAGTGCTCTCTCCCCTCAACATGGTTTGATTGACCAATCACAACTGGCATATTTAATTTACCTATAAGCCCCTAGTAGAGTGCACAACAGGTGCACAGGGCCTGTAAATTAAATGCTGCTAGTGGGCCTGCAGCACCGAATGTCCCACTTACACCAGCAGCACTTTGTGTCTCAGGCCTGTCACTGCAGAGCCTATGTGTGTGGGTTATACTGCCATTTCAACTTGGCATTTAAACCCTCTTGCCTAGCTTTCAACTCCCTTTTTATTACAGATAAGTTACCCCGAATGTAGGCCCTAGGTAGCCCATAGGGCAGGGTGCTGTGTAATCAAAAGGTAGGACATATACGTTTTAGTTTTGCATGTCTCTGTAGTGAAAAATGCCCACATATGTTTTTCGCTACTGTGAGACCTACCTCTCTCATAGGTCAAAATTGGGAATACGTTATTACACTATATAAGCTGCAGTTCCCGACTGAGAAGGAGAAGATCTGCTTTGCTTCATATCACTGGAATGGTAATGATAAATACTCATTACTGGTAAAGTCAAATTTAAAAATGCCACTTTTAGAAAGATGGCATTTTTCTTCTCTTAGCCCTGTGTGCGTGCAGCCTGTCTTAAATACACATCTGCGTTGGGTGACAGCTGGACTTTGTACATTCCCTCTAGACATCCACATACAAAGGGACCTTAGGTGTGGCTGAGTAGGCATCCACATTCTGATGGGCTGTTCCTGAGCAGGATGGGAGGCAGGAGCTGACACCCTTCAATAGGCTAGGTCCTGTCTACACACAAATGGATGCATACCCCCCACCCCCCGGAGTGAGTCTAGAGCCATACCTGGGAGGGAGGACCTCTATGCACTTCAAAGCCCCTCTTTGAAATGACCTCCACTTCAAAGGCACAACTGTAAGTACTGGATCTCTGATCTCCAAAAATCGGACACTTCTGACCTCTGGAGAACTCTGCCAGGAGGAAGGACTGCTGTTCTGCAACACAGTCTGCCACTCTGCTGGACTGTTTCTCTGGAAGAACTAATTTTCAGCTGTGCTGCTCTGCTGTCTGCTACCCTCTGTCCTGTTGAGGAAGAACTGGACTAACATACATGAACCCAGACTGATCTCCAAAGGTATGCTGGCTTGCCTCCTGTTTTAACATTCAGGGATATCAACGTCTTACTCCTGTGCCTGGTCCATTGGAAGTGGATCCAGGAGCTTGCTCCAGTGGAACGACACATTCTCTGCTGCATGAGTAGAATAGACACATCACTACTGCTACAGGAACAGAACCGGCGCATCGCATTTGGAACCAATGCATCGTAATGGCAACAAAGTCACCCCCACTTCAAAGGCACCACTTGTGAAGAACTCTGCCAGGAGGAAGGACTGCTATACTGCTAAAAGTACTGCCACTCTGCTGAACTGCTGCTCTTGAGGAACTGCTTTTCTGCTGCACTGTTTCTGCCTGCTACTCTTTGCCCTGACTGAGAATGACTGGACCCACCTCACTTGAACCCAGAGTTACTCCAAGTGCATGCTGACTTGCTCCCTGTTCTAAGTCTCAGGGATATCAAAGATTTCAACTCACCCTGCCAACCATGTCCTGGGACCTTTGAAGTGGGCATTAAGTGCTACGCACACAAGAATCAATGCATCCACGCCATTGTCCCGCTCAGAACCGACACATATCCATCAATGCATCACTTCAGCCGTGAGGATCGATTGCCTCACTTTGCTGACTGCTCAATGCATTTCGACTTTACACGGCTTGGAACCAGCACATCCCTATTGACCACAATGCATCACTGTAGCTGTGAGGATTAAGTACATTGCTTTGACAGCTGCTCACTGCATCGCATTTATTCCCGACTTTGCACAGCTCGGACCCGACGCATTGCCTCCATCAGAAGGATTGACGCTGTTGCATCGCTTCCACTGCTCCCTGCCTTGTCCTAGATGAATTTAAGATACTTTTTCAGTGAGCTAAGACTGGTCCCTGTATCTGACCCGCAGTCCAATGCGGTTGGCCTGAACTGTTGGATTTGACTCCGTCTAGAGCGACCAGATAGCCCCTGGTTAGCTCTATATACTTTTCAGAACCCCAACTTTCTGACTCATTTCAATCTACTTTCTACTACTCCTTCTGATGCACTACCCTATTTCTCACCCTATACCTCCATCAATATATCCTCAGCATCCACTCTCTCATTTATCCAAAACCCCATACCACTACTATGATCCCCAGACTAACACTTTCTAGATTCTTCCCTACTCCACCCCTCCTTGCATCATCTGACTCCACTTTTACTATACCGATCCCCCAAAACAAGCCTTTATAAACTCTTCCCTCTGACTCTGTCCCTCCACATCCCTTTTTACTCATGCCAAGCCTCCTCCTACTGCTATGACCTCCAAAACAAACAAACAAAGTCTACAACCTTCAATCTTCTATCCTTTTCAATCCAAATAACAGATTAACATGTCCAGCTCTCAAATTTCATATTTCACTCTACTAATTCACCACTAATTCTTTATGGGTTGCAGAGTAGCGTACTACTCACCAAACAAGTGCTTCAACACCTCATCAGGGGTAGCAAGCACTATTTAAATGCAAATCATTTTCCCTCTTCTATCCCTCCCCTACCCTTCTCAATCCAAATAACTGACTAACATCCACCACTCAAATTTCTTTCATATTTCACTATACTAATTCAACACTAATCCTTTATGGGCTCTGGAGCAACGTGCTACTCGCCCAAAAAACACTTCAACACCCCATCAGCGGTAACAAGCGCTATAGAAATGCAAACCTTTTTTCCTCTTCCATCTCTCCCCTACCCTTCCCAAAATGGAGTGTCACTATAGTTAAACAGTAAAGCACACTGACTTTTCATATTAGTGTACACTACCCTCATGAGGCTTATCCCAGGTGAATGCCTAAATCTGCAGAGTCCCCATTGCACCAGGCCACCTTGGTGGTATTACCGGGGTGTGCACAACAGTAGTTGCACATGCACAGCCTGCACAGGGGTGCACATACGTGTTCATGTGCAAACAGCCAAGTGCCCCTTATTCTTGCTGCATTGCAGTGACCTTATCATAAAAGGCAGACACTGGCAGTAAACACGGTGACTCCATTTACGATGTGCTTACCGTGGGTGAGACACTGGTAGTATAGCTCACACACAGCAAAAAGTCCAAAAACTGGATGATCAGAAAAGCAAAAAATCTGGGCGTACTGCTGAGGCAGAACCCAGTGCAACAATAGTGATATCAAACAGACAACAAAAGCAAGGATTGAGTTTTCTAAGATTATTCACACTTAAACGTATATTTTATGTTATGAATGGCCACACCAATTCAATCCCCCCTACTCTAAGTAGCTGTTCAGGGGTAGATGAGTCATGGAGAAGCTAAAGACATCATGGCCTCAGTACTTAATTTGAGCTGGTGGTCTCCGGTGGTCAGCAGTGGCACTTATTCAACACCGGTGCTTTAGGCACAGGGAGATTAAGTAATTTGACCAGAATCAAAGGATGTTGAGCTGACGCTGAGACTCAAACCTGGTTTCCTATGTCTGAAGTCGGCAGCTCTGTCCTTTAACCACATCCTCTCCCCACTTTCATGGTTCTGTTTTAGGCAGTTCTAAGAGGAGAAATGAACTGATGCAAGCTGCCTCCTGAACAAAGCTGTTGCGCATATTTTTTTACACATGAACCACTGCATGGCCTCACTGTGTCTGCCCCCAGCTTTATATTACACCTGGTGTCCTGCACCTCCAATACACTCTGGCATTCAACCCACCCAAATGTTTAATCCATGCTTACCATCCTGGCACTTACAAACCAAATGCACCGGGTTTCCTTGCACCTGCACCCCATATTTCAACATTTATCCTCGTCTCTGCCACCTAAATTAAAAACAACATGTGTCCTGCCACCCACACACACCACCCCCTCTTTAATAAACCCCCCTTCTTCCACCCAATAAAAAAAAAATACATGGCTTCCTTTCACCTACCCTATAATCCCACTAGCATTTCCTCTTCTCTCCACCCCCATAGAAGCCATGGTTTCTGCTCTTCTGGTGGCAGAGCAGGTGCTGTGCTGATAGGGCCACAGAAAATTGTGTCAGGGTAGTTTTGAAATCTCTGCCAGCACGGATCTGCAGAAAAAAGTAAATAACAGGTAATACAGTGGTTGGTAAAGGAAGATCATTTTCTACATTCTCCGTTCTTCTCCAGGTCTGCAGAGTAAAGAGAGAGCTGGGAAAAGTATCCATTCTACTGGCTCTTAATTAGAGCCATACATAGCAGTTAATTTTCTATCACTGAATCATGATAGGAGAAATTATAGATGACGGAAGTGCAAGTTACAGTGTGGTGAAGAACGTGTCTCTTAATGAGGTCACTACTGCTTTTCATAGTGCTTCTGACAGAGCGGAGATCTTATCTCATTTGTAGGGGTGCATCATAATAACATGTAGAGCACACCTGCATATAACCATATGTTGTATTAACATGAAGTGTTAGAATTGTGAAATGTATTATAATGAAAAGTGATGTATTTTACACCATTGAAAAGTAAGCTGAAGAATCAACGTAGAAAATGATTGTACCTAGCCGAAATCATTATTATGAAGAACATGTGTTGTGCAACTGATCACCATACATGTATTAAATGTGCTTATAAGTCATGTAATTTTATACGTAGGTAAATGCATTAGTTGAAAATGCCTTAACGTTATGCAAATTCTTAAAGCTTATATGATGCTTTCATATGTTAGCTGAACTTCGCAGGCCTGAAATGCTAGTCCCTGAATACTCTTGCTTTGGAATTAACAGTTTAAATTTCATGTGCGCTGTGAAATATGTTCTTTCTCTTATTTGTGTTGCAGGTGAAAGAAGCGGTCTCACTAGGTAGAATAATGCCTTTGATTTACTAGTTAGGCCAGGAGAAAAGAAGTTACAATTGTGTGGTTTGAGCAGATGTAAGAAGGTCATTGTGCTTCACACAGGAGAAAGCCTTGGAACCAAGGACAATTTGTATCAAGGAAATGCACCATTGTCCTGTGGAAAATCATCTTCAGGATTGTACTCAAAGCAGATGGCGGGACTTGCACTGCACCGGGGCAATTCCATTTACGGATACCTTGTTGCTGAAGTTAGGGATAGTGCGCCACTTCTTTCTTGCCTTCAAAGAGAGAGCATCCTAGTACGAGCTCTGTCTTTGGTAGCTTTGTGCTACTTGACCCATTGATTGTGGAGAAACTTCTTTGGAAGACTCTGTAGGAAGGTGAAATCTGACTACATGGTTGCCCCCACTTTCTTCGTGGTGTTTTGCTGGTTTTTGACTTAGCCTGGCTGGGTTCCTGCTATTCAGGACCCCAGCCTATCTGCTTTCCCCTTTAAATTGATTGCATGTACTTTAGGCACACTCCAGATTGGATTCTGGGGTACCCTTATAAGTCCCTAGTATATGCTATACTATGTATCCAGGGCATAGGTATCCCAAAGTCCTACCAGGGGCTGCAACATGTATTATGCTACCTCGGGAAGCCTTCCAAAATGACACAACAGGACTGCTACAGCAGCCTGTGTAACGTGGTGCATGCACCCCTTACTGAGATATAGGTTCACTATATATCTCCATATCACTACACATGTAAACCTATCAGTCACTCCTATGCCAGGCCTTAACAATCCTGAAGGCAGGGGGATGGGTTTCATGAGAGCAGAGCCCCTCTGCAGCTTTCGGAAACCTTTATTTCGGGGTTGTTTGTGATGCAGCCAAACCATAAACTCTTAAGTGCATTATAACCTCGCGGTAAATGCTAACTTTGGAATGGCTGCATGGAAACATGTTGTGTTTGGTGTCAAACACCTTGGAATCATACCCCACACCAGTGACTGATGTGGAAGGAATGATTCCACCCTACTAGAGGGAGAAACATGGTGGCACTGGTAGACTCTGTACCAGCTTAACAGATCCTGGCATCACAAAATGGATGCTGCCAGCCACAGACATGAGTCTACCCTCCTGCTGCTGGATGAAACTCTGGCAGAGGAGGACTATACAATAGGTTTCCTGTCACAGGGAGGTATAACCACCTTCCAGACAAGCTTTAGTGTATTGGGGCTGGGTGGGTGCACTCTAAGAGTGCTTTGATGTCTGCACTGGGGGCACATTTGGTGTCCCTGTGCATAGTCCAGCTCATGCCCCTGCTCTGGCGTGAAACTGGACAAAGGAAATGGGTGTAGCCACCCCTCTTTCCTGAGCCCTCCCAAAGGTGGGTCCCTAGAGTTTGTCCCACCCCTTCCTTGGGTATAAGATAGGAACCCCTGGCTATAGGACTTTAGATTTACCTGGACGAAACTCTGATACATAATCCTGCAACTTCGACGATCTACAAGGTGCTAGATGACTGAAGAATCTCCCTTGGAGTAAAGGAGTTACTCCCCTGCTTGGCAGGCACCTAAGACGCATCTGACCGGTTTGCATCTCCGAAGCTTCCGCCGTACTCCGAAGAATTTGCAACACAGGAGGTGGGTTTCCAGACTTTCCGAGGCCGACCCAAGCTCCCAGCAAAGCTGAGACCCGTATCCCTTGTGTGGACCGTGGAACCGGAACCCCTGGACACCGTGCACATTTGCAAGTGCATATGCTTCTTGGCAATCCTTGAGGCTGTGCTTTGGGCTACTTGTAGTCCAATCCCCAAGCAGCATTTCCACCGAAGATTGCTGACCTACACTCACCGAGTGTCCCGTGGGCTGGTGTTCTGTGTAGATTTAGATTCCGTAAATAGGTTTCCCGATGTATGCCCTTATATAGGTACAATTCATATTGCCCTTATTTAGGCATAGAAAATCCAGCCCTTATTTAGGCATTGTCCATGCTAACCAAATACAGGCATGGTCTCCTACATTCGTCCATCCATGTCACAACAAGTTCTTGGAAAACCAGACTCTTAAGCCTTTAGCAATTTCCCTTGCTTGGATATTGATTTCTCCAAGAACTCATTTAGTATGCATGAACATCTATTTCTTAGGGGTTCATTCATGATGTTCCGATGCCTGACTTTTACGTCAATACAGGCATTCCTAAACACCTTCAAGGTATAAATATACCTGCACTTGACCTGGCACACCACGGTTCCGGTAGGGTCCAGCTCGACTGCCTACTTGCGGTTTGCCACTGCAAGTTCGGAAGGAGATCGAGTCCCAGCCTGATGCACTGACCAGACGCTGTCATCCTCCTCGCAGAGAATCCAGCTCCAGTGTTTCTGACTCCCCTTGCGGGGTGTTAGATATCGAGTCATGGAAAGAGATTCCAACCTCGCACATTCTAAGGTATGGAGCAGACTAGAACTTAGAGAAACTTTTGGCAACTCTTGGCAAAACTATAGCTGTAGCTAGTTAACCTTTAGAAAACAGCACCTACTACTTACCTACCTCGTACTAGACTTAGGTTAGGTACACTGGGGTAGAACTATCTAGAAGCATCAGATGAGTATTCACACTTTAACTCTGATTGGGCTTCCCTGGTTGACCCAGAAGTGCTCTGACTCTCCATTGCTTGGAGAGTCCCCAGGACCTTGCTGGTCCGCACCGAAGCATCTTTACTGTTCCTGCATGGGTTGCTGTTGCCAATGCTTGTTGTGTTCAATCCGAGCACCGACACCGCAGCACTTGACATCCTTTGTGGGACAGCTCGAATCCAGCTCCTGGTCATTGTCGATGCCTCCTGGTCCTCATGGCTGCAGAGTCAAGCTTCACCTCTTCGCACCTGAAACACCCGACATCGGTGGGCATTCGTCTATCGTGCCCCTGGTCACTGGTAAGTGACCCAGACTCTGTCCCCTCTGCTTTCAGGTTCTTCTGGTCTTCGATCCAGGCTTGGATCACACTGGACACTTCTCTCCTTCCCGGCAGCAGCACTTTGCAGCAGATCGCCATTGAAATCAACGACGATTCCCGACACCATTTGACACCTGTGCACCCGGCTTCCCTGGGTGAGGTAACTTGAGTACTCCGGTGCTCCTGTGGGTGTTGGCCCTAGAACCCCCTAAGTCTAAAGGGGTTTGCTCAAAGTCCTCTCCTAAGTGTCCTTAACCTTAAAAATTCCAACTGCGACCTTCCCATAGAATAGTACGGGCTCGCGGCTGTGTTCTCACACTGCACACGTCCCCCGTGGGTCTCCGGTGTCACTACCTTGGGTGGTTCCTTGGGGTCCCAGCGATTCTACGTGCTCTAGGCACTGTGTCTAGTCAAGTCGTGGTTCTTATACCACTTTCCTAATATATTGTTTGGTCTCCCCCTGGGGCCCATTGTATATTGTACTATTTACTGTTGTTTTAGAACTGTATTATTGTGTACCTTGGACTCTAATCTCATAAAGAGATTAGTAGTGAGTGTTTAGAAATAAATACATATATTTTATATATACCTTGTGTGGTTCTCCTTTTATTTAGTTATTCTAGAGGTTATAATCTGGTAAACCAAGCTGCTTTAAAGTCCTTCAAGACTTAGCCTGAAGGCTGCCCTCCATAGCTACCCCTAGGATAGCTTTCAATAAAGGTTGTCTTAAACCTATTCATCAATAAGGGTTGTTTGGACTGGTACAAGGTGCCCACTATAACTAGTGGACAGCATATACCATGCCAACTTCTCACATTGGTGTGCAGCGGTTGGATTCAAGCTTGCTATTTCTTTATCAGATAATCTCTTTGAGTGACTAACTGAAAAACACTATAGGTACATAGCTACATATAAATCAAGTCTAGAATATGGTAAGTTCTACTGAACTTAGTGTTGTGTGCCAAGGGCTTAGCACACCCTTTCTATAACTCAAAAGAGTTTAGTAGGCCCCACTAGAGTAGGTAGGTGTAGACACCACACCCCACTAGTCATGTCTTCAAGGGCAGAAGCCAGTAGACCTCTCCCAACTAAGTATGACAATGTTACATACCAAGAATTGAGGACTATGTGTGCCTCAAGGAAATTGAAGACAGGGAAAAGCTCAACCACACAACATCTCATAAAGTTGTAGCTTGCAGATGACCTCAGAACCTCAGAAAGACCCCAGGGTCTGATGAGGTAGGCAGAGTGGGTGGGGCAGCAGAAGAGGAAAGGCCAAAAGGTGACAACACCTATGACCTAGAATCTGAAGCTGACCAGGAGGATCAAGATGATTCTAACCTGGACAATCCAATCTTTTCTGAAGGTGAGGAAGAAGGGCCCAGTGGGCCCATTTTCACTCCACGGGAAGGGTTAACAGTTTACTAAGAAGGTCTAGATCTCCTTCTCAGGAATCTAATAATTCTGGCACATCTGTAGGGACCTCTGTCTCTCATAAGACCTCCACTTCTCAGAGAAGGGAATCCTCTTATGTGAGAAGAAGCCAACTGCTTGAGTTTGAGAAAGCTAAGCTTAGGGTCAAGAGAGAGCAATTGGCCTTAGATAGGGAATCCCTGGAGCTCCAGAGAGCTTCAAATAAATTGGGGCTAGAGCCCCATGGTGGCAGAAACAGTGTCCCTAGAGGTAGAGAACATACTCATGACCAAAGGAACCTGAACAAGATTGTTCCTCCCTACCAGAGTGGCGATGACATCCACAAATAGATAACTGCACTGGAGAGGGCCTGTAAAGTACAGAGGGTCCCTCAGGAGCAGTGGGCAGCAATCTTGTGGCTCTCCTTTGCAGACAAAGGAAGAGACAAGCTCCTCACTGATAGGGAAGAGGATGCTGACAATTACAAAGTCTTGAAGAGTGCACTGATAGATGGGTTTGGCCTAACCACTGAACAGTACAGGTTGAAGTTCAGAACTACCCAAAAGGCACACACTCAAGACTGGGTTGACTTTGTAGATTGTGCTACTAAGGCTCTGGAAGGTTGGATACATGGCAGCAAGGTGCATGACTTTTTAGAGTTGTACAATTTGATTATGATGGAGCAGATCCTCAATAATTGTCAAAAACAGCTTTAACACCAGTACCTGGTGGACTCTGATCTGACCTCTCCCCAGTTATTGGGAAATAAGGCAGACAAATGGGTCAGAACCATAGTAAAGCCAAAGACACAGGGTGGTGACCAGAAGAAACATTCTTCCAAGACCCAAGAGAAAGGTGGGAATAAGTCAAAAGATAAGTTCACTACAGGGCCCCAGAAGTCCTCTTCTGGGGGTGGGTCCCAAACTCCTTCCTTCCCTGAAAAGAAACCCTTTTGCCATGTTTGCAAGAAGCCTGGCCACTGGAAAAATGATCCCAGTTGCCCTAGGGTTGGCAATAAAGAACATGTTCCTCCAATTAATACTACCACTCCTCCAGGTGCTACAAGTAGTAATCCCCCAGGTGGTAGTAATGTACCCAAAACGTTAGGTGCATTTTCACGAGGAACAGAGGTGGGCCCTAATTTAGAGAGGTCCCCCTCACAGGCATCCTCGGTCTGTGATGGTGGTATGGGATTTGCCACATTTACTAACTGTCCCAATACTTTGGGCAAGTACAGACAGGAGCACTTAATAAATGGTCAAAAAGCTTTGGTATTCAGGGACACAGGGGCTAGTGTCACCATGGTGCCGGTGAAACTAGTCCCCACTCAACAGCTTTTACCTGAATTCAAGTACCAGGTGACCAACATTGATGGTATCAGGATAGATCATCCAATGCCCATAGTCAATCTCAGCTGGGGAGGGGTCACTGGCCCAAAGAAAGTGGCAGTATCCCCAAACTTGCCTGTAGATTGCCTGTTGGGCAATGATCTGGAAATTTCAGCCTGGGCTGAAGTTGAACACTAGGCCCATTTAAGAATGTTAGGCCTCCCTGAGAGAGTTGATGGGGCTGTGATGGCCACAGGTCAACTCCAGGGAAATTTTGGTGTGATGGAGCCTGAAAAAATGGCCCAATCTCCTCCACAAGAGAGCCCAAGTGTTGAAGAAAAGTCTTCTTCCCCCCAGACAATAGGTAAGGGTCAGCCTCTTCAGGGAACTGATCCTATCCCTAGTGAAGGAACTGCCCAAGAGGTGGTCAGGCCTGTCCTGGCAACACCCCTGATGGCAGGGGACCCTTCCAAGGTGGTACCCAGTCTGGAGCAGGTAACCTGCCCCTATCTACCCGACCTCAGTCAGCCCAGGGTTGCAGAGGTCAGGGAGGTCAGTGGACCCCACAGGGCCCCCTGTCCAGAGGAACCCCCATCAGCAGATAGGGGCACCCAGTATAGTAGCCCTAGCCAGGTGAAAATTCCTGAAAACACTGAGGGATCCCCCTTACCCTTGTGTAGAGACCTCCCCCAGATGGAATCTGTTAGGCAAAGGCAAACCTGGGACCAAAAGGTTCCAAACCTACCATGTCCCCCCAGTGTTCCAACCAAAATGACCCAACCCCCAGCTGTAAACAGCCAAAGGTTGACCTTAGGGCCAGATACAACTCAGTCATGGAAAGAAAGGCCTCCATGGTGACCAGTGATTTGAGGAAACTGATACCAACTTTATTAGGGCCTCACTTCTTTACTCAGCCACCCCACCAGCCTTTCACTTTGCCAAAACACACTACAGGTAGTAACTCCAAATTGTGGAGATCATCCCATACGCTTGGAGTTAGGGATTGCTTAGTGGACCGTAAGACAGGGGTAACCATGCTAGTGCAGGTTCTTCCTTATATGGCCACTTAGTCAACTGGCCAAAGTTAGCCTTATCTCCTTTCGTTTGGGGGGGTTATGTAGGAAGGTGGAATCTGACTGCATGGTTGCCCCCACTTTTTTCCTGGTGTTTTGCTGGTTTTTTACTTAGTCTGGCTGGGATCCTGCTATGCAGGGCCCCAGCCTATCTGTTTTCCCCTTTAAATTGATTGCATGTACTCTAGGTACACTCCAGATTGGATTCTGAGGTAGCCTTATAAGTCCCTAGTATATGGTATACTAAGTACCCAGGGCATAGGTACCCCAGAGGCCTACCAGGGGCTGTAGCATGTATTACCCCACCCCTGGGAAGCCTTCCAAAATGACACAACAGGACTGCTACAGCAGCTTGTGTAACGTGGTGCATGCACCCCTTACTGAGATATAGGTTCACTATATATCTCCAAATCACTGCACATGCAAAACTATTAGTCACCCCTATGGCAAGCATTAACAATCCTGAAGGCAGGGTGCTGGGTTTCATGTGAGAGGGTGCCCATGCATGAGCAGAGCCCCTCTGCAGCTTTCAGAAACCTTTATTCCGGGGTTGTTTGTGATGCAGCCAAACCATATTCTCTTAAGTGCATTATAACCTTGCAGTAAATGCTAAGGGCCCGATTCACAGAACTAACTTAAGACAAAATCCTAAACTTACTACCATTTTGGTATTCACAGAAGGCACTTACTCATTTTGGTATTCACAGAAGGCACTTACTCATTTCGGTATTCACAGAAGTTAGGAGTCTTAACTTTAGGACTCCTAAATGGCTTCTGTGAATACCGAAAGTCTTAAAATCAGGATTTTTCTCAGTTTAGTAGTAGTATAGTTAGGACTCCTAACTTTAGGACTCCTAAATGCCTTCTGTGAATACCAAAAGTCTTAAAATTAGGATTTTTCTCAATATAGTAGTCCTAAGTTTAGGACTCCTAACTTTAGGACTCCTAAATGCCTTCTGTGAATACCGAAAGTCTTAAAATTAGGATTTTTCTCAGTTTAGTCGTAGTATAGTTAGGACTCCTAACTTTAGGACTCCTAAATGCCTTCTGTGTATACCGAAAGTCTTAAAATTAGGATTTTTCTCAATTTAGTAGTCCTAAATTTAGGACTCCTAAATGCCTTCTGTGAATACCGAAAGCCTTAAAATTTGGATTTTTCTCAGTTTAGTAGTTGTAAAGTTAGGAGTCCTAACCTTAGGACTCCTAAACTGAGAAAAATCCTAATTTTAAGGCTTTCGGTATTCACAGAAGGCATTTAGGAGTCCTAAAGTTAGGAGTCCTAAACTTAGGACTACTAAATTGAGAAAAATCCTAATTTTAAGACTTTCGGTATTCACAGAAGGCATTTAGGAGTCCTAAAGTTAGGAGTCCTAACTATACTACTACTAAACTGAGAAAAATCCTAATTTTAAGACTTTCGGTATTCACAGAAGGCATGTAGGAGTCCTAAAGTTAGGACTCCTAACTTCTGTGAATACCGAAATGAGTAAGTGCCTTCTGTGAATACCAAAATGAGTAAGTGCCTTCTGTGAATCCCAAAATGGTAGTAAGTTTAGGATTTTGTCTTAAGTTAGTTCTGTGAATCGGGCCCTCACTTTGGAGTGGCTGCATGGAAACATGTCATGTTTGGTGTCAAACACCTTGGAATCATCCCCCCACACCAGTAACCGGTGTGGGAGGTATGATTCCAACCTACTAGAGGGAGAAACATGACAGCACCGGTATACCCGGTACCAGCTTAACAGACCCTGGCATCACAAAATGGATGCTGCCAGCCACAGACACGAGTCTGCCCTCCTGCTGCTGGACGAAACTCTGGCAGAGGAGGTCTGGAAAATAGGTTTCCTGTCACATGGAGGTGTAACCACCTCCCAGACAGGCTTTAGTGTATTGGGGGTGGGTGGGTGCACTCTAAGAGTTCTTTGATGTCTGCACTGGGGGCACATTTGGTGTCCCTGTGCATAGTCCTGCTCAAACCGGTTGCAGGGGCTACCAGCCCCTGCCCTGGCATGAAACTGGACAAAGGAAATGGGTGTAGCCACCCCTCTTTCCTGAGCCTCCCATAGGTGGGTCCCTTGAGTTTGTCCCACCCCTTCCTTGGGTATAAGATAGGAACCCCTGGCTACAGGACTTTAGATTTACCTGGATGAAACTCTGATACATAATCCTGGAACTTTGACAATCTACAAGGCGCTAGATGACTGAAGAATCTCCCTTGAAGTAAAGGAGTTACTCCCCTGCTTGGCAGGCACCTAAGACACATCTGACCGGTTTGCATCTCTAAAGCACTCACCGGACTCCAAAGAATTTGCAACACAGGAGGTAGGTTTCCAGACTTCCCAGAGGCTGAACCGAGCTCCCAGCAAAGCTGAGCCCCGTAGCCCTCGTGGGGAATGTGGAACCAGAACCCCTGGACACCGTGCACATTTGCAAGTGCATATGCATCTTGGTGATACTTGAGGCTGTGCTTTGGGCTACTTGTAGTCCAAACCCTGAGCAGCGTTCCCACTGAAGATTACTGGCCTACACTCAATGAGTGTCCTGTGGGCTGGTATTGTGTGATTTCTCTTGAGGTCCCTTCACGATCCCTGGTCTGTCAATCTGTGGGTCCCTGAGAAGGTAACTTTAACTCTGATTGCACTTCTCTGGTTTCTCCAGATGTGCCCTAACTTTTCGTCACTTGGGGAGTCCCCAGGTTCTTGCTGGTCCGCAACGAAGCATCTTTACTCTTCCTGCGTGGATTGCTCTTGCCAAGGCTTGTTTTGTTCAATCCGAGCACCGACACCGCAGCACTCGACATCCTTTGAGGGACAGCTCGAATCCAGCTCCTGGTTGTCATTGACACCTCCTGGTCCTCGTGGCTGCAGAGTCAAGCTTCACCTCTTCACCTCTTCGCACCTGAAACACCTGACATCGGTGGGTATTCGTCTATCATGCCCCTGGTCACTGGCAAGCAATCCAGACTCTGTCCCCTCTGCTTTCAGCTTCTTCTGATCTTTAATAGAGGCTTGGATTACACCGGACACTTTTCTGCTTCCTGGCAGCAGCACTTTGCCACAGATCGCCATTGAAATCAATAACGATTCCCGACACCATTTGACACCTATGCACCCGGCTTCCCTGGGTGAGGTAACTCGAGTACTCCAGTGCTCCCGTGGGTGTTAGCCCTAGAACCCCCTTAGTCTAAAGGGGTTTGCTCAAAGTCCTCTCCTAAGTGTCCTTAACCTTCAAAGTTCCAACCGCGACATTCCCATAGAATAGTACGGGGCTCGCGCTGTGTTCTCACACTGCACACGTCCCCCGTGGGTCTCCGGTGTCACTACCTTGGGTGGTTCCTTGGGGTCCCAGCAATTCTACGTGCTCTAGGCACTGTGTCTAGTTAAGTCATGGTTCTTATACCACTTTCTTAATATATGGTTTGGTCTCCCCCTGGGGCCCATTGTATATTGTGCGTTTTACTGTCATTTTAGAACTGTATTATTGTGTACCTTGGACTCTAATCTCATAAAGAGATTAGTAGTGAGTGTTTAGAAATAAATACATATATTTTATATACACCTTGTGTGGTTCTCCTTTAATTTAGTTATTCAAGAGGTTATAATCTGGTAAACCAAGCTGCTTTACACTCCTTCAAGACTTAGCCTGAAGGCTGCTCTCCATAGCTACCACTAGGATAGCTTTCAATAAAGGTTGTCTTAAACCTATTCATCAATAAGGGTTGTTTGGACTGGTACAAGGTGCCCACTATAACTAATGAACACCTTTTATCCTTCCTCTGAAAATGATAATTTAGGAAAGTCACGTTGGCAACTCTGGCAGAAGCTTACCAGAGCAAAATATCTGATTCATTGTTAGGACAAACCATTTGCATGGGGAAAAGCTCTGAAAGCTCCATGCATAAGGGAAAAACACAGGCAACAGATGCTACAATTGGCGACTTACCTCACGCGCGGTCCAACACCTTGCGCAAAAAATCCATCAAGGGAAAGAAACAGATATAGAAGCAACAGACTACTTCTATTCACTGCCAGAGGGCACAGAGTCACTGGTTGGATCGATATCCACAACGAGTGGCAGCGAAGTAGAAGAAGAAAGTGAAAGCCCCCATGACACTAGTGGAAGGGATTCCGCTGCAACGCTATGAAGTTCGAAGATAACGTCAGCCCTCTCAGCTCGAACTAAAGTGGGAGAGCAAGATTTGAAATGGGATTACTCATCCTCTAGCCTGCTAATGGGAGACACAAACAAATCTCCCCTCAATATGGAATCAGTGCCCACAACAACCTTGGATGCAATTTTACAATCAGTCATGGCATATCGGGGGGAGTCGAGACAAGATAATAGGCGTTCCCAAGCGACTGTTTTCGAAAAATCCAATTCTCAGTTCGCAAAATAGCTAAAGTATGTAGTGAAATTTTGGATAGTTTAACCGATCTTGAAAAAGAACTGGTATTATTGATTACGAAATGGTGTCAACGCAGTTGCAGACTACATCACATGAGGCTAGACTCGTAGACGTACAGTGGAAGCTTGAAGATCAGGAGAACTGCCAACGAAGAAACAATCTGCGGTTCCTCGGAATTCCTGAGGACAAAGGGGGTACGGATATCCGTCGCTACATGGTCAACCTGCTAGCCAAGGCATTTCCCGAGGTTGAAGGTAGGAACTGGGCCCAGGAAGTCCAACGAGCACACCGGGTCCCTATGGTGATGAAACAGCAGGCAAGTGATGACGCCAAACTTTGAGCAGTGCTCGTGTTCTTTGGAAACTATCTCCTTCGACAGATCATATTTGAAAAAGCCAGACCAGATCGCAGACGCCGGCTGGATGATGTCGAATTTTTCACAAGACCTGACTTCTGTCATGTGACTGTTGAGAGACGATGGAGGCTACGACAGACGATAAACCCTTTTCAAGAAAAAGGAGCTCAGGCCTACCTCTTGAACCCGGCAAAACTAAAAGTTATAATTGGGATAGGGTCTGTTTTTTTACATCAGAAATCAAAGCAAAAGAATTTCTGGATGAATTAATTAGGAAAGACTAGGGTGGCTAGGCCGGCTTAGGTATTATGAAACTGAATAAGAGTTGGACTAAAGGCCTCTTTTTCTTTCTTGTTAGGGTATGGTTTGTAGGCCGTTTTTTCCTCTTTTTAGATTCTTTTTTTAGATCTGGGGTCTTTGGCCATTCGAATAGCAACAGGTGGGGGTAAGTACGACGATGTGTGTTTTAGGATGTAGGGGTGAGGTTTAAGCTATATTTTGATGTATGAAGTAGGAATGAACTGATGTTTTTCATATATTGATGAAAATGAGGAGGGGGCACATGGATCACGCCAAGAGCTGCATCATCCTTACTGGACCATCGGTCTAGTGGCTTTCATGGGTAGGATGAGGGGTGGGACAGGTGGGAGGGGGGTCAGGGTGGGTGGGGGAAGGTGGGGGAGGAAGGGGAAGAAAAGCCAATTTAGGTGCATCGAATTGAGGAAACTCAGAAATAAAGAAAAGGAAAGAATAAATAAAAAATGGAGTGTTAGGTTAAACAGATGGTTCATTTTGGTAGTAGAGAATGGATAAATTATGGATTTGCTCAGTCAATGTGGCAGGCCTGAATGGCAGAGCAAATTTCAACCCGGAAATTATTTGCTTACAGGAGACCCACATTCCGTGGAACAATAGGGGCGTCCTCCAGATAACAAGGTATGATCTGGCAGTTTGCTCCACAAGGACCTCCATGACTAGGGGAGTAGCGATATTTATCACATGGCAAGCGGGCATTAGCAAACGTACCCTGGCGGATAAATTGTGTAGATGGGCTATCGTAACTTTAAGTACGGGGTTGACTGTAGGGGTAATTTATACTTCAAACCAGGACGATTCTGAGATCTGGGAAGAGCTAGAGCTGGAGCTTGCTACATGGCCAGCCCCACTAATAGTATGTGGAGATTTTAATATTCACTCTGGGATTTCAAGTGAGGCGGGGCAGAAGTATAAGGGGAGAAAACATAAATAGCCTCAAATCCAGTCATGGTCTGGTAGATGTGTGGGCAGCTAAGAACAATGTAGATCCAGGCTATACATATTTCTCATGCCCACACCAAAAATATGCTCGTTTAGACTACTTTCTGATTTCAGCCAGTATGTTGGGGGACGTTGAGATAACAAAGCTGCCGCAAGTCTTTTCAGATCACAATCCACTTTTGCTCAAAACAACGCATCTGGGCTTGGAAAGGGAACTCCGTTCCTGGTCGTTTGATAGGAAATTGTTAATAGATAAAGATTTTATAAAATATATAAAAAAGTGGTCCAGAGGATTCTTTGAAATTAATCGATATAGTGCCTCCCGTACGATTTTGTGGGATACGTATAAAGGGTGCTTAAGGGGGGGAATAATAAGCTATTTAGGCCAACAGCAGAAACTATGGAGGAATCAGATCACCTCCCTCATGAGCCGGTTGGCGCAGTTAGAGACAGAACACACCAATTTGTTACTTCAGGGGGAAAGAGCCAGATTGACTACGTTTAAGAACCAGATAATCATTGTTAAATCAGAGCTGAATAAATTTTTTCAGAAGCAAGTTGCTCAGGTGTATCAAACACATCGTAGAGAGCTATACCAATATGGGGAAAAGACGGGTAGACTCTTGGCCCTTAGGATTAGACAAAAGGTCTCTCGTAATAATATAACGGAAATTAAAAACTCCCAGGGGCAGATGGAAACGACTTCTGCCAAGATAATGGGGGTTTTTGAACAGTTCTATAGTAGGCTGTATCAATTGGATCCCAGCGATATTCAATCAGTTTCTGCAGGGGAGTATCCACAGCTTAGCAGACTAGATCCTGCCATATATACTCGATGGCCTGTGCACACACGTAATTAGATATAGACAACTAGTACTGTCCAATTCTTGATCCAAGTATGGCTAATATAATGTTCATTACAAATACGTTTAAACACAATAATGAACGTAGAACACTCCAGATGATTCGTGTTCGTTATGTTTATTGTAGATCTCTATGCCCAGCCGACACGTGTTTCGTCAGGGTTAACACCCAAGACTTCTTCAAGGCTTAACGGCGTGAAAAACTATCCTTCATTATGTTCACAATACCGGTAATAGGGACACCTTCCTGCCCAATACCATTCTTTGCTGGCATGTAGATCCTGTCATGTGTGTTGCAGATTGCAGTACACATCTGCAGTGCAAACAACTAAGGTAAATAAAGAGCCATAACCTTGTTGCTACACTCTTAGGCCTGCTATCCCCTGGTGTATGTAATTGGCGCTAGTTGTGATTACCTGATACAGGTAAATCTGGGGCAAAGTCAAAATAAAATTGGTCTTGCATGGATACACACAAATATTCACACAATGCATGGATCTTATACGCAAACGGATGTGGAAAAAAGGCCAGTATGTACAAGGCAGCATTAAGCCACTGTAAGTGGCTTTGCGCTGCATAGTAATGTGGAGCAGTGTGATGGAACAAAAAAGTTTAAAGACGTTTGCCTCTATCAATTCTCCATTAAATGAGATTACGGTACTAATTTTGACAGAATGTGCAAAATAGAATGATGACCAAAAACATAAGATCCTTAACTGCATTATAAAAGCATGCAGAAATGTTCTGAAATGTAGAAATGTGACAAATATGGAAAATGGGAGCAGAGAAATAGTTAAATGTTCATTAAATGTAGACACACGTTTAATAAATAAAATTTGGTTAACTTAGAAATGTGATGCTGATTACCTAACGTGACATAGGGAAAAGAATGCTTATAATAGTGAATCAAAATAAATGCGATTAAAATGTTTAGCTTAAGATGGTTAATAGTACTGAACTTGATTTTGCTATGTTCTCTCTCTCTCTCTCTTATTCCCTAGGTAAACAGCATATGTCTATTATATTGAATCTGTATGATATTGTGTGACTAATTGTACTAAATGAAATCCATATACAAAGCCTAAATGTGATTTGTGTTTCTTGACCATTCAAATTGAGGCATGGATAAATAATATTCATGTGAAATGTATCATTTTGAGTCATTCTTGGGGTGAAGTCCTTATCGAAATTTGCATACTAAGGTTATAGAAGAAATTGATGTATCCACATATTTGATATTTTCTGATTCCAGGTCCTTATTTGCCACATGTTCTCTAATATCCATGTCCGTGTTAGCTCACATAAAAGATTCATCAGAGGATCTATAATTTGTATGTAGGCTAATTGGATATTGGGCCCAGAGAGGAAATAGTTTGAACACTAAGAGGAAGATGAAAGTAATGTGTGTGTAAAGATTAACTTTGCGCTGCAAAAGCAGAGCATAGTGCCACCAAAGCATATGTAGAAATGATGCTCAGGTGGTGCAAGTGTCCTGTAAGCAAGCCACTCACTGGTCTGAAAAAATCTGTGGTAGTGAAATTCACATGTGATGTTGCTGTACACCCCTTCTTGAATTTGCACTGTGCTGGCAGCAGGACATTGGTAAACATAGATATCTGCAGGAGACATTGAGGAAGGAGCAGGCAGCTGAGTATTAGGCTCCCCTACAGCTATGGTGTGTAATTTATTGCCTCTAGTTGTGGTGTTCTTTCACCATACACTTGTGAAATGGTGTGGCCTCAGTGGTGCAAGCTACTTGTCCTTCTGTACCTTTTTGTCCTAAGATTACACACACAAACACACACACTTGACCTATACTGCACATGTGTATGCTTGCTGACATTACTGCTGTACTACTGGAAGGGACAGCTCTCAGCACACAGAAAACACGCGATTATGTACCAATGACTCTCCTTGCAATGCCTCCCCTGGGTAGTCCATATTAATTGAGGAATGCCATGCTCAGGCAACCAGTGAATGCTTTGTATGAAATGATTTCAGGTCTTTATTAATAAGTCAAATGAGGCTGGTAGAGCTCTATGATGTTCGCAATGGGTACGCTGTGCTTATCACTGGCTTGTCTGACTACATACCTCTGCATGCAGTGCAAATTACACAAATTGGCTTTCTATGGCCTTATGGAGGTGTTGGTGAAGGCTGACCCACTGGAGCTAACATATGTGACTCCAGTTGTACATGTCAAGTGTAAACAAGGCCCAATGTATGTCAGAGATCGCAACACATACATGATACTGTATCTCAGGGTGTGACAGGCAGTATCTTACACATCTAATGAGTGTTGCAATACATGGCATTGTGAAGTGTCAAAATGTGTATCTTAAGTGTGCTTGGGAGATGTCTGAATGTCAGCTGGTACTGTGCAGCATTGACATGTACAAAACTGACCTTACAAAGAGCTCAGGTGGTCATGATGTGTAACATCTGTAGGGTACTCATTTTCTGGTGTCTACTGTGATCTGGGCATGGTTTTGGACAAACCCTTGCACAGACTGGTCTCTGAGTTATGTAGGCCATGCAACTCCTGAGACACAGCTGCCATGGTGACATCTGTCAAGTAATGAGGATGCAGAACTGGATTCAATAATTTCCTTAGAGATTAATGACCTGAATCATTTCTGTTTTTAACACTTCGACTTGCCTGACCAACTGTGTCATCTGCTTAAATGAAACCTGATGGATTACATAGTCAATAAGCATGCATGAAGTTCACTGCTAATTTGTCATTTTAATGATGAATGTATCCAAAGATGACTTAGTTGTGTTTACATGTCATGTCTTATGGGTGGACCGGCATCATTCTCATCTGTGGATGTGGAGTCGTTCAAGGACACCAACATCACCAGTGAGTGCCTTCATCTATTCTAATTGTGTTGTGGAAGGAATAAGTGTTATGTCTAATGCAGTGCAAAATGAAATGATGTGTATCCCTTGCACTAAGACATCTTTCATTATTTGATGATAGATAAGATGTAGTGGGCCTTGACATTTGCAAGTTAGTCTGCCTCTCAATGATGTCTATGAGGATACATTGATAATCTGTGATGGAACACGTGACAGAGGCCTGACATGAGAGGCATGACCACACTGGCTGGATCTGTGATGAATCACATCTGTACATGTCTGTGGATTAGTGAGTTTTGGAATGCATGTTAGTTGCACATGAAATTATATGGGGAGCAGGCAATGACCAGTGGTCCTATAACATGCCTGATTGGAGAGTTGTCATATTTGTATGTGTGATGTGTGTTACGTGTCCAGCATCCATTTTTACATGTGAGAAATGCCATGTGTTCAGTATAGTTAGCAATGTGTTATGATAGGGACATGTAGCTGTGGAAAAGGCCATTCTAAATGATGGTAATTGCAGGATGCAGAATGCACACTATTGTTCTGTGAGGTTGTGATGTGTACCATACCATGGGTATAAAACAGCATGGTAGCCAAACATTACCTGTACTGCCATGGTCATACATAGATATGGCAGGAGGCTGCCATTGCTACGTGCAACATTTGGCATGCTTCTGAGATTTGGTATCAGTGCATCTGAGTTGATGTATTTTGAGCATGTGTTTGGTCTCTCTGAGCTGCAAGATGATATTAGGCTGTAGCACCTGCTACCTTAATGTTGTACACAAAATGTTGTCTCATTGGATCTGTACCTCCAGCTAGTCGCCCTGTCACTAAAATCTTCACATTTTATCTCTTATAGAAAACATGACACCTGAGCAGTTGCACGCTCACAACCTCCAAAACAAAAGGTAACTGCATGTCAGGAGATTGCCAAACCACACTGAGCTATGAAACACCGTTATGAGGATGAGATGGCATTGGGGAAATGGAACAGCTTTCTCTCAGGGATCACCAACAATCTCGAAAGCCAGAAAGGACAGAGATACCAAAGCAGGGCAAGGAACAAGCAAGGGAGCTGTGCCGAGTACATATGGAATGCAACCCTCAACACCACCTGCCCCTACACTAGAACACAGGAGGGCTATTGGACATAGCAATTAAAAAGGGCCTCTCGGACCTCAAATTAAAAGTGGTTGTGCTAGGGCACAAAATAGACAGGCCCTCTCAATGCTGAAGTGGATAAAGCAGACCCTGTCAAAGACTTAGTGTTGTGTACATCACAGGAAGCCTACCTACCCTTCCACCCAAACCTGGTTATAATATTTGTTTCATTGATGGTTTTTTAGATTTGTATAGATTAGTCAGAGTACGGCTAGTTTAGAATTAGTATTGTTGAGTGATTATTTAGGGGTGGGTTGGATCTAAGTATTTGGGGGTTTATTGTTATTTAGGAAGTGGTAGGGTTGATGTGTTTATATATGTGTGTTAATCAAATAAATAAAAACCCAAAATATATATTTTTTTAAAAATAACCAAAAACATAATAATTGTTTAGGACTATATGTGTAGTTGATGTTTAGGTATAGTTTCTGTTGTCCTTGTGTGTATATATCTCTTAAAGGGGTGGGGCCAGGTTGATGTTTTTTTATGTTGTGATAAATGTGTAGCATTATGTATGCAAAGCTAAGGTTAAGTATAGTAGGTATATAGTTATAGGTAGATTAGAGTAGTAGCTTTTTGTAGTTTTAGCTTTAGTCGTTAGGTTTATATCTCATTCTGTTGACATTAAATGTCATTGTTTGCAACATACAGGTCTATATCATGATTTACTGTGTGAGAGTTAGCATGTGGTCTCAGGTAATGTTATGTACATGCATATGTCTTTGCTAGCAGTGTTTTGCAACATGTGTGAGTAGGTGTCCTACCTATGGACAGAGATATGTCTAGTTGGCCATGACTTTACATCTTCTGACTAGCAGACATTGTTGAGCAGTGGACGTGGCAATCATGATAGAAAATGCAGAGAGTGCAAATCATGTGCTAACATACAACATCTCTGTGTGGGTACATCATGCAACATGCAGTGAAGGGATGTTGTGGTCTAAAGCATTTGGCCAATTAGCATGTTTTTGGACTCACACACAGATTGCTGCCCCGTACCCAGCTACACTTGCAGCATTTAATTATCAGCCTGTGCCTGCACGTTACCATGGTGGACCTGGCACTTGTGGGGTGACTTAATTCACCATTACCATTGACTGCATGACATCAGTATGAATTAATGTTTGCAACCTAGAGTAGCCACTTGCTAGCCATAATACAAATAGTGTTTACAAGTTATATTACACTTTCACTGACTAGCATTGTCCCTGACTCCACAAGATTACAAATGTCCCTTTGGCTAATAGTTGCTGTATTTACCTCACAGAATGTGCAATTGTCAACCAGCTACAGACAGAAAATACACAAGTAGCACTAAGTGCATTTATTTACATGTGCAAATGTTGAAACAGCTCACAGGTAAACTTCATTGGACAACAACCCCAAAAGATGTTTCGAGCCAGTGGATATCCAGACAGAGTCCATGTGGGAAATGTCATGAGACATGGGGAGGAGAGGAGTGCTTCAGTCATGAGGATGACCACAATGTCATTTAGAAAGCTAGTCCACAGTGACAGTCTACAAATGGTCGAGGAGAATAGTGCAAAGTAAAAATGAGGACAAGGACAGAGATGTTCTCTGGCATGTTAATCAGCACAGAGCTAAGAGGGAACTGTTTGTATGGCACAGATGCATGCTACCAGAAACTTTTTCTTTGCAAAGAGGTACCTTCCACATCTTCCTCCTCTGATGTGTGTGGTGTCTCCCATGAGGATGGTATTGTATATGTGGCAGCAGAGGGAGGCACACAGACATCAGGGGCAGAAGATATGGATCCCGTGCCTGCAGCAGCATTCACCTGTGCCAACACATGAGGAGGCACAGCAAGGAGGAGGATCTGCTGGTTTTGCAACACAGAAGCAATGTCATGGTGGTGGGCAGCCCTGGCAGTAAACTGGGAGTCCTGCTTCCTCTACACGGAATCCAAGATGTTTCTTATTGCCACCAGGTGGTTGGCCACCTCGCTGGTGCAACTTTGGCAGGGCATTTGTTGAGACCTCTGCCTCATGACACCAGCTATGTCAACCAGGGACTTCTGGAGGACACAGAGCGGGAAGTAGGTGATTCTGATGACATCAGTGTTATCACTATTGGGACTGAGGCACCCACTCACTCCCTCTAGGGTTGCTGCCATAGTCGCCATACCCACCTGTATTAGCTCTACCAACTCCAGCTGGACTTCTACCGCACTACGTATGAAGGTAGACTGTGGGTCCTTGGAGTCGAGGGGTGTGGGTGGGGTGGGAGGTAGTGCCTGTTGGTTGGTAGGTAGGATATGTGGAGATGCCATGATGTTGCTGACCATCCCTGTGTCTGGAGATGGTGTCCCGATGTAGTCCAGGAGATCTTGGAGGGTGTGCTGATCAATGGTTGGTATGTTGTCATCATCTATTTACAAAATTCTAAAGAATCGAAAGAAACCCAGCTATGGGAAACAGTGTAATGAAGCTATAAATCTCCACTGAAATAGTTAGTAGGAAAGGGTAGTTTTTCCTAGAGACCCCTCACCCACCAGGGTTGTCCCTTGGTGGCATGCTTCATCATTGGGGTTCAACCCATTGCGCTGCGGATTGAGGTGTGCTGCAACCAAACTGTTACACAGAAGCACTTACCGAATGGAGTGTATGATAAAGACAGTATTGGTGAAAAAAGTGGAAATTAAGTGCTGGTAGGTTAAAAAATACCTGGCAAGTAGGTCTATTTGTTTTATTCCTGCCTCTAGCCTGTATGGTTAAAATCAGGGGTAGTGTCTGAAGGGGCAGACCATAATGAGTCTGTTCTCTTCAGAATTGGTCGGTCAACATATTTTGAGCCTTTACTCTATTGGCTCTTCATCAGGACCTATAGGAAATCTATCCCTTTTGGTACCACTCCTCAAGATCCTTTAATAAGGAGACAATGGATAGCATACCATGTGCATACCCCTGTTATACATACGGTAACCAAAATCATCAATCTTTACCTGAAAGAAAAAGAACTGGGGAGAATTTTAAAGAACAGCAGGCTCATCAGCCTTGGCTGGCGAACCCTGGATTATGCAGAAGAAACTCAATGATGTGAAACGCCCTTCTGTGAATGTGTCTAATAAAACTGCATCATGTGATCACACTGTGCATGAGGAAATACAAAATACCCAACATCGTTATATTCACATAGTGGTTAAACATGTCTCAAATCAATAGGTAAGGCATCATAAGACAAACAAACAAACACATGAACAGCATATTATGTACATTTAAGACGCTGTGCTAAAGTGTCATGGTCTCGCCAGGGAGGAGGGGGCCTGTAGTCAAACCCTACGTAAATGCAAAAATACAACATCAAGTCGTCAGGTGAAAGTAACCCGTATTCAATGGCCAGGGTACAGAAAAACCGAAGGTCGGACACCAAGTATCTCCACTTGTGGCTATCGGGAGATATGCCACTAAAGAATTCCCATGCTTACTTACTTCTTCAAGGCCATCCTCTGCCTTCTTGCCTAATAGGTATCCCTGGGGACCGCATCTTACTGATGTGTGTCGCTGGGTTCCTATTTCAACAGACGCACGGTGGCTGCTACCACACACATGTCTTGCTTGCGAAGTGACTAGACCGTTCAGGGATCATTAGAAAATGGCTGCCTGCTATGGGCCAGAAACGGGCCACATTGGAGTTGGTCATTCTTGTTTCTATACTAACTCACACAATGGGGAAAGGAGCATGTGTCCTCACATAGTATTAACTATTACCTACGTCAGTGTTTGGGAAAACATTTACTTTTTTAACAATCTTAAGTTAATATTTCTTATTAAAAAAAAATGCAAACATTTAGTTTAGGAATTGCTCCCCATGATGCAGGACCACTACAAGGGACCTCTGGTCATGGTTTGTTTTGAAAGATTTTAAGTCTCAATTAAAAAAAATATTCAAAAGGGGAGTAGCCCACTGTGGTATTGGACCACCACAACGGGTAAATACCCTAAATGGTGGCGATTATATGGAATTTCGGAAAGCTAGACAGACATCGCTCATGTGTGTATGTATGGCAGTGTGGGTCCTTATCAAGACTTAGTAAATTGGACCTATTAGATGTACATATTCTGGTGGGTGTAGAATCAAGGAGAAATCAAAGGAAAAGGATCCAGGGAATATTATCATTAAGGCCTTGGGTATCAGTTCTGAGTTTGAAGACCCATCTCTGCCTCTTTTCTAGGAGCCGTCATTCACAATTGTCTGTGTTCTTGATGTATTTGAGGATCACCCATTTTAAATCTTGTGGTGTATGTTTCAATTCTAAAAAATGGGTTGACATCTTTGTTGTGGTACGTTGGCATTTTATATTGCTGCGGTGCTCGCATATCCCAGTTCTAATCTTGCGAGTGGTCATTCTGACATAATGCATATTGCAGGGGCATGTGATCAAATAAACCACTCCTGCAGTGTTACAGTTTGTGACATTACACAATTCCCATCTCATTCCCTTGTTAAAACACACCGATTTTGTGATCTTGGTGAGATAGCAGATGCTACAATTTCCACAGGGAGATTTTTCCAGAAATCGATTGGCTCACTGGCCTTGTGTTTGTGAGTCGGGTGGGTGTGTACTAGCATATCCCTCAGCCTTTTTCCTTTCCTCTGAGAAAAAATAAGTTTTGGTATGTTCAGATTGCCACTGTTCAGAATCCTCCAGTGTTTTTGTATGACTTTGGAGACCCGGTATGAGACTATGTTGTATGTAGTTATGCAGATGGGTCTTTTTTCTTCTTGGACGACTTGTGCTGGGCGGGGTTCCAGCAGATTGTCTCTATGGTTGTTTAAGGCGCATTATTTTGCTTTTGACACTACTCACATGGGATAGTTCCTTTTTATCAATTTTTTTGTTAGTTGGTCTGCCTGTCTTCTGAAGTCAATGAGTTCCGTACAGTTTTCCTGAGTCTTAAAAATTGTCCTAATGGGAGATTTTCTTTTAGATGCCTAGGGTGGAAACTGTCATAGAGTACTAGGCATTTGTTTTTTTCCCCCATCATTGGTGAAGTACAGGACAGTATGTTGGGCAGGAGATGAGGGTTCATCCTCTGCAATGAGATAGGGAAATGTTATTGATGATGTCTCTTAAATGTTCACATGAGTAATGCAGTTGACAATCAAGGTGCCTAAAACAAACCCCAGAGATCTCTCACTACGTAGTTGGTCTTGAAGAAGTTTACAAACTGACCATTTAAAAAAAATTGGGTGGTTCACCAAAGTCCAAACATTGCTTTCAGCTTTAGGCTTGGGGAACTTGTGGGATGCAACTGATACGAGGTTATTGCCTTGAAGAGAGCTGGCCAAGACTCAATATTGAAACTGGGGGGCGCAGTCCACTGTCACCCTTTCATCTGGAGGCCGTCTTACACTAGAATTCATGGAATTCAAGCTGTCAAGTGCATACAAACAATATATGGAGGTTATCACATTTACAAAAGATAGGAAGCTTTACATCCAATTTAGATTTGGCTCCCTCCCTGTGAACTCCTTTACAGCAGCATGGCATCGGCCTTCCTCCGCAACACAGTCTTGCCTAGGTTGCCCCGGTTCTGTTGAGTCAATTACCCACATTTTCTTTGCTTACCCGATGTACAAATCTCCGAGAATCAAATGGCTAGCCCCTGTCTGTAGGCTGTTGGGAACTCGATGCCACCAAGAAGCGCTGCGCATTCTAAAATCAGATTCTAGGCCATTAGTTGTTTGTGCAGTTGCTACGTTTCTTGGGTAAATGTGGATCATTAGAAGGTGTGCAGCACAGAAGTGATAAGGCACACCCCATGAATTTTTATCACCTTTTAAGCCTGCTTTTAGCTAATAATTTTATGTCTCATATTTTAGTTTTTGGCTGATTTTTTAACATTGTGAATATAAACACAGTCTTTCTTTGTAATGTAATTGGGGCTTAACCCATTGGCACCATGTTTTTTTAACCTTTTTAACTGTTGTCTTAAATTTTTACAACTAGCTGACGCAAATAGAATTGACAGTTGTTGCTATGTATACAATAAATTATCACCATGGATTTAACGTCATATTTCTGTACTGTATGCACTTGCACGTTTATGGTCGCAATGACCAAAATAAAGTTTTGACTGACTGCAATACATTAAACTTTCAGTTCTTCATTGATGAGTAGAACACTAGTTACGCAAGAGTATGGATTACAAATAGCACTGGATTTCCCTTTCAGATGACTGGATCTCCGCATTCTTCTCACTAACACTGTGTGCCTACTCAGAGTGGATGGGCCCTGTCATACTAGTCAGATTACTATTGCTGACGTTCAAGCCATTTAATTAGGGCCAGATATGGTTATCTGTAGGGTGTCACACACCATGTTAATCAGGCCTATGCACTTGTATGTGTACATGCCTACTCTGCCTTTCCCAATTTTCTTTCCTGGCAGCTGACTTACAGCCAAACAGTAATGGCACCCTGTTCATACATTGACAGTCATGTGCCTATAACACCTACATTATGCGTGACCAAATCCAATGGACTGAAATGGCACGGTGTTATAAAGAGACATGTATCAGGCAGCACCCTAGATGGTAGCAGTGCTGGTAATGGTGACATTTACCCACCAAGGGCATAGTCACATAGAAATTCCATAACATGGCATTGCAAGCACTTTAGCTGTGCCACCCGCATCACTCCACATACACAGGAAAGCACCGTATTCACAAGGATAAGGCACACCTCATGTGTTTTCTCTTGCACCGGCACAGGTAATAACTCCCAAGCGCCAACACAGACATACTGTGCCATGGGGCAAGGGTGCATGCATTGGCACATCTCTGTTATTTTTGCAGCAGTGCAGTGGTGAAATGGTGAGCACAGGGAGGGCACATTGTCTAGCAAATGCAGCCCATCCATGCATTCTTGCAGTGATGCATCTCACCACTGCGGATTTGCTTACATTGCTGCACCATTTCACTGTATATATGCCCCCGGTCTTCTGGTGTACATCACTTGCATTCACCGCTACACCCAGTCATATTTCGTAGATGAGAGGAGTTCATGTGGACCATACCATGGCAGCTGACACCTGTGTGGTCTGAGCCTGCATGTCAGGATAGCTGCACACCATGTAGTTTAATCTAGGTGAGTAAGGGCGGTAGTCTTAAAATGTCCCTATGTGTAGGTACTACACATGGCCCACATATCCCCCACCCCTCAAGTGTGTTGTTTCTCCTGAGAGATAACAATTATACGCTAGGGATTTGGGGGCAACGTTAATGTGCATGTGACAGAGGGGCATCTCTCATAGACATGAGGTGCAGCACAGCACAAAAAAACATTTTGCTGCACCAAAATGCTTGAATAGAAAAGTGAGTGGTTGCGCTGTGTTTACTACATCAAATGCATCCTTGTGCTTTCCTTTATGCTGATGCACATTCAGCTAGCTAGCACCAACACCTGTACCCTTGAACCATGGTACTAGGGTGCCTGCCTTGGAGGGTGTCTGATTTATTTTTGACAGAGGGTAGCACAGCTAGAAGGCTTGTTACGCCAACGTGTTATCAAAAATCCCATGAGCCTCCTATTGATGTCATGTCTAACAGTAGATGAGCCAGGTGCCTATCCTTAGGCCTTCAGACAGTGTCACAGAGGGCTGGCACATAGTTGCCTAGACTGCACATTATGTAGTTATCCACATTTACCCTTGTTGGAATTTACACTGTTGGTGTTGTGGTTCGCCCTAGTCAGCATTGTCCTGTCCCGCAACTCCAACCACCGACTCCTCAGAGATGACTGCTGACAACTGCTCCTCCAAGGGATCCAGCTACTCTTGGGGCACTGGACTACCAACTCTGGTCTGCGAAACTGCCTCGAGATTGGTTGGCAGTTTTTCCTTAGTTTTGCACTTACATTAATTCCAGCGCTTCTTTCAGTCAGTCACTGTCCTCTTGACTTTGACAATGCAGCTCACCTTGTCCACAAAGGACTGTCATATGGTCATTTTCCTACCTAATGACACTTTGGAGCTGACGAAGAGCTGGTGTTGTTGCTCCATCATCTCCCTGATCAAGATCTCATTCTCCTCCTGACTGAACTTGCAATTCCTCTTCCCCTGGGATTCTGGCTGGTCACCCCGGCTGGTAGTGAGGTTGCTGGGGTTGTTGTACTGAGCTGTACTCACTCTTGGCTGCTCTATTGCTGCTTCAGGTAAGTGTAGATGTTTTTTGCAAGTAGCAGCATTAGGACAGCTAGCGTGAATTTTCTAGCCACTAATTGGCCAAACATCACTTTTTTTTACTGTAGTGTGATTTTTTTTATGACTAGCTCTTCCTTACACCATGTAGCGCCGCATTGTAAGTATGATGCTACCTTGGTGTTAGGATCTTTCATACTGCAGTGGTAACATTTTTGGTGCTTCGCTGCGGCAAAACAGCGGAGTGCTAGTTCTTGTAAGTATACCCCTATGTGTGCTGCAGAATGCAGCACACATAGAAAAAAGAAAAAAACAAGGACAAATAAAAGTAAAGTGTTGTGGTGGAACATCCACAGTAACACCCATTGATACCTGCGTGAAAGGGTACCCTATTCACAAAGTGGCGTCAGGCCACAAAGAAGTGGCTTAACAGCACTTTGTAAATATGGTGCAGGGCATTGTGCCATTAGAACGTCAAAAAAGTGACATTATGATGGCGCGATTCCTCTGTAAATATGCCCCCTTGGTTTCCACTGGTATCTGGACCATCAGGGCAACATGTGCTGGGGCAAAGTGCATTTCCACTTTTGGCACTTGAACCGCACCCCAAAATGATGTAATGAGCTATACAAAACTAGGCTTATGAAAAAAATCTGATTACGCTCATCACTGATTGACACAAATTATGCAAAATATTAGAAATTTTGCCAATGTGAAATAATTTTCCACCATTTCTTTCTGCAGAGGACTAGTTTGAATAGAAAGTGCCTCGGGGAAGTCAGATTAGAGTAGAAAATGTGTCACTACGGACACTATGTCTGCGAATCAGCCCCCTTATTGGAGTCAAGAGTGACTTTTGAATGTGAGGTATGCCCTCATGTATATTTCACTCAGGATATCCCAAAATGCATTTAGAATAGCGTGTGAGGTGCTCACTATTCCCGAAAAATGACTGAAAAAATAGTCTGCAAACTTGCCTCTTAGAAAATAAGTGTGACATATTTACATGATTCTTTCATTTCTGCCAGTGTTCTAGGCATCAAGTACGGTTTTAAGACGGAAGCTGCATCTTAAGATTAACAATATAGCTTTCAGTGATCCCAACCACCTTCTAGGAAAATGAAGAGCTTGTCGAAGAGAGAAATTATATGGTCGCCTCATTTGGGTCTGCTGAATCTTTAATATCTTTCAAATATGCAGACAAGATGGATTTAGGGCATTTTCAGCTACATAAAATAGGACAAGCTATTGACATTTATGTGCGCATGTTCAATGAATAATGCAAACCTCAAATAGAGATGTGTAAAATCATTCCCAGCGAGAAGGCTTCATGGCTCAAGGTTCAGTGTAATAAAATTCCAATAGCAACATTTGAATAGTAAACCATTGTCAGTGGAAGCAATTATATTTTTTCATCTAAAGGTAAACATGTCATAGCAATTTCCTTTTTCTTCTTGATAATGGACGCACAGGCAGTATAGTATTAGTAAGAATGGCTAATGACTCATGTTAGCACAATATCTCAGAACAAATCAACAATCTAACATCGAATGCAGGGGATTTGTTTGAAAGAAAGCTATTTTTTAACATAGTCACGGCTAGCAAAAGAAAGGGAACATTTTAATACATCAAAATTGCCTGACGTCTATTTATCTCTTTATATGTCCGCGATGGAACTGCGCATTTATTTCGCACCACAATGGAGCTCAAAGTAAACACTGCTAGTACATTTAATACAGTCTTAAGTACAATATCAACGAACCTATTATTAAGGAGTCCTTATAAACGGTATTTTAAAAAATCATATAGCTGTCTTCAACTCGGTATATGTCAGTTTTTTTCTATGCACTCTTCAAAGTCATTTGTTGCAAATCGAGCAATTTTTTTTCACAAGTACAAAGAGTTGTACGTCATAGTGAGCGAGTGAAATATGCACCAATGGCAGCACGAAGCATCTGCTAATTTTTAAACAATTGATAATAGACTTCTTAATTTGGGAATTGGGACTACTGGAAAAGAAATAATAGAAGGAAGAAAAATTGACCTAAAGATCCAGGTGAACAGTTCGTATACTCTTTCTTTCTGTAAGTGGCATTTTTAGCCGCAACAAGCGTCTATGAGTGGCACCTTTAGCCCCCCAAGGCGCACTATCTTTACAAGGAAATCAAAGAGATGTTTGTTCAGTGGAATAAAAGAAATCGGGGTTTGCCTTTTCAGTCATGTGTATTTTCTAGAACTTTCTAGTGCTGCAGGTGTGCTTTTACTTCATTGTGTAGAGAAAGGTACTCATAGAACCAAAGAATGGATATGGCACGGGCTGTACATTAGAATGGGACTAAGCATGTGCAATGTCATAGGGTAGTGAGGACAATGTAATGAAAAGAGAACATTCCAGTAATGAGAAGAATAGGCTGTGCTTAGGTACAAAAGTCAGATGTTTTGGATACTTTCAGCACAATTTAGAGCTGGGTCCAGGCCAAAAGGCCTATGGCTATTGTGTTACATCTTGTGAAAAGCAGGAAAAAAGGTTAATAAAATGGAAAAGAAAAAATGATAGTCGCTTTCACATGGCAGTTTTTGGTCTTCCTGAAATGGTTCTGCAACCTCTTTGAGCCCCTATAAATTCTCCTCTTTATAAATTACATGACCCTTATACACACAGCTGGCTTTCTAAGAAGTGGTCAAATTCCCAGCTGTGGCTGCTGAATATTCATTTGCTATCAGTATCAATCAATCAATCAAATAAAAGACACTAACAAAAAGGCTTTGAAAAAGATAATTAAATGTACAGAAATGGCCGATAGACTTAAGCAAATACAGACGCAAATAATGAATGTAATTTAAAAAAGAAAGAAAGGCTCAAAAAGAGAAAAAAGGCGACGGTGAAAAAAATGTAAAATATGTAGTTTGTTGCGTTTGTACACATTAACACAGGAATGCCAGTTTACTTGCCATCAGGAACACATATGTATATGGTGGCTCATTATGATACAAGCTATATGATATCAAGTCCATGGCTGTGGCATATTTTTAAGAAGTTTTTTCCGTTTTTCAGCATTGGAATAATTGGCCTCTATATACCTGGATAAGCGAGACATCATTTGATTTACTGTACTTTTGTGTGTTTCTGGGTTATAAGGTGCAGTTTCATCTTGTCAACACAACACACTTAACACCATACACTGGAGTGTGGTACAGGTTTTTTAGCTAATTGCTCACATTTATTTCTTTAACCCACCTCCTACGGCATTTTTATGTGATCGGCTTGAATGGTTCAAATTTTTGATTAAATTAAAAACTACATTATTTACCAGTAAAACATGGGTCTATCTCTGATCAGCCTGTAGAATGAAACAACAAAATATGCTTTACACAGTTTTTGATTAAGGAATTTACTTTGTTACTTTCAGTTTCCCCTGATGAAGGGTCTTCCCGAAGCGAATTAGGATATGTAAACACTACTTGAAGTTGGATACTTGAAGAATTAATTCACATTTTTTGATTTATTGTTCAATAAATAGGATGCTGTATATTATCATCATCAATTTTGCATAATTATTGACTATAGGAACTTTTTGGAAACTAGTTCTTGAATTTTTGTATTCTGATGTGAACATTATGTTATTTGCAATATTGAATATAATTTCATTGAGTACAACAATCATTGCAACTGCATAGCACCAATTTTTTAGCTGGTGAAAAGCGCACCTTGCACTCATGTGACAATTCTTTGTTCTCATGTTCTTTTTGATTCTTTTACCTGACAGGAGCTGGTCAGAGGAACAGGGTGGTGCCATTTAGAATATTATTGATGACACAAGTTAAAAGTTTATGTTAATAACGGTGTGCAGGTTATAACTAGGCCTGGGCGAAGCACTACGCTACGCTCGCGTAGTTTGCGAAGTTCGCTCTACTTCGCGCTATGCGAACTGCACGTAGCACAGTGCGAACACGCGTAGCGTAGTGTTGCGTAGTGCTGCGGTCATTTTTTGCTTGCTCGCGGTCCTCAACGTCAAGTTGGCGACCGCGAGCAAGCAAAATGACATCCTGGCGAGACTTTTTCCTTGTTCGCGATCGCGAGCATGGAAAATAAACCTCCCGGCGAGATTCCCAACGCGAGAAGGTCAGGTTTCTCATTGCGAGGGGTTGCGTATGCTCGCGACCGCTCGCGATGAGAAACTACCAGTTCGCGTTGAGAAAGCTGCAGCTCGAGTAAAAATCTACCCGAGCAGCAGAAAACTACAGCTCGCACTGTGCAAGATGCCATTTTCAATGATTGCACAGTGCCGGTTGCTTGTCCGCACTGTGCAATCATTGAAAACAACATCTTGCACAGTGCGAACATGTTACTTCGCAGTTCGCGAAGTGCTACGCGTAGCTCGCGTAGTGCGAACTTCACTTTGCGTAGCTTCGCGAAGTGCTACTTCGCAAACTACGCCCACCCTTAGTTATAACCCCACAATTGAGTTATATACCTTTACAGCTTCAACACATAACCAGCACCCATTGACGATGGCTTTTGAGGACATTGCACATTTAACTACAAACCAAGCTGATACTAAAGGTTACACAGCTGAAGAAGCAGAGTCCCTATACTCACTATTACAAGACACACAGGCTCTTCCGGCAAAACCCCGGTCAGTAAATCAGGTTTTAAAACATCATGGGTCATATGTAGGAAGCCCAATACCGGTTGGTAACGGCCGATTTTCGGTAAATATCCCGTTACCGACCGGTATTCAGGCTTTTGGTATGTAGGGGGCACATTTCAGGATTCGGTAATTTACCGAATCGGTAAAATTACCGATTCGGTAATTTTACCGATTCGGTAAATACCGAATCCTGAAATGATATGTAGGGGGAGTGTGTGGTTGTTGTGGGGATTCGTTATTTACCACCAACTAAAAGTTGGTGGTAAATGACGAATAGCTGTAAAAAAGCATTTCTTTGCACTTTGAAGTGTGCAATGTGGCAGACATACATGCCCTTAGGGCATGTATGTGTGCCACATGTGCACACATGCAGGAATCAGGGGTGCAACAGGGTGTCACTGTGACACCCTGCCACCCTTGATTGTGCTCCCCCCATTACCGAATCAGTATTTACCGATTCGGTAATGGTAACTGGCTTCCCATTGATTCCTATGGGCCTCCTGGCCCATAGGACTCAATGGGAAGTCAGTTACCATTACCGAATCGGTAAATACCGATTCTAAATTACCGACCCATTCCAAATCGGTAAATATTACCGATGGATTACCTACATAGCATTTACCACTTCATAAATACCGAATCGGTAAAATTCGGTATTCATGAAGTGGTAAATGTTAGGCTACCTACATATGGCCCTTAGAGTATACGCTAAAAAAGGAAGTAAATCAGAGGCTACATGCCATGACACTTATTCAATATCATAAGGTCAAACGAATACCTAGAGGGTTAAGAATATCCTTGTGCCCCAGGCTTTTCAAATTCAATAAACCTTTCATGTTGAGCTGGTTTGCCATACTGAATAAATGTTTGTTAGATCTTATTTTCCTGATTGTAGAAGAATTATCAACCATTCTAAAAGTTTTGGCAACGGAGATTCATGACTCAAAGACTAGTTTAGAACAAATGATGCCGGCAGACACGCTAACACAAACATTGACTGACATTAATGCAAAAATTGACGAGCACGCCAAGGAAGTGCATGGACGAAAATTGCGCAAATTTAAGCGAGATTCTTTAGACTATAAACTAGACGAGGTTTATACGTGGGCTGATGAATACCCTCACAGACGCATCTTTAAAAAATGTAATGCATCCTCATCAGAAGAAAGCGTGGCTATTGAACAGGACACTGCATTAACTCGTCCCCCAGCAGCAAGCATGATCAGTTCACTAGAACCCAGATCTGAAACACCAAGTACAAGTGGAACAACCAAAATGTCTTTTTTAGAGGCAGGCCAGTCCTCCAATCATCCACCGGATGAACGAGGCGCAGCAAAAATAAAGCGCAAGGAGGGGACAAAAGAAAAAATCCAGAAAACCTAAGGTGGAATCCGAAGAGAACTTAGTAATGAATATTTTGGATGTGACTTTAACACCAGTAGAACTATCAGTATTAAATAAAGGCATGACTTTTATCCCAATGTACATCACTAACATCTTTGAGACAGAGGTAGCATCATTCAAATTCATGCGTAAGTTAAGGTTACACTGGTTTTTCCATCATCTCTCAAAAGAGAATGTTACTCTATCAGAAACAGAAGAAAAAGTGTTCAAACCTAAGAGCACCTTCTTATCTCCAATCACGCATAAGTTGTTGGATCTATTTGAACGCCTGGTGAAGAAGGACCTGGAGAAAATAAAGGTGGAAGCTGATACACAAAAAAACCTAACCAAAGCAGAATCTCTTGCTCTATGAAACTAGCAGAAAATGAGAAGATTACATTTCAGTCAGCTGATAAAGGGGGAGCCATGGTAGTTATGAACACCACTTACTATGAATACAAAGTGCAGGAACACGTGATGGATTCCGACACTTATATCATATTGGATTCAGATACCACATCAGACTTTAAAAAAAAATTGGTTGAGATTCTTAATTAAGCCTTAGAATTCGGATGGATAAACGAAAACACAAAGACATTTTTATCATCTGAATTTCTAGCACGTCCATATATCTACATGCTGCCGAAAATGCGTAAGAATCCCCTCGATCCACCTATTCGTCCAATCGTCCCAGGTTGTGGCTCAATAATTGAACCCATAGAAAGATATATCGATCACTTCTTGCAACCATTGGTGCAAGGTTGGGTATCTTATTTTCAAGATACAACTGACTGTCTGAATAAATTGATGGAGGCACAAATTCATACTGTGGAAGAGATGTGGCTATGTACAATTGATGATGCAGCATTATATACATCAATACCGCACTCTTAAGGTTTGGAAGCTGTGGAGTGGATGTTGTTGAGGAGTCACTATGAGGAGACGCAGAATATCTTTTTACTTGAGCTGCTACAATTTAGTCCCTACCACAGTTACTTTTCATGGAAGGATCAATTTTTTCTACAACGTACAGGCACGTCAATGGGCTTTACGGGGGCACCCACATATGCGCATATTTTCATGGCAAAATATGAATATACTCATATATTGAATGATCAAACCTGGACAGATCACCTCATGTTATACCTCCGGTACATTGATGATATTTTACTAATGTGGAAGGGTCCCAAAGAATACTTGGAAGAATGCATTAGGATACTGAACACACGTCACCCCACATTAAGTTTACTCACACAGTCAGCAACTCTAACATCAACTACTTAGACATCAATATTGAATTACAACAAGGTGGATTCAAAACTCGAGTCTTCAGGAAGCCTACAGATCGGAATAATGCGCAGCATTTTAAAAGATTCCTCTCTTCGTCTTTAAAAAATCACCTACCACTATCGCAGTTTATCAGGATTAAGCGTATAACATCTGATGAAGCAACAAGCAATAAAGACATCGAGAATATGTCGCAGCAATTTCAACAAAGAGGGTATCCGTGTGAAATCTTGGCAACAGCCAGGCAAAAAGTATCACATCTATATCGTTTAAAATTGTTGAAGAAGATCACAAGAACTAAGACAAAGAGGGAAGTGGGCGTCATAAAATACTCCACAGTAGCTCCAGCCATTAAACGGAGTATCCTTAGAAGATGGGATATTATCAAACAGGAACATGATTTTAAGGAAGTCTTTGTTGCACAACTAATGTTTGCGTATTCAAGGTCAAAAAATGTACGTGAACTGTTGAAAAAGCATCAGGCCATTCAACCCCAGATTAAATATTTAGGCATGCACAAGTGCTTTATCTGCGGGCAGTGTGGGAACGTGATCGTAGGTAATTCATTTGCTCATCCACACACTGAAAAAACAATAAAATTAAGACACACTTCTGATTGCAATTTAGAAATGGTGATTCACGCAATCAAATGCCCTTGCGGGCTAGCATATGTTTTCCGGACTTCACATAAGATGAAGGTTAGGCTCACCGAGCATAAAAGTACTATCAGGACAGCTAACATCAAATCTAGTCTAGCGGCACATTGGGTAGAAAAGAAACACACTATTCCCCAAATACGTTACACCATACTTGAAAAAATTACAGTGACACCTCATGTTGATGCCCATAAGCACTTTGGGCAACCGGAAAAGTATTGGATAAGCACTCTCAATACTCTCATGCCCCATAGTTTGACTGACAAATTAGAAATGGTATGTTTCTTGTAAGTTGTGCTTATGACTTGCGTGTATTCCACAGATGAACTTTTTTATTATAATTATGTTTTGAATCATGTGTTTTGGGTGTTCTCAAGCCTCTCACGTGTTTTGCCAAGATATACTGATATATCTGTTTTGATATACCAGCATAGTTCCTTCATATTGTGCACATAGATCACATTTACACATATAGTTTACAGTCCCTAGATTGGCTTATTTACCAGAACCCATCTCAAGCTGTAGAATCATAGGTATACACATCTAGCTTTAGATTCTGATTGGTTTACATGGACTTCGTCTCCACGAGTATGGGAACACACATTTAGCTCACCCTGTTAATCGCAAGTACATGTGCCCTTATCACGTATAGGGTTCCAGTGGCCTATCCAATATCTAAATTATTTTGAAATGTTCTCAGTTCTTTTTTATACATCGTCATAATATTATGTTTATTGATTGCTAGTGATGCCCACATTGACTTTTGCACTCTCGCTCAGCCAGTTTGGAATTTAAGCATTATACTACTGAAACGCGATAGTCTGTTTTTGATATTTATTATCTCGAGCGCGTTTACCTTTCGCGCCATTTCCTGTTTTAAAAGCACTTTACTAGATGCAGTAAGGGTTTAGACAGTCTACCAGAAGGATGTGAAAGGAGCGAGTCTGGCGCGACGATTCAGTAAGTAGGTGCTTTGTTAGGAGAGGGTATACTTGAACTTTGGTAAAGACCGAGTAATTAGTGACTCGTTTTTTTATGCTTCTTGTAGTTTGGAGTGTTAATTGAAGACGCACTGTTGCATAGAAATTGAATTGGTTTTCATCTACTTAATGCAGTTGTTGGCTGGCAAGCAACTAGGACATTTTTGTCACAACAGACAGAACAAACACCACTTTTGCATGTGAGTTATATTTTTATGTATATGGTGGCTTATTATGATACACGCTATATGATATCAAGTCCACGGCTGTGGCACATTTTTATGAAGTTTTATTCGTTTTTTCAGCATTGGAATAATTAACCTCTATATATCTGGATAGGTGAGGCATCAGCTGATTTACTGTACTTTTGTGTGTTTCTGGGATATAAGGTGCAGTTTCATGTTGTCAACACAACACACTTAACACCATACACTGGAGTGTGGTACATGATTTTTAGCTAATTGCTCACATTTGTTTCTTTAACCCACCTCCTACGGCAGTTTCACGTGATAGGCTTGTATGGTCCAAATTTTTGATTAATTTAAAAAATACACTATTTACCTGTAAGACACAGGTCTATCTCTGATTAGCCTGTAGAATGAAACAACAAAATATGCTTTACACAGTTTTTGATTAAAGAATTTACTTTGTCACTTTCATTGTTCCCCTGATGAAGGGTCTTCCCGAAATGCATTGGGATATGTAAACACTACATGAAGTTGGATATTTGAAGAATGAATTCACGTATTTTGATTTATTGTTCAATAAATAAGATGCTGTATATTATCATCATCAATTTTGCATAATTATTGGCTATAGGAACTTTTTGGAAACTAGTTCTTGAATTTTTGTATTCTGAAATGAACATTATGTTATTTGCAATACTGAATATAATTTAATTGAGTACAACAATCATTGCAACTGCATAGCACCAATTTTTGGGCTGGTGAAAAGAGCACCTTGCACTCATGTGACAATTCTTTGTTCTCATGTTCTTTTTGATTCTTTTACCTGACAGGAGCTGGTCGTGGGAACAGGGTGGCACCCTTTCGTATATTATTGATCACACAAGTTAAAAGTTTATACTAATAATGGTGTGCAGGTTATAACCCCTCTATTGAACATAAATCATTTGCCAGGACAAAACCTTCTTCCTTTTATATTTACAAGTCACCCATAGAGTAGGCAAAAATGGCTCAAAGGGCAGGGTGCAAAGAATTTGATAAGTAGGACAAGTCCTTAGGTTTTACATGTCCTGACATTGAAAAACTCCTAAAGTCAGTTTTTACACTAAAAAGGTGATAACTTTGGTTTAGGAACAGATACAGACAAAGGGGCATATTCACAAGGATCTATCGCCGAGTCAACTGCACTTTATCGCAGCCAAAGTAGCGATAAACGTATCACCCCAATCACAAGCTGGTGTTAACATCCCAGTTTACCGGCGATAGCAGCCACTAAAAACATTGCCACAGATGACTCCCGCAACTATCGCTAATGAGATGCAGAGTAGGCGTTCCCGTGCCAAAATCCGCGACAACACCACTCCACAACATTCTCAACGACTAGCCAGATCTGTGATAAGAACACAAAACAGGCGATAAGGCGCGTTAGCAGCAGAAAATAACATCTCGTCTGACCTGGTGCAAAGTCGGACTGCAGCCTGCACCACAAAAGGGAGCCCAGCCCACAGCCACACCTGAAGAACAACAGATGCACCCGGGCAACTAAACATGCAGCCCGGAGGGCCGAAAGGGCAGCAACACCCGCCACTACCACCCCAGGACCCCACCTCCCCGGCAACCCCCCAACCAAAGACATACCACATCAGCTACACCTAAACATGTACAAAATAATCTGCATGATGTTGCACAATCACAACTGGTGACATGCATGTGTCGTCACAAAAGTGAGCATCACACATTCACTTTCGAAGCAACCGATTAAACTTTATTAACATGAACACTGAACTGAAATGAAGACATATGGCGGCTCCCCTCAGGACAATCCGTAGGTCACAGCCTGCAAGACAAAAATCATGATGAGAAGGTGTGTCCTGCGCATATTTAAGGACAGAGAGAGAGCGAAGGGGAGAGAGAGAAGAAGAGAGGGGAGAGAGAGATAAGAAGAGAGGGGGAGAGAGAGAAGAAGAGAGGGGGAGAGAGAGAGAAGACGAGAGGGGGAGAGAGATAGGAAGAGAGGGGGAGAGAGAGAAAAGAAGAGGGGGAGAGAGAGAGAGATAGATGAATGAATGATTTGCGTTTTATCATGCGCGAAACTTAGCCCAATGGGCGTCAAGGCGCCTAAATCAAATAATCCAGCTCGTCAATCGAAAACAGTGAACTGTTACTAATACGCTTTGGTAAAATACCAGGTTTTAAGGGCCTTTTTAAACAGATCCAAGGAGGGAAGGGTTTTAACCTCAATTGGGAGAGAGTTCCAAAGCTTAGGGGCAACCACAGAAAATGCTCTCGCTCCCCATCTGGCTAATCTAGTACGGGGGACTACCAATTGAAGTAATCCAGCAGACCGAAGAGTTCTGGAAGGGCAGTAGTGGGTAGGCAAAGATCCAAGTGCATTTTCAGTGTCAGCCACAAGAGCCCTATAAGTGAGACATAGAATCTTAAAGGAGACTCTATATTGGACAGGAAGCCAATGAAGATCTCTCCTAGCAATTGTAGCTGAAGATGCCAGAGGAAGGGCCAGAACAAAACGTGCAGCAGCATTCTGCACAATTTGCAGTCTATGGATCAGGCCTTTGTTGGATTCAGCATGTAAGGAGTTACAATAATCAAGCCTGGAACCTACAAGAGCCACTACAATCTGCTTCCGCGCCTGGAAGGAAAGATAGCTACGAATCCTATTTAGGATTCTAATAACGCCCCAGCATGTGGCCACGGTCCTATTTGTTTGGAGCGTCATAGAAAGTGAGGTGTCAAAAACCACGCCGAGATTTCTGGCGAATAAGGAAGGGGTGGGGCAGATGCCAAGAGTAGTAGGCCACCACTCACTCGACCAGACAGCAAGATCTTTCCCAAAGACCCAGACCTCTGTTTTTATCGCCATTTAACCTTAGGGAATTGATAACCATCCAATCTGCAACATGCTGCATGCATGACCTAAAGTTAATGGCGGATGTCTGGACAGAGAAATGGGCCAGTGACACCATAATCTGGGTGTCATCTGCGTAGGACACCACCTCCACCCCCTGCGATCTTAATAGTCTGGCAAGGGGGGCCACATAGATGTTAAACAGGGTCGAACTAAGAGCCGACCCCTGTGGCACCCCACCTTGTAATGACTTAGCAGGGGAGAGGAAACTTCCAAGCTTTACTCGTTGTTCTCTGTCAAGAAGGAAAGAGTCGAGGAGATTCAGGGCCGGTCCGGTAACCCCTGCCTCACTAAGCCGAGAAGTTAAAATGGCGGGATACAGGGTATCGAATGCGGCTGTGAGATCTAATAGGACCAGTATTGTAGTTTGGCCACTATCCACCTTACGTCGGATGTTATCGACTACAACAGTGAGTGCGGATTCAGTGCTGTGATGCTTTCTGAATCCGTGCTGTGTATTATCTAGGTACTCACTGGTCTCAAGAAAGGTGGAGAGATGAAAGTTGAGGTGTGCCTCCAGTATCTTTGCAGGAGCGGGAAGCAGAGAAATGGATCTAAAATTTTTAAGGAGGCAGGGTCCAAAGAAAGTTTCTTAAGGAGGGGCTTTACAATAGCCTTCTTCCATACTACTGGAAAAGAGCCCTGAACAATGGACTTATTCAAGACTTCCAGCATAGGTGGCAGGATACTGTTTCTGCACTCCTTCAAAGTTTTTAGGGGTAAGGGATCCATAGGAGAGGAAGATTTAGGGCCTCATGTAGGTAGCATACCAGTTACCACTTCTAAAATACCGAACGATACCGAATCGGTATTTTAGAAGTGGTAACTGGTATGTAGGTAATGAGTCGGTATTTTTTACCGAATCGTTACTAGTCGGTAATTACCGAATCGGTATTTACCGATTCGGTAATGAGGCATACCTTCCCATTGATGGGAAGGTATGCCTCATTACCGAATCGGTAAATACCGATTCGGTAATGGGGGGAACACATACAAGGGTGGCAGGGTGTCACATTGACACCCTGTTGCACCCCTGATTCGGCCATGTGTGCACATGTGGCACACATACATGCCCTAAGGGCATGTATGTATGCCACATTGCACACTGCTACGCGCGTAAAAATGCATTTACACATACATTCATTATTTACCACCAACTATAAGTTGGTGGTAAATACCGACTCATAAACACACACACACACTCCCCCTACATCTCGATTTTGCTTTCGGAATTTACCGAATCGGTAAAATTACCAATTCGGAAAAGTTACCGATTCGGTAACATTACCGATTCGGTATTATTACCGAATCGGTAATTTTACCGATTCGGTAAATTCCGAAAGCAAAATATGTCCCCCTACATACCAATGGCCAAAATACCGGTCGGTAACGGTATAATTACCGAAAATCGTCCGTTACCGACCGGTATTTGGCTACCTACATGAGGCCCTTAATCTTATCAAGTAGGAGGCTCAATCCTTCCAGAGACAATAGAGGGAATTCCCTCAATAGTTTGGGAGACTCTTTACCCAACGTATCCAACCTGGCTATAGATAAGAAGAGAGGTGGAGAGAGAGAGAAGGAGAGAGGGGGAGAAAGAGAGATAAGAAGATAGGAGGTGAGAGAGAGAAGATGAGAGGGGAGAGAGAAGAAGAGAGGGGGAGAGAGAGAGATGAGAAGAGAGGGGGAGAGAGAGAGAGAAGAAGAGAGGGGGAGAGAGTGAGAGAGTGCCGCCCCTGCGCACCCAGGCCACACTGCTCACCTGCTGCCACCGGTGTGTCTCCAACCACTTGCCGGTATGTATTGCAGTTCACCAGGTCACACATCTGAGACAAACCCGTCATCTGAAACAGAGTCCAGATACATGATTGGCACAGTACACACAATTGCACAAGCCAACATCGCCTGCTGACCCATGCACACCTGGGCAGAGGCACCCCCGGCCCCTCCTGCCACCCATCGGAGCATTCCCACCCTCCCTCCCATGCACACGCCAGCAGAGGCACCCCTGCCCCTCCCGCCACCCATCGGAGCATGCCCACCCATGCACACCCAGGCCTCACTGCTCAGCTTCTGCCACCGGCATGCAGACAGGAGGTCTCACCACATGCCACTGCAAGCCACAAGCTCAGGGCCCGTGGACATGGCACGCTCCACATAATGCAGCCCCGCTCCGCAGGCCACCAGTTCTCATGTTTGGTGCTGGGTCTTGATTACTCCATGGCAGAGGACATGCCAGTGCACCCTGCCTCATCCCAGGCAGCACACCCACTCAGCCCAACAGGTGACACTAAATCTGGGATCCCGGAAGCGACGCCACGTGGCGGTAGGCCCCCGCTGCCCTCTGGCTCTGGCCTACACTGCAGTCCAGCAGGGCACACAAAACCTGAGCAGTCCGGACCTCTGGGACGGGGCACCATCGCAGGCTGCACACCCGCTCAGCACTTAAGGTGCCCCTACCTCAGTGCACCCAAAGTCACCGTCTCGTGGCGGGGTGACTGTGCCGGCCGCAAAGCTTTGGGTGCCACTAACCCTGTGCAACCCCAGTCAGCGGCATGTGGTGGTAGGCCTGTGACCGCCACAATGCCTCGGGTGGCACTAACCCTGTGCGCAGCAACTCATGGGCCCTTTATGATTGAGAAACGTGGAGCGCCTGTCATCCAGTCACCACTGTCAGAGGGGAATGTGACGTCGTCCGCCCCTTATGTTGGCGGAGTCACATGGCCTGTGATGCCTGTGCCAGATGGGTGTGGTGTGTGTGCAAACCTGCCCTCAGGGAGTGGCTGTGAGATGCTGACAACTAGACCAGTGACCTGAACACCAGCAGCGAGTACGCCTGCGATGGGTAGCAATGAGGGCCCCCCCTTGGAGAGTAAGCAGAGTGGTCTGGCCTGGCATGTGCCGGACCAGCGCAGGGATTGCAACAATGACTCGGAGGCTCTGGGCGTGGTTCAGTCCATGTCCGGACATGGAAGTGACTGATGCGTGTGTCCCTGTTGTAGTGTCCACTGCACCCGGAACACAATATGCAATGTAGCCCCCTCTAAATGGCATCCCACAGGATGAGCATCATTGACGCAAGGGATATCACTGTCCGTACATTCATCCACACATTCATACATGAATGATGTAAGACATAACACAGCAGTGCGTTACTGGATGTTTATTGCACATCCAGTGCAGTTTTGCAGCTGGAGTGGTACAGGGCAATGCCAAGCACACTACACAATATGGGCCCACAGAGGGCCAGCCAGAGTCCATCCGGGGATGACAAGTACTGTGGGAGAGGAAGGGTACAGTCCGCAGTCTGCTCGCCGTGTCATTGGTCATCAAACAGGATATGGCAGTCCATGTCGCTGTCCAAGGTGAGTGCATCGGAGTGTATCGGGGGTCAGTGGAAGGTCATGGGGCCATGTGCGGCACCAAGCGGAAACCGGCCAGGTGATGCAAATGAATCCTAGTGCCTCCTTCTGAACTCAAACCCATCCACGTCCTCGTCCTTGGATGTGTGCTCTGCCCCACCTGTGGGTGTTGCAGTCCCGTCTGCGGCACTGTGTGCCACTGACACACTAGGGGCTGGAGGAGGATTGTCGGCCGCACTGTGAGGCAACGGCACACCAGGGGGCGGAGATGTGGATGGTGTGGAGGCAGCAGCATTCATCATCGCCACGCCTTGTGGCAGCAATGCCATGATGAGGATCTGCAGGGCAAGGTAGATCCCAGTTACATTTCGCTTGTGTGCAGCGGTGGCTGCCATCCTTTCCGCCTCCATCCGCACCATGTCCTCCATGAGCCTCCGCATGTGTGCCAGCTCACGGCTGGTATCGCTGGAGCCCCTCTGAGTGGACAGGTGTTCTTCTCTCCGCGTCATGACTCCAGCGATGTCAGTCAGGGCTCGTTGGAGACCATGGAGCAGGCATAGACACCCATGAATGGCGTCCAGTTTCGTAGCCATGAAGTTGAACCCCACCCGCATCTGCTCAGTTGTCACCCTCTGGCCCTCCAGCACACGGCATTGGAAGGCCGTGTGTTGTTCCTGGGGGTCTTGGGGGACTGCCGGGGCCGTGGGTGCCTCCTGCTGGGTGGTTTGGATGGTGGGTGGGATCTCCTCAATGCAACTGGGCAGCCCTGATGATGTCAAAGATGTCTAGGAGGGCTTGTGCGTCGATGCTGGGGTTTCCTCCTCGTCATCAGTGAACAGTTGCTGGGACTGCTCTGCATGGGGTGTTGATGGTGGCCCTGCAATGTGAAGGGGATATGGTCTATTGCAATGTGTCCACATGTATGTAGCTGCATGGTACATGTTGACATTCAGACAGCATGGCATTGTTCATTGTGACAGTCTATAGATGTGGGCGATGACCCAGAGTCATTGAGGGTGTGCACTATGCTCTGCTTGATTGTGCATGTGTGCCATCATGGCCATCTTCACCCGTCCCCCCAGTACCTGATGGTCACTGTTGCGGCTGTGTTGTGTCCTGTCGAACAGTGTCTGGTCCCCCGACTCCAGCCACAGTTTCCACACTGATGACTGTCGACACCAGCTCCTCCATGTCATCCAGCATGAGCTGTGGCACTGGGTCCCCACCTACAGTCTGCATTGCTGCCTTCTGGTTGGCTGCAAGTTTCTCCTTGGTCTTTTGCTTGATGTCACTCCATCGCCTCTTGACCTCGTCCATTGTCCTCTTGTGCTCTCCGACAGCATTCACCTTGTCCACGATGTCCCGCCATATTCCATTTTTGGTGCCCAATGACACGTTGGAGGTGATGAACAGTTGTTGATGGTGTTCCATCACCTCCGTGACTATGATCCTGTCCGCCTGCGGACTGAACTTCGTCTTCCTCTTCTTCTTGTCCTTGCCCTTCCCTGTCCCCGAGGTCCCAGTCTGGTCATCCGAGGTGCTTTTGGGGTTGCGCTCATCCTCTGCACCTGCTCCGGTTGCCTCCATGGTGCTTGGGTGTTGGTCAGTTTGTGTTTTGGTGTTTTTTCTACTTTTATGGTGCCAGGTGTGTGTTGCAGGGCTGGCGCTGCTTAGCGCTGATTTCCTCATCGTGGTTTGGCCCATCGCAGGTTTTTTCATGTTGGGGTTTGTGTTTTTATCTCCGTCGAGGTGGTTGTATCGTAGGCATTGGTCGCGGTTTCGGCAAACTATTGCATGGGGCTGCCTTGTTGTGAATTCCACGTTGACACTGTATTATTTTCCCGCGATAGGCTGTGATGTGTAACGTTGTGTTAACATTTTTTCACTTGATCCATTGTACCCATACACCAGCCTGGCTGCTTTGCATGTTGGGCCTCACTGATAGCAGTGTAGAGAAGCTGCCTTTATTGTTGGTCTGTGAAGAATTGTTTTGAGCAGGTGCAAATTCTGTTCGTTCTATGACAGCTGAATTTGGCTCTAGACCTTCGGTAGGATCCCACCTGAAAGTGCAGCGCAATAAACACATTTTATGCTACTCCCACTGATTGTATCACTCTTTACATTATGTTAAATCCACTCCAAAATAAATACTTTACAGTTTGCTGTCTGTCGGTCTGTTCATCAATAGCGCCATCTTGTTTAGTCTTCATTTACGTTATCAGCTGTCAAGTACCTACACCAAACTGTTGCTTCCACAGGAGCCGATGCGTGTTCCTCAATTCCCGACTACCCTAATTGCGAGTTTCAACACTCACAAGTAGGAGAGTACCACTCTTATGTTACCTGTCTTCCCACAGTGATTTGCCACTCTCTTAATAGTGCAGATCGATGCTTCTTGTTCTGGCTCTATTCTACACTGGTTAGGTGTTGTGATGTCTTGTCAGATTCTTTCTTACACCTGAAACTGATGTTTAAGTTTTCCTTCTATACTTGCACTTTCTTGTCCTAACTGCCAGATGTAGTAGTACAGTTCTGATAACCTTTCTCTTCTACTAGTTCAGCAATGACGTCGAGGACGAGTGAAGGTAAGTACAATTATATATATATATAATTATATCTACATGCTTTTCTATTGTTCAGTCTTGTCTCTTTATTCAATTATTTTCCATCTCCAAAGTTGACTGGCGAAATAACCTAATGCAAATTGCCAATTGCCTCCTTGACTAATAGGTATTTAGTAGTCTCTATGGTGCCGATTCCGATCCTGGAAAAACCAGGTACGAACCGTCGGTCGGAGCGTTTTCTCCGTCCGACTCGTACCCGGGAAACCAACCCTACAAACTTGCAAGTACGATTCGTACGGAAACACCATTTCCGTACGAGTCGGACAAAACACCGACCGACAGTAAAATACATACGAATGTGATCCGGGACACCGCGGACGTGACGTCCGGACGGAGTTAGGCATGTTTTTACGTACCAGCAAGTACGATTCGTACCGACAGCAGTCCGGACGGCAATATTTTTACGGCACCCAAAAAGTGCCGGAAAAGGTAAGCACGCCGCGAGCAGTATAGGGGGCCCGGTACACGCCGCCCCCCCAGCCCCCGTATGTACACGCCGCCCCCCTCCAGCCCCCCCGTGTATGTACACCCGTGTATGTACACCCGTGTATGTACGAGACGTACCCCGACCCGTGTATGTACACCCGTGTATGTACACCTGTGAATGTACACCCGTGTATGTACACCTGTGTATGTACACCCGTGTATGTACGAGACGTACCCCCACCCGTGAATGTACACCCGTGTATGTACACCCGTGTATGTACACCCGTGTATGTACGAGACGTACCCCCACTCGTGAATGTACACCCGTGAATGTACACCCGTGTATGTACGAGACGTACCCCCACCCGTGAATGTACACCCGTGTATGTACACCCGTGTATGTACACCCGTGTATGTATGAGACATACCCCCACCCGTGAATGCACACCCGTGTATGTACGAGACGTACCCCCACCCGTGAATGTACACCCGTGAATGTACACCCGTGTATGTACGAGACGTACCCCCACCTGTGAATGTACACCCGTGTATGTAAACCCGTGTATGTACACCTGTGTATGTACGAGACATACCCCCACCCGTGAATGTACACCCATGAATGTACACCCGTGTATGTACGAGATGTACCCCCACCCGTGAATGTACACCCGTGTATGTACACCCGTGTATGTACACCCGTGTATGTACGAGACGTACCCCCACCCGTGAATGTACACCCGTGTATGTACGAGACGTACCCCCACCCGTGAATGTACACCCGTGAATGTACACCCGTGTATGTATGAGATGTACCCCCACCCGTGTATGTACGGTGCGGACACCCAGCGCGTAGCACTGGGGGTCAGCACCGTACATACATTATATTCCAATTTGCCCATCTGAAAATAGTTGTAGTGGAAAGAAGTTGACGTTTCGGTCTCACGTGTCAGTATAGAGTACATGAGATCATCTCAGGACAGAGTGTTGGTACAAGACCTAAATTCTAAAAAATCTGATAGTGTAGAAACAGCTCATTTGCATCAATCTAGTTATAAATTTAGTAGCTAGTATCACTATTAATTGTAGCCAATTTTGAATATAATCAAGGAAATAATTAAAAGGCAGGCTGGGATGATATCAGGTACAGGCCCACTGGGGGAAGAGTGTCGATGTTTTGACCCTGGTTCAATGAGGGTAATTTATATCCTCTGCAGGCGGATCTTCCTCAGGGGCTGTATCCTGACTGTACCTCACCCAAGGTTGCCTCCTCTCCCCCGTCCCGAGGAAGACCCACCTGTAGAGGATATAAATTACCCTCATTGCACTTTGATCGAAACGTCGACACTCTTCCCCCAGTGGGCCTGATACCGGATATCATCCCAGCCTGCCTTTTCACAGATGAATGTTCTCTGTGCGTCATTAGAAAATCATGAAATGAATATTTGTAAATCCATAAGGGACAGGCCTATCTGTAAAACTGGTGCCACTATGAACCACGACCAGTTTTACTAAGGACACCAGAATGTGCAATTGATTGGTTATTGAATTTGCCTTTTGGATTCCCCTCCTTTAGATCTGTCCTACCTCACAAGCACTTTCCTTTTTCACACTCCCCTTGGAGCAAACTCTTTCTGTACTTAGAGCATTGAATATGATGATCTGTTATAAAAGTAACTAAATAATAAACAGTCACTATTGGAGCAATATTTTGTGCCTTTGTGTCTTTTGAGGTTATACGTGTGTGCATTGTAAAGAAAATGGTGGTACATTAATGATACAATGCTAATTCTATATGTACCGGATGCCCTTTGACTAATGAATGTTTTTCATAACTGAATTGTAGCTTTAAAGAAGTCCAGGACCATTGTTTCCTATAACAATGGTAAGCATCCATGGCATATGACTGTAATACCTGGGAATTCAAAGTAGTCTGTCCATATGAGGCATTTGCACATGGGAGTACATGATGATAATGACAAGCTGATGTTTTGAGACTGTGCATTTCTCAAAAACTGATATTTTAAAGGCAGTTTTAGTTTTCAAAAATTGGGTTTCTTCTGGAAAATTGAGTTTGTTTGCCCACAGTGGAAAGTAGTATTAGATATAAAAATGTGCATTTTCAGAAACTGATGAATGATAATTTAAGCTGAGCTGGGGAGACGTACTGCTGTGCTTATGTCCTTTGTGCCACTGGGCATGTCAAGATTTGAATGTTACTTTATAAGTCAAGGAGAGGCATTTAATATTGAAGAACTTTTTCACAGCATTTCTGCTGGTAACCGCACTTGGTATACTTGGGTGGTAACTATTGAAAATCGTGCTTTGGGTGGTCACAGTGTAGTCACTATTTTACAGGTATAAAATTTGCTAGTAGCTCAGGAAGACTTTCCTTGAGCAGAAGTAGCTCTCACTACAGAAAAGGTTGGAGATCCCTGATCTATCAGCATGCATGAGAACAATCAGGTATCTATGCCTGCATTCTTCCGATGTTAGCAGATAATGTAAGAAGCAGAACAGGATAACTTTTTTACTGTTCTGCAGGCTTTTTGTGCACCATTATAGCAAAAAGATGGCTCCAGGTTTGAAAGGAGGAAGGCAAGAGGTCAAGGGCTGTATACACCTAATTGGTAGTTTGAAATGGTGGGTCAATCTAGCATAGATGGTTGAGCTTATTGTGAGGTAAATGTTTCCCTACAGAGAAACCAAACTTCAAGAGTAAGCCTTGACTGATGAAACATGTACGTCAAGGTCAACGACGAGGTAGTTAGCAGTTCAGTGACCTCACAGTAGTATCTGCATTATGTGATCCAAGGACAACAACAATACTAGTTACAAGGTGATCCTAGTTACCCCTGAGTTTCTAAAACCAGAGTGAACTGGGCTGACAGGATTCAAGGTATTTATTTTATTTTGGGATTAGCAGTTTGGCTTTCAAGGCCTAAAATGCAAGGCAAAAAGAAGATTAGTGTAACAAACATCTAATGAACTATGGCACAAATGCAAAATGCATGTTTTTCCTAGTAAAGGCCCACCTGCAGCATTGTTTTTTGTTGCTGTACTGTGGGTTAGGAGCATGTACTTAGATCTGTCTTGTAGTGGCTATTGGCACTCATTTTGTGCAAACCATCAGACTTTGACCATGGCGAGAGAGAAAATGGAGGAAATTAGATAATAGTGATGCAAGACAAATATAGGAAAACACTGAGAAAAGGAGAAAGAAGGAATAAAACGTAGTACAAGGGAATTAATGGGGCAAGAAGTAGAGGGTGTGGAAATAAAAGAGCTTTAGGAGCAATCAAGACTAGGCAGCATTGCAAGTTGACTAATCTTGGCATTCAAACACACATAAGATGATGGGAGGAATATTGGAGGAATGCTTGTGATTTGTCTAACCACTGGCACGTATTACTGAACCAGAGCACATGCAACCCAAGACCGGTGTTGCCCTGAAATGGCTGGCCCAAACTGAGTTGGCATTTTGTGGAAAAGAATCATGGGTCTGAATGCTACCCCAAGCGGTTGCCAGTAGTTAAACATGCAAGCATTTCTCCCATCACCTCTTCCATGTTTGATGTCCTGCCGTAAAAGGCTAGGGTATGGCCAGATGTGGGTTGCATACTCCCTGGGACACTGGAAACAAGCCACACCTGACTGAAGAGCCACAATCAGTAGTATATCAGGCCTGGGTTGTGTTGAAGCACGAGCATGATAAAACATTTCTGTACTCTTACTCTTCTTACTGTCCTAACAGTTCTGGGACATTTACAATTAGACAATCTGCAGCATGTCCATTTACCACAGAGACAATGATCCCCTGATTAATCTTTCTCTGCCAATAGGAATGGTGGAAATTAGGGTGACCAAAACACCGAGTTAACTGTTGAATGAGGACCATCAATTGACAGCTAACTCACAAATTTGAAATCAGGTTAAGTACACCACTTTCAAGACCATACTGTAGAAATAAAAATTGCAACAGGAAAACCCATCCTCCTAAAGAAGTTAAGTGAGACTATAATTATGCAGACCAAAAGTTCTGATACAGACACACAGAATATTAGAAGCAGCACTCGATATTCTGTAAAAGCTCGCTGATTCTCCATACAACACACTTAAATCATTGGAGAAATAGCACAGTTTCAATGGAATAGTCAACAGGACTCTATAATAGGCTCAGACAGGTATTAAATTAATTTGGTTCTTGTACTAAAGATTAAAAATTCATTGCAATAAGCAGTCTTTTAAGCAATCCTGTTAAAATTATCAGAGCTTGCAATATAATGTCAAACATTTAGGCCAAGTTTCAAAGGATAATTATCTCATAAATCGATTTACAGAGTCCTACAACCATCAAAGGCAGAAGGATAGTTAATTTATCTAACAGCTCACATTCCTAAAGAAGAAGGTAAAAGGATTCAGATGTAAAGTCCACTAAGAGCAAGTCCATTAGAATGGAACAAAAATGAAACAGAGAAAATGAAAATGTTCGGCAAGGAAGATTTTCCCTCCATCTGCTACCGGCTGTAGCGTCAGCAAAGGCAGTCCAAAAGTAAAAAGCAAATTCGATCAGCATAGCGTTCTGGTCTCAAAGTAGGTAAATATCAGAATGGCATTGATAAGAGGCAAAAATCAGGTGGTGTTGCCCCTCCTTTGGGGTTTCTTCTTATAATGTCTCTGTTACAGTCCTAATGATGCACCATCTCACCACTGCCATACTATTGTCATGTGCTCCGATACACATAATGTCACCTAGGACATTAGTAACTATTAGATGGTTTCCCATGGTTCTCATCAGAAACGAGAAATGTAAAGTCCTCATAGGTCCTCGTAGGTCTAACAACATTAAAAACGAATACAAAGTATCAGTCGGGATTAGCAGCTGAAAACCTGGTTTCCACAGAACATTTCACTTTGAATGTTAAAGAAACATTTAGGAATGTTAAGCATTTCTCATGTACTTGAACAAATAAAGTAATATTTACTAAGCTGCAACGGACCATTGCATTAGACTTAGGAATAAGGCACCTTTAAAGAAAGAGCGTATTTGGAAAAGGCCTTACGTTTGCATCTCAATTTTAAATGAAATAAACTCTAAATCTACATCAAATATAATTAAGAGTCCTGTTTTTTCTGTTTTTACTGGTTTTTACAGATAATTACAGACAGAAAACATAGTGTTTCCTGTCTATATTTATATTTCAAAGTAGACAAATGCAGAAATGTATGCTTCTTGTGGTTGACTCTCCTTGCTGTTTTACGCGATTTCTAGGACAACAGCTGAGCAGATATGCAGCATGGGAAGTTAAAAATAGTTTGAGATTTCCCTAAACCAGGTGCATGATAACACATATTTGTACTATAATGCTCATATTTACCTGAAGGTGTAGTGTTTTGCTATATTTGGCTGCTTAATTTGCTAAAACGGGACAGGCAGCAAGATATGAGTGCATGTTTATCAGTTAAAAAAATGTGAAAATATACCATTTTATGACTCCATATATTTGCATAACACAAAGTAAATATGGATAGATACCAATGAGATTAGCAAAAAATAAATATGGATAAATGCAGATGGAAATGTAAAAAAAATTAATACTATAAAACCAGGAGCCCTAAATATAATGCAATAAATTCATTTCACATAGGAAATAAAGTAGAATATTCACTAAGTATTATCATATGAAATTAATTAGTGGTAAAAATAGCCTACTAGCATTATTTTTCCTAACTTTCATGTGTATTTAATGTTCTAAGTTCATGTAACAAAAATGTTTTTTAACTTTTTATCGACTATAGAATGCCTAGTATTATCAGTTTGAATTTCAAGTTCATATCTAGTACTTTCACAGTTTTTTACCAACTTTTCTACATTATGCATTCTAATGGAAAGCATTAGAAACACTAGGCCATTTTATTAATAACTCATTATTTTATCAGTAAATGTCAATAAACAACATTTTGATTAGTAATCTCTTTAATGCAACTCATTTATAAGTATTAGCATTGTATTGTATATATGTTTCTTCGTCTTTCATTTGAAGGCACGCTTTTACGGTGCTTCTACTACACTTTTTTCAGTTTTATGTGTTACTATGTCTAACGGAAGCAAGTTGCACTTTCAGCTTTTCATGTCTTAAATCAGTAAATGTGTCTTATATTATGATTTGTTATATCTTGCATAATCAGTTACTTGTGATCCGGATCAGGGAGGACAAGGCATGGCAGTTTGGGCGGAACTCTTCCTATTGGCTCAGGGTTCAGACTGATTTGCATGTGGCTGGGCCCAAACTAAGGTGGCATGGTTGGAAAAATAACAATGGGTTAGAAGGCTTCCCAAACAATTGCCAGTGGTTAGACAAATTGCAAGCATTCCTCGCGTCACCTTTTCGGAGTTTGAAATCTCAGGATTTGTCAGCATCGGTGGAAGGGTCCCAAGAAAACTTTAGGGCACTGCCCTTATTGCTCTACAAACTAATCACTAGTACAGCCCATGAGATGTTGGTAACATGGACCTTCACCTAATACAATAGGTGGAGCATGCACAGTTTGGAAACTCATACTTCAACCAACCAACCAACTTTACTCGGCCCCCCTCCTTTTCTGGCTTGCATGCAGTGTCTGTATGTTATAATCACAGCAGGAGGTGGTGGTGGCTGGAGGCCATGTGATGGACATTGTAGCACATATCTGCTGATGTCACTACCAGTTTGTAATAAGTAATTACAAGCTATTAATGATACACATCTTAATACAGTAGCATTTTGATGCCAGAGCATGCCTGGATTACAAAAAAATAATTTATAAATTTATATATGAAGATTATCTTCTCCCACTTATACAATAAACAACTAGACCTCCACTCTGTCATTACCAGCTTCACTAACTCTGCCTTTGAATATCACTGGAACCGGTTCTGAACTGTGATTCATGGATGGGGAGGGACAAGTTATCCTTACCTCCTGCTGAACATATCCTTTATGCAAACAAGGCTAGCCTCGTTTTCAATCAGAACGTTGCCCCACCTCTTGTACTGGGGGTTGCTGCAGTGAATTGTTTCTACAATAAATAGTCAATCCGCTTCTGCTTTCACAAATTGGCTGACAGTTCAGATCACCGAGTACAGACCGAACTACACTGAAGGATCTACCAGAGTCCAGCATTACCCAGTAAGCAAGTCAGCTGTCGGTACTGATTTTACAATTCAGATCACAGTGAAGGTCATCTAAAGGTGAAAGAAGAATGAATGCACAGAAGGCGTGGTATGAGGAACAGTTATTCGCATCAGCTATTTGCTTCCAGTGTTTTGGACATTGAGTGGCTGTGTCTGCGCTATAGGATGTTTTCCATTTTCATAAATGCGTAATAAGATACACATCTTTTCCGTTCCTCTTATTTATTTATGTGTTCTGCTAGAATCGGCTGTCAGTCACCGCATCATGTAATTGCCTTGTGTTTTTAAGGCCGTCTGCCCGCTTGTTTTCTAAAACAAACTCTTTGTAATTCTTTGTAGTTTCAATGGTATAACTTCGCTTTACTTACCGAGTGTAAATAATTAAACACTTTTTTTTCACTTCAAACACCTCTTTTTTCGGCTGTGTAGATGAAAGGTGGAAAGAAACCTCTGAGAAGAAATGATTCGGTCATCCATTTGAAGACTTACTCACCTGTCTCTTTCGCTCCAATTTGTCAGGTGACGTATGTCAAACCCTGTTACATCCAAGCTCCGCAGATCCTTGAACTACATCAGATCCAATTCTGCAATATTCATTATTCGAATACTGAACATGCTTTGAGGAGTCCTGATAGATGAGGTTTGAGATCTCAATTTCTCTGTCTGTCTGAGTCTGTGTTCACTGCGTCAAAGGAAATCTGCAATCACGGCAATGCAGTGACTAATAGCATTGTGTGGGTCTCAGTGAATAAACATTTATTGGTAGCGCTATGTTGTGCTCTCCCTCATCCATTTCCTTAGATTATGATGTACAGATCTGGGTCTTGTAATGAACAGGCCGGAAAGTAAACTTTGTACTTGTACAAAACAGCAGTATGGCAAATCTATTAAAAATATTGTTACTGTTTTGTTATTAGGAGGAATCTGTTGCATAAAGGGAGTCTTTGGCTCAGACCTGCAAGGTTTGTTTTCACACCCATGAAGTGATACGCGTGAACTTAGTGCAATGCACCAATGGTGAATGCGAAAGACAGATTATTGTAGCCCTTCAAAATCCCACACAATAATACATCAATGAGGTGGTGTCAATCTATATGGGTTACTGACAGGAAGCAGTGGTAATCCAAATAATCGTTCATTAACCCCTTCGATGCGAGTGACGGAGCGGTTCCGTCATGCGCGTCGGTTGCGCTGTGCGCATGACGGAACTGCTCCGTCACGGCCCCGCCCACGCACGGAACCTTCAGCACGTCGCGGTAATCCGCGCCGCGCTGAAGGGGTTAATGATTTACACACTCAAGAGCACTAGAAACTATATAAGTATGTCAACACATTTATTTTAAAATAATGATTTTAAAATGCCGAGATCTAGCACACATAATGTTGGTAACATCACAGAACATAAGAATGAAAAGCAGCTAAGCTTTTCAATAACAATGAAAAAAGGGAAAAATCATATCACAATTTATAGCCTATAAAGTCTTCTCTGTGCTGTCTCTAAGTGCTGTGCTAGTTCTAGCAGAAGAATACTTTTCAGAGGTGGTGTGTATACCTGGACAACAGGGATTGTTGTCTATTTGGAATAGCTTGTCAGCTACTTTCAGACACAAAGCCAAGAGCTAATAGTTCATGAAGGTAAGATGGAATGCTTTGCAGAGCCTCGGAGGATCTTGCTTGAGGCTTCTTCAGTCAAGATGGAATGTGGTGCTGTGCTCATCTAGATCAATGATCTGCATCTGGGACCTGGGTAAAGTTTCTCTCCTGACAAGTGGTCAAGTGGCAGCCCTTTTATGCTGTGTCTTTTCTAAGATGGAATTTCCAACATTACCTTAGGAATGTCTTGACATAATTATATACTTCAGTGGATGTACTAGTAACAAAATTGCATAGTATATTGGGAGTCCAGAGATGTATACACAGAATAATAGTCAACTTGAGGGGCTTCAGGTCTATTATTTTAGGTATTTATTCAGCAACAAACGTTTTACTTCTGGTTTCATGAGGAAGGGCTTTCCATATTCTAGTGGCAAGACCGGAGAAGGAGCATTTAAAAGTTCTTGTCTTTTTGAATTTCTGTGGTTTCAACAGTAGAGAGTTAGAACTTCTTAGGGACCAACTCATACTAGATAGCTTGAGTTGTTTTGCCTGGCAGATGCGAGAGTTATGATTAACAGCTTTGTGAATTGAGCAGGCTATCTTCAACTGAATCCTTACTTTGAGAGAGAGCCATTTGAATTGTATTAGATCTGGTGTGGTGTGATCGTGTTTTCTTCCCGTGATGAATCTTTCAGCTGAATTCAGTGTAGCCTTTAAAGGTTCAGAATAGCTTTACGTAAGTAACCCTGCCAGGGTCATACTCCAGAAATCTAAATGGGAGATAACTAGAGATTGGACTGCTAACTGAAAGTCATCTGGAGGCAGGAATGGTTTGATTTTCCTTTGTGTGTTCAGTTGGTGATTTTCTCTTTGCACTGATGTGATCTTGCATATGCAGATATTTGTCCAGATTTATGCCAAAGGATCTAGTGGAGTCAGCAACATGTGGGGTGCAGTTGAGCAGCGTTAGTTGTTTGAGCAATTCTTCTATTGGGGCAGAGTGGTTGTGGGGTGATCAGGAGAAATTCATTCTTGAGTGAGTTTAGCATAAAGTTATTATGTGTTAACCATTTTTGGGGTTTCGTCAGTTCAAAGATAAATAGTTCCTGATCTTTTTTTCAATGTAATATCTTTCCTATTGTTGGATACTATGAACAATGCTCTTCATCCCTGCCTACAACACTAGATATGGGCAAAATATATCTTTCTATATGTTTCTATTTAAAAAAAACAATGAGCCACTTCTAAATCAGTTATCATACAGCACGTCTCCATAATTAAATTGATAACATCAAGCAGTTTATCCTTTACAGCATGATAGAATGTAAACTTTACAGATGTATTTCCTGAGAAATTTACCATTCACTATTATCAACACACATACTGTCATTATACCAGTTAGATTATGCCCTTGTTGATCACTACTGTCTCGCGGGGATTGAAAAGGATGAATGTCCCACACATTTTCTTCTCACATTGTCTACCTCATTTTTGATGGGGTGTTCCATTTCAGAGTTTTAGCTTTACATTGTCCAGTTTGTTAAGCAATTTACAGATTTCATCATCATTTTCTATATTCTCCAAACTTTCTTCATTCCTCCTTTCAAAACTGTAACAGTTTCTCAAATTGACTATGCAATTTCCAAGAACACCTCTCACTGACAAGACATTTTTAGATACTAACCTTGATATCCTTCCATTTGCAACCTGAGGCATTTGTCATACAGATTATTAATCCTTCAAATGTTCTACGTTTTTTACCTTTCTCAGCTAGTTTTTCAAATGTTATATAGCTTGGTCTGGAAATTGCCTCCATGTGAATGTTTCTGGTAAAGCACATATATCATAGCTATCCATCCATTCGTTCCATCCCTCATCTCATATTTTGATGAAAGAACTATGATATACTATTATGTTACTTAACTCCTCCATATCTTCTATACTATCTCTTCTCCTTCTATGTCTAATATTAGTAACATTAATAACATCTTCCAATTGAGTAATAACCTCAGTTTGGCTTTCCAACTGGTTATATCAGTCTGATCCAGCTGAGAGTCAACTGCTACCACAGGTTCTTTTTCCTTAACATATACCTTTAACAGTAAAAACATCAGGTTTCTGGCAGTCCACTCCAATTTCAACTGATAGAGAAATATTATATTTGACATATCTGTCCTGCTTCTGTTGAAGCCTGATATTCTTTCACACCTATTTGCGTTTGTTTGTGGTGAAGACTATTTTTTTCTTAACTATAACCTCTCTATCATTGCTTTTACTTGGATTCTCTACAGAAATGAGGGTATTGATGATATTTACTGACAATCTTTCTAACCTTGAATCTCTACGAATCTTTGCCACAAAACTGATTAAAATTATGTCAGGATAAAAGATACAAAGTGGTATAACCATTATACCTGAAGGAGGCAATGGAACTCCAACCAAAGTAATAATACTATCCAGCATTGTCGAGAGTTCTCTTTATAGAATTCCCTCCACATAATATTTGTATTGTAGCCCACCATTTCTTTCCTTTGCACAGTGGATGTCATGTGCAGTAAGACATTGAACTTTTAATATGCGTCTTCATGGATGCCCACTCCGATATTAGAGAATTTTGATAAATTAACTGTAGAGGGTGTCATGCACAGTGTCTCATGCACATTCTTTTCCATTTTGGGCTTATTATTCTTGAATACAGAATAAGGATTTTAAGTGTTTGAATCCAGTGGCACAATGACTAAGGGACCCATGTCTAGGCCTCTTAGGGCAATTAGGGCAACAAATGCTGTGGTAACAAATGATAGACTAAATACTGACCAAATCAAACATTCACTTTCAGACACTGATCTGGGTTAAATCCATCATTCTCTCGCCCACCCTGCCTTCCCAGTTTGGAACCAGACATATGCAATTCATTCTCGACCTTTCTCCTCATGGGAGCAGTCCAGACCAAACTGCGAAGCCAGATCCTCCCTGGATCACAAACAAGCTTCCTGGGACTAGTTTCAACAGTATGGGCTGCACTGTACCCATGGGGAGCAAGGTCAAGACTGATTTCCATATGGCTGGGTCCAAACTAGGGCAGCAAGGTGGGCAAAAAAACATGGACTGAGGTGCGATCTGAGCGATTGCCAGTGGCTGAGATTAATTCATGGATTCTATCCATCACCTTGTTGTTTTTTCATTTGCTGCCCTAATTGCACTGGGTATGCTCAGACATGGGTTCCGGGCTCACTGTCCCAATGAATTCACTGAAACCCATTCAAGGATGCTTGTATCTGTCCAGGGAGGACCTGGCCTGGCAGTTCAGGGTTGACTCTACCCATGGGGAGTAGGGTCAAGACTGATTTGTGTATGGCTGGGTCCAAACTGGGGCTGTATGGTCTACAAAAAATGATGGATTCATCCCAGATCTGTGACTTGGGGTTAATGCTATACATTCAGTGCTTTCACTGAGGTTTAGAGGTACCTCATCTACTATTAGTATGGAGGGTGAACAGGGTGAAACAGTGTGATTCAATTTGTTGTTATTTAATGCTCTGTTAGAATTGGGTGTTGAATTGACAAAATTGGTAAGGAGGCTAATGATTTGTGGAAAAGACAGCACCTCCTTTCACCATCTTAATGGGGTCTTTAAGCTCCAGGAACTATGCCATCTGGAATTGTGCTCCTTAGCTTTGCTATTTCTCACTATCATGCTCACGGCCATAATAGAACCTTGTTTGGCCTATCTCTATGGACTTCTCCTCAAAGAATATAGTGGTATAAAAATAGTTACCTGCAGAGCCACTTGGAGGTAAAGGCCACTACAACAGAGATGAGGTTAAGAGAGTCATAGTTACTCTCCCTGTTTGCCCGCTCTTCTTTGAATTTCTTCACTTTGACATTCAGAGCACTGGGCAGAAATCACATTGCATCAACACCTACCTCGTGCCTTCACAATGCTTTATTTTAATTAAACAGTCGGATACCCTCTGTCTGCACCAGTTCTAAGTCCCTTGCTAGGTGCTGCGCAGGCCTAGCTCCGCTTCGCACCCAGTCCAACTGACCAGCTCTTAGAGCAAATCCTTATCTTTGAGTTACGGATCTGACTTGCCGACTTCCCTTACCTACAATGCTTTAACATGCCAGAGGCTATTTACCTTGGTGACCTGCTCCAGATATAGGTACAGCTTGGCGTGAGATTTACACCATCTTCCCCAGATTTTCAAGGACCAGCAAGAGGTCACCAGACGCCACTGGAACCACAACGCTTTTCAAGGCTCGGGCCCCTCTCATAGTGAACCCATTCTGAGGCACCCTGCCCTTCACAAAGAAAAGAGATCTCTCCACGGGGCTCCCGCTGACTTCTCTGGGATCGTTTGTGATACACAACTGTATGTCGCAAGGTTGACCGTATCCGCCCTCTGGGTTTGGGAATCTGAACCTGACTCCCTTTCAATCAGCTGAGGGCAAGGGGGGCCATAACCAGTCCCTTCCAAACTGTGCTCATCCATCTCTTAGGACTGACTGCTCATGTTCCACTGCTGTTTACATGGAACCATTCTTCACTTCGGCCTTCAATGTTCTTGTTTGAATATTTGCTACTACCACCAAAATCTTCATATGTGTTGGCTCCACCTGGGCCCTTGCCCCTGGCTTCCATGTGTACTGCAGCAGCTCTCCTACTCATCGAGGCTTAGCCCCTGTGGATCTCAATGGCGGTAATGGGCAGGTATTTTCCCAATGCTCTGAAGTCAATTTACTTTAGGGCTACTTGTTTCAGCAGGTGAGTTTGTTATATTCTATTAAGGTACCCCAATTTAGGACAGGGTAACATCCCAACCTTTCACCTATATCCGTCCCTAAACTACATACATAACGGGCTGCTAGGACTGACCCTTTGCCTAGTTACAGTACTGCTTACAGAACGTGGGGTTTTCCCTGAGCACTAGCCTCATACATTATGCATGAGGATTAGGCCTGGGCTAAATTTCCGTTCCGCTCGCGGAAATTGCGATAATTTCCGCATTCCGCAGCTTAGCGATAATTTGTTTCTTGCTCGCGCTGTAAAATAATACATTCTTGCGCACGAGCAATCGCCTTACCTGAATCCCCGCGTTCGCCGAAAAGTTTTCCCGATCCGGTCGCGTTCTCCACGAGATGTTGGATTGTGGGTAGCCATTTGTGCTGTCTCGCGACAGTTCGCACCCGCAGTAATGTCATTGGTCACGCGATCACGTCTTTCTTCTTGCGATCATGCACCGCGAGAAGAGTGAAAACAAGATGGCCGCGCCCGCGAGCAACCGCATGGGTAAGTTGGCGAGCCGCGACCACGCAGAACATACCGCGAACGGGCGGGGAAAAAATTTCAGCATCTTCGCGATATTTCCGCGTGTTTGCGGAGATTTTTAACATTTTCGCGATAATTTGCGAAAGTCACTGACCATCAAGGTCTGGAAAATATCATTCGAACACCAAAGAGCATCATGTATGGGGTCCGCCCACCCAGAGACCTTCTAGGGAGAATATTTAGTGCACGTTGTACATCATACAAGTGGGCAATCCAGTTCCGGCCAGTACCCAAAACTCTGGCTGTCAAAGATTGCTTTAAGTCACGGTTCATTCGCTCCACTACACTATTACTCTCTGGCCGGTATGGAGACGAAAATTTGACTTGGACCCCCAAATTTCTCATGGCTTCTTTCTACGCCTTAGAGGTGAACGCCGGGCCCTGATCAGAATGAAAGGTACCACATGCAAAACTCCCAACAAAGACACGCAAATCTTTTATGACAGTGCGAGAATCAGCACTCCTTTGTGGCCACACCCACAGAAAACGTGTGCACGAATCAACTGAAACCAAGATGTATTTGTACGCAGTATCAGAGGTAAAAGGACCGCAGTGATCTAAATAAACACAACCCAATGGTTTATTAGATATGTACAACTGAGTTTGTGGTGGGCGCGTCGCAGTTGAAGGTTTAATCTGCTGGCAAATGTCGCAATTAAGAACATAAGCTCTGGCCTGTTTGTACAAACCGCACCACCAGGAACGTTGTTGTAGCAGAGATACAGTAGCTGCAACGCCGGCATGCGCGGACGCTATGCCCTCGTGAGCTGCTAATATCAAAGAAGGTCTGCAGTCCGCGTTGGGAATCAATCTGTCACCAACGTCATTAATCCTCACTAATGGGACTTTATCAGGACTTAAGCGATAATGGTAATGAGCAGGGAAACCTCTCGGTGGCTTCGTTCCCTGCTCTGTAGCAGCAATAGCTGCCAAGATGTCATCATCAATCTTACTTTTGGATCTTGTAACTGCTGCTACTAAGTATGTCGCCACTGCTGTTTTTGCTGCCTCGTCAGCTAGGTTGTTGCCGACAGCATGGACACCAACTCGTTGGTGACCAAGAGTGTGAATTACATTCACGAGAGGCAGACGTTCTTTAAGATCTGCCACTCGAACCCAAAGCAGTTTATGCTTAATCATGCTACCTTTGGAATCATGGTAATCATTCTGAGACCAAAAATTTAGATTGTCGTTGTAAGATTGAACACAATAAAAGGAGTCACTCACTATAAGTGTAGTGACTCGGGGATCAGCAAACTCCAGTGCAAGCACCAGAGCACGAAGCTCCGCCAACTGAGCGGTACAATCACCCAATGACTGCGTATGCACTAGGGGTGGGCGGAATTTGCGAAAGCGACTTTCGCAAATTATCGCAAAAATGTTTAAAATCTCCGCAAACACGCGGAAATATCGCGAAGATGCGGAAGTTTTTTTCCCGCCCGTTCGCGGTATTTCTGCGTGTTCGCGGCTCGCCAACTTACCCATGCGGTTGCTTGCGGGCGCGGCCATCTTGTTTTCACTCTTCTCGCGGTGCATGATCGCGAGAAGAAAGACGTGATCGCGCGACGCATGACGTCACTGCGGGCGCGAACTGTCGCGAGACAGCGCAAATGGCTAAAACAATACAACATCTCATGGAGAACGCGACCGGATCGGGAAAACTTGTCGGCGAACGCGGGGATTCAGGTAAGGCGATCGCGCGGGCGCGAGAATGTATTATTTTACAGCGCGAGCAAGAACCAAATTATCGCAAAGCTGCGGAATGCGGAAATTTTGACATTTCCGCGCTCTCCGCGGAACGCAGAAATGCCAAATTATCGCAAATTCCGCAAACGGAACGGAAATTTTGCCCAGGCATAGAATGCACGACATCGGACTGGAATTCACCATTTACGAAAGTACCGACTACAATTGCGCAAGCCGCTGAATAGGCGTGCTTTGATCCAGTTGCGGTTTGCGCAGAACCATCAGTGTATATGACACAATGGTAATCCTCGAGCGGGCGCAAGGACAGAGGAGCCGGATGAACGAATTCATACTGCAAAAACTCCTGAGCCTGAAGTGCCGCGTCAAAGATAAACGTGACATCCGGCGAGGTCAAGGAAGTGGCCCATTGTATCCACCTTGGATGCAAAGCTTTAGAATTCGGTACACTCGTTTTTGTCACTGCCTCAAGGGCAGGATAGGGTGTTAGCACCAACATGCGTTTTCCTTGCGACAGCGCTCATTCTTTCAGAATCACCATCTGCACTGCTGTCAGAACCTTCTCGACAGTGGAAAAACGCAGTTCAGCTGAAGTGTACAAGTGAGATTTGTAAGCAATGGGGACGGTGTCGCCCTCATTGAACGTTAAGTATGTGAAACCAACTGCGCCGGGCACTATTCTTATGACCAGGTTAGTGTGGTTATCACGTGTCAGTAAGTAATTAGAAGCAAGAAGATCAGCTTGCAATAACTGCAGTATAGCTGAATGCTCTGGCAGCCAACAAGATTTGGAAAAAGTAGGTTGTACCAAGGCGTAAAGCGACTTGATACGCTGGGCATAATCCGGGATGTAAATTCGACCGAAATTCAGAAAACCCAGCAGGGACTGTAATTTCTTCAGTGAAGTAGGAGCACGGAGGCATGCGCACTTCTCTAGAAAGTGTGGAGCCAATCCTCGACCTTCATTGTTGAGTTCGTACCCCAAGAATAACACTATATATTCCGCAATGTGTGACTTCGCAAAGTTGAATTTGTAACCGAAGTCTGCAAAGAAAACAATAATGCGATCAACGCGACGGAGATGCGGGTCCAACTCGTCATCTGTGAGATAAATGTCATCCACATACGAGTACGCATCCGGGTCTATACCCTCTAAGAGGGAGACCACGCAAGCGACAAAGACTCCTGGGCTGTTCTTATAGCCCATTGGTAATCTTTTGAATTCTTTTTGTTTGCCACCAGAGGTGAACGCCGTCCACTCACTACTAAGAGAGGACAGGTTATGGCTGTAAAAGCCATTGGAAATGTCAAGTGTGGTTTTAAACCTTTTTCTCACGAGACTATCGACGAGAGCCGAACTGTGGGTGTTCTGTACTGCACAGGTCCGGCAATGAGAGTTTAGGTGCCGGTAATCCTAAATTAGGCGGTACGACCCGTCAGGCTTCGTCACAGTGAACAAGGGATTATTCATAGGTGACACACATGTTTCGATTACTCCCTGATATTCCAATTGTTCAAGGATTGACGCGACGTGAGGTCTAGCTTGGCGTCGCATGGGGTATTGGGGTTGAGGTTGGGGCGTAGTCCGCAATGGAATCTCATGGCCGGGAGACAATTTATCCCAGCCAACCTTATTTCGATATAACGCAGGCGCTTGCACCTGAGCCCATTCCCCGGCGTACTTTTTAGCTAGGACCTTAGACACAGTGTGCGCAAAGGACGGGAGGATTACTTCCTCCCCTCTAGGAGCATCTAAAACGAAAGCCGGGGGCCAATCTGCCTCCGCCAACAGAATATCATAGGTAGTGGTCAGATTATCCCCAAAAAAACCTTGAATTGTACGTTGTATGTCACCTTCAATTTGAATGACTATATTATATAGTCTATCAGGGGGAGACACCCGAGTGTCAGCAGTTTCAATATTCACAAATATATCAGTTGCTGTTGCCACCAGATATGGACGCAGTGCTTGTCGCACTACTGTAACTTCCGCTGCGCTGTCTAGCAGCGTTAGTGCCCATGTCAGGTTCTGAAGCTGCATCCGTACCATCTGAGGCATACCTCGCTTTTAGTGCAGCAACTTTCTTCTTCTGAAACGGGGGTCGTTGTCGTGCAGAGTCCTCTTGCTTGCCTTTGCCGTCAGTCTGTCGGGATTGCTCACGTGCTTGCGGTGCACCCCGACTTTTGCCAGCGCCTCCGCCACCGGACTGTGAAGCCGATGTTTCCTGTGAAGAACGAGGAGAGCATTGTTCAGAAACCTGAAATCGATCAGGTGACTTAATAGTAGCACGATTGCGCAGATCATAAGTGCGTTCACTACCTGACTGTACTGGAGAGGCAGGACGAGACCCCTGTTTCTGTTGCTGTTTCTCCTGTTTTTTCGCCCGCCAACTTTGTTTTGGAAAATTAGGGCGTTCGTCCTTACCAGACGAGTTTGCCTTTGTCTGCTGTATTAAATCAGGATTCTTCACAGTTGGTTTAACACCTAAAGCGCTACGACCAACTTGTTTATAGGCGTTCGCGATAATTTTCGCAAATTCCCTCGGCTTGTCGTCTTCGTCCACTGCTTCTAATTTATTAAGCACCTGGAACTGCATAGCATCTCCTTTGAGGTTGCCCAGTATCATGGTAGCAACCACATCGAACACACCGACAAGCCTCATTCCCAATTCAACAGCAGCCTCCGCACCATGATTCTCCTGAACACGTTTTATAACGGAGGGCAGTACCGACAGAGACGGAGTGCCAAAGCACTTCGAGTATGTCGCTGCAAAGACCTTACCCCAGTTCTCGCAATCGGCCATATCTGGGACTAAGTCTTTCGGCAAAGTGATGGTAAGGATCCTGTGTTTTTCCACAGGAGTCGTATGTGGATAAACCGCTTCTAACTGGTCAAATTTCTCAGCAAGCCAATAAGGGAAATCATCCCTATGGGGTTGCTTGCTGACAACCGAATTAACCATAACAGGACTAATAACCACCGCGTGGTGGTCCGTCTGATGTCCCGCAACAGCAGTAGCGACCACCTGCATGTTGCGTGACACGTACTGCACTAAAGCCCTATGTACTGCAATAAGGGCTGTGTGAAGCACACGCAACTCAGCCACCGCACATGTAGATAGCGGGGATAAGGCGTATATCCGGCTAGTACCGGCCATGTGGCCCCTGCAATCGACAAAGATCCCATTCTCACCGGTATAACCGCATGGGGAAGGGCGCCATTAAACCAAATGCTATGCTGCTAGGCAGAAATAGGAATTTCCTGAGTCCTTTATGGCGTATAGTTGGCTGGTAGCTGCGTGGCAGTATAGGTGTGGAACGTATCATCGTCTTCACTCACCGCCGGCAAAGTAACCCAAGAGTAGAACAACTCAAACAGAAACAAGGCATCGGCACTTACCACAAAAATCACAGCCATACCATCGTCCGGCACCCCATACTGCACCAGATGACGTTTCAGGGGTGCCCGGCTATGAGCCGGAATATCGACCGCCATTAGGACACAAACAGTAAATCTACAGTATATTAGTAGCACTAGGGTTCAGATTAAATAACCTTTTTAATGCTCAAGCTTGAAGGAACCTATTTAGTCAAAACACAGGTAGGTTAAACCGTCACGCCCGTTATCCGGAAACCGTAGTGAGGGTGTTGTGGACTAATACAAGCACTACTAAGGCGTCTCAAATCAATTGACCAAACGTTAGGTGCGCCATGTTGTAGGGATTCTGCTTATGCGCAGAACTATGTGCAGGAACCCAGGCCCTCAGTGAATTGCGGTGTACCAAAAACTCACCTCAGAACCCAGAACCCCTTATCCGGCCAGCATCAGTGTCCCATTCGTTATCCGAGGTTTAGCTCGGCGGTCCCAATGTATAGACAACCCAGAACAAGCGACTTAGCATATTTCTCTGGAATGGTGGGAATCAGAAATACCTTTTCGTAATTATTCTCGTACCAGTCCACAACAGAATAAACAGAGACACGGTAAAAAGTTTTAAGAGTTTATTTTATAAACCTTGTGTCCTAAGATGCAGCAGTTTGGCTAACATTGGCAGACAAACGATTAAAATCAAAACCATCAGCATAGTTACAATACCATAGAAAATGAAAGGAGCAATCATACTAAAATGACAGTGGATCTAAGCCACCTTCCTTTCTCTAACACACTAATAGTATTATTTAGACTAATAGAAGGTCTCTAGGCTTGAATGGGGAACCCCATACCGTAAAGATCAGCTCAGAGAGTTCACATCACAGGATCAGCTATGCTCTGCTCCTAGGAACGCTCTTCTTCCGAATGTAATGAAAACATGTAACACTGCAATATTAAAAGCACTCGACTTTCAGGTATTTGCAGCTGCGTGCGTGTTATGGCTAAACTAGTGGGCCGATCAACCTGAACTCAACAACTTGCACCGTCTAGCGACCCATACTGTTTCTCTGTGTACAGACCAAGGTCGCTGCTCACTGTTTGGGATGTTAACAATAGACAGTTCTCATGTGAAGCAAAGTTGAGTAAGCATTTCTCAATTTAATAACATGTGACTACAGTGTCGTGTGCAAAAGCAGCAAAAGAGGCAAGATGGCTTTCTAACATCTAACGTGGTTCTGCTAACTTAGCATTGTATATACGTAGATAACGATCTTCACTGAAATGAAAAGAAATTAAATTAAATTAAATGAAATGAAAAGATAATTTATAAAGCGCGATGGCTACCCTGGGGCGTCCCAGCGCTGCAGAGGTTGGGCTGAACGGAGTACGCTAGATTTAAACGATTTATTAAAATAATTTATTAAAAAAGATGATTTATTAAAAGGATGATTTATTAAAAAGCCAGGCTTTAAGGAGCTATCGGAAAGTAAGTAGTTTAGGTTCTGATCTGATTGAGAGGGGGAGAGTGTTCCAGATCTTGGCTAGGTTGTAGGAGAGCGACCGGCCTCCACACCTGGCTCTCTTGATTCGGGGCACTGTGGTGAGATAAGATGTCCCGGATCTGAGGAGACGATTGGGATGATAGGCATTTACCAGGGGGCGATTGATATCAGGGCCTGTTCCCCAGTAGGAGCGATGGGCAATACACATGGCCTTGAATTCAATCCTTGATTTCACAGGAAGCCAGTGGAGATCTTTTAGTCGAGCTTTGACTGAGACTCATTGCGGGATGTCGAGGAGGGTTCTGGCGGCACAGTTTTGGACAATTTGAAGTCTATTGAGCGTGGACTGTGGAGCCCCAAGGTATAGGGCATTTCCGCAGTCAAGGCGAGATAGAATCAGCCCTTGGATCATGATCCGTTTTGAGTGGAAAGGGAGAAGGGGGAGGATTTTGCGAAGTAGCCTCAGGAGCCCGAAGCATGTGGCAGCAAGCTTAGTTGCCTGGTAGTTAAAGTTGAGTGTTCTGTCCAGCCATATGCCGAGACTTTTGATTTGTTCTTTGGGTTCGGGGGGACAGCCTAGGCAAGGGGGCCAGATGGAGTCGATAGATTTGGTGATGGTATTTCCCAAGAGCATAATCTCTGTTTTCTCCCCATTTAGCTTTAAGCATGAGGTCGACATCCAGGCGGCGACTGCTTCCAGACATTTGTGTAGGGTGTGGTGGGAATTGAGAGGGGGGTCCAATGCCACCACCAGCTGTGTGTCGTCCGCATAGGTGACAATTTTCACTCCAAAGGGGCGGACGACATCAGCCAAAGGACTAAGGTAAACATTAAAAAGGGTGGGGCTCAGGGAAGAGCCCTGGGGCACCCCACAGTTCAGGGGTCTGCTGGAGGAAGTGAAGTCTTTCTCAAATACCTGAAAAGATCGATCTGTGAGAAAAGATCTCAGGCAGGTGAGCGCCGCTCCCGAGATTCCTATCCTACTGAGACGGTGGAGAAGAATGTTGTGGTTTACAGTGTCGAAGGCGGCACTAAGGTCGAGTAGAACGATGGCCGAAGACCCACCGGTGTCTAAGATCCTTCTTGCCTCCTCCGTCACTGCGACCAAGGCTGTTTCGGTTCCGTGAAGGGGCCGAAAGCCCGTCTGTGAGGAATCAAGTATGTCGTTTGATTCCAAGAAGTGTGTCAAGACTGAGTTGACATATTTCTCTAGTAGTTTGCTGAGCCAGGGTAGCAGAGAAATTGGTCTATAGTTGGAGGGATTGTTTTGATCGAGGCTAGGTTTTTTTAATAAAGCCTTGACCATTGCTCTCTTCCATAAAGGCGGGACGATACCCGTGTGGAGAGAGGAGTTGAGCAGGTCCCGAATGGTGGGTGAGATCTGACTGGTGATCGGGGTGAGAACTCGCGGAGGGGCCGGGTCAGTGGGTGATCCTGATTTGACCTGTTGCATAATACTTTCTACATGGCTAAGATCTAAGTGCGGTATATATGTGAGGGAGACGGGTAGTGCTGCCACAGAACCTGGGTCTACAGGGCAGCTGGGCAGAGGGATATTTTGTGAGAAAGAGGAATTAATGATTTCTATTTGTCTGTGTAAGAAGTCCGCTAGCTCGTCACAGTGGGCCTGGGTGTTGCTGTGCTCCTTTCGTGTCTCGGGTAGTTGAAGGAGGGATTTTGCTATCCGATAGATCTCCTTGGGCTTAGAGGCTGCCTTGTCAATTTTTTCCTCAATGTATTTTGCCTGCGCTAATTTAATACTGGATTTGTAGCTTTTGATAGCTGCTTTGTAAGCTGTTTTGTCCGTAGGTAAGTAGTCGAGACGCCATTTTCTCTCAATTCTTTTACAGTTGCGTTTGGCACTACAACAGAAGACGGATGGAATGCTGTATATATCTGCCAGTTAGCCGTCACAGATTAGGGTTAAATCAGTTATGTTTTGCTTGCCACGATATTACAATTGGGACCCAACCATATGCAAATGAGCTTTGACCCTGATCATCATGGGAACAGTACAGCTCAAACCGCCAGGCTAGGTCCTTCCTTGACCAGAAACAAGCATCCTGGGACCAGTTTTGGGGTCTGTTAGAATTGAGGATCTCTGGTTGGCACAAGTAGGTACTTGTGACAAGCAGGGACCCTCTCCTCTAGACAGGGTAAGGGGTTACACTCCTAAAAGAACCCCTGCTTACCCTCTAGGTAGCTTGGCGCGAGCAGACAAGGCTTATCTCAGAGCGTTATAGGTTAAGCGTTTGTGACCACATACAGTAACTCAGTGACAACACCACAAATGGACACCACACTAGATTTATATAAAAAAGTGATCTTTTATATAAAGACTTAGCACAAGACCAAATAACGACAAAAATGACATACACAGTTCAAGAATATGATTTCAGAAAGAGTTCTTAGGTTAGCGACAAAATCATTCACCTTAGCGTCCGTTTTAACCCACAGTACCTTGTAATGCGATAAAAGCTCCTTGCGGTGCTCCAGCGTTGAAAATCAAGGTGTAGCTCATCCAGTGGAAATTTACTCGCTAAGGCACGATGCGACAAAATTCCTCACGCTAACGAGCAGTGCGATGATCTTGGCTTGTTCTGTGACGATTTCACACAGCAGCGGCAGGCTCTGCGACGAAGTTCACAACGATAGAATTCTTCCCGCTAACAGGCGGAGCGTGGATCCTGGGCTGGTAGCGATCAAATTCGGCCCGCTAACGAGCGTGGTGATGATTTTCCCAGCACTGATCGAGCTCAGTGGCAGCAGACTCTGCGACGATGTTCGCAGCAATAGAATTCTGCCCGCTAACAGGTGGAGCGGGGATCTTGGACTGGTAGCAATCAAATTCGGCCCGCTAAGCAGCGGGGCGACAATTCTCCCAGCGCTGATCGGGCTCAGCGGCAGCAGGCTCTGTGACGATGTCCTCAGCGATAAAATTCTGCACGCTAACGAGCGGTGCGATGGAAATTTTCTCGCTAAGCCGGCCGTGTGTGAAAAAGTGGAGATCTTTGATTTCTTTCTTCTTGGCCAGCTCCCCAACAGCAGGCACACCTTCCAGAGGCCCCACAACTGGTTCCAGCACTCTAGGAAGGCAGAACTCACACAGGGGAAGCTGGGGGTGAAGTCCTTTTGTTCCTGGGACTTCTTAACAGGAGACCAGCTCTACTCAGGCCATTGTTTTTAAGCACAAGTTGAAATAAAGTATTTTGTAGTCTTTCTCATCTCCTTCAGCAGCAAGGCAACCACTGCAGGTCAATCCCCCAGGTCAGGGACAGTACTCCTCCTTACAGCTTTCCCAGTTCCTTCTCCTCAGGCAGAGGTTCTTCTTGTCAAGCAGGATCTAATTTCTTGGGAACAGGGTCCCAATACTTATACCCCTAATTACTTTGTTCCTCCTGGGTAGAGAGGCCTTTGCCCAGTCCAAACCAGTCCCTGAGCACTTTTTTGACATGTCTCTGACTTCCCATTCAGAGTGCAGGGCAGAGACATCAGCCGCTCCACAGGAGGTGGAGCCAGCATTGTGGTGGCAGAGCACAGCCCTATTCAGAGTCCAGGTGTACTCCTCCTACCCATCTGGATGTAGATCTCTCTATTCACCACCGGGCTGCCCCAGCCTGTGTCCTGGAATTCCTCAGCCCTGTCGCTCACAGAAACCAGACAGCAGATACACATCCTAGCAGAGGCGGGCTGAAATGGTTAGGCAAGCAAATACCAGCTTTCTAAAAGTGGCATTTGCAAACACAGAATATTAAAATAAACTTTACTAAAAGATGTATTTTATTATTCTGAGTTCAGGCATACCAAACTCGAATTTCTACCATGTTCCCTGGGTCTGTTAGGATCATAGAATGTAACAATTCTAACAGCCCATTCTGGCCTATGGAGAACAGGTAGCCTTACAATAGTGAAAAACTAAATTGGCTGTAATTCACTATTAGGACATGCCACACACATCAGGGCTTGTCCTACCTTATGCTTACAATGCACCCTTCCCTTGGGCCTACCATAGGGGTGACTAATATGAAGTTAAGGGAAGGTTTAGGGACTGGCAAGTGGGTGCACTTGCCCAGTCAGCATGACAGTACCAGACTGCATGCAGGTCCTGCAATGGCAGACCTTAGACACATTTTACCAGGCCGCTTCTGTGGGTGGCAAGACCAGTGCTGCAAGCCCACCAGCAGCATTTGAATTTACAAGCCCTGAGCACTACTGGTGCACTTTACTGGGGTCTGACAGTAAACCAAATAAGCCAATCATGGAATCCAACCAACATATGCATTTTATAAAGGGAGCACTTGCACTGTGGCACTGGTTGGCAGTGGCACAGTGCTCTGAGCAGCTAACACCAGCAAAAACATGAGGCACAGCGTGACAAAAAGTGGAAGGGAGACTCAAGCCAAGGTGCCAGGTCTAACAGGGTCTCACCCCTCATCAGCAAGGCCAGCTTGAATCCAGTGGCAAAGAGAGCGCAGGACCCACATCTGGGCATACCCTACCAACTTAGGGCAATAAATACAAAAATTACAGAGGATGGATGGTATGCTGAACAAATCAAAAATTCAGCCCAGTCACAGATCTAGCTTAAATCTATTTTTTTTTATTACTAAGCTACTCCAGTTTGAGCCAGTAATTTGCAACTCAGTCTTGACCCTGCTCCACATGGGAACAGAACTGAGTGATTGCCAGTGCTGAAATTAATTCAAGCATCCTAGTTTGCACCTCTAGCTACAAGAAACAAACTAATTGTTTCAACATCATTTCATACTCTAACAGCAACTGAATACCTTTCATATTGTAACATCAGGCAGTTGAACATTCCCAATGCGGTCCTCAAAATATCCATGCCAATGAATGCCAAATAGATTTGTCTCAAATTGGCATGAAGTGCTGTTGATACCGGTAAATAAAGATTTATTGACTGGTCTGAGATTATAATTTTGGGCTTAAAAACCTTAATGGTGTAAAGCTAATATATCCTTTTTCTCTATTAATTTGAGGATTCTACATGTATCTTTTCAATGAAAATGTTTGCATGCATAATGAAAAGGGAAAGTGGGCTGTAACACTCCAGGGCTATTTCTATTTCATGTCTGAAAAGAGGTACATTCTTTGCTTTATTTCAATATTAGGGTCAAATTGAGTTAAAATTACAAATGTAAAAACTATGCAAAAAATAAATAAAAGGTTCTGCAGTACAATTGCTGAAATATCCAGTAAGCATTGGGTCCAACTACCTTTTCATTCTTTAGCTCCTTTATTGCATTCTCATCCTCCTATATAGAAAAAAAACAGAATAGGAAGTAGTATCTAGAATGACTGAGTAGGATCATCATAATCAATATCAGCCTCTTGGAATGCAATCTCTACTTGATTCTCTTCATACAAGGGGTCACATTAGGCATACTGATATCCTGTTGAAATTGCAGTTTCTTGGGCAATCCTTGCACTCATTAGAGCCTTTTGCAACAAACCTTCAAATGAATCTGAGGTCATAACTAAACACTGCATCCAAAGATCATCCCCACATTTTCTTTCTATGTTCCCTTTTTCTCATTTTATTAATCCTTTATAGGAATATCACAGACATCCTTTTGGTATCCACTATTGGCCCCGTCTGTTTTTCTCAGTGTAACCTGATCATTGTTGTTTTCCATTAGGCCAGTTTCCAATCCCGAGGGGTGCTATCCTATATATTTATTTTATTTATTTGAGGAGTTTTATATAGTGCGAACATGAACAAAAAGCAGGCATGGTAAACAATCATAGATGTAAATAGTAAATCCTGTACATATAACAAACAGGTTAAGCATACAAATGAGAAAAGGTACAATACGAAACATTATAAATATAAAGTAACGAAATTGCATAGTATATTGGGAGTCCAGAGATGTATACACAGAATAATAGTCAACTTGAGGGGCTTCAGGTCTATTATTTTAGGTATTTATTCAGCGACAAACGTTTTACTTCTGGTTTCATGAGGAAGGGCTTTCCATATTCTAGTGGCAAGACCGGAGAAGGAGCATTTAAAAGTTCTTGTCTTTTTGAATTTCTGTGGTTTCAACAGTAGAGAGTTAGAACTTCTTAGGGACCAACTCATACTAGATAGCTTGAGTTGTTTTGCCTGGCAGATGCGAGAGTTATGATTAACAGCTTTGTGAATTGAGCAGGCTATCTTCAACTGAATCCTTACTTTGAGAGAGAGCCATTTGAATTGTATTAGATCTGGTGTGGTGTGATCGTGTTTTCTTCCCGTGATGAATCTTTCAGCTGAATTCAGTGTAGCCTTTAAAGGTTCAGAATAGCTTTACGTAAGTAACCCTGCCAGGGTCATACTCCAGAAATCTAAATGGGAGATAACTAGAGATTGGACTGCTAACTGAAAGTCATCTGGAGGCAGGAATGGTTTGATTTTCCTTTGTGTGTTCAGTTGGTGATTTTCTCTTTGCACTGATGTGATCTTGCATATGCAGATATTTGTCCAGATTTATGCCAAAGGATCTAGTGGAGTCAGCAACATGTGGGGTGCAGTTGAGCAGCGTTATTTGTTTGAGCAATTCTTCTATTGTGGCAGAGTGGTTGTGGGGTGATCAGGAGAAATTCATTCTTGAGTGAGTTTAGCATAAAGTTATTATGTGTTAACCATTTTTGGGGTTTCTTCAGTTCAAAGATAAATAGTTCCTGATCTTTTTTTCAATGTAATATCTTTTCTATTGTTGGATACTATAAACAATGCTCTTTATCCCTGCCTACAACACTAGATATGGGCAAAATATATCTTTCTATATCTTTCTATTTTAAAAAAACAATGAGCCATGGTTAATATCTGGCTTGCAAAACACTTCTAAATCAGTTATCATACAGCACGTCTCCATAATTAAATTGATAACATCAAGCAGTTTATCCTTTACAGCATGATAGAATGTAAACTTTACAGATGTATTTCCTGAGAAATTTACCATTCACTATTATCAACGCACATACTGTCATTATACCAGTTAGATTATGCCCTTGTTGATCACTACTGTCTCGCGGGGATTGAAAAGGATGAATGTCCCACACATTTTCTTCTCACATTGTCTACCTCATTTTTGATGGGGTGTTCCATTTCAGAGATTTAGCTTTACATTGTCAAGTTTGTTAAGCAATTTACAGATTTCATCATCATTTTCTATATTCTCCAAACTTTCTTCATTCCTCCTTTCAAAACTGTAACAGTTTCTCAAATTGACTATGCAATTTCCAAGAACACCTCTCACTGACAAGACATTTTTAGATACTAACCTTGATATCCTTCCATTTGCAACCTGAGGCATTTGTCATACAGATTATTAATCCTTCAAATGTTCTACGTTTTTTACCTTTCTCAGCTAGTTTTTCAAATGTTATATAGCTTGGTCTGGAAATTGCCTCCATGTGAATGTTTCTGGTAAAGCACATATATCATAGCTATCCATCCATTCTTTCCATCCCTCATCTCATATTTTGATGAAAGAACTATGATATACTATTATGTTACTTAACTCCTCCATATCTTCTATACTATCTCTTCTCCTTCTATGTCTAATATTAGTAACATTAATAACATCTTCCAATTGAGTAATAACCTCAGTTTGGCTTTCCAACTGGTTATATCAGTCTGATCCAGCTGAGAGTCAACTGCTACCACAGGTTCTTTTTCCTTAACATATACCTTTAACAGTAGAAACATCAGGTTTCTGGCAGTCCACTCCAATTTCAACTGATAGAGAAATATTATATTTGACATATCTGTCCTGCTTCTGTTGAAGCCTGATATTCTTTCACACCTATTTGCGTTTGTTTGTGGTGAAGATTATTTTTTTCCTAACTATAACCTCTCTATCATTGCTTTTACTTGGATTCTCTACAGAAATGAGGGTTTTGATGATATTTACTGACAATCTTTCTAACCTTGAATCTCTACGAATCTGTGCCACAAAACTGATTAAAATTATGTCAGGATAAAAGATACAAAGTGGTATAACCATTGTACCTGAAGGAGGCAATGGAACTCCAACCAAAGTAATAATACTATCCAGCATTGTCGAGAGTTCTCTTTATAGAATTCCCTCCACATAATATTTGTATTGTAGCCCACCATTTCTTTCCTTTGCACAGTGGATGTCATGTGCAGTAAGACATTGAACTTTTAATATGCGTCTTCATGGATGCCCACTCCGATATTAGAGAATGTTGATAAATTAACTGTAGAGGGTGTCATGCACAGTGTCTCATGCACATTCTTTTCCATTTTGGGCTTATTATTCTTGAATACAGAATAAGGATTTTAAGTGTTTGAATCTAGTGGCACAATGACTAAGGGACCCATGTCTAGGCCTCTTAGGGCAATTAGGGCAACAAATGCTGTGGTAACAAATGATAGACTAAATACTGACCAAATCAAACATTCACTTTCAGACACTGATCTGGGTTAAATCCATCATTCTCTCACCCACCCTGCCTTCCCAGTTTGGAACCAGACATATGCAATTTATTCTCGACCTTTCTCCTCATGGGAGCAGTCCAGACCAAACTGCGAAGCCAGATCCTCCCTGGATCACAAACAAGCTTCCTGGGACTAGTTTCAACAGCATGGGCTGCACTGTACCCATGGGGAGCAAGGTCAAGACTGATTTCCATATGGCTGGGTCCAAACTAGGGCAGCAAGGTGGGCAAAAAAACATGGACTGAGGTGCGATCGGAGCGATTGCCAGTGGCTGAGATTAATTCATGGATTCTATCCATCACCTTGTTGTTTTTTCATTTGCTGCCCTAATTGCACTGGGTATGCTCAGACATGGGTTCTGGGCTCACTGTCCCAATGAATTCACTGAAACCCATTCAAGAATGCTTGTATCTGTCCAGGGAGGACCTGGCCTGGCAGTTCAGGGTTGACTCTACCCATGGTGAGTAGGGTCAAGACTGATTTGTGTATGGCTGGGTCCAAACTGGGGCTGCATGGTCTACAAAAAATGATGGATTCATCCCAGATCTGTGACTTGGGGTTAATGCTATACATTCAGTGCTTTCACTGAGGTTTAGAGGTACCTCATCTACTATTAGTATGGAGGGTGAACAGGGTGAAACAGTGTGATTCAATTTGTTGTTATTTAATGCTCTGTTAGAATTGGGTGTTGAATTGACAAAATTGGTAAGGAGGCTAATGATTTGTGGAAAAGACAGCACCTCCTTTCACCATCTTAATGTGGTCTTTAAGCTCCAGGAACTATGCCATCTGGAATTGTGCTCCTTAGCTTTGCTATTTCTCACTATCATGCTCACGGCCATAATAGAACCTTGTTTGGCCTATCTCTATGGACTTCTCCTCAAAGAATATAGTGGTATAAAAATAGTTACCTGCAGAGCCACTTGGAGGTAAAGGCCACTACAACAGAGATGAGGTTAAGAGAGTCATAGTTACTCTCCCTGTTTGCCCGCTCTTCTTTGAATTTCTTCACTTTGACATTCAGAGCACTGGGCAGAAATCACATTGGATCAACACCCACCTCGTGCCTTCACAATGCTTTATTTTAATTAAACAGTCGGATACCCTCTGTCTGCACCAGTTCTAAGTCACTTGCTAGGTGCTGCGCAGGCCTAGCTCCGCTTCGCAACCAGTCCAACTGACCAGCTCTTAGAGCAAATCCTTATCTTGGAGTTACGGATCTGACTTGCCGACTTCCCTTACCTACAATGCTTCAACATGCCAGAGGCTATTTACCTTGGTGACCTGCTCCAGATATAGGTACAGCTTGGCGTGAGATTTACACCATCTTCCCCAGATTTTCAAGGACCAGCAAGAGGTCACCAGACGCCACCGGAACCACAACGCTTTTCAAGGCTTGGGCCCCTCTCATAGTGAACCCATTCTGAGGCACCCTGCCCTTCACAAAGAAAAGAGATCTCTCCACAGGGCTCCCGCTGACTTCTCTGGGATCGTTTGTGATACACAACTGTATGCCGCAAGGTTGACCGTATCCGCCACTCTGGGTTTGGGAATCTGAACCTGACTCCCTTTCAATCAGCTGAGGGCAATAACCAGTCCCTTCCAAACTGTGCTCATCCATCTCTTAGGACTGACTGCTCATGTTCCACTGCTGTTTACATGGAACCATTCTTCACTTCGGCCTTCAATGTTCTTGTTTGAATATTTGCTACTACCACCAAAATCTTCATATGTGTTGGCTCCACCTGGGCCCTTGCCCCTGGCTTCCATGTGTACTGCAGCAGCTCTCCTACTCATCGAGGCTTAGCCCCTGTGGATCTCAATGGCGGTAATGGGCAGGTATTTTCCCAATGCTCTGAAGTCAATTTTCTTTAGGGCTACTTGTTTCAGCAGGTGAGTTTGTTATATTCTATTAAGGTACCCCAATTTAGGACAGGGTAACATCCCAACCTTTCACCTATATCCGTCCCTAAACTACATACATAACGGGCTGCTAGGACTGACCCTTTGCCTAGTTACAGTACTGCTTACAGAACGTGGGGTTTTCCCTGAGCACTAGCCTCATACATTATGCATGAGGATTAGGCCTGGGCTAAATTTCCGTTCCGCTCGTGGAAATTGCGATAATTTCCGCATTCCGCAGCTTAGCGATAATTTGTTTCTTGCTCGCGCTGTAAAATAATACATTCTTGCATGCGCGCAATTGCCTTACCTGAATCCCCGCGTTCGCCGAAAAGTTTTCCCGATCCGGTCGCGTTCTCCACGAGATGTTGGATTGTTGGTAGCCATTTGTGCTGTCTCGCGACAGTTCGCACCCGCAGTAATGTCATTGGTCGCGCGATCACGTCTTTCTTCTTGCGATCATGCACCGCGAGAAGAGTGAAAACAAGATGGCCGCACCCGCGAGCAACCGCATGGGTAAGTTGGCGAGCCGCGACCACGCAGAAAATACCGCGATTGGGCGGGGAAAAAATTTCAGCATCTTCGTGATATTTCCACGTGTTTGCGGAGATTTTTAACATTTTCGCGATAATTTGCGAAAGTCACTTTCGCAAATTCCGCCCACCCCTAATGAGGATCCTTAGCTTCTTGGAAACTCAGCAGGACTACCATCTCCAGCATGATAACTGTACAATGTTCATTCCCGACATCATCCTAAGTCCGACAGTGGCACAGCAAGGTAGAACCCCTGGGGATACCTTCCGGTATGTAAACATCTTGCTGAGATAGCCAGAGAAGATCACGACTTCCATTCCAACACACTGATGAGAGGCGCTGAGATTCCTGCATGTAGACACTTCCGCTCGCAGTGGTCTGACATCCCTTGCGGGGTGTCCAACCCGAGACCAGGACGGGGTCCCACTGTTTCTCACTTCAGGTAAAGGGGGTTGACTTTATCCTAGAGGGATTCTTGGCTTAACACCTACATACATGCTAGGTACACTTAGGTATATCTAGTTAGGGTAGCATCATGGGAGTACGCATTTTTATGGTCATGTATTTTATATACTTGCCTGTATTCATGGTTACAGCAAGATGATAGAACTCTACCATCCTTTTACTTTCCTAGTGCTTCTATTCATGTATATCTGTTACTATCTAATGATTGTTTCAGTACACCTATTTTACGCTAGAACAATGACTGCTCAATAAATACTTATTGAAAACATCACTACCATTTATTCTGTGTATCTCTCTGAGACTAAGTGAGCACGAGTGACTGAACGAAAAGTAGTACACTGTTTCCACGGTCCTGAGGGATCAGGGTTGTCATGTTCGAGGGTTCCCAAGAACTATTCTCTCCATGGTAAGAGGAGTTTCTGGTGGCACTGTGAGGTAGCTGGTACAAAGGCCAACATACCTGGTGGGGGTGCTCAGAAAAAGTCTGACACCAATCCTACTGTATATATTGTCTAAATGTGCATATTCTGTATAGGTTTTATGGGAACTACACAACATGGCGCCACCAACATTGGTTGGGTACTTATTTAACGGTCAAATCTAAGTAATTCAGTCGTGCTATTCTCAGAGACCACTACTCACATTTCTCCATAGACGTCTGGAGTGGGAGGGTACAAAATCCACCACAGCTGAATAGGCAAAACCCTATGTATTGGCTGTTTGTTAATTAAGATTGAAGGACACATTGTTCCTATTGTGCTTTAAAGCTTTTCAAAGTTTCCTTGAAAGACTCTTCTTACTAAAACAATAACGGTACAGGAAGATCCTGTGGTTCACTTAAATTTCTCAGGAGAAGAAGAAGATGCAGATGCAATACACAATTCAGAAAATGTTAGAACTGCCATAACCCTAAAACTAGCTGCATACGGTTTAACATATAGGGGTGGGCAGGTGACATTTGTGATTGAGGCACACAAGTCATTTAGAACAGAGGTATTCTATTCAGGGGTTACATTCCTACAGGGGAATGAATTAACAAAGACACTTCATTACTACACAAAAGATGAAATACTGAACGAATATTGTCTGTACGAGGACATTGAAATTCCACTTACTTACCAGGAACATTTATACTGGTTAAAGGAACCTTACCCCATCCAGGAAATAGAATAAGACTTGGTCTGCTCGGAAGAGACAGAGCAACATGACCAGTATTAGCGGCCTACATACCACATCCTGACATTGACACAATGCCAGGAGGAAACTTACTTACAAAACTTAAAGAATTAATAAAACTTTACAGAAACATGACACAGTTTGTGATGAGAACACTCACACTTCAGGTAACACCGGCTACACAACCAGGACCAGTTCAAAGTTCTACAACTAAAATTACACCACAAACGTTACACGCAGTGATGGGTAAAATACCCACTAAACGTGAACAAATGCCTTTCTAGATAGCTCAAAAAGTAACACAGCTAGAGGCAGTATTTCCACACACCCATACACTGGTCCACACGAAAAGCATAGAATTCTAACAATTTGCTTGCCAATAGGGATAGCACCCCGAATAGAGGATTGTAATTCTTGGGGTACAATCTTTTCTGCAATATATACCAGGACTCATGGTATCCCTTCATTAGCAGTAATACCAGACGTATTGAGACAGAAACAGAATGAGTATGCAGCAGAACCTGCTCTAAACTTAGGGATGAAGTTATTGAATATCTTCGCCCAGGTATCAGCTATAATATTTGCAAACATTAAAGGAGAAGAAGAATCAGTGGAAATACGCCAACGCCTGATAGATTTCACTCCTTTACAACAGGAGACAGAATTACCTAAAATAATTGAAACTACTTATGCAGAATTAGGTAGAGATAGTTTGTGAGCTAGACCAGTAAAACCTCAACTAATGGGGAATCCTGAAAAGGATACCTTTAAGCAAGCACCGAAACGGGACAATAACAAACAACAAAAAAATAAAGAAAATAGATCTCAATCCAGAGGTAGAACTCCTCAACAGGAGCCCTCCAAAAGGAGGTGTAACCTTAGGAATAGGAACAACATTAGACAACCTGACAGGTATCAGGACACTGATAAATGTTCCTCTTGTTCCTTTCAGGGCTCTTCAAAAAATTCTGAGAGAGAAGGATGGTCGGAACACAGACAGGAGGAGCGTACAAAGTCTAGAGACATGCAAAGTGCTGCGGACTATGCACCTAAGAAAGAAGAAAAACAAAATCATAAACCTCAATTCAAAAAGAAGAATGTAGCAGGTCTCACGATCAGACATGCCCAGAATTCTGAGGACTCAACTACAGAAAGGGGAATGGGCTCTGACTATGCTAGACAGTGCAGCAGAAGTAACAATAGCTCTCCAGAACCTGATGAATTTATGGTGACAGCGGAGTTGAGTGAGCATTTCACGGTGGAAATGCCTGATACTAGGATAAGCATCCCACATAGGTTACATGAGATAACACTCCGGATGGAAGGGGACAAACCCAAGAAAATGAAAGGTCTCTTTTCCAAGAACCTAACTTTTGGCTATGACTTTCTATTAGCTGAAAAATTCTGGCTCCCTGCTATTTTTATGGATTGACCAAAAGGGGAAACTGTAATTATGCCAGCTTTTTCTGACCTCGTTCCCCAATATTTAAAACATACATATGCATGGGAATGGGCAGTAGCCCTTGCTCCAGCACTATATCGAAACCATGTTGGATGGGATGAAGAGTCGACCCACCATGTGATACTATTAAAATCTACTCTAACTTCACAGAGACAGTATTCAATAAAACAGGAAGCAAAAAACAGGTCAGGGAGATCTTAGATCAACTTAAATACCAAGGTGTGATTGAAACTTGTACCTCCTCAATGAATAATCCTTTGTTTCCAGTAATGAAAACTGAAAATACATATCATCTAGTTTTGGATTACAGACATCTAAATTCATGCACAAAAACATTTGCAGTACAGAACGCACATAGCGCCGCATTGATGAAGAACATTGTGCGGGAAAAATACAAAACAACATTAGATATCTCGAATGGATTTTTCTGCCAGAATATAGCACCTGAGAGCAGATATTTGACAGCATTCTCAGTGCTGGGGTCGTAGGGTCAATTTGGTCGACTCCCACAGGGGTATAAGATCAGCCCGGGGTTGTTTTCCACCAGGTTAACTGAGTTACTTCAAAATCTGGACGAGGAGGCATTGTCCTATGTGGATGATATTTATCTGACAGATGATGACCTGGAAGAACACTTGACCAGGGTGAGCACCATCATTTTGGGATTTGCCTCTGAGTGCTACGAGTTTAAATTAAACAAATTGAAAATAGCCCACCTCAGTGTCCTATTTTTCTGATATGAGCTTTCAAGTGAAGGGAAAAGCCTGGCAGCTAACTTTTTAGAAAAGTGCGTACTGCTGCAACCTCCAAAATCACTGAAACATTTACAATCCATACTGGGATTCCTGAATTTGACAGAGCTTACATTTTGGATTACACAGAAAGGATAAAAGATCATAAGAACTGATTTTTCAGTTAGGCAATTGACACAGGAACACACAGATACACTTTGTTCCCTCCAGGCTGACATGATAGCGTCTAAACACTTACAGACATGCTTAAATGGCCACAACATGGTGATCCGTGTAGTTGCGGGTCAATCTGGGTTCACATACTTCACATATGATGAAGGAGAAACAGTACCCATTGCTTACAAATCACATTTGTACGTAAATGCTGAGATGAGTTTCGCATCCACAGAAAAAATTCTGACAGCAGTGCAGACTGCTGTAGTGAGAACAAAAGCACTGGCTAAGGGGAAACAAATAATAGTCTTGACTCCAGTACCAACCTTAGAGGCTGCTACAAAGGCATGCGTTCATAACGCTAAAGTGTTACATCTGAGATGGATACAATGGGCTCATTCTCTCACTGCATCAGATGTAGACTACAGATATGATCCCAATCTGAAAACACAAGCATTCCTGCAATACGAACAAGAATATCCTCTCCCGAATGAAATAATGCCTCTAGATCAGTATGAATTCATAATTTACACTGTCGGATCTGCACAACTGGCCATAGAAAGTAAACAACAATACAGCACTGCGTGGGATATTATAAAAGGTCATATGTGAGATGGTAAGTTCCATCCAAGCTGTACAAAGACTCAGTCTCTAGGAGACTGCATGGATCAGTTAGCGGAACTAAAAGCTCTTTCACTGGCACTGATAAATAGGGATCGAGGATTCCCCATACTAATAGTGTACGATTCCTTTTACTGTGTCCCGTCATACAAGGAATATCATCACTTTTGGGGACAAAACGAGTTTAAAGACTCAAAACTTGGCACAATTGAGCACAAAATGCTATGGGAACAGGTAGCTGAGTTGAAAAACGAACTACCAAGAGCTCACGTGATACAAACGCGTTAGCCTTGAAGGGAATTCATTGGCTGATGAAGCCGTGCAAGGGGCAGTATGGACTGCGTCCGTAGCTGCAATCACTTGTTAAAAAATGAGAATAGACGGACAGATATTGGTATCAGTCATTGCTTCACGCAAAGACAACAAAGCACTTCCTAAAGGTTTTCCACTCAAATATTCCTACAAGTTAGATGCAAATAACGTTCCATTTGCTCAAATTCCTGGAGTGGGGGATAGAGAAATACAAAACATGGATCACAGATTAGGCATAATAGCTGCACACGAGGGTTTGGGCTCTGCACATGCAGGAGTTACGGTGACTGTTTCTTAATTGAAACAATGCTATTGGTGGCCAGGGTTAATGGAGCAGACCAAAGATTATGTCTTAAATTGTGACATCTGTCAACAGATGAAGGGCTCCACCATAACACATCCAGCGCAGACACCATTGCTGATATCAGACAAACCACTCACATCTGTCCATCTGGACCACTGCGGCTCCTTACAATGCGATGGGGTTTACAAGTATATCATGGTTGCAGTGGATTCGTGCTTGAGATTCCTATGGGTACGGCCTCAGCGCTCGGCTGACACTTGAACTGTTATCAAAGATTTGTGAGTCTTTATAGGGACATTTGCAGTTGGCACATTATATTCTGACCATGGCCCTCGTTTAGCTCTAGGGCTTACAAGGAGGCCATGGGAGGTTTGGATGTAGTATTGTGGTACTCCTCTCCATACCATCCCAAGGGAAATTGGTCATGGAGAGGAAAAGCTGGGACTTAAAGCAATCATTAACAGCTAGAGTATTAGGCGGGGTGGTAGTTGGGTCAATCACATAATTGGGGTTTAGAGGGCCTTAAACAACATGCCAAGAAGCTCTCTGGGGAGTATCACTCTTTATGAGGTCCTATTTGGGACGAGAATGTGGGTACCTGATCTTGATTTTGAAGGCACTGTGGCGGATGAAAAAACCTATTTACCTCCATAAACGTTTGCCTGTTTTACAGGATCTGAATGAATCACGGGCAGTACAGCGCAATGTCCAAGTGAAAGGGATCGCCAATGGGGAAGTCAAGTCATTCACTGCAAGACCTGTCTGGATTCCAAAAGTCAGGGATCTGGTCAGGGAAAAGATAACAGACAAAAAAGAATTTGGGCCATCATACAGAAAGCCTGTACCAGTTCTGGTCGTTGAAGGAACAAGAACTCTGCCACCTCTTGCCGGAAAAATGGAGAAAAGATTTGTCTCCATTGATCTGATAAAACCACACTATGTGGTGGATACTGAACAGTAGACCTCGTGAGCTCCTGAGTAGCCGATGCACTCTTCTCGCTACCATACTGGAAGTTCAAACAGAAAGGCTCATCACCTTCGAAGAGCCGGCCATAAGGAATGATGTACTAAGCAACAATAGAGCATGCCTCATTCCTCACCAGATGATATTTCTAAATGAGACTGTGCAACAGACTTCCTGCCCTGGAATAGCTAAGAACAAGGATTTAAATACTCCTCAAATTCAAACACCATCACAGGCCGAGGGCAATTTTACATCACTAAAAGTGGCTACATTAGATGGTATTTTTCAACACAATAGATCAGACCCTGATTGGAAAGGATGGTCAGTTTGGCCCACAGACACGAATAGGTGTCAAGAAAGATTCAGGGGTACCACCGAAGGGTTCAGTATCCATAGGCCAGACTCATGCTATGTACAAAGAGAACATCCGGGGGTGGTGACATCATACAGTGTTGGGAAGTTATGCCTCGATTGGCTAAGAAACTCAACACTAACACAGGTGAAACAACACTTATCCTTAATAATAGACGATGTGGACCTAAGGGATTTTTTACTAGACCCCAGAAAGCCACGTCAGAAACGTTTATATTATGCTGTCTATAATGAAATTTGGGAAATCTCCCAACAAGAAGCAGCGGAGAGACTACGAGAAATGGATAGGATCAATTTAGAAAAGGTGTTAGCCATAGTTGACAATGGTATGACTACATTAACATCCAGAATTTAGTCTCTGGGCAACATTGTATCTTCTGCTATTTATGTACTAGAACAAGATTTGTCCATACTACAGCACGGACAGTCACAATAAAGTTCTATTATGTTATTGAGCTGGACGCTGCAATCATTGTGCGCTGGTTATGTGCCTTGGTGTTTTTATCAACAGTACCTCACTATTTTCTGCATGCAATCTAAGGGAAAAACAGATAAAAATGGCACAGCGGGGAACACAATATACAATGCTGTGTATTGAAAAACTGGACAGATTACCTTTTACTGTGGCAAAATCACTGTCTACAGAATGGTTGATCCCTGGCCATATCACATTACCGGTGACAACTTTCCAGTTTCAGTATTGCCTAGAACAACAACAGGCAGGCAGATATGAAGAAATTGGTAGGGAATTTATCAAGGAATCCTGGGAATTATCATACTGATTTCGATGCAGGAGTGGGTATCGAGAAGTGTTTCTAAGCAGTACTAACTGTGAAAACACTTTAAGTAGATCTCTCATATGCCAGGATACTATGCTACAACAGCTTTTAATGGTTTAGTGGCAAGCCTATCCTGTCATTTAGATGGTACCCCGGCAGCTGTGATCACTCCGGTATTCAAGCTTCTCTCAAATGGGAGTTATTTGATGCTGAACGATCAAGGTTGATGTGGCATGCTTCCGGGAATCGCATATCTAGTAACCGTGAGCTCCACGGTTACTTGCTGTATGCAAGTATGGTTTCCACCAACACATACAGTCAGGGAGGCACCACTATTGCCTTCATTGAATGTTTCTCTTAAACAGTTTGATACTCTGAGCAGAATGAAAGCCATGCTTCTAACGAAAACCGTTCCCTTAACCTCCGCCCGGGAGACTTTTGATCTCCAGATGGCAAGGTCCTCGGCCGAGATACAGGCACTCATACATACGAACTGCCCCTTCCATTTAGCAGAAATGGTGAATCGTATCTTTAACATGTCTGATACGATGTGTATAGTACACCTATTTAAGACCACAGGTTCGGGACTGTTAAGCACCTTTCAGATGGTCCTCGGAGATATACCAAACTTCATACACTCCGTATTCTGAAGCATTTTTGGAGGACTTCCGCTGATCCTGTTTCTAATAACAGGTATCCTGATTGTAATTTTTCTGCTACGCGATGGACGCCCCAGTCACCAAGGAGATGGAAACAGTGCTCCTAGAGTGTAAATACTGTGATTGCATGGTACAACATCTGAGCACACCTTGCCTACGGGAACTGAGTGCCTCTTGGTTCCTGTCATTCAGACCAGTCTGGGTGGACTGCATCTTACCTGTTCTCCGATGCCTGTTCTGCGGAGTGCAATGCATGTTGGAGCTCTGTCTGAGACTTCCATCGATTGAGCAACCGGACGTTGATGCAATGCTGGATCCGATAACGGCCAATGTTCTGCAATGTCCCCAGCCTATTCCTATGTTGATGGTGGCATTCTTAGAGCCTCCACAGGGACTCTCTAATCCTGTTGGAATGGATACCGGCTCCTCCACTGACAAGCAGGCCGTGGATGGCTAACAGGCATCCCCAGCATCAGCTGCAGGCAGTGCGGAAGATCATCTGTGCTCAACTGACATGCACTGCGAGGTGTTACAGGGATCGTCACCTGCGAAGGCAGGAAACAGCAATGTTGCGTCTACCAGCTAGGACACATAAACGTTTGGCTTGTTGTGTGAGGAGAATCTTTTTTTTTTAAAACAAACTCCAAAACAAATTGACAGTTTGTATAACCTGCATGGCTTTCTGATACTTGTAGTTGTTCGAACTATATATACGGACACAGTAGAGCTATTGCTTGAGTGACAATGCTTCTTTTTTAGCACTTTTTGGGAGTTTGTAATAATTTTTTAGCAGAACTTTGGGTTTTACTGCATAGGTTTGCGTAACAGTACCTAGACAGGTAGTACGTTGGAATTAGATTATGTCGTCCAGTCGGAAGAGGACTGGGTGTTATATTCCATATAGGTACCCCAATATAGGCCAGGGTAACATCCCAACCTTTCACCTATATCCGTCCCTACACTACATACATAACAGGCTGCTAGGACTGACCCTTTGCCTAGTTACAGTACTGCTTACAGAACATGGAGTATTCCCTGAGCACTAGCCTCATACATTATGCATGAGGATTAGGCCTGGGCTAAATTTCCGTTCCGCTCGCGGAAATTGCGATAATTTGACATTTTCGCGTTCCGCGGAGAGCGTGAAAATGTCAAAATTTCTGCATTCCGCAGCTTAGCGATAATTTGTTTCTTGCTCGCGCTGTAAAATAATACATTCTTGCGCGCACGTGATCGCCTTACCTGAATCCCCGCGTTCTCAGCAGGACTACCATCTCCTGCATAATAACTATGTGCAAGGTACATCCCCAACGTCATCCTAAGTACGACAGTGGCGCAGCAAGGTAGAACCCCTGGGGATACGTTATGGTGTATAAACATCACATCTTGATGAGACAGGCAGAAGAGGTCACGACTTCCATGCCAAAACACTGACACAAGAGCTGAGATTCGTGCATGCAGACACTCCAGCTCGTAGTGTTATGACATCCCTTGTGGGGTGTCCAAACCAAGACCAGGACGGGGTCCCAAAGATTCTCACTTCATGTAATGGGGGTTGACTTTACCCTAGAGCAGAAGTCTTCAAACTTTTTTACTCTGAGCCCCCCCAAGCAAAATGTTTTGAGGTTTATGGCAAGGATTGGGGGAGCTGGAGGGACATGGCCGCATGCAGGGAGGTATGTATGACGTTACAACGTGGGGATTACATCGCGATGCCATTACATCGCGGTTTTTACAACGCAAGTCGTTACAACGACTTGCGTTGGAGGGCGCTGGACTTAGGAGTAGTATAATTTACTATTCCAACTCCAGTCTACATACAGTAGGGAAGGTGTTGGATAGTAAATTATACTATTCCTTGTCCTAGAGCGCCATCTAGCGCAAGTCGTTGTAACGACTTGCGTTGTAAAAACCGCGATGTAATGGCATTGCGATGTAATCCCCGTGTTGTAAACGATGTTTCCCGCAGGGAGCAAGGCCTATGAGATGATATCAGGAATACTTTTTCTATAGCTTTTGAACTGTACTAAATATGAGACTTATAAAACAGCAAATGCATCAAACAAAAACAGATTTTATCCAAACAAACTGCTCCCCATAATTGGGATATTGTGAGCCCCTCACACTCATTGACCCCAATGCAACTACACCTGCTGCACTAATGATAACTGCAGTCCTGAGTAGCAGGCTATCTCCTCTGCATCTTTTACCTCTACCCCACCATGACGGATCATCACCTCAGTCCTAATGCTTGAAAGGAAAATAAGCTCTGATGCCCCTTTTTTTAAAGGTACACAGTCATAACTGTGATGCAGTGGGCCCCTCAAATCCCTGGGCCTCAGTCCTGCTGCATCTGCTTACTTAATAATAACCAGCAATGGCCACTTACACACTTGGCAGCAGTATCAGCAAAAAAGAAACACTTATATTGTCCCCTTCTTTGGGGTATCTCTCAGATGAAGATGTCTCGGGCCATTTGTAAACTGAAAAATGAGACCTCATACAGTGCTCCCTATTCTGGGCCTTCTCTTTGACAATATATATGAATCTCGCTCCTTTCTTTGGTCTCCTGGACCATTGCTGTGAGGCCCCAGGGTTCGAGAGGATTAGGGCTCTGCGTCTGAATGCAACCCTGCTGGGCTTCTACCTACCACCCCATGGACTCAGCTTTCATGAAAAACTGCCCCTGAATGGTTAAAACTGACTTTGAAGAGCCTCTGCCTGAAAGCGAAGGGTGTGGTGGTGGTAGTGCAGAAAGTTAAAGAAACCAGCCTTTTTACCAGCCATTAATTGATTGAGTCACTTAAAAACAGGGCCACTGGAATTATGAGTTTCTGCAACAGCAGTGTTTTTCACATAATTATCAGTTTACTGCATTTGCTACAGAATCTGCAGATTTCAACAAAAAAAACTTGATTTAGGGGAATGCTGTGTAGAAGGAAATTTGTGGGAAGAGGTGTGGCGCCACGGCCAGGGTGACTGACTCCGGAATCTGGGGATCACGGTTCGATCGCCGGCGGCAGATTAGCCCAGCACCATGTGACTCTGGGCGATAGCTTGCTTAATCTTCCTGATGGCCCCCAGCACATAGAGACCATTACGGGTGATTGTTCGCGCTTTACAAATGTGGATTATTTTATCCATGCAGATTCCACAACTTTCCCACACAGAAATGTGAGAAAAAAGTGATTTTTTTCAGCTAAATTTGAGGTTTGCTTGGGATTCTCGGTAGGGAAATGTTGGGGGACCCATGCAAGCCATACCTTGCTAGGCTCCCCAGGGTGTCTAGTTCTCAGAAATGTGTGGGTTTGGTAGGTTTCCCTAGATGGCCGCCGAGCCCGGGGCCAAAAACTCATGGGACCCCCCCTTGCAAAACCAGGTTGTTTTGTGATAGGTAAAATTCACCTCAATAGGTTTTGGGCCCTTGCCTGTCGCGAGTACTTGACCAAGCCACACAAGTGAGGTACCACTTTTCTCGGAAGACTTTGGGGAATGCGGGCTGGGTAAAATGTTGTGGATCCATGCAGATTTCAGAACTTTACACCATAGAAATGTGAGGAAAATGTGTTTTTTTAATTTCAAATCTTTCTGTTTGCAAGGGATTCTGGGTAACAGAACCTGGTGAGAGCCAGTCAAGTCACCCCATCCTGGATTCCCCTAGGTGTCTAGTTTTCAAAAATGTATAGGATTGCTAGGTTTCACTAGGTGCAGGAAGAGTTAGGGTTCAAAATCTACTGCTAGGCACTTTGCAAAAAAAGTGTCAGTTTTCACTGATAAATAAAGTGTGTCCACGTTGTGTTTTGAGCCGTTTCCTGTCACGGGCACTAGGCCTACCCACACAAGTGAAGTACCATTTTTATCGGGAGACTTAGGGTAATACAGAATTGTAGAGCAACTACTATTACCTATTGACTTTCGATGCATTTCTGCCTTCCAAATGAAAGACAATGTGTAAGAAAGAAGTCATTTTGAAAAATAACCTAAAATAATTCACATGCTATTATGGGTACTCACAATTTTGGAAATGTGCAAATATCTACTGTTTCCAAACTCTATATTTTGTTCCAATTTCAAAAATACATAGGTTTCTTTTATACCGACTTTTCCATGAATGTATTTTCCCAATGAATTGCTATATACCGGGTATGTAATAAAAAACCATTGCAAGACGCTGCTCAGTTATTGGCTATGGGTTCGTCTGGTTCTTAGTGAACCTACAAGTCCTATATATCCCCTCAACCAGAAAGGTCCAGTAGCTGTAACGGTATATTGCTTTCAAACAGCTGTCATAATTAGAAGAAGTTACAGGTGACACAAATGGCAGTTTTTTTCAACTAATTTTCAATTTTTCCTATATTCAACAGTTAGTTTCCATAAAGAAACCTTGAAGGATCTACACAAATGACCCCTTGCTGAATTCAGAATTCTGTTTACTTTTCTAAAATGTATAGCTTTCTGGGATCCATTATTGCTTTCATACCTATTTCTACCATTAATTGGAAAGAGGTTGGAAGCACAAAAAATAGCAAAAATAGGCTATGTCCCAGAAAAATGCAAAACTGTGTAAAAATGTTGGTTTTCTGACAAAAGTCTGCTTGTCCCTGAAAGCTGGGAAGATGGTTATTTCAGCACCACAGCCCCTTTTTTGATACCATTTGCAGGGAAAAAAACAGACACTTTCATCTATAGCCCTTTTTCCTCATTTTTCCAAAAAAAACAAAATGTAGCTGTATTTTGGCTAATTTCTGGGTCCCCTCCATGGGAATCCACAAATCCTGGGTACCTTTATAATCCCCATGATGTTGGATAAAAAGGGCGCAAATTTGGCGTGGATACCTTATGTGGTCAAAATGTTACAGGGGCCTAAGCGCGAACTACCCCAAATAGCCAAAAAATGGCATAGCACGGGGGGGGGGGAAGGACTAGCAGCAAAGGGGTTAAAGGTTACCAATACATCTGATTAATTTGCTGTTCCATTTCTCATAGTAATGAACTTGGCCTGAAAGAAGTACTTAGTCAATTGCAGAATATTTGAGGTGGGGCAATTTCAGATGAAACTCTGCTGGTATCAGGAGTTCTTTACTAATTTGCAAGCATCTTTCTTTAAAATTGAAGCGCTAGTTATCTTGTTAGTCCAACAGGCCTGCTTGCCTCCTGAAGTTTTTGTTTGTAGGTCGCCAGTCCTAATTTGAAAGAGCCTTCAGAAAGTTCATAGGCCCCACTGCGGTTCCCTCTCACCCCCGCTTACAGCTCTTTCAGGCCCACTGGGGTCTACTGCACAGCCGTGCCCACAGTAGGGTGGCCAAGTCCTCCACTCCGCCCGCCACCTCATCTATTTAGGTGCTCCATGGGGTCCAGTCAACATGGGACGAAGAAGAGTCCCGACCTCGGGCCTCCACCACACTACCTCCAGCTCCCCGGGCCCAGCCTCAATCATGTGGCTCCCAGTTGTTGTCCGTGCACTTCACCTGCTCCCCCCTGTGCCAGTGGCTTTGGCCCACAGCATCTCAGCTGCAGCGGAGGACTCTCCCTGAATGTGTCCTTGTGTCCCAGGCAGGCCCTGTGTCAGCTCTCGTCAGCACACCACGGGTCGGACCAGCGGTCTGTCAGGCCAGGCAGCTCCGAGAGGACAAATCAGTCAAGCACACATTTAAATTTCTCCACAGGGACTGGTGCAACAGACCTAAAGCCTGATCATAGTAGGGGAAGCTGGCTGGAACAGTATTTAACACTAGGTCTCAATAGACAGGGTCCAAAAACGTTACCATTTCTCTGACAGGCCCAAATGAGAGCAGCATGGCCATGCATCCAGGCACTGTCAATCAGCACAGCAAAGTTTGCTTTCCCTGCTGAGATTTGGGGACAAACTGGGCTCAAGTGCACAGCGGGACACCAGAAGAACAGTCCAGAGGTTTTTGCACCTAGATGGCTCGCTTTATTCAGAATAAATGCTGGACTAAGCGCTCCAGCCGGCAGAACCTCACAGGTTGTCGGCCATCTTGAGGCCGGGCTGTCTAGCGCCCCCTTCAAAATGGCAATTTAGAACTGCACATACAGGCTGCAATGGCAGGCCTGAAATCAGTGCTGCAGGCTCACTAGTAGCATTTTAATTTACAGGCCCTAGACACACGTAATACCACTTTACTAAGAGTGTACAAGTAAATTAAATAGGCCAATTGGGTGTAAGTCACTGTTACCATATTTTAGGGAGAGAGCACAAACATTTTAGCAGTAGTTAGCAGTGGTAGACTGTACAGAGTCCTAAGGTCAGCAAAAAACTAATTCAGCAAAAAGTGGAGGGGAGAGGCAAAAAGTCAGAGGTTGAAATGTGTCAAAGTAAGTCTCAGTGGATTAGTATCAATACCATGCTAATAAGGTAAGTGTTCACAGTCAGTTTGATGGTCTGAATTCTGCCCCACCTTGAAACATTGAGATGATTCAAGTTGGCAAAGTTATTTTGATTGTTGGGTATCAGAGATTGAATGTTATCCTCAACCATTGTCTCTAAGACTCTGTTGACATTGATCCCCAAGTATCATAATGCATGGTGAACTCATCAATGAAGTCTTGTCACTGTGGTGATCATATGGGGCACAGGAAAAGCCACACACTTCTCCAAACTAGTTTGTAACCAGAGAATGAGTTTAAGTGAGGCCTCATTCCAGGAAGGGTTCTCTTGAGGTCAGTCAATGTGAAGAAGATATTGTGTGTGTATAAAAATGCCCTGATGTGACCTACTGATGAGTAAACCTCAATAACTCTCCACAAAAAGACAGATCACAACTGCTAGGGATTACAAGGATATGGGAAAGAGATGATGGCATAGGGCCAGCTCTGAAGTATTCCTCTCTTGATCACAATGGGGCAAAAGGAAAACCCGCTGTAACTCAACATTGAGAAAAGAGAGTCATACAGCCAACACATCTTAGATAAGAAGTCATGTCTGAGGCTAACCCTCTTGGGTGTGCAAAAATGGCATCCATACTCCATGTGATCAAAGCCCTTCACTGCATCCGGTGAAAGGACTCTTCCAATGAGTCTTTCATCTGCCATAACATGTGTGTAAACATTCTCAGAAGTTTGTCAGATAATCTATCAAGCACAAACCCCAGTTATGGGGGTTACTCTAGGAAGTGGACTAAGGTGTTCCTGCAGCTGCAGCCAAAGTCACATGAAGTTTAACTGGCCTGCATCACCATGCTGTAAAATTGACTCTGGTGTTCTTGCACCTGGGAAAACAAGGTGCTGGAATGCTGGGCCAGTCATAAGGAGGCAGAGCAATATCGCATCCAAGAAAATCTCTCTACCTAACTCGTAATAAGGGCTATGGTGGTGTTACACAACTTTGTTACACTACTAGATACAGATATGGGTAGAAACCGATCTCAAGTCATCCTGTGCCGGGTAAGTTGATGCAGTTCATTCAGTCATTTTGGTACATTTCATTTTTGCATTACCATTCAGAAATGTAGATCAAAAGACCTAGGATGCAACAGACAAATCAAGATGATTGCACACCCATAAAAACAGATAAATGCAGGTATCATGAGCAATGCATGCCTGTGAAACACTTGGTTTGCATACCTACTTTTGCTTACGTGCATAGTTACGATTGGCATGACAACCTACCTGTAAGCCTCTAGTATGTGGTAGGACTAGGAACCCAGTAGATTTAATGCACTTAAGTGTGCACTACTGTGATGCCTGCAGTCTTAAACTACCTTATTTTTACAAATAAGTCACCCCTAAAGTCTGCCTTGTAAATATAAGCATGGACATTATAAAATGTGTGTTATATGCCCTGGTGGAAAAAAAACGACAAATTTCATTTTTCCTCATTGTAGCCCATTGGCTCCATAGGTTAACAAGGGAATGCTTTAATAAAGTGTAACTACTGAAAGAAAGGAGTTAAAATAAACTTCAATGTATCACATTTGATAGTTAGAATAAATCCAACAGCTTGCCATTGTTAGATTTATTATAACTATCACAGAAAATACGTTATAGAACTTTATTTTCTGTAAGCCAAAATCCAGCCTTCCAGCAGCCCTGCTCTGATTGGTTAGCCTCTGCCAATCTGAGACAAGCTGTGGTAATGAGGTGTGAAGTAGTCTTACTAGAGACAAAGGATTTCCAGTGGTAGGAGAAATGCAAGCTGCAGAGCAAAAGGCAGGATGGGGTTGGAATAGCCAAACTGATCTTCAAAGAGGCAATGGCAGTTAAGGGCAGCACAGGTTCACCCCCACCGCCTGCACCCCCAGCCTGATAGGAACCCAAGTAAATGATTAGCAGAGAGGCTGGAAGGGGGATGTTAGGGAAACTTAGCCATGCCAGTTGGATGGCTAAGCCAGATCTTAACCTCCAGGAGAGAGTTCCTCCATTTTGGATGTTAGAAGAATAGTGCTTTCTGGGTCAAGAATCTGCCACACTTTGGAAGAAGTGGTCATAACCTAGGGTGGCACCCTGTACCCCATTGGTCAGGGGTGCCCCCTGCTTGTCACCCTGGAACTGTGAATAAATATAGGAGCATGGCCATTAACTTAGATCCCTCTCTGAAACTACAATGGGAAGAACGACTTCCCTGTTTGAACTCTGACCTGCACCCCAAAAGATTGCACTCTAAATGACTGCACCTTCTGCACACTTAAAACTACAACCCTAAGGACTTTGCATTGCTTCAAAAGTGAAGTAGTGGACTCCATGAAATTAGCAGGTTAAAAGAGCTCGACCTGCATCATCTCCCCCAAGAAGATCTCAGCTGGAAGGCATCCAAGAGACCTTTAAGGAGCTGTGCAGGTGCATTCTTGGAAAAATAGTCCAACCCCCCCCATAGAGCATCTCAGAGATTCTAGACCCTTGAATTTGTGTTGTGGATACTTTTGAATCCTAGAAGGACCTTCTGGAAGGAGCTCCAGATGTTTGAGGAAGTTTGGAGCATTTTTGTTAAAAAACTCCATAAGGTGACCGACCCATCAACTAGAGTCAAGATGCCGACATTAAACCAGCCTGGAATTCAGGTACATCCTGCTGAAAGCTTCAGAGCTAAAGACTTCCAGGATTTCACTGAGGCCTAGCACTGAACCAAGCTGCAGTCGTCAACTTAAAACCCTGTCTGACCAGGAGCGTCTGTCGAAGTCGAGAGAAAAAGCTCCAGAAAAACGATTAAGTGAGAAGGTAAAAAATTCACCTGGGCCACCCACTTAGTGTATTGGACCAGGGCTCCATCGTGGTTGGCCTCAAACTTTGACTGTGTCCGGGTCAAGCACGATCAGATGTCCCAATGCGTCGATTTGGGTTTTTTAGGTACTAGAAACTGTTTATTCTTCACAAATTCACCTTTCCGGTTCCCTTCTTGGATTTTTGTTGTATCAATGTCTATTTGTTCATAAAAATATAACCTATTTTTAAAAACTGGTGTTGGAGATGTATTGTGTGTTTACTTATTTGGTGTATTGGTGTTTTACATTATTTTACGTACCTGTCTTTTAAGTTAAGTCAACCTGCTCATTGCCAGCTACTCAGGATTGAGCAAGGGGATCATTTATTAAGAGCTTGACTGAACTTATTACTAGTAGTAGGTCCTTACTAATAAACCACTTTTCAACATGCGTGTACCCACCTTTGTCATTTGCAGAGATGCATTCATCAAAGGTAATGACTGGAATGAAAATGTGCTTAAACTAAATGTGAAGTATATTTTAGTTCATGATGCATACTTCAATGGGGTCTGCTTACTTACTTTGCAATGTTTTTAGACAGACAACACATTTGGAGAGAGGTTAATATGCATACTGCAGTGTAATACAAATTAAAATGCATTGTAAATGTAAATGTTTTTGTACTTGTATAGCACACAGCTACCCGCAGTGGGTTTCCCGGCGCTTGTACGAATACCGCAAGGGAACCCTTCCTGGTTTTCCATTGTGAAGTGTCCACTCCTGGGCACCCCCATGGTGAAACCAGGCATCCCTCGTGTTGTGGGGGCCGTTGTGGAGACTAAGCAAGCTATTGCCCAGAGTTGCAGCGTGGGACCCATGATTAGAAAGGCACTGAGGCGAAAATATCCGGTCAGAGGAATTAATGAGCCCGAGACCCGCCGAGGCGGGAATCGAACCCTGGTCCCTGGCCAGAGCTCTGCATCAAGGTCTGCCTGTTCTAACCATTGAGCCACACTTCTCCAAAACCATTGAGCCACACTTCTCCGCATTCTACGTGGGAGCCTGGTTCTGTAGCTTATCTTTTGTTTCCCTGCATGATGCATGCTGAAGGGAACTCTCCGTCTAGCTTTTAGTGTATTCCATGCATAAGGCATACTCCAGGCAGGTTTGCCTCTTTGAAACTTGTAGCACATCACCTGCACAATGCATGCTGCTACGAGATTTGGCAGGTCAAGCTACAGTACTTCCTGTGAAAGAGCACCACTTCAGAAAGGTCTAGCTCTGCAACCGGATGCAGAGTACAGGGATGTTTGTTCTTGCAACATACAGGACATTTCTTGAAAGATCTGAACCCAAAATAAGTGGGAGTCCACGGATAGCAACATAAGCATCTTGTGAAATAAGTGAAAGGGTAAGGATGGAAAGTGCTAACATCATTCATCTCATTCCGTAAAGGCTGCCTACAGCTTGTGTCTTTTTCAGTATTATTTTGGCCAGTAATTTTAACCAAATTGTACATGCAGCCAATCAATTGCGGGGCCAGCCTCATGGATGAAGCAGACAGCCAACATATCAGGAACAAGAGCAGCATGCAGTTCTGGCATCCACTCCCTCTTGACGAGCTCTGAGATAGGCGGATTGGCATTTGGGGGAACTAAGGAAACACATGACAAATACATCTGCAATGCCTGTAGATCTAGGACTCGTTTAGGTGCATGACACAGAACCTAAACGTTTGATTAATCCTTCCCGCCTTTCAGGAGCACCGGCCTGAAAGATTTATAGTATTGTCCCTATATTCAATCTGCTTTAGGATTTTTCTATGGCCTGGGAGAGGTAGATTTAGAAAGCCTGCTGACCACTGAAATAAGTACTACAGTGAAAATCATGTAGAGGGCTAGGATCCAGGAACACTTGGGTGGAAGGGCAGATACCTTACTCAATATCCTGAGAGGTGCTTCTAGGTGAAGTGGAAAATACACATTAAACACTTATTTAAAACACATTTTCAGGTCAATCATACTTTTAAAAAGAACATACATATGCCACATCTCCCACTCTTCAATGCTCATCCTAACTACTTGTAAAGCATCAATGTCTTTGGGTGCAAATCACACAATTTCTTAGCATGCCTCTAGGTGTGAAACAGCCCTTGTGTTGACATTCCTGTAGTTAAACAATTCCCTTTTTTGGCACTTTATCTCCTGGGACGAATGTACAGTTTCCATACTCTTCCTTGGAGCACAGGTGCTCTCTTTGCAGGTCGCCAGATCACTCCATGTTGGCAGGGCAACAATATTATATTTTCAGTTAATTATTAGCTAATTCTGCCATTTTTAATGCTTGCTTCAATTAATAAAAATTGAGTGGCACGTGGGATAGCAATGATTTATAAAATAAAGCCAGGCCTAGAAAAGTGGTGATGCTCTGTCAACAGTTCCCTCAACTTTCCCAGAAATTCCTTCATCAAATTGGTGCACTGCACTTGGCATTTGAAACTCGACCTAAACTAAGAGAGCATGTGTTGGGCATTAGAGATCAGTCATGTGCATATGGTTAGTGTTCAGAGTGTTTGAAACTCAACATGTTCATTGGGATGTGAGATTGCTTATTTGTGGATGTAGCAAAAGAAGAAGAGGCTGTACAGAGACTTTAGGAGTACCTTGTGCATTAGGTGGCTGTCTGCTTCAGGTTGCTTCTGTACATTGAGTGGTTCACTATGTAGTCAAGGACATGCTTATTTATAGTGAGAATTTGCAAGATGTTTGAGGCTATCATTGACTGCACTGAGATGTGAAGGACCTATACAACTGGAAAGTAGCGTTTAAGGCTGTATTGGCACTTATGAGGCCTCGTACGGCACAGGCGGCTGCACTTGACAATGTGAGGATATATCACTGCATGTTGTGACTTTATATGGACCTCTCATGAATATGTATGGGTGGTTGAGGTGCTCCCGGCATTGGGGGTAAGAGGGTAGCTGTAACAGCGTTTGAATATTAAGCCTGCAATAGCTGTATGAAAGCAGATAGTGGCTCTGCCTCGGCGTCAGCAGTGGCCGGCACTGATTGGGGGTGGAGGGGCAGCTGCGGAGAGGGAGGTTAAATTAAAAAAATATATATTTAACTTACCTATTTTCCGCGTGCTCCTCGCTGCTCCTCCTGATCGCGTCTCCCCTCCTCCCTCTGGTAGTAACAGGAAGCAGCCTGGAAGCACCCAGGCTCCCCTGAGCCAATCACAATGCTGCAATGCAGCATTATGATTGGCCTGAGGGCCATGGCTCGGCACTCAGAATGCAAAAGACACACAACTGGGCAAGGGGGCCTGGGCATGTTCTACACTCAGGCTGTAATGCAGCCTGGGGGGAGGAGAGGTGTGTATGATTGTTATGGTCGGCCCAAGAGGTCTGGCCAAACTGTCATTGTGCACTTGGGAGTGGGGGAAAACCACTCCTCGGCTGCTCTTTCAACCCCGCCCGGCCTCGCCTCGCAATGCTGCCTTGAAGAAAGGAAACAATAATACGATAATAACTGAGCTATCATTTTATCTTTTTCTTATACTGCTGAAAAAAACAGTGGGGCGACACTCCTCCACCTTAGCGAGGAGCCGCCACTCATTAACATATGGTGCTTCCAATCAGGCATATCATGACAGTAACAGTACAGTAACATGAATTTGGTAACAAAAGGAAACATTTATCTGCTTCAGTAGTGGTTTGTGATTTTACTTACTGAACCGATAATTTTTACTTCAATGATATCACAAACTGTGATGTTGCGAGGCTCAAAGGTGGCATGACGACTTGGCATGTCATCGGGTTAAGGGTCATGTAATGTCATTTCCTATCATGTTAGGGATAGTGGTTTCACATCTGTTATCCCTGACACCTTGAAAAAAATCAACGTCCATTAAGTGCACAAATTATGTCAGAGAATTCGGGCCGAAGCGAAAGTACCAAGCCTGCGCAGATTTGGTTTAAAAAAAGGCGGTTTAGCTGAGAAAAAATAAGCATAATCATTGTTTGTGGGAAACGTATTTTAAACATAAAAATCCTACTTCTTTTAAAAACCATGGTCCCATAACGTTCTTCAACAATCCCACTTAAATGCATATTAATAACACGAGAGCTGTGAAAGCTGGATGACACCACGAGGACTGGTTCATAGGTCTAAACCGGTTTGCAGATTTTCGCAAGCTAAATAATTCAAGCCAATACCCTGTCATTATAGATAAATCGAGTTACCACACTTGGATAGTGTGTCCCGGATAATGACTGCAATTTCAAACCTTTTGCTTGTTGTTGGGGAATTTTTTCCAGAGAAATACCATTATCAGTAATAACTATGCAAAGAGTGCCAGAATAGGCAATTGACTTTCAAATTAGCACAAATGTTTTCACTCTTAGGGCAGTATCATTGGAGCCTTTTTCTAACCTTTGGGTGGAAAGCAAATTAAATTGTTCATAGAAACGATAAAAGCTTTAGTTTCTTGAAGGCAGACAGGGAGCAGCAATTTGAATATCCAAGATAAACATTTGCTCTGGATGAGACCTGATGAATATTCATGGCTCATTTTCTATGATAAAATTAAAAGTTTTGTTCAGCAATTATTAAGGAAAAAGATTTCACCCTTAGCCGAGGGGAAACAGTGGATTGTATTGTTCACTGAAAATGTCAAAATTGAGCGTGACAATTAGTAGATTACAAAAACGGGATGCTCTTTTTTAGCCAAGTTATTTCAAAGAATTTTGCGCCCTACTAATAGTAAATCTTGATAAAGAAAATGCAAAGCATGTGCTGGGCAGATGGTTACATGGTTGAAGTGGTTATATTAGGACTGCACTGTACAAGCTCCAGATTGGTGGGAATGGATTTTTTTCACAAAAGACGCAAATTATTATATAAAAGATGATTTAATACAAATCTGTATCTACACGTATGCTAGGAAATGCATGCAGAATTAGAGGGCCTTTATTTGAGAACAACACTGACAAGAAACAGTGCATCTTTCTACTTTTTCCTGGGCAGCTGAAGTAGCCCAGAACTCCAATTTGTATCAGCCCTTATTTATCCTTTCCACAGAACGTCTAAGAATCATATAAAGATGAGATGACAATGTTATTCGTCAGTGACTGTATGTAACCTGAATTTGTCTGCAAGGTTCATCCCTGGCTCACATCCTTAACATCCTTACCTTCCTCTTTGACTGGAAGACTTCTATCTAACTCAACCTAAATACTGCTCACTCATTATCCTGGTTGATGGTAGCTCACTGCTATTGGTCCAGTTGTTACTTCAACACATTTCGCCTTTTGACATTGTCTCCACTCTTTTTTCTTTTGCTAACTTTCCATGTATCTTTCCATACTACTGATGGAGCAAGGACGCATAGAAAAGAGACTTGCTCGGAAGCAATCCTCTCATTTATCCCCCTAACATGGTATTAATTACGTATTGTGTAAAACTAATGCGCACCACATAAAAATGAGGGTTAGAGAAGCTTGCATATGTGTTTACTAATGTGAGCAACTTGAACAAATTTCTAAAACGGCTGCAAACGGGAAATCTTTATTGCGCATGTGTCAACTGCATCTACGCAGTATGACGAGCTGTCGCTTGGCGGGAAATTCTCGCGCATGAGCAGAAGACACTAATATGGAGTCTTGAAGACTCATGTGCATGGCACCTGCTTAGCTGAAACATAATCAAGCTATTTTACTAATGCTAATGCGGGGAAAGTATTAATAAATAAAGGGGGTTAGAGTAGAGATGGGTGGTATACTGTGAAATCATTTATTTTTTAACACCTCCCCTGCTCATGACGGAACCACTCCGTCATGAGCCACGGTCGCCGTGAGCTCATGACGGAGTGGTTCCGTCATGCTGCAGCCGTTGGCGGCCGCGCCGCCCACGCGGCGCTAATTCCCCGCCTGTGCGGGCGATTAGCGCAGTGGGCGGAGTCATGACAGAACCACTCCGTCATGAGCACAGCTCAACCGTGGCTCATGACGGAGCGGTTCCGTCATGAGCACCGCGCCACCGCGCTGCCCCCAAACCCCCCCAGCGATGCGGCGGAATTCCCGCCGCAACGAAAGGGTTAAAGTAACATCTGTTTTTCTGACTCTATCACTAGTGCCAATTTGGGCCTCTTGGGTATGTCCGAAGTGATCCGAGACACGTGGGTTTTGCGCATGTCAGCTGAGAAACAGCCCAGAAGAATGACGAGTAGGTTAAGAAGAGGACAAGGTCACAGTCTGCCTGAAGCCTGGAAATCGGCAGTGAAGAATCTGAAAGAATAAGACTATATGTTCTAATAAATACATTTGTTACAAATGTAATGTCAATGTGTGTGGGAAAATAAAATATGAATAAAAATTAATGGGATGGGTTTGTTAACAAAGAGCTAACTGAAAAGAGTGATATGTAAGCATGGTGTGATGATCTTCCCCCCCTTGCCTGACCAATTAGAATTAGTATTTTTGCGATATTGAAACTTTAGTGGGTGGAACATTAAGGAAGAAAGGTATAACTGAGGTAGTTTTAGTTAGTTAATCAGCAGAGCTCAGGATGCTGCCTGAGAGAGACATCAATGATGAGATGCTGATGAAGAATCGAATGCTGAGCCTGATATCCTAAATTATTAGGATTAGAAAGAAGATCGTCGAAGAATCTCGAGAAGGAAGAGAGTGTCAGAGAGGGGTGCAACGCAGTCGTCAGTATTTCTAGAGAGGTCATCTATCCTGTCCGGAAGCCTTTGTCCCCTGATCTATCCCGGGGGACCCTTACCAGCCCTTTGGCCAGGGGGTTGGTCTTCACACCATCCTAGGTAATTATAACTTTGTGAATTTGCAGATGTTCTTTTCTCTTTGTCCTCTCCTTTCTGAGCATAAGTCATTGCAAAAGTACAAAGTATGTGTTTGATGATTGATTAATTGAATCTTCTCTCCATTGAGTATCGGTGACTGTACTGTACTTTGAAGTGGTTCACATGCAATTCATTTAGAAGAAGATTTCAACTTTTCCCGAGTCTGTGGTTATTTAGTTATAATAAAAGGATTAATTTATGTCACTTCACCATCAACTAGTTCAACTCATGGTCCATCGACCAGAGGAAAGAACTTTTCAATCAGTGAAAGATTTGTTAGGAATAAAAGGTAACTAATCTTGGATTCCAAAACATAAACTTTGACTCCAGCGGTTTTACCCAAGTGTGTGTATGTTTATGGGCCCAGGTGAGTATATGGTATTGGAGTATTTGTTGATGGTACACCGCTGGATCAGTTTTCTGGTAGCACAGCTATGGTTATTATTGACTAGTTTGGTGATGAGTATTGATTATGATTTATGTTTAACAAAAAGAGTTAGCGTCTTGTTTTATGTTGTCTGGAAAATTCCCGGGGAATGAATAGTGGGTGGCGACAGAAGCCACACTGCAGTGAGGTTACTCGTCTGTTGGAATAGTACTGAGAAGCTACGCAGGGCTGGCAGTGTTAAATTAGGGACTATTTCGTATAAAAGTTGAGTGTGAATGTTAACAAAAATGTTCACTGGTGAAACTTTGGTCTTATATCACCTAGTAAGGGTAACACTGAAGGTATAACAGGTTCTCTTGAGCTTGAATGAAGGGTAAACAGAAGATTTTACTCACAGTGGAAAAGGAGCAATTTTGAGACTCCAGAATAAGTCGGTAATCTATCCTTTGTTTGGCAGAACAGGCAGAGTCGCGAATGTTTTTATGATGTTAATAATGATTTTCATTTAAAGAAAAGAAATAAGTTTTCGTATTACCTTGTGAAGGGAGTGTCAGTTGCTGCAGTTGCACTGACGTCACAGAGAGCCGAGCTGGGATAGGTTAAAACAGCATGCATGTGACAGAAGCAGATTGTAAAGGAGGAGTCAGTAGTAAGGAGCAGAACTGACGACATTGAAAGGGCCGCGCTGGCATTGGTTAGATCATGAGCGTGAGCCAGAATCTGATTGGGTGATTGAATAAAAGCTGCTTTAGGATTGGTCGACGAAAATTTGTATATTTGATTCTGATTTCCATTTTGGTGTGAGTTGCCCCGACAGAAAAGTTCGAGGGTTTGCGGATTATTGTTTCCAACATCGAGCATCCAGAATGTATGGAGAAAAGAGAAAAATATCATTAATAAAGAAAATTAAGAATTTCTTTAAGAAAGATAATCCTGTGTTGACTAGAGAGGGAATTCCTATTCCGCCACCAAAAAATCCTGCTTCATTCATGATGATGGAAAGAGAGTATCATACTTGTGTGTGGTTGGAGAATTGGATAGAATATACGAAGGGTGATGGTGTTCGACCTTTCCCTGAAAATGGTAAGTTTAATGGGAGAATTCTCCAGAATTTGAGGATGAGGATGAATGATTTGGATCCAAGACCTAGGTTAACGCAGTATGAGGCTTTAGAAGATTGGGAGACTGAGTCATTCGAACAAGAGAAAAACGGGAGTGGGAGATATATGGGACCTTTTCCAAAATATTTACGTGAGTCACGTGAAGGTCAGATGAAGCAAAGGAGAAGATCAATGGTATCAGAAGGTTTATATCCAGTATTAATGGCTGAGGAACAGTCAGGGGGTAAGTGTAAGGAGAAAACAAAATACATGAAAGTGACAGGATATGGTGAGTCAGATGATAAATTATTGGAGGACATTTTAATTAAAAACCATCCACCGTATCAAGAAGGACCCAATAGAGTTACCCTGAGTGCACCAGTAATGGGAACACCCTTAATTCCACAAATTTTACATGATACATCAGTTAATAGGGTGCTTCAAGACAAGGAAAAATAAGCGTTAAGTAAAAATAGAGAGGAATTAAAACAGAAAATAGGCCAATTGAGTTTAAACCCTGAAACATTGACAGTGCCAGTAACAATAGGTCCTGTTATTCTATCATATGGAGATAAAATACTTTGCCCATAACCACAAGCTGTAACAACTCCTTTGAGTAATCCTAGAAAAGAGATTGCAATATCTGATGATCAAGCCAGTGAGTGCAATTCAGTAATTTCATTAATGGATCTACCGATAAGAGAATCGGTAAATGAAACCCCAAAAAGATTACACCCAGTAGTTCAAAAGAAAGAAGGTCTGTGGTACCCTCAGGATCCAGAAGTTCAACAGCGGTAACTCCAGAAGAGGAGAGATGGGCACAGGGAATAGAAAAACAAAGCTCACCCCCAAAGATTTTAGATATTTACAAACTGAAAGTAGAAATGATAGCAGGAAATGTGGGAATGTTAGAACGCGATGCCTTTACATCGCAAGTCATTAGATCGACTTGCTGTAGGGGGCGCTCTAACCTAAAGAATAGTATGATTTACTATTCCAACACCTTCCTACCATTGCGCAGGCTGGAGTTGGAATAGTAAATAATACTATTCCTAAGCCCAGCGCGCCCCCTACAGAAAGTCAATCTAAGGACTTGCGTTGTAAAGGTATTGTGTTCTAACAACCCAGTCATTGTAACGAGCACGTTGTAATAGAATGCGATGTAAAGCATGCAATGTAACATGCTATGTTCTGGTAATCACATGGCAAATGGACTGAGCACGCTAACAGCCAATGTCCGCCTTTTAAGATAAGGCCACTGCGATGCAGAAAGGGTAAGAGGCTCTGGCCTGGTTACATGTAAAGGCAAGTACACACGTGTGTCCACACATGTGTGGGCTGCATATGAAAGAGTACTGTGGGCTCAGCCCAGTAACTGCTCATAGGTAGCCTGGCTCAGTGGGGATTCTGCAGGATTAGATGTTAATATTGGATAGGTATTATATTTATAAGTGTGCACTAATAGGTAAAGTCAGTGTGATTTACTGTTTTGTCTCTAGTGATACTTTACTACACATACAGGGAGAAAACTGCCTTAGTGTGCACTTTTGCTTCCCTTTGGCTTATAAAGACCAGTGATGCATCACGTTAGGGTATACCCTGTGTGGAAAAATTAAATCTGCAAATTCCACAATGATATTTGTACAACTTATGGCTCATTCATTAATACCATATTCCCCTGGCTAAGCTTAGGGTCAGAGTCATGGCCCTTTGTCACACTGCTGTGCCAGGTTATTTATATTTCTCTACATCAGCAGGAACAAAGGCTTCCCAACACATAGGAGCGATAGCAGTGCATCGACAAAGTAGAGGGCTCCACTTTGGAAATATATTGTGAAAGGCCCTGGCAGTGATGTCAGCGAGGGGCTGAGCTGAGGACCCAAGAGTATAAGTGACTTGTGACTTCTGGTTAAATTGCACCAGCATGCTGTGCAAGAGGGTTGGGACTGGGGTGAAGAGGTGACATGGAACCCTAGGATTTACCGGGGGTTCCTGGCTTCTGAAACCTTCCACTCCCCTTAAAAACTCTTGCACATAGGAAAAGACTTTCTCTTGCCAAGTCATATCTCTGTGCTTCACTGCCGGAAACTGGGATTGCCATGGGGAACTGGAAGGAGGAACCCAATGATTCCCAGAAAGGACTAAGGACTCTGCCCAGTTGACCCCAGGACCAGTGGGTCTCTCGCCAGTGAGGCTGGCCTCCTTGCACCACCTGATGACCAGTTGGGGGGAAGTCCTGGGCTTCTTCGACCAGAAACAAGACTAGGATTCATCCTGGCGCAGGGAGCCAGGAGAACTAGTTCCCTGAGGACTGCCCCACTTTGGAGGAGAGGAAGTCAGCTGCAACTGCAACTGGTTGCTAGAGCTCACCACAGCAGTAAAATGAGCCCAAGATCATGAACATCGGCCAAACCGGGTCTGAGTTACGGCATATTGAAGTTTGGCAACCTTTGACCTTTTCTGTGACAAAGTGCATGGGGCTCTGCAAATATTTCTTAATCTATCCCTGGTGTGTGCCAGGGCCCAGGGGTCCGCCCAGGATTTATTAATGTATTGCACCAGGGAGGGGCAAGTTTGAAGCTCCCACCCATCTTCACTTTTGCCCCCAGGGCCTCCATCTCCTCTGGGACAGAACATTCTTTGGGGAGCACCGTCATGCCTCCCAAATAGCAGTGGCCCTGCCCCCACTACTTGTGCCGGTGTCTGAGTGGAGCTGGATTACCACTGCATCACACACTCCCTACCCACATGGAGCTGCCAGCTCCCACAGCAGCAAAGGAGCGAGGCTGCTGTGGGGAGCTGGTGAGGCAGACATGGATGGGCTTTCTAGGTTTTCCTCCAATGTGGTGAGCATGTGAAGTGCCCAGGTCTGACAAGACACCGGCAAAAAAGACAAGAAAACAAAAGAAGAAGCTCCCTGGCACAACCGCTTCTTAAATATGCTCTTTTCCAACTGGAGCACCCCATAATGCCCTGTGGGGCTTTATCAGTTTTACATCTTCCTTCATGGTGGCCCTAGGATAGTAGGTGCACCACCAACGTACTAAAGGGAGCTTGGACAGGCTGCAGGAGTGCAGCAGCTCTCACCTAAATAATTTCTCAAATAGGACTGACCCTAAGTTTGCACGGTCATCAAAAGAAATACCAAGCCAGACGTTTACCTTTTAAAGCACTCCTATGGCTGGAGTTTCTGCTCAACTGATAAGAGTGCTGCGCCTTTTAGAGGCTTATTTTATGGTTGCATTTATTGTTGACTAAAGTTGTGATAAGGAGGGACATATGTAGAAGAGTTCTCTAGGGTCTATGGCTGCAGGATTATGTAATCTAAACATAATGCCTTCTACAGGCTACTTTGATGATTGCATTTTCATGGTTTAAAAGTCTACAAAAGCAGAAAGACATGTTTTATTTATTTGAAAATGTTTTATTGACAAACTAATGTTGACAATAATTATTGATCACAGTAAATATGCTTTATTGACATTCATAAGTGCATTTACACTTGCTGATTAATATTGATGATTAGATTGATGTTTAAAATGATGACTTTAATATGTTGCTTGTTCATCTTGAGCCTTTGGCCAAGCCAATAGACCTACTTATAAGTTTGCATTACCCATTTAGCAGGTCAAGGTTTATTCTGCATATTCATCTATGGTGTTCTCCATCTGCCTATGTACATATTTGTAAATGAATGTATAGTATTTAGTAGGCTGTGCGTAATAGATGTGCCAATAGGGTGTTTGGTTCCCATTAAAGAGAATGGTGGACCAATTACACGAGTAGGCCACACAGCTAATTACCTATTTCCCTACATTACCTAAAATAGGTTAAGAGGGAGATTATTCCACATTTGGGATCAATGTAATGCAGCTTTTATCCACCTATGTGTGCTAGCCTGAATCTAGGAACCTGCAGAGGTAAATACTAGACACCTGGCATTTTAGAGGGCTTACCCCCTAGATTTTTGGCTTTTTTACCTCCTTTTTTTACCTATTTTCCATTGAATTTAGGACACTGGGCACTTTACAGCTGATATTCCGAGCTAAAATGCATATGCTCTCTGTGTAAATTGTGTTACTGATTGGTATATTGGCCCTATTTAATTTACTAATAAGTCCCTAGTAATGTTTATAGGTGTGCCCAAGGCTTGTGAAATGCTACAAGACGGCCTGCAGCACTGGTTGTGCCACTCAAACAAGTAGCCTTTAAAAGCTGTCTCAGATCTGCTACTGCAGTGTGTGTGTGCACAGTTTTTACTGCCATGTTGACCTGGAAAATCGACCCACTTGCCAGGCCCTAACCTTCCCTTTTCTTACATGTAAGTCACCTTTAAGGTAGGCCCAAGGTAGCCCTATGGGCAGGATGCAGTGTATGTGAACGGTAGGGCATGTGGTAGTGTGTTTTACATGTCCTGATAGTGAAATACTGTGCATTTTGTTTATCACTATTGAAAGGCTGTCTATCCCATAGGTTAACAAGAGAGCTGCCTTGTAATATATTACAAGTGTAACTTTTCATTGGGACAAGATTGAGAAATGGAGGCCAGACTCTCTAAACTCAGACTTTAATTACACATCTTTTAGTAAAGGTGGTTTTTAAATTGTGTGTTTGAAAACGCCACTTTTAGAAAGTGGGCATGTTCTTTCTTAACCATCCTATGTACCTCTGCCTGTTTGTGTATTCACCGTCTGGTTTTGGAGTGACAGGAGCTGGTGATGTGCATTCAGATTAGACAGTCACAAGGGGGGTTGAGGTGTGTCCTGCCTTTCCTGGGTGACACATAGCCAGGGTGAATACAACTTTTTGCATTTAGAGTGGTGGGAGATTTCACTAGCACCTGAATAGGCTGTGTCTGCTCTGCACAATGCTGTCTCCACCTTCTGAAGTGAAGCTGAACTGGAGAGGACTGAACTGGTTTCTACTGAACTCAGAGACTTTCTCCCTAAAACTTCAAAGGGAAAAGTAATATAAATATTGGGGCCCTGTCCCAAGAATTTCAGAACTCTTTTGGACTAAGGAACCCGCCAAGAAGAAGAGCTGGAGAAGCTGTTAGGAGGAGCTACCACTTTGCTCTGTGCTTGGCTGTGTTGGTGAGGTAATTCAGTTTTAACTCCATTTTGTATTCTGTAGCCAATTTTGTTGCCCTCGCTCAGGCAGCTTGGTAAACCAAATGTTTTTGCCCTTTGTACTGCGACGTGTCAAGTAACCTCCTGCCTCTGTTTACGAAACTGATGTCAGGGACTGGCTGAGTCCACTAATCCTCGTCTGGTTTGACTAATCCCTGTCTCGACTATCTCTTGGTTCGCACCATTCTTTCCTGACTTGATCTTATCTTCTGGCCTTCGCTATTCTCTACTTGTATTCTCTCATTTCACAACTGTCCTCCAAAGCATACAAATGTGTCCTGCCACCTGCAAGTTGAGTTGTGGATACTACCACTGATTAACTTGTGGGGAGGGGTGACAAAAACAGTTGGAAGAGAGGTTTATTTGGTTTACTTGATATCTTGTTTTCAAACTTTTCTCATTGGTTATATCTTGTTTTCAAACTTTTCTCATTGGCTAACCATGTATACATTGGGAGTGTTCTTGGTGAATCTATATGCTATAAAAGATTGTGCGCCATGGAGTAAAGTGGCAGTCTCCTAAGAACATACCGAGTGTACTTCTGGGACAACTGTACTTAGCTGCAGCTAATAAACCTGATCTTCTACGCTCAACAGAGTGTCCTGTGTCTCTGTTCAACAAAGCAGGTGAACTCAGAAGATTAAGGCGTACCCTGCGCCGCCAGGCCCATAAGGCCTAGGTTCTTCAATTGGTGCCCTCTGTGAGGCGGTTACAGAGGTAGCGGTTTTGCCTGAAGGTCGTGAGCAACCCCGCAAGAAAATTCTGGAGGAATCGCGAACCACGTCAAAAGACCCCTGTATGTCGAAGTGGTCCGAAGGTCTTTTTCAGCGCGGTTTCTTCTTCCTGACGGCTGCTGATGACTGCTGCCCTGACTGCCGCCTTGCTTTGGCCCTTTTTGGTGATGTATGGTAATGCGAGACGTTAGACGGCCCTCTGTTGGCGTAAGAAGACACTTAGTTAAGTATTGGTGGTGGGTAGCTCTCACTATTTTGTTTGGTCTTTGGGTCTTTGATTCGGCTATTGCAAAAGCCGAAGCCGAGGGGTGAGTACATTTGTGCTGTTTTATTTGATTTAACCCCTTGATGTTTGTGAACAGTCCAGTGAAATAACGATGCCTGGTCTGAGTAGGTTTAGAAAGTTTTGTTGTTTTGGTTGTGATAGGGATTCCCGGCTGGAGGACTCTTGTCCAATTCCTCCGGTTGGAACTCCCACTTATGAGCTTTATTCTAAACATGGTGTTGGCCCCATTGCCTTTAATGAGGCATGGATCAGATACACAAAGAACGATGGTGTTAGATAATTTGGAAGCAATTTTGTTTAAAAGGAAAGCCCGGCCGGCAATGTTTGACTCTCCGCCTTTGGCGCAAGGAAGCCAAACAGAAAGAAATAAGACAAGCAAAAAGAGATAGGAAGGAAAAGGGCATGGCTGTTATACAGGCTGCCCAGCAGTTTAAAGATAATGAGAATGATTATACAATTGAGTTTTTAGATAGACAACATCGTATGGCAGGACATATAGCAGTCTCTTGGGCTGGTTTTTTTGCAGTCTTTTGGAACACTATTAAGAAGCATTTCTTGTAAATATGACTTGCAACTAGTATTTACAAATGGTTTGGTTTAAGTACAGTCTGTGGGCTGTCCTTTGTTTCTGTCCTAAGTGTTGATCTGTGGGTTAAAATGTGTGTTTCTGTGGGTTAGATGTATGTGTCCTGAGTGTTTGACCCCTTTCTGTTTATGTCTGAAATTAGCTCAATGTGTGTTTGTGGTTTTTCTTGATGTTTTCAGTCTGTTAAGCAAAATGTCAGTTTATTAATATTAAGTAGAAATTAAATACAAATCCAGAAATGAACCATGTGATAAGCTAAATAGCTATATGTTGCTATATAATTTATAGAGTAAGCAATTATGCACATGTACAAACTGTTGAATGCTTAAAAATAAAATTAAAATTCACATTCACTAGGAATACAATGGCCTCAAAAACAAAATTGTGTGTTTTGTAGAAAAATAAACTTATAGTATTTTTTACTTACATACATTGTATTAGATATTAACAGGCAAACACTTCAGCTGAAGTAAATTTTTGCTGAACTCAAATGCAACACGCATTGATATGTTTTAGTTTTAAAAAAAGACTGCCACTATTCTCATGTTACAACACTGAGAGACAAGCTTTTATTGTCCCTAAGCAAGCAGCTCTAATAGACAGGAATGTTTACTCAACCAGGACTTCGCCCTCAGTTGAACACGGGTGAAACTTTGCATTTCAAAATGTTGTTTTAAAAAAGTTCCAAAACTAAGGTTCATTATTTTGTATTACAGGAAGACATTTCAATTAAGGGTTTCCTCTCTTTAAGGATTTTTATAAGAATATTCTTAGTTCTAATGTTAAAATAATTGTAAAAAGTGGCGCAAAAATTAATTTTTTTACTATTTATAAAGCTTAAAACTCATACTGTGACCTCCCAGCATTAGAATTTAATTTAAATTGTGTTGTACTGCATAATGAGGACATTTGTATATGGAATTTCACTTGGCGCAGACTTTAAAAAACTCATTTTTCTAAAGGATTTGCAAGAGATATGTCGAATATCCAATATCTGCAATCTGTAAAGAACATTCTGAGGATGATTAATATGTAGCACAATTATAGGATATTTATTTTTAAGTGCCCCAAATATCAAAGTCGAAATTGGGTAAAATAGACTATTTAAACAGCATTCTTGCCCTTTACAATAGCTTTAAAGTGCCTTAGGCTTCAGTAAATGCATATATTTAGGTATAATACAAATGTGCAGGTTGTTCCCGTTTGGGGTTGCTTTTAATGTCTCAGTGAGCCAATGTGCCCAGTGCAGAGGTTTGGGTTTAATATCAAGATTGAAGGTTCTAACTCTAGCTAGACCTACTGAGACGTTCATCCTTTTAAGGTTGATGAACTAAGTACCGTTGCATAGGGTAGTAACAAACATTTGTTCTAAAGCTAATATGTTATGTTATTATGTTCTGTGAGTTATTCACAGTAAATGTTTTAATAATTTTAAAATAGAAATAAATTGTAGCCCCTAAAAAAAGTAATATATATAACGTGTTTTTAAATAGGGTTAATTATTGCAGGTTAAGAAGGTTTTTTTTTGTCTGTGACAAGCTTCAGGGTGAGGAAAGAGACAGGGCTAAAGAGCGCAGAATGCGATGCTGAAATTGAAGGCAGATTTTGACCTTGAAGCCTGTAAGGTGGGGGCTAGAAGTAGGAGCGAGTAAACCAGGAGGTGAAATCACTGCTTAGAAAGCTTCTCTGACATGAAAATGTGTAATGCTTGCAGCAGGAGAGCCTTGGAAAGAGGTGGGGGCCAGGACTGCTCGCAGTGGCTGGTTCCGCGCTGAGGTGCTATTTTTAGCTTTTCTGATAAGATAGGACAGCGGAGACTCGTTACGGAGCCCTGTCTGTTCCCATATTGTTCAAGACAAAATAAAAAAAGGAGTGCTGAGAAGAAAATGATACATTGGTATTTCTGCTTTTGAAAAATAATGTCCACGTAGTTGCCTTCATTTAACAAATGTGGCATTAGCCTCAGACAAAAAGTATGATGAAGCTCTTTCTTAGAATTTTGTGGGCTACATGCCTAGGTAAAAATGATCAGCAAATTAAGATTCATTTTTCACAGGAGGAATTGTGGCGCAAGGGAACACAAAGGTGGCAATTACGATCCGGTAAAAAAATTCCCCGTATGACTCGTAGCCGGTCTTTTTACCGTACGAATCGTACAAGTGCCGTACAAACTGGCAATCACGATTCGCATGGTAAAAAGCCCATACGAGTCGCATTGGGAATAATTCCCCACACGTCCTCGGGTCGGAAAAAGTGTCCGACACGTCCTCGGACGATTTACCGTACAAACGTGAAAAGCGAAGTCCGACCGGGGAATCACGATCCGTCCCGGGCGTCCGAATTTACAACCGTAAGGTCAAAAGACCGTCCGCACCGAACTCCAATCGCAACCATGGAGACGTCCAAACAGGTGCCCGGTACGCGCCATCCCCCCCCAGCCCCCGCATGTACACGCTGTACCCCCCCCAGCCCCCGCATGTACGCGCCGTCCCCCCCCAGCCCCCGCATGTATGCGCCGTCCCCCCCAGCCCCTGTACGTTCAAGTCGACCCCCCCAGCCCCCATACGTTCGAGTCGACCCCCCCCAGCCCCCGTACGTTTGAGTCGGACCCCCCTGTGTATGTACACCCGAGTACGTGTCGAACCCCCCGTGTATGTACACCCGAGTACGTGTCGAACTGTACGTGTCGAACCCCCCCGTGTATGTACACCCGAGTACGTGTCGAACTGTACGTGTCGAACCCCCGTGTATGTACACCTGAGTACGTGTCGAACCCCGCCCGTGTATGTACACCCGAGTACGTGTCAAACTGTACGTGTCGAACCCCCCCATGTATGTACACCCGAGTACGTGTCGAACTGTACGTGTCGAACCCCCCCGTGTATGTACACCCGAGTACGGCTCGGACCCCCCCGTGTATGAACACCCGAGTACGTGTCGAACTGTACGTGTCGAACCCCCCGTGTATGTACACCCGAGTACGTGTCGAACTGTACGTGTTGAACCCCCCCGTGTATGTACACCCAAGTACGGCTCGGACCCCCCCGTGTATGTACACCCGAGTACGTGTCGAACCCCCCATGTATGTACACCCGAGTACGTGTCGAACTGTACGTGTCGAACCCCCCCGTGTATGTACACCCGAGTACGTGTCGAACTGTACATGTCGAACCCCCCGTGTATGTACACCCGAGTACGTGTCGAACCCCCCGTGTATGTACACCCGAGTACGTGTCGAACTGTATGTGTCGAACCCCCCGTGTATGTACACCCGAGTACGTGTCGAACCCCCCCGTGCATGTACAACCGAGTACGTGTCGAACTGTACGTGTCCAACCCCCCCTGTATGTACACCCGAGTACATGTCGAACCCCCCGTGTATGTACACCCGAGTACGTGTCAAACCCCCCGTGTATGTACACCTGAGTACGAGTCGAACCCCCCGTGTATGTACACCCGAGTACGTGTCGAACTGTACGTGTCGAACCCCCCGTGTATGTACACCCGAGTACGTGTCGAACTGTACGTGTCGAACCCCCCATGTATGTACACCCCAGTACGTGTCGTACCACCGTGCATGTACACCCCAGTACGTTCGAGTCCAACCCCCACCCCTGTACGTGTCGTACCACCGTGTATGCACACCCCAGTACGTTCGAGTAGAACCCCCACCCGTGTATGTGTCGTACCACCGTGTATGTACACCCCAGTACGTTCGAGTCCAACCCCCACCCCTGTACGTGTCGTACCACCGTGTATGCACACCCCAGTACATTCGAGTCCAACCCCCACCCCTGTACGTGTCGTACCACCGTGTATGCACACCCCAGTACGTTCGAGTCCAACCCCCACCCCTGTACGTGTCGTACCACCGTGTATGCACACCCCAGTACGTTCGAGTAGAATCCCCACCCGTGTACGTGTCGTACCACCGTGTATGTACACCCCAGTACGTTCGAGTCGAACCCCCACCCGTGTACTGTCGTAACACCGTGTATGTACACCCCAGTACGTGTCCTACCACCGTGCATGTACACCCCAGTACGTTCGAGTCCAACCCCCACCCCTGTACGTGTCCTACCACCGTGCATGTACACCCCAGTATGTTCGAGTCCAACCCCCACCCCTGTACGTGTCGTGCCACCGTGTATGCACACCCCAGTACGTTGGAGTAGAACCCCCACCTGTGTACGTGTCGTACCACCTTGTATGTACACCCCAGTACGTTCGAGTCCAACCCCCACCCCTGTACGTGTCCTACCACCGTGCATGTACACCCCAGTACGTTCGAGTCCAAGCCCACCCCTGTACGTGTCGTACCACCGTGTATGCACACCCCAGTACGTGTCCTACCACCGTGCATGTACACCCCAGTACGTTCGAGTCCAACCCCCACCCCTGTACGTGTCGTACCACCGTGTATGCACACCCCAGTACGTTCGAGTAGAACCCCCACCCGTGTACGTGTCGTACCACCATGTATGTACACCCCAGTACGTTCGAGTCCAACCCCCACCCGTGTACTGTCGTAACACCGTGTATGCACACCCCAGTACGTCAGAGTCGCACCCCCACCACAACCTCCTAAGTACGGAGCGCACCCCAGGCCCCAACGTCACAACCGCATGTACGAGTCGTACCAAGCCACACACAAGGACAGCACTGTACAACCAAATGGCCCATGTACACACCGTACACACGCTAAAAACGCACGTACACAACCAGGACAAAACAAAACAACACAAGAATACACCATTCGAATGGCACTAAGCCACTAAACATGTCCAACAACCACTAAAACAACACATTCACTGACCTGCAACTGCCAAAAACAAACAGAGGCCCAAAACACCACCACTCCTTATAACACACCCACCCAAAGTTCAAACACAGCCACACCCACCAATGGACCAATAAAAAGGGCCCACACACACAAACCATGAGCCTTTGCAACAGACTTACTGCTGCCAGACCCCACAGACAACCTACAGCACCAAACTAGAAGCTTCAACACACCGTACACTTGCACACCTTCACACAACCACCTTCACAGACACACCCTCATCACATTCACACACACACACACACCTGCACAACCACACCCACACACCCACAACCATCCACACACACCCCCCACCATCCACACCCACACTCCTCACCATGCCCACTAACAAGAATCCAAAGTTCAGTAACCGAGAGTTGGAGGTCCTTGTCGATGAAATCCTCAGAGTCGAGCCACACCTCTTTGGAACATTGGACAGACAGACCAGCATTGCAGAAAAAACAGCCATGTGGTAGACCATCGTCGATGCTGTGAATGCTGTTGCGGACACCAGAAGGAACAAGCAGGAATGCCAAGCCAGGTGGTACGATCTGCGGAGGAGGGTCCGAGCCAAGATGACGGACGAACACAACCAGGCCAACGTCACTGGAGGAGGGCCGTCCCGCAGACCCGTACACTACCATCCCTGGGAGGAGAGGGTGATGGCCATACTGCCAGTGGAGGCAGTCGAAGGATTAGGAGGACTCCGAGACCCGGGTGAGTACACAAACAACGCACCTCACATGGGGGGAACCTCATCCACAACCAAACCCACAAACAGGCACGCAACCACCCCAAGCTATCGCATGACTCAACCACACTCCATGAACACGCACATGCCACTGGCGCCACCATGCCCCATGCACCCAGCTGCACAATGTCAAGTCACAGGCCACAGAAGACACCAACACATGACACGATAAGCCGGATGGCGGGAGGGTGGGCCCCAAAAATCACATAGTGCAACTCAGAAGCAGACAACAATGCCCTCTGCCCATATGGCCTAGGTCACAGCCAGACTAACACCGTGTCCCCACACAGGAAAGACCCGCCAGCAAATGGCGGACGCCTTGCATTAACACATGGGGGTGAAGGCACTTGTTGCATATGACAGCAGCTAATGAACAGCCAACACTGTGAAAGAGTGGCAGCACACACCACCACAGCAGCAGCGCAGACACACACACCACACCCAATGGGTGCCTGGAGATCAGAAACCAACTTGCAGCAACAAGCCAAGGGCCATTCAAAGATCTGCGAACAGTGTATGCCCAGGAAGCTGCCCTTAGGTGACAGAGGGTGACACACAGAGGGAGGGAGAGGGGGACAGAGAGGGAGGGAGACACAGGGAGACGGACAGGGTGAGGAGGCTGACACAGGGAGGGAGGGAGAGGGGGACAGAGAGGGAGGGAGACACAGGGAGACGGACAGGGGGAGGAGGCTGACACAGGGAGGGAGGGAGAGGGGGACAGAGAGGGAGGGAGAGGGGGACAGAGAGGGAGGGAGACACAGGGAGAGCAAATCAGCCTTGTGGTGTGTGGGAATGTCTGCTCGTCAGCAGGTGGACTGCGTGCATGTAGCCAGTGGTGGCCAGTGCCAAAAACCCCCCTCTTCCCCATGGCAAAACACAGGGACATGTCACAACCTGTGCACGAGCACAACGACAGCTACCTGTATTATATAAGTGTGTGGATACACTCCATGTGCACATGTACAGTGCTACACGGAAGGCCCCAATGCATGGCCCACCACACCTGCCCACTCGACTGCTGACTGCAGTCACACTAGACGTAGCAAGTAGGCCTGTGCCACACATAGGTAAAGTTTCCAAAGCTGTGCCAAAGGGACATAACCATGCACAAGTGCACCGTGAGTGGAATGCAAGACAGATCCAAATTCCCAGAGCAAATGTGCCAACTGTGAAACTAATGAAACATGGATGTTGCATGGAACAAAATTACCATTGTCTCTCTCACACACAGGTCAACCTCGTGGATCACCCCCCAACACTGGGGGGGAAGACTCACAGGACCCGGCTCAGCAGGATGACGGACCCACCGGCAGTGACGACTCTCACCACTCTGGGGACGACCCCGACCAACCTGGCCCCTCTGGTGTCCCACGACCTGCAGCATCTGTGTCAGGTACAACGGGGCCAACCACCACCCCCACTCCTGCCACATCCCAGGAGACACCCAGGATCCCTGCCCCACCACCACAAAGCAGCCAGGCTGGCCAGGAGGGACACGGTGTCCCGGGCACCCAGGAGGAGGCAGGCGACAACGCCAATGCCACCCCTCAGGGGTCCCGGAGACCCGATGTGCCCACAAGGGCAGGCCAGGTGCAAGTGGGCAGGGGTGGTGGGAGTGGAGGACGGCGGAGGCGCCAGCCTGACCAGTTGGCTGGGGAACCGGTATTTACCCATGTCCGTAACATCCTGGACACATACCGGCAGGACACCATGGGCATGGCCCAGGTTGTGTCCACCCTCAACGATATGAAGGGGACCCTCGATGAGATCAAGACCCAGCAGGCCCAGCAACATGCGGAGCAACATGCCTGTCTACTGCAACACCAACGGAGGATGGAGGACAGACAGGCTGAGCTCGTGACGGTGTTCACGGGAATTCACACTACACTCCGTCGGATGGCCGACAACATGGCCAACCCTCCCTGTGCCAGAAGGCGTAGAACATCACCACCCACAGGGAGGGCGGAGGAGGAGGAAACCTCCGACGGAGCTTCCCAAGCATCGTCAAGGCCTGCTTCCGAGGGTTCCCGCAGGAGGCCGGGATGTCCACGGAAAGGACCGTGAGGGTCGGCACTACATCACCATCTCCCAGGACACCTGGCCTGGCACCTGGCCCACTGGAGCAACAGCATCACAGCATCAAGAGACATTCTCTGCCACATGGCCCTCTGGTCACTGTCTGACCAATGTTGACAAAGACTGCGGCATGGACTCTGAGGACTTCCAATGGCAAGGACACCAACTCCCCTACTGAACTTTGGATTCAAAAATCCTGGAAAGCCCCTCACGTCATAACCCCCACCACCCCCCCCACAATAATAAAAATTCACACTATGAAGAGAAGATGCCTGCTGGTTGCATTATTACCTTACATGTGTCTTGTAAAGTCTAAACATGCCTGACTACTCTTTTGACTTCAACCATCCACACCCTGGGGCCTGAGTCTGGCACAGGACACACGGGTCACAGTGTATTAGGCAAGACAGACATGGAGCACCATACACACCCGTGATGGGCCCAACCAGCTGAGGGGGTGGCCGCACAACCGTGCTGACAGACACATTGAGTACAGCCACAGTAATGCGCAGAGGTCAGGGATCCAGTCCAGTGTCCTGGGGGGCACCCAGGTAAGTGTAGACAGGTGGCAGAACCATGTCCTGCAAGCTTGAGTCCGGTGGATGCAGAGAATGGGGGCCTGGACAACTTTGGATGCATGGGGATGGCACATGTCACAATACTCACACAGTCATGGACATCATGCACAATACACAGTCTCATCCCACACACACAGCTTGCATCTTGCTACTCGACACATAGACACATAGCCACAATCAGGGAAAACCATGCCAGACATGCTGGATGCCCCATGGAAACACACCAGCATTGACTGAGAAGTGGCACCTTGGAGGCATTGGGACACCTTTATTAGTCATGTCTTCGGGATTGCAGAGGCAACTTGAAGTACACATGAACACTTCATGTGGAGTAACATGTGGGTCCAACACTGGCACCCCCCTTCTGCAGCACAAATGCGTGATAGCCATGGAACTGGCACACAATTGTCGGTTAACAGCTGAACACCCCCCGCTGCTCACGGAGAGACTGCCATACACCATTGATCCGCTGATGTAGAAGTCCCACACCATGTCAAGCCAATGCAAACCGTATGTGTCCGAGGGCAGTGTTACACACATTGATGCCATCATCACAATCCACTATCCCATCACTGATGACTGTCAACAAGTCAGTCCATCTATTCAGGTGTACACAGCTGCATGTCCTGTCACATGGTGATGCTACATGGCTGCAGAGGAACCAAACATCAACAGGGGCAGTGTGCATACATCGTGAACAACTGCCAAACCCAATACACCCCTGATGCATCCCTTACCCGAAGGAGACTTCCAAACTTGTCCGTGCGTGTGACGCTGAGTCAGCACACGATGACGTGTCCATGAGGAATAGCAGTGCCACAACAATGCAAGCAGCAGACGGCATGCGCAAGTACCTGGGGAAGAGAGACACACAAGAAGTCAGCCACAAAAAGCACAGACACTTGCATGTGCATTTACTCGACACATGTACGGATGACAACATGCTAGGTCAAAATTATGACTGGGGAAATACAACCATCACTGCCACCATCACTCCAGTGACACACCCACACACACCTCTGACTCATGTGCCATACATGCAGGTGGAGACACACATCACAACACATGCCACACGTGGAGCAATGTGTGCACACTCAGACACTGGTACTCACCACTAAGCAAAGAAGTTGCGTATGAGCCGAGTCCGGATGTCCTCTTGCGGCTCCACATCCTCCACATCACTGGCCCCATTGCCAAGCCCTTCGTCCTCCACGGGTGGATGCTCCTGGTCATGTTCTTCCAGGATGAGTGGCACAGCTCTCTCAACTGCCATGTTGTGCAGCATGCAGCAGACCATGAAGATTTTGCAGACCTTCGCCGGGGCATATGGAAGTGCGCCACCGGTCTTGTAGAGGCATCTGAATCGGCTCTTCAGGAGGCCAAACGTCCTCTCTATCACTCGCCTTGTCCGGCCATGGGCGGTGTTGTAGCGGAGCTGGGCCGGCGTGATGGGGTTGCGGAGAGGTGTGATCAGCCATGGCATGTTGGGATAGCCAGCGTCCCCTACATGGGAAGCACATGGACATCGTTAGAACTGGTGAAGCGGTCGTGCCGGTAGGCAATGCAAAATACAGGACAGACAGACTGTACCCACCAACAACACATGCTCGTTCGTTGCGCAGCTGCGTCATCATTTCAGGCACCCTGCTACGCCTCATGATGTAGGCATCGTGTGCTGATCCTGGAAAACGAGCACAGACATATGAAATCACCATGTTGGACAGACACACCACAAGGGCATAGATGGAGTGGTAGTGCTTCCGATTGCGGTACGCTACCTCCTGTGCGTGTGGCGGTACCAAAGCAACATGTGTCCCATCTATGGACCCAATGACATGGGGCATCCCTCCCAGGTCATAGAAGCCACGCTTGACCACAGTCAACTGTTCAGGGGTTGGGAACTTGATGAAGTCATCCAGGTGAATCAACATGGCCTCTAAGAAATCATGCAGCACACGGCAGAACATGCTCTGGGACATGCCACCAACATGAGCTATGGTATATTGAAAGGTACCCGTGGCTAGAAAATGTAGGGCTGCCATTACCATCAGCTTGGGTGTCAGTGCCGTAGGATACCTGTGCAGCGGTTGCAGGTGTGGTGCCAGTCTCGCCGTCAACTCCAGAATCAAACGTTGGGGGAAGCGGTAGCACCGGATACGATCATTGTCCTGCATGGCAGCCAAGTCCGGCATTGCTCGGGGAATAGGCAGCGCCCTGCAGTGATTTGGAAGTGACAAGGAAGAGTGAGTGCACCACAACAACAATTCATTTGTACTGAGCACATGTTAATCTGTCTATGCACATTTGCTACATACGGAGTCTGGTATGTGCCACATGCCCTGGATACATATGGCTGCCAGGTGACACTCCTACCAAGACCCAGCTACACACGGAGATTGTGAACCTCCACATGCCATGGCATGGGATTACCTGTGTCCCAGTGTAAGTGAACAGCCAGACGCAACACAGGAGTGACAAACATCCACACATCAGCAGAAGTAGGATGTCCATTGCAGAGACTGGTAGCGGAACACTAGAGCCACAGGTAACATGACATCACACTGGGACAGCCCACACACCTTGCCATTAAGGTGTACATGTGATGACTCACCACACATTCATAGGGAGAATGCAGGCATGTCCATGTAACGCCACTCCGTGTCCCATGCATACATAGGCACATCACATCCGATACCACATGTGGCATGGTGTCTGGAACAGTGTGCCATGTCCGTCTACACACAGACACATGTTGGTTGCTGCAACAGCTGCGTCTTTTGAGGGAGCTCCAACATCAACCTAATGGACATCCCCCACACATACATGACATAGTCACATCGTGCACCGTGGGTAGTGAAATGTCAGGTGTGGTAACCCCTGTACGGGGCCTCACGGGACACTACCCTGTGTTGTCGTCCGTGCCATGCCAGTGACGCTCATCCCAAGTGTGCAGTCCGACATGCACACATGTCAAAGGAGTAAAGGCCATGCCTGGCACACATTGCACTGTCACACAGTACATGTGTACACATCTCATCATACATCTGGTGCCTACTCGACTCTGGAGTAATGTGCCACATCACAGCCCTTGACACCTGTGCCCCACACATGTAGTACTGCACAGACAATGCCTTGCTGTCCATCCATGGACAGGTATGTCAGACCCATTCCTTCCTGTGTGCTGCCTGTCACCACTGTGATGTGTCAAATACTCCTTACTTTCGCTAAGAGGGCCTGTGTACGTTCCCGTATCACCATGGGAGTGCTGCCATATGCGTACCCATAGTGATAGTGAGCGTACAGGTGTGTGTACGGTCCGTACCACCATGAGTACGCATACGCGAGAACACCCATAGTGATAGGGAACGTACAAGCGTGAGTATGGGCCGTCTCACTATGGCTCCGATGAGCCGCAAACACCCATAGTGGTACGGCCCGTACTCACACTTGTACGTTCCCTATCACTATGGGTGTCCTCGCGTATGCGTACTCGTAGTGATAGTGAACGTACAGGCGTGTGTACGGTCCGTACCACCATGAGTACGCATACGCGAGAACACCCATAGTGATAGTGAGCGTACAGCCGTGTGTACGGGCCGTACCACTATGGGTGTTCACGCGTATGCGTACTCGTAGTGATAGTGAACGTACAGGCGTGTGTACGGTCCGTACCACCATGAGTACGCATACGTGAGAACACCCATAGTGATAGCGAGCGTACAGCCGTGTGTACGGGCCGTACCACTATGGGTGTTCACGCGTATGCGTACTCATGGTGGTACGGACCGTACACACGCCTGTACGTTCACTATCACTACGAGTACGCATACGCGAGGACACCCATAGTGATAGGGAACGTACAAGTGTGAGTACGGGCCGTACCACTATGGGTGTTCGCGACTATGCGGAGCCATAGTGAGACGGCCCGTACTCACGCTTGTACGTTCACTATCACTATGAGTACGCCGACGCGCACACGGCCATAGTGATAGGGAACGTACAAGCGTGAGTACGGTCCGTACCACTATGGGTTGTCGCGACTATGCGGACCCATTGTGAGACGGACCGTACAGGCGTGTGTACCGGCCGTTGAGATGCAATTGTGGTGCCCTAGGGCCCCGGTATGCACCGTACGTGTGTGTGGAGCTCCAAATTACATGGGGGAGACATGAGGGAGAAGTCTAAAGGCCAACATGCATGCAGGTTGTCATGGAGACCAAGTTTAAAGTTTGAATTCGTCCAGAAGGTGCACAGCAGAAGTCAGTTTGAATGAATATACTTTGTTGCAATGTGGTTCTGGAGTTTACATCATGCTGAAGAAAAAAACACTTTAAAATACAAATGACTGTGCTAGGTTTGAAGGTATTGGAGGAAACATAGGATGCAAATGTGAGTGACCAATCACTCTGTACTCCTGTGCATGAAACAGGGCAGAAAGGCACATATAAGGCAGCCAGGTCCCATGAGGGAGCACTTGCCTGCACATCTTTGAATTCGTTGACCCAGCTGCTGCTACTGATTCCCTGGAACCATGTCAAGGGCTGTGGAGAGGACACAGCCATTCACCCTGGAGGAGAACATGGCATTGCTGGATGTGATCCTCCCACAGTACCCCCTTCTGTATGGGCGACCAGGGTATCAGGTGAGTGCAGAGGCCACTGGCACAGACTGTCCCTTTGTTGTGACTGTGACTTCTGGCATTGTGTCCAGGTGTGACACACATGCTATGTACTGTAGGGGGTGTCCCAGGGGGGGAAATGCCTGATGGCTCCCAGCCAGAGCATGCTGTGGTGCATGTCTGCTCTCCTCACTTGCATTGTGTTTACTGTGACAATCACTGCATGTGGCATTACACATTGTGCCTGTCTAATCCTGCAGGGTATGTAGCTACTACAGTCCTCCTGTGATTCTGTGGTTACCCCAGTGTGACAGGTGACTGTACCTACAGATGTGTGTTTGTTCACTGTACCTGTGCTGAGAGTGTCCACATGATGTGTTTGTCCCCTGGACATCGGTGTGTGTAAGTCCAATGTCATTTGTGTGGGTGCATATGTGTAGTGGACCACCCCAGATGCATGAGGCCTGGATATGCCCTGCACATCTCATGTGAGCAGGGAGCAGTGCTGTGTGTCTGACGTGCAGAGCCAGCCCCACACCTGTGAGCCCCCCCAATCTAGTGGCACATGTGCAGTGAGGTTTGTATCTGCATCTGGCAATGGCAGGTGAATGTCCTGTGCCTGTGTGTGTCTGTGTACTCTGCTGAGGTGGCGTCAGTGGCCTGTGGCATGTGACTGCTTTGAGGTGCTGGCCAGACACAGGAGGGGTGGGTGCAGATTCCTCCCAGCAGTGCCCAGACATGAGAGGGGTGGGTACAGAGTCCTCCCAGCAGTGCCCAGACACAGGAGGGGTGGGGGCAGACTCCTCCCAGCAGTGCCCAGACATGAGAGGGGTGGGTGCAGAGTCCTCCCAGCAGTGCCCAGACACAGGAGGGGTGGGTGCAGATTCCTCCCAGCAGTGCCCAGACAGAGGAGGGGTGGGTGCAGATTCCTCCCAGCAGTGCCCAGACATGAGAGGGGTGGGTGCAGAGTCCTCCCAGCAGTGCCCAGACATGAGAGGGGTGGGTGCAGAGTCCTCCCAGCAGTGCCCAGACACAGGAGGGGTGGGTGCAGATTCCTCCCAGCAGTGCCCAGACACAGGAGGGGTGGGTGCAGATTCCTCCCGGCAGTGCCCAGACACAGGAGGGGTGTGTGTGATGCACAGTGTGAGCCTTGATCATTGATTGTGACGTTGCCATCATTCCACCTGTGTACTTACAATGGCACGTACTGCTTTTTCCCTCCCCAGGGGATCATGTCCCTCTAACAAAGGTGCAATGCGTTGGATGCATACTATGCCTGGTTGTGAACAGAAAATGTGTTCTAATATGTCTCTCTGTGACATGTGGCTGGTGTATTGATGTGGTGTCACTTGTTCATCCTCACAGGTAGGCGCCTCTGCTAAGGAGCAGATCTGGCTGACCGCCGTCAGTGCCGTGAGGAGGGTGGATGGTCGGAGGCGGAGCCTGTCCCAGGTGAGGAAACGCTGGCAGGATATCCGGTGCTGGACGCGGAGGATCGCACGGGTCCTGCTGGGGGACTCACCTGAGAGCCACAAGAACCGCGGGCGCCGCCGTCTGAGCCACCTCCACAGGCATGTGCTGCCGGTGGTCTTTTCAGACTTGGAGAGGCGCTTACAGGAGATGCAGCAGCCGGAAGGGGGTAGGTACATGTGTGTTTGTTGTGTGTCACCAGCATTTGTAAGGGCACAGTAGCATGGATTCACTGCCAGGGTTTAAAGGTGCTGTGCAGATCCTGATAGCCCCAGTATAGCGCTGTGCTCCTGCCTCCCTTCCCCTCCTTGCAATGTGTTCCCTGGTCTGTGTGTAGTCACTCCTTCACACGGTAATGTAGGCTGGCGCTTTGTCCACGTGAACTATGCCTGTAGCATCATGTGTGGGGGTGGTGTGTAACAGGTTTTGGGACCTTGCCAGTGCCCTGTCCAGTTCACTGCATGTGGGTTCCATGTCAGTTGGCACTGATGCTGAGTCCAGACATGGGAGTTAGTCTCTCAAGTGTCATGCCTTACAGCGCGCATGTCCTATGTAGTGGCCTGTGACATGATGTGCATGAGTGTGCGATACGCATAGTGCAGGGATGGTGGCGTGTGTTGCAGTCATTACCATTCAGGAGCATGGAGTTGTGTGGCCACTACTGTCCCCTGGGGCATCCTTTCCTAGGTGTTGAATGTGTCATCACAATACGTGGACACTCTCAGTGTCTACAGCATAGGTTGTTGTTAGACGGCGACCTCAGAGGAGCCCGGAAAGGGGGTCCTGACTACCCTGAGACCCACCCTCAAAGTATCGTAGCCGGGTACTGGCGGGAGACTCCCCAGGGGGAGGAATCTCGCAGCTAGGATCGTACTTCTGGCGCCACACGACACAGAGTAATCACACCGGTTATTCTCAGAAACAATCTTTATCAAGTAGGCTATCACGGCAAATATGTACACGGTGTGCACGGGTGCAAGAGTCTCGGAAAGGTAGGGGGGTAGCGGGACAGTCTTTGGCAAAAGTTCAAGCAGGGACGTATCCGGCGCACAGCTCACAATCCTCGAGCCGGGGGATACGGGGTCGTAGTCGGGGTCCGGCGGGGCCGTGAGAATCTGGGGGAGCCGCGAGTCTCTCAGCAGGCTTAGACACAAGTTCGGAGATGTTACGATCTTCCAGGAGCCGCGAGTCACTCAGCAGGCTTAGGCGCAAGTTCAGAGATGTTACGATCTTTCAGGAGCCGCGAGTCACTCAGCAGGCTTAGGCGTAAGTTCAGAGATGTTACGATCTTTCAGGAGCCGCGAGTCACTCAGCAGGCTTAGGCGCAAGTTCAGAGATGTTACGATCTTTCAGGAGCCGCGAGTCACTCAGCAGGCTTAGGCGCAAGTTCAGAGATGTTACGATCTTTCAGGAGCCGCGAGTCACTCAGCAGGCTTAGGCGCAAGTTCAGAGATGTTACGATCTTTCAGGAGCCGCGAGTCACTCAGCAGGCTTAGGCGCAAGTTCAGAGATGTTACGATCTTTCAGGAGCCGCGAGTCACTCAGCAGGCTTACGTTGTTCCAGCGTCGAATCTCTCGGACCGGCCCGGAGCACCCCTTGTTATAGGTCGACCCCTCTTTGATGTCCGGGGTCGGTGGAGGCAGGGGTCTTGTCACCTGGGGGTCGCTTGTCGGGGTTTCCTGCTATTGTCTTTTGATCTCGTTCAGGGCCGGGCCGGGAGGAGTCCCAGACACCCAGCAGGCGTGGAGCCAGCTCTCAGGGAGGCCGGAGGGCCGATCGAAACCCATCGTCCCAGGGGAGTCCAGAGGTGCGATAGAAACTGCTCCTCCCTCTCTCATCCCCCTGGAAGTGTGATGTCCTCCAGCCGGAGTGGCGCCTCTAGGCCAGGGTCGCGCTGGGGCCGGGCGGCCATCTTGACGCATGAAGTGGGCATGCGGGCCCGGGGTGGCCGAAAGGAGGGAGGCCATGGACGGGGATGTCCGGGCCGGGTGCGGGTGTTCTGGTAGGAGGGGCCGGCTGGGCCGGGTGGTTGGGGCTGCAGGTACCAGGTTTCGGTGGTGCGGGTGCACGGAGGGCCGTTCTGCGAGGCCGGGTCCAACACGCGTCCCCCCCAGCTGAAAGCCGGAGAGAACTGCCCATCATCTTGGGGGGTTCTCTTCGCTGAGGCGGAAGAACCGGGAGAGGCCGTCGGCGTTGGCGTGGTCCGTACCAGGGCGGTGTTCTACGGTGAAATCCATCCCCTGGAGGGAGATTGACCACCGCAGTAGCTTGGGGTTTTCTCCTCGCATCTGCATGAGCCACCGCAAGGGCCGATGGTCAGTTTGGACTCTGAAATGCGTGCCGAACAGGTAGGGTCGTAGCTTCTTGAGTGCCCAGACCACGGCAAAGGCTTCGCGCTCTATGGTGCTCCACCTCTGCTCTCGGGGCAGCAGCCGCCGACTGAGGAAGGCGACGGGCTGGTCTAGGCCTTGGTCATTCACTTGGGACAGGACGGCCCCAATGCCATGTTCGGAGGCATTGGTCTGGACTAGGAACTCCTTGGCATAGTCGGGAGCCTGGAGGACGGGAGCAGTGCACATGGCCTTTTTTAGAGCATCGAAAGCCTCTTGGCAGGCAGCCGTCCACTGCACCTTCTTTGGCTGTTTTTTTAGATGTGAGTTCGGTGAGAGGGCCGACCAGGCTGCCATATCCCCGAATGAAGCGTCGGTAGTATCCTGTGAGTCCCAGGAAGGCTCGGACCTCCGTCTGGGTGATGGGTGGTTCCCAGGCCAGGATGGCGTCGATCTTTGGTTGTAGAGGGGCTACCTGGCCGCTCCCGACCCGGTGCCCCAGGTAGACTACGGAGCCTTGCCCGATCTGGCACTTGCTAGCTTTTACTGTGAGGCCTGCCTGGCGCAGGGCGGTTAGCACCCTCCGGAGGTGCTGGAGATGCTCACTCCACTCCGAACTGAAGACGGCGATATCGTCTAGATATGCCGCGCTGAACTGTTCCAACCCGGCCAGGACCCTATTCACCAGTCGCTGGAAAGTTGCCGGGGCATTTTTCATCCCGAAGGGCATCACGCGGAAGCGGTAGTGCCCGTCGGGGGTGGAGAAAGCGGACCGCTCCTTGGCTCCTTCGGTGAGCGCAATCTGCCAGTATCCGCAGGTGAGGTCGAATGTGCTGAGGAACCGAGCTGCCCCTAGTCGGTCAATGAGTTCGTCGGCTCGTGGAATGGGGTGGGCATCGGCTCGGGTAACGTCATTGAGCCCCCGGTAATCCACGCAGAATCGGAGCTCGGGGGCGACACCGGGGGCCGCTGCCTTCGGGACCAGGACCACGGGGCTGGCCCAGGGACTGTCAGAGGGCTCAATCACCCCCAGGGTCAGCATCTTCGAGACCTCATCTTGAATGCAGGCCCGGACCCGGTCAGGAACCCGGTAGGCTCGGTGTCTCACCGGCGGGCTGTCCCCGGTGTCCACGTCATGAACACACCAGTTGGTGACCCGGGGGGTCAGAGAGAAGAGATCGGCAAATTGTCTTAGGAGCTGGCGGCAGTCCGCTTGTTGTTGGGCCGTGAGGGCTGGGGAAAGGTTCACTCCCTCCACGGAGCCATCCTGCTCCTTGACACACAGGAGGTCCGGGAGGGGATCCGACTCATCTTCGGCCCCGTCATCGGTGGCCAGCAGGAGGCTCAGTTCTGTCCGCACGAAGTGAGGCTTGAGTCGGTTCACATGCAGGACCCGGAGGGGGTCCCGGGGCGACTGGACGTCCACCAAGTACGTAACTGGACTCTTTCGCTCCACCACCTTGTACGGCCCAGTCCATCGGTCCTGGAGGGCGCCAGGCTTCACGGGGGCCATGACCCACACCTGCTGGCCCGGCTGGAACTCAACCAGAGTGGCATTCTGGTCGTACCAGCGTTTCATCTCTTCTTGACTCGCCTCCAGGTTGGCCTCGGCCAGTTCTCGGAACTTCCTGGTCTGGTTCCGGAGGGCCAAGACGTATGGGAACACATCTCGGGGGGTGGTCTGGGGTGCCGCCTCCCACTCTTCCTTTACCAAACTGAGGGGACCTCGGACGGGGTGCCCATAGAGTAACTCAAACGGGCTGAATCCTAGGGACTTCTGGGGGACCTCTCTATACGCGAACAATAGGCAAGGGAGCAGGACGTCCCACTTCCGCCGGAGGGGTTCGTCTAGGCCAGCGATCATCCCTTTCAAGGTCCTATTAAATCTTTCTACTAGGCCGTTTCCTTGGGGATGGTACGGGGTGGTGAACTTATAGGACACTCCACATTGTTGCCACAGGGACGTCATATACTTTGAGATAAAATTAGTGCCGCGATCGCTCACGACCTCGCGGGGAAACCCCACCCTGGAAAAGATCCCCATCAGGGCCCGGCCCACCACAGGGGCCGTAATGGTGCGCAGGGGGATAGCCTCTGGGTAGCGGGTGGCGTGGTCCACTAGGACCAAGATAAAACGGTGGCCTTGGGAGGTGGGGGGGTCCAGTGGTCCCACGATGTCGATCCCGACTCGTTCGAAGGGGGTACTGACGACCGGGAAGGGTTGGAGGGGAGCCTTGAGTTTCCCTCCACTCTTTCCACTAGCCTGGCACGTGGGGCAGGACTTGCAATGGGCCTCTACCGCTGCTCTCATCTTAGGCCAGTAAAAATGGGTCACAAGACGGTTGTACGTCTTGTCCTGTCCCAGGTGACCGGCGAGGGGGACGTCGTGGGCTAAACCCAGGAGGAAACCTCGGAAGCGGAGGGGTACCACCAGTACCCGTCCCGATCCCAGCTCCACCGACTTCTGCTCACTGTACAGGATGCTATTCTCCCAATAGATTTGGTGCGTCCCGGTCTGGTCACCTGCGGCTTGGCCCTCGGCTAGGCGCCGCAGCCCGACCAGGGACGGACAAGTGGCTTGCTCCCTGCAAAACTCCTCCCGAGTGGGTCCGCCCTCGTGGCGCCATTGGGCCCACTCGGGTAGATCGCCTAACTCAGGGACTGGGTCCGGGTCGGATGGTGTGGGTTCATCGCTAGCGACGGACCCTTCTGATGGGGGGACGGAAGGACCCTCGGCGGGGACTGTTCTGATCTCTTCGATCGGGATGCTCTCGACCTCCCTCTGGGGAGTGAGTCGGGCGGACATAGATCGGGTGGTGGCGCACACCCACTCGGGGAGTCCCATCATTCCCAGGTGGGCCTTACGCTCTACGTGCTTCCATGGGGAACTCTCTAGGTCGTTCCCTAAAAGGCAGTCGACCGGCTGGGAGGTTCTTACGGCCACCTTGAGTTTGCCTATCACCCCTCCCCACTCAAATGGCACCAGGGCTACCTGGCACATGCTCTCTCTATTGTCTGCGGATATCACAGGGCAAAAGACGTTGGGGAGGATCTGCTCTTCGGGGACTAGGTGCCTGAGGACACCGGTGATACTGGCCCCGGTGTCTCGCAGGGCCTCTACTTGGTGGCCATTGATTTTGACAAGCTGCCCATACTTCTGGGTGTTGGAGGGGAGGAGGCTACCAGGGACCATCTCCCTATCTCCCAGGGATACTAGGGCCATTGCTGCGGGTTCCCACTCTTCGGATTCCTCTACCCCCTCCCCCAGGGCTACGCTGGCTATCTGTCTCATCGGGGGGACTTGGGGGGCCATGGGGCACTCTGGGTCATTGGCGTAGTGCCCGGGTTTCTGGCAGCGAAAACATGTGACGGTCACCCGGTGTCCCCGTTTCCCAGGGGGCCCGGTTACTGGTGGAGGGGGCGCCGGGAAAGGTGGAGGTGGTGTCTTCGGGGGGCTAGGCTGGGACTCTCTCGGCCCTCCCTGGTTCCCTCCTCCTCTCTGGCGGGGTGGTCCCTGACTGGTTCGGGGGTACTCTCCTACCATGCCCCGGGAGACCCGGGTGTTGGTCCAGCGGTCGGCCTCCACAGCCAGCTTCCGGGGATCTGTGAGCTTACTGTCCAGCAGATGTTGACGTAGCTCTACGAAGCAGTTCGCAGCTAGATGTTCCCACAACATGAGATCAGTGAGTTCGGCCAGGGTGGTGACCTTGCTGCCCTTGGTCCACCCATCGAAGGCCCGACTGAAAAAGTTTACATATTCCACCCATGTGGTGCCCGGGATCTTCCTGCAGTCCCGGAACCGCTGACGGTACATTTCTGGGGTGAGGCCGTATCTTGTGAGTAGAGCCTCTTTCATGTGGCTGTAGGAGGTCTGCAGGGAGAGGGGTAGGTCGAGCAGGGTGTCCCTTCCTTCGCTCAGAAACCGCCCCCACAACCCCGCCCCCCAGTCCTTCTCCGGGATCCGATGGGAGGTCATGGCGACCTCATAGGCCCGAAACCATTGCTGAATGTCATCCTTTTTATAATATTCCTTGACCACATCCTTCGGGATGTGGACCTTCTGTTCCGCTGGGGAGACCGTCTCTCGGTTACTTGGGGGCCTCCCTTCCTCGTTTCGGGCCTTGAGCTCGAGTTCCTTTAAGCTGCGTTCGTGCTCCAGCTGGAGCTTCCTTCCTTCGTGCTCCCGTTGGAGCTTTTTCTCCTCCAGTTCGCCTTGTACACGCATTTGTTCTACCGCTAGTTTTTTTTCCGCTAACTTCAACTCGCCCTCAATTTTGAGTTTGGCTAGCTCTAGTTCATGATTGCGGCTTCTCTCTCTGTCCGCGAGTTCTTCTGGGGAGAAGCCCCCGTCTGGTACGCCTCCTCGCACCTGATTGCTGCTGCTTTCACTTTGGGGAGGTTCGGTTTCGTCGGGGCGCTCCCCCGTGCCTTCCGGGCGGGAGGCCCCGGTCTCCACCCAAGTTTTCAGTGCTTTCTGCAAATCTTCCTTCGTGTTGAGACCAGTGGTAGCGATTTTAAGTTCTTTGCAAAACTGCTTCAGCTCCTTGTGTGTATATTCTCCTAGATGCTCCACCTGGAACACCCTGTTGGCGTTGGTTTCTGCGGGGCTCATGGCGCTTCCTTCTGCCATCCTTGTCGGTGGTGCGTCCGTTGTTCACGGTACGATCTCTAGGTGATGGGCCCGAATCCCGTCGCTTGCCACCAATGTTAGACGGCGACCTCAGAGGAGCCCGGAAAGGGGGTCCTGACTACCCTGAGACCCACCCTCAAAGTATCGTAGCCGGGTACTGGCGGGAGACTCCCCAGGGGGAGGAATCTCGCAGCTAGGATCGTACTTCTGGCGCCACACGACACAGAGTAATCACACCGGTTATTCTCAGAAACAATCTTTATCAAGTAGGCTATCACGGCAAATATGTACACGGTGTGCACGGGTGCAAGAGTCTCGGAAAGGTAGGGGGGTAGCGGGACAGTCTTTGGCAAAAGTTCAAGCAGGGACGTATCCGGCGCACAGCTCACAATCCTCGAGCCGGGGGATACGGGGTCGTAGTCGGGGTCCGGCGGGGCCGTGAGAATCTGGGGGAGCCGCGAGTCTCTCAGCAGGCTTAGACACAAGTTCGGAGATGTTACGATCTTCCAGGAGCCGCGAGTCACTCAGCAGGCTTAGGCGCAAGTTCAGAGATGTTACGATCTTTCAGGAGCCGCGAGTCACTCAGCAGGCTTAGGCGTAAGTTCAGAGATGTTACGATCTTTCAGGAGCCGCGAGTCACTCAGCAGGCTTAGGCGCAAGTTCAGAGATGTTACGATCTTTCAGGAGCCGCGAGTCACTCAGCAGGCTTAGGCGCAAGTTCAGAGATGTTACGATCTTTCAGGAGCCGCGAGTCACTCAGCAGGCTTAGGCGCAAGTTCAGAGATGTTACGATCTTTCAGGAGCCGCGAGTCACTCAGCAGGCTTAGGCGCAAGTTCAGAGATGTTACGATCTTTCAGGAGCCGCGAGTCACTCAGCAGGCTTACGTTGTTCCAGCGTCGAATCTCTCGGACCGGCCCGGAGCACCCCTTGTTATAGGTCGACCCCTCTTTGATGTCCGGGGTCGGTGGAGGCAGGGGTCTTGTCACCTGGGGGTCGCTTGTCGGGGTTTCCTGCTATTGTCTTTTGATCTCGTTCAGGGCCGGGCCGGGAGGAGTCCCAGACACCCAGCAGGCGTGGAGCCAGCTCTCAGGGAGGCCGGAGGGCCGATCGAAACCCATCGTCCCAGGGGAGTCCAGAGGTGCGATAGAAACTGCTCCTCCCTCTCTCATCCCCCTGGAAGTGTGATGTCCTCCAGCCGGAGTGGCGCCTCTAGGCCAGGGTCGCGCTGGGGCCGGGCGGCCATCTTGACGCATGAAGTGGGCATGCGGGCCCGGGGTGGCCGAAAGGAGGGAGGCCATGGACGGGGATGTCCGGGCCGGGTGCGGGTGTTCTGGTAGGGGGGGCCGGCTGGGCCGGGTGGTTGGGGCTGCAGGTACCAGGTTTCGGTGGTGCGGGTGCACGGAGGGCCGTTCTGCGAGGCCGGGTCCAACAGTTGTGCTCTGTGCCATTGTCCCCTGGCACCATGTATATAGACGTGAAATGTAGTACAAGTGTCCACTGTGCAGCCTGACCTGATTGTCCTTCTTCATACTCACAGTTGCCAGTGCCTGTGTGTCTTGTTATACTCATCTGATGATGGGCGCTGGTACCTCATTATTTGTACAGGTGCACCTTGGGTGTTTGGCGTCCAATCTTGCATTTTGCCTGCCCCTGTGTCTATCACCCAGACTAAGAGATGTTAGTGCCACCTGTGTCTCAACAAATTTCCTCATGTAGGGGGTGGTTGGTGCGGGCAAAGCCTACATGTCAAATCCTGAATTCTACTTGCTGGGTCTGGGCAGTGTGTGATGTTTGTCTGGACATACACTCAAGGTGCAGTGACTCAGTCATGTTGGGCATGTTTTCAGCATTTCCTATGCTGCATGTGTCTCAAGTTCATGGATATGGTCCCTGGTCATCCCTATTTTCGGCAACGCTGTGTGGTGCAGATGCAGTGCAGGATTGTCCCCAGGGCCTGGGTGCTATGTCAGACTCCATTTCCTGTAATTTGCTATTGTGTCATGCTCTCCATGGTATTTCAGTGGCATGGTGGGTCAACCAACTGTGTGTTTCATGCCCTACATCAGTACCTTGTTTTGTAGATGTTAGGGATCTTTCTTTTCAGGCTATGCAATGTAACCTATGTAGATTGGACTCATGTGACAGATGTGTACAGGTGTCTGATTAATTTCTGTCTCTTCACCCTGCCCACAGCATCGTCGGGGGACACGGAGGGAGACATGGACACAGACCAAGCGGAGGGACCGAGCACCAGTGCCAGCGGTGACATCGGGGCTGGCACATCGAGTGGGACAGAGGCGGAGGAGAGTGCGCCCGAGGACCTGTCGACTGGCACGTCGGAATATGAAGCTGACAGGTCCGAGGAGGATCTCTCCGAGTGGGCGGAGGCTGCACCAGCAGCTGACAGCGGAACAACATCTGGCCCCGCCCCCTCCATTCCCATCAGCCGCCTCCCACTTGCTCGTGTCCCTTCCCAGCGTGCCCGGTCACCGCATGTCTCCTTCATGCCAGGCACCGCACCCCCTGCCCCTGTCTCCACTGCTGCCGCCAATGCCGAGTCTGTGGACATCCAGCGGCAGCTGCAGGTTGGTCAGGCTGCGATCCTTAATGTCCTCCATGCCCACAGCCAGACCCTCAACAACATCGAGGCATACTTGGAGGGCATTCATTCATCGCAGGCTGACCAACGCAGCTTGCTGAGGTCGATAGACTCGACACTGACTGCAGCAGTGGGTCTCCTGCAGCGCGACCTCCCACCACCTACCCCTGCCCCATCCACACTTCCCACTCCCATGCCTGTCCCACGTACACCCAAACGTCGGCATGCACCCACATCAACAGACACAGGCACCACACCAGCAGGGAAGGTCCACCGCACTCCTCCTGACACGCACACACAGGGTGAAGTAGGCACACCCACTGGGTCGGGGGGCAAACGTGTGACACGCAGCCAGAGTGGGAGTCCGCATTCCACCCAATCCACTCCCTCCAAATCCCCTCCCCTCAGCTCTCCTGGCCACATCTCCCCCAAAGACTCCTTCATGGCCGCACTGTCCCTGAGCCCCACAGTGACACCACCCCGCAAGCGGTCAAGGAAGTCCACGGTCAGGGTGCTTGAGTCCCCCCTGTCCACACCCTCCCCCAGTGGCGCTGCGACCCATCCCTCTGACCCCCCCCCTCCTTGGGGCCTGTGGTTCCTTCGGGTGCAGGGGAATCCCTGGAGGACCTTGCAAAGGTGTGTAGTGACATCCTGGCCTCCGCCTTTGGCCCTGCCCCACCCCCTGTGGTGGAGTCCTCCATCCCTGCACCCACAACGCCTCCCCTTTGCCCTGATGTCCCTGCGGTGCCTGGTCCTTCCCCCCCCATGATGCCCTCACCCCTGTGGAAGACGACGGAGTCTGACTGTGCAGGCAAGCTAGGGGACACGCATCCCACTGTGTCCCCCATCCAGCTGAGACTTATTGACTGCCCTATGGGCTTTGTAAATATTGAACTGCCTGCAATCCACGAACATTGGGGTTATGCTGAATAAAGCAATATATTTTTTTCCATTATAACACTACTGCTTTGCTGGTATTGGTGTTGGTGGGGCTGCTACATGGTTTTGGGTGGTGTTCATGTGTTGGGTGTGTGGGAAATGTAGTAGTGTGCTGCTCATTGGGGGGACCCTGGGATCTGTGTGCCATCACAAGGTGTTAGCTAACTTTCTTCGTTCATGTAAGCAGTTACTGCATGGTGCAATTGTCCCAAGGTGTATTACTTCCTCTGTGTACCCTGATATCTTCCCTACAGGGTGTTCCCAATATTTAGCGCTGAGCTGTGTCTACATGAGCTGTGTGTGTGACGGAGCCCTTCAACTTTGGCCATGCATGCAGGGCCATGTCTCCACCTGCAACATTCGTGGCATCCTTGGTGATCACTGTACTTGTGTATGGAGTCTGTTGACATGAGTTCATGGGGACATGTTCCGTTTTAGGCAGTATGCATGTGTGTACTTCCAGCCTCACACACATGTGTTACACCCCTCCTGTCTCTGGGCACTGCTGGGAGGACTCTGCACCCACCCCTCCTGTCTCTGTGCACTGCTGGGAGGACTCTGCACCCACCCCTCCTGTGTCTGGGCACTGCTGGGCGGACTCTACACCCACCCCTCCTGTGTCTGCACTGCTGGGAGGACTCTGCACCCACCCCTCTCATGTCTGGGCACTGCTGGGTGGACTCTGCACCCACCCCTCTCATGTCTGGGCACTGCTGGGAGGAATCTGCACCCACCCCTCCTGTCGCTGTGCACTGCTGGGAGGAATCTGCACACACCCCTCTCATGTCTGGGCACTGCTGGGAGGACTCTGCACCCACCCCTCTCATGTCTGGGCACTGCTGGGAGGAATCTGCACCCACCCCTCCTGTCTCTGTGCACTGCTGGGAGGACTCTGCACCCACCCCTCCTGTCTCTGGGCACTGCTGGGAGGACTCTGCACCCACCCCTCTCATGTCTGGGCACTGCTGGGAGGACTCTGCACCCACCCCTCTCATGTCTGGGCACTGCTGGGAGGACTCTGCACCCACCCCTCTCATGTCTGGGCACTGCTGGGAGGAATCTGCACCCACCCCTCCTGTCGCTGTGCACTGCTGGGCGGAATCTGCACACACCCCTCTCATGTCTGGGCGCTGCTGGGAGGACTCTGCACCCACCCCTCTCATGTCTGGGCACTGCTGGGAGGACTCTGCACCCACCCCTCGTGTCTCTGTGCACTGCTGGGAGGACTCTGCACCCACCCCTCCTGTCTCTGGGCACTGCTGGGAGGACTCTGCACCCACCCCTCTCATGTCTGGGCACTGCTGGGAGGACTCTGCACCCACCCCTCCTGTCTCTGGGCACTGCTGGGAGGACTCTGCACCCACCCCTCTCATGTCTGGGCACTGCTGGGAGGAATCAGCACCCACCCCTCCTGTCGCTGTGCACTGCTGGGAGGAATCTGCACACACCCCTCTCATGTCTGGGCACTGCTGGGAGGACTCTGCACACACCCCTCTCATGTCTGGGCACTGCTGGGAGGACTCTGCACCCACCCCTCTCATGTCTGGGCACTGCTGGGAGGACTCTGCACCCACCCTCCTGTCTCTGTGCACTGCTGGGAGGACTCTGCACCCACCCCTCCTGTCTCTGGGCACTGCTGGGAGGACTCTGCACCCACCCCTCTCATGTCTGGGCACTGCTGGGAGGACTCTGCACCCACCCCTCCTGTCTCTGGGCACTGCTGGGAGGACTCTGCACCCACCCCTCTCATGTCTGGGCACTGCTGGGAGGAATCTGCACCCACCCCTCCTGTCGCTGTGCACTGCTGGGAGGAATCTGCATACACCCCTCTCATGTCTGGGCACTGCTGGGAGGACTCTGCACCCACCCCTCTCATGTCTGGGCACTGCTGGGAGGACTCTGCACCCACCCCACCTGTCTCTGGGCACTGCTGGGAGGACTCTGCACCCACCCCTCCTGTCTCTGTGCACTGCTGGGAGGAATCTGCACACACCCCTCTCATGTCTGGGCACTGCTGGGAGGACTCTGCACCCACCCCTCTCATGTCTGGGCACTGCTGGGAGGAATCTGCACCCACCCCTCCTGTCTCTGTGCACTGCTGGGAGGACTCTGCACCCACCCCTCCTGTCTCTGGGCACTGCTGGGAGGACTCTGCACCCACCCCTCTCATGTCTGGGCACTGCTGGGAGGACTCTGCACCCACCCCTCTCATTTCTGGGCACTGCTGGGAGGACTCTGCACCCACCCCTCTCATGTCTGGGCACTGCTGGGAGGAATCTGCACCCACCCCTCCTGTCGCTGTGCACTGCTGGGAGGAATCTGCACACACCCCTCTCATGTCTGGGCACTGCTGGGAGGACTCTGCACACACCCCTCTCATGTCTGGGCACTGCTGGGAGGACTCTGCACCCACCCCTCTCATGTCTGGGCACTGCTGGGAGGACTCTGCACGCACCCCTCTCATGTCTGGGCACTGCTGGGAGGAATCTGCACCCACCCCTCCTGTCGCTGTGCACTGCTGGGAGGAATTTGCACACACCCCTCTCATGTCTGGGCACTGCTGCGAGGACTCTGCACCCACCCCTCTCATGTCTGGGCACTGCTGGGAGGACTCTGCACCCACCCCTCCTGTCTCTGGGCACTGCTGGGAGGACTCTGCACCCACCCCTCTCATGTCTGGGCACTGCTGGGAGGACTCTGCACCCACCCCTCCTGTCTGTGGGCACTGCTGGGAGGACTCTACACCCACCCCTCCTGTCTCTGGGCACTGCTGGGAGGAATCTGCACACACACCTCCTATTTCTGGATATGTACGCTTGGAACATACACGGGTGGGGGTACGCTCCATTCATCCGCGGGTGAGGGTACGAGTCGTACTTACACTGGTGGGGTGGGGGTATGCTCCGTGCATACGCGGGTGGGGGTTACGTGTGGTACTTACACTGTTGGGGTGGGGGTACGCTCCATGCATACGCGGGTGGGGGTACGTGTCGTACTTACACTGTTGGGGTGGGGGTACGCTCCGTGCATGCGCGGGTGGGGGTACGTGTGGTACTTACACTGGTGGGCTGGGGGTGCGCTCCATGGGACCGCGGGTGTGGGTAAGGGTCGTACTTACACTGTTGGGGTGGGGGTACGCTCCATGCATACGCGGGTGGGGGTACGTGTCGTACTTACACTGGTGGGGTGGGGGTACGCTCCATGCATACGCGGGTGGGGGTACGCGTCGTACTTACACTGGTGGGGTGGGGGTACGCTCCGTGCATGCGCGGGTGGGGGTATGTGTGGTACTTACACTGGTGGGGTGGGGGTGCGCTCCATGGGACCGTGGGTGAGGGTACGTGTGGTACTTACACTGGTGGGGTGGGGGTACGCTCCATGCATACGCGGGTGGGGATATGTGTCGTACTTACACTGGTGGGGTGGGAGTACGCTCCATGCATACGCGGGTGGGTGTACGTGTGGTACTTACACTGGTGGGGTGGGGGTGCGCTCCATGGGACCGCGGGTGTGGGTACGGGTCGTACTTACACTGTTGGGGTGGGGGTACGCTCCATGCATACACAGGTGGGGGTACGTGTCGTACTTACACTGGTGGGGTGGGGGTACGCTCCGTGCATACGCGGGTGGGGGTACGTGTCGTACTTACACTGGTGGGGTGGGGGTACGCTCCGTGCATGCGCGGGTGGGGGTACGTGTCGTACTTACACTGGTGGGGTGGGGGTAGGTCCGTACATCTGCGGGTGAGGGTACGTGTGGTACTTACACTGATGGGGTGGGGGTACGCTCAATGCATACGCGGGTGGGGGTACGTGTCGTACTTACACTGGTGGGGTGGGGGTAGGTCCGTACGTCCGCGGGTGAGGGTAGTGTGGTACTTACACTGGTGGGGTGGGGGTACGCTCCATGCATATGCGGGTGGGGGTACGTGTCGTACTTACACTGGTGGGGTGGGGTACGCTCCATGCATACGCGGGGGGGTACGTGTCGTACTAACACTGGTGGGGTGGGGGTGCGCTCCATGGGACCGCGGGTGTGGGTACGGGTCGTACTTACACTGTTGGGGTGGAGGTACGCTCCATGCATACGGGGGTAGGGGTACGGCCCGTACATGTGCGTCCCCACGCTATGTGGTGCTTGTGCGGGCCGTACCCAGGCCTTTGCCACGTGGGTACGGCCGTCTCGCCATTGTTGGGATGACGCAGTTGTAGGCGGGGTACGACTCGTACCCACGCTCTTAAGGCGTGGGTACGGGACGTACCTGTATGGTACTGTTGCCGGTTTGTGTCGTCTGGCACTTCCGTTGTGGCGGACGCTGGCGTTGCTGGACACGCACCCACCCCCTCGTAGTGACCAGGGCCTGGGGGTCAGGTATGGTCAGGGCATGTGTGCTGTGTGACTTGGGTGGGGGTTTAGTGGCCAGCCCATGCTCCTGCCCCCCCCCCATTTCCCCCCTCCCTGTGTTGTTCTGACCTTCTGCGGCGTCTGCGTCGGAACCTGTAGAGGAGGTCGAGTGCTATGAGGGCCGGGATGACACGTAGGTTCGGGTCCATGTCTGTCCGTCGCGTGCAGGTACTCCTTGTTCGCGTCGTCCTGATTTCCCGGCAGTTTTTGGCAGCCGGAAAATATTCACCGTGCGGGATGACGTCGGTGCGAATCGTGATTCCTGGTTCGTGAATGGCTGCCTGCGTGCGTCCCGACGTCGCGTCAGCGCTTTCCCGGAACACATTTGTATGGTATTTTTAGTCGGCCGGGCTTTTGTACGATTCGTACGGAACTGTGGCGTCCGTGCGAATCGTGATTCCATGTTTGTAGTTTGGTGCGACCGGGTACGCGTCGGACGGAGAATATGCTCCGTCCGACGGTCCGTACCCGGTTTTTACAGGATTGTGATCGGCACCCGAGTGTCTGTGAAAATGTTTTCCTTTTGGACAGTTAAAATTAAGGTGGCTTAACATGCTTACATGTTTTAGTCATTGCAAAGTTTACAAGATGGTTACAGTTAAGTACCACTAGGTTTGTATTTTTTATTTTTTGTGTTTTGTTAATGTGTGTTATGTTTTGTCTCCTGATTAAAAGTTATAGTTGATATTTTTGTGTGTTATGTGAAGTGTTTTTCTTTTGTGTGTTGTGTATTTTTTTTTTTTTTTTTGCTTCTGCCCCCAGATCATTCATGGATTGTTCTGGGTGGTTCGAGGGCTGACAAGACTACAGTTGGACACGTGAGTTGGTTTGACGAAGCTGTCAGTTGTGAAGGAATAATGGTGAAATGAGCGCTCTGAATGGCTATAGGCAGGAATTAGGGTGAGAGAAGACTAGAAAGGACTGAGAATGTTACAGTAGGTGAAGAGGAGTAGTGAAAAAGCAGGGATTAACAGCCAACGAAACACCGATGGTCCATATAATGAGGTGGTGGAACGAATGTTCCATATGTACCTGTGGGACCTAATCAATGTGCGAATTGCAAAAAGGAGGGTGCTGTCAGCTGTGTGTTGAAACAGATGTGTTTTTGCATAACTTCTTTGGAAATAAATTTTCGTGTTTATTTTTGGGCATTTTGTCTTTCTATGAATTGTTCCTGCTGGTCCTGTGTGTCAGAAGCGACACAGTAAGTTGTGTTGAGTAAGGAAATGGAATATTATTTTTGAGCCTGAAAAATTAAGCAAGCCAGAATATTAGTTGTTGGGTTGCAGGTTCATTGTGCATAAAGTGCATGACATTATGTTGTGCGTCACCGCTCATTTACATAAGATATTGAAATTTGTCTATGCTTTCTGTGCTTGGTATACAGCAAGTATACCTGATGGCTTGGCATGTGTGTTTTATTTTATGCACTTTTTTTTGTTTTTGCGTTGTGTTTACGCTTTTGCTTTTAATACTATTACAAGCTCCCCTGTGTTGTGAGGGGATGGTCATGATGATGCCCATCGCTACGCAACAGTTGGTTGGACTTGTTCTGGTTACTAAATTTCACAGATATGATATTTCATGCTGTGAATATGACAGACAACACTTCACCAGTGCATGTCTATTTGGCTATAATGGTATTGAAAAAAAATAAACAAAAGAGATATACAGGATTAAAAGTGTGTCACCTGCAGTTAGTCATGTTACTGCTCCTTCCTTTAAGGGACGAGCAGCCTAGATTGATGTTCCCTGATTAGACCCTAAGGATGAACTATAAATCTGTGGCTCTTGCTAAAGGTGACCTAACTTTCCTTATGATATTGCACTTCTACATGTAGTCATAAGAGACACCAAGAGTTTCTTATTTGCTGTCCTGAGTAGCAGGATTGTGATTTTAAGTGGGTATAGTGCCCCCTCCGGACAGGTGACTAGGGAAAGGAAAAGTTGTAGATCACACACCAGAGACCTCAGAATTATTAGACTAGGGTGACAGGTATTCTCCGTAATCATGAGGAGATATTGTTTAGCCTGTGTATTGCATATTGCTCCTGATGCACAGTTATTAAAGGGAGGTATCTACATGTCCCTGATAATCTGTATCATGTGATTTCTCTTTTGAGGTGTTCTAGATAAGGAATTTAGGAACACCTGGACGTAATCATTGAAAAAAAAAGAAAATGTTTACCCCATTAGGCAATGCCACCATGTGATAGAATTCCCATGTAATTATCTACCCTCAGATGGCAGAGGATAATGAAGGGTACCCAAATTGAAGAGGCTAGAAGTACTGCCTTTGAGAATGACAGTGTATTCTAGACCAGAGTTGTCCTATGGCGTATGGTCACTCCCTTGCAGATTGTAGGCCACCTGCTTGCAGTCCCATTGTTAAATACAATGAACTGTTTTTATACTAAACTGAGGGAAACTAACAACTGTGTCACATTTCCTACGTCACTAGATTCTGCGGGAATTAAGTCATAATAACCTGCAGAACACCGATTTAAGCCTAATTCCCATCAGTGACAGCTACAGATGAAAGGCGAACGTCTTGGCCCAACAGTCCCAGCACCCACCCCTCTCATGTCTGGGCACTGCTGGGAGGAATCTGCACCCACCCCTCCTGTCTCTGTGCACTGCTGGGAGGACTCTGCACCCACCCCTCCTGTCTCTGGGCACTGCTGGGAGGACTCTGCACCCACCCCTCTCATGTCTGGGCACTGCTGGGAGGACTCTGCACCCACCCCTCTCATGTCTGGGCACTGCTGGGAGGACTCTGCACCCACCCCTCTCATGTCTGGGCACTGCTGGGAGGAATCTGCACCAACCCCTCCTGTCGCTGTGCACTGCTGGGAGGAATCTGCACACACCCCTCTCATGTCTGGGCACTGCTGGGAGGACTCTGCACCCACCCCTCTCATGTCTGGGCACTGCTGGGAGGACTCTGCACCCACCCCTCCTGTCTCTGTGCACTGCTGGGAGGACTCTGCACCCACCCCTCCTGTCTCTGGGCACTGCTGGGAGGACTCTGCACCCACCCCTCTCATGTCTGGGCACTCCTGGGAGGACTCTGCACCCACCCCTCCTGTCTCTGGGCACTGCTGGGAGGACTCTGCACCCACCCCTCTCATGTCTGGGCACTGCTGGGAGGAATCAGCACCCACCTCTCCTGTCGCTGTGCACTGCTGGGAGGAATCTGCACACACCCCTCTCATGTCTGGGCACTGCTGGGAGGACTCTTCACACACCCCTCTCATGTCTGGGCACTGCTGGGAGGACTCTGCACCCACCCCTCTCATGTCTGGGCACTGCTGGGAGGACTCTGCACCCACCCCTCCTGTCTCTGTGCACTGCTGGGAGGACTCTGCACCCACCCCTCCTGCCTCTGGGCACTGCTGGGAGGACTCTGCACCCACCCCTCTCATGTCTGGGCACTGCTGGGAGGAATCTGCACGCACCCCTCCTGTCGCTGTGCACTGCTGGGAGGAATCTGCACACACCCCTCTCATGTCTGGGCACTGCTGGGAGGACTCTGCACCCACCCCTCTCATGTCTGGGCACTGCTGGGAGGACTCTGCACCCACCCCTCCTGTCTCTGGGCACTGCTGGGAGGAATCTGCACACACACCTCCTATTTCTGGATATGTACGCTTGGAACATACACGGGTGGGGGTACGCTCCATTCGTCCGCGGGTGAGGGTACGAGTCGTACTTACACTGGTGGGGTGGGGGTACGCTCCGTGCATACGCGGGTGGGGGTACGTGTGGTACTTACACTGTTGGGGTGGGGGTACGCTCCATGCATACGCGGGTGGGGGTACGTGTCGTACTTACACTGGTGGGGTGGGGGTACGCTCCGTGCATGCGCGGGTGGGGGTACGTGTGGTACTTACACTGGTGGGCTGGGGGTGCGCTCCATGGGACCGCGGGTGTGGGTACGGGTCGTACTTACACTGTTGGGGTGGGGGTGCGCTCCATGGGACCGCGGGTGAGGGTACGTGTGGTACTTACACTGGTGGGGTGGGGGTACGCTCCATGCATACGCGGGTGGGGGTATGTGTCGTACTTACACTGGTGGGGTGGGGGTACGCTCCATGCATACGCGGGTGGGGGTACGTGTGGTACTTACACTGGTGGGGTGGGGGTGCGCTCCATGGGACCGCGGGTGTGGGTACGGGTCGTATTTACACTGTTGGGGTGGGGGTACGCTCCATGCATACACGGGTGGGGGTACGTGTCGTACTTACACTGGTGGGGTGGGGGTACGCTCCGTGCATACGCGGGTGGGGGTACGTGTCGTACTTACACTGGTGGGGTGGGGGTACGCTCCGTGCATGCGCGGGTGGGGGTACGTGTCGTACTTACACTGGTGGGGTGGGGGTAGGTCCGTACATCTGCGGGTGAGGGTACGTGTGGTACTTACACTGGTGGGGTGGGGGTACGCTCTATGCATACGCGGGTGGGGGTACGTGTCGTACTTACACTGGTGGGGTGGGGGTAGGTCCGTACGTCCGCGGGTGAGGTAGTGTGGTACTTACACTGGTGGGGTGGGGGTACGCTCTATGCATATGCGGGTGGGAGTACGTGTCGTACTTACACTGGTGGGGTGGGGGTACGCTCCATGCATACGCGGGGGGGGTACGTGTCGTACTTACACTGGTGGGGTGGGGGTGCGCTCCATGGGACCACGGGTGTGGGTACGGGTCGTACTTACACTGTTGGGGTGGGGGTACGCTCCATGCATACAGGGGTGGGGGTACGGCCCGTACATGTGCGTCCCCACACTATGTGGTGCTTGTGCGGGCCGTACCCAGGCCTTTGCCACGTGGGTACGGCCGTCTCGCCATTGTTGGGATGACGTAGTTGTGGGCGGGGTACGACTCGTACCCACGCTCTTAAGGCGTGGGTACGGGACGTACCTGTATGGTACTGTTGCCGGTTTGTGTCGTCTGGCACTTCCGTTGTGGCGGACGCTGGCGTTGCTGGACACGCACCCACCCCCTCATAGTGACCAGGGCCTGGGGGTCAGGTATGGTCAGGGCATGTGTGCTGTGTGACTTGGGTGGGGGTTTAGTGGCCAGCCCATGCTCCTGCCCCCCCCATTTCCCCCCTCCCTGTGTTGTTCTGACCTTCTGCGGCGTCTGCGTCGGATCCTGTAGAGGAGGTCGAGTGCTATGAGGGCCGGGATGACACGTAGGTTCGGGTCCATGTCTGTCCGTCGCGTGCAGGTACTCCTTGTTCGCGTCGTCTTGATTTCCCGGCAGTTTTTGGCAGCCGGAAAATATTCACCGTGCGGGATGACGTCGGTGCGAATCGTGATTCCTGGTTCGTGAATGGCTGCCTGCGTGCGTCCCGACGTCGCGTCGGCGCTTTCCCGGAACACATTTGTATGGTATTTTTAGTCGGCCGGGCTTTTGTACGATTCGTACGGAACTGTGGCGTCCGTGCGAATCGTGATTCCATGTTTGTAGTTTGGTGCGACCGGGTACGCGTCGGACGGTGAATATGCTCCGTCCGACGGTTCGTACCCGGTTTTTACAGGATTGTGATCGGCACCCGAGTGTCTGTGAAAATGTTTTCCTTTTGGACAGTTAAAATTAAGGTGGCTTAACATGCTTACATGTTTTAGTCATTGCAAAGTTTACAAGATGGTTACAGTTAAGTACCACTAGGTTTGTATTTTTTATTTTTTGTGTTTTGTTAATGTGTGTTATGTTTTGTCTCCTGATTAAAAGTTATAGTTGATATTTTTGTGTGTTATGTGAAGTGTTTTTCTTTTGTGTGTTGTGTATTTTTTTTTTTTTTTGCTTCTGCCCCCAGATCATTCATGGATTGTTCTGGGTGGTTCGAGGGCTGACAAGACTACAGTTGGACACGTGAGTTGGTTTGACGAAGCTGTCAGTTGTGAAGGAATAATGGTGAAATGAGCGCCCTGAATGGCTATAGGCAGGAATTAGGGTGAGAGAAGACTAGAAAGGACTGAGAATGTTACAGTAGGTGAAGAGGAGTAGTGAAAAAGCAGGGATTAACAGCCAACGAAACACCGATGGTCCATATAATGAGGTGGTGGAACGAATGTTCCATATGTACCTGTGGGACCTAATCAATGTGCGAATTGCAAAAAGGAGGGTGCTGTCAGCTGTGTGTTGAAACAGATGTGTTTTTGCATAACTTCTTTGGAAAGAAATTTTCGTGTTTATTTTTGGGCATTTTGTCTTTCTATGAATTGTTCCTGCTGGTCCTGTGTGTCAGAAGCGACACAGTAAGTTGTGTTGAGTAAGGAAATGGAATAATATTTTTGAGCCTGACAAATTAAGCAAGCCAGAATATTAGTTGTTGGGTTGCAGGTTCATTGTGCATAAAGTGCATGACATTATGTTGTGCGTCACCGCTCATTTACATAAGATATTGAAATTTGTCTATGCTTTCTGTGCTTGGTATACAGCAAGTATACCTGATGGCTTGGCATGTGTGTTTTATTTTATGCACTTTTTTTTGTTTTTGCGTTGTGTTTACGCTTTTGCTTTTAATACTATTACAAGCTTCCCTGTGTTGTGAGGGGATGGTCATGACGATGCCCATCGCTACGCAACAGTTGGTTGGACTTGTTCTGGTTACTAAATTTCACAGATATGATATTTCATGCTGTGAATATGACAGACAACACTTCACCAGTGCATGTCTATTTGGCTATAATGGTATTGAAAAAAAATAAACAAAAGAGATATACAGGATTAAAAGTGTGTCACCTGCAGTTAGTCATGTTACTGCTCCTTCCTTTAAGGGACGAGCAGCCTAGATTGATGTTCCCTGATTAGACCCTAAGGATGAACTATAAATCTGTGGCTCTTGCTAAAGGTGACCTAACTTTCCTTATGATATTGCACTTCTACATGTAGTCATAAGAGACACCAAGAGTTTCTTATTTGCTGTCTTGAGCAGCAGGATTGTGATTTTAAGTGGGTATAGTGCCCCCTCCGGACAGGTGACTAGGGAAAGGAAAAGTTGTAGATCACGCACCAGAGACCTCAGAATTATTAGACTAGGGTGACAGGTATTCTCAGTAATCATGAGGAGATATTGTTTAGCCTGTGTATTGCATAGTGCACCTGATGCACAGTTATTAAAGGGAGGTATCTACATGTCCCTGATAATCTGTATCATGTGATTTCTCTTTTGAGGTGTTCTAGATAAGGAATTTAGGAACACCTGGACGTAATCATTGAAAAAAAAAGAAAATGTTTACCCCATTAGGCAATGCCACCATGTGATAGAATTCCCATGTAATTATCTACCCTCAGATGGCAGAGGATAATGAAGGGTACCCAAATTGAAGAGGCTAGAAGTACTGCCTTTGAGAATGACAGTGTATTCTAGACCAGAGTTGTCCTATGGCGTATGGTCACTCCCTTGCAGATTGTAGGCCACCTGCTTGCAGTCCCATTGTTAAATACAATGAACTGTTTTTATACTAAACTGAGGGAAACTAACAACTGTGTCACATTTCCTACGTCACTAGATTCTGCGGGAATTAAGTCATAATAACCTGCAGAACACCGATTTAAGCCTAATTCCCATCAGTGACAGCTACAGATGAAAGGCGAACGTCTTGGCCCAACAGTCCCAGCACCCACCCCTCTCATGTCTGGGCACTGCTGGGAGGAATCTGCACCCACCCCTCCTGTCTCTGTGCACTGCTGGGAGGACTCTGCACCCACCCCTCCTGTCTCTGGGCACTGCTGGGAGGACTCTGCACCCACCCCTCTCATGTCTGGGCACTGCTGGGAGGACTCTGCACCCACCCCTCTCATGTCTGGGCACTGCTGGGAGGACTCTGCACCCACCCCTCTCATGTCTGGGCACTGCTGGGAGGAATCTGCACCAACCCCTCCTGTCGCTGTGCACTGCTGGGAGGAATCTGCACACACCCCTCTCATGTCTGGGCACTGCTGGGAGGACTCTGCACCCACCCCTCTCATGTCTGGGCACTGCTGGGAGGACTCTGCACCCACCCCTCCTGTCTCTGTGCACTGCTGGGAGGACTCTGCACCCACCCCTCCTGTCTCTGGGCACTGCTGGGAGGACTCTGCACCCACCCCTCTCATGTCTGGGCACTCCTGGGAGGACTCTGCACCCACCCCTCCTGTCTCTGGGCACTGCTGGGAGGACTCTGCACCCACCCCTCTCATGTCTGGGCACTGCTGGGAGGAATCAGCACCCACCTCTCCTGTCGCTGTGCACTGCTGGGAGGAATCTGCACACACCCCTCTCATGTCTGGGCACTGCTGGGAGGACTCTTCACACACCCCTCTCATGTCTGGGCACTGCTGGGAGGACTCTGCACCCACCCCTCTCATGTCTGGGCACTGCTGGGAGGACTCTGCACCCACCCCTCCTGTCTCTGTGCACTGCTGGGAGGACTCTGCACCCACCCCTCCTGCCTCTGGGCACTGCTGGGAGGACTCTGCACCCACCCCTCTCATGTCTGGGCACTGCTGGGAGGAATCTGCACGCACCCCTCCTGTCGCTGTGCACTGCTGGGAGGAATCTGCACACACCCCTCTCATGTCTGGGCACTGCTGGGAGGACTCTGCACCCACCCCTCTCATGTCTGGGCACTGCTGGGAGGACTCTGCACCCACCCCTCCTGTCTCTGGGCACTGCTGGGAGGAATCTGCACACACACCTCCTATTTCTGGATATGTACGCTTGGAACATACACGGGTGGGGGTACGCTCCATTCGTCCGCGGGTGAGGGTACGAGTCGTACTTACACTGGTGGGGTGGGGGTACGCTCCGTGCATACGCGGGTGGGGGTACGTGTGGTACTTACACTGTTGGGGTGGGGGTACGCTCCATGCATACGCGGGTGGGGGTACGTGTCGTACTTACACTGGTGGGGTGGGGGTACGCTCCGTGCATGCGCGGGTGGGGGTACGTGTGGTACTTACACTGGTGGGCTGGGGGTGCGCTCCATGGGACCGCGGGTGTGGGTACGGGTCGTACTTACACTGTTGGGGTGGGGGTGCGCTCCATGGGACCGCGGGTGAGGGTACGTGTGGTACTTACACTGGTGGGGTGGGGGTACGCTCCATGCATACGCGGGTGGGGGTATGTGTCGTACTTACACTGGTGGGGTGGGGGTACGCTCCATGCATACGCGGGTGGGGGTACGTGTGGTACTTACACTGGTGGGGTGGGGGTGCGCTCCATGGGACCGCGGGTGTGGGTACGGGTCGTATTTACACTGTTGGGGTGGGGGTACGCTCCATGCATACACGGGTGGGGGTACGTGTCGTACTTACACTGGTGGGGTGGGGGTACACTCCGTGCATACGCGGGTGGGGGTACGTGTCGTACTTACACTGGTGGGGTGGGGGTACGCTCCGTGCATGCGCGGGTGGGGGTACGTGTCGTACTTACACTGGTGGGGTGGGGGTAGGTCCGTACATCTGCGGGTGAGGGTACGTGTGGTACTTACACTGGTGGGGTGGGGGTACGCTCTATGCATACGCGGGTGGGGGTACGTGTCGTACTTACACTGGTGGGGTGGGGGTAGGTCCGTACGTCCGCGGGTGAGGTAGTGTGGTACTTACACTGGTGGGGTGGGGGTACGCTCTATGCATATGCGGGTGGGAGTACGTGTCGTACTTACACTGGTGGGGTGGGGGTACGCTCCATGCATACGCGGGGGGGGTACGTGTCGTACTTACACTGGTGGGGTGGGGGTGCGCTCCATGGGACCACGGGTGTGGGTACGGGTCGTACTTACACTGTTGGGGTGGGGGTACGCTCCATGCATACAGGGGTGGGGGTACGGCCCGTACATGTGCGTCCCCACACTATGTGGTGCTTGTGCGGGCCGTACCCAGGCCTTTGCCACGTGGGTACGGCCGTCTCGCCATTGTTGGGATGACGTAGTTGTGGGCGGGGTACGACTCGTACCCACGCTCTTAAGGCGTGGGTACGGGACGTACCTGTATGGTACTGTTGCCGGTTTGTGTCGTCTGGCACTTCCGTTGTGGCGGACGCTGGCGTTGCTGGACACGCACCCACCCCCTCATAGTGACCAGGGCCTGGGGGTCAGGTATGGTCAGGGCATGTGTGCTGTGTGACTTGGGTGGGGGTTTAGTGGCCAGCCCATGCTCCTGCCCCCCCCATTTCCCCCCTCCCTGTGTTGTTCTGACCTTCTGCGGCGTCTGCGTCGGATCCTGTAGAGGAGGTCGAGTGCTATGAGGGCCGGGATGACACGTAGGTTCGGGTCCATGTCTGTCCGTCGCGTGCAGGTACTCCTTGTTCGCGTCGTCTTGATTTCCCGGCAGTTTTTGGCAGCCGGAAAATATTCACCGTGCGGGATGACGTCGGTGCGAATCGTGATTCCTGGTTCGTGAATGGCTGCCTGCGTGCGTCCCGACGTCGCGTCGGCGCTTTCCCGGAACACATTTGTATGGTATTTTTAGTCGGCCGGGCTTTTGTACGATTCGTACGGAACTGTGGCGTCCGTGCGAATCGTGATTCCATGTTTGTAGTTTGGTGCGACCGGGTACGCGTCGGACGGTGAATATGCTCCGTCCGACGGTTCGTACCCGGTTTTTACAGGATTGTGATCGGCACCCGAGTGTCTGTGAAAATGTTTTCCTTTTGGACAGTTAAAATTAAGGTGGCTTAACATGCTTACATGTTTTAGTCATTGCAAAGTTTACAAGATGGTTACAGTTAAGTACCACTAGGTTTGTATTTTTTATTTTTTGTGTTTTGTTAATGTGTGTTATGTTTTGTCTCCTGATTAAAAGTTATAGTTGATATTTTTGTGTGTTATGTGAAGTGTTTTTCTTTTGTGTGTTGTGTATTTTTTTTTTTTTTTGCTTCTGCCCCCAGATCATTCATGGATTGTTCTGGGTGGTTCGAGGGCTGACAAGACTACAGTTGGACACGTGAGTTGGTTTGACGAAGCTGTCAGTTGTGAAGGAATAATGGTGAAATGAGCGCCCTGAATGGCTATAGGCAGGAATTAGGGTGAGAGAAGACTAGAAAGGACTGAGAATGTTACAGTAGGTGAAGAGGAGTAGTGAAAAAGCAGGGATTAACAGCCAACGAAACACCGATGGTCCATATAATGAGGTGGTGGAACGAATGTTCCATATGTACCTGTGGGACCTAATCAATGTGCGAATTGCAAAAAGGAGGGTGCTGTCAGCTGTGTGTTGAAACAGATGTGTTTTTGCATAACTTCTTTGGAAAGAAATTTTCGTGTTTATTTTTGGGCATTTTGTCTTTCTATGAATTGTTCCTGCTGGTCCTGTGTGTCAGAAGCGACACAGTAAGTTGTGTTGAGTAAGGAAATGGAATAATATTTTTGAGCCTGACAAATTAAGCAAGCCAGAATATTAGTTGTTGGGTTGCAGGTTCATTGTGCATAAAGTGCATGACATTATGTTGTGCGTCACCGCTCATTTACATAAGATATTGAAATTTGTCTATGCTTTCTGTGCTTGGTATACAGCAAGTATACCTGATGGCTTGGCATGTGTGTTTTATTTTATGCACTTTTTTTTGTTTTTGCGTTGTGTTTACGCTTTTGCTTTTAATACTATTACAAGCTTCCCTGTGTTGTGAGGGGATGGTCATGACGATGCCCATCGCTACGCAACAGTTGGTTGGACTTGTTCTGGTTACTAAATTTCACAGATATGATATTTCATGCTGTGAATATGACAGACAACACTTCACCAGTGCATGTCTATTTGGCTATAATGGTATTGAAAAAAAATAAACAAAAGAGATATACAGGATTAAAAGTGTGTCACCTGCAGTTAGTCATGTTACTGCTCCTTCCTTTAAGGGACGAGCAGCCTAGATTGATGTTCCCTGATTAGACCCTAAGGATGAACTATAAATCTGTGGCTCTTGCTAAAGGTGACCTAACTTTCCTTATGATATTGCACTTCTACATGTAGTCATAAGAGACACCAAGAGTTTCTTATTTGCTGTCTTGAGCAGCAGGATTGTGATTTTAAGTGGGTATAGTGCCCCCTCCGGACAGGTGACTAGGGAAAGGAAAAGTTGTAGATCACGCACCAGAGACCTCAGAATTATTAGACTAGGGTGACAGGTATTCTCAGTAATCATGAGGAGATATTGTTTAGCCTGTGTATTGCATAGTGCACCTGATGCACAGTTATTAAAGGGAGGTATCTACATGTCCCTGATAATCTGTATCATGTGATTTCTCTTTTGAGGTGTTCTAGATAAGGAATTTAGGAACACCTGGACGTAATCATTGAAAAAAAAAGAAAATGTTTACCCCATTAGGCAATGCCACCATGTGATAGAATTCCCATGTAATTATCTACCCTCAGATGGCAGAGGATAATGAAGGGTACCCAAATTGAAGAGGCTAGAAGTACTGCCTTTGAGAATGACAGTGTATTCTAGACCAGAGTTGTCCTATGGCGTATGGTCACTCCCTTGCAGATTGTAGGCCACCTGCTTGCAGTCCCATTGTTAAATACAATGAACTGTTTTTATACTAAACTGAGGGAAACTAACAACTGTGTCACATTTCCTACGTCACTAGATTCTGCGGGAATTAAGTCATAATAACCTGCAGAACACCGATTTAAGCCTAATTCCCATCAGTGACAGCTACAGATGAAAGGCGAACGTCTTGGCCCAACAGTCCCAGCACCCACCCCTCTCATGTCTGGGCACTGCTGGGAGGAATCTGCACCCACCCCTCCTGTCTCTGTGCACTGCTGGGAGGACTCTGCACCCACCCCTCCTGTCTCTGGGCACTGCTGGGAGGACTCTGCACCCACCCCTCTCATGTCTGGGCACTGCTGGGAGGACTCTGCACCCACCCCTCTCATGTCTGGGCACTGCTGGGAGGACTCTGCACCCACCCCTCTCATGTCTGGGCACTGCTGGGAGGAATCTGCACCAACCCCTCCTGTCGCTGTGCACTGCTGGGAGGAATCTGCACACACCCCTCTCATGTCTGGGCACTGCTGGGAGGACTCTGCACCCACCCCTCTCATGTCTGGGCACTGCTGGGAGGACTCTGCACCCACCCCTCCTGTCTCTGTGCACTGCTGGGAGGACTCTGCACCCACCCCTCCTGTCTCTGGGCACTGCTGGGAGGACTCTGCACCCACCCCTCTCATGTCTGGGCACTCCTGGGAGGACTCTGCACCCACCCCTCCTGTCTCTGGGCACTGCTGGGAGGACTCTGCACCCACCCCTCTCATGTCTGGGCACTGCTGGGAGGAATCAGCACCCACCTCTCCTGTCGCTGTGCACTGCTGGGAGGAATCTGCACACACCCCTCTCATGTCTGGGCACTGCTGGGAGGACTCTTCACACACCCCTCTCATGTCTGGGCACTGCTGGGAGGACTCTGCACCCACCCCTCTCATGTCTGGGCACTGCTGGGAGGACTCTGCACCCACCCCTCCTGTCTCTGTGCACTGCTGGGAGGACTCTGCACCCACCCCTCCTGCCTCTGGGCACTGCTGGGAGGACTCTGCACCCACCCCTCTCATGTCTGGGCACTGCTGGGAGGAATCTGCACGCACCCCTCCTGTCGCTGTGCACTGCTGGGAGGAATCTGCACACACCCCTCTCATGTCTGGGCACTGCTGGGAGGACTCTGCACCCACCCCTCTCATGTCTGGGCACTGCTGGGAGGACTCTGCACCCACCCCTCCTGTCTCTGGGCACTGCTGGGAGGAATCTGCACACACACCTCCTATTTCTGGATATGTACGCTTGGAACATACACGGGTGGGGGTACGCTCCATTCGTCCGCGGGTGAGGGTACGAGTCGTACTTACACTGGTGGGGTGGGGGTACGCTCCGTGCATACGCGGGTGGGGGTACGTGTGGTACTTACACTGTTGGGGTGGGGGTACGCTCCATGCATACGCGGGTGGGGGTACGTGTCGTACTTACACTGGTGGGGTGGGGGTACGCTCCGTGCATGCGCGGGTGGGGGTACGTGTGGTACTTACACTGGTGGGCTGGGGGTGCGCTCCATGGGACCGCGGGTGTGGGTACGGGTCGTACTTACACTGTTGGGGTGGGGGTGCGCTCCATGGGACCGCGGGTGAGGGTACGTGTGGTACTTACACTGGTGGGGTGGGGGTACGCTCCATGCATACGCGGGTGGGGGTATGTGTCGTACTTACACTGGTGGGGTGGGGGTACGCTCCATGCATACGCGGGTGGGGGTACGTGTGGTACTTACACTGGTGGGGTGGGGGTGCGCTCCATGGGACCGCGGGTGTGGGTACGGGTCGTATTTACACTGTTGGGGTGGGGGTACGCTCCATGCATACACGGGTGGGGGTACGTGTCGTACTTACACTGGTGGGGTGGGGGTACGCTCCGTGCATACGCGGGTGGGGGTACGTGTCGTACTTACACTGGTGGGGTGGGGGTACGCTCCGTGCATGCGCGGGTGGGGGTACGTGTCGTACTTACACTGGTGGGGTGGGGGTAGGTCCGTACATCTGCGGGTGAGGGTACGTGTGGTACTTACACTGGTGGGGTGGGGGTACGCTCTATGCATACGCGGGTGGGGGTACGTGTCGTACTTACACTGGTGGGGTGGGGGTAGGTCCGTACGTCCGCGGGTGAGGTAGTGTGGTACTTACACTGGTGGGGTGGGGGTACGCTCTATGCATATGCGGGTGGGAGTACGTGTCGTACTTACACTGGTGGGGTGGGGGTACGCTCCATGCATACGCGGGGGGGGTACGTGTCGTACTTACACTGGTGGGGTGGGGGTGCGCTCCATGGGACCACGGGTGTGGGTACGGGTCGTACTTACACTGTTGGGGTGGGGGTACGCTCCATGCATACAGGGGTGGGGGTACGGCCCGTACATGTGCGTCCCCACACTATGTGGTGCTTGTGCGGGCCGTACCCAGGCCTTTGCCACGTGGGTACGGCCGTCTCGCCATTGTTGGGATGACGTAGTTGTGGGCGGGGTACGACTCGTACCCACGCTCTTAAGGCGTGGGTACGGGACGTACCTGTATGGTACTGTTGCCGGTTTGTGTCGTCTGGCACTTCCGTTGTGGCGGACGCTGGCGTTGCTGGACACGCACCCACCCCCTCATAGTGACCAGGGCCTGGGGGTCAGGTATGGTCAGGGCATGTGTGCTGTGTGACTTGGGTGGGGGTTTAGTGGCCAGCCCATGCTCCTGCCCCCCCCATTTCCCCCCTCCCTGTGTTGTTCTGACCTTCTGCGGCGTCTGCGTCGGATCCTGTAGAGGAGGTCGAGTGCTATGAGGGCCGGGATGACACGTAGGTTCGGGTCCATGTCTGTCCGTCGCGTGCAGGTACTCCTTGTTCGCGTCGTCTTGATTTCCCGGCAGTTTTTGGCAGCCGGAAAATATTCACCGTGCGGGATGACGTCGGTGCGAATCGTGATTCCTGGTTCGTGAATGGCTGCCTGCGTGCGTCCCGACGTCGCGTCGGCGCTTTCCCGGAACACATTTGTATGGTATTTTTAGTCGGCCGGGCTTTTGTACGATTCGTACGGAACTGTGGCGTCCGTGCGAATCGTGATTCCATGTTTGTAGTTTGGTGCGACCGGGTACGCGTCGGACGGTGAATATGCTCCGTCCGACGGTTCGTACCCGGTTTTTACAGGATTGTGATCGGCACCCGAGTGTCTGTGAAAATGTTTTCCTTTTGGACAGTTAAAATTAAGGTGGCTTAACATGCTTACATGTTTTAGTCATTGCAAAGTTTACAAGATGGTTACAGTTAAGTACCACTAGGTTTGTATTTTTTATTTTTTGTGTTTTGTTAATGTGTGTTATGTTTTGTCTCCTGATTAAAAGTTATAGTTGATATTTTTGTGTGTTATGTGAAGTGTTTTTCTTTTGTGTGTTGTGTATTTTTTTTTTTTTTTGCTTCTGCCCCCAGATCATTCATGGATTGTTCTGGGTGGTTCGAGGGCTGACAAGACTACAGTTGGACACGTGAGTTGGTTTGACGAAGCTGTCAGTTGTGAAGGAATAATGGTGAAATGAGCGCCCTGAATGGCTATAGGCAGGAATTAGGGTGAGAGAAGACTAGAAAGGACTGAGAATGTTACAGTAGGTGAAGAGGAGTAGTGAAAAAGCAGGGATTAACAGCCAACGAAACACCGATGGTCCATATAATGAGGTGGTGGAACGAATGTTCCATATGTACCTGTGGGACCTAATCAATGTGCGAATTGCAAAAAGGAGGGTGCTGTCAGCTGTGTGTTGAAACAGATGTGTTTTTGCATAACTTCTTTGGAAAGAAATTTTCGTGTTTATTTTTGGGCATTTTGTCTTTCTATGAATTGTTCCTGCTGGTCCTGTGTGTCAGAAGCGACACAGTAAGTTGTGTTGAGTAAGGAAATGGAATAATATTTTTGAGCCTGACAAATTAAGCAAGCCAGAATATTAGTTGTTGGGTTGCAGGTTCATTGTGCATAAAGTGCATGACATTATGTTGTGCGTCACCGCTCATTTACATAAGATATTGAAATTTGTCTATGCTTTCTGTGCTTGGTATACAGCAAGTATACCTGATGGCTTGGCATGTGTGTTTTATTTTATGCACTTTTTTTTGTTTTTGCGTTGTGTTTACGCTTTTGCTTTTAATACTATTACAAGCTTCCCTGTGTTGTGAGGGGATGGTCATGACGATGCCCATCGCTACGCAACAGTTGGTTGGACTTGTTCTGGTTACTAAATTTCACAGATATGATATTTCATGCTGTGAATATGACAGACAACACTTCACCAGTGCATGTCTATTTGGCTATAATGGTATTGAAAAAAAATAAACAAAAGAGATATACAGGATTAAAAGTGTGTCACCTGCAGTTAGTCATGTTACTGCTCCTTCCTTTAAGGGACGAGCAGCCTAGATTGATGTTCCCTGATTAGACCCTAAGGATGAACTATAAATCTGTGGCTCTTGCTAAAGGTGACCTAACTTTCCTTATGATATTGCACTTCTACATGTAGTCATAAGAGACACCAAGAGTTTCTTATTTGCTGTCTTGAGCAGCAGGATTGTGATTTTAAGTGGGTATAGTGCCCCCTCCGGACAGGTGACTAGGGAAAGGAAAAGTTGTAGATCACGCACCAGAGACCTCAGAATTATTAGACTAGGGTGACAGGTATTCTCAGTAATCATGAGGAGATATTGTTTAGCCTGTGTATTGCATAGTGCACCTGATGCACAGTTATTAAAGGGAGGTATCTACATGTCCCTGATAATCTGTATCATGTGATTTCTCTTTTGAGGTGTTCTAGATAAGGAATTTAGGAACACCTGGACGTAATCATTGAAAAAAAAAGAAAATGTTTACCCCATTAGGCAATGCCACCATGTGATAGAATTCCCATGTAATTATCTACCCTCAGATGGCAGAGGATAATGAAGGGTACCCAAATTGAAGAGGCTAGAAGTACTGCCTTTGAGAATGACAGTGTATTCTAGACCAGAGTTGTCCTATGGTGTATGGTCACTCCCTTGCAGATTGTAGGCCACCTGCTTGCAGTCCCATTGTTAAATACAATGAACTGTTTTTATACTAAACTGAGGGAAACTAACAACTGTGTCACATTTCCTACGTCACTAGATTCTGCGGGAATTAAGTCATAATAACCTGCAGAACACCGATTTAAGCCTAATTCCCATCAGTGACAGCTACAGATGAAAGGCGAACGTCTTGGCCCAACAGTCCCAGCACCCAGAAAGTAGCAAGGCTGGACAGCGATCGCCAGCGCGCCATCAATGGTATCTCCAAAGCATCGTACTTGCTCCATCAGACGGCGTTGGACATCACAAAACCAGAGTTTCAGTGTAAAAGAGCGTAAGAGAAGGATCCCTGTTGTGGATGGCAGGGCTGGTTAGTTTCCTACCTGTCATGTGCTGGTAACCTCTGACAGTGTGCAGTCCCTTGAGCCCCTTGGCCTGAGTTTTTGTCACCCCCCCTCTCTTCTTTGCTCCAACGGAAGGGCAGTGCACCGGAGGATCTAAGGCACTACATGATGAAAGGAAAATTAAATGAAACAGCAGCCCAAACATCCTCTGACACTGAATAGCGAGTGTTGGAGCATGAAAGTGTTGCTGAGCGTGAAAGTCTGTTGCTCTTTCTGATTAATAGTACTTGGGTCTGCACAAGATGATCTGTGCCCATGACCAACGAAGAGCACAATATCTGTAGTGCTTGCCGCAGAGGAAATATATTGGTGCACTGCCTTGAGACATTGAGACTTTCGAGTGAGCTGTGAGTGTTTGCCAGGAGGGCACTCCAACGGATACTGAGAAGCACTATTTTCATGGAAGGCCTGAATGAAGAGGCCCAATGCGGAAGAAAACAACAGAAGCAGATTTGATGGACGATAGAGGCTTAGAATGGACTTTGGGCATAGTTATGGTTGCACAAGTGGTTCCCGTGCAATTGCATAGAATGAGTGTTAGGAGCTTATTTTCACCGATATTATTCACAGGGCACATTACGTCCTTTTTATAACCTGGCAGTAGTCAGCATCAGACAACAGCAGCATGCCACACAAGCACAGTATGTGTGTTGCCACAGGTACAACCGTCTGCAAGTGTTGATCTCCTCACAACAAGTAAGATTGCATCTTATAGTTGCTGCGATACTTAGCACCTCAAATCATGTGTTATACATGTCTTTGTGTTGTGTTTTCTTTTCCCCACAGGTCTTTTTTCGCTGCGGTGTCTGCCATTGAGCCGATACCGATTCCACACACCTTAGCGAGTGTGTAGGTAAATTACCTTTTTATTTTTTCACCATCCACGTGGCATCTTTCACTTTGCCACTCACTGCACTCACTGGTCCTGACGAAAGCCCCTTACACCCTGACGTGGGCTGAAACATGTAGACCAACCACATAGACAACTATTAGAAACTAAACTCTTTCGTAGTTGCATTACATAGTTTTATTTTTAACATATCCTGAGCCGCCATTAATAAACTTTCCCCGGCAAGGACTCTCAGAGATATTTTTAAACTTTCACCACATCACACCTTTGCACCACACCAGCTCCGCTGTAGTCAGGCGTCGTAGCACAACCGGGGGGCATTCGGCCACCCGGTTGGGACCCCTATGATGAAGCATGACACCAACTAGGTTGGTGTGTGAGGGGTCTTTTTACTTACCTAGTGGGTTCCCAAGCACTGCTTGACAGTGATTGTACCAACACTTTTGGGTTCGTCCAACTTTGATAAAACTAATACATACCACAGGGGATACGGACGCACCCCATGCCTCCCTAGCTCTCTCATTGTTCTCTACAAACATCAATGTACCACATCAGAATAAGAGAGGTTGTGGGTACAACATTATCCTTATTCATATATATTTGTGGCAAATTGGTGAAACGAATGACAAAAAGATTAAAGAGTGTGAAACAATGGAGGCCTTAGTTATAATGCGGAACCAGTAAAGTCATCCTTAGTAAATATTCCCATTTCACCTTTTGGAAATTTAAAATGATCTGATTTTACTCCGGTTTGACAAACAGCACTCACATAAAAATGCTCAAGTTAATACTTTTACCTGAGCTAAGTGACAGGAAAATTGCTGTCCCTTCATTAAAATTGAGTGCTTGTCAGTGGCGTCACTAGGGGGGTGCGGGGGGTGCGGACCGCACCGGGTGACACCCTCACGGGGGGTGACACCAAAGGGCCGGTCCGGTCGGTGTGGTGTGGTGCACTGCAACCGTCCGTGCAAAATGTTATTGAAACCAACCAGCAGTCCAACTCCAGAAACCGAAACGCAAAGACGCACGCAACCTAATCTTCAGCAGGAGGTGCCAGTGCGCAGCGCGCACTGTCTCCTCCTCCACCGACGCGTCTGCGCGCCTCGGCAGTGACGTTACGTCGTCACTAGAGGGGTGCAGTCGGGCGGCGTTGTTGGAGGAATCCGAATCCCGCAGCATTGGGCCCAAACTGCGTGTGACTTGGCATCACGAGGAGGGACGAGGAGCGAAGGTGAGGAGGTCTCAGGTCGCCACACTGCCACAGCGCCACTATAATTAAATTTTATTCCAACTGCAAGGAGAGCAGCGTGGAGTCTGGTTTTTAAGGCTAACGGGCAACGGCCGCAGGCCCCCGAGTGTTGGCATCACTGACAGCCTGCTGACCCACCCTTGCGTGCCTCACCAACTGACGGGAACGCACCACCCACAGGACCTGATCTTACCCCCCTCGCCCCAGTTCGACTCACAGATTAAACTTGGCTTCTCTGGAGTAAAACAGTGCGCAAGAAGTGAGGCGGCTCTGTCTTTGGGATGCAGAATTATGGAGAGAGTTAGTGAAATAATCCACTAAATGTTTTTTTAAATAGGTGCGCCTTGTAGGTTGAACGCAATCCTGGGTGCTAATTGCTCACCCCATAAATACTGACGGAGGGACGCCTGTTTTAGTCGTCAAAGAATACAACTCCCATAAGTCACTGTTTCCAACTACTAGAATCTGCACAAACTTATAGTTTAACCATTAGCTCGTGGATGCACTCACATGCTGATTGTTATCGAGCCTCCCTCGGTAACTAAATCATGTGCCCCGCTCTTCCCTGAATTGTTGGTTAACTGCGTTGATTACACAACTCTGTTCATCATTGGCATTGTTGTTAAAGTATGATACAGTATGAAAAACTATGAAGTTGGAAATCAAAGTTTTTTGTGAAAGGTTGTATTACGCGGGAGGGTGTAAGGAAAAGCATTTTACAAGAAAAGCCGAGGGCCTTGTGTGGATAGCGGATAGAGATATGAAAGAACGCATTACCTATTTTTGATCAATGCCGTACAGTTTTTTTTAGCTTATTGTGAACCCCTCATGGTGATGTTGTATATTGACATTGAACCGTAATAATTAAGAGGTTGTATTACGCCACACTGCATTTTATGGTGACGCTCATCTGATATAATGCTGCTTCTGAAAGTTGCACTGGATAGCCCCTTTGACATACAGTAATTTGCACTAAGCTTGAATGGTGTTATGCATATTATTGAATGTGGTACTTTATATTGGTGTTATGTGGGATTAATTGTGGGTAATGTTTTGATCTTTCGTTGGCAGATAGTCTTAGCATTGTACAAAAATAGACTCCTAGTTGGAATTACTCTTGTTTTAAAAACCTGCAAGCGGTGCATAAGCACGCAGTTTGCACTTCTAGTCCTTGCTCACTAGAAGCGTCTGACAGTAACAGGTGCAGTTACTGCCAGCCTTGCTTCCGGTGAGCAAGAACTAGAAGTACAAACTGCGTTTTTACGCACCGCTTGCAGGTTTTTAAAACACATAAATAAAAGGCATTGTCATTTACAATGGCAATAGCTCAAGCTCTTGCTCATGTGACTTCTGTTGCTAACTAAGCGGAATCCGAGACTACACTCTATCGAGGTGTTCCTATACACACTTTGCATTTATCACATCCTATTTCTTGGTAGTGGTGCTGTGGCGCACTCAAATTCTGCAGTGCGCACGCGCTTCCTCTTCTCTAATGCCCGGGTTCCCTCCCCCCGCCGACAAAAGCACTAAAAACACACGGGACACCGATAACAGAGGTCAAGCAAGGAAAACGAATTACAACAAAGAAATGAAGAGGAAATGAAAGGGAAAGAAAGCAAGATGGAGGTAGAGGGAGATGGGTGGGAGGAAGAGGGAAATGAAGGGCATATGAAAATAAGGAAGGAACTGTGACAAGAAGGAAGGGTAAAAAGGATAAAAGGATGAATGCATGGGCAAATGGGCTGATGGATGTAAGGACAAAACAATATTTGCATGAGTGTGAGAAAGAAAGTGGCTGGAACTATAGAAGTCTGGATGGATGGCCGCCTGGATGGGGGTGTGGAAGGATGGACTGCTGGACTGATAAAAGGAGGGTGAATTGGTGGATAGATGAAGATGAATGGATTGACGAATGGATGGGTAATAGGATGTATGAATGTTTGGAAGTGTGAGCGAAAGGATGGATGGATGGAAAACTAATAATGAAAGGGTGGATGGATGGAATGGTGAAAGGATTCATGAAAGTATGAAACGATGGATAGATGGATGTATACATGAAAGTCTTAAAGATGAATGGAAGGGGATAATTAGGGACCTCATTACTGTTTGTTTTTATTTTAAAAATCTGCACAGGCCCAGCAAGGCACATCATTATCATGGCCATGGATGCAAGGCAACAATAAAACATGTCCAGAGAACTGGTGATTAATGATCCTGCTGGAGAGCAGTCCTTTGCCTGTTGGTAGTTTTGAAATGCAGATAAACTGTATTTTATTTGGATAGCTCAGTGGGTTACTGCCTTTGTCACAGAGATTCTTGTGTTACTTGCAGTTCAAAAGTTACAATCCTAACATAGGACAGTGGCTATGAACTGTCATCAAAGACCTGCAGACAAACATGAATGGTATAGTTAGAACTTCACTTTTTTTGTGTTACTATAAAGTTAGAAATCCCCAGTCTTTCATTATTTTAATGTTGCTAAAAAGAGTTTGGGCCGATATACATTTTTATTAGTAAAGCCAAGCCCCAACCACTACGGTATGCTTTAAATCCTGAGTTTGGGCTTCCCCAGCCCAAACCCTCTTTAAATGTACTGCCCACCAGTATGGATGCCATGTGATTCCTACATCTTGTAATCCTCATTGGCTCATGTGACATTCCCTGTAGACGGTATTACATACTAGCGATAAAACCGACCCTGTCATTGCCTTTCTGTTTTTATTTAATTAGCAATCAGGTCATTAGGGCAACTGTGGAACATATTTTAAAGTGCGTGCTAATTATATTTACTGCTATATTTAATGTTTTAAGTTTGAAGGTGATTTTGCTAATGTTTTTTACGGGATTAATGAAAGTAGAGCTGGATGGGGCTGATATGGGGCTGGGGCCCGAAGGTCAGCTGTGAGATAAGGTACACAGGAGCGGGATGGTGGAAAAGTGGATAATCGGGCCTGGAAGTAAGTACTTGTGTTAAAACATGGCCTGTTGGAATTTGAGGGTTTGCACTTACATCCAGACTTCGCTCTTACTTTCAAATAACTCTCCACATGCTCTGTATACACACAGAATTGATCCGTTGTATACTGGTGACTGTTTGCAAGTAGATATAATCTAATCTAGGGCTTGTAGGCAAGCGGACTCGGAGCGGAGGAGGTCCATGCGGTAAGTCGTGACGGGGTGACACCATCAGTTACCCGCACCGGGTGACACCAACCCTAGTGACGCCACTGGTGCTTGTTGCCATTAAAAAAGACAACACTTTTTAAAACTTTGCGGCATATTCACGAGAGGAGTTGCATGACTCTTGCAAGAGCGACACAAGTCCAAAATGAGACTTATGAAGCCATGCAAGGCCCCCTTGCATGGCCCTGAGTGGTTTCTTGTATCCAGAGTAAAGCAAGACAGTGCAAATCGCTGTGTTGCCTTACCATGGTGCAAGGATGCCTGTGTTGGTGCTAGGCAGCCAAAATGGCACCGGCACAGGAAAAAAGGCTGGAATGTGTTGTATTGCCTTAAAAATGGCACATCTCTGGTCTTTCCCTATCATGCATTAATGTTATTTGTATAATCTCCTATTTTATAATGAGCCTGTGTTTAATTTAAAACAGTACTCTACCATTGATGGCGAAGTATGCACTATAAAAATACATGTGTAGAAAACTAAATATTGCTAAATGTTTGCTGTTTTCAATTCTTATGGAGGAAATATACTTTAGTAGGTATATTACTGAATGTTTAACCAGAACAGTGTGTTAAAATAAAAATCTTTGCTTCCCCAAATTTTGTGATTCTGGGCAAATCACCTTAATTTCCTTCATGTCCCTCGTCTTGCATATTTGAAAACACTTATAAAGAACACCAGCATTAAAAATCTATAAGTATATTATTTATCTGTTTTAATGCTCCATGAAGAGAAATCATGTTGTCCACAACACAACACTTGGAAATTGCCAAACCGAAAATGAAAAAATAAAAGTGAAAGAGGGAAGTCTGGGAAGGCCATTCATTATACACCCAGCAGAATATCGCCATTTTTATGTTTTAGGGAAATTTCACAAAAGCATATGCGTTTGTAAAATAGTACCACAGGAATACTACCTTACTTACTCCAAAATGTATTTGTGAATAGTCTCATGTTTACATCTCTGCCGGATATTGGACAATTGAATTCTATGGAGTTTAGATTGATGTACTTACTGGCATGACCTTATAAAGCCCAAGGGGTATACTTATTAAACTTTTGCTCAGTGCAGCAAGCCACCTTGCTGTGCTGTGATGCATGAAAGGGAACGGGCACGAGGGCACTGTAGTTATTATACGGTGCATTCCTGTCCTTTCCTTGCTCTGGTGCCCTTTTAGCTGACTAGCGCCATTATAGTCCCCTGTGTGCCATGGTGCAAGGGTGCCTGCATTGTAGGCATGATTGTTTTTGTGCAGGAAGGACACCTACATGCACAAAAACAATCCTCAGCGGCTTAAGCTCAGCACACTTAGAAAGAGGAAACAATGAGGAGAAATAAAGATATTTCCCCTTGTTGAATCTATCTGGGGAGGAATAGCATTTTGATGCATTCTCATGTTTACCAGTATTGGTAAATCTAGGAATGCACCAAAATCAATGGATGGAATGCCATGGTCCGCCCATGGAACGCCTCCTTGTGCAGAGAAACGCAATGCAGCAATATGTGCTGCATTGTGTTTCTCCAGAATTATCAAGCAATGCAGGGTCATGCAAGGTGGCCTTCCGTGGCTTGATAAATCTTACTTTAGGGTTGTGTCACCCTTGCACCCCCCTTGTGTGGTGCAAGGACAACACAACACATTGATACATACAACCCAAAGTATATTGCTTCATATATCAGGCTGAGCACTACAAAGTTGTTTCCATGATAGACAAGGTGTTGACACTACTTCGGGTCTGCTGTAAGGGGCTGAGTTAACCCGTTCCCTGCTCATGACGGAACCACTCCGTCATGAGCCACGGTAGCCGTGTGCTCATGACGGAGTGGTTCCGTCATGCTGCGGCCGTTGGCGGCCGCTCCGCCCATGCGGCACTGATTCCCCACCTGTGCGGACGATCAATGCAAGTGGGCGGAGTCGTGACGGAACCACTCCGTCATGAGCACAGCGCGCCCGTGGCTCATGACGGAGTGGTTCCGTCACGAGCATGGCGGCGCCGCGCTGACCCCGAACCCCCCCAGCGCCGCGGCGGAATTCGTGCCGCGGCGAAGGGGTTAAAGAAGAGTGACATGACATTAAGTACATCTTTTGCTGCCTTTGCTATCACCTGGCACAATATTTACCTGTTAGGTATTCAGTTTTGGTAAAGTGTCTTTCAGAAAGGCAACAGCATTGGTTTTGCAATATTGTAATTATTAAAAAATAGTTTACCTATATTTTTTTCAGACCTGAGTCACAGTAAACCAGTAGTGCTGGAACAATTATTTGACTGGAGATGCTGGCCATGGACATTTACTGAATAAAATTATGGAGATTCAAAAATCCTGGCATTACTGAACAAGAACATGCAGCAAATGAGAAAAAAAAGTTTAAGTGGGGATCATGCGATTGTGGGAGGGGAGAAGCTGGATGAAATGGTCGTCCAAGAATTTCTTTGCAAAAATGTGATTCAATGCCACATTACAATGCAATATTCTTAAACATATGACTACAAAGGGGTAGATTTTCGAACATTTTATGCTGGGTTAGCATTACAAAAGCGGCGTTAACCAGCACAAAATGTTTTTTTATCAATTTACTTTTCAGCTCAAAACTTATTTTGCATAGAAAGTAACCTAAAAGTAATGCAAAGCAGCGCAAAGTATTGCTTTGCATTACTTAGCCTTGAGGGGCGTTATATGGGTGGTACATGGGCGTTACCATGCAACCACCCATGACTTTTGATGCAAAATCCTATCTACAAACAAGTGTAGACAGGGTTTAGCACCAACAGTTAACGCCTTCTGAAGAGAGGTGTTAAGAAGAGAAATGATTTAATTTATCCTTTCTTTTCCTACATTCCATGCATGCTGCACTGTGCAGCACACATACAAAGTGGCATAAGTGTTTGAACTTGTCTAGGCGTAGTATTTTGCACAGGAAGGGTAACCTTCCTATACAAATCCTATGCTAAACTCAGGCACATACCTTAGCGATATGGTGCAAAGGTGTGTGCCTAGCACACGGCAGTCAAAATCAGTGCCAGCACTAGGGAAAGGGGTGTCATGTAGCTATGGTGTTCTCCTTCTCCCTCCCTGTCATGCAAGACAGTGCAGCCTCTTTCCGGGCTGCGTTGCATTTGAGTCCCTTTTTTAAAAGATTCTGTCCCATTGTGTCAATTCGTCCTCAAAAGAGAGGCATTTAAAATTGACCATGGTATTAGACACGCATGCATAGAAGGGCTTTTGTTTGCTTTCTCACCTTTCTTTAAAACGTACCTACCATAACATTCCACAATTTAAACTCCTAAATGAAAATGAGCCAGTTGTATGATGGAACCACGCATATATTACCACACATGCCGTTTCCATGCAGGCTGAACAACAATATTCTTAATTACGAATATGGCTTCACCACGCATGCCTTAACAACAAATCATAAGTTGTTAAGGCATATATGATAAGCACATATCTGTGGTTAAGACTTTACAGGTAAGTCTTAACCACCTGACCCCTGCCCCTGACCTGAGTTCCTAAACTACCCAACTACCCCCCAGCCCTAGTAACTTTTTCGCCCTGCCCTCTCCATATTCTTGAAAACTACCCCCAAGCCCTAAAAACTATCCTGGCCCTCTAAGACCTAAAAATAATTTCTAGACCTACCCCCAGCCCTGAGCCCTAAAACAGCCCCTCAGCCATGAAAACGATTCCAAACCCCCCAGCACTGAAAACTACCCTGAACTCACCCCCCCTGACAACTTCCTTGACTCGCCCCTGCCCAGAAAACGTCCTCGACCCGTCTCCCAGCCCATTAATTACTCCTGACCCACCTCCAGCCCAGTAATCTACCCCAACCCACCCTCAGCCCACAAAACAACCATGCCCCACTTAAAATTGCCCTGACCCACCCCCAGGCCACAAAACAGTTCAGACCCACCCCCAGTCCACAAAACAATCCCTGCCCCCCAGACCACTAAACTACCCTGACCCTGCCCGTCTTTAAAACAACCCCGACCCCCCAGCCCCATTTAAAGCATCCCGGACCCCACAGCCCCACATGAAACAACCCGACCCCCCAACCCCACTTAAAATAACCAGACCCCCCAGCCCCACTTACCTCACTGCAATTTCTTGCTGCTTCTGTCCATCTGCAAGCCCTACCGCGCACATGCGTTCACCATGCACATGCGTGGTTAAGGCATATGCCATATGCACGGTAGGGCTTGCGTAGTTCAGCCTTCATTGCTAAGGCTGTTTGTTCTTCAACCTTCATGGTAAAGGCTGTTTCCCAAATCAGCCGGATTGTTAATATTTATTAACTTTAAAGAGAAGTGATTTTTATTTTACATTGGTGCCTTCCATCGGCCTCATATATTTATGCTTGATATGACGCTATTACAAGAGTGAAAAAAATCTGTTAGCAAATGTCGTCTCTTTGAAGCCACATAATGTAAATTTAGATCTACATGGCAAGCAAAAGTGCAATAATTTATTTAAAGTTGTTCGCTGTGCCTTTGACCTTTCACTGCACTGGAACAAACAGTTAAGGTTACATGAAATTAAAACTGAGTGAATGCCTGGTTTGTTTTCCATTGTCTTTCTGATCTGCGTCTAGGTCCGAGGGCGCTATAGCACCTGCCACACCCCTTGTTTCAGTGCCCCCGCACCAAGTGCCACACTGCCTATACATTTTTGATATGCTCCGGCAGTTCGAGTACAGAGCATAACTCTTTCATAAGAGAAGAATGAGGGCTTATCAATAGTGCTCATTATTTAGAGATGAGAGCTGTGTTTAACAGTGATGTCGTCTATATTTCGGTGGAGTAAGTTGTGTGTTTGAAGGGTACAGTGGACGTATTTCTAGCAAACAATTTGGAGTTGAGAAACAGATGTATCTAAGGCGATGACATTTAGAAGAAATCTTCACAAAAGCATGATTTTAGTACTGGAATCGGCACCACAGAACTTTGTCACACATACATTAATGAGTATGGGAAGTGCTACTAGAGAAGTACTCTTTTACATACTGTAACATGCCTTTGCGAATCAGCAGTGAATGTTTGATTCACTACTAATGAAAGTGCAAAGGGGGCACAGAGGGCACAATCTTTTTTAATTGTACTAACTATAAATAAATGTTTACTCCCTGATCATTCCTAATGTATTTCAATGTGAAATTATTTGGGGTCAAGCCAGAGAGGTATGTTAGAGTACATAAAATACTGCTGTTAGAGTACTGCATTACATACTTCAAAATGCCGTTTTGAATAGGTCTCCTTGCATCACAGGCTAGGTATTTCCATTAAGACTCAGGAGGATTTTGAGTGGTGCGGTGAAACAATAGATAAATAGCATGGGGGATTTATGTTGGCACTGAGCAAACACAATGGTAAAAGCAATGGTAACATGTTTACAAACATGGCAGGTGCCTTGGGGGTAGCCAGTCATTGCAACAAGAGTTATAGTCAAATGATTGCAGAGAAGTAGGCAACTACATTACATTTTTAAAATTATTTCCTGTGCTGTTCATAATTAAGGTATGGGAACATGCTGTCTTTTGGGTCAAAAGCATGAGGGTCACGGTTACTAGGGCAACTGTGGCAGTTTGAGAAAATAAAAGACAAGCAAAGTTTTACTGTTATTAAGGTCACTAAGGGCGTTTGAGCTGTAAAAAAAAACTAGAATGTGTAGTTCTTGGTTTTGTTTATACTTGAATGGGAGAACAGTGTCGTTGAGTCATTCAAAATGGCAGAAAATCTATGCTAAGGGAACACAGGATGTTTAGAAGTTAAATAAGTAAATTAAGTACAGCTGGTTGAGAGTTCAATAGAAAAATCTGTAAGCGGTTGAAATAGGCAGACCTAGAAGGAAGGTTTGAAAAAAGATCCAGACACACCAGCTGGAAATAAATAGTGGTAGAGAATATGGTGTAATAGGACAAAGTATTTGCTCAACCTGGTCAGGAGGGATATGGCCACAGCAATGCTGTTAGCCTTTTAATTAGGATGGTTCTGAGAACACAGGCAATGGGTAGATAGAAATGGAATACAGAACATTAAAAGAATGGAGAAAAAATGGAGACCAAGCAGGATAATAGGAAGCAGTGACTGTCATGAGGAAAGCTTTATGACATTTTGGGTTCTTACTGATAAGTGTAATGTACCCAATTATTTCGAATTTCATTACACACAGTGTTCCAGTCTGGAATCAAAAGAAAGGAATTTAAGATAGCGGGCCCACAATTGGGGAAATCACTGCCTAAAATATTACTTATCTATGAAAAGCCTTCTTAGTTTTATATAAAATAGGCTCACGCCTGTATACGTGGAAACCCATTTTCTCAAAGTTATTTGATAAAATGTAATGTTACCTTACGAAGTTCATCTTATTATTCACCCTGCTAAATATATTTCAATTTCTCCTGAATGAGAACTTCTCTGGTAAAAGGTACGTTCACACACTGGGTCTTGTCCAATCATATAAGATTACTTAATAATAGATAGCGATCTATGCAGGCTATAGCATTCAGTCAGGTGGTGATGCAAGTGTTGCTGTAATTTTGAGTCCTTTTAAATTATGTAATGTTGAATTATGAGAACATTAGCCTGTCAAAAGCAAGAAGGCCTGAATCTTTGGTCACAAATTTCATCTTCCATCTTTGAGTGTTGGAAGTGACGCTCTCAAACATTCCATGTAGACTTTTATAATTCAGTTGCAGCTGGAGGTTATGAAGCAGAAGCAGCTTAGAGGTGATAGCTGAGGTGAAATGCTTTTAACTAAATAAAAGCCCTTGAATCTTCATTGGATTGTGCTATCTTTACTACACTGGTGATGACTGGAAAGAACATTCACCTTGTTTTCAGCTCAAATGTCATCAAAATTCCAAAACAGATATTGACAAGATACACGTAGTGTAGTAAAGTCAAAAGTGTCTGAAATGATAACAATTTTAAGGAGGTTCTTTTAGGTGTGGGTATTATGGACACTTGGTAAACAACAAAGACTGTATGTGATGGAAAGCTGTTTGTAAGCCTTACGGAAGGAAAGGAGATTTATTCAAAATGCTGTAGAAGTGTCAGTCAGAGAAAGAAGGTCTGAGAGTCTAGATATGGTGAAGAGCTAGAATGTGATGAGATAGCTTTCTAAGTTATAGACAATGTATGAACGGTCCATTCGAGTAAGGTGGAATTGAAAATGTGTTTACAAAAATGTTATTTAATTCTGTTGTAAACAAGTACCCTAATACCTAGGAAACATTTGAAAAATATTTGGTAGGAAAGGAACTGTAGACAAGCTCAATATTTGTCCTAAATTTACAGAGGGGAATCCATAAAGTTGTTGGGTTATTTTATAGGCTGCAGTAATTTTAAAAGTAGGCACACCACGGGGGAAATATTTGTCTCAGTAAAAGAAGACTCCTTGATAATTTGGTTTCATCAGAAAGACCTAATGATGTACATGGACTCAAAGACATCCCAGCAGTTACAGTGATGAAAAAGTTTGACAAGTTGTTGTGGAAAGACCAGAGTATGAGAAATAATTTTCGCAGTTGTTTCAGGATGAGTTGGTGCTGTCTAAAAGTATAGGTTCATAAAAGAAAATTCTGAACCAAATGTAAGTAAAGTTTAGTAATGTACCCATTATGAGAAGTGATGCAATTTGTGAAGAACTAGAAAAGCTGAAAGGTAATGAGATAATTGAAAAGGTAGAAGCAACCGAGTGGCTGGCTCCTATTGTTATGGAATGTAATGCCAATGATGAAGCCAGGCTATGTGATGACCTGCTAGTGCTAAATAAATGTGTTATTGTTGATCACTACCCACTTCCTAACATAATGGAAATACTGTCCATGTTATAGGGTGTAACATACTTTTCCTTACTGGATCTAACATTGACTTATCACCAAGTGAGACAGCATCATGACTCTCTGGATCAAACAGCATTTGTGATCCCTTTCGAGACATTTAGGTTTCAGAGGATGCCTTTCAGTCTAACATTGGCAGCTTCTGTGTACCAGAGACCCATGGAAAGTATGTTGAAGGAAGTACAGTGTAGAGATATATCAGGACGAGTTTTTGATAATTGGGAGCAGCATTTGTGAGCATGATCAGAGAGTATGCAAGGTACTATTACGGGGGAAGAGTGTGGTTTAAAGTTAAAAGGTAATAATTGCAAGTTTAATTTGACAGAGTTAGAACACCTGGGACATAACATTACATCATCAGGTACCTACACAAGAATTAAGAAGAACCATCGGTGACATGCCAAACTCCCAGCTGCAAAGATGAAGTGATCACATTCTTAGGTATGACTGAGTATTATAGCAAATTAATTCCTAACTGTGTTTGGAAAAAATGCAAAGTTTCAAGCCAGGTGATAACATGGTAACAATGACCAATGCTAGTTTTAAGGGTCTGGGAGCTGTGTTATTGCAACATGACAATGGCGTTCAGTGAACCGTTCTATTTATTACTCAAGGTTTGAAAGATGCTGAATTAAAATATTCAGTAATAGAGAAAGATGCCTTTGCTGCTCATTAGGCAATAAGGAAATTGAGAAAAATAGTTTAGTGCAGCAGTTACAAAATCAAAATTGACCATAAACTTTTGAAAGAGGCATTAAAAATAACAAATAGTGATTCCATCTCAAAGTCAAAGTCAAAGTCAAAAATTTGCTTTATTCGGTTAAAATTTAAAACCATCAAAGCACAGTACAATAATTCATGGTACGGGCAGATACAAAAAGAAATTCACAGAAAATATAATACAAAACATTGGCGCAAAACTTAATAAAAGTATGTCCAATAAATAAATCTAATTAATTACAAATCTCTAAAAACGTTTCTGCTTCACATTCCAAATATCATGATTAAAAGACGATACTCCAAGGGCCTGGGGAACATTACTAATGGGATAAATCTCAAGTGGAATCAGAGAATGGGTGGTTTCTATTCAAGAATTTGAGTTTGATGTAATATATGTACCAGGAGCAAAGAATTACTTGGCAGATTGCTGCTCACATCCTATAGCAGATAAGAATCACACAAACATGTGTGTGTACAGTCAAAGAAGGCATTATAAAGGTAGACGTATGATTTAGGGAGATATGTAATGATTCAGTATTTAAAGAAGTTATATGGAGACTAAACGTGGATGGAAAGATGATGAGAAATATAATGCTTAGTGCAAAGGTTTTTGGAATATTATAGATGAACCTTTGCAGATGGATGGACTATTTTTACGTGGGTCAACATTAGTCCCTCCCCCAAGTTATTCTGGGGAAACATTAATTCGATATTGCACATGAAATTCATTAGGGAATTTCTAAAACTAAAGAGAGGAATGTATTGGTGGCCAGGAATGGACACACTGATTGAGAGATCTGTCAGAGAATGTGTGCAATGTGACAATATAAAAAAAAATCCAAAATGTGGAGTACAGCCTATGATAATAAGAAGGTTACCTAAGAATCATTGGGATGAATTTTGCTTTGGCAATGTAGGAGCTATCAGATATTTTTTTTTTGTAGGTAAGTACATAATTGTCCTATTAGATATGTATTTGTGATGGGCTGAAGTTAACATTACCAATTCTGTAAAAACACGTTGTGTGATTAGATTCTTAAATTAGGTTTTTTCAAGGATGGTTTTCCTGCTACCATCTTAACAGGCAGTGGGGTGCAGGTAGTGTAGAAGGAAATGGAATAGTATTTCTTAGTCAAGTGAATTAAGCACAAGAGAACTGCTCTGCACCCCCAGAAGTGAATGGCATGGTGGAAAGCTTTAGAAAAGCATTAAAAGAAAAAATATGAGGAGATTTCTCAAATAAAATGTGTTGCAAAAAGGAATTGGAAAAATTGAAGATGTGTAGATTGACTTATCATTCCACCACTGGTGTTGCTCTGTGTAAACCTTTTAAGAAGAGGAAAGTTAATAATATGGTGAGTCTATCTTGGGTGGAAGCTAAATTCATGAATGTGTGAATGATTGGAGGGATGTGCAAAAGAGAAAGGTGAAGTAAAAAAGGAAAGGTTCGATAATTTCAATGCTCCTCAGAGTCCTAAAGTAGAAATTGGTAACAAAGTGAATGTTAGAAATCCCAGGAAGAACAATATACAATTTCTTGACTCTTATAAAACCAATCAAGGTTCTTAGGAATGCTGTAAAGCTGGAATGCCATGTGGAATTTGAACATGAGGGTGAAGCTGCCTTGTGGGGACAAGGTATTATGTAGGGAAAGTAAGGTTGATGGTGCTGAGATTTCCAAAGATAATTGATGATGAGAGATAGGTGTACCTGAAAGACTATGTGTGACCTATCCTTTTATATAGAAGGGTTACTCACATTGTTACCAAGATGGAAAACATGGTGAATGGATAACATTGCATGTAGTTAATGTAGTGCCTTGTGAGTTAGAGATGATATGACGCTTTTGGTTCCTGATGGTCTCTGTAGAACAGGGACATAAGGGTGTGGGTTTGAGTGATAGAATTCTCAATTTGGAATGTTCAGTTAGCAGTTACATGCTGAAGAATGAAGACGTGTAATACCAAGCTCCGTGTGTAGCGTGATCATTTACAAGAACCCAGTCTTAGGTAGGATGCTACAACAGGTGAGAAGATAGAGGAATACATAAAACCCTGTGACCCGAAGACCCGCGAGTTCTCTCCCGAAGAGTTTGCCATGGGCCAGCAAACTACTTGTGTGTGCAACGTGTGCCTCTGTTGAAGTGACAATAGACAGTTGAAGTATGTGTTGAAGTAAGTGACACTCCAGCCAGTGCAAGGTCTGTGAAGAAGCAAAGTCCTTATAGAAATTTTATTTGCCATCAACTAGAAATTTGCTGATGAAGTCGAGACAAGAGGTACTGCGCTAAAACATGATGCCAAATTGTCATTCCTACAGTACGATAATGGTAAAGACAGTGACAACCAGGTAATGAGACGCAATTGAGGCTGTACTAGGCCAGTGCAAGTAAATGCTCAAACATTTCTAACATCAATAAACAATGAAGGCAGATTAACATTAGAAGCGGCAACAACCAAACATAAACAGATCACATTCATATTTACCAGAACTTGAGTAAAGAGAGTCATCATACCACAGTCTTTTGGCCAGGGGTTCTGAATACGGAAGCCAGTAATCCCCAAAACTGACACCACTGAAGGTGTTAGGTGCATTCTATACAACTCGAAAGCCCTTCAGGCATTGAATAGCTCAAATGGCAACGCGAAAGAAAGACACGCAAGTTCAAATTGGCCGTAATGAAGCCAGCAAGTCGCAAGTATTTACTGATGATATGAATGGTGCAAGTCCAAGTGAACAGCACATACTCTCGTCAGTCAGGGCCATAACTGGTTATAATGCCTCTGTTTTCTTAAAACCACTGCTTCCCATTCAATACCTCCAAAAAACTGAATATTTGTGACAGACGCAGTGCCTGGGTAGAAAGCTTTGATGATATCATTGATGCACTGGAAGAAGCAAATGACAAAAGGATCATTAACCCCTTCCATGCTGCGCAAATTCCGCCGCTGTGCTGACGGAATCTTGCGCGGGCGTGGTCATGACGGAACGGTTCCGTCATGAGCACAGCTCAACCGTGGCTCATGACGGAACCGTTCCGTCATGAGCACCGAAGGGGTTAAATATCTTAAGAATTTGGCATGTGACGGATTAAAAGAAGTGATAAAGAAAATACCACAAGTTGATGTATTGACTTACCATCAAATCAAAGAGGCACTAAACACCACGTTCAATTCAGTGCTGAATGTCGACTATGAAAGGTGCATTTTCAGTAGGCCTGGGCGGCAAATTCCGTTACGCTCGCGGAATTTGTGGAATTTGGGTAATTTCGCGTTCCGCGGAGAACGCGAAATTGGCCAAAATTCTGCTTTCCGCGACTTCGCGAAATTTTTTGCTTGTTCGCGTTCTCAAAATGTGTGTTCGCGAGATATTTCCCCCGCAAACAGCGATTGTGAACAGGAAAAAAGCATCGCGAACAAGCAATTCCGCGCGTTCGCGGAATTTCTGCGTGTTCGCGGAGATTTTTTACCATTTCGCGGAGATTTGCGTAACGCGATTACGCAAATTCCGCCCACCCCTAATTTTCAGGCAGGAAAGGCAGAGAGCTGGGGAAACAAGCATGAGATTGTAGAAAGACTTGATTTGCTCATAAAGCATTGCAATTTCAGTGAGTTTAACGATGAACAGGATATGTATCTCAGAGTATTAGATGGTTGCCTCTCCGATTCCTTCAGACGACAAATGCATAAAGAGATACTCAGCTTGGTGTAAGTACTCATGGCTGCCATAGCGAAGGAGAGAGTTGACAAACAGGCAGTAAACATGGAGGACAGTTTATCTCCGTCGAAAACCAAAATGTTTACGTGGGCTGCTTCAACACCACTGCAAAGTCAAGGCTCATTCATATCCACTGGGAAGCATAAAGAGACAAAAGTAAAAGAACCAATTCATGTCTTGCCAGGCACTTCATCAAGCGCATGTTTACTCAGTTTCAGTAATGCTGCTGACATGAGGCTGATTTCTATTAACTACAATGTCAATGCCTAGCATGAGATGGTGAATCAGTTTCCATCTTTGTTTCATGGATTAGCAAGGCTTAAGACCATGAACGTGCAACTTCACATAAATGAGGACATTCATCCTGTTTGTCAATGAGATCAAATTGCATTCCATTTACATGAGACTGTTGAGAAAGAACTTGACACTTTATTAAAGCATGACATCATTGAGGGACCCACTGATACGATGGAATAGGTATAACCCATTTTGATAGTGTTGAAAAAGGATACTGGAGGAGCTGTTACCTCTTACACAAGTGTGTCATATACATGCTGATGCTGATCTCACTTTAAATGCGGCAAAGTGTGAGTTTCATCAAACCAAACCCAACTTCTTCGGCCATGTCTTTTCTGATGGCGGAATGACTTCAGACCTGAACAAAGTGTAAGCCTTGTCATCAACTTCTCCCACACAGGATGTAACTATGCTGAGATCCTTCCTTGGTATGGCCAATACTGTTCAAGGTATATAAGTGATTTTGCCTCCGTAAGTGCCCCGTTGAGATACTTAACAGAACAAAATTATCATTTACATTTTCAAGTGAATGTGAACAAAATTGGAAGAAAATCAAGTTTGCAATTGAGAACACAACTGAAATGGCATACTTTGATCCTAAATTTCAGATGAAGGATATTGTTAATGAGAGCCCAGTGAGGTTAGGTGCCACCTCAGCCCAACACACTGGACATCCTAATGCTCCAAGACACATGGTGGCTTATGTTCGCCAAAGTGTGTCTATGACGGACCATGCCTATTCACAACCTGAGAAAGAAAGCCTAGTGTGGTCTTGTCAACATTTTAATGTGTTTCTGTATGGAAAATATTTCACAGTTGCACTCTGACCACCAAGCATTGCTTACCATTTTCAGCAAACCTAAAGTCAAGATGCCCGTTTGCATTAAGATGTAAGGGTTGTGATTGCATGAGTATTATTTCATGATTGTGCATCGTCCAGGAAAAGATCAAAGCGCTGCTGACTACTTCTCACCTGTGCCAATGCAGTGTCATGGCACTACTTCTAAATCGGCTGATGCCTATGTTAATTTCATTGTAAAGTCCAGTACTCCTGCTGCCATATCATTAGAACAAATCATTGCTGCCATGAGTACTGACAGGGATTTGCTAATACTCAACGACATTATTACACACCAATTTTGGAAAACACATAGTCAGCCTTATAATGATGACCTTGAATACCAGAAATTCTAAACTGTGCAAGAGGAACTTACAGTTACTCCAAATGACAACATCTTACAAGGGACGAGAATTGTCATACTTGAGAGTCTGAGACAACAAGTTATTGAACTGGCCCATGAGGAAGACCATGGGGTTGTTGCTACAAAACAAGCTTTAGTGGACCATGTGTGGATCCCCTGTCTTGATGAAAGAGTTAAAAAAGAGTTAAAAGCATGTCATTTGTGAGAGTATTTGTCATCTAAGACAATTGCATGTCCGTTAAACATGTCTGATCTCGCAAAGCATGCATGGGAGAAGATTGCAATTGATTTTCTCTGAAGGTTTTTAATAATACCTCTTCTAAACCCATGGGCCCCCCTATGGAAATTTATAAATCCCAAGCTAGAGGGGGTGCGCTTTATGCCGCAGAGCTTTGGGGCCACTGTAGTATCGCCCCTCTAACTTCAACCGAGAATTCCTTTATTAGGCGACTTCTGAAATTACCTATGAGTACCCCCTTAATCCCCCTGAGATGGGATTTAGGTTTAGTTCCTATTGAAGAGATCGCCCTGAACCGCCCACTCCTGTATTGGAGACGACTTTGGTCAACACCCAAGCTTGCGAGCTATAGGCAGGACCTTGGTGATCTCTTGTCAAGAGGGAATCTGGGGAAAATACCATGGCTGATGCATGTTAAGAACCTCTGCTATGTCTTAGGTAAGGGAGACTTGTGGTTAGTACCTGAAGAGTCTTGCCGTTTGCTAACTAAGAAATCTCTGATTGTGGCTTTACAGCAGTATCGAAAGGAAATTTTATTACATTCTTCCTTGGGTAGGCTCACCAACACCTTTTTGGACATTAAGACTAGTCCCCACTTTGAAGCTTTTTTGGATGTTATCCAGCCCCCATTGGCCAAGAAACTATACATTCAGTTCAGACACGGCTCGTTACCATTTAGGGCTTTTACCCACAGGTGGTCTAGTGTGCCCTGTCCTACGAAATCTTGTCCAGAATGTATTGATACCTGTGAGTCAGAGTTGCATGTTGTCCTTTTTTGCCCTCTCTACACCAAGGCAAGAGCAAAATGGATCATTCAACTCTGTAAATCCAGGGGCCTTAGGGACTATCAGGAGGTGTTCAGAATTCTTAAATATGACACTACCCTAATGATAGTGTTTGCGACGGCTAGATTCCTCCTCTCCATGTGGTTTTCAAGGTGCAAAAAATTACAAAATGTGAGGTAATAATCTGTTCCCAAAGATGATTCTAGTGCTGTTGCGAAAGCATGTCCAGATATGAGATTATTTAGGGATTGGATATTGTGTTACTTCGTCCCTACTAATAATGCTTTCAATTGTGTTTTAATGTATTTTATTTGTAAAACAGGGTGTTTATGATGGATTATATTATATGTAAATGTACATTTTAATCATTTTTATTGTAAATAGGTATTTATGTCTTTTTATGGTATTATACCAAAATAAAAGCTTTTGACTGACTGATTTCTTTGGACCGGTTGACAGTGGACATCATCTACTAGTACTTGTTGATGAATATTCCTGGTTTCCTCAAGTGGCAGATCTGTTGTCAACTACTCATGACAGAGTCATTGAGAGAGTGGAAAGTATTTTTACACGTTGGGGTGTTCCGGAAATTTTGAAATCTGATTATGGCCCACCTTTCAATAGCTGGAAACTCAAAGACTTTCTCACTCATTCAAATATCAAGCATCAGAAAAGCTTGCTTCTCTGGCCACAGGTGAATGGTGCAGTCAAGAGATTTATGAATACCCTCAAGAAGAACATTCAATATGCTGCGTTGGAAAACTAGAATGCAAATTAGTTCTTCAGTCTAAGCTTCGTGCATAGAGATCAACTCTGCATTCTACCACAGGTGCAAGCCCTGCCAAAGAATGTTTGGGAGAGCCATGGACACAAAGTTGCCGCAATGGAACAATGTGAGATCTATTGACATGAATAAACTTCAAACCACTGAAGCATCTCAGAAAAGCAAAATGTAGACCTATGCGGACAGACGCTGATGTGCTCAAAGCACTGTGTTCAACAGAGGAAACCAGGTCATCATCAGGCAGAAATGGAAACACAAGTCTGATGCTTCTTTTGATGCTGACCCACTGAGGGTTGTAACCAGTAAAGGACACATGGTGTCTGCTCACCACCTTGGAAGGTCCATTACACAATATTATTTGCATTTTATTATACAATTTTCTTTGTATTTCACGTACCTGCTTTGATCTTTGCCAACTCCATATGTGATGAGTGAGACTTGTCTGCCTGAGAATCCAGAGTGCCCAATGACTGCAGCAGTGTCTCTGCCGCCAGTGAAAGTCATGAACACTTTTCCTGTGATTCCCCAACCTCACAAGACCAGATCTTGGTTATTCATTCGAGCACCAAAATGACTTATTGAAGAGTTGTAATGAATATATGTATTATGTATTGTAATGAATGTATGTATTATGTATTTTAATGAATATATGTATTATGGGCACTTTTAGTTTAACAAAGGGGGATATGTAGGGTGAGTTAGAGATGAGAAGACCCTTTTGGATCCTGACAGCCTCTGTAGAACAGTACCGTAAGTGCGTGAGTGATGGGTACATGCTGAGGAATAAAGACATGTAATACCTAGCTCTGTGTGTGGTTTGATCATTCACAAGTACCCGGGCTGGGGTAAGACACTACTGTTTAGATGTTAGGATATATTATTACCCTTACACATGTCTTTATCTCTTATTTTTTTGCAATGCATAATAGTTTAACAATTTTAGTGTGTGGTGTTAGAGCTGTCAGCCTTAGGGTGGTTTCTCCTAAATTTTTACCTTTCTCCTCCATTTTTCTGATCGTGTTTTTGCTGTCCTTAGGACTCTGCACACTTCACCACTGCTAACCAGTTCCAAAGTGTTTGCGCTCTCCCCTCTAAACATGGTAACATTGTCTCATCCAAAATTGGCATATTTCAGGTACTAATAAGTCCCTAGTAAAGTAGTACTACCTATACCCAGGGACTGTAAAGTAAATAAAGCTACTAGTGGCCTGCAGCATTGATTGTGCCACCCACTTATGTAGACCTTTAAACATGTCTCAATCCTGCCATTTCAGAGCCTGTGAGTGCAGTTTTAAACTGTAATTTCGACCTTGCGCAATAAACCGTTTTGCTTAGTCAAACCCTACCTTTTTTAATGCATTTAAGTCACCCCTAGGGTAGGCCCTGGACAGCCCAGAAGGCAGGGTGCAATATATCTAAAAAGTAGGACATGTACTTTTAAGTTTTACATGTTCTGGTAGTAAAAAACTCTTAACTGTGTTTTTCACTACTGCAAGGCCTATCTCTTTCCAAATTATAACATTGGATGTGCCTTATTACATGTTGGAAGTGTAATTTCCAAATGGGAATGTTAATCAGTTCCTGTTTGGTGTCTCTTGAATCACAATTTAAAATCCTAATTGATGGTGAAGTTGGATTTTAAATTGTAATTCTGCAAATGCCACTTTCAGAAAGTCCTCTTCTTCATAGAATTCAGAGACAAATCTACGTTTTTATTATTCTTACTTGTCCTGAAGGAGGTGGAGAGACCACGAAATATTGTGTCGACATTTGAGTGATAACTAAATGTTCTTCCTTTCTTTTTTAATCAAGTGGAATTTTGAATTGTGTATACACTGTTAAAAATTGTAACAAGGAAAATTGTGTGATAAATTTGACTTTTTGGCATAAATCAGGGATTGGTGTTTGAAAAAAGTTTTGCACAAGCAAATTGGTGAGAAGGTTTTTAAGTAGTTTGAATAAATGATACGAGCCTGTGAATGAGGTTAAAAGAAAGGGAGTTTTTGCTCTTAGTGAATTCACTTTCAGACCTTGTCCCTTTCTCAAACAGGACACCTCTCCCATTTTTGTGGAGTTTAAAAAGTGAAGTGCTAGAGACTCTTCTGGTCTAATTAATGTAATCAAATGTTGCCTTTAGAGATCAGGTGGGTGTGTCTAAAAGGACTGAAGAACCTTGCGGGGTGTACCCAGTAGTCAGCTAGTAAATATAGAGGGGAAAACAAGGATGTGAAAAATCCCATTTCAATTCATTCAACGGTATGTCGTTGTTCAGCCCTTTGGTGTTTGTGGAAAGGCGGAAACCCAGGTTGTTCTTTCTTGAACAAAGTATTTTTGTCCCACCGGTTTTTGGCCTCTAATATGGTCCATTTGAGAGCATTTGGGTAATGGCGGTTCTCAAGGAAGTGGACACTCCTCTTGGTGGTGCTTCACTGACACCGAATGTTGCTCCGGTGTTCTGCGATTCTGGTCTAAATGTGACTGGTAGTCATTCCTATGTAGCAGAATGAGCAAGGGAAGTGTATGAGGTATACACAATTCTTTGTATTACAGTTTGAGTGGACTCTTTGGATCCAGGTGTCCGTGCCATCTAATGCGATCTCCTTAGATTTGTCCCTGAAGTGGCAGAGAGTGCAGGAGCCACAGGGGAAGTGTCTTGTGACTGGGAAGAGGATCAAGAGTGTACTTTGTACTTCTGACCACCAAAGCGAAGCTCAGGTGAACCAGTCTATTTGCACTACAGTGACTGGCAGCAACGACCAGCAACGCAACATCTGCACTTTGCACTACAGCATCGACGGACCGCAGTGACCCAAAGCTCCAGCAGTGATGCCCAACAGAATCTTCGCTCCACAGTGATGACCATTCATGATGCCCGGATTGCTCTTCAAGCTGCAATGACAACCATCCAGAACTCTCTCCTTTCTCCTTGTGGCCTCCTCTACTGTGAACTGGATCCTTCGTGCCAGACTTTGAGAATGTAACTTTTTCAGAGGAACTAACGTGGTCCCTATATCTGGCCCTTGCTCCATTGCTGTCGGCCTGAACTTGTGACTTTCGGCCAGCCTCACACGACCAGATAACCACAAGTGGTGCTTTTATGCACTCCACTTACCTGAACTCTTTACAATTGCACATCTCCAGTTCTACTGATTGGATTTTTGCCATTTTGGTATCAAATATTTTGTTAAATATTTACTCTATTTTATTAAATTAGTGTGGGATTTTTCTTGAGTTGTGTTTGTGCTTTATTACTGTTTAAGTGCTACATAAATACTTTACACATTGCCTCTAAGTTAAGCCTGACTGCTTTTGTGCCAAGTTACAGAGGGACAAGCACAGGTTAATTTAGTGATGTTAGACCTGGGGGTCTCTAGTTGCCAGAGGTAGGTACCACTGTCCAAATAGGGACCCTTGCTTCTAGTCAGGGTAAGGGTGATACACTCTTTAGATAACCCCTGCTCACCCCCTTGGTAGCTTGGCACGAGCAGACAGGCTTATCAAAGGCAATGTGTAAAGTATTTGTACCAACACTCACAGTAACACAGTGAAAACACCACAAATAGACTCCACACCAGTGTAGATAAATAAAGTACTTTTATATAAACTACACAAGACCAAAATGACAAAAATCCAACATACACAGTTCAAGAATATGGTTTCAAAAAGTGTTCTTAGGTTAGCGACAAAATCATCCCCATTAGCGTCGATTTTAACCAACAGTACCTGGTGATGCGATAAAAGTTCTTAGCGGCACTCAGGCGTTGAAAAACAAGCAACAGCGTCAGTCGTGAGACCCTGGGGTAGCGATGCGACAACCCCGCTGCAGGCAGCGGGCATGTGCGACGAATCCGGTCTGTATGGGGAGTTAGATTATACTTGTATGGATTTCAAGGCGTAGCTTCTCTGGTAGAAATTGCAAAGGCACGATGCGATGAAATACGGCCCACTAACGAGCGGGGCAACAATTTCACCAGCGATGACCTTGGCTGGCTCTGCGACGATGTCCGCAGTGACAAAATTCGGCCCGTGAACGAGTACTGCGATGATCTTGGCTGGCTCTGCGACGATGTTCGCAGCGGCAACATTCGACCCACTAACGAGCGGTGCGATGATCTGGGCTGGCTCTGCGACAATGTTCGCAGCGATAAAATTTGGCCCGCTAACGAGCGGTGCGATGATCTTGGCTGGCTCTGCGACAATGTTCGCAGCGATAAAATTCGGCCCGCTAACGAGCGGAGCGACGGAAATTTTCTCGATAAGCCGGTGGTGCGTGAAAAAGTGTAGATCCTTTGCTTCCTTCTTCTTGGTCAGCTTCCCAACAGCAGGCACAACTTCCAGAGGCCCCACAATTGGATCAAGCACTCTAGGAAGGGCAGAACTCACACAGCAGAGTTCAGGGGGAAGCTGGGGGTGAAGTCCTTTTGTTCCTGGGACTTCTTAACAGGAGGCCAGCTCTACTCAGGCCCTTGGAGATTCCTTCAAGCCAGGGGACACAGCACACAGCAAAGTCATTCCCCTCTCCTTGGCAGCAAAGCAACTGCAGGTCAACCTTACAGCAGGTCAGTCCTTCTTCTTCAGTCTTCCAGCTTTCTCCTTGGCAGAGGTTCCTTCTTGATTCCAGGATGATCTAATGTTCTGTAGTCTGGGTCCCAATACGTATACCAAAAATCCTTTGTCCTCTGAAGGCAGAGGGGCCTTGGCCTAGTCAGAACCAGTTCTGGCCAGTCCTGGAGCACTCTGTTTACTTGGTTTCTTCTTTCCTTTAAGAGAGAGGGGCAGGGTCGTCAGCCGCCCAGCAGGGGGTGAGCCAACATTGTGGAAGGCAGGCACAGCCCTATTCAGGACCAGGTGCTACTCCTCCCACCCATCTACAGGGGAATTTCCCTATTCAGCCCTGGGCTGACTCATTCAGCCTCTGGGAGCCACCCCTGTCCCTGTCACTCACAAACCAGACAGTCAATTCACAAACAGGCCAAGGCACACAGAAAGGGGAGAACAGGAAAACAGTCACTTTCTAAAAGTGCTGTTTTCACACACAGGATTTAAAAAACATCCTTCCTAAAAGATGTGGTATTATATTCTGAGTTCAGGGATACCAGACTTTAGCTTTCTATCTTACTTCTATGGGAAGATATGCAGGTAAACATTATACTCCGCATTCCCCATTAGAGCCTATGGGCAAGATAGCCTTTCAATGGTGAAAAACGAAAATGGCTGTAATTCACTACCAGAGCATGTCACCTACACCAATACATGCTCTACCTTTCACATACACTGCACCCTGCCCAGGGGGTACCTAGGGCCTTCAATAGGGGTGTCCAATGTGTACAGAAAGGGAAGGGTTAGGCCTGGCCAGTGTGGACACTGGCCAGGTCAGCATGGCAGTTAGCACTGCACCCAGGCACGGCGGTGGCAGGCCTGTGATACCATTTTAGGGCTACTCCTGTGGGTGGCACAATCAGTGCTGCAGGCCCACTAGTAGCATTTGAATCACCAGCCCTGGCACACTCAGTGCACTTTACTAGGGGCTAACAGGTGAAACAAATGTACCAATCAGGGATAACCAATCAATATCACAATTTACCTAGGGAGCACTTGCACTTTGACACTGATCAGTAGTGGCAAAGTGCCCAAAGCATCTAAACCAGCAAAAACGAAATCCAGCACAGTGTCAAAAATACAGGAGGAAGAGGCAAAAAGTCAGAGGAAACCACGCAAAAGATGCCAGGTGACTTTGTGGTTCACCCTGACAAGGATTGTGGCTGTTGCTTGTGAAAGACTCACACTCCCCTCATCCATCAACCCAGTTTCTCACAGATACTGTACATTAAAAAAGAAATCAGCACTTTGTGAATGGTAACCACATTGGCCACACAGATTATTGTAGCCATATTCACAATGGGAGCTTTACATGGGATAGGACAATTAATTTAGTGATGTGGCAAATTTCAGGCTAACATCCAATGAAAGGAGATTTATCATCAGCATATGTGAATCAATGGAGCTAGTAAATTGCCCTATTTTTAAAATTAAAATGACGTTTCCTTTAAATTTCGTGCTAGACGATGATAAAAAATAATAATTTTGCAAAGCAATTAGATTCTGCTTGGGTTGTGAACCAAAGTTGTGTCTAAGATATTCATTGTGAAGTAGGATGGTTGTTCACAGAGCACTTACCTCAGGTACTGGAATATTTAAACATCAGTGTAGTTTTCCTTGGTGATTATAAAGCTTTCTTTTTAATTCCCTCCTACAGCTTGTCTGTTGTCCAGAAGTCTTGTTTCCACTACATATAGGCCAGCCCAGTCCTAACTTTTTGTCTATCTCAGTTGTCTCCTTTTGATGCAGTAGCTTTCCTTCCTCTTAATGTGTTTGTCCAGCTGAAGAGTATTTTGATTGACTTGTATCCACTTCTGACATTGCATACATTCAGGGAACGCATTTTTCTTTCAATTTAAGCAGTTCGTGGGAGTGCATGTGTTTTCTTGCTCTTTCCCTATCCAGTGTGCCTCTTCCCCTTTACTTTCCTCTACACTGTCCGTTTTGCTTCCCACACTCCCAAACATTGTGTGTTTGCTAATTGGTTTTTAATATTTCTGCCCATAACCACTGTCTTCATTTCCTCCTCTATCTCTCCTCACTTGGTCCCTCTTTTCCTCTCCGGCGTATTTTTTTTTCTAATCTGTAACATAAGCATCTGTCTCAAGCTACCACGTACAAGACAAATTACCTATAATGAAACCCTGCAAGAGTGCATGATAAACCTGAAGCTACACTAGGAGTAGGAGTTGCGTGAAACCATGTGCTGGAGGCAGAAACTGAAAGAGCCCATCCAGCCACAGTTCCACCCAGATGATATTGACCTAAAGCCAGCTATACAGTTTATCCCCGGACAACACTGTGAGCAGCAACTGGAGGAGGGTGCGGTGTCCATCCAGTGATGAGCAGTCTGTTAGGTTCATCATAAATACTCTCCGAGGTTCCCAGAAGCTCTTTGGGTGGGAGTTCTGTGTACTGTACATGCTTTCTGCGGTCCTTGGTTTAGGTAAACAGAATTGTCTATCTCATAGTAAACTTAAAAGACACACCAGATGTTTTGTGCTGGTGATGGAATGGCTGAACAGTAGCATCCATGGATTGAAGTCACAGGTACAGATTTGTAAAGCTGTGTGCCAACAAACTGGACACACTAGTACAGCTATTTCGCTTCATAAGTGGGTGGTGTAGTGATATGCTGGACACGGCCTAGTGTTCCAGTATATGCCCTATGTAACCAGCCACTCCCGAGGGCTGGCATGTGCACTCACCCCACACCCATCCATCACAGGTGTCACCAGTCAGGTGAGCCTGCTAATGAAAGAGGCCTGGAAAACGTGCCCTAGGTCAGTTCCAGTACTAAACTCTTGCTGTCTGTGTGGTCATTCGTCCTGCATGAGAGCCTAGCGCTCTAAACTTTACAATGGTGATGAGCGCATCTGACCTGCATGTAGGCTGGCTGCAACTCTGAAGTTCTTCGTCTGGGAGATAAAATAGCCCATGTCTAGGGCCCCCAGGCTCTTGCTGCCAGCAACTGGGAGCAGTGATGGGGTGAGGCATCCCTGCAAGTATCTGGATCGAGACTCCTGCAGGCTGTCAACCTACACCGCGATAGGCAGTCCCCATATCTGCATAGCCCGTGGGGGGCTAGAGAATGCCACCCAAGTGCAGAAAACAAGGGGAAGTAGAGCTAGCCTTGGATGTGCCCTGGTCCATCAAGGTAGGTCGGGGCCCACACGTGCTCCCTTCGTAATGCAAAACACACAAGATGATGGACGGAATGTTGCACAATGGAAAAGCATTCACCCCCAGTCACAGATCTGGGTTTAATCCATCGTTATTTTGCTCACCACGCCACCCCAGTTCAGACATGGCCATATGCAAATCAGTCTTGACCCTGTGCCTCATAGGAACAGTCCAGCCTGAACTGTCAAGCCATGTCTTCCCTGGATTGGAATCAAGCATCCTAGGACCGGTTTCGGGGTTTCACCCCTCTTCAGCCAGGATAGCTTGACTCCAGTGGCGTAGTGAGCACGGGACCCACGTCTGGGCATACCCTTCCCACATAGGGCGAACAGCAAAACACACAAGATGATGGACGGAATGTTGCACAATGGCAAAGCATTCACCCCCAGTCACAGATCTGGGTTTAATCCATCGGTATTTTGCTCACCAGGCCACCCCATTTCAGACATGGCCATATGCAAATCAGTCTTGACCCTGTGCCTCATAGGAACAGTCCAGCCCGAACTGCCAAGCCATGTCTTCCCTGGACCGGAATCAAGCATTCTAGGACCGGTTTTGGGGTTTCACCCCTCTTCAGCCAGGATAGCTTGACTCCAGTGGCGTAGTGAGCACGGGACCCATGTCTGGGCATACCCTTCCCACATAGGGCGAACAGCAAAACACACAAGATGATGGACAGAATGTTGCACAATGGCAAAGCATTCACCCCCAGTCACAGATCTGGGTTTAATCCATCGTTATTTTGCTCACCACGCCACCCCAGTTCAGACATGGCCATATGCAAATCAGTCTTGACCCTGTGCCTCATTGGAACAGTCCAGCCCGAACTGCCAAGCCATGTCTTCCCTGGACCGGAATCAAGCATCCTAGGACCGGTTTCGGGGTTTCACCCCTCTTCAGCCAGGATAGCTTGACTCCAGTGGCGTAGTGAGCACAGGACCCACGTCTGGGCATACCCTTTCCACATAGGGCGAACAGCAAAACACACAAGATGATGGACGGAATGTTGCACAATGGCAAAGCATTCACCCCCAGTCACAGATCTGGGTTTAATCCATCGTTATTTTGCTCACCACGCCACCCCAGTTCAGATGGCCATATGCAAATCAGTCTTGACCCTGTGCCTCATTGGAACAGTCCAGCCCGAACTGCCAAGCCATGTCTTCCCTGGACCGGAATCAAGCATCCTAGGACCGGTTTCGGCGTTTCACCCCTCTTCAGCCAGGATAGCTTGACTCCAGTGGCGTAGTGAGCACGGGACTCAGGTCTGGGCATACCGTTCCCACATAGGGCGAACAGCAAAACACACAAGATGATTGACGAAATGTTGCACAATGGCAAAGCATTCACCCCCAGTCACAGATCTGGGTTTAATCCACCGTTATTTTGCTCACCACGCCTACCTAGTTCAGACACGGTCATATGCAAATCAGTGTTGACCCTGTGCTTCATAGGAACAGTCCAGCCCGAACTGCCAAGCCATGTCTTCCCTGGACCGGGTGGGATGGGTATGCTCAGACGTGAGTCCCGTGCTCTCCATGCCTCTGGAATCAAGCTATCCTGGCTGAAGAGGGGTGAAACCCCGAAACCAGTCCTAGGATGCTTGTTTCCAGTCCAGGGAGGAACTGGCTTGGCAGTTCGGGCTGGACTGTTCCTATGAGGCACAGGGTCAAGACTGATTTGCATATGGCTGGGTTCAAACTGGAATGGCATGGTGAGCAAAAAAACGATGAATTTAGGCCAAGATCTCTGTACTGGGGTGAATGTATGACATTGTTCTGCATTCTGTCCATCAACTGTTGTTTTTGCATTTGTCACCCCGAGTGGGACGGGTATGCTCAAACGTGAGTCCCGTGCTCTCCATGCCTCCGGAATCAAGCTATCCTGGCTGTAGAAGGGTGAAACCCCGAAACTGGTCCTAGGATGCTTGATTCCGGTCCAGGGAAGACATGGCTTGGCAGTTCGGGCTGGACTGTTCCTATGAGGCACAGGGTCAAGACTAATTTGTATATGTCTGGGTTCAAACTGGAATGGCATGGTGAGCAAAAAAACGATGGATTTAGGCCCAGATCTCTGTACTGGGGTGAATGTATGACATTGTTCTGCATTCTGTCCATCAACTGTTGTTTTTGCATTTGTCACCCCGAGTGGGACGGGTATGCTCAGATGTGAGTCCCGTGCTCTCCATGCCTCTGGAATCAAGCTATCCTGGCTGAAGAGGGGTGAAACCCCGAAACCGGTCCTAGGATGCTTGTTTCCAGTCCAGGGAGGAACTGGCTTGGCAGTTCGAGCTGGACTGTTCCCATGAGGCACAGGGTCAAGACTGATTTGCATATGGCTGGGTTCAAACTGGAATGGCATGGTGAGAAAAAAACGATGGATTTAGGCCCAGATCTCTGTACTGGGGTGAATGTATGACATTGTTCTGCATTCTGTCCATCAACTGTTGTTTTTGCATTTGTCACCCGAGTGGGACGGGTATGTTCAGACGTGAGTCCCGTGCTCTCCATGCCTCTGGAATCAAGCTATCCTGGCTGAAGAGGGGTTAAACCCCGAAACCGGTCCTAGGATGCTTGTTTCCAGTCCAGGGAGGAACTGGCTTGGCAGTTCGGGCTGGACTGTTCCCATGAGGCACAGGGTCAAGACTGATTTGCATATGGCTGGGTTCAAACTGGAATGGCATGGTGAGCAAAAAACAATGGATTTAGGCCCAGATCTCTGTACTGGGGTGAATGTATGACATTGTTCTGCATTCTGTCCATCAACTGTTGTTTTTGCATTTGTCACCCCGAGTGGGACAGGTATGCTCAGACGTGAGTCCCGTGCTCTCCATGCCTCTGGAATCAAGCTATCCTGGCTGAAGAGGGGTGAAACCCTGAAACCGGTCCTAGGATGCTTGTTTCCAGTCCAGGGAGGAACTGGCTTGGCAGTTCGGGCTGGACTGTTCCCATGAGGAACAGGGTCAAGACTGATTTGCATATGGCTGGGTTCAAACTGGAATGGCATGGTGAGCAAAAAAACGATGGATTTAGGCCCTGATATCTGTACTGGGGTGAATGTATGACATTGTTCTGCATTCTCTCCATCAGCTGTTGTTTTTGCATCCCTTCATAATGCAGCACAAGTGAGCTGATCCAGGATGAAAGGAGGGGCCCTCCCAATGTAGCTGACTGTAAATGATGTGCTGCAGTGACCCTTAATGGTGAGACTGCCACAGAGGTATTGCTGATGCCTGCAGCAGCAGCCGTGGACTGCCCAAGCCTGTCATTCATGTCCCGGTGGGGAGGTGCGGGGTGTAGTGGCACCCGACCATGGAGGGATCCGCTTGGCATTTTGGGGAGCGGGAGGAGTTGTCTGGACTGGCTTTTCCCCGAGTGCTGTACACAGGCACAGACAGCATTCCCTGAGGGGCGGCTGTAGCCTGTGTAGAAGGTGGCTGCACTGCCCTATGAAGGACATGAGTGCAACGCCCCGAACTGGGCAAAGGTTATGGCACCAATAAGCCACCCAGCCACAGTCCACACATTGAAACCCTCCCGTATTTGTATGGACACTGCACTTGCTTTGCATGCCCTCTTATTTACCTCCTCAGGATGACCGCAGCAGTGAGGCTTGCCTCCCCTCTCAGCAAGGAAAGCAACATCAGAGAAAGAAAGAGGGAGTGATGAGTTCTGCAACGTCAGGAAAGCTAATGGGGCCTAGGTCTAAAGCTGCAGTGGCACCTAGTGGCCATAGGTGGTTACTGCAACAGTTTAAAGCAAACATTTTCCAGAGACATGGGCAGCAGTGCTACAAAAGCTGCAGTTGCCCACAGTTGAGGTGGTTGGCAGCATCAACTGCATGGACTGCTAAGAGAAGAGACTGCAGTGCAGAAAGAGACTGGCCAAAACTGTGCCACACCCCCCTGGTGGCCTTCCAAGTGTTTTGAAGGGAGAGACTATGAGCCCTGTAGAAGGAGCCCAAAACTGCTCCTGCCTGAGAAGGCTGACTGCAAGCTGACCTAAGAGAAGAGGCCCACAACAGGGAGAAGAAGGTCCCAAAGAGAGAGGACTGGGCATGCAGAGGGCGCCTATGGAGAAAGACTCTAAGAACATGGTGCACAGAGGGCCGCACCAGGAAATCTGACAGCAGGGCAGGAGCACGGGAGAGAAAGAGAGCCCTCTGAGAGCAAGAAGCAGAGGCCGCACCAGTCAGCTACCCCACCACAGAATGGCCACCTTTGGCCACCGGGCATTTCACATGGAGTGACCAACCTTGAGAAGCATGCCAGCACTTGGGCAGGACCTGGTGCCTCGAATGCGTAGTCCTAGGTGCAAACAGTGCATTCTCAAGTGAAGAAGAGGTGAAGGAAAAAAGGTGACCCTCCGGGCAGGGAGTGGAGCACCAGGAAGATCCCTGAGGGAAGGGGTAGGACTTGTGAAATGTCTATGAGGAGAAAGAAGACCTGTGAGTGGTCCAAAAGGAGAAGAGTTATGTCCTATCAACAGGACAAGAGTCAGGTCCTACAGAGAGGACAGGACGTGACCAGTGAGGTCCTAGTGAAGAGAAATTCACAGTGAGAGGCCAGGTCAGTAGACAGAGGAGAAGAGAATCAGTACTTGGAGTAGGACATGACCAAGGACTGTATGTCACATCGAGAGGCCTGGTCAAAAGGGAGAAGGGTGTGGCACGATGCCACGTCAGGAAAGAGCAAAAGGAAGAAGAGTGTAGCAAAATGTCATGATGCCACATCGTGAAGAAGAAGAGCAAAGAGGAGAAGAAGAGTTTCATGATGCCACGTCATACATATTAGTGATGAGCAGAAGAGTGTGGCAAAAGGCTGCAGTACGACATCGCAAAGAAGAACATGAAAGAAGAGGAGAGAAAAGAGTGTGACAAGCTTGTCACACAGAAGATCACTGACAGTCATCCGCAATTGTCATCCTTATCAAATGTGTCATATAGTTTCCCTAACAAGCATTGCACCAGCGGAGTGGAACCGTATGCCTACAAAGCAGCCATAGTTTAACAAGGCATCCCTGGCATTGTGGAAGGCTGGCCACCCAGAAAACTTCTGTGCTACCCAGTGAACCTGGATCCTGTGGAAGAGAGCATAGTCAACCATTTGTAAAATCCATCTTTGGGGCTGCATGAGAGGCTTGGTCGTGGTCCTCTTCAGACTTCCTTAGTCACCTCAGACATGGGGCCCATAAGAGGCTCTGAATAATGCATACAAGCCCATGGCAATCCACGGGCAAGGGCCTTAAGGAATTCCGGTGAGAGCGGAATCCGAATGCAAGAGATGCATCTGCAGCAGCTTCACAGCAGGCACCAGGAAGCACTGAGGTCGCGGATGGAGACGGGTCACCCAGAGGCAGCCAAGGAAAAAGGACCTCAAGGAAATGTGAAAGAGGAGTCCTGGCATGAGAGAGAATCCTTAAACTCATAAACCAGCGGGTACCGGAAAGTACCACGACCGCTGGGCACAAAACCACCACCCTTTCGTCCTCCATCTTTCCAGGTTGGCCATCCAGGGAGACAGGGTGTTTTTAAAGATATCTCTGCTGTGGACTCCACCACTGCTCCTGATGCACTATCCAAGTGAACGGTGTAAATAGACTCCGACATCATGAGACCTGGTGGGACAGAGCAACTGTGCCCATGCGGACTGCCTGAAGAAACTCTGTGGTGTTTTTCTTTGTTGTTTGTTCTTTGCCGCAGATTAGACTTTGTTTATTTCTTTTTCAATAATTGTTTGGGAGGGATGTAGTGATCTGCTGGAAGGGGTCTAGTGTTGCAGCATATGCCCTATGTACCCACCCACTCCCCAATGGAGGGGCTGTACACTCACCCCACTCTCATGCATCCATCACAGGTGTCACCGGTCAGGTGACCCTGCTAATAAAAGCATCTGAGCGCACGTGCCCTGGGCTAGTTTCAGTTCTATACTTTTGGTGTCTCTGCTGTCATTTGTGATGCATGAGGGCCTAGGGCCCTAAACATTACAGATTTAGTTTTATCCGTTTACTTTCTTGATTTAAAGCATTTGTCAATAAAGAATTATTGAGATATTTAAAAGAAAAAAATATAAATATCAACAGTTTGATTATAAAAGAGGGTTTCTTCCTCTAGATCCAGAGATCTGAATACTGTACTGTTTAAGGCGCGATGGCATTATTTCACTCCTGACTTTGATACCCGCCTCCTTCGATGAGACTATTCATGTAACTTTGGGGAAGGTCGACATCCAGTTTTCACTTCTCTCTGCAAACCATCACGGAAAGGCATTTTGTATGACAATTTATTTATGGCAATTTTCCACAGGTCTAAGATTTCCCACTAGTCTCTCCATATCTTATGTACATTTTGGGAATATTGTGTGTATACCTTGCTGCCAAGATCCATGAGTATGCCTTATAAATAAACCTGAAGTGATGAATGCTGATATCCAGGAAATGTAGCAAAAACCATGATGAATACAGCTTTTTTCACCTACTAAGCAAATGTTGGTTCTATTCTTGGCACACTTCATTTAACTATACATATTTTTTTAAGCACCAATATGTTACATGGCAAAATATTGAATTATAAAGTTAAGAACATTACACCAATAAGATGATACAGCCAAAGTTAGATGTTGGGAACAATAAAGTTGGATCATTAAGCTTTTCATCATTAGCCAGCCAGATGACTCAGCAAGTTAAGTGCTAGACTATATAAAATTCATACCTTAAAATATCTTACTTAGCATCTCATGCTGCGTAAAGTATACAAAGTGAGCAAATTCAGGCAGGACTGTCCTCATTGGAGCGTGGTCAAGACAGATTTACATTTATCTGGGTCCAAACTAAGGTGACGTGATGGGAGAAAAATGATGGGCTGAGATGAGGCCTGATGATTGCCAGTGGCTATGATTAATTGAAGAATTTCATCCATCACTTTGTTTTTGATGCCCTAATTGTGAGGGGTATGTGTTGTTTGTGTTTTTGTTTCAGGGAGGACCTGGCCTGGCAGATCTGGCTGAACAGTTTCCATTGGTGCAGGGTCAAGACTGATTTGCACATGGTTTGGTCCAAGCTGAGGTGGCATGGTGAGCAAAAGAAAGTTGGATTAGGATGTGATCCGAGCTATTACCAGTGGCTGAGATGAATTCAACCATTCAATTCATCACCTTGCTTTTGATGCCCTAAGTGTGACGGGTATGCCCAGACATGGGGCCCATGCTCAATGTGCCACTGGAACCAAGCTATACCTTGCTGATGAGCCTTAATAAGGTAAAAACAGTCCAAGATTGCTTGTGCTCTGGTTCACAGAGGAGCTGGACAAGCAGTACAAGCTGTTCCCATTGAAGCAGGGTCAAAACTTATTTGCATATGGCTGGGTCCAAACTTAGGTGGCATGGTGTGTGAAAAATGGTGGATTGGGTTGCGGCGTGAGCAATCGCCAGTGGCTGATTTTAATTCAAGCATGCCACCCATCACCTTGTTTTAGGTGCCTAAATGTGACAGGTATACCCAGATGTGGGTCCTGTGCTCACTTTGCCACTAGATCTAATCTATCCCTGGCTGATGAGCCCTAATAAAGACAAAAGGGCTTCTGTGTTGTTTGTGTTTCTATTTCAGGGAGGACCTGGCCTGGCAGTTCTGGCTGGACAGTTTACATTGGAGCACGGTAAAGACTAATATGCACATGGCTAGGTCCAAACTGAGGTGGCATGGTGGGCAAAACAAAATTGGATTGGGATGGAGCCTGAGCGATTACCAGTGGCTGAGGTTAATTCGATCATTCCATCCATCACCATGTTTTCGATGCCTTAAGTGTGATGGGTATGCCCAGGCATGGGGCCCATGCTCAATGTGCCACTGGAACAAAGCTATACCTGGCTGATGAGCCCTTATAAGGGGCGAAAGTGGTCCTGTGATGTTTGTGTTGCATTTTAGGGAGGACCTGACTTGGCAGTTTGGGCTAGACAGTTCACATTGGAGCAGGTTCAAGACTGATTTGCATATGGCTTGGTCCAAACTGAGGTGGCATGGTGGGCATACATTAATGGTGGGTGAAAAATGATGGTCTGGGATGCAGCCCGAGTGTTTGCCAGTGGCTGAAATTATTTCAAGCATTCCATCCATCACCCTATTTTGGTACCTTACGTGTGATAGGTATGCCCAGATGAGGGTCCCGTGCTCACTATTCGAGTAGAACAAAGCTAAACCTGGCCGATAACACCAAATAAGAGTGAAACTGCTTAGGGTTGCTTGTGTTCCAGTTCAGGAAGGACCTGCCTGGCAGTTCATACCAGACGGTTCCCTTTTACAGAAGGCTCAAGTTTTGCATGTGACTGGATACAAACTTGGGTGGTATAGTGAGTGCAAAATGATGGATTGGGATGCAGCCGAGCAATTATCAGTGGCTGATATTAATTCAAGCATTCCATCCATCACCATTTCTGATGCTTTTATGCATTCAGGGTAGATACTTTGAGTGTCATTACATTGGGTAATAAAATGATCTGTTACTTACAATACTTAGACATGAAAAGAAACATTCTTACTGTACATTATATAAGACAGATTGTCTAATTGAACCCACGAGAAACCTTTGAATTCACTGGAAATGTTAGACTTGAGGGATAGCCATAGGCTGAAATTAGCTGAATTTGTTTATGTTTGAGTTGAGTGTGGAGCTAGAATTAATACACCTTTTTTCATTCATTGTAAGTATTTAAATATTTGTTTTTGGGTCGCAGTTACAGACAGATTTGGGTATCCCTAGGCAGATGTATTGTTTCTAATACATAACATTGACTTTGAGTAGACTTTGGGTCACTTCCTTGCTCACAATTGGCTGGCTTTGCTGCCTGTCTCAGTGATCTACTCCAGATAAATTGTCTTTTCTCACTACTCTTGTAGGGGTTTGTCCCACCCTTGAGCATTTTGGTTTTCATGTGTTCTGATCAGTTTTACCCTTCCACTGTATATCTAAGGTGACTGTTTTACTTTACATTTAGCTCTCCATGTGCGCATGTGTTTCCTAGCTTTCTTTACCCCGCCCCCTCCCCCGCTTCTTGGTCGTTCCACCCGCTTTTCACTCCTCGTTTTACCAATATTCGTTTTTTTTGTGAGGGCCTGGCAGCTGCAAAGCACTGCCTTCCTTGCCTCGTCCTCCCTCTTTTGTATGACTTATTTTTCCTTTTTTTTTATTGAACTCACCAATCTAGCATGGCTGTCCACCTTGTTAGATTGGTAAATTAAATATGGCTGCCTGCCTCATGACACAAAACATGCACACGCAGGAATCATGACGCATACAATTTCATCAGGCGATAGCTTTGAATAGATTTCTTTAATAGAGAACCCATTCCCACATTGTGAAACACGTGTGTGAATATCCTACTGCATGTGTCCAAATGTGTTTTCAAAAAGACATTGGCAAAGCTAGCAGCTCTGTCTTTGAGAGCTGAACAGATTGGTTTTGTCAATGCTTGTTTATTTTTTTATTTAACTTATCATGTAGGTAAGTGGTATTAACTTTGGAATTGTTTTCTTTTTTGTCATTTTAGGTAGAAAACGATCAATAAACATGTCCCCAAATTTTCCAATTGAGAAGATTTTAGATGGAGGTATAGATCATATCTCATATTTAAATTTATGTAATCTGTCCGAACTTTTTATCTCAAGATAAGGCCTCTTTTAACTAAATCAGAGGCATAATAATGGTGTACTGGTCCCCAAAACAATATTGAAAATCAATTTTCATCACTTTGCTATTTTTGTGGTACAGAATGCAGCAAATGTCGCAGCTGGGCAAAGCATTTTAAAATTATGTCATACTCTTTCTGCTTTAAATTAGACATCTCTAATAACGTACGTCGTATATTCCATTCATTTTAAGCATTGTACGTGCTGCACGTATTTTCAAAACCCAATTTCTTCATTTTTGCTCTTGCACAAAAATCTTTCAGTAATATTGGCAGATGCAATATTTGTGTGCACTATTGCATATCACCTAAGTAGCGAACAGGGTGCAAATACATATGCTCTTTTCCTTCTTTTGTGTTCCTCCGGAGCTTCTGTTATGTGCCTGGTGCGCGCTTCTGGGAATTCAGAAAGGACTTTTAAGGGAAGTCGTAGTAATAGGATGAATTAGTCAGGAGCAAATGGGAAAATCTCTGAAACCGGTTAAAAATGATGCAGGTCTGGAAAAAAATTACCTGAGGCACCGAGCTAAAGGGATCGGTTCTATTCCCTTGTGCGAGGCTACGATAAGAGGAAGGTTGAGAATGGGGCATTACATTACTGTTAGGGAGTGCGAATGTATGTTCGAGTTAAACTAGTGATGTGTCTTGAGAACTCCTCCAGCACTTCCAAAGACATCGATTTAACACCGAAGGACATTGCACTACACCACTTACAGCTCTGATCCCTTGGCCAATACGTAAAGCTGTCTATTTGTGTACAACTGCTGTAGGGAAACAAATCATGTCTGCTGCCGAGCAGAAGACAAACCCGGGATCAAGAGAAAGTGTTATGTCCACAGGCGGAGAATCTGAACACATCTCATGAAGCAAGCACCGCTCACTGCTGTTGATAACTGAAACACTGCTGCGAGGGAACTACTCGGCTTCCAATCCAGCACTTTAATTAGAGAGTTTATTTCTGAACTGTCCGCTTCCACGTTTCACTCAATCAAGCGAGGTCTCGATTTAAGACTCTCTTTCACCGTATGATATTTGATGCAAAAATAGCCAAAATGTTTTTAAGGTTTTCTGGCATATGAGAACCACATATAGAAGGGTGCTCCCGTGCTGGGATCTGAAAAACCAATGACTGGTTTCCTTTGCATGCTGGGTAGAACAGTTAAAATACTTACAGCTGTAACACTCTGGAGACACAATCACCAGGCTCTGCCCTAGGTGGACAACGATGTTTAATAAATACTGATGCACTGTAGACATTGCCATAAAAGTGGTGAGTGTGGTATTGATCGGAAGTCACAGATGACGCAATTGAATCTCCATTTTTTGTTGTTGTTGCATATTTATATAGCGGGAATCGACCCGAATGTATTGGAGCGCTTTACATGTGCACCGTATTTACATTACACATTCAGGCACGGGGAGATTAAGTGATTTGCCCAGAATCACAGGCTGTGGACGCGACCCCGAGGCTCGAACCCTGGTTTCCAGCACCAAAGTCGGCAGTCTAGCCGACGGACCACACCCTCTCCCCTGGGTGATAATGAGTGGGCAGTAGTGTGGGAAATCAGACTGCATTGTTCTTTACGATAACCTGTATCTTCAGAAAACTCTGCAGACCCTCCGAAGTAAACATGGCACGGAGACAAACATGACGAAAACCCGGGTCTACTGTCTTAAGAGAGCATTCAAATCACTGACAACGTTGCTGTGTTGCTGGACCTGTATGCAAACAGTTCACAAGTACTGAACCCAGAGTGTATAGCACAAGAAACACATTCTTCACTGCTTCCACAGTTTCATATCACCCCTACTTTTACTTGATACAATATTTATTTCCAGAGGCTATGGCAACTTGGTTGTGTAGGATCCGTCAGCTGAATTTGACACTGTTAAATTGTGACTTGCGATTTTGTTTTAGGATTTTATATGTAGAAAATAGTGTAAATGGCCAGAACAGGCACTAACACATTACACACACTTTTTAGTGGGAATAACAGAAGTGATGCTGCTGGCTCCTGCTTGCCCCCTATTGCACATGGGTAATATAACAATGGGGTTTGCTCTCAAACTCCTCCACCATCTGGGCAAAGAAGCATCAAACTATACAAAAAAAGTGATTTGGAGGAATAAATACATTCACAGTAACAATAGGACACAATAAATTCAATCCTATTCTATAGTACAAAGTCCCTATCTATTTGTATTTATTCATAGTGAGACACATACCAACTCTGATTGCAGATTGGAACAATTAGAAAATTCTTTTAATTGTTCTCAAATTTATGTAAACATGAAACAATACATGACAAATCAATACACCCATAAATAATTCCAATGAATAATTGTCACAATTACACAAACAATTACATACTACTATACATAATCTTATATTCCTTCCTACCCCCAAACTTGGATGTTCTTGTTTGCTCTATAACTATCAGCAATCCACTGTGAAGTAATCCCATGCACACATGAGATACAAACTTCACCTCTAAAATCATTTGCAGTGTGGATATAATTTTTAACACAAAATACTTAATTCAATGGACTCCTCTTTGTTCATGAGGTCAACGCGTTTCGGCCCTTTCATCCGGGCCTCACCAGGACAAGGGTACAAGAAACAAACCACCCTGAGAGGGCAGTGCTGATCATCAAAGTCCAGTCCACAATACTGGGGCTATCTTAGTACGTCACATGTTACTTCCCCCCCAGCGCCTTGAGACCCTCACAGGTGAGTAGTGCGCTTTACAAATGATTGATTGATTGAGAGGAGACAAACTGTATCTTTATAAGCACAACACGTATCCTCTTCTGAGCGCTAAGTTTCATCTAATTACCACCCCCATGAATGGGAGACAATCACCTCTCGACGTGCTTCACACCGTCACAGACGTCTATCAATAACTGGCCACCTTCTATGTTGTAGTCTGCCCATTGCACATGGGGCAGATCTGCAATATGCATCTTCAATTTCTGCATCTGTTGCGCTTTTGAATAGTCACTACAACGCTCATTATGAGTTCACCATAACCTCCTCAGGGAGATACGGTGTCTGTGCTGAACAAGAAAATCTGGTATCTCCCTGTGAGACAACAGGGATTACAAACCAAATTTCCCTTTGTGGAATGAGGAATAACATACAGACTCATGTGTTTCCCCTTCTGATGGAAATAACAAGCTCGAAATTAGCAGATATTTGTCACAAGTTTAGAGCAGGTTGTAAATGTAGCACAGACTATTTTCTTCAGCTGTGGGGGCGGTCTAGTGGTTGTGGGCAGAGGGAAGATAGATATCCTTTTCCTTTAACTTGGGGTGATTTTCTGCTCCCTCTAAGCTGAAGTGTGAAGACTGATGGGGACGGGCACAACAGCAGCTACCCTTAGCCCCTGCAGCACCTCCAAAGCCTCTAGGCTTGGTGTCTCTGGGCCCAAAAAGTTTGGATAGGGAGTTTGAGAACCCGAAGATTCTGTCTTCAGAGACACCGCAAAAACTTTAGTTGCCTGCACTGGTATCGCCTTAGGGATACCACACTGGGCAGCTCATAATGAGGTCCTATCGCATTAGGGAATGGCTTTTCTTTCATTAGGGAAAGTGATGGAGTGTCCCTCAGTACCAGATTCTTAGACCATCTTAGCACCCTTTTTTAAAGCCGATATTCTTGCTTTACTCATCTAATTGTGGCCCAGGTGAAAGATTTATTTTATTTGCACGGGACAAAATCCTTATTCAAAAGAGAATGCACTGTTTGAATATGTGCCCACTAAAAAAATGAAATAAGTAATGAGTTAAAATGATGGATGGTAGACTGTCATCTGAGTAGTTATAAACGAATGCATACGTATGGGACTAGTCACAAACTTGAATTCAATCATTTTAGACATGTATTTATGAACAATGCAACCTTTTTAGACATCCAGGTCTTAAAAAAGTGATCCCTGTCAGGCGTGAACCCATTTATAGTGGTGAAATTCCCTGTCATGAGTGCAGAGATCTCTGCAGCCATAATTCATTCTCCAGGGGGTTGAAGCGGGGCTTCTAAGGCATAGTTACCTTTGAGAATGCCTAATTGTTCCTATTCCTAAACTCCTCTTGCTTACCTTTCCTCCCTGGAAAGGTCATGTTTTCACTTCAGCATAGGGTATCTGTTAATACCTTTTCAGGTTGGGAAGGCGAATGGTTCACCCCCAGACTTGCTGGGCGTTTTAGAGGAAGGTCATTCTCCACTAGGTAAACTATTTTCCCTGTGGTGAAGTAAAAATGTGCATAAGCAAATAGGATTCTGATCCTCATTTGTGGAATTCTCATCGATGCAGAACTCCCTATATTAGGAAAATAGGCCAGCTGCAAAGGTCAGATGACATCCATTGGAGTGCACCTGGAAACATGTGCCTGGCTCTGCTTTTCAGGCATAAACGTCAGAATGTTGGTCTATATGTCAAGGGTAAGGTGGGGGTGGAGTTGGAGTTGGAGAAATCTGCCCTTGCGCTTCCTGATTTTCTTTGTGACTATCCTCGTAGTGACTTTGACACAATAACTGAGCACAAAGAAAATAAAAATGCTAACATTCTATAATTATAGAGGGCTGAATACATTAGCTGTTTTAAACACATTTTTCAGCAGGAAGTCCCGTTTTTTGCAAATAAGAGTTGCACAAACTCTGACTGCTTTTGCTTCCACTTGTCTATTTAGCATCCAAGTGCCAGGAGTCTAAGGGTCATGTTACTGTAGCAGCCACTGCTACACCAATTGTGATTGTTATCTGTGTAGCTAAAGCGCTCCTAGGGGACAAAATGACTAAGGGCCTGATTAAGGCTCCAGTGGTGTGACAGCAGTTTGCAATGCCAGCACCATCCTGCCACACCACCAAACCTGCACAGAGACCGTCTGCCGTATTCCAAGTGGAATACAGGTCAGGTGGTCCTGCAGCGGCTGGATCAAAAGGCTGCCTTTCAAAGGCTCATGGGAGAGCCTTAGAAAGGCAGCGCCGTGGGACAGCCACAGCATGTTCCAGCAGGGCATGGACTGTAAAGACCATACTGTACTAGAACTGGGGGTGCATGCACGCATGGGGGCACAACATGTGCCCCACTACATACATCCCCAGGCCATGAGGGAACGGGGGCCCTGTAGGGACCCTTTTGTTTACTTACTGCCACCCTTTCTAATGCAGGCTCTCATCCATGGGCATGGCTGAAGTGACAAAACTCGTAATATGCTTGGCAGTGCTGCCGCATCACCACCAAGTTTATTGCGACCTCAAGAACACTGCACAAGTGGCAGGGATCACGAATCCGTCGCAGCTGCGGTGGTCCCATGGCGGTATGACAACCAAAGTTGTAATACGATGGTCGGACCGCTGATGCGCAAGGTCACTGCTGCACCACGGGCCGCCAAACTCAGAATCAGGCTCTAATTCACAGTACAAAACTGTCAGTACCTCAACCTTGATAACCAGCAGTAATCAAACTCATGCAGGGCTAAACTTATGGTAATATGGTTACCGAGGGAGTACCCAAGGGAATAAAATACTCCCCTATTTGAATCCTATCACAAATTACACTGAGTGAGTGTGTGAGTGAGTTTGTGAGGTGAGCAAACATGGACTCGGTTGGTTGCTTCCCTGAGGAAAGCTTGAGAATTATGTGACCAAATCGAACCATGTACATCTGTATTTTCACTGCATTTGTACATCCCTCGATCTGTCCATCCTCTCTGCCCTTCCTTCCTACTCTCATTCATTATTCTTTCTCTCATTCATCAATCTATTTCTTCATTCACCCTTCCATCCATCCATCTTTGATTCTCTTAATCAATCCAACATCCTTATTTTTCTCCATCCTTTCTTCAACCCACCCTTTGTTTCATTCATCTGTCATTCCCCCCACCATTTTGTCTTCGCCTATCCACCCATTCTTAAATGTCCTCCCTCCATCCACCTCTTTATCCACCAATTCATCATCCCTATCTAAATCCATCCCCTCACTTCCTTTTTCTTTCCTCTTGTTTTCTCTTAATGATCAAAATGAAAGGGAACAAAACAAACATTTAAAAAGTGTTATTTCAGCACAATGCCCAGTGGCAACCCCGACCCCCACGACCTGCTCAAACTGTTAAGGGGGGCATGACGCCCCCGATGGTGACTCATCGGTTGATTTAGAAACAAGTGGTATTTGGACTTAAGGAAACAAATGAGCATAACTTTTCTTTGCACTTCTCAGCATTCCTCTGCCATTTTATGAGAGTGAGTGCTGGCGGCCTCATGGGGATTGCCTATTTCAGGCTTACCATTGCCAAATGTTACCATTTCATTTCATTACATTTTAGGCATTGCCTGCAGACAGTGCGGAAGCGCTGTTGCGTGGCAATGATGTATTGTTCTTAAAAAAAAAATCTAAAACATCTAAAAAGTGCACTTTAGCCTGCTACTGGTTGGCTCCGTCACTCTCCAGAACAGTACATTTTAACTGAGTTCACCACTATCTCAGCATTGGCTTTCACACCACCACACTATTGCACAGTTAAAATGTACTGTTCTGGAGGTAGTTAAGTTTCAGCCAGATAGAGACATGTCCAGATTGCTGTCCCAACTTGAGACACACTGGATACAATTCTTGGACACTTTAATACCAAAAGGTTTGAATGATAAACTTGAATTGTCTTGTTTCCTGTGAAAATAATATGTATCCTTCTGTGAGGAACCTTTGCTGGATATCCTTATTTTCTTGCAATATTTATTGTTGAATTATTGTACATTTTTGTATTATGATTTAGGTCAATACATTCAATGACATTATGCTCATGAGTGTTTAGTATCTTCTTGAAGTCACTCTCACCAGTTATTTCATTTGATTATATAATCATTGTATTCACTCCTTGTATTTCCTTTCAGCTTGTTTATGTTATTATCTTCATTAACCCTTTCGCTGCGGCGGGAATTCCGCCGCAGCGCTGGGGGGTGCGGGGGGGCAGCGCGGTGGCGCTGTGCTCATGACGGAGCCGCTCCGTCATGAGCCACGGTTGAGCTGTGCTCATGACGGAACGGTTCCGTCATGACTCCGCCCATTTGCGTTGTCCCCCCGCACAGGCGGGGAAACAGCGCCGCGTAGGCGGAGCGGCCGCCAACGGCCGTGACATGACGGAACCGTTCCGTCATGAGCACACGGCAACCGTGGCTCATGACGGAACGGCTCCGTCATGAGCGGGGAAGGGGTTAAATGCCATTTTACCCTATTATTTTGAGGTTATGAATGTTGAGTAATATAAATTGTCAAAATCACTCTATGGCACTTAAGTGCTCGAGCATGTCTCATTTTGACCATTCACTTGATCATTATCGCGCTGTACATCACCATTTAAAGAGCGGTTTGCAATTTCAGTATAACATTCGTGATCCTTGGATCACATGATTATTATGTTAGTGATTTCATCTGGTTTGACTCCTTATGTCAGCATTTATCAGTTTACCAGGTGGCAATTCCATTGCTATCACCGGCAGCATGAGCAGAGTCCCGCATAGTTCAGCAACCTTTTGTTTGTTGTAACCTTGTTTTGCCCATTAGTTTTGTACAGACAGTTTTTTAAGATCACGTTATGACTGGCAGATTGGATCAATTTATGTTTTTCCTTTCACTTAATCATTTTGGTATGTTTACTTTTGCGAGTATGCAGTTTTTCTTTTATTTTGTAACTTTATTGAATACGAACACCAGCTTTCAGCCACAGTCCTATTTTCATGGCCATGAATTACGTTAGTTACGTTACGGCTAGAGTTCCCGTAACCCAGATAGGTTTCAGCAAACGTGTACATCTACACTTGCTTTCTCCAAGGATCACTTTCATGCATGGGTCTTCAGAACAGTCACACTTTGGATTGGTTTCTGCTCCTTGGCATGGTGAGATTTAAGAGTTTGTCGTATAGAGATACAGTGATCTTCACTGTTTGGGTTCGTATTCTCTGGGTTTTTTTCAGCTTGTGGCCGTTTGTCTTACTCATCATCCGTACGTTTTAGGCAATTACGGTTAAAGGTAAGATATTGGTGATTAGCACACATTTGCATGATCCATCTGTGTTAGCATGTCACACAAGGATTTTCTCTTTAAATTCATTTCTTATATTCATTTCTTTAATATTCAACTGAGAATCTTCTAGGTAGTTTACAGACATACTGAGGGAATACCTGGCCTTTTCTTCGAACATTGATGAAGGTCTCCACAGCACACATCACTGAGCACTCTAGTAATGTTACAAAGTTTCTCTGCTTTCCAGCATCACGTTCAAATGCCAGCCCCGTTTGAGCCAATAGTACTATTTTTTTTTTATAGCATGTTTCGGTTAAACTCAACTTATGACATTGATGTTTCAGATTCCCATGACGAAGGGCTATTGTAATGCCCGAAATGCATTGGGAGAAACCGTTTGTATTACAAAATCTTTGTTATCATGCAACTTGAGTTATTTCAATGAACTCTACATCACCTGCAACTTTTGGAAATAAAGTGGATTGAACAACAATCTAAGTTTCACCGTTTGGATTGATGAACGGATACATAGATTCAGCTGTTGTCTACTTTTGTTTAAAATTGATTGACTTTGTAAAATTTGCTTCGCATTGTGTGTTAACATTGCGTACACTTTTATAGTGACCTATAGTAGTGCACTTAGCATCCAGGATACATATCCAGGTCTTATCTTTTCCACTTTCTAGAAGTTGCATTTGCAAACACCCATTTTGAAAACCACATTTACTAAAAGGTGTGTTATTAGATGCTGAGCTCAGAGAGCCTAAACTTAATTTCTCTATCTTTTCCCAATTGAAAGTTACACTTGTAAAATGTTACACGGCAGCTCCAATGATCACCTGTGGGATCAGTTTGCAATAATAAAAAATTGAATCAACAGTATTTCACTATCGCAACATCTAAAACGTACCAACATATGCCTTTTACACACACTGCACCCTGCCCACTGGGGTACCTTGTGCCTACCATAAAGGTAACTTACAAGTAAGAAAATAGAAGGTGCGATGGGTGCACTTGCCAGGTCGACATTACAGTAAAAAACTGCATGCAGACACTGCAGTGGCAGGTCTGAGACACATGTGACAGGCTACTTGTGTTGTCGGCACAACCAGCGCTGCAGGCCTACTAGCAGCAATCGATTGACAGGCCCCGGGCAAACACAGTGCACTGTACTAGGAACCTACTAGTAATTCAAATATACCAATCATGGAAAACTGATCATAACACAATTAACAGTAGGAACACAGGCACTTAAGTAGTGAGTAGCAGTCAAAAGGTGTGCGAAGACACTAAACCAGTAAAAACTTAAGTCCAGCATACCATCAAAAACAGGAGGCCAGAAAGCAAAAAAGGCACCCCACAAATGTAAGGTCTAACTCTAACACACCTAGTTACACACCAGCTACTTACACATCAGTGGCACACACTCAGAGGCACTGATACACTCGCTCACATAAGTATGCTTGTTGACAGCATACATAAACTGGACAACAGATTACATTTTTAGTATTTGCAGCAATGACTGACCATGCCTTGCAGTTTTGGTGAAACAGCAGGGATGGTAACCCACTGGTCAGGGGGTAAGGGTCCCACAGATGGTTCAGTTGCTGCTGATGATACGCCACCTTCCCTCTCTCTTATCATCCAGTAAACAGACATAATATCGAAAAAAAAATATCGACTGGACAGAATATCGAGTTTTTAATATAGAATGGACAGAATATCGAATTGACAAAATATAGTGGTGAAGAATATCGAAAATCAGGTAAGAAATATCGATTTAAATAATATAGAAGTAAGTAATATCGACAGTCATAATATAGTTGTTAAAAATATCGATTTTTTTTATAGCGTTTTAAGTGTTAGTATATGTGTTAAAAGTATGTATTAATTTTGGAATGTATGTTTGAATATTTTTAAAGTAATGAATTTTATGTCATTTAATTTTTGTGTAATTTAATTCCGTAGCGGGTTGTGGGTTTATAGGGGATTAGGGTGGGAAGTAATTTAATTACAGTACATTAAATAATAATTTTTAGGAATTACTAAGTATTTTTAATTTAATTTTGCGTTTTACTTCTGTAGCGGATTGTGGGTTTATGGGGGAATAGGTTGGGAAGTAATTTAATTGTTATTAGGTAATTATTAATTGGTATTGGAAATTAATTGGTTGTTGATTAATTATTAATTGGTTAATAATTTGTATTAATTGGTAATTAATTTGTATTAATTGTTTTAGTGATAATTATGTTAATTGTATTAATTTATTATTTGTAGTGGGTTGTGGGTTTATAGGGGAATATGGTGGGAAGTAATTTAATTGTAAATAATTAATTATTGAAATAATTTTTGTATATTGATAATTAATGTATTATTAATTGGTATTATTTGTATTTATTAATTGTTGGTATTGATAAGTAATTGGTTGTTAATTAATTAATAATAGGTAATTAATTTTAAAAACAATTATTGGTATTTATAATTAATTAATTATTAAATATTGTGTGATTGGTAATTAATTGAAATACTTTTTTGGGGGGTATTAATAATTTTTTTTTTTAATAAAATATTAAATTATTATTTTCCATACTATTGCACTCACTGGAGTGGGGATAGTAAATTTTACCCCTACACTATCCAACGCTTTCCCTACTATTGCACTCACTGGAGTCGGAATAATAATTTTTACCCCTACGCTATCCATCGCTTTCCCTACTGTTGCACTCTTTGGGGTGGGAATAGTAATTTTTACCCCTATGTTATCCAACGCTTTCCCTACAGTTGCACTCACTGGAGTGGGAATAGTAAATTTTACCCTCCTGCTATCCAACGCTTTCCCTACTGTTGCACTCTCTGGAGTGGGAATAGTAATGTTTACCCCTACGCTATCCAACGCTTTCCCTACTGTTGCACTCTTTGGAGTGGGAATAGTAATTTTTACCCCTACGGCATCTGACGTTTCCCTACTGTTGCACTCACTGGAGTGGGAATAGTAAATTTTTGCCCTCCCGCTATCCAACGCTTTCCCTATTGTTGCACTCTCTGGAGTGGGAATAGTAATTTTTACCCCTACGCTATCCAATGCTTTCCCTACTGTTGCACTCTCTGGAGTGGGAATAGTAATTTTTACCCCTACTCTATCCATTGCTTTCCCTACTGTTGCACTCTTTGGAGTGTGAATAGTGATTTTTACCCCTACGCTATCCAATGCTTTCCCTATTATTGCACTCTCTGGAGTGGGAATAGTAATTTTTACCCTCCCGCTATCCAACGCTTTCCCTACTGCTGCACTCTCTGGAGTGGGAATAGTAATTTTTGCCATCCCGCTATCCAACGCTTTCCCTACTATTGCACTTACTGGAGTGGTAATAGTAAATTTTACCCGCCCGCTATCCTACACAAAAAATATTGAATATTTTTAATTAATATAACGTTAATATATATGTATTACATTTTTTTTTTACTTACATTAATTATTTATTAATTTTAAAGTTATTTAAGTATTTTTAAGTATGTTTTATTTAATTATATGTAATATTTCATTAATTTTACATTACTTTTAAGACATTTAAAAAATTCGATATTTTGACCAACTATATTTTTTACAACGATATTTTGGATTCTATATTTTTGTACTTACCTGTTTGGAGATAGGGATTCGATATTTTGACATTCTATATTTTTTCCTAGATAATTTTGTAGGTCGATATTCTCTTCTCGATATTTTGTCAGTGATCCTTATCATCCTGTGATACGTCTTTGTGTGTATGTTTTTTGGGGTTTTCTAAATAGAAGATGTGAAATTTGTATACTTCTTCACCGTACCGCTTGGCCGTTTTTTGCCACATAGATTGCATTGGACCCATTTTAGAAGAACTTTCATTTCTCCTAAAGGAATGGAGAAATATTTTCAAACATCGAAGGAATTCTTTACATTTGGTAAGTCTTCTTCTTCTTCGTCCTGCTCTTTCCCTTCTCTTCTATCTACAGCAGATAACATCTTAACTTTGAAACTCGCCTCTTTTGAAGGAAAGCCAGAAAAACAATGGAGCTGTGGTTTTCAGACTGTCCAAAGAGAGATGTGAAACCCAAATAACTGAATTAGGGTGTGATTCCCAATGTGGATGTGTGGAGACAGCCTGTATTTAATGAGAAATTGAAGATTGGGTGTGTTCTTGGATTTGTGGTGGATTCATGTTGAGATTACAGAGGATCCACAAATCCATAAAATTAATACAAAAAAGAGAAAGACCTGCTGTATTGCACTTATAGAAACTTTACATAAGTTACATTAATTTGTTAATTGTTACTCTAAAATGTATAATAAGAATAAACGTGTGAGTAAGTTGTATTTATAGACTTGTAAACATTTATCCTGAATTGAACTTATAGGTGAATTGTAGTACAATTCATATTAAAAGATCTGTGAAAGTCTTCAAAAAAACCAAATGTTATAGTAATGTTATAGTTAGGAAAAAGAATGAAAACGCTTTAGAAATTCAATGAAAAAAACAAATGTTACAGTGATGTTATAATTAGGCTCAGATTTTACACACACAAAACCATAGAAATTCAGTTATTAAAGTTAGCTGAGCTTACTATAATTTAAGCCCCTGCAATGCACTGCATCTGACATTAAAAATGACATCACTTATGACATGGTCAGTGACATCAAAGATGACATTGCAAATGATATCCCTGATAACATCACTGTTGACATAATCCAGCAAGGTAAACTTCAATTTACTTAATAAAATACCATTTACATTTTATAAGAAGATGGCACAGGTGATAGACAAACAGCACAGAGCTCAATGTAACCTTATCAACTACTACACTCACTTATCACCTAGGAGACAGTTCTCAGCCTGCAGTCCTGCCTTTCCTGAACCACTACTCAAAGCACTAATGACCAAAGTAAAATATCTAACTGTATAGGCTAGTCTATTTCAAACCACAACAACACCATTTGTGAACCTGGACAGAGGAATTAGTGCATATGTCAAATTTACACAAACCACTACAACATAGAACCAGCAGAGTGGTCTTAGCAGACAGGTCACTTTATGACAACCCACTAGTAAAAACTTTCTTTCATCCTGGAGAAAGGTGTGAGCAATGCGGTGAGTCTGTTGTAAATGTCTACCACACTGAGCCATCACCCTAGAGAAAGCTGTTAGTGAACAGATGAAATGTTGCCCCTTGACTGCTGACGGTCCTTGGGGGTGTACAATCCCTCTTGTTACCTCCAGTAAGTCCCACACAGTGCAATTGCTAAGAGGTCTTCGGGGGCCACACCCCCTTTCTCCACCACTCTGCAAATGTATCTCCTGTCACACTCTAAGAGTGAGTGAGTGAGTGGGTGTGTGAGTAGCTCTATGGATTAGTGATTGGTTGTATGAGTACAGGTATGGGTCTGTGAATGGGCATGTGAGTGGTTGTGTGGCAGTAGAACTGGGTGATGAGAGGTGCTATGTGTATGTGAGTCAGTGTCTGAGTAGTTGTTTGGATGATGTCATAAGTCATAGCATATGTGAGGTCATATTCTGTGCATTGTGGGGGAGTAAGCTACAGTTAATAATACATTCTTTATTCGGTATTTACAATTAAAAAACCATAAAAGAGCAGTTACAAATAGAACATCGCACATAGATTAAAGAATAATAAAAATTAAAGCTAAACAATTATCAGCTCATATAGTTAAAACCAAGGTTTTACAAAAATTCATTTCATCTACAAATACTGGGATCAAACCGCTGCTTACAAATTATTCCTATGTTGCAGAATACATTTAAGGAAGTTAAGAACAAGATAACAGGTCAATTCGGAATCTAGGCTTTGAAGGCGTAGCATTGCCGGTCGACACTGTCTTAGTCCCCAGCTCTTTAATAAAGGTAGTAACCAGACCCTCCTGTGTGGATGATGAAATTTACAAAACAGAATAGTGTGTAAATTTGTCTGAGTTGACACTTCATCACACGGACAAGGGGTGGAAACCTTCTCCCAGCTGTTTCTCTTGGGGAAGGATACTAGCCTAAAAAAGGAGTCAAATCTAAATCTTGTTAACAACATTCTGTGATAGGTGCTAATCTGTAATGTCAAATAAGGTTGGATGGAGTAAGTGGTCTGAATTAAATTAGCATGAACAACCGAGGGTTTCGATGCCACGGAGGTCAGTCTCAGGGACTCCAGATGCGTTAAAGCCAGTTTTTTAAGTCCTTTCTTTGACAATTCGTTAATTTTTTTTGGATCTGTGTAATAGATCTCCAAATCTAGATCCTTAAAAAAAATTTGTACATAGCACAACCATTGAATTGATACAGAGTGGTCTATGGCCATTGCGTCCATCAGAATTTCTTGTGAAAACACATTGTTCACGGAAGACCAGATACGACGCCAGAGCAATAGCGGTTGAATTCTTATCAGGTCCTCAAGGTAGGGAATACCAAGCTCCAGATGAAGGGCATATACTGAGGAGCTCATTGGTGCTGCTAAGAGAAATCTTAAAAAGTTATTTTCGGCGACCTGAAGGGTGCTGATTTCTGCGATTCCCCACAGGCCTGCTCCATAAAGGGCAATTGCCTGGCATTTAGCTACGTAAATTTTTAACAGCTCCACTGGAGGCCTTTTCCCTAGCCTCTGTGAAAAACTTATCAGGGACATTGTTGCTCTTTTAACCAAGTGACATCTGGCCTCCACTGCTGCTCTCCAGCTAAGCCTATCATCAATCATTATCCCCAAATAGCAGTACTTCGTAGTTACCTCAAGTTTTTGCTCTTTAAGAAAAATATTCTTTACACATTTTTTGGGTCGCCCGGCTACCATGACAAATGTTTTTTTCACGTTAACCTGTAAATCCAGGCTACCCATGAACTCAACGTATCTATTTAGGGATTTTTGCAGTTCGCGTGGGGTGCGGGCCAAAATGACCGCGTCGTCGGCGTAGAGCAAGGCGGGTATCAATCGCCGTTTGACCCGGGGTAGGTCCAGAGCCCCCCTCAACATCTCCGCCTCTAGGCCATTTGTGTAGAGGGAGAAGAGGAAGGGGGCAAGGACACATCCCTGCCTGACGCCTCGCTCCACTCCGAACGGCGTAGTCAATTCACCCTTTGTGCCAAGACGCACCCTAGCGGTGGCACCCGAATATAGTTCTCTCATAAAATCTACGAGAGATGAGTCCACTCCCATCAGTAACAAGATATTCCAAAGTTTCGTATGTGAAACGCAGTCAAAGGCGGCAGATAAATCTACGTATACCATATACACAGTTTCTTTTTTTCCTTGGCAGTATTTTCCCAGGATCAGACTGAGGTTCAGGGCCTGCTCTACCGTTCCAAACCCCTCCCGGAATCCAAATTGAAGGTCTGAAATAATGTGTCCCTCCTCTGCCCACTGCTGTAGTCGTTCAAGAACGATTCTACCGACCACTTTGCCTAGCGAATCTAAAAGGGAAATGGGACGATAACAATTGACATCTTGGCGGTCACCTTTTTTAAAAATTGGGACCATGATAGACTTTGTCCAAGAGTCCAACAGTCCCACTTTTGCCACTGCTATGCATACTCTAGTTAAAATGGGGGTCCAGAGGTCCGGGTTAAATTTAAACAAGTCTACTGGGACCCCATCGGGGCCTGGAGCTTTCCCGCTTTTGCTAGCATTCAAGGCCGCTATAACTTCAGCGATATCAAAAGTTAGGGAGATGGGATAGTTGACGTTTGGAAGACTATGATCTATTCTTTTACTGGTATTTACTGGGTTTTTAAAATTTTTTGAAAAATGTGTCACCCACGTAGCCTCATCGATAGCCACTTCTATCTTAGGGGTTTCTGCGCCCAAGAGATATGGAGTTTTAACAGTACGCCAAAAAGCCAAACTATCCTTAGATACAGCGCTAGTGTGCAAATCATCCCACAGTTTCATTTTTAATTCAGTGATTCTTTGCTTCCGTGCGGAGACATATTGACGCCTCAGCATTTGAATCAATTCTGAATCTCTCATTGTTTTTTTTAGTTCCTTTTTTAAGTTGGACAGGGCCATGGTACAGGAATGATTAAACCATCCTTTTTTGGTCGAGGGTGACCTCCTAGATGTTATTGTAAGAAGTTCCTTAATCTTTTCCAGTATTAGTAGAAAGTTGGTTAAAACAGCTTCTTCAGGTAACGTTGGATCAAGGCAATTGGTTATATTTACATATGACTCCATTACCAATTTCGCCGTGATTATCTCCGGATCCAGCGTCTCCCACTTTACTGTATAACCATTTGTCCTGCCCAACTCCAATTTATTTTGAGCGAGCGTAGAGGCGATTACACTAGTTTCCGGTTGTCCCTTCAATTGTTGGAGTTCTAGTCTAAGAGCTGAGTGGTCACTAAAAGTATTTAGCAATACCTCAAAGGACCTTACTCGAGGTAATAAGCCTGGGGAGAGAAGAATATAATCTACTGTAGTGCTGAAGCCCCTACCCACATACGTTGGTTGTAAAAAGTTAGAGTCCGGGATCAGTTTGTTTACTATTTCCAGTTCTAAGTCAACCAGCATATTGTTCATTGCAATCCCCGTTTTACTATGACTAAAGTGCATGATAGGAGCGTTCTCTTCATCCACAATTCCACATCTATTTTTCCCGACATGAGGGCATGGGTGGATATTTAAGTCTCCTCCACATATAAGGTGGACTGGGCCCTTACCAAGTGGAGAGTTATGACCCAATTTCTCCTTAATTAGATTGATGAGAGACAAAAATTGTTCCTCGTCAAGATTATTATAGACATTGAGCAAAAGAATAGGCTCACATTTATTATAGAGGAGCTTTAATAGTTGGAAATTTGGATCAGACAGCACCAAGGATGTTTTGAGATCATTGATTGTGTTGGCAATATATGTAGTCAACCCTCCCTTGGGTCTTCCAAAACCGCCCCCCAACGCTGGCGTAAAATACGTTTTATAGCCAGCGAGGTGAAGCTCTGTCAAGGACCAAGTCTCCTGGAGACATATGATATTCCCCCCTTCCAAAAAATGTATCAATGAGCCGTCTTCGATTTTTGAACGAAGCCCTGCTATATTCCAGAAAAAAATGGATAGAGAATGCAAATCTACATTATGCACTGTTTCTTGGATTGAGGAATCCATTGTGGAATTAGATGTTAAATGGGAAGAGCTATGATCGGTGGATTTGAAATTAGTTGATGGTCAATCGACCATTTCAAGAACACTAAATCTGTTGTCCGTGGGAAACCCAAACCAGGTTTCCCTTTGGGTTGGCTCTCTATTTAACATCCGCAATTGGTGGAAGCCCCAGTCGTCATTTCCTCTTCCCCGAAATTGTGGGCCTGAATTTATCCTATAACCACCATGCTCATGGTAACGGGGGCCCACTGTGTTCCAACGATTGAAATAATTATCGTGGACTGGGGCTTTAGTTTCCCAATAAGGAGCATTGGTGAATTGAGCATCCCTGGGCGACCTGGAGGGATAAAAAAAGGAGAGACGTCTAATACCTATTTCGCCCTGGGTGTTTGGACGCTCCCAAGAACATATGTGGTCCACCACCCATGGGTGGTCAAAGGAAATCAAAATACAGTCGCCCGGAATTGATTTCCTACTATTTCCCACCCACGGGGTTCTACGGACCATCAAGATCCTAGATGACCCGGGTTCAGTAATGGGACAGTTGTTATTTAACCAAAACTGCACCTTATTTTTCAGTGACCAGGTAGTTTCCACGACGTGATCTTCTAACTCGGGAACTCCTACCATAACTACCACATAGGGGCTTGCTTCTGGAGGTAGGTCAACTGCCAACCTTTTTTTGCAGCCCCTCGTGTCAACCAAGGTGTGATCAGTTGTTACTTGGTTAGGGACCTGTTTGTTTTGTTGGAGCGTCTTTTTTCCCTTGAGAGGGGAGTTTTTTGGCCCTGGCTTCGCTGCTCCCAAAACATTTTTCTGAGAAGGATGACAAATGTTGGAGTTAGCAATAGGATCTTCTGTTCGCTCTATAATGGTTGTTTCGGGACGTGGTGATTTAGATGTGGAATCAGAAGGGGCATTTTTAGAGGGTTTTTTTTTCGTATATGACACCTTTTGAAGGGGAGGTTTGATACTTTTCTCTTTTTGTTTATCCCCCCCCCTATTACTTGTTTTGGTTTCGTGATGTCAATAAGGAGCTGTAATTGTTGTTCCATCCGAGACAACCTTAATTCGAGTGGGGTAATGGTAATTTTTAGAAGGTCTGCTATGTTGGCTATTGACACAGGGTTAAAATTGTCTCTTTGCAGGTAAATAGGTGAAGAAGAACTCGAGTTAAGTACGCTAAGCGAATCTAAATTTTCATGCGTGGGCTGATTAATGACTGATTTACCAGGGTGGGGATTGTCAGATGTGGGTGTTGAAGGTTTTGGTTCGTCTAGGGTACTGGAGTCATGAAGGATCGATTTATTAGGTTTTGTTCTTCTTTTCCTAATTGCCCCCTCCCTTTTCCCTCTAGTGATTCTTATTTCTTCCGGGGTTATTTCGGGGATTAGTACTGGCGATTTTTCTAAATCAAGGCTTAATTGAAAATCGGAAAGTTGTGAGGCTGAAAGATCTACATTATTTGGTAGACTTCTCCTACCTGTGGGAGAGGGGCCACAGCCCCCAATTCGGCGGGACTCGGGGGTTTTTGCGTTCTTCAAATTTCCCATGGATGACCGCTTTGCCAGGGCTAAATCTAAAGAGACCCTACCTTCTATTAGGGTGATGCTTTGGTCAATAAAATTGTTCGCCTTGGTGATAAAGTCATCCATAGGACCCAAACGTTTTCCCCCACCTCCCTTTACTTTATCTTTAGACCCTCTCGTAAGAACCATCTCCACAATCGAGTGGAACAATTAATCGACAACAAAATTTTGACGCACAGAGTTTTCACCAGGCTACTTAGAGCTCTCACACGATGAGCTGGGTTAGGTTCTGAAAGTACCTCGGTGTTATGGAGAGGGCCCGGTCTCCTCCGTTCTCTGACGGCCTCAGACGGCCCGCCCTTTGCCCGGGCTTAGCCCCGGGCGCTCCCGCGCAGCGGGTAACCAGGTTCTTTAAATAGTACAGTACTGGGGCTTGGGGGCGTGTCGGCCAGGGAGAGCAGCCCAGGTGTTGGTGGTTGGGCTCGCAGGGACTCCTGGACTATGGAGTCCCTGCTGCTCGCAGCCCCGGTCCTGAATCTTTTCCCCTGGATGGCAGGCAGTCCCAATCAGCAATCCTCCGCGGTGACTGAACGCGAAGCGGGACCCGCGAAGCGGGTCCGGCGAGTTGCTGGCGCTGTGCACTGGAAGGGCTGGGATGTGCAGGGGCAGTCCGGCGTCAACCCTGAGGTAAGCAAGTAGTTGTCCCCAACAAGCTACAGTTAGCTCAGGTAACTATAACTGTTGAATTGCTCTGATTTTGTAAGAGTGACATATGAGCCTAACCATAACGTCTGGTTAATCTTTGACATTTTAAGTGAATTTACACGTTTTTTAAATTCTTTTTCCTAACAATAACATTCCTGTAACCTTTGGTTTTTTAAGTGAATTTCTAAGGTTTTTAAATATTATTTCCTAACTGTAACCTGTAACCTTTTAAAGTGAGCCTGTGACTGAGTGCATGAACATCTCAGTGGGTGTGTGAGTGTCTAAGTGGGCCTGGGAGTGGCAGCAGAAGTATCTCACTGGGTGTTTGAGTGGGTGCATGGGCGTCTGAGTGGGTCTGGGAGTGGGTATATGAATGTGTGAGTGGGTGCATGAGGGTCCTAGTGAGTACCTGAGTGGGTCTGTGAGTGGATTTGAGGGTGTCTGAGTGGGTTTGCTAATGCCTCCATGTGTGTGTGAGTCAGTCTGTCAGTGAGTGCATGAGTGTCTAAATGGGTCTGTGAATGGGTGTGAGAGTGCCTCACTGGGTATGCTTGTTTCTGACCTTTAATTTGCCTCCATCTGGTCATTTCTGATCAGTATTTTCCTTTTTTCTGGCCTTTATCTTGCCTCTTACTGCTCGTTGCTGACCTTTATTTTGTCTCTTTCTCCTCGTTTCTGAACTTTATTTTGCCTTTTTCTGCTAGTTTCTGACCTCTATTTGGCCTCTTACTACTTATTTCTGATCTCTTTTTTGCCTTTTACTGCTCATTGCAGGCCTTTATTTTGCCTCTTTCTGCTTGTTGCTGACAACGATTTTGCCTTTTTCTGCTCGTTTCTGACCTCTATTTTACCTCTTTCTGCTCGCATATGATCTCTATTTTGCCTGATTCTGCTCATTGCTGGTCTTTATTTTAACTCTTACTGCTCATTGATGCCTTTATTTTGCCTCTTTCTGATAATCTTTTACTTCTATTTTGGCTCGTTCTGCTCGTTGCTGATCTCTATTTTGCCTCTTTCTATTAGTTGCTGGCTTTTATTTTGCCTCTTTCTGCTTGTTTCTGACCTTTATTTAGCCTCTTTCTGCTCTCTGCTCTATTTTGCCTCTTTTTGTTAGTTGCTGGCCTCTAGTTTTCCAGTTGCTGGCCTCTAGTTTGCCTCTTTCTTGTTGCTGACCTTTATGTTCTCTCTTTCTGCTAATTTCTGACCTTTATTTTGCCTCTTTCTGCGCATTGCTGACTTTTATTTTGACTCTTTCTGTGCATTGCTGACCTTTAATCTGTCTCTTGCTGCTCATTTCTGACCATTATTGCCTCTTTCTGCTTGTTGCTGTCCTCTGTTTTGCCTCTTTCTGCTCATTGCGGACTTTTATTTTACCTCTTTCTGCTAGTTTCTGACCATTATTGTGTCATTTCCTGTTGACTTCTCACCTTTGTCTTGCCTCTTTCTCCTCACTGCTCATCTTTATTCTGCCTCTTGCTGCTCGTTTCTGACCTTTATTTTGCCTCTTTCTGCTCATTGCTGATCTCTATTTTGCCTCTTTCTGCTTGTTGCTGGCCTCTATTTTGCCTCTTTCTGTTCAATGCTGGCCTCTATTTTGCCTCTTTCTGCTTATTTCTGATCTTCATCTGCCACTTCCTCCTCATTTCTGACCATTATTTTGCCTCTATCTGCTCATTACTGATCTCTATTTTTCATATTTCTGCTTATTGCCAGTCTCAATTTTGCCTCTTTCTTCTCATTGCTGGCCTCTAATTTGCCTATTTCTGCAGAGACCTTGCCTACTTTCTCCACCACTCTGCAAAAGCGCCTCCTGGGGCACTATTAGTTAGGGGATGAAGTCCCCTTGGCTCTTTACGGTCCCTGAGGGCCACTAGCCAACCTGTTACCTCCAGTAAGACCCACACAGCTGCATTGATGAGAGTTCAGCAGAGGCCACGCCCCTGTCTTCACCCTCTGCAAACACAGCTCCTGGTCCACTACTTCTTTGGGAATGAAGTCCACTTTAGTCCTGAGGCCCTGGGCTTGGGGACCTCACTCCCCTACCAGCAGTGTGAAGAGAGGTGTGTTTGCAGAGTGGTGGAGAAAGAGGCATTGCCTATGACCACCTCTCAGCAGCCCCACTGTGTGGGATATCCTTGAGGTAACAGGAGGTCTTGTTGGCCCCTAAGGACCCTCAACAGCGAAGGGGATTTCATCCCTCAAACAGGAACACACCAGGAGGCATGCTTGCAGAGTTTGGAGAATGGGGTGGGGCCTCCCATGAGTTTCAGGCTTTTCTTTTCTTTTTTAGGAAGGGGCGAACGCGTGGCACCCCTTCCCTTGACCATTTTGTGCCCCAAGGACCCCGTCCCCTGGGGATGACCCTTTAAAAAAACAGGAGGGAAACTGAGACCCCCATGGATGAGTAGCACACTTCACAAATCCCTGAATGATTAATTGATTGATTGTAGCTGCCCTCCCAGACTGATTTCTGCCACAGGGAAATCCCCCGGGGCATGGCCTTTATTTTTTTATTTTATACACTTCATAGGGAGGGGGGTGGGCGGCACCCCTCCCGGTCTATTTTCAGACCCAGGGAACCCATCCTTTGGGTCCTCTCCTTTTTTAAAAATGATTTAGTTTACAAAAAGGGGAGGGGCCACGCAACCACCCTCCCAAAGCCAAATTCAGCCCTGGGGACCCCATACCCTGGGAGCAGGACTTTATATATATTTTTTAAGTAGAGGGCAGCTGCACAGCCCCAATCCCCAGGCCTCTTTCAACCCTGGGGCCATCATTCCCAAGGGCCAGTTCTTTATAATCTTTATTTAAACTGGAGAGGGGGGCCCGCACAGCCAACCTCCCCGGCCCGATATCATCCCAGGTACCCGATCCCTTGGGGCATGGCCACCTTGTTGAGAACCATGGAGAGACCCTGAAGGCCTCTGCAGTCCCTGCCGGCTTCCTGCATCCTGTGGGAGCCGGCATTCCACATCCTGTGGGAGCCGGCATTGCTTTTGGACACAGGGAGCTGCTGAACATGCAGCTCCCTCTGTCCAAAAGCAATTTCACTCCGCGTCATGCAAGCAAGAGCATTGTTGCTCTTGCTAGCACAAAGCGGACCAGAGTTTGCTATGGCTTGGTGGGAGCGGTGCCACCGCCAAGACATGGTAACCTGTAATGTCCCAGGGGTGGGCACCCTGGTAGATTGCTGAGCAGGCCCTGGAGGTGGTGGTCCCCATGGCCATGTAGGGCTCCTGGAGGTGGGTCATGCGACTTCCCTTCTTTATTCAGCTTTGCCTTAGGTAGGTGGTGTCCCCAGGTCTGGACGTCTGCTACGAACCCCTTAGTTATTGTATTTGTGCCCTAGGGAGGTGGCGGTCCCCAGGATTACGGTGAGGGCTGTATGGCCTCCCTACATTCTTTTTTTAATAAAGTATGTGCCCTGGTTAGGTGCATCCCTAGGGCAGCGGGGAAGGCCCTACAGCCTCCCTGCATTACTTTTAATAAAACAGTGTGCCCTGGGATGTGGAGGTTCCTAGAGCAGGGGTGGTCCGCAAGCCGCCCATAATATTGAAAGTAGCCCCGGGGAGGTGGCAGTCCCCTGGGCAGGGCATTCACGAGGCCCCGCACATTGTTTTAATTAGACTAGGGAGGTGGCGGTCCTCGGGGAAGAGGGTCCACAAGGCCCTCCCTACATAATTGTAAATAGCCCCGGCAGTTGGCAGTTCCTGGGGCTTTGATAACCCTAGGAGGGGAGCCCCATGCACCCCTTCTATATTTATAGTATGCCCGCGGACCTGACCCACCCAAGGGTTATTTAAAAGCAAACATGGAAGCCTGTGCTTGATTTTTTAGAAAAATGTTGCCGCAAATTTGTGTGAGTAGCTGTATGGTGAGTGAATGCTAGTGTGAGTGGCTGTATTGGTGAATTAGTGGCTGTGTGAGTAGCTGTATTGTTGGGTGTGTGCTAGTGTGAGTGGCTGTATAGGTGAGTGACTGCTAGTGTGGGTGGTGTTATGTGTGAGTGAGAGTGTGTGTGAGTAGCTGAATTGGTGAGTGAGTGTTAGTCTCAGTGACTGTATGGGTGAGTGAGCTGCTGTGTGAGTAACTGTGTGGTGAGTGAGTGGATGTGTGAGGGGCAGTATGGGTAAGGGAGTGGGTGTGTCAGTGTCAATATGGGTGAGTGAGTGGTGGTAGAGTCGCTGCTTGTTTGAGTATGTGGGTGTGTGATTCGATGAATGAGAGAGTGAGTGGTTGTGTGAGTGGCTTTATGGGTGAGTGAATAGTTGTATAAGTTGCTGTATGGGTAAGCAAGTGCTAGTGTGAGTGCTTGAATGGATGAGTGACTGGCTGTGTGAGTGGCCATATGGGAGAATGAGTGGTTAAGGGAGTGGCTGGAGGGGTGAGTTAGTACCTATGTGAGTAGTTGTATGTGTGAGTGAGTGGGTATGTGAGTGGTTGTATGAATGAGGGAGAGGGTATATGAGTGGCTTTATAGGTGAGTTAGTAGATATATGGGTACTAGTGTGAGTGCCTGTATGGATGAGTGACTGCTAGTGTGAGTAGCTGTATGGGTGAGTGAGTGCTAGTATCAGGAGCTGTATGGGCAAGTGAGTGACTGTGTGAGTATCTATATGGGTGAGTGAGTAGGTGTGTGAGTGGTTGCATGAGTAGGTGAGAGGATACAAGAGAGGGTGTATGAGTAAGGGAGCAGGTGTATCATTGGCTGTATAGGTGAATGAGAGGGTATATGAGTACTGTTTAGGTGAGTGAGTGTGTGTCTAAGGTGCTGTATGGGTGAGTGAGAAGTTGTGTGAGTAGCTGTTTGTTTGAGTGAGTAGATGTGTGAGTAGCTGTATGGGAGAGTTAGTAGTTGTGTGAGTGGCTTTATAGGTAAGTGAATAGTTGTGAGAGTGGCTATATGGGTGAATTAGTATCTGTGTGAGTAGCTGTATGAGTGAGTGCTAGTGTGAGTGGCCATATGGGAGAGTGTGTGGTTTTGGGAATGGCTGTATGGGTGAGTGAATGGTTGTATGAATGGCAGTATGGGTCGGATAATGACTGTGTGAGTAGTTGTATAGGTGAGTGAATTGGTGTGTTAGTGGTAGTATGAGTGAGTGTGAGGGTACATGAGTGACTGTATGAGTCAGTGAGAGGGTGTGTGAGTAGCTGTATAGATGAGTGGGTACCAGTGTGAGTGGCTGTAGGGTTGTGTGACTGCTAGTATGAAGCAGTGTTTAGCGTTTGGGTGAGTGAGAGGGAGTGTGAGTAGCTGTATGGATGAGTTAATGGGTGTATGAGTAGCTGTATGGGTGAGTGAGTGCTAGTGTGAGTGGCTGTTTAGGTGAGTAAGTGTCTTTATGAGTAGCTGTATGGATCAGTGAGGGCTAATGTCAGTATAGGTAAAGAAGTGGGTGTGTCGTTGCCTGTATGGATGAGTGATTCCATGAGTGGTGTATGGGTGAGTGAGTGTGTGTTAGCGAGTGTATGGGTGATGGAGTGATTGTGTTAGTGGCTGTGTGGATGAGTGACTGCATGTGTGAGTAGCTCTATGGATGAGATAGTACCTGTATGAGTAGCTGTATGGGTGAATGAGTAGTAATGTGAGTGGCTATATGGGTGAGTTAGTGTCTGTGTAAGGGGCTGTATGGATGTGTGCATGGATCTGTGAGTAGCTGAATCAGTCAGTAAGTAGCTGTTTGACTGGCTGCACTGGTGAGTGACTGGGTATACCAATGGGTGTATGGGTGAGTGAGTGGGTATGATACTGACTGTATATGTAAGTAGGTATTTACAGGGATGTTTCTGTGACTAACATGGTATGTGAATAGAATATGGCTGAGATAATGGGTGTGTCAGTGACTGAGTGAATAAGTAGGGGTGTGATCTTCTCTATGAATAAAATAATAATTATGTGAGTGGCTGTACAGGTGAGTGACTGCTTGTGTGAGTAAGAGGCTATATGGATAAGTAACTGGTTGTGTAAATGCCTGCATGAATAAGTTCCCAAATGATTGTATGAATTTTTGTGTGATTGACTGTAAATCTGCTCTATTACACGGACCGTTTTAATACCAAAATAGGCAAGGCAAACTAATAGGAAAATATGGCAAGAGCACTTTATGTTTAAAAACCTCTCCACGGATATCTCTAACCAAAATATCTGTGGAAGAAAAGGTGTTTTGAGACACCTAACAACATTCAACTGCAGCCATTATTGAAAAATAAAAAGAATATAAAGATATGTTAGTAATTATTCTTCAAAATTGCAGAAACATAACAGTACACACTACTAATACGATAACAGTGTATTATAATGTAGTAAAAATATATTTTCCTCTTTTTTGCTGTTCTCAGCATTCATAGTTCTTCGCCATGCACAGTGGTCTGTATAAAGCATCCTCCTTGAACAGTGGGGAAAAAACAATCAATGGATTGTGAAAAGAAAAACAAAACTGCACAGTATATCACTATAAATAAGTGACACTATGCCTTGCACTCACTACAATTCATTAACCAGTTATTTTATCTGCAGTTACTACACTAATCTAAACAAATCTATGTTGAAATTATTTCTTAAAATATTATATCTGGTGCAATAGTACAAATAGGTTTTGAGCACTCTTTGATTTTGGAGATCCTTTTGAAAACATTACCCCTTGTTGGCCAAATTATGTTTAAAATGCTGACGATCCATATAGACAAAATCCTGTACTTGGTTTTTTTTGCTCAAATATTATGTAGCAGTTTGATTGATGAAACAAAAGGGGTCTTTTTTTTTATTACAGACGCAGTTTTTATTATAGAATAGTATATAAATGTGGTATTAACACCTTTATGGAAGATAAAAGGACTGTTCACTTTTGAAGAAGTTTTTAGAGACATTACCCCCATTAGGCCTAATAATGTCTAAAAGACTGATGAACCACATAGAAGAAACACTGTATACCTATTTTCTCCCAGAATTCTTCCGTAGACCTTTGGTTGAACTAAGCAAAGAGTTTGGTAGTTTGAAAGGAAGTTTTGGTTTGAATTTTAGGTTGATGTCATTAAATTCCGTCCTTCTAGTTTCACTGTTTAAATAAACAGTGTAGTGTCCAGAGGTTGTAATAACTCCTTCATGAAAGATGATAGCAGAAGTACTAAAAGTTCTTCCTGAAACTGACATGTGTCCATCTTTGAAGTTGGTAATTTGAGTTTTCAATTTGGTACCATTTGCCCTGCATTGTTACTTTAAGGTATTTTCCAATTCTTGTTAGGATTACATAGACATAACATCTGATCTGCAGTTTGTGAAAGTCATATTTTGGTTCAGAATTCTTCAATAATTTGTCAAAAGGCTTAGTTGTAGAATCTGGTAATGTCAAATAGAGAAAAAGGTCAGAATGTATTTGAGTGGTAGATGAATAATCACAATTTTACCAGTCATGGTTCCATGTGTAACTCTACTTCTAAAACTCAAAACATAACCAAAATAAGATCTTGTGTGTCTTGTTGACTGTTGAGAAAAAATATTACTGATTTACTACATATAGCTAGGTTGATAAGATGTGGTAAATAAATCAGTACATTGAGAACAACATTTCCATAGCACTTGACACCTGAACTGTTTTCCAATTGGGGACATACTGCATCTGCGTCGTTTGCCAGTTTTCTCTTCATAACGGCTTTTTGATTATCCTTGTGTCCTTTCTTTTTTTAAGCACCTGTACGCTCTTTTATAATATTCTGGTTTAGACAGATTATTCATTTCTCATAAACAGAATATTGTCCTAAATGAGGAGCGTATATAGTTCTTAACTGATTGTGCTCTTTACACAGCTTGCATCGGCACTAATTTTTATACCATCAATATCCAACAAAAACAAACCTGAAAATGTTCTATCTCACGACAATGCTACATAAGACATTCCTTCTTTAAAGATAGTGCTTCCAATATTAACCGAAGCTGCATCTATACTTAAAACGTTTGATTTATGGACAGTTTCATCATATGCTAGAGAGTGTGGAAACTGTTGACGCCACACATATATGACTTTCGCTAGCAAAAAACAGACAGCAAAAGAACCAATCTGCTTCACGCCATCAGTCTGACTAAATGTTGTGGCCAAGTATTCAACCTCATTGGGAGATTAATAAAATCAATTACTTTACCCATTGTACCATTTACAAACCCTTCCTCAACATTTAAATTATGATGCAGATGTATTCAGCAGTTGTTGCTCAGGCAGGGTCAGGAGAATTATCTTTATGTGTTTCGGATATATCTCCACTCCAAGTACGTATCTCCGCCCCAAGTGTGGACATAAAGATAGTACTCGTCGATGCCCTTTGTGAATTCCCAAAGTCAAAAACTTAGACATGTCTAAGTTTACCTGTGTGAATTGGGTCCAAAGTCTTCACTAGTAGCACTTACCAATGGTCAAAGGACTATTTGTCTAGATGGATGAAGAGGTTGTATCACTACTTGCCTACATATATCAGTGAGTGTAGGAGTCCAGCTATAGCAGTGCCATGAGATGTTTAAGTAAATGTGCCAGCATGGGACTGTCTCTTTTAGTTGCTCAATGGCTCTTGAAATGTGTATGTAAGTGCCCTGGCCAATACCTCAGTACCTGTGTTGGGGAATAGCAGGTCTGTAGGTGTCTGTGCAACTGCCTTTGATATTGCTGCATACATAAGAAATTTCTGAGTATCTGAATGAATGTTTAAGTTCCTCTGTCACTCTGTGACTGGGTGAGAGAGAGACTGTGTGCTTTAGAAACATGTATGTCAGTTGCTTTATGGATTGTATCCTCTATGTAGAGCTTGGCATTGGGGTCTGCAAGCCCATGAGTAAGTTACTGAAACTCAAAAGGACACTTCTCATCTTTGATGCACTAAGCAGCGTGCTATATGGCATACCTCCAGCATATCTCAGAGGAGAGTTATTTCTACTAAAACATGGATATAAAACTTGCCAAACAGCTTTTACCTGCTAACTGAAGCTGGTAGTGAGAGTGCAGAGGCAAAGTCTGCACAAGTATGCCTGAACCATGTTTAAAGGACTATTTGTCTGGAAGGATAATGAGTTTGTGTTACTACTTGCCTACATATCAGAGTGAGTGTAGGAGTCCAGCTATAGCAGTGCCATGAGATGTTTAAGTAAATATAAGCAGCCTGACAAATACATTAGTGCCTCTGTTAGGGAATAGAAGGATATATAGGTATCTGTGCAACTGCCTCTGATGCTAATACATACATAAGCATGTGAGTCAATGTATGAGTCTGTCTGTAGCTCTGTGACTAGGACAAGAGAGGGGCTCTCTGCTTTGGAAACATGTATGTCAGTTGCATTATGGATGGTATCCTGTATGTAGAGCTTAGCACAGGGTCTGCAAGTTCATAAGTAAGTTAAAAAAACTCAGAAAGACACCTCGCACACTTTCAAACACAAAGCAGCAAGCTTTATGGGATACCTACAGTATATCTGACAGGAGAGTTATGTCTACTAAAAAGTGAATATAAGACTTGCCAAACAGCTTTTATATGCTAAGTGAATCTGACAGTGAGAGTGCAGGGACAGGGTATGCAAGAGTAGGCCTGACCCATGTTTAAATGACTTTTTGTCTAGATGGATGGTTAGATTGTGTTACTACTTGCCTACATATCTGAGTGAGTGTAGGAGTCCAGCTATAGCAGTGCCATGAGATGTTTATGTAAATGTGCCAGTATGTGATTATCTGTTTCATTTTCTCAATGGCTCTATTAAAGTGTATGTAAGTGGCCTGACAAATACCTCAGTGCATGTATTAGGGAGTAGAAAAGTGTGGAGATTCATGTGCAACTGCCTTTGATACTAGTGTATTCATAAGCGTTTTCTGAGTATGTGAGTGAATGTATAAGTCCCTCTGTCACTCTGTGACTGGGAAGAGAGAGGGGCTCTATGGTTTGGAAACATATATGTCAGTTTCCTTATGGGTGATATACTCTATGTAGTGCTTGCCATCGGGTTCCGCATGTAAATGAGTAAATTACTAAAGCTCAAAAGGAAATTGTTTAAGCACACAGCTTTGTGTTTTATGTCATACCTACAGTGTATCTGATAGGTGAGTTATGTGTGCCTAAACATAGATTTAACACTGGACAAAAAGCTTTTACATGGCAAGTAAACCTGGCAGTGAGAGTGCACACACACAGTCTGCATTAGTGGGTGTGATCCATATTCTAATGATGGCTATCATTCTCATCCTACATATGTAACTCAGTATTAGTATAAAGTGCATGTGTTAACATCTAGCAACATGTAAACCTGTTCTATAATTTACCAATGCGTACTCCAAGGGTAAATTATACATAGCTGTTACATTTCACAAGTTCCAGTGTTATATACACCTACACAGCATATTTCTTTCTTTCAATTGTGAAACTTATAGTCCTCTTTTAAAATGGAATAAATAGAACTACAACAACAAGAGTTCCAAGAATAACATCCTTTGAGAGCAGGACATCATGGAGAGATATGTAAAACTTTGCATATTTTGAATTTCATTGTTAAGTATAACCCTTAGCAGACAGTTCTGTTTGTAGGAATTACAGCATGCAGTAAAACAACACATGTGTAACATTCAATTCCTGGGAAACACATTGTGAACTAACGTCTCATTGAGCTACTCTGCACCTCATACAAACTGTTACATACTCACTCACTTAGAAAGTGTCTTAGTCACTTATTGACAAATATATAAAAGCACTCACACTACCATGTACACATCATGTCATAAAGATCAAAACTTTTCTAAATATCTCATACTTAGTTGTTTCAACTTCACATATACAAATACCTTTCCAATACATTTTTTCTCAAAATACAATGTACTTCACATACCTGAAAATTGAGCTTCAAGGTGAAATAGTTGTTTTTGCTCTTAATAGATACATGAAATACTCTCAGAGAATGTGAAAACTACACATAAGAAAGGCACACTACTCTCATACAGAACAACCATTAATGGCAACCTTTTCAACTGTGCTCTCTCAGATAGTGAAAAAAGTCAGCAAATAAAAACATATCTTTCTTTTTTTCGTTTTGAAACTCCACTTCTGAATGGTTACAATGTGTTAACCCTTTCATCACTTTTATTAAAAAGCCCAATATGATAAAGTATTTGTATATATTTGCAAATTATTAGCAATCATCACGACAAATTCACACAAAAATATGGGAGTCCAAAAATATTTTTAGCTCGGTAGTTTTATAAATATAACATTACAGTACACTTTATTAACAATATCCTATTAGGAAATGTAACCTTTCTAACACAACAATGAGTCTAAAGAGCTCTAAATTCTTAAAACAGACAACTCTCTCTTTAACAGCCTTCCCCCATTAAACTCTTAGCACAATATCCGTAGCAACCCACTAGAACCAGTAGGCCACAAGTATGCAGCACATTATAGAAGGACAATACTAGTAACAAACTGAGCTGCAGCAGGTGCAGTTTACTGTATAGAATAGAAAGCATATCCAAGACAGTCTGCATTACACTTTTTTATTTTTACCCCAGCCAATCATAGATCTAGTTAGGTAAGCTTTCAAGACACTACCTAATTGTATTCACCTCCATATTCATAGCATCCAATCAGCTATGTTTTTTTAAAGCAAGAGCACAACTTCATTTTAACTTCCTTTTATTTTCCAAACTGTCTCATTCAGCTCTGGCCTTCTCCTAACTACTGCTGCTGGTTCACTTCAAAATGGTCAGAATGTGGATTGTGGGCCACAGCTATGTGTTTTGGGCCAGAAAGGCTGCTAGAAGAATTGGTATTGACAGGGACTTTGGTTTGACTAATGTGGACATTACTTTGATTGGCCAGAGAGTCATGAAGTGGCATCAATTGTTGCCTTTCGGTAAAAGCATTTTGAATTCCCAACCTCCTGACCTCATGATTGTGCACTGTGGCAATGACATAGGCACACTGACTGGGGTAGGACTGGAAATCTTAATGAAGAATACCTTTGCACAATTAGTGACACATTTCCCTCACACTGCTTTGGTGTACTCCAATATATGCCAAAGTCAGAAATGGAAGTGGTCTAATCATTTCTGTCCACAGATTGACAAAGCCAGGAAACATGTTAATAAAACTGTTTCTGCATTTCTCAGAGACCATAATATGAACTCTATCTACAACATTAACCTGCGTTTCGGAATGCATAGAATCTATAGAAGTGATGGAGTTCACTGCACAGACGAAGGCAACAGCGTGTTTCTCAGCAACCTGATACTCTGCTTCTGGTTTTGTGTGTAGCTGTCATATACACAAAATGAATGCAAATGTTCTTCTCAAAGCCACCTTATTGCCAAAAATGTTGTTTATTTCCCATAACATTATATATATATTTGTTTGTCATATTTGTGCTGATGTTGTGATATTTAGAAATTTGCAAAACAAAAGCAGACATTTAATAGCCACTGGCACATTGACAATTCATGACTATATAATTGTTTCTGAATAGCACACTAGATAGGTTACTATCTAAATAACTCTATAAAAACATGTATGACTCTGAGTGTGTCTATGAGTGTGTGTGCGATGTTCTGGGAGGGTCTGTGAGTGAGTGCATGAGTGTCTGAGTGGGTCTGTGAGAGGATGCATACGTGTCACAGTATGCCTGTGAGTGGGTGTGAGGGTGTATGATTGGGTCTATCAGTGGATGTGTTTGTGTCTGAGTGGGTCTGTGAGTAGGTGCATAGATGTCTGAGTGGATTTGTGAGTGGGTGCAAGAGTGTCTGAGTGGGTCTGTGAGGCAGTGCATGAGTTTCTGACTGACACTGTGAGAGGGTGTATGATGCTCTAAGAGGGTCTTGAAATGGGTGCATGAGTCTCTGAGTGGGTCTGTGAGTTGGTGTTTAAGTGTTTGATTGGATGTGTGAGTGGGTAGATGAGTCTCTGAGTGGGTCTGTGAGTGGGTGCATAAGTATCTGAGTAAATCTCTGAGTTGGTGCATGAGTTTCTGAGAGGGTCTGTACGTGGGTGTATGAGTCTCTGAATAGATATTTGAGTGGGTGCATGAGTCTGTGAGTCATCCTGTGAGTGGGTGCATAAGTCTCTGGATAGGTGGGTGAGTGGGTGCATGGGTGCCTGGTTGGGTTGTGAGTGGGTGCATGAGTGTCTGAGTTGGTCTATGAGTGGGTGTGTAAGTGTCTGAGTGGGTCTCTGAGTGGGTGGTTGAGTGTCTCAGTGGGTCTCTGAGTGACAGAATGAGTCTCTGAGTGCATCTGCAAATAGGTACATGAGTGTCTGGGTGGGTAAGCAAGTGTGTGTGACATTCTGAGTGGGTCTCACAGTGGGTGCATTAGTGTCTGAGTGGATCAGTAAGTGTGTGCCTGAGTCTCTGAGTAGGTCTTGGAGTGGCTGCATGAGCGCCTGATTGGGTCTGTGAGTGGTTGCATGAGTGTCTGAGTAGGTCTGTGAGTGGGTATGAGAGTGTCTGAGTGGGTCTTTGAATGGGTGCATGAGTCTTTGAGTAGGTCTGTGAGTAGGAGCATGACTCTCTAAGTGGGTTTGTTAGTGGGTACATGTGTTTCATTGGATCTGTGAGTGGATGCATTAATTTCTGTGTGGGTCTGTGATGGGTGTGTAGGTGTATCAGTGGGTCTGTGAATGTTTGCATGAGTCTCTGAGTGGGTCTGTGAGTGGATACATGAGTCTCTGAGTGGGTTTGTTAGTGGGTGCCTCTGTCTGAGTTGGTGTGTGAATATATGTTTTTTTTACATTGGCGCTGTGCTGACTGTTATGATGAATTTGCAAATATTTTGCCTGGAAAAAAAAACTGTTTCAGAGACATATTGAACACGTGAAGTCCCTGAAAGATCCTTATATTCCTTCCATGGTGGTCAGGACCCCTTATGCCAAGTTCTACTGTTTCACTTTAGACAGAGTACTGTCCCAGCAAACTATAATAACAGCCTCAACTCTCTGCTCAGTTTGCGGCTAACCAAACACAGTATTCCTTTTGGTGCACACATTTGCAAATCGTCACAAATTTGTCTCGAATTATCTGCAATCGTGGATATCATCATTATCATCACTTTATTTCGATCATAAAAGATCATAAAAAAACACCTCACAGACAAATACAACAAAAAAAAGAAAGAATCAGGTAAAATAGAGATGGATAGACTCAAGAGCAAACAATCTATAAAGAATTTTTTTTGTCTAAAAACACATACAATTTATACAAGAATCTATCATAAGGTGCTTTCAGTGCAATTAATTTACAATACCTGTCAGTTTTTGATCGAGTCAGGGCCCATCACAGAATGCATTTTGCTAGTTTTATCCTCGGTGCACGCCAATATCCGGACAAGCCAAAAACCACAACTCTACATGTGTCCGTGCTCAAGGTTCGTAATAGATCTAATTAGTGACCAGGACCCACTAATTTACAGAGTGGTATTATCCATTGTTCCCTAAGTGATTTATAATTATGGCAAAAGAATAACAGGTGCACAATGGAATCAGGACTTACATCGCAAGCAGAACAGAGATCTTCACTTAAAACATCCTTGCTCCATTTTTTACACAAGAGTTTTGTAGGAAGAGTCTTATACCGAAACTGGAAAAATTGTTTCCGAGCCAAAGGGGGGGACTATTTCATCCATTGTGTCCTCAAAACAGGGGACGCATTTAAATTTTGCCCTCTGCTTTTACCGATACTTGTATTAGTATTGCTTCCCAGAAGCTTTCCTTCAACTTCAGTCTAGATACATTTACCATGCTATCTGGGTCAGACCAGTACCCCTCTACCCCAAGCCTCCCCAGTAGCTCTTTTAATGCTCTGAACCAGGGAATCAAAATGATTGATAGTGTCTTTAGTAGCTCGGAGAGAAGCTCCTGATATGGCAGGAGTTCGTCCACAGTCTATAACAGGTGCCAAAACATCAGGAGTTTATACCATACTTTGTGTGCCAACTGCCTTTGGGCAAGATCCAGATATGGGGCACAAGAGGGGTGCTAGCAGGAAGATCTATCAAGGATCTAATGAAAATATTTTCTATTGTTGACAAACAGTTTATTAGACCTGTTCCCCACAGTTCGGCCCTATAGAGGACATCCCCATGTATTTTTCAGTTATAGATTTCCAGGGCAGGTGCACTCTACTTTGATAATGTTTTCCTGTGTAGTTTGGTAATATTTGCAGTATGGTGTATGAGTTGCATCTTCACCTTTTCTATATCTGGGGCCCAATTTATTGTAGGGGTCAGGCGGATGCCCAAATAATCAAAGATATCAACAAGCTCCAAATTACTATTACCAGCTATCTCAGGTCTTTTGTTGAACTTAACCGCTCCTTTTCTAAAGATCATATATTTTGTTTTTGATTCATTCAGTTCCAACCCCTCGCTCATTACAGAACATAATACAATTGTTTAAAAGCTGTTGTAATCCCTGTGGCAATATTGAGATTAGGAGTGTGTCATCAGCAAAAAGGAGAGCTGGCACCCTTTTCCTACCAATTTTAGGGGCGTCGCACCCATCTCTGTCTAAAAAGTTAAGAACATCATTGATAAAAAGGATAAAAAGTGTGGGGCAAGGACACAGCCCTGACTCACTCCACACTGAACCGGAAACGGATCAGTAAATTGGTTGCTCTCCCCCCACCTCACTTGTGCTGTGTTTGATGAATGAAATCTGATTAAAATATCTAAAAGGTTTGTTGGCATACCCTGCTTCTTTAAAACCCTCCAGAGATTTAACCGTGAAACTAGGTCAAAAGCAGGCTGTAAATCTATAGAAGCCACGTAAAGCTTTCCTCCCTGAACTTGAACTTTCTTCCAATAAATGCACAACAAATGAAAAGTTTGGTCCAAGGTGCTGATTTTGGACCGAAAACCTGCTTGAAGGTCACTCAAGATATTTGACTCAGTAATCAAATCCTGGATCCGGGCTATTATTTGCTTACAGAATATCTTCTGTACAGAATCAATGAGGTCAATTTGCCTATAGCTGGATGGCTTCGCTCTTTCCCCCTTTTTGTAAATTGGGACGACCTCAGCGTTTTTCCACAAAGGGGGAATAGGGGTACCACTAAGGATAGAGTTGGTAAGTAAGTTTATATAGGATCCCCAAAGTGCTACATCCTCCTTATAGAGGTCATTGGGGATTCTATCTGGTCCGGGGGCATGGGACGGGATACAAGAACGGATTGCTATTTGAGTTTCTTTAAAAGAAAAGGAGAGACCTTCACCCTCTTTTCCCTCCTTGCTGAGCTCTCTACCCTCTTGACCACTGCCATATCTGTAACTGAGTACCAATAGTTTAGGAAAACAAGGCAATATGCTATCCTACTTTCATGGCCTGGCCTGTTAAAAGTGGGATCCCTGTTTGGGTCAGAGATTGTCCTTCCATTCGTGGCTCTCAAATTATGCTGCATTGTGAGTGCCATCATTTGGGCTCCACTCTTTGTCCACCTTACTATGGGGGGTCCAATTGAAGAATTTGCCACTCTCTATCCCAGTCATCAGTAAGCTCTAGAGGGATCGGGCGAGGGGTTCAAACGTACAATTGAAGTCACCCACCACTAAAACAGGAATAGTGTCTGTGTAACAGGACAGGGCATAGTCAAGAGTGCACAAAGTAACAGTTTTGTCCTGAGCCCTCTGAACTGTTTTATAGGCTGGGGGGATATTCTCAAGAACGTGTGATAACCATCTCAAATTTAGCTTAACGCAACTCTTCACATCTAAGTCTATCACGGGAAAATAACTCTGTGTCTACATGGTATTCTCAACCTGGCGGTACCATGAGATAAACCCACGACAACGCGTCAAATGAACACGCTAAAATCAATGTAACGCTGCAAAAATGCAAAACACGAATGCGAAAATAGTAGCGATGACGCCAATCGCGATACAAAGATCAGTGAAAACCAGCCAGAGGCCTGCAAATCCCTCGCGTCATTTGGGAAAATGCACCATAAAAGTAAAAAAAAAGACAAACAAAATCCAAACGACAGCAAAGCACAATGGAGGTAGCCAGAGCAAGTGCAGAGATCCTGATAACGGAGGTGATAGAACACCATCAACTACTGTTTGTCACCTCCACTGTGTCACTTGGAACTAAAAGTGGAATATGGCAGACCATCGTGGACAAGGTGAATGCAGTCGGAGTGCTGAAGAGGACAATGTAAGAGGTCAAGAGGCGCTGGAATGATGTGAAGCGCAAAACCAAGCAGAAACTCACAAACAACCGAAAGGCAGCAATGCAGACTGGAGGTGGCAGTCCAGCGCCACAGGAGGAGCTGGACGAGATGGAGGAAATGGTGTCCACAGTCATCAGTGGGGAGGCAGTGGCAAGAGTTGGGGGACCGGACACTGCTCAACATGACCGGACACAACAGCGATAGGGTGAGTAACAACCAGGGACTGGAGGGACGGGGAGAGATGGGCACAATGGCACACATGCACAAATAAGCATAGCACATCTGTGGACAAACCATGCCCCAGACCCCCAAATACCACCAAGAGGCCAATGCACCCAATGATGCAACATTCCAGCACTGCAGAAGCACAGAAGCCAGAGGCACACCTCATGTTCGGGCCAAGGGACAGCCAAATCAGAGCTGTAGGGGCGACTCCCCCAAAATGCGGCACACACACATACCATGCACAGCACATCAACATTGACAACGTTGTGGTACAAACCGCAACACGTCCACAACAGAACAGAGGACACAACTGGTGCCGCATGTGAGTAGAAACTGGACAATCACATTTGGCATTGCAGGGGACTGTGAGTTTACAATGTACAAGTACAAAAACACATCTGTGCTGCAGTCGGAATGTCTACTGTCCCGCAAATAGGCAGCTCCCCACAACCAGTCACAATGTACACTGTCATGCAGTCTGAATGTAAACATCTACAACGAGTCAACATACATGTGAAAACAATGTTAAACTGCATCTCCCCTTCACATTGCAGGGGAAAATCCAACACCTCCTGCAGAGCAGTCCAAACGTCTCTTCTCTGATGACAAAGAACCACCACACCTTCGACTCCGATGCCCTCCAACAGCTTGTGGAGAGCCTCCGCAGCCCACTTCCAAGAGCAGGTCAGCCCAGCTGCTATGAAGAGTACCTACCCCTTGCACAGAACACACAGCAGGCAGCACCCACCACCACGGCTGCCTCCCAAGATGCCCACAACAAACACATGGTCTTCCAATGCCATGTGTTGGGATGCCAGGAGAAGCTGGCTGAACAGGTGCAGGTGTGGTTCGACTGTATGGCAGACAAACTAGACGCCATACGTGGGTGTCTAAGTCCCATCAGGGAACACTCACAGTCCCTAACACCCAGAGTGCGCTCCATGCTCGCCAACAAACCATGGCTGACTTTGCCAGAGTCCTGACTCTGCGACAAGAACGATTGTCTAGTCACAGTGCCTCCAATGATCTCGCCCCGGAGTTGGGACTCATGCGGAGGCTCATGGAGAACATGGAGCGGACGCGGGCAGAAAGAGCGGCTGCCATGGCTGCACACCAGCGAGAGGTAGCTGGATCCATCAATGCCATGAAGACCCTCCTCATATCATTACTGCCACAAGGCCTGGTGCTGATGCATGCTGCTGCAACTACTCCATCCACATCTCAGACCCCTGATGTGTCAGTGTGACACAGTGCGGCAGACATTCCACCTCTGGCCCCTGAGGTGTCACTGCCACACTGTGCTGGAGACAGAACACCACATGAAACAGCAGTGGACGAAGATGCGGATGAATCTGCCTTTGTGGTCAGAAGGAAGCGGTAGCAATTATTTTACCATATGGCCTGTTTTTGCTTGGTTCTGCCCTCTGCATCATAACCTTCCACTGTCCCCCATGCACTCTGCAACACTCACCTTGGACCTCGACATTGACTGCTATATTCTGTTTGGTCACCAATGACACAGGACTGAACTCCTCCTCTACTGATGTACTTGTCATTCCCTGAAGGACTATGGCTGGCCCTCCATGGGCTAACAATGTGAAGTGGGGCTTGCATGGCCCTGTACTGCTCCGGCTGTAACACTCCACTGAATGTGCAATAAACATTCATGTTAACACAGATGTGTCATGTCCATGATCCTTCAAGTGTGGAAGTATGTGTGAATGTAGGGTCAGTGATTTCCCCTTGCGTCCATGATACTCATGTTGTGGGACTTGGGTCACAGGGTGACACATTGCCGATCACGGTCCACGGGTCACGCCGACACGACAACAGGGACACATCCATTAGCCAGTTCATTGTCCAGCCCAGGACAGAACCACGCCCAGAGCTCTGGGGTCATTGTTCACACCCTTACGCTGGACTGGCATACACCAGGGCAGCCCATTTTGCTTACACTCACAATGGGGACAACAACGCTACATATCCCAGGTCTTCCCTGTAGGGATCTGCTGCTCACAGGTCTAGTTGTCAGCATGCCACAGCCACTCCCTCACGGCTGGTTTACACCCACACCACACCCATCCAGCACAGGCGTCACAGTACATGTGACCCAGCCAACAAAAAGAGGGAAAAATGCACAGTAATAACTACACGCACCATTGCATAATCAGCGGGCCGCGGGACTTGAAATCTTGTCAATGTCCATTGGGGAAGCAGTACCAAGTAATTAAGACCTCTCACACAATGGGGCCCATCCAATGGCTTAATTTGGGGACCTTGGAACTCAGCACCAATTCGGGTAGAATTACTGCACTTCAAAACACATAAGACCCTGGGGACAGCTCATTGGAGCAAGCCTATCAGCCTATCAGGAGGCAGATAATGGAATATAGATGTGGCTAAGAAATGCTGCGTATTTGGGGAAACCAGCCTGTGAAGAAGGAATCTTACTCCGAAACGCGTCGGCTACATCCTGTTATGTGTGGCGGTCTGAAAGGAATCACTGCAACCAGAGTGCGTTCTCGCCTGTGGGCAACTCCTGGAGCATCATGTACTCATGGCTGGTTTACACCCACACCACACCCATCCAGCACAGGCATCACAGTACCCAGCCAACAAAAAGAGGGTAAAATGCACAGTAATAACTACACACACCACCGCATAATCAGCGGGCCGCGGGACTTGAAATCTTGGCAAGCTCCAATGGGGGAAGCAGTACCAAGTAATTAAGACCTCTCACACTACCGGGCCCATCCGAGGGCTTGATTTGGGGACCCTTTGAACTCAGCACCCATTTGGGTAGAATTACAGCACTTCAAATCCTATAAGACCCTGGGGACAGCTCATTGGAGCAAGCCTATCAGAAGGCAGATAATGGAAAATAGGTGTGGCTAAGAAAACGCTGTGTGTTTGGGGAAATCAGCCTGTGAAGAAGGAATCTTACTCCGAAACGCGTCGGCTACATCCCTTTATGTGAGGGGGTCTGATAGGAATCACTGCAACCACAGTGCGTTTTCTCCTGTGGGCAACTTCTGGAGCATCATATATATATATGTGTGTATATATATATATATCACTTAAAAAACCATAGGTTTCACACATGTTATAGTTAGGTGGATATTTCACTCGTAAAAAACCAATGAAATTCCCCCGTTATAGTTAGTTGAGATAACTATAACTCGCGCGCCCGCAATCCTCTGCTCATGACGTCACATATTTCATCACTCATGGCATGGTCAGTGGCATCACTCATGACATCACTGATGACATCATCCTTGTGATAGAGTGGCGGTCGCGCGAGTTATAGTTATCTCAACTAACTATAACGGGGGAATTTCATTGGTTTTTTACGAGTGAAATATCCACCTAACTGTAACATGTGTGAAACTTATGGTTTTTTAAGAGAATTTGCAAGGTTTTTTAAATGCTAATTCCTAACTATAACGTGTGTGAAACCTATGGTTTTTTCAGTGAATTTGTACGTTATTTTTTTTTTACGGTTTTTCACCGTGCGTGCACGGTGCGCGCACCCCCGCGATTTAAAAAAATAAATAAATTAAATGTGTTTTTCTGCCTTCGGGGTCCTTCAGGGATGCCCTGACCAAGGCTAGGGGGTCAGGAACTCTCTACCCTGCCCCCTTTTCACGTTCGCCACCTTCCTTTTCCACTCTCGCAAACAAACAAAATGGCGGCCGACACTTCCTGATTTCGACCGATTCGAACATTGACTGACATGTAACAACCAATCAGAATTACGCTTGCGCACGTTAGGGTGCGCGCACGGTGCGCGCGCGGTGCGCGCACGGTGCTTGGCTATAAATATGTATGTGCTTTTAACTGCAATTTTCTCAGGAACCACTGAACAGATTGACTCCATATATGCAAAAGGCACATCCCTGACCTGAGGACTACCTCTCTGCCAAATTTCAAGTAATTCTGTTCAGCCGTTCGGGCTGTACCTTCGACTAAAGGTCCTATGGGAAAATGCATGGGGAAAATGGGTTTTGGGACCCCCCTTTTTTCTAGGCCCCCGCTTGACGAATCCCCCCAAGACTTTCAGGGTAGGAGCTGAGCGGAGCGCCCCAGTCGTTTTGAAAATTTCGCAAAGATTCGTCAACCGGCGCCAAAGTTACTCAAAATAGAATTTTGAGATTTCATATATATATGTCGGCGGTCGCCAGTAGCTAGTTATAGTTAGGACCGTGTTTTCATCGGAAATCCGCAACATTCTATTTGGAATAACTTTGGCGTCGGTTGACGAATCCTCGCGAATTTTTCAAAACTAATGGGGCGCTACGCTCCGCTCCTACCCTGAAAGTTTCGGGGTGATTCGTCAAGTGGGGGCTGAGAAAAAAGGGGGGTCCCAAAACGCGTTTTCCCCATGCATTTTTCCATAGGACCTTTAGTCCGAGCTACAGCCCGAACGGCAGAACAGAATTATGTGAAATTTGGCAGAGAGGTAGTCCTCAGGTCAGGGATGTGCCTTTTGCAGGTCTTGTGTAAATTTGTTCAGTATTTCCTGAGAAAATAGCATTTAAATCAATATATATATCTGTGGGCGCGCTCCGTGCGCTTACCGTAAGCTTACCGCACGCGCACGGTGCCGTGCGCGAGCGCGATTCTGATTGGTTGTTAGATCAAAGTAAACATTCGAATCGGTCGAAATCAGGAAGTGTCGGCCGCCATTTTGTCTCTCGCAGTCTGAGGGGGTGTAAAACAAAGGTGGATAACGTGAAAAGGGGGCAGGCTGGACAGTTCTTGACCCCCTAGCCTTTGTCAGGGGGTCTCAGAAGGACCCCCAAGGGCAAAAAATTAATTAATTTTTTTTTTTTTTAAATCGCCGAATGCGCGCAGCGTACGCGCACGGAGTAAACGGAGAAATTCGGCGTAATTACGCGTACCGTGCACGCACGGCAAAAAAGGGAAAGCTTAAAAAAAAAAAAAAATTGTGAGGTAAGGTTGGCTCTTAAAAGAGCCGTTGGGTTCATAGAGGGATGGAGGAAAGAAAGAATGGGAATATTATGAGCGTCTACAAACGTGCTGGTCTATCTTATTGTTAATAAGGGGAACACTGGTCTCCCCAAAAACAATAAGACCACAACACGTTATACACCTCATTACAACCCTCCCAAATCGAGGGTTAACGTCCAGAGGAGCAGAAGAAGGTGATGCTCCCACCTCAGAGGAAGGGCTCAGCTGAGCTGCCGATGATGTACTCGGCTGAGCTTCTGAGGCTGGGCTCTGGTGACTTACTGAAGAGTTTTCTCCAGTATGTCGAGCAAAGGTCCTGGGATGTTTATCCCTAAGGTGTCTCATCATAGAGTGATTTCCAAAGGAATACTTTTTACTAGGATTTCCTCTTGATAAAACACGGTCACAAAGTGTGCAAGTGACCAGTGGAGCATTGACCTTTTTCTCCCCCTCTGGAAAAGTAAAATACTCCCATACAAAAGAATTCTTCTGTTTCCTCCTTCTCTGGATGATGGTGGTGCTGCTAGCCTCACTCTCAGAAGAGGTCTGCTGTTCTGCCATTGTATCCCAAAGACAATTCAGCTCCTGCTCCTAGAGAATCACAAGCAGTAATGAGGGGAATGGATGTGGTGTGGGAAGTTTCTGGAACTGAAAGTAGTTTCAACCAATGAAAAGTGTTCTTTCAAGCAGTAATGAGGGGAATGGGTGTGGTGTGGGAAGTTTCTGGAACTGAAAGTAATTTCAACCAATGAAAAGTGTTCTTTGTGGATCACATGACCTACTGTGCGCGCTCCGTAAGCTTACGGTACGCGCTCGTAAACAAGTACGCATGCGCAAACGTGACGCTTACGGAGCACTTACGGAGCGCGTACGTAAGATGCACTCGCGCATGCGCATTACACACCCCTGCGTAACCACGACGTTGCTTCCGCGTGTACGCGTACGTCACGTACGTATCACGTAAGCACGCTGTACTTATGACGTACGGAGCGCGTACCGTCAGCTTACCGTACGCGCACGGAAAAAAATGCATAAAAAAAAAAAAAACCTTTCCATAATGCAGGATATAGTACATATATTATTTTATACATAGGTTTACAAAAAATCTCCAAAAAAAATTTGCATTTAAAAAACCGTACAAATTCACTGAAAAAACCATGGGTTTCACACACGTTATAGTTAGGAATTAGCATTTAAAAAACCTTGCAAATTCACTGAAAAAACCATAGGTTTCACACGTTATAGTTAGCTGTACATTTCACTCGTAAAAAACCAATGAAATTCCCCCGTTATAGTTAGTGCAGGCAACTATAACTCACGCGACCGCAATCCTCTGTTGATGCTAATACTGTATCTTTAGCTATACATATATTACAAATATTTATTTTTCATAAAGACACATATGTCATCAGTGATGTAATATTTGACATCGTCAGCAGAGGATTGCGGTCGCGTGAGTTATAGTTGCCTGCACTAACTATAACGGGGGAATTTCATTGGTTTTGTACGAGTGAAATGTACAGTTAACTATAACATGTGTGATGTGAAACCTATGGTTTTTTCAGTGAATTTGCAAGGTTTTTTGAATGCTAATTCCTAACTATAACGTGTGTGAAACCCATGGTTTTTTCAGTGAATATATATATATATATATATATATATATATATATATATATATATATTACCTACTGGTGGTCGCCAGTAGGTAGTTATAGTTAGGACCGTGTTTCCATAGGAAATCTTAAAATTCTATTTTGAATAACTTTGGCGCCGGTTGACGAATCCTCGCAAAATTTTCAAAACTAATGGGGCGCTCCGCTCCTACCCTGAAAGTCTCGGGGTGGTTCGTAAAGTGGGGGCTGAGAAAAAGGGGGGTCCCAAAACACGTTTTCCCCATGGATTTTTCCATAGGGACTTTAGTCGCAGCTACAGCCCGAACGGCTGAACAGAATTATGTGAAATTTGGCAGAGAGGTAGCCATAAGGTCCATGAAGTGCCTTTTGCAGGTTTGGTGTAAATCTGTTCAGTATTTCCAGAGAAAATAGCATTTAAATCAATATAAATATCTATATGCGCGCAGCGTGCGCGCACTGAGCAAGTCCTATGTGCGCACCCTGCCGTGCGCGAGCGCACTTCTGATTGGTTGTTAGATGTCAGTAAACATTCGAATCGGTGGAAATCAGGAAGCGGCGGCTGCCATTTTGTCTCTCGCATAAAGAGGGGGTGAGAAACAAAGGGGGAGAACGTGAAAAGGGGGCAGAGTGGGGAGATATTGACCCACTAGGCATTGTAAGGGGATCACAGTAGGACCTTGTAGGGCAAAAAAAAAGATTTATATTTTGAAAATCAATATCGCCGAGTGCGCGCACCTAGCGCGCACCCGAAAAAAAACTTTAAAAAAAAAAGAACAAAAAATCGCATTTAAGTGTTTAGATATAAGGTGGCTCTAAAAAGAGCCCTTGTGTTTATTGTGTGTTTTTTGGTACCTACAAGTAAGTACCGATGCAGAGTCTAAAGTTCAAGAGGAAGACTCTGTTGCCTTCATCAGTGAAGTGTACACCATCTCTTCTATAAATGTCTTGCATGTTGTAACGCAAGTTGTTGTGGTATATAGAACCCATACCATAGTCTCTGAGAAAAGCAGAAATAGATTTGTTGACGTGCTTCCTTGCTTTGTCAATCTGTGGACAAAATTGGTTGGACCAGTTCCACTTTTGCCTTTGGCATATATTAGAATATACAAAGGCAGTTTGTGGAAAAAGCGACATCAATTGCACAAAGGTGTCCTTAATAAGCATTTCCAGACGTACCCCAGTTAAAGTGCCTAGGTCATTACCACCACAGTGCACAATAAAAAGGTTAGGCTGTGGGAGATGTAGAAAGGTTTTCACCAAAGGCAATAATTGGTGCCACTTTAACCCTCTCTGACCAATCCATTTAATGTCTACATTTGGCAAAGCAAGGTCTCTCACCATACCTCTTATTTCTGCAAATTTTTCACTCCAGAAGACATAGCTGTGACCTACAATCCACACTGTGAACATCTTCCAAGGAGATCTGGATGCACTCAGGAGGTGTCTTTCAGTAGAAAGGCAATATGAAATGAAAGACAGTTGAAATATGGAGGCACACATACTTTTTTTTATAAAAAGAACTCATTGGCAGATTCAAACCATTTTACAGTTAAAACTAGGCTGTATGTTTAAATTTTTAAAAGCATGTTTTGTATTAGTTCAGAAAAATGTGTTACCACAGAACACTACTATGGATTTGCTGTTAGGTTTGAAAAGTCAAGCACTCTTGCTCTTTGGATTAGAAACATTGTGTGCTGAACTTCTGACCTCTCTCCTCACAGCAGTGTTCCATGAGCTGTTGCTATGGAAGCAGGCAGAAGTCAAGTTGGAGGAAGGGTACATTTGGAAAGGGGTTGAAGTTTTCAACCAATAGAAATGTGTGATTTCATTTGAAAAAAAGTGGGAAGCACTGAGATATGAAATTAACATGTATATGTGTGAAAAAAGAGAGGGACACATTGCCATTTACTGGTTCTGGAGAGAGGAGAGAGGTGTAGAGCTCTGATATTCTGACTCTGATAGTCTGCTGTTTGAGTGCCACATTTCTTAAACAACTAACTAATTTTAAAGGTGAGTTATGAGTTTGAGAGGGAAAGTATGTGGTGATTTTTGAGATAAATATTAGAATTGTGAATCTTCTTCAAAAGTTATGTTTTACATTTTGAGGTTTGGGAGATATTTAACTGTTTTGAACTTATAAGATATTATGGAGTATGTTTTCACCATAAGTTAATGTGTACTGGTAACAATGAGGAATACTGTTTTGTGCCTACCATCAAACCATGAGTCTGTGTGCAGAGAAGAATTGTTGACAGAGATTTAATTTGTGTTGCTGTTGAAAAGTAAGACTTGTAGTTGAAAGAAAAGGACAGCTTCTTTTTAATTGTGATGGTTAGGATTTAGCAGAAATCACGTTGAAAGAAAAGAGAGGAAAATGGCAACACATTTGAAATTAGCATTAGTTCTGTAAGAATTGCAGTCCCAGGAAAGGGGCAGCCTGTGTTTTGTGCCTACCAACACAGCATGAGTCTGTGTGCATATAGGAATTGTTGTCTGAGATTTAATTTGTTAAGTTGTTGTTCTGTAAGAATTGCAGACCCAGGAAAGGGGCAGCCTGTGTTTTGTGCCTACCAACACAGCATGAGTCTGTGTGCATATAGGAATTGTTGTCTGAGATGTAATTTGTGTTGCAGTTGTTCTGTAAAACATGCACTTGCAGGAAAGGGACAGCTTGTTTTCTTCAAATGTGGTGGTTAGCACTCAGCAGAAAACACTAAAACGCAAATGAGAGGTAAAAGCTAAAACATTTGAAACCAACAGGGAAGATTTCCCTTTCAAAATAGCAAAGGCACGGGTAGTTGCCATATGTTCTGGTAACAATGAGGAATACTGTTTTGTGCCTACCATCAAACCATGAGTCTGTGTGCAGAGAAGAATTGTTGACAGAGATTTAATTTGTGTTGCTGTTGAAAAGTAAGACTTGCAGTTGAAAGAAAAGGACAGCTTCTTTTTAATTGTGATGGTTAGGATTTAGCCGAAATCACTTTGAAAGAAAAGAGAGGAAAATGGCAGCACATTTGAAATTAGCATTCGTTCTGTAAGAATTGCAGTCCCAGGAAAGGGGCAGCCTGTGTTTTGTGCCTACCAACACAGCATAAGTCTGTGTGCATATAGAAATTGTTGTCTGAGATGTAATTTGTGTTGCAGTTGTTCTGTAAAACATGCACTTGCAGGAAAGGGACAGCTTGTTTTCTTTAAATGTGGTGGTTAGCACTCAGCAGAAAACACTAAAACGCAAATGAGAGGCAAAAGCTAAAACATTTGAACCCAAGAGGGTAGATTTCCCTCTCAAAATAGCAAAGGCACAGGTAGTTGCCATATGTTCAAAAGTGAAAATAACCCTTAGCACACATGCACTGTTACATACATCCCAGCAGTCTTCATGCAGTTTTGGAAGTCTCTTTGCTCATCTGTCTTGCACCAGACAATACACAGTCTCCACAAACACACTCTTGGCACACACGCAGCAGCTTCTTCAACACTCCCATGCGTAGTACTCAGCTCTGTGTGCTGTTTCAGAAAGCACTGTGTAACGCAAACACATTCAACGTCACCAAGGCTCATTTCCTTTGCTCTAGTGTAGTCACTCACTCAGGTTGCACATGCTCATGGTATGAAAAAGCAGTAAGGACATGTGCTCTTTTCTGCCTCTGTAATCTACAAGGAAAATGTGTCAGGCTGTAACAGTAATTATCACTTGCTCTACCACAGTAGTAAATGTGCTTTGAAATTGCCAATCAAATTCTGTTTTCTGCTTAGAATCACACCATAAGGCTGTGTGCGCACAGGAATTGTAGCCAGAGATGTAGTTTGTGTTGCAGTTGTTCTGTAAAACATGCACTTGCAGGAAAGGGACAGCTTGTTTTCTTTAAATGTGGTGGTTAGCACTCAGCAGAAAACACTAAAACGCAAATGAGAGGCAAAAGCTAAAACATTTGAAACCAACAGGGTAGATTTCCCTTTCAAAATAGCAAAGGCACAGGTAGTTGCCATATGTTCTGGTAACAATGAGGAATACTGTTTTGTGCCTACCATCAAACCATGAGTCTATGTGCAGAGAAGAATTGTTGACAGAGATTTAATTTGTGTTGCTGTTGAAAAGTAAGACTTGCAATTGAAAGAAAAGGACAGCTTCTTTTTAATTGTGATGGTTAGGATTTAGCAGAAATCACGTTGAAAGAAAAGAGAGGAAAATGGCAACACATTTGAAATTAGCATTAGTTCTGTAAGAATTGCAGTCCTAAGAAAGGGGCAGCCTGTGTTTTGTGCCTACCAACACAGCATGAGTCTGTGTGCATATAGGAATTGTTGTCTGAGATGTAATTTGTGTTGCAGTTGTTTTGTAAAACATGCACTTGCAGGAAAGGGACAGCTTGTTTTCTTTAAATGTGGTGGTTAGCACTCAGCAGAAAACACTAAAACGCAAATGAGAGGTAAAAGCTAAAACATTTGAAACCAACAGGGTAGATTTCCCTTTCAAAATAGCAAAGGCACAGGTAGTTGCCATATGTTCAAAAGTGAAAATAACCCTTAGCACACATGCACTGTTACATACATCCCAGCAGTCTTCATGCAGTTTTGGAAGTCTCTTTGCTCATCTGTCTTGCACCAGACAATACACAGTCAACACAAACACACTCTTGGCACACACGCAGCAGCTTCTCCAACACTCCCATGCATAGTACTCAGCTCTGTGTGCTGTTTCAGATAGCACTGTGTAACGCAAACACATTCAACGTCACCAAGGCTCATTTCCTTTGCTCTAGTGTAGTCACTCACCCAGGTTGCACATGCTCATGGTATGAAAAAGCAGTAAGGACATGTGCTCTTTTCTGCCTCTGTAATCTACAAGGAAAATGTGTCAGGCTGTAACAGTAATTATCACTTGCTCTACCACAGTAGTAAATGGGCTTTGAAATTGCCAATCAAATTCTGTTTTCTGCTTAGAATCACAAGATAAGGCTGTGTGCCCACAGGAATTGTGGCCAGAGATGTAGTTTGTGTTGCAGTTGTTCTGTAAAACATGCACTTGCAGGAAAGGGACAGCTTGTTTTCTTCAAATGTGGTGGTTAGCACTCAGCAGAAAACACTAAAACGCAAATGAGAGGCAAAAGCTAAAACATTTGAAACCAAGAGGGTAGATTTCCCTCTCAAAATAGCAAAGGCACAGGTAGTTGCCATATGTTCAAAAGTGAAAATAACCCTTAGCACACATGCACTGTTACATACATCCCAGCAGTCTTCATGCAGTTTTGGAAGTCTCTTTGCTCATCTGTCTTGCACCAGACAATACACAGTCTCCACAAACACACTCTTGGCACACACGCAACAGCTTCTCCAACACTCCCATGCGTAGTACTCAGCTCTGTGTGCTGTTTCAGATAGCACTGTGTAATGCAAACACATTCAACGTCACCAAGGCTCATTTCCTTTGCTCTAGTGTAGTCACTCACCCAGGTTGCACATGCTCATGGTATGAAAAAGCAGTAAGGACATGTGCTCTTTTCTGCCTCTGTAATCTACAAGGAAAATGTGTCAGGCTGTAACAGTAATTATCACTTGCTCTACCACAGTAGTAAATGTGCTTTGAAATTGCCAATCAAATTCTGTTTTCTACTTAGAATCACACCATAAGGCTGTGTACGCACAGGAATTGTGGCCAGAGATGTAGTTTGTGTTGCAGTTGTTCTGTAAAACATGCACTTGCAGGAAAGGGACAGCTTGTTTTCTTCAAATGTGGTGGTTAGCACTCAGCAGAAAACACTAAAACGCAAATGAGAGGCAAAAGCTAAAACATTTGAAACCAATAGGGTAGATTTCCCTTTCAAAATAGCAAAGGCACAGGTAGTTGCCATATGTTCAAAAGTGAAAATAACCCTTAGCACACATGCACTGTTACATACATCCCAGCAGACTTCATGCAGTTTTGGAAGTCTCTTTGCTCATCTGTCTTGCACCAGACAATACACAGTCTCCACAAACACTCTTGGCACACACGCAGCAGCTTCTCCAACACTCCCATGCGTAGTACTCAGCTCTGTGTGCTGTTTCAGATAGCACTGTGTAATGCAAACACATTCAACGTCACTAAGGCTCATTTCCTTTGCTCTAGTGTAGTCACTCACCCAGGTTGCACATGCTCATGGTATGAAAAAGCAGTAAGGACATGTGCTCTTTTCTGCCTCTGTAATCTACAAGGAAAATGTGTCAGGCTGTAACAGTAATTATCACTTGCTCTACCGCAGTAGTAAATGTGCTTTGAAATTGCCAATCAAATTCTGTTTTCTGCTTAGAATCACACCATAAGGCTGTGTGCGCACAGGAATTGTGGCCAGAGATGTAGTTTGTGTTGCAGTTGTTCTGTAAAACATGCACTTGCAGGAAAGGGACAGCTTGTTTTCTTCAAATGTGGTGGTTAGCACTCAGCAGAAAACACTAAAACGCAAATGAGAGGCAAAAGCTAAAACATTTGAAACCAAGAGGGTAGATTTCCCTCTCAAAATAGCAAAGGCACAGGTAGTTGCCATATGTTCAAAAGTGAAAATAACCCTTAGCACACATGCACTGTTACATACATCCCAGCAGTCTTCATGCAGTTTTGGAAGTCTCTTTGCTCATCTGTCTTGCACCAGACAATACACAGTCTCCACAAACACACTCTTGGCACACACGCAGCAGCTTCTTCAACACTCCCATGCGTAGTACTCAGCTCTATGTGCTGTTTCAGAAAGCACTGTGTAACGCAAACACATTCAACGTCACCAAGGCTCATTTCCTTTGCTCTAGTGTAGTCACTCACCCAGGTTGCACATGCTCATGGTATGAAAAAGCAGTAAGGACATGTGCTCTTTTCTGCCTCTGTAATCTACAAGTAAAATGTGTCAGGCTGTAACAGTAATTATCACTTGCTCTACCACAGTAGTAAATGTGCTTTGAAATTGCCAATCAAATTCTGTTTTCTGCTTAGAATCACACCATAAGGCTGTGTGCGCACAGGAATTGTGGCCAGAGATGTAGTTTGTGTTGCAGTTGTTCTGTAAAACATGCACTTGCAGGAAAGGGACAGCTTGTTTTCTTCAAATGTGGTGGTTAGCACTCAGCAGAAAACACTAAAACGCAAATGAGAGGCAAAAGCTAAAACATTTGAAACCAACAGGGTAGATTTCCCTCTCAAAATAGCAAAGGCACAGGTAGTTGCCATATGTTCAAAAGTGAAAATAACCCTTAGCACACATGCACTGTTACATACATCCCAGCAGTCTTCATGCAGTTTTGGAAGTCTCTTTGCTCATCTGTCTTGCACCAGACAATACACAGTCTCCACAAACACACTCTTGGCACACACGCAGCAGCTTCTCCAAAACTCCCATGCGTAGTACTCAGCTCTGTGTGCTGTTTCAGATAGCACTGTGTAATGCAAACACATTCAACGTCACCAAGGCTCATTTCCTTTGCTCTAGTGTAGTCACTCACCCAGGTTGCACATGCTCATGGTATGAAAAAGCAGTAAGGACATGTGCTCTTTTCTGCCTCTGTAATCTACAAGGAAAATGTGTCAGGCTGTAACAATAATTATCACTTGCTCTACCACAGTAGTAAATGTGCTTTGAAATTGCCAATCAAATTCTGTTTTCTGCTTAGAATCACACCATAAGGCTGTGTGCGCACAGGAATTGTGGCCAGAGATGTAGTTTGTGTTGCAGTTGTTCTGTAAAACATGCACTTGCAGGAAAGGGGCAGCTTGTTTTCTTCAAATGTGGTGGTTAGCACTCAGCAGAAAACACTAAATTGCAAATGAGAGGCAAAAGCTAAAACATTTGAAACCAACAGGGTAGATTTCCCTCTCAAAATAGCACAGGCACAGGTAGTTGCCATATGTTCAAAAGTGAAAATAACCCTTAGCACACATGCACTGTTACATACATCCCAGCAGTCTTCATGCAGTTTTGGAAGTCTCTTTGCTCATCTGTCTTGCACCAGACAATACACAGTCTCCACAAACACACTCTTGGCACACACGCAGCAGCTTCTCCAACACTCCCATGCGTAGTACTCTGCTCTGTGTGCTGTTTCAGATAGCACTGTGTAACGCAAACACATTCAACGTCACCAAGGCTCATTTCCTTTGCTCTAGTGTAGTCACTCACCCAGGTTGCACATGATCATGGTATGAAAAAGCAGTAAGGACATGTGCTCTTTTCTGCCTCTGTAATCTACAAGGAAAATATGTCAGGCTGTAACAGTAATTATCACTTGCTCTACCACAGTAGTAAATGTGCTTTGAAATTGCCAATCAAATTCTGTTTTCTGCTTAGAATCACACCATAAGGCTGCGTGCGCACAGGAATTGTGGCCAGAGATGTAGTTTGTGTTGCAGTTGTTCTGTAAAACATGCACTTGCAGGAAAGGGACAGCTTGTTTTCTTCAAATGTGGTGGTTAGCACTCAGCAGAAAACACTAAAACGCAAATGAGAGGCAAAAGCTAAAACATTTTAAATTATTGAAAAGCTAAAAAAAAATTTAAATGAATTATAATTACAAAAAGGTATTTTTTTTTACAGTTTCTTGCAGGTTTTGCTGAGCAACAGTGAAAAAATAAAAAAATGCCTTTAAGGACAAGAAAGAGGAAAGAAAAGCAACAAAAACTATATCTGGACAAAACTGGAAAAAAAAATAGGAGGAAAAGCTGGTGATGGCAAAAAGAAAAAGTCTACTGGTAAGCAGAGTAGAGATTTCTTAAAAAAGATCTTCAAAAAACAAAAAAATGAAAGCTAATGTACAACCAGAAGTAAGTAAAAGTGATTTAACACGAAAATTAGATTTTAAAAACATTCGTCGAAAAATGTTTCAGAGAAGAGTGATGTTAAATTTGCTAAAGGATGTGAAAAAATATAAGAAAAAAACAAAATTTATTAAGAATTTTTTTTTTATAGAAAATATTGTAAGTAAGGCTTTGGAAATAAAAAGAAAACTTTTTATTCTAATTTTGAATAGGATGCGTAGATTAGATAAATTAGTCAATGCAATGAAGTCACAAAGCAAAAGGAAAAGAGAAGTGAAAAAAAGTAACTTTTGTAAAGTGTTCTTGGGAGAATGGAAGCACAGATCAAGTACTGAACCATTTTTTAATGAAGAGAGTTATCTTCAAAGTAATAGCTTGTTGCATGCAGTTGATACCAATGGTAGAGCATATGAAGTTATAGATGGTTGTGTGATGGAAAAGGAGAAAATGGTTCCAAGAAATGAGGAAGAAGTGATGGCTGCTGAGGCTATGGGGAGACGTCCAAAAGCCCCAGTGTACACTTGGAATTGTAGTAGTATTTGTACTGTGCGTCAGGAATCTATTGATAAATTACGTGAGTTTCTAAGAGAATTTAGTAAAAAGAGTGTAAAACAGAAGATTAAGGTGCTTCAAAGACTAGATCCATGCAGAGTGAGAGAGAATACTGGTTTGCAAGGACATTCTCTGGCTTGTCTATCTAGGAAAGTGTGTCAAAGTGTTTTTCACTATTTTAGGATGCTGGCTGTTCATCATACTGAAATGAGAAAGTTTGTGAGAACATTGTATTTTGCTAAAAGTCCAGCAGGAAAGTTAAATGAGTTAAATAATGCTCTGTTCCGTGGATCTGTATCAGATGTAGTGAAGGTTACTGATGAGATTCAGTTTTGTTACTTCAGTCAAGAACAAGAAAGTGCAGAAAAGGACACAGTTAATGAGGAAAATGTGGAAGAGAATGTAGAACTCACTGTTACTAAAAATTTTGAGGATGAAATGACAAAATTTACAATCATCTCCAATGAAAGACCAAATATTACTTGTATTTGTTGCCGGAGAAGCCATTACAAAATTCAAACAAGGAATGTTGATCTGTATCAAAAAAGTGAAAATGAAGATAATTATAAGTGGAAGGATTTTGCAACATATATATTTCTGGAAAATTGTTATGAATTGGGTGAAGATCAGCGTATTTGTAAATACTGTTATAATAAGTTAGAAGAAAATAGAATGCCGACCAGAGCTGTACATAATAATTTAGAATTGGATGCTATTCCTGCCGAACTTTCTGATTTAAATACATATGAGTCTATACTCATTCAATGTGTTCATCCGTTCCAGACCATAGTACGTATGGAGCCCAAAACTGGTAAATTACCTCCTTCAGATTTACTGAGAGGTTTAAAAGGAAGAGTGGTGTATTTGCCATTGGATTCGAAAAAAAATATGGAAACTATTGATGCAGATACTTTGGAAACTGAACCATTAGTTATTCTGGTTAATGGTGTACCTACAAAGAATAAGAAGATTTGGCAGGAGCTGGTAGATGTACGAAAAGTACAAAGAGCAAATTTATATTTGAAAAGGAATAATAAATGGTATGAATCAATTTATATAGATGAAGAAGAAGAAGATTTACAAGAAGACACAGAAACACCAACTGGGCAAATTGAAAAAGTGGACAAGTCAAAAGAAGAAGAAATTTATGAACATTTTAGCATACATCCTCTTCACTCAAAAGAAGTTATGGGAAACGCTATTGATCTGTTTCAGATGAAGAAAGCAAAAGGAACTCCCGTGAGTATATGGGAGGAGAGCTTGGAAGCTCGATGTTTTCCCCAGCTGTTTCCTACAGGAAAAGGAGGACGATACGATGATCGTCCAGAACAGATTCCAGCTTCTGAGTATCGGACTACAAGACTATATGCAGAAGATCCGAGATTTCGTCAAAGTATTCCTTATTTGTTCCATCTTTCATTTGAAAGCGACTTGTCTGCACTATCTTATGCAGTAAATCACATTTTAAAAAGTGGAGTACATCTACATAATGTGTCTGCTATTGATTTTATGGACAAAGTGCAACAGCGAGATGATCATTTGGAATCTCAATTGATCAATCTCATGGCTTGTCAGCGTGGGACGAATGAATATTGGTACCGACGCCATGGAGAATTGAAATGTATGTTACGGAATTTAGGAACTCCTACATGGTTCGTAACCCTAAGCTGTGCCGAGTACGCTTGGGATGATTTATTGGATTTTCTACGAGAGGCAAATTCAAATATTGAAAACATCGAAAACAAGACAGCAGGAGAACTGTGCTCATTGGATCCGGTTAATGTTTGCAGATATTTCAATCATAGATTTGAGGCTATGATGTCCTTCATCTGCAATAAAAAAAAAACACCTCTTGGAGAAGTTGTGGATTTCTTTTGGAGAAAAGAGTACCAGGCAAGAGGTGCTCCTCATATTCATATGCTGTTGTGGATCAAGGATGCTCCAAAATTTGGAACAGATGCTGATGAAGCAGTGTTATCTTTCATTGAAGAATATGCAACATGTGCTATACCTAAAAGCACAGAAGAGAAAAAGTTAAAAGAGCAAGTTTTACGTTTCCAAAGTCATCGGTGTGGAAAATACTGTCGACGGAAGTACAAGACAAAAGATAAATTCTACACAAAGTGTCGATTTGGATTTCCTAGACCTGTTCTTTCAAAAGGAAGAGTCAACAGTTTTATGTCAGCTGTGCGACATACTATAACAAGAAAATCTCCCAAAAATACATACAACCTAAGAAGAAAAGAAGATGCAAAATTTATAAATGACTACAACCCAGTCATTTTAACCATGTGGAATGCTAACATGGATATTCAGTATGTGGCAGACAATTCTATTGCTGTTGCTCGGTATGTCACATCTTACATCACTAAATCTGAGAAAACAGAATTGAAGGAAATGTGGGAAGAGATTTCTCACGAGAAGACTGTCAGTAAGAAGCTGTACAGTTTCAGTTTAAAGATGTTATCGCAGCGTGAAATTGGATCCTACGAATGTTCAGATAGGTTATCATCTGCAAGTCTGTACTCGAAATCAAGAAGAATAATTTGGGTCAGTTTAGGCCTTGCAGGAATGCGAAATCGGGTACTGAAATCTGTTGGAGAAATTGAATATTTGGCCGAGAATGACCCAGAAAGTACAGATATTTTGAAAACAAACATGTTGGACACATATTACCCAAAAAGAAGTCATCATCTTGAGAACATGTGTCTCTATGAAGTGCTGCAGAACTACATTTTTTCACGGAAAGCCACAGAAGACATCAACAATGGAAAATATAAAGTCATTGGTGAGGAAGGATGTTTGGTGAAGCAAACAAAAGGAAGTTTGATAAATCACAGGAAGCTGAGTTGCGACACTACTGACAAAAAGGAATTTTACTACTTGGCACTTTTACAGCTGTTTAAACCATGGCGTTCAGAGGACGAACTACTGGGAGAATTTCAAAGCTATGAATGTTCTTTTAATGCTACCAAAGACAGCATAAAATGCAGTACTTTCACAACTTATGTCCAAATGTTAAATGAATAAAATGAACAGGAAGCAAAAATTGCAGCTGAAGTAGCTAGAGACAGTTCTCAAGATAGCCAAAGGTCTGGAACACTCAGTCAAGATCCCCTAGGACAACCAATCGTAGAAAATGAAGCTGCAGTAGCCATGACTGAAGTAGAAACGGCTATGAATCAAGCACAGGAAGATTCAATAGACTTACTAAATCTGGAACAACAACTGAATGAAGAACAAAAACAAATTTATGAAGAAGTCACCAAAAAAATTGATCATGGATTACTACATGAAAAAAAACAGTGCTCATGCACATCATTTGAACCAATCAGGATGTATGTGAGTGGACAAGCTGGAACTGGTAAAAGTTTCTTAATAAAAGTCATCAGAAGCTACCTACAGCAAAAAACAGCTTCAAATTTGTCTTGTGTGGTAACTGCTCCAACTGGGTTAGCAGCCTATAACATAAAAGGAATTACCTTACATCGCTTGCTAATGTTACCAGTGGAGCATGAGAACAAAATAGAATACCACAAGCTAACTGGAGAAGCATGCTTCGAAGTTTCAAGAGTGTTGAAGAAGATGCAAGTTCTCATTATTGATGAGGTGAGCATGGTATCAAACTTAATGCTTGCCTTTGTGCATTTAAGAATGCAACAAATTCTTAAGAGAGACTATGACGTGTTATTTGGAGGAAAACACGTCATAGTTTTTGGGGATCTTTTACAGCTCACTCCAGTTAAAGGACAACCCGTGTTTAATACTGTCACACATGAAGACACGAAGAAGTCATTAGGAAGCATTGGTAATGCGAATATTTGGTCGTTCTTTGAGTACAAAGAACTCACTACCAATATGAGGTAAGCAAACGATGAAGATTATGCAAGTATTCTGAAAGATATCAGAATTGGACTCCTCACAGAAGTTGGCAAAAAAGCATTACAGAGTAGGATGCTACATAATTTATTTCCAAATGAAGAAATAGTTGCAGAGAAAATATACAAGAACATTGCTGAAAAAAATACTGTAATCTGCTTAATGCCAACACTACGTGAGTGCTCAATATTCAATGAGGAACTTTTGAAATTGGAAAAAGAAGAGATTAAGAAAATGGAAGCAGAGGACAAAATTCAGCATGAAAGAATTACTATTACATTAACAGGCAAACTGAAAAATAAATTGGATTCACTAGTGAAGAACATTTCCAAAACAGCTGGATTAGAAAAAAATCTATATGTTTGCATGAATTGTCGAGTGATTTTAAGGAGAAATTTGGATGTAGAAAAAGGTTTAGTGAATGGAGCTATGGGAAGAGTTGTGGGTTTTATTAATTACCAGAAAAAAGATGGAATTGAATGTTTAAAAATAAAATTTGATCAGATAGAAGAAGTTAAAGACATTTGTCGTTGTTCAGTTCGTTTCATGCTTGTGAAAGACTTATATGTGCGTAGAAAGCAGTTTCCATTTTCACTAGCATATGCTGTAACTATTCACAAGTCTCAAGGATTGACTGTAGATAGTGCTTTTGTAAACACTGGTTCTACTGTGTTCAAAGAAGGTATGGCATATGTTGCTCTGTCACGAGTAAAAACATTATCTGGTTTATTTATGATAGATTTTGATGACTCAAAAGTTAGTGCTGATACAAACTGTGTAAAGGAGTATAATAGATTAAGAAGAACCTATGCTCCTCATTTAGGTCAGTATCCTGTGATTGAAAAACATGTTGTTTCTCGGAAAAGGAGAATTGAAAATATCTGTAATGTGGATGAACAGAACAAAAAAAAAAGGACAGTGATGTGATAGCAAGGAAAAAGAAAAAGGACAGTGTTGAAGAGGTTGTTGGTTGCCATTTTGAAAATAGCTCTGGTGTCAACTGCTATGCAAATGTAGTGCTGAATGTTGTATTTTATCTTGAAAAGTTGCAAGAACAGATAATAGTAAATCATGGAAAAAGATTGTGTTCTCTGCTGAGTCTCCTTTATGAGAAGCTAAGTAATGATAAAAATAAAATAGAAAGTGCTTCTGATGTAAGAAATCTTTTAGATGTATGTTCTGGATCTACACAGTTTAAAGAAAATGTCCAGCAAGATGCACAGGAATTCTTAACATATATACTGAGCGTACTTGAAGATGAAGGAGTAGAAGTAGAAAACCTATTTGGTGTCTCTTACAAATGGGAACATTGCTGTGAAAACTGTATGAACACATGCAGTAGTAATGTTGATTCAGAAAGGTTCATATTTTTACTATTACCACAAAGTAAATCAGTGACTTTTAGTAAATTAGTTAAAGATGCCAATCACAACATGGAATGTTCTGAATGTAAATCTGACATGTTTTCCACGTTATTTTTACAGAAATATGGTCAGTATGTAATTTTAATGATGCAACGTTGTAGAGCTGATGGTTCAAAATTGGATACTTTAATAAAGAAGTTTATAGGACAACAATTATCAATTTCTGGAAAAACTTTTGTTACAGTTGCAATAATTTTTCATGAAGAACCTACTGTAACTTCTGGACATTACACAGTTTATCTTAAATGTGAAAAAGGCTGGACACTGTGTAATGATTCCCAATCGATTTTAAAGCAACGTTTGCCTTATGATTTACCCAATTCTTACTTAATTTTTCTGAAACCTAAATTTTGAAAACTAAAAACTGCATCTGAAGAAAGCATTTTTTGTAATTTTAAAGGATTATAATTGAAGATATCACTTAAAAAGGATTTTGAAATTACTATTTGGCCTAAAGGAAAAGTAATAAAAACAATTGTGGACTCATTTGACAGAAAGTATTTTGGCATGTGTGCTTTTGCAACAAGGTTTAAAGACGGTTTATCTAGAAAATTTTTATTCATCTAGAAAAGTATTTGTAATATATATGTAATATTTCTAACAAGGTATATTTTAGTGAGGATAGTTTAGGGCTTTTTTTAAACAATCTTTCAGATTGTTTTTTTTTTGCCCGCTGTTAAATGATGAATACAATTGTTTTCACTATTTTAAGTGAAAATTAAAAAATTCTGAAAACAGCAAAAAAAGGGCAAAAAATTGCTTTGTTAAATATGTAAAAACATGTAATGCTTTTTTAAATGTATTATTATATATGAATACTTTTTTTCTTTTTTTGCAGAACTAGAAAGAAAAATAAAAAAAAGAAAATCTGTTCCCTTGCAAATTACTTAAAATATTTTTTTTCAAAATAAGTTATTTTTTTTAAAAAATAAGTGAAAAATATTTGTATTTCTCAATCCTCCCTTTTCATGCTTCCATTTCTTCACCTCTCTTTGTACATTAAATTAAAAAAAAAAAAAAAAAATTTTTAAAAACATCCTAGGGTGCGCGCAGGGTGCGCGTACCCAATAAATAAATAAATAATAAATCCCCAAAATTTTTTGGGGGGTTTAGTTTTTAAGTGGCTCTTAAAAGAGCCCTTGAGTTAATGTAGGGAAACAGGAAGAGAAAAACGAAAAAAAAGAAAAAACATCTATGGCCTACTGCACTCATGCGCATCAAATTTTCTCTGAATGAGATCAAGACTGGTCTCACCCACAGAAATAAGTCGACCACAATCAGTGCAGCGTGTGGACAACCTCGCCAAACAAGGTGGTCCAACAAGAGGTGTGGAAGAAGGCGAAGGCACCATCGCAGAAGAAGTGCTCGCCTGAGCTGCCGAAGATGTGCTCGGCTGAGCTGCTGCAGATGTCGTCGGCTGAGCAGGTGGAGGGTTTGCTCCAGAAGCTCAACGAAAAGTCACTGGATGCATTGCCTCAACATGCCTCATCATAGTATGAATACTAAAAGAATACTTCTTGTTAGCATTCCCACGTGATAAGACTTTTTGACACAATGTACAAGTAACTTTTGGTGCATTCACCTTTTTTTGTCCCTCTGGGAAAGTAAAAAACTGCCATATAAAGCTGTCTTTCTGCTTCCTGTTCCTCTGCCTCTCAAGAGTGTCCTGGTCACTGTCTGAAGATGTTTGCTGTTCAGCCATTGTCTCTCAACAACAGAATAGCTCCTTCTCCAATGGAATCAGAACTAATAATGAGAGGAGTAGGTGTGGTTTGGGAAGAATCTGGAACTGAAAGTACTTCAAACCAATCAAAAGTGATGATTCATGATCACATGACTTGCCATGAGGGGATTGGGTGTGGTGTTGAAACAATCAGAAACTGAAAGTAATGAAAAGCAATTAGAAGTGTTGTGTTATTAAGCACAGAACCCGAGGTGCGCGCACTGTGCAAGCTCCGAGCACGCACCTTGTGATTACGCATGCGCGAACGCGTAGGAGCGCATGCGCATACATCATATGCGCGTACGTAACGCGCATACGGAGCACACGCGTATACGCGAACGTAAACGCGCGTAATTTAAGCGTATGCGGAAGTGAACCGCGTGGAGCGCGTACGACGCACGCACGCATGCGTACGTACGCACGCATGCGTACTGGGTGCGCGCTCCCAGCGCGCACTAAAACGTATGTATGCGTACGTTAATAACGTACGACGGTATTAATAAAAAACTTACGAAAACGTACTAGGTGCGCGCTCTGAGCGCGCACCCCAAGAATTTATATAAAAAAAAAAAGTGGAGAAAAATTAATAGAAAAAATTAAATATACTGTTCAACTTTATCCTAATTGAAAGTAAAAAAAAAAAAAAACAAATAAAAGGATACAGATAATATATAAATGAATACATAGGATTTAAAAAAAAAAAAAATATATATATATATATATATAATTTAATAATTCAAAAATTAGCATTTAAAAAAACCATGAAATTCACAGAAAAAAACATAGGTTTCACACACGTTATAGTTAGGAATTAGCATTTAAAAAACCTTGCAAATTCACTTAAAAAACCATAGGTTTCACACACGTTATAGTTAGCTGGACATTTCTCTCGTAAAAAACCATTGAAATTCCCCCGCTATAGTTAGTACAGCTAACTATAACTTGCGCGACCGCAATCCACTGCTGATGACATCACATATTACATCACTAATGATATGGTCAGTGACATCACTCATGACATCACTGATGACATCTCAAATGACATCACTGATGACATCACTGATGACATCATCCACTGAATGTGGTTTAGTTTGAAATTTAAATATGTATTATACACAATCTGTATTGAAGATTGAGTGGATATATAACTATCTGGGTGGAGGATTTAGTAGCTGTCTGACTGTCTTTTTAAGTGAGTAATTAAAAGTGTCTCACTTAATACATGGATTAGTAACTAAACTATGTGAATGTGTGCAGCACTGTCTCTGTTGTATAACATGCTGCATCAGTTGGTCACTAACTACATGAGTGTGTATATTAGTTATTGATTAGTTGGGTGAGTATTTGTATGGGACACTGAGTTTGTGTGTGGTTGGATGGGGTGTGTGTAACTATATGCATAGATGTGTGAATGGTTGATTGGCTAGTTGTATGGGTTTAAGAGTGCATGTGGAAACAGTTGTTTGGGTGACTGAGTGTATTTATTTGTGTGTTGGTGAGCGAATATATGTTTTAGTTGTACATCTTCAACAAAGTAAAAAAATAAAAGGCATTGTATGTGAGAAATGGTGTATATAAATAAGTATGTGTAAGAGTCGGTGATTGTGAGAGTAACTATATGAATGAGTGTATAATTGTAATGGTGCTTTTTAACATATTAACGATGAGTTACTATGTGTTTGAATAAATGAGGTGTTGTTGGATAATTGTGTAAGTGAGTAAATTTAAGTGCGATACATTTTTTTCATGAGTGAGTAGGATGACTGCATAACCGACTAAGATGACTGCTGATGTGTCAATGTCTATATATGTGTATAAGTGCATTTGATAGTGTTCTATTAATTAATGACTGCATGTATAGATGATTCCGTTGTTGAATGGGTAGTTGTGTGTGTAGACTTAGGAATCAGTGAGTGGGTATGTAGTAACTGGTATTGGTGTGTCTATGGTTTCAAATATGGTACTCTGTATTTTACAGTGAGTGATGAAAGGTTATACTAGTGTATGATGAGGTGTATCAGATTGTCAAGTGGATGTTGTCATCAGTGATGTCATTTGAGATGTCATCAGTGATGTCATCAGTGATGTCACTGACCATGTCATGAATGATGCAATATGTGACATCATCAGCAGTGCATTGCGGGCGCGTGAGTTATAGTTAGCAGAACTAACTATAACGGAGGAATTTCTATGGTTTTGAAATGGGCAGCTAACTATAACACCCCTGAAACCTATGTTTTTTTATGTGAATTTCTAAGGTTTTTTAAATGCTAATTTCTAACTATAACGTCTCTGAAACCTATGTTTTTTTTCAGAGACGTGATAGTAGTTATATCTATTTTTTTGTAATGATTTTCTACAGTTTTTTAACTGTTTATTTATAAATATTTTATTCACTAAATAACATTATATATTTTCTGAAAATTGCAAAAAAATGTTTTAATTAAAACTGAAATATTGATTAATTTTCTTGTTTTCATTTTTTATTTTAATATATTAATATTATTTTCTTTAAAAAAAAATCCAATTTTTTTCGGAGTTGCACACTCAAAGTGTACACATCACTGTGGGTGCGCGCATTCTAGCCGCAATTTTAGAAAAGTCATGAAGAATCCGCGTATGGTGTGCGACGGCTGCGTGTTTTTCAGTTACATCATATACATTTAATATCACGTGATGTGCGTGATTGGTATGCGACCAGTCTGCGACTCCTGCTCCCGCGCATTCGTGACACATGCGCATTACGGTACGAGATGTTTGCGCGGTTGCGGGTCCCGCGTGACATCATATACGTGCTTGGGCGCGCTGGGTGCGCGACTCCCGCAAAAAAAAATTATGTTCCAAAATGATATGTATGTATCTTTAATATACATATTAAGGCAAGAGATTATGTAAGATATTAATCAAAATAATATATTTGTACTTATAATAAGCTGCTTTAGAGCCAGAGAACCAGGTTAGCAGAGCTGCTTTAGAGCCATAGAACCAGGTCAGCAGAGCTGCTTTAGAGCCAGAGAACCAGGTCAGTAGAGCTGCTCTAGAGCCTAAGAACCAGGTCAACAGAGCTGCTCTAGAGCCAGAGAACCAGGTCAGCAGAGGTACTGCAGAGCCAGAGAAACCAGGTCAGTAGAGCTGCTTTAGAGGGAGAGAACCAGGTCAGCAGAGCTGCTCTAGAGCCAGAGAACCATGTCAGCAGAACTGCTTCAGAGCCATAGAACTGGGTCAGCGGAGCTGCTTTAGAGCCAGAGAAACAGGTCAGCAGAGCTGTTGTAGAGCCAGAGAACTAGATCAGCAGAGCTGCTCTGTAGCATAAGAACTAGGTCAGCAGAGCTGCTCTAGAGCCAGAGAACCAGGTCAGTAGACCTGCTGTAGAGCCAGAGAAACCAGGTCAGCAGAGCTGCTTTAGCTGACACTGACTGACTGACACTGACTGACTGACACTGACTGATTGACACTGACTGACAAGATTGACTGACACTGACTGGCACTGATTAACTGACACTGACTGACTGACACTGACTGACACTGACTGACACTGACTGACACTGACTGATACTGATTGATTGACACTGACTGACTGACACTGATTGACTTACACTGACTGACACTGATTGACTGACACTGATTGACTGACACTGATTGACTGACACTGACTGACACTGACTGACACTGACTGACTACTCTCTACTACTCTACTACTGACTCTCTACTACTCTCTACTACTCTCTCTCTACTACTCACTCTCTACTACTCACTCTCTACTTCTCTCTACTACTCACTCTCTACTACTCACTCTCAACTACTCACTCTCTACTACTCTACTATTCAATCTCTACTACTCACTCGCTACTACTCTCTACTACTCACTCTCTACTACTCTCTACTATTCACTCTCTATTACTCACTCTCTACTACTCACTCTACTACTTTCTACTACTCTCTACCACTCACTCTCTACTACTCTACTACTCACTCTCTACTACTCTCTACTACTCTCTCTCTCTACTACTGTCTACTACTACTCTCTACTATTCACTCTCTACTACTCACTCTCTACTACTCTCTACTAATCACTCTACTACTCTCTGCTGCTCTCTACCACTCACTCTCAACTACCTTACTACTCTCTCTCTACTACTCACTCTCTACTACTCTCTCTCTACTACTCTCTACTACTCACTCTCTACTACTCACTCTACTACTCTCTCTCTACTACTCAGTCTCTACTATTCACTCTACTACTCACTCTCTACTACTCGCTCTCTACTACTCGCTCTCTACTACTCACTCTCCAATACTCACTCTCTACTACTCACTCTTTACTACTCTCTACTACTCATTCTCAACTACTCACTCTCTACTATTCTCTACTACTCTCTCTGCTACTCAATCTCTACTAATCACTCTCTACTACTCTACTACTCTCTATTACTCGCTCTACTACTCACACTCTACTATTCTCCACTACTCAGTCTACTACTCTCTCCTACTCTCTACCACTCACTCTCTACTACTCTACTACTCACTCTCTACTACTCTCTCTCTACTACTCACTCTCTACTACTCACTCTACTACTCTCTACTACTCACTCCCTACTACTCTCTACTACTCACTCTGTACTACTCACTCTCTACTACTCACTCTCCACTACTCTCTACAGCTCACTCTCCACAACTCATTCTCTACTTCTCACTCTCAACTACTCTACTACTCTCTCTACTTCTCACTCTCTACTACTCTCTCTCTAATACTCACTCTCTACTACTCTCTACTACTCACTCTCTACTACACACTCTCTACTACTTGCTCTCTGCTACTCGCTCTCTACTACTCTCTAGTACTCACTCTACTACTCACTCTCTACTACTCACTCTCTACTACTCCACTACTCTCTACTACTCACTCTCTACTGCTTACACTGATTGACTGACACTGACTGACACTGATTGACTGACACTGATTGACTGACACTGATTGACTGACACTGACTGACTGACTGACACTGACTGACACTGACTGACACTGACTGACTACTCTCTACTACTCTACTACTGACTCTCTACTACTCTCTACTACTCTGTCTCTACTACTCACTCTCTACCACTCACTCTCTACTACTCTCTACTACTCACTCTCTACTACTCACTCTCAACTACTCACTCTCTACTACTCTACTATTCACTCTCTACTACTCACTCGCTACTACTCTCTACTACTCACTCTCTACTACTCTCTACTATTCACTCTCTATTACTCACTCTCTACTACTCACTCTACTACTTTCTACTACTCTCTACCACTCACTCTCTACTACTTTACTACTCACTCTCTACTACTCTCTCTCTCTACTACTGTCTACTACTACTCTCTACTATTCACTCTCTACTACTCACTCTCTACTACTCTCTACTACTCACTCTACTACTCTCTGCTGCTCTCTACCACTCACTCTCTACTACTCTACTACTATCTCTCTACTACTCACTCTCTACTACTCTCTCTCTACTACTCTCTACTACTCACTCTCTACTATTCACTCTACTACTCACTCTCTACTACTCGCTCTCTACTACTCGCTCTCTACTACTCACTCTCCACTACTCACTCTCTACTACTCACTCTCTACTACTCTCTACTACTCACTCTCTACTACTCACTCTCTACTACTCTCTACTACTCTCTCTGCTACTCACTCTCTACTACTCACTCTCTACTACTCTACTACTCTCTACTACTCGCTCTACTACTCACACTCTACTATTCTCCACTACTCAGTCTACTACTCTCTCCTACTCTCTACCACTCACTCTCTACTACTCGCTCTCTACTACTCGCTCTCTACTACTCACTCTCCAATACTCACTCTCTACTACTCACTCTTTACTACTCTCTACTACTCATTCTCAACTACTCACTCTCTACTATTCTCTACTACTCTCTCTGCTACTCAATCTCTACTAATCACTCTCTACTACTCTACTACTCTCTATTACTCGCTCTACTACTCACACTCTACTATTCTCCACTACTCAGTCTACTACTCTCTCCTACTCTCTACCACTCACTCTCTACTACTCTACTACTCACTCTCTACTACTCTCTCTCTACTACTCACTCTCTACTACTCACTCTACTACTCTCTACTACTCACTCCCTACTACTCTCTACTACTCACTCTGTACTACTCACTCTCTACTACTCACTCTCCACTACTCTCTACAGCTCACTCTCCACAACTCATTCTCTACTTCTCACTCTCAACTACTCTACTACTCTCTCTACGTCTCACTCTCTACTACTCTCTCTCTAATACTCACTCTCTACTACTCTCTACTACTCACTCTCTACTACACACTCTCTACTACTTGCTCTCTGCTACTCACTCTCTACTACTCTCTAGTACTCACTCTACTACTCACTCTCTACTACTCACTCTCTACTACTCCACTACTCTCTACTACTCACTCTCTACTGCTTACACTGATTGACTGACACTGACTGACACTGATTGACTGACACTGATTGACTGACACTGATTGACTGACACTGACTGACTGACTGACACTGACTGACACTGACTGACACTGACTGACTACTCTCTACTACTCTACTACTGACTCTCTACTACTCTCTACTACTCTGTCTCTACTACTCACTCTCTACCACTCACTCTCTACTACTCTCTACTACTCACTCTCTACTACTCACTCTCAACTACTCACTCTCTACTACTCTACTATTCACTCTCTACTACTCACTCGCTACTACTCTCTACTACTCACTCTCTACTACTCTCTACTATTCACTCTCTATTACTCACTCTCTACTACTCACTCTACTACTTTCTACTACTCTCTACCACTCACTCTCTACTACTTTACTACTCACTCTCTACTACTCTCTCTCTCTCTACTACTGTCTACTACTACTCTCTACTATTCACTCTCTACTACTCACTCTCTACTACTCTCTACTACTCACTCTACTACTCTCTGCTGCTCTCTACCACTCACTCTCTACTACTCTACTACTATCTCTCTACTACTCACTCTCTACTACTCTCTCTCTACTACTCTCTACTACTCACTCTCTACTATTCACTCTACTACTCACTCTCTACTACTCGCTCTCTACTACTCGCTCTCTACTACTCACTCTCCACTACTCACTCTCTACTACTCACTCTCTACTACTCTCTACTACTCACTCTCTACTACTCACTCTCTACTACTCTCTACTACTCTCTCTGCTACTCACTCTCTACTACTCACTCTCTACTACTCTACTACTCTCTACTACTCGCTCTACTACTCACACTCTACTATTCTCTACTACTCACTCTACTACTCTCTCCTACTCTCTACCACTCACTCTCTACTACTCTACTACTCACTCTCTACTACTCTCTCTCTACTACATACTCTCTACTACTCACTCTACTACTCTCTACTACTCACTCTCTACTACTCTACTACTCTCTACTACTCGCTCTACTACTCACACTCTACTATTCTCTACTACTCACTCTACTACTCTCTCCTACTCTCTACCACTCACTCTCTACTACTCTACTACTCACTCTCTACTACTCACTCTCTACTACTCTCTACTACTCACTCTCTACTACTCACTCTCAACTACTCACTCTCTACTACTCTACTATTCACTCTCTACTACTCACTCGCTACTACTCTCTAATACTCACTCTCTACTATTCACTCTCTATTACTCACTCTCTACTACTCACTCTACTACTTTCTACTACTCTCTACCACTCACTCTCTACTACTTTACTACTCACTCTCTACTACTCTCTCTCTCTACTACTGTCTACTACTACTCTCTACTATTCACTCTCTACTACTCACTCTCTACTACTCTCTACTACTCACTCTACTACTCTCTGCTGCTCTCTACCACTCACTCTCTACTACTCTACTACTATCTCTCTACTACTCACTCTCTACTACTCTCTCTCTACTACTCTCTACTACTCACTCTCTACTATTCACTCTACTACTCACTCTCTACTACTCGCTCTCTACTACTCGCTCTCTACTACTCACTCTCCACTACTCACTCTCTACTACTCACTCTCTACTACTCTCTACTACTCACTCTCTACTACTCACTCTCTACTACTCTCTACTACTCTCTCTGCTACTCACTCTCTACTACTCACTCTCTACTACTCTACTACTCTCTACTACTCGCTCTACTACTCACACTCTACTATTCTCTACTACTCACTCTACTACTCTCTCCTACTCTCTACCACTCACTCTCTACTACTCTACTACTCACTCTCTACTACTCTCTCTCTACTACATACTCTCTACTACTCACTCTACTACTCTCTACTACTCACTCCCTACTACTCTCTACTACTCACTCTGTACTACTCACTCTCTACTACTCACTCTCTACTACTCTCTACTGCTCACTCTCCACTACTCATTCTCTACTACTCACTCTCAACTACTCTACTACTGTCTCTACTTCTCACTCTCTACTACTCTCTCTCTAATACTCACTCTCTACTACTCTCTACTACTCACTCTCTACTGCACACTCTCTACTACTTGCTCTCTGCTACTCGCTCTCTACTACTCTCTAGTACTCACTCTACTACTCACTCTCTACTACTCTCTACTACTCTCTACTACTCACTCTCTACTACTCCACTACTCTCTATTACTCACTCTCTACTGCTTACTCTCTACTACTCTACTACTCTCTACTACGCTCTCTCTTCTACTCACTCTCTACTACTCACTCTCTACTACTCTTTACTACTCTCTCTCTACTACTCTCTACTAATCACTCTCTACTACTCTCTACTACTCACTCTCTACTACTCTCTCTCTACTACTCTCTACTACTCACTGTGCTACTCACCCTCTACTACTCTCTAATACTCTCTCTCTGCTACTCACTCTACTACTCCCTACTACTCACTCTCTTCTGCTCACTCTCTACTACTCTCTACTACTCACTCTCTACTACCCTCTACTACTCTCTACTACTCACTCTACTACTCACTCTCTACTCTCTATTACTCGCTCTCTACTCTCTACCTCTCTCTACCTCTTTCTCTACTACTCTCTACCTCTCTACCTCTACCTCTCTACCTCTACACCTCTACCTCTACACCTCTACCTATACACCTTTACCTCTCTATCTCTCTGTACATGCACACATATGCACATATATATATGCATATGCAGTTATATATATGTATGTGTATATATATATACATATATAAACATATAAATATAATCTGCATATCTATATAACTATAAATGCATGCAAACATATACATATACATATATGCATACATATGCATGGTATGTACATGAAAGTTTGAAAAACTCTAATACAAGCAAAGCTAAAAAGCCACCTAATTCCAAACAGAATTGCTTTAACTTAAACGAGGGCGAGACCTATTGTATTTTTAATGCTTGTTTACTTTGATTCCATCAAGAAGGCATTCAGATGTGTCACACATTTTCCATAAATTCTGAATGGTAGCACTGTAGTTGCTCATTAGATCACTGTAGTAAAGCTACTGCTCAGCAGGGAAGTCTGCTGCTGGTATTCAAAGTGCATGTTTCAGTCTGCATGTCAGAATTCTTTAATGAAATAGAAGAGGATTTGAGAAGTCACTCAAAATGTGCCCTAATTTTTCTTTCTGCAGTACTAATCATACATTCTATGGCAACATGAACCCCCTCATTTTGTTCCTTTGCAAATTAAATGTTTTAAGTGTTACCACTTTATTTCAATCAAGATGGCATCAGGTGTGCCATACTTTTGTCATAAGTAAGACTGTTAGCGCTCTAGTTGTTCTTTAAAACACTCTGGGACATTCTGTCATTGGGCTATACTTGGGCTACATCTCGGTGATATTTGTGCTACATTTGGTCTCTTTTGTCTCTGGTGGCCATCTTGGGAGACTTATTTGTTTTGAAGTTTCCTAATTTCCTCATTTACAACAGTCTCCTCAGTAGGAAATACGTTAAGGTTTTTTACTTTCATTCCATCTACACATTTGCCATGAATTCGGAATGTTAGCACTCTAGTTGCTTATTAGATCACTGTAGTAAAGCTACTGCTCACTAGGGAGGTCTGCTGCTGGTATTGAAAGTGCATGTTTCAGTCTGCATGTCAGAATTTTTTAATAAAATAGAAGAGGATTTGAGAAGTCACTCAAAATGTGCCCTAATTTTCTTTTTTCCGCACTAATCATAATTTCTATGGCAAAATGAACCTCCGCATTGTGTTCCTTTTGAATTAAACTACTCACTCTCTACTACTCACACGCTACTACTTTCTACTACTCACTCTCTACTACTCTCTCTCTACTACTCTCTACTATTCTCTACTACTACTCTCTACTACTCACTCTCTACTACTCACTCTCTACTACTCTCTACTACTCACTCTACTTCTCTCAACTACTCTCTACCACTCACTCTCTACTACTCTACTACTCACTCTCTACTACTCTCTACTACTCTCTCTCTACTACTCCCTCTCTACTACTCACTCTACTACTCTCTACTACTCACTCTCTACTACTCACTCTCTACTACTCTACTACTCTCTACTACTCTCTACTACTCACTCTCTACTACTCACTCTCAACTACGCTCTACTACTCACTCTACTACTCTCTACTATTCTCTACCACTCACTCTCTACTACTCTACCACTCACTCTCTACTACTCTCTACTACTCTCTTTCTACTACTCACTCTCTACTATTCACTCTACTACTCTCTACTACTCTCTCTCTACTAGTCACTCTCTACTACTCACTCTCTACTACTCTACTACTCACTCTCCACTACTCACTCTCTACTACTCGCTCTCTACTACTCTCTACTACTCACTCTACTACTCACTCTCTACTACTCTACTACTCTCTACTACTCTCTCTGCTACTCACTCTCTACTACTCTCTACTAGCCACTCTATACTACTCACTCTCTACTACTCTACTACTCTCTACTACTCTCTCTACTACTCACTCTCTACTACTCACTCTCTACTAATCTCTACTACTTTCTCTCTACTACACACTCACTACTACTTGCTCTCTACTACTCACTCTACTACTCACTCTACTACTCACTCTCTACTACTCTCTACTACTCACTCTCTGCTACTCCACTACTCTCTACTAATCACTCTCTACTACTCACTCTGTACTACTCTCTACTACTCACTCTCTACTACTCTCTACTACTCACTCTCTACTGCTCTCTCTCTACTACTCACTCTCTACTACTCTCTACTACTCACTCTCTACTACTCTCTCTCTACTACTCTCTACTACTCTCTACTACTCACTCTCTACTACTCTATACTACTCACTCTACTACTCATTCTCTACTACTCTCCCTCTGCTACTCAGTCTCCATTACTCACTCTCTACTACTCTCTACTACTCACTCTCTAATACTCACTCTCTACTACTCTCTACTACTCACTCTCTACTACTCTCTACTACTCACTCTACTACTCATTCTTTACTACTCTCTACTACTCTCTACTTCTCACTCTCTACTACTCTCTACTACTCACTCTCTACTACTCACTCTACTACTCTCTCCTACTCACTCTCTGCTACTCTCTCTACTACTCTCTCTCTACTCTCTACTCTCTATTACTCATCCTCTACTCTCTACCTCTCTACCTCTCTCTCTACTACTCTCTACCTCTCTACCTCTACCTCTCTACCTCTACGTCTCCACCTCTACACCTCTACCTCTCTACCTCTCTCTACACACACACATATGCACATATATGCATATGCATTTATATATATGTATGTGTATATATATATACATACATATATAAACATATATATAATCTGCATATCTATATAAATACAAATATAAATGCATGCATACATATACATATATGCATGTTATGTACATGAAATTTTGAAGAATACAAATGAAAGCAAAGCTAAAAAGCCTCCTAATTACAAACAGAATTGCTTTAACTTAAACGAGGGCGAGACCTATTGCATTTTCAATGCTTGTTTACTTCGGTGCTATCAAGAAGGCATTCAGATGTGACACATTTGCCATAAATTCTGAATGGCAGCACTCTAGTTCCTAATTAGATCAATGTAGTAAAGCTACTGCTCACCAGGGAAGTCTGCTGCTGGTATTCAAAGTGCATGATTCAGTCTGCATGTCAGAACTTTTTAATGAAATAGAAGAGGATTTGAGAAGTCAAAATGTGCCCTAATTTTTCTTTCTGGAGCACTAATCATAATTTCTATGGCAAAATGAACCCCCTCATTTTGTTCCTTTGCAAAGTAAATGTTTTAATTGTTACCACTTTATTCCAATCAAGATGGTTTCAGGTGTGCCATACTTTTGTCATAAGTAAGACTGTTAGCGCTCTAGTTGTTCTTTAAAACACTCTGGGATTTCTGTCATTGGGCTATACTTGGGCTACATCTCGGTGATATTTGTGCTACATTTTGGGCTCTTTTGTCTCTGGTGGCCATCTTGGGAGACTTGTTATGAAGTTTTATTTCTTGGCCCTGGGGACCCCATCCCTCAGGGCCTGCACCCTAATTTTTTTGTTGAAAAAAATAAATGTGGCCCTCCCAAGGCCTTAATCGGCCCCGGGGACCCCAACCCCTGGGTCATGGCGTTTTAAAAAAAAAAATCTTTAGGAGGAGGGCTGCGTTGCCCCCATCCTCAGGCCGGGCCGGCCTTTGTTTTTTATTATTTCAAAAAATATATATTTATAGATACACCTAGGACATGCTGGACAAACCGTATGTACCTATCACCATGACGATTTGTGTGATATTCATTAAAAGGCGACTATGCATACAATGAATCCATGTGGAATGTATTTACACCGCTAGTGAAGCTCTGACGTGTCTGACGCCCTACCGTGCCTAATCCCAGCGCCCTCGCCGGTGGGTACTCTCCAAGTAGACACCCTTGTCGTTTATTTATACAAACATGGGTAGCTATTGACAAGCACATTTAATACACACACACACTAAGCCATTCAAAGGGGATTCGACAAAAATTCGACCAAACTATGCAAGAAACCCCCCTCACGGTTAATAAAACACACATCCACCGTCGAGTGTGTAATACTTTTTATTTTACTCTCTGTAAAGGAGACAAACCTCACTTGATAGTCACAGCGTGCTCCTGGCTGAGCCCAATGCTGTGTTACACCCACCAGTGCCCGCCGAGTGCCACACACCTCTGTGTTGTATTCCACCAGCTAGTGCGTATGCTATGAAACTCTCTAGCCCATGTGCACTGTAACACCACCCCGTGAATATGTCATGCTACACTTGCCTTTGCACTGGTTATATTGCCCCATCTAACGTGCCTTCCTCGATGCCTATGTTATAACGCACAGTGCTATGCCATACATATTACAATCTGGGATCCATATCTTTGTCACAGTGCATATGCAATGTTCCACTCCCCAGCACATATTTTATATTACAACTTTAGAGACTCGTTAGGTCACACAAAACTGCCCTGTGCATATTACACTCCAAGGCGCATATCGCATAGCACGTGCTAGTGCCTGTGCTATCTCGCGTTCTCCAATTAATCTGTCATTGTGCACAATGTATTGCATATTATATTTCACACCCGGTTCATCTTATATCACACTTTTTGGTGCATAGTTTATACCATATACTATATCTAGTTTTCATTTTCAATCTTGCTCTCAGGACTATGTTCTATATAACACTGCGTCCACCTACCCTTTTCACAGGCATTACATTTTGCGATGGGGATGGAGGGTCGGGGGTGTTTCTGCCAAGTGAGCCCGGAGTCACAGGCACAAACGTCCTCTTCTTCCTGAATAAAAGTGAGATTATGCTGCATACTTGTTCATATTTTAAGTAGTTCCCACAGACACCCATTTTAAAAACAATAAAGTTCCTAATACCCACCTTCTCTGAACAGTTAGCTTGCTGCCCCATCCACCTCCTCCCTATCCTCTGTTGTCTGAATCCATGGACTAGCCTCCTCCCTCCTGCCATGCATGGTCTGATGTGCTGCCACTGCCCTCTATTTATCATGATGTAGCAGTCCACTCCTCCTGCCCTCCATTGCCCAATTCGATGGCCCATCATTGACCTCCTGCTTAACCTCTGTGCTTAGCTTGGTGCCCCTATTCTCCTTCCCCCTGCCCTCCAATGTCTTTGTGCATGCCCCTGCTCCATCCTTTTGCCCACCATGTTCCATGGACCTGCCACTCCTATCTACTCTGAGTGTTCTGTTGAGCTGCCACTCCCCTCCCACCTGCCTAGCATTGTCAGATGACTGTAACCTGTCCCTGCCACCTCCACCCTGCCTGTCCACATACCATGCCCCTATCCCCTTCCTCCTGTCCTCCATGGTCCATTTTACTGCCACACCCTTCTGCCCTCCCTGGTCTGTTGTGCTGCAACTGCTCCTCCTGCCTGCCCCGCGCGGTCCGTTGTGAGGCCCCTTCCACTGAACTCTCTTGTCTGTGCCCGGTCCTGACACTCCCATGGTCCTTTGTGCATGCCCCTGCACCCTCCTTGTTGCCCATCATAGCCATTGTGCTGCCACTAACCCTCCCGCTTGCCATGCATGGTCTTCTGCGCTGCCATGGCCCCTCCCACCTTCCCTGTGTGGTCAGCTAGCTGCCCCTGACCCCCTCCCACCTTCCCTCAATGGTCTGTGTGTGTGCCATCATAGTCTCACTGGTGCTCTCCATGGTGTGTCTTGTTTCTAGTGCCCATCTTGCCTGACCTCCATGGTCACCTTGTTGCTCCTGCCCTGCCTCTTGCCCCCAGCCCTCTGTTTCCATGTGCAGACCCCTAGTCCCTCCCTCCTGGCTTGTCTGTTCCATTGTAATGCCCCTGATCTGTCCCTCCTGCCCTTTATGGTCTGTTATGATGCAGCTTTCTCTCCTGTCTGTCCATTATGGTCAGCTAGCTACCATTGCCTCTTTCCCCTCTGTTCCCTGTTGTCCATGTGCATGGTCCTGTCCCCTCCCTTTTGCCTTCTATGTATTGTTATGCTGCACTCCCGTCCCGCATGCCCTGTGTTGTGTATTGTGCTGCTGCAAACCCTGATTCCTGCCCTGTAGGGTCAGTTTGGTGCACCTCTCCATGTCCCTCCTGTCCTCTGTTATCCGAGTCCATGTCCCTACCCCAATTCCTCCTGCCTACCATGAGCCAATGTACCATACTTGCGAACATTTTGAACTTGGTAAGAGGGAGATTTTGAAAAAAAACTGGGGTATTGATTTTCCCCTTTGAGTTACATTGGAAAAGAGGAGATTGTAGACAGGAGACAGATCAAATAAAGCCCATTTGAGCTTAAAAACATTGGACGTTTCCTGGCTGAAACGGGTCTGTTGGCATGTATGGTTGTACTACCACTGCCTCTTCCTTCTGCCCACAATGGTCTATTATATTGCCACAGCTCTCTTGCCAGTTCTGTATTGTTGGTTTGTTGCCCCTGCCCCCCTTTCCACTGCCCTCCATAGTCTGTTGTGCTGCCACTGCCCTTTCTGCCTGCCCAGTGTGGTCAAATTGTTGCCTCTGCACTCTCCTACCTGCCTTCAATTTTCAGAGTCCGTGCACCTGACCTCTGCCTCTCAACAGTATCCCAATGAACAACTAGATTGCTAACATTCTATATTTATTACAAAAGTGTGGAACGCCTGACGTCATCTTGATGTAATCAAAACTGTAATACCTAGAACATTTCCTTTAGAAATTACATATATGAGAGGGTCTTATTTGCATCAAAATTATGGTTAGTGCTCTAAAAAACTAAAATGAGGACACATTTTCTGAGTTTTCAAATAGCAACAAATACATTTTAAATTATTTGTTATCTGTATGTTTTTTTATCCAGTTGACCACTTGATTAAATGTTGCACTTAGGGGAGAGGATGTGGTGTTACTTCCAGAGCTGCAGACTTTGCAACTGGGGAACCAGGTTGGAGATTCTGCTTCAGCTCAACATTCTGTGATTCTGGTCATATCACTTAATCTCCCCATGCCTACAACCAAAATGAATTTGATCTTGTGTGATGTAACCAATGCTCATGTAAAGCACTCCAATACCTGACAAGTCTGCACTATATAAAACTGCAAATACACAAAAAATAAGTGTTTTGCACACTTCTCTCATTGGGCTACATGTGGGCTACATCTGGGTGATATTTGTGCTGCATTTGGGCTCTTTTGTCTCCATCTTGGGAGATTTATTTGTTATGAAGTTTCCTAATTTCCTCATTTACTGCAGTCTCCTCAGTAGGAAATGCTTTCAGTTTTTTACTTTGATTCCATGAAGAAGGTATTCAGATATGTCACACATTTGCCATAAATTCTGAATGTTAGCACTCTAGTTGCTCATTAGATCACTGTAGTAAAGCTACTGCTCACCACGGAAGTCTGCTGCTGGTATTAAAAGTGCATGTTTCAGTCTGCATATCAGAATTTTTTAATGAAATAGAAGAGGATTTGAGAAGTCACTCAAAATGTGCCCTAATTTTTCTTTCTTCAGCACTAATCATAATTTATGTGGCAAAATGAACCCCCTCATTGTGTTCCTTTTTAAATTAAATGTTTTAAGTGTTACCAGTTTATTCCAATCAAGATGGCTTCAGGTGTGCCATACTTTTGTCATAAGTAAGACTGTTAGCGATCTAGTTGTTCGTTAGAACACTCTGGGACATTCTGTCATTGGGCTATACTTGGGCTACATCTGGGTGATATTTGGACTACATTTGGGCTCTTTTGTCTCTGGTGGCCATCTTGGGGGATTTATTTGTTATGAAGTTTTCTATTTTCCTCTTTACTGCAGTCTCCTCAGTAGGAAATACTTTCAGTTTTTTTACTTTGGTTCCATCAAGAAGGCATTCAGTTGTGTTACACATTTGCCATAAATTCTTAATGTTAGTACTCTAGTTGCTCATTAGATCACTCAATCAATCAATCAATCAGTACATTTATATAGCGCGCTACTCACCCGCGAGGGTCTCAAGGCGCTTGGGTGGGGGGTGCTGCTACTGCTCGAATAGCCAGGTCTTGAGGTGTTTCCTGAAGGTGAGATGGTCCTGTGTCAGTCGTAGGTGTGCGGGGAGGGAGTTCCATGTTTTGGCTGCCAGGTAGGAGAATGATCTTCCTCCGGTGGTGGTTCTGCGTATCCGTGGGACGGTGGCAAGGGCGAGGTTGGAGGAGCGGAGCTGGCGGGTTGGGGTGTAGAACGAGAGGCGGCTGTTGAGGTATTCGGGCCCATGTCGTGGAGCGCTTTGTCTGCATGGGTGAGGAGCCTGAACGTGATCCTCTTGCTGATGGGGAGCCAGTGCAGGTTTCTCAGGTGGGCGGATATTTGGTTGTGGCGAGGGATGTCGAGGATGAGTCGTGCGGAGTCGTTCTGTATGCGTTGGAGTCGTTTCTGAAGTTTGGCAATGGTTCCTGCGGATAGCGTGTTTCCGTAGTCCAGGCGGCTGGTGACGAGGGCCTGGGTGACGGTCTTTCTGGTTTCGGTGGGGATCCACCTGAAGATTTTTCAGACCATGCGCAGGGTGTTGAAGCAAGAGGATGAGACGACGTTGACTTGCATGGTCATCGTGAGGGAGGAGTCCAGGATGAATCCCATGTTGCGTGCGTGGTTCGTGGGTGTCGGTGCGGTGCCCAGCGCTGTGGGCCACCAGGAGTCATCCCAGGCGGATGGGGATTGTCCGAGGATGAGGACTTCCGTCTTGTCTGAGTTCAGCTTCAGGCGACTGAGCTTCATCCATTCTGTGACGTCTTTCATCCCTTCCTGGAGGTTGTTTTTGGCAGTGGCTGGGTCTTTGGTGAGGGAGAGTATCAGCTGGGTTTCGTAGGCGTGGGAGATGATGTTGATGTTGTGTCTGCGTGCAATGGCGGCAAGGGGGCTCATGTAGATTAACCCCGGGCGTAGCAATACGCTTCACCCACGTAGTGTAGCGCTGCCTGCTTCGCACTTTCCGAAGTAGGCGAAGCAGGGCAGCGCTACGCACACGCCGAGGGCGAAGCGTAGCTGCCTGCCACCCGCCACCCACCTCCCGCCTGCCCTCCTTTTAAATAATATCAGCAATGAAAAATAAATTAAAGTAAAGCGACTTAACTTAAGCGCGGCGTCTCCGGGGCTCCCTCTTTCTCGTTTCTAATTTCTTCTGGCAAATGCGCATGCGCGGAAACCCACGCATGCGCATTTCTTGCGAGAAATGCGCATGCGCGGGCGTCCGCGCTTGCGCATTTGTCAGAAGAAATTAGAAACGAAGAAGAGGGAGCCCTGGAGACGCCGCGCTTAAGGTAAGTCTCTTTACTTTAATTTATTTTACATTGCTATTATTTAGAAGGAGGGCGGGCGGGAGGTGGGTGGCACGTAGTGGGGCTACGCGAAGCGCGTAGTGTGCGTAGATTTGGGCACACTACGTGCTGCTTCACGTAGCCCCACTACGCCCACTATGCCCACCCTTAATGTAGATATTGAAGAGGGTTGGGCTGAGCGAGGAGCCTTGTGGTACGCCGCAGATGATCTTGGTTGCCTCTGAGCGGAAGGGAGGGAGGCGGACTCTCTGGGTTCTATCGGAGAGGAATGAGGTGATCCAGTCCAGGGCCTTTCCTTGGATTCCAGTGTTGAAGAGGCGGGTTATTAGGGTGCGATGGCATACGGTGTCAAAGGCTGCCGAGAGGTCTAGGAGGATGAGAGCGGTTGTTTCTCCGTTGTCCATTAGGGTCCTGATGTCGTCGGTGGCTGCGATGAGGGCGGTCTCGGTGCTGTGGTTGGCTCGAAATCCGGACTGGGATGGGTCGAGCGAGTTGTTTGCCTCGAGGAATGCAGACAGCTGTTTATTGACGGTCTTCTCGATGACTTTAGCCGGGAAGGGCAGAAGAGAGATGGGGCGGAAGTTCTTGAGGTCTTTGGGGTCCGCTGTGGGTTTCTTCAGAAGGGCGTTGATTTCTGCATGCTTCCAGCTCTCAGGGAAGGTGGCTGACGTGAAGGAGTTGTTTATGACGTTCCGGAGGTGGGGTGCAATGATGATGGTGCTTTGTTGAAGATATGATGTGGGCATGGGTCAGAGGGGGAGCCAGAGTGGATGGTGTTCATGACGTAGGTGGTGTCTTCAGTGCTGATGGGGTCCAGGCACTGGGGCTGGTGGTGGGCGTCGTTGGTTCGGTGACTGGAGGTGAAGTCTGGGGTCCGAAGCTGTCGTGTATGTCTGCGATCTTGCGGTGGAAGTACGTGGCAAGGGAGTTGCAGAGGTCTTGTGACGGTGTGATGTGGTTGTTGTTGGCGCTGGGGTTGGAGAGCTCTTTGACGATGCTGAAGAGTTCCTTGCTGTTGTGGGTGTTGCTGTCGAGCCGCTCTTTGAATGATGATCTTTTGGTGGTGCAGATCAGCTGGTGGTGTTCGCGAGTGGCGTTCTTGAGGGCTGTCATGTTTTCTGTAGTCTGTTCATGGCACCAGGTTTTTTCGAGGGTACGGCAGGATTTCTTTGATTCCTTGAGGGCGTCTGTGAACCATGAGGTTTTCCTGTTGCCAGTCATGCAAGGGGGTTTCTTCAGTGGGGCGAGGTCATCAGCGCAGTTGGTGATCCACTGTGCGAGGTTGTGGGCTGCTTCGTTGGTGTCAGCGGTGTTGGCTGGCGGGTTCAGGCTCAGCGATGAGAGGAGCTGGTCTGTGGTGATTTTGCTCCAGCTTCTGCAGGGGATTTGTTGCGTATGGTGGTGGGATGTATTCTTTTGGAAGGTGAAGTGGATGCATCTGTGGTCAGTCCAGTGTAGTCTGGTGGAGTGGCTGAAAGAGACGTGCTTGCTAGGGAAGAAGATGGGGTCGCGCGCGTGGCCAGTGAGGTGGGTGGGGGTGTTCACCTGTTGCTTGAGTCCGAGGTTGACGAGGTTGTCAAGCAGGGTGGTGGTGTTGTTGTCGCTGTTGTTTTCCAGGTGGAAGTTCAGGTCCCCTAGGAGGATGTATTCTGGTGAGGCTAGGGCGTGCAGGCTGATGAAGTCGGTGATGGTTTCGCTGAATTGTGTGCGCGGGCCCGGGGGTCTGTAGATGAGCGTTCCTCTAAGGGTGGTCTTGGGGTTGGTGTGAATCTGGAAGTGTAGGTGTTCGGCGGCGGAGAGTGTGTCTTCGGTGTCGGTCATGATGTTGATGGTGTTCTTGTAGACGATGGCGATTCCTCCTCCAGTTTGGTTGACGCGGTTCTTCCGGGTGATCTTGTAGCCTTCCGGGATGGCTATGGCGATGTCGGGGGCTGAGGAGGTGTTCATCCAGGTTTCCGTGAGGAAGGCGACGTCTGGTGCTGTTGTGTCGAGGAGGTCCCAAAGTTCGATGGCGTGCTTGTGGACGGAGCGGGTGTTGAGGAGGATGCATTTGAGGTGGTTGTTGTCGTTGCTTGGTCCGGCGGGCGGGGGGAGGTTCGGAGGCAGGTGAATTTGCAGGCTTGGCAGGTGAAGGGTCCCTGGGTACGCCTCGGGGTGGCTCGGTAGCAGGTGGGTGGTCGTCCGGTGTTGAGTGCGTTGAGGGCGGCGGGGTCGTATCTTAGTCGATGCTTCTGGCTCCAGTGGGGGCCAGGGGTACTGGCGCTGGGCGCGGTCCAGGCATGGACGGGCGCAGACGGGCTTGCCTTTGGCGCGGTCTCCATATGAGGGGCAGAGGGAGGGAGGAGCAGCTGGGAGGTGGGAGCGGGGCGGCCAATGGGAGTCAAGAGGGCGGGGCCGCAGGGACGTAGTGGTGGGAAAGAAAACGGCAGGGGAAACGGAGGCAGCGGGAACAGCGAGAAATGGGGCACAAATGTGGAAACCGAGCACAGGGGTACAAAAAGGGTACAAAAGGCAAGAGTGGCACAGGGGGGAGAGAAAGGGGGTACAAATGTGGGAAACACGCACAGGGGTACAAAAAAGGGTACAAAAGGCAAGAGTGGCACAGGGGGGCAATTAAGGGAACAATAACAACAACAACCAAGATGAGCACACAATCAAGAATGGCAAACACAGTACTTAGCCGGGTTAGAGGCGGCTAACAAGGGCGGCAGTGGCAGCAGGAACCAGGACACACAGGGGGCTGCGTGGCGGTGAGGGGCTGCGACCTATCTGGTGGCAGGGTCAAGGGCGTTCTCTCTACCGCTGCGTGGCCTCCATATGAGGGGCAGAGGGAGGGAGGAGCAGCAGGGAGGTGGGAGCGGGGCAGCCATGGGAGTCGAGGGGGCGGGACCGCAGGGACGCAGTGGCGGGAAAGAAAACGGCGGGGGTAACAGAGGCAGCGGGGACAGCAAGAAAGGGGGCACAATGTGGAAACCGAGCACAGGGGTACAAAAAGGGTACAAAAGGCAAGAGTGGCACAGGGGGGAGAGAAAGGGGGCACAAATGTGGAAAACGCGCACAGGGGTACAAAAAAGGGTACAAAAGGCAAGAGTGGCACAGGGGGCAATCAAGGGAACAATAACAACAACAACCAAGACTAGCAGACAATCAAGAACGGCAAACACAGTACTTAGCCGGGTTAGAGGCGGCTAACAAGGGCAGCAGTGGCAGCAGGAACCAGGACACACAGGGGGCTGCGTGGCGGTGAGGGGACGACCTACCTGGTGGCAGGGTCAAAGGTCGCTACTGTGGTTAAGCTTCTGCTCACCAGGGAAGTATGCTGCTGGTATTCAAAGTGCATGTTTCAGTCTGCATGTCAGAATTTTCTTATGAAATAGAAGTGGATTTGAGAAGTTAAAATGTGCCCTAATTTTTCTTTCTGCAGCACTAATCATAATTTCTATGGCAAAATGAACCCCCTCATTTTGTTCCTTTGTAAATTAAATGTTTTAAGTGTTACCACTTTATTCCAATCAAGATGGCTTCAGGTGTGCCATACTTTTGTCATAAGTACGACTGTTAGCGCTCTAGTTGTTTGTCATTGGGTTATTCTTGGGCTACTTCTGGGTGATATTTGGGCTACATTTGGGCTCTTTTGTCTCTGGTGGCCATTTTGGGAGACTTATTTGTTATGAAGTTTCCTAATTTCCTCATTTACTGCAGTCTCCTCAGTAGGAAATACTTTCAGTTTTTTACTTTGATTCCATCAAGAAGGCATTCAGATGTGTCACACATTTGCCATAAATTCAGAATGTTAGCACTCTAGTTGCTTATTAGATCACTGTAGTAAAGCTACTGCTCACCAGGGAAGTCTGCTGCTGGTATTGAAAGCGCATGTTTCAGTCTGCATGTCAGAATTTTTTATTGAAATAGAAGAGGATTTGAGAAGTCACTCAAAATGTGCCCTAATTTTTCTTTCTGCAGCACTAATCATACTTTCTATGGCAAAATGATCCCTCATTTTGTTCCTTTTTAAATTAAATGTTTTAAGAGTTACCACTTTATTCCAATCAAGATGGCTTCAGGTGTGCAATACGTTTGTCATAAGTAGAACTGTTAGCGCTCTAGTTTTTATTACATCATTCATCACATGGTCAGTGACATCACTGATGACATCTCAAATTACATCACTGATGACATCACTGATGACATCATCCAGTGACTGTGTTTTTCTTTAAAGTTTAAATATGTATGATATATATACCAAGGTGTATTGAAGAATGAGTGGGTGGTACAAGTATCTGGATGGAGGATTAAGTAGGTGCGTAACTGACGGTTTAAGTGAGTTATTACATGTGCCTTATTGAATGCATGGGTTACTGACTAAACTGTGTGAATGTCTGTATCCGTCTGTCTGTTGTTGTATAAGCTGCTTCATGGGTTAGTCAGTAGCTACATGAGTGTCTATATGGGTTATTGATTGATTGCCAGAGCATTTGTATGGGTGCCTGAGTGTGTGTGTTGGTGTGTGGGAGGTGTGTGACTCTGTGCATACATGTTTGAGTGATAGATTCACTGGCTGTATGGATTCAATAGTGCATGTGGAAACAGCTGTATGGGTGGGTCAGTGTGTGTATGGGTGTGTTCCTGAGTGAATGGATGTCTCAGTAGTACATATCCAAGTAACTACATATGTAAAAGGCAGTATATGTGAGAGTTGAAGTATATAAATGACTATATGTGAGAGTCAGTGATTGTGAGAGTGGCTGTATAGATGAGTGTGCACTTGTATCAGTTATTGTATAAGAGAGTAATTATGTGTTTGTTTCTGTTTGAAAAAGTGATCTGTCATGTGTATAACTTTGTAGGTCAGTAAATGGAAGTGTGATTGATTCTTTGCATGACTGACTAGATGTGTGAGTAACTCTGGATGAGTACTGGTGTGTGAGTGTCTGTGTAGGTGTATGAGTGTTCATGATAGTGTTGTATTGATGAGTGACTGCATGTATGAGTGGTTGTATGGGTGAATGAGTAGATGTGTGTGTGGTCCTAAGAATGAGTGAGTAGATATGTAGTAAGTGGTATTGATGTGTCTATGGTTTCAAAAATAGTATTCTGTATTTTGGAGTAGGTGTATCAAAGGTTATATTATGGGGTGAGGACGTGCATCAGATTATCACATGGATGATGTCATAAGTGATGTCATCAGTGAAGTCATTTGATATGTCATCAGTGATGTCACTGACCATGTCATGAATGATGTAATATGTGATTTCATCAGCAGTGCATTGCAGGGGCGCGAGATATAGATAGCTGAACTAACTATAACGGGGGAATTTCTATGGGTTTGTACGAGTGAAATGCCCAACTAACTTTAACGTCCATGAAACCTATGTTTTTTCAGTGAATTTCTAAGGTTTTTAAAATGCTAATTTCTAACTATAACGTGCCTGAAACCTATGTTTTTTTCAGTGAATTTCAATGGTTTTTTAAATCCTAATTTCTAACTATACCTACAAAGGTAGGACATGTGAAGAAAGAGGAAGACAAGCACAGATAGAAGCAAGACAAATGCTGAAAGAGTCAACAGAAGTCCATAAAGACAAACAAAAGTGCAGGAAAAAGTAAGAGATGTGCAGAAAGAACCAACAGAGGAGCAGAAAGTCCTGCTGTGCCCCCAACTTTTTACTGACGTGTACTGGTGGTACCTGACTCTGACTAACCAGGACCGGAGCCAGTGCTATGGTAAAAGACACTTAGAATACAGTGAAATCACCTACATACACTAGGGAACACTATGCATAGGGGTACCTCTGTGATTAGCATGACCTCCTCTGTATTTGCCATGAGTTAGTTCCTGGGACATTGCATGAGTACATGGGTACTGAGTGGATGATTAGAGTACTGCAAGGAGAGTGCATGGTGAATTTATAAGTGCTTGGGTTTTGGCGAAGTGAGTGGCTAAGTACATGGTGCTGGCTGGGTGTTGGAAGAGTGCATGGGTAGTGACAAGTAGATGGCTGGACTGCATCAGTAGTGCTCAGGGGATTACAGCAGTGCATGTGTTAGTGCCTGGGTCATTGTATGAGTACATGGGTAGTGACTGGATGATTAGAGTGCTGCAAGGACAGTGCATGGTGATTTTATAACTGCGTTGGTTTTTGGTGGAGTGATTGGATAAGTACATGATGCTGGATGGGTGATTTGAGAAGTGCATGGGTAGTGACAGAGGGATTTCTGGACTGCTTGGGTACAACCTGGGTAATTGGAGGACTGAATCAGTACTATGTAGGTGATTAGAGGTCTGCATGGGTAGTGCACATGGGATTGTAGCAGGGCATGTGTTAGTGCCTGGGTCATTCCATGAGTACATGGGTACTGACTGGAAGATTAGAGCACTGCGAGGGGAGCGCATGGTGAATTTATAAGTGCTTGGGTTTTGGTGGAGTGATTGGATAAGTACATGGTGCTGGCTGCATGATTGAAAGAGGGCATGGATACTGACAGGGTGATGGCTGGACTGCATGGGTAGTGCTCAGATGATTATAGCAGTGCATGTGTTAGCGCCTGGGACATTGCATAAGTACATGGGTACTAATTGGATGATTAGAGTACTGCAAGTACAGTGCATGGCGAATGTATAAATGCCTGGGTTTTAACGGAGTGATTGGATAAGTGCATGGTGCTCACTGGGTGATTGGAGGAGTGCAAGGGTAGTGACAGGGCACTGACTGGACTGCATGGGTACTGCTCAGGGTATTGTAGCAGTGCAAAAGTTAGTACATGGGTCATTGCATGAGTGCATGGGTAGTGACTGGATGATTAAAGTGCTGCAAGGAGAGTGCATGGCAAATGTATAAGTACACACATGTTACATCAGGCCCCGCCCCCTCCCTTCACCACTATACAAACACACCCCCTGGTGGGGTTTAAGTTGGCAAATTAATTTCCCTTGAATTCTGAGGGTCCCTGGGGGCCAACTAGCCCACCAGGTACCTCCAGTAAGTGTCACAGAGCTGCATTGCAGAGAGGTGGGCTGAGGCTATGCCCCGTTTTACACCTCTCTGCAACGCAACTCCGTGGCTCTTACTGGACATACCTGGTGGGTAGTTGGCCCCCAGGGACCCTCAGGATTCAAGGGGACTTAATTCCCCAACTTAAAACACACCACAGGGCGCGTTTACACACTTGTCACATCAGGCCACGCCCCCTCCCTGCACCACTGTGCAAACACACCCCCTTGTGCGTTGTAAATTGGGGGATTAAATCCCCTTGAGTCCTGAGGGTCCCTGGGGGCTAACTAGTCCTCCAGCTCCCTCCAGTAAGCGCCACAGAGCAGCGTTGCTGAGAGGTTTAAAAAGAGGCGTTGTCTCTCAACACCTCTTTGCAACGCAGCTCCCTGGTGCATACTGGAAGTACCTGGTGGGCTAGTTCACCCCCAGGGAGCCTCAGGATTGAAGGGGACTTAATCCTCCAACTCAAAATGCGCCACATGGCCCGTTTGCACACTTGTCAAATCAGGCCATGCCCCGTCCCTGCACCACTGTGCAAACGCTCCTCCTGGTGCGTTGTAAATTGGGGGATTAAATCCCCTTGAGTCCTGAGGGTCCCTGGGGTCCAACTAGCCCACCAGGTAGCTCCAGTAAGCGCCACAGAGCTGCGTTGCAGAGAGATGTAAAAAGGGGTGTGGCTTTGGACCACCTCTCTGCAAGGCAGCCCTGTGGCGCATACTGGAGGTACCTGGTGGGCTAGTTGGCCCCCAGGGACCCCCAGTATTGAAGGGGAATTAAGTACCCATCTTAAAACGTGCCACAAGGCGCGTTTGCAGAGAGTTGCTGGGAGGGGGCGGTGCTCCGTCACGATGCCTGTCTTTTTAAAAATTTATTTTTTAGAAGGGGGGCTGTGCGGCCCCCCTTCTTTTTTCTTTTTTTGGTGCCTGGTGACCCCAATCCCCAGGGCCTGGCCTCTTTAAAAAAAAAAAAATATTCAAAACAGGAAGGGGCTGCGTGGGCCCCTCTCCCGTGGCCAATTCCGGCCCCGGGGACCCCATCCCCTGTGGCATGGCCACAAATTCTTTTTATATTTAAGGAGGGGGGCTACGAGGCCCCCCTCCTGAGGCCTCTATTGGTCCTGGGGACCCCATCCCTCGGGGCTGGCCTTTTTTTTGTTTTTTTATTTGGGAGGGGGCAGCCTGGTCCTCAGGGCCATCACGGGCTCCCTATGTGAATAAAGCCCCAGGGAGGTGGTGGTCCCCAGGGCGTGTGGTGGGGCCACTTCTGGCCCCAAGGACCCCATCCCCCAGGGCCTGGCCACCCTGTTTATTTATAATTTTTTGTTGGGAGGGGGCCACATGGCCCCCCTCCTCAGGCCTATTATGGCCCCGGGGACCCCATCCCCTGGGGCCGGCCTGCCGTGTTTTTTATTTTTAATGTTGAGGGGGGCCGTGTGGCCCCCCTCCCGGGCCACTTTTTGCCCCGGGGAACCCATCCCCCAGGGTCGGCCCTATCTGTTGGGGACCGTGGTGGGAGCCCCAATGCCCCCACGGTCCCACCGGCTCCCCGCCTCCTGCGTGAGACGGCATTCCTTTTCCACACGGGGAGCTGCTGACATGCAGCTCCCCTTGTGGAAAAACAATCTGGTTATTCAAAATAGAATTTTGAGATTTCCTATGGAAACTAGGTTGTAACTATAACTATCTACTGGCGACTGCCAGTAGATAATATATATATATATATATATATATATATATATATATATATATATATTCACTGAAAAAACCATGGGTTTCACACACGTTATAGTTAGGAATTAGCATTTAAAAAACCTTAGAAATTCAGTGAAAAAACCATAGGTTTCACACACGTTATAGTTAGGAATTAGCATTTAAAAAACCTTAGAAATTCAGTGAAAAAACCATAGGTTTCACACATGTTATAGTTAGCTGGACATTTTACTCGTAAAAAACCAATGAAATTCCCCCGTTATAGTTAGTTCAGCTAACTATAACTCGCGCGCCCGCAATGAACTGCTGATGACGTCACATATTACATCACTCATGACATGGTCAGTGACATCACTCATGACATCACTGATGACATCTCAAATGACATCACTGATGACCTCACTGATGACATCATCCAGTGAATGTGTGTTTTTCTGAAAATTAAATATGTTTTATATATGTATATCTCAAGGTTGATGGAAGAATAAATGGGTATATTACTGTCTAAATGGATGATTTCTTTTTGAAAAATTGATTATGTAACTGACTGATTAAGTGTATCATAGTGAATACATGGCTTAGTGAGTAATGTTTAAATATATAAATATCTGTATCATTTTTTCACTTTGTGTATAAGTGGCTGCATGGGTTGGTGAGTAGCTACATGGGTGTCTATATAGGTTATTAGTTGGTTTTTTGAGTATCAGTCTGAGTGTCTGCATGGTTCGGTGGGGGGTATGACGTAGTGCATAGGTGCATGAATGAGTGACTCACTGTTTGTATGTGTTGAACAGAGCATGTGTGCAGGACTGCATGGGTGGATGAGTGTGTGTATGGGTGTGTTAGTGAGTGAATGACTGTCTCAATAGTGTCTTTATGAGTAACTACATATGTTTAAAACTAGTATATGTGACTATTGGTTTATATATGTGAGTATATGTGAGAGTGAGAGATTGAAAGAGTTCCTGTATGAATAAGTATGTATTTCTATAAGTGATTGTTTAAAAGACTAAGTATGTGTAAGTTTCCGTAGAAGTAAGTGTGGTGGTGTGTGTATAACTGTATATGCAAGTAAATGTATGTTTGATTCTTTATTAGCATGAGTGACTATGTGTGTGAGTAGCTCTATGGATGAGTGGCATTGTGTAACAGGATGTATAGGTGTATGAGTACATATGATAAGTGAGTACATGTATGAGTGACTGTATTGGACTGTTGGTGAATGAGTGGATGTGTATGTGGATCTTAGAATTACTGAAGAGGTTGTTGTAACTGTTATTGGTATGTCCATTGTTTTGTAAATTTTAGTCTCTATTTTTGAATGTGTGTATCAAAGGTTTTATTAGGGGAAGAGGAGGTCTGCCACTCTATCACAAGGATGATGTCATCAGTGATGTCATCAGTGATGTCATTTGAGATGTCATCAGTGATGTCATGAGTGATGTCACTGACCATGTCATGAGTGATGTAATATGTGACGTCATCAGCAGTTCATTGCGGGCGCTCGAGTTATAGTTAGCTGAACTAACTATAACGGGGGAATTTCATTGGTTTTTTACGAGTAAAATGTCCAGCTAACTATAACATGTGTGAAACCTATGGTTTTTTCACTGAATTTCTAAGGTTTTTTAAATGCTAATTCCTAACTATAACGTGTGTGAAACCTATGGTTTTTTCACTGAATTTCTAAGGTTTTTTAAATGCTAATTCCTAACTATAACGTGTGTGAAACCCATGGTTTTTTCAGTGAATTTGCAAGGTTTTTTAAATGCTAATTCCTAACTATAACGTGTGTGAAACCCATGGTTTTTTCAGTGAATTTGCAAGGTTTTTTAAATGCTAATTTTTTTTTTTCTTCTATTTTTTCTAACATATTTTTATTTTAATTTTCTTACCTTTTATAAAGACTATGATTACATTTTTAAAATTCTTTAATATGTTTTTTTTATATATTTTTTAAAATAAACATGTAAAATTTATTTGCAGTACTTTTTTTCTATTTTTTTTTTTATTTTTTTAGTACGCGTACCGTAAGCTCACGGTAAGCGTACGGTTTACGCAACGTCCGTAATTTTCCTACGCTGCTTGCGTATAGTTACGCAATTTGCGTAGCCGCGCGTACTCCGCGTGGGACGCGTACGCGTGTACGCTACACGCGCACGTTACGCGGAAGTGCCGGGAGTGACTGTTATGCGCATGCGCGCAAGCGCGTGTCTTTTTTACGCGCATGCGCACTTTTGCCGTAAGCGTACCGTAAGCGTACCGTAAGCGTACGGTAGGTCATGTGATCATGAAACACAACTTTTGATTGGTTGAAACTACTTTCAGTTCTAGAACTCTCCTACACCACACCCATTCCCCTCATTTCTGCTTGTGATCCCTTGGGAGAAGGAGCTGGTTTGTCTTTGGGATACGATGGCAGAACAGCAGAGCTCTTCTGAGAGTGAGGCTAGCACTAGCAGCACTGTCTTGAGGCAGAGATCGAGGAAACAAAAGCCCTCTTATGTATGGGATTATTTTACTTTTCCTGAAGGCCAGCAAAAGGTAAATGCACCCTTAGTGACTTGTAAGCTGTGTAAGCGTGTACTTTCTAGAGGTAATCCTAACAGGAAGTATTCCTTTGGGAATCACACCATGAAGAGACACCTCCAGGATGTACACAGAAGGACACATGGTCATCTTTTTGGAGGTAACTCTTCAGAAAGACAAGCCAGTACATCCACAGCAGCTCAGCCTGAACCATCATCTGCAGGGCTGACTCCTTCTTCTGCAGGTCAGGTGAGCCCTTCATCTGTGGGGGGAGAATCTCCTTTTGCTGGCCCTCTGGAAATCAACCCTCGATTTCGGAAGGTTGATATTCGATGCACATTTTGTCAAGATCTAATTTGCTATAGGGAGACAAGTGTTTCCCTAGTGAACAACAAAATAGATCAACACATTTGTCGCTTTGAATAATTTTCCCATGCTTCCTTTCCTCTGTCCCTGCATGAACACAACGGTTCTTTTAAGAGCCAACCTTATCTTTCATCTTTTTTTTACATATGTTTTTAAAAACTTTTTTTTATTTTTTTTTACCGTACGCGTACGGTGCGCGTACTTTTTTTTTTTTTAAAAAAAAAAACACTAAAAATCAATAAACACATTACAAGGTCCTTGAGAGACTACAATTATTATTATTGACTTACCATATTCACTGAAAAAATATTTATTCATTTGTTTTTTTTAAAAATAGTTTTAAAAAAGTTTGTAGTTTTCGAAAATTTTCTATATCTATCTGGAAAAAAAGAAAAAAGTATTAATATTTTTAAAACATTTTATAATACAGTACACATATTTACATTTTTTTCCATAAAATATTTTTGCCTTATTTTTGCTGTTTTCAGAATATATTGCATTTCACTATAAATTGTGAAAGCAATTGCATTCATCATTTTACAGCGGGCAAAAAAAAATAACAATCACAAAGATTGTATTAAAAAAGCCCTGATTCTTTTTTTACTTAAACTTAACATTATAGAAATGCATAATATTCTAAAAAAATATCATCTAATACCAATACTTATTTCTTTAAAATACCGTCTGATATGTTTGTTTCAGAAGTATAATCACAATATTATATCTCAAATAACTCCAAAATACATCTGATTTCATTTCCTTTAGACCAAATAGTAATTTTAAAATTCTTTTTTGATTAAATTTCCAATGGTAATCCAATAAAATTCTAAAGTTTTATTTGTACAGATCTCACCGATTCTCTGTAACAATTCCTTTATTGTATTTAAATATATTACTACATTTCTTTTCACAATAGTCACAAAACAAAATTTCTATGCCAATTTGAATGCACACTAACTGCTCTTTTTTTTGGGCAAGTGAAAATCACTTTTACAAACTGTCACATTATGAATCCACTTTTCAGATTTTTTAAAAAGCCCATGTCCAGACTGCTACACTACAGCAAGGGCAACCAGCCTTAGTGATGCTGAATGTATTTGCATTACAGACTGAAACCTGAAAACCCCACTCGCTTGTAAATACTGTGCATGACTATACATGGCAAGCACATGGGTGTGTGCTAAGACTCTGCTTCTTCCCCCAAAAATTCGCTCCCCCTTTCCATCTAATGCAACTGTGAAATCACCAGAGCAAGACGCAATAAATCTCTGCCTATAATTCCTCTCTGCACACAGAGTCATGTTTTCACATTAGTCCCAAAACGAAATTTCTTTGCCAATTTGAAAGCCCACTTACTGCTCTTTTTTTTTTCGGGGCAAGTGAAAATCACTTTTACAGACTGACACATTATGAAACCACCATGTGTAACTACAACAAAAACAATTTCCATTTCTATTATTCATTTCTTAAGTTACCACATACATCCCCTCTCAAACTGTAAACTCACCTTTAAAATTAGTTAGTTGTGAAAGAAATGTGACACTCAAACAGCAGATTATCAGAGCCAGGATCTCTGTTGTGTTCACCTCTCTCCTCTCAGCAGAACCAGATAATGGCAAACTTTCCCTCTATTTTTCCACACATATACTTGTAAGTTTCAAATCTCAGTGCTTCCCCCTTTTTTTCAAATGTAATCACACATTTCTATTGGTTGAAAACCAACCCTTTTCCAAAAGTACCCTTCCCCCAACTTGACTTCTGCCTAGTACCCTTCCCCCAACTTGACTTCTGCCTGCTACCATAGCAACAGCTCATGGAACACTGCTGTGTTGAGTTAGGTCAGAAGTTCGCCAAACAATGTTTCAATTCCACAGAGCAAGAGTGCTTGACTTTTCAAACCTAACAGCAAATCCATAGTACTGTTCTTTGGTTACACATTTTTTTTACCAATACAAAACATGCTTCTATTAATTTACACATACAGCCTAGTTTTTATTCTAGAATGGTATGAAACAGCCAATCAGTTCTTTTTGTTTTGAAAAAAATATGTATGCCTCCATTTCCAAACTGTCTTTCTTTTCATATTGCCATTCTACTGAAAGACACCTCCTGAGTGCATCCAGTTCTCCTTTGAAGATGTTCACAGTGTGGATTGTAGGGCACAGCTATGTCTTCTGGAGTGAAAAGTTTGCAGAGAAAACAGGTATGGTGAGAGACCTTGCTTTGCCAAATGTAGACATTAAATGGATTGGTCAAAGAGGGTTAAAGTGGCACCAATTGATGCCATTGGTGAAATCCTTCATTCAAATCCAACACCCTGACCTCATAATAGTGCACTGTGGTGGCAATGACCTAGGCACTTTGACTGGGGTAGGTCTGGAAATGCTTATGAAGGACACCTTTGCACAACTGTTTACACTTTTCCCTAAAACTGCCTTTGTGTTTTCCAACATATGCCAAAGGCAAAAATGGAACTGGTCCAATCATTTCTGTCCACAGATTGACAAAGCAAGAAAGCACGTCAACAAATCTGTTTCTGCTTTCCTCCGTGACTATGGTATGGGTGCCATTTACCACAACAACTTGCGTTATGAAATGCAAGACATTTATAGAGGAGATGGTGTGCACTTCAATGATGAAGGGAACAGAGTCTTCCTCTTGAACCTTAGACTCTGCATTGGTACTTACTTGTAGGTACCACTAAAAAAATGACTTCATAAACACAACAGCTCTTTTTAGAGCTCCCTAATTTCTAAACTCTTAAATCTGCTTTTCATTTATTTATTTTTATTTTTTTTACCGTACGCTTACCGTAAGCTTACCGTACGCGTACCCCGTGATTTTTTTTAAAATCAATAAATGTTTTTTTTGTACTTTTCTGTCCTTCTTTGACCCCCTTACAAATGTTAGGGGGTCTGTAACTCTCCTCATTGCCCCCTTTCCTTGTTTTCACTCTTTTTTTTCAGAGTGAAATACACAAAATGGCGGCCGCCGCTTCCTGGTTTCGGCCGATTCGAATGTTTACTAAGATCTAAGAGCCAATCAGAATCGCGCTCGCGCACGCCACCGTACGCTTACCGTAAGCGTACGGTAAGCGTACCGTAAGCGGGCTCAGATATATATATTGATTTAAAGGCTATTTTCTCAGAATCTACTGAACAGATTTACACCAAACCTACAAAAGGCACTTCCTTGACCTAGGGACTACCTCTCTGCCAAATTTTGAGTAATTCTGTTCAGCCGTTCGGGCTGTAGCTCGTTCTAAAGGTCCTATGGAAAAATGCATGGGAAAAACGCGTTTTGGGACCCCCCTTTTATCTCAGCCCCCGCTTGACGGATCCCCCCGAGACTTTCAGGGTAGGAGCGGAGCGTAGCGCCCCACCTATTTTGAGAAATTCGCGAGGATTCGTCGACCGGCGCCAAAGTTATTCAAAATAGAATGTTGAGGTTTTCCTATGGAAACGTGGTCCTAACTATAACTACCTACTGGCGACCGCCAGTAGGTAAATATATATATATATTCAATGAAAAAACCATAGGTTTCACACACGTTATAGTTAGGAATTAGCATTTAAAAAACCTTGCAAATTCACTTAAAAAACCATAGGTTTCACACATGTTATAGTTAGCTGGACATTTCACTCGTGAAAAACCATTGAAATTCCCCCGTTATAGTTAGTGCAGGCAACTATAACTCACGTGACCGCAATCCTCTGCTGATGACGTCAGATATTACATCACTGTATTTAGACACCTATTTACCCATGTCTTCTTCCATTAATCTTTAGCTATACATATATTACAAATATTTTTTTTTCAGAAAGACACATATGTCATCAGTGATGTAATATCTGACGTCATCAGCAGAGGATTGCGGTCGCGTGAGTTATAGTTGCCTGCACTAACTATAACGGGGGAATTTCAATGGTTTTTCACGAGTGAAATGTCCAGCTAACTATAACATGTGTGAAACCTATGGTTTTTTAAGTGAATTTGCAAGGTTTTTTAAATGCTAATTCCTAACTATAACGTGTGTGAAACCTATGGTTTTTTCATTGAATTTGTACGGTTTTTTAAATGCTAAGTTATGTATTTATTTTTTTAAGGGTTTTCACCGTGCGCGTACCGTACGCGCACGGTGCGCTTCGCACAGTTCGCGGAATTTTTCCGTTTCTGCCGTACGCGCACGCTACGCGCACTCTGCGATTTTTCGAAAAAAAATTCAAAGACATTTTGGCCCTTGTGGGTCCTTCTGGGACCCCCTGACAAAGGCTAGGGGGTCAGGAACTGTCCACCCTGCCCCCTTTTCACGTTCTCCACCTTTGTTTTTCACCCCCTCAGACTGCGAGAGACAAAATGGCGGCCGACACTTCCTGGTTTCGACCGATTCGAATGTTTACTAAGATCTAACAACCAATCAAAATCGTGCTCGCGCACGGCAGCGTGCGCGTACGGTACATTTTACCGTACGAGCACGGAGCGCGCCTATAGATATATATATTGATTTAAATGCTATTTTCTCAGGAAATACTGAACAGATTTACACCAGACCTGCAAAAGGCACATCCCTGACCTGAGGACTACCTCTCTGCCAAATTTCAAGTAATTCTGTTCAGCCGTTCGGGCTGTAGCTTGGACTAAAGGTCCTATAGAAAAATGCATGGGGAAAACGTGTTTTGGGACCCCCCTTTTTCTCAGCCCCCGCTTGACGAATCCCCCCGAGACTTTAAGGGAAGGAGTGGAGCGGAGCGCCCCACCTATTTTGAAAATTTCGCGAGGATTCGTCAATCGGCGCCAAAGTTATTCCAAATAGAATGTTGCGGATTTCCTATGGAAACACGATCCTAACTATAACTATCTACTGGCGACCGCCAGTAGATAATATATATATATAATCTACTGGCGCTCGCCAGTAGATAGTTATAGTTAGGACCGTGTTTCCATAGGAAATCTGAAAATTCTATTTTGAATAACTTTGGCGCCGGTTGACGGATCCTTGCGAAATTTTCAAAACTAATGGGGCGCTCCACTCAGCTCCTACCCTGGAAGTCTCGGGGTGATTCGTCAAGCAGTGGCTGAGAAAAAAGGGGGTCCCAAAACGCGTTTTCCCCATGCATTTTCCCATAGGACCTTTATTCGAAGGTACAGCCCGAACGGCTGAACAGAATTACTTGAAATTTGGCAAAGAGGTAGTCCTCAGGTCAGGGATGTGCTTTTTGCATGTATGGTGTCAATCTGTTCAGTAGTTCCTGAGAAAATTGCAGTTAAAAGTACATAAATATCTATATGCGTGCACCGTGCGCGCACCGTGCGCGCACCTTAACGTGCGCAAGCGTAATTGTGATTGGTGGTTACATGTCAGTCAACATTCGAATCGGTCGAAATCAGGAAGTGTCGGCTGCCATTTTGTGTGTGACAGTAAAAAAGAAAGGTGGATAACGTGAAAAGGGGCAGGGTACAGAGTTCCTGACCCTCTAGCTTTTGTCAGGGGGTCCCTGAAGGAACCTGAAGGGTGAAAAATTTGCTATGGCAGGACGGGAGCGCAGCTCCCGTCCTGCCATAGCAAACAGCAGTGTCCCGGGGGTGGGCACCCCGGGACAATGCAGGAGCCGGCCCTGGGGGGTGGCGGTCCCCAGGGCCATCACAGGCTCCAGGAGGGGGGCCCCACGGCCCCCCTCCCTATGTGATTAAAGCCCCAGGGAGGTGGTGGTCCCCGGAACAGACCCCCACATTTCCATTTTAGTGCCCAGGGGAGGTGGCGTTTCCCAGGGCATGTGGGGGGGCTCGAGCCCCCCCACACAGGATTGCTTACATTTTTAAAACTAGCCCTGTGGGTGGCGGTCACCGGGGCTGCAGGGGAGCTGTGTGCCCCCCGCGAATACTTAATAAAAGCCCCAGGGGGTGGCGGTCCCTGCGGGCTTGGGGGGGCTGAGTGCTCTCCCGCACATCATTTTAATCAAGCCCCGGGGGTGGCATTCCCCGGGGCTGAGGGGCCCACTCGGGCACTCACATATATTTTTAGCAAATGCCCCCGGGACTGGTCCACCTGGGGACCTCAATTAAATGAAGCGCGTGAGCCGTTGCTTCATTTTTATAAAAATTTTGGCGGGAGTCGCAGACCCAGCCTGAATTTCGCTGATTTTAAAAAAAAAAAATCTTTTTGGGGCCTAGGGTTCCTTGTGGGACCCCCTGAGCAGGCCTAGGGGGTCAGGGTGTTTCTACCCTGCCCCATTTTTTTGTTTTTCGCATTTGTTTCACTGTTTTCTTGTGACTTGGTTCTACCAAGTCACAAGATGGCTGCCAACACTTTCTGGTTTGGAGTTTTGACAGCCAATTAGAATAAAGCTTGTGGTCGGCAGAGTTTGCGGATCCCCCGCGACTTTGGATATCGATATTTTTTTTTTTCAGTTTCTCAGCAACTACTGAACGTATTTACACCATTTTTATAAAGGTTGCTTTCTGAGCCATGCAGTACCTTTTTGCCAAATTTGGTGTAATTCCGTTCAGCAGTTCAGGCTGTAGCCTTGGCTAAAGTTTCCTATGGGAAATTGATTTTTTGACTCTTAATTTTTCAATTTCTCAGCAACTACTGAACGGATTTACACCATTTAAAAAAAAGGTCACTTTCTGAACCAAGCACTACAAAATTTGATGTAATTCTGTTCAGAAGTTTGGGCTGTAGCCTTGGCTAAAATTTCCTATGGAAATTAACATGGAGAAAACACTTTTTGGGACCCCCCTTTTTTCTCAGCCCCCGATTGACGTATCATCCCCAAACTTTCAGTATAGGAGCTGACCTGGATAGAATTTTTTGGGGGAGAATTTCGTGAAGATTCATCAAACGACCCCAAAATTGTTAGCAAATAAAAAAATGCTTTTCCTATGGAAACTAGGTTCTAACTATAACTACCTACTGGCGACCACCAGTAGGTAATATATATATATAAATATATATATATATATATATATATATATATATATATATATATAATCTACTGGCGGTCGCCAGTAGATAGTTATAGTTAGGACCGTGTTTCCATAGGAAATCTCAAAATTCTATTTTGAATAACTTTGGTGCCGGTTGACGAATCTTCGCGAAATTTTCAAAACTAATGGGGCGCTCTGCTCAGCTCCTACCCTGGAAGTCTCGGGGTGATTCGTCAAGCACGGGCTGAGAAAAAAGGGGGGTCCCAAAACGCGTTTTCCCCATGCATTTTCCCATAGGACCTTTAGTCGAAGGTACAGCCCGAACGGCTGAACAGAATTACTTGAAATTTGGCAAAGAGGTAGTCCTCAAGTCAGGGATGTGCCTTTTGCATATATGGTGTCAATCTGTTCAGTAGTTCCTGAGAAAATTGCAGTTAAAAGTACATAAATATCTATATGCGCGCACCGTGCGCGCACCGTGCGCGCACCTTAACGTGCGTGAGCGTAATTGTGATTGGTGGTTATTTGTCAGTCAACATTCGAATCGGTCGAAATCAGGAAGTGTCGGCCGCCATTTTGTGTGTGACAGTAAAAAAGAAAGGTGGAGAACGTGAAAAGGGGGCAGGATACAGAGTTCCTGACCCCCTAGCTTTTGTCAGGGGTTCCCTGAAGGACTCTGAAGGGTGAATTTTTAAAAAAAAATGTTGTCAAAAAATCGCGGGGTGCGCGCACCGTGCGCGCACCGTCGCGAGGTGCGCACACGGCGTAAAATAAATCATAAAAAAAATAGAATTTAAAATCAAATTTAAGTGTTTAGATGTTAGGTGGCTCTAAAAAGAGCCATTGTGTTAATTGAGGAACAAAAAAATGAAAAAAATTATAGGGTGCCGCATGTGTGCTGCTGTATCTTGCTCTCTATTAGGGGAATGCTGGTGTCCCCATAAGAGAGAAGAGCATTGCACGCATTGCACCGTATATGCACCCTCTTGAAAAGAGGGTGTATATCCAGAGGAACAGGAGCAGGTGAAGCTGCCGCCGCAGATGAAGTGCTCGGCTGAGCTGCCGATGATGTGCTCGGCTGAGCTGCTGCGGATGTGCTCGGCTGAGCTGCTGGAGGGTTGTCTCTAGCAGCTCGAGCAAAAGCCACAGGATGTACTCCTTTAACGTGCCTGATCATAGTGAAGATACTAAAAGAGTATTTATTTTTAGGATCTCCTCTTGATAAGACAACACCACAAATAGTGCAGGTGACTTTTGGAGCATTCACCTTCTTCTGCCCCACTGGAAATCTAAAAAATTGCCAGATAAAAGAATCTTTCTGTTTCCTCTGTCTCACAAGGGTCTCCTGCTCACTCCCAGAAGATGACTGCTGCTCTGCCATTCTCAAGTACTGGAGTACTGGAAAAGCTGCTCAGCTCCTTCTCCCAGGGAATCAGAAGAAATAATGAGGGGAGGGAGTGTGGTGTTGGAAGTTTCTGGAACTGAAACTACTATAAACCAATTAAAAGTGTTGTTTCTTAATCACATGACCTGAAACTACTATAAACCAATGAAAAGTGTTGTTTCTAAATCACATGACTTGCCGTGTGCGCATGGTGCGTGCATGGAGCACGCACGCATGCGCATAAGGAGCACGCGCGCATGCGCATACAGAGCTCGCGCGTACAGAGCACGTGCGCATGCACGTACGGAGCATGTGCGTACGGAGCACGCATGATATACGCATGCGCACGTGGAGCACGTACGCATGCGCACATGGAGCACGTACGCATGCGTGCACCGTGCGCGCACGGTGCGCGCACGGTCAAAACCCCTTAAAAATTTTTTTTTAAAGTGTTTAGAAGTTTATAGAAGATATTAACTATGCTGTTCAACTTTATCTAAATTAAAAAAAAAAGTGCTGAGCCATTCCATATTACAGGATAAAGTCAATCTATAACTATATACATAGGAAGCTTATTGTAAAATAAATATTTAAAAAATATAATAATACATTCATAAATTAGCATTTAAAAACCCTTGCAAATTTACTTAAAAAAACATAGGTTTCACACACGTTATAGTTAGGAATAAGCATTTAAAAAACCTTGCAGATTCACTGAAAAAACCATAGGTTTCACACACGTTATAGTTAGGAATTAGCATTTAAAAAACCTTGCAAATCCACTGAAAAAACCATAGGTTTCACACATGTTATAGTTAGCTGGACATTTCACTCGTAAAAAACCAATGAAATTCCCCCGTTATAGTTAGTTCAGCTAACTATAACTCGCGCGCCCGCAATCCACTGCTGATGACGTCACATACTACATCACTCATGACATGGTCAGTGACATCACTCATGACATCACTGATGACATCTCAAATGACATCACTGATGACATCACTGATGACGTCATCCATGTGATAAATTACCACATCTTCTCACACCCTAATATAACCTTTGGTACACCGACTCAAAAATGTCAGAGTTCCATTCTCAAAACCATACATACTGCAATACCAATAACTACATACCCACTTATTAACTCTTAGGTCTACATACACCTCCACTCATTCACCTGTACAGTCACTCATACTTACAGTCACTCCATACAAGACTATCATATGCATTTATACATCTATATAGACACTCACACACCACCAATCATCCATAGAGGTACTCTCACACCTAGTCAGTCATGCAAATAATCACACTCCCATTTACTCACCTATGCGGTTATACACACTCAAGTTCGCTTACTCATAAAAATAGTACCACATTCTTACGCTCTTATAGAATCATTGATACAAGCACACACTCATTCATACAGTCACTCTCACAATCACACACTCTCACATCTACCCACTTATATACTCTTACATGCATATATACTGCTTTTCAAATATCTAGTTAGTCACAAATGTACCACTGAGACATACATTCAATCCCTAACACACCCATACATACACTCACTCAACCATACAGTCCATCACAGATGCACTCTTAAAAAGAGGCACCCATAGAATCACCCACTCACATATCTAGTGACAGAGTAACACACACCCTACCCACACAAACACTCAGGAACCCATACAGATACTGAGACAAGCAATCAATAACTCATATAGACACTCATATAGCTATTCACAAAACCATGCAGCCACTTATACACCAACATGCAGACACATACAAACATTTACACAGTTTAGTCACTAGTCTGCAGTAAGAAACATGGAATGACTCACTTATAGAGTCAGTTGCGCACCACAGAAAATCATCCATTTACACACTTGTACACCCACTTATTCTTCAACAGGCCTTTCCCTATATATATATTAAACATATTAAAATTGTTCAGAAACACATACTCAATCGATGATGTCATCAGTGATGTCATCAGTGATGTCATTTGAGATGTCATCAGTGATGTCATGAGTGATGTCACTGACCATGTCATGAGTGATGTAATATGTGACGTCATCAGCAGTGGATTGCGGGCGCGCGAGTTATAGTTAGCTGAACTAACTATAACAGGGGAATTTCATTGGTTTTTTACGAGTGAAATGTCCAGCTAACTATAACATGTGTGAAACCTATGGTTTTTTCAGTGAATTTATATATATATATATATATATATGTATATATGTGTGTGTAAAAAGCATTTTTTATTTAACAAAGGGGGAGATGTAGTATCTTGTGAGTTATCGATGATAGGACCTTTTTTATTCCTGATGGACTCTGTAGAACTATTACGTAAGTGTTCGGGTGTGGTGAATAGAGTTCATGTTTAGAACATTGAGATCGCAGTTATACACTGAGGAATGAAGATGTGTAATACTAAGGTACATGTGTGGTAATCATTTAGGAGTTCTGCGGCTGGAAAGGACACTTCAATAGATATTTCGGTGTTAATCGCATAGGTCACTATTGAGAGTGAAGGCTTGTACGATCTCCGCTAGAGGGTGCAAATGAAAATTAAATAGAGTCAGACTCAACAAAGAGTCGTGAGGCACTCCACAATTCAAGGAACATATCTACGAGTAGCATGGTTTATCAAATACTTGAAAGCTCCTGCCCTCACGAAATTATGGAAGCCAGTTTTAAGCAAAATCATTTACACCTACATTTTCGAGTCACTGTATAAGGACTGGATGGACTGCAGTCTTGGTTCTGTGTCCCAATCTGAAACTCATTTATGTTAGGTTAAGGATCTCATTGGTTTCCACGAATAGTGATAAATATTGATTGATGTGTTTCTACAACATCTACACAACCCACAACAGTAAAGAGACTGGTCTGTAGTTTTCAGGTAACAGTGGATCCAGGGTGGATTTTTTAGTAATGGTTTTACCTCTGCATGTTTTCAAGCGAGTGGAAATACTCCACCCCTTAAAGAAAGGTTAAGCAACTCTTGTAACACTGGAATGTATACTTCCAGCCCCTGCTTCAAAATATGTAGTGGAGTAGGGTCTAGTGCTGAGCATGTAGATCGTATGCACTGATAGATAGAAAGGATGAAAGGAGCTCCCTGGGATGACTAGGTTGCTAAGGAGAGGTAAACAGCTATGGTTGCTTAACCTTATCAGAAAACATAGGTATAGATCTGTGATTTTATCTTTATAAAAGGCCACCATATTCATTGTTTCCATCTATATTTTTCAAATTTTTACACCTTACTCTCTAAGGCAATAAGCAGTTTAAGAACTCTTAGAGTTTAAGCTACTTCACATTTCTGAAATCAAAATGTATTTGAAAGCTTACAGTTGTGGATTCTTAACAAATGGGCACATTCAAGGGCAGATAGGTCAAAATATGATCCTTGTATTTATTGATCACAGCATTGTAAATGATGTTGGTACCGGCCCCATTTGAATAGGTACAGAGTGGGACCCTTACTCCTTCCTCTTTATCTTCAGAAGCTCGCCTCCACTTTTTCAAAATGATTGTTCTCTCTAGCACATTGGAGGACACTGACCCAGCCCTTTCTGCTGTTTTTTGTTCCCTGGAAATGTTTGTACATTTTGGATCATGAAGACCCTGGTCATTATACTTTGCAAGGCTGGGTGCCTCCACTCCACTAACATATCTACTTTGCTGAACAGTCTTATCCTGTATAGGTATCACTTGTGACAGTGCATGCACTCACATGTGAGATACATATTGTTTACTAGGAGGGACATGGAGCTCGCCTATTGCCTATCATTTGTGGGCTTCATTGTCACTCTAATATGCAACCTTCTGATTCAGCAACATGTCCCGGATTTACTTCATCTTCCATCATCTGGAGCGTTGACCAAGTACTGATGGCTTGATTTTGAGTACAGTCCTTCCCCTTCTGGCACAGTGACTGAGGTATTATATTTCTTTTAACTTCCCCTGTCATCCTTGTTGCTGCTTCCCTTCCATTCCCATTGTCTGTGTCTCTTCTTCCCTTCTACCCCCACGCTCCTGTTATCCATGTTGCTTCTTTCCTTCCAAACCCCCACTCTCTGTTGCCTCTGTTGGCTCTTCCCTGCCCCCACCCTATTGTTGTCTGTGTTGCCTCTTCCCTCCCTCATCCCACCTTCCCATTGTATGTGTTGTCCCAACCTACCATAAGAAAAAAAAGCAATATGACCGAGGCAGCACAGTGCTCTTTTAGCTTCCCGTCCTATACTGCCACTTATACCTTGGCCAACTTGTGTCATGTGAATACTGGAATCATACCCCAGGCTTGGGGTTATGTTTCAAGCACCCTCTTAGTGTGGTTGTAATTCTACCATGTTGCTTGAAACTGGCGAAAATACATTAACAGACTTTCCTTGGAGGCAATCCTTCCATTGCAGTAGTAGTCAAGTTTGGAAAACTGTCTGCCATTTAGGTGGAATCATTTTAATTGTAATTGCAATAATATAGTATTTACTCCCCCTGACGAGGCGATGGGACAGACTCTCCTTCACTCCTATGGCAGAAATGTTTCCTTTACCAGAAGACCACTAAATTGTCTTTCTTCCAATCGTTTAATTACTTCTTTTCTTGCTGCAGGCCCAGTTGATGAAGATGAATGGTGCCCTAACTTCACTATAACATCACTTCCTCCTATGAACCTCTGCTAAGTCAAATCAAATATAAATAACAATACTCTCCCAAATCATACACTTATGATGTAACTTAATATGGCTACAATTCTTCTACACAAAAGGTTCCATTCAGGTAGTCTAATTACTGCACATAGTCACACCTCCACAAATGACTCTGCACCAGTTTCTTTTTTACCCTGGAGTTATTTTGTTTATGCAATTATTTATTTACCAGTCCATAAAGCTCATGGTGCTGAGAGGTATACGTGCTCTATATATAGTAACAATAATGACACAAAGGTCTCACAATCATTAAGGAATGGGACAAACAAGCAGACGAATTGGGAGAAGAATAAAAGGATAGTGATAACACTGAAGCAGAGCACAGACAGTGGTAAATAGGAGAAAAGAAGAGGAAAGAGCAGGGGCGGGGTGGCATGGAAAGGAGGGGGTGGGCGAGGAACAGAGTAAGGGAGATAGTAGAAGATGAGGGAACAAGATACTGAAGGGAGAAGTTTACAGGGAGAGAGAGAGAAATTGTTGACTAGAGTGAAAAGGAGGTGAGGTAGAATGTGGAGAAAGAAAGTGGAGGTTAGGAGTAGAGCAAAAGAGCAGTAATGAGAAATAGACGGAGCAGGAGCAAGGAATGGGGCAGAATGACAGGAACTTGAAGGGAAAGCACAAGACAGAGGGAAGGAGGGGGAGAAAATTATTCAGGGAACGATAGAAGGAAGAGGAAAGAAATCGGGAAGGAAGAACTTGCAGGAGGAGTGAGTTTGGAGATGAAGGATAGAGGGGGAAGAGGCGAAAGTGGAAGGGAGGTGTGCCAAAGATAAGTGAAGTTGAAAGTTGTCAGGTGTAGAGGGTAGCTGGAAAAAGTAGGGGGCATGCAGAAGGAAGAAATCAAAGGATGGAGTAAGGATGGACGGGAGATGAGGGGGAGAAATGGAATGGTGGAAAGGGGGATAGATTAGGCAGGGGATGAGAACTGAGTGAGGAAGTTTGTGGGGGTGGAGAAGGGAGTGAAAATGAGATGATGACAGGTAGAAATGGAAGATGTATGAAAGTATGGAAGCAAGAGGTGGTCAGACACGTGTGGGGGATCTGAGGAGGTTGCAATTTAGTGGTAGGAATGATGAAAGAGCATAAACATAGGTTACCACATTACAGGGAGAAACAACCATAGTGAGTCATAGGGACATCAGCAACTCTGTTACATTTGAGTGAATGGGTCAGGCAAGTCTGTGCAGATGAGTCTTTAGAAGATTGCAGAAAGGCTGAAGGGTAAGTTTGGTCTTAATTTCTGCAGAGAGAGGTGGAAGCAGAAAGGGACTGATGCAAAGAATGGGAGATTCTTAAGGTAGGGAGTTTCATAAGAAGGTTTCTTTTGCTCCTGAGGTATTTCATGCAGCCAGAGAGCTTAAATAGATTAGTAGGAAAGAAGGTGATGTATGTACTAGACAACTCAGTTTAAGTTTGGTTCGAGTCTCAATGTGAAGTCTGTGTAAGCCAACTAGTATTGGAATCATGTGGTCATATTTCATTGATGAAGACAGACGTCTGGCTATCGCATTCAAGCTTAATTTAAGAGTCATAACGGCAGAATGGGAGGCACCCACCAGAATTGTTTTTCAGAAGGCCAGACATGAGAGAATTAGGGCATGAGTGACAGCTTTATCGAGAGCAGAAGGCAAAAGGGGTTCTATCTTTTTCAGAACCTGGAAGTGAAATTTGGCCAATTGAGCAATTTTGTCTAACTAGGTTATCATAGATAAGGAAGTGTCCAGAATAATTCTAAGAGATGAGACAGAGAGTGACAGAAAGGGCGATAATTCTGCAATGTTTTATTGCTGCAGTAGATGAAGATTGAATGACTGTTTTTGATTAGTGAAGAAAAGGATGAATTTAATCTTTCTTGGATTGAGAGTGAGAAAATTATCTTTCATCCAGGTCTGAATGTTCTGAAAGACTATTTGAAGAGTGAAAATGTCCTAGAGTGCCATTGTTTTCAAACAGATTTGTGTGTCATTCGAGGATTGGTGGGAAAAATCAGGTTACTGTTTGAGGGGGTGAAACCCTATTCAAGCAGCAACCAGAATCCTTTTCAGGTTGAGACACAAGCAAACCCAAAATTAACCTGAGCTCAACCATCTGGTAGCTTGGCACAGAGCAGTCATGCTTAATTTAGAGGCAATGTGTAAAGTATTTATGCAGCATTTCAAACAGTAATAAAGTGAGAACACAACACAAGACACAGCACACATCTATTTAGAAAAACAGCAAAATGTAATAAATACATCAAGACCAAAATGAATAAACTCCAATCAGTAGAACCATGGATATGCCATTTTAAAGATTTAATTGAAAGTATTAGAAAAAAGCTCACTGCACCACTTGTCTGTCTTGCGAGACAGGGAGAAAGTCACAAGTTAAGGCCAACCATGATGATGTATGGGATGGATAGGGAGACCAGGTTAGACCTGCTGAAAAATTACCTTCCCAGTCCAGCACAAAGAGTCCTGTTACCAATAGACGGGCCGTGAGGAGCTGGGTGAGCATCTTAGACGGTCCTCGAATTACCTTGCAGACCAGACCTGGCGTCATGGAAAGTCGTCACTGTAACGCAAAGATCCTGTTGTTGTCACGAATAGTTATACCAGAGCTTCTTGGTGGCGCTCCCCATGATTGGTCGATGCTGTAGCATGGAGAACCTCTCATTGGCAGCCATGGCGAGTGACAAGATTTTGGCACCAATGGGCCCATTTACAATTGGAAAGAGCCCACAAACTACAATTTAGCTTTGCTGAGGCCGCACCAAATGTTTAGGACCTGAGGGAAACCACTTAGGGGCCAGAGGCTTGCTCTAGCTGGATCTGGGTGCTGGTTCAGGTGGTTTGAAGACTGTTATCTACCTGTGGGTCTGAACAGGAGACCAGCGGACTAGCCCTTGGAGTCACTCTGGGAGTCCTGATTTCAGGTGTATGTCTAATCACTCTGACTCAGGTAAGAGAACAGCAGGGCAACAGGGCAACAGGGCAGCGGGCAGCAATCCAGCAAGGCAGCTGTTCAGCAAGGCAGTAGTCCATCAGGGCAGCAGTCCAGCAGAGTGGCAGTCCTTCTTCCTGGCAGAGTCTTCATAGGTCCAGATGTGTACTGAAGAGTTGGTGTCTGAGGTCCAATATTTATACCAGGTGCCTCCCTTGAAGTGGGAGAAGTTTCTAGATATTTTCCTTTGAAGTGCACAGGTTTCCTGGCTCATCCGCCCTGGCTCCAGACAAACTACAGGGAGTATGCAGCCCTTAGTGTGGATGAAGGACACATCCTATTCAAGAGTAAATAGGTCTGTGCTCAGCTCCGCTCTCCCATCCTCCCACTAATGGCCCAGTTAGGCACACATACGCTCTCTACTGTGTGTGGTTATCGAGGAGGAATACAAAAAGCCCAACTATCGGCTACAACCAGTCATATGCCCTAGAGACAGGCCATAGACACTAAATGGCTAATGCAGGAAAATCACAACTTTCTAAAAGTGGCATTTTCAAATTTGTAATTTAAAATCCGACTTTATCATATGAGAAGATTTTTTATTACAATTCCAAACACACCAAAAATTAACTTTTTACCTGTTCCCAATTGGAAATTTCAGCTTACTAAATGTAATAAGGTACCTCAAATGTTTCCTATGGAAGAGGTAGGCCTTGCAGTATTGAAAAATAAATATAAGAACTTTTCACTAACAGAAAATGTAAATATTGAATATACATGTCCAACATTTGAAATACACTGCCATCTAGGCGGTCCAGGCCCTACCCGAGGGGTGACTTATGTGTATTAAAAAGGAGGTTTTGGGCCAAGCTAAAGGTTTATTTTGCCAGGTCGAAATGGCAGTTAAAAAATGCACACACAGGCTGTAATGGTAGGCCTGAGACATGTTTAATGGGCTCCTCAAGTGGGTGGCACAATCAGTGCTGCAGGTCCACTAGTAGCACTTAATTTACACATGGTATCACTTTACTAGGGATTTACAGGTAAATTAAGTATGTCAGTTGGTTATAAGTCAATTCTACCAGGTTTGAAATAAATCATATGTACATTTGGGAATTTGCCGAAGTTGGTTTTGCACTTGCCAAAATAATTACTCATGGATTGATATGTGTGAGAGAAAATCTGCACACATGAGCAAAGATTTTATGTAAGTAAATCTATTCATAGGAGGGGTTAGTGGGCAGGAATGGGCGTTACCAACACTAGTTCATCAGACAATTAAAGGGTATGCCTCTCCGTTTCCCCTTCCAGCATTGACCTGGTTTAGCTACATAGAAGCATTCTAAAATTTGGTTTTGAAGTGTTATCAAAACGTGGCATCCTGGGAAAAATACCAATATTTCAAGAGGGCAAAAAGGTGGTAGAAGATTATTTTTTTGCTAAAATCCTCCAGTCTAGTATCCTTAAATATGTGTACAACAGACGAGTAACTCAGGCCTCTCCATTGTGACTCATAGCTTTGTTGTAGTTAGTGATCACAAATACTTAGGTTTCAATAGCTTCGATTTGATATGTTTCAATAACAGAAGAAAGGAGTCAAGCAGAGCATTTCGCTGACATCAAGTTTTTTATCCAACGGTTTGCATATAACACGGTACATGCCGCAGTGCACAAGCATCTACTAAGGAAAGTCAGTTTTGAGCTCCTAGATGGTATTTCATACATTATATGAAACCTAAAACCCTGGCTGCTTTTCAGCTGTATGAACCTTGAATATTTTTGTTGTATTGTGGAGCCTTTTGCAGTGTTCTCATTTTCCAGTTTATGTCTGTTGCTGTTGCAATGGTAGTTAGACTTTCATCAGGATCTATGTAATACTGGGCGAGGACGAGCAAGTTCTCTCTCGCCAGCCCGCATTTAGAAATGAATTGGAGTGATACTATATTATTTTATGATAGATCAGGCGACTTATGTGACGCACATTCCGTCATTAGTTGAGCCTCGTGAGTTTTTGATTGCAGGCCTATTCTCGCCATCTGATTGTGTGTAGTGCTTATGCATTGCTTACCTTTAAATAGCAGATTTGTGTATGTGATTTGTATGTATGATTTCAAGTGGAGCATTGTGTTTTGGTTTGTCTGCCTTTTATGTGCGTTTGTTTCTCTTGTCATATGGAATCAACATGGTGACTTTCTTCCCCCAAAAAAGCATATTGCCTGAGCAAGGTTAAAAGGAGAGGGTCTCATATTGACATTAAGAGTATTTTAAATTACTTTCTTAGCAAAGAAGTCTGTAGCCAGCCGTTTTCAGTTTTGCAAAATATAAATCTAGGAACAGATTTGCAAACAATTATGCACACATACTATTCCGTGAAGTAAGCAACATTGATCTAGCTGTCATGTTTATGAATGAAAGAAGATGGTTATTCGCAAAGGAATATTCAGAAATTGATTATGTCGTATATTCAAACTACACGTCAAACGGAGAGCATCAGTTTAAGAATGTAATACATTGATAAGACACAGAAGGCCTTATGGAATTGATAATGTAATTATTAAAGTTGATGGCTCCAATAGGAAACATGAAATGCTCAGCAGAGAGGCTGGTTAATAGTGTTTGCTAACCCTTCATTGTACAAATGTCAAAATACAGCAGCAGATAATTTCTTACAAATATTATATTTATTAAAAACATATTGCTATGAAGGAACATCGTTTGATGTCATCATGCCTAAGATAACATTAATTAATTCTTTCAAATTGGGACAAGGTAGAAAATCGCAAAGTACTAAAACCAACAGGTCTCCTTAAGCGAATCGCTGACTCAAGATAAAACTTTCAAAATCTCTTGAATTTTGAATTCATGTCTTTTTGAAATTTACTTTCCAGTAAAGATTCTGGAAGAATACCCAAATTGATATCGCACCGAAATAAAATGTATTACTTTTTCACAACCACAAGCCTATATCCGCTCGTGTCTGTCACCGTAACTAGATAGATGTAGAAGTGCAAACTATTCCTTCCACTCTGAAATAATTGTAATCTTCCGAATATAACCTCAGACGCTTGTAGCATCGCACAGGATGAAATTCCAAGCAAGGCTTGGGGAGTGGGGGGTTAAAGGTGTGATATACCTTAATACTAGAAATTCAAAATGTTCCCTCAGAGGTTTGACTGAGGTGCCTAATTAGAGCCAATGGCTGAATGTGGCGCCTGTTGTGTCCTGCTGGACACTTCTAGTGTCTCAGCAGACACAGAGGGGCATATCAACAACAACCGGCGATAATTATCTCTAAGCGCACTTAGCGCCAGGATAATTATCGCCGGCTAGCGTGAATTTTTATCGCTGAGATAGCGTGCTATTAGCAACGCTTATCTCAATAGCGATAAGAATCCTCACGCTAACAGGCTAACGTGAGATTATCGCTGGAAACCCAGCGATAATCTCACGTTACCTTGTTGATAGGGACAGGCAAACTTAGCCATGATATCCTCCTTCCATAGGATATCATGGCTAAGTCAGAAAAATACCAGACGTAAAAAAGCAGCGTTAACCGCGGTTAGCGCTGCTTTTTTTGTCTCTAACAGGGTTAGCGACATTCTTGATAATAGGAGAAATGTCGCTTAGCGACATTTCTCCTATTATTTTACTCTGGAACGCCCCCTTTGCATCTCATTAGAGATGCAAGGGGAAGCGTAGACTAAAAGGGTGCTAACATGCAAATTTGCATGTTAGCACCCTGTTGTTGATAGGGCGCTAGTTTTATCTCTCCTTTTTTGGCTTTTAAAGCCAAAAAAGCAGAGATAAAGCCCTTGTTGATATGCCCCAGAGTTGTTAACCACTCCCTTGGGGGATTGGGCACACATACACCCCACACCCATCCATCACAGGCGTCATGAGTGACTTGATCCTGTTAATAAAAGGGCCCGGGTGCAGGTGCTTGTGGCCAGTAATAGTACCATACAACCTGGGGTCTGTGTCCATCATTGTCAGCATGTGGGCCTAGGGCCCACAACACAACAGCGCCCACTGGTGCTCATCTTTCAGGTCTGGCACTTTTTTCCTCATCAAACATTGATTCAGACTAAGAGAGAGAAAAACATAAAAGGAGGACAAAGAGAAAGAAGAGAAACATTGACAAAGTGGGAAAGCAGGGCTGGAAAAGAACCGGCAATAGTGACATTAAGGGGCAGGGAGTGTAGGGTGGTGGAAGAGAGAGTTATGAGGTTGATTCAATACAAAGTAGCATTGATTTGGGGCAATCCTGACAATCACCCATCAGCACTTATTATTTCATAGACGACAGGTGGCATACCAGGGCAGGGACTTCGAGTCCCAGGTATCATTGGGTCCCAGAAGGCGGCCCTTTACTTTCCCTGCACGGGATCAGTGACATGAGTGCCTTATAGTGTATTTGCATATCTCGCACGTGGGAGAACAGGTGGCATGCCAGGGCAGGGACTTCGAGTCCCAGGTATCATTGGGTCCCAGAAGGCGGCCCTTTACTTTCCCTGCACGGGATCAGTGACATGAGTGCCTTATAGTGTATTTGCATATCTCGCACGTGGGAGAACAGGTGGCATGCCAGGGTAGGAAGCTTCGATTACCAGGCATCTATGGGTCCCAGGGGGTGGTTCTTTACTTTCCCAGCACCTGAACCGGATCAGCGAACTGAGCGCTATATAGCGCATTTGCAAATCCCACCGCATGGGCCACGCCCAGTCCTGTCCACACCCGTCCATGCCCACTATCGCCTGGAAGAGGCTGGGCCACCCCCCTTGGTTCACGGTTAAGACTACTACCAGCAAGCGTTGAGTGCTTTTGACTTGGTTGTAAATTAAATCAAAGCGAGCAAAGTACTGTGCAATGGGGAAAAGGTCACATAAAAGGCACTGGGGGTAGGGAAGACTCTCCAAAAAAGACCCAGGGCGCTATTCTCAGCTCCGTCTGGAAAGTACTGTAAGGGTCCTTGACAAAAAAATAACCCTGGCGGAATGGTGCCTTTTACTGGAGATGGGCGATCCAACTGAGAGACTCCTGGGGTCATCTAGTAGTTCAGAGGCCTCTCCTGCTCAAAGTGGCTCCACAAAGAAGGTGGCTGGTCAAGACATGCCTCCTCTACTGCTATGTCTACCCCTGAATCTTTAACTATCAGTATGGAAGGACCCCCGACAAAGAGAAAAAAAAAGCCAAGCAAACAGGCCAATGAAGGGCACCTAGAACCATCAGGACTGTAAACGTGCAGAGCGCTATGGCCAATACATTCGCTTCATCTCCATTTCCAAATATGGACAAAGTTCTCAATTCTGGAACCATCCACCTTGCCCTTAAGCTGGAATTGGACATTATATTTGGAAAACTCCAGCATATGCTGACAGCAAGCTTATCTCAGCTCTTTGACAGGCTCAGTAACCTGGAAGAGGCAGTGTCCTTTTTTCTGAATTCATATGATTGTACAAAAACATGCATGGCAGCTACCCAGGGCACTGTAAGGGAAACCCATACATCATATAGCCTGAATCATCCCCTGCCCTAGTTTTTGGTTGATCTAAGGATGGTCAATCATCCTGCCACTCTAGAGACACTACCTCTCTGTTCACCAACATCAAGGGGACCAGTGGCATGATTGGGGAGTATCAGTGTTTTACATCCGGCGAATCAGCAAAACAGGAATCTATGGTTATGGAAGGGGGTCATCAGTGCGAGGGTACCTTAAGGGGCCTCAGCCTTTCACCTGGAGAGTCGGTTAAAGCCTCTATTAGGCCACAGCTCCACCCCAACTGAGACATTCTGGATCTTCCCTCCGACTGTTGCCCCTATGTGGCCATACTGACAGATGTCCCTCACCTATGCCGTGATCAAGAAGAACAAAGTCTGCCATGGGTTGTCAAAAACATGGACTTTAGGAATAACAAATTTAAGGATGTTTTGTTTGTCAGAAGGGTTGGGTGGGTCGGCTCATTGCAAGAACAATTAAGTGCTAATTGTATTATAGTGAACTGCAAATATCCTAATCTCGTGGAGTGACTAATTAACTGTGTTACTAGGTTCTACTGGGAGGGTGCTGGAAATGGTATAGGCATTGTTCCACCTTTTTTTTTAATAAGCATATCATCCATCCCTGTCCAGAAGTTTTACCTGGTGGAGGTTTTGCCTGAATAGGGGTGTAGAGCAGGGTGAAATTAAAATCCCTGTCTGCAATAAGTTCCAGTCACTCATGTGCCTTGTTAATCTAGACTGACGCCTGAGGGATGAGTACAGCTACTATGAGCCAGCTGAAACAGAGATCCCCCAGGAGATGCATGGTTGAAATTAAGATGGGAATGGGGACGTGGGCACCCAACTAGAAATTTTCCCATCTGCTCTTGTGCAAGAGGTAGCTGGGTCTACTTACACCCACTTTCCTATTGAACCCCCAGACTTGGGCAACCATTCTACCATCTCTGTGAACATCACTGACTCATTACTAGTATAGCCATCCTTACCACTCCCTCGTACTATGATACGCATCCAAAAGGCCCAGAAACTTCCTTATTGTTATTGTCATTGTTGGACTTAGCCCTTTTTGCAGGGTCATTCCTAAACTTTTTGCCTTCCTCCTAGCCTTTTTTCTAACATGGTGTTGGTGGTTTTAGGACTCTGACCACTTTAGCACTGGTTAGCAGTGCAAAGTGTGTGTGCTCTCTGCACTCCATAGGCTATCATTGGGAACCCCCCTTATGGGATAACTCCTAAATGGAACAAAATAAGTATGTCATGATTGGTATGTTTGGAATGGAAATAATAAATGCTGCGCAATGGTGTGCGCAGATTTATTTTCACTATTTTAGGAATGCCAATTTTAGAAGTTGGCATTTTTGTGTGCTGTGTACCTGCCTACCTGATGTGTATTGCATGTCTGGTTCTAGAAGTGGCTGGGGCTGGTGAGGTGTGGGTGGCTCCAAGGAGGGCAGGGTGAGCCAGTACTAGACTGAATAGAAGATCTGCAATTGGAGTAGTGGGAAGAGAAGTTCCCTGTCCCTGAATAGATCTGTGCCTGCCCTGTACAGTGTTGGCTCCGCCCCCCTGTGGTGTGTCTGATGACCCAACCCCAGCTTACAAAGGAGGAGGGAAGCCAGGTAAACAAAGTGATTGACACCCTTCCCAAAGCCAGTGGGACTGGAACCTCCAAGACCCTTCCAAAGGCTTCTAGAAGGGGGCAGACAAAGAAGAAATGTAATATAAATAGAGGGGCTGTGAAACCATGTGTGTTGTGCTTGTGCTTACATGGAGGGGACACTCTGCCAGGAGGAACCGCTGTGGGACCCAGCTGCTGGCTCCTGGGGGTCCCTACATGCAGGCCTGTCTGTGCCCAGCTCTGCCCCTCTACCTTCTACTGGACCAGGAAGAGACTTTTGCTGGAATAAAGACTGCTGCGCCAGGAGGATTGCCACCTTGCTGAGTTATCTGTTCCTAGGAACTGCTATTCGGTTTTGGCTGAGCTGGCCTACTGCCTGCTGATCCTTGCCCAGCCTAAGCCCTTGGACTGTGCCCCAGGAGAAGAGGAGCACTATCTTTTTATTCCTGGAGTCCTGGAGCGCTATATGTTACCCAGGACAAGAAGGGAAGCTGATGGCCTGCAGCACTGTGCTGCGAGCTGTGGCGAGTGGGATTCCCCCAGTGCTCCTGAAGCCAGCGGGTGCCCACCCCGCATATTACTGGTAAAAGTGGGTGCCCACCCCGCCTGACTGCTGCTGTGAGCGGGTGCCCACCCCACTGTTCGTGTGCTCCTGATGGGAGCCCACCCCTCGTTTTTGCCTCTTTGCCGCATGGTTGCCGGTTTAGCGGGAGCCCAACCCGCTATTCTATGCCTTTTTTGATGGCGGGTGCCCGCCCCGCAATGGTCTTTGATTTATGGTGGGTGCCCACCCTGCACTTGTGAGGAGGAATCACCGCCGCGTCCTGGCCCAACATAAGAAACCGCAACCCGGAAGTCAGGCTGAGTCCGACTGACTGTGGGTGGAGCCAATCGCATTTGCCCAGAAGCGGAAGAGGTGCAGCTGGCTGTACAACCGGGGGCTCTCGTGACCGGCGAGGAGAGTCCCGATTGCCTGCCAACCCGGTCAAAGTGGGAAGAGAGCCTCCTGAGGCAGAGGAGACAGAAGAGACTGCGGTGGGCGGACTCGCCGGAGACTTCGCTCCGGGTCTTGCCGCAGCGGCCCCTCGCTGACTAAGAAAGGAAAAAGAGCCCTCGAGGAAGCCCTGGTGAGTGGGGGCACAAACTGGGCACGGTTGTGGAAGGGCTTGTGGTCTGCACAGCTGCTCCGCACAAGAGCGGGCAGCTGCAACACTTGGGGGACATACTTTTATCCCAGAGTCCCTGAGTGGGGCTCCAACACAATCAGTAGTGCCAGTGTTCTTCTTGGGCTACACAGCGGCACCGCATTTGCGGGCCGCTGCAACATTTTTGGGGGTAAATTTGTAAAGAGAGCCCCAGAGCGGGGCTCCAGAGTGCCGCATGTTCACAGTACAGCTGCACCGCACAAGCGCGGGCAGCTGCAATGTTGGCCCCATTTGTTCCATAGGGCCCCAGTGAGGGTCCAGAGGGCACAGAAGTGCCAGTGCCTCATTTTTTTTATTCACCAGTTGCGCCACCGTAGCCGGCAACTGCAACTTGGGGACCATTTGATTTAGAGTCCCACGGGGGCTCTCAGGGCACGGTGAGTGCCAGTTTGGTTTACACAGCTACAACGTTTTGGGGGCCATTTCTGGTCAATTGTATGGTGGCATTGGGGCACAAGGCCCTAAAGGTAATGTAGGCACTGTGTAAATGTTACTATGGTGCACTGCTGGTAGTTACGCTGATGTATGCAAAATATTATTTTCCTATGCATAATGTCATACTATGATTATGCCTAATGCTAATGTGCATGCCTAATATCATGCTATGGTGTTTTAGGTTCATGCCTGATCCAATGTGTGTATGCCTCATATTAATGTTATGATGCTAGGTTCATGATCTTGCCAGTAGGTACTGGTTGTTTTGCATTCATTGGTTGTGTTTATGATGATTCTGGCAGCGACCTGATTGGCGCTGCCTTGTATATTGTACCCTGTAAATGATGACCTGGTGCCAATTGGTACAGTGTATATATCTGTGATGGTGATTCTAATGCGTTTTACATAATACAAAGTCTATTTTTATATAACCTTGTGTGCAGTCTCTTTTGTAGTGTGCCTAGTGTGTCGCCGCTGTGTGTGTGTGTTGCGCAAACGCTTTACACATTGCCTCTGGGATAAGCCTGACTGCTCGTGCCAAGCTACCAAGGGGGTGAGTAGGGGTTATCTTCAGTGTATAACTCCCTTTCCCTGGCTAGAACGGGGGTTTCTGCCTGGCTTTGGCGCATGCCCTAGCCAACTGGGAATACCCATTTCTAACATTGGTTGTCAGCGGTGAGGATAGGTCTCGCGTTTGCGCAGTACCACAGTGACAACTGGTTGCACTACAAACTGCATTTAGAATAATAACTGGTTTGAGGAATATTTTTCCTGATTATTTTTCCTCCTAAAAGTGCAATTTTTTGAATTGTGTTCTCCTGTTGCATTGTGGGTTGTGTAACTTGCCAAGATGGGGTTAACCTATAATGAGGATGACCTTTGGGAGTACACTGAGGAGGAGGTAATGAATTTCTGCAGAGAATGGGAGATACCCATAGAAGGCAACTTCTGCAGAAAATTATTCCTCTAAGAAGCCTCTAAAAAGGGAGAACCCTTCAAGCCCTGTGGGGACCTTTCAGATTACCCCTCCACATACCTAAGTGGTGGGTTTGAGGGAAACCCTGAAGAGGCGGCAACAGAGATCCAGGAGGGTAGTATTCTGAGGGAGATCCTGAGGAGGACCCCAAGAGTAGGGAGGACACTGAGAGCAAGGGTTCCCAGTCTATACCCCTGGGGGGCAGTGGCCCTGACGAGGAGGATGAAAATGACAGGGCGGGGATGCCAGTAGATAGTGAGGACCCCATAGATAGGAAGATCCTTTCTGGGTCCAGTGCCGGGGTCAGTGCCCCATCCCTTTCCCTGTCCCCTGTGGAGTGGGTGGATAGGAAGGAAGAAAGGGAGCATCAGCTGGCATTGAAAAGGCTCAGAGTGGAGCTAGAGCAGCTGAGTTTGGAAGAGGAAAAGCTAGAGACCGAAAGGGTCCTAGCACAGGAGAGGATGGCGGAGGGAGAGAGGGCCTTTGCCAGGGAGAAACTAGCTCTAGAGGGTAGGTTGTCCCCTGAGAGCGGTTTCAGTAGTCTGGATTCACCAGTGAGGGTGGGGTCCAGTGGTGGCAGCAGTATGGCGTCCAGTGTAGGAATTCCCACTCCCAGATCTCAGAGTATGGTGCCTGGTTCCCAGGAAGAGGGGTACAGGTTGAGGTTCAGGGGCAGTAGAAAACTCTCTCACCAGTCCTGGGGGAGTTTGTGGATGTGTGTTGTAATGCACTGGAGGATTGGGTGGTGTGCGGCACGGCAAACAAATTTGAAGGGCTGTTCAATCTGATCATCAGACAGCACATGTTCAGTAATTGTTTTCCGGGGTTACGCCAACACTTGTTGGAGTGTGGGTTCTCTGATCCCAGGGAGCTTGCACGGGAGGCAGACCTCTGGGTAAGTGCCATGGGGTCTGAAGAGGCATTGGCAAGTGATCCTGAAAGGAGTGGCTTGGGTATTTTCCAACCCAGAGCTGTGGGAGTGGGTCAGAGTAGCCCAGCTAGGTCCAGGTGTAGTGGGAGGTTATACGGCCTCATGTCCTGTCTCCAAGGAGAAGGAGTGAGATTGGGAGGTGTCCCAAAGTGCCCCAACCTCAGTCCCAGGGCCTGGAGGGTTCCATAAGGGAACATCAGGTGGGGATCCTAGGCTGTCCTGATGGGCCGTCCATTGAGGGGATGCCAGTAGATAGTGAGGACCCCATAGATAGGAAGATCCTTTCTGGGTCCAGTGCCGGGGTCAGTGCCCCATCTCTTTCCCTGTCCCCTGTGGAGTGGGTGGATAGGAGGGAAGAAAGGGAGCATCAACTGGCATTGAAAAGGCTCAGAGTGGAGCTAGTGCAGCTGAGTTTGGAAGAGGAAAAGCTAGAGATCGAAAGGGTCCTAGCACAGGAGAGGATGGCGGAGGGAGAGAGGGCCTTTGCCAGGGAGAAACTAGCTCTAGAGGGTAGGTTGTCCCCTGAGAGCAGTTTCAGTAGTCTGGATTCACCAGTGAGGGTGGGCTCCAGTGGTGGCAGCATTGTGGCGTCCAGTGCAGGAATTCCCACTCCCAGATCTCAGAGTATGGTGCCTGGTTCCCAGGAAGAGGGGTACAGGTTGAGGTTCAGGGGCAGTAGAAAACTCTCTCACCAGTCCTGGGGGAGTTTGTGGATGTGTGTTGTAATGCACTGGAGGATTGGGTGGTGTGCGGCACGGCAAACAAATTTGAAGGGCTGTTCAATCTGATCATCAGACAGCACATGTTCAGTAATTGTTTTCCGGGGTTACGCCAACACTTGTTGGAGTGTGGGTTCTCTGATCCCAGGGAGCTTGCACGGGAGGCAGACCTCTGGGTAAGTGCCATGGGGTCTGAAGAGGCATTGGCAAGTGATCCTGAAAGGAGTGGCTTGGGTATTTTCCAACCCAGAGCTGTGGGAGTGGGTCAGAGTAGCCCAGCTAGGTCCAGGTGTAGTGGGAGGTTATACGGCCTCATGTCCTGTCTCCAAGGAGAAGGAGTGAGATTGGGAGGTGTCCCAAAGTGCCCCAACCTCAGTCCCAGGGCCTGGAGGGTTCCATAAGGGAACATCAGGTGGGGATCCTAGGCTGTCCTGATGGGCCGTCCATTGAGGGGATGCCAGTAGATAGTGAGGACCCCATAGATAGGAAGATCCTTTCTGGGTCCAGTGCCGGGGTCAGTGCCCCATCTCTTTCCCTGTCCCCTGTGGAGTGGGTGGATAGGAGGGAAGAAAGGGAGCATCAACTGGCATTGAAAAGGCTCAGAGTGGAGCTAGTGCAGCTGAGTTTGGAAGAGGAAAAGCTAGAGATCGAAAGGGTCCTAGCACAGGAGAGGATGGCGGAGGGAGAGAGGGCCTTTGCCAGGGAGAAACTAGCTCTAGAGGGTAGGTTGTCCCCTGAGAGCAGTTTCAGTAGTCTGGATTCACCAGTGAGGGTGGGCTCCAGTGGTGGCAGCATTGTGGCGTCCAGTGCAGGAATTCCCACTCCCAGATCTCAGAGTATGGTGCCTGGTTCCCAGGAAGAGGGGTACAGGTTGAGGTTCAGGGGCAGTAGAAAACTGTCTCACCAGTCCTGGGGGAGTTTGTGGATGTGTGTTGTAATGCACTGGAGGCTTGGGTGGTGTGCGGCACGGCAAACAAATTTGAAGGGCTGTTCAATCTGATCATCAGAGAGCACATGTTCAGTAATTGTTTTCCGGGGTTACGCCAACACTTGTTGGAGTGTGGGTTCTCTGATCCCAGGGAGCTTGCACGGGAGGCAGACCTCTGGGTAAGTGCCATGGGGTCTGAAGAGGCATTGGAGAGTGATCCTGAAAGGAGTGGCTTGGGTATTTTCCAACCCAGAGCTGTGGGAGTGGGTCAGAGTAGCCCAGCTAGGTCCAGGTGTAGTGGGAGGTTATACGGCCTCATGTCCTGTCTCCAAGGAGAAGGAGTGAGATTAGGAGGTGTCCCAAAGTGCCCCAACCTCAGTCCCAGGGCCTGGAGGGTTCCATAAGGGAACACCAGGTGGGGATCCTAGGCTGTCCTGATGGGCCGTCCATTGAGGGGGATCTCCAAGTGCCAGGAGAACTTGGGGCATCTGTAAACAGAGCTCCAGCAGTTCAGGTGTCTGCTCAGCCGCAGGGTTTAGATCCTCTGCCTAACCTGAGAGGGAGGGACATCTGTAATCAGTGTCCCTACTGGGTTGCCTTCCAGGGGTATCACTCCAGGTGGGAGGGTGCGGAACTCTGGAAGGGGGTGCAGAGGGAGGGAGGATTCACATCTGGCGCCGGTGCAACCTAAGGGTTTAGACCCTAGGTTGGTGGATCAGTTACAGGGTCAAGGTCCTGAAATGGTGGGAGAGTGGTGTTCTGAGGGTGCCTCTCCAAGGAGGAGAGTGCTGAACCCCATGAGGAGAGGTAGGGGGAGGAGAGCCTCGCCCGTGACTTCTGGTCAGCCTGAGGGTGCAGACCCCAGGTTGGAGGATCATTGGCAGTTTAGAACTGCACTGATGAGAGGAAGAGTGGTAAAGGGGTACTATGTGCCTGGGGTTACTGCCCCCCACTCTGTGAGATGGAAAGGACCAGAGATATCTAGGTGGCCTAGGGCCTGGTCCTGGCTGTGGACCACTAGGGAGTACCAGTGGGGTAGCTTAGTGGGTCCTGGGAGCTCTGACAGAGGGAACCACCAGGGTCCAGAATGGCGTAGAACTGGCAGGTGACCCAGCAGTTGGGGGCCCAGGTCCGTGTTCTATCGCCCCAAGCAGGGAAGTCCATCAAGGTATTGATTGGTCTACCCTGGCTTTTGGCTGGAAAGGGGTTGTGTTGGACTTGGCCTTTTTTGCAGTATCATCCCTAAATGTTTTGCCTTCCTCCTAGCCTTTTTTCTAACATGATGTTGGTGGTTTTAGGACTCTGGGCACTTTACCACTGGTTAGCAGTGCAACGTGTGTGTGCTCTCTGCCCTCCATAGGCTGACATTGGGAAACCCTCCCTTATGCGTGCAAAATTGCAGCCGACCATCACATACGGGAGCGAATCCCTGCATGGGAAGGATGCTGCCCTACTGGACATACTTATGGCCAAATCATATAGGGCCATTTTCAATCTTCCCAAATACGTTTCTCCTGCTCAGATTCGGCTGGAATTTGGAATAACTAAACAGACAATAGGAAGGCAGTGCGCGTATGCAGGAACCTGGCACAAGATTCGCACCGCTGAGAACGGCTCCCTAAGTTCCAACGTATGGGGGGAGCTATTTCGTCACCAAAAGTCATTGGCTAGAGACTATCTATTGGAATCACTTCAAGCCTTGGGCCTAAAAGACTTATGGGAAACTCCAACAGACCACCTGACCTTTAAAAAAATTGCAAAAAAGTCGGCGCGCATTATCTCAGTAATTGAAGATAAGAATGATCTGGCGAAAAGAGCGCATGGTTGGATAACTCTGGGTGATTACGGGCCAGTACAACCACAAGTATACCTTAGCACTGGCATGAAAATAAAAATCAAAGAAAGGTTTCTGAAATTACGCCTTGGAGTAATTCCTATACTCCCACATTTGCCACCTTGGGAGAGGAATAACTCCTCAGAACAGTGCCGGCTGTGTAAAACTGGCAAGGAGGACATTGTTCACGTGATCTGTATTTGCACTAAATTGAATGACATAAGGCATAACTTACTACGCCCTTTTTTTAAGCAGTTTGGCACGCGGACTTGTAGACAAGCTGTAATACTGTGTTTTAATCTGAAATATACCAAACTGAATTGCCAGGTCGTAAAGTTTTTCGATTTAATGTGTAAAAGACTTAAGAGCACCTGACGACAACTAAAAAAAAAAAAAAAAAAAACTTTTTAAGGTTTCTTAATTGATCTTAAGTAAATTTTTAGCCAATGGCAATGTATCGACGAATTTTAAAACACTAATTTCGATGTTTTTATGATATTTTGTAAAGATTTTAACTAATCATGTACAAATAAACAATTACCTTACCTTACCCTTATGGGATAACTCTTAAATGGAAGAAAATAAGTATGTCATGCTTGGTATGTTTGGAATGGAAATAATGAATGCTGCGCAATGGTGTGTGCAGATTTATTTTCACTATTTTAGGAATGTCCCTTTCAGAAGTTGGCATTTTTGTGTGCTATGTACCTGCCTGCCTGATGTGTATTGCATGTCTGGTTCTAGAAGTGACCGGGGCTGGTGAGGTGTGAGTGGCTCCAGGGAGGGCAGGGTGAGCCAGCACTAGGCTCAATAGAAGATCTGCAATTGGAGTAGTGGGAGGAGAAGTCCCCTGTCCCTGAATAGATCTGTGCCTGCCCTGTACAATGTTGGTTCCGCCCCCCTGTGGTGTGTCTGATGACCCAGCCCCAACTCACAAAGGCGGAGGGAAGCCTGGTAAACAAAGGGATTGACACCCCTCCCAATGCCAGTGGGACTGGAACCTCCAAGACCCTTCCAGAGGCTTCTAGAAGGGGGCGGACAAAGAAGAAATGTAAGATAAATAGTGAGACTGTGACCCCATGTGAGTTTTGCTTGTGCTTACTTGGAGGGGACACTCTGCCAGGAGGAACCACTGCAGGACCCAGCTGCTGGATCCTGGGGTCCCTGCGTGCTGGCCTGCCTATACCCAGCTCTGCCCGTCTACCTTCTACTGGACCAGGAAGAGACTTTTGCTGGAGTAAATACTGCTGCACCAAGAGGATTGCCACCTTGCTGAGTTAAGACTGTTCCTAGGAACTGCTACCCGGTTTTGGCTGAGCTGCCCTACTGCTTGCTGGTGACCTGCAGCGCTGTGCTGCCAGCTGTGGCAAGGGAATCCCGGCATGTGGGATTCCCCCCTGCACTCCTGAAGCCAGCGGGGTCCCACCCTGCATATTACCGGTAAAAGCAGATGCCCACCCCACCTGACTGCTGCTGTGAGCGGGTGCCCACCCGCTGTTCATGTGCTCCCGACAGAAGACCACGCCACGTTTTTGCCTCTTTGGCGGTGGGTGCCCAGCCTGCACGGTGCCGGTCTAGCAGGAGCCCAACCCACTGTTCTATGCCTTTTTCGATGGTGGGTGCCCACCCCCCAATGGTCTTTGATTTATAGTGGGTGACCACCCTGCACGAGGAGGAATCACCGCTGCGGCCCGGCAAAAGAAACCGCGACCCAGAAGTCAAGCCGAGTCCACCTGACTTTGGGCGGAGCCAATCGCCTTTGCACAGAAGCGGAAGAGGTGCAGCCGGCTGTTCAACCGGGGGCTCTCGTAACTGGCGAGGAGAGCCCCAAGTGCCTGTCAACCCGGTCGAGGTGGGAAGAGAGCCTTCTGAGGCAGAGGAGATGGAAGAGACTGTGCTGGGCGGACTCGCCGGAGACTTCACTCCGGGTCCTGCCGCAGCGGCCCCTCGCTGACTGAGAAGGAAAATGAAGCCCAGGTGAGTGGGGGCTCAAATTGGGCACAGTTGGTGGAAGGGCAGCTGCAACGCTTGGTGGGCACACTTTTATCCCAGAGTCTCAGAGTGGGGCTCCAACGGGATCAGTGGTGCCAGTGTTCTTCTTGGGCTGCAGAACGCCACCGCAGTTGCGGGACGCGGCAGCGTTTTTGGGGGCAAATTTGTAAAGAGAGCCCCAGATCGGGGCTCCAGAGTGCCGCATTTTCCCTGTACAGCTGCACCGCACCAGCGCAGACAGCTGCAACGTTGGCCCCAATTGTTCCATAGGGCCCCACTGGGGGTCCAGAGGGCACAGAAGTGCCAGTGCCTCATTGGTTATATTCACCAGTTGCGCCGCCGTAGCGGGCAACTGCAACATGTGGACCATTTGATTTAGAGTCCCACGGGGGCTCTCAGGGCACGGTGAGTGCCAGTTTGGTTTACACAGCTACAACGTTTTTGGGGCCATTTCTGGTCATTTGTATGGTGGCATTGGGGCACAAGTCCCTGAAGGTAATGTAGGCACCCTGTTAATGTTACTATGGTGCACTGCTGGTTTTATGCCTAATTTTGTTACGCTTATGTATGCATAATGTGTTTTTATTGTATGCCTAATGTCATACTATGAGTATGCTTAATGCTAATGTGCATGCCTAATATCATGCTATTGTGTTTTAGGTTCATGCCTGATACATCGTGTATATGCCTCATATTAATGTGATGATGCTAGGCTCATGATCTTGCCAGTAGGTACTGGCTGTTTTGCATTCATTGGTTGTGTTTGTGATGATTCTGGCAGAGACCTGATTGGCGCTGCCTTGTACATAGTCCCCTGTAACTTATGTCCCGGCGCCAGTTGGCACAGTATGCACATCTATGATGGTAATTCTAATGTGTTTTACATAATACAAAGGCTATTTTTATATAACCTTGTGTGGAGTCTCTTTTGTAGTGTGCCTAGTGTGTCGCCGCTGTGTGTGTGTTGCACAAATGCTTTACACATTGCCTCTGGGATAAGCGTGACTGCTCATGCCAAGCTACCAAGGGGGTGAGCAGGGGTTATCTTCAGTGTGTAACTCCCTTGCCCTGACTAGAACAGGGGTTTCTGCCTGGCTTTGGCGCATGCCCTAGCCAACCGTGAATCCCCGTTTCTAACAGTCATGGAACATCGTGGGTCTGAAGGGATAGGTTACAGATCCCGAGTGGGGAACGTTCATCAACTCCCACAACATTATTATCTTACAAGAAAAGTGATCAGTGGAAATGTATTTTAGGGCGGGCTACTCAAACTTTAGCGTTGAAGCTATACCATCCAAAAGTGCCTGCCCGTCTGGAGGCCTTATTGTCTTGGTTATAAACCTGCCAGATTTAACTGTAAAAAGGATGGACATCCATAGTAATGACATTATAGGATTGATGCTTAAGGGTGGAAAGGGTTGCACTGTTGCCAGCAGGAAAGACAGTTTCCCAATTATAATTACTGGTGCTTTTAATACCACATTTTAGCCGTTGAATAATCCATCTTTTGTTTTTGTTTCGGAGGATGAGGCTAGAGGCATTCCAACACCGGAGAGTGAACCACTAACTTCATGGTCAGTGGCACAAAGCTTATGTCCATAACCCTGAACTATGACTTGTGTGCATGTAATGGGAGATTCCCATCTGATGCAAGTGCACCCATACATTTTCTTGCAGTCCCACTCAAAGTAGAATTGACTACATTCTCTTGGATCTTAATCTGTGGCATATGGCAGTAGATTTTGAAATTATAACACATACTGATAGTAACTATAATGCACTAAGGCTTACCTTTGAAGGTTACTTTCTTAGAAACTCCGCTGCTCAACTTGACAAGTCTGAAACAACTGTGAATTTGTAAAATAATAGGAAATCGATTAAATGGTCTAGGTTATCACTGGAGACGGGATATGTAACAGGCATCTAGGAGGACTTCAATCTTATCCTCAACACCAGGGAAGCGTCCTTACTCCCTGATTACCATCCTGTCTTATTTGCAGCCCTGAAGCAATGCAGCGCTAGGGCCTGAACTGGCAAAAAACATCTTTGTCATCAGTGTCCCACATGGTTTAATAAGGAGTGCCGCAAGGGAAAGGGACAACTTATCAAAGCTGTAAAGGAGGGGGCCAATGATAAAATCTGTGCAGCCTGTATAAACTGGAAATGGTTAATCTCTAATGCTAAACAGAGTTGGGTAGACCAAGCGCGCCTGGCACTGGTAACAGTAATGGGGCAGTGGGGCAGGGCTGGGCGGTGGTGGGCAAGTGGACAGATGACGGGATAGGGAATGTAAAATAAAAAATAAAAAAAACACTAACTTTGCTCTCACTTTATCACTGAGTCGGTGAGCGCAAGGTGCGTGGTTTTATTTATTTTTGTATTTTGATTTCCGTATCCGATCATCTATCCACTTATCCCCCAACTGCCCCACCCCACCGATGTTAACTGTGCCGAATGCGCCTGGGGTGGACTCCAACTGGTTAGCCCTAGTTGAGGCCTCTAACAACAGTGACTCACAGGCATTTTGGCATATTTCTGCCCCTTGTTTCCCTAAGTTTTTCAGCCCTCTAGAAATATCAATTCAACCACAGCAGTGGGTTGAACATATTTCTGCAATCTATGCCCAACATAAAGTTGGATGTTACAGTGATTGGAAAGCTAACACTAGGAAAGGTTAAATAGACCACTGTAAATTGTTTTACTCTCCAAGAAACCCTTCAAGTGATTAAGGTTATGCCTCCAGAGACAGGGACCCTCTGCAGATAGTAGGGAACTTTGATTACCTGGGGATCAGAATTGACAAGAGTAAAAGTTGGAAATCACACATACATAAGAGTGGAATGGTCCTGCTAAATTCCGCCTCTGCAGTTTTTTAACAGACTTGAAGCAACTTCTCCCAAATCTCTTGCAGCAGTAAAAGAGGTGTAGAGTGATTGGAAAGCTAACACTAGGAAAGGTTAAATAGACCACTGTAAATTGTTTTACTCTCCAAGAAACCCTTCAAGTGATTAAGGTTATGCCTCCGGAGACAGGGACCTTCTGCAGATAGTAGGTAACTTTGATTACCTGGGGATCAGAATTGACAAGAGTAGAAGTTGGAAATCACACATACAGAAGAGTGGAATGGTCCTGCTAAGTTCCGCCTCTGCAGTTTTTGAACAGACTTGAAGCAACTTCTCCCAAATCTCTTGCAGCAGTAAAAGAGATGTACAGAGCAAAGGCTCAGGCTGCGGCACTTTATGGTGCTGATCTTTTGGGGATCCGAAATATTAAGGGTTTGATTGTAAAAGAAAATAATCTTTCAAGATGCCTATTTAGCCTACCGAAGAGTACCCCTACGCTACCTCTATTCTTTAATAAAGGCATCAGAAGGGTGGGATATTTGGCAGTGTTAAAACCACTCCTGTATTGGGTTAGAATGTGGACCACCCTAGCTTGATCACTACAGGTTGGCCCTGGGCAAAATATTGAGTACGGGAAATGCAAATTGCTCACCTGGCTTAAGTTTGTTGAATTTCATCTTAATGACTTGGGCATGGGAGGGAATTGGGATAATCCCATATCAGCTGGGGCTAACGCCAAAGGTGTAGTCAAAGCCTTGGTACTCTACTTGTTAATAAATTTATATATAGCTGGAAATTCCACCAACCTACGGCAACGGCCTGTCAGTTTTGTAACCAAGAATTAGAGGAAATCAACCGTGTTATTTTTTGGCCTGAAGTATGATAGGCCAAAAAGGTGTTGGCTCAAACCCCTATATTTTTTAGGGTGAGACACTATTGAGAAGTTTACCGCGTTTTACAGTCTCATACGAGTCAGGTCCGGGTTTTTGGAATCAGTCGATATCTATATGCTGAGTGGCTGCTTAGGAAAAAGGCAGGGTTGTTGTTATAAGCTTCAGGTTCAGTATCGTAGGCACCGTGTTTACGTGTCATACCCCATCTTAAAATTATGAAATTCTTGGGTGTCATGCTTGGACAACTGAATTGTTGACTTCAAGCTCTCTCAATATTTTCCATGTTTTATTGCACATTATTGTTCTGCGATATCCTTTTTACCCTGCTTTGAACAGAAATCTGATAGATGTTACCTGCTTTTATATTTCTGCTGTTATTATTATTTCTGATTGGAACAACAAGTATTCACTTTTAAATCATGTTGTTCACTTAACTTCATATGCCAGCCATTACATTAAGTCACCCTCATTTTGTAGTAAGTATTAACTTCCCAGATGGCATAACAGACCGAATTTTAGCCCATTTTTAGGTCTATTTTTTACGTTTTTGTCATACTGTTTTGTTTACCAGAAAGGTATTTTAGTGTTAATGGTTGTATTATGATCTTAAGTTTAATTGTGTTATAATAGTACGTATGTATGTATGCTTCTTAACTCTAGGGGCCCGATTCACAGAACTAACTTAAGACAAAATCCTAAACTTACTACCATTTTATTATTTACAGAAGGCACTTACTCATTTTGGTATTCACAGAAGGCACTTACTCATTTCGGGATTCACAGAAGTTAGGAGTCCTAACTTTAGGACTCCTAAATGCCTTCTGTGAATACCGAAAGTCTTAAAGATAGGATTTTTCTCAGTTTAGGAGTAGTAAAGTTAGAAGTCCTAACTTTAGGACTCCTAAATGCCTTCTGTGAATATCGAAATTCTTAAAGTTAGGATATTTCTCAGTTTAGGAGTAGTAAAGTTAGGACTCCTAACTTTAAGACTCCTAAATGCCTTCTGTGAATACCAAAAGTCTTAAAGTTAGGATTTATCTCAGTTTAGGAGTAGTAAAGTTAGGACTCATAACTTTAGGACTCCTAAATGCCTTCTGTGAATACTGAAAGTCTTAAAGTTAGGATTTTTCTCAGTTTAGGAGTAGTAAAGTTAGGACTCCTAACTTTAGGACTCCTAACCTGAGAAAAATCCTAACTTTAAGACTTTCGGTATTCACAGAAGGCATTTAGGAGTCCTAAAGTTAGGACTCATAACTTCTGTGAATACCGAAATGAGTAAGTGCCTTCTGTGAATACCAAAATGAGTAAGTGCCTTATGTGAATACCAAAATGGTAGTAAATTTAGGATTTTGTCTTAAGTTAGTTCTGTGAATTGGGCCCTAGGTGCTTAGCATGCCTTTTATGCTTTCACTATCTGCATTGTGTACTTTTATGGTCTGAGGACCGAAATAAAGTATGAAATTAAATATTTTCATAAACTAAGCACTGTCTGCCTGCAAGTAAGGTGAATGTTTGGTGTCATTGTGCTTGATGTGAAAAGCTGTTACCTGAATGCGTAAATTGAGTGGTGAAGAGCAGGAGTAAGCAAAGTTATTTTTCCTTCAGCAAATATTTGCAATAATTTTAACCTTCACCATTTCACAAATTATAAATGATTTGTACCTTTCTAATACCTTGCCAGTGCATACAATTTTCCTCCAAAAATGATTCTTTGTGACACGTTACTCACAGATAGATTTTTGTGCAAAATTCTCCCCTCAAAATTACGGAGCATGTTTATGAGATTTGTCACACAGTGCAGCAAGTCATCTTGCTGTGCTGCACTGTGTGACAGGGAAAGGGCAGGAATTTACTGTATTTAAAGGAATAAGTTGCATTCCTGTCTTTTCCCTTACACTGGCACCATTTTAAATCCCTAGCACCAATGCAAGCACTCTTGGTGCAAGGGTGCCTGTGTTGCATGCAGGATTTTTTTTGTGCAGGAAGGGGCATCATTCTGCACAAAAACAATCCTGAAAGGCATATTCCTCTTTCTCCTTGTGCTGCAGAATGAGTGGTTTTACTGTGTGTTGGTGTGTGTTTGTGTGTGGGTTTGTGTTACTATCCTTGTGGGGACTTGGGTGTGATAACACACTCACGCTGTGGGGACTTGATTGCACTGTGGGGACCTGAACCCAGGTCCCCACAAGGCAATGTCTTCTAAATGATAAAAAATGACTTCAGGAACATCTGTGCCAATTTTTACTACTTTTTAAAAAAATTACCTTGTGGGGACCTGTGTTTCATCAAGTGAGTTTATATTTCTGCTCAGCTCTGCCCCCGTAGACACTAGGCGGTACTGCAGTCTTAAACACACTTTGCATTTAAACACACTTTGCTGACCAGAAACACCCAGTAGCAGCAGAAAGGACAGATATTTCAAAGGAAAAGCTCCATAAGTTGTGTTTATCCAAATATTTTTCATCCATATTAAACTTTTCTCTATTTATTTAAAATAAAACTTTATTTACATGAAGCTATTGATGTTAGATTTTTTTGTATCTAAAAATTATTAGTGGTTTTATGAACATTGCTAAAAGTAATTTGGGTCAGTTTCAAATCCCAACATTCTTTGCTTTTGCCATTTGATCCTTATTTGTAACTAAACAATGATGGTGCACTACACTGTGATTCAGTATAAACTGAATTGATAATTTTTGTGCACATAACCTACAGCAGGGGTCTCCAACCTTTTCTATAATGAGAGCTACTTCTGATCAGTGAAAATATTAGTGAGCTACTGACGAATGTAATCATTGTTGCAGTAGCGACCACACCAGACACGACCAAAATAGTGACCACTCAGATGTATGTCACAATATTGAATTACAAAATAACAACAGCCAAAATTTCAAATCCAGAATACTGATTACATTATATCAAGGAGGTTCTTATACACAGGCAAGTAGAGATGTACTATTGTTAGATCCATTTCTACATTCCTTGAAGAGATGTATAATATATAGATGTAGATATTACTCTAAGATAAATATTTGTGGAGTTAAGAAGGTAAATATAACTATACTGACCTATATATACCTACCCTCATGATGTAGTGGTTGTCAATATTCTTGAGTGCAATATTTTGCCAGCATATATATTTTTTTTAACAAACAATTTTATTGATTTTCCAGTTGCATACAGCACAATAGAATAAATAAAAACATGCAATCGTACCTTCGCCGTGTGCACCCTTTCATGCCACCCTGCATATATTGAATTATTGATAGTCTTGTGAGAGATGTAAGTGTCTGGCACAGGGTTCTCCAATGTCAGTCCTGGAGGGCCGGACCCATACCAGATTATTAAGATAACTACTTTTTTTAAATGTGGATATGCTAAAAATATGGCATGGATCCGGCCCTCCAGGCATGACTTTGGAGAACCCTGGTCTAGCGCATAGTAGTCCGTTCATTTGCCCCATATCTGGGAGGGCTTTAAAATTCAATATTGTGATAAAACACTGACTACTCCAATGCATAAGTCAGAGATATCTACAGCAATGTTTGAAAAATTGATGAATATAAAAGGTGATAACAGCCACAGCAACAAGAGACCACTGGCACAAAGGAAATACTAACAGCTATAAGTCTCCCAAACACATTATAGATTGTCATTAAAATAGCAGATTTAAAAATGTTTTGGATTCTCAATCATTTTATTTTCAAACATCAGTATATCCCTTTCCCAAAATATAAATTGTTTTCCATCAAATATGCCCTTTTTATCTAGGCTAAAAGCATTTTTGGGAAAAGAACATCTAAACGTTTTCACACACGCCGCATGACTAATAAAGTGGGTTTTGCAAAGTGACTAATATTCATGTGACTTTGCAAAATTGAGAGTGGAGGCAGGTCGTCATGCTGCAAATCTTGCAGGCTGTCACAGTATGTGTTTGTGTGTACATGTTTGGACCTGCCATTGGCTAGGTTGGCTGTCGCTATAACAATCCGGGCATGTGTAGCCCTGCCTATTCAATGTTACTAGACTCCTCTGATTTATATGCTGTGCTGGATTGCACTTCTGGGAGCTACTTCCAGGGTACTGGCGAGCTACCAGTAGCTCCCGAGCTACCTGTTGGAGATCCCTGACCTACAGGCATCAATGCCTATTGTTACATGTTAATGTCTGTACCAGGAATTCAGAATTGTATGTTGCTTTTCCTCAGTTTACATATTTATATGCACACTGTAATATGTTTTTTTAGATGATGGCTAGATAAGCGAGTGACTAAGCTTCCACTTTGCTATGGGTTACATTCTTGCAGACAGTGAACTGAAGTATGTTCTTATAAAATGAATGAACTTCTTAGAAGATATATATTCTATTATCATCATATTATGCAATTACATTTAAATTGTTTGAATTGCTTAATTTAAAAACTATTCCTAAAGCTTTACAAATAAGCATTGGCAAATCCAATAAGTCTCACCTATGCGATTGCTATTGGCTTTGGCAATGTGTTTTAGCCATGTTGTACACCACTACGTCTGCTGTTCAGCAAGGCTAAAAGTTCATGGGGTGGGGTAGGATAGACTGGAGAGGGGTAGATTGGGGTATAGTGGAATAGGCCAGATTGGGGTAGAGTGGAGCATGGTAGACTGCCATACATTGGAGTGGGGTAGATTGGGGTAGAATGGAGTGGGGTGGATTAGGGTAGATTGGAGTGGGGTGATTGTAGTGGGGTAATTTAGAGTGGTGTAGTTGGGTAGATTAGCGTGGTAGATTGGAGTGGGGGCAAATTGAAGTGGGGTGGGTTGGGGTGGAGTGGGATAGATTGGGTTGGAGTGCGGTGGATTGGGTGGAATATTGTAGACTGCGGTGGAGTGGGGTTGATTGGAGTGGGGTAGATTGGAGTTGAGTAGATTGGAGTGGGGCAGATAGGAGTAGGGTAGATGGGGTAGATAGGGTGAATTGGAGTGGGTAGATTGGACTGGAGTGGGGTAGATTTGAGTGGCATCTGGTAGTATGGAGTGAAGGCGAGTGGGGTAGATTGGCTAGAGTAGAATAGAATGTGGTATATTGGGGTAGACTGGTGTCAAGTAAATTGGGTCGATTGGAGTGGGTAGATTGGACTGAAATGGGGTAGATTACAGTGGCATTTGGTAATCTGGAGTGAAGTGGAGTATGGTAGATTGGGTAGAGTAGAATTGAGTTTGGTTGGTTAGGGTAGAGTGGACTGCAGTGGGGCAGATTGGATTGGACTACATTGGACTGGTGTGGGGTAGATTTGAGTGGCATGTGGTGGTATGGAGCGAGGTTGAGTGGGGTAGATTAAACTTGAGTGTGGTTATTGGAGAAGAGTAGAGTGGGGTGGATTGAGGTAGATTGGAGTGGAGTTGGCATGTGGTAATATGGAGTGTGATAGATTGGGGTATAGTTGAGTGGGATAGATTGGGTGGATTGGGGTGAGTAGATAGGATTGGAGTGGGGTAGATTTGAGTGGCATGTGGTATTATGGAGTGGAGTGGAGTAGATTGGGTGGATTGGAGTGGGTTACATTGGACTAAAATTCAGTAGATTTGAGTGGCATGTGGTAGTATGCAGTGAAGTGGAGTGGGGTAGCCTGAGTAGAGTGGACTGGAGTGTGGTAGATCGTAGTAGAGTGGAGTGAGGCAAATTGGATGGATTGTAGTGGGGAAGACTCGACTGGGGTAGAGTGGAGTGGGATCGATTACAGTGGGGTGGAGTGGAGTTGGATAGATTACAGTGGAGTGAGCTAGGTTGGGGAAGAGAGGAGTAGAGTAGAGTAGGATAGACTTGAGTGGAGTGAAATGGGATAGATTAACATGGAGTGGAGTGGGGCAGATTGGGTGGATCAGAGTAGGGCAAATTGGAAGGGAGTAGGGTAGATTGGAGATTGCCAGACCTTCACTTGACCAAGACTGGTCCTACCCATGCAGTGGGACACACACTGGACCTAATTTTCTCTACTCTCCACTCTCTTCAAGCTAACACCCCAATTTCCCTAATCTGGACCGACCATTTCCTGATACGTTTTCAGATTCCTACCAGGATCAGATCTGCCAAACCTACAGTTCAGAAGGGCATTAGTTTGAGACAATGGAAGCAGATTACTATGGAAACTTCCCAATCTGTTTTTACTGCTCCCAATTTAGACAACTCACAGGACATAAACTCAGCTTTGGCCCTATTCCATGACACCTTTTCAGGAGGCACTTGATATCGCTGCCACTTATAAGTAACTTCCCGCAACAATGTCTAGGCCTAATGCTTCGTGGTACAGAGCTGATCTGAAAAATTACAAAAAAATGCACGGAAATGGAGAGCTACTAAAACAAATACAGACAAACAAACATATAAATCTGCCCTTCGAACCTACCACTGTTAAAGATCAGCCTGAAGGCATTTCCTTGTTAACCAAATAGAACAAGCAGGCAATTCCTCCAAAGAATTATTTAAAATCTTATACAACTTTGCTAAACCTCAAGCCTGCTTAGCGGCCATACCTGCTTCTCAACTACTCTGTGACACCTTGCAAGACATTTTCACACTAAAATGGGCAATATTCACAATAGTTTTAATATACTGACTAATGCACCAGACCTTTCTATAACCAATGGGTCACCTCAAACGACTGCATCAGTAATATTGGAAAGATTTAACCCTATCTCTAATACACAGACGCATGACCTGCTGCATAATGCAAAATCTGATTCTCGTTCTGACCTCTGTCCCCCTTATATCATTGCCACTCTCTCTTCTCTTCTTGCTCCAGTTATCACAGTTCTATGCAACCAGTCCCTGACTCAAGCCTCTATTCTGCAACATTGGGAAGCAGCCCAGGTTACATAAATACTGATAAGAATAAATGCAGACCCGAGCAATCCAGCTAACTATTGCCCGAAATTCTTCCTCCCTCTATTGGGTAAAATTCTGGAGACCCACATCAACAAACAATTGTCCTCGTATATGGAGACTTATGGCCTGTTGGATGCTTCTCAAACAGGTCACAGACCTTCCCACAGCAGGGAGACGACCCTTCTTGCCTCAGCAGATACTATCAGGCTATCCCTTAATGCTGGAAATCCAGCCATGTTGGTTTTGCTTGATCTGTTGGTGGCATCCAATACCATCTCACATTCCATGCTAACACAAAGGTTTTGAACAGATTGGCATCAAGGGCGCCGCACTCAACTGGCTGGAGGACTTTCTTATGACAGGGTCTAGACTGTCTCTATTGGCCCTTATCACTCTAAACCACCTGCTTGGACAAGAGGTCCCTCAGGACTCCTCCTTGAGCCCCTCACTTCCTTCCCCTGTCCCCTATTTAATACAGATATTTGCCCTTGCTGTGCCTCCCTTGGAAGGCATAATGTTTTGGTGCATTCTCAGGTTTACCAGTTTTGGTAAATCTGGTGATGCATCAAAAACCATGGGAGTTGCATGGGAACAGCCAGGCAACTCCTTCCCAGGGCAGAGTAATGCAACGCAGCTATTCGCAATTTCCATTGTGTTACTCCAGATTTTTAGAACCACTCAGCCATGCAAAGTGGCTTTGCATGGCTTCAAAAATCTGACTTGCCACCCAAAAACCCACACAAACACTAAACCCTAAAAGATTATTACCACCCAAAGACCCATACCCACACTAAACCCTAAAAGTTCACTTGCCAACCAAAACCTATGCCTAACCTAAACCCTAAAAAATCTCTTACTACCCCATAACCTATACCCACCCTAAACCTTAAAAAATCCCTCTCCACCCAAATACCCATAACCACCCTAAATCTAAAAAATTCAGTTGTCACCCAAAAATCCATACCCACCCTGAACGGTAAAAATTATTTTGCCACCCATAACGCCATACCCACCCTAAACCCTAAAAATTACCTTGCCACCCAAACACCCATGCCCACCCTAAACCCTAAAAAGCCCTTCTCACCCAAAAACCTATAATCACCCTAAAAAATACCTTACCAGCCAAAAACCCATACCCACCCTAAAACATAGAAATTCCCTTGCCACCCCAAACCCCATACACACACTAAACCCTACAAAAGCCCATATCACTTATAAAAATCATACCCACCCTCCAACCTAAAAAGTCTCTTGCCACCCAAAAACCCACACCCACCCTAAACCCTGAAATTCCCTGGCCACCCAATAACCCATACCCACAATCAACCCTAAAAAGGCCTATGGCTCCCCAAAAACCTACACCCACCCTAAACCCTAAAAAGCTCCTATCACCTAAAAACCTATATTCACACTAAAACCTAAAAAAATACCTTACCACTAAAAACCTATACCCACCCTAAACCATAGAAATCCTCTTGCTACCCAAAAAACCATACCCACCCAAAACCATAAAATTTCCCTTGTCCCCAAAAAACCCACACCCACTCTAAACCCTAAAAATTATCTTGCCAACCAAAAACCCGTACCCGCCCTAAACCCTAAAAATCCCCTTGCCACCCAAAAATCCATACCCATCCAAAACCCTGGAATTTCCCTTGCCCCCCAAAAACCCATACCCACCCTAAACCCTAAAAAATACCTTACTGCTCAAAAACCCATACCCACCCTAAACCCTAAAAAATCCCTTAAGACTCAAAACCCTATACCCATCCTAAACCCTAAAAATTCCCTTGCCCCTCAAAAACCCATACTGGCCCTAAAAAAATCCTTGCCACCCATAAACCCACACAAACACTAAACCCTAAAAGATTATTACCACCCAAAGACCCATACCCACACTAAACCCTAAAAATTCCCTTGCCACCTAAAAACCCATACCCATCCAAATCCTTAAGAATTCCCTTGCCACCCAGAAACCCGTACCAACCCTAAACCCAAAAAAAATCCCTTATCACCCAAAAACCCATACCCATCCGAAACCCTATAAAATACTCTTGCCATACAAATGCTAAACCCTAAGAAAATCATTATCGCCAAAAACCCATACCCGCCTTAAACCGTAAAGGCTCCCTTCCCACCCAAAACCCATACCCACCCTAAAACCTATAAAATTCCATACCACCAAAAAACTCATACCCACCCTAAGACATAGCTTACCACCCAAAAACCGATTACCACTCTAAACACAAAAAATTCCTTATCACCCAAAAACCCAAACCCACCCTAGACCTTAAAAATTCTCTTGCCACCCAATAACCCAAACACCCTATAAACCCTACAAAATTCCTTCCCACTAAAAATCTCACACCCACCCTAAACCCTAGAAATTCCCTTGCCACCCAAAAACCCATACGTGCCCTAAAACGTAAAAATCTCCATATCACCTAAAAACGCATACCTACCCTAAAACCTAAAAAATCCCTTGCCACCCAAAAACCATACCCACCCTAAACCCTAAAAATTCCCTTGCCACCCCAAAAACCACCGTAAACCCTAAGAAATCCCATATAACCTAAAAACCCATACCCACCCTAAAACATAAAAAATCCCCTACCACACAAAAACCAATACCCACCTTAAACCCTAAAAATTCCCATGCCACCCAAAAACCCATACCCACCTTTAACCCTAAAAAATACCTTACAACTAAACACCCATACCCACCCTAAACCCTAGGTGTACCTTCCTGCACAAAAGCAATCCTGCTTTCAACGCACGCACCCTTGCACCATGACGCAAAGGTGACTGCGTTTGTGTTAGGCAGCACATTGTGCGCCAGCACAAGGAAAAGACAGGAATGCATCATATAATGTTAAATACAGCGCATTCCTGCCCTTTCCCTATCGCGCAGAGCAGCAAGGTGGGATGCTGCGCTGCTTGATTTCTTGATAAATGTGCACCCAAGAACGTGTGTGTCTAATGCCCTCTTGTTTAGCTGTTCAGTATTGGGAACAGATTGAAAGCAAAGTAGACCTAGATTTACTAAACTTTAATGAGCGAGCACATGCGAATCAATTATAGCAGTGATAAAGTTCCTCTTTAAAAAGGAATTTCTATGTGAAAGTTGATGCAAGCACAGTGACAAATGCAATGCTTTGTATAGCAGGGCAATATCCCTGTGCAAAGAGAGGAGGTGATAACAGTGAAAACACCTCTCAGATTCCATGCAAAGCAAGATCAGCCAAAGTCTTGATAAGTAACGTAATGAAATCAGGTGCAAACAATGGACAAAGGAAATTGTACAAAAACGGAAAAGAATTTATGCTGACAACAAAAAAATGTGTTCCTTAGCTGCTCCATTTTATGTACATTAGGTCATGAATTTTAGTGTTCCAGTTTCATGCAGCATGAAGAGTTGCACACTCACAATATTTTATGAAGGATGAATACTGATTTAAATGTAATGCAGACTCTTTAGTTTCTCGCCGGAGTATCCCGCCATTATTTGTATTTTCTTCTACTTGTTTAAAATAAAGAGCCAGGACAAAAACATGTAGGAATGAGAATAGTTTACAAAAAACAAGCCCTGACCAATGCAACTGTTCCTATTGACAGTGAGAACCCCAAGCAGCGCTTAATTTAGCCCAGCCAGCGACGTGCAAATGCACGATCGCGCATAACAAAACACTGATTAGCATGACCAGAGGCCATGGCTGTGAAAGTCCCTGAACTTGCTGAAAACCGGCTGGGGGAAGGGTCCCTGCTGGAACTGAGCACACCTTTACAAAGCTGGCAGACAGGGCAGCAGTATGATTATCTGGTAAATCTGACAACAGCAACGATGGGGCCGAGTCAATGTATAATAGGCTCTCCCGAATCACCGCTCGGACCTTTTTATGCTCTCACGAAGCAGAGACAGTAAAAATGTCAAGTGGCCTGCCAAACTTTACATTCACCTGGTCACTTAATTGCTGTTTCAATGCTACCTGGTAAATAAACAACGCTTTTCTCTTGCGCAAGCAGCAGCTGTGTTTGTGGTAAGGCTCAGTGACAGGAAAACGTCTTGGTAATAGTTTATTGGAGATATGTGATTGGTTGTTGTGAAATGGGTACATTTTGGATGATTTTCTAATAACTAGATCGTAGCAGTAGCTGTTGCTTTTCTATATTGGCTTTACTAAATTCCCCTGGAGAGAGCGCCTAGCCTTTCCCACCTCCTTTTCTCTTCAAGGGACGGAGAGCAATAGTGAATGATTATACATCAAAATACCTGCGTGGGGTGGTGGCATTGAGGGTGGGGGGATGACATAAATACAATAGATTTCCTTGGCATTTTTTACATTTAAACAAGAGTATAGATGGAGTGAAATGGGTTACAGAGAAAGGTATGTAGGGAAGAAGGAGAAGTCGGAAAAGTCGAAGTGGAAAATAGAATATGAAAATTAAGATCCATATAGAGGGGAAAGACGAAGAAGGAGGAATTGTAAAGACCTGGAAAACTTACCTCCTAAGAAGAGACGTGATAGTGAGGCACGGACAAAGTGTATATTACACTTTGGACAAAGTGTATATTACACTTGATTAATCGTCATAATTTTGGGAATTTCCGATTACACTTTTTATGTAAAATTCCTTAAATTAGTCTGTGATGCCACTTAGCATATTCACGAACCATTTGTGGGAAAAAGTTACCATAAACGCACGGTAAAAACAGGACGTGGGTAACTGCTCTTCATGGTGCTATAGTTGTTTTGCACTATTTTTTGCACGAAATGCACTTCACATCAAAAATTGATGTGAGGACACATTTTGAGAAAAAACAATATAGCATAGGATGAAAGATTTGCACTTAATGTAATTTTGTGTAATTTCACAGAAATTTCACATAGTTAAATGACAGCAAATTTCTCACACCCCTATTGATGGCACAGATAGTAAAAAACAGAACCCGGTGAGTATAGAGGAAGGTGCAAATTAAAGGTAAGGGAAGGAGCAACTTCAGGGAGAAAGAAGGGTAGTCAGGAAACAATTCATGTGTGTGAGCCAACAAACTAACAGGGAGATCCGAGCCAGAACCGAGCCAAGGGTCAGCTCTGGCTCCAAGTGCCCATGCATGAGTTGAGCCATGAAAAAAGTTGGCATGCAAATCATGTAACAACAATATAATGCAGTCTCTCCAAAATGCACTTTTTAACATACTGAAGGGTTTCATTTTACATTTAGATTATTTCACTAAACAGAGAGGCATTTATTAAAAATGATAATTATTGAACTTGAAATTATAAACATTCCTGCCCTCTCTTGACCAGTCTCTTCGGGTAGCCCCTTTGTACAAGTCGGTCGCTCAGCTCCTCAGATTCCTGCATGAAGTCTTCTTTCTTGGAGCAGTTCCAATGGATCCTCAGGAACTGCCCGAAGGGCAAATTGTCCCATAGGCCCCTCAGGTGGTGGCTATTGTAGTGAAGTAATGAATTGCGTTCCGATGGCTTCCGATATAATGTAGTGTATAATAAATTGTTCTCATTCCTGATGGTGATATCAAGGAAGTCAATCTTGTCTGAGTCACAGTGTATGGTGAACTGAATATCCTCGCTCCTCTGATTCAGCCATGAATGAAAATTGCCGAGCTCAACTGAATCAGCGGTCCAGATCATCAAGATGTCGTCTATGTAATGCCTCCACAAAGTAACCCGAGTGTGATAAGGGTTACTTGTGCAGAATACGTGTGAATGTTCAAAATGGTCCATAAAAATATCGCTAGGTCTGCAGCAAAGGCCGCCCCCATCAGTACACCTTTAGCCTGAAGGTAAAAATGGCCTTGGAAAAAGAAGAAATTCTGCATCATTGCGATACAGAGTAGTTTGATAATAAACTCAGTAGGTACAGCCACGGGTGCTGTTCTCCGTTCCAGGGCTATCTTCATCACTTCAAGGGCCTGTTCTTGGGGTATACTGATGTAGAGTGACATGATGTCTAGGGTCACTAGAAGTTGTTGGACCAGGTCGATAGGTTGCTGGTCCACTAGGTTGATCATCTCCATCGTATCCCTTACGTATGCCTTAGTTGTTTCTGCAATGGGCTTAAGAAAGAAGTCCACGTATCTACACAGAGGTTCGAGTAGAGATCCGCAACCTGAAACGATGGGTCATCCAGGCGGGTTCTCCATATCCTTGTAGATCTTAGGTAATGTGTAAATCGTTCGGTGGAGAGGCTGCTGTTGATTTAGAAACAGAAATTCCAAGTTGGAGAGGAATCCTTGCTCTACACCCTCCTTTGTGATTTCCAAGATCGCTTTCTCCAGTTGTTTTGTGGGGTCTGACCTCAGTCTCCTATAGATGATTCCATCTTGCAATTGGTTGAAGATCTCAGTTGTGTATTTGGTAACATCCTGCACTACAATAGCACCGCCCTTGTCAGCTGGCTTAATCATGATTTCCTTATTCTGCTTCAAGGACACTACGGCTTCTCTTTCCGTTTTGGTGACGTTGTAGTTAACGTTTTTTTTTTGTCTTTAAGAACCTTGGAAACATCTCCCAACACAACGCTCTCATAAGCTAGAATTTTACTGGTCATGGCATGGGACGGTGGGACAAAAGTAGATGGTATCCTCAATCCTAACTGGGAAGTCACCCTGGTGCAGGAGATTGTCTGAAGAAATAGCGTAAGCAAATCTTCCTCAAAAAACGGTTGAGCTCTGTCTTTATGGTGAAGTGATTCGGATGGGCAGTGGGCACAAAGGAAAGACCTTTGCTCAACACCTTAGTATCTTCTTCTTTGAGAGTGTAAGAGCCGATGTTCACTATTGGGTTCTCCGGTTGTTTTACCACCTGTAGACCCTGCGGCGGGTTTGAATCTCTCCATGGCTCTCTGGTTGGAACCGGACCTGTTTCTGTGCTCTCAAGCAGCCTACTTTAATTTGGGGTTGAAACGTCAACAGTGTTTCCCTTGTGTGGCAGTTTGGTCAACAGTGATTTTTTTTGCTGTGCATGTACAAACAATGGCTATGTATCGCTATCTGCTAACAGTGAGGCTGAGGAAAGCCGTTTTTACAGTAAATAATGGTGTGATGCATTTATTGTCACTACTTCTTCTATTCCCTCCTTCAACCCTCACTTGATGCGCACTACCTTTCCCCTTTCTCCCCCCTTTTTACGTGGGGCACTTGTTTGGTACAAAACTATATTTTGTGTTGATATATGAGCATCAGTTCAATGTGATTAAATAACATTGGACTATGAATTATGGAATACTAGCTATTGAGACTTGAATATCCCTTTAATCCACACTTTCTCTGTGGGGACTAGGACATCTTTATATTCACACACTATGTCTGGGGAGACCTGGGCATCTCTGTAATTACAGTCTATCTCCATGATGCTTGAACATGACTATAATCACACACTATCTTTGTTGAGATGTGGTCACCACTATCTCTGACTTGAACATTGTCTCTTCACACTAGTTCAGTGAGGTCTTGAACAATATTAACTTTACGAAATTTGTTGGGACTTGAATATCAAAATAACTACTCACTATCTCTGTGGGGTTTTGAACATTACTATAATCACACACTATCGCTGTGGGGACTTATACATCACCATAATCTTACACTATCTCTCTAGGGCTTCGAACACCACTATAATCACACTATGTGGAGACGAGAACATGCCAATATATTTACACTATCTCTTGATATGAACATCATTATCCTCACACACTATCTGTGTGTGGAATTGAACCCTGTCTTTACACACACTTACATTGAAGATGTTAACACAATTTTCTTCACACACTATCTCTGTGGGTGCTTACAAATCACTATAATCACACACTATCGTTTTGGGGGATTGAACATCACTATGATCACATACTATCTCTGTGGGGTCTTGGTCATCACCATATTTACACATTCTCTTTGTAGGTACTTGTACATCACTCTGATCACAAATTATCTCAGGGGACTTGAACATCACTATAATCACTCACTCTCTTTGTGGGGAATTGAACACACTATAATCGCTCTCTGTCTTTATTGGAACTTGATCATAATTTCCTGCATGCACTATCTCTGTAGGGGCTTGAATATTTCTATGGTCACACACAATCTACGTTTGAACATGAACATCATAATGTGGATCGAATATTGTCTTTATAGACTATTTCAGAGGGGACGTGAAAACAATTGTCTTCACACACTAACTCCATTTGGAGTTGAAAATCACAATAAGCACATACTATCTTTGTGAGGACTTGAACATCAGTATAAACACACACTGTCTCTGTGGTGACTTGAACATCACTATTAGCACACACTATCTTTGTGAGAACATAACATTAACATCGTTCTCTAAGCCTGTGAGGAAATTACACTGGCTACCCATCAGAGAATCACCTTCAAAACTCTTTGTATCACTTACAAAGCCTTATATGATGATGGAACTATGTTCCTGCAAAACAGTTTCAACTGGTAGACTCCCAACAGGCTACTAAGATCCTCTAGTGTCAAATCTGTGATCCCGCTCAAATTCAAATGCACGGCCTGGGGTGGACGCAGCTTCATGTTGGATGCCTCTACTGCCTGGAATAAACTTCCTCATAATATTAATACTTCCCCGAATCACCTTGTCTTTAGAAAATATTTGAAGACCGGTTATTCAACTCTTTGCAACCATTGATTGAAGTTATTGGTGCCTGCCAAGCAGGGGAGTCACTCCTTGACTCCAAGGGAGATTCTTCAGTCTTCCAGAGATAGTGGAACGTCAAAGGGCCAGGATTCTTCTTTGTAGAGTGTCGTCCAGGGTAATCTGAATTGCATTGGCAATGCTTGCAATCTTATACTGAAGATAGGGGAGGGACTAGCTCTATGACCACTCCTCTAGGAGGGTCAGGGTAGTGGGTGGTTACACCCACTTCCCTTTGTCCAGTTTCGCTCCGGGGCAGGTAGCCCCTGAACCGGTTTGAGCTGGCATATGCACAGAGGAGCCTACTGCTCCCCCAGTGCAGGACTTAAAAGCACTCTAAGAGTGCACCCACTCAGCTCCAATACACTAAATCCTGTCTGGTAGGTGGTGACACCTCCCTGTGACAGGATACCTTTTGTTGGGCTTCCTCCACTGCGAGTTTCGGTCAGCAGCAGGAGGGCAGCCCAGTGTCTGTGCTGGTGGCATCCATTTTGTGATGCCAGGGCTCTAGGAGATTTCTACCATTTAGTACAGTGGGTACATGTCATTCCCTGTAGAAGGGTGGGATCATACTCTCACATCAGTTACTGGTGTGGGGGTATGATTCCAAGTTGTTTGACACCAAACCCGACATGTTTTGATGCTGTCATTCCAAAGTTAGCATTTACCGCGAGGTTATAATGCACTTAAGAGTATATGGTTTAACCGCATCCTCAAACAGCCACAGAGAATAGACTCTGCCAGCTGCAGAGAGGTCCTGTTCATGCAGAAGCACCCCCTCACATAGTAAACCAAGCACCCTGCCCTCCGGATTGTTAGGGCCTGCAATAGGGGTGGCTGATAGGTTTATATGTGTGTGTATGGTGAGATATAGGAACCTATACCTCAGTGAGGAGTGCTAACACTACCTCACACAGGCTGCAGTAGCAGGCCTGTGGTGTCAGATTGAGAATGCTTCCCAGGGGTGGCATAATACATGCCGCAGCCCCTGGTAGGCCTGTGAAGTACCAATGTCCTAGGTACCTAAGGTACCATATACTAGGGGCTCATAAGGTACCACAGTATCCAATCACTAGTGCATCTAATATGGACACCAAGTTGTTTAGAGAGATCAGTGAGACTGGGGCCCTGATTAGCAGGGACCCAGTCAGACTATAGCCAGAAACCAGTGTATACATCAGAAAAAAAGTGGGGGCAACATAAGTGCAGATCCTACTCTCCTACACAGATGGCTATGTTACATGAAGAGGGGTCGACACAGGTCAGGATAGAGGTAAATAGAGAGACAGATTGCTCTAGATAGAAATGCATTTAAATTCAATTCAGAGTATCTTTCCTTTCTTTCTTTCTTCTTTACTCCTTCCTGTGTTTCTAATATGTCTCTTCAACCTGTCCCTCAGCTTGTCTTACACTTTTCCTGTCTTTTCGTGTCTCTCCCCATTTCTATGTTATATTTCTCCCTGTTTTTCTCTTAGTCTTTCTTCCTGTCTTTCCATCTATTTCTGTCTTTTGCCCACTGTTTTTGTCCCCCTTCCTGTCGCTCCCTCCTTATGACTCTGTCTAACTTTATTTCTCTCTCCCCAATTCTAACTCTGTCTTTCCTTGACTCTCTCACCTATATGTCTCATATCTCCCAATCTATCCCTATTTTCCCTCTTTCCTTGTCTCTGTTTCTGTCTTACATTTTCCCTGTCTATTGCTGTATATCTATCTTTCGATGTCTCTCACTATATTTAATTTATCTGCCTCTCCTGTCATTCTTGCGTCCTACCCTGTCTCCCCCTATATCTCCAACTTTCTCTCCCCTGTCTATCTCTCTCACTGGTTTTGTCTGACTTTCATTATGTCTAAATCTCTCTCTCTCCTGTTTATGCCTATCTTTTTATTTATCTCTCTGACTTTTACCTCACCCTTCTCTCCCCAAAGATGTTGTCCATTTCTCCCTATGTTCCTCTTACTTTATGAGGCTGTTTTCCTCCCTCTTCATTCTCTCCCCATATTCCTTTACCTGAGCCTTTCTTACTGTCTTGGGCGAAATGCACATTAGAGGCGCAATGCTTTATTTTCAGGTACTCAGTCATTTATACTAACTGAAAGGAGATGAAGAGGATGTGGCATTACTGCTCAATATCCTGTAATTATGGGCAAATCACCTAACCTCCCAGTGCCTACCAAAAATGAACGTGTCTTTGTGTAACGTAACTGATGGTCATTTAAAGCACTCCAATACCTCACGGGAGAGTTGGTGCTATATAAACCTGCAAAGGTTTCAGCCCTGAAAGGTTAGAACTGCAAAGCTTTGGGTTTAGTTGCTTTCTATCTGTGTTATACATGAACTGAAACAAAGTGAATAGCACGACTGTTCGCAAGGGTACCATATTTATTTGTTTGTCACTTTGTTTCCGAGAGTTGGTCCAGAGTTGCCGGGAGCAGGGGATAGTGGACAAGTTGCAAATAAATACATGCTTACATTGAAGGATGAATAGCTAGAGTCTTGAATTGTCAGCACGTAGTGCACCAAAGTCTTCCCTTTCTTAATTTTCTTTAAAGCCGATTTGTAGGGCCCGCATTATGACGAGCATGTTCTTGCTGTTGAAATTATTACTTGCTTTTAAACGGTGTAGCATGAGGCAATTTTGCTGTTTTAGTGCTTTTAAACATTATACGTCCGTTTGTTTGACGTAATGTAACTATGATAGATAAAAAGACAATATCACGTACCCTCAATGTATTATATTTTACATTTTTCAAACTATGCCACCTACTGTTATTTAGCATTGTAAAGAGAAGGAGACAGATGTTGGAGGAAACGTCGAATTGTCTCTTCTCATGTGTGATAATGCAGATTTTGAGATCAATGTTACACGCCCCAAGGCCTCACATTCTGTGGGAAGTGGATAGAACTGTCTTTTGTCTCCCTTTGAAGGGACAAGGCTGTGGGTCTGACAGCACAAGTGCACTGTAGCACCTTTCAACTCGTGATAGAGATCATTGTAAATGTTCTGAAGAATCTTGCTGCAGGTCTGGTAAACGTGTTTGCAAGGGTTGAGTAGATGTTTACTTTATGAAAAAGGTGTGCTCTGCAAATGGTACACTTCTCTCAAGGCATAGATTAGGAAAATAATTTGCAAAGATGTAGACGTATTTGGGACTGAGTGCTTTTGAAAAACAGCACTGTGAGTTGTGTAGCTTAGATGTGTTGCAAGTGATTGTTTTGCACTGCCTAAATGGTAGGCTGCTAAGATAGTTCAGAGGGCTGAGCGTCTCTCCCCGGAAACATACGGGTCACTGCTGGTTTAAGTCCTGACATGGACAAGGATGTCTATACAAATATCTAGAGTTATGGTGGCATCTTGTACGTAATTGGCTAGTTTTTTTTATTGCACACTACATGAATAAGAAATATTGGTCACCGTTCCAATATTAAAACTGTGGTTGCACCAACAACAAAGGAATGATGGATTGACTAAGGCAACAGTATATGCTTTTATATAGTAATATGGTGCCTCGAGCTGATCTCATGCACACAAACCCGGATTAATTTAATCTCACAATTCGCAGGTTCAAACTGCCCAAATAGCGAAGCCACAAATGTGTGCTTCCCTAGGGCATAGTACTTATTGGTGTACAATGTGCATCTATTTCTCATGTGCATCACCCAGAATGGGAAACTATACACAACATGCATATAATTCATCAATTCCCAGGTTCAAAAACTGGAATTTCAATTATATACACACCTTGAACATGCAATTTGTGTCAGGTTGTACCTAACACAAATCACAGGTGCAAAGTCCTGCTTCATACCCATTTAAGATTTTGTGCCCAATGTGCTTATCTAGAAATAATGTATGGCGTTTGAAAAAATCGACTACGTAAAGACTATACCTATAATTGGCCTTTACAAACAAAATCTTAAAACTACACCTTTATATGCACTCCGAGATATGGACATATGTTTTTTTTTCTTATTCACAGAAAATTCCATTGTTCATTTGGCAAGCTGCCCAAGGTGCAGGTTTCAAGCATACATCTGTACATGTCATGCAACCTTTTTTTTTGTAGGCCTTTCACCGGTGCAGAAGTTTACACTCAATCTGTATTGGAAACACTTTAAAAAAAAATCTCTATTGGGGAAATATTTCTCTGTGTGGCAAAACCTGCTCTGAACTAAAATGACCACCATGAATCTGCTCCAGTGTGTATAGTCCTATATTTGAATTAAATAGATATCTTTTTTTCTTTCAGTAATTTATTCGTATTTAGGATAGAATACGTAATACAGGCTATTTCAAGAAGAAAAGTACATGGCATTCATGCTCATTAAGGCATTTTGAGACGACTGTTATCTTTATTGTGATATTATCAGATAAATCACTTAATTTATGTAAGTGTGTGAGAGAGAAAGAGAGAGAGAGAGAGAGGGAGAGAGAGAAAGAAAGAATAGTTCTAGAGGGAGAGGAGATTAAGGGGTACAGATGTTTAATACATGGGATTCTGCAATTCCTGTGTATAAATTCATCTGAATAAACTCATCTCCAATTTCTTTATAATAGGCATCTTGTCACGCACCCAGACATCTATTATAAAGAAATGATGTCAGAGCTCAACTGTACGAACTCGTTATAGTTGAGGTCTGGCATCACAATGCTTGTTAGCAGGCGAGAGGAGAGTCAAGTTAGCTCACAGAACATAACTAAAGCGGCTGTTTAAAGTAGTAAACAAAAAATATTGCTTTTATTTCTTCTGCTTTTTTTTCTAGCTGTACAGGGGCAAGCAGACCGGCAACATGTTTAAGTCAGAATCTTAATGCATGTTTCAACATATTCTGAGCTACTGCGCCTTTAAAAAAAAAACTGATTCGTATTAAACTGATTCTAATATCTTCTTGTAACAAATATGCAATTAATTTCTTCATGTTTAATTTTGCAACTATTCTTCATGTTTGCAAACATTCTTTCTCTTTCATATGAATGAGCTACCACCAATGAATCAAGTGGTTTGTGGAAATAGTGATGGTGTGACCATTGGAAAGAATAAAGTACCCCTTGCTGTGCATGATAAGGATATTGAAAGTCACCTTGGATTTCCATGACCTTACAAAAAAACTCAGCTTTCAGCCTCATATCTCTATAGGCAGTGGCGACTGGCAACATTAATTAATGGTGAGACACTCACCATAAAGGCTGGCGGCTACCGGGCACTTCAAACCGATGCTCCTCTATCCACGCCGATCCTGGGGGTGACGAGGAGCAGGAAGGAAAGGGAAGGATTTCCCTCCTTGCGCAACACAAATCCAACCAATCCTGGAGCAGCAGAGCAGTTCCAGGATTGGTTGGAGCAGGCTGACCCAGCACTCATTTTGAGGCTGGGGGTCTGTGCCTGCAATCCCTCAGCTGTTTTACACTGCTGGGATTGCGGGCATTGAAGTGCGCATGTCAGATTGGCAGGCGGCAGGCAGTATTGAGCACCTACAACAATGTCATCCTACAATCTGCAGGAATCTGCCCCCTCCCCCCCATGCACTCGCTATGGCCAGCAGCAAACAGAATAATAAAATAGTAATGACCATTTTATTATTATGCGTTTACCACTGCACTCTCAGCAAGTAGAGCAACACCGTTCCGCCCACAAAGTGAAGCCACCCTTGTCTAAACAGCCAAGGAACTAATCAAGGACTTGCAACATCTCCAGTTGAGATCAATTAGGGGCAAGACGGTAGTAATCAACAATTTTACAGTGAATTAGAGTTTCGGCTGTGTTAGACATGTCAGCCTTAGGGTGGTCTTCCCCCAAACCTTCTGCTTTTGTCCTCCATTTTTTGCAGATCTTTCTTTTTGTTGGTCTTAGGACTTTGCGCACTTTACGACTGCTAAGCAGTGCTAAAGTCCTTGTGTTCCCTCTTTTAAACATGGCAAAATTGTCTTACACCCACTTGGCACATTTAATTCACGAGTAAGCCCCTACTAAACTGGTACTACATGTACCAAGTGTTGTATTCCGCTTTAGGTGTCCGTATATAGGTTTTCCTGAATCATGTCCTTAGATAGGCACAATTTGCATTGCCCTTATATAGGCATAAGATCCCAGTCCTTATTTAGGCATTAGCCATGCTATCCAAATACAGACATGGTCACCTACATCCGTTCACCCAAACGTCACAACGAGTTCCTAGAAACCAGACTTTTATACAGTTGGGAGTTTCCCTAGCCCAGGATTATTGATTTATCCAAGAACTAATTTATTATGCATGAACCGGTATTCCTTAAGGGTTCATTCATGACGTCTTCCCATGCCTGACTTTACGTCAGTGCAAACATTCCAAAGCACCTTCCAGATATAAATTTACCTTCCCTTGCCACGGCAAGGAGGGCAAGTATGGAGGAGACCTCGACTTTAGAGGAGCCCGTGTCCCAGCCTGACGCACCGACAAGAGATGCGGTCATCCCTGCCTGCAGAAAATCCAGCTTCCAGTGTTCTGACTCCCTTTGCGGGGTGTTAGAGTTCGAGACCCGGAAAGCGATTCCCACCTCTCTCATTCTCAAGGTATGGAGCTGACTAGAACCTAGAGGGACTCTTGGCATTCTATACTGAACTATAGAATAACATCCTATAGAATACAGCACCTACTTCTTACATAGTACTACACTTAGGTTAGGTACACTGGGGTAGAACTAGTTAGAGAAGCATCTCATGAGTACTCACATTGTTAGCCTATGTTATTTATGTATATGAATATATGTGTCATAGCTAAAAGATAATGCTAGCGCAGTATTATTTCTTTCTACTGCTTACGCTGTACATAATATATCTTGCATACTGTCTTGTGATTATAACAGCTCATATCTCTTACACGAGAAACAACTGTTCAATAAATCATTTTATTGAAACGCCCGTCTATTCTTTCTGTGTAACTCTGAAGAAACTAAGCATGCACGATTAGCTGAGCGAAACTGTTATCTGCTGTTTCCACGATTCTGAGAGTGTTCCGATTCTAAAGGGAAACAAAGTTGTCATGTTTATGCGGTAGCCAGAAACTACTCCCTTGTTTACAGGGAGTTTCCAGTGGCCCCTGAGTTAGCTGGTACAAATGAATTAAGTTTAATATACTTGATAGGGGCATACTGATCTCAGTCCTATGCCAAATCTATAGAGTATATTATTCCAATGCGCAGAGCCTATTAGAGAAATAGGAACTATACTATACCAGGGGCCTGTAAATTAAATGCTTGTAGTGGGCCTGCAGCACTAATTGAGCTACCCACATAGATAGCTCTTTTAAACAGGTCATAAGTCTGATAATGCAGCCTGTATGTGCTGTTTTAATTATTCTATTATAACCTTGCAAAATAAACCTCCTTTCAAAACATATGTCACCCCAAGGGTAGGCCCTAAACGGCCCACAGGGCAGGGTGGAGAGTATTTAAAAAGTTGGACATGTACTTTTAAGCTTTACATGTCCTGGTAGTGAAATTCATCAAATCCGCTTTTCACTACTGCTAGGCCTACCTCTCGTAGGATAACATTGGGTTACCTTAATGCTTTAAACAAGCGATAGCTTTCAATTGGGAGCAGATAGGGATATTGACTTTGGTGGCTAGAGAATAGAACTTTAAAGCCCTTTTTAATGGTAAAGTTGGATTTCAAATCACAATTCTGAAGATGGCACTCTTAGAATGTTGACGTTTTCTTATTCCAAACATTTGGTGTCTGCAGCCTTTATCCTGGATCACATGACTAGGTGTAGTTGGCAATTGGTCTGTGTGTATTGCTCCTAGACAGTAAGAGAAAGAGGAATAAGTGAAAGCAGGATGGGCCACCTCTGACTTGATGAGTGGGAGTACACTTTTGTTGTGTATATTTGATACTAACAGTGAGTGGTAAACATATATGTTTGCCTAAATACGACACACTATGTATATTATTTTCATGCTGTTACTGACTGAATAACTGTTAACTATAGACTTTGTTCCTTTGTTTTGTTGCACTTTGATTATATATTTCACTTATGATGACCTTTACAGGTTGTTGGTGATCTTAAATTTTAGAGATTGCCTTAGCATGTTGCATATGTAAGATGAATTCCGATAATTTGGTATAGTATTGAGTGGCTTGGTTATTTGCTGTGTGATATGTCTGATAGATTATCTAGTTATTTTACCCCGCATAGCTTTTCGTGGGCTTGTAAATATAGCCCCTTTTCACACTGCACTTTGTGTGAAAGGAGCGTGCCATGGGTGTTCCTGTGTGTGTTCCCACGCAACACTCAGGGTTTCTGCGGCATTCCCAGATTTACAATGTTTCATAATCCTGGGAATGCGTCAGAATCTTACGCCTCTCCAGGGGAGGTGTAAGGAGGTGCAACAATGAGAAATACTTTTATTTCCCCTGATTTTTCCTCTTTCAATGCTGCACACATAGAAAGAGGAAAACACCTCTGTGATTGTTTTTGTGCAGGAAGGGATGCCAACCTGCACAAAAACAATCTCCCCTAAAATGCAGACACCCTTGTGCCAATTGTGCACCGGCACAGGGAGAGCTCAGGGATGCCTCATGTTGTTGTAAATATGACGCATCCCAGTGCTTTGAAAGTGACACAGCATGGTGCAGCCAAATGGCTTGCGGTTTCCCCGCTGCATCACTTTCTTGTAAATAAGGCCCTATATCTTTTCTAAATTTGTCCTCCCCATAACATAGCGCTTGGGTGGCCACAAGTCAGACTATAAGACTTAGAATAATTTTCCTGCAAATCCAGGTCTTCCATATAAGTAAAACATAAATCTAGAAGACATGTAGGCCATTTACTTTGTAAGCAAGAAGCACTGCATCATCCGCATATAAGAGAATTGGTACTGGTTGAGATCCCATGCGAGGAGTTCTTTGCCTTTATCCACTAGATGTTTGTTGAATCCATTTATAGAGCAGGAAAGTAAAGAGCGCCAAGATGCATCCCTCTTTAATACCCCTGGCGGAACTAATATGAGAAGAACATTCCCCAGAGGGGCCCAAAACAGACCCTAACTGTAAAGTCCTGATGTAAGCACCTTATGAGGACAAGGAGTTACATCACTTCATTCTATGTCACTCATCTGTACGGCAGCACCCAGTGCCAGGAACCCTGGTCCAAATACCTCCCGCAGCTACACCACTGACGAGCTCCACCTGCTCAACCCTGGACGCCGCTACAAATGTTGCTGCCGAGCCGCACCTCAGTCCACAGTGGGCCACTTTGTCTGCTCACATTGCCACTTCACCTGTCTCCACACCCCCGCGCCCACCGCCCATGCACATGCTGCACTTCTCAGAAAGTAGGAACAAAACAATTTAAGGTAAGTCCTAATTGGGCCGTGGATCACGCGAAAAGGCATCATAGATGGGAGAGTAGCCTATGCTTTTGATGGTGAAGGTGTGAGTGTGACCTGAAGGGTATATCAAGCTTCTGAAGTAGTGGTCCTAAACACAGGAGGCTGAGACACCCTGTGGGACCCAGGGTTGGTGAAGGATAAGCACAAGGGAAGTACAGCTATGGCCTGTCAGTTAGAGGAGGTCATCTGCTGTTTGGGTGGTAACCCTGAGAGGTGACCCCCATCTCCTGTAGCACTCCAGAGTAAGTATCTCCATTTTACAAGGCCTCAGAGGAGGAACTCCATGGTCACCAGAGCATTTGTGGAATGTAGCTGCTGGCACCTGGGTTAACTGCCTGACGCTATGGACCTACTTGACCCCCAAGGCATGCAATTTACGCTTGACTCCCCAAAAAGAGGCCATCTGTCTCGGGACTGTCAGTGTATAGAATGCAACATGCAGTTATTGTCCACAAGTATGGGATCAGTACTCAGTGTCCTATCTAGTATTGCATCCCAGTCATTATAATTGAGTATTTGGGCCACTATGAAACATGGAGGGCCTCCCGCTGAGACCCTCCATGCTCCATGGATGTGAAGCTGTGGTGGGGGACCAGGTCTTTTTACCAGGTAGTCAATAATATTGCTGCTATGGAAACATTGTTGAGACATGAGCGGTCCTCCGAATCCTCTGCTCTTTGTTCCAGAGTACGAACCATGTCCTGTAAGCCCTGTACCCAAGTATGAAGGTCAAACATAGGTGGCTGTAGCTCAGCCAATGTTCTCTCAGAGTTGGTGACGCACTCCGCAAGGCACCTGTGATTTTTCAGCAGGAGTTTCACTTTGGTTGCCACAGAATCCCACTGAGAGGGCTTGCAGCCCTAGGTCGTGGCTAGTCTCTCTGGACTGCGGCTCTGCTGACTTGCTGTATGGGTACTCTGACTCTCGACAGTGATCAGCAGTAGGGGACCACAGAGCACCAGGGCCTCCTGGGACCAATTGATTTCCTCCCGGAAGCATTCCGCGGGTCACTTTACCCAGCTGATAGGGGCCTTGCCAGGTCGAGGTTTCCCCGCTTTGCCCACAGCCCACGAGGCCCTGCCGCCGGCTCCAGACTTTTGTTCAAAGATGGACAAAGAACCAGGCAGTGTTCCACCCCCAGACCCTCCATCACTGGACCACAGACCTGGGGATGAAATCTCCCTTGCATGGATAGATAATAGCCTGATTAAAAAAGCTTTGAGCTGTGAGACTTGCTTCAGGTGTCTGTTGTGTTTGCCACGCAGGCCATGCCTCCTAGCATGAACATTGGTGTAATCACATGCACTCTTTAAGGGGCCTTTAACTTCACTATATCAACACACTATCTGTGTGGGTACTTGATCATGATTTCCTTCAAACACTGTCTCTGAGGGAATGTGAACATTCTTATCATTACACACAAATCTGTTTGGACCTGAGCATCATTATCTTCAAACGATCTGTGTGAGGATTTAAGCATTGTTTTTACACACTATTTTTAGTGGGGACTTGAACACAATCATCTTCACACACTATCTCTGTGGAGACTTGAACATCATTATAATAACACATCTTTGTGGGGACTTGCAAATCACTATAATATCATACCCTCTCTGTGGGTGCTTGAGCCTTCCTATAATTACAAAAAACCTCTGTCTGGACTTGATCATCATTAACTTAACACTCCCTGGGAATTTAATCTTTGTCATTACACACTATTTCAGTGAAGACTTGAATATAATCACCTTCCCACACTATCTCTGTGGGGACTTGAACATCATTATAATAACACTATCTTTGTGGGCATATGAACATTACTATAAGAGCACACTATCTCTGTGGGACATACACATCACTATAATAACATACCATCTCTGAGGAAACTTGAACATTTCTATAATTACATACAGCCTGTGTGCAGACTTGCACATCATTAGTTTCCTACTCTTTGTAATGAGATTTAAGATTTGACAATACACACTATTTCAGTGGGTACTTAAACACAATCATCTTCACACACTATCTCTGTGGGGACATGAACATCACTATAAAACACACTGTGTTTGTGGGAACTTGAAAATCACTACAGTAACACACTATCTCTGTGGGCACTTGAGCATTCCTGTAATTACACACAACCCTAGTTTGGACTTGAACATCCTTAACTTCACACTTACAGTATGGGTATTTAAGCTTTGTCTTTACACAATATTTCAGTGAAGACTTTAATACAATTATCTTCCCATGCTGTCTCTGTGGGGACTTGAACATCACTATGATACCACATTATCTCCACAGGGACATGAGCATCACTAAAATGCCACACTATCTTTGAGGGACTTGAAAATCTCCATAATAACATACTAACTCTGTTAGGATTTGAACATCACTAGAATAACATACCATCTCTGTGGAGACTTGAGCTTTCCTCTAATTACACAAAACCTCTGCGTGGACGTGGCCATCCTTAGCTTCACACTCTTTATAATGGGATTTCAGCTCTGAAAGTACACACTATTTCAATAGAGACTTGAACACAATCATCTTCACACACTATCTCTGTGTGGACTTGAACATCACTATAATAACACACTATCTTTGTGTGGACTTGAAAAAACACTGTAATAACAAATAGGCCTGGGCAAAAATTTCGTTCCGTTCGCGGAAATTGCGATAATTTGACATTTTTGCGTTCCGCGGAGAGCGCGAAAATGTCAAAAATTCCGGTTTCCGCAGCTTGGCGATAATTTGTTTCTTGCTCGCGCTGTAAAATGATACATTCTCGCGCGCGCGCGATCGCCTTACCTGAATCCCTGCGTTCGCCGACAAGTTTTCTTGATCCGGTCGCATTCTCCATGAGATGTTGTATTGTTTTTAGCCATTTGCGCTGTCTCGCGACAGTTCGCGCCCGCAGTGACGTCATGCGTCGCGCGATCACGTCTTTCTTCTCGCGATCATGCACCGCGAGAACAACTCAAAACAAGATGGCCGCGCCCGCAAGCAACCACATGGGTAAGTTGGCGACCCGCAACCATGCAGAAAATCTCACGAACATGCCGGAAAAAAACTTCCGCATCTTTGCGATATTTCTGCTTGTTTGCGATAATTTTAAACATTCTCGCGATAATTTGCGAAGGTTAATTCCGCAAATTCCGCCCACCCCTAATAACAAACTATATTTGTGGTGACTTGAAAAAACACTATAAGAACACACTATCTTTGTGGGGACTTTTACATCTGTATAATAACACACTATCTTTGTGGGGACTTGAAAAACACTATAATAACACACTATCTTTGTGTGGACTTGAACATCTGTATAATAACACACCATCTTTGTGGGGACTTGAAAAACACTATAATAACACACTATCTTTGTGGGGACTTGAGCATCACTATAAGAACACACTATCTATGTGGGGACTTGAACATCTGTATAATAACACACTATCTTTGTGGGGACTTGAACATCACTATGATCACACACTATCTATGTGGGGACTTGAGCATCACTATAATAACATACCATCTTTGTTGGGACCATAACATTACTGTAATTACACAGAAGCTCTGTTTGGACTTGAACATTATTAGCTTCACATTCTCTGGATGGGGATTTAAGCTTTGTCTTTACACACTATTTCAGTGGGAACTAGAACACTATGCACTAATCCTGGGGGACTTGAACATCCCAATAATCAAACACTAACTCTGTAGGGACTTGGATATGATTACATTCAATCATTATCTCTGTAAGAACTCCTATAATCATTTGCTATTTCTATGGTTTACTTGAATAAAACTATCTTAACATTCTAACTTTGTGGGAACTTTCATCACAGCTGAAGCCACCATCTCTATATAGACCCTGGTGCTGCTATAATCACATACAACCTCTGATGGCATCATCACACACCATCCCAATCCAGTGATGACATACCACCTCTGTGATCATCATCCGCCACAACTCCAATGCAGACATTAACATTATATGCATCCCTAGGGAGGTGTGGTCCAACAGCTATTTTGGCGTTGTAGTGTTTTAGTGTTTTAATGTTTTAGTGTTTTAGTATTTTAGTGTTTTAGTGTTTTAATGTTTTAGTGTGTTAGTGTGTTAGTGTGTTAGTGTTGTAGTGTTTTAGTGTTTTACTGTGTTAGAGTGTTTTAGTGTTAGAGTGTTTTAGTGTTAGAGTGTTTTAGTGTTAGCGTGTTTTAGTGTTTTAGTGTGTTTTAGTGTTTTAGTGTGTTAGAGTGTTTTAGTGTTAGAGTGTTTTAGTGTTAGAGTGTTTTAGTGTTAGAGTGTTTTAGTGTTAGAGTGTTTTAGTGTTTTAGTGTTTTAGTGTTTTTTAGTGTTTTAGTGTGCTAGAGTGTTTTAGTGTTAGCGTGTTTTAGTGTTAGCGTGTTTTAGTGTTTTTTAGTGTTTTAGTGTGCTAGAGTGTTTTAGTGTTAGAGTGTTTTAGTGTTAGAGTGTTTTAGTGTTAGAGTGTTTTAGAGTGTTTTAGAGTGTTTTAGAGTGTTAGAGTGTTAGAGTGTTAGAGTGATAGTGTGTTTTAGTGTTTGAGTGTTTGAGTGTTTGAGTGTTTTTGTGTTTGAGTGTTTTAGTGGTTTATTGTTTTAGTGGTTTATTGTTTTAGTGGTTTATTGTTTTATTGTTTTAGTGTTTTACTGTTTTATTGTTTTAGTGTTTTATTGTTTTAGTGTTTTATTGTTTTGGTGGTTTAGTGTTTTAGTGGCTTAGTGTTTTGGTGGTTTAGTGTTTTATTGTTTGTGTTTTATTGTTTTTGTGTTAGTGTTTTTGTGTTAGTGTTTTTGTGTTTTAGTGTGTTAGAGTGTTTTAGTGTGTTGGAGTGTTTTAGTGTTTTAGAGTGTTTTAGTGTGTTAGAGTGTTAGAGTGTTTGAGTGTTTTAGTGTTTTAGAGTGTTTTAGTGTGTTTTAGTGTGTTAGAGTGTTTTAGTGTGTTAGAGTGTTTTAGTGTGTTGGAGTGTTTTAGTGTTTTAGAGTGTTTTAGTGTGTTAGAGTGTTAGTGTGTTAGAGTGTTTTAGTGTTAGTGTTTTAGTGTTTGTGTGTTAGAGTGTTTTATCGTTTTATTGTTTTAGTGTTTTATTGTTTTAGTGTTTTATTGTTTTAGTGTTTTATTGTTTTAGTGTTTTAGTGTTTTATTGTTTTGGTGGTTTAGTGTTTTAGTGGCTTAGTGTTTTGGTGGTTTAGTGTTTTATTGTTTTTGTGTTTTATTGTTTTTGTGTTAGTGTTTTTGTGTTAGTGTTTTTGTGTTTTAGTGTGTTAGAGTGTTTTAGTGTGTTGGAGTGTTTTAGTGTTTTAGAGTGTTTTAGTGTGTTAGAGTGTTAGAGTGTTTGAGTGTTTTAGTGTTTTAGAGTGTTTTAGTGTGTTTTAGTGTGTTAGAGTGTTTTAGTGTTAGTGTTTTAGTGTTTGTGTGTTAGAGTGTTTTAGTGTTTTAGTGTTTTAATGTTTTAGTGTGTTAGTGTGTTTTAGTGTGTTAGAGTGTTTTAGTGTTTTAGAGTGTTTTAGTGTTTTAGAGTGTTTCAGTGTTGTAGTGTTGTAGTGTTTTAGTGTTTTAGTGTTTTAGTGTTTGAGTGTTTGAGTGTTTTAGAGTGTTTTAGTGTGTTAGAGTGTTTTAGTGTTAGAGTGTTTTAGTGTTAGAGGGTTTTAGTGTTAGAGTGTTTTAGTGTTTTAGTGTTTTTTAGTGTTTTAGTGTGCTAGAGTGTTTTAGTGTTAGCGTGTTTTAGTGTTAGAGTGTTTTAGTGGTTTATTGTTTTAGTGGTTTATTGTTTTAGTGGTTTATTGTTTCATTGTTTTAGTGTTTTATTGTGTTATTGTTTTAGTGTTTTATTGTTTTAGTGTTTTATTGTTTTAGTGTTTTAGTGTTTTTGTGTTAGTGTTTTTGTGTTTTAGTGTGTTAGAGTGTTTTAGTGTGTTGGAGTGTTTTAGTGTTTTAGAGTGTTTTAGTGTGTTAGAGTGTTAGAGTGTTTGAGTGTTTTAGTGTTTTAGAGTGTTTTAGTGTGTTTTAGTGTGTTAGAGTGTTTTAGTGTTAGTGTTTTAGTGTTTGTGTGTTAGAGTGTTTTATTTTTTTATTGTTTTAGTGTTTTATTGTTTTAGTGTTTTATTGTTTTAGTGTTTTATTGTTTTAGTGTTTTATTGTTTTAGTGTTTTAGTGTTTTAGTGTTTGGGTGGTTTAGTGTTTTAGTGGCTTAGTGTTTTGGTGGTTTAGTGTTTTATTGTTTTTGTGTTTTATTGTTTTTGTGTTAGTGTTTTTGTGTTAGTGTTTTTGTGTTTTAGTGTGTTAGAGTGTTTTAGTGTGTTGGAGTGTTTTAGTGTTTTAGAGTGTTTTAGTGTGTTAGAGTGTTAGAGTGTTTGAGTGTTTTAGTGTTTTAGAGTGTTTTAGTGTGTTTTAGTGTGTTAGAGTGTTTTAGTGTTAGTGTTTTAGTGTTTGTGTGTTAGAGTGTTTTAGTGTTTTAGTGTTTTAATGTTTTAGTGTGTTAGTGTGTTTTAGTGTGTTAGAGTGTTTTAGTGTTTTAGAGTGTTTCAGTGTTGTAGTGTTGTAGTGTTTTAGTGTGTTAGAGTGTTTTAGTGTTAGTGTTTTAGTGTTTTAGTGTTTTAGTGTTTGAGTGTTTGAGTGTTTTAGAGTGTTTTAGTGTGTTAGAGTGTTTTAGTGTTAGTGTTTTAGTGTTTTAGTGTTTTAATGTTTTAGTGTGTTAGTGTTTTAGTGTTTTAGTGTTTTAGAGTGTTAGAGTGTTAGAGTGTTAGAGTGTTAGAGTGTTAGCGTGTTAGCGTGTTAGCATGTTTTAGTGTTGTAGTGTTGTAGTGTTTTAGTGTGTTAGAGTGTTTTAGTGTGTTAGTGTGTTAGAGTGTTTTAGTGTTTTAGTGTTTGAGCGTTTTAGTGTTTTAGCGTTTTAGCGTTTTCTTGTTTTAGTGTTTTATTGTTTTAGTGTTTTAGTGTTTTATTGTTTTAGTGGTTTAGTGTTTTGGTGGTTTAGTGCTTTATTGTTTTTGTGTTTTATTGTTTTTGTGTTAGTGTTTTTGTGTTTTAGAGTGTTTTAGTGTGTTGGAGTGTTTTAGTGTTTTAGAGTGTATTAGTGTGTTTTAGTGTTTGAGTGTTTGAGTGTTTGAGTGTTTTAGTGTGTTTTAGTGTGTTAGAGAGTTTTAGTGTTAGTGTTTTAGTGTTTTTGTGTTTTAATTGTTTTAGTGTGTTAGAGTGTTTTAGTGTTTTTGAGTTTTAGTGTTTTAGTGTGTTAGAGTGTAAGAGTGTTAGAGTGTAAGACTGTTAGAGTGTTAGCGTGTTTTAGTGTTGTAGTGTTTTAGTGTGTTAGAGTGTTTTAGTGTGTTAGAGTGTTTTAGTGTTTTAGAGTGTTTTAGTGTTTGAGTGTTTTAGTGTTTTAGAGTGTTTCAGTGTTGTAGTGTTGTAGTGTTTTAGTGTGTTAGAGTGTTTGAGTGTTAGTGTTTGAGTGTTTGAGTGTTTGAGTGTTTGAGTGTTTGAGTGTTTTAGTGTTTTAGTGTTTTAGTGTGTTTTAGTGTGTTAGAGTGTTTTAGTGTTAGTGTTTTAGTGTTTTTGTGTTTTAGTGTTTTAGTGTTTTAGTGTTTTAGTGTTTTAATGTTTTAGTGTGTTAGTCTTTTAGTGTTTTAGTGTGTTAGAGTGTTAGAGTGTTAGAGTGTTAGCGTGTTTTAGTGTTGTAGTGTTTTAGTGTGTTAGAGTGTTTTAGTGTGTTAGAGTGTTTTAGTGTTTTAGAGTGTTTTAGTGTTTTAGAGTGTTTCAGTGTTGTAGTGTTGTAGTGTTTTAGTGTGTTAGAGTGTTTTAGTGTTAGTGTTTTAGAGTGTTTTAGTGTTTTAGAGTGTTTCAGTGTTGTAGTGTGGTAGTGTTTTAGTGTGTTAGAGTGTTTTAGTGTTAGTGTTTTAGTGTTTTAGTGTTTGAGTGTTTGAGTGTTTTAGAGTGTTTTAGTGTGTTTTATTGTTTTAGTGGTTTATTGTTTTATTGTTTTATTGTTTAGTGGTTTATTGTTTTAGTGGTTTACTGTTTTATTGTTTTATTGTTTTAGTGTTTTATTGTTTTAGTGTTTTATTGTTTTAGTGTTTTAGTGTTTTATTGTTTTGGTGTTTTTGTGTTAGTGTTTTTGTGTTTTAGTGTGTTAGAGTGTTTTAGTGTGTTGGAGTGTTTTAGTGTTTTAGAGTGTTTTAGTGTGTTAGAGTGTTAGAGTGTTTGAGTGTTTTAGTGTTTTAGAGTGTTTTAGTGTGTTTTAGTGTGTTAGAGTGTTTTAGTGTTAGTGTTTTAGTGTTTGTGTGTTAGAGTGTTTTATTGTTTTATTGTTTTAGTGTTTTATTGTTTTAGTGTTTTATTGTTTTAGTGTTTTATTGTTTTAGTGTTTTAGTGTTTTATTGTTTGGGTGGTTTAGTGTTTTAGTGGCTTAGTGTTTTGGTGGTTTAGTGTTTTATTGTTTTTGTGTTTTATTGTTTTTGTGTTAGTGTTTTTGTGTTAGTGTTTTTGTGTTTTAGTGTGTTAGAGTGTTTTAGTGTGTTGGAGTGTTTTAGTGTTTTAGAGTGTTTTAGTGTGTTAGAGTGTTAGAGTGTTTGAGTGTATTAGTGTTTTAGAGTGTTTTAGTGTGTTTTAGTGTGTTAGAGTGTTTTAGTGTTAGTGTTTTAGTGTTTGTGTGTTAGAGTGTTTTAGTGTTTTAGTGTTTTAATGTTTTAGTGTGTTAGTGTGTTTTAGTGTGTTAGAGTGTTTTAGTGTTTTAGAGTGTTTCAGTGTTGTAGTGTTGTAGTGTTTTAGTGTGTTAGAGTGTTAGTGTTTTAGTGTTTTAGTGTTTTAGTGTTTGAGTGTTTGAGTGTTTTAGAGTGTTTTAGTGTGTTAGAGTGTTTTAGTGTTAGTGTTTTAGTGTTTTAGTGTTTTAATGTTTTAGTGTGTTAGTGTTTTAGTGTTTTAGTGTTTTAGAGTGTTAGAGTGTTAGAGTGTTAGAGTGTTAGAGTGTTAGCGTGTTAGCGTGTTAGCATGTTTTAGTGTTGTAGTGTTGTAGTGTTTTAGTGAGTTTGAGTGTTTTAGTGTGTTACTGTGTTAGAGTGTTTTAGTGTTTCAGTGTTTGAGCGTTTTAGTGTTTTTGCGTTTTAGCGTTTTCTTGTTTTAGTGTTTTATTGTTTTAGTGTTTTAGTGTTTTATTGTTTTAGTGGTTTAGTGTTTTGGTGGTTTAGTGCTTTATTGTTTTTGTGTTTTATTGTTTTTGTGTTAGTGTTTTTGTGTTTTAGAGTGTTTTAGTGTGTTGGAGTGTTTTAGTGTTTTAGAGTGTATTAGTGTGTTTTAGTGTTTGAGTGTTTGAGTGTTTGAGTGTTTGAGTGTTTTAGTGTGTTTTAGTGTGTTAGAGAGTTTTAGTGTTAGTGTTTTAGTGTTTTTGTGTTTTAGTGTTTTAGTGTGTTAGAGTGTTTTAGTGTTTTTGAGTTTTAGTGTTTTAGTGTGTTAGAGTGTAAGAGTGTTAGAGTGTAAGACTGTTAGAGTGTTAGCGTGTTTTAGTGTTGTAGTGTTTTAGTGTGTTAGAGTGTTTTAGTGTGTTAGAGTGTTTTAGTGTTTTAGAGTGTTTTAGTGTTTGAGTGTTTTAGTGTTTTAGAGTGTTTCAGTGTTGTAGTGTTGTAGTGTTTTAGTGTGTTAGAGTGTTTTAGTGTTAGTGTTTGAGTGTTTGAGTGTTTGAGTGTTTGAGTGTTTTAGTGTTTTAGTGTTTTAGTGTGTTTTAGTGTGTTAGAGTGTTTTAGTGTTAGTGTTTTAGTGTTTTTGTGTTTTAGTGTTTTAGTGTTTTAGTGTTTTAGTGTTTTAGTGTTTTAATGTTTTAGTGTGTTAGTCTTTTAGTGTTTTAGTGTGTTAGAGTGTTAGAGTGTTAGAGTGTTAGCGTGTTTTAGTGTTGTAGTGTTTTAGTGTGTTAGAGTGTTTTAGTGTGTAAGAGTGTTTTAGTGTTTTAGAGTGTTTTAGTGTTTTAGAGTGTTTCAGTGTTGTAGTGTTGTAGTGTTTTAGTGTGTTAGAGTGTTTTAGTGTTAGTGTTTTAGAGTGTTTTAGTGTTTTAGAGTGTTTCAGTGTTGTAGTGTGGTAGTGTTTTAGTGTGTTAGAGTGTTTTAGTGTTAGTGTTTTAGTGTTTTAGTGTTTGAGTGTTTGAGTGTTTTAGAGTGTTTTAGTGTGTTTTATTGTTTTAGTGGTTTATTGTTTTATTGTTTTATTGTTTTAGTGGTTTATTGTTTTAGTGGTTTATTGTTTTATTGTTTTATTGTTTTATTTTAGTGTGTTTTAGTGTGTTAGAGTGTTTTAGTGTTAGTGTTTTAGTGTTTGTGTGTTAGAGTGTTTTAGTGTTTTAGTGTTTTAATGTTTTAGTGTGTTAGTGTGTTTTAGTGTGTTAGAGTGTTTTAGTGTTTTAGAGTGTTTTAGTGTTTTAGAGTGTTTCAGTGTTGTAGTGTTGTAGTGTTTTAGTGTTTTAGTGTTTTAGTGTTTGAGTGTTTGAGTGTTTTAGAGTGTTTTAGTGTTAGAGTGTTTTAGTGTTAGAGGGTTTTAGTGTTAGAGTGTTTTAGTGTTTTAGTGTTTTAGTGTTTTTTAGTGTTTTAGTGTGCTAGAGTGTTTTAGTGTTAGCGTGTTTTAGTGTTAGAGTGTTTTAGTGGTTTATTGTTTTAGTGGTTTATTGTTTTAGTGGTTTATTGTTTTATTGTTTTAGTGTTTTATTGTGTTATTGTTTTAGTGTTTTATTGTTTTAGTGTTTTATTGTTTTAGTGTTTTAGTGTTTTTGTGTTAGTGTTTTTGTGTTTAGTGTGTTAGAGTGTTTTAGTGTGTTGGAGTGTTTTAGTGTTTTAGAGTGTTTTAGTGTGTTAGAGTGTTAGAGTGTTTGAGTGTTTTAGTGTTTTAGAGTGTTTTAGTGTGTTTTAGTGTGTTAGAGTGTTTTAGTGTTAGTGTTTTAGTGTTTGTGTGTTAGAGTGTTTTAGTGTTTTAGTGTTTTAATGTTTTAGTGTGTTAGTGTGTTTTAGTGTGTTAGAGTGTTTTAGTGTTTTAGAGTGTTTCAGTGTTGTAGTGTTGTAGTGTTTTAGTGTGTTAGAGTGTTTTAGTGTTAGTGTTTTAGTGTTTTAGTGTTTTAGTGTTTGAGTGTTTGAGTGTTTTAGAGTGTTTTAGTGTGTTAGAGTGTTTTAGTGTTAGTGTTTTAGTGTTTTAGTGTTTTAATGTTTTAGTGTGTTAGTGTTTTAGTGTTTTAGTGTTTTAGAGTGTTAGAGTGTTAGAGTGTTAGAGTGTTAGAGTGTTAGCGTGTTAGCGTGTTAGCATGTTTTAGTGTTGTAGTGTTGTAGTGTTTTAGTGTGTTAGAGTGTTTTAGTGTGTTAGTGTGTTAGAGTGTTTTAGTGTTTTAGTGTTTGAGCGTTTTAGTGTTTTAGCGTTTTAGCGTTTTCTTGTTTTAGTGTTTTATTGTTTTAGTGTTTTAGTGTTTTATTGTTTTAGTGGTTTAGTGTTTTGGTGGTTTAGTGCTTTATTGTTTTTGTGTTTTATTGTTTTTGTGTTAGTGTTTTTGTGTTTTAGAGTGTTTTAGTGTGTTGGAGTGTTTTAGTGTTTTAGAGTGTATTAGTGTGTTTTAGTGTTTGAGTGTTTGAGTGTTTGAGTGTTTTAGTGTGTTTTAGTGTGTTAGAGAGTTTTAGTGTTTTAGTGTTTTTGTGTTTTAGTGTTTTAGTGTGTTAGAGTGTTTTAGTGTTTTTGAGTTTTAGTGTTTTAGTGTGTTAGAGTGTAAGAGTGTTAGAGTGTAAGACTGTTAGAGTGTTAGCGTGTTTTAGTGTTGTAGTGTTTTAGTGTGTTAGAGTGTTTTAGTGTGTTAGAGTGTTTTAGTGTTTTAGAGTGTTTTAGTGTTTGAGTGTTTTAGTGTTTTAGAGTGTTTCAGTGTTGTAGTGTTGTAGTGTTTTAGTGTGTTAGAGTGTTTGAGTGTTAGTGTTTGAGTGTTTGAGTGTTTGAGTGTTTGAGTGTTTGAGTGTTTTAGTGTTTTAGTGTTTTAGTGTGTTTTAGTGTGTTAGAGTGTTTTAGTGTTAGTGTTTTAGTGTTTTTGTGTTTTAGTGTTTTAGTGTTTTAGTGTTTTAGTGTTTTAATGTTTTAGTGTGTTAGTCTTTTAGTGTTTTAGTGTGTTAGAGTGTTAGAGTGTTAGAGTGTTAGCGTGTTTTAGTGTTGTAGTGTTTTAGTGTGTTAGAGTGTTTTAGTGTGTTAGAGTGTTTTAGTGTTTTAGAGTGTTTTAGTGTTTTAGAGTGTTTCAGTGTTGTAGTGTTGTAGTGTTTTAGTGTGTTAGAGTGTTTTAGTGTTAGTGTTTTAGAGTGTTTTAGTGTTTTAGAGTGTTTCAGTGTTGTAGTGTGGTAGTGTTTTAGTGTGTTAGAGTGTTTTAGTGTTAGTGTTTTAGTGTTTTAGTGTTTGAGTGTTTGAGTGTTTTAGAGTGTTTTAGTGTGTTTTATTGTTTTAGTGGTTTATTGTTTTATTGTTTTATTGTTTAGTGGTTTATTGTTTTAGTGGTTTACTGTTTTATTGTTTTATTGTTTTAGTGTTTTATTGTTTTAGTGTTTTATTGTTTTAGTGTTTTAGTGTTTTATTGTTTTGGTGTTTTTGTGTTAGTGTTTTTGTGTTTTAGTGTGTTAGAGTGTTTTAGTGTGTTGGAGTGTTTTAGTGTTTTAGAGTGTTTTAGTGTGTTAGAGTGTTAGAGTGTTTGAGTGTTTTAGTGTTTTAGAGTGTTTTAGTGTGTTTTAGTGTGTTAGAGTGTTTTAGTGTTAGTGTTTTAGTGTTTGTGTGTTAGAGTGTTTTATTGTTTTATTGTTTTAGTGTTTTATTGTTTTAGTGTTTTATTGTTTTAGTGTTTTATTGTTTTAGTGTTTTAGTGTTTTATTGTTTGGGTGGTTTAGTGTTTTAGTGGCTTAGTGTTTTGGTGGTTTAGTGTTTTATTGTTTTTGTGTTTTATTGTTTTTGTGTTAGTGTTTTTGTGTTAGTGTTTTTGTGTTTTAGTGTGTTAGAGTGTTTTAGTGTGTTGGAGTGTTTTAGTGTTTTAGAGTGTTTTAGTGTGTTAGAGTGTTAGAGTGTTTGAGTGTATTAGTGTTTTAGAGTGTTTTAGTGTGTTTTAGTGTGTTAGAGTGTTTTAGTGTTAGTGTTTTAGTGTTTGTGTGTTAGAGTGTTTTAGTGTTTTAGTGTTTTAATGTTTTAGTGTGTTAGTGTGTTTTAGTGTGTTAGAGTGTTTTAGTGTTTTAGAGTGTTTCAGTGTTGTAGTGTTGTAGTGTTTTAGTGTGTTAGAGTGTTAGTGTTTTAGTGTTTTAGTGTTTTAGTGTTTGAGTGTTTGAGTGTTTTAGAGTGTTTTAGTGTGTTAGAGTGTTTTAGTGTTAGTGTTTTAGTGTTTTAGTGTTTTAATGTTTTAGTGTGTTAGTGTTTTAGTGTTTTAGTGTTTTAGAGTGTTAGAGTGTTAGAGTGTTAGAGTGTTAGCATGTTAGCGTGTTAGCATGTTTTAGTGTTGTAGTGTTGTAGTGTTTTAGTGAGTTTGAGTGTTTTAGTGTGTTACTGTGTTAGAGTGTTTTAGTGTTTCAGTGTTTGAGCGTTTTAGTGTTTTAGCGTTTTAGCGTTTTCTTGCTTTAGTGTTTTATTGTTTTAGTGTTTTAGTGTTTTATTGTTTTAGTGGTTTAGTGTTTTGGTGGTTTAGTGCTTTATTGTTTTTGTGTTTTATTGTTTTTGTGTTAGTGTTTTTGTGTTTTAGAGTGTTTTAGTGTGTTGGAGTGTTTTAGTGTTTTAGAGTGTATTAGTGTGTTTTAGTGTTTGAGTGTTTGAGTGTTTGAGTGTTTGAGTGTTTTAGTGTGTTATAGTGTGTTAGAGAGTTTTAGTGTTAGTGTTTTAGTGTTTTTGTGTTTTAGTGTTTTAGTGTGTTAGAGTGTTTTAGTGTTTTTGAGTTTTAGTGTTTTAGTGTGTTAGAGTGTAAGAGTGTTAGAGTGTAAGACTGTTAGAGTGTTAGCGTGTTTTAGTGTTGTAGTGTTTTAGTGTGTTAGAGTGTTTTAGTGTGTTAGAGTGTTTTAGTGTTTTAGAGTGTTTTAGTGTTTGAGTGTTTTAGTGTTTTAGAGTGTTTCAGTGTTGTAGTGTTGTAGTGTTTTAGTGTGTTAGAGTGTTTTAGTGTTAGTGTTTGAGTGTTTGAGTGTTTGAGTGTTTGAGTGTTTTAGTGTTTTAGTGTTTTAGTGTTTTAGTGTGTTTTAGTGTGTTAGAGTGTTTTAGTGTTAGTGTTTTAGTGTTTTTGTGTTTTAGTGTTTTAGTGTTTTAGTGTTTTAGTGTTTTAGTGTTTTAATGTTTTAGTGTGTTAGTCTTTTAGTGTTTTAGTGTGTTAGAGTGTTAGAGTGTTAGAGTGTTAGCGTGTTTTAGTGTTGTAGTGTTTTAGTGTGTTAGAGTGTTTTAGTGTGTAAGAGTGTTTTAGTGTTTTAGAGTGTTTTAGTGTTTTAGAGTGTTTCAGTGTTGTAGTGTTGTAGTGTTTTAGTGTGTTAGAGTGTTTTAGTGTTAGTGTTTTAGAGTGTTTTAGTGTTTTAGAGTGTTTCAGTGTTGTAGTGTGGTAGTGTTTTAGTGTGTTAGAGTGTTTTAGTGTTAGTGTTTTAGTGTTTTAGTGTTTGAGTGTTTGAGTGTTTTAGAGTGTTTTAGTGTGTTTTATTGTTTTAGTGGTTTATTGTTTTATTGTTTTATTGTTTTAGTGGTTTATTGTTTTAGTGGTTTATTGTTTTATTGTTTTATTGTTTTATTTTAGTGTGTTTTAGTGTGTTAGAGTGTTTTAGTGTTAGTGTTTTAGTGTTTGTGTGTTAGAGTGTTTTAGTGTTTTAGTGTTTTAATGTTTTAGTGTGTTAGTGTGTTTTAGTGTGTTAGAGTGTTTTAGTGTTTTAGAGTGTTTTAGTGTTTTAGAGTGTTTCAGTGTTGTAGTGTTGTAGTGTTTTAGTGTTTTAGTGTTTTAGTGTTTGAGTGTTTGAGTGTTTTAGAGTGTTTGAGTGTTTTAGAGTGTTTTAGTGTTAGAGTGTTTTAGTGTTAGAGGGTTTTAGTGTTAGAATGTTTTAGTGTTTTTTAGTGTTTTAGTGTGCTAGAGTGTTTTAGTGTTAGCGTGTTTTAGTGTTAGAGTGTTTTAGTGGTTTATTGTTTTAGTGGTTTATTGTTTTAGTGGTTTATTGTTTTATTGTTTTAGTGTTTTATTGTGTTATTGTTTTAGTGTTTTATTGTTTTAGTGTTTTATTGTTTTAGTGTTTTAGTGTTTTTGTGTTAGTGTTTTTGTGTTTTAGTGTGTTAGAGTGTTTTAGTGTGTTGGAGTGTTTTAGTGTTTTAGAGAGTTTTAGTGTGTTTTAGTGTGTTAGAGTGTTTTAGTGTTAGTGTTTTAGTGTTTGTGTGTTAGAGTGTTTTATTGTTTTATTGTTTTAGTGGTTTATTGTTTTAGTGTTTTATTGTTTTAGTGTTTTAGTGTTTTATTGTTTTAGTGTTTTAGTGTTTTATTGTTTGGGTGGTTTAGTGTTTTAGTGGCTTAGTGTTTTGGTGGTTTAGTGTTTTATTGTTTTTGTGTTTTAGTGTTTTTGTGTTTTTATGTTAGTGTTTTTGTGTTTTAGTGTGTTAGAGTGTTTTAGTGTGTTGGAGTGTTTTAGTGTTTTAGAGTGTTTTAGTGTGTTAGAGTGTTAGAGTGTTTGAGTGTTTTAGTGTTTTAGAGTGTTTTAGTGTGTTTTAGTGTGTTAGAGTGTTTTAGTGTTAGTGTTTTAGTGTTTGTGTGTTAGAGTGTTTTAGTGTTTTAGGGCCTCATGTAGGTAGCCAAATACCGGTCGGTAACGGCCGATTTTCGGTAACTATACCGTTACCGACCGGTATTTTGGCTATTGGTATGTAGGGGGTCAATTTCTGAAATCGGAATTTACCGATTCGGTAAAACTACCGAATCGGTAAAATTACCGAATCGGTAACGTTACCGATGTGGTAATTTTACCGATTCGGTAATTTTACCGAATCGGTAAATTCCGATTTCAGAAATGATATGTAGGGGGAGTGTGTGTGTGTGTTTAGGAGTCGGTATTTACCACCAACTTATAGTTGGTGGTAAATAATTAATGTATGTGTGTATGCATTTTGAAGCGCGTAGCAGTGTCCAATGTGGCATACATACATGCCCTTAGGGCATGTATGTGTGCCACATGTGCACACATGGCCGAATCAGGGGTGCAACAGGGTGTCAATGTGACACCCTGCCACCCTTGCATTTTCTCCACCATTACCGAATCGGTATTTACCGATTCGGTAATGAGGCATACCTTCCCCTCAATGGGAAGGTATGCCTCATTACCGAATCGGTAAATACCGATTCGGAAATTACCGAATTGTAACGAATCGGTAAAAAATACCGACTCAATACCTACATACGAGTTACCACTTCTAAAATACCGATTCGGTAACGTTCGGTATTTTAGAAGTGGTAACTGGTATGCTACCTACATGAGGCCCTTAGTGTTTTAATGTTTTAGTGTGTTAGTGTGTTTTAGTGTGTTAGAGTGTTTTAGTGTTTTAGAGTGTTTTAGTGTTTTAGAGTGTTTCAGTGTTGTAGTGTTGTAGTGTTTTAGTGTTTTAGTGTTTTAGTGTTTGAGTGTTTGAGTGTTTTAGAGTGTTTTAGTGTTAGAGTGTTTTAGTGTTAGAGGGTTTTAGTGTTAGAGTGTTTTAGTGTTTTAGTGTTTTAGTGTTTTTTAGTGTTTTAGTGTGCTAGAGTGTTTTAGTGTTAGCGTGTTTTAGTGTTAGAGTGTTTTAGTGGTTTATTGTTTTAGTGGTTTATTGTTTTAGTGGTTTATTTTTTTAGTGTTTTATTGTTTTAGTGTTTTAGTGTTTTTGTGTTAGTGTTTTTGTGTTTTAGTGTGTTAGAGTGTTTTAGTGTGTTGGAGTGTTTTAGTGTTTTAGAGTGTTTTAGTGTGTTAGAATGTTAGAGTGTTTGAGTGTTTTAGTGTTTTAGAGAGTTTTAGTGTGTTTTAGTGTGTTAGAGTGTTTTAGTGTTAGTGTTTTAGTGTTTGTGTGTTAGAGTGTTTTATTGTTTTATTGTTTTATTGTTTTAGTGTTTTAGTGTTTTATTGTTTTAGTGTTTTAGTGTTTTATTGTTTTAGTGTTTTATTGTTTTAGTGGTTTAGTGTTTTGGTGGTTTAGTGCTTTATTGTTTTTGTGTTTTATTGTTTTTGTGTTAGTGTTTTTGTGTTTTAGAGTGTTTTAGTGTGTTGGAGTGTTTTAGTGTTTTAGAGTGTATTAGTGTGTTTTAGTGTTTGAGTGTTTGAGTGTTTGAGTGTGTTTTAGTGTGTTAGAGAGTTTTAGTGTTAGTGTTTTAGTGTTTTTGTGTTTTAGTGTTTTAGTGTGTTAGAGTGTTTTAGTGTTTTTGAGTTTTAGTGTTTTAGTGTGTTAGAGTGTAAGAGTGTTAGAGTGTAAGACTGTTAGAGTGTTAGCATGTTTTAGTGTTGTAGTGTTTTAGTGTGTTAGAGTGTTTTAGTGTGTTAGAGTGTTTTAGTGTTTTAGAGTGTTTTAGTGTTTGAGTGTTTTAGTGTTAGTGTTTGAGTGTTTGAGTGTTTGAGTGTTTGAGTGTTTGAGTGTTTGAGTGTTTGAGTGTTTTAGTGTGTTAGAGTGTTTTAGTGTGTTAGAGTGTTTTAGTGTTAGTGTTTTAGTGTTTTTGTGTTTTAGTGTTTTAGTGTTTTAGTGTTTTAGTGTTTTAATGTTTTAGTGTGTTAGTCTTTTAGTGTTTTAGTGTGTTAGAGTGTTAGAGTGTTAGAGTGTTAGCGTGTTTTAGTGTTGTAGTGTTTTAGTGTGTTAGAGTGTTTTAGTGTGTTAGAGTGTTTTAGTGTTTTAGAGTGTTTTAGTGTTTTAGAGTGTTTTAGTGTTTTAGAGTGTTTCAGTGTTGTAGTGTTGTAGTGTTTTAGTGTGTTAGAGTGTTTTAGTGTTAGTGTTTTAGAGTGTTTTAGTGTTTTAGATTGTTTCAGTGTTGTAGTGTGGTAGTGTTTTAGTGTGTTAGAGTGTTTTAGTGTTAGTGTTTTAGTGTTTTAGTGTTTGAGTGTTTGAGTGTTTTAGTGTGTTTTATTGTTTTAGTGGTTTATTGTTTTATTGTTTTATTGTTTTAGTGGTTTATTGTTTTAGTGGTTTATTGTTTTATTGTTTTATTGGTTTATTGTTTTAGTGGTTTATTGTTTTATTGTTTTATTGTTTTATTGTTTTTTTGTTTTAGTGTTTTATTGTTTTAGTGTTTTATTGTTTTAGTGTTTTAGTGTTTTATTGTTTTGGTGGTTTAGTGTTTTAGTGGCTTAGTGTTTTGGTGGTTTAGTGTTTTATTGTTTTTGTGTTTTATTGTTTTTGTGTTAGTGTTTTTGTGTTAGTGTTTTTGTGTTTTAGTGTGTTGGAGTGTTTTAGTGTTTTAGAGTGTTTTAGTGTGTTAGAGTGTTAGAGTGTTTGAGTGTTTTAGTGTTTTAGAGTGTTTTAGTGTGTTTTAGTGTGTTAGAGTGTTTTAGTGTGTTAGAGTGTTTTAGTGTGTTGGGGTGTTTTAGTGTTTTAGAGTGTTTTAGTGTGTTAGAGTGTTAGTGTGTTAGAGTGTTTTAGTGTTAGTGTTTTAGTGTTTGTGTGTTAGAGTGTTTTATTGTTTTATTGTTTTAGTGTTTTATTGTTTTAGTGTTTTATTGTTTTAGTGTTTTATTGTTTTCGTGTTTTAGTGTTTTATTGTTTTGGTGGTTTAGTGTTTTAGTGGCTTAGTGTTTTGGTGGTTTAGTGTTTTATTGTTTTTGTGTTTTATTGTTTTTGTGTTAGTGTTTTTGTGTTAGTGTTTTTGTGTTTTAGTGTGTTAGTGTTTTAGTGTGTTGGAGTGTTTTAGTGTTTTAGAGTGTTTTAGTGTGTTAGAGTGTTAGAGTGTTTGAGTGTTTTAGTGTTTTAGAGTGTTTTAGTGTGTTTTAGTGTGTTTTAGTGTGTTAGAGTGTTTTAGTGTTAGTGTTTTAGTGTTTGTGTGTTAGAGTGTTTTAGTGTTTTAATGTTTTAGTGTGTTAGTGTGTTTTAGTGTGTTAGAGTGTTTTAGTGTTTTAGAGTGTTTTAGTGTTTTAGAGTGTTTCAGTGTTGTAGTGTTGTAGTGTTTTAGTGTTTTAGTGTTTTAGTGTTTGAGTGTTTGAGTGTTTTAGAGTGTTTTAGTGTGTTAGAGTGTTTTAGTGTTAGAGTGTTTTAGTGTTAGAGGGTTTTAGTGTTAGAGTGTTTTAGTGTTTTAGTGTTTTAGTGTTTTAGTGTTTTTTAGTGTTTTAGTGTGCTAGAGTGTTTTAGTGTTAGCGTGTTTTAGTGTTAGAGTGTTTTAGTGGTTTATTGTTTTAGTGGTTTATTGTTTTAGTGGTTTATTGTTTTATTGTTTTAGTGTTTTATTGTGTTATTGTTTTAATGTTTTATTGTTTTAGTGTTTTATTGTTTTAGTGTTTTATTGTTTTAGTGTTTTAGTGTTTTTGTGTTAGTGTTTTTGTGTTTTAGTGTGTTAGAGTGTTTTAGTGTGTTGGAGTGTTTTAGTGTTTTAGAGTGTTTTAGTGTGTTAGAGTGTTAGAGTGTTTGAGTGTTTTAGTGTTTTAGAGAGTTTTAGTGTGTTTTAGTGTGTTAGAGTGTTTTAGTGTTAGTGTTTTAGTGTTTGTGTGTTAGAGTGTTTTAGTGTTTTATTGTTTTAGTGTTTTATTGCTTTAGTGTTTTATTGTTTTAGTGTTTTATTGTTTTAGTGTTTTAGTGTTTTAGTGTTTGGGTGGTTTAGTGTTTTAGTGGCTTAGTGTTTTGGTGGTTTAGTGTTTTATTGTTTTTGTGTTTTATTGTTTTTGTGTTAGTGTTTTTGTGTTAGTGTTTTTTTTTTTAGTGTTTTAGAGTGTTTTAGTGTTGTAGTGTGGTAGTGTTTTAGTGTTTTAGTGTTTTATTGTTTTGGTGGTTTAGTGTTTTAGTGGCTTAGTGTTTTGGTGGTTTAGTGTTTTATTGTTTTTGGGTTTTATTGTTTTTGTGTTAGTGTTTTTGTGTTTAAGTGTGTTAGAGTGTTTTAGTGTGTTGGAGTGTTTTAGTGTTTTAGAGTGTTTTAGTGTGTTAGAGTGTTAGAGTGTTTGAGTGTTTTAGTGTTTTAGAGTGTTTTAGTGTGTTTTAGTGTGTTAGAGTGTTTTAGTGTTAGTGTTTTAGTGTTTGTGTGTTAAAGTGTTTTAGTGTTTTAGTGTTTTAATGTTTTAGTGTGTTAGTGTGTTTTAGTGTGTTAGAGTGTTTTAGTGTTTTAGGGTGTTTTAGTGTTTTAGAGTGTTTCAGTGTTGTAGTGTTGTAGTGTTTTAGTGTTTTAGTGTTTTAGTGTTTGAGTGTTTGAGTGTTTTAGAGTGTTTTAGTGTGTTAGAGTGTTTTAGTGTTAGAGTGTTTTAGTGTTAGAGGGTTTTAGTGTTACAGTGTTTTAGTGTTTTAGTGTTTTAGTGTTTTTTAGTGTTTTAGTGTGCTAGAGTGTTTTAGTGTTAGCGTGTTTTAGTGTTAGAGTGTTTTAGTGGTTTTTTGTTTTAGTGGTTTATTGTTTTAGTGGTTTATTGTTTTATTGTTTTAGTGTTTTATTGTGTTATTGTTTTAGTGTTTTATAGTTTTAGTGTTTTATTGTTTTAGTGTTTTAGTGTTTTTGTGTTAGTGTTTTTGTGTTTTAGTGTGTTCGAGTGTTTTAGTGTGTTGGAGTGTTTTAGTGTTTTAGAGTGTTTTAGTGTGTTAGAGTGTTAGAGTGTTTGAGTGTTTGAGTGTTTTAGAGAGTTTTAGTGTGTTTTAGTGTGTTAGAGTGTTTTAGTGTTAGTGTTTTAGTGTTTGTGTGTTAGAGTGTTTTAGTTTTATTGTTTTAGTGTTTTAATGTTTTAGTGTTTTATTGTTTTAGTGTTTTATTGTTTTAGTGTTTTAGTGTTTTATTGTTTTGGTGGTTTAGTGTTTTAGTGGCTTAGTGTTTTGGTGGTTTAGTGTTTTATTGTTTTTGTGTTTTAGTGTTTTTGTGTTAGTGTTTTTGTGTTAGTGTTTTTGTGTTTTAGTGTGTTGGAGTGTTTTAGTGTGTTGGAGTGTTTTAGTGTTTTAGAGTGTTTTAGTGTGTTAGAGTGTTAGAGTGTTTGAGTGTTTTAGTGTTTTAGAGTGTTTTAGTGTGTTTTAGTGTGTTAGAGTGTTTTAGTGTGTTAGAGTGGTTTAGTGAGTTGGAGTGTTTTAGTGTTTTAGAGTGTTTTAGTGTGTTAGAGTGTTAGTGTGTTAGAGTGTTTTAGTGTTAGTGTTTTAGTGTTTGTGTGTTAGAGTGTTTTATTGTTTTATTGTTTTAGTGTTTTATTGTTTTAGTGTTTTATTGTTTTAGTGTTTTATTGTTTTAGTGTTTTAGTGTTTTAGTGTTTTAGTGTTTTTTAGTGTTTTAGTGTGCTAGAGTGTTTTAGTGTTAGCGTGTTTTAGTGTTAGAGTGTTTTAGTGGTTTATTGTTTTAGTGGTTTATTGTTTTAGTGGTTTATTGTTTTATTGTTTTAGTGTTTTATTGTGTTATTGTTTTAGTGTTTTATTGTTTTAGTGTTTTATTGTTTTAGTGTTTTATTGGTTTAGTGTTTTAGTGTTTTTGTGTTAGTGTTTTTGTGTTTTAGTGTGTTAGAGTGTTTTAGTGTGTTGGAGTGTTTTAGTGTTTTAGAGTGTTTTAGTGTGTTAGAGTGTTAGAGTGTTTGCGTGTTTTAGTGTTTTAGAGTGTTTTAGTGTGTTTTAGTGTGTTAGAGTGTTTTAGTGTTAGTGTTTTAGTGTTTGTGTGTTAGAGTGTTTTAGTGTTTTATTGTTTTAGTGTTTTATTGTTTTAGTGTTTTATTGTTTTAGTGTTTTAGTGTTTTATTGTTTTGGTGGTTTAGTGTTTTAGTGGCTTAGTGTTTTGGTGGTTTGGGGCCTCATGTAGGTAAATAAATTTTACCGGTTCATAAATACCGAGCCGTACCGAATCGGTAAATTAGAACCGGTAAGTTATATGTAGGTAAAAATTCGGTAACAGTTACCGATTCGGTAACAGTCGGTAAATACGAATCGGAATTCACCGAATCGGTAAATACCGAGGTGGTATCCACCGAATCGGTAAATACCGAGGTGGTATTTAGCGAATCGGAAAATACCGAGGATACTACCACCTTCCCTTAACTAAGTAGCCAATATCACAATCATGTCATTACAGAAGGTCTCTCAGGCTTGAATAGGGGACCCCATACCACAAAGATCAGCTTAGTGAAATCACATCACAGGAGCATCAGGAGTCTCCTCGCAGGAAGGCTCGTCTTCGGTCTGAATAATAAACATGATGTCTGAGCTATGAAAAGCACCAACTGTCAGGTATGTGCAGCTGCGCGTGTGCCATGGCTAAATCGTGAGTCGAACAACCTAGAGTGGAAAACATGCATTGTGTAACATTCCAGACTGTGTGTCACAGCATGTACAGACCAAGGTCGCTGCGCAGAGCATGGGATGGGAACAACAGAATGCACTCGTCTGAAGGAAGTCTCGAGTCAGCAGTTTATTCAAGAAAGAACATGTAAACGCAGTGTCGTGTGCAAAGACACAAATATGGCTACATAACATTCAACGTGGTTATGCCAACTGAACAATGCATGTACGTATTCAGGGAGAACTCACTACACGCCCCCTTGAGCGAAGCAATATGTAATAGGCAAGAAAAGAGAGAACGCAGAGTTCAGTTTCGTCAGAGCAGAACAGGGCGTAACCAATGCAGCGCCAAAGTCCTACAGTCCAATTAATTGCAGCATACAATTCCAAAAAACACAATGCAAGTATAGTAAAAAACTCAAGCAGACCATCAGGAAGAGAAACACGAGAAATAAAAGAAATAAATGTTGCGCCAGGGTGCTGTCCAGTAGCACAGGCGCAATGGACGACAATCCAGTTAATCCATGAATGTATAGGCAGCATATGTGGCCACGGCTTCCAACAAGCAATCGTTTCCAGGGCCACTAAAAGTCTCAGCCATCCAATTGAGTAAAGAAAAGGAACATACGTGTTCTCCAACCAACGGAGCCTCCAGCACAATCAGAGGGCACCCGGAATGTTCCTCCAAATAGCTCATGGACAAGAAGTCGTAGGCTGCCGCTGAGATGTCCCAATTACCCAGGATACCATGCGCCGCTCCACACGCCATGATCCGGACACCAGAACAGGACAACTCGTGAGACACTAAGGGCCGCATCAGTCGATCGAAATCCGGCACCGGAGACACCATGTTGGTCAAGCACAAATCCAGAGGCCATTCAAAGGGACAATCCAGGCAGTGTAATACAGGTTGTACGCAGGTGAAGTAGGAATACCTGAAGGATAATCCATAAGCCAGGCTCAAAGTCGCCAATGGCAAAGTACCATAGAAGTCAAGCATCCTATCACGAAGAAGATGCAGACGGGACAGGTGCTCGTGTGGCACAGAAGGAGCAGCCATTCCGGAGTATGAAGAGTAAAAGCAGCACACCTGCCACCAGCGCCAGAAGCAGCGGAACACCTCCAAAGATGCTCGAGAACAGTGAATGAACAAATGCCGGAATTACACCAAAAATAGTTTGGAAAGAGGTCACGAGACCCGAGCCCCACATGTTAAAAAAAATTGAGCCAGGCCGGTCGTGGACGAGGCATTGATAATACTTTGGATCAAAGAGCCGAAATGCAGGGGGAGGTCAGTATTCAGAGGCGCCTGTTCCTCAGTGCGCGTAGTAGCAACGTGAAGGACAAATATTTCACGAGAGGAAGTCAAAGGCACCTCTTTGTGGGACAATGGCGCTCTATTCTGCTCAACTTGTTGGACTCTGCTTTCAAGGTTGGAATCGAAGGCCAGATGGAAACATCCCGCCGCCCATGCGGGGGTGGAAAAAGAACAGTATAGCAGCAGACAACTTCATGCGAGACAGTTATGTACGGGATTACCACTCACATCCCGCAGCAAACTTCATTAATCATAATTAAATGAATACCGTTTGCAAGCACAGTGAAAGAAGGTGTAATCACAGGCACTGGGATACCTCGTAGGACGCACGCCAAAATCGGGGCTTGTACATTGCATGCGCCGTGTACTTGCATGTGCCTATTGTCTCATGTATGAATCCTAGAAGTGAGAGTGCTAGAGCTAATCTCTATAACGGCTTAGGCCTTCTCCATGTTTGCTTGGTCAATAGCTCTCAGTCTGGAAGCCGCCTCACTGTGCGACAACTTGCAGACCTCGTTGTAAATAGCATACGCGCACCTTTTGGTTCTGCCACCCACGGGACCATTCACAACATCATTCCATTCGGTATGCACATTGATGGAGAGGGTGGACTTCCTGATCCTGTGGATGTGCTCTGTGTCAGCTGGTGGACAGAGTGGGATGTGTGTCCCATCAATGCAGCCAATATAATGGTGGTAGAAATTCCTGAAGGAACGGGACAGGCAACTCTGGGATACACCACCCACCGCAGCTGTCACCACCTGAGAAATGCCGGATGCCAGCAGATGTGGGCTGCAGAGCACCTGCACATGTGGGGGTATGGCGTGCGCCCTTCTTATTGGCTGGTCCAGGAGTGGGTGCGGGTCCCTGATTGAGTCCATGATGGTTTCGGGGTGTAGCCTGTGCCTCTCATGTATCTCTGCATCAGTCAGCTGGAATAGTGTGATGCGCTGTCTGTGGATGCGTTCCTTCCGTCGCCAAACCCTCAGTCCTGCTGCCTGTAGACGTAGGCGCCTTGCAATGACGTACATAGCTGCCAGGGTGTCCACGCTGTTGCATTTTGGGATTGCTTAGCTGCACTGTTGTTGGTTACCACCTGCTTTCAATCCGTGTTAATTACCGACTCTTATTTACCGATTTTCTTGGATTTCTTAATTACCGAGTGCTCCTACATGTCATTTTGATTTTTACCACTTCATATTTACCACTTCATATTTACCGGTTCGTTAATTATGTATTCGGTAACTATGAATCGGTATTTACCGCCTCATATTTACCGAACAGTGGTTTTTGGACTCCTACATCTCACTTGTCTGAATACCGGTCGGTAACGGCATATTTACCGAATTTCGGCCGTTACCGACCGGTATTTCGCTACCTACATGAGGCCCTAAGTGTTTTATTGTTTTTGTGTTTTAGTGTTTTTGTGTTAGTGTTTTTGTGTTAGTGTTTTTGTGTTTTAGTGTGTTGGGGTGTTTTAGTGTGTTGGAGTGTTTTAGTGTTTTAGAGTGTTTTAGTGTGTTAGAGTGTTAGAGTGTTTGAGTGTTTTAGTGTTTTAGAGAGTTTTAGTGTGTTTTAGTGTGTTAGAGTGTTTTAGTGTTAGTGTTTTAGTGTTTGTGTGTTAGAGTGTTTTAGTGTTTTATTGTTTTAGTGTTTTATTGCTTTAGTGTTTTATTGTTTTAGTGTTTTATTGTTTTAGTGTTTTAGTGTTTTAGTGTTTGGGTGGTTTAGTGTTTTAGTGGCTTAGTGTTTTGGTGGTTTAGTGTTTTATTGTTTTTGTGTTTTATTGTTTTTGTGTTAGTGTTTTTGTGTTAGTGTTTTTGTGTTTTAGTGTTTTAGAGTGTTTTAGTGTTTTAGAGTGTTTTAGTGTTTCAGAGTGTTTCAGTGTTGTAGTGTGGTAGTGTTTTAGTGTTTTAGTGTTTTATTGTTTTGGTGGTTTAGTGTTTTAGTGGCTTAGTGTTTTGGTGGTTTAGTGTTTTATTGTTTTTGTGTTTTATTGTTTTTGTGTTAGTGTTTTTGTGTTTAAGTGTGTTAGAGTGTTTTAGTGTGTTGGAGTGTTTTAGTGTTTTAGAGTGTTTTAGTGTGTTAGAGTGTTAGAGTGTTTAAGTGTTTTAGTGTTTTAGAGTGTTTTAGTGTGTTTTAGTGTGTTAGAGTGTTTTAGTGTTAGTGTTTTAGTGTTTGTGTGTTAAAGTGTTTTAGTGTTTTAGTGTTTTAATGTTTTAGTGTGTTAGTGTGTTTTAGTGTGTTAGAGTGTTTTAGTGTTTTAGGGTGTTTTAGTGTTTTAGAGTGTTTCAGTGTTGTAGTGTTGTAGTGTTTTAGTGTTTTAGTGTTTTAGTGTTTGAGTGTTTGAGTGTTTTAGAGTGTTTTAGTGTGTTAGAGTGTTTTAGTGTTAGAGTGTTTTAGTGTTAGAGGGTTTTAGTGTTACAGTGTTTTAGTGTTTTAGTGTTTTAGTGTTTTTTAGTGTTTTAGTGTGCTAGAGTGTTTTAGTGTTAGCGTGTTTTAGTGTTAGAGTGTTTTAGTGGTTTTTTGTTTTAGTGGTTTATTGTTTTAGTGGTTTATTGTTTTATTGTTTTAGTGTTTTATTGTGTTATTGTTTTAGTGTTTTATTGTTTTAGTGTTTTATTGTTTTAGTGTTTTATTGTTTTAGTGTTTTAGTGTTTTTGTGTTAGTGTTTTTGTGTTTTAGTGTGTTCGAGTGTTTTAGTGTGTTGGAGTGTTTTAGTGTTTTAGAGTGTTTTAGTGTGTTAGAGTGTTAGAGTGTTTGAGTGTTTGAGTGTTTTAGAGAGTTTTAGTGTGTTTTAGTGTGTTAGAGTGTTTTAGTGTTAGTGTTTTAGTGTTTGTGTGTTAGAGTGTTTTAGTTTTATTGTTTTAGTGTTTTAATGTTTTAGTGTTTTATTGTTTTAGTGTTTTATTGTTTTAGTGTTTTAGTGTTTTATTGTTTTGGTGGTTTAGTGTTTTAGTGGCTTAGTGTTTTGGTGGTTTAGTGTTTTATTGTTTTTGTGTTTTAGTGTTTTTGTGTTAGTGTTTTTGTGTTAGTGTTTTTGTGTTTTAGTGTGTTGGAGTGTTTTAGTGTGTTGGAGTGTTTTAGTGTTTTAGAGTGTTTTAGTGTGTTAGAGTGTTAGAGTGTTTGAGTGTTTTAGTGTTTTAGAGTGTTTTAGTGTGTTTTAGTGTGTTAGAGTGTTTTAGTGTGTTAGAGTGGTTTAGTGAGTTGGAGTGTTTTAGTGTTTTAGAGTGTTTTAGTGTGTTAGAGTGTTAGTGTGTTAGAGTGTTTTAGTGTTAGTGTTTTAGTGTTTGTGTGTTAGAGTGTTTTATTGTTTTATTGTTTTAGTGTTTTATTGTTTTAGTGTTTTATTGTTTTAGTGTTTTAGTGTTTTAGTGTTTTAGTGTTTTTTAGTGTTTTAGTGTGCTAGAGTGTTTTAGTGTTAGCGTGTTTTAGTGTTAGAGTGTTTTAGTGGTTTATTGTTTTAGTGGTTTATTGTTTTAGTGGTTTATTGTTTTATTGTTTTAGTGTTTTATTGTGTTATTGTTTTAGTGTTTTATTGTTTTAGTGTTTTATTGTTTTAGTGTTTTATTGGTTTAGTGTTTTAGTGTTTTTGTGTTAGTGTTTTTGTGTTTTAGTGTGTTAGAGTGTTTTAGTGTGTTGGAGTGTTTTAGTGTTTTAGAGTGTTTTAGTGTGTTAGAGTGTTAGAGTGTTTGCGTGTTTTAGTGTTTTAGAGTGTTTTAGTGTGTTTTAGTGTGTTAGAGTGTTTTAGTGTTAGTGTTTTAGTGTTTGTGTGTTAGAGTGTTTTAGTGTTTTATTGTTTTAGTGTTTTATTGTTTTAGTATTTTATTGTTTTAGTGTTTTAGTGTTTTATTGTTTTGGTGGTTTAGTGTTTTAGTGGCTTAGTGTTTTGGTGGTTTGGGGCCTCATGTAGGTAAATACATTTTACCGGTTCATAAATACCGAGCTGTACCGAATCGGTAAATTAGAACCGGTAAGTTATATGTAGGTAAAAATTCGGTAACAGTTACCGATTCGGTAACAGTCGGTAAATACGAATCGGAATTCACCGAATCGGTAAATACCGAGGTGGTATCCACCGAATCGGTAAATACCGAGGTGGTATTTAGCGAATCGGAAAATACCGAGGATACTACCACCTTCCCTTAACTAAGTAGCCAATATCACAATCATGTCATTACAGAAGGTCTCTCAGGCTTGAATAGGGGACCCCATACCACAAAGATCAGCTTAGTGAAATCACATCACAGGAGCATCAGGAGTCTCCTCGCAGGAAGGCTCGTCTTCGGTCTGAATAATAAACATGATGTCTGAGCTATGAAAAGCACCAACTGTCAGGTATGTGCAGCTGCGCGTGTGCCATGGCTAAATCGTGAGTCGAACAACCTAGAGTGGAAAACATGCATTGTGTAACATTCCAGACTGTGTGTCACAGCATGTACAGACCAAGGTCGCTGCGCAGAGCATGGGATGGGAACAACAGAATGCACTCGTCTGAAGGAAGTCTCGAGTCAGCAGTTTATTCAAGAAAGAACATGTAAACGCAGTGTCGTGTGCAAAGACACAAATATGGCTACATAACATTCAACGTGGTTATGCCAACTGAACAATGCATGTACGTATTCAGGGAGAACTCACTACACGCCCCCTTGAGCGAAGCAATATGTAATAGGCAAGAAAAGAGAGAACGCAGAGTTCAGTTTCGTCAGAGCAGAACAGGGCGTAACCAATGCAGCGCCAAAGTCCTACAGTCCAATTAATTGCAGCATACAATTCCAAAAAACACAATGCAAGTATAGTAAAAAACTCAAGCAGACCATCAGGAAGAGAAACACGAGAAATAAAAGAAATAAATGTTGCGCCAGGGTGCTGTCCAGTAGCACAGGCGCAATGGACGACAATCCAGTTAATCCATGAATGTATAGGCAGCATATGTGGCCACGGCTTCCAACAAGCAATCGTTTCCAGGGCCACTAAAAGTCTCAGCCATCCAATTGAGTAAAGAAAAGGAACATACGTGTTCTCCAACCAACGGAGCCTCCAGCACAATCAGAGGGCACCCGGAATGTTCCTCCAAATAGCTCATGGACAAGAAGTCGTAGGCTGCCGCTGAGATGTCCCAATTACCCAGGATACCATGCGCCGCTCCACACGCCATGATCCGGACACCAGAACAGGACAACTCGTGAGACACTAAGGGCCGCATCAGTCGATCGAAATCCGGCACCGGAGACACCATGTTGGTCAAGCACAAATCCAGAGGCCATTCAAAGGGACAATCCAGGCAGTGTAATACAGGTTGTACGCAGGTGAAGTAGGAATACCTGAAGGATAATCCATAAGCCAGGCTCAAAGTCGCCAATGGCAAAGTACCATAGAAGTCAAGCATCCTATCACGAAGAAGATGCAGACGGGACAGGTGCTCGTGTGGCACAGAAGGAGCAGCCATTCCGGAGTATGAAGAGTAAAAGCAGCACACCTGCCACCAGCGCCAGAAGCAGCGGAACACCTCCAAAGATGCTCGAGAACAGTGAATGAACAAATGCCGGAATTACACCAAAAATAGTTTGGAAAGAGGTCACGAGACCCGAGCCCCACATGTTAAAAAAAATTGAGCCAGGCCGGTCGTGGACGAGGCATTGATAATACTTTGGATCAAAGAGCCGAAATGCAGGGGGAGGTCAGTATTCAGAGGCGCCTGTTCCTCAGTGCGCGTAGTAGCAACGTGAAGGACAAATATTTCACGAGAGGAAGTCAAAGGCACCTCTTTGTGGGACAATGGCGCTCTATTCTGCTCAACTTGTTGGACTCTGCTTTCAAGGTTGGAATCGAAGGCCAGATGGAAACATCCCGCCGCCCATGCGGGGGTGGAAAAAGAACAGTATAGCAGCAGACAACTTCATGCGAGACAGTTATATACGGGATTACCACTCACATCCCGCAGCAAACTTCATTAATCATAATTAAATGAATACCGTTTGCAAGCACAGTGAAAGAAGGTGTAATCACAGGCACTGGGATACCTCGTAGGACGCACGCCAAAATCGGGGCTTGTACATTGCATGCGCCGTGTACTTGCATGTGCCTATTGTCTCATGTATGAATCCTAGAAGTGAGAGTGCTAGAGCTAATCTCTATAACGGCTTAGGCCTTCTCCATGTTTGCTTGGTCAATAGCTCTCAGTCTGGAAGCCGCCTCACTGTGCGACAACTTGCAGACCTCGTTGTAAATAGCATACGCGCACCTTTTGGTTCTGCCACCCACGGGACCATTCACAACATCATTCCATTCGGTATGCACATTGATGGAGTGGGTGGACTTCCTGATCCTGTAGATGTGCTCTGTGTCAGCTGGTGGACAGAGTGGGATGTGTGTCCCATCAATGCAGCCAATATAATGGTGGTAGAAATTCCTGAAGGAACGGGACAGGCAACTCTGGGATACACCACCCACCGCAGCTGTCACCACCTGAGAAATGCCGGATGCCAGCAGATGTGGGCTGCAGAGCACCTGCACATGTGGGGGTATGGCGTGCGCCCTTCTTATTGGCTGGTCCAGGAGTGGGTGCGGGTCCCTGATTGAGTCCATGATGGTTTCGGGGTGTAGCCTGTGCCTCTCATGTATCTCTGCATCAGTCAGCTGGAATAGTGTGATGCGCTGTCTGTGGATGCGTTCCTTCCATCGCCAAACCCTCAGTCCTGCTGCCTGCAGACGTAGGCGCCTTGCAATGACGTACATAGCTGCCAGGGTGTCCACGCTGTTGCATTTTGGGATTGCTTAGCTGCACTGTTGTTGGTTACCACCTGCTTTCAATCCGTGTTAATTACCGACTCTTATTTACCGATTTTCTTGGATTTCTTAATTACCGAGTGCTCCTACATGTCATTTTGATTTTTACCACTTCATATTTACCACTTCATATTTACCGGTTCGTTAATTATGTATTCGGTAACTATGAATCGGTATTTACCGCCTCATATTTACCGAACAGTGGTTTTTGGACTCCTACATCTCACTTGTCTGAATACCGGTCGGTAACGGCATATTTACCGAATTTCGGCCGTTACCGACCGGTATTTCGCTACCTACATGAGGCCCTAAGTGTTTTATTGTTTTTGTGTTTTAGTGTTTTTGTGTTAGTGTTTTTGTGTTAGTGTTTTTGTGTTTTAGTGTGTTGGGGTGTTTTAGTGTGTTGGAGTGTTTTAGTGTTTTAGAGTGTTTTAGTGTGTTAGAGTGTTAGAGTGTTTGAGTGTTTTAGTGTTTTAGAGTGTTTTAGTGTGTTTTAGTGTGTTAGAGTGTTTTAGTGTGTTAGAGTGGTTTAGTGTGTTGGAGTGTTTTAGTGTTTTAGAGTGTTTTAGTGTGTTAGAGTGTTAGAGTGGTTGCGTGTTTTAGTGTTTTAGAGTGTTTTAGTGTGTTTTAGTGTGTTAGAGTGTTTTAGTGTTAGTGTTTTAGTGTTTGTGTGTTAGAGTGTTTTAGTGTTTTATTGTTTTAGTGTTTTATTGTTTTAGTGTTTTATTGTTTTAGTGTTTTCGTGTTTTATTGTTTTGGTGGTTTAGTGTTTTAGTGGCTTAGTGTTTTGGTGGTTTAGTGTTTTATTGTTTTTGTGTTTTAGTGTTTTTGTGTTAGTGTTTTTGTGTTAGTGTTTTTGTGTTTTAGTGTGTTGGAGTGTTTTAGTGTGTTGGAGTGTTTTAGTGTTTTAGAGTGTTTTAGTGTGTTAGAGTGTTAGAGTGTTTGAGTGTTTTAGTGTTTTAGAGTGTTTTAGTGTGTTTTAGTGTGTTAGAGTGTTTTAGTGTGTTAGAGTGGTTTAGTGAGTTGGAGTGTTTTAGTGTTTTAGAGTGTTTTAGTGTGTTAGAGTGTTAGTGTGTTAGAGTGTTTTAGTGTTAGTATTTTAGTGTTTGTGTGTTAGAGTGTTTTATTGTTTTATTGTTTCAGTGTTTTATTGTATTAGTTTTTTATTGTTTTAGTGTTTTATTGTTTTAGTGTTTTATTGTTTTAGTGTTTTAGTGTTTTAGTGTTTTAGTGTTTTTTAGTGTTTTAGTGTGCTAGAGTGTTTTAGTGTTAGCGTGTTTTAGTGTTAGAGTGTTTTAGTGGTTTATTGTTTTAGTGGTTTATTGTTTTAGTGGTTTATTGTTTTATTGTTTTAGTGTTTTATTTGGTTATTGTGTTAGTGTTTTATTGTTTTATTGTTTTATTGTTTTAGTGTTTTATTGTTTTAGTGTTTTAGTGTTTTATTGTTTTGGTGGTTTAGTGTTTTAGTGGCTTAGTGTTTTGGTGGTTTAGTGTTTTATTGTTTTTGTGTTTTAGTGTTTTTGTGTTAGTGTTTTTGTGTTAGTGTTTTTGTGTTTTAGTGTGTTGGAGTGTTTTAGTGTGTTGGAGTGTTTTAGTGTTTTAGAGTGTTTTAGTGTGTTAGAGTGTTAGAGTGTTTGAGTGTTTTAGTGTTTTAGCGTGTTTTAGTGTGTTTTAGTGTGTTAGAGTGTTTTAGTGTGTTAGAGTGGTTTAGTGTGTTGGAGTGTTTTAGTGTTTTAGAGTGTTTTAGTGTGTTAGAGTGTTAGCGTGTTTGCGTGTTTTAGTGTTTTAGAGTGTTTTAGTGTGTTTTAGTGTGTTAGAGTGTTTTAGTGTTAGTGTTTTAGTGTTTGTGTGTTAGAGTGTTTTAGTGTTTTATTGTTTTAGTGTTTTATTGTTTTAGTGTTTTATTGTTTTAGTGTTTTATTGTTTTAGTGTTTTAGTGTTTTATTGTTTTGGTGGTTTAGTGTTTTAGTGGCTTAGTGTTTTGGTGGTTTAGTGTTTTATTGTTTTTGTGTTTTAGTGTTTTTGTGTTAGTGTTTTTGTGTTAGTGTTTTTGTGTTTTAGTGTGTTGGAGTGTTTTAGTGTGTTGGAGTGTTTTAGTGTTTTAGAGTGTTTTAGTGTGTTAGAGTGTTAGAGTGTTTGAGTGTTTTAGTGTTTTAGAGTGTTTTAGTGTGTTTTAGTGTGTTAGAGTGTTTTAGTGTGTTAGAGTGTTAGAGTGTTTGAGTGTTTTAGTGTTTTAGAGTGTTTTAGTGTGTTTTAGTGTGTTAGAGTGTTTTAGTGTGTTAGAGTGGTTTAGTGAGTTGGAGTGTTTTAGTGTTTTAGAGTGTTTTAGAGTGTTTTAGTGTGTTAGAGTGTTAGTGTGTTAGAGTGTTTTAGTGTTAGTGTTTTAGTGTTTGTGTGTTAGAGTGTTTTATTGTTTTATTGTTTTAGTGTTTTATTGTATTAGTGTTTTATTGTTTTAGTGTTTTATTGTTTTAGCGTTTTATTGTTTTAGTGTTTTAGTGTTTTAGTGTTTTAGTGTTTTTTAGTGTTTTAGTGTGCTAGAGTGTTTTAGTGTTAGCGTGTTTTAGTGTTAGAGTGTTTTAGTGGTTTATTGTTTTAGTGGTTTATTGTTTTAGTGGTTTATTGTTTTAGTGTTTTATTGTGTTATTGTGTTAGTGTTTTATTGTTTTAGTGTTTTATTGTTTTAGTGTTTTATTGTTTTAGTGTTTTAGTGTTTTTGTGTTAGTGTTTTTGTGTTTTAGTGTGTTAGAGTGTTTTAGTGTGTTGGAGTGTTTTAGTGTTTTAGAGTGTTTTAGTGTGTTAGAGTGTTAGAGTGTTTGCGTGTTTTAGTGTTTTAGAGTGTTTTAGTGTGTTTTAGTGTGTTAGAGTGTTTTAGTGTTAGTGTTTTAGTGTTTGTGTGTTAGAGTGTTTTAGTGTTTTATTGTTTTAGTGTTTTATCGTTTTAGTGTTTTATTGTTTTAGTGTTTTATTGTTTTAGTGTTTTAGTGTTTTATTGTTTGGGTGGTTTAGTGTTTTAGTGGCTTAGTGTTTTGGTGGTTTAGTGTTTTATTTTTTTTGTGTTTTATTGTTTTTGTGTTAGTGTTTTTGTGTTAGTGTTTTTGTGTTTTAGTGTGTTAGAGTGTTTTAGTGTGTTGGAGTGTTTTAGAGTGTTTTAGTGGTTTATTGTTTTATTGTTTTAGTGTTTTATTGTGTTATTGTTTTAGTGTTTTATTGTTTTAGTGTTTTATTGTTTTAGTGTTTTAGTGTTTTTGTGTTAGTGTTTTTGTGTTTTAGTGTGTTAGAGTGTTTTAGTGTGTTGGAGTGTTTTAGTGTTTTAGAGTGTTTTAGTGTGTTAGAGTGTTAGAGTGTTTGAGTGTTTTAGTGTTTTAGAGTGTTTTGGTGTGTTTTAGTGTGTTAGAGTGTTTTAGTGTTAGTGTTTTAGTGTTTGTGTGTTAGAGTGTTTTAGTGTTTTATTGTTTTAGTGTTTTATTGTTTTAGTGTTTTATTGTTTTAGTGTTTTAGTGTTTTATTGTTTTGTTGGTTTAGTGTTTTAGTGGCTTAGTGTTTTGGTGGTTTAGTGTTTTATTGTTTTTGTGTTTTAGTGTTTTTGTGTTAGTGTTTTTGTGTTAGTGTTTTTGTGTTTTAGTGTGTTAGAGTGTTTTAGTGTGTTGGAGTGTTTTAGTGTGTTAGAGTGTTAGAGTGTTTGAGTGTTTTAGTGTTTTAGAGTGTTTTAGTGTGTTTTAGTGTGTTAGAGTGTTTTAGTGTGTTAGAGTGGTTTAGTGAGTTGGAGTGTTTTAGTGTTTTAGAGTGTTTTAGTGTGTTAGAGTGTTAGTGTGTTAGAGTGTTTTAGTGTTAGTGTTTTAGTGTTTGTGTGTTAGAGTGTTTTATTGTTTTATTGTTTTAGTGTTTTATTGTATTAGTGTTTTATTGTTTTAGTGTTTTATTTTTTTAGTGTTTTATTGTTTTAGTGTTTTAGTGTTTTTTAGTGTTTTAGTGTGCTAGAGTGTTTTAGTGTTAGCGTGTTTTAGTGTTAGAGTGTTTTAGTGGTTTATTGTTTTAGTGGTTTATTGTTTTAGTGGTTTATTGTTTTATTGTTTTAGTGTTTTATTGTGTTATTGTTTTAGTGTTTTATTGTTTTAGTGTTTTATTGTTTTAGTGTTTTATTGTTTTAGTGTTTTAGTGTTTTTGTGTTAGTGTTTTTGTGTTTTAGTGTGTTAGAGTGTTTTAGTGTGTTGGAGTGTTTTAGTGTGTTAGAGTGTTTTAGTGTTAGTGTTTTAGTGTTTGTGTGTTAGAGTGTTTTAGTGTTTTATTGTTTTAGTGTTTTATTGTTTTAGTGTTTTATTGTTTTAGTGTTTTAGTGTTTTATTGTTTTGGTGGTTTAGTGTTTTAGTGGCTTAGTGTTTTGGTGGTTTAGTGTTTTATTGTTTTTGTGTTTTAGTGTTTTTGTGTTAGTGTTTTTGTGTTAGTGTTTTTGTGTTTTAGTGTGTTAGAGTGTTTTAGTGTGTTGGAGTGTTTTAGAGTGTTTTAGTGTGTTAGAGTGTTAGAGTGTTTGAGTGTTTTAGTGTTTTAGAGTGTTTTAGTGTGTTTTAGTGTGTTAGAGTGTTTTAGTGTGTTAGAGTGGTTTAGTGAGTTGGAGTGTTTTAGTGTTTTAGAGTGTTTTAGTGTTAGAGGGTTTTAGTGTTACAGTGTTTTAGTGTTTTATTGTTTTAGTGTTTTAGTGTTTTAGTGTTTTAGTGTTTTTTAGTGTTTTTTAGTGTTTTAGTGTGCTAGAGTGTTTTAGTGTTAGCGTGTTTTAGTGTTAGAGTGTTTTAGTGGTTTATTGTTTTAGTGGTTTATTGTTTTAGTGGTTTATTGTTTTAGTGTTTTATTGTGTTATTGTTTTAGTGTTTTATTGTTTTATTGTTTTAGTGTTTTATTGTTTTAGTGTTTTAGTGTTTTTGTGTTAGTGTTTTTGTGTTTTAGTGTGTTAGTGTTTTAGTGTGTTGGAGTGTTTTAGTGTTTTAGAGTGTTTTAGTGTGTTAGAGTGTTAGAGTGTTTGCGTGTTTTAGTGTTTTAGAGTGTTTTAGTGTGTTTTAGTGTGTTAGAGTGTTTTAGTGAGAGTGTTTGCGTGTTTTAGTGTTTTAGAGTGTTTTAGTGTGTTTTAGTGTGTTAGAGTGTTTTAGTGTTAGTGTTTTAGTGTTTGTGTGTTAGAGTGTTTTAGTGTTTTATTGTTTTAGTGTTTTATTGTTTTAGTGTTTTATTGTTTTAGTGTTTTATTGTTTTAGTGTTTTAGTGTTTTATTGTTTTGGTGGTTTAGTGTTTTAGTGGCTTAGTGTTTTGGTGGTTTAGTGTTTTATTGTTTTTGTGTTTTAGTGTTTTTGTGTTAGTGTTTTTGTGTTAGTGTTTTTGTGTTTTAGTGTGTTGGGGTGTTTTAGTGTGTTGGAGTGTTTTAGTGTTTTAGAGTGTTTTAGTGTGTTAGAGTGTTAGAGTGTTTGAGTGTTTTAGTGTTTTAGAGTGTTTTAGTGTGTTTTAGTGTGTTAGAGTGTTTTAGTGTGTTAGAGTGGTTTAGTGTGTTGGAGTGTTTTAGTGTTTTAGAGTGTTTTAGTGTGTTAGAGTGTTAGAGTGTTTGCGTGTTTTAGTGTTTTAGAGTGTTTTAGTGTGTTTTAGTGTGTTAGAGTGTTTTAGTGTTAGTGTTTTAGTGTTTGTGTGTTAGAGTGTTTTAGTGTTTTATTGTTTTAGTGTTTTATTGTTTTAGTGTTTTATTGTTTTAGTGTTTTATTGTTTTAGTGTTTTATTGTTTTAGTGTTTTAGTGTTTTATTGTTTTGGTGGTTTAGTGTTTTAGTGGCTTAGTGTTTTGGTGGTTTAGTGTTTTATTGTTTTTGTGTTTTAGTGTTTTTGTGTTAGTGTTTTTGTGTTAGTGTTTTTGTGTTTTAGTGTGTTGGAGTGTTTTAGTGTGTTGGAGTGTTTTAGTGTTTTAGAGTGTTTTAGTGTGTTAGAGTGTTAGAGTGTTTGAGTGTTTTAGTGTTTTAGAGTGTTTTAGTGTGTTTTAGTGTGTTAGAGTGTTTTAGTGTGTTAGAGTGGTTTAGTGAGTTGGAGTGTTTTAGTGTTTTAGAGTGTTTTAGTGTGTTAGAGTGTTAGTGTGTTAGAGTGTTTTAGTGTTAGTATTTTAGTGTTTGTGTGTTAGAGTGTTTTATTGTTTTATTGTTTCAGTGTTTTATTGTATTATTGTTTTTATTGTTTTAGTGTTTTAGTGTTTTAGTGTTTTAGTGTTTATAGTGTTTTAGTGCTATATGGTTTAGTGTTTTAGTGTTTTATTGTTTTAGTGTGTTTAGTGTTTATTGTTTTAGTGTTTATTGTTTTATTAGTGTTTTATTTGGTTATTGTTTCTTAGTGTTTATTGTTTTAGTGTTTTATTGTTTTAGTGTTTTATTGTTTTAGTGTTTATTGTTTTGGTGGTTTAGTGTTTAGTGTTTTTGTGTTTTAGTGTGTTGGAGTGTTTTAGTGTGTTGGAGTGTTTTAGTGTTTTAGAGTGTTTTAGTGTGTTAGAGTGTTAGAGTGTTTGAGTGTTTTAGTGTGTTTTAGTGTGTTTTAGTGTGTTAGAGTGTTTTAGTGTGTTAGAGTGGTTTAGTGTGTTGGAGTGTTTTAGGGCCTCATGTAGGTAAATAAATTTTACCGGTTCTTAAATACCGAGCCGTACCGAATCGGTAAATTAGAATCGGTAAGTTATATGTAGCTAAAAATTCGGTAACAGTTACCGATTCGGTAACATTCGGTAAATACGAATCGGAATTCACAGATTCGGTAAATACCGAGGTGATAATTACCGATTCGGAAAATACCGAGGTGGTATCTACCGAATCGGAAAATACCGAGGTGGTATCTACCGATTCGGAAAATACCGAATCGGTATGTACGGATTCGGTAAATAACATCACATGACTTGACGAAACAGCTAATCCTGTGCAACGACAGCCCACCCAACCAGGAACTGCCCACACCCAGGCAGGTGTACACAATTAGCCGAAGTGGCCACACCCAGGCAGGTGTACATAATTAGCCGACCCTGGAGAGGCTTGGAGTGCAGAGGAGAGGCAGGGAGCAGTTGCATGTGCGAGCGGGAAACGAACAGCATGTCCAGCCAGAGAACACAGAAAGACGGAGGGGAAAGGAGGAGGAAGCTCAAATTCAGCCCCAAGGAACTCCAGGTGCTGGTGGAGGAGGTGGTGAAGCAGCACCAGAAGCTGTTTGGGAGGCAATCCCTGCAAGTGCCTGAGGCCGAAAAGCGCAACATATGGCTGGCCATCCAGGCGCAGGTCAATGCTGTGGGAGTGACCCACAGGGACATTGAGGTCCTCAAAAAGCGCTGGTATGACCTGAGGATTGTGACCAAGAGGAAGATGGGCGACATCCAGAAGGAGGCCAGCCAGACCGGAGGTGGAACCAACAGGGCACCTGCCCTCACCGAACTGGAGGAGCTGGTGGCGGCCACAATCGAGCAAGAGAGCGTCGTGGGTCTTGGGGACGCCGACAGCTCTGCCAGAGCCGCAACACACCAAGGTAAGACGAAAGCACAGCAATGTAGCCTCCCCTACCCCTATCCCACATCCCCCATTGTGAAACGAGAATCACACTGCAGTCCACACGTGTCAGTGCAGACAGGCAAAGCATTCCGGGAGATGTAGTCAGGGCAACACTAACCATGACGTAAATGTTACAGGGCAACAAGGCATGTCACGCACTCGAGGCACAAGGAGACAGAGGACAGATTGGAATGTGAAATGATTTATTGTGACGCTTGCAATGCAGCCCTTCGGGGACACTGAGCCAATGTTGTTTTTCTGTCCACAGATGTGACATCATGCAGTACAGGGCATGCTGCAGGGGAGACGGCACACCGGCCACAAAAATCACCTCTAGCCAGCACGAGTTCAGACCAGGGAGCAGGCCCACTTGCAGCCGCACCACCAACACAGCCAGCCTCGCCGCACACAGAGCCAGCATCACCTCACCGAGAGCCAGCATCACCACAACCACAGCCAGCATCGCCACTCATGTTCGAATCACCGGCCACATCTCCGCTTGCAGGTGTGAGAATGAGGAGGCGTCCAGCAGCCAGGCTACGAGCCTTCGACACCTCGTCAGACGACAGCATGGGCCCAGAAGACCGCACCGGGCCCCAGGAAGGGAGCCATCCCACTGTGCCCCACACCTCACAGGCAGCACAGACGGGAGCAAGAGGGCGCCGCAGGTCGCATGTCCAGAGTCCACCAGCACCCACTGACGGCCATGGTGTCTTCTTGGGGCTCGAGGGCCAAATGTTGAAGCAACAGCGCCTGCAATCAAAGGCAGTTATGTCAGTCCAGAGGCACATGCGGGTGATGAAGACAAGCTTAGTCAACATGGACACAAACATTGGCGGCATGGCTGCGGGCATTCGGGACATGTCCCAGTCAATCCAGCAGTTGTGCAGCAAATTAGATGCTGACATCGAAGCACGGCGCCGGGAACGCCAGAGAAGGGACACTACCAGCAGGGCACTCAACCGTCTGGCAACTGCGACTTCCCTACTTTGCCGGTGCTCTGTGACGATGCAGGAGGGCCTAACACAGTGCTGCAGCGACCTGTCTCGGGGGATGGTGCAGGTGACAAGTGCACTAGGGGTGCTATTGACTAGTCAGGCGTCGACAACTGCTGCAGGGGATGCTGCGGAGAGCATCGACACCAGCAGCAGCATCACACCCCCCGTCCCCGAAGCACGCAGGAGCAGCAGGCGGCTTGGGGTTGGCTCTAGTGAGGATGCACAGGCCGTGCAATCCACCACTGCAGCGCGTATGCGCAAACATTGATGTGGCCCTGCTTAGCCACTTCCCATTGGGTGACGTAACCCTGGACATACTCCTTGTATAGATGGTATATTGCCAGATTGGCCTGTTCATGTGTTCATGGCGTGGTGCCACATTAAACTACGTCATGACTTCTCACAACTCGCTGTGTCCCCTCACTTACTCAGAAATAGTTGCATGTGATCACTGCCCGTCTCTCTCTCCCATCGATTGCAGTTGGCACTCTAGCTGCGCTGCCCTCTGGCTGGCCTGACTCATCCTCGTTGTCCTCAAAATATGTTAGTTCCACATCTGTACCTTTTTTCGTGGCAAGGTTGTGCAGCATTGCACAAGTGGCAATAATCTTGCAGCAGGTGATGGGTTTGTACTGGCGTGCGCCTCCGCTCTTGTGGAGGCAGCGGAACCTGCTCTTCAGTAGTCCAAACGTGCGCTCCACCACATTGCGTGTTGTTTTGTGGGCCACGTTGTATCGTCTCTCACTCTGGGTTGCTGGGTGTAGGTAGGGAGTGAGGATGAATGAACGGCATGCATATGCACTGTCGCCTGGATGAGTAACAGGGAACCATCAGTTACATGCCTCTATACACTCTGATTTGCAGGTTTCAAGGGGCGTCACTGTTACTTACCCAGCAGGTATCCCTCTCCGAATTCGCCGGCACTCAGTCGTGTGTAGATCCCACTATTCTGGAAGATGTAAGAGTCGTGGGTGCTCCCAGGAAACTTTGCAACAATATCTGTGATGATGTTCCCTGCATCACAGATCACCTGCACATTGATGGAGTGGGTGGACTTCCTGTTCCTGTAGATGTGCTCTGTATCAGCTGGTGGACAGATTGGGATGTGTGTACCATCAATACAGCCGATGACATGGGGGAACTGTGCCATGTGATAAAAGTCTGTTTTTGTTTTCTGCAGTGCAGCCTGTGTGTTTGGGAAGCTTATGTAGTGGTGCATTCTCTGCATCATGGCATCCAGGAACTTCCTGAAGAAACGGGACAGGCAACTCTGGGATACACCACCCACCGCAGCTATCACCACCTGATAACTGCCGGATGCCAGTAGATGTAGGCTGCAGAGCACCTGCACATGTGGTGGTATGGCGTGCGCCCTTCTTGTTGGCTGGTCCAGGAGTGGGTGCAGGTCCCTTATCAGGTCCATGATGGTTTCGGGGTGTAGCCTGTACCTCTCATGTATCTCTGCATCAGTCAGCTGGAATAGTGTGATGCGCTGTCTGTAGATTTGTTCCTCCCGTCGCCACACCCTCAGTCCTGCTGCCTGTAGACGTAGGCGCCTTGCAATGACGTACATGGCGGCCATGTTGTCCACGCTGTTGCATTTTGGGATTGCTTATGTGCATTGTTGATGGTTACCACCTGCTTTCAATCCGTGTTAATTACCGACTCTTATTTACCAATTTTCCTGGATTTCTTAATTACCGACTGCTCCTACATGTCATTTTAAATTTTTACCACTTCATATTTACCACTTCATATTTACCGATTCGTTAATTATGTATTCGGTAAATATGAATCGGTATTTTAGAATTCGGTAACTATGAATCGGTATTTACCGCCTCATATTTACCGAAAAGTGGTTTTTGGACTCCTACATCTCACTTGTCTGAATACCGGTCGGTAACGGCATATTTACCGAAAATCGGCCGTTACCGACCGGTATTTCGCTACCTACATGAGGCCCTTAGTGTTTTAGAGTGTTTTAGTGTGTTAGAGTGTTAGAGTGTTTGCGTGTTTTAGTGTTTTAGAGTGTTTTAGTGTGTTTTAGTGTGTTAGAGTGTTTTAGTGTTAGTGTTTTAGTGTTTGTGTGTTAGAGTGTTTTATTGTTTTAGTGTTTTATTGTTTTAGTGTTTTATTGTTTTAGTGTTTTAGTGTTTTATTGTTTTGGTGGTTTAGTGTTTTAGTGGCTTAGTGTTTTGGTGGTTTAGTGTTTTATTGTTTTTGTGTTTTAGTGTTTTTGTGTTAGTGTTTTTGTGTTAGTGTTTTTGTGTTTTAGTGTGTTGGAGTGTTTTAGTGTGTTGGAGTGTTTTAGTGTTTTAGAGTGTTTTAGTGTGTTAGAGTGTTAGAGTGTTTGAGTGTTTTAGTGTTTTAGAGTGTTTTAGTGTGTTTTAGTGTGTTAGAGTGTTTTAGTGTGTTAGAGTGGTTTAGTGAGTTGGAGTGTTTTAGTGTTTTAGAGTGTTTTAGTGTGTTAGAGTGTTAGTGTGTTAGAGTGTTTTAGTGTTAGTGTTTTAGTGTTTGTGTGTTAGAGTGTTTTATTGTTTTATTGTTTTAGTGTTTTATTGTATTAGTGTTTTATTGTTTTAGTGTTTTATTGTTTTAGTGTTTTATTGTTTTAGTGTTTTAGTGTTTTAGTGTTTTAGTGTTTTTTAGTGTTTTAGTGTGCTAGAGTGTTTTAGTGTTAGCGTGTTTTAGTGTTAGAGTGTTTTAGTGGTTTATTGTTTTAGTGGTTTATTGTTTTAGTGGTTTATTGTTTTATTGTTTTAGTGTTTTATTGTGTTATTGTTTTAGTGTTTTATTGTTTTAGTGTTTTATTGTTTTAGTGTTTTATTGTTTTAGTGTTTTAGTGTTTTTGTGTTAGTGTTTTTGTGTTTTAGTGTGTTAGAGTGTTAGAGTGTTTGCGTGTTTTAGTGTTTTAGAGTGTTTTAGTGTGTTTTAGTGTGTTAGAGTGTTTTAGTGTTAGTGTTTTAGTGTTTGTGTGTTAGAGTGTTTTAGTGTTTTATTGTTTTAGTGTTTTATCGTTTTAGTGTTTTATTGTTTTAGTGTTTTATTGTTTTAGTGTTTTATTGTTTTAGTGTTTTAGTGTTTTATTGTTTGGGTGGTTTAGTGTTTTAGTGGCTTAGTGTTTTGGTGGTTTAGTGTTTTATTGTTTTTGTGTTTTATTGTTTTTGTGTTAGTGTTTTTGTGTTAGTGTTTTTGTGTTTTAGTGTGTTAGAGTGTTTTAGTGTGTTGGAGTGTTTTAGTGTTTTAGAGTGTTTTAGTGTGTTAGAGTGTTAGAGTGTTTGTGTGTTTTAGTGTTTTAGAGTGTTTTAGTGTGTTTTAGTGTGTTAGAGTGTTTTAGTGTTAGTGTTTTAGTGTTTGTGTGTTAGAGTGTTTTAGTGTTTTATTGTTTTAGTGTTTTATCGTTTTAGTGTTTTATTGTTTTAGTGTTTTATTGTTTTAGTGTTTTATTGTTTTAGTGTTTTAGTGTTTTATTGTTTGGGTGGTTTAGTGTTTTAGTGGCTTAGTGTTTTGGTGGTTTAGTGTTTTATTGTTTTTGTGTTTTATTGTTTTTGTGTTAGTGTTTTTGTGTTAGTGTTTTTGTGTTTTAGTGTGTTAGAGTGTTTTAGTGTGTTGGAGTGTTTTAGTGTTTTAGAGTGTTTTAGTGTTTTATTGTTTTTGTGTTAGTGTTTTTGTGTTAGTGTTTTTGTGTTTTAGTGTGTTAGAGTGTTTTAGTGTGTTGGAGTGTTTTAGAGTGTTTTAGTGGTTTATTGTTTTAGTGGTTTATTGTTTTATTGTTTTAGTGTTTTATTGTGTTATTGTTTTAGTGTTTTATTGTTTTAGTGTTTTATTGTTTTAGTGTTTTAGTGTTTTTGTGTTAGTGTTTTTGTGTTTTAGTGTGTTAGAGTGTTTTAGTGTGTTGGAGTGTTTTAGTGTTTTAGAGTGTTTTAGTGTTTTAGAGTGTTTTGGTGTGTTTTAGTGTGTTAGAGTGTTTTAGTGTTAGTGTTTTAGTGTTTGTGTGTTAGAGTGTTTTAGTGTTTTATTGTGTTAGTGTTTTATCGTTTTAGTGTTTTATTGTTTTAGTGTTTTATTGTTTTAGTGTTTTATTGTTTTTGTGTTTTATTGTTTTTGTGTTAGTGTTTTTGTGTTAGTGTTTTTGTGTTTTAGTGTGTTAGAGTGTTTTAGTGTGTTGGAGTGTTTTAGTGTTTTAGAGTGTTTTAGTGTTTTATTGTTTTTGTGTTAGTGTTTTTGTGTTAGTGTTTTTGTGTTAGTGTTTTTGTGTTTTAGTGTGTTAGAGTGTTTTAGTGTGTTGGAGTGTTTTAGAGTGTTTTAGTGGTTTATTGTTTTAGTGGTTTATTGTTTTATTGTTTTAGTGTTTTATTGTGTTATTGTTTTAGTGTTTTATTGTTTTAGTGTTTTATTGTTTTAGTGTTTTAGTGTTTTTGTGTTAGTGTTTTTGTGTTTTAGTGTGTTAGAGTGTTTTAGTGTGTTGGAGTGTTTTAGTGTTTTAGAGTGTTTTAGTGTGTTAGAGTGTTTTGGTGTGTTTTAGTGTGTTAGAGTGTTTTAGTGTTAGTGTTTTAGTGTTTGTGTGTTAGTGTTTTTGTGTTAGTGTTTTTGTGTTTTAGTGTGTTAGAGTGTTTTAGTGTGTTTGTTTTTGTGTTTTAGTGTTTTTGTGTTAGTGTTTTTGTGTTAGTGTTTTTGTGTTTTAGTGTGTTAGAGTGTTTTAGTGTGTTGGAGTGTTTTAGAGTGTTTTAGTGTGTTAGAGTGTTAGAGTGTGTTTTAGTGTGTTAGAGTGTTTTAGTGTGTTAGAGTGGTTTAGTGAGTTGGAGTGTTTTAGTGTTTTAGAGTGTTTTAGTGTGTTAGAGTGTTAGAGTGTTTGAGTGTTTTAGTGTGTTTTAGTGTGTTTTAGTGTGTTAGAGTGTTTTAGTGTGTTAGAGTGGTTTAGTGTGTTGGAGTGTTTTAGGGCCTCATGTAGGTAAATAAATTTTACCGGTTCTTAAATACCGAGCCGTACCGAATCGGTAAATTAGAATCGGTAAGTTATATGTAGCTAAAAATTCGGTAACAGTTACCGATTCGGTAACATTCGGTAAATACGAATCGGAATTCACAGATTCGGTAAATACCGAGGTGATAATTACCGATTCGGAAAATACCGAGGTGGTATCTACCGAATCGGAAAATACCGAGGTGGTATCTACCGATTTGGAAAATACCGAATCGGTATGTACGGATTCGGTAAATAACATCACATGACTTGACGAAACAGCTAATCCTGTGCAACGACAGCCCACCCAACCAGGAACTGCCCACACCCAGGCAGGTGTACACAATTAGCCGAAGTGGCCACACCCAGGCAGGTGTACATAATTAGCCGACCCTGGAGAGGCTTGGAGTGCAGAGGAGAGGCAGGGAGCAGTTGCATGTGCGAGCGGGAAACGAACAGCATGTCCAGCCAGAGAACACAGAAAGACGGAGGGGAAAGGAGGAGGAAGCTCAAATTCAGCCCCAAGGAACTCCAGGTGCTGGTGGAGGAGGTGGTGAAGCAGCACCAGAAGCTGTTTGGGAGGCAATCCCTGCAAGTGCCTGAGGCCGAAAAGCGCAACATATGGCTGGCCATCCAGGCGCAGGTCAATGCTGTGGGAGTGACCCACAGGGACATTGAGGTCCTCAAAAAGCGCTGGTATGACCTGAGGATTGTGACCAAGAGGAAGATGGGCGACATCCAGAAGGAGGCCAGCCAGACCGGAGGTGGAACCAACAGGGCACCTGCCCTCACCGAACTGGAGGAGCTGGTGGCGGCCACAATCGAGCAAGAGAGCGTCGTGGGTCTTGGGGACGCCGACAGCTCTGCCAGAGCCGCAACACACCAAGGTAAGACGAAAGCACAGCAATGTAGCCTCCCCTACCCCTATCCCACATCCCCCATTGTGAAACGAGAATCACACTGCAGTCCACACGTGTCAGTGCAGACAGGCAAAGCATTCCGGGAGATGTAGTCAGGGCAACACTAACCATGACGTAAATGTTACAGGGCAACAAGGCATGTCACGCACTCGAGGCACAAGGAGACAGAGGACAGATTGGAATGTGAAATGATTTATTGTGACGCTTGCAATGCAGCCCTTCGGGGACACTGAGCCAATGTTGTTTTTCTGTCCACAGATGTGACATCATGCAGTACAGGGCATGCTGCAGGGGAGACGGCACACCGGCCACAAAAATCACCTCTAGCCAGCACGAGTTCAGACCAGGGAGCAGGCCCACTTGCAGCCGCACCACCAACACAGCCAGCCTCGCCGCACACAGAGCCAGCATCACCTCACCGAGAGCCAGCATCACCACAACCACAGCCAGCATCGCCACTCATGTTCGAATCACCGGCCACATCTCCGCTTGCAGGTGTGAGAATGAGGAGGCGTCCAGCAGCCAGGCTACGAGCCTTCGACACCTCGTCAGACGACAGCATGGGCCCAGAAGACCGCACCGGGCCCCAGGAAGGGAGCCATCCCACTGTGCCCCACACCTCACAGGCAGCACAGACGGGAGCAAGAGGGCGCCGCAGGTCGCATGTCCAGAGTCCACCAGCACCCACTGACGGCCATGGTGTCTTCTTGGGGCTCGAGGGCCAAATGTTGAAGCAACAGCGCCTGCAATCAAAGGCAGTTATGTCAGTCCAGAGGCACATGCGGGTGATGAAGACAAGCTTAGTCAACATGGACACAAACATTGGCGGCATGGCTGCGGGCATTCGGGACATGTCCCAGTCAATCCAGCAGTTGTGCAGCAAATTAGATGCTGACATCGAAGCACGGCGCCGGGAACGCCAGAGAAGGGACACTACCAGCAGGGCACTCAACCGTCTGGCAACTGCGACTTCCCTACTTTGCCGGTGCTCTGTGACGATGCAGGAGGGCCTAACACAGTGCTGCAGCGACCTGTCTCGGGGGATGGTGCAGGTGACAAGTGCACTAGGGGTGCTATTGACTAGTCAGGCGTCGACAACTGCTGCAGGGGATGCTGCGGAGAGCATCGACACCAGCAGCAGCATCACACCCCCCGTCCCCGAAGCACGCAGGAGCAGCAGGCGGCTTGGGGTTGGCTCTAGTGAGGATGCACAGGCCGTGCAATCCACCACTGCAGCGCGTATGCGCAAACATTGATGTGGCCCTGCTTAGCCACTTCCCATTGGGTGACGTAACCCTGGACATACTCCTTGTATAGATGGTATATTGCCAGATTGGCCTGTTCATGTGTTCATGGCGTGGTGCCACATTAAACTACGTCATGACTTCTCACAACTCGCTGTGTCCCCTCACTTACTCAGAAATAGTTGCATGTGATCACTGCCCGTCTCTCTCTCCCATCGATTGCAGTTGGCACTCTAGCTGCGCTGCCCTCTGGCTGGCCTGACTCATCCTCGTTGTCCTCAAAATATGTTAGTTCCACATCTGTACCTTTTTTCGTGGCAAGGTTGTGCAGCATTGCACAAGTGGCAATAATCTTGCAGCAGGTGATGGGTTTGTACTGGCGTGCGCCTCCGCTCTTGTGGAGGCAGCGGAACCTGCTCTTCAGTAGTCCAAACGTGCGCTCCACCACATTGCGTGTTGTTTTGTGGGCCACGTTGTATCGTCTCTCACTCTGGGTTGCTGGGTGTAGGTAGGGAGTGAGGATGAATGAACGGCATGCATATGCACTGTCGCCTGGATGAGTAACAGGGAACCATCAGTTACATGCCTCTATACACTCTGATTTGCAGGTTTCAAGGGGCGTCACTGTTACTTACCCAGCAGGTATCCCTCTCCGAATTCGCCGGCACTCAGTCGTGTGTAGATCCCACTATTCTGGAAGATGTAAGAGTCGTGGGTGCTCCCAGGAAACTTTGCAACAATATCTGTGATGATGTTCCCTGCATCACAGATCACCTGCACATTGATGGAGTGGGTGGACTTCCTGTTCCTGTAGATGTGCTCTGTATCAGCTGGTGGACAGATTGGGATGTGTGTACCATCAATACAGCCGATGACATGGGGGAACTGTGCCATGTGATAAAAGTCTGTTTTTGTTTTCTGCAGTGCAGCCTGTGTGTTTGGGAAGCTTATGTAGTGGTGCATTCTCTGCATCATGGCATCCAGGAACTTCCTGAAGAAACGGGACAGGCAACTCTGGGATACACCACCCACCGCAGCTATCACCACCTGATAACTGCCGGATGCCAGTAGATGTAGGCTGCAGAGCACCTGCACATGTGGTGGTATGGCGTGCGCCCTTCTTGTTGGCTGGTCCAGGAGTGGGTGCAGGTCCCTTATCAGGTCCATGATGGTTTCGGGGTGTAGCCTGTACCTCTCATGTATCTCTGCATCAGTCAGCTGGAATAGTGTGATGCGCTGTCTGTAGATTTGTTCCTCCCGTCGCCACACCCTCAGTCCTGCTGCCTGTAGACGTAGGCGCCTTGCAATGACGTACATGGCGGCCATGTTGTCCACGCTGTTGCATTTTGGGATTGCTTATGTGCATTGTTGATGGTTACCACCTGCTTTCAATCCGTGTTAATTACCGACTCTTATTTACCAATTTTCCTGGATTTCTTAATTACCGACTGCTCCTACATGTCATTTTAAATTTTTACCACTTCATATTTACCACTTCATATTTACCGATTCGTTAATTATGTATTCGGTAAATATGAATCGGTATTTTAGAATTCGGTAACTATGAATCGGTATTTACCGCCTCATATTTACCGAAAAGTGGTTTTTGGACTCCTACATCTCACTTGTCTGAATACCGGTCGGTAACGGCATATTTACCGAAAATCGGCCGTTACCGACCGGTATTTCGCTACCTACATGAGGCCCTTAGTGTTTTAGAGTGTTTTAGTGTGTTAGAGTGTTAGAGTGTTTGCGTGTTTTAGTGTTTTAGAGTGTTTTAGTGTGTTTTAGTGTGTTAGAGTGTTTTAGTGTTAGTGTTTTAGTGTTTGTGTGTTAGAGTGTTTTATTGTTTTAGTGTTTTATTGTTTTAGTGTTTTATTGTTTTAGTGTTTTAGTGTTTTATTGTTTTGGTGGTTTAGTGTTTTAGTGGCTTAGTGTTTTGGTGGTTTAGTGTTTTATTGTTTTTGTGTTTTAGTGTTTTTGTGTTAGTGTTTTTGTGTTAGTGTTTTTGTGTTTTAGTGTGTTGGAGTGTTTTAGTGTGTTGGAGTGTTTTAGTGTTTTAGAGTGTTTTAGTGTGTTAGAGTGTTAGAGTGTTTGAGTGTTTTAGTGTTTTAGAGTGTTTTAGTGTGTTTTAGTGTGTTAGAGTGTTTTAGTGTGTTAGAGTGGTTTAGTGAGTTGGAGTGTTTTAGTGTTTTAGAGTGTTTTAGTGTGTTAGAGTGTTAGTGTGTTAGAGTGTTTTAGTGTTAGTGTTTTAGTGTTTGTGTGTTAGAGTGTTTTATTGTTTTATTGTTTTAGTGTTTTATTGTATTAGTGTTTTATTGTTTTAGTGTTTTATTGTTTTAGTGTTTTATTGTTTTAGTGTTTTAGTGTTTTAGTGTTTTAGTGTTTTTTAGTGTTTTAGTGTGCTAGAGTGTTTTAGTGTTAGCGTGTTTTAGTGTTAGAGTGTTTTAGTGGTTTATTGTTTTAGTGGTTTATTGTTTTAGTGGTTTATTGTTTTATTGTTTTAGTGTTTTATTGTGTTATTGTTTTAGTGTTTTATTGTTTTAGTGTTTTATTGTTTTAGTGTTTTATTGTTTTAGTGTTTTAGTGTTTTTGTGTTAGTGTTTTTGTGTTTTAGTGTGTTAGAGTGTTAGAGTGTTTGCGTGTTTTAGTGTTTTAGAGTGTTTTAGTGTGTTTTAGTGTGTTAGAGTGTTTTAGTGTTAGTGTTTTAGTGTTTGTGTGTTAGAGTGTTTTAGTGTTTTATTGTTTTAGTGTTTTATCGTTTTAGTGTTTTATTGTTTTAGTGTTTTATTGTTTTAGTGTTTTATTGTTTTAGTGTTTTAGTGTTTTATTGTTTGGGTGGTTTAGTGTTTTAGTGGCTTAGTGTTTTGGTGGTTTAGTGTTTTATTGTTTTTGTGTTTTATTGTTTTTGTGTTAGTGTTTTTGTGTTAGTGTTTTTGTGTTTTAGTGTGTTAGAGTGTTTTAGTGTGTTGGAGTGTTTTAGTGTTTTAGAGTGTTTTAGTGTGTTAGAGTGTTAGAGTGTTTGTGTGTTTTAGTGTTTTAGAGTGTTTTAGTGTGTTTTAGTGTGTTAGAGTGTTTTAGTGTTAGTGTTTTAGTGTTTGTGTGTTAGAGTGTTTTAGTGTTTTATTGTTTTAGTGTTTTATCGTTTTAGTGTTTTATTGTTTTAGTGTTTTATTGTTTTAGTGTTTTATTGTTTTAGTGTTTTAGTGTTTTATTGTTTGGGTGGTTTAGTGTTTTAGTGGCTTAGTGTTTTGGTGGTTTAGTGTTTTATTGTTTTTGTTTTTTATTGTTTTTGTGTTAGTGTTTTTGTGTTAGTGTTTTTGTGTTTTAGTGTGTTAGAGTGTTTTAGTGTGTTGGAGTGTTTTAGTGTTTTAGAGTGTTTTAGTGTTTTATTGTTTTTGTGTTAGTGTTTTTGTGTTAGTGTTTTTGTGTTTTAGTGTGTTAGAGTGTTTTAGTGTGTTGGAGTGTTTTAGAGTGTTTTAGTGGTTTATTGTTTTAGTGGTTTATTGTTTTATTGTTTTAGTGTTTTATTGTGTTATTGTTTTAGTGTTTTATTGTTTTAGTGTTTTATTGTTTTAGTGTTTTAGTGTTTTTGTGTTAGTGTTTTTGTGTTTTAGTGTGTTAGAGTGTTTTAGTGTGTTGGAGTGTTTTAGTGTTTTAGAGTGTTTTAGTGTTTTAGAGTGTTTTGGTGTGTTTTAGTGTGTTAGAGTGTTTTAGTGTTAGTGTTTTAGTGTTTGTGTGTTAGAGTGTTTTAGTGTTTTATTGTGTTAGTGTTTTATCGTTTTAGTGTTTTATTGTTTTAGTGTTTTATTGTTTTAGTGTTTTATTGTTTTTGTGTTTTATTGTTTTTGTGTTAGTGTTTTTGTGTTAGTGTTTTTGTGTTTTAGTGTGTTAGAGTGTTTTAGTGTGTTGGAGTGTTTTAGTGTTTTAGAGTGTTTTAGTGTTTTATTGTTTTTGTGTTAGTGTTTTTGTGTTAGTGTTTTTGTGTTAGTGTTTTTGTGTTTTAGTGTGTTAGAGTGTTTTAGTGTGTTGGAGTGTTTTAGAGTGTTTTAGTGGTTTATTGTTTTAGTGGTTTATTGTTTTATTGTTTTAGTGTTTTATTGTGTTATTGTTTTAGTGTTTTATTGTTTTAGTGTTTTATTGTTTTAGTGTTTTAGTGTTTTTGTGTTAGTGTTTTTGTGTTTTAGTGTGTTAGAGTGTTTTAGTGTGTTGGAGTGTTTTAGTGTTTTAGAGTGTTTTAGTGTGTTAGAGTGTTTTGGTGTGTTTTAGTGTGTTAGAGTGTTTTAGTGTTAGTGTTTTAGTGTTTGTGTGTTAGTGTTTTTGTGTTAGTGTTTTTGTGTTTTAGTGTGTTAGAGTGTTTTAGTGTGTTTGTTTTTGTGTTTTAGTGTTTTTGTGTTAGTGTTTTTGTGTTAGTGTTTTTGTGTTTTAGTGTGTTAGAGTGTTTTAGTGTGTTGGAGTGTTTTAGAGTGTTTTAGTGTGTTAGAGTGTTAGAGTGTGTTTTAGTGTGTTAGAGTGTTTTAGTGTGTTAGAGTGGTTTAGTGAGTTGGAGTGTTTTAGTGTTTTAGAGTGTTTTAGTGTTAGAGTGTTTTAGTGTTAGAGGGTTTTAGTGTTACAGTGTTTTAGTGTTTTAGTGTTTTAGTGTTTTTTAGTGTTTTAGTGTGCTAGAGTGTTTTAGTGTTAGCGTGTTTTAGTGTTAGAGTGTTTTAGTGGTTTATTGTTTTAGTGGTTTATTGTTTTAGTGGTTTATTGTTTTATTGTTTTAGTGTTTTATTGTGTTATTGTTTTAGTGTTTTATTGTTTTAGTGTTTTATTGTTTTAGTGTTTTATTGTTTTAGTGTTTTAGTGTTTTTGTGTTAGTGTTTTTGTGTTTTAGTGTGTTAGAGTGTTAGAGTGTTTGCGTGTTTTAGTGTTTTAGAGTGTTTTAGTGTGTTTTAGTGTGTTAGAGTGTTTTAGTGTTAGTGTTTTAGTGTTTGTGTGTTAGAGTGTTTTAGTGTTTTATTGTTTTAGTGTTTTATCGTTTTAGTGTTTTATTGTTTTAGTGTTTTATTGTTTTAGTGTTTTATTGTTTTAGTGTTTTAGTGTTTTATTGTTTGGGTGGTTTAGTGTTTTAGTGGCTTAGTGTTTTGGTGGTTTAGTGTTTTATTGTTTTTGTGTTTTATTGTTTTTGTGTTAGTGTTTTTGTGTTAGTGTTTTTGTGTTTTAGTGTGTTAGAGTGTTTTAGTGTGTTGGAGTGTTTTAGTGTTTTAGAGTGTTTTAGTGTTTTATTGTTTTTGTGTTAGTGTTGTTGTGTTAGTGTTTTTGTGTTTTAGTGTGTTAGAGTGTTTTAGTGTGTTGGAGTGTTTTAGAGTGTTTTAGTGGTTTATTGTTTTAGTGGTTTATTGTTTTATTGTTTTAGTGTTTTATTGTGTTATTGTTTTAGTGTTTTATTGTTTTAGTGTTTTATTGTTTTAGTGTTTTAGTGTTTTTGTGTTAGTGTTTTTGTGTTTTAGTGTGTTAGAGTGTTTTAGTGTGTTGGAGTGTTTTAGTGTTTTAGAGTGTTTTAGTGTGTTAGAGTGTTAGAGTGTTTGAGTGTTTTAGTGTTTTAGAGTGTTTTGGTGTGTTTTAGTGTGTTAGAGTGTTTTAGTGTTAGTGTTTTAGTGTTTGTGTGTTAGAGTGTTTTAGTGTTTTATTGTGTTAGTGTTTTATCGTTTTAGTGTTTTATTGTTTTAGTGTTTTATTGTTTTAGTGTTTTATTGTTTTTGTGTTTTATTGTTTTTGTGTTAGTGTTTTTGTGTTAGTGTTTTTGTGTTTTAGTGTGTTAGAGTGTTTTAGTGTGTTGGAGTGTTTTAGTGTTTTAGAGTGTTTTAGTGTTTTATTGTTTTTGTGTTAGTGTTTTTGTGTTAGTGTTTTTGTGTTTTAGTGTGTTAGAGTGTTTTAGTGTGTTGGAGTGTTTTAGAGTGTTTTAGTGGTTTATTGTTTTAGTGGTTTATTGTTTTATTGTTTTAGTGTTTTATTGTGTTATTGTTTTAGTGTTTTATTGTTTTAGTGTTTTATTGTTTTAGTGTTTTAGTGTTTTTGTGTTAGTGTTTTTGTGTTTTAGTGTGTTAGAGTGTTTTAGTGTGTTGGAGTGTTTTAGTGTTTTAGAGTGTTTTAGTGTGTTAGAGTGTTAGAGTGTTTGAGTGTTTTAGTGTTTTAGAGTGTTTTGGTGTGTTTTAGTGTGTTAGAGTGTTTTAGTGTTAGTGTTTTAGTGTTTGTGTGTTAGAGTGTTTTAGTGTTTTATTGTTTTAGTGTTTTATTGTTTTAGTGTTTTATTGTTTTAGTGTTTTATTGTTTTAGTGTTTTAGTGTTTTATTGTTTTGGTGGTTTAGTGTTTTATTGGCTTAGTGTTTTGGTGGTTTAGTGTTTTATTGTTTTTGTGTTTTAGTGTTTTTGTGTTAGTGTTTTTGTGTTAGTGTTTTTGTGTTTTAGTGTGTTAGAGTGTTTTAGTGTGTTGGAGTGTTTTAGTGTTTTAGAGTGTTTTAGTGTTAGAGTGTTAGAGTGTTTGAGTGTTTTAGTGTTTTAGAGTGTTTTAGTGTGTTTTAGTGTGTTAGAGTGTTTTAGTGTGTTAGAGTGGTTTAGTGAGTTGGAGTGTTTTAGTGTTTTAGAGTGTTAGTGTGTTAGAGTGTTTTAGTGTTAGTGTTTTAGTGTTTGTGTGTTAGAGTGTTTTATTGTTTTATTGTTTTAGTGTTTTATTGTATTAGTGTTTTATTGTTTTAGTGTTTTATTGTTTTAGTGTTTTATTGTTTTAGTGTTTTAGTGTTTTAGTGTTTTTTAGTGTTTTAGTGTGCTAGAGTGTTTTAGTGTTAGCGTGTTTTAGTGTTAGAGTGTTTTAGTGGTTTATTGTTTTAGTGGTTTAATCTTTTAGTGGTTTATTGTTTTATTGTTTTAGTGTTTTATTGTGTTATTGTTTTAGTGTTTTATTGTTTTAGTGTTTTATTGTTTTAGTGTTTTATTGTTTTAGTGTTTTATTGTTTTAGTGTTTTAGTGTTTTTGTGTTAGTGTTTTTGTGTTTTAGTGTGTTAGAGTGTTTTAGTGTGTTGGAGTGTTTTAGTGTGTTAGAGTGTTTTAGTGTTAGTGTTTTAGTGTTTTTGTGTTAGTGTTTTTGTGTTAGTGTTTTTGTGTTTTAGTGTGTTAGAGTGTTTTAGTGTGTTTGTTTTTGTGTTTTAGTGTTTTTGTGTTAGTGTTTTTGTGTTAGTGTTTTTGTGTTTTAGTGTGTTAGAGTGTTTTAGTGTGTTGGAGTGTTTTAGAGTGTTTTAGTGTGTTAGAGTGTTAGAGTGTGTTTTAGTGTGTTAGAGTGTTTTAGTGTGTTAGAGTGGTTTAGTGAGTTGGAGTGTTTTAGTGTTTTAGAGTGTTTTAGTGTTAGAGTGTTTTAGTGTTAGAGGGTTTTAGTGTTACAGTGTTTTAGTGTTTTAGTGTTTTAGTGTTTTTTAGTGTTTTAGTGTGCTAGAGTGTTTTAGTGTTAGCGTGTTTTAGTGTTAGAGTGTTTTAGTGGTTTATTGTTTTAGTGGTTTATTGTTTTAGTGGTTAATTGTTTTATTGTTTTAGTGTTTTATTGTGTTATTGTTTTAGTGTTTTATTGTTTTAGTGTTTTATTGTTTTAGTGTTTTATTCTTTTAGTTTTTTAGTGTTTTTGTGTTAGTGTTTTTGTGTTTTAGTGTGTTAGAGTGTTTTAGTGTGTTGGACTGTTTTAGTGTTTTAGAGTGTTTTAGTGTGTTAGAGTGTTAGAGTGTTTGAGTGTTTTAGTGTTTTAGAGAGTTTTAGTGTGTTTTAGTGTGTTAGAGTGTTTTAGTGTTAGTGTTTTAGTGTTTGTGTGTTAGTGTGTTTTAGTGTGTTAGAGTGTTTTAGTGTTTTAGGGTGTTTTAGTGTTTTAGAGTGTTTCAGTGTTGTAGTGTTGTAGTGTTTTAGTGTTTTAGTGTTTTAGTGTTTGAGTGTTTGAGTGTTTTAGAGTGTTTTAGTGTGTTAGAGTGTTTTAGTGTTAGAGTGTTTTAGTGTTAGAGGGTTTTAGTATTACAGTGTTTTAGTGTTTTAGTGTTTTTTAGTGTTTTAGTGTGCTAGAGTGTTTTAGTGTTAGCGTGTTTTAGTGTTAGAGTGTTTTAGTGGTTTATTGTTTTAGTGGTTTATTGTTTTAGTGGTTTATTGTTTTATTGTTTTAGTGTTTTATTGTGTTATTGTTTTAGTGTTTTATTGTTTTAGTGTTTTATTGTTTTAGTGTTTTATTGTTTTAGTGTTTTAGTGTTTTTGTGTTAGTGTTTTTGTGTTTTAGTGTGTTAGAGTGTTTTAGTGTGTTGGAGTGTTTTAGTGTTTTAGAGTGTTTGAGTGTGTTAGAGTGTTAGAGTGTTAGTGTTTTAGTGTTTGTGTGTTAGAGTGTTTTAGTGTTTTATTGTTTTAGTGTTTTATTGTTTTAGTGTTTTATTGTTTTAGTGTTTTATTGTTTTAGTGTTTTAGTGTTTTATTGTTTTGGTGGTTTAGTGTTTTAGTGGCTTAGTGTTTTGGTGGTTTAGTGTTTTATTGTTTTTGTGTTTTAGTGTTTTTGTGTTAGTGTTTTTGTGTTAGTGTTTTTGTGTTTTAGTGTGTTAGAGTGTTTTAGTGTGTTGGAGTGTTTTAGTGTTTTAGAGTGTTTTAGTGTGTTAGAGTGTTAGAGTGTTTGAGTGTTTTAGTGTTTTAGAGTGTTTTAGTGTGTTTTAGTGTGTTAGAGTGTTTTAGTGTGTTAGAGTGGTTTAGTGAGTTGGAGTGTTTTAGTGTTTTAGAGTGTTTTAGTGTGTTAGAGTGTTAGTGTGTTAGAGTGTTTTAGTGTTAGTGTTTTAGTGTTTGTGTGTTAGAGTGTTTTATTGTTTTATTGTTTTAGTGTTTTATTGTATTAGTGTTTTATTGTTTTAGTGTTTTATTGTTTTAGTGTTTTATTGTTTTAGTGTTTTAGTGTTTTAGTGTTTTAGTGTTAGCGTGTTTTAGTGTTAGAGTGTTTTAGTGGTTTATTGTTTTAGTGGTTTATTGTTTTAGTGGTTTATTGTTTTATTGTTTTAGTGTTTTATTGTGTTATTGTTTTAGTGTTTTATTGTTTTAGTGTTTTATTGTTTTAGTGTTTTATTGTTTTAGTGTTTTAGTGTTTTTGTGTTAGTGTTTTTGTGTTTTAGTGTGTTAGAGTGTTTTAGTGTGTTGGAGTGTTTTAGTGTTTTAGAGTGTTTTAGTGTGTTAGAGTGTTAGAGTGTTTGAGTGTTTTAGTGTTTTAGAGTGTTTTGGTGTGTTTTAGTGTGTTAGAGTGTTTTAGTGTTAGTGTTTTAGTGTTTGTGTGTTAGAGTGTTTTAGTGTTTTATTGTTTTAGTGTTTTATTGTTTTAGTGTTTTATTGTTTTATTGTTTTAGTGTTTTAGTGTTTTATTGTTTTGGTGGTTTAGTGTTTTAGTGGCTTAGTGTTTTGGTGGTTTAGTGTTTTATTGTTTTTGTGTTTTAGTGTTTTTGTGTTAGTGTTTTTGTGTTAGTGTTTTTGTGTTTTAGTGTGTTAGAGTGTTTTAGTGTGTTGGAGTGTTTTAGTGTTTTAGAGTGTTTTAGTGTTAGAGTGTTAGAGTGTTTGAGTGTTTTAGTGTTTTAGAGTGTTTTAGTGTGTTTTAGTGTGTTAGAGTGTTTTAGTGTGTTAGAGTGGTTTAGTGAGTTGGAGTGTTTTAGTGTTTTAGAGTGTTAGTGTGTTAGAGTGTTTTAGTGTTAGTGTTTTAGTGTTTGTGTGTTAGAGTGTTTTATTGTTTTATTGTTTTAGTGTTTTATTGTATTAGTGTTTTATTGTTTTAGTGTTTTATTGTTTTAGTGTTTTATTGTTTTAGTGTTTTAGTGTTTTAGTGTTTTTTAGTGTTTTAGTGTGCTAGAGTGTTTTAGTGTTAGCGTGTTTTAGTGTTAGAGTGTTTTAGTGGTTTATTGTTTTAGTGGTTTAATCTTTTAGTGGTTTATTGTTTTATTGTTTTAGTGTTTTATTGTGTTATTGTTTTAGTGTTTTATTGTTTTAGTGTTTTATTGTTTTAGTGTTTTATTGTTTTAGTGTTTTAGTGTTTTTGTGTTAGTGTTTTTGTGTTTTAGTGTGTTAGAGTGTTTTAGTGTGTTGGAGTGTTTTAGTGTGTTAGAGTGTTTTAGTGTTAGTGTTTTAGTGTTTTTGTGTTAGTGTTTTTGTGTTAGTGTTTTTGTGTTTTAGTGTGTTAGAGTGTTTTAGTGTGTTTGTTTTTGTGTTTTAGTGTTTTTGTGTTAGTGTTTTTGTGTTAGTGTTTTTGTGTTTTAGTGTGTTAGAGTGTTTTAGTGTGTTGGAGTGTTTTAGAGTGTTTTAGTGTGTTAGAGTGTTAGAGTGTGTTTTAGTGTGTTAGAGTGTTTTAGTGTGTTAGAGTGGTTTAGTGAGTTGGAGTGTTTTAGTGTTTTAGAGTGTTTTAGTGTTAGAGTGTTTTAGTGTTAGAGGGTTTTAGTGTTACAGTGTTTTAGTGTTTTAGTGTTTTAGTGTTTTTTAGTGTTTTAGTGTGCTAGAGTGTTTTAGTGTTAGCGTGTTTTAGTGTTAGAGTGTTTTAGTGGTTTATTGTTTTAGTGGTTTATTGTTTTAGTGGTTTATTGTTTTATTGTTTTAGTGTTTTATTGTGTTATTGTTTTAGTGTTTTATTGTTTTAGTGTTTTATTGTTTTAGTGTTTTATTGTTTTAGTGTTTTAGTGTTTTTGTGTTAGTGTTTTTGTGTTTTAGTGTGTTAGAGTGTTAGAGTGTTTGCGTGTTTTAGTGTTTTAGAGTGTTTTAGTGTGTTTTAGTGTGTTAGAGTGTTTTAGTGTTAGTGTTTTAGTGTTTGTGTGTTAGAGTGTTTTAGTGTTTTATTGTTTTAGTGTTTTATCGTTTTAGTGTTTTATTGTTTTAGTGTTTTATTGTTTTAGTGTTTTATTGTTTTAGTGTTTTAGTGTTTTATTGTTTGGGTGGTTTAGTGTTTTAGTGGCTTAGTGTTTTGGTGGTTTAGTGTTTTATTGTTTTTGTGTTTTATTGTTTTTGTGTTAGTGTTTTTGTGTTAGTGTTTTTGTGTTTTAGTGTGTTAGAGTGTTTTAGTGTGTTGGAGTGTTTTAGTGTTTTAGAGTGTTTTAGTGTTTTATTGTTTTTGTGTTAGTGTTGTTGTGTTAGTGTTTTTGTGTTTTAGTGTGTTAGAGTGTTTTAGTGTGTTGGAGTGTTTTAGAGTGTTTTAGTGGTTTATTGTTTTAGTGGTTTATTGTTTTATTGTTTTAGTGTTTTATTGTGTTATTGTTTTAGTGTTTTATTGTTTTAGTGTTTTATTGTTTTAGTGTTTTAGTGTTTTTGTGTTAGTGTTTTTGTGTTTTAGTGTGTTAGAGTGTTTTAGTGTGTTGGAGTGTTTTAGTGTTTTAGAGTGTTTTAGTGTGTTAGAGTGTTAGAGTGTTTGAGTGTTTTAGTGTTTTAGAGTGTTTTGGTGTGTTTTAGTGTGTTAGAGTGTTTTAGTGTTAGTGTTTTAGTGTTTGTGTGTTAGAGTGTTTTAGTGTTTTATTGTGTTAGTGTTTTATCGTTTTAGTGTTTTATTGTTTTAGTGTTTTATTGTTTTAGTGTTTTATTGTTTTTGTGTTTTATTGTTTTTGTGTTAGTGTTTTTGTGTTAGTGTTTTTGTGTTTTAGTGTGTTAGAGTGTTTTAGTGTGTTGGAGTGTTTTAGAGTGTTTTAGTGGTTTATTGTTTTAGTGGTTTATTGTTTTATTGTTTTAGTGTTTTATTGTGTTATTGTTTTAGTGTTTTATTGTTTTAGTGTTTTATTGTTTTAGTGTTTTAGTGTTTTTGTGTTAGTGTTTTTGTGTTTTAGTGTGTTAGAGTGTTTTAGTGTGTTGGAGTGTTTTAGTGTTTTAGAGTGTTTTAGTGTGTTAGAGTGTTAGAGTGTTTGAGTGTTTTAGTGTTTTAGAGTGTTTTGGTGTGTTTTAGTGTGTTAGAGTGTTTTAGTGTTAGTGTTTTAGTGTTTGTGTGTTAGAGTGTTTTAGTGTTTTATTGTGTTAGTGTTTTATCGTTTTAGTGTTTTATTGTTTTAGTGTTTTATTGTTTTAGTGTTTTATTGTTTTTGTGTTTTATTGTTTTTGTGTTAGTGTTTTTGTGTTAGTGTTTTTGTGTTTTAGTGTGTTAGAGTGTTTTAGTGTGTTGGAGTGTTTTAGTGTTTTAGAGTGTTTTAGTGTTTTATTGTTTTTGTGTTAGTGTTTTTGTGTTAGTGTTTTTGTGTTTTAGTGTGTTAGAGTGTTTTAGTGTGTTGGAGTGTTTTAGAGTGTTTTAGTGGTTTATTGTTTTAGTGGTTTATTGTTTTATTGTTTTAGTGTTTTATTGTGTTATTGTTTTAGTGTTTTATTGTTTTAGTGTTTTATTGTTTTAGTGTTTTAGTGTTTTTGTGTTAGTGTTTTTGTGTTTTAGTGTGTTAGAGTGTTTTAGTGTGTTGGAGTGTTTTAGTGTTTTAGAGTGTTTTAGTGTGTTAGAGTGTTAGAGTGTTTGAGTGTTTTAGTGTTTTAGAGTGTTTTGGTGTGTTTTAGTGTGTTAGAGTGTTTTAGTGTTAGTGTTTTAGTGTTTGTGTGTTAGAGTGTTTTAGTGTTTTATTGTTTTAGTGTTTTATTGTTTTAGTGTTTTATTGTTTTAGTGCTTTATTGTTTTAGTGTTTTAGTGTTTTATTGTTTTGGTGGTTTAGTGTTTTATTGGCTTAGTGTTTTGGTGGTTTAGTGTTTTATTGTTTTTGTGTTTTAGTGTTTTTGTGTTAGTGTTTTTGTGTTAGTGTTTTTGTGTTTTAGTGTGTTAGAGTGTTTTAGTGTGTTGGAGTGTTTTAGTGTTTTAGAGTGTTTTAGTGTTAGAGTGTTAGAGTGTTTGAGTGTTTTAGTGTTTTAGAGTGTTTTAGTGTGTTTTAGTGTGTTAGAGTGTTTTAGTGTGTTAGAGTGGTTTAGTGAGTTGGAGTGTTTTAGTGTTTTAGAGTGTTAGTGTGTTAGAGTGTTTTAGTGTTAGTGTTTTAGTGTTTGTGTGTTAGAGTGTTTTATTGTTTTATTGTTTTAGTGTTTTATTGTATTAGTGTTTTATTGTTTTAGTGTTTTATTGTTTTAGTGTTTTATTGTTTTAGTGTTTTAGTGTTTTAGTGTTTTTTAGTGTTTTAGTGTGCTAGAGTGTTTTAGTGTTAGCGTGTTTTAGTGTTAGAGTGTTTTAGTGGTTTATTGTTTTAGTGGTTTAATCTTTTAGTGGTTTATTGTTTTATTGTTTTAGTGTTTTATTGTGTTATTGTTTTAGTGTTTTATTGTTTTAGTGTTTTATTGTTTTAGTGTTTTATTGTTTTAGTGTTTTATTGTTTTAGTGTTTTAGTGTTTTTGTGTTAGTGTTTTTGTGTTTTAGTGTGTTAGAGTGTTTTAGTGTGTTGGAGTGTTTTAGTGTGTTAGAGTGTTTTAGTGTTAGTGTTTTAGTGTTTTTGTGTTAGTGTTTTTGTGTTAGTGTTTTTGTGTTTTAGTGTGTTAGAGTGTTTTAGTGTGTTTGTTTTTGTGTTTTAGTGTTTTTGTGTTAGTGTTTTTGTGTTAGTGTTTTTGTGTTTTAGTGTGTTAGAGTGTTTTAGTGTGTTGGAGTGTTTTAGAGTGTTTTAGTGTGTTAGAGTGTTAGAGTGTGTTTTAGTGTGTTAGAGTGTTTTAGTGTGTTAGAGTGGTTTAGTGAGTTGGAGTGTTTTAGTGTTTTAGAGTGTTTTAGTGTTAGAGTGTTTTAGTGTTAGAGGGTTTTAGTGTTACAGTGTTTTAGTGTTTTAGTGTTTTAGTGTTTTTTAGTGTTTTAGTGTGCTAGAGTGTTTTAGTGTTAGCGTGTTTTAGTGTTAGAGTGTTTTAGTGGTTTATTGTTTTAGTGGTTTATTGTTTTAGTGGTTAATTGTTTTATTGTTTTAGTGTTTTATTGTGTTATTGTTTTAGTGTTTTATTGTTTTAGTGTTTTATTGTTTTAGTGTTTTATTCTTTTAGTTTTTTAGTGTTTTTGTGTTAGTGTTTTTGTGTTTTAGTGTGTTAGAGTGTTTTAGTGTGTTGGAGTGTTTTAGTGTTTTAGAGTGTTTTAGTGTGTTAGAGTGTTAGAGTGTTTGAGTGTTTTAGTGTTTTAGAGAGTTTTAGTGTGTTTTAGTGTGTTAGAGTGTTTTAGTGTTAGTGTTTTAGTGTTTGTGTGTTAGTGTGTTTTAGTGTGTTAGAGTGTTTTAGTGTTTTAGGGTGTTTTAGTGTTTTAGAGTGTTTCAGTGTTGTAGTGTTGTAGTGTTTTAGTGTTTTAGTGTTTTAGTGTTTGAGTGTTTGAGTGTTTTAGAGTGTTTTAGTGTGTTAGAGTGTTTTAGTGTTAGAGTGTTTTAGTGTTAGAGGGTTTTAGTATTACAGTGTTTTAGTGTTTTAGTGTTTTTTAGTGTTTTAGTGTGCTAGAGTGTTTTAGTGTTAGCGTGTTTTAGTGTTAGAGTGTTTTAGTGGTTTATTGTTTTAGTGGTTTATTGTTTTAGTGGTTTATTGTTTTATTGTTTTAGTGTTTTATTGTGTTATTGTTTTAGTGTTTTATTGTTTTAGTGTTTTATTGTTTTAGTGTTTTATTGTTTTAGTGTTTTAGTGTTTTTGTGTTAGTGTTTTTGTGTTTTAGTGTGTTAGAGTGTTTTAGTGTGTTGGAGTGTTTTAGTGTTTTAGAGTGTTTGAGTGTGTTAGAGTGTTAGAGTGTTAGTGTTTTAGTGTTTGTGTGTTAGAGTGTTTTAGTGTTTTATTGTTTTAGTGTTTTATTGTTTTAGTGTTTTATTGTTTTAGTGTTTTATTGTTTTAGTGTTTTAGTGTTTTATTGTTTTGGTGGTTTAGTGTTTTAGTGGCTTAGTGTTTTGGTGGTTTAGTGTTTTATTGTTTTTGTGTTTTAGTGTTTTTGTGTTAGTGTTTTTGTGTTAGTGTTTTTGTGTTTTAGTGTGTTAGAGTGTTTTAGTGTGTTGGAGTGTTTTAGTGTTTTAGAGTGTTTTAGTGTGTTAGAGTGTTAGAGTGTTTGAGTGTTTTAGTGTTTTAGAGTGTTTTAGTGTGTTTTAGTGTGTTAGAGTGTTTTAGTGTGTTAGAGTGGTTTAGTGAGTTGGAGTGTTTTAGTGTTTTAGAGTGTTTTAGTGTGTTAGAGTGTTAGTGTGTTAGAGTGTTTTAGTGTTAGTGTTTTAGTGTTTGTGTGTTAGAGTGTTTTATTGTTTTATTGTTTTAGTGTTTTATTGTATTAGTGTTTTATTGTTTTAGTGTTTTATTGTTTTAGTGTTTTATTGTTTTAGTGTTTTAGTGTTTTAGTGTTTTAGTGTTAGCGTGTTTTAGTGTTAGAGTGTTTTAGTGGTTTATTGTTTTAGTGGTTTATTGTTTTAGTGGTTTATTGTTTTATTGTTTTAGTGTTTTATTGTGTTATTGTTTTAGTGTTTTATTGTTTTAGTGTTTTATTGTTTTAGTGTTTTATTGTTTTAGTGTTTTAGTGTTTTTGTGTTAGTGTTTTTGTGTTTTAGTGTGTTAGAGTGTTTTAGTGTGTTGGAGTGTTTTAGTGTTTTAGAGTGTTTTAGTGTGTTAGAGTGTTAGAGTGTTTGAGTGTTTTAGTGTTTTAGAGTGTTTTGGTGTGTTTTAGTGTGTTAGAGTGTTTTAGTGTTAGTGTTTTAGTGTTTGTGTGTTAGAGTGTTTTAGTGTTTTATTGTTTTAGTGTTTTATTGTTTTAGTGTTTTATTGTATTATTGTTTTAGTGTTTTAGTGTTTTATTGTTTTGGTGGTTTAGTGTTTTAGTGGCTTAGTGTTTTGGTGGTTTAGTGTTTTATTGTTTTTGTGTTTTAGTGTTTTTGTGTTAGTGTTTTTGTGTTAGTGTTTTTGTGTTTTAGTGTGTTAGAGTGTTTTAGTGTGTTGGAGTGTTTTAGTGTTTTAGAGTGTTTTAGTGTTAGAGTGTTAGAGTGTTTGAGTGTTTTAGTGTTTTAGAGTGTTTTAGTGTGTTTTAGTGTGTTAGAGTGTTTTAGTGTGTTAGAGTGGTTTAGTGAGTTGGAGTGTTTTAGTGTTTTAGAGTGTTAGTGTGTTAGAGTGTTTTAGTGTTAGTGTTTTAGTGTTTGTGTGTTAGAGTGTTTTATTGTTTTATTGTTTTAGTGTTTTATTGTATTAGTGTTTTATTGTTTTAGTGTTTTATTGTTTTAGTGTTTTATTGTTTTAGTGTTTTAGTGTTTTAGTGTTTTTTAGTGTTTTAGTGTGCTAGAGTGTTTTAGTGTTAGCGTGTTTTAGTGTTAGAGTGTTTTAGTGGTTTATTGTTTTAGTGGTTTAATCTTTTAGTGGTTTATTGTTTTATTGTTTTAGTGTTTTATTGTGTTATTGTTTTAGTGTTTTATTGTTTTAGTGTTTTATTGTTTTAGTGTTTTAGTGTTTTTGTGTTAGTGTTTTTGTGTTTTAGTGTGTTAGAGTGTTTTAGTGTGTTGGAGTGTTTTAGTGTGTTAGAGTGTTTTAGTGTTAGTGTTTTAGTGTTTTTGTGTTAGTGTTTTTGTGTTAGTGTTTTTGTGTTTTAGTGTGTTAGAGTGTTTTAGTGTGTTTGTTTTTGTGTTTTAGTGTTTTTGTGTTAGTGTTTTTTTGTTAGTGTTTTTGTGTTTTAGTGTGTTAGAGTGTTTTAGTGTGTTGGAGTGTTTTAGAGTGTTTTAGTGTGTTAGAGTGTTAGAGTGTGTTTTAGTGTGTTAGAGTGTTTTAGTGTGTTAGAGTGGTTTAGTGAGTTGGAGTGTTTTAGTGTTTTAGAGTGTTTTAGTGTTAGAGTGTTTTAGTGTTAGAGGGTTTTAGTGTTACAGTGTTTTAGTGTTTTAGTGTTTTAGTGTTTTTTAGTGTTTTAGTGTGCTAGAGTGTTTTAGTGTTAGCGTGTTTTAGTGTTAGAGTGTTTTAGTGGTTTATTGTTTTAGTGGTTTATTGTTTTAGTGGTTTATTGTTTTATTGTTTTAGTGTTTTATTGTGTTATTGTTTTAGTGTTTTATTGTTTTAGTGTTTTATTGTTTTAGTGTTTTATTGTTTTAGTGTTTTAGTGTTTTTGTGTTAGTGTTTTTGTGTTTTAGTGTGTTAGAGTGTTAGAGTGTTTGCGTGTTTTAGTGTTTTAGAGTGTTTTAGTGTGTTTTAGTGTGTTAGAGTGTTTTAGTGTTAGTGTTTTAGTGTTTGTGTGTTAGAGTGTTTTAGTGTTTTATTGTTTTAGTGTTTTATCGTTTTAGTGTTTTATTGTTTTAGTGTTTTATTGTTTTAGTGTTTTATTGTTTTAGTGTTTTAGTGTTTTATTGTTTGGGTGGTTTAGTGTTTTAGTGGCTTAGTGTTTTGGTGGTTTAGTGTTTTATTGTTTTTGTGTTTTATTGTTTTTGTGTTAGTGTTTTTGTGTTAGTGTTTTTGTGTTTTAGTGTGTTAGAGTGTTTTAGTGTGTTGGAGTGTTTTAGTGTTTTAGAGTGTTTTAGTGTTTTATTGTTTTTGTGTTAGTGTTGTTGTGTTAGTGTTTTTGTGTTTTAGTGTGTTAGAGTGTTTTAGTGTGTTGGAGTGTTTTAGAGTGTTTTAGTGGTTTATTGTTTTAGTGGTTTATTGTTTTATTGTTTTAGTGTTTTATTGTGTTATTGTTTTAGTGTTTTATTGTTTTAGTGTTTTATTGTTTTAGTGTTTTAGTGTTTTTGTGTTAGTGTTTTTGTGTTTTAGTGTGTTAGAGTGTTTTAGTGTGTTGGAGTGTTTTAGTGTTTTAGAGTGTTTTAGTGTGTTAGAGTGTTAGAGTGTTTGAGTGTTTTAGTGTTTTAGAGTGTTTTGGTGTGTTTTAGTGTGTTAGAGTGTTTTAGTGTTAGTGTTTTAGTGTTTGTGTGTTAGAGTGTTTTAGTGTTTTATTGTGTTAGTGTTTTATCGTTTTAGTGTTTTATTGTTTTAGTGTTTTATTGTTTTAGTGTTTTATTGTTTTTGTGTTTTATTGTTTTTGTGTTAGTGTTTTTGTGTTAGTGTTTTTGTGTTTTAGTGTGTTAGAGTGTTTTAGTGTGTTGGAGTGTTTTAGTGTTTTAGAGTGTTTTAGTGTTTTATTGTTTTTGTGTTAGTGTTTTTGTGTTAGTGTTTTTGTGTTTTAGTGTGTTAGAGTGTTTTAGTGTGTTGGAGTGTTTTAGAGTGTTTTAGTGGTTTATTGTTTTAGTGGTTTATTGTTTTATTGTTTTAGTGTTTTATTGTGTTATTGTTTTAGTGTTTTATTGTTTTAGTGTTTTATTGTTTTAGTGTTTTAGTGTTTTTGTGTTAGTGTTTTTGTGTTTTAGTGTGTTAGAGTGTTTTAGTGTGTTGGAGTGTTTTAGTGTTTTAGAGTGTTTTAGTGTGTTAGAGTGTTAGAGTGTTTGAGTGTTTTAGTGTTTTAGAGTGTTTTGGTGTGTTTTAGTGTGTTAGAGTGTTTTAGTGTTAGTGTTTTAGTGTTTGTGTGTTAGAGTGTTTTAGTGTTTTATTGTTTTAGTGTTTTATTGTTTTAGTGTTTTATTGTTTTAGTGTTTTATTGTTTTAGTGTTTTAGTGTTTTATTGTTTTGGTGGTTTAGTGTTTTATTGGCTTAGTGTTTTGGTGGTTTAGTGTTTTATTGTTTTTGTGTTTTAGTGTTTTTGTGTTAGTGTTTTTGTGTTAGTGTTTTTGTGTTTTAGTGTGTTAGAGTGTTTTAGTGTGTTGGAGTGTTTTAGTGTTTTAGAGTGTTTTAGTGTTAGAGTGTTAGAGTGTTTGAGTGTTTTAGTGTTTTAGAGTGTTTTAGTGTGTTTTAGTGTGTTAGAGTGTTTTAGTGTGTTAGAGTGGTTTAGTGAGTTGGAGTGTTTTAGTGTTTTAGAGTGTTAGTGTGTTAGAGTGTTTTAGTGTTAGTGTTTTAGTGTTTGTGTGTTAGAGTGTTTTATTGTTTTATTGTTTTATTGTTTTATTGTATTAGTGTTTTATTGTTTTAGTGTTTTATTGTTTTAGTGTTTTATTGTTTTAGTGTTTTAGTGTTTTAGTGTTTTTTAGTGTTTTAGTGTGCTAGAGTGTTTTAGTGTTAGCGTGTTTTAGTGTTAGAGTGTTTTAGTGGTTTATTGTTTTAGTGGTTTAATCTTTTAGTGGTTTATTGTTTTATTGTTTTAGTGTTTTATTGTGTTATTGTTTTAGTGTTTTATTGTTTTAGTGTTTTATTGTTTTAGTGTTTTATTGTTTTAGTGTTTTATTGTTTTAGTGTTTTAGTGTTTTTGTGTTAGTGTTTTTGTGTTTTAGTGTGTTAGAGTGTTTTAGTGTGTTGGAGTGTTTTAGTGTGTTAGAGTGTTTTAGTGTTAGTGTTTTAGTGTTTTTGTGTTAGTGTTTTTGTGTTAGTGTTTTTGTGTTTTAGTGTGTTAGAGTGTTTTAGTGTGTTTGTTTTTGTGTTTTAGTGTTTTTGTGTTAGTGTTTTTGTGTTAGTGTTTTTGTGTTTTAGTGTGTTAGAGTGTTTTAGTGTGTTGGAGTGTTTTAGAGTGTTTTAGTGTGTTAGAGTGTTAGAGTGTGTTTTAGTGTGTTAGAGTGTTTTAGTGTGTTAGAGTGGTTTAGTGAGTTGGAGTGTTTTAGTGTTTTAGAGTGTTTTAGTGTTAGAGTGTTTTAGTGTTAGAGGGTTTTAGTGTTACAGTGTTTTAGTGTTTTAGTGTTTTAGTGTTTTTTAGTGTTTTAGTGTGCTAGAGTGTTTTAGTGTTAGCGTGTTTTAGTGTTAGAGTGTTTTAGTGGTTTATTGTTTTAGTGGTTTATTGTTTTAGTGGTTAATTGTTTTATTGTTTTAGTGTTTTATTGTGTTATTGTTTTAGTGTTTTATTGTTTTAGTGTTTTATTGTTTTAGTGTTTTATTCTTTTAGTGTTTTAGTGTTTTTGTGTTAGTGTTTTTGTGTTTTAGTGTGTTAGAGTGTTTTAGTGTGTTGGAGTGTTTTAGTGTTTTAGAGTGTTTTAGTGTGTTAGAGTGTTAGAGTGTTTGAGTGTTTTAGTGTTTTAGAGAGTTTTAGTGTGTTTTAGTGTGTTAGAGTGTTTTAGTGTTAGTGTTTTAGTGTTTGTGTGTTAGTGTGTTTTAGTGTGTTAGAGTGTTTTAGTGTTTTAGGGTGTTTTAGTGTTTTAGAGTGTTTCAGTGTTGTAGTGTTGTAGTGTTTTAGTGTTTTAGTGTTTTAGTGTTTGAGTGTTTGAGTGTTTTAGAGTGTTTTAGTGTGTTAGAGTGTTTTAGTGTTAGAGTGTTTTAGTGTTAGAGGGTTTTAGTATTACAGTGTTTTAGTGTTTTAGTGTTTTTTAGTGTTTTAGTGTGCTAGAGTGTTTTAGTGTTAGCGTGTTTTAGTGTTAGAGTGTTTTAGTGGTTTATTGTTTTAGTGGTTTATTGTTTTATTGTTTTAGTGTTTTATTGTGTTATTGTTTTAGTGTTTTATTGTTTTAGTGTTTTATTGTTTTAGTGTTTTATTGTTTTAGTGTTTTAGTGTTTTTGTGTTAGTGTTTTTGTGTTTTAGTGTGTTAGAGTGTTTTAGTGTGTTGGAGTGTTTTAGTGTTTTAGAGTGTTTTAGTGTGTTAGAGTGTTAGAGTGTTAGTGTTTTAGTGTTTGTGTGTTAGAGTGTTTTAGTGTTTTATTGTTTTAGTGTTTTATTGTTTTAGTGTTTTATTGTTTTAGTGTTTTATTGTTTTAGTGTTTTAGTGTTTTATTGTTTTGGTGGTTTAGTGTTTTAGTGGCTTAGTGTTTTGGTGGTTTAGTGTTTTATTGTTTTTGTGTTTTAGTGTTTTTGTGTTAGTGTTTTTGTGTTTTAGTGTGTTGGAGTGTTTTAGTGTTTTAGAGTGTTTTAGTGTGTTAGAGTGTTAGAGTGTTTGAGTGTTTTAGTGTTTTAGAGTGTTTTAGTGTGTTTTAGTGTGTTAGAGTGTTTTAGTGTGTTAGAGTGGTTTAGTGAGTTGGAGTGTTTTAGTGTTTTAGAGTGTTTTAGTGTGTTAGAGTGTTAGTGTGTTAGAGTGTTTTAGTGTTAGTGTTTTAGTGTTTGTGTGTTAGAGTGTTTTATTGTTTTATTGTTTTAGTGTTTTATTGTATTAGTGTTTTATTGTTTTAGTGTTTTATTGTTTTAGTGTTTTATTGTTTTAGTGTTTTAGTGTTTTAGTGTTAGCGTGTTAGCGTGTTTTAGTGTTAGAGTGTTTTAGTGGTTTATTGTTTTAGTGGTTTATTGTTTTAGTGGTTTATTGTTTTATTGTTTTAGTGTTTTATTGTGTTATTGTTTTAGTGTTTTATTGTTTTAGTGTTTTATTGTTTTAGTGTTTTATTGTTTTAGTGTTTTAGTGTTTTTGTGTTAGTGTTTTTGTGTTTTAGTGTGTTAGAGTGTTTTAGTGTGTTGGAGTGTTTTAGTGTTTTAGAGTGTTTTAGTGTGTTAGAGTGTTAGAGTGTTTGCGTGTTTTAGTGTTTGAGAGTGTTTTAGTGTGTTTTAGTGTGTTAGAGTGTTTTAGTGTTAGTGTTTTAGTGTTTGTGTGTTAGAGTGTTTTAGTGTTTTATTGTTTTAGTGTTTTATCGTTTTAGTGTTTTATTGTTTTAGTGTTTTATTGTTTTAGTGTTTTATTGTTTTAGTGTTTTAGTGTTTTATTGTTTGGGTGGTTTAGTGTTTTAGTGGCTTAGTGTTTTGGTGGTTTAGTGTTTTATTGTTTTTGTGTTTTATTGTTTTTGTGTTAGTGTTTTTGTGTTAGTGTTTTTGTGTTTTAGTGTGTTAGAGTGTTTTAGTGTGTTGGAGTGTTTTAGTGTTTTAGAGTGTTTTAGTGTGTTAGAGTGTTAGAGTGTTTGAGTGTTTTAGTGTTTTAGAGTGTTTTAGTGTGTTTTAGTGTGTTAGAGTGTTTTAGTGTTAGTGTTTTAGTGTTTGTGTGTTAGAGTGTTTTAGTGTTTTAGTGTTTTAATGTTTTAGTGTGTTAGTGTGTTTTAGTGTGTTAGAGTGTTTTAGTGTTTTAGAGTGTTTCAGTGTTGTAGTGTTGTAGTGTTTTAGTGTGTTAGAGTGTTTTAGTGTTAGTGTTTTAGTGTTTTAGTGTTTTAGTGTTTGAGTGTTTGAGTGTTTTAGAGTGTTTTAGTGTGTTAGAGTGTTTTAGTGTTAGTGTTTTAGTGTTTTAGTGTTTTAGTGTTTTAATGTTTTAGTGTGTTAGTGTTTTAGTGTTTTAGTGTTTTAGAGTGTTAGAGTGTTAGAGTGTTAGAGTGTTAGAGTGTTAGCGTGTTAGCGTGTTAGCGTGTTTTAGTGTTGTAGTGTTGTAGTGTTTTAGTGTGTTAGAGTGTTTTAGTGTGTTAGTGTGTTAGAGTGTTTTAGTGTTTTAGTGTTTGAGCGTTTTAGTGTTTTAGCGTTTTAGCGTTTTCTTGTTTTAGTGTTTTATTGTTTTAGTGTTTTAGTGTTTTATTGTTTTAGTGGTTTAGTGTTTTGGTGGTTTAGTGCTTTATTGTTTTTGTGTTTTATTGTTTTTGTGTTAGTGTTTTTGTGTTTTAGAGTGTTTTAGTGTGTTGGAGTGTTTTAGTGTTTTAGAGTGTATTAGTGTGTTTTAGTGTTTGAGTGTTTGAGTGTTTGAGTGTTTGAGTGTTTTAGTGTGTTTTAGTGTGTTAGAGTGTTTTAGTGTTAGTGTTTTAGTGTTTTTGTGTTTTAGTGTTTTAGTGTGTTAGAGTGTTTTAGTGTTTTTGTGTTTTAGTGTTTTAGTGTGTTAGAGTGTAAGAGTGTTAGAGTGTAAGACTGTTAGAGTGTTAGCGTGTTTTAGTGTTGTAGTGTTTTAGTGTGTTAGAGTGTTTTAGTGTGTTAGAGTGTTTTAGTGTTTTAGAGTGTTTTAGTGTTTGAGTGTTTTAGTGTTTTAGAGTGTTTCAGTGTTGTAGTGTTGTAGTGTTTTAGTGTGTTAGAGTGTTTTAGTGTTAGTGTTTTAGTGTTTGAGTGTTTGAGTGTTTGAGTGTTTGAGTTTTTGAGTGTTTTAGTGTTTTAGTGTGTTTTAGTGTGTTTTAGTGTGTTAGAGTGTTTTAGTGTTAGTGTTTTAGTGTTTTTGTGTTTTAGTGTTTTAGTGTTTTAGTGTTTTAGTGTTTTAATGTTTTAGTGTGTTAGTCTTTTAGTGTTTTAGTGTGTTAGAGTGTTAGAGTGTTAGAGTGTTAGCGTGTTTTAGTGTTGTAGTGTTTTAGTGTGTTAGAGTGTTTTAGTGTGTTAGAGTGTTTTAGTGTTTTAGAGTATTTTAGTGTTTTAGAGTGTTTTAGTGTTTTAGAGTGTTTCAGTGTTGTAGTGTTGTAGTGTTTTAGTGTGTTAGAGTGTTTTAGTGTTAGTGTTTTAGAGTGTTTTAGTGTTTTAGAGTGTTTCAGTGTTGTAGTGTGGTAGTGTTTTAGTGTGTTAGAGTGTTTTAGTGTTTGAGTGTTTGAGTGTTTGAGTGTTTTAGAGTGTTTTAGTGTGTTTTAGTGTTTTAGTGTTTGAGTGTTTGAGTGTTTTAGTGTTTTATTGGTTTATTGGTTTAGTGGTTTATTGTTTTAGTGGTTTACTGTTTTAGTGGTTTATTGTCGTATTGTTTTAGTGTTTTAGTGGTTTATTGTTTTAGTGGTTTATTGTTTTAGTGTTTTATTGTTTTAGTGTTTTATTGTTTTGGTGGTTTAGTGTTTTATTGTTTTTGTGTTTTATTGTTTTTGTGTTAGTGTTTAAGTGTTTTAGTGTGTTAGAGTGTTTTAGTGTGTTAGTGTTTTAGTGTTTTAGTGTGTTAGAGTGTTAGAGTGTTAGAGTGTTAGAGTGTTAGAGTGTTAGAGTGTTAGCGTGTTTTAGTGTTGTAGTGTTTTAGTGTTAGCGTGTTAGCGTGTTTTAGTGTTAGAGTGTTTTAGTGGTTTATTGTTTTAGTGGTTTATTGTTTTAGTGGTTTATTGTTTTATTGTTTTAGTGTTTTATTGTGTTATTGTTTTAGTGTTTTATTGTTTTAGTGTTTTATTGTTTTAGTGTTTTATTGTTTTAGTGTTTTAGTGTTTTTGTGTTAGTGTTTTTGTGTTTTAGTGTGTTAGAGTGTTTTAGTGTGTTGGAGTGTTTTAGTGTTTTAGAGTGTTTTAGTGTGTTAGAGTGTTAGAGTGTTTGCGTGTTTTAGTGTTTTAGAGTGTTTTAGTGTGTTTTAGTGTGTTAGAGTGTTTTAGTGTTAGTGTTTTAGTGTTTGTGTGTTAGAGTGTTTTAGTGTTTTATTGTTTTAGTGTTTTATCGTTTTAGTGTTTTATTGTTTTAGTGTTTTATTGTTTTAGTGTTTTATTGTTTTAGTGTTTTAGTGTTTTATTGTTTGGGTGGTTTAGTGTTTTAGTGGCTTAGTGTTTTGGTGGTTTAGTGTTTTATTGTTTTTGTGTTTTATTGTTTTTGTGTTAGTGTTTTTGTGTTAGTGTTTTTGTGTTTTAGTGTGTTAGAGTGTTTTAGTGTGTTGGAGTGTTTTAGTGTTTTAGAGTGTTTTAGTGTGTTAGAGTGTTAGAGTGTTTGAGTGTTTTAGTGTTTTAGAGTGTTTTAGTGTGTTTTAGTGTGTTAGAGTGTTTTAGTGTTAGTGTTTTAGTGTTTGTGTGTTAGAGTGTTTTAGTGTTTTAGTGTTTTAATGTTTTAGTGTGTTAGTGTGTTTTAGTGTGTTAGAGTGTTTTAGTGTTTTAGAGTGTTTCAGTGTTGTAGTGTTGTAGTGTTTTAGTGTGTTAGAGTGTTTTAGTGTTAGTGTTTTAGTGTTTTAGTGTTTTAGTGTTTGAGTGTTTGAGTGTTTTAGAGTGTTTTAGTGTGTTAGAGTGTTTTAGTGTTAGTGTTTTAGTGTTTTAGTGTTTTAGTGTTTTAATGTTTTAGTGTGTTAGTGTTTTAGTGTTTTAGTGTTTTAGAGTGTTAGAGTGTTAGAGTGTTAGAGTGTTAGAGTGTTAGCGTGTTAGCGTGTTAGCGTGTTTTAGTGTTGTAGTGTTGTAGTGTTTTAGTGTGTTAGAGTGTTTTAGTGTGTTAGTGTGTTAGAGTGTTTTAGTGTTTTAGTGTTTGAGCGTTTTAGTGTTTTAGCGTTTTAGCGTTTTCTTGTTTTAGTGTTTTATTGTTTTAGTGTTTTAGTGTTTTATTGTTTTAGTGGTTTAGTGTTTTGGTGGTTTAGTGCTTTATTGTTTTTGTGTTTTATTGTTTTTGTGTTAGTGTTTTTGTGTTTTAGAGTGTTTTAGTGTGTTGGAGTGTTTTAGTGTTTTAGAGTGTATTAGTGTGTTTTAGTGTTTGAGTGTTTGAGTGTTTGAGTGTTTGAGTGTTTTAGTGTGTTTTAGTGTGTTAGAGTGTTTTAGTGTTAGTGTTTTAGTGTTTTTGTGTTTTAGTGTTTTAGTGTGTTAGAGTGTTTTAGTGTTTTTGTGTTTTAGTGTTTTAGTGTGTTAGAGTGTAAGAGTGTTAGAGTGTAAGACTGTTAGAGTGTTAGCGTGTTTTAGTGTTGTAGTGTTTTAGTGTGTTAGAGTGTTTTAGTGTGTTAGAGTGTTTTAGTGTTTTAGAGTGTTTTAGTGTTTGAGTGTTTTAGTGTTTTAGAGTGTTTCAGTGTTGTAGTGTTGTAGTGTTTTAGTGTGTTAGAGTGTTTTAGTGTTAGTGTTTTAGTGTTTGAGTGTTTGAGTGTTTGAGTGTTTGAGTTTTTGAGTGTTTTAGTGTTTTAGTGTGTTTTAGTGTGTTTTAGTGTGTTAGAGTGTTTTAGTGTTAGTGTTTTAGTGTTTTTGTGTTTTAGTGTTTTAGTGTTTTAGTGTTTTAGTGTTTTAATGTTTTAGTGTGTTAGTCTTTTAGTGTTTTAGTGTGTTAGAGTGTTAGAGTGTTAGAGTGTTAGCGTGTTTTAGTGTTGTAGTGTTTTAGTGTGTTAGAGTGTTTTAGTGTGTTAGAGTGTTTTAGTGTTTTAGAGTATTTTAGTGTTTTAGAGTGTTTTAGTGTTTTAGAGTGTTTCAGTGTTGTAGTGTTGTAGTGTTTTAGTGTGTTAGAGTGTTTTAGTGTTAGTGTTTTAGAGTGTTTTAGTGTTTTAGAGTGTTTCAGTGTTGTAGTGTGGTAGTGTTTTAGTGTGTTAGAGTGTTTTAGTGTTTGAGTGTTTGAGTGTTTGAGTGTTTTAGAGTGTTTTAGTGTGTTTTAGTGTTTTAGTGTTTGAGTGTTTGAGTGTTTTAGTGTTTTATTGGTTTATTGGTTTAGTGGTTTATTGTTTTAGTGGTTTACTGTTTTAGTGGTTTATTGTCGTATTGTTTTAGTGTTTTAGTGGTTTATTGTTTTAGTGGTTTATTGTTTTAGTGTTTTATTGTTTTAGTGTTTTATTGTTTTGGTGGTTTAGTGTTTTATTGTTTTTGTGTTTTATTGTTTTTGTGTTAGTGTTTAAGTGTTTTAGTGTGTTAGAGTGTTTTAGTGTGTTAGTGTTTTAGTGTTTTAGTGTGTTAGAGTGTTAGAGTGTTAGAGTGTTAGAGTGTTAGAGTGTTAGAGTGTTAGCGTGTTTTAGTGTTGTAGTGTTTTAGTGTGTTAGAGTGTTTTAGTGTGTTAGAGTGTTTTAGTGTTTTAGAGTGTTTTAGTGTTTTAGAGTGTTTTAGAGTGTTCGTATCGGCCATTAGCACTCTTCCAACGGCCGTGAACCCAGTTGTGTCCACCCCAGAGCCTGCTTTACCAGCTGTTGTTTTCCCGCAGGCGCCTGTTATCCCCACTGATCTTCTAGCCAAACTGGGGGACATGTTTAGCACTCTTATATTGCCCATTACTGACAACTTGAGGAGGCTGGAGCATAGGCTAGAGAACATTGAATCTACATTGAGAAATATGGCTGTCGTAGGAAAGGCTCCAGCGGATGGTATTAGTATTCAAGCTGCAGTTCCCACTATTAACTTACCTAAGGAAACTCCTGATTTCAGTAGGAATGCAACACAGACTTTGGGCCACATAGTTCCTGACCATGGTAGAAAGGGACCTCTGATGCCCATGGAACATCTAGTTAGTAAGCCTGTTACTGACCCGGTGAAGGAGGTCAGCATTGCCCCAGTGGGGATTACATGCCAGGCGCAGGGTAACCCTAGGTGGGAGGGGGGCCCCGGGATCCATGGTCTACAGGTTGATTTACCCCCAGAAGCTGTGCCTTTAGTGGTGGTGTTGACGGGGGTCCCTGTATTGGCTGATAATAAGAGTGAAGATTTCTCCCAGCTAAAAAACAAAATTATACATTGGTTAAGAATATATAGACCTATAAATAAGAATGTAAATGGTGAGATATTGCATGTTAGACGTCTCCCTTGGCTTGGTGGAAGAAATAAGGACGTCGACGGAGATATAGTTCTGATTAATTTCAGAGATCCAGAAGCGGTAGCTTTTATATTGAATTGGCCCTTGGGTAACGGCAATAGCCAAATTTGCCCTCGAGCCCTGACCTATTTCTATCCTAGGTCCTTGGTCTTCCCCACATCCCATGCAAGGAAAAACCGCATAGTTCATCCAATCGCTCCTACAGCATTACATGCTACAAATCTGCGATTCGATCATCAAGGTTGGAATATGATACCCTTCAGAGGCCCCAGGTATAACAACCGGAGAATGGAGCACCTGAGGCCCTTTACACCCTTAGAGTTAGGGAATAGGTTTGATGTTTTTTCTGGCATGGATGATTGTGATTGAAAATTACAGTTTGGGCAGGGTAAGAGGGAGAGTCAAATTGTAGGTACAACTGAGGGGAACGCTATTGTGTTATCTAATGAGGCTGATGACCCCCAAAACAGTGATGGGTTTCTTCTGGATCCGGAAACCAGGGTCGCCATTTGCTCTTTTCCTTCTACCCATACTCTGTCTGCGGTATCAGTAGTAGTAATAACAGCCAGCTAGTAAACCAGGTAGAGCATTTTGAAATACCCACCTTAGGGATTGTGGATATGGAAATGGGAGTTATTCCAGCTCCGCCCCCTAGTGGGAAAGACGTTATTCGACTGTTATCCTGGAACATAGCAGGGTTAGAAAGAAAACTGACTATCCCGGATTGGAACAACTTTATCGAAAAATTTGATATATGTATGTTCCAAGAAACCTGGAGTTTAGTACCAATTTATGAAAACGGGATATGCTACTTTTTGTGTACCTGCTTACAGTAGTGGTAAGGGTAGACCCTCTGGGGGCCTACATATTTGGATAAAAGTAGATCTAAACTGGAACATTTCAGTTCATGATTCCGAGTGTAGGGATATTCAACATCTTACATTACCAGGACAGGTGCGGGGAAACAAGATGGAGTTATTTAATATCTACGCTAGAGGGACCCAGGGAGGTAAAATGTCTTGTACTTTTACAATTTTGGACCAGGCACTAGCTAATTGCCCACCAAATTCTAAAATACTTGTGGGGGGGGATTTTAATTGTACATTTGAACCCTTAAGTGAGGATGACCCCCTGGGTTTAGAGGAGGACGACGCTAGCTGGTCTATTCCCGCATTGGCACTACCCCTGATTAAAAATTGGTCTGCAATGGCGCTACAGATTAACGCCCTCACGGTGGATCATAATTTAAGAGCAGTAAATGGTAGATCCCTTTCCGATCGGGACGGGGCAATGACGTTTAATAGACTCAATAGCCCGTCCAGAATTGATTATATTTTATTGGACGTCACTATGTGGCGTGACCTGGTTGACATGGAGGTGAGCCCCTCGCAGGATAGCGACCACAATCCCTTATGTATGTCGTTGAGGTGGAGGGATTTAAAAAGTAACCAAAACCCAGCCCAATTGAAGATAACAAAGGAGGTGATCCCATACGACGGCAATCGAAGATTGAAATGGGAGAAGGTAGGCTCTCACCCAGATAAACTGGCAAAGATTAAGATGCACATTGATGGGCTGATTACTGAGCTGAAGGCTATAACTATGGTGACAGGGGTGGTCCATGACTCGCTCTTCCCACAGATTTATACTAATGCTATTGAAGAAGTTGGCAAATTATTTTTAACCCGGAGCTCTAAAACAAATGCTCCTAAACCCAGCAATCCCTGGTATTCTACAAAATGTCGGGCAAAAAGACGTGAGCTAACTGTTGCCCTTCGTAATAAGAACCAATCGCTGGTGAGAATAGTTAGGAGGGAGTACGCGGAAGAACAAGCTCGGGCAAAAAAAGAATGGGAGGAACTGTATTGGCAGGACCTTAAAAATGCATCTAGAATGAAAAATGGTTCACTGTTTTGGGATCTGATCAATAAAGCCAGAAATGATAATAGGCCTCTGATGGCTAATCACATTACTAGCCAACAATGGTATTCCCATTTTTCAACAATTTACGGTGACCATGATGCACCCAAATATCTTTTTCGAGATCTAGTATTTTCGGTTGAGAACTCATAGTGTGTTAGTGTTTTAGTGTTTTAGTGTGTTAGAGTGTTAGAGTGTTAGCGTGTTTTAGTGTTGTAGTGTTTTAGTGTGTTAGAGTGTTTTAGTGTGTTAGAGTGTTTTAGTGTTTTAGAGTGTTTTAGTGTTTTAGAGTGTTTTAGTGTTTTAGAGTGTTTCAGTGTTGTAGTGTTGTAGTGTTTTAGTGTGTTAGAGTGTTTTAGTGTTAGTGTTTTAGTGTTTGAGTGTTTGAGTGTTTTAGTGTTTTAGTTTGTTTTAGTGTTTTAGTGTTTGAGTGTTTTAGTGTTTTATTGGTTTATTGTTTTAGTGGTTTATTGTTTTAGTGGTTTATTGTCTTAGTGGTTTATTGTCGTATTGTTTTAGTGTTTTAGTGGTTTATTGTTTTAGTGTTTTATTGTTTTAGTGTTTTATTGTTTTAGTGGTTTAGTGGTTTAGTGTTTTGGTGGTTTAGTGTTTTGGTGGTTTAGGGCCATATGTAGGTAAATTATTTTTACCGATTCTTAAATACCGAATTTTACCGAATCGGTATTTAAGAATCGGTAAGTTATATGTAGGTCAACAATCGGTAAACATTACCGAATCGGTAAAATTCGGTAAACATGAATCGGAATTTACCGAATCGGTAAATACCGAAGCGGTATTTTCCGAATCGGTAAATACCGATTCGGTAAATACCGAATCGGCAGTTCAAAAACACATGACTTCAAGCAGCCAATCCTGTGCAACCTCAACCCCACCCAACCAGGGAGCGGCCACACCCAGGCAGGTGCACACAATTAGCAGACTCTGGAGAGGCTGGGAGTGCTGAGGAGAGGAAGAGAGCAACTGCCAGATTCAGACCTGGAGACTGCAAGAATGGCCAGCCAGGACACAGAGAGGGAAGGAGGGGAGAGGAAGCGAAAGCTCAAATTCAGTCCAAAGGAGCTGCAAGTTCTGGTGGAGGAGGTCGTGAAGCAGCACCAGAAACTATTTGGGAAACTGTCACAGCAAGTGCCTGAGTCAGAAAAAAGAAAGATCTGGCTTGGAATCCAGGCACAGGTGAATGCCATAGGAGTGACCCCCCGGGACATCGATGTCCTGAAGAAGCGGTGGTATGACATCCGCATTATCACCAAGAGGAAGGTGGCAGATTTAAAAAAAGAGGCCAGCCAGACAGGAGGTGGACGCAACAGAGCACCAGCCCTGACAGAACTGGAGGAGCTAGTGGAGAGAACGATTGAGCCAAAAAGCATCGTGGGGATTGGGGACGCTGACAGCTCCGCCAGAGGCACGTCCAAACAAGGTAAGATGCTTGCACAGCAATGTGCCCCCCCCCTACCCCTATCCCAACTCCCAAAATGTGCCATGAGAATCCCACTCCAGTACAGGTATTAGTGCATGCCTGCAATGCATCATGGGAGATGTAGTCCCTGAAAGGCCAAACATGATACGAGGACATTGAGATACTGTCTAGAAATTGTAATGTCATGTCATCAAGACAAAGCTTCAGGTACACTTAGCTGCTGTTGCTTTTCTGTCCATAGGCACTACTGCGCACAGAACAGGCCATGAGAAGGGAGAGAGGGCACACCACACACCCAGAACAGAGAAGGCCACCACCAGTTCCGGCCAGGGAACGGCACCACAGGCACTTACACCACCCCAGCCAGCATCGCCGCTCCAGCCAGCATCCCCAGTCCTGCAGGTTTCACCACCATCTTCACCTCCTGCACAGCACAGGTTGAGGAGGCGTCCTGCAGCTAGGTTGGATGTGACTGACTCATCATCCGAGGAGTCGAGGAGCCCGGAAACGTCCACTGTACCCCAGGATGTAACCCATGCCAGTGTGCCTTCCGAGTCTGAGGGAGAACACACAATTGGCAGACGGCGCCGCAGGGCTCGGCCGCAGAGTCCACCTCCCCTTGGGCAGGGCCATGGAGTGTTCTCAGGTCTTGAGGGCACCATGGTGAAAATACAACGCGTCCAGGCAAGGGCAATGGTGTCCGTACAGCGACAGATGCGTGGCCTAAACAACACCTTTGGAAACATTGAAAAGGGCATCACCACCATGGCAGGGGGCATTGCTGATATGACAGCGGGCATGCGGGACATGTCCCAATCCATCATGCAGCTGTGCTCAAAGTTCGATGAGGACAGGGCCACACGGCGCAGGGGACATCAGAGGAAGGATCAGACCTCGAGGGCAGTGAACCGGCTGGCGACTGCCACATCGCTGATCTGCAGGCGCTCAGTGGCGATGCAGGAGGGCCTTGCACAGTGCAGCACAGATGTGTCCAGGGGGATGGTTAGGGTCACAAGTGCACTAGAAGTGCTGCTCACCAGCCAGTCTGCAGCAGCTGGCGCTTTGGATGCTGGCGACACAGAAGACACGACCAGCAGGAGCAGCATAACCCCCCCCCGTCCCAGACACTCGTCGGAGCAACAGGCGTCAACGTGGTGCCACTGGTACCCCAGCCAGTGAGGACGCCCCCTCAATTCCATCCCGCACTGCTGCGCGTGGGCGCAAACATTAATGCCCCATGCGAAACAATGACACATTTGGGTGAAGTAACCCTTAACTCACAAAATTTAATTTTTCATTGTTGTTGCAATACAGTTTCCTTTGTGTTGTGGCGTAGTGCTGCCTGATTAAACTACGTCATGGCATCCAACTACAGGCTGTGTCCCCTTACTCATTCAGAAATAGTTGGATGTGATCTCTGCCCGTCTCACTCTTCCATCTGTTGCTGTTTGTACTCCTGCTGCGTTGGCCTCTGCATGCGCAGTCTCATCATCATTGTCCTCAATATATGTCATTTCGACCTCTGTGCCTCTCTTTGTGGCAAGGTTGTGCAGCATTGCACAAGTGGCAATAATCTTGTAGCAGAGGATGGGTGTGTACTGGCGTGCACCTCCACTCTTATGGAGGCAGCGAAACCTGCTCTTCAGTAGTCCAAACGTGCGCTCCACCACATTGCGAGTAGATTTGTGTGCCACATTATATCGTCTCTCACTCTGGGTTGATGGGTGTAGGTAGGGAGTGAGGATGAATGACCGCACGGCATATGCACTGTCCCCTAGGTGAGTAAAAGGGAGACATCAGTCACATGCCTCAATACACTATGATTTGCACTGAGTACTATGTAGCGTCACTGTTACTTACCTAGCAGGTATCCTTCTCCAAATTCTCCCGCAAGCAGTCGCGTGTAGATCCCACTGTTATGGAAGATGTAGGAGTCATGGGTGCTCCCAGGGAATTTGGCAACGATATCAGTGATGATGTTCCCTGCATCGCAGATTACTTGCACATTGATGGAGTGGGTGGACTTTCTGTTTCTGTAGATGTGCTCAGTGGCAGCTGGTGGGCAGATTGGGATGTGTGTGCCATCTATACAGCCAATGACATGGGGGAACTGTGCCATTTGATAAAAGTCAGTTTTGGTTTTCTGCAGTTCAGCCTGTGTGTTTGGAAAGCTGATGTAGTGGTGCATTCTCTGCATCATGGCATCCAGGAACTTCCTGAAGAAACGGGACAGGCAACTCTAGGAAACACCGCCCACCGCAGCTATCACCCCCTGGTAACTGCCAGATGCAAGTAGGTGTAGGCTGCAGAGCACCTGCACATGTGGTGGTATGGCATGGGCCCTTCTTGTTGGCTGGTCCAGGAGTGGGTGCAGGTCCCTTATCAGGTCCAAGATGGTTTGGGGGTGTAGCCTGTACCTTTCATGTATCTCTGCGTCAGTCAGTTGGAAGAATGTGATGCGCTGTCTGTAGATGCATTCCTCGCATCTCCATATCCTCAGTCCTGCAGCCTGTAGACGTAGCCGCCTTGCAATGACATACACAGCGGCCATGTTGTCCATGCTGTTGCATTTTGGGATTGCTTAAATGCACTGTTGAAAATTACCACCTGCTTTCTATCAGTGTTAATTACCGACTCTTATTTACCGATTTTGAAGGATTTCTTAATTACCGAATTTACATACAAAACATTTTTCCGTATTACCACTTCATATTTACCACTTCATATTTACCGATTCAGAAAATATGTATTCGGTAAATTGGAAGCGGTATTTTTGAAGTCGGTAAATTTGAATCGGTATTTACCGATTCATATTTACTGAATATGTGTTTTTGGCCTCCTACATCTCAACTATCTAAATACCGGTCGGTAACGTGTTTTTTACCGAATTTCGGCCGTTACCGACCGGTATTTGGCTACCTACATATGGCCCTTAGTGTTTTATTGTTTTTGTGTTAGTGTTTTTGTGTTTTAGTGTGTTAGAGTGTTTTTGTGTTTTAGTGTGTTAGTGTTTTAGTGTTTTAGAGTGTTAGAGTGTTAGAGTGTTAGAGTGTTAGAGTGTTAGAGTGTTAGAGTGTTTTAGTGTTAGTGTTTTAGAGTGTTTTAGTGTGTTTTAGAGTGTTAGTGTTTTAGAATGTAAGAGTGTTAGTGTTTTAGAGTGTAAGAGTGTAAGAGTGTAAGAGTGTAAGAGTGTAAGAGTGTAAGAGTGTTAGAGCGTTAGAGCGTTAGAGTGTTAGAGTGTTAGAGTGTTTTAGTGTTTTATTGTTTTAGTGTTTTATTGTTTTAGTGTTTTATTGTTTTATTGTTTTTGTGTTTTTGTGTTTTAGTGTGAAAGAGTGTTTTAGTGTGTTAGAGTGTTTTAGTGTTTTAATGTTAGAGTGTTTTATTGTTTTATTGTTTTATTGTTTTATTGTTTTATTGTTTTAGTGTGTAAGAGTGTTTTAGTGTGTAAGAGTGTTTTAGTGTTTTAGAGTGTTTTAGTGTGTTTTAGAGTGTTTGAGTGTGTTTTAGAGTGTTTTAGTGTGTTTTAGTGTGTTAGAGTGTTTTAGTGTGTTAGAGTGTTTTAGTGTTTTAATGTTTTAGTGTGTTAGTGTTTTAGTGTGTTAGTGTTTTAATGTTTTAGTGTCTTAGAGTGTTAGAGTGTTAGAGTGTTAGAGTGTTAGCGTGTTTTAGTGTTGTAGTGTTTTAGTGTGTTAGAGTGTTTTAGTGTGTTAGAGTGTTTTAGTGTGTTAGAGTGTTAGAGTGTTAGAGTGTTAGCGTGTTTTTTAGTGTTGTAGTGTTTTAGTGTGTAAGAGTGTTTTAGTGTGTTAGAGTGTTTTAGTGTTTTAGAGTGTTTAGTGTTTTAGTGTGTTAGAGGGTTTTAGTGTTTTAGAGTGTTTTAGTGTGTTAGAGTGTTTTAGTGTTTTAATGTTTTAGTGTGTTAGTGTTCTAGTGTGTTAGAGTGTTTTAGTGTTTTAGTGTTGTAGTGTTTTAGTGTTTTAGTGTGTTAGAGTGTTTTAGTGTTTTATTGTTTTTGTGTTTTATTGTTTTAGTGTTTTATTGTTTTTGTGTTTTAGTGTGTAAGAGTGTTTTAGTGTGTAAGAGTGTTTTAGTGTTTTAGAGTGTTTAGTGTGTTTTAGAGTGTTTTAGTGTGTTAGAGTGTTTTAGTGTGTTAGAGTGTTTTAGTGTTTTAATGTTTTAGTGTGTTAGTGTTTTAGTGTTTTAGTGTGTTAGTGTGTTAGAGTGTTAGAGTGTTAGAGTGTTAGCGTGTTAGCGTGTTTTAGTGTTGTAGTGTTTTAGTGTGTAAGAGTGTTTTAGTGTGTTAGAGTGTTTTAGTGTGTTAGAGTGTTAGAGTGTTAGAGTGTTAGCGTGTTAGCGTGTTAGCGTGTTGTAGTGTTTTAGTGTGTAAGAGTGTTTTAGTGTGTTAGAGTGTTTTAGTGTTTTAGAGTGTTTTAGTGTTTTAGTGTGTTAGAGTGTTTTAGTGTTTTAGAGTGTTAGTGTGTTAGAGTGTTTTAGTGTTTTAATGTTTTAGTGTGTTAGTGTTTTAGTGTGTTAGAGTGTTTAGTCTTGTAGTGTTGTAGTGTTTTAGTGTTTTAGTGTTTTATTGTTTTAGTGTTTTATTGTTTTTGTGTTTTAGTGTGTAAGAGTGTTTTAGTGTGTAAGAGTGTTTTAGTGTTTTAGAGTGTTTTAGTGTGTTTTAATGTTTTAGTGTGTTAGTGTTTTAGTGTTTTAGTGTGTTAGTGTGTTAGTGTGTTAGTGTGTTAGAGTGTTAGCGTGTTAGCGTGTTTTAGTGTTGTAGTGTTTTAGTGTGTAAGAGTGTTTTAGTGTGTTAGAGTGTTTAGTGTTTTAGAGTGTTTTAGTGTGTTAGAGTGTTTTAGTGTTAGTGTTTTAGTGTTTTTGTGTTTTAGTGTGTTTTAGTGTTTTAGTGTTTTAGTGGTTTAATGTTTTAGTGTTTTAATGTTTTAGTGTTAGAGTGTTTTAGTGTTTTAGTGTTTTATTGTTTTATTGTTTTAGTGTTTTATTGTTTTATTGTTTTAGTGTTTTAGAGTTTTTGTGTTTTAGAGTTTTTGTGTTTTAGAGTTTTTGTGTTTTAGTGTGAGAGTGTTTTAGTGTGTAAGAGTGTTTTAGTGTTTTAGAGTGTTTTAGTGTGTTTTAGAGTGTTTTAGTGTGTTAGTGTTTTAGTGTTTTAGTGTTTTAATGTTTTAGTGTGTTAGTGTTTTAGTGTTTTAATGTTTTAGTGTTTTAGAGTGTTTTAGTGTGTTTTAGTGTGTTAGAGTGTTTTAGTGTTAGTGTTTTAGTGTTTTAGTGTTTTTACTGCAACAGAAACCCACTTTCTTACAATCATCACCAGGCAAAGCGCGGGTAAGTAGCAAATCTGCACCGCCAACGGCACAGGGGCGGCTGGGTGCAGGGTTGAAAATTGGAATATGGCACCAATGTAATCCAATTGAGAAAGGGGATAGTCGAAGAGATTCTGCTCACAGGTGAGTAACACTGTTTGGTAACCCATTCTCCAGGACTTAAGGTAAGCACGGGGAGGGCCACAAGGCAGCACCAAACTTACACCCACAGCGGTACAGGGGTGGCCGGTGCAGAGTGTCACCAGAGAGTTGGGTGCCCATTTCAATTCACTTGGGGAGATCAGTTTTGAAAAGAGGCTGCAGGCGCTGGTCAGGAGGCCGGAGGAAGAAATCCCCACAGCTGGCCAGGTAAGTAGTGATGCTATGGGATGTAGGGACACTGCTGGTCAAGTTCCCCAAGGCCCAGGGGCTTTGGGTGCAGGGCTGTCTTATGGCGTCGGGAACTCTTACCAGAGCAGATCGTGGTTGGGGGGAGTCTTTGGATTAAGGCAGCAGGCTCGGGACTGAGTCCGACAGGGGTCTGCCCATGGCGGACTCTGGCTCAGAATCACTGTGGGAACCTTTGCAGGACCGGTGGGCCACACGGTTCCTCAGGGCAGAGTTCTTTATCTTTTAAAGTTGGTTTCTTCTTGAACAGGTTATGTTCTCTGGAGAGCTTGATATTTGTCGAAGGCAAGCAGTCCTCCCAAGGATTTGGAGGTCACTGGGCTACAGGACTGGTTTTCTTTTGGTGCAGGATCATTGGGGGCTGCAGACATGCCGGTAGGGCTTTGGCCTAGTCAGTTAGTTTCTACAGTCTTCTCTGCAGGTGCAACGCTGTAGTGTCCAGCTTTTTTTTTCTTCAAACAAATTTTAATTGTGGCCTTACAAGTGACACATATAATATCAATCAGTATAGACACAGTTGTTGTCAACGTACAGATTAACATCCAAACAACCCGTGGCCATTTTATACAATGAGGTGTACATTTTGATGGACTTAGCTGGAAGGTGCGAAACATTTTTATACATTGAGCAGTTGTGTTGCATCAGTTAGTGTGTTGTGTTCCCTCGTACGTAGATATTGCAGCAGGGGTTCCCAAATATCTTTGGGTCTGGAGGTGGTCGGGAGCTCCTCAGCATATAAAGTTAAGGTTTCACGACAATATACCATGCCTTTCAACCACAGCTCGGATGTAGGGCTGAGCTTGCTGTCCTATACCATGGCCACCCTTCCTTTGGCTAGTAGTAGCGCAATTTTCACAAGTCTACTCGGATTACCCTTTAGAGATGGTATTAACTGCAACAGGCATACTTGGGATGGGGGGGGGCGGTGCAGTGAAGCTGTAACATGGTCATTTCTTACAAAGTGACAATGACCCCTTCCCAGTAGTCCCTCACTTTTCCGTATTCCCTTGCCAGATGTCTGCACCTGTGCAACCACATCTTTTACAGGTGTCAGTGTCTCTTCAGCCATATTTGAATAATCTATGTGGTGTGTGATACATTCGATGCAGATATTTGAAATGTATGATGTGTAGGTTTCCATTGGGTGTAAGTGAATTAGTTAATTGACCACAATGTTCCCAGTCTTGTTGCGTTAGTTGCGTATCTAGCTTCAGGTTCCATTGCCCGGTTATGTGGTAGCAGGGTTTCGTCTCTTGCAGCCCTATATAGCTTAGTTATCATTTTGTGCCTCGTGGGGCTGATAAGTAGGGCATGTAAGGAGCTTAATGTAGGGGGTTCTGATGGGAATGTGAGGTAATGCGCTTGCAATGCTTTTTTTCTTCTGTGTAGTGTGAAAATGAACAGTGGGGTTTGATTCTGCACATAGCTAAGATCTTCTGTTGTTAAAAAGGTTCTGTTTGGGAAGAAGTACTGTATTTTTTCAAGCCCTACAGATGCCAATATACGCAGAGCCACTCGTTCATGTGTGACCGAGGCAGCTGCATGATGTGACCAGGGTAGAAGCGGTGAGTATAGTGGCAGTTTCATCGCACTTCGGCCAAGTGCTTGCCAGGCTGCAATCGTGGAGTCAACTGAGTTAATTTCTATCTTGGGTGTACCTCTTTGTGTATGAGTCAATATGGAACCTAAAGGTATAGGATGTGTGTCTCCGTCCTGTATGGCTATGGATAAAGTCATGTGTATTATACCAGTTGAACGCGTATTGAGCTTGAGCGCATAGATAGTATAAGTATATATCCGGCACATTGAACCCTCCACTTTAATAATCCAGCATGAGCGTCGTCAGGTTCACAATGGCCGGTTTGCCACCCCAGATCAGCCTGAGTAATAGCGAGCGAACCGCCTTAAAAATGGTAGTAGTCAGCTGTATCGGGATATTACTAAAGAGATATCAAAACTTGGGTAGTACTACCATTTTTATCAGTGCCATGCGGTCAGCCAAGGACAGCGGTAACCGTATCCTCTTATCCACTTGTTATTCTAAATGAGTGCAAGCTATTCCATAATTTTCACGGTTAACTATCTCAGGGTCACGGTGAACCCAAACCCCAAGGTACTTCACTGGCTCCAGCGACCACACAAGGGGGAATTCAAGCTCATACTGCGAGGTGACTTCAGTGAGCGGCACCACCACTGACTTTGACCAATTGATGGTAAGTCCCGAGAACCTCCCAAATCGTATATATTCGCGTAATATTGGGTTCACATATAAATAACTGCATGTCATCTGCATAAAGGGAGATGCTCACTGGGCGGTGAGCAAAGCGCAGCGTTTTGTGCCGTTGTCTGATGACGCAGGCAAGTGGTTCCAGCGTAATCGCAAATAATAGCGGTGATAGAGGACAACCCTGTCTAGTTCCTCTTCGTATCTGTATAGGGTCTGAGGTGATGCCTTCCACGCGTATCCTTCAATGGGGGTATGTGTACAGTAATTGTATCCAGTTAATAAAAATGAGGGAACCCCATAGTGTGGAGTATATAGAATAGGTATCCCTATTCGATGAAGTCGAAATCTTTTGGGCGCATCAAGCATCACAGCCACCGCCTTTAACTTTGGATCAAGAATATGATATATGGCAAAAAGGGTGTATAAATTATGTGAAGTAGATCTCTCGGGGGATAAAGCCAGATTGATCCGGCAGGACCAATTTAGGCATTAATGGCTGTAGTCTAGTCGCTAAAATGTTTGCGAGTATCTTCGCTTCCATATTTATTAGTGTGAGTGGGCGATACAAATCGCAGCTGGTAGGCGGTTTATCTTCTTAGGTCCCGCCTAGCGTTGCAGCGCATGCGCCGCTCGCTCTGTGAGATCTATTGTCGTCGAGTTGATTGTAGTGTTTTAGTGTTTTAGTGTGTTAGAGTGTTTTATTGTTTTATTGTTTTTGTGTTTTATTGTTTTAGTGTTTTATTGTTTTTGTGTTTTAGTGTGTAAGAGTGTTTTAGTGTGTAAGAGTGTTTTAGTGTTTTAGAGTGTTTTAGTGTGTTTTAGAGTGTTTTAGTGTGTTAGAGTGTTTTAGTGTGTTAGAGTGTTTTAGTGTTTTAATGTTTTAGTGTGTTAGTGTTTTAGTGTTTTAGTGTTTTAGTGTGTTAGTGTGTTAGAGTGTTAGAGTGTTAGAGTGTTAGCGTGTTAGCGTGTTTTAGTGTTGTAGTGTTTTAGTGTGTAAGAGTGTTTTAGTGTGTTAGAGTGTTAGAGTGTTAGCGTGTTAGCGTGTTAGCGTGTTGTAGTGTTTTAGTGTGTAAGAGTGTTTTAGTGTGTTAGAGTGTTTTAGTGTTTTAGAGTGTTTTAGTGTTTTAGTGTGTTAGAGTGTTTTAGTGTTTTAGAGTGTTAGTGTGTTAGAGTGTTTTAGTGTTTTAATGTTTTAGTGTGTTAGTGTTTTAGTGTGTTAGAGTGTTTTAGTGTTGTAGTGTTGTAGTGTTTTAGTGTTTTAGTGTTTTATTGTTTTAGTGTTTTATTGTTTTTGTGTTTTAGTGTGTAAGAGTGTTTTAGTGTGTAAGAGTGTTTTAGTGTTTTAGAGTGTTTTAGTGTGTTTTAATGTTTTAGTGTGTTAGTGTTTTAGTGTTTTAGTGTGTTAGTGTGTTAGTGTGTTAGAGTGTTAGAGTGTTAGCGTGTTAGCGTGTTTTAGTGTTGTAGTGTTTTAGTGTGTAAGAGTGTTTTAGTGTGTTAGAGTGTTTTAGTGTTAGTGTTTTAGTGTTTTTGTGTTTTAGTGTGTTTTAGTGTTTTAGTGTTTTAGTGGTTTAATGTTTTAGTGTTTTAATGTTTTAGTGTTAGAGTGTTTTAGTGTTTTAGTGTTTTATTGTTTTAGTGTTTTATTGTTTTAGTGTTTTATTGTTTTATTGTTTTAGTGTTTTAGAGTTTTTGTGTTTTAGAGTTTTTGTGTTTTAGAGTTTTTGTGTTTTAGTGTGTAAGAGTGTTTTAGTGTGTAAGAGTGTTTTAGTGTTTTAGAGTGTTTTAGAGTGTTTTAGTGTGTTAGTGTTTTAGTGTTTTAGTGTTTTAATGTTTTAGTGTGTTAGTGTTTTAGTGTTTTAATGTTTTAGTGTTTTAGAGTGTTTTAGTGTGTTTTAGTGTGTTAGAGTGTTTTAGTGTTAGTGTTTTAGTGTTTTTACTGCAACAGAAACCCACTTTCTTACAATCATCACCAGGCAAAGCGCGGGTAAGTAGCAAATCTGCACCGCCAACGGCACAGGGGCGGCTGGGTGCAGGGTTGAAAATTGGAATATGGCACCAATGTAATCCAATTGAGAAAGGAGATAGTCGAAGAGATTCTGCTCACAGGTGAGTAACACTGTTTGGTAACCCATTCTCCAGGACTTAAGGTAAGCACGGGGAGGGCCACAAGGCAGCACCAAACTTACACCCACAGCGGTACAGGGGTGGCCGGTGCAGAGTGTCACCAGAGAGTTGGGTGCCCATTTCAATTCACTTGGGGAGATCAGTTTTGAAAAGAGGCTGCAGGCGCTGGTCAGGAGGCCGGAGGAAAAAATCCCCACAGCTGGCCAGGTAAGTAGTGATGCTATGGGATATAGGGACACTGCTGGTCAAGTTCCCCAAGGCCCAGGGGCTTTGGGTGCAGGGCTGTCTTATGGCGTCGGGAACTCTTACCAGAGCAGATCGTGGTTGGGGGGAGTCTTTGGATTAAGGCAGCAGGCTCGGGACTGAGTCCGACAGGGGTCTGCCCATGGCGGACTCTGGCTCAGAATCACTGTGGGAACCTTTGCAGGACCGGTGGGCCACACGGTTCCTCAGGGCAGAGTTCTTTATCTTTTAAAGTTGGTTTCTTCTTGAACAGGTTATGTTCTCTGGAGAGCTTGATATTTGTCGAAGGCAAGCAGTCCTCCCAAGGATTTGGAGGTCACTGGGCTACAGGACTGGTTTTCTTTTGGTGCAGGATCATTGGGGGCTGCAGACAGGCCGGTAGGGCTTTGGCCTAGTCAGTTAGTTTCTACAGTCTTCTCTGCAGGTGCAACGCTGTAGTGTCCAGCTTCTTTTTTTTTACTCAAACAAATTTTTATTGTGGCCTTACAAGTGACACATATAATATCAATCAGTATAGACACAGTTGTTGTCAACGTACAGATTAACATCCAAACAACCCGTGGCCATTTTATACAATGAGGTGTACATTTTGATGGACTTAGCTGGAAGGTGCGAAACATTTTTATACATTGAGCAGTTGTGTTGCATCAGTTAGTGTGTTGTGTTCCCTCGTACGTAGATATTTCAGCAGGGGTTCCCAAATATCTTTGGGTCTGGAGGTGGTCGGGAGCTCCTCAGCATATAAAGTTAAGGTTTCACGACAATATACCATGCCTTTCAACCACAGCTCGGATGTAGGGCTGAGCTTGCTGTCCTATACCATGGCCACCCTTCCTTTGGCTAGTAGTAGCGCAATTTTCACAAGTCTACTCGGATTACCCTTTGGAGATGGTATTAACTGCAACAGGCATACTTGGGATGGGGGGGGGGCGGTGCAGTGAAGCTGTAACATGGTCATTTCTTACAAAGTGACAATGACCCCTTCCCAGTAGTCCCTCACTTTTCCGTATTCCCTTGCCAGATGTCTGCACCTGCGCAACCACATCTTTTACAGGTGTCAGTGTCTCTTCAGCCATATTTGAATAATCTATGTGGTGTGTGATACATTTGATGCAGATATTTGAAATGTATGATGCGTAGGTTTCCATTGGGTGTAAGTGAATTAGTTAATTGACCACAATGTTCCCAGTCTTGTTGCGTTAGTTGCGTATCTAGCTTCAGGTTCCATTGCCCTGTTATGTGGTAGCAGGGTTTCGTCTCTTGCAGCCCTATATAGCTTAGTTATCATTTTGTGCCTCGTGGGGCTGATAAGTAGGGCATGTAAGGAGCTTAATGTAGGGGGTTCTGATGGGAATGTGAGGTAATGCGCTTGCAATGCTTTTTTTCTTCTGTGTAGTGTGAAAATGAACAGTGGGGTTTGATTCTGCACATAGCTAAGATCTTCTGTTGTTAAAAAGGTTCTGTTTGGGAAGAAGTACTGTATTTTTTCAAGCCCTACAGATGCCAATATACGCAGAGCCACTCGTTCATGTGTGACCGAGGCAGCTGCATGATGTGACCAGGGTAGAAGCGGTGAGTATAGTGGCAGTTTCATCGCACTTCGGCCAAGTGCTTGCCAGGCTGCAATCGTGGAGTCAACTGAGTTAATTTCTATCTTGGGTGTACCTCTTTGTGTATGAGTCAATATGGAACCTAAAGGTATAGGATGTGTGTCTCTGTCCTGTATGGCTACGGATAAAGTCATGTGTATTATACCAGTTGAACGTGTATTGAGCTTGAGCGCATAGATAGTATAAGTATATATCCGGCACATTGAACCCTCCACTTTAATAATCCAGCATGAGCGTCGTCAGGTTCACAATGGCCGGTTTGCCACCCCAGATCAGCCTGAGTAATAGCGAGCGAACCGCCTTAAAAATGGTAGTAGTCAGCTGTATCGGGATATTACTAAAGAGATATCAAAACTTGGGTAGTACTACCATTTTTATCAGTGCCATGCGGTTAGCCAAGGACAGCGGTAACCGTATCCTCTTATCCACTTGTTGTTCTAAATGAGTGCAAGCTATTCCATAATTTTCACGGTTAACTATCTCAGGGTCACGGTGAACCCAAACCCCAAGGTACTTCACTGGCTCCAGCGACCACACAAGGGGGAATTCAAGCTCATACTGCGAGGTGACTTCAGTGAGCGGCACCACCACTGACTTTGACCAATTGATGGTAAGTCCAGAGAACCTCCCAAATCGTATATATTCGCGTAATATTGGGTTCACATATAAATAACTGCATGTCATCTGCGTAAAGGGAGATGCTCACTGGGCGGTGAGCAAAGCGCAGCGTTTTGTGCCGTTGTCTGATGACGCAGGCAAGTGGTTCCAGCGTAATCGCAAATAATAGCAGTGATAGAGGACAACCCTGTCTAGTTCCTCTTCGTATCTGTATAGGGTCTGAGGTGATGCCTTCCACGCGTATCCTTGCAATGGGGGTATGTGTACAGTAATTGTATCCAGTTAATAAAAATGAGGGAACCCCATAGTGTGGAGTATATAGAATAGGTATCCCTATTCGATGAAGTCGAAATCTTTTGGGCGCATCAAGCATCACAGCCACCGCCTTTAACTTTGGATCAAGAATATGATATATGGCAAAAAGGGTGTATAAATTATGTGAAGTAGATCTTTCGGGGGATAAAGCCAGATTGATCCGGCAGGGCCAATTTAGGCATTAATGGCTGTAGTCTAGTCGCTAAAATGTTTGCGAGTATCTTCGCTTCCATATTTATTAGTGTGAGTGGGCGATACAAATCGCAGCTGGTAGGCGGTTTATCTTCTTAGGTCCCGCCTAGCGTTGCAGCGCATGCGCCGCTCGCTCTGTGAGATCTATTGTCGTTGAGTTGATTTCGGAAGTGGAGTGCAAACTCCGCCCATGCTTGACGCGTGTCACACTTTATGCTAAACGCTCACTTTTGATTCAGAGTGAGGCTTGTTTGTTCCCTCCCTGTCTCCTTTTCGGCTCGCCCATACAGACTGGATTTTGCAATCAAGGCGTAACATGGTTGAATGTATATGTTGCTTCGGTACTATTTTATACACACATTTTCCGGTATGTAACTTCTTACACTTCACGGCGTTTCACGTGGTTTTTTTTTTTGCTACATCAGTGTGCAGCGTTTATTGTGTGTTGTATAACGTTTTCCATCTGTGCCAGCCAACCAGTTTATTTACAGCACGTTTCTCACTGGGCCGTTGAGCTGTTTGCCAGTACATGGCACGCTGCCTCGCTATAATAATTAAACGCGCCTCACTTAGTTCAAATCGTGTCAGCTGCTGGTGCGGCCGATCCTCCCCACATAGGCCTCTGCTGTAACAATGCCGCCCAATAGTTATAGTTCGGGTGGCCGCTATGCTACGAGCTACCTGTCGTGTCGCGTTATCTCCAGGAGCTCACCCGGCGTTATGATCACCGTCAGCGGCCCCCGCGAGGGAGTCCTCTTCCTAGGAGTGCTCATGTTGCAGCTCGCTCCGGTATTGCTGCTCCCCAGCCGCACACGCACGTGGGGTCCTCGAGCCCGGAGGCTCGCTCGACACAGCAGGCGTTTCACTGGGCCGTGTGCGCAGTATACTTCGGGTCGGTCTCCTCTTCGTGCTAGCAGGATCCTCTGCTGGACATCGACGCAGAGCCCACCAGTCCTTAATTCCTAGCGCGGGGCACTAGATAAACGGCGGCGCCATCTTCAGACCACGGTCCGCGCCTTAAATGTTTTTTTGTTTCCCCCTATTACGGGCGGTCACCGCTAATATCTGTGGATCTTCAGCCGCCAGGGGCAATCCGCAATCAATACGCTTGGTTTATGGCTGACATAGGAAGCAGGAACTGCAGAATTTTTAACGATGATTGTCTCCGTCCGGTGGAGCTGTGCTTTCACGCCGCCATCTCGCTAAGCGCCTTCTAGCACCCCCGCTGTAGTTTCCAGCTCTTCTTACCTAATCACAAACCTGATTTTTGAGTCTGGGGAAGCCACCTAAATACTAGATTTAGGGGTGTTATGGGGTAACAGGTAGGGTAACCTGGGGTATCTATTATGGCACCCACCTGTGGGAGGGGGCATAGTCTTATCCCCTGTCCCACCATTTTCAAAATGGTGGGCACTGAAAAATGTGCTTCACTTCTCCTCCAGCACCTGAGGGGTGGAGTTGACAAAGGGGGGCACACCTCTTTTTGATTAAGTTTTCCTGCCAAAAGTAGGGGTTTGGACCGGGGACTGCCATCTGCTGCTAACAGCAGAAGCTGGGGTTGCATTACAAAGGCAACAAGGTCTTTGAAGCTTCCCTCTTGAGCAGTGTGCTCATCCTAGGGGAGGCGGTGTGACACCACTGCCCGGGATGGGCTTTGCTTCTGGCCTCCAAGAGCACAGGCTCTTGACCCAGGGGTCCACAACATGTCTGGTGGTGGCAGGCTGCCTAAAGTTGGTCAGAGACCACACCAGAGTTGGAACGTGTTCAGGGGGCTCCTCTAAGGTGCCCTCTGAGTGCATATTTTAATAAATCCCACACTGGCATCAGTGTGAGATTATTAAGAGGAGTTGTCTGGTACCAAACACTCCTGGGTTCAGTGAAATCCTCATGGTGCTGGAGAACTCAAGTTGTCAAGTTTCCATCCCAAGCACTCTCTATGACAGCCCTTTGTGTGTGGAAAGGGCACCGCCTGTATAGATGTGAGGCTGTGCCCAGCTCCTTCCTCCCATCCTGTCAGGATGGCCCGTCACGTTACACCTAAGCTCCCATTTTCTGTGGCTGTCTAGGGGGAATACACAAAGCACAACTGCCAACTACACCTAGACATGTAATCAGAAACAGTCGGCAGGCACCAAATGGCTAAGGCAAGGAAATGTTCACTTTCTAAAAGTGGCATTTTCAGAATTTCAATTTTAAATCCAACTTCACCATATGTTAGGATTTTAAATTTGGATTCCAGAGACACCAACCGTGATCTAGTTATATCGTCCACTTGGAAATTACACTTCTAAAATATAATAAGGTAATCCCAATGTTATCCTATGGGAGCTATAGGCCTTGCAGTAGAGGAAAATTAATTTTGGAGTTCGTCACCATCAGGACGTGTAAAACTTAAAAGTACATGTCAACTGTTTAAATCATGCACCCTGCCCTCTCGGTTGACCTGGGCCAACCCTGGAAGTGACGTAAATATATATGAAAAAGGAAGGGTTGGGCCTGGCAAGAGACTTATCTTGCCAGGTCGACCTGGCAGTTTAAAACTGCGCACAAAGGATCTGCAATGGCTGGCCTAAGACATGTTTAAAGGGCTATTTAAATGTGTGGCACAATCGGTGCTGCGGGTGTTTAATTTACATGCCCTGGGCACAGGTAGCGCACATTAATAAGGACTTATAAATAAAATAAATATGCTGATTGTGAATAAACCAATGTTACCACAATTTACGGAAAGACCACAATCAATTTAGCAGTTTTCACGAATCCAGCAAATAGTGGAGGGAAAATGCCAACAGTTCTGGGGGTGACCCTGGAGAAAGGGCCAATTCCAACACCTATTAAAGGATTTATTTCTTCTAGAACTTAAATTAATACCAGCATATTTTTTGCAGAAAGTTACAATTTTGAAATCAATACAAGGAGACATAGCATTGTTCGTGATTTTAAACTAGATAAAAATGACCGCTTTTAAATTAAATAGAGAATGAACCACTAGGAAAAATTACATGGGAAAAATATATGAAGAGAAATGGGATTTTGTTTAAATAAATGGTAATTAAATTGCAGAGAAGATATTAAATATTGCTTGGCCTATGTAATTTTGTTGCAAAGATATTTCACAAGTTAAAATAAATAGCAGTTGCGGTTGACTGTATAATTATTCCTTGTAAATCAGTTGCGTTTCTGATTTGATGCTAAATCTTCTACTTTTCTCTTACAAATTCAGAATGCCCTGGAGGCTCGGTGCATTGCTGAAGTCACTCCTCAGACTTGTATATGATGTGGCCACTGACTGCAGTCTCACCCCAGGAGAGGTGAAATTGATTCTACTTGAAGAGGCTACAGACTGTCTTATCCTCCTCGACCGATGCTCACAGCGACAAGTAAAGGTGAGTGGAGAGAAGTGAAAAAGAATGAATGTTCATAAACCCAAAGAGGCCACTTTTACCATTGAACAAGCAGGCAGGGGTTGTAATTTTGGGCCTATATGTAGAAAATGTGGGCATTGCGAGTTCCTAATTGCAATTCTTGCCGAATCGCAATTCGGAAATCATAATTCCTGATGTATGAAAAAGTGCAAGGCTTAAATAGTGATTCCCAGTGGGTCACAAATTGACCTACCTTATGAATATAAATGAGGTAGGTCACAGTTTGTGACCCATTATGAATCGCAACCATGACAGGGATGGGGGCCTGCTGGAATCGGCAGACGACCAGGTCTATGATTTCTTTTAAATAAAACAATATCCCTTTTTTTTTTTTGTTCTTTGAAAATGCAGCCAGTTTTCCTTAAATTAAACCAGGATGTGTTTAAAAAAAAGAAAATTTAAGTTTTCAGTTTTTTAGGTGAAAAATGAATGTTTCCGTAATTTGGTCGCAAAACATTCAGACATACCACTGCAATTCGATATTTGGAAGGGAAGCTCTAAACATGTCTCTTTCAAATACTGAATCACTAAACGAAATTGTGATTTGTTAACAATATACCGACTCGCACTTTGGTATATGTACATTAGAAAAAAAAGTTTTCGGTCGCTAATAGGTTGATTTCTACTGTAAAAACGTTTTGTACATATGTTCCTTGCTTTCTTAATAGTTGAAAATGTTTAACCTCTTCGGAATCTTTTATCTTCTTGTGCCTTAAATGCATTAGCAGGCTGACTCAAGTATTAAGTGATATATATATATATATATATACGAAGTGGTGGGAACAAAAATCTTTGTCTAAATATGTGGAGGCAGGAAGAGTCCCAAGAGGTCTAAGGATTTTATTGGCACCAAGCTACGAAAGCCCTAACCCAAACATGCTAAGGGAGTGGGGCAAGAGCAATTTACAGGCATCAACAAATTTGGTGAAAATATTGGTGAAGTACGCAGACATTGACAGAGAAGCTCTTATGCGAGAAATTGAACAAATTAATGAGAGCTTAAGCAAAATAGAACCTAACGAGTTTATTTCCAAAACATGGGCAGAAATAAAGGAGCGGCTACAAAAACAGGAAGATAAGATTAAGGCTCGCAAAGCTTTCAAGTTCGCCAGGGATAAAGCGGATTATGAACAAGGCAGCATTTATACTTTTGCTCGAAAATACGAAACAGCTAAGCGAAATAAGATAAGCAATAAAGGAAATAAACCACAAGAACAAGGCTCCAGCACTAATTCCAATTTTGAAATAAATGAACCAACAGTCATATCAGATATAGATTCACTAACAAGTGAGGAATCATCTGATAGAGGAAGCAGTGTGGAAGATCAAGCACACAATAGGGTGCTAGATCTGGGAGAGGAGGTGGATTTTTTAGCATTGGATCGGCACCAGACGTTACGACCGAGGCAACCAACGAGGAGAGAAGAAGAAAAAGAAAAAACATACGAAGGAGGGAAAGGCGGAAAAATTACAAAAAACACAAAAACGCAGAAAATAAATATGAATGACAATACCATCATTAATCTGTCCACCATAACTCTCACGCAAGCTGAAAACCAATTACTAGCGTTAGGACTCTCATTCTGTCCTGCCAGTGACTTCAACTACACTCGCACTAGAGTCGACATATTTTGCTTTATCCGTAAGCTTAAACTTAAAAAGTTCTATGCTATAAAGGAAGGTTTGAAGAATACACAAACAGACGAAAATACCAACAAGGCCGAAACGGAGCTACAAGCCAAGGATGTTCCAACTCTTTTAACCTTGCATCATCTGTTTGAGGACAGGCCCAATGTAGTACAGGAGGACATTGAAACTTCTACTACACAGGAAAGTTTGACTGCATTTGAGATCAAACAAATCGGAGCAGGCATTAGTCCTTTCAAACCCAAATCACGGTTTATTCCCATGATGCCCAAAGATGCCATTGACATTTTCCATGAGGTCATAATAGAGGATATCAAAAAATTGCATCATCAAACTAAACACAAAAAACGCCATAAGAGCAATCATGAATTGCAGTACTCCCAACTTATGAAGAAACTTGGGACGAATCATGAAATCATTGTTAGACCTGGCTCCTTGGCGCGAGTTTCCTTTCCACTTTTTGCTGATGTGCCTCATGTGTTTTGTTGGTGTTAGCTGCTCAGGTCACTGTGCCACTGCCAACCAGTGCCACAGTGCAAGTGCTCCCTATGAAAAGTGTATACATTGATTGGTGTCCATGTTTGGCTTATTTGGTTTACTATCAGCCCCTAGTAAAGTGCACCAGGAGTGCCAGGGCTTGTAAATACAAATGCTGCTGGTGGGCTTGCAGCACGGTTTGTGCCACCCACAGAAGCGGCCTAGTAAAATGTGTCTAAGGTCTGCCATTGCAGAACCTGCGTGCAGTCTGGTACTGTCATGCTGACTGCGCAAGTGCACCTACTAGCCAGTCCCTAAACCTTCCCTTAACTACATATTAGTCACCCCTATGGTAGGCCCAAGGGCAGGGTGCATTGTAGGCATAAGGTAGGACATGCCCTGATGTGTGTGGCATGTCCTAATAGTGAATTACAGCCATTTTCGTTTTTCACTATTGAAGGCTACCTGCTCTCCATAGGCCAGAATGGGCTGCTGGAATTATTACACTCTATAATCCCAACGGACTCAGAGAGCATGGTAGAAAGTCAAGTTTAGTATGCCTGAACTCAGAATAATAAAATACTTCTTTTAGTAAAGTTTATTTTAATATCCTGTGTTTGTAAATACTACTTTTAGAAAGTTAGTATTTACTTGCTTAGCCATTTCAGTCCGCCTCTGCTGTGTGTGTGTGTGTGTGTGCGCTGCCTAGTTTCAGTGAGGGGAAGGGCTGGGGAATTCCAGGAGACAGGCTGGCTGCCAGGTGGTGGGTAGAGAGATTACACCAGGATGGGTGGGAGGAGTACAACTTGACTCTGAACAGACCTGTGCTCTGCTACCACAATGCTGGCTCCGCCCCCTGTGGAGCGGCTGATGTCTCTGCCCTGTGCACTGAAAGGAAAGAGCAGAGTCACCACAACAAAGTGCTCCAAAACCGGACTGAGACAGGCACAGGCCCCCTGGCGACAAAGAACAAAAGAAACTGTGTATAAAAGAAGGAGCCCTGCTCCTAAGAAATCAGATCCTGTTTACGCCAAGAAGAAACTCTGCCTGAAGAGGAGGACCTGGGAAAGCTGCATGGAGGAGTACTGTCTCTAAGCCTGAGAGACTGGCCTGTGGTGGGTGCCTTGCTGCAAGAAGGAGAGGAAAAGACTGAGAGAGACTTTTGAATCAACTTGTGCTGTGTGAACAATCTCCAAGGGCTTGCTGGTGAACTTGCCCCCTGAACTGCGCCCCAGGAACAGTGGGCGCTACCCCTCCCTGGAAGAAAGGAAGCTGCTGCTGGTGATTTGCGAACGCTGACCCCAGAGAACTTGTGGGCCCCCACCTCGCCGAGCAACGTGACCTCTGCCCGACTGTGCTGCTGTGAGCACCGTGACGGCCTGCCCCGCCTGGCCTGATCAAAGTGAACTGCTGCCCCCTCGAGCCGGAGCTCGCACCGTAAGGAAAGACTGTTTGACTCCAAGCCCCGAGCCTCTGTGGCCCCGAGCCGTAGAGACCACTGCGAGGATCGACGACCCTCAAGTTCGCCATTTCTGGAGGATGCCGACAGCGCTGCGCCGCTGAAATCACCCCCGAGCCGCCCCTCGCTGTGGAAGTCCCGAGGTGCCCCCCCAAGCACCGTGGTCCTCTGCAAGCGAAAACTGCGACGTGGGACGCCCCTCCTCTGACTGCCAAGGCCGCCACAAACTCTCCCTAAACAAATCAGGTACTGTGCACTCCGAACGATCCTGTGCGAAGCGTACCCTCCGCTGTACGGTCCCTACTGCGCTGTACGCCACCGTCCCCGTACGCTGCTCACACGGGAAGCGTGAAGCTTAGAAGGACTCGTACCCAGCCCGTACGGAGCGTACTTGCGACTGTACGGTCCGTACGGTTTAAATTTCTGTACGCTTGCTCACGCGGGAAGCGTGAGGTAACGAGGGAATCGTATGTGTGGTGTACAAAGCGTACCGAAGCCGGTACGACACGTACCAACGCCGATACAAAGCGTACAAGCAGCGCTACGGTGCGCACGAACCCCAAAGAAGCAGAAATTGCACCAAACTTTGCTATTTTTAAGAACTGTGGCCTCCTGAAAAGCAATTACAAGTAACTGGAACCTCATTGCAAAGTGAAAGACTGTATTTAAAGCCTGCCTAAGAGTTTTTATATAAAGAACCTTATTTTTATAAATACAGTCTTGTGTCTCTGTCTGGTGGGTTAGTGGTTGTTGTGTGGGACATCTTAAATGCTTAACCTTATGCCCTCTGGGATTTAACCTGACTGCTCGCGCCACGTTACCTAGAGGGAGAGCAGGGGTTATTTTTCAAGAGGTAATCCTTTGCCCTGACTTAGAGGACAGGGTCCCTGCTTGTCGCAAGTGCATACCTGCGCCAACCAGAGACCCTTGGATTCTAACAATCATCATTACCAAATCAGACAAAGGGGGCAATATTGTCATCTGGCCTCAAAAAGACTACAAAGTTGAAGCTCGCAGACACCTTGATGACAAGTCATGCTATGAAAAAGTAGATTTAAAAAAATACAATATAGCCAAGAACAATCTAAAAACTAAGCTGCTACAATGGAAAAGAGATGGGTGTATATCATCTGAGGAATATACATTTTTACATGTTGAGCATCCAATATTACCAAGGCTATATTTGATTCCAAAAGTTCACAAATTAACTACCCCGGTGCCAGGAAAACCAATCATAGCAGCTATTGGCAGCATGGGAGAACATATCACACAGTATGTGGACTTTTTTCTATAGGGCCTGGTCAAAGAACTTCCTACCTTTATAAAAGACACCGGAGATCTATTGAACTAACTGACATACAATGGGCAGATTATTTTTTGCTCATAACGTTAGATATAGAATCTCTATATACTAGCATCGAACATGAAACGGGTCTAAATGCCCTAGCACATTTTTTAGGAAATGTATACTCATAATAACATGCTATTAGATCTAGTAACCTGGTGCCTTTTTAACAATTTTTTCATGTTTGGTAATGAAGTCTTTTTGCAAAAGAGAGGTGTGGCGATGGGGGCCTGCTTTTCCCCCAGCTATGCATGTTTACATGTTGGCTGGTGGGAGGAGCAGGTCCTCAAACACACCTTTCAGGATGAGTACCACAACCACGTAGTTCAATAGTGGCGGTATATTGATGATGTTCTTATTGTCTGGAGGGGGGATGAGAAAAGTGCCAATGATTTCATTGACAAAATTAACATCAACTCTATCAATCTTAAGTTCACCTCACAAATAAGTAAACATCAAGTGGATTTCTTAGATGTTAAAATCTTCGTTAAGAACGGTCATATAGCTACCTCTCTCCATAGAAAGGTTACAGCGGGAAATACCAGCTTACTTTCCAGCAGTGCGCATCCTCACCACACTATCAAGAGTATACCTCTTGGAGAACTAACTCGCCTCAAACGCATTTGCAGTACAGAAGAGGACTTTGAAGTCTGCAAACAAGAGGCTCAAGAAAGATTTAAGAACAGGGGTTATAATAAATCAACACTGACTGAGGCTGTATTAAAAGTAGATACTAAATCGAGGGAAACACTCCTTTCTACTAATGACCATTTGGAACAAAATAACACCATTAACAATACACCTAGACTCATCACTGCCTACAATAAACAGGAAAGGAAAATTAGATCGATCATCAAACGTAATTGGTCCATCATTATGACGGATGGAGTTCTGGCTCCTATCCTACCGTCTCAACCCACGATTACACATAGGAAGGGACCTTCCATGACTACACAGATTATTAATACTTTCCCCGAACTTGCTACAACAAGACAATGGTTACAATCTAAGCAGGGGTTCAGTAAATGTTCCTCCTGTAGAGCTTGCAGGTTCGGAGTCAACACTGCCTCATATTCTACTCCTTTTAGTCCTGATTTGGTTAAAATTCGAGGCAGTTTTAATTGCAAAACTGAATTTGCTGTGTATGTTCTGACGTGCACCTGTGGCCTAAGGTATGTGGGTAGTACTAAGCTGCAGGTGCACGTCAGAATACTACAGCATTTGCAAGCCATTGTGAATAACGACTCCACGTATCCTGTGGCTAGACATTTTAAAGCTATTCACAATAATGATCTGAGTTGTTTAAAATATTTTGTCGTGGCAGCCGTTCCCAAACCCCACCGAGGAGGGAACAGAGAAAAGAATTTGAGACAACTGGAATCCAAAATGATTTTAGAGCTGGACAGTAAAACACCGAATGGCCTCAATAATACAGATGAGATGTATCATTTTCTATAAAATATGTTTCAGGACAGAGTTTTCCCATTACATGTAAGGCTCGTTGAAGGTACCAGAGTGACTACTGTTATAGAAACGTGGTTTTTAGCCCTGTTTTTAACTTTGTTGAATAGGGTTTTAAACTTTTTTTTACTCGGGTGTTTTTAGCCGTAACACATTTTATTATATAGCTTGTAGCACCAGCACTTTATTGGGATCCATTAAGGATCGTAGGATTTGCACTTAAAAATACTCAGGTATGATACGTTGCGAGCTTTGCACATTGTAGTCATGGAATTATTTCCATTTATTTACAGCATTCAAGCTGAAATTAGAAGACAACTTAGGTTCTTATAGGACTACCTTGAAAGAACAGTTACTTTTATGCATTCATATTATTTGCAGTATTTGCACATGTTTTCATTTTATAAGCCTATGCAGGAACATCATGTTGCCATCCAAGTTAAATATGTAGCACATGATGAATATTTGCACAATGGTAACATTTTCTATAATGACATTGCAAGCATCAAATGTGATTTATGCATAAGGGATTTGCACACATCTTATTCTATTTATATGAATATTTATATGCTTTTAGAACAAATTCAATATTTATGTATTTATTTATTTGTTGATTAGTTCTAAATAGATACTGCAATAAGAGAATATCTCATTAGTTGCATTTAAGCAACAGTGATTTTGATTTGTGACTAACTGGCAATGATCAATAAAGCTATGTTGTTTGCACGGTTTGGAAAACAGACTCATGACAGCCTGAGCAACAGCCAATAGAAGTATTTTTTCTATATTGTTATATCACATGGTGTTGGCACTTGAATACTGATTTGCATTTAAAAACGATGACTTACATGTTTCAAAATGACTTGTGAGCAAGGGCACTTGTTGCCTGCAACGCGTCAGGTTCGAGGTTCTGAAATAAATATCTTTTGGCCTCACATCGCTGGGTTCGCGTCTCTGTTCGCCAGTGCTCGGCGGTGCAGAGAATCAGGATTTATATATATATATATATATATATATATATATATATATATATATATATATATCTGTTTTTAAAGTCTAAAAACTATAAAGAGCCACCCACTTTACACCATTACTTTTCATAGCCTGTGTATTATACATCAATGAAGACCTTTCTGAGGAACCAGGCATGCTACAGATTTTTTTTAATTGCAAATTCTCAGGGACACCAACAGACTTTTATTATCTGTTGTACTTTCTAATGATTGAAGTTAGAATAAGATCGTAAGTAGTTTGATCGGGAATAAAACAATATTCACACACAAATGAGACCAGAGGCTCGTTACCATATCAAACCACCAGGGAACAATACAACTCAAACTTTCATCCAAGAAGATCTCTACCTAGAAATAGTCCGTAAAAAAGGGAGGAATAACTTGCCTTCCTGGGCTTTTCTCTTGCGATGTTTCTATATTTTGTCATGCTGTTGTTTATACTAATTTAGCAGTGTAAAGCAGTGACAAATCGCACTTGCGTGTCATCTGAGTATTGTTGTGAAAGTTTACATAATGATATTCTTGTGTTTTTTCGTTCTTCAGGTTCTGCTGGAAGGAATTTCCAACACCTGTATAGACCAACAAGTATTAAAATGTTTGGCAAAAGTTCAACAAGATGTATGATTTGGAGTATCGCCAGGAAATCTAATTTGATCCACACTAGTAAATTTTATTTTTGTACCAAAATCGAAGTTGTCCTGGAGATTTTGTGCAAGTGAAATAACTGAATGAAGAGTAACACATTTATGTAAATTTAAGAAGGACATTACCGCATTGAAAGATTTTCCTCCTGCTCTACGTCCGCAAAGCTCCCTTGCCCCTGTCCATCATCTTCATACGTGCACTGGAGAGATTTGGTTTTCATATTTTCCTGGTAATGGTAAGATTATATATTCCCCAAGGGAAGTACCATTGCCACAAATGACCTGATAGAATGTTTTCACATATTGTTTGTACTTCCCCACTATTATGAGTGAGACTAGCGTAACTTTATTATTCTTTTTTAAAATAAAACCATGTAAAAAAGAAGATACCAAATTTGCAGTGAAATCTGAAGTGTGCCATTTATGGATACTTGCTAACCTTGCCAGAAGAATGAGCAGGTATCAAAGGAAGCAATAAGCCAGCTGCATACAATTCAATCTTGAAGAAATGCAAACTCTTTATCCGTCTGCGGGAAGGGACTCCATTGGAATATGCTGGATAGAGGCACTTCACCCAAGAGTGATTTCCCATATGGACTCATGCTTAACCTCTTGTGGCAGGAGTCCCAGGTCAGACCAACATAACCCCAAACCCTTCTTCAAACCTTACTGTAAATATGGAGCTTTCTCAGATGCCTGATTGACATCAATCAGTGTTATTTTGAGTTGACCTGTGCGTTCCAGACAAAACACAGACCCACTTTAAGTACAAAAATGCAGAAACTGGAGCATTTCATTGGGTAAATATAGTAGATGGCAGACCAGGTACATTAAAATAGAAAAAGTGAGGCTTGGTTAAGGAAAGACGGGTTTGAAAATTTGACAATGTTGCAAGAAGGCAGTCTGTGTATGAAGATCACAGTGCATTGTGTATTTGCCCTACTGATCCTCCTTGTGTTGGAGTGATCTTGCTGGAAGAGACTTTTCAATATATATTTCTATCTGTCCATACATATACCTTCACTGTTTTCTCACTGCTCATTGAGATCATCAAGATCTAGGGACACACCTTCAGTGGATTGGGGTCCAGCTGGTTCCATAACTCTTCACTTCGACCTATTTATAAGAGGCATTTATACCTGGTTTATCTAGGAAAGATACTGTACACTCTAGGTGGGTGAGGCCACTCCAGTGGGGTTTTCTTCAGTGTAGAACAATATGGCCTCCACCTCATTAACCCCTGCAGAGAAAGTTTACTACTGGGTACTGTGGTAAACTGTTATTGGAATAGTGCATCTTCAAAGTACTATATGTTTTGCTAGCATACTACAATAACTAAGTACTCCCAAATAACAACGAAAGGCCACATTATTTTCTTTGTTATCCTAGTGAACCTATTCTACATCTTTAACAATAATGGCAGCAATCCTTTCTCTTCTTGATGGCATCCTCACCTTGCAGGAGATTCTAGCACATGAAGCTATGAAATGGAACACTCCTTTTAAGTAAACTCAATTCTGATCCTTAATCTACAAGAAGCTGCATAAGAGCCTCATCACCACCTTGGATGTCACTAGTTGATTGGTTCCCTGAGCCGAAAATGGCCTTCTTTCTGTCATCGCTGTTAAAAGCTAAGTTGCTTAAGGTGTTAGGCTGCAAGAGCATAATTAAGCCTTTCTCTGAGCAGACCAACCTCCTGATTATATAGTAGTTTGAGTGGTAAGGAAGCACTTTTTATCCGCCACACCAACTGTGCCGATTGACGAGGAGTGCAGCTCGTCTAAGGCCTTAGGATAGAGCCCTTTGGAAGATGATATGAAGATTTCCTGATGATTTAGAATAAGCAAACCATCAAGAGTTCACAGAATTAATGCTTATTTGCAACTAAGTACAACAGCTGATGTGGTAGACGTAGTCACTGGTGGATACTGCCTTGGGCTATCAATATATGGATTCCGTCGCAGATAGATAGTTCTTTCTTGAGCGATTAATTAAAATCATTACATTTGAGCCATGGTTTCTTCAGCAAAATGTGTATATAAATAGGTGTGTTAGACAACGGTTAAGAACAAATTAAACAACTCCGGTGTCAATATATGCTTACACTGGCAATTGTCAAGATCTTAAAGTACAGATTCGTCCTCTTGGTAAAAAAAAAAAACACCAACTCTGAAGCTCAGGTAAAATGCAGAGAGCTATGTTCATCCACTTTCAGCTGTGCTTGCAGAACCATCTTGTAGATGCTTAAAATGCAAGTTAGGTTCTGCTAAGATAGCCAGCTCTGAGATGGCCATGTAATTTAGAGCAGATCACATGCAGCGGCCGTGCCACTGTCAGTCCTCCCGCAGGGAATGCAAACTCTGCCAAGTTGCTATGGAGCCTTTCAGGAATTAAAAAACTCTAGCCACTAGTTGAATTGATTCTCCTTTTAGATATGCTTGCACAGCATCTTGGCAGGTCCTGATGTTTATTACCCTCCATATTGGGTACAGCCAGAACTTTCTTAGCGGGAGCAACTTTTCTCAAATCCAGAGAATGTGGGAAAGAGATTCTTCTTCCTTTGCACAAAATCTGAATTGTTTATTATCGTCCTCCTACTCCATCCAGCCATACCAATAGGCTTTGTAAGAAGGGGATTTTATTTCCTTGCTGAGGTATTGTGAGATGTAAATGTATGTGTCTTGTAAAGCGCACTGCTGCCCTGAGGCGTCGTGGCACTGTAGACCGCTGGGGAACCTGTCCTGGCTATCCCTGTGAGATGGTCCCTCCTGGGTATCACCAAGGTGAAACCAGGCATCCCCAGCGAATGTGAAGGGCCGTTGTGGAGATGAGGCAAGCTAATGCCCAGAGTTGCCGAGTGTGATCCCTGGTTAGAGTAGGCAACGAGGCGAGAATTATCGAGTCCGCTGGCCCTGGTCCACAACCCTGCCGCGTCGGGAATTGAACCCTGGTCCTGGGCAGTCCTCTGCTTCCGGGTCTGCTGCCTCTAACCAGTGAGCCACACCACTCCACTCCAGAGGTAGAATGGATGACGATCTGGGCCGTACAGACTTGCTGCCCAACTTCCGTGAGCTTTGAATTAGTTTTGGCTGTCTGACCAGCAACTTCAATACTGAAGCCACAGGAAGATCACTCGTCCAGATCTCACAAGCGTCAAAAGCATTCAATGAGCTGTTCAAATAGCGATGCCATCTTGTCTGTGGGGTATATATTACTTCCCAGATTTTGTATGCTGAAATGTACCATTCTTCGTTTGCTTGGCTTTTAGGCAATAAGCGAAAACATTGCTTTTAGTGTCAAGTGCTGCAAGAACAGGCAGAATTCTAGCCAAATTTGGTTGTGTGAAGTACAATCTGGTAAGGAGAAGGTTCTTCTTTAGCAGATCGATTGATGCCTGTCTAGCCAATCTGCTAACTTATCTTGGAACATCATTGCTCCGTACGAAATAGTGTGTAGGAGATTGTACCTTATCATTTTTAGGAAGGCTGTAGATCTGGATTCACCATTGGCTTTTGTAGTTTGTGGAAAGACCACATCAGGGAGTTTGTAGCAGCTTGCTAGGCCTGAATGTGTGGCGCCGTGCCACCCCCCTCCTTTACAGTCCAGCCATACCCCTAAATATTTGTAGGTGTCCACAATTTCCATCGCACTTCCCTGAATGAACCAAGCTCCCCTTTTTGTGGCACATGCATTAAAAAGTCTCTGTAGGCCTGTTGGTGTTTGATCAAGAAGAATCGTGTCATCTGCATAGTGGAGGACCTGAATTCTAAAGCTGGCCATCTTTGGTGGAAAAGCCCTCTCCTTTTCAAGATGATCTTTTAGATTGGCCAAATAGGGATTGAGTTACCTCCGAGCATGCAGCTTTGCTGTAGACCTTTATTGGTTGCAATTTTTGGAGTTGTGGACAACCCTGAGCTTAATTTTATCTTTACCCAGGTATTGGAGTACAGTGTTAATGATTGCCCTTAATAATTGATGTGGAATACCCCAGCCATTTAACTTTGTCCAAAGTTTTGCTCTTGGGACGCTGTTGATTGCGGTTTTAAAGTCTATAAACCATACATATAGGGTCTTTCTCTTGTACGCAATTGTTACTTCGTTCAAGTGAGAGATGCATATTAGATTGTCTACAATATGTCAGCCCTTTTTTAATCCTGTATGATTTAGAGGGATAATTTTTTTCTTTGATGCTTGTAGTTTCTTATTGAGGAGGCTTGCATGACATTTCCCCTCTTTATCCAAGAGTGCAATCACCCTATAGTTGCATGGGAAGGAATCTGGCCCTTTCTTGTATAGAGGTTACAAGAGTGAGAATCACCATGACTCGGTTATGGTTGGAGGCCGGCCCTGGCTGATAAGCTTGGAATATGGAGGTCATTACTGTGGCTCATCTTTTGAGAGCCTATTAAAATATCACTACTAGAATGCCACTTGGACCTGGTTCTCCATTTGTTCGCATAGTTGAAGACTTTTACCACTTGGTCCTGGCTAAGTTGGATTCTATCCACATAATTTTTGCGGCATGAACTACATATACAATTTCAATGTAGCACTCAGTTTGCTGAGACCACCTGCCATTTTGGGGCTAAGGTGCTGTTTGTCCAAATCTGGGATTTCCTCCGGTCTTCCATGCGATTGAGCCTATATGATTGTTTCCTCCTTTTTTTTTTCTCCACTGAAGAGAGCTTTCTTGTATCTGGTTGTCATCAATGAGACCCTACTCCGCAGCCACTTATTATCCTCCTTGTCGTGGTTCTGTGCTTTGAGAGCTGTATTTAATTCTTTCTTTAGGGCGGCTGCTTGCACCTTAAGATTGCTTATATATGCCATGGACTTCTGCAGTCCAATGCCATTTCCAGTTGCCTGGTGCCAACTGCCTCCATCATTCTCCCTTATGAAGAAGGCTAAAGACACCCATCAATTTGGATTACGGTTGACATCTGTTGTCCTTCTTGATATTTCTTTCAAAAACCAATCCACTCAAACTCCCTGCCCTGTTTGGGCATCCATATTCCATTCTTTTTATGGGCTCTAGCCCCTCTTGCTTTCCAGTGTGGGTTACTTTCAATCGGCAGGTCATTGGGGCCTGGACTTCACAATTCAAATTGCATGGTCACTAGCCAGAGTTAGTTAGACTTGAAAATTGCTTGACTACCGGAAGTTGGCTCAGGACACCCAAATGTAGTCCAGGGTGGCCAACCTGAAACACGAACAGTGGGTGCAGGCGGAAGGCATGTCTGAAACTAACCTGTCATTTAAGACACATAGACCTAGTTGATTTAAAATGCTGCCAAATACTTTGCCCTGTTTATCCGGCCTTTGCTATTGTTTTTGAATCTGCGGTATAGCCCAGATTTCATCTTCAAAATCCAAGAGCATGTCAGTCGGCCCTAAGCTCATTCAATCACCATTAAAATCTCCTATAATGATCCACATTTCCTCAGGATGGGATTGATTTAGCCTTCTCATTGTTGGGTACAGTGATGAAAGTTTAGACTCCCTTTTGTCCTTAGCAGGATGGAGATAGATGCTTCCAATAATATAAAAGATGTCGTGATCTGACTTGTTATTTACTTGAGCTGCCAGGAGAAAAATAAACTCTCCCTTTCTCTTACTGTCATTTTTACCATTAGCTTGTTTTTCATGCAGATTGTGACAAGTCTTGAGACATGCCCATTGCCTAAGATTTGATTGCTGGGGCTGCATATACACCATCTCACCAGACATCACCTTCTTTACAGAAACATGAACCGACACCTCCTCCGCCCCGACATTGCCACTGCCATCCCCGGAGATACAAGATCCAGAGGAAGGACCGCTCCAACCAACCAGGAGGAGGACTCTCCCTTACACACAAGAGCTCCCTCCAGACCAGCCCTAGAACAACACTTTGCGGCACCCTTGCCTACAGAGCCCCTGCTCCTCGCGCCTCATTCACCACGACCCTCGCAGATCTCATCGCACCCCATGCCATTGCCTCCATGGACTACCTACTCATCGGAGACCTGAACTACCACCTCGACAACCCCAACTCCACCACCCTCCTGGACAGCCTCTCCAACATCGGCCTAAAAGTCACCACACCCACCTACAAGGCAGGACACACCCTCAACGCTATCTTCGCAGGAAGCAATAACATCCACTTCAGCCACACCATGCAACCCCCATGGACAGACCACCACTGCAGACACTTCCACATAAAAAAAACCACTCAGCCCAAACCTGCACTCGCCCTCCATGAAAGAACTGAAGCAAAATCACTGAGGAGCTGCTCAATTCCACTCTCAACCGCGACAAACCTCGCAGCCAAAGAACTCCACAGATGGATCTCCCAACTGCGCAGACGAACTAGCACCCCTACGTAACTCCGACAGACAGCGCCCCAGGAAGGCCACCTGGTTCACCACTGACCTCCAAGAATCCAGACGCACCTGCAGAGGTCTTAAGAAGAACTGGACAGCACCACCTACAAGAACGCAATGACAGATTACCACAAACTCATCAGATCCACCAAAAGGACCTTGATCCAAAATAAGATCATCGCCAACTCCAAGGAACTCTTTACCTTCATCCAGGAATTCACCAAACCCCCCCAGCAAAACCACGGATATCACCCCCTCCCAGGACCTCTGCAACAAACTCTGATCCTACTTCTATCTGATAATCAATAGCCTCTACGATCACTTCAATGACATGATGCCAACACCTTCTCCTTCTCCAGCAACACCAGCCAGTCCACCATCTTTTCCTGGACCCTTCACCACCAAAGACACCATTTCAACCATGAAACGCATACATGCAGAAGCCCCCATGGACCCCTACCCGCCGCACATCTTCCACAGAGCCGCTGCCACCATTGCTCCAGAACTACAATGCACCATCAGCGCCACCTTCAAAACCAGCACCTTCTCTGACTACTGCAAACGAGCAGAAGTCCAACCCCTGCTCAAGAAACCCCCAGCAGACCCCCACGGACCTCAAGAACTAACGACCTATCTCCCTCCTCCCTTTCCCGGTCAAAGTCACCGAGAAGATTGTCAATGCCCAGCTAACAAAATTCATTGAAGAAAACTCCATCCTCTACCCCTCCCAATTCCGCATCAACCACAGCACCAAGACCGCTCTACCCACTGGCACAGACAACATCTACACCCTCTACGACCAAGGACACACCACGGCACTCATCCTGCTAGACCTCTCCGCAGTACTTGACACTGTCTTCCCACCGCACTCTCACTGCCAGACTCCATGACGCCGGCATACAGGGAACTGTCCTCGACTGGATCCGCTCCTTCCTCACATGCAGAACCCAAAGAATCAGATGCCACCCTTCTTCTCCGATCCCACGGAAATAAACTGTGAAGTACCCCAAGGATTGTTACTCAACATCTACATGGGCCCTCTTCCCGCCATCGTCAGACAGCATAGTATCCTATGCCGACAACACCCAGCTCATCCTCCCCCTCACCAAGGACCCAATTGGCACCAGACTTAACTTCCAGGAAGGAATGAAGGACGTTGCATCCTGGATGAGCAACAGCTGCCTGAAGCTCAACTCGGAGAAGACAGAGGTCCTCGGACCCTCCCCCTCTTCATGGTACAACACCTGGTGGCCTACCGCCCTCTGCAGGCCTCCCCAACTGACCACGCCCAAAAACTCAGCATCATACTCAACTCCTCCCTCTCCATGACCCGCCAGGTCAACGCCTTCGCCTCCATCTGCTTTAACACCCTCCGTATCCTCCAAAAGAGCTTCAAATGGATCCCCACAAATCAAGGAAGACCATCACCCACGCACTCTTAACCAGCAGATTGGACTAAGGAAACACCTTCCACGCCAGGATCAATAAGTCTCTGCTCCGAGAACTCCAGACTATACAGAACACCGCAGCCAGACTCGTCCTTGGCATCCCTCGACACGAACCCAACACCTGCTTAACCTCCACTGGCTCCCCGTTGAGAAGAGATTCACTTTCAAGATACTCACCCATGCCTACAAATGCCTCCACAACACCAGACCCCAATACCTCAAAGAGAGACTCTCCTTCCACGTGCCCAAGATAAACCTCCGATCCGCCGTCCTCGCCGAAACCCAGCGCATCAGCAGAGCCAGAACAGGTGGAAGAACCTTCTCCTACATTGCAGCCAAAACCTGGAACGAGCTCCTGATCGACATCTTCAGGAAGACACACAAGACCTGGCTCTTCAACTGATAGTTTTAGTGTTTTAGTGTTTTTGTGTTTTAGTGTTTTAGTGTTTTAGTGTTTTAGTGTTTTATTGTTTTATTGTTTTATTGTTTTAGTGTTTTATTGTTTTAGTGTTTTGGTGTTTTAGTGTTAGTGTTTTTGTGTTTTAGTGTTTTTGTGTTTCAGTGTGTTAGAGTGTTTTAGTGTTTTAGTGTTTTAATGTTTTAATGTTTTAGTGTTTTAGTGTTTTAGTGTGTTAATGTGTTAGAGTGTTTTAGTGTTGTAGTGTTTTGGTGTTTTAGTGTTAGTGTTTTATTGTTTTAGTGTTTTAGTGTTTTATTGTTTTAGTGTTTTATTGTTTTAGTGTTTTATTGTTTTAGTGTTTTATTGTTTTAGTGTTTTAGTGTGTGAGAGTGTTTTAGTGTTAGTGTTTTAGTGTTTTATTGTTTTATTGTTTTTGTGTATTATTGTTCATTTTAAACTAAACTATTACAATAAAATCATTCTTTATACACCCTAACACTATTCTTGAATTATATGTCCGAGCTTCAGCAAATGCAAAACATGACATGGCAACAGGATAAGGGGAGAGGAAAGTATACGGAGATTGGACATGGAGTTAGAGATCTCGGCATCGGCTCAACATCTTTTGATTCAGGGCAAATAACCTAATCTTCTTGTGCCTAAAAAGTGAACGTAACCTTGTGTAATGTAATTGGGGCTCAAATAAAGCACTTAAATACCTTTAGGTATAGATTGTGCTAAATGCAAGTACAAATTTAAAAAAGGCAACAGAACTTAATTGTGCTGATTAGTTAAATTCAAACACTGGAAAAAAGAACATGAGGAGTCATGACAAGGAGATGACGGAAGCTTGAAATGGAGGCACATGTGGGAAAACAAAGACAACACAAACCATGCATTGACAAAGCCAATAGGTCTCGCCTATGCAAGAGTTATTGGTTTTGCCAATGTTTTTTTAACCATGTTGTACACCAGCATGGCTGCTGTTCAGCATGGCTAAAAGTTAGTGGTATAGAGAAGAGCGGAGTGAAGTGTCATAGAGTTGAATAGTGAAGAGTCGAGAAGAGTGTTGTGACATAGAGTGTCATGAATTGGAGTGGCGGAGTGGAGTCACTTAGAGTCTCTTTCACTGGAGGGTTGTAGCATAGAGTGAGCTGGTGTGGAATGCGTTGGCATAGAGTGTTGCAGAGTATAGCGGCATAGAGTGCAGTGGTGTAGAGTACAGAGGCATGGAATTCAGCAGCATACAACACAGTGTCACATAATGAAGTGGCATAGATTAGAGTGTTGAACAGTAGAGTGCAGTGGTGCAGGGTGAAGTGGTGCTGAGTAGAGTGGTGCTGAGTAGAGTGGTGTAGAGTGCAGTGGTGCAGGTTAGAGTGGAGCTGCAGAGTGTAATGGCATAGAGTGGTGCAGAATAGAGTGGCGCACAATAGAATATAGGGCTGCAGAGTGCAGTTGCATAGAGTGGAGTAGAATGGAGTGGCCGGGTCTGGTGACTTAGTGGACTGATGTATCTACTGTAGGGGCCTGTGTTTGACCACATGGTCACAGGTTCAAATGGTGGTTTAGAGTGGAGTGGCATAGAGTGCAGGGGCATAGAGCAGAAAGGGGCAGAGTTGAATAAAATGACATAGATTGCAGTGGCATAGAGTAGATTGTTTCAGAGTAGAGTGAAGTGACATTGAGTAGAGTGGAGTGGTGCAAGGTAGAGTGTCAGAATGCAGTGGTGTAGAGTGGAATAGAGTAGAATGGCAATGGGTACAATGGGGCAGTGTAGAGTGCAGTGGTTTAGAGTGCAGTGATGTAGAGTGCAGCTGTTTCGAGTAGAGTGACGTAGAGTGCAGTGGCGCCAAGTGGATAGAGTGATATAGAGTGCAGTGGCATAGAGTAAAGTGACGTAGACTAGATTGTTTCAGAGTAAAGTAAAGAGCCATATAGTGTAGTGGCACAGAGTGAAGTTGAGTGGCATAGAGTGCAGTTGCATATAGTACAGTGGCGTAGAGTGGATTGTTTCAAAGCAGAGTGAAGTAATGTAGAGTGGAGTTGTTTAGGTAGAGTGCAGTGGCATAGAGTGTGACAGCATGGAATTATGCGGCGTGCAATGAGCGTCATAGGTTGCAGTGGCGTAGATTAGAGTGGTGCAGAGTGGAGTGTGCTGAGTAGAGTGGCATAGAGTGAAGTGGCATAGAACGCAGTGGTGAAGAGTAGAGTGGCAGAGAGTGCAGTTGCATAGAATGGTGCAGAGTGGAATGGTGCAGAGTGCAGTGGCATAGAGTGGAGTGATGTAGATTGCTGTCATGCAAAGTAAAGTGTCATAGAGTTCATTGGCATAGAGTGCAGTAGTGCAGAGCAGAGTGCCATAGAGTGCAGTGGTGTAGTGTGGTGAAGAGTAAATAGGTGTAAAGCACAGTGGCATAGAGTGCAGTGGTGCAGAGTGGAGTGCATTGGCGTAGAGTGCATTGGCATAGAGTGCATTGGCGTAGAGTGCATTGGCGTAGAGTGCATTGGTGTAGAGTGCAATAGTTTTGAGTAGAGTGGCATAGTGTAGTGGCATAGAGTGGAGTAGAGTAATAGAGTGCAGTGGCATAGAATAGATTATTTCAGAGTAAAGTGAAGTTGCGTAGAGTGGAGTGGTGCAGGGTAAAGTGCTGCAGCGTAGAGTGGAGTGGATTGGTGTAGAATTAATAGGGCAAAGCGTTGATTGTTACAGAGTAAAATGCATTGGCATGAAGTCTATTAGCATTATGTGCAGTGGTGCAGAGTGGTGTAGAGTGGAGTGGCATAGAGTGGAGTTGTGCAGAGTAGATTAGTGTGAGCTAGATTGTAGTGATGTAGAGGTCAGTGGTGAAGAGTGCAGTAGTGTAGAGCAGAGTGGCATAGAGTGCATTTGAATAGGGTAGAGTGCAGCAGAATAGAGTAGAGAGGTGTGGAGTGCAGTGGCGTGGAGTGCAGTGGCATAAAGTGAAGGGGTTTAGAGTGGAGTAGAGTGGACTGGCACAGAGTGCAGTAGCATGGGGTGGTATAAAGTGGAGTGGTGCCGAGTAGAGTGCATTGAAATGGAATGGTGAAGAGCAGAGAGGAGTGGAGTATGCATGGTATGGTAGCACACTGCCATTACAGACAACACATTTTCAATTGAAATGTCCATTACATTTGCACAGACATACCGTTTTACAAATAAAGCTATACAGTACACAAACAATATTGTGTGGAAATTCCATCACCTAGTGTATTGATTTGTTTTGATCTTATTAAAGAATTTGTTTCCAAAACACTTCAGTATTAACAAGAAATGTGCTTCATTTGTATGTTGCTATTTTGCAATATTCTGAAAAACTTGCAGTTATTTTAAATGTTGTTGTGTGCTAGAAAAAACCTTTCTTACATCTAGTATCCAGCATGAGTGTCACATAAATCCTCTCACTTTTATGTCCGAAAAAGAAAAGTAAACACCAAGCTCCCTCAGAAGACAGAGCCTGACATTTGACCTCTGTCTTTGAATGCAGAGCAAATGGGACGCATCCCTATAATCCCATACTATCTCTGTGGGACCTGGGCATCAATATAATCACACACTATCTTTGTGGGGACTTGAACATGGCTATCACCATGCACTAACTCTACAAGGTCTTCAACATGTCTATCAAAAAAGATTATCCACACACAGACTTGAATTTGACAGTCATCAGACCATTTCTCCACAGGTCTATTATCGCTAATTCTATGAGGATGTGACCTAACTGTAATCCTCATTATCACTGTGGGGACCGGAGTTTCACTATAATCACACAATATCGCTACAGGACCTAAACAAGAATATAGTGACACAATATTTGTGCTTAGATCTGGCCTTTACTATGAAAACATAGCATCTCTGCAGGGACTTCAGTTTGACTATTATGAACTAGTGTCTCTACTAGGACTTGAGCATGACTAGCAGAACACTCTCTATGTGAGGACTTGAATCTGCTTAAAATCACACACCATCTCTGTGGGTATTTGAACATAACTATAATCACATACTACTTCTGGGGGTACTTGATCATGAATATAACCCAATACTATCTCTAGTTGGACTTGAGAGTAACTTTAATTAATGGTATATTTGTGTGGATTTAGTGTAATAAAACCCTATTTCGACCTGGGATTTTACATGACTAGCATAATACACTATTTCATTGGGGACTTGAACATGACTAAAATCAAAGAATTAATCTGTGGAGACCTTGGCATGACTTTAATAAGTCACTATCTCTTGGAGAAGTTGAACATGACTATAATCACACACTATATGTGTGGCGACCTGAACATCAGTCTCATGACATACTACCACATATGGCTTCAACATAACTATCATCACACACTATCTATGCAATAACTTTAATATTACTATAATCACACACTATATCTGCAGGGACTTGAACATAAATATAACCACACACAACGGGCCTGATTCACAGAACTAACTTAAGACAAAATCCTAAACTTACTACCATTTTGGTATTCACAGAAGGCACTTACTCATTTTGGTATTCACAGAAGGCACTTACTCATTTCGGTATTCACAGAAGTTAGGAGTCCTAACTTTAGGACTCCTAAATGCCTTCTGTGAATACGGAAAGTCTTAAAATTAGGATTTTTCTCAGTTTAGTAGTAGTATAGTTAGGACTCTTAACTTTAGGACTCCTAAATGCCTTCTGTGAATACCGAAAGTCTTAAAATTAGGATTTTTCTCAATTTAGTAGTCCTAAGTTTAGGACTCCTAACTTTAGGACTCCTAAATGCCTTCTGTGAATACCGAAAGTCTTAAAATTAGGATTTTTCTCAGTTTAGTAGTAGTATAGTTAGGACTCCTAACTTTAGGACTCCTAAATGCCTTCTGTGAATACCGAAAGTCTTAAAATTAGGATTTTTCTCAATTTAGTAGTCCTAAATTTAGGACTCCTAACTTTAGGACTCCTAAATGCCTTCTGTGAATACCGAAAGTCTTAAAATTAGGATTTTTCTCAGTTTAGTAGTAGTATAGCTAGGACTCCTAACTTTAGGACTCCTAAATGCCTTCTGTGAATACCAAAAGTCTAAAAATTAGGATTTTTCTCAATTTAGTAGTCCTAAGTTTAGACTTAGGATTACTAAATTGAGAAAAATCCTAATTTTAAGATTTTCGGTATTCACAGAAGGCATTTAGGAGTCCTAAAGTTAGGAGTCCTAACTATACTACTACTAAACTGAGAAAAATCCTAATTTTAAGACTTTCGGTATTCACAGAAGGCATTTAGGAGTCCTAAAGTTAGGACTCCTAACTTCTGTGAATATCGAAATGAGTAAGTGCCTTCTGTGAATACCAAAATGAGTAAGTGCCTTCTGTGAATACCAAAATGGTAGTAAGTTTAGGATTTTGTCTTAAGTTAGTTCTGTGAATCGGGCCCTATGTCTACGGGGCCAGGAGAGTGAGTATAATTAAATGCTATCTCTGTGGGGACCTGGGCATCAATATAATCAATCACACACTATCATTATAAGGAATTGAACATGACTATCATCACACACTATCTCTGTGGGGACTGGGGCATCAATATAATCACACACTTTGTGTGGGGACCAGGGCATCGATATAATCACACACTATCTCTGTGTGGGCCTGGACATCAATATAATCAATCACACACTATCTTTATGAGGAATTAAACATTACTATCATCACACACTATCTCTGTGGGGGCTGGGGCATCAATATAATCACACACTATCTGTGTGGGGACCAGGGCATCAATATAATCACACACTATCTCTGTGGGGGCTGGGGCATCAATATAATCACACACTATCTGTGTGGGGACCTGGGCCTCAATATAATCACACACTCTCTGTGTGGGGATCTGGGAATCAATATAATCACACACTATCTCTGTGGGGACCTGGGCATCAACATAATCACATACTAGCTTTTTGAGGAAATTAACAGGACTATCATCACTCATTATCTCAGTGGGGACCTGGGCATCAAATAATCACACACTATCTTTGTGAGGAATTGAAAATTACTATTATCACTCACACACTACCTCTGTGGAGACCTGAGCATCAATATAATCACACACTATCTCTGTGGGGGCCTGGATATCAATATAATCAATCACACACTATCTTTATGAGGAATTAAACATTACTATCATCACACACTATCTCTGTGGGGGCTGGGGCATCAATATAATCACACACTATCTGTGTGGGGACCAGGGCATCAATATAATCACACACTATCTCTGTGGGGGCTGGGGCATCAATATAATCACACACTATCTGTGTGGGGACCTGGGCCTCAATATAATCACACACTATCTGTGGGGGGACGTGGGAATCAATATAATCACACACTATCTCTGGGGGGACCTGGGCATCAACATAATCAAACACTATCTCTGTGGGGACCTGGGCATCAACATAATCACATACTAGCTTTTTGAGGAAATGAACAGGACTATCATCACTCATTATCTCAGTGGGGACCTGGGCATCAAATAATCACACACTATCTTCGTGAGGAATTGAAAATTACTATTATCACTCACACACTACCTCTGTGGAGACTTGAGCATCAATATAATCACACACTATCTTTATGAGGAATTAAACATGACTATTATCACTCATTATTTGTGTGGGAACCGGGCATCAATATAATCACACACTAGCTCTGTGGGGACCTGGGCATCAGTATAATCACAAACTATCTGTGTGGGGACCTGGGAATCAATATAATCACATACTATCTCTGTGGGAATTTTGGGCATCAATATAACCACACACTAGCTCTGCAGAGACTTCAACAGGACTATCATCACACACTCTGTCAGCTCTAGAAACATTACTATAGTCACATGCCATGTATTTTGTAACTATTATTGCACAGCCCTGTAAAGAAGAGGAGGCCTAGTGGTGAAGGTAATGAAAAAAAGCAGGTTATGCCAGCTTGGCTTTCCCATTTGACCACAATGTAGGATCTTTGGCATCTAATTTAATTTAACTATGTGTTGTTTCCTTATTCCTTAACGTGTGTGAGCACACAACAATAGACTAAATATGCACTTGATATGCTATTGTTTTCTCCTGAAAAAAATGCATTATCATTAAAATCAAATGTATATGTCCTTATGACACATAGGGTTGTTCCTATAAGACTAAAATATCATGTAATTTAGGTATAGCACTGAAAAATTCTATTTAACAATTTGCCCATGACTGTATTCAATCACAAATTAAAAGTTTGGAGTAAGTCCTCACAAGGATAGTAACACGCGTTTAAGTCCCCATAAGGATGGTACTGTGCGCATGCAGAAATAAAGCTATATTTTCACATTTGAAGCAGGAACCTGTATCTTGATTTTTTTCTTAACAATTTTCTGTAATTATTATGATTTGAGACCATTGGGAAAGGTTAGTCCCCACAAGGCAGGTATCCACACATAGTCCCCACAAGGATGGTAACACGTGTATGTGTGTGTATGTCTGTGTGTGTGTTATTGCATGTGTGCACATATGTACTCCTAAATGACAGCACAAAATCTTTATCTTGAGTGGAACTGAGAGATTTTCTGAATGTTCACTTTAATTATGGAGTTTATTAGAGAGAGGCGTCATATGCATGTGAGTGGAATGCGTTTTTTTACTGAATATATGTCAGTGGATTCCATGTTGGAAGTATTGTGTCTGTATCATACACCAGTTTTAACCCTTTTCCGCGGCGTACAATCCACCGCGGTGCGGGCGTTTCCGTGTGCGGGCGGGGCCGCGTTGGCCAATGGACGTGCGCAGCACTACAGAGGTAGTGCTTGCCACAGCCATTCGCTGACGAACGCATCGAACGGGTTAAAATGCCAATTGTACGTGAACTGTGGAGATTAATTCACCTTTTGTAGTCTGTCTGCTGCAAAACAGAAATGGGAGTAGAGTACAGATTTTCTACAGTTAGTGTCAGCACGTAAATTCATTGTAAGCCCGCTCCAGTGCTAATTTAGAACCTCATTCTTTTCTGGGACATCAGGAAAATATTTGCCAGTTGATCTATTTTAAACACAATACTTGGATTAAATAAGCGCTCACGCTGACCACCATTGGTTCAACACGATGCTGTTTGCATCTAAACTCTTGAAATCTAGTGAGGATATTTGGATAACCAAATCTATGTCTGAAGCATAGATAGGGTATGTCAACATACATACTTAGTACTGCAGTAACTCCAGGAGAAGAATCCACAGTTCTCCTTCGTCTCCTAGGTGACATGCAAGTGGACAAATTAATAAAATGAGGCAGGGCTTATAGGTTTCTAAAGCACTGTGTTCAAGTTTGCTCTATCTTTCTAACCATTTTGATGCAAATAGTTTATATTTTTTATGCAGGGTTATGCATGCTAATCTAAAATGTATGACCACTTCATCCATCAACCGTATTCAATTTGAATTTCATATAGCTTAGTAAAATTGAAAAATAAAACAAATGGAAACACAGATCTCTAATGATAATTGGAGGAAACCGCCTCTCTGTACAGGGTACTAAAATGAAGTACACTATGTAGAGAGTGCAAGAGATCCCCAAAAGGCAGGTAGAGGCAAAAGTAGATAATACTATCTCTTTTTTTGTGGTAGTCTGGGCAAGTAGTTAGGCTTATAAGAGGGTAGTGCTAAGTATTTGTTGTACTCACAGAGGCAATAAATGAAAAACACACTCAAAAATAAATCCCAGACCAATTTGTAAAAATAACATTGATTTTTATATAATTTTTAAGAACATAACACAGTTCTAAGGTAAGCACTTTTGGAGTTAGGATTTTTCAAAGTTCGTAAAATATATCAGTTCTATGCACATTTACACACCTCAGGAAACAATAGGGAACAAGCAAAAAAATGCATCGAAATTCAGGCAATGCTTTCGCAACCTTCACCTTCTCATTTTTGGTCGATGACAGGACTAGGTCCAAAGTTCCAGCAGGAAAAGTTTGGGAGCATCCCCGATCAGCCAGCAGCAGAGGTGCTGAGTGTCTTGGCAGCTGATATGCAAAGACGAAGTGGGCCACTTGAGAAAGCACTGCACAGAGGGGCTTACAGGTAAGTCTGGTGGGTCTCCTTGGAGGGAGGAGGTTACAAGGGCCTAAAAACAATGGGAGCAGGGCTGGTTGGTTGGTGCTGGTGCATGTGGGGCCGGGTTCAGAGTGAACAGGTCAGAAGGGCATCGTGCTTCATGAGGTCCTTGCAGTCAGGAGCAGCCAACTTGTAGAGGCGATCTTGGGATATCTGGGCCAATCAGGAAGTGGGTCTCAGGTGTCTCTATGTCTCTCAATGGATGCTTGCTTCTAGTATTTCAGGAGTCCGGTGTGGGCTCTTCTTCTTGGATTTTACAGTTGGGGTTCTGCTATCCCGGGTATTGGTACCTCATGGTTTTGGTGGGCACTGGTGCTTCCAAACTTGGTGAGGAGGCAAATCTGACCCTTTGGACCTGTTGTACCTCTTCCTGCTTTGGTGCTGCATTGAGCTTGTTGGGGAGCAGCAAGTCAACAAACGGGATATCAGATGATGGGTGCCTGCGGTATGCAGGAGAGTGATACATTTCACTCCGAGGGAATTTTGTGACAATTTCGTGAAGGCTGGAGGTGCTCCAGGGTTCTTGGAGTCCTTTCAGGTTTCAGGACAACACAGCAGCAGCGATTGTAGAGTGCTAAGTGCAGCCAGCAGTATTTGGCACCTTTTTCTTCTGCAGCATGGCTTCAGTTCTTGAGCAGCCGTTCTTCTTTGTCCTGGTCCTCTCTTATCCATCAAATCTGATGCTCAGGTCTTGAGGTGCCACCTAAATACTGAATTTAGGGGGGCTACAAGGGGAGACAGGTAGTAGCTAAAGTGATACTTATCTTTAGAGTGTCTACACCCTCTAGTGACCACTTCCTGAGGGAAAAGGCAATACCCTAGCACTGACTGGAGATTTCTCTACCACTCCAAAATGGGAGAATTTCAGGAGAGGGGTTCATATTGCCTGCCCCACCCTAGGCGTGGTGTAGGCTAGATGGGGACCCTCCTCCTCATCTAACTAATTTTCTGGCCTGGCCTCCCACCAAAAGTTGAGCAGGAAAGGGGACTTGGCTTCCCTGACTATCTATAGGTTCCTGGGTTGGATTTCAAAGGTGGCATTGCCTTCAAAGCTTCCAGCCCAGGAAGGCTATCATGTCCTGGAGGTAGTGTGAAGCACCTCCGGACAGAGCAGGCTTTGTCTCTGTCCTCTGAGAGCACTGGCTCTCACCCCATGAGGTCAGAAACATGTCAGGTTGTGGTAGGCTGATAAAAGCAAGTCAGGGACCACAACAGGGCTTGGTGGGTTTTCAGGGGACCCTCTGAAAGGGTCTCCTGTGTGAATGTATTATTTAACCCATCACTGGCATCAGTGAGGATTGATTAAGACAAGATATTTGGTGCCAAGCTTCTCAGAAATCAGTGAAGCCATCATGGAGTTAGGAAACTCGTGTTGACATGTATCCAGCCCATGTACTCTTTATGTCTTTCCTGTGCACTTACAACATCCCAGAATGGACTGGACATTGTAGGGACCTATCTGCTCATGCTTATATGCCCACACATTGGCTATAGTGCACCCTGCCTTAAGGCTGAAGGCATACAGTAGGAGTGACCTACCTATATCCCATGCATTGTATGGGAGAAAGTGGCACACAGGGCAGTGTACCATGTTGACTCTTCAGATTTCTCTGCACCAAGACATGCAGCCTACAACACAGAGTACATAGCCTTGTTGAGGGGTCACTGGGGTGGCACAACCAGTGCTGTAGCCCCAGAGGACCCTTCTCAGTACCCATGCCCTGGGCACCAAGGGTACAATTTATTAGGAACTTACAGGGGTCGCTGAAGTTGTGCCAGTTGTGGTACAGTTTTGGGGAAAGAGATCTGGCACTGGAGACCTGGTTAGCAGAGACCCAGTGCACTTACATTTCGAAATTACATCAGGCAAAAAGTGGAGGCTATCCATTACAAAAGAGGCACTTTCCTACAATAATAAATTAGTAAATAGACAATTGTGAGAAAACAGAGTATTTAATGGAATCATTTAAACTAGGCAATGAATTTCCAATAGATAATACTTGTATTTCAAATACATTAGACCTAAAACCTAAATAAATATGTTAAAAGAAACTTTAGCATCAGTAATAAAATATTGCTACTTGATCCATGAAATTGACACACAAACAAAGAAACAACCCATAATATAAACAGTGAAGGTGGTGAATTATATTTGATATAAAAACAATGCATTTACAAAAAAAATATTAAAATAGATCTTTACTGTAAAATCTTCAAACAATTCATTATATTTATATAATTATGCATTTCATCTTTTAGTATAAGACAATAAAGCTGGCACAAACCCACAGTCCACTATCGACTACCTACATCATACCTCATTTCAAAAAGTGGATTGACGCTCCTCAAAAGTGCAGAAAGATCTGTAAAATTGTGGATAATGAAATGCTAGACAATGCCATTTTTAAAACAAAATGCAGCATTTCACAAAAAAATCACTCTATATTTAAAGTGCAGTATAAACCGATGTCAGAGTCAGAGTAAGCTTGATAACATATAACAGAATGCAATTCCAGCCCAGGAGTCCAGTTAAAAACAACAACACTTTGACAGTGGACAGTCTTCTTCCAAATTTCACACTACTACCATGGTACTATTTGAAAAATAGGGATCTTACAATTTGAATCCTGAAGCAATTCAAGTACTGCTCATTGAAACAGATATGCTTGATTTCCAAGTACAATTTAACCAACACCTTGTTGTCATATTTGGTGAGCTATTGACATCTAAACTACTATCAGTGTTAGAAATATTTTAGAGTCACAGAAGATGCCTCATTCTGGGGCATTCCATTAATTTGAAAGAACAAGATCTATAATAACGGTGGACTGATGCAATTTAATCCAGAACTAATAATTCTAAATGTTAGTAACACTGACTCTTGCCCGAGGTCAAGATACTCAAGGAGTGGTCGAGCACTTGTGAGAAGTTTAAGCAGCTGTTTCACCAGGCCATCTCCATGGGGTAGAGTGACAAGGATCCTTGCAATTTGATTGCACTATTTCCTGCCTGTTCTATTCACACCCCAAGGTACATAAACTGTAAAACCTTTCCAAGAGGCATTGAATCCAGTATTATTTTGTATTTAAGTCATTAGTACATGTTTAGAGCAGTGCTTTTTTGCATTTGTTAATGGAGGGACATCTCCTTAAACAACAATCAGTGGGTCTAATGCGCACATAATTTAGGTCCATAGGTGTGTTAGAAAAAGTAAATGTATTTCCTGCAAAAAGTAGAGTATTAATGTACTGCTCACCAGGCTTAGATGAATGTGTAGGACCAGATGCTGAAATGTATGTGGATGGCAATGAGATTTATACAAACAAGGCAGGTATGAGAATGTAGACTTGAGATAACCTTATCCTGTCTAGTTCCAACGTGACCTTTACAAAATTGTCAGTATAGAATGATGTGAGGGCCCCAAGGAGCCAGAGTAGGGCACCAATGTCTTCTGGCAAGGCCCAGATTTTAACCCTGAGTATAGAGGCAGCAGTGGTGCCTCGTCCACTAAGACGGAGGAGCATCGCCCCACTGCTCTCAGAGCAGTGGAAAAAGGAAAAATAAAATGATAATAACAACGTTATTATCATTTTGTTTCTCAAACCGGTCACGGGGCTATGTTAGGGTGGGGTAGGTAGGGGCTGGGTTCCCAGGGAGGTGGAGTGGTTTGTGCACCATAAGTGCGCATGTCAGTTTGGCCGGTCATCTTGGGCAGGCCAAACAGTCATGCACGCTTATAATTTCTCAACCTGGCTGTGTTTCACAGCCGGGTGTAGAACAGTCCCAAGGCTCCCAGGAACTGTCTGAGCAGCCAAACAGGCCGCTCAAACCAATCACAATGCTGTTCTCATGCTGGTGGCAGCAATGCTGTGATTGGATTAGAGGGGCCTGTGTGCTGCCAGGAGTCATGAATAAAAGAAGACAGAGGAGAAACTGCAGCTGTAAACAGGGACGTGTTATTCTTTTCTATCCTCCTACCCCCACTCCATAGCAGCCTCCACTGAGATGCAGCTGTATCACAGGCAAACAAATGCAATAAATAATTTAGCAATAGCTTAGGTTGCTTATTGCCCTGCACTCTTCCACTACGGCTCAGGATCTGATGAGAGGGAACCAGGGTCTGTCCAGCAAAGTGGAGACATATAATAGCTTGAAGCAGGGGTGCTTACCTGTGCCCCTCTTTTTCTCCGTTTACATTCATGACTTTCCTCGCAGAGTTGAACGACTGAAAGGGGACCCACCTAAACTAGGATTGGTGAGTGTTGGTTGTCTACTCTACGCTGATGATGTAGTTCTGTTGGATTTAACTTTGATAGGGCTACAGAGGCGCCTTTCTGAGCTGGGAAACTATGCTAATGAACACCTTTTAAAAATAAACATCTCTTAGAGCAAATTTATGGTTTTTAGGTCCTGGGGATGTAGAGTTAGGAAGGATTTGCACTGGTTCCTGGGGAATTATATGTTGGAAGTGGTGAAATTGTACCCATATCTTGGTAGAATGTTGTCTAGTAATTGCCTGAATAAGGATCATATTAGTCAGTGTAGAGGTAAGGCATTATCCCAAGCTTCAGCCAATCACAGACTATATAAGTGTTGTGGGCAAATGCATTTTGCCCATGTTTTGTCGATTTATATGATTAAAATTCCCCCATCACTGAAGTATGCCTGTGAAGTAATGAAAGAACAGCATTGGTCTTTTTTGTTAGAAGGTTGAAGGAAGTATTTGGCACCAAATCTGTAATCTGAATTTCTCAGCTGTACCTTCTGCCTCCCGGATTGAATTTAGGCTCCTCCGTACGAATGTGTTTGTGATGGTAGCTGTTTTAAGGTGGGGGAGTAACATACTGAATAGTGACTTGATTTCTATCTGGGCTGCACTAAAATATTAATTTGTTATAGCTTGAAGGGTAAAAGTGGCATAATTTCAAATTATATGAAAGCTCTGGATATGCTTGATATTGGTCAGAGTGAGGTGGCACATCTCCCAAAGTTTATCTCGAAAAATTTGATCAAAAATCAATTTATGAAGTGAGTCGGAAAAGGGACATTGTACTTTGTGCACAGCATGCTCGGAATAAAATTGTAGTGGAGAGTAGCATCCGTAAAAAAAAACACAACTATATGTTCTATGGAACCTTCCCCATGGTGTGAGTAGAACAATTTTGTTACTAAAGTTGAACTTCCTTCCATTACGAATTGTCACTGGATCCTGGGAAGGAGTATCTAGGGAGGAGAGGTTTTGTGATCTTTTCTGGAATTATGTCTAAGATTTAAATCATGGGATATGTGTTTGTCTTCTTCTACACTAATTGCAATGACAGTTGCTAAGACCACTGTTCATGAAGTACAATATAACTTTGGTAGCGGAGGCTCTGAAGTGTCTCTTTGCACCTCCTTCAGAAATAGTTTGCTCAAAAAGTTTTACATTTTGTTAAAATTTATTAAATATCTTTTATATATGCTTGTATGTGGTAATTCTATATTAAATGTATTTGTCTTTGCAATTGTGGAATAGAACATTTAGAGCCCTTTTAAACATTTTGCATTGTATGAATAGAAGTACTGTATTAGTATTGCTCTGTAAAGCTGAATGTATTACTTAAATAAAAGTACTGTATTAGTGTGGCACTAAAAAACATTTTGCACCACTTATATGCTGAATTGTATTAAGCTTATAGAGTTTCCTTTATTCTCCAAGAACTGTACTATATTGCTTCGTGGATTTAATTGCGCATTTGCTCTTTTTCTGTTCCCAGGGCTTTTATCCAAAGTAGAGCATGGCTGTACGCCGAATGACTTCCTCTTGTGTCTTATAACTTTGTATATTTTACACTGTATGAACTGCCTTTTACAAAACCTTCTTTGTATTTATGTGGATCTCTTTGAGTTACAAATCTTAATCAAATATTTGACTTTGACTTTGTGTAGCAATATGTAGGATGTCTTCGGGCACACTAGTAGGAAGAAAACCATCAGACTGGAGATGAAGAAGGTGGAAGAATAAACAACAAGGAAACAGAAATTTTGGGACTGCCTGAATGGGCGTTTCTGAGCACAAGGGCCACATTGGCCTGTCAGGGGAGAGATATGGATAGCTAAAGTTAGAAAGAGTAGAACAGGTTTCTGCAAGAGAGAGTGGGGATAAGGGATGTGGGAACTCGCACAAGAAATTTCTGTGTGTCAGTTGGAGCGTAGCCCTTACAATGAAGATCTGTAGCTTACCGGACAAGATGTGACTACTGTAATGTGTTGTAATAAAAGAATGCTGTAACATTTTTGGTTCCCACTGTACACCATAGGCCTATGATGTCAGCTTTGGAGGGACGAGTTGAAGGCAGGCTTAGAATGTTGAGTTCGGACTTACACACAGCAGAAATACGTGGAAAATTACTTTCTGTGTGTGGCATACTTATTGGTAAGTGCCTAAACTGGCAGGATGCTACAACTACCTGAGTCAACTGAGCTGCAGGTTGCAGGAGTACACTGTCAAGCAGATTTTGTCAAGGCCCAGAAGCACCCTGCTTTTGAGGGCTATGGCAATAGGCTGAGAATCAGGAGGATGGAGATACCAGTGTCAAGTCATGCTCTTTCAGATGGAATAAGGATAGGACATCTTGAATGAGGAACTCTGGGTAAGTTTGTAGTGAGTTGGGAGATGAAGTGTAGTAAAAGTAAGTTGAGTTTTGGAGGGAAAGTTCCACTACTCGATGCAGAAAAGTCACCAATCACTGGCTAGTGTACAAAATGAGGATGACTTCTAACCATCAACTTCTCAAAACACTACTTGACCAGGGAAGAACATCAAGAAGAACAAGACTCTGCGTGATTCTTTTGGAAAGAAGACTGACTTGCTGGCAATGAGAGACTGGAAACCCACTCAAATGGTCATCTGGTTTGCCTCCTGCTGCTGATTCAGGGACAGAAAAGTGCATATCTATCTTTCAAATTATGCAAGCACAATTATTTTTATGGCTTTTGAATTGGATTTTTGTATTTTTGTATTGTGTTCTTGACATTAATGTTGTTTCGTACCACTTGACGTTTTACACATTTCTGTGTCAAATTGCCTTCTACTTGTGCCATTGCTATCAGGTGTTGGGAATAGGTGCACTTAGAGCTGTGTTGTGACCTAATCAAAGCGTGTTGATTAATTTGGCAGGGCTCCCCAGCTGTCAAATTAATAATCCTCTTTGTGGCACATACAAATATATAGGAACAAGTGCTCCAACTCCAAATCTCTAAAGAAAACTATAACTCAGGATTCCTCATGAATAACAAGTGGAATTGAAAGTGACCCATGGAACAGTTCGTACATTGCACATCAAAAGTCCCTAGTGTGCGGTTATTAGATTCATTTAACATTGTACTTCACAGTTACTCTTAGACTTAAGTGCACAAGGGTGTGTTATAGCCGATGCATCATCCCCATTAAAGTGCCTCAAATTCAGGGGCTGGCTAAACTTGGACATTTCGATCATCAACTAGCACTAAAACTCTCGGAAGGAAAACCTTTATTTTGGATATACATCTTGATATACTTTATGCAAGCATGATGCATGTTAAAATCAATACTGGGTTTATCCTTATTGAGGGCACATTAGAAAAATCAAGTGGCTAGTTGGATCTAAATATCAGAAGCAGGTGTAAAACCTCTAGGTTAATTGAGAGCCTATTAAAGACTACTTTGCTTAAAACTGGCTCATCATATGTGAGCATAATATTGTGTCCTTGGTGGCAATTAGGGCAAAGCAATGTATTAAATATGGTGTACCCATCAGTACTATATATTATTGCATGTGAGCATGCCAAATGGGGCAGTCAGTTCACAACATTTCAGTCTGTAGATGAAATTTCAATTTGATCTTACTGTGACCTTATCATTGTGGGTCTTTATTTATTTTTTGTGGGAGGCACTCTACTGTTATTTTTGCCTTTCAAAATATGTCCCATGCACTGTTGGAATTTTGGTTATGAGCTTTACCATTTATATTTTGTATTTAATGGTAGTGTAAGGTATTATTTATACCTTTGCCTGCTTGGGCAGAAAGTATTTAACATTACTGCCAATAGGATGGTTTCTCCCAGAGACCTTACTGTGCATTTAACAGTAGTATTATTTGGGATCATCGTATTGTTCCTCTTAGTACCCATTCCTTGCTCTATATATTGCTAATTTAATGTAATGTGTCTTCTGGTAGTCATTTGCTACTTTAAGATGGCCACCGCTGTCATCTTACTGTAATGTCCTTTGTTTATTTTCATGAACTCATGCTGGTATTTAGGCCTTTGTGTCACTTCAACTTTCCACTCGTGAAAAAGACACTTTTGTGTTAAAACGCATTAGGAGTGCTGGTCAAATGAAATCTTTTTGTAACTACCTGCTTGGTGTGTGCATACTTTTTTCATGGAATTCCTATATATGTATGTGAACAAGGTGACTGAGACCACCGAAACACGTTGTTTGTTTATGCTAAACAAATAAATATTTGAACTGGCTTCAGCCATGTCGGAGCCTCTATATGGAGTCCAGTGTGGGGAGAGGAGCAGGAGTGGGAACGTATATCGTATAAATATGGGACCGCCAGTAGGTAATATAAACATATATATATATAAGCTTACACAAGTCCAGTAAGTACGAGCCACTCCAATCCAGTAGGTTTGCAATTATCAAATTTATTCGGGCACAAACAGACGAGTTTCGACCTAAACAGGTCCGGGTCACATGACCCTTGTTCTGAGCTTCAACTATTTAAGAATTTTGTGTCACACACGACGCACCAACATAAAATAAAGACTGTGCATGTATTATCTCCAATACCGTGACATAACACCAAATGGGTGCAAAAAAATTGTATTTTATAAAACAAAACATGAATTATCTAACTTACTAATCGCACAATTCCACATTTTCATTTATGCACATTACGCGTTGATACACTCTAGGTTCAAGTGGCATTGGGAATTAGACTGCTCATGGCGTTTTCCCACATGTTTGCACGAAATCTCTTTTCGATACCTCATGGGTATAGTACACTTCAACATTATCAGGTCAAGGGCGTCCCAATTAATCAGATCTTCAATCACAATTGTAAGGTATATCTATTGGGGTACAGTACTCTTATCTTAATGTGATTTGTATCAAGCTCCCTGCAAGAATAATAGAGTCTAAATGTCATGCATCCGGGATGTTGTAACCTTTATATACGTGACACTATAGCCATGGAATGATTCCGATGTACCACTTGCCACACGGATAAGTGATGACGTAAATTACATAATATGTTCCACAAATGATTTTCTTCTTGATTTTCCACTGCCTATTAGTTCTCTGTAGTTTGACCTCCCTGAGATTTTCACTGTGGCTACAGGCTTTACATTTTCCACATTTATCAAACCCTCCAGCTTTTTCTAACAAATTAGACTTACGATGTTCCATATGACTCCTGACTAACATATCTTTAATCAAAGGACTTTTCCTATATATTATGAATGGATGATACCCCAATTTGGCTTTGAGGATGTGATCCTGCATCAAGATGTCCTATCTCCTTTTAATAATTTTCTAAGGTCAACGGACTGTGTGATGAATGTTGTAATCAATCTGATCGGGGCCTCTTATTCTTTCTGTCTTACCTTTGGTGCCTTTTACAAAGCTTCACTCCTCTCAATTGCATTTGCCCTTCTAGCTCCCATTTCGAGCATTTTGAGGGGATACCCTCGTGCCCAAAATCTACTCATCATCTCCTTCTTATTCTTTTCATAGTTATTCACGGAACTGCAATTTCTCTTTGCCCGCAAGAACTCACTGAATGGAATACTCCATCTAAAATTCGGGGGATGACAACTAGCTGAATGAAGTATAAAGTTACCCACTGTCTCCTTTCTAAACAGGTCCATATGAAACTTGTTGTCCTCAACAGTTAGCCTAATGTCAAGAAAGTCTACAATATATATATATATATATATATATATATATATATATATATATTACCTACTGGTGGTCGCCAGTAGGTAGTTATAGTTAGGACCCCTTTTCCATAGGAAAACCTCAACATTCTATTTTGAATAACTTTGGCGCCGGTCGATGAATCCTCGCGAATTTCTCAAAATAGGTGGGGCGCTACGCTCCGCTCCTACCCTGAAAGTCTCGGGGGGATTCGTCAAGCGGGGGCTGAGATAAAAGGGGGTCCCAAAACGCGTTTTTCCCATGCATTTTTCCATAGGACCTTTAGAACGAGCTACAGCCCGAACGGCTGAACAGAATTACTAGAAATTTGGCAGAGAGGTAGTCCCTAGGTCAAGGAAGTGCCTTTTGTAGGTTTGGTGTAAATCTGTTCAGTAGATTCTGAGAAAATAGCCTTTAAATCAATATATATATCTGAGCCCGCTTACCGTACGCTTACCGTACGCTTACCGTACGCTTACCGTAAGCGTACGGTGGCGTGCGCGAGCGCGATTCTGATTGGCTCTTAGATCTTAGTAAACATTCGAATCGGCCGAAACCAGGAAGCGGCGGCCGCCATTTTGTCTCTCGCACTGAGTGTTGTTTATCAAACAAGATGGCCAAAAACATGTTACGGGGCTGTTTTGACAACTCCCTCCCACATAGTCATGTTGAGGGAGTCCCCAAACATCCCCCAAGAGCAAAAACGGTTTTATTTTTTTTTTGGCAATTTCGCCGAGTACGCTTACCGTCCGCTTACCGTAAGCGTACGGTAAAAAAAATAAAATAAAAAAAACACTATCCACACCTACCCCACCCCCTGTGCTTTTGGTGGCCGTAGGCCCCCAAATGTACAGGGCTTATTAATAGGTAAAAAAAACTAAATTTTGGCAACATGAAATTATAAAATCGAAATAAAAAAAACACTATCCACATTGACCCCACCCCCTGTGCTTTTGGTGGCCGAAGGCCACCAAATGTACAGGGCTTATTAAAGTTGATAAAAACCGTGCACGGAACGAACTGCGTTAAGTGGGCGCGCACGCCTCGAATGGCGTAAAGTAACTTAGCATTTAAAAAACCGTACAAATTCACTGAAAAAACCATAGGTTTCACACACGTTATAGTTAGGAATTAGCATTTAAAAAACCTTGCAAATTCACTGAAAAAACCATAGGTTTCACACATGTTATAGTTAGCGGAAATTTTACTGATAAAAAACCAGTGAAATTGCCCCGTTATAGTTAGTGCTGGCAACTATAACTCACGCGACCGCAATCTTCTGCTGATGACATATGTGTCTTTATGAAAAAAAAATATTTGTAATATATGTATAGCTAAAAATGTATGGAAGAAGACATGGGCAAATAAGTGTCTAAATACAGTATTAGCATCAGCAGAGGATTGCGGTCGCGTGAGTTATAGTTGCCAGCACTAACTATAACGGGGCAATTTCACTGGTTTTTTATCAGTAAAATTTCCGCTAACTATAACATGTGTGAAACCTATGGTTTTTTCAGTGAATATATATATATATATATGTAGTTATAGTTAGGAACTAGTTTCCATCGGAAAAGCATTTTTTGACTTGGCTAAAACTTTGGCTTCATTTGACCAATCTGCATGAACTTTTGCCAAAAAAAGTGTTACAGTGGGTACTATTGTTATGCAAAGTTTGTGGGTGATCGTGCAGTGGGGACCAATAATTTGGGGCACGAAATAAGGTTGCATTTGTAATGTTAATTCCCATGGGAAACTTTAGCTACCTCTACAGCCCAAACTGATAAATGGACTTATACCAAATTTCGAAGGGAGGTAGATGTCAGTTTAAGGAAGTGCCTTTTGCTTAATTGGTGTAAATCGTCGCAGAAGTTTTTCAGAAATTGATGTTTAAAATTATAGTGATATCTCTGCCCATGGATATTTCACGGAGATTTCGCAATGGATCGCGGAGGCACTCGCCAACGGGAATGCTATGATTGGCTGGACGCAACCTGAATAGAAAGTTGCGCCTGCCATTTTATCTGTCCGGAAAAGTTCCTGGGGCTGAAAATCTGTGTGAAAGCCCATATGGTTGAAAAATAGAGGTGTTAGTGAAACAAGTTTTGTGTCCAAAATAGATTTTTTAATTGCGCATAATATTTACAACCAAGCTGCGACTGCCAGCGCAGTTCCCTGAGGACATAGCAACTATCAGCCTCATCACAAATATTGGTAAAAATATAAAAACATATATCAACGAATCATCAATATGCATTGATATTGAGATATTGATGAATGTTTTTATAGAGTTATTTATATAGTGAGTTATCTACTGTGATGGATAGAATTAATTATATAGTTATAATTCTTTTATGTGGGGGCTATTGAATTCCTGCTTTTACTTTCTGCTTTGGCGTTGAAACCGCAGGGATCGCTATAACCCATGTCATCGCGATCTCCGGCCTCACCGTGAAAATGGAAAATAGGTTTTAGAGATGGTTGTTCTAGAAATATACTAGAAAAACATAAGTTTGAAGTGTACAGTAATAAACCTCTTGTGTGTAAAATGCTGTAATGTGTGTGCATATATGTGTTTTCACTTTAAGGAAAATGGCGATCGTTGCTTTTAACTACGTCATTGCGACGTCTCAAATTACTGCAAAAACAGATAATAGGTCTGCAAGATGGTTTTTAAAGAAACTTAGTGCAAAAAATTGAGTTTAAACATGCTTTGAAAGAAGTATGTATTCAGTAATATGTGTAGGGCAATGTTCAGAACAAATAGTTTTTTACATATTTTTGGATGTGTTGGTGGTCATTGAATGTCTGCTTTTGTTTTCCGCTTTTGCGACATGTCCGCGGGGATCGCGAGTACAAACAGCATCCTGATCCCCAGCCTCACTGCAAAAAGATAAAACAGGTTTTAGAGATGGCTTTTATAGAAACTCTCTAGAAAAACTTTAGATATTACTGTAAAAAAATCCTAGTGTGAAAAATAATGAAATATGTTTGGATATATGTGATTTACACTTTATGAAAAAGGTGTGATCATCGTGGTTAAAAACGTCATCGCCACATCCCCAATAACCGCGAAAACGGTAAATAGGTCTGAAAGATGGTTTTTAAAGAAACTTTGTTGAAAAATATGAGTTAAAACATGCTTTGAAAGAAGTATGTACATAGTAATATGTGATGGGCAATGTTCAGAATGGACTTCATTACATATTATTTTTGGATGTGTTGGTGGTCATTAATTGTCTGCTTTTGTTTTCCATTTTCCCGATATGTCCACGGGGATCCCTACATTGTTGCAAATATAAAAAAATGTAAAGAAAAAAACAATGTTTATTAATGCACTGAAAAAATACAAGCTTATAAAAATACATCTTATAGAGACATTTTAGATAGAAAATACAATTTAAAAACCTTTAAAATTAAATAACAAAATCATAGGTTACAAGGACGTTATAGTTGAAAAATAGAATTTGAATAACCTTAGAAATTCACTGAAAAGAACAAAGGTTACAGGGACTTTATAGTTAGTATTTAGCATTTAAAAAACCTTCAAAATTCACTGAAAAAAACTAATGTTACAGGGGCTTTATAGATAGGAAATAGAATTTAAAAACCTGACAAATTCACTGGAAAAACAAAGGTTACAGGGAAGTTATAGTTAGGCTGACATTCCACTCAAACAAAACCATAGAAAATCAGCAGTTATAGTTGGCTGAGCTAACTATAACGCGTGCCCTATAATGCATTGATTATGACCTGACATATTACATCACTCATAACACGGTCAGTGACATCACTGATGACATCTCAAATGACATAACTGATGGCATCATCCATTGACTGTGAGTGTTTTCAAAAAGTTTATGAGTGTTAAATTTACATACACCAAGGCGTATTGATGAATCATTGGTTGTATGAGTGCCTGTATGGATGATTAAGTGTGTGTGTGACTGGCTGTATAAGTGAGTGATTAGGTGTCTCAATGAATGTATGGGTGAGTGACTAGGTTGTGTGAATGTCTGTATCAGTCTGTCAGTTGGTGTCTCTGTGGCTGTATGGGTTGGAGACTGTGCACATGAGTGGCTGTATAGGTGATTGATTGGTTGTCGGAGTACTTGTATGGGTGTATGAAGATCTGTCTGGATGGGTGAGGGGGTGCGTGACAGCCTACATGGATGAGCAAGTGGGTGAGTCAGTGGCTGTATGGGTTACTGAGGACATCCTTAAGTGGCTGTATGGGTGACTGAGTGTGTGCATGGCTGTGTTGGTGAGTGAATGTATGTGTCAGTGGTATATGGGTAAGTAACTGCATATGTGATAGGCAATATAGGTGAGTGTTGGAGTATTTAAGTGACTGTATGTGAGAGTAAGTGATTGTGACAGTGGCTGCATGGGTGAGTGTGTTTATGTCAGTGACTGCATAGGTAACTTAGTATGTGTTTGTATCTGTATGAATAAATGAGTTGGTGTGTGTATAACTGTATAGGTGAGTAAGTGGCTGTGTGATTGATTCTATGGGTGAGTGAGTATGTGTGTGAGTAGTTCTATGGGTGAGCGACAGTGTGTGAGTGGGTGTATGAGTGGATATATAATTGGCTGTATAGGTGAGTGAGTCAGAGTATGAGTGGCTGTATGGGTGACTGAGTGGATGTGTGTGTAGGCCTATCAATCAGTGAGTGCATGTGTACTTACTGGTATGGTTGTGTCAATGGTTTTGAGAATGGTAGTGTGGAAGTTAGAGTGGGTGTATGAAAAGTTATATGGGGTAAGAGTGGGTGTGTCAGAGATTCTGTGGATAATGTCATCAGTGATGTTATTTGAGATGCCATCAGTGATGTCACTGACCATGTCATGAGTGATGTAATATGTGATAAGCAGTGCATTGTGGGGGCGTGAGTTATAGGAAGCTCAGCTAACTATAACTGCTGAATTTCTCTGGTTTTGTATGAGTGAAATGTCAGCCTAACTATAATGTCAGGGTCGAGGAATAAGAGGGTGTGCGGAATGTGCAACAAAGCCATGATACTATGCAACACTGAAGAGTGCAGACTTGTGTGCCTAGTAAGCATTAGAGAGTACACAATCAGGGACCTCCTTCAGGTACATCACCCCTCCTGCAGAACAGGGCGGAGGGCAGAAGGGGGTGGGCCGGGTCAAGGAATAACAGATGGGGCGGAATGTGCAACAAAGCCATGATACTACACCACACTGAAGTATCATGTGCCTAGTAAGTGCCTTAGAGAGTTCACAATCTGGGACCTCATTAAGGTATAGTCAGATCACCCCTCCTACAGACCAGGGCAGAGGGTGCAGGTGGGTTGTGAGGGTCTAAGAATAACAGGGGGGGCGGGAGGAAAGGTAAAGATACCTAGTGAAAGGTGGTAAACAGAGGACAGAATAAAGAGAACAGTAAAAGGCGGAGGGTGAAAAAGATGAGGGTAATAGAGAAAGTACACTCAAAGGGGTGAGGGGTGAACTCGAAATGGTGAGCAGGGAATGAGAAAAGCAGGGTGCCAATACCATGAGAAAGACTGTGAGAAGTGAAGAGGGCAGCAGGTGGGGAGGTGAGTACGGGCAGGAGGGAGTGTGATAGGTAGAGAGAATAAGAGAGAGAACATAGGTAGAAAGAGCGAAGGAAAGAAAGAAGAGAGAAAAAGAAAGTGAAAAAAGAAGCAGTTTGAAAGAAGGTGTACATGGTGCGAGACTGAGCGAGATGTCTTCGAGATGGTGGGAAGCGAGAGAGATGGGAGAGAGGGCAAGTGAGAGCACTTTTGTGCCGCCAGAACATTGCTTTTTTGACGTTACGGTGGCGCAATGTGCCGCAGCATATTTACTAGGCAACGCAAAGCCACTTTCCGTGGCTTTTCATGGCTTTGTAAATATGTGCCCTTTGCATGTGGAACACTGTGTGGAAGGGGCATTCCATGCGTGTTGCTGTGGGTGTTCCCTCCTGACTCTTTGTGTACCTCTCTTGCCTCTTTGTGCACCCCTTAACTTTCTCTGCACCCCTCTTGCCTCTTTCTGTACCTCTTTTGCCTCTTTCTGCTCTTCTCTTGCTCTTTCTGCACCCTTCGTGCCTCTTTCAGCACCTCTGTTGCTTCTTTCTGTACTTCTCTTCCTTCTTTCTGCACCCCTCGTGCCTCCTTCTGCACCTCTGTTGCTTCTTTCTCCACTTCTCTTGGTTCTTTCTGCACTGCTCTTGCCTTTTTTTGCATCCCTCTTGCCTCTTTGAGCACCTCTTCTGCTTCTTTCTGCATATCTCTTGCCTCTTCCTTCACCCTTCGCGCCTCTTTCAGCACCTCTGTTGCTTCTTTCTGCACCCCTTTTGCCTCTTTCTGCACCTCTGTTGCTTCTTTCTGCACTTCTATTGCCTCTTTCTGCACCGCTGTTGCTTCTTTCTGTAACTCACTTGCCTCTTTCAGCACCTCTGTTGCTTTTTTCTGCACTTCTCTTGTTCTTTCTGCACCTTTCATGCCTCTTTCAGCACCTCTGTTGGTTCTTTCTGCACTGCTCTTGCGTCTTTCAGAAATTCTCTTGCCTCTTTCTGCACTTCTCTTCCTTCTTTTTGTACCCCTCCTGCCTCTTTCTGTACCTCTCTTGCCTCTTTGTGCACCTCTCCTACCTCTTTCTGCACCCCTCTTGCCTCTGTTTGCACCTATGTTGGTTCTTTCTGCACTGCTCTTGCTTTTTTTCTTCACCTCACTTGCCTCTTTCTGCACTTCTCTTGTTTCTTCCTACACCTCTATTGCTTCTTTCAGCAATTCTCATTGCTTCTTTCTGCACTTCTCTTCCTTCTTTCTGCGCCCCTCCTGCCACTTTCTGTACCGCTCTTGCCTCTTTGTGCACCTCTCCTACCTCTTTGTGCAGCCCGCTTGCCTCTTTTTGCACCTCTGTTGGTTCTTTCTGCACTGCTCTTGCTTCTTTCTGCACTTTTCTAACTCTTTCTGCACATGTCCTTCCTCTGTAGGCATAGTTAGAAATTAGCAATTAAAAAACCTTTGAAATTCACCGAAAAAACCATAGGTTTCAGGGACGTTATAGTTAGTTGGACATTTCACTCGTACAAAACCAGAGAAATTCAGCCGTTCTAGTTAGTTGAGCTAACTATAACTTACGCCCCCAAAATGCACTGCTGAAGACGTCACATATTTCATCATTCACAACATGGTCAGTGACATCACTGATGACATCACTGATGACATCTCAAATGACATCACTGATGACATTACTGATGACATCATCCACATGATAATCTGATGCACCTTCTCACACCCTAATATAACCTTTGATATACCCACTCTAAAATGCAGACTACCATTTTTGAACCCATAGACACACCAATACCAGTTACTTCATACACACTCACTGATTCTTAGGTCTACACATACGTCCACTCATTCACCCATACAGTCACTTATCAATACAGCACTATCATTTGCACTCATACACCTATACAGACACTCACGCATCGCCACTCATCTATAGAGTTACTCACACACCTAGTCAGTCATGCAAAGTATCAATTACACTCCCATTTACCCACCTATACAGTTATATACACATCCCCTCACTTAATCATACAGATACTAACACATTCTTGCTCTCTTTTTTATTTTTTATTGAATTTTTTTAATTCAATCCATAACAGATAAAAATCGAAATCAATTACATAAATACATAAGCCAAAAACGAGCCATACCATATATACACAATAATAAGACAATAAAAAGACAATCAGACAAACCAGTACATGATGATATCGCTTATTGCATATGCTCCATCTTTGGCCCCCATATCTGAATACCCATTTTTTGTTTTTTCATTGATTTCAAAGAATATAAAGTAGATTCCAAATTAAAAATATTATAGAACTTGGCCCGCCATATTTCAAAAGATGGGGCTTCCTGTTGTTGCCAGAATGACGCTACACATAGCCTAGCTACCACCACTGCTATAAATATTAAATATCTAAATGGATCGCACACTTCCCCTGGTTTAAGAGGATTTCCAATTCCTGTAAGCATTATATCCATCATTATCTGCACATTAACCCCCGTGATCTCTGAGAGAAATCCTTCAATATGTCCCCTCCATTGATTTAAGTGCATACATCCAAAAAAGACATGGGTGATATCCGCCCTCTCCATCGCACACCGAAAACATCTCCCATTATTCGAGCCTCCCCATTTCATCATCTTCAAAGGTGTGTGATACAAATTAAATAATGTCTTAACATTTTGGGCTTTCAGGTTAGCTGACAACAAAATGTTCCCCGCAACATATATTGTTTCCTGCATATACAGGCCATCCTGTTGTAACTGGGAACACCAATTCCTATCCTGTGTCTCCATGTCATCTTATTGCAACTCCATCAATATACCATATAATGCACCTATTTTAGCTCCCCGCCTGACTGGCTCAACAAGAGGGCAGACTTTCATCCCCTCTGCACTTGCTGCTTCAAAAAAGAATCACAAATTTGTAAATACTTTAAAAAATCCTTTTTTTGCAGCCCAAATCTATCCACTAATGTTTTAAATGAGACAAATACTCCAACCTCAAAACAATCACCTAGTTGCCTAATCCCATTTGCTCTCCATTTCTTCATTCTGAAATCACAAAATATATCCAACAGCATTGATGTAGTGTTTGTGGGAGTATAATAACAAATCCCTATTAACCCTATCCTCTTTCTAAACAGCTTCCAAACTTTGTATACTGCGATTACCACATTGAATCGTGTTATTTTATAATGACTTAACTCCAAAAATTTACCTAAGCAATTTCTCCCCGCTGACCCCAACAGCAACTGATATATTGATGGTGTTCCTGCCAATGTTTCCACTTCCTCACCAGTTAACATAACCCTCATATTTTGAAAAAGACAAACATAATAATAAAAAGCACAGTTGGGCACAGCCCATCCCCCACGATCCAGTGGTAGCATCATATACTTAAAAGCCCTCCTAGCTTTTCTTTGTCCCCACAAAAACCTATCACCAATAGCTTGTATTTTTTTAAGTTGTATTCGGGTTAACTCTAATGGTACTGCCCCGAAGTATTACATGAGCTTGGGTAGACTACACATCTTGAGGACTTACACATACCCACTAGCGAAAGATGAAGGCACTCCAATCGCTCCAACAGCTGCTGAACCCCTGCAACTATACTTCTCTAATTAACCTCTATTAACTGCTGCAGATCCATCCTGATTTTTATACCCAGATATGTAGTCTCCACCACAACCCGAGAGTCACCAGGGCACCCCCTCTCTGTGCACACAATCTGAGTTTTTGCTAAATTTAATTTATATCCGGTCACTTCCCCAAATCCTTGTGAAAGACTTTCTATCTCCTCAACTGCTTGCGGTGGATCCGATGTTGCCACTGCAATATCATCTGCATAAGCTAATACTCAAGCTTGGTATTGTCCACAAGTCATAGAGCTAATCCTATTACTATTTTCAAGCATACCCAAGAACGTATTTATACATAATGCAAATAACCACAGGGAACAGAGGCATCGCTGCCTTGTTCCCCTTGTTATAAACACCGACTCCGATTCTTTTCCCATTACACATATCCTAGCTTTGGGTGACATATACATGGTTTGAATAGCTCAGATATATCCTGGACTAAACCCCATCTTATGTAGAACAGCCCACAGAAAAGGCCAGGAAACACGGTCAAATGCCTTCTCAGCGTCAAGGAATTTAATTCCAACCTATCTTGGTGTACATTAGCATAGTCTATCAAGGTAACTACTCTATTTATATGGTTTACCGTGCTCCTGGCAGGTATAACCCCATGCTGATATATAGAAACCAAGGGCGTAATCACCCTCGCCATCCTAGTTGCCAGGAGTTTGGCATATATTTTACCATCCGCATTCAATAAACAAATGGGCCTATAAGACCCTGGTAGTTATGATGGTTTGTCTTTCTTGTTGAATATCACTATGTTAGTCTCATCCCATGATGGCGGCGAATTCCCAGCCTGTGCCTCTTGCATGACAGCTAACATGTCCTCCTTGAGCACCTGAAACAGTATTTGGTATACCTCCAGTGGTAATTTATCTGGCCCTGCCTGCTTTTCCTCGAGCCAATGATCTCACTGCCTCCTCTAGATCTTCCATGGTTTTCAAGGTATTGAGCGCTTTCTGCGCCTCTTGTCCTAATTTTAATAAGTATACCTTCTGCAGAAAGGCCATAATAACTTGTTTACTCCTTTCGTCATGAGAATATAATTCTTTATAAAATGCGTGGAAAACTCCCAAATTACCCTCCATAGTTTCTACCATATTCCCAGCCGAGTCCACTAGTGCATTTATTTTCTGTAATGATTGTTTAACCTGCAACCACTGCGCCAAAAACTGCCCTGTGGCTTCACCAAATTCATATCTCTTTACATGTCTTATATTGACAAGCAATATCCTTACTCCAGACCCCATTGATTTTAGCTTTGCAGCAGGCTATCTTAGTTTGTATTCCCTTAACTTCAACCCCCTCCTTATTTCCTGGATAAGTTCCTGTTCTGCCCTTCTAAGATCATCCAAGAGTCCTCGCATTGTATCCTGATATTGCTTAATCTTACCCCATCCATAGCTAAGTCTCACCTCGCAATCCGGCCTTCATGGTGTCCCAGATCATAGCCTTGGAGGCTGATCCTCTCTTAACTTCTAAAAATTGTAGACACCAAGCTTTCATATCTTCTACAAAGAGACTATCCAATAAGAGCTTTCTATTAAACTTAAAGGCCCTGCCAACCCTCTTTTGAGCAACCAGATTAACATCTAATAGCAATGGGCCATGATCCGCCATAATCCTAGACCATATCTGCATTTTTGCTCCCTCCATATATTGTCTTGACATAAAAACATAGTCAAGTCTTACTAATTTATGGTGTGGGTGCAAATAGAAAGTATATCCCGGATCTGGGTAATTTAGGGTTGACCACACATCAACCAATCCATGATCAGAAATAAGTTTATAAGGTGATATAAAAACCTTAGGTATACGACCTTCATACTTTTTCTTGTTAGGATTTCACTCCTGCCCTTCCACATGTATTGTAAAGTCTCCACATAGAATCAACGGAGTGCCCCACATAGCTAACTCAACATTCAGTCCTGATAATATATCTACTTCATCAAAATTGGAGCCATAAACAGTACATATGACCACATTCATTCCATCTATTACACATTCTGCAATAGCCCACCTCCCAAAATTATCTGCCATTGTCTTCCCAATCACACCTAATCCATGTCTAAACATTATAGCCACACCCCTATTCATGATAGTCTGCCGGGATGCCACAACTAAGCTAACTCCCAGTTCTTTCAACAGCATACGTCTACTCTAGCGTATATGTGTTTCCTGTACGCATACAATATCAGGTTTCTTTAACCTCAAATCAGCTGCAACCTGCTGTCTTTTGCTATTATTGTTCAGGCCACAAACATTAAATGAGCAGATGCGTAGCCCATAATCCCTCAATTTATCCACCATGTTTTATAACATATATCCTACTGGCATATACATCACATTTTTGGTACACATAATAGTACTTACAAAAGTCATATTGTTATCATCATGGATTGAATTTTTGTCCCCCACCCATACCCTCCCCCATTCCCCGTGCCCCACCCCAAATCCCCTACTCAATACCACCCCCATGCTCCAAGCTACCCTCTCCCCCACCCTCCACCCTTTCCCCAATACATAGGCAATAGGGCCTATGTGTCAGACCTCCACAAGGTCCCTTGACAATAATGAGCACATTGCAAGACAAAAGTCATGGCCCAAGAGAAAGAATAATGACAAGGACCAATGGTTGGACTAAGCTGAACCGAAAAAGGCACTCTAAGATGGCCGCCGCCTTAGAATCGGTGGCGGTTTAGTTTATTTCCCCACAGGTGTTCTGAGGCTGTGTGAAGCGCGCGCGCTGAGTCACACGCGCACTTCACTGATGATTCAACCGAGTATGTACGTTCAGGAAAGGCTCCACAGAATTTTAGTACTAGAGAAATAATTTGTTGGGAATTCGTCTGGATATCGTCCGCTAGTCCCGTCGGGAGTAGTTTAGGTCAGCACAAAGATTTTCCAGCTTCGTACCTGGTGTTTCTTCCTCAGTATTCTCGTCAAAGGGAGAAGGAGACCTGGTGGCTAGAAGTTCACTCAAAGTTATCCAGAGGAAAGAAAGAAGAGAACAAATAAGCTAAGTTAGAATACAGTTGAATAAAGATAGAATATTTCTTAAGCATAACGTAAATAGAAAGACTTGCACAAAGTTAAAAGGCTTAGGCGGATACTTACCCACAAGGCGTATCCGACCGTTTCCTCTGCTAAATAAGAGGAAAGTTTATCGAACCTGAGACAAAATGTTAGACGATATATAAGGTCAAAGATTTATAACAGATACTTACCAGTACAGAGTTACACAGCAATAACCCTACAAGAAAGTAAGAGGAGAGTTACATTTAAAACACCTGACAGTTTAGAAAAAGATTACTTAGAAGAATAGAAGCACCACTCAAGAAGTAAGTGAAGTAAAAGCCATTCAAATATACTTACCCAAAGTGAGGTAGGAGGTTGAAGGGGCTAAAAGTATTATTTGTTTGATAGGTGAATCGGTCTGGTGTTTAAACAAGAAAACAAGAGCAAAGAACACAACGAAGATAGAGGAGAGGCACAGTACTTGAAAACTTGGGTAGGCATAGACTCTATGAGAGAAAGGAAAGAGCGAATAAAAGTAGAATAAGTGATTAATTAATCTTGTTTGCTATTTAGATTCTCTCAGACAATATTCAGTCTGCAGTTCGGAAGAAGAAGCAGGCGAAGGAGAGAAGACGAGTTTCAGGACCAGTCTCTTCTTGGTTTATTATTTTATCCACTCCCCCTTCCCCCCAGAGGGTCGTCTTGGAGTCTAGATATCTTACTGGATTTCCGGAGTGCCACTACATTTACCACAGTCCTTTGGGGCAACTTGCTGGTGTGACCAGCAGTGTGCGACCAACTTTTGCATAATTTATTACGGCTCCCTTGAGCCAACGGGCTGACGAGCCTTGGATCTGCACCTGCGCGCCATGAGAGGTACTTGACCTGTTTTAATTACATTTTGGCAGTCCACACGGCACCCCTTTACACTGACCTACTCCCTGCTGACGAGAGGCAACTACCTCGAAACACGTGTCCAGGGATGGCTAACGCAACACATACTGTTCTTTTTACACATCGTGGCATAGGCGTACCCGCCGTCGCCACTACATTTACCACAGTCCTTTGGGGCAACTTGCTGGTGTGACCAGCAGTGTGCGACCAACTTTTGCATAATTTATTACGGCTCCCTTGAGCCAACGGGCTGACGAGCCTTGGATCTGCACCTGCGCGCCATGAGAGGTACTTGACCTGTTTTAATTACATTTTGGCAGTCCACACGGCACCCCTTTACACTGACCTGCTCCCTGCTGACGAGAGGCAACTACCTCGAAACACGTGTCCAGGGATGGCTAACGCAACACATACTGTTCTTTTTACACATCGTGGCATAGGCGTACCCGCCGTCGCCACTACATTTACCACAGTCCTTTGGGGCAACTTGCTGGTGTGACCAGCAGTGTGCAACCAACTTTTGCATAATTTATTACGGCTCCCTTGAGCCAACGGGCTGACGAGCCTTGGATCTGCACCTGCGCGCCATGAGAGGTACTTGACCTGTTTTAATTACATTTTGGCAGTCCACACGGCACCCCTTTACACTGACCTGCTCCCTGCTGACGAGAGGCAACTACCTCGAAATACGTGTCCAGGGATGGCTAACGCAACACATACTGTTCTTTTTACACATCGTGGCATAGGCGTACCCGCCGTCGCCACTACATTTACCACAGTCCTTTGGGGCAACTTGCTGGTGTGACCAGCAGTGTGCGACCAACTTTTGCATAATTTATTACGGCTCCCTTGAGCCAACGGGCTGACGAGCCTTGGATCTGCACCTGCGCGCCATGAGAGGTACTTGACCTGTTTTAATTACATTTTGGCAGTCCACACGGCACCCCTTTACACTGACCTGCTCCCTGCTGACGAGAGGCAACTACCTCGAGACACGTGTCCAGGGATGGCTAACGCAACACATACTGTTCTTTTTACACATCGTGGCATAGGCGTACCCGCCGTCGCCACTACATTTACCACAGTCCTTTGGGGCAACTTGCTGGTGTGACCAGCAGTGTGCGACCAACTTTTGCATAATTTATTACGGCTCCCTTGAGCCAACGGGCTGACGAGCCTTGGATCTGCACCTGCGCGCCATGATAGGTACTTGACCTGTTTTAATTACATTTTGGCAGTCCACACGGCACCCCTTTACACTGACCTGCTCCCTGCTGACGAGAGGCAACTACCTCGAAACACGTGTCCAGGGATGGCTAACGCAACACATTCTGTTCTTTTTACACATCGTGGCATAGGCGTACCCGCCGTCGCCACTACATTTACCACAGTCCTTTGGGGCAACTTGCTGGTGTGACCAGCAGTGTGCGACCAACTTTTGCATAATTTATTACGGCTCCCTTGAGCCAACGGGCTGACGAGCCTTGGATCTGCACCTGCGCGCCATGAGAGGTACTTGACCTGTTTTAATTACATTTTGGCAGTCCACACGGCACCCCTTTACACTGACCTGCTCCCTGCTGATGAGAGGCAACTACCTCGAAACACGTGTCCAGGGATGGCTAACGCAACACATACTGTTCTTTTTACACATCGTGGCATAGGCGTACCCGCCGTCGCCACTACATTTACCACAGTCCTTTGGGGCAACTTGCTGGTGTGACCAGCAGTGTGCGACCAACTTTTGCATAATTTATTACGGCTCCCTTGAGCCAACGGGCTGACGAGCCTTGGATCTGCACCTGCGCGCCATGAGAGGTACTTGACCTGTTTTAATTACATTTTGGCAGTCCACACGGCACCCCTTTACACTGACCTGCTCCCTGCTGACGAGAGGCAACTACCTCGAAACACGTGTCCAGGGATGGCTAACGCAACACATACTGTTCTTTTTACACATCGTGGCATAGGCGTACCCGCCGTCGCCACTACATTTACCACAGTCCTTTGGGGCAACTTGCTGGTGTGACCAGCAGTGTGCGACCAACTTTTGCATAATTTATTACGGCTCCCTTGAGCCAACGGGCTGACGAGCCTTGGATCTGCACCTGCGCGCCATGAGAGGTACTTGACCTGTTTTAATTACATTTTGGCAGTCCACACGGCACCCCTTTACACTGACCTGCTCCCTGCTGACGAGAGGCAACTACCTCGAAACACGTGTCCAGGGATGGCTAACGCAACACATACTGTTCTTTTTACACATCGTGGCATAGGCGTACCCGCCGTCGCCACTACATTTACCACAGTCCTTTGGGGCAACTTGCTGGTGTGACCAGCAGTGTGCGACCAACTTTTGCATAATTTATTACAGCTCCCTTGAGCCAACGGGCTGACGAGCCTTGGATCTGCACCTGCGCGCCATGAGAGGTACTTGACCTGTTTTAATTACATTTTGGCAGTCCACACGGCACCCCTTTACACTGACCTGCTCCCTGCTGATGAGAGGCAACTACCTCGAAACACGTGTCCAGGGATGGCTAACGCAACACATACTGTTCTTTTTACACATCGTGGCATAGGCGTACCTGCCATCGCCACTACATTTACCACAGTCCTTTGGGGCAACTTGCTGGTGTGACCAGCAGTGTGCGACCAACTTTTGCATAATTTATTACGGCTCCCTTGAGCCAACGGGCTGACGAGCCTTGGATCTGCACCTGCGCGCCATGAGAGGTACTTGACCTGTTTTAATTACATTTTGGCAGTCCACACGGCACCCCTTTACACTGACCTGCTCCCTGCTGACGAGAGGCAACTACCTCAAAACACATGTACAGGGATGGCTAACGCAACACATACTGTTCTTTTTACACATCGTGGCATAGGCGTAACCGCCGTCGCCACTACATTTACCACAGTCCTTTGGGGCAACTTGCTGGTGTGACCAGCAGTGTGCGACCAACTTTTGCATAATTTATTACGGCTCCCTTGAGCCAACGGGCTGACGAGCCTTGGATCTGCACCTGCGCGCCATGAGAGGTACTTGACCTGTTTTAATTACATTTTGGCAGTCCACACGGCACCCCTTTACACTGACCTGCTCCCTGCTGACGAGAGGCAACTACCTCGAAACACATGTCCAGGGATGGCTAACGCAACACATACTGTTCTTTTTACACATCGTGGCATAGGCGTACCCGCCGTCGCCACTACATTTACCACAGTCCTTTGGGGCAACTTGCTGGTGTGACCAGCAGTGTGCGACCAACTTTTGCATAATTTATTACGGCTCCCTTGAGCCAACGGGCTGACGAGCCTTGGATCTGCACCTGCGCGCCATGAGAGGTACTTGACCTGTTTTAATTACATTTTGGCAGTCCACACGGCACCCCTTTACACTGACCTGCTCCCTGCTGACGAGAGGCAACTACCTCGAAACACGTGTCCAGGGATGGCTAACGCAACACATACTGTTCTTTTTACACATCGTGGCATAGGCGTACCCGCCGTCGCCACTACATTTACCACAGTCCTTTGGGGCAACTTGCTGGTGTGACCAGCAGTGTGCGACCAACTTTTGCATAATGCCTTTGAGGGGGAGTTGGGAACCAGCATCTCTGTTCCTGTGTAAGACTCAAGTAAGAATTTCTCTGCATCTTGAGTGAAGTGCCCACGTTTTAAACAACTTGCACCCGGACAGAGATGACTGAAGGAATAAACTTGCAGACCTTAGGAACAGTTTTAAAGACTATACAGAAGGAGTTGGTGGCAGTAAGAGAGGAAAATCAGAGTCTTAGAGAAGAGGCAGTAAACTCAAGGAAAGAATCGGTGGAATTGGCTCAGAGATTAAGGCAAGCATTTAGTACAAGACAAGAAACATTAGATCTCCCTATTGAAGGCCCAAGCAGAATAGCAACACAAGTAATCCATTCTTTGTCCCCAGTTATACCGTTAGCCCCCCCAGAGCGATTTAGTGGGGACCCACAAAAGGCGCAGATATTCATCACTCAGTGCTCTTTACACTTCATGTGTCGCCCTTCAATTTTCCCAGATGCGCAGTCAAGGGTGGCCTTTGTGTTGTCATATTTGAGTGGAGATGCGGCGTCTTGGTCCATGCCTCTGGTTTCCCGTGATGACCCTCTATTGCAAAATTACAAAGCATTCAAGCAAGAATTTCTTCGTATTTTTGACAGGCGAAGAATCCCTCAAGCAGTTGATAATGAATTACTTGATTTAAGGCAAGGAAACCGAGACCTTGTGGCATATTTTGCACAGTTTAACAAATTGGTAGTGGAAACTGACTGGCCCGAGAGTAAAAGAGCTGCAGTTTTTTACAGAGGGCTGAGAGACGAACTCAAAGACGTGCTGGCGCAGATACCAAATCGACCTACAGAAATCTCAGAGTTGGTAGATCTGGTCTTAGAGATAGACTTCCGTCAAGGTGAAAGAAAAGGAGAAAAAAGAAGAGATTTTAAACCAACGATTCCCAGATTTGATAGGGTTCGGTCAGAAGGCACCAGAATTACAGATGGGCAGATGGGTTCGGAACCAATGCAGATAGGAACGATAAGAGGTCCTTTGACAAAAGAGGAAAAGGAGAAGAAAGAGGAGAACAGGCAATTTATGTATGTACTGTGGCTCCAGTGGCCATTTCGTGACAGGATGTCCAAAGAAACCAAAGACTTCCTTTAAGCCGAAGGAAAACTTGCAGCACCACCTGTAGCGGGAGTTGGACCGGTGGATGCTAATCAAAAATCAACTCCACGGGAACATCAAGTAGCGAATACCCTGCAGTCATCGGTCCCACACTTGGTTTTATCCATGGTAATTAAGTTTCGACAAATAACCTTGACAGAGGTTTCGGTAATGATAGATTCTGGAGCCACCGGAAACTTTTGCGATTTAAAATTTGCAGCCAAGGTGGGTTTGCGAGCAATACTGAAACCTAAGAGTGAACCAGTCCGGGCAGTAGACAGAACGAATCTCTCCTCCGGACCCATAGTGAGCCATACAGAGCAAGTGCAACTCGTGTCTAGTGATGGCCACGAAGAAGTAATTAAATTCAACTTAATTGACGCACCCCAGTTTCAGCTCATCTTAGGTCTGCCCTGGCTTACTGAACACAACCCAACCATTAATTGGAGCTCCAGGACTATAGTAATGGATTTGGAGTATTGCAAGAAGAACTGTTTTGAAGCGAAGGAAAAATCTAATGAATGTAATCCTGCTCATTCGTTGTGTATGACTGGAGTACCAGAGTCCGTCGTCAATTCCCAAGAAATTCCACATGAATATCGAGATTTTGAAGATGTTTTCAATGAAACAGAGGCAGAACAATTGCCACCCCATCAAGTGTATGATTGTAAGATAGATCTTGAACCGGACTCTAGTCTGCCTTGCAGTCGAGTGTATGCCCTAACAGAAAAGGAACATCATCATTTAAAGGAATACTTGGACAAATACCTAGCAAATGGTTTTATCCGGCCATCACAGTCTCCAGTATCGTCGCCTCTATTTTTTGTGCGGAAGAAGGAAGGCGATTTGAGGACCTGTATTGATTATCGTGCGATCAATAAGATCACCAAGAAAAATCGTTACCCGCTTCCACTCATTTCGGTTCTATTGGATCAGGTGAAAGGAGCACACATATATACCAAACTCGATCTTAGAGGAGCTTACCACCTTGTTTGAATGCGCGAAGGAGATGAGTGGAAGACAGCTTTCAGAACAAGATTTGGGCTATTCGAATATCAAGTCATGCCGTATAGTCTATGCAATGCCCCGGCGGCCTACCAACATTTTGTAAATGACATACTCCATGAATATATAGATCAATGCGCGATTGTGTACATTGATGATATTCTGATTTATTCTTTCAACAAAGATAGGCATCGAGGGGAAGTCAGAGGAGTCTTACAGAAGCTCAGAGAAAACAAGCAGTCTGTGAAACTAGAAAAATGTGCATTCAATGTCTCACAGGTGGAGTTCTTAGGTTTTGTCCTTTCTCCAACTGGGATAAACATGGATGAACGAAAAATCAAGGCTGTGGCTGAGTGGAAGTCCCCTGAAAGTGTTAAGGAGGTCCAGAGTTTTATAGGGTTCGCAAATTTCTACAGAAGGTTTATCAGCAAATTCTCACGGAAAATACTTCCCCTTACACGATTACTCAGGAAAGGAATCCACTTTGAATGGACTGAAGAAACTGAAGAAGCCTTTAAATCTCTGAAGAAAGACTTCATCACTGCTCCAATACTCTTACATGCAGATCCTTTGGAACCATTTTACATTGAAACTGATGCCTCTGCTCTAGCAGTCGGAGGAATGTTATCCCAGCGGCACAAAGTAACTGGTCAGTTGCATCCAGTCGCCTACAGGTCAAGAAAACTGACACCTGCTGAAGTGAATTACACTATTACGGAGAAGGAGTTATTGGCCATCAAAGACGCCTTCAAAGAATGGCGACACTATCTCATGGGAGCTCAACATCTAGTAAAAGTTTTCACCGATCACCGGAATTAAAAATTTCTGAAATCAGCTAGAACGCTGACTCCCAGACAACTTCGATGGTCGTTGTACTTTGCTGATTATGACTTTGTAATCACTTACAGACCTGGGGCTCAAAATGGGAAGGCTGACGCCCTCTCCAGATTAGGAACTAGCAATCAGAAGAGTCAAACAGAAAATCAAACTATAATTCCAAGTGCGAAAATCATCAGCGCCACCACCTCAGTAGACCTGAAGGAACAAATAACCAAAATCATGAGTCCAGAAGAAATGCAAGATTGGGTCAAAGGAGAAGCTGGGAGAGAAATTCAACATCAGCTACCTTACTATAAGGGGGACTTGTACTTGCCCACCGAAGAATTACAAAATCAAGCTTTGTACGAGTGTCACAATACTCCTTTGGCAGGACACAAGGGAGAAGCCAAGACAGAAGAATTGATTAAAAGACATTATTGGTGGCCTCACATGACCAGAGACATTGAAAAGTACGTTAAGACCTGTGAAATCTGCGCTCAGGGAAAATCAGAACGGCAGGCTCCTAAGGGATTGTTACAACCTCTGCCTACACCACCCTTCCCATGGCACACGGTCACGCTAGACATAATCGTAGATTTACCTCTTAGTCAAGGTTTTAACACAATTCTAGTGGTAGTAGACGCATTTTCCAAAATGGCACATTTCATGGCTCTAAAAGGGGTTCCCACTGCTAAGCAGCTAGCTAGACACTTCAGTACACAGATAGTGAAGATTCACGGAATCCCAAAGGTTGTCATTTCAGACAGGGGTACACAATTCGTGTCTCGTTTTTGGAAGGCCTTCCTGGAAGGTCTGGGGATCAAAGCCAGATATTCAACCAGCTATCACCCCGAGACAGATGGACAAACGGAGAGGGCGAACTAAGAGTTAGAGCAGTATCTAAGGTTGTTCCTTTTAAAACAAGATGGTGAGTGGTCAGATTATTTATGGGCAGCCCAGTTTGCACACAATAACGCCAAAAATGTCTCCACAGGCTATTCCCCATTTTACCTGAACTATGGCGGACACCCAAATTCCACAATAAGACAAACTGATATGTCGGTCCCAGCAGCAAAAGATTTAGTATCTTACCTAAAACTAGTCCACCAAACTGCTATTCAAAACTTAGAACAGGCCAACAACAAATATAAGACTTATGCAGATAAAAGGAGACGAGAGGGCCCTCTCTTAGAGAAAGGGGACAGTGTTTGGTTAAGCACAAAGAACCTTAGGTTAAAAGGTAATAGAAAATTTCAACCCAGATTTATTGGGCCCTATCTGATAGAAGAAAAGATGTCTCAAGTTACTTATCGGGTAAGGCTACCAACCAAGCTGAAAATTCATCCAGTCTTGTATGTGTACTTGTTGAAAAAAGCAGCACCAGAACTGCGGAAAAACCTGGCTCCAAAACCCATCCACTTAGAATCTGGAGTTGAGTTTGAAGTAAAAGAAGTTCTCGATTCAAAGGAGACTAACGGAAGGTTGTACTACTTGGTGGATTGGAAGGGCTATGGACCAAAGGAGCGATCTTGGGAATTGGAGTCAGATGTTCATGCTCCAAGATTGGTGAAATCTTTTCACCAAAAATTCCCTATGAAGCCAAGATTGAGAGGACCTCCTTTGTTGGAGGGTACTGTCAGACCTCCACAAGGTGCCGTGACAATAATGAGCACATTGCAAGACAAAAGTCATGGCCCAAGAGAAAGAATAATGACAAGGACCAATGGTTGGACTAAGCTGAACCAAAAAAGGCACTCTAAGATGGCCGCCGCCTTCGAATCGGCGGCGGTCTAGTTTATTTCCCCACAGGTGTTCTGAGGCTGTGTGAAGCGCGCGCGCTGAGTGAAACGCGCACTTCACTGAAGATTCAACCCAGTATGCACGTTCAGGAAAGTCTCCACAGAATTTTAGTGCTAGAGAAATAATTTGTCGGGAATTCGTCCGGATATCGTCCGCTAGTCCCGTCAGGAGTAGTATAGGTCAGCGCAAAGATTTTCCAGCTTCGTACCCGGTGTTTCTTCCTCAGTATGCTTGTCAAAGGGAGAAGGAGACCTGGCGGGTAGAAGTTCACTCGAAGTTATCCAGAGGAAAGAAAGAAGCGAACAAATAAGCTAAGTGAAAATACAGTTGAATAAAGATTGAATATTTCTTAAGCATAACGTAAATAGAAAGACTTGCACTAAGTTAAAAGGCTGAGGCGGATACTTACCCCCAAGGCGTATCCAACCGTTTCCTCTGCTAAATAAGAGGAAAGTTTATCGAACATGAGTCAAAATGTAAGACGATATATAAGGTCAAAGATTTATAACAGTACAGAGTTACACAGCGATAACCATACAAGAAAGTAAGAGGAGAGTTACATTTAAAACACCTGACAGTTTAGAAAAAGATTACTTAGAAGAATAGAAGCACCACTCAAGAAGTAAGTGAAGTAAATGCCATTCAAATATACTTACCCAAAGTGAGGTAGGAGGTTGAAGGGGCTAAAAGTATTATTTGTTTTATAGGTGAATCGGTCTGGTGTTTAAACAAGAAAACAAGAGCAAGCAACACAACGAAGATAGAGGAGAAGCACAGTACTTGAAAACTTGGGTAGGCATAGACTCTAGGAGAGAAAGGAAAGAGCGAATAAAAGTAAAATAAGTGATTAATAAATCTTGTTTGCAATTTAGATTTTCTCAGACAATATTCAGTCTGCAGTTCAGAAGAAGAAGCAGGCGAAGGAGAGAAGACGAGTTTCAGGACCAGACTCTCCTTGGTTTAATATTTCATCCACTCCCCCTTACCCCCAGAGGGTAGTCTTGGAGTCTAGATATCTTACTGGATCTCCGGAGTGCCTTTGAGGGGGAGTTGGGAACCAGCATCTCTGTTACTGTGTAAGACTCAAGTAAGAATTTCTCTGTATCTTGCACTATGGCCCTTGTGATGTAAAGGTGAGTTTGTGACCGTGTGTTCCCTCATCCCTCCAACATATTCCTGGCTAAATTATAGTGAAAACCAAACATTTGTAACATCGTAAGGAGACATTAATTGCGCTACTTTAAGTTTTGATACCATATCCTAGTACATCTTCATATGTCTCCCACGCCATTACTTTAATGCCAGATAGAAAAACTCTTTACATAGCCAAAGGTCTACTCAAATAGAAGCAAATAATCCTTAGCTTGCACCTCTGAGATAAAGAAGCGCGTTTGCCCCTTAGTAATTACTTCAAGTGTGGTAGGGTTTAACAAAAAAGCTTGTGCCCCCTTTCTCTGAAAGGGAGTGATTAATTGGGGCAGCTGCCACCTTTTCTCAACCGTATTATGACAGTAATTGGGTCTAACAAAAATTGCGTGCCCTTGCCTGACCTCTTCCTATTTGGCCGTGCAAGATCATAAATGGCCTGAGGTGCCAGAAAATTGTTCAGGCAAATCAAATTTGCCTGTGGTCTTAGTTCAAATTGCCCCCCTTTTGCAACCCGTTGCTTGAATGGGACCCTGTGTGGCCTTTGCACTTCACTAACCCAGTTCCACCCCGTCAGTTCAGGAAAAGCCTCTGTAAATACCTCCACCACGAACTTACAAACATTCTGACACTCAATCCCCTCAGGCACTCCTAATATTCTGAGATTATTCCTCTGTAGCCTATTCTCCAAGTCTACAATCTTAATTTGTATGTCACCTTTGTGTACAGTTATAGCTTTAGTAGCCACCTTCTGTGCCGCCATTTCATCCTCCAATATAGAGATTCGTGCCTAAGCTTCATTCATTCTCTCAGTAAATTCATTGCACATTTAGGCAATCCTTCTAGCTGTGTTTTGAAGTTTATGACAAGCCGTGTGAGTTTTTAAATTCTCCGTGCGTGTGCTCTGGAATACATCGGTAAATTGACTCCAAGGAGATCTCATAGTCTAGTTTTTCTACTAGACCGCCTATGGCTTGAGCAAAAGGTTTTACACCTTCAGGGGTCATTTCAACTGATGAGGAAAAGTCCCACAACAAACTCTTTGTTACTTCTGACCGAACCCCCTTCTCCTTAATTGGAGCCTGCTTACATAAGATACCTCCAAATTTTCATCTTCCAGATTTGTACTATTCAGATCGCTACCGATACTCATTCTTGACCCCTCCAAAGAGCCTGATTTATGACCTAATTCACAGTCATCATCCGATAAATCCAAATGGTCTGAGAGGGAAAAAAACTTTACCCCTGAATCGCTCTCTCTGCTAGTAGCAACAGCAGTTACTCCAGACTTAGGTTCTAACACCCTGCTATCCTCATGAAGCCTTATTGCCATCACATTTTGTTCAGTCACTACCCCTAACTCTCCCATAGCAACACCAGTATCCATAATACTCTGTTTGACTCTGTATAACCTCATTTTCCACCATACGTTTCCCCTGCTCTGTATCGTTCTCCACCTTGCTGGTCCCTCCATCTCTCTTTTCCTCTGTTGCAGCCTTAGACAGATGTGGGGTTAGTTGTTTGTTTCTATTCGCTGCTGAGAGTATCTGGGCTATTTTTTTGCTTGTCACCCCTTGCTAACCTCCTTGCAGCAGGTTTTCCATGAGCCCTCCTGCTCCATCCAGCGCGGCCTTAACATTGCGCCCCGCAAAAGTAGCTCTAGTCCCTGCCAATGCTTGGTAGTGTCTCTGGTTTTCCCGCTGGGTACTGTTTTGGGATGCATGTCAGCATGGAGCGGCATCCAAAAACTATTAAAGCTGGCCCCCAGCCGCCAAATCACCAACCGCTCACGGCTACAGCCACATGTATGCCACAGGTATGTGCCCCCACCCAGTTGCTCTTGCCACCTTCGCCGGCCTCACCGTTTCCAAATCCTCACTGCTGCTTCAGCACACCAGCTGAGCAGCCCTGCCGATGTCGCACCCGTGCCGGTTCCTCCACTGCCACAGGTGTGTGCAGCAGGTGAGCGTGACTTGCCGAAAAAGCCTTCACACAGCGTTTCTGCTAGGCTATTTTCGCCGTTTACATTGCTTTCCCGGCACTTTTCATATAGTTTTTCGGTTTGTGCCTTTTTCCTCCATTGATTCTCTGCAAGCTATGCCGTACTTCTCTGCCTGTTGACCGCAGAGATAAAGGGTGGGAAATACAGCCGGGAGCTACTCACTCACATGTCCATCCAGAGGATGCCATCTTGCCAGACACTTATTTAACACATACTTACTCTTATAAAATCACTGATACAAGCACACACTCATCCACACAGCCACTCTCACAATCACTCACTCTCACATATATTCATTTATATACTCCAACACTCACATATACTGCCTTTCACTTAGGTAGTTACTCACACATGTACCACTGAGATATCCATTCACTCACCAATACACCCATACACATACTCACCCACCCATTCAGCCCTTCACAGATGCACTCTTGAACCTATACACCCAGTGAATCAACCACTCACACATCTATACACAGAGTCACACACTCTCCACCCACCTAGACAGACACTCAGGCTCCCTTACAGATACTCAGACACCCACTAAATAATCCATATAGACACTCATGTAGCTACTCCCCAACCCATGCAGCTGCTTACACACCAACTGACAAACTGATACAGACATTCACACAGTTTAGTCACTAACCCATGCATTCACTAAGACATGTTTAATCACTCACTTTTACAGTCAGTCATGCACCTACTAAATCATCCATTCAGACACTTATACACCCACTTATTCTTCAATACACATTGGCACATATATATATATATATATATATATATATATATATATATATATATATATATATATGTATATATATATATATATATATATATATATATATATATATATATATATATTCACTGAAAAAACCATGGGTTTCACTCACGTTATAGTTAGGAATTAGCATTTTAAAAACCTTGCAAATTCACTGATAAAACCATGGGTTTCACACACGTTATAGTTAGGAATAAGCATTTAAAAAACCTTAGAAATTCAATGAAAAAACCAAAGGTTTCACACATGTTATAGTTAGCTGGACATTTCACTCGTAAAAAACCATTGAAATTCCCCCGTTATAGTTAGTTCAGCTAACTATAACTCGCGCGCCCGCAATGCACTACTGATGACGTCACATATTACATCACTCATGACATGGTCAGTGACATCACTCATGACATCACTGATGACATCTCAAATGACATCACTGATGACATCATCCAGTGAAAGTGTGTTTTTCTGACAATTAAATATGTTTAATATATGTATATCTCAAGGTCGATGGAAGAATAAATGGGTATATAAGTGTCTAAATGGATGATTTGTTTTTGAAAAATTGATTGTGTAACTGACTGATTAAGTGTATCTTAGTGAATACATGGCTTAGTGAGTAATGTTTAAATATGTAAATATCTGTATCAGTCTCTCACTTTGTGTATAAGTGGCTGCATGGGTTGGGGAGTAGCTACATGAGTGTCTATATAGGTTATTAGTTGGTTTTTTGAGTATCAGTATGAGTGTCTGAGTGTCTTCATGGTGCGGTGGGGGGTATTACGTAGTGCATAGGTGCATGAATGAGGGACTCACTGTTTGTATGTGTTGAAGACAGCATGTGTGCAGGACTGTATGGGTGGATGAGTGTGTGCATGGGTGTGTTAGTGAGTGAATGACTGTCTTAATAGTGTCTTTATGAGTAACTACATATGTTTTAAACTAGTATATGTGACTATTGGTGTATATAAGTGAGTATATGTGAGAGTGAGAGATTGGAAGAGTTCCTGTATGAATAAGTATGTGTTTCTATAAGTGATTGTTTAAAAGACTAAGTATGTGTAAGTTTCTGTAAAAGTAAGTGTGGTGGTGTGTGTATAACTGTATATGCAAGTAAATGGATGTTTGATTCTTTATTAGCATGAGTGACTATGTGTGAGTAACTCTATGGATGAGTGGCATTTTGTTACAGGATGTTTAGGTGTATGTTTTCATATGATGTGTGAGTACATGTATGAGTGACTGTATAGGACTGTTGGTGGATGAGTGGATGTGTATGTGGATCTTAGAATTACTGAATAGGTTGTTGTAACTGGTATTGGTATGTCCATTTTTTGGAAAATGTCAGTCTCTTTTTTTGAATGTTTGTATCAAAGGTTATATTAGGGTGAGAGGAGGTCTACCACTCTGTCACAAGGATAATGTCATCAGTGATGTCATTTGAGATGTCATCAGTGATGTCATGAGTGATGTCACTGACCATGTCATGAGTGATGTAATATGTGACGTCATCAGTAGTGCATTGCGGGCGCGCGAGTTATAGTTAGCTGAACTAACTATAACGGGGGAATTTCAATGGTTTTTTACGAGTGAAATGTCCAGCTAACTATAACATATGTGAAACCTTTGGTTTTTTCATTGAATTTCTAAGGTTTTTTAAATGCTAATTCCTAACTATAACGTGTGTGAAACCCATGGTTTTTTCAGTGAATTTCCAAGGTTTTTAAAATGCTAATTCCCAACTATAACGTGAGTGAAACCCATGGTTTTTTCAGTGAATTTGCAAGGTTTTTTAAATGCTAATTTTTTTTTTTTTCTTTTTTTTTTTACATATTTTTATTTTAATTTTCTATCCTTTTTTAAAGACTATGGTTAAATTTTACAAATTCTACAATATGTTTTTTTTTAACCATTTTTATATAATAAACAGGTAAGATTTATTAGTATAACTTTTTTTTTTTTTTCCTTTCCTTTTTTTTTTTTTTTTTTTAATGTGCGCGTACGGTAAGCGCACGTCTTGCTTTAATTACGTTAGATTTCTACGCTGTTTGCGTTTATTTACGCAATTTGCGTATACGCACGTCACGCGCGCACAGCGCGTAACGCGTACGCTGCACGCGCACGTTACGCGGAAGTGAAGGGCGTGCCTGTTGTGCGCATGCGCGCGTGTCTTTTTTACGCGCATGCGTACTTTTGCCGTAAGCGCACCGTAAGCGTACCGTAAGCGTACGGTAGGTCATGTGATCATGAAACACAACTTTTGATTGGTTTAAAGTACTTTCAGTTCTAGAACTCTCCTACACCACACCCATTCCCCTCATTTCTGCTTGTGATCCCTTAGGAGAAGGAGCTGGGTTGTCTTTGTGATACGATGGCAGAACAGCAGAGCCCTTCTGAGAGTGAGGCTAGCAGCACTACCTTGAGGCAGAGAGCGAGGAAACAAAAGACCTCTTTCATATGGGAGTATTTTTCTTTTCCAGAGGGCCAGCAAAAGGTAAATGCACCCTTAGTGACTTGTAAGCTGTGTGGCCGTGTACTTTCAAGAGGGAATCCCGACAGGAAGTATTCCTTTGGGAATCACACCATGATGAGACACCTTAAGGATGTACACAGAAGGACACATGCTCGACTTACTGAAGGTAACCCTTCAGTAAATCAACCAAGCACATCCACAGCAGCTCAGCCTGGACCATCATCTGCAGTGCCGAGTCCTTCTTCTGCAGGTCAGGTGAGCCCTTCATCTTTGGGGGGAGCATCTCCTTTTTCTGGTCCTCTGGAAACTAACCCTCGGTTTCTGAGGGTTGAAATACGGTGCGCCACTTGTCATGATCTAATTTGTTATAGGGAGACCAGTATTTCCCTAGTGAACAATAAAATAGATCAGCACACTTGTCGTACCGTCTAATATTCCCATTCTTTCTTTCCTCTGTCCCTGCATGAACACAACGGCTCTTTTAAGAGCCAACCTTACGTTTCATCTATTTTTTATATATGTTTTTAAAACCTTTTTTAAATTTTTTTTTTACCGTACGCGTACGGGACGCGTAATTATTATTATTTTTTTTAAAAACACTAAAAATCAATTATCACATTACAAGGTCCTTGAGAGACTACAATGAAAAACTGAAAATGTGATTGTGGAGAAGTGGAAAAAAGGGACCATGATATTTTTGACTTACCATACCCACTCAAAAAAATATTTATTCATTTAAATTTTTTTTTAATTGCTTTAAAAATGGTTCTAGTTTTCGAAAATTTTCTATCTCAATCTGAAAAAAAAGAATAAAAGTATTAATATTTAATAAAACATTTTATAATACAGTACACATATTTACATATTTTTCAAAAAAAATGTTTGCCTTTTTTTTGCTGTTTTCAGAATATATTGCATTTCACTATAAATTGTGAAAGCAATTGCATTCATCATTTAACAGCGGGCAAAAAAAAATTTAACAATCTCAAAGATTGTTTTAAAAAACCCACAATCTCTTTTTGCATAAACATAACTTTATAAAAATGCATAATATTCTTAAAAAATATCATCTAATATCAATACTTATTTCTTTAAAATACCGTCTGATATTTTTGTTTCAGAAGTATAATCACAATAATATATCTCACATAACTCCACAATACATCTGGTTCCATTTCCTTTAGGCCAAATAGTAATTTTAAAATTCTTTTTTGATTAAATTTCCAATGGTAATCCAATAAAAATCTAAAGTTTAAATTGTACAGATCTCACCGATTCTCTGTAACATTTTGGTTTCCGAAAGATTTATTAATAATTAAATAAGTCCACAATAGAATTGTTTACCTTTCCGCATGGCCAAATAGTAATTTTAAAAATCTTTTTTGAAAAAATTTCCAATGGCAATCCAATAACATTCCAAAATTTAAATTGTGCAGATGTTACCGATTTTTTCTAAAGTTTTGGATATCCAAAGTTTCATTAAAAAATGGAAACATTCCACATTACAATTGGTTACCTTTCCATTAGGCCAAATGATAATTTGTAAAATCTTTTTATTTGTAAATTCCAATGGTAATCCAATAAAATGGTAAAATTGTTTTGTCCAGATGTTGCCAAATCTCTCTAAAATTTAGGTTTCAGGAAGATTAGATAGGAATTTACTAAATCAAAAGGCAAACGTTGCTTAAAAATCATTTGGGAATCATTACACAGTGTCCAGCCTTTTTCACATTTAAGATAAACTGTGTAATGACCAGAAGTTACAGTAGGTCCATCATGGAAAATTATTGCAACTGTTACAAAAGTTTTTCCTGAAATTGATGATTGCTGTCCTGTAAACTTCTTTATTAAAGTATCCAATTTTGAACCATCAGCTTTACAGCATTGCATCATTAAAATTACATACTGTCCGTATTCCTTTAAAATTAACGTTGAAAACATGTCAGATTGACACTCACTGCATTCCATGCTATGATTAGCATCTTTAACTAATTTAGCAAAAGTGACTGTTTTACTTTCTGGCAATGTTAAATAAATAAACCTTTCAGAATCAACATTAGAGCCACATATATTATAACAGTTTTCCCAACTATGTTCCCATTTATAAGAGAGACCAAATACATTTTCAATGGGAACCCCTTCTTCTTCCAGTACCTGAAGAAAAAACATCAAGAATTCCTGTGCGTCTTGCTGTACATTTTGAGAAAACTGTGTTCGTCCTGAACATACATCTAAAAGTTTTCTAATTTCAGTAGCACTTTCTATTTGAGTTTTATCATTACTCAGCTTTTGAAAAAGGAGACTCAACTCAGAACAGAATCTTTTTCCCTGATTTACTATTATCTGCTCTTGCACACTTTCCAGATAAAATGCAACATTCAGCACTACATTTGCGTAGCAGTTGACACCAGAGCTATTTTCAAAATGACATCCTACAACCTGTTCTTCATTTTCCTTTTTCTTTTTGCTTGCAATTACATCACTCCTCTTTTTTTTCCTCCTCTCTACATCTTCATTACAGATATTCTCATTTCTCCTTTTACGAGAAACTACACGTTTCTCCAACACAGGATACTGACCTAAATGAGGAGCATAGCTTCTTCTTAATCTATTATACTCCTTTACACAATTTGCATCAGCACTAACTTTTGAGTCATCAAAGTCTATCATGAATAAACCTGATAATGTTTTCACTCGTGACAAAGCAACATATGCCATACCTTCTTTGAACACAGTTGAACCAATGTTCACAAATGCACAATCTACAGTCAATCCTTGAGACTTGTGAATAGTTACAGCATATGCTAGAGAAAACGGAAACTGCTTCCTACGTACATATAAATCTTTCACAAGCATGAAACGAACTGAACAACGACAAATGTCTTTAACTTCTTCTATCTGATCAAATTTTATTTTTGAACATTCAATTCCATCTTTTTTCTGATAATTAATAAAACCCACAACTCTTCCCATAGCTCCATTAACTAAACCTTTTTCAACATCCAAATTTCTCCTTAAAAATACTCTACAGTTCATGCAAACATATAGATTTTTTTCTAATCCAGCTGTTTTGGAAATGTTCTTCTCTAGTGAATCCAATTTATTTTTCAGTGTGCCTGTTAATGTGACAGTAATTCTTCTATCCTCAATTTTGTCCACTGCTTCCAATTTCCTGATATCTTCCTTTTCCAATTTCAAAAGCTCCTCATTGAATATTGAGCATTCACGTAGAGTTGGCATTAAGCAGATGACACTTTTCTTTTCTGCAATGTTCTTGTATATCTTCTCTGCAACTATTTCTTCCTTTGGAAATAAATTATGTAGCAGCCGACTCTGTAATGCTTTTTTGCCAGCTTCAGTGAGTAGTCCAATTCTGATATCTTTCAGAATACTTCCATATTCTTCATCGTTTGCTTGCCTCATATTAGTAGTAAGTTCCTTGTACTCAAAGAAGGACCAAATATTTGTATTACCGATGCTTCCCAATGACTTCTTCGTGTCTTCATGTGTCACAGTATTAAACACTGGTTGTCCTTTAACTGGAGTAAGTTGCAAAAGATCTCCAAAAACTATGACGTGTTTTCCTCCAAATAACACGTCATAGTCTGTCTTCAGAATTTGCTGCATTCCTAAATGCACAAAGGCAAGCATTAAGTTTGATACCATGCTCACCTCATCAATAATGAGCACTTGCATCTTCTTCAATACTCTTGAAACTTCCAAGCATGCTTCTCCAGTTAGCTTGTTGTATTGTATTTTGTTCTCATGCTCCACTGGTAACATTAGCAAACGATGTAAAGTGATTCCTTTTATGTTATATGCTGCTAACCCAGTTGGAGCAGTAACCACACAAGACAAAGTAGAATCCGTTTTTTGCTGTAGGTAGCTTCTGATGACTTTTATAAGGAAACTTTTTCCAGTTCCAGCTTGTCTGCTTACATACATCCTGATTGGATGAAATGATGTGCATGAGCACTCTTTTTTTTCATGTAGAAATCCGTGATCAATTTTGTTTCTGATCTCTTCATAAATTTGTTGCTGCTCTTTGTTCAGTTGTCTTTCCAAATTTTGTAAGTCTATAAATTCTTCTTGAGCTTGATTCATAGCCGTTTCCACTTCATTCATGGCTATTGATGCTTAATTTTCAACGATTGGTTGTCCTAGGGGATCTTGACTGAGTGTTCCTGAACTTTGGCTGTCCTGAGAACTGTCTCTAGCTATTTCTGCTGCAATTGTAGTTTCCTGTTCAATTTCTTCATTTAACATTTGCAGATAAGTTGAGAATGTACTGCATTGTATGCTGTCTTTGCAAGCATTAAAAGAATCTTCATAGCTTTGAAATTCTCCCAGTAGTTCATCCTCTGTACGCCATGGTTTAAACAGCTGTAAAAGAGCCAAGTAGTAAAATTCCTTTTTGTCAGTAGTGTCGCAACTCAGCTTCCTGTGATTTATCAAACTTCCTTTTGTTTGTTTCACCAAACATCCTTCCTCACCAATGACTTTATATTTTCCATTGTTGATGTCTTCTGTGGCTTTCCGTGAATAAATGTAGTTCTGCAGCACTTCATAGAGACACATGTTCTCCAGATGATGACTTCTCTTGGGATAATATGTGTCCAACATGTTTGATTTCAAAATATCTGTACTTTCTGGGTCATTCTCGGCCAAATATTCAATTTTATCCAACAGATTTCAGTACCCGATTTCTCATTGCTGCAAGGCCTAAACTTGCCCAAATTATTCTTCTTGATTTCGAGTAGAGACTTGCAGAAGATAACCTATCTGAACATTCGTAGGATCCAATTTCTCGATGCGATAACATCTTCAAACTGAAACTGTACAGCTTCTTACTGACAGTTTTCTCGTGAGAAATCTCTTCCCACATTTCCTTCAATTCTGTTTTTTCTGATTTCGTAATGTAAGACGTTACATATCGAGCAACAGCAATGGAATTGTCGGCTACATACTGTATATCCATGTTAGCGTTCCACATGGATAAAATGACTGGGTTGTAGTCATTTATATTTTTTGATTCTTCTTTTCTTTTAAGGTTGTAGGTATTCTTAGGTGATTTTCTTGTGATAGTATGTCTCACAGATGACATAAAACTGTTTACTCTTCCATTTGAAAGAACAGGTCTAGGAAATCCAAATCGACATTTAGTGTAGTATTTATCTTTGCTCTTGTATTTCCGTCGACAGTATTTTCCACACCGATGACTTTGGAAACGTAAAACTTGCTCCTTTAACTTTTTCTCTTCTGTGCTTTTTGGTATAGCACATGTTGCATATTCTTCAATGTAAGATAACACTGCTTCATCAGCATCTGTTCCAAACTTTGGGGCATCCTTGATCCACAACAGCATATGAATATGAGGAGCACCTCTTGCCTGGTACTCTTTTCTCCAAAAGAAATCCACTACTTCTCCTAGAGGTGGATTTTTTTTATTGCAGATGAACGACATCATAGCCTCAAATCTATGATTGAAATATCTGCAAACATTAACCGGATCCAATGAGCACAGTTCTCCTGCTGTCTTGTATTCGATGTTTTTAATGTTTGAATTTGCCTCTCGTAGAAAATCCAGTAAATCATCCCAAGCGTACTCAGCACAGCTTAGGGTAAGGAACCATGTTGGAGTTCCTAAATTCCGTAACATGCATTTTAATTCACCATGGCGTCGGTACCAATATTCATTTGTCCCACGCTGACAAGCCATCAGATTGATCAGTTGTGTTTCCAAATGATCATCTCGGTGCTGCACTTTCTCCATAAAATCCTTAGCAGACACATTTTGTAAATGTACTCCACTTTTTAAAATGTGATTTACTGCATAAGACAATGCAGACAAGTCGCTTTCAAATAAAAGATGGAACAAATAAGGAATACTTTGTCGAAATCTGGGATCTTCAGCATATAGTCTTGTAGTCCGATACTCAGAAGCTGGAATCTGTTCCGGACGTTCATCGTATCGTCCTCCTTTTCCTTTAGGAAACAGCTGGGGAAAACATAGAGCTTCCAAGCTCTCCTCCCATACACTCACGGGAGGTCCTTTTGCTTTCTTCATCTGAAATAGATCAATATTGTCTCCCATAACTTCTTTTGAATGAAGAGGATGTATGCTAAAATGTTCATAAATTTCTTCTTCCTTTGACTTGTCCACTTTTTCAATTTGTCCAGTTGGTGTTTCTGTGTCTTCTTGTAAATCTTCTTCTTCTTCTTCTATATAAATGGATTCATACCATTTGTTATTCCTTTTCAAATACAAATTTGCTCTTTGTACTTTCCGTACATCTACCAGCTCCTGCCAAATCTTCTTATTCTTTGTAGGTACACCATTAACCAGAATGGTTCAGTTTCCAAAGTATCTGCATCAATAGTTTCCATATTTTTTTTCAAATCCAAGGGCAAATACACCACTCTACCTTTTAAACCTCTCAGTAAATCTGAAGGAGGTAATTTACCAGTTTTGGGCTCCATACGTACTATGGTCTGGAACGGATGAACACATTGAATGAGTATAGACTCATATGTATTTAATTCAGAAAGTTCAGCAGGAATAGCATCCAATTCTAAATTATTATGTACAGCTCTGGTCGGCATTCTATTTTCCTCTAACTTGTTGTAACAGTATTAACAAATATGCTGATCTTCACCCAATTCAAAACAATTTTCAAGAAATATATATGTGGCAAAATCCTTCCACTTATAATTATCTTCATTTTCACTCTTTCTGTAGAGATCAACATTCCTAGTTTGTTTTCTATAATGAGTTCTGCGGCAACAAATACAAGTAATATTTGGTCTTTCATTAGAGATTATTGCAAATTTTGTTATGTGATCATTATCAGCCTCATGCATCAACCCAAAATCCAGTCGGTAAAATACCGATTCGGTAATAGCTCCCGGTATTAAGTAAAAAATACCCAATCCCAATGCATCAAACCAAAAGCAGAAATCGCTATTTAAGGAATCCTTAAATAGCGATTCTTTAAATAGGGATTCCTTAAATACCGATTCCTTAAATAGCGATTGCATTTAAGGAATCCCAAAGTGAGATTCCTTAAATGCAATGCATCAAAGTTAAAAAATTAGCGATTTCGCTAATAGGGGGAGCAAATTACCATGAAGATGAACTGCATGGTAATTTGCAAAAACTTTGAAAAATGCACTTTTGTGCATTTTTCAAAGTTTCATGTTGCACACACACATGCCCTTAGAGCATGTGTGTGTGCAACATATGTGCACATATCATTTTCAGGGGTGCAACAGGGTGTCCTTTTGACACCCTGGCACCCTTGAAAGTGCTCCCGCTATTAGCGATTCGGTAATACCGAATCGCTAATACAGACTGGCTTTACATTCATTCCTATGGGCCTCCAAGCCCATAGGAATGAATGGGTAGGTATTCCTTATTACCGATTCGGTATTACCGATTCGGTAATAAGGAATATTAAGGAATCGCTATTTGAATAGCGATTCCTACATGCATAGCCTTTTGCTATTCCTTATTAGCGATTCCTTATTTTTCGCTAATAAGGAATCGCAAAAGGCATTGTTGATGCATAGGCCCCTAAATGTCTTACTTACAGAGGGTTCTACATTCTCTTCCACTTCTTCCTCATTTACTGTGTCCTTTTCTGCACTGTTTTGTTCAGGACCAAAGTAACAAAACTGAATTTCATCAACAACCTTCTCTACATCTGATACCGATCCACGGAACAGAGCCCTATTCAATTCATCTAACTTTATTGCTGGACTTTTAGCAAAATACAACCGTCTCACAAACTTTCTCATTTCAGTATGATGAACAGCCAGCATCCTAAAATGATGGAAAACACTATTACACACTTTTCTAGATAGACAAGCCAGAGAATGACCCTGCAAACCAGTATTCTCTCTCACTCTGCATGGATCTAGACTTTGAAGCACCTTAATCTTCTGTTTTACACTTTTTTTTACTATATTCTCTTAGAAACTCACGAAATTTATCAATAGATTCCTGACGCACAGTGCAAATACTACTACAATTCCAAGTGTACACTGGGGCTTTAGGACGTCTCCCCATAGCCTCATCCGCCATCACTTGTACCTCATCTCTTGGAACCATTATCTCCTTCTCCATTATGCAACCATTTTTCACTTCATAAGCACGACCTCTGGTGTCAACTGCATGCAGCTAACTATTACTTTGAAAATAACTCTCTTCATTAAAAAAAGGTTCACTACTTGAACTATGCATCCATTTTCCTAAAAACACTTTAGAAAAGTTTGTTCTGTTCACTACTCTTTTCCTTTTGCTTTGTGATTTCAGTACATTAACCATTTTGTCTAATGTACGCATCCTATTCAAAATTAAAATGAATAGTTTCCTTTTTAATTCTAATGCCTTTGCTGCAATGGCTTCAATTTCTTTTTTTCTCTTATAAAACTTAGCCTTTTGCTTATATTTCTTTACATCCTTTATCAAATTGGACATAACTCTTCTCTGAAACATTTTTCTACGTATCTCTTTAAACGCTGTTTTTCTGTTTAAGTTAATCTTTTTAGTTGCAGAAGGTATATTTGCATTAACTAAATTCTCAATTTGTTCCTGTCCTTTTCTATTGAAAACATTCTTTCCAGTACAGACATTTTGTACATTTTTCCTTTTTTTGAATATGTTCTTTAGAAAATTTTTTGTCTGCTTACCAGAAGATTTTTTCTTTTTCCCAACATGAGCATCTCTAACTAACTTAGGTCCTCCAGTTGTCTTCAAATATAGGTTTTTTTTTGTGGTCTTTCTTTACTCTGGATTTTGTAGGCATCTTAAATTTTGTTCACTGCACTTCAGCAATACCTGAAAAAAACTAAAAAAAAAATCCTTTATTTTATTTAAATATATTACTACATTTTTTATGTTCTTTAGAAATCTTAAAATACTATAAACCCCTTTCCTATAAATGAAAATCACAATAACACCTTCACCAATTAAATATCTAAAAACAATTCCTGTGTGCACACAGAGTCATGCTTTGAAATTAGGCAGAAAACGAAATTTCTTTGCCAATTTGAAAGCACACTTACTACTCTTTTTTTTGGCAAGTGATAATCACTTTTACAGACTGACACATTATGAATCCACTTTTCAGATTTTTTAAAAAGCACATGTCCAAACTGCTTTTTCAGACCAGCACCATTTGTAACCTGGGTGACTGCCTACACTCCAGCAAGGGCAACCAGCCTTAGTGATGCTGAATGTATTTGCATTACTGACTGAAACCTCAAACCCCACTCGCTTGTGAATACGGTGCATGATTCCACATGGTAAGCAGCTGGGTGTGTGCTAAGAGTCTGCTTCTGCACCAAAAAATGGCTCCCCCTTTCCATCTAATGCAACTGTGAAATCACCAGAGCAATACGCAATAAATCTCTGCCTGTAATTCCTATTTGCACACAGAGTCATGTTTTCACATTAGTCACAAAACGAAATTTCTTTGCCAATTTGAAAGCACACTTACTACTCTTTTTTTTGGCAAGTGATAATCACTTTTACAGACTGACACATTATGAATCCACTTTTCAGATTCTTAAAAAAGCACATGTCCAAACTGCTGTTTCAGACCAGCACCATTTGTAACCTGGGTGACTGCCTACACTCCAGCAAGGGCAACCAGCCTTAGTGATGCTGAATGTATTTGCATTACTGACTGAAACCTCAAACCCCACTCGCTTGTGAATACTGTGCATGATTCCACATGGTAAGCAGCTGGGTGTGTGCTAAGAGTCTGCTTCTGCACCAAAAAATGGCTCCCTCTTTCCATCTAATGCAACTGTGAAATCACCAGAGCAATACGCAATAAATCTCTGCCTGTAATTCCTATTTGCACACAGAGTCAAGTTTTCACATTAGTTACAAAACGAAATTTCTTTGCCAATTTGAAAGCACACTTACTACTCTTTTTTTTGGCAAGTGATAAACACTTTTACAGACTGACACATTATGAATCCACTTTTCGGATTTTTTAAAAAGCACATGTCCAAACTGCTTTTTCAGACCAGCACCATTTGTAACCTGGGTGACTGCCTACACTCCAGCAAGGGCAACCAGCCTTAGTGATGCTGAATGTATTTGCATTACTGACTGAAACCTCAAACCCCACTCGCTTGTGAATACTGTGCATGATTCCACATGGTAAGCAGCTGGGTGTGTGCTAAGAGTCTGCTTCTGCACCAAAAAATGGCTCCCCCTTTCCATCTAATGCAACTGTGAAATCCCAGAGCAATACGCAATAAATCTCTGCCTGTAATTCCTATTTGCACACAGAGTCATGTCTTCACATTAGTCACAAAACGAAATTTCTTTGCCAATTTGA